>NC_080066.1:38178695-40584282 GCF_949987535.1 Balaenoptera acutorostrata | reverse complement strand
CCTCTTTTTTTTTTAATAGATCTTTACTGGAGTATAATTGCTTTACAATGCTGTGTTAGTTTCTGTCGTACAACAAAGTGAATCAGCTATACATATACATATATCCCCATATCCCCTCCCTCTTGAGCCTCCCTCCCACCCTCCCATCCCACCCCACTAGGTCCTCGCAAAGCACCGAGCTGATCTCCCTGTGCTATGTGGCTGCTTCCCACTAACCATCTATTTTACCTCTTTAAAGGCCCTGACTGCAAGTACAGTTACATTCTAAGGTCCTGGGTTTCAGGCTTCAGCACATGAATTAGGGATTGGGGAGGACACGTCTCACCCCTACAGGTGTAACAATACACCTGTAGATTCTTTGAAACATTCTCCTAGCCTCACAGTAATTCTGTGAAGCAAATATGTTTAATATTCAAATTTTATGGTTTAAGAAAGTGAAGATGAAGAGATGAAATAATCTGCCCCAGGCCTAGCAGCTAGAAGTAACAGACCCGAATCCAAACCTACAACTTCTCACTCTACATCAAATGCACTATCTACTTCAATACACCACGATGAAGAAAAGGAACACAAGCAGTGAAATATTTGGGGGAGAAAAACATAGATGAGAACTGTCAGAAAGATTGTAAAGTTTCATCCCAATGCTAGACTTCCTGTGACATCCGGGAAAATCCATGACTAAACCTTGTTTCTAAATCTCTGAATAAGTGACCTGAATTAACTCTCTGTGCTTCCATTTTGGCATAAAAGAAATTTAACAGCAATGAAATTCTCTTTCCCCTTTCCCTAGGGATTTTGAGGTCACCTGACAGAGACAGCACTTTTTAAAATCTCTGAATTATGGAAATTTGTAAATACATAGAAAAGCAGAAATTATAGTATCATGACTACTTATATATCTAGAAAGATTCAACATATATAATATTTTTCTACATTTGCTTCATCTACCTTCTTATCTTTCTGTCTTCATATCTATCAATCTATCTCTACCTAACTGTAAATCATTTTATGATCTATTTATCTACCTATCACTCCTAGCTATTATCTATCTACATTTATCTATTTATATTTTTGATAAACCATGGTGACATTTTATCTTTAAACAGTCCATCATGCATCTCCCAAAACAAGGATCATTTCCAACACACCCACAAAACTATTTTCACACCTAATAAGATTAACAAATTTTTTTCTACTGTCATATAGCAATAAGATAGCATTCAAATGTCCCTACTTGTTCCCAAAATGTCTTGTATAGTTTAGGAGTCTTAAATATCAGACTCTAATCAGGAAGCATGCATTATATTTGATAATTAAATCTGTTAAATTTCTTTAATCTAGAATAGTTACTTCCTCCTTATCCTTGATGAAGAGACCAGGGTATTTTTTTTTTCTTGTACAAACATCCCACTTTCTGGATTTGGCTGATTGTCTTCTCATCGTGTTGTTTAACGTGTTTCCTTTTCCCTGTATTTCCTGCAATGTGGAGTGTAGAGTTAAAGGCTTAATTAATTTCAGAATACATATTTTAAGCAAGTTCACAGGAGGTGCTGAATTTCACTTCACATCACATGAGGAGGCATGTAATGTTTGGCTGACCTACTCTTAGTGATGCTGAGTTTAATCACTCTGTGACAGCCAGATATTCCCTTTGTAAAGCTTCCCATATGAACCACAAGTTATGTGTGGAGTGTTTCATAGGCACCACACAAACGTCTACCCCACATCAAGCCTTTCTGCACAGTGTCAGTAACTGTGGATGGCCCCTGCCTGGTGGACAGTATTGAAACCAACCAGTTTAGCATGAGCACTGGTCCAGTTCTTGGGCCATTGAGGAATAGATACAGCACATCTGTTCTATCTCTGAGTTTCTCTGGACTCAGTCTCTAAGTCTGACATGAGTACACTGGCATGTACTCAGTGAGGCTTTGTTCTTTAATGTTTATAACACTTTACTATTTAAATGCAGAAGACATCACAGCAGCTGCCCAGAAATCCACAGGAAAACATTAAACAAAAGGCAATTTGGAGAGACCTTCAAGATGGCAGAGGAGTAAGACGTGGAGATCACCTTCCTCCCCACAAATACGTCAGAAATACATCTACATGTGGAACAACTCCTACAGAACACCTACTGAATGCTGGCAGAAGACCTCAGACTTGCCAAAAGGCAAGAAACTCTCCACGTACCTGGGTAGGGCAAAAGAAAAAAGAAAAGACACAGACAAAAGAATAGGGGCAGGACCTGCACCTCCGGGAGGGAGCTGTGAAGGAGGAAAGGTTTCCACACACTAGGAAGCCCCTTCACTGGCGGAGATAGGGTGTGGTGGGGGGAAGCTTCGGAGCCACGGAGGAGAGTGAAGCAACAGGGGTGCGGAGGGCAAAGCGGAGAGATTCCCGCACAGAGGATCGATGCCGACCAGCACTCACCAGCCCGAGAGGCTTGTCTGCTCACCCGCCAGGGCGGGTGGGGGCTGGGAGCTGAGGCTCTGGCTTCGGAGGTCAGACCCCAGTGAGAGGACTGGGATTGGCCGCGTGAACACAGCCTGAAGGGAGCTAGTGCGCCACAGCTAACTGGCAGGGAGTCCGGGAAAAAGTGTGGAGCTGCCTTAGAGGCAAGAGACCATTGTTTTGGGATGCGCAAGGAAAAGGGATTCAGAGCACCACCTAAACGAGCTCCAGAGATGGGCGTGAGGTGCGGCTATCAGCGCAGCCACCAGAGACGGGCATGAAACACTAAGGCTGCTGCTGCCATCAAGAAGCCTGTGTGCAAGCACAGGTCACTATCCACACCTCCCCTCCCGGGAGCCTGTGCAGCCTGCCACTGCCAGGGTCCCGTGATCCAGGGACAACTTCCCCGGGAGAACACACAGCGTGCCTCAGGCTGGTGCAACATCACTGCCACTGCACTCTGCCACTGCAGGCTTGCCTCGCATTCCATACTCCCCCCCCCCCCCCCGCCCCCGGCCTGAGTGAGCCAGAGCCGACGAATCAGCTGGTCTTTTAACACCGACCTGTCTGAGCAGGGACAGATGCCCTCAGGTGACCTACACACAGAGGCGGGGCCAAATCCAAAGCTGAACCCCAGGAGCTGTGCAAACAAAGAAGAGAAAGGGAAATTTCTCCCAGCAGCCTCAGGAGCAGCGGATTAAATCTCCACAATCAGCTTGATATACCCTGAATCTCTGGAATACCTGAATAGACAATGAATCATCCCAAAATTGAGGCGGTGGACTTTGGGAGCAACGGTAGACTTGGGGTTTGCTTTCTGCATCTAATTTGTTTCTGGGTTTATGTTTATCTTAGTTTAGTATTTAGAGTTTATTATCATTGGTACATTCGTTTATTGGCTTGGTTGCTCTCTTTTTTTTTATAAATATATGTATTTTTTTTTCCTTTTTCTCTTTTTTGTGAGTGTGTATGTGTATGCTTCTTTGTATGATTTTGTGTGCACAGCTTTGCTTTTACCATTTGTCCTAGGGTTCTGTCTGTCTGTTTTCTTTTTTTTTTTTTACTATAGTTTTTAGTGCTTGTTATCATTAGTGGATTTGTTTTTTGGTTCAGTTGCTCTCTTCTTTCTTTCTTTTTTATTACTTTTTAATTTTTTTTATTTTTAATAACTTTATTTTTTATTTTAATAACTTTTTAATTTTATTTTATTTTTATATATTTATTTTTTCTTTCTTTCTTTCTTTCTCCCTTTTCTTCTGAGCCGTGTGGCTGACAGGGTCTTGGTGCTCCAGCCGGGTGTCAGGCCTGTGCTTCTGAGGTGGGAGAGCCGAGTTCAGGACATTGGTCCCTCAGAGACCTCCCGGCTCCAGGTAATATCAAACGGCGAAAGCTCTCCCCGAGATCTCCATCTCAATGATAAGACCCAGCTCCACTCAATGAGTAGCAAGCTACAGTGCTGGACACCCTATGCCAAACAACTAGCAAGACAGGAACACAGCCCCACCCATTAGCAGAGAGGCTGCATAAAATCATAATAAGGTCACAGACACCCCAAAACACACCACCGGATGCAGTCCTGCCCACCAGAAAGACCAGATCAAGCCTCATCCACCAGAACACAAACACAAGTTCCCTCCACCAGGAAGCCTACACAGCCCACGGAACCAACCTTAGCCACTGGGGGCAGACACCAAAAACAACGGGAACTACAAATTTGCAGCCTGCGAAAAGGAGACCCCAAACACAGTAAGTTAAGCAAAATGAGAAGACAGAGAAATACACAGCAGATGAAAGAGCAAGGCGAAAACCCACCAGACCAAACAAATGAAGAGGAAATAGGCAGTCTACCTGAAAAAGAATTCAGAGTAATGATAGTAAAGACGATCCAAAATCTTGGAAATACAAGGGAGAAAATAAAATAAACATTTAACAAAGACACAGAAGTACTAAAGAGCAAACAAACAATGATGACCAACACAATAAATGAAATTTAAAATTCTCTAGAAGGAATCAATAGCAGAATAACTGAGGTAGAAGAACGGATAAGTGACCTGGAAGATAAAATAGTGGAAATAACTACCATAGATCAGAATAAAGAAAAAACAGTGAAAAGAATTGAGGACAGTCTCAGAGACCTCTGGGAAAACATTAAATGCACTAACACTTGAATTGTAGGGGTCCCAGAAGAAGAAGAGAAAAAGAAAGGGACTGAGAAAATATTTAAAGAGATTATAGCTGAAAACTTCCCTAATATGGGAAAGGAAATAGTCAATCAAGTCCAGGAAGCACAGAGAGTCCCATACAGGATAAATCCAAGGAGAAACATGCCAAGACACATATTAATCAAACTATCAAAAATTAAATACAAAGAAAAAATATTAAAAGCAGCAAGGGGAAAAACGACAAATAACATACAAGGGAATCCCTATAAGGTTAACAGCTGATTTTTCAGCAGAAACTCTGCAAGCCAGAAGGGAGTGGCAGGACATAATTAAAGTGATGAAAAGGAAAAAACCTACATCCATTATTACTCTACCCGGCAAGGATCTCATTCAGTTTCAAAAGAGAAATTAAAACCTTTACAGACAAGCGAAAGCTAAGAGAATTCAGCAGCACCAAAGCAGCATTACAGCAAATGCTAAAGGAACTTCTCTAGGCAGGAAACACAAGAGAAGGAAAAGACTTACAAAAACAACCCCAAGAAAATGGTAATAGGAACATACATATCGGTAACTACTAAAATGTAAATGGATTAAATGCTCCAACCAAAAGACATAGACTGGCTGAATGGATACAAAAACAAGACCCATATATATGCTGTCTACAAGAGACCCACTTCAGACCTAGGGACACATACAGATTGAAAGTGAGCGGATGGAAAAAGATATTCTATGCAAAGGGAAATCAAAAGAAAGCTGGAGTAGCAATTCTCACATCAGACAAAATAGACTTTAAAATAAAGACTATTACAAGACACAAAGAAGGACACTACATAATGATTAAGGGACCAATCCAAGAAGAAGATATAACAATTGTAAATACTTATGCACCAAACATAGGAGCACCTCAACACATAAGGCAAATGCTAACAGCCATAAAAGGGGAAATTATAGTAGGGGACTTTAACAACCCACTTACACCAATGGACAGATCATCCAAAATGAAAATAAATAAGGAAACAGAAGCTTTAAATGGTACATTAAACAAGATGGACTTAATTGATATTTATAGGATAGTCCATCCAAAAACAACAGAATACACTTTTTTCTCAAGTGCTCATGGAACATTCTCCAGGATAGGTCATATCTTGGGTCACAAATCAAGCCTTGGTAAAATTAAGAAAATTGAAATTGAATCAAGTATCTTTTCTGACCACAATGCTATGAGACTAGATATCAATTACAGGAAAAAATCTGTAAAAAATACAAACACATGGAGGCTAAACAATACACTACTAAATAACCAAGAGATCACTGAAGAAATCAAAGAGGAAATCAGAAAACACCTAGAAACAAATGACAATGAAAACACGATGACCCAAAACTATGGGATGCAGCAAAAGCAGTTCTAAGAAGGAAGTTTATAACAATACAATCCTACCTCAAGAAACAAGAAACACCTCAAATAAACAACCTAACCTTACACCTAAAGCAATTAGAGAAAGAAGAACAAAAAAACCACAAGTTAGCAGAAGAAAAGAAATCATAAAGATCAGATCAGAAATAAATGAAAAAGAAATGAAGGAAACAGTAGCAAAGATCAATAAAACTAAAACCTAGCTCTTTGAGAGGATAAACAAAATTGATAAACTATTACCCAGACTCATCACAAAAAAAAGGGAGAAGACTCAAATCAATAGAATTAGAAATGAAAAAGGAGCAGTAACAACTGACACTGCAGAAATACAAAGGATCGTGAGAGATTACTACAAGCAACTATACGCCAATAAAATGGACAACCTGGAAGAAATGGACAAATTCTTAGAAAAGCACAACCTTCCATGACTGAACCAGGAAGAAATATAAACAGACCAATCACAAGCACTGAAATTGAGACAGTAATTAAAAATCTTCCAACAAACAAAAGCCCAGGACCAGATGGCTTCACAGGCGAATTCTATCAAACATTTAGAGAAGAGCTAAAACCTATCCTTCTCAAACGCTTCCAAAATATAGCAGAGGGAGGAACACTCCCAAAATCATTCTGTGAGGCCACCATCACCCTGATACCAAAAGCAGACAAAGATGTCACAAAAAAAGAAAACTACAGACCAATATCACTGATGAACATAGATGCAAAAATCCTCAACAAAATACTAGCAAGCAGAATCCAACTGAACATTAAACGGATCATACACCATGATCAAGTGCGGTTTATCCCAGGGATGCAAGGATTCTTCAATATACACAAACCAATGTGATAAACCATATTAACAAATTGAAGGAGAAAAACCATATGATCATCGTAAAAGATGCAGAACAAGCTTTTGACAAAATTCAACACCCATTTATGATAAAAACCCTCCAGAAAGTAAGCAGAGAGGGAACCTACCTCAACATAATAAAGGCCATATGTGACAAACCCACAGCCAACATCATTCTCAATGGTGAAAAACTGAAACCATTTCCTCTAAGATCAGGAACAAGACAAGGTTGGCCACTCACACCACTATTATTCAACATAGTTTTGGAAGGTTTAGCCACAGCAATCAGAGACGAAAAAGAAATAAAAGGAATCCAAATTGGAAAAGAAGAAGTAATGCTGTCACTGTTTGCACATGACATGATGCTACACATAGAGAATCCTAAAGATGCTACCAGAAAACTACTAGAGCTAATCAATGAATTTGGTAAACTAGCAGGATACAAAATTAATGCACAGAAACCTCTTGCATTCCTATACACTAATGATGAAATATCAGAAAGAGAAATTAAGGAAACACTCCCATTTACCACTGTAACAAAAAGAATAAAATATCTAGGAATAAACCTACCTAAGAAGACAAAAGACCTGTATGCAGAAAACTATAAGACACTCATGAAAGAAATTAAAGATGATACAAAGAGCTGGAGAGATATACCACGTTCTTGGATTGGAAGAATCAACACTGTGAAAACGACTATACTACACAAAGCAATCTACAGAATCAATGCAATCCCTATCAAAATACCAATGGCATTTTTCACAGAAGTAGAACAAAAAATTTCACAATTTGTATGGAAACACAAAAGACCCAGGATAGCCAAAGCAATCTTGAGAAAGAAAAATGGAGCTGGAGGAATCAGGCTCCTGGACTTCAGACTATACTACAAAGCTACAGTAATCAAGACAGTATGGTTCTGGCACAAAAACAGAACTATAGATCAATGGAACAGGATAGAAAGCACAGAGATAAACTGACACACATATGGTCACCTTATCTTTGATAAAGGAGGCAAGAATATACAATGGAGAAAAGACAGCCTCTTCAGTAAGTGGTGCTGGGAGAACTGGACAGCTACATGTACAAGAATGAAATTAGAACACTCCCTAACACTATACACAAAAACAAACTCAATATGGATTAAAGAGATAAATGTTAAGGCAAGACACTATAAAACTCTTAGAGGAAAACATAGGCAGAACACTCTATGACATAAATCACAGCAAGATCCTTTTTGACCCAGCTCCTAGAGAAATGGAAATAAAAACAAAAATAAACAAATGGGGCCTAATGAAACTGAAAAGCTTTTGCACAGAAAGGAAAACATAAACAAAGACAAAAAGCCCTCAGAATGGGAGAAAATATTTGCAAATGAAGCAACTGACAAAGGATTAATCCCCAAAATTTACAAGCAGCTCATGCAACTCAATATCAAAAAAACAAACAACCCAATCAGAAAATGGGCAGAAGACCTAAATAGACATTGCTCCAAAGAAGATATACAGATTGCCAACAAACACACAAAAGGGTGCTCAACATCACTAATCATTAGAGAAATGCAAATCAAAACTACATTGAGGTATCACCTCACACCAGTCAGAATGGCCAGCATCAATAAGTCTACAAACAATAAATGCTGGAGAGGGTGTGGAGAAAAGGGAACCCTCTTGCACTGTTGGTGGGAATGTAAATTGATGCAACCACTATGGAGAACAGTATGGAGGTTCCTTAAAAAACTAAAAATAGAACTACCATATGACCCAGCAATCCCCACTACTGGGCATATACCCTGAGAAAACCATAATTCTAAAGGAGTCATGTACCACAATGTTCATTGCAGCACTATTTACAATAGCCAGGACATAGAAGCATCCTAAGTGTCCATCTACAGGTGAATGGATAAAGAAGATGTGGCACATATATACAATGGAATATTACTCAGCCATAAAAAGAAATGAAATTGAGTTATTTTTAGTGAGGTGGATGGACATAGAGTCTGTCATACAGAGTGAAGTAAGTCAGAAAGAGAAAACATATATATATGGAATCTGAAAAAAAAAATCGTTCTGAAGAACCTAGGGGCAGGACAGGAATAAAGGCGTATACATAGAGATTGGACTTGAGGACATGGGGAGGGGGAAAGGTAAGCTGGAATGAAATGAAAGAGTGGCATGGACATATATACACTACCAAATGTAAGACAGCTAGTGGGAAGCAGCCACATAGCACAGGGAGATCAGCTCGGTGCTTTGTGACCACCTAGAGGGGTGGGATAGGGAGGGTGGGAGGGAGACGCAAGAGGGAGGAGATATGGGGATATATGTATATGTATAGCTGAATCATTTTGTTATACAGCAGAAACTGACACACCATTGTAAAGCAATTATACTCCAGTAAAGATGTTAAATAAATAAATAAACAAATAAATAAAATGTCAAAAAAAAAAAGGCAATTTGAAGCATACTTACTTGCCATACTACTAAAGCTATTCCCATGAATTGTAAGGGTTTAACATGGCATGTACAGAATATATATATATATATATATATATATATATATATATATATATATATATGTGTATATATATACACACACATATGTATATACGCATGTGTATATTTTTATATACACAAACACATATGCTTTTTGAATCAGTCATTTAGCTTGCTCTCCATCTCCTCTGATTTAACCTGAACTCCCTCTTGCCCATGTTAAGACAGCTGACGGAATTGCTCTCAGCCCTCCCAGAGGCAGTGTTTTCCAAATTCTTTGAAAGAAAACTCACAAGCAATATTGTACATGCCATTCTTTATTCTGAAAGTTGGCTTGATGGTAGGACAGAGGAGAGAAATAAAATATCTCTTGCTAATATGTTGCCTCCCTCATTTAATCAAAAGCCAAACTATTAAAAGATCTGAATACACAGGTCACAAAAGAAGAAATAATATATCGGAGAGAGAAGATCCTTTTCTATTCCACCAGACAGTAAACCTCTGAGGGGAAGGATCTGCCCAGTTCACATCTTCCCATCCCCATTACCCATGCCAGGGACTTTACACTCAGCAGCACCGGGATATATTTGTATTGACTGACTTAATACGCAACCCTCAATAATCAAATCAATGCAAATTGGAACAAGAAAATATCATTTTCAACTCTCAAATTAGAAAAGATTTTTAAACTCTTTAAAGATACCGTATTATCTGTAATAAAACAGGGCTCAAAAAAGCACATAGAGTATAGATTTCTTAGTGCATAGATAGAAAAATTCCAAAATGTTAACACTATTACCTCTGGGGGTTAAGATATATAGGTAATATTTTTCTTATCCTGTGTACAGTTCAGTATTTCCCTACGTAGTTCAAAAAATATGTTCATTATCTGGGGGGAAGCAACATTTGAAAACAAAATGAGTCCTTGCCCTGCATGCTCACAGCAAACACTGCATGCCTGGACCACAGACCTTGGGAAAGCAGCGATTGTTTGGTTAGTTTTGTGCAGACGCTTTCTTGGTCTAAATGCCAAAATGACCTTCATATAGTGAGCATAAATATGTGTGTGTAGTGTTTTTTCCTTTTCTTTTTTATTTCTTTCTTCGCCAGCAGGTGTGTTTGAATAGCAGCCCATTACTGCTCACTCGGTGCTATAAATATTTATAAGCATGCTGCAAGAAAGCTATTGTACCATAAACCGGCCAGTGGCATGGCCAGCTGCTTTTTTTTGAGTGGAGGTGTGAGACAGCTTTGGGGGATGTGGGCTTCATCCAACACGAAGCACTGGAACCTGTGAGGTGTGAAGGGCTAGGCTGAGGTTCATGAAAGATGTCAAGTCAGTCTCTGAAGGGGCGGGCCTGTCTGCTGAGTTGCATTTGAGGGGAGGGTTTCCTTGAGCCTTCATTTCCAAAGGCAATTTTGCAGCTCAATTAGGCCTTATAACACATAGGATGGAATTTATTCCCATTTGTAGTTCTAGGGAGGTGTATGTGTATGTATGTACGATGTGTGTGTGAGAGAGAGAGAGAGATTGAGGCCAACACTCGTGTGACATGGACAATCAAGGCTGCTGGCCACTGAGGGTCCACCAAGCCATGGGAGCATCTTTCCCTCTCCTGGAGGGATAAAGGCATGCCGGTCCTGGTGACCTCACGAATGAGGTTCTCTACACTGGGACTTGGTACACCCTAAACCAGAGCAAGACAGAGCATGTTACCTCTGACCAGCTTAAGTGGACAGGAGATGACAGATACCCCGAAATCTAAGCAACTGTCCCAAACGTTGTTTACACTAGCATGGTCTTCAGCTGTTAAGAAATGAGCTGTCTGCCTCCCCAAGGTTTCCAAAGAGCTGGAAACTGACCCTCATGCAATGGCAAGAACTCTGAATCTAGGTTCAGAAGACCTAACCAGCTTCACGCCCTCATTCCTCCATCTGAGGTACTCAGGACAAGTCTTGTCAACACAGTCTCCCTTTGCTCATCTGTAAAAGCCACATATTGCATTAAATTTGTTAGAGCGTGCCAAGTGTTTTGAACTGTGTTTGGCACATGGTAAGCGCTCAATAAAGATTGCCTCTTTTTTTTTTTATTGTTATTTTTCACCTGGAGCAAGAAAGCAAAACTGTCTTGGTCTGAGCTCCAGTTCCTCCTCCCTACACATGCCCCCAACCACCCAGCCATAAAGATCAAAGTTTTGAATAAAAGGCTTGCAGGCATGGTTGTCTATCTGGGACATGATCTCAGGAAGGAGGGACAGTGGAATGAGAGGGAGGGCAAGCCGTTCATGGAGGTGTTATCCAGTTGGCCATCGCCACAGGGAACTGATGCTGAACCAGTTTGGAGCTTCCAAGGAATTGCATGAAATCCATCTCGGAATAGTCTGAAGGGAAGTATTTCTCTATGGGCTTAGGGAAAAGTGCTGTCTCCTTGCACCTGCAGGAAGCTGGTTGAAATCTGCTCAGGACTCTTCACTATCAATGGCTGCAACAAGATGGGTTCAAGAGGATTCACCATGGCTCACAAAAGATGTCCCTTGTAAAAAGGTGAAGTCTGATCCTTTCAGGGTCAAACGTATCTTGGTCTGTCTAGAGGGCTAATTGGCCAGGCCCACTCAGGAGTCTAATTTGCAAGAGGAGTTTGATAGAAATGGCAGACGACTGCACACATCAGAGTTGACAGCCAGCCTGGTGAATATTACCCTTGATCCAGGAAAGAGCAAAGGTCATCCCTCAATAGCCCAAGCAGAACAGAGAGAGAGGTGGGGCAGAGCGCAGATGTTAGGTGAAAGGGTGACATGGAGGGCCCTAGGTGGGGAACTTGGACAGTTTCTTGCATTAGGACCTGTTTGCTTTTGCCTTCACCTGCCCACTCCACATGGTTTGGATGTCAGAAGAGGGAGGGAAATCTAATCATGGAAAGTCAGACAGAACCTATGTCGTGGAGGTTTCGGGAAGACACTGAGGGCAGGAGAGATAGGGGGTTATGTCTCCTGGGTTGGGGAGTAGAAATGGCCAAGTTGTCCCAATCAGACAATAGAGGAATATTTTGTAGTGGATTATCTTGGGGTCAGCAAGCAAGGACCCCAGAAACAGTGGAGTCCAGCAGGGAAGTTGTCCCAGAGACCCAGCAGCCCTGGGAGTCCACAGATGAGTGTGGACACCACACGTCTGGGGACACACGAGAGGGAGCCATTCCCACAGTCTATTGTGTTTTCCTAGTATTGTTTTAGTCTTTTGTATTCTCCACTATTAGCCTGAGTGACAATGGTTAGCAGAACACCTGTTTCATTGGATTCATTTGAAGATTGCAATAGATAATACAAATGAAAAAAGTAACCTTAAAGAAGCAAAAAGACTTCTCCTCCCTATTATTAGTATTATTATTACACTATTATTATCTTAAGACACCATTAAGATATTTTAACCATTTTCAGTGGAAATGTTAAGTCTATGATATACATCCTGGCATTTTGAAACAAAAGATATGGCAAACAATGACATTTTTCGCTGAGGTTTCAGAATTTTCATTACTAATGTCCGTATTGGCCCCGACTGTCATAATAATGTTGATATGTGCCGAGTAGTTCTTCACTACACAGAAGGGCCCTCACTGCCGTGGTTTCTCTCTCTCTCTTTTTAAATTTTTTTGCCTCCTCCCTCACTATCAGACTGTCAGCTGTCACTTTTTTGTTGTCAGTGTTTCTGCCTCTTGTTCTCTGCTATGTTTCTAATCGGTCCAGTGGCCATATACTGTTAGGCAAATATCAAGACACAAGATCTGGCAAAGGACATTTGTATCTCGAGTGTGTGAGTATGTGTGAGTGTGTGTGTGTGTGTGTGTGCGCGCAAAACAATTTGGAACATGTCTCTGGATGCCTGAATATTAAAACTTGCTGGCACATACTGTTTGAAACAGTACTGTCCCTGAGGAATCCAGGCATACCGTTGTCATGACAGCTAATTTGACAATAGCTACGGCCTTGCTGAAGTGCCATGTGGGAAGGGCAAATAAAATGGCACCATTTAAACATGTGGCAGAATAAGGTCTGGCCTGAGAATAGCACTGCAGTTATTCTATCCTTCTGACCATTACAAATGATGCACTTGTTCGTACATGTGGTCTTCACATATTCTTTATAATGCACTACGACACCCCTCTAAAGAATCGTAATACTGTGTCTGCATGCCAGGGCAGCTGGTAGGAAATTGAAAAATACCTCCAAATCCTCAAAATTGCTGACACACTGAACTTAGAATTGGAAGATCTGAGTTCTAGTCAACTGCGTGACCAGGCAAGTCACAGCCTCCTGCTAAGGGATGCTTCCTCGTTTGTGAAATAAGACACCAGCCCAATTTTGAAGTCCCTTCCAGCTCAGTGTTGGTGATGCAAGTTTTGGAGAAAAAAAAAAAAGAGAGAGAGAGAGAGACTTGAACCTTTAAAACCAAGATTTTGTTAAAACTAGTTGTTGGGCTTCCCTGGTGGCGCAGTGGTTGAGAATCTGCCTGCCGATGCAGGGGACACGGGTTCGAGCCCTGGTCTGGGAAGATCCCACATGCCGCGGAGCAACTAGGCCCGTGAGCCACAACTACTGAGCCTGCGCGTCTGGAGCCTGTGCTCCGCAACAAGAGAGGCCGCGATAGTGAGAGGCCCGCGCACCGCGATGAAGAGTGGCCCCTGCTTGCCGCAACTAGAGAAAGCCCTCGCACAGAAACGAAGACCCAGCACAGCCATAAATAAATTAATAAATAAATAAATTAAAAAAAAAAAAAAAAAACTAGTTGTTTATATTTTGGATATCAATAAGAAATTTTAAACCATAAAACTGAATATGTAGAGTACAAGAAAGAAGTCAACTTTGGATATGTTTTCTTGATTGTGTGATATTCTCTACCTAGGCAGAGCTAATAGTCAAAATACTAATACAACACAGAAACCAACCAATTAGAACAGATAAATCACTAATAGGGTCATATCAGGTGAGAGGGGGTAGCTGGATATTTGTTCTGGGTTGTCATCTTCTTGAGAGCAGGAGGTTTCACTACCTTGCTTAGTGCCTTTCTTGTAAGAGCAGCGAAAAATTGGGTACTGTATAAATGAATGATCATGTGAGTGCCTGAATGCAAACAAACAGGTGATGGGTTTATGCCTCTAAGAAATAGGAGTGTGTAGAGAAGAGGGCAAGCAACACCACATTTTCTGAGTAAGATGAAAAAGAGGATGCAGCTAAGGGAATGGAGAGGGAGTGAGCAGAGTGTCTGTTAGAAGAGAAGCAGATAGGATGGTGTCATGGTTTACCTAGGGAGAAAGGTAATTCACAAGGAATTTGTCAATCAACAATGTCAAATTCTGCACAGGGAACAACATCCTGTTGCTTTTGGCCTTCTGGTCAGTTTCTTATTTTCTTTGCTTCCCATAGAAGATGAAGATTTAAAAAAGAGAGGTCACAGAAAATATCAGCCCACTACAGTTATTTCTTTAGCAACTGAAGCACAGGTCCACAGGGGAAGGGCATGAGAATTTATCTGGGGACCCCATCATGCATGATATCTCTTTCATTACCATCACACCCCCACATGCTGAGAAGAAGAGCTTAGTCACTGCAATATACCGTATGTCATGTTTCTCTAGGATTTCCATTCTGCCTGCTTGGTTCCCGCTAGCTGCCAGATGCTTTGCCAGATGTTTTAATGTGGACATGGTTATTTAGTTTCCTGGGGACAGCAGCCTCTAACACCCAAATATTCCGAATTTTGTTGAAGGCTTTAGGGCAAATAAATTGCAGATGAGGAAAAGGGGAATGGTCACCAGCATATGGTACTGCTGAAAAATTCATCTACAGATACTGAACTGATGGCTCTGCCTCTTTGTATCCAATCGTCTGTTTCATAACAAGAAGAGATGTGAAGCCATGCCAAATCCACAGATGAGAAACTCAATCATGGTCAAACGAATTTCTTTTCATGTAGGATATAAGGCTAGTTGATACTCACTTCCAGAGTTCTGGTGATCATCTCCCTTTGCGCCACTCCTGAGATCCCTGCCCATTTGTCAGGATCCACAATGAGATAGGCACCTCATTGGTACCTTTAGCATATTCTTATAATGTTTCTGAAATGTACCACTTTGAAGCTGATGAAAGCATCTGGCTAGAGCCTCTTATTGAAGAAGCCCAGGTCACTACTAGTTCAGTCCATATTAAACATGATCCAACTTTATGCTGTCTATGAGAGACATAACTTAGCTTCAAATATGAAAAATAAATCTTTAAAGTAAAAGCATGAAAAAAAACATGAAATGCAAAACAGTAACAAACAAGAGCTGGTGGCTTTATTAATATCAGACTAAACAGACTGTAAAATAAAAATTAGAACTAGAAGCAATACAGAATATTTTTAGTAGTAAAAGGGACAATCAGTCAAGAAGATATAACAATTTTCAACATATATGGGCCTAACAAAAAAACTTCAGAATAAATAAAACAAAAAGTGTCAGAAATGAAGGGAGAAATAAACAGTTCAGCAGTAATGGTTGGAAACTTCAATACCTTTCTTTTTATAATGGATAGAACAACTAAACAAAAGATCAACAAGACATTAAAAGATTTGAAAAACACTATAAACAAAACCGAAATTGTTTCTCTGAAAAGAGCAACAAAATTGGCAAACCTTTAGGTAGACTGAACATGAAAAACAAGAAAAAATGCAAATTACTAAAGTTAAGAATGAAATAGGGGATATTACTACTGTCCTTACAAAAATGAAAAGGATTGAAAGAGAACACTATGAATAATTGTATGTCAACACATTAGATAATTAAATAAAATGGATTCCTAGAAAAATGAGACTATGGAAAGTGATTCAAGAAGACATGGAGAATCTGGAAAAAAAAAAAACAACTATAATAAGTAAAGAGGTTGAATTAGTAATCAAAAAACTACCCATGAATAAAGCCTGGAAACACAAGCTTCACTCTACATACATTTAAAGAAAAATTAACATGAATCTTTCACATACTCTTCAAAAACACAGAAGAGGGAACACCACCCAACTCATTTTATGAAGCTGATATTACTCTGATACTAAAACTAGACAAAGATACCACAAGAAAAGAAACCTAGAAACCCAAATCCCTCATGAATATACACACAAAAATACTAGAAAACTATATGTAGCAACATAAAAAAGGGAATACACACTATGACCAAGTGGGACTTGTGCCAGAAATGGAAGGTTAGCTCTACATAAATAAACAATCACAATAAAGACAGTCAACAAACTGTAAGAGGAAGAGAACTTTCTTAACCTGAGAATGGGTTTTTATGTAAAATTCAGAGACTACATAATAATGCTGAAAGACCGAAAGTTTTTACCCTTTAATCAGGCTCAAGAAAAAGTCTGTCCTTACCACTTCAATTCAACATTGTATTGGAGGGTCTAGCCAAGGTAAATAGAAAAAGAAAAATAAATAAAAATCATCCAAGTTGAAAAGGAAAAGAAGCAAAACTATTTCTATTTTTAGATGATTTGATTTTGTATACAGAAAATACAAAGTAATCTTAAAAATAATTGTTAGATCTTATAAATGAGTACAGAAAAAAAGTATGATGCAAGTTAATATACAAAAATCAATTGCATTTATATAAACTTGAAATAAACAATTCAAAAATGTAATCAAGAAAACAATTACATTTACAATAGCAACAGAAAGAATAAAATGCATAGCAGTAATTTTTTTTTTTTTTTAGCAGTAAATTTTTAAAAAGATGCAAGACTTGCACACAGAAAGGTAAAAAAAGCTGCACTGAAAGACCTAAATAAGATATCTTGTATTCATAGATAGAAATACTTAACGTTGTTAAGAAATGGAAGTTAAGACTGCCATCTGATCACTTTGGGTTTACCGTGCTTAAACTGTTCTACAGTTTTAATGAAATCTCTATCAAAATTCCAGATGTATTTTTGCAGAAATTCGTGACCTGATCCTAAAACTTGTATGGAAATGAATGGACCCAGAATAGCCAAAACAATTTTGAAAAAGAACATATTTGGGGGGCTCACACTTACTGATTTCTAAACTTACTACCAAGTTTTAGTGCCAAGACTTCTGTGTGGTACTAATGTATATATATGAATTGGAATTAAGAGCTCAGAATTAATTCACACATCTTTAAGCAGCTGATTTTTGACAAGGGTGCAAGACAATTCAATGAACGAATAATATAGTCTTTTCAACAAATGGTGATGAGACAATTAGGCATTCACATGCAAAACAATAAAGTTAGACTAATACCACAAACCACATACAATAATAAACTCAAAATGGATCAGAGACCTAAATGTAAGGACTATAACCCCCTTACAAGAAAACATAGGGTAAATCTTTTTTTTTTTTTTTTTACCTTGGAAAAGGCAATGGTTTCTTACATATAGTACCTAAAGAACGAGCAAAGAAAAAATAGATAAATTGGACTTAATTAAAATTTAAAACTTTTGTGCTTCAGTCAACCCTATCAAGAAAGTAAAAAGTCAACCCCCCAAAGTAGGGGAATTACTTGTAAATCACATATTTGGCAAAGTTCTAGTATCTAGAATACATAAATAATTCTTTTAACTGGGCAATAAAAGAGACAAATTACCAAATGGTCAATTAATTTGAATAGACATTTCTCCAAAGAAGATATACAAATAGCCTATAAGCACAAAGCAAATACATTCAACATCATTAGTCGCTAGGGAAATGACAATCAAAACCACAATGAAATCCTTCTTCCTACCCACTAGGATACTGTAATCAAAAATACACAATGATATATGTTGACAAGTACATGAGGAAATTGGAATTCTTAAACATTGCTGATGGGCTTCCCTGGTGGCGCAGTGGTTGAGAATCTGCCTGCCAATGCAGGGGACACGGGTTCGAGCCCTGGTCTGGGAAGATTCCACATGCCACGGAGCGACTAGGCCCGTGAGCTACAATCGCTGAGCGTGCGCATCTGGAGCCTGTGCTCCACAACAAGAGAGGCCGCGATATAGTGAGTGGCCCCCACTTGCCGCAACTAGAGAAAGCCCTCACACAGAAACGAAGACCCAACACAGCCATAAGTAAAATAAATAAATAAATAAATAAATAAAAATTAAAAAAAAAATTAAACATTGCTGATAAAAATGTAAAATGATGCAGTCACCTTGGAAAACATTTTGACAGTTCCTCAAAAAACTAAACGTAGAGCTATTGTACGACCCAGAAATTCTACTCCTCGGTGTCTATCCAATAGAATTAAAAACATAAATTTATGAAAAACTTGTAAATGAGTATTCAAAGTACCATTATTCATAACAGTCAAAAAAATGAAAAGAGCCCATATCCATCAACTGATGAATGGAAAAAATATGTATTCCATACAGTGGAATATTATTCAGCCATAAAAAGAAATGAAGCACTGATACATGCTATAACATGAATGAACCTCAAAACCATTATGCCAAGTGAAAGAAGCCAGAAAGAAAAGATCCCATATTGCATGATTTTATTTATTTAAAATAACCCGGAATAGATAAATCCAGAGACAGAAAGTATATTAGTAACTGCCAAGGACAGGGACAGGGAGGAATGAATAGTGTC
Organism: Balaenoptera acutorostrata; assembly: GCF_949987535.1. Classification (NCBI taxonomy): domain Eukaryota; kingdom Metazoa; phylum Chordata; class Mammalia; order Artiodactyla; family Balaenopteridae; genus Balaenoptera; species Balaenoptera acutorostrata. The sequence continues at coordinate 40,565,294 of NC_080066.1, read as the reverse complement.
TGCTAATGAGTAAAAGGTTTGTTTTTAAAGGCAGTGAAAATGTTGTGGAATTAGATGGTGATGATGGTTGCACAACCTTGTAAATACCATAAAACCACTTAATTGTAAACTTGAAGGTGATTAAAATTGTAACTTGCACAATGTAATTTTAATAGCTCTATAACTGTTAAGAAATTAAATTCATAATTTAAAAACTTTCCAAAAGAAATCTCCAGGTCAAGATGGTTTCACTGAAGAATTCTACCATATATTTAAAAATAAATAATACCAATTCTACACGTCTCTTCTAAAAAATAGAAGAGGAAGTGCTTCCCAATACATTTTATGAAGCTCACACTAACTTGATATCCAAACCAGATGGAGACAGTACAAAAAAAAAAAAGAAAACTACAGGCCAATAACTTCATGAATATGGAAATAATATCCTTAATAAAATACAAGCAAATAAGAGGTAGAAATATGTAAAAAGAATCATACACCATGATCAAGGGGAGTTTATTCCAAGGATATAAGAATGGCTTAATATTTGAAAATAAATTGCTGTAATCCAGCCTATTAATTGGCTAAAGAAGAAAAATCACATTCTCATATCAGTCAATGCAGAAAAAAAGTCTTTGTGAAAATTTGACACCCATTAATAATTAACACTCAGAAAAATAAGAATAGAGGAGAATGTCCTCAACTTCATAAAGAGCACCTACAAAAAAGCCTACAATTAACATTCTTCTTAATGGTGAAAGACTGAATGGTTTCCCCCTAAGATCGTGAACGTGGGAAGGATGCCTGCCTTCATCACTCTTACTCAAAATAGTGCTAGATGTTCTAGCCAATGCAATAATGAAAGAAAAGGAAATAAAAGGCATACAGATCAGAAAGGAAGAAATAAAATGATCCCAATTTTCAGATGGAATAATTTTGTATGTAGAAAATCCCAAGAAATCCACACACAAAAAAACTGTTAGAAACAATAATGATTTCAGTAAGGTCTCAGAATACCAGAAAAACATAAAAAATTCAACTACATTTTTTCTTTGACTGCTTTTCAGAACTTCTCCATGTTCATTAATTTCTATATTATGTTTCATTAAAATGCATTTAAAAATAAATTTCATTTTATTTATTTTAGATGTGATTTAGTGTCCATTCTATACTTAACGATTGATATATTTTATCAATTAAGGAGTTTAGCCATTACCAACTGAAATATTGGCTTTCTCCACTCTATTTTCTCCCTTTGGAATTCCAATTAGATAAGTATTATATCTTCTCACTCTTTCTTCTATATGTCTTGAACACTGTGATATTTTCTATCTTCTCTGCACTTTTGTCTATATTCTCAAGAATTTCTGTTTTTTAGATTGCAGTTCTTTAATTCGCCAGTGGCCTCCATTATATTAATTTTCTATCTGTCTGTGTCTAAACTATGATATAATTTATTTTACATTATTAGGGTTTTCATTTCTAGGATATTTACTTGTTTCCTTTTCCTATGTGCCACACCAATCTTGGTAGATTCTTCCTTCATCTTGCTTTCTGTCATCTCAAATTTCTTAGTATTTCTTCAACACCCTTTTGCTATTCTGTATCCAAATTCTAATAAAAGCAGACTTTACGGGTCTGTTTATGAATTTGCTTTTGTTTTGTTTTGTTGCTTAATTTTGCTCATCTTGACTTTGCCTCTTCATGTGTTTTAATTTATTTTTTATTGTTTACTGATGTTCTTTTTATTTGTGGGAATTCTTTGAAGCCTGCATTTGTGTTCCTCCAGACAGGATTTGGTTTTTTTTTCCAAGTCACCTGGGGAATGACTAAACTTGACTTCTTTAAATATGTATATTTAAGCTTAGGTTTTGTTTCTTCAGGTCACAAGACTAGAATAAAGACTTGTTAATAGTAATTCTTAAAGGATATTTTTCCCACTCTATGAATAGTCATTTAAAAAACTTGCATACATCCCTCAGCAGAAAAAAAAAAATTTTTTTTTTTTCCTATTTTACTTCATGAGGATGTCATTCTTTGTAAGTTTCAGATTTATTCTGGGTGTCTGTTTTTATTCCTGTCCTGTGCTGGGTCAGCCTTTGATTTCTTTTTCTGATATACATGGTCCATTGAAACCCAGATTATAATCTACCATGGTAAATCCTACATTCTGCTGATCTGCACTCTTATTTAATGTCTAATCTCTAAGAAATCCCCTTATTTTTTTTCCCCAAATCAGCCATGCAGCATTTAGCCAATGAACATAGTTCGATACTAGGAAAAATTTCTATGACCTTTAATCCACCATCATGCTCAGATTCCTATTTTTTTAAGGATTCCCTTGCTTTGAACTAGAGAGTTTAAAGTGAGATTAAGAGTAGAAACAGGAAGACAAGTTAGGATATATAGCAATGCTCTAGGCAAGAAATTGTAACTTCAACTGCTATGGACTTGATAAAAGTAGATAGTACTGGATGGATTTGAGAAACATTGAAAAACTAATATCAATGTTATTAGTGGTGAATTGGATATAAAATTTGGAGGAAGGTGTTTGGAATAATGCCAATGTTCAGGATAATGTCCCACTTGTACAACTAGATAACTAGATAGATGGTGGTGCTGATAACTGAAAGAAGAACCAGCTTAAGAAAGTAAAGACTAGAGGCTCAGTGTTTAACCAAATTTGATGCCTTTGAGAATTCCAAGTGGCATATGCAGGACTGGGAGTCTGAGCTAGAGATACTAAAACTAGAGATACAAAAACATGTGAGATTCTCTGAACTAGAGATACTAAACTAGAGATACAAAAACATGTGAGATTCTCTGAACTAGAGATACAAAAACATGTGAGATTCTCATATAGGTGTGATTGAAACCAGGCATAAATAAGGTTGCCTAGGAAGACACAGATTGGAAGAAAAGCAGGCTCAAGATCAAGTCTTGAGGATTTTAATCTCTAATGACCAGGCAGAGGAGGATGAGCTTGCAGAGACAGATGAGCTTGCAGAGACGGAGCTGCACAGCCAACAAGTTGGAAGGGAGGCCAGGAGAGAAGAGTGTTGCCTTTTATTGCTTTCGTTCTTATACCCAGAGTCAGTTATATTAACCTTCTCACTATTTCCCATAGCTTTGCTCTTCCTTTTCTCTATGCCTTCATACATGCTGTTCCTTCTGACTTGAATATCATCCATTCCCTTCTCCCTTTCCACCATTCACTGTTGTTCCTGATGAACTCCTATACATCCTCTAGGGTTCAGCTCAAATGTCAGCATTGCTGCATAGTCCTTCTTAAACTTTGTCCTAACCCCTTCCCACACAGGCCTGGTTCATCATCCTTTTCTGTGTCCCCACTGCGTGTATTGTATAGTATCTCAATTATCCTTCTGCCATCTGACTACAATGGATCCTCCTTAATTTCGGGGCCAATGTCTTGTACGGCACTGTTTCCCCAGTGCATTTGGTTCACGGTGGAATCTTTTTTTGGATACAGAAACTTAAAGTAGGTCTCCAATAGAGTGCAGGAAGTATTTGAACAGAGAGAAGTCAACCCATCAGCTGGCATTAAAAAGACCCAAGGTGCATGGATAGACCTAGAGATTATCATACTAAGGGAAGTAAGTCAGACAGAGAAAGACAAGTACCATATGATATCATTTACATGTGGAATCTAAAAAAATGATCCAAATGAACTTATTTACAAAACAGAAATAGACTCACAGACATAGAAAACAAACTTATGGTTACCAACGGGGATAGTAGAAGTGTGTGTGGTGGGTGATAAACTAGGAGCTTGTGATTCACATACACACACTACTATTCATAAAATAGATAAACAACAAGGACCTACTGTATAGCACAGGGAACTATACTCAGTATCTTGTAAAAACCTATAATGGAAAAGAATCTGAAAAAAAATATATATATATATGTATAACTGAATCACTTTGCTGTACACTTGAAACTAATACATTATAAATTAATGATACTTCAAATAAAAATAATAATAATTATAAGAATAAAAAGACCCAAGGTATTCATGCACAAAAAATCAAAGCTATTTGTCGCTGCTCCTAAGTATCTACTGGGTATCAGTCAATATATGCACATACACCATACCTCTCCCCTTCCCTTCCACCCTTTATCCATAAGGCTGTTGCCTTCATTGACATCTTCTCTTCCTGTTCCCATTAAAGTCTTACCTCTATGTTTCACTCAGTCATATTTTGCCAAAATGAAATACCAAGTGTGGACACTGTAGTTAGTATGGGGAACACACCATGAAATTTTTATTTAATCCCTTTGCTTTCTAAAGAATGCACTGCAAATAACGACACTGAACAAATTGCATGACTTAAACTAAGCAAACTAACCAAATATATGGCATGAGGATTAATGAATCAACATCAGGGTGAGTGCCCTTTACAAGGTGGCCGGAGAAGTGAAGGGGGCTTGGAATATTACTGGTGCTATCTTGAAGCAGAGAGGGTCTGGGGAAGGAACCAGTTGGAGAGGAATTCCCAGGAGGTTACAAGGTGGCATGTGGGTGGAGGAGGTAGGGAATGATGGGAATATAAGTCAGAAGAGGTTGGATATGAAGACCCTTTGCCCGGAGTGCTGTGGTTCTTTGCGATGCTCCCACAGATGCTCCATAGGTGGGAGATGTCCCTGGATCAGGTTACCTTGAAGAAGGGGACTGAGGGACTGTTTCAAGACTGTTTGGGTTTTCTTCCCAGTGTTAATTCTTATTATGACTGAAATGGAATGACAGTAGCTTGTGCTGAGGCTGACATCAGCCTCATAAAAACTGGGGCAATGTCAGCAATCTGAAGCAATTCTTTGGGGTCTAGGGGACACCATCGCATTGAGTTCTATTGGGCCTTGGGTGAGAGAACTGTAGCCTTGTGTGAAATTGTGACAGATGGCCGTCAATCAGCACCCAACAGCCACAGCATGCAGAGTCTAGGATCCTAGGCTCAGCATTCTACTTTTTCTATTATTTGGCCACAGATTTCCTCTTACTCTTCATTTCCCGTTATTTTCCTGCACAGTCCATGCATTCCTGGCAAACATAATTACATATGGTTCTACAAACCTGCCATATACCTCCCAATTTTCACTGCATTGTTGGATCTTTTTTCCACCTGGAATGCTCATCTCTCTGCTGATCTTCTAAACACAGACTCTTCTGGGGTTCCTTTACTAGGCACCCCTGTTCAAGCACCCTCTTTGTAACATACATGCACGCATGTCTATATCTGTTAACATCTACCTACCAACACACACCTACGTGCCTGGCAGCTCATGGCAGAGCAGAGATAACACAAATATTGAACCTAAGTAAACAGGGTTAGAACCTGGCTCTATCATTAACTGGCTCTGAGATCTTGAGAAATTTACTCATCCTCTCTAAGCCTCAGTATCCTCATCTGTTATATTTATACCAGAGGATTTTAGGGAAGATAAAATAACCTAACATATTTAAAATACCTAGCACAGTCCCTATGCATAATATATGTTGATTCAAGTCCCCGTCCCCCATGTAGAATTTACTGTACACTGCCCTGAAGGCATTTCCCTCCCTCACTATTTTGTAAGCTCCCAAAGTAAGGCTACGGCTTGGGTGTCTTTTTCTTTCTCCCTCCACAGAGAGCTTCTCACTCAACAAACCAGTGATGAATGAAAGAACGAGCGATCACATGAATAGAAGAAAATTCCATTACTATTTCAAGTCTGTCTGAACTGCTTCCTGAACAGTGAAATTGTGGTGTTTTAAATCCAAACAAAAGCAAACTCAAAACAAAGCCCAATGACCCTGCTGCATTATTTTTGCTATGTTAGTCCCAGTGACCAAGATGACCATATACTATCCCTGAGGGCAAAACTGTACTTTGTCAAGGTCATGGGGAAATCTAGGTGGTATGTCTGAACTAACTTAAAACAGGTAGGAGCCTTGCTCCCAACCTAGACTCATGTAAAGACTGACCTTTGGATTACCCTTTATTGAAAAGTATTTCCTCCTTCTGTACCCTGATTTTAACCCCATCGTTCAAGAGCTTTGGAAGTCATTTCCCCTCTCTGCACAGTTCCCTCTGTTGTAAAGGTGGCTCTGGAGGAGAGAAGCAACGGTGGTTGTTGAAGTTGGGAGGAAAGGCAGGACTGGCTTATCTCTATATTTATTAATACATCGCTATTATTTCCAGCACTGGAAACTGAGTTCATACAAAAGGACACTCAAGCACCTCACAGTGTTGCAAACAGGACAAGTTTCTCATCTGGTGTCCCTTTTCTCTCTAAGAATAAATCAACAAACCAATGGAAACCGCATGGAAATGCCATCCTGTGCTCAAAACAAAACACCATGGACAGGTTTTTACCAAGCCTGGTCGGAGCGTCCCTCAGTAACTGGAAACAGGCCGACAGACAAGGAGTGGAACAAAATAAAGCAAGTGGAGTTGCTACTCAAAGGAGCTGGAGAAATGCTAACTGTTGCTAAAGATCACATCTGATCTTACAGGCATCATGTAACCTCTGGCTCCAGGTGACTGCTCCCCCAGGAATCCCACCACCTGCAGTGGAGAGGGGCTTTCTCCCCGTGCCCCTGAACTCCACAGAGGAAAGGCCCTCCTCCGGGGGAAGGCATACCTGGTGAGAAGCTGAGAGCCAGGATCAGAGGCAATGCTTCCATTTCTTGGAGTCATCTGAGTGGTCTTCTAAAGTTGGCAGAGCTACATAGGCCTATCCCTTCCAAACCCGGAGAACCACAATTTGAGGGCAGGGCTCAAGCCTCTGTATTTTTCAAATCCTTTCATTTTCTATATAGCATAGAAATTAGTGAGAGACAGCCTAAGATAGAAGCTACGAACACCCCAGACGCCTGGGTGCATTTCCTAGCTCTCCACCAACAAACTTGAGGCATGTCATTTAATCTTTCTGTGCCTCAGTTTGTTCCTTTGCAAAATAGTGATAGTAACTATATTTTAAAAAACTGCCATGAAAATGAAATAAATTAGTATTTATAAAACACTTAAAACAGTGTCTTGTTTACAGCAGCCATGATACGAGACTAACATAAAACTAATAATAAATGTCATTGCTTTGGCCTTTCATCTAATCCAGTGGTTTTCAAAGTGTAATGTCTAGAGACCAGAAGCCTCAGCAGAGCTTCCCTCAAAAGCTTGTTAGAAATGCGAATTCTCAAGGCCCACCCAGACTTTTTAAACCGAAAACGCTGGAGGTGGCGGTCTGGCAGTCTGTGTTTTAATAAGCCCTCCAAGGGCATGTTCAAGTTTCCAGAACCACTGCTTTCATCCATGAACTCTCATTCAAATTTCTCTTCCTGACGAGTTACCTGTCCAAGTTAATCTTGCCAAATATTTGTTCTCCCCAGAGAGGCATATGAGTCATTCTACAACTCCAGGCCCTCCAAAAACGCACTCTAATTAGTGAGAATTCTTCTGGTAACAAGTGACATACACTCTACCCAAACCAATGTGGGCCCCAAAGAGGCTGTATTGCCTCACAGGACAGAAGGGTTCAGTGGTGATGACAACAGCCAGTATTTACGGAGCACATTCACTGTGCCCGGCACCATTCCGAGCAGTTTACATATAGCAACCCATGCAATCTTCACAGCAGCCCTCTAAGGAGAAGCTATTATTATCCCCATTGAACCAAGGGGATGAGGAACAGGGTGGCGCAAGAACTCACCCAAGGCTGTGCAGGGAATATGCAGTAGATCTAGGGTTCCCACCCACAAGCCAACTCCAAAGTCATGCTCTTAGCCACGTGCAAGGCAAGGTTGGTCCAGGAGCTCACACTGGGATAGCAGGACTTTGTTCTTCTCCACTCCCAGTACCCGCTCGAAGGCAGACAGTCTTTGTATAGGGCTCCTGGGTGTTCCAGGATCATGTCCTTCCATATGGACCAGCCACAGAGAAAAAGGGCTCTTCTCCCTCAGCTGACCTGACAAAAGCCATGGGATTGACCTTCATTGGACTGACCTGCACTACATGCCCATTCTTGCCATCCTTGGACCAATTACTGGTCTGGACTCTGAAAGGGTCCTTGACTAGGATGTGTCACATGACCACCCTGGATTCAGGGACCATGAAGCCCAAGAATTTAGAGGGAGCTTTCACCAGAGTGGTGTAAGCCAAAAGAGGAAGAATGCCAGCAAGGCAAAAACTAGCCCTACTACATGCTAGGCTCTGTTTGAGAGCTTTATATATATCAAGCTATTGAGTCATCACAGTAATCGTAGGAGGTAGGTACTGCCATTGCCCCATTTGTCAAATGAGGAAATGGAGGCGCCAGAAGATGAAATAACTTGTCCGGGGCAGCAGAGGCTGTAAATAGCAGACACAGCACTGGAACCTGGCCTGCTGCTCTGGGAGTTTATGCACTTACCAAGCAGACCAACTCCTAACTATTGATGCTCTTATCAGGTCTGAGTTCAAGATGCTCATTATCTTACCGGTCGGGTCCCGCTTCCCTTAAACCCCTCCTTTCTTGGTGAGGAGACAAAGAGAATTTCCTAACCTGCCACATCTGGGGGCTTCTTCATATAATAAATACCTTCTTTCTTCAGTGGTAACAATACAGCAAACATCTCAGAGTAAGGTTGCCAGATATAGAAATGAAAATACAGGACACTCAACTAAATTTGAATTTCAGAAAAATAAATAAAATTTTGTACACACACACATATACACACGCACACACACACACATTTAGTATAAGTATGTCCCATGAAAAATCTCACCCGGCAATTCTACCTCAGAGTTGGATTTTCACCCAGGACGACTAACTGTACCAGTTTGCCCAGGACTGAGTGGGTTCTTAGAACCTGGAATTTTCAGTGCTGAAACCAGGAAAGGTCTGGACAAACCAGAACAAATTGGTCAGCCTGCACCTAACCCAGTGGCCTCTGAGCAAAGTGGCTTTCAAAACTGGCAGCTCTCCTTGCCTGCCCAGCGGCCAGCCCCTCTCGGCTCCAATGCCTTCTGCAATCACACCCTGATCTCCAGGGAGCACACACACCTGCAGGTCACACGGCTTCCTGCTTCCCAGCTTCTCACCTCGTCAACTGTGTGAGGTTTCAGGCTGCAACTGTGCAACTCAGATTGGGACCTGAACCAACAGTCTTTTAAATAGGATCACACACCTGGTCTCAGGACTTAATGAAGCTCAGGCACTTGATGTCTCATGGCAGAAAAAATTCAGTGACAGACAAAGTAATAGGTAAGAAGTGGATTTACTTAGAGAAAAACACATTCCATAGACAGAGCGTGGGCCATCTCAGAAGGCAAGAGGCACCAGGGTATGGGGCTGTCAGTTTTTATAGGGGTGGGTAATTTCATAGGCTAATAAGTGGGAGGAGGATTCCAGCTATTCTGGGGAAGGAGTGGGGATTTCCAGGAATTGGGCCCCTCCCACTTTTTGATCTTTGATGATCGGCCTCAGAACTGTCATGGAGCTGGTGGGTGTGTCACTTAGTTTATGCTAATGTATTACAATGAGCGTATAATGAGGATCAAGGTTCACTAGAAGTCAAATCTTCCACCACCTTGGACCTAGTTGGTTCTAACCAGTTTTTGTCATGTCCTCGGGCTATGTCATTCTTTTAAAGGTTGTGCCCTGACCCATTCCCTCCTGTTTCAGCATGACACCCTAAAGGGAGATGATACTCTTCCCTTCCTCCCCAGCCTCCTCAGCACCTCCAATAGTCTCCTCTCCCTCCAACTAACCTAGGCCACCAGAATCTTCTGTATCCTCCTTTTCAAAAGTGCCTGGAGCCTCGAAGCAGGGGGGCCAGAGTGGCGTGCCTGGGAAGTGTAAGGATTGTGTCTTCTTCACTTGTTGTCCGTTACAGATCTGATCTGCCACACCCAACCCACGCTAATGCTGAAGATTCCAGTTCAGTCTTATCGATCTTAGCCGACTCCCTACATGGAGCTTAGAGACCACGGAGCGTCCAAGACTGGATAAAGAAGGTAACACTGTCCACGGGGAAATGGCTCAATTTAGAAAAAGCAGAGATAGACGCACCATGGCCATCACATATCATTACATCCACACTCAGACAGAGGAACCTGCTACTTCCAACCAGTCCCATAGGGGCAACCAGGGGGCAGGATAGAACTCTGATCTCCCTTATTCAAGCCATCAGTTATTAGTCTAAACCAAACACTGATTCATTTACACTGGGGCTATCTGAGCTGGTACCTGCCCTGAGTGCGTGTGGTCTAGCATGAACTAGCCTTTGGATTCTAGAAACTTCAACCCCTTCCCTTGGGCCCCTTTCATTCTTCTCTTTACTCCTTGAATCTCCCCTCTTTAACCTGGGCTCCTGCAAGCCAGGATGCAGCAAATGTGCCCCTTTGCACATATTTGTATAACCCGCCATTGCCCCACTCAAACACAAGCTCCAAGATAGCAGAAACCTTGTCTATCTTCTTGCCACTGTTCTTAGAACTGTGTCTGCCACAGGAGAGTGGCAATATGTAGAAAGGTTTGAAATACAGACTCTGGAGTCAGAACTCCTTGGGTTTAAATCCTAGCTCTTCTACTTATTAATTGTGTAACCCTGGACAAATAACTCACTCTTTCTGGGCCTGAATTTCCCCATCTGTAGATGGGGATATGCATTAGACAAGAGTTCTCCAGAGAAAGAGAACCCATAGGATGCATGTATGTACAGAGAAAGAGATGATTTTTAAGAAACTGGCTCATGTGATTATGGAACCTGGAAAGTCCAAGATCTGCAAGGTGGACCCGCAACCTAGAGACCCAGGAAGAGAAGGTGTTGCAGTTTACGTCCAGAAGCCCTCTGTTGGCAAAATTCCCTCTTGCTTGAGAGATGTAGGTCCTTTGTTCTACTCAGACCTTCAAGTGATTGCATTAAGCTCATTCACTTTATAAAGGGCAGTCTGCTTTACTCAAATTCACCAGTTTAAATATAATCTCATCCAAAACACCCCCACAGAAACATCAGAATAATATTTGACCAAATCTCTGGGCACCAATGGCCAGTAAACTTGGCAAATACAATTAACCATCATAGGATATAATCGTGCCTATTTCACAGGGTTGTTTTTGAGAATTGAGTCAATCTAAACAAAGAACTTGGAAGTAGGTGTTCAATTAAAATGAATGGTGTATTAATAAACTTTCTGAGTTCCTCCTCTATGCCAGGTGTTGTAGGTGTTGAGGATGAAGAAAATCCATTCCCTGTCCTTGAGGAAATGAGTCTGATAAGGACTGAGATGGGTAAGTAAATAAACAACACAATGGAATTAGCCCCTTGAAAGAATTATGTTCCTGCTTCTGGGGGAAGACATGGGAGAAATCTTCCAAATGTGTCCAGGGGAGTCAGAGATGGCTTCACAGTATAGGTTAAGCGAGAAACAAACCTCAAAGGAATAGAAGGAACTTATGAAGATTCCACAGCCCAAAGACCATCTCTAGACTGGACCAAGCACTCCAAGGGCAGGTGCCAGCTCAGTTCAGCAAGAATCTTAGACTAGGGCAAGAGGCCTCGGTGCTCCATATGCAACAGAATGGGGCCTGGTCCTGTCCAGAGGGGGCACCACCTCTGAACCACCTTGGTAACTGGCATTTGCCTCTTCCTTTAGGTCCTGCATTTAAGGAAACTTGACAACATAAGTCAATCAAGCTATGTGAGTTTGGAGAACCAGGTGAGGCAGTGAGGTGGCGGGGCCTAGGAGCAACCCCACCACCATGAATAGGGTCTGTCTTGGGAGAACTTAGTAGAGAGGTACATGGAATTTGGAATCAGACACACTCAGGTCTTACTGCATGGGGCAAGTTACTTCACCTCTCTGATCCTTTGAATCTTCATCCGTAAGACAGTTTTATCACGTTGGATTGCTAATTTTGAAGACTAGCAAGGTACCAGGCACCAAGTAAGTACTCAATAAATGAAAGTTATTATTATCCGTAATCAATTCCTCATCTCTCCTCTTCCTCCTTGCTGTTATTTGACAATACGTTCTAGAGAGATATAATACTAAGAAATGAGAGCCGTTCGCGCTTTTACATTTGATGTGAATCCAGTTCTGTGGATTATAAATTATCTGCCTTTTCTGTGCCTTCACCCCCATCTGTAAAATGCGGGTCATAATCAGGCCATTCTTGCGGGATTATTTTGTAAATTTATTATGAGATATATGTGTATAGCACATAATGGGAGGTGATCAATATGTATTAGCTGTTTAAAAATAGTGATGATGATAATGATTGTTATTAATATTGTAGAGACCTAAGGTTGAAAAGAAGGCATTGGAGAAATATTTAAGACAGGTGAATAAAGGTGCACGCAGGTAACCGAGGGAAAAGCTAGGGAGCTTATCCACAGCACACCTTGCCTTCTCAGGGAAGATACTCCCTAGAGCTAACCCTGGACTGGTGTGCAACTGCTGTGTACAGGGTTGGAGGCCCGCTGCTCCCCCGCTGAGCCCCAGAAGCCTCTGAGGGAGACCAAACCGTCTGCTGTCTCCTGATATTAGGAAGTGAGGTTGAAATGTTGCAAGTTCTTGCGTCCTCTGATATCTAGAACTTGAGAAATTATAACCGCAGAAAATGTTGTCAAATACACTCATCAAATCAATCCCCAGGTGGAAATGTGTTATGTTCACAACAGAAGCAGCTGCAAACACCAAAACACCAGGATTGGGATTTTTTTTTCCTAAGAGGAGAATTGTTTTTGTTTTTGTTTTTTTCTTTCCTAAGAGAGAATTGTTTTCAGAGTCTGAACCCAGCTCGTCCGTGCTCTAAGGGGTCAGTTTCTCTGGTCCCACTCCAGCCCCACTGTTTCTAACAAGAGCCCAGCCCTGGGACTCTCTATGATGGCTAGCTTCTATCCTCCTCCTCCCCTCCCTGCCCCTCTGAGCCCCAGCTAGTTAGTAGAACGACAGTCCTCACCCCTCCAAGAAGCAGGAAGGAGCATAGTCTAAAGAGCATGGAATCTCCAGTCAGGAAGCCCTGAGAGGGAATCTCAAGTTTGCCAATGACCAGCCAGGTGACCATGTGAAGGTCATTATCCAATCCAAGCCTCAGTGTTCTTGTCTTCATAACTGGCGTGTGAGAAGCATTTCAATTCCAATAACTATTGCTGTGTAACAAGCCACCTCACACCTAGTGATATAAAACCACCCTTTGACAATATTCATAGATTTTGAAGGTCAGTAATTTGGAAAGGACAAGAACGGGAATCAGGTTCATTTACTTACAGATCTGAAGTCCGGATGGGGAGGACTTGAAATTTAGGGCCACTGTCCAGACAGCGGGGCTTCCTTGCAGCTTTGAGGATTCAGGATAGTTGGACTTCTTCTACGGTGACTCAGGGCTCTGAAGGTGAGTGTCCTCATTGATGACACAGAAGCTGCATCACCTTGGAAGTCATGCTCTGTCACTTTTGATGTCTTCTGCTGGCTATAATTGAGCCACAAGGCTCCCCAGCTTCAAGGGACCGAATTAGCCTCTACCTCCTGACAGAGGGATGGCAAAGCTCTAGGAAATATGAGAAGGGAAATACCATGTCAGCCATCATTGGAAAATAAGATCTTCTACGTTCCCTTACAGAACTGTCGTGAAGATGAAGTAAGGTATCACATGTGGAAGAACTTGGCAAACGATCGATGTTTATTAACCTGCACCCTGCTCCTCAAGTCCAGCTGAAGGGTCAAGTACTCACTGGTGATACTGGAGAGCAGCCCTTCTGAAGGCATCTAATGTCATATCTCTTTCCTCCCCACAAATCAGAGCATCCTTAGGCATTTCACCATGTCTGATACTGAACTGGACCTGTAACACCTTTGCTTGCAAATAATCATGATCATAATCAGAGTAATAAATTTATAATAGCAGCCTGCTAAATGCCAGGCACTATCATAATGCAACACTTGATCTCATTTGCAATTACCACAGTCCTTAAAGGTGAGTATTAATATCTCCATTTTACAGATGAACTAAAACTCAGTGAGAGTAACTGTCTAACAACACACAGAAGTCAGACCCAGCACCCATATTCTAACCTAGGCCCAAAACCCTAATTCCCCACTCCACCACGCCGACATGCTCAGTGCTCACAGACCCTTGGAGATGGGGTGGTCTCTTCAGTGGTGTCCTGGTAAATGTTTAACAACCACATAGCCCCCCAAAAAATTATGTATGTATATATGAGATATTTGAGTGTGTGATATATGTACATCTCATGCATTTATCATAAATTTTATTTATATAAAAGATTTCTGGTACATAATATACAAATAAGAATGAATTATACACTACTCTTTACTGAAATTTCTACATAGTCTGCTGATTCTTACAGAATGATTATTTTTATTTTTTATGAACCCTTATTTCTATAGCCAACCTTTGGCTTCAGCTGATAAATGAGTGTAGCTCCAACATGAATGCGAATGCTGATATTTTTTATGTCAACGAGGAAGATGAAAATGAGACAACAAAGATACATGTGGGAACTTTACTCATTCATCAGTGACATGACTGACCTCTTTGCTGATTTGGATAATAGTTTTCACATAATGGAAGAGTGTTTCCTTAAATTTTTTGTACTCTATTCACACAGTAATGGCTAAGGATATGATGCACTTTTAAGTGTAATCTGCATTATTAACATTTTTCCATTATTTTCTATAGCTCTCTACATAGACAATCCACAAAACAATAAACCACGCCCTGATGTGTAGCATCTACTGATTTCCATGTTGGTAATACTCTCACCCTGCCCAATTTCAAGCTACCAACATGACATCATTGAATATAATAGACATGAACAACCTAAAGAGAACTGTTAATGTAAAATGTAGTAAAATAAATAGGAAGTTTTGAGTATTATCTTTGTTTATAATATGCGGATGAAAAATTAATCAGTCGATCTAAGAAAGAAATGAAAATTTTCATTCGAGCCAAATTTGAGGATTATAACCCGGGAAGAGCATCTCAGAAAGCTCTGAGAACTGTTCCACCTGTTAGAAGTCGAGGCACAGTAATATAAGTTTTTTGAGATGGGGGCTGTACATTAAGTGGCGTATTATTGACAGCTTACACAATCCAGAGCTAAGCGCCATGTGACCCCTTATCAAGAAGGAATGTTATCTTTAACGACTTGTCTTGTTGATGCTGGGAGAATGTTGCTTTTTATGGTTGAGCAGGTATTTCTACAGATGGAGGAGATTTGGTCCATGCATAATGCAGATACACAATGCACAGTGCGGGAAGAGAGGAGGCCAAAGGGCAGAGAAAGTATTTTTTATGTTTAAGTGTTTCCTGTCTTGCCATAAAACATGAATTTTATTTCACAAACATAATGTATTCAATAGCCAGTTCATATAACTTAAATGTTAATAATGACGAATAGTCAATGACCGCTTTTCAAAATTCTTAACCACCTAGCAATTAGCTTTCACTGGCTGGTATAAGTTAGATCCAGAACACTAGTCTCTGCTATCTCCACATGACCTTCACTCATACCCGCTATGCTCCTCTAATGAATCCCTTCCTTCCTGGCTCTGTTCACCTCGATTCCCAGTGTGCTCTGGGCCAGTGCCAATATTGCATATTGTAAAGTAACATAATACTGCCATGTCTATGACTTGGAACTATTTAATCTGTCTATTTCTCAAGGTCACAGTACATTTTCTTTCTTTTGCCCTGAGAGGGCACCTGTCAGTCAGGGTGTAGTTTCCGATGAAGCCCACTTGGTTTCTTCCAGTTTGGCTAATGAGAGAAGTCACCTCCAAATGGTTCACTCCACTGCTATAAATGTACCCGCCAGCCCTAACCTTACTTTGAGGTGCTCTCAGATGCAAGTTGTTCCGCTTTACATCCATGCTGTAACTCATTAAAACTGTTTCACTCCGGCATTCTGCTCATTACAATGGGCAGAGAGAGCGTTGCTTCTGGGAAGCACAGTCATAATGAGGGCAGAGCGTTCAGCACAAAAGCAGCTTCTTATAGCTCATTAGGAAAATTGACTAGTTAGGCAGAACTCTTGTTCCCTCGCTTTGACCAAAGATATGAAAGCCTCCCTTTCCCCAAAGGCCAGGGACACTGATGATATATCCGAGGTCCCGAGGCCAGAGTTGGCCAGGATGTTTAGGAGCTCTGGCTTCATCCTGGAAATGCCTTGGAGTTGCCTAGAGGTCGGGTGGTGGGCAGACCCTCAATGCGGTTGATCTTTTGCCCTGGGGAACAAGCCATGGCTTTCTGTGTGCACTTGTATTTGCTGGTACCAGAATGGGGGAAGGGATGGAAAGAAAGGAAGGGAGGGAGGGAGGCAGAGGCAGGGACTACCCTCGCCCTTACCTCTACTCTGCTGGTAGGAGCTAGATGTTATCAGGTGGTTAGGAATCTTGGAATTTCCAGTCTTATTCTCAGAAGTTCCCCCAATCTGTGCCTTATAGGCATTTCCTCAGCTCTTGATTAAAGTTAGTCCAATTTGGGCTTCTTACCTCAATGAAAATCATCATCATTATTATGCTAAGTAAGACCATCATTTCCCTGAGTCCCCGGAAAATCAACATCATACCAGTTCAAGACACACAGGTTGAGGCAAGCATGGATTTACTCAGCCAGTTTGTGTCACCAAGTTGCAATCATTGGACTTTACCTGTGCTTTTCAAACTTTATAAATATAATTTTTAAACCAAGAAACTATTTCTTCATACAACATCTTACATGGAGACCAATCTATAAAACTGATATAAAGGGAGCTTCTCTGGTTGAGAGGAGTTGGAGGGTCTGGGGCTTTGACTTCTCATGCTCTCCTGCTTCTGTTCCCTGCAGGGGTCTCCAAGGCACCCCTTTTGAAGTTCTGTAGGGCAGATTGAAACCACTCTCATGTATCAAAGGCCAGAATATTATACATACGCTTTTACTCAACAATCCTACTTCTAGAACTGTAACATAAGAAAATAACCAAACAAGAGCCAAAGAAGTTTGCCCAGGATGTTCATCTCATCTTTGTCCATAATTTTGAAAATTTTATAAGGCTAGCTAAATGTTTTGTAAGACTAGGATTGATTAAACAAATTATAGAATGTATATATGAAGTGGAATAATAAGCTTCCATTAAATATGATGTGGATTTGTATTTATGACATGGGAAAATAACCTTTCATACTGGTGAGTGGGATTAAAAAAAAAAGAGCAGGCAACAGTATGACATTATTTGTGTAAAATATATAGCTATGTGTGCATGGAAGGATGTGCATCAAAATATTGTCATTTTCTGGGATTTAGGATCATGTTTTATTTATTTAATTATGTAATTTCTGTACTTTTCAATTATTTATAATAAGCATGCATTATTTTTACCAAAAAAGAATTAAAAAGCACTCAAAATTTTAAATAAAAGGGAAGAAAGAAATCGGTGCCTTTCAATACCTTTAGAGTGTCATTCACCACCCTTGACCTATTTAAGGCTCCTAAACTTTTTCCAAACAAATATAGTCTAGAGATTTTTTTCCTTCCTGGGATCAAAGATGTTGCTGTTTGCAGCACTTGGCAACCATGGCCTGTTGGCTTCACGAGACCTGGAAAACCAGCATGTGGAGACAACCTTTTCACATGTCTCCAGGCTACAGACCAGCCATGTGCATGCGCTTCTCTATGTGTGCTGGGGCTGGGGACTGGAAAGAGGGGTGCCAGGGCCTGCTTGGGCCTTTATTTGTCCCACTGTGGTCAAGGGATCTGATGTCATCTATTTGTGGGATCAAATGGAGCCATAATAATAAAAATACTGCTCCACTGGCCCTCTGCACCTTGGGAAGCCCTCCCCTAGTAACCCAACGTGTGTCCAGCATTGCTTTGTACCTACAAAGCAGTCCATTCTGCCAGCAGGACATCTGTGAGGCCTGACTTGCCCATCAGGTTTCATGCCCACCTGAGACTGGCACCTCTCCCTGGAGCCCTCAAGACACCAGAGCTGCATGGCATTTGGCTGGGATCATAAACATAGCTCTAAGGAGAGATTCTGACCCATAGTAGCAATCCCTCCTCTCTACTCCCATACTAAGTGGTGACTGACACAGAAAAGGCTAAAGACACTTTGTTCTCATTCTTACAACTCCATTTGGATTCTGTTTAGTATTGTGACCCAGGTTTCCCTAATGGAAAATTGGCCTTGAATCACGGTGTTCTATGGCTAATTATTGAGCTTGACATTGTTCCCCAAGTGTTAATTCTGTCACTTCCCCATCACTACTCTACTACTGAGTCCAAGTCCAGAGCTCCAAGACCCTACCCCGGTGCAACCCAGCTTGGAGTCACTGTCTCATCCTGTAATTTCCCTCTGAAGAGTAGATTCCTGCCTTACTCAGTTCTTTCTCTCCCTCCCCAGGCTTCATAAACCTCCCTTAAAATCCCAGCTTGGCAGTTGGGTTACTACTGTCAGTGGACAGATTTGCTTTTCATTTTGCCTGTCTTCCAGGACTTCAGATCATCCACCACCCCAATTTCTTCTTCCTATATACCACCCACCCAAGAGCCAGTTAATTATCTGAACTGCTTGCTCTGCTCTGGGACAATGTGATGAATCACATCATGAAACAGGTTGAAAAATTGAATTGATCAATATTATCCCATCGCACCCTGCAGGACCAGAACTCCAGATTGCCCTGTCCGTGGACTCTGGCAGGCCACCATAGAGCTATCACACCCTTGATGTCAGGAATCCATGAGAAAAAGGATTATGTCTTGTTCCTGTTATTTCCCCATTGTATGGGAGTATAATTAATCAGTGAATGGTCACTCTAAGATATCAGGTTTCCAGGAGTCAGAGTAGATATATATCCGTGGCTCATAAACACAATGCCATGAATATTGCCTGGTCCCCTTATTATGTTTCTTGCTGGCCCTTCCCTGGTTCCCCACCTTTGCCTAGCTGTGTGATTTTGAAATATTCATGCAACTTATCCAAGTCTCAGTTGCATCATTTATAAAATAGGGATTTTACTAGCTTTCCTGCCTCAAGACTATGACAACCCGATAAATTAACATCTTTGAAATGATACACACTGTAAAATGCTGAATCGATAGCATCGCTACAATTCTTGGTCCTATGGCTGCATCACTGCCTCTCAACTTGTGTTCACACTGATGACCCTCTCTATCTTTTCACTAGGAAGAGAATACCCAGCTGGGACAAAGGAAAGAGAACACAACAGAAAACAGATAACAAAGAGACTATTTTTAGTCTAGTCTTCTTAACATTTCTCATACTTTACGTGATGATTCATGCTTTATACCTCCGTTACCCCTGCAAACAATTCCCTTGTTTTAATATACAATCATCTCTGTAGGATTTTTTTCCTTGCTTGTTTTTCAAGTGCATCTATTTGATTAGAGCTGAGAGAGTCTCATTGGAAAAAGCTCACATGCCTTTCTGGCCCTGCTCCCCTCCCCTCCTTGCACACTCACTGCTCTCTCTAAATATTTTGTAAATAAATAGATTGATCCACTTGATATAATTCTAATGATTCATGTCCTAGGGTAAATCTAAAACCAATAAAAAATGGAGATCACAAGAACGGGAGTCTATTTAAAGAGGACTGATTATTTTTTAACAGTTTCCACTTACTCTTCACACCTAGTTATGTCTTTCAGTCATAATCAAAACCTTCAGTGTGTCGGGGGGAGGGAATAAGCCCTTAGAGTTTGCTGTCATGTTCACACCTCCCCCTGTCTGGGCTTACATCCCCCTCCCTCATTCGCTGCTCCAGATGACAGGAAATGTTTAGCAGCTATTTTTTTTAAAAAAAGAGTAAGTAGAGGGGAGGTCTACACGATTCTCCCGTACCGTATTTTATATCTTTGAAACGTGAAACAGAACTTACGGGAAATGATGCAGAAAGGGAGGCCAGTCCATGCAGAGGGCTGGTTTACAGCACCACTGAAATCCCGTCTGCAGATGGGGATGGACCGGCTGTTGGTGTCTCATCTATGTCCCCTCCACACCAAGGTCCCCAAGCTCACACAGAAACATCACACTCCCCACGCCGGTTACTCTTTGCCTCCAGCCACTGGAATATGCTCGACCCGGGTGAGGGGCAAGATCAACGTGCCAGGGAGCATCCGACAACCACTCACGGATGGACTGGAGGAGGGTAACGACCCCTGCTCCCTCCATATCGGGGTGAGACAACTCTGCGGCATACTCCATGCCGTCTCCCCACTGGCGCTAAGCCCCAGGTGCCCACTGCTGTATTCTATTCACTCACCCCCTTCCCTTTCCAGCCTCACCTCTCCTACCAGTGTCTCCTGGGATCACATCATAAATAAATCATTCACACTCAAACCTCAGGGCCTGCTTTTGGACAAATCCAGTCTAAGATGGTCATTTTTCCAGAACCTTCTCACTCTTTCTCTTTCAGCATCTGCCCGTACAGGCCTAACCCCTTAGTGCCTGCTCTGTGGAAGTCACCCTGGAGAGTTCATTCCCCCTGTTGGAGCTGCTGAGAGCCTGGCCCCAGAGGCCAGCATTGTCACATGGTCCAGACTGGTCCCCACTGCCCTACCTCACATCATTGCTACCAAGAACTGTAAAGGGTCACTGAGCAGCCTTAGGCCCCACTGTGTGTTGGGGGGGAGGGGGCGGGGGGAATGATGCTATTGTCTTATCCAGAAGAATAATTCTCCTGGAAGGGATTTTAAACAAGATTATAAGTCAATCAGTCCTTCTGAAGGAATGTCTATAATTTTTGTGTTTGTTTCTTGCTTTGTTCCAGACTCAAACTGCCATCCCTCAAAGTCTATTCTAATGCTGTTTCACGCACCCATCTTCCTCCTCAGCTCAGGTCAGAATGAGTCTCCCTTGTCTATTGGGTTGGCCAAGAAGTTCATTCAGGTTTTTGGTACAATGGTATGGAAAACCCCGAACGAACTTTTTGGCCAATCCAATACGTTCTTACAGAACTTTGTTTTTCCCTTTACCTGGAGATGTTAACAATAATAATAAAGACAATAATTATAATGACACTAATTAATAGTTGACTTCTACTGAGTACTTACAATACTCCAGTCACTATGCTAAGCTCTCTAAGAACGCTATTTGATTTAATCCCAATAGTGACCCTCTTCGGCAAGTCCTGTAAGAATCCTAGCATGTATTTGATTACATTAATGACCTCTATTCCCTACCCGTAGCCTCACCGTTTGCCTTGCAACTTTGCAGCCCACCGTGAACAGAGCGTCATCTCCCTGCTTGACTGTGGGTTCATCCATGCAATTGGTTATGACCAATGGAATGTTAGCAAATGGGATCCAAGGAGAGGCTTGAAAAAGGCTTTTGTGTTTCTGTTCACTCCCTGGCTCCTCTGACCTGTGCCTGAGCCATGGTTGGACAAGAGCTGATTTGTCACAGTAGTTCCAGTTGAGACCTCCCTTGATAAGCCCACGGTCAGCACACCCCCGTATATGTCAGTAAACCCAAAGAACAGAAGAATTGTCTGGCCAAGTCTAACTTAAATTCTTGAACGGCAAACTCATGATCATGATAAATGCTTATTGTTTTAAACTTCTGAGTTCAGGGTGGTTTGCTATATAGCATTATTGTGGCAATGGATAACTGATACATAGCCTTATCTTAGACCTGAGGAATATGAGACTTGGAGCAGTCAAGCTAAACGACAACAATCCCACTGCCTGTTGGACCTGAAAGATTGTTCTCCAAACCTTATCCATATATTTTCCTAGCTTTTAACTATAGAGTTGAGGACAAAGATAGTAAATTGCTGATATTTATTTCCTAATTATCCACAGTTCCTGGCCATAGTAGAGATCCAATCAATGTGTACTGAATTATGTTAGGTTCAATTAGGTAAGAGATAAGCATACTAAGTGAAAAAAAAAAAAAATACAGGCACCACTTCATTGTTCCCTTTATTGAAGGACAAAAGTGTCATATAAAGGCATCTTTCACAGTGCATTGACCTAAGAAATATTGTGGGCAAAATGATGTGGTCTTTGATATTCGCTTCAAATTATTCTGAGAAAAAGAAAAAAAAGATTAACAAAAATCCTGATAATTGCTGCTGAGTACATGAAGGTTCACTGTACTAGTCTCTCTACTTTTAAGTAAGTCTGAAATATTTCCAAACAAAATGGTTAAAAAAATAAAATGCATTTACAAAGGGCATTGGTTTTCAGTCTTGCCCAAGGCACTAAATTGGGCAAGTCTCTTTCCCCTCCCAAGCTTCTATTTGCCCTCTGATAAAGCAAGAATAAGGCAAGTTTCCTGAGCTTTCCCCAAAAGCACGTGGTTTTTAAAAAATGCAGTAATAAGTCTGGCTCCCCTCCCCATCCAGGACTTGAATAACATACTAGGACCCTTCAACCCTTGGAAAGAAGCCATCCACGTACGTTTGCGTCAGTATATTGGAGAGGAATGCATCTTCCATGCCAGTGAATGACCCCTGGATGTTTTCTTTCACTCTCAGGCATGAACACTTATTTTTATTCCCTGCATATGTTCTGAGGAGTCTTGTGCTTTAGTGGTAGAGCAACAGCAATAGACTCCACTGTTTTATGAAGCTGATCAAGTACCAGAATATTTTGTCAACAGCATAGAATTATAAACTCTGTCCTAGCACATCGCAGAGCAGCTATTTGAGAGCACATTTTGATTCTTACTTATCATATGATTTAAATTCCTTTACTGGCTCACACTTGGGGACTCACTGGGGGTGTGCAAGCTTGTCATTGCTCCTGTGCTATAATCTAGGGCAGCTAAGGCAGAAGCACTGCTAATGACAAGTGCACCCCTTGGCAGGACCTACATCCCACCGTGTAAGTCACTCTACATGACTGATCCACCATCCTTCAAAATATCACTCATG
Source organism: Balaenoptera acutorostrata (assembly GCF_949987535.1). Classification (NCBI taxonomy): domain Eukaryota; kingdom Metazoa; phylum Chordata; class Mammalia; order Artiodactyla; family Balaenopteridae; genus Balaenoptera; species Balaenoptera acutorostrata. Next base: position 40,542,435 of record NC_080066.1, on the reverse strand, counting down.
GTCGTCACTGTTTACTGGGTAACATCTCACCCCCTTAGCTTAGCTCATAAGGACTGCTGTGATTTGCCCACTGTACCTCATGGTTGTGAGGTGCCCTGGCAGCTCAACAACATGACTGGTGAAAAGAGAGAGGGATCTGGGACTGGGGAAGAGAGCAACTAGGGAAAATAACCCAACTACACTGGGTAGTCTTTGTAAGGGCAGTTGGATAATTCAAAACACAGTAACCAAAGAGCACAGTACACTTTCCCTTTGATCAGAAAAGGCATCAGAATAGAAGACTCCTACTTCAGCCAAGAAGTAGAAAAGGAGCTGGAATGTAGGGTTCTTGGAAGGTTGAAATGTAATAATGTACAAAAGACAGCATCTGGCACAAAATAGATACTCAATGATAAATTCTGGTGGAAAGTACTACTTTATCTCCATTTCACAGATGAGGTGACTGAGACTTGGATAAATTAACTTGCATGGTTTTGCAGGTTTCACAGAGAGTAAAATACTGTGGCAGCTTTCAAAATCCAGGCCGAATTATTTCCATGACTCCATGCAGTTGCCAGGGTGGGACCTGCACAGGAGTCCAGGGGGCAGAGGGCAGCCTCCATACATGGACAGTGGCAGCACGGTTTGGGCCATCATTGTGTTCACTGCAAAGCTCCCAGGTTTGAACAGGATTCAGCTGGGATTCCGGCAACTTTCTAGACCCACAGGGAATAATAAAGTAAAATAGAGAAGCTTGTTATGTAAAATGGTTGAGAATGCAGGGGCGGATGTCGCTCACCAAGTATGTGGGCACCCAGGACCCACTATAGACATGAGGAAACCTGGGTCTTCAGGCAGCCAATTGAATTCAAGACCTGACTTACTGATGGAAGGAGGCAGGTTATATGTTTTCTCCAGTCAAGAGCAAGGTGGCAACTTGTGGGGCTGATTCTGAGAGTCACAGGTCTTAGTAAGTCACAACCGAGAAGGGCTAAGGGGGGGCTGCAGGATCTGACAGGTATCACTTTATTTATGAAATATCAATTCCATCTTGTATTGCCACAATCACACCTCCAATCACACTCTCTCCAGAAAGCAGATGTCATCATCTTCTGCTGTACTAACAGACCGGCTTGTAGAGATAAAATGATCCAGAGCCAGAGCGCAAACCCAGGCTACGAGGCCAAATCAATCTGGGTTCAAAACACAGTGCTGTCGCTGTTTCCGGGAAAACAACGAAGCTCTCTTGAGGCGATGCTAAAATGACCACCTTCCATAATTGCTTAAAGATTAGCACAAGCATACAATAAATACTTGGCACCCCCTGAGTAAGTGCTCAGTAAATAGCGCCTATTATGATGATGGTGATTCACATTCCAGTATGATTTCTAGTTGTCTTGAAGCCGCGGGCCTGATATTATTCATTGCCCATACAGTCTAGAGGAATGTGCCTTCACTGTGGGCCACTTCTGACCTCAAGCAGGCTGCTCTGCTAGCCTGGCTATCAATGTAGAGTATTTGACTGTAACACACAGATACGTGGCCACTCAGTGAACTGTTGTTTCAGGTTTTAATTTTGTGATTTCAAAATGACTGTGCTTTCTGCCCTTCTCCATCTTTACCTCCCATCTTATGTGCTATGCTGGGGCCACCTCGCCCTGGTGCTGACTGCCTTCCATCGGCCGTAACACCTGGAGCGGTTACAGCTCATTGGGCCAGGGTGCTCCTTAAATTTCTTTGAGTTTCCAGGCCACTGGCTGGTATGGCTCCCTCCACTTTATTATTGATGGTCTTATTATTATGCTTCTTTCCTACCACAATGCTGCCTGATCTACACCATCAAGGCCGTAAGAGTGTGCTCCAAACACCGGCCCTCCACCATCAGGGGCTATGGACACCCAGGCTCTAACAGGAAACAGTGATGACACTGGCTCATGTTGGCTCTTCTTCAGAAACAAGGCTGGGTAAGGGGGCTTGTCCTATTCCTGGCTTTGCTTCTCAACCCTGGTCAGTCTCAAGGAGATCAAGGAAATACCAGTGAATACCTGGCTTGGAAGAAGCCCAGATTCTGTGACTTTTATCCAGGTCCTATCATGAGTACTCTTTTCTTCTTACCTATTGATCAGGAAATAGCCTTCATATAAGAACAGCATGGTCTTTTATAAATCACCCGTATTTCCAGGAAACAATAGGAGCCAGTCTCACAGGCCCAGTACGGTGGTAAAGTGTTTTATTAGTCAATTTCATTCACCTCTTTGGGTCCTCGATTGTTTTTACCTTTCAAGTTTACCTCTGCTGCTGCATGCTCATTCTTTCCATGGCCCCTTTGATGGATAAAACAAGATATCAGCCCAGCTGGGAAATCACCCTCAAGCCTAGATAACCCATCTCTCTGGAAAAGCCTTATAATTACCAAGACCCCTGTGTCCTTCACCTTGGCTCTTTGTCCTTGCCTTGGCTCAAGGCAAGTTATATTAATATTTAAGGGAATTTAAATATTCCCTTAAATAATAATATAATAATAATATTAATAAGGGCTATTAATGCCCTGCCTTGCTTTGTCTAACCTCCCCACCCCCTGCCCTTGTGTAGATACAATGGGAAAAGCAGGACTCAGCATGCTCAAGTTCTAGTTCTAGGTTTATCATATTCTACTATTCTCCTCCTAAGCATAATACTCACTAGCTACCAAATATTGATAGTAATATTAATAGTAATATTGATAGTAATATTAATATAACTGGCTGTCCACCAGCTCAGCCTCCATCGTCTGACCCCTGCTTCCTGGCCTCCATATTGCCTTCTACTCAAGCACCTCTCATCAGCAGAAGCCAACACATTGGACCCCACAAGGTGGCAAGAAGCATAAACTTCATGAGGATGCATTTAAACTATTCATGGGTCCCCCCTTTCCCCTGAGCCTGAGGAGTCCTTGTCAGAGTCTAAATGCTGACTTCTTATCTCTTCTCCTTGGGCTTACAGTCTCTCACTGGCCTGTCCTCACAGAGGGAAAGAAGAAGGAGTGATAAGGTTGGATCTGCCTCAGTGAAAAATCAACAGAATTAGCTTCTTTCAGGAAGGAACAAAAATATCAGTCATGCAGACTGGCCAGTGCAATTTTGACCAGAGGCTAAAATCATTCAGTGTAAACTAAAAGTTTCCAAATCCACTCATGGCCCCATAATTAAAGGCCCTGGAAACAACACCCATGGCCTTAGATGCCCAGGCACTGTCCTGAGCTTGGGTAATGGACAAGGTGAGATTTGGCCCTGGGGCAGAACTTATGGCATCATGGGTAAAATGAGGCCCCTGGGGGGAGGGACTCAAGTTTAGAATGCAATGGTTCTCCATAGGCAAGACAGGTAAACAGGGCCCTTGCATGGAGAGGCCCAGAATTATGTGAAATCCAGCAAATATACTCCAGACCTCTGATTTTCAAAATCAAGAGATTTAGAAGTGTAATGCTCCTCACTGCCCACAAGGAAATGCAGTTTGCAGATCCAGAGTGTCTTGGTCTTCAAAAGAGATATTATTGGAGGCCTGTTAATACCAATTAACCTCACCACTGCTCCCTTCTTGATTGGGAATTAATAAAGGAACAGATTCAAGAACTCAGATGAGGATCAAAGAATAGTTTTAGCTTGAATCACTTCAGATGCAGCTGTGAGATGCTTTGACTTAGAAGATCTGTAAGACTCCCTTGATGGCTCCCTCCCTGGCCCAGTTCAGACCCTGGGGTCCATTTGGGGGAAAGCTGGTTCTGCTGAGGAAGCTCTGATCACACAGTCCGGGGGAAGGTGTGGAGCTCTCAGCCTGCCCCCTGGAACATGGAACGTGAGAAAGAGAAGGCCTGCATGCTGGAGAGTGGGCCTTCAGGTCTGCCACAGAGCAACTGAACATGGAGTGGGAGGAGGAAATGAAAACTGGCTCCGTAGGCAGGCAGGCAGGCAGCTGGGGAGATGGGCAAGGGCCCAGGCTGCCCATGGGCAGGGACCAGTCCACAACTCATCCCTGGAGAAGCCATGCCTCCAGTTTCCAAACCCCACCATCCCCAGAACTTACTTCCTCCTGCCTCTGACTCCAAATTCGGTGCCCATGATGTTTATTTCTACTTACTTCTCAAGGCCTTAAGAAACTCCTATGACCTTAATAACTACCATTTGTTGAACAAGTGCCAGATACGAGGTTAAGTCCTTCACTTAAAGTATTTTATTAAACCTTCACAGGAGCAACCACAGAGTAGATGCTATGATTATCACAATTTACAGATTGGGAAATCAAGCTCAAAATCAGAATAACCTTGCTCCAGGTCATGCAACTATAAATAGTGGGCTGGGATGACAGCCCAGATATGTCTGTGCCCAAAGTGCTCTATTTAGACCACTGCTTAAGTATTTAGCAAAGTGTATTCTGGGGAATGTGGTTATTCTGCTCAACAAGAGTTCATGGTCAAGAAAATACAAGGATGCTGCAAATTTTATCACCTTTATATTTGAAGAAGACTAATTACAATGTCAGGGAGGCTAGTGGTTCATGGAGCATAGTTTGGGAAACTCTGACCCTCAAGATACTGACTCTGTGTAACTAGGCAACCAGGAAGAGGGGGATAAATTGAGTCTGTTTATTCTGAATATTCAGCAGGTTGATGGGAATGAGTACAGTGGTGATGAGAGCAACTAACGTTTATTGCATCTCTCCTCTGTGTTGGTGGCACTTTATAAATTTATTTAATTTTCACAATTACTACAGATCAAACATTATTATTCCCATTTTGCAGAAGAGGACACTGAGGATGGCTCATAGAATTTAGGTCCCTTGCTGAGCATCACAGAGCTAATAAATGGCAAGACTTACACATTAACCCACTCCTTGCATCCCTTAAGTTGTCTTGAACCCACCACTCCCTATTGCCTTCCCATCAGGATCTTCTTAACCCTGGTTAGTTTTCTGGATGGGTGAAACTAATTTCTAGAGGATCTGGTACCTCCAAACACACTGAAGCATGGCCGTAGAACCTGAAAACTTGGAGGATCTGAAATGGAAGATCTTGGCAGCCAGAGAGCCACCAAAGGTAGAAAGAAAATGTCATGAAATTCCCTTAAATATTAATATAACTTGCCTTGACCTCTGCTTTGTTTCTGATGATTTTTATAAGCAATAAACTATCCCACATGGAAATATTTCTATAAAATGAGATTCCCATGCTTTAGGCTTAAGTGAATCATTTCAAGCACTCTAATTCCTCGGCTGATTCTTTGAACAAATGGTTACAGTGTTAGGAAGTATAATTACTAGCTCTGTCATAGAGTGCATTAGGGTGTCACTAATGACCTAAGTCCCATTTCCTGGCCCTCTGTTCCTACTCTCCTTACAACTTGCCATAAGCCTCACCCGGCATTTGAATTCCTTAATTTTCATTACCATTCTGAAATTCTCTTCCTGAACTTCTGTAGACCTCTCTATGGCTGTGTCTGAACAGCTACATAAGTGGCTACTTGGGTCTAGTGAAATGACCAAGCTCCATTCCATTCTACAAACATGTATGGTATTTGTTGAAAGCAGGCAAAGTACTAGGCACTAAGAGGGGGTATCAGTCTGGATCTGACCAAGAAAAGAGCAACTAGGATTGATCACACACTTGATGATGGAAGAGCTTAAAAGCCAGCTGGAGACCATGGGGCAGCACAGAGATTGGACAGCAGGAAATCACTGCCACCCCAAGGCTGAGGGGACAAAGATGGAACCCAGCGGCTGGGGTCACCAGGTAGAAGCTGGAACAGCAGTGGGACTATTCCTTGGGAGCTGGAGTCACTGTTAGAAAGGCCACCAGAGGTAGAGAGAGAAGAGAAGAAATACCTTGGCCTCTTCCTTCCTCCCAGACCCCAGCTTCTCCCAGAGCCTCCCATGGGCTAACACCAGCCAAGTGCCAGCTGCCGTGGGACCTGGGAAATGCAGCCAGCATTTTATGGCTCATTTTCTTCGAGCTCCTCTTCTGTATTCTGAAAGGCTCTTTTCCTTGAACACCAGAATTTTCTAGCACTAACATTTTAAATTAAATAATTTCCCCTTGGATGAAGGCAAGCCTTGGGGACAAAATGTTTTGTTTCAGCTCAGGGGGGCTTAGTAAGGGGATGGAATTTGTACATAGAACCCATGAAGAACATACAGGGCACCGGCATCTCAGTCCGGTGGTTGTGAGTCTGGAGGATTAGGGATGGAGCTCAGAGAGCATCAGTGACGAAACCTTCCCCACTTGCTTTCCCTCCACCCCACCCCTCCCTGCCTTGCTTTGTCTAACCTCCCCACCCCCTGCCCTTGTGTAGATACAATGGGAAAAGCAGGACTCAGCATGCTCAAGTTCTAGTTCTAGGTTTATCATATTCTACTATTCTCCTCCTAAGCATAATACTCACTAGCTACCAAATACTGAGAACACTGTGTCAATTTCACTCCATGAGGAATGCACTGCTATCATCTTCAAGTTACTAATGAGGAAACTGAAGCCCTAGGAGATTATTTTCACAGCCAAGAGGCTCGCATAAATGGTGAAAGCAGGCTGTGTTTGAACTCATCCCTGCCTGACTCTAAAGCCAAACGGATCCACTCTCCTGCTTCATAGTCACCGTATTATTGGAGGCAAGTAGCCTAAAATGTCTGAGTTTCCATAAAATTGAGGACGATCCATACTGACCTTGCAAGCTTTCCCTAAGTGGCTAGGATTCCCAAAGTAGATAGTATAAGTGAAAATATTTTGAAAACCCTTAAGATTCTCTTGCTTTACATCCTATTATTTCCACTTCTGCATCTAGCAGGAGCTGTCTGGTCCCTAAGTCTCTCCAAGTGGGGCTGAGCTACTATTTTTGGCCTGCCAAGCTGTTTTCATTTTTCACCAGAATGCATGCTGCATTTGGGTAATGGCAACAGATGTGACAATGGGAACAAAACTCCTACCAGCCATGCTCTAACCCAAACATCCCTAGAGCTGCTTCAGAACGCGTCTCCTCACGTCTGCTCCTGGACAGGGAAATGTGAGAACACGCAGCTCTGCTCCACTGTCTTTTACTAGCCTTGATCATTTCTGATAAGTGCTCCTCGTAATCACTTTTCCTTTCCACAGCTTGGAGTTCTGGTGTGTTGTCCATAGTCTATTAAAAAGGTTTGCAGGGAAAGAGTGATTTGATGAAGGTTAAGAAATAATTGTAAGAAAATATTTTGACATTATGTTAATGCCTGTCAGCGTATTATCCCCAATTTAAAGGTAATCACCAAAATGATACTGCAGTTTTCAAAATATATTGAAATAAGATTTGTTGAGGTGTGAATAATTTAGAAATCAAGAGCCTAGAGTTAAAATTGAAGTAAACCTCTTGTTTAACCCTTTTGTAATTTCCTGCCAAAGGGTGAAGAAACCAATGGTGATTTGGGGCATGTGGATCTTGGCAAAAAAAATTGGATTCACAATCCAGAGAAAAACAAGAGGTCTTTGTCTACAAGTCAACACCATCAAGTATTGAGATACAAAGTCAAAATTTAAATCCGTGTCCAAAGGGTTCCAAAAATCTGGATGTTTGTCATTATGTGGGCAAGGTATTTAGACACTTGACAAATGGCTCAATTTTCTTCTAGAATGTTGGTGTCTTGCCCAAGATCTGATTTTATGCCTCCAATGGACTGTCAAACTTTTCTGCTTGGGTGCCCAGCCATCACCTCAAAAATCAAACCAAGCCTATCACATTTCCCTCAAAACCAATTTTCTTACTTCTGTTAGTGGAAGCAGCATTTTCTCAGGCTCTGACAATGGAACTCTAGAGTTACCTTGGGCCCTTTAAGTTTCATGCCATCCTCTCACATCCAGGCCAAAAATTCCTTTCAGCCGTCCTGTCCTTTAAAAATAAACATGATAACAATAGCATTCATTTTGCGTGTGCTTTCTACAAGACAGGCTTCTGCTATTAGGTGCTTTTTATACATTATCTTTAACCCTCAAAACAATATTATAGGATACATAGTATTAGCCCATTTAAAAGATGAGAAAACTGAGGTTTAGGGTGGTGACTGGCCCAGTCGCTCATGTAGTAAGTGCTGGAGCAGGTCTTGTCTGCTCCAAAGTGGACAGCATCCTAGGGCCCCTTAGTGATGTTGTGAAGATCCCCCGGGTGCCCGGAAGAGAGGCCAGCACAAAGCGAGCCCGCAGGAGCTGTTTGGTTTTGCTGCTCTTCGATCATTTATGCCAAATGCCCCCGTGCCTGCCTTGGTCCCCACCGCCACCATCCTTATTCTGACACTCAGAACTTCCTGCTGGGGAGTGGCTGGCCCTGGCTCTCTGACAGCCCTGGGTCCAATCTCTTCCCTCCACCCTGAAGACGGTGGCTGGATGAATCTCCTCAGACACACTTTTGTGGTTTTTGAGAAGATTATGCCCATTCTGATTCACAGCCCCTTGATGGCTCCTCCCTCGCCTTAGGAAAATGTTCTAATTGAGCCCATCCTCCAAAGCCCTTTGTAATCTGCCATCTTCCATAGTCAACATCACCATTGCCCTATTGCAACTCTCCACTCCAATAAGGCAGGTGTCTTTCCCAGGCTCAAGCTGGCCTCTGTGAATTGCTCAGTTTCTCCTGCTGTGAGTGACCCTTGTTCTCCACTTTAGTTTTCCACTTCACTGAGATCCAGTTCAAATGACCCGTCCTCCAGGAAGCTTTCCAGGACCACCTCAGCCTACTCTAGTCAGCTTTCCCCTTCCCTAACCTCTCACGGTGCTTCTTATCTAACTCAGACACGTGGCAGTAATCAAACCCTGCCTGGGATTGTGAGCAGCTTATGCCTCAACTAAAAGCAAAGTGATCCAGTGGGAAAAACACATACTTCCCTTGATGATGGACCAGCATTTCAATCCCTAATCTGCCACTAATTACCAGTGTGATTTGTCAAATTACTGACGGTTTGGTGCCAATCTTTTCAATAACAGCTTTAATAATAGCTTTCATTTACTAAACACTGCCTGTGTGGCTATGTGACTTGAATGTGTTATCTCCTGGGAAGGTGATCATATTATCCCCATTTTAAAGAGAAAGAAACTGAGGTTTAAGGAAGATAAGTAATTTGGTAGTTTACTTAAGTCAAAAAGCTGCTAAGTATGATTGGGATTACTCTGGGGGAAAAAAAAAAGAAGCTTTCATAAAAGAGACTTTATATCTTGAAACATATTCCGTCTCATTAGCATTCCAAGTGTCTGCAATCAAATGCTACGAAGACCCCCTGGGAAGCCTCTGCCATCCGGCCACCTATTTCCCAGCCTGACTATTCCCATCCTTTCCCAGTAGGGGGCGTGGAGGAGGGAAGGAAGCGATAAACAGCCTCTTCACTGGGTTTCCCTGAGCTCATACCAGGTAGCTGCAGAGAATCAGGTAGCTGCAGAGAATCAAGGATCTTCAGAATCGGAAGGGCCTGATGAAATGGGGTCCCATCTCCCCCATGCTACAGATGCAGAACCTGGGGCTCAGACAAGAGAAGCAACAGGGCCAAACACATCTGCCTCATAAGAGACATGCTTCCTCACTCCCAGCCTAAACTCCGTAGCACTCTCCTCAACATGCCAGGCGGCCTCCTATACACTCAGTTGAAAACCAGGCACCTTATGCATTAAGAGAGATGTCCTTTCATCCATCTCAAATCTGTTGCCGTTTAATTTCATGAGGCAGGATAAATAGGAACACCCACTTGGCCTTTGGGGAGCCCTTCATTACCTCATTTGCCTCTACCTTGGTCTCTCACCGCTCCACGCATCTCTGTGATATACAGCTCTAATCATCCGCATTCTCTCTGCCAGTGAGATCCATCCTCTCGCCTCTGCTCTCATCTCAATCCTGATGCCTCTAATCAGCTCCACTGCCCTTCGCTGGCCTTTCACCCTTTCATTTATATCCTCGTTGAGATAAGACAGCTGGCCTTGGCTGCTGGATTCAAAGTGAGGATGTACCACCGATTTATAGAATGGCATAATAATATTTCCGCATCTCATTCTCTATCCCCTTCACCAGTCCTGTGTCTTATCACGGCTCTGACCGCCACTGGGCACGGAGCAGATATCTTCATTGAGCTGCTCATAATGACACTGGCTGTAGATCTCTCTTTCTTTCTTTTTTTTTTTACCTCTTTCTCTCCGTTTAACACAGGCATTGCAGTTCATGCAGAGGCCACTGGTGTGTGTGTAGAATTTAAATCGCTGCCTTCCAGTGAGCACTGGCTAGCCCTGGCATGCAATGCAGATAATTTCCCGTCACAGAAATTCCTTCAGGCAGCTCTGATCCCCACACCACTTGAGCCCCGGTTTAAGGGTAAGTGTTTGACATGAGAGGCCACTCCGCCACCTGAGAAGCTCCTGGATTTCCAGGGCAATAAGTCAGCTTTCCAAGATAAGCAGGCATTGATTTGCTGAGCTATGGAGATTAGACCCTGGGAATACATGCTCTTCTCTTTCAAGGCTGTAATTGATACCACCAAGATCAGGTCAAGATGGTGGTAGATCTTGGTCCTCTCTTAATATTTGCGACTAAATCCCAAAGCTAATGGTTGTATTCTCAGATGTTTTAGCAAAGAACTCAAGTCTGTGTTCAGTGTATCCCTTGCAGAGTCTGTATTGGTCAGGGTTCTCCAGAGAAACAGAACCAGCAGGATATGTGCATGTGTGTGCGTATAAACATTTATTTCAAGAAATTGGCTTACACAGTTGTGGGGACTGGCAAGCCTGAAATTCACAGGGCAGGCTAGAAGGCTAGAGATTTTCAAGCAGGAACTGATGCTACAGTCTTGAGGCAAAATTTCTCATTCCTCTTTCCTCAGTTTTGCTCTTATGGTCCTTCAACTAACTAGAGGAGGCCCATGCACATTATCAAGGATAATCTCCTTTCTATACAGTCAACTAAATATAGACATTAACCACCTCTACAAGATACCTTCACAGCAACACCTAGAATAGGGTGAGATTGAGTAACTGGATAGTATACCAAGCTGACACATCAAACTAACCATCACAGAGTCAAAGGCAATAGGCTGGAGCCTGAGGGCCTCCTATCCAAATCTCCACCAGCCCAAGTGAGACCCCTTGCAGCCCATAAAATGTTAACCCCAGCCCTGAGCTTTCAAACAGAGCTGACCCAGAACAAGTCACAGTGCTGGTTCTGGGTATTTTCCCAGGACCACCTCAAACTTTACCCCCTGCACCCCAGATCTTGAATTCCCTAATATTTTGGTGACACATTCAGGCTCTTTTCACTAGATCTGGGGACTTGTTTTCCCCCATGACTCTCAATACCATGTGTATCCCAATTTGGGGTTCACTTCACTGTCTTCTTCTATCAGCCCCAACCTTGTAAACGGCTCGGCTCCACTGACTGGTCAAAGCTCCTCCGGGAGACGAGGGCTATTCAAGCAAAGAAAAGTAATTTATGAATGTGCAAGGAAGGATAGGAATTGGCCAGGCTCTAGCTGCTCAGATGGATGAAAGAGACGAAGGAAAGGGTTCAGGTTTAGGGGTCAAAAAAGCCAGAGGCAAAGTCCTGACACTTCCACTTACTTGCTGTGACTTTGGACACAATATTGAACCTAAGTCTTAGTTCTCCAGAGTGTTCAATATGGACATAACCCTACTTCATAAATGTGGGGCGATAACAGCATCTGCTCAGCAAATCCATGCCCAGCCCCCCTTCCATGAGTGGGCCAAATGACGAGCTCTCACATGTTAAGAGTGACTATTCCATGTGTCTAATACTGTGTAAAAAACAACCCCAACCCTATGTTCATAGCAGCACTATTTACAATAGCCAAGACATGGAAACAACCTAAATGTCCATCGACAGATGAATAGATAAAGAAGATGTGGTATATATAGACAATGGAATACTCCTTAGCCATCAAAAATAATGAAATAATGCCATTTGCAGCAACATGGATGGACCTAGAGATTATCATACTAAGTGAAGTCAGAGAAAGACAAATACCATGTGATATCACTTATATGCGGAATTTAAAATATGATACAAATCAACATATCTACGAAACAAAAACAGACTCACAGACATAGAGAACAGACTTGTGGTTGCCAAGGGGGAGGGGGATAGGGGAGGGAAGGATTGGGAGTTTGGGATTAGCAGAGGCAAACTATTATCTATAGGATGGATAAGCAACAAGGTCCTACTGTATGGCACAGGGGATATATTATATATTCAGTATCCTGTGACAAACCATAATGGAAAAGAATATATATATATATATACATATATATGTGTATATATATACACACACACACACACACACACACACACACACATATATATGTATATACACATATATATATACATATATATGTCACATATATATATACACACACATATATATGTATATACACATATATATACATATATATGTCACTTTGTTGTACAGAAGAAATTAACACAGTATTGCAAATCAACTATACTTCAATAAAATTTTTAATAAATAAATAAATAAAAATAAACTAACAAAGCAAAAAAAAAAAAAAAACTCCCCAAAACACAGCAATGTGAAATAATAGCGATCATGAATCTGCAATGTGCGCAGGGCTAAGGGACAGCTTGTCTCTTCTCCATGTGGCATCTGCTAGGACAGCTTGACTGGGGTTAGAGGATATGCTTCCACGATCACTCCCTCATATGACTGACAAGTTGGTGCCCATGTTTCTTTCCCCATAAGCTTTTCTATGAGGTGGTGGGTTTCCTTGTACCATGGGATTCCAAGAGCAAGTGTTCTAAGAAACAGGAGAAGGAGCTGCCAATCTCTTAAAGTCTGGGCCCAGAAACTAGTACAGCACTACCTCTTCTGTTTTCAATTGGCCAAATAGTCACAAAGCCTGCCTGGTTGTAAGGAGAGTAGACGTAAACCATACTTCTCAATGGGAAGTGTGTCAAAGAATCCCTGACCCTGCTTAATCCACCACAGTGTTCCAGTCAAAGTGGAGGAACAGGACCAGATTAACTTCTTACTTGAGATAACTAAAAACTGGGCAAAATATACAAACCAGCATTATTCAAGACAGTGGACATACAGCAATAAAGGCCAGCAATCCCTAAGAGACAGGGAGAAAAAATAAATAAAAAAGAGGTTAAGTCCTATGATTGCCCCAGTTTTCTGCCTGGGGGAAGTTTCCCAGACACAGCATAGGAAGAAAAATTCAGGCAGAGTTCAGCTTTCTCTCTTAGCTGAGGTGACGGAGCTAGGTGTCTGCAAAAGCTAAAGTGGCTAGAGATTGCAGGGCAGAATAGAGGAAAAGAGAAAGCTGCATACAGAGAAGGCTCCAGATATCTACAGAACATCCCCACCAAGTATTATGCTGAATATTAATCAGGGCACGTACAGGCATACCTTGGAAATACTGCAGGTTCAGTTCCAGACCATGACAGTAAAGTGAATATTACAATTAAGCAAGTCACACAAATTTTTTGGCTTCCCATTGCATATAAAAGTTATGCTTACACTATACTCTAGTCTATTGAGTATGTAACAGCATTGTCTAAAAAACCAATGTATACACCTTAATTTAAAAATACTTTATTGCTAAAAAATACTAACCATCATCTGAGTCTTTAGTGAGCCAAAGCAGTAACATCAAAGATCACTGATCACAGATCACCATAACAAATATAATAACAAAAACATTAGAAATATTTTGAGAATTACAATGTGACACAGAGATACAAAGTGAGCCAATGCTATTGAAAAAATGGTGCTAATATACCCTAGAACAAAACTCAAATATATTTATAGAAATGCAGCCAATAAAATCACAGCACTAGCAATGCATGTCACCCAATCAGAAATTTCCAGGCTTGCAAAGAAGCAGAAAACTACAACTCAAAAGGAGAAAAATTAATATATAAAAACTGACTCAGAAGTGACAGAGACCACAGAATTAGCAGACAAGGGCATTAAAATAGTTATGGACTGTATTCTACATGCTCAAGAAGCTTCAGGAAAAATTGAACATATTAAGTAAATATAGGGAAAGTATTAAAAAATACCAAAATCTAACAGCTAGAGATGAAAAGTACAATATTGAGATGAGAAATACATTGAGTGGTCTTAATGGCAGATTAGAGGAGCTCTCAGAAGAAAGTATTAGTTAAATTGAAGACATAGCAATAGAAACTATTCAAAACTAAACACAGAGAAAAAAAAATTAAAAATAAACAAAGCCTCCATGAACTGTGGGACAACCTTAAGTAGTCCAATTTGGTGAAAACCATAAATCCACACATCCAAGAAGCTCAATAAACCCCAAGCAGAAGAAACATAAAGAAAACCACTTTAAGGCATATCATAATCCAATTGCTTAAAACCAGTGATAAAAAGAAAATCTTAAAGGCAGTCAAAGAAAAACACTGTGTACAATTATTCATTGGAAACAGCAAGAAGGCAATGGAACGACATCTTTAAAATGCTGGAGGGATCCACAGTGGATAATCCTTTGTATTAGTTTCCTAGGGCTGCTCTAAAGTATACTACAAAGTAGATAACCTCTACTCTAACAAAGTAGAGGTTAGAAGTTTGAAACCAAGGTGTCAGTAGGGCTGGTTCCTTCTGGAGGTTCTGTGGGAGAATCTGCTCCATGCCTCTCTCCTAACTTCTGGTGGTTGCCAGCAACTCTTGGCTTATAGGTATCACTCCAATCTCTGGCTCAGTCATGACATGGCCTTCTTCCCTGGATCTCCCCTGGATCTTCAAATCTTTCTCTCCTTACAAAGACACCACTCATTGGATTTAGGACCTACCTTTTTCCAGTATGACCTCATCTTAACTTACATCTTCATTGTATCTACAAAGACCCTATTTCCAAATAAGGTCAGCTGACAGGGGTTAGGACTTAAATATGTCTTGTTGGAGAACACAATTCAACCTGTTATATTCTTTTCTGGTCTCCCAGTGAATGGAGAGGGTCCAGTGGAGCTTTTGAAAGTCCTGGGGAAGGACCGAGTCACTAGATGGAAGAAGCCTGGATTCCTGAATCATATTGTGGAAGGCCACCCTAGAAGAATGTTACTGAACTGGGACACCAGTGAAAATACATTTTCACTAAAGAATTAGTGTGATAAGCCACTGAGACTGTCATGAGAACTATTATGAGCTAGCATCATGGGGATTAAGTGAGATTATGCACGGAAAGGACCTGACAAGTGAAAGATGCTAAATAAATGGTAGCATGATTATGATATTATTAAAGGGAAGAGGGAATAATGTGTCTATATTAGTTCTCAAGCTGGGCTGTCTGTGAACTTTGGGGAACACCTGGACCAGTTACAGGCTTATACTGTATTAACAAAAGACTCTGATCCCAATAAGAATAAATTATTAAGTAAAAGGGCAGAGACGGCTTTTAGGTCCCTGCAAGGCATGGCATTGCTCTCACTGTACCAAAATTCTCCTCCTGTTCCTAAAGAGTAATTGAGTTAGCCAGTTTACCTAGGTAATCATTAGGCAGAGCAGAAAGGTGATTCAAACTAAATGTTTGACCCAGTTAACTGACAAATTCCATTACAACAAACCCTGATACATAAAAATCTCGGTTTCTGGCTGAGCCAGGGAGGAAATCTGATCTTCTGCTGTTTCCAAGCAAAATCAGTTTATAAAATTATTTTCTGTTTCCCATATATCTTCTGAAATAACTATAGACCAAATAACCAATTGATTTGGAGGCATTTTTCACTCTCATCCAAAACAGAGAGAGATTTCATTCCCAACCAAAAGGAAAAATGTTAAATCACATGTGAATTGCAGATATAAGCATTTAAAGACTGTTTTCCTGTTTTGTTTGTGAATAATTTTTCATTTTATGAAGGAGCCAAATATTTCAGTAGGTAAAATCAATAGCAGCCACCAGAGCGGATGGAAAATTCTCCAGGCTTAATACGGTTTCATGCATGGCTGTCGCAGCTGAATGTCTTAAGGGAACAAATAGTGAATTCCCTGCCTTAGAAGGGATGTATGAATTAGAGCCTTTTCTTTTGAAAACTAATCTGCTGTATAATGGTTCATTCATTCAACAAATATTTATTAAGCACTTATTGTATGCTACATACTACATTAAGTGTTTGGAGTACACAAAAAATAAAAGCAGGGACCTACTCCAGGGGGAAGAGATTTTAGCAAAATAATAACTAAATTTAAAGAGGGCTTAGTAAATTTCAAGCACTGTTCTAAGCACTTTGTAAATGTTGATTCATTCATTCATCACAACCTTAGGAGGAGGTGATATAAACATGACTATTTTACAGATAAGGAAACTGATGCACAGAGAGTTCAGATTGCTAGTCCTACAGCTTAGATGGTTGTAGAGCCGAGATATGAATCCAGGCGGCCATATTCTAGAGACCCTGCTCCTCTTATGCACAGAATAAATATGCAAGTATATCATTTCACCAGTGTGACCAGAGATAAGCTCTAAGAATCTTGATGACAAGATTCTATGTCTATATCTCATTTTGTTATTGTTTTTCCCAGTTCCTAGCAGAGTTCCTGGCATGTAGCAATTATTGTTTTAATTATTGAATGAAATACTAAAATAGATTAATAGAGAAAGCAATCTGGTATACCCAAACAGGCAGCTCCTACATTTATCTGGGGAAATTCTGGAAGGCTTCACAGAGAAGGTGCTTTTGAGTTGGGTGCTTCTGGAAAGTGGAGTTAGGCATTTGATAGGTCCATCCAGGGGAAGAAAGACATTCTGGGAAGCAAGAGTAGCATGTCCAAAGGCACAGAGGCAGGCGAAGCACGGACAACTAAGGGAATTATAGTTTACAATTATTAGAGAGAAGGGTAACAGATGATTCATGCAATGTCAGTCTTTTTCCTAAGCAAGCAGTGTTTCTCAGACAACTTCCTGAAGGCTCTAAAAAATTGTTGTTGGGAATTCCCTGGCAGTCCAGTGGTTAGGACTCTGTGCTTCCACTGCAAGGGGCAAGGGTTTGATCCCTGGTTGGGGAACTAAGATCCCGCATGCTGCAAGGAGGATGACCCCCCCACCAAAATTAATTAATTAATTAATTAAAATTTTAAAAATTAAAAAAAAAGAATTGTTTTGGTGCTTTTCTTCTTCATTCTTGGGGAGAAAAATCAGGTTCTTGGGGGGTATGTTTTCCTAAAGATGCTGCTTTTAAACTAAACTTTTAGGTCAGTGCTTTCTAACATGTCCCTGGAGACGAGCTGGGCCAGGGCCTCCAGCCTCCCCTAGATCTGAGAGTCAGCATTTTGGTCCACCAGGAATTCTAAGCCAAGGCCTCCCAATGGAAAGCTCTTTCTGAGGTGGAAAAAGTCACCCAAACTTTGGCAAAAGTTGTTGTACGTGTGAAATTCCATCCACGGAGGTGTCAGGAAAGAAATGAAGAGAGACCATCACTATACTCTTGCTTTCTGTAGAGCAAGATGGTGTCTGAATTTGCAAATCACTTAAAGGTCTGAGCTGAGATGGGCAGGGAACCAGTGGTTATGGGAAAGTGACTTAACAAAAGCAGCAGCAAGAGAAAGAGGTTTGGAAACTTGCCAAGGTAGGAGAGAATGAACTGAACCCCAAACAGAAGGTTCTGCCACCATCCCCAATCCATGCAAAAAATAAAGTCAAGAGAGTCTTGAATCTTCCTCTCTTAATTACTTTCTTCTAACTTCCTTGATTTTGGTGCTGCCCAGAGAGTCCACGGTTACCTGATGGATTCTGTGCTCTGCTCAAGGAAACCATGCTGTGTTCAACCAGCTTCCTAACTCTTGTTATTCTCATCTGTTCAGACGATTTGGGTTCCAGAACCTGACTTCTTGTTCATGGGGGTGTTTTGTTCCCCCTATATAACCAAGGAGCCAAGGGCATTGCTAATGTCTGATGTCTGAGTTTCTAGAGTGATTCAGACAAAGAAAATACTTATTCTCCATGAACATTCCCAACCAAGCGTTCAATCAGAAAATATATATTAAGCACCTATGACTTACTAGGTTCAGAGCATCAGGATAAATACTGTGGTTATATAAATGGTTACAGACAATTTTTAATTCCTTCCAAGAATATATGTTCAACTTGGAGTTGATTGATAGAGAGAAAAAGAAAGGAGAGAAGGAAGGAGGGAAGGAAGGAAGGAAAGAAGGAAAGAAGGAAAGAAGGAAGGAAAGGAGGGAGGGAGGGAAGGAAGGAAAGGAAAAAAATAAAGAAAAGCATGTAATTTAATAGGTGTTTCCCAGATCACCAGCTTAGAACTAACATCAGGGTATTCATTTATTTCAGCACAACTGTTTGGTGTCTCAGCCTCTGCAAATTTTTTTTTCCTCTGAATCAAAGTAGGGAAATTATTCTGGAGATGTTTCTTCCTGCCCTGTGTGGTCTCTCATTCCCAGATCACTATGATACTGCCCCTTGCTTCCTGAAGAATCTATGGGCCTCATGGAAACATCCCTGTCTTACTCCAAGAATCTGTCAACAGCCTGAAGAGTCTACCTGCTGCCCCTTCCATGACTGCATCTGTGCCCCATGCACAGCCCACCCTTCCTAGACCTCCCTACCTTGGGCAGAGCTTCGGCATGAGCAGGACCCAGAAGAAACCAGTGCCTTCTTATGTCAGAAGCAGGAAGAGGCTTGTCCCCACCACCACTTGGGGCCACTTGTTCAACTGATGCTCAATCCAAGGGACCAGGGAATTCTACCTCTGGGCCTCTTGCTTCTCCTTCCTTTCTCCCTGTATATCCATGGGAAGCCCTCTGTCCCAAGTCACCAGGAAGGAGCCATTCCCCCTGCTCTGGGCTGGAGGAAGGTGTTTTCTCACAGGTAGCTTCTGTTCTCTGGCTGATACTTGGTCCTACATCTTGGTCCCTTTTTCTTCCCTCTGCCACAGTCATTCCAAGATGACTGGCTTCCAGTATCTGTTCCCCCAGCCAAACCTTTCTGATTCTCACCAGCAGATTTTCCTTTTACTTGGAGCTAAGGGGAGATGCTACACATAGCAAGAAATGCTACAAGGCACCATGTGTTAAATGGCAAACCCACTGAAGAGGATTTAAGATCTACAGGCATTTACGGATGTAAGAATCACTGTGAATGTGGGAGGCCCCGAACTGTAGGACTCAGCCTGGGTCATGAAGGATGAGTAACATTCAGATAAGTGCATAAAAGGAGGAAAGACATTCTTGAGGGTGTGGACACTGAGAAAAAACAGGAAAAAAAGAGCAAGATAGAATACCAGCACAAGCCAGGGCAAGATTGCTCTAGATGCTTTCAGGGGAAAATAAGAAGCTGGACCCATTATTCATTCATCAGGGCCCTTCTCCAATGCCAGGCTCTCTATGAAGTCTTTCCCGGAACCCTCAAACACAAGGATACTGTTACTGTGCAATCTCTTTTGCTCACCTAGTGATGTTTCAATGCATTTTAATTTGTGACCATTTTTCTCATCATTTTTACCTCATTACTATCTTCTTCAGGTGCTATGGCATCTTGAGCTTTGTGGAAATATTAATATCTTGAGACCTATAATGTATGCATATCACTTAGCACACAATTACGGTGGCCATATGCTTTATCTTCCAAACTAGGATAATTTGGGGAATAAAAGGAGATCAACCAATAATTACTCCAAGACAACCTGGCATTAACCAATATTGTCCCAGGCTGATGAGTTAAAGGCCGATCATCGATTAAGGGATGCAAAAGGGTTTTGTATTGAAGTTGGTTGAGAGGGCTGTTTTATGGTGGCTCTTGTGCAGCCTCAATATTTCTAGCCAAGGCAGCTACTCTCCACTGAGCATCCAGACTTTTCTACTAGCAGAAGGAAGATATATTCTTTCAATAGCATATTTATTTTATAAACAAGCAATAACCGCATTTTTCCTATCTGCCAGACACTATAAAATGCAGACAATGCATGAGTAAGAAAGCATGGCCGTTTGTCTTCTGAGAGCTCACAGTCTAGCAAGAGTCCATTTATTCATTCACTCACTCATTCATTCATTTGAAATATTTATTAAAAGCCTATCAGGCATCAGGTCAGGAACAACTGCCCCAGTCCTTGCCCTGATGGAGCTCCCAGATTGTAATCCAGGCAGCAGAGTGAGAATAGATGATTAATAAAGTTATTTATGAGCTACAATGCTGGCCCAAAGGAGGGAGGTAGCAATTATGCTTGGATGAGTTAGTGGGACTTTACAGAGAAGAAAAAAAACAAAGATGTAATTACCAGGCAAAAGAGGAGGGAAAGATAGTTTAGAAAGAGGAAATAGCAGAAGCAAAAGTTTGAGGCAGGAAACAGCAAGGTCAGACATGAGAGTGGAGAGTAAGTGAGGGCTGAACCACAGTGGGACCTAGGGGCCAAGCTTAGTACTTTAGATGTGACCCATTAGTCAACCAGAGGTCAAGGAAACTCAGCATCAGGTTCATGCCATGACTGTGTATGTATTTTATTTTATTTATTTATGTTTTGAATTTTATTTTATTTATCTATTTTTTAATTCAGCAGGTTATTATTAGTTATCTATTTTATACATATCAGTGTATATATGTCAATCCCAATCTCCCAATTCATCCCACCACCACCCCCCACCCCCCACCACTTTCCCTCCTTGGTTTCCATACGTTTGTTCTCTACATCTGTGTTTCTATTTCTGCCTCGCAAACCAGTTCATCTGTACCATTTTTCTAGATTCCACATATATGCGTTAACATATGTTATTTTTCTCTTTCTGACATACTTCAAACTGTATGACAGTCTCTAGTTCCAACCATGTCTCTACAAATGACCCAATTTTGTTCCTTTTTATGGCTGAGTAATATTCCATTCTATGTACATACCACATCTTCTTTATCCATTCATCTGTCGATGGGTTTTTAGATTGCTTCCATGAAGTGGCTATTGTAAATTGTACTGCAATGAACATTGGGGTGCATGTGTCTTGTTGAATTATGGTTTTCTCTGGGTATATGCCCAGTAGTGGGATTGCTGGGTCATATGGTAATTCTACTTTTAGTTTTCTAAGGAACCTCCATACTGTTCTCCATAGTGGCTGTATCAATTTACATTCCCACCAACAGTGCAAGAGTGTACCCTTTTCTCCACACCCTCTCCAGCATTTGTTCTTTGTAGATTTTCTGATGATGCACTTCTAACCGGTGTGAGGTGATACCTCATGGTAGTTTTGATTTGCATTTCTCTAATAATTAGTGATGTTGAGCAGCTTTTTGGCCACCTGTATGTCTTCTTTGGAGAAATGTCTATTTAACTCTTCTGCCCATTTTTTTTTTTAATTTTTTTTTTTTTATAGCTACTTTATTTATTTATTTATTTATTTTTGGCTGTGTTGGGTCTTCGGTTCGTGCGAGGGCTTTCTCTGGTTACGGCAAGTGGGGGCCACTCTTCATCGCGGTGCGGGGACCGCTCTTCATCGCGGTGCGCGGGCCTTTCACTATTGCGGCCCCTCCCGTTGCGGGGCACAGGCTCCAGACGCGCAGGCTCAGCAGTTGTGGCTCACGGGCCCAGCTGCTCCGTGGCATGTGGGATCTTCCCAGACCAGGGCGCGAACCCGCGTCCCCTGCACCAGCAGGCAGACTCCCAACCACTGCGCCACCAGGGAAGCCGTTCTGCCCATTTTTCGATTGGGTTGTTTGTTTTTTTAATATTGAGCTGCATGGGCTGTTTATATATTTTGGAGATTAATCTTTTGTCCATTGATTCATTTGCAAATATTTTCTCCCATTCTGAGGGTTGTCTTTTTGTCTTGTTTGTAGTTTCCTTTGCTGTGCAAAAGCTTTTAAGTTTCGTTAGGTCCCATTTGTTAATTTTTGGTTTTTTTTTCCATTACTCTAGGAGGTGGGTCAAAAAAGATCTTGTGATTTCTGTCAAAGAGTTTTCTTCCTATGTTTTCCTCTAAGAGTTTTATAGTGTCCAGTCTTTAATCCAATTAGGTCTTCAATCCATTTTGAGTTTATTTTTGTGTATGGTGTTAGGGAGTGTTCTAATTACATTCTTCTACATGTAGCTGTCCAATTTTCCCAGCAGCACTTATTGAAGAGACTGTCTTTTCTCCATTGTATATCCTTGCTTCCTTCATCATAAATTAGTTGACCATAGGTGCGAGGGTTTATCTCTGGGCTTTCTATCCTGTTTCACTGATCTATATTTCTGTTTCTGTGCCAGTACCATATTGTCTTGATTACTGTAGCTTTGTAGTATAGTCTGAAGTCAGGGAGTCTGATTCCTCCAGCTCTGTTTTTTACCCTCAAGATTGCTTTGGCTATTCAGGGTCTTTTGTGTCTCCATACAAATTTTAAGATTTTTTGTTCTAGCTCTGTAAGAAATGCCACTGGTAATTTGAAAGGGATTGCCTTAAACCTGTAGATAGCTTTGGGTAGTATAGTCATTTTCACAATATTGATTCTTCCAATCCAAGAACATGGTATATCTTTCCATCTGTTTGTGTCATCTTTGATTTCTTTCATCAGTGTCTTCTAGTTTTCTGAGTACAGGTCTTTTACCTCCTTAGGTAGGTTTATTCCTAGGTATTTTATTCTTTTTGTTGCAATGGTGAATGGGATTGTTTCCTTAATTTCTCTTTCTGATCTTTCATTGTTAGTGTATAGGAATGCAAGAGATTTCTGCATTAATTCTGTATCCTGAAACTTTACCAAATTCATTGATTAGGTCTAGTAGTTTTCTGGTGGCATCCTTAGGATTCTCTACGTATAGTATCATGTCATCTGCAAACAGTGACTGTTTTACTTCTTCTTTTTCAATTTGTATTCCTTTCATTCCTTTTTCTTCTCTGATTACTGTGGCTAGGACTTCCAAAACTATGTTGAATAATAGTGGTGAGAGTGGACATTCTTGTCTTGTTCCTGATCTTAGGGGAAATGCTTTCAGTTTCTCACCATTGAGAATGATGTTTGCTGTGGGTTTGTCATATATGGCCTTTATTATGTTGAGGTAGGTTCTCTCTGTGTCCACTTTCTGGAGAGTTTTTATCATAAATGGGTGTTGACTTTTGTCAAAAGCTTTTTCTGCATCTATTGAGATGATATATGGTTTTTATTCTTCAGTTTGTTAATATGGTGAATCACATTGATTTGCGTATACTGAAGAATCCTTGCATGCCTGGGATAAATCGCACTTGATCATGGTGCATGATCCTTTTAATGTGTTGTTGGATTCTGTTTGTTAGTATTTTCTTGGGGATTTTTGCATCTATATTCATCAGTGATATTAGTCAGTAATTTTCTTTTTTTGTAGTATCTTTGAATGGTTTTGGTATCAGGGTGATGGTGGCCTCGTAGAATGAGTTTGGGAGTGCTCCCTCCTCTGCAATTTTTTGAAAGAGTGTGAGAAGGATGGGTGTTAGCTCGTCTCTAAATATTTGATAGAATTCACCTGTGAAGCCATCTGGTCCTGGGCTTTTGTTTGTTGCAAGATTTTTAATCACAGGTTCAATTTCATTACTTGTCATTGGTCTGTTCATATTTTCTATTTCTTCCTGGTTCAGTCTTGGAAGGTTAAACCTTTCTAAGAATTTTTCCACTTCTTCCAGGTTGTACATTTTATTGGCATAGATTTGCTTGCAGTAGTCTCTTAGGATGCTTTGTATTTCTGTGGTGGCCATTGTAACTTCTCCTTTTTCATTTCTAATTTTATTGATTTGAGTCCTCTCTTTTTCTTGATAAGTCTGGCTAAAGGTTTATCAATTTTGTTTATCTTCTCAAAGAACTAGCTTTTAGTTTTTTCATCTTTGCTATTGTTTTCTTTGTTTCTATTTCATTTATTTCTGCTCTGATCTTTATGATTTCTTTCCTTCTGCTAACTTTGGGTTTTGTTTGTTCTTCTTTCACTAGTTCCTTTAAGGTGTAAGGTTAGATTGTTTATTTGAAATTTTTCTTGTTTCTTGAGGTAGGATTGTATTGTTATAAAATTCCTTCTTAGAACTGCTTTTACTGCATCCCATAGGTTTTGGATCATCGTGTTTTCATTGTCATTTGTCTCTAGGTATTTTTTGATTTCTTCAGTGATCTCTTGATTATTTAGTAACATATTGTTTAGCCTCCATGAGTTTGTGTTTTTTACGTTTTTTTCCCCTGTATTTCTAATCTCATAGCGTTGTGGTCGGAAAAGATGCTTGATATGATTTTAATTTTCTTAAATTTACCGAGGCTTGATTTGTGACCCAGGATGTGATCCATCCTGGAGAATGTTCTGTGTGCACTTGAGAAGAAAGTGTAATCTGCTGTTTTTGGATGGAATGTCCTGTAAATATCAGTTAAGTCTATCTGGTCTATTGTGTCATTTAAAGTTTGTGTTTCCTTATTAATTTTCTGTCTGGATCATTTGTTCATTGGTGTGAGGTCTTAAAGTTCCCCACTATTATTGTGTTACTGTTGATTTCCTCTTTTATAGCTATAAGCATTTGCCTCATGTATTCAGGTGCATATATATTTATAATTGTTATATCTTCTTCTTGGATTGATGCCTTGATCATTATGTAGTGTCCTTCCTTGTCTCTTGTAACATTCTTTATTTTAAAGTCTATTTTGTCTGATATGAGTATTGCTACTCCAGCTTTCTTTTGATTTCCATTTGCATGGAATATCTTTTTCCATCCCTTCACTTTCAGTCTGTATGTGTCCCTAGGTCTGAAGGGGGTCTCTTGTAGACAGCATATAAATGGGTCTTGTTTTTGTATCCATTCAGTGAGCCTGTGTCTTTTGGTTGGAGTATTTAATCCATTCACATTTAAGGTAATTATTGATATGTATGTTCCTATTACCATTTTCTTAATTGTTTTGGGTTTGTTTTTGTAGGTCCTTTTCTTCTCTTGTGTTTCCCACTTAGAGAAGTTCCTTTAGCATTTGTTGTAGAGCTGGTTTGGTGGTGCTGAATTCTCTTAGCTTTTGCTTGTCTGTAAAGCTTTTGATTTCTTCGTCAAATCTGAATGAGACCCTTGCTGGTTAGAGTAATCTTGGTTGTAGTTTCTTCCCTTTCATCACTTTAAATATATCATGCCACTCCCTTCCGGCTTGTAGAGTTTCTGCTGAGAAATCAGCTGTTAAACTTATGGGAGTTCCCTTGTACGTTACTTGTCGTTTTTCCCTTGCTGCTTTTAATAATTTTTCTTTGTCTTTAATTTTTTTCAATTTGATTACTATGTATCTCAGCGTGTTTCTCCTTGGGTTTATCCTGTATGGGACTCTCTGTGCTTCCTGGACTTGGGTGGCTATTTCCTTTCCCATGTTAGGTAACTTTTCAACTATAATCTCTTCAAATATTTTCTCGGGTCCTTTCTCTCTCTCTTCTCCTTCTGGGACCCCTATAATGCAAATGTTGGTGCATTTAATGTTGTCCCAGAGGTCCCTTATGCTGTCTTCATTTCTTTTCATTCTTTTTTCTTTATTCTGTTCTGCAGCAGTGAATTCCCCCATTCTGTCTTCCAGGTCACTTATCCGTTCTTCTGCCTCAGTTATTCTGCTACTGATTCCTTCTAGTGTATTTTTCATTTCAGTTATTGTATTGTTCATCTCTGTTTGTTTGTTCTTTAATTCTTCTAGGTGTTTGTTCTTTAATTCTTCTAGGTCTTTGTTGAACATTTCTTGCATCGTCTCGATTTTCGCCTCCATTCTTTTTCCGAGGTCCTGGATCATCTTCACTATCATTATTCTGAAATGCTTTTCTGGAAGGTTGCCTATCTCCACTTCATTTAGTTGCTTTCTGGGGTTTTACCTTGTTCCTTCATCTGATACACAGTCCTCTGCCTTTTCATTTTTTCTATCTTTCTGTGAATGTGGTTTTCGCTCCACAGGCTGCAGGGTTGTATTTCTTCTTGCTTCTGCTGTCTGCCCTCTGGTGGATGAGGCTATCCAAGAAGCTTGTGCAAGCTTCCTGATGGGAGGGACTGGTGGTGGGTAGAGCTGGGTGTTGCTCTGGTGGGCAGAGCTCAGTAAAACTTTAATCAGCTTGTCTCTGATGGGTAGAGCTGAGTTCCCTCCCTGTTGGTTATTTGGCCTGAGGTGACCCAGCACTCGAGCCCACAGGCTCTTTGACTCTGGGAGGGCTCACACCAAGGAGTTCTTCCCAGAACTTCTGCTGCCAGTGTCCTTGTCCCCGTGGTGAGCCACAGCCACACCCTGCCTCTGCAGGAGGAGACCCTCCAACACTAGCAGGTAGGTCTGGTTCAGTCTCCCATGGGGTCACCACTCCTTCCCCCTGGGTTCCGATGTGCACACTACCCTGTGTGTGCCCTCCAAGAGTGGAGTCTCTGTTTCCCCCAGTCCTGCCGAAGTCCTGTAATCAAATCTCACCAGCCTTCAAAGTCTGACTCTCTGGGAATTCCTCCTCCCGTTGCCGGATGCCCAGGTTGGGAAGCCCGACCTGGGACCCAGAACCCTCACTCCAGCTGGTGGACTTCTGTGGTATAATTGATCTCCTGTTTGTGAGTCACCCCGCCAGCATTTATGGGACTTGATTTTATTGTGATTGCTCCCCTTCTACCATCCCACTGTGGCCTCTCCTCTGTCTTTGGATGTGGGGCATCCTCTTTGGTGAGCTCCAGTGTCTTTCTGTCAATGATTGCTCAGCAGTTAGTTGTGATTCCGGTGCTCTCGCAAGAGGGAGTGAGCTCACATCCTTCTACTCCACCATCTTGAACCAATCTCTGTGTATGTATTTTAGATAGATTATTGTTTTGAGGGACAAAACTCTTCTAAGAGTTAATTTGCAGAAAGTCAATGTGGACAGTAGCCCATGACATACACTACCTGCCCTTCCTTGCTTAGTCTAGGTTCCTGGACGCAGCATATGTCCACAGACTCTCCCTGTACCTGGAGGAACATCATTATTTTCCAAGATGTCCTCTCCTAGATGCAAGGGGTGTTTCCACAAACAAGTGCCCAATTTCCCTCAGAGCCCTAATATGCAGAACCTAAAGATTCTAAGAAAGTCCCCCAAGTAAGCCTACCTGTAGGAGTGGAGAGGAACCTTCATGAAACAAAGTCTTGTTAGCTGTTGTGATGCCCCAGAATTGCTGACAGCTGAATTGTTATGTAGATGTGAGCTCCCATGACCAGGGACTATACAGCCTCATGAAAATAGCATCATTACAAGATCTGATTTTACTTCTATGCCCGTTTTGCAGTCACCTAGAGTGATGATGTCTGTCTTGGCCAGAAGGGGCATGGATGAGAGATATTCTCAAGGTCGAACAATCTGCTAGTGGCCACTGGTCTTATCCCCTTATCCCCACTTCTACTTCGTGCACCAGACTGGTCTCATTTCCTCTCTCATGAGGCAGCTTGTACTGCCCAGTCTGTTTATTCAACACAAACTAACTTTTGATCTTAGACCTAAGGCTCTGAGTTCTTAGATCTATAGTATTTGCTTAATTCATAAGGACTATACAAGGAATGAAAATTAGGCCATTTCCCCTGTGCTCCCAAATGACCCTGATGCCTCATGCTGTAACAGGATAATTCTGGACTAGTTTTTCAAAGACTGAGGATTCCTTTTTCTAATATTTTTCACAAAGACTTAAACTCCAGTAGGGACTTCAGTTAATCTGCTAGAAATTATCTAACCATCTCTATCTGGCTCTCTCCACTCTCATCCTCCTTTTTATAAAATTCTTTTTTTAAGAATTGGGACAGGTCATGACAACAGAGATATCACACTATCTTAGCAAAGGGGATCTCAGCTTCAAAAGCTTATAATTCACTTCTTTTATTTTCTAAGTTTGCCTGTGTTTTCCTGTGTTGCCCTGAGGTGACGGATTTATTCATTAATTTATTCATTCATTCACTCACTCATTCACTCAAAAATAAATGTATTAAATGCCACTACATGCTAAGCATTGATTTTTAGTTCTGGGCATATTACGGAAGACAAAAAGCAATGTTCTTCATAGGACTTATTTTCTAGAGCAGGTGTCAGCAAACTATGGCCTGTGGACCAAATCTATCCCATGGTCTGTTTCTGTAAATACAGTTTTAGTGGAACACAGCCACACCGATCCAGGGTACCAATTGACTATGGAGCTGAGTAGTTGTATGGCCTGCAAAGCCTAAAATATATCTGGCCTGTTCAGGGAAAGTTTTCTAAGTGTAGTTCTAGCAGACGAGTGAGACAGGTAATAAACAGGTAAAAAAATATATAATATATAAGATCAAGTATTTGTGAACCCTATAAAAATAAAGTGAGGTTGGACGATTGAGGATTATGATGTAGCTTGCATGAGGAAAACTAGTTCAGATAAGCTGGTCAGAGAAGTGTTCTCTGAGGAAGCAGCATCAAGGCCAAGACTAAAGGATGGGAGAAGAAGGACAAAGTGTTATCTGAGGGAACAGAGAGTGCAGATGCCCTGAGAAACAGAGTTAGCTTACTCTATTTGTAAATTCTCGTTAGCAAAGTCCAGTCGGAATGGAGAGGGGCTAAGGAGGAAGAGGAAATATACATAATATAATACAACAAAGTTGTATTGCATTGTATGTATTTCCTTTTTCTGGCCTTGATAATGGTAGACTCCTGAAGATGGAAAGATCCAGGAAAACAAATCACAACAGTTCTTGGACTATCATTGCTTCTTTTTGCACAGCTTCCATTTATAGACAGTTTCTTCTTATCTTTGTATCATTTGACAAACTACAAAGGATGGAAAATGCAAGAGAGAAGCACTAAGTGGACCACACTTCTAACATGGCCATGATAAAATGACTCATATGTGAACGACATGTCACCCCGGTTCCTCTACCTGCCATCAACATGACTTAAGATATAAGACACTTTAGTGTGTGTTGTGAAGAGAAGGTGAATTTGGGTGTCAAGCAGATGCTTTCCAGGCTGACAAGCCATTTACCTTCTCTGAGTCACAATTTTCTAATCTAGAAAATGCAGTTAATAATGTCAACCTTTGAGGATTTTTATAAAGAATAAATGGCATAATGCATGCGAAAGTGACTGGCTGGGTTCCTGGGTGCTTCCTGCGTATGATTTTCCCACTCTCACCCCTCTTCCCGTCCTCCTTCACCAGGGGCACAGCACAGTTTGTGTTGATTCATGACCTAACAACTCTGGCTCCTTATGATCTTTTATCAGTCTGTCAAGCATCCCCAGAGGCAGTACTGCCTGCCTTCACTGTAAGGGGAGTGTTGACATGAGAGATGAGCACTGCCAGCTCACACATCTTGCTGATACCCGGGAGGAGGCAATGGATTAGCCTTTGAGTACAAACATTTCACTTCTCCCTCTAGAGGCTTCTCTGCCTGAGCCCACCCAGTCTGCTTCTAGACAATGCAAAAATCACCGCCCAATCTGGTTAAGTTGGAACAAAAGAGTCTTTTGACTGAAATTGATCAATTATTTAACATTATTCAGGCCCCGATAAATCCTGAACCAGCAGCCTCAGCATCATTTAGGAGCTGGTTAGAAATGCAGAATCTCAGGTCACACCTCTGACCCACTGACTCAGAATCTTCCTGTTCACAAGATCCTCACATGATCTATATGCACATTAAAGTTTGAAGACCACTGGGACAGACCAGGGTTTCTTTATTCAGCTTTTATACAGATGTCTCAACCACATCCCCAGAGAGTGTTTTCCTTGGTCTGGAATTTTTTGCAAGCTTCATGGATGATTCTCATGTGCAGTCAGGGTCAAGAACTACTGGACTACAAAATGTTAATCTAGGCTGACACTCTCTGAAGTCTCAGCAATGTTCACAGTCAGACCCCAAATCCCAGAGTGAATGCCTAACAGAGTTGGGATTAGATATGTAGCCTCCAAATGCCCAGTCTACATTCATTACTCTGTAACCCATTGTTCTTTCCTGGGCAGATGGATAAGGATGTAAGTTCACTCATATGATGATATGTTAATTGATTATGACAGTTTCAGAATTTCTAATCCTAATCCATTGAATCTACCCAAATCAAACTCTCAAAAAAAGCTATCTTGCAGTACTTGTTTTCAAGATTATAGTGAGCACAGATGATTTCATGAAATATCTTCACCATATCTTTCCCTCTGAATAAATGTTGATGCCCAGTTCTTCCTACAATATTCTGTGTACTAAACTAATGCTCTCCTTTCTTCCTCTGATATCCACCTTTCTCTGCTGGTTTAACTTTTAGATTCAATCCATCTTCAAAGCCCCAAACCAAAAATAGACTTTTTTTATGAACTTTTCTATGATTCCTCTAAAAATGGACTTTTCCTTCCTGATAATACCCCTGTTGGATCACATGAACCTCTATGAAAGAGAATGGCTGAGGTGGTGCTCCAAAAATAATCCAAGTGCTCCATCTCTACATTCTCCAACTTACTTGCAGCTAGTTTGGGGTTGTGCGAATGATTCATGCCAACAGACGTGAGAAGAAGTTTTCTGTGCCACTTCTTGGCTGAGGCATTTAAGAGGAAGCATGCTAGCTCCATTTCTTTCTTCATTTAAGTAGAAAACTTGGAAGCCACATGTTTATATGGTAGTGTCACAAAGTGAAGAGAACCTAGATCCCTGTGCCATCAGATGGTGGACAGCCCCCAACCACTCACATTGGACATAAAATTATTGTGCTAAGCCACTAAGAATGGGGTAGTGAGTTGTGGGTAACAGCAGCTGGCATTGCTTAAGCTAACAAGAAGTCCATGACATTAATGCATATCAAACTTTAATGTGAATATGAATCACTTGGGATTCTTGCTAAAATGTTAAAATTCAGTAGATGTGGAGAGAGACCTGAGATTCTGCCTTTCTTACAATCTTCTGATGCTATCAATGATGCTGGTCTTTGGGCAACAATTTAGTAGCAAGACTTTAAAACATTCTCCATGCTCTATAGTATTTGCTCTTTCTCTCTCCAACTAGACCATAAGCTCTTGTTGGCATGTACCAGCATCCCTGCCACAAATATATACAAGAAAGTTGAGAGCATCAGTGAAAATTGTGGAGCACAGCCCTCTGAAAATTCTCTTCACCATAAAAGCAATAAGAAAACTGGCAAAAATTTTATTAAAAATTTCTCCAACACTCTGGAAATTAATCAAAGTCTTGAAGCAATCTGGGGAACATGTATTCCCCCCACAAAAAATGGTATAATCTTACTAAGAACAGTGAGTTTTGTAACCTTTTAATTTGTCCTAGTCCTTCCAGCTCTGTGTTAGCTTTGAAAAATAACTGACCAATTTCAAGTGAAAACTAATAGTCTGGCAGCCATTGAGGGGAGCAAAATGAAGGGAACAAAAGAGTTTATAACCCTTTCAATTGCTCATTTTCAGAGTTCTGTAATTATGACCTATATAGTATCACTTACAAAGATGTCTGCATTTGACATGATTCAGAAATCTAAAATTGTGGGGCTTTCCTGGTGGTGGAGTGGTTAAGAATCCACCTGCCAATGCAGGGGACACAGGTTCGAGCCCTGGTCCGGGAAGATCCCACATGTCACGGAGCAACTAAACCCACGTGCCACAACTACTGAGCCTGCGCTCTAGAGCCCATGAGCCAGAACTACGGAGCCTGCGTGCCACAACTACTGAAGCCCACACGTCTAGAGCCCATGCTCTGCAACAAGAGAAGCCACCCCAATGAGAAGGCCATGCACCACAACAAACAGTAGCCCTGCTTGCCGCAACTAGAGAAAGCCCACATGCAGCAACGAAGACCCAACACAACCAAAAATAAATATAAATAAAATAAAATAAATAATTTAAAAAACATTTTAAAAAAAGAAATCTAAAACTGTGAAAATTATTTTCCCTGGGGAGATTATAAAAATTTATTATAAGTATATGATTAACTGTGAAGCAGCCTGAGGTAGCAGATAACAGTTGGGGAAAACAACAGATGAATCAAAAAGCCTAAAAGAAAAAGCTGGGGGATGGGATGTCCATAGGAGTTTTTCAAAGGTGTGATATATTCCTGGGAATCTAGATGGCCACACGCACACCCAGGGAAGTACATGTGCCCAGGGTAGTACTCTTGATCAGGAAAGACCCAAGAAGGTCCTAAGTTCTCACATCTGGCTAAACTTGAGACTCTCCTAGAGCAGGAAGTGAAGGCTAATGCAAAGTTTCCAACTTCCTGGCTAAGTATTGAAGTTATACCCCAACATGCACACAGAGTCCCTATGCAAAATTGGGAGACTTATTGGTTGCAACAATTAAGGAAATCTCTGTCCAATCATTAGCTGACCATTAAGCTAACCAAGGAGAGATTTAAGTGTCCACACATGACAAAGAATACAGACTTTACAAAATTAGTTCAGAAAAGTCACTAAACAAAAGTAATAACAGCTACAAAAAACAGCAGCAGCAACAAACACTTGGGGGGGAAAGAATTTGGTTTTCAGAGTTGCAGCATTATATTATTTAAAATTTCCATTTTTCGGGCTTCCCTGGTGGTACAGTGGTTAACAATCCACCTGCCAATGCAGGGGACACAGGTTCAACCCCTGGTCCGGGAAGATCCCACATGCTGTGGAGAAACTAAGCCCATGCACCACAACTACTGAGCCCGCATGCCACAATTACTGAAGCCCACACGCCTAGAGCCTGTGCTCCACAACAAGAGAGGCCACCACAATGAGAAGCCTGTGCACCACAATGAAGTGTAGCCCCCACTCGCCACAACTAAAGAAAGCCTGTGTGCAGCAATGAAGACCCAACGCAGCCAAAAATAAATAAATTAAATAAATAAATTTTTAAAAAATTTTAAAAATTTATAAAATTTCCATTTTTCAATTAAAAAATATAACAGAAAAAAATGAGAAAATGTAGACAATACACAAGGGAAAAAGTGATCAATATAAACTGTCCCTGAAAAAGTCCATTGAACTTGCTAGATGAAGACTGTAAGTAGGCTATTTTAAATATTTTAAAAGTGTTAAAAGAAACCATATTTAAATGACTAAAGGAAAGTATGAGAACAATACCTCATATGACAGAATATTAATAAAGAGATAGCAATTAGACGAAGGAAACAAATAGAAATTCTGGAGTTGAAAAGTATAATAAACTAAAATAAAAATACACACTAGGGTTCTCAACAGCAGATTTCAGCTAGCAGAAGAAAGAATCATAGAATTTGAAGATAGGTCAATTGAGATTATCCAGTCTGAACAACAGAAAAAAAAAAAAGTGAAGAAAACTAGCAGTGCTTCAGAGACATCTGGGACACCAAAAGATGAGTAATGGGTGTTCCAGAAAGAGAGAAGAGAAAGAAATGAGCAGAAAGAATATCTGAAGATAGAATGTATAAAATTTCCCAAATTTGATGAAAAACTTTAACCTACATATCCAAGAAGATCAAGTAACTCCATGTAAAATAAATTCTAAGAGATCTACATATAGACACATTATAATCAAAATGTCAGAAGGAAAAGACAATGAGAGAATCTTGAAAGCAGTGATATATACAACTCATCTTCAAAAAGATAAACACCTGATTTCTTATCAGAAACCATGGAGCCCAGAAAGCAGTGAGATAACATATACAAGGTACTGAAAAAAGATACATATATATGTATATATATATGTGTGTGTGTGTGTATATACACACATATGTGTGTGTGTATGTACAGTCTCTCAGTATATCAACCAAGAATTCTATATATAGTACAACTATCCTAGAAAAGTTAAGATTAAGACATGTCTAGATAAACAAAAACTGAGAGAATATGTTAGTAGAAAATATGACTTGCAAGAAATACTAGAGTTCTTCAAGCTGAAATAAAAGGAGACTACACAGTAAATTGAATCCACATGAAATAATAAAGACAAGTAGTAAAGGTAACTACATATGTAAAAATAAATGCCAATACACATGAGTTTTTATCTGTAACTCCTTCTTCTCCTATCTGATTTAAAATACAACTGAAAAAAAGCAATGATCTGCAATGATGAACACAAAATCTTGAGAACAAAAACCAGTTGTATAGTGTACACTATATACTAGAGTAATGAAAAATCTAAAAATAAAATTTTTAAAATATTTTCAATTTGCAGCAACACCAAAGAGTGTAACTTAGGAATAAATTAAACAAAAGTAGTATACACTTCTTTTGAAGAAGCATATACACTTCTTTGGAATTACAAGGGACCCAGAACAGCCAAAACAATCTACGAAAAGAACAGAACGGAAGGACTCACACTTCCTGATTTCAAAACTTACTATAGGAATCAAATGGTGTGATAGTGACATAAAGACAGACATATAGATCAATGGAATATAATTGATAGTCCATAAATAAATCCATACATTTATGGTCATTGGTTTTTCACAAGTCTTCCAAGAAAATTCAATGGGGAAAGAGGAGTTTTTTCGACAAAAGATGTTGAGACAACTATAAAACTCTTAGAAGAAAACATAGGAATAAACATTTGAAACCTTGGGCTAGGCAATGTTTTCTTAGATATGACACCAAAAGCATACACAACAAAAGAAAAAATAGAGAAATTAAACTTCATCAAAACTGAAAAACAATTGTGACTAAAAGGACACAATCAAGAAAGTGAAAAATACAACCCATAGAATGGAAGAGAGATTTACAACACACACGCACACACACACACACGTATGTGTATATACATATACATATGTATATATATACTGATTTAGTATCTAGAATATATAAAGAACTCTTAAAATTCAACAACAAAGAGAGAATAACCCTTTTTTAATTGAAAAAGAGTCCAAATAGACACTTCTCCAAAGAAGTTATACAAATGGTCAGTAAGTACATCAAAAGATGGTCAACATAATTTGTCATTAGGGAAATGCAACTCAAAACCACAATGAGATCCTACTTCATATCCATGATGATGGCTACAATAAAAAAGACAGACAATAATACATCTTGGCAGGTATGCTGAGAAAGTGGAACACTCGTACACTGCTGATGGGGATGTAAATTGTGCAGCCACTGTGGAAAAAGTTTGGCAGTCCCTTAATAAATGAAACAGAGAATTACTGTATGACCCAGGAATTCCACTCCTAGGTACGAACCCAAAATAATTAAAAATATACGACCATACAGTAACTTGTACACAAGGGTACATAATAGCATTATTCACAATGGCCCAAAGTGGAAACAACCCAATGGCCATCAACTGATGATAGATAAACAAAATGGGGTACATCTAAAAATGAAATGCTATCCAGTCATGCTAAAACATGAAGAACCTTGAAAAGAAGCCAGACAAAATAGATCACATATTGCATAATTCAATTTAGATGAAATGTCTAGTATAGGCAAATCCAGAGGGAGAAAGTAGATTAGTAGTTGCCATGGACTGGGGGAGGGGAAAATTGATAGTGACTACTAATGGGTATGGGGTTTGTTTTGAGATGATTAAAGTATTCTTCTGGAATTAGAGAGTGGTGATGGTTGCACCATCTTGTGAAGATACTGAAAATGACTGAATGGTATACTGTGAAAGGAAAAGACATGGTATATTAGTTATATTTCTATAAAAGCATAAAAAGGAATAAAATAGAAATTCTTGAGTTGAAAAGTACATACAATAACTGAATGACATGAAAACAAAATACAAGCAAAAAGAAATTTAAATAGGAAGGCAGGAGGAAAGAAGGAAGAATAGAGGGGAATAGAAATATTTTGTATTTGATTAGGAACACTACAGCACATCTAGAAGTTTCCTTAATAAACCTTGCTTTTCAGACTTTTCATATGCTATTTCCTCTCCCAGGGCATTCTTTCCAGTCTGGTCTTCCCAGGGAAAGCTTAACTCCTTAAGCTCAAAATTTGACTCCAGTAAGAAGCATTCTTATCTTCCCTAGGCACTTAGTCTCTCATTTTTCTATATAGTCATAGCACTTAGTATTAGTTCTATGGCAGTGGGTCTGTATTTTCATTTTTTATGTATTAATTAAGGCACAATTTACATACAGTAAAGTACACAAATGTTAAGGGTAGAGCTCAATGAATTTTTACATATGTATACAGTCATGTGACTACATCCAGATCAAGATACAGTAAGTCCCCTACATACGAACAAGTTCTGTTCTGAGAGCATGTTCATAAGTCCAATTTGTTCATAAGTCCAACAAAGTTAGCCTAGGGACCCAACTAACACAACTGGCTATATAATACTGTACTGTAATAGGTTTAAAATACTTTTCACGCAAATTATACATAAAAAAAATAAAGAAAGAAAACATTTTTAATCTTACAGTACAGAACCTTGAAAAGTACAGTAGTACAGTACAACAGCTGGCATACAGAGGCTGGCATCGAGTGAACAGGCAAGAAGAGTTACTGACTGGAGGAGAGAGAGGAGGTGGGAGATGGTAAAGCTGAAGAATCGCCAGCAATAGGAGACGTAGGGCAAGCTGCAATTTCACTCATGCCTGACGTTGATGGCACAGGTTCTGGTTCCTTGGTGGAACCAGATGCATATTTGCATCTTTGAAAATTTGCAACTCGAAGGTTTGTATGTAGGGAACTTACTGTATAGAAGATTTCTAGCCTCTCAGAAGTCTGCCTTGTGCCCTCCCAGCTAGATAATCAAAGATAATCACTATTCTGACTTCTCTCTGAATAGATCAGTTATGCCTGTTTTTGAATTTCATCTTTGGAATCAAATCATGCAATCTGAGTTCACTCCTGTCTGGATTTTTCATTCAACATTAGGTTTGTGAAATTCATCCATGTACTTGTGTGTAGCAGTCATGCATTATTTTTCATTGCTATGTAGTATTCCAGTGTATGAATATACCAGAAGGTATTTACCCATTCAAATGGTGATGGATACGTAGGTGTGTTTCCATTTGGGGACTGTCATGAATAAAGTCTCTAGGAACCTTCCTGTATATACCTTTTAGTAAACATAAGCACTCATTTCTGTTGGGTATAAACACAGGAGTATAAGTGTTGGATTATTGCACATAACTATGTTTAGCTTTAGTAGACAGAAACACTTTTCCAAATTCGTTGGCCTGTTCTACAAACTCCAGAACAATGTATGAGAGCATGGAGCTACGTTTTAATTGCCTGTCTACATACCTTTCTCCTCACTACACTCCTAGCATCCTGAGGGCACAGATTATATTCTTTCACCTCTAAGTACCCAGTACACTGTCTGACACGGAAGAAATAGGAAATAATTCTTGCAAGGTCCTATTCTAGGGACCAGCAACCCTTTTCTTTTAAGGACCTATAGTAAATGTTTTAGGCTTTGCAGGTCATAACAGTCTCGGTCACAACTCCTGAGCTCTGCCATTTAGCAGTACAACAGCCATAAACGATATGTAAACAAATGAGCTGTGTTCTAATAAAACTTTATTTGTAAAAACAGGGAGTGGGTCAGATTTGGCCAGCAGTCTGTAATTTACCTACCCTTGCACTATACAACTCTCTGTCTTATCCTTGTCATTTCTCTGACTTCATCTCCTACCACCATCCCCCTCGTGCACCCCAGTAAAGCCACACTGGCCCCCAGAACACTCCCATCCCAGAGTCTCCTCATCTCCAGACCCTCTGCCTGTGATGCTCTTTCATCATATTTACCCTGAGTGACAACCTCACCTCCCTCAACTCGTCAGTCAAATGTGCATAATTTCAATGCTTCCCCATCTTCCTTCCCTGGTTTATTTTTCTCCATAGCACTTACTGCCATCTAACATATTAAGTATTTTACTTACTGTTTCGTGTCCTGTCTGACTCCCCACCATCACTCTCTCTGACCCCAAACATATATACATGAGAACAAGGATTTCTGACATTTTTCCTTCAGTGATGCGTCCTCAGTGCCTGAAACAGGGTCTAGTACCTAGCAGAAACTTCATATGTATTTGTTGAATGCTTGCAGGCACACATAGCTTCTGACCCCAGGGCTTATGGTAAAGGAAGTCTACGGTTACAATGCTCACTATAAGCCACGTGACTTCTGTGGGTCCCAGCAGTTCCCACCACATCCCTGTGGTCATGAAGCTTGAGCATCCAGATAGCAAGAGCACAGGGACTAAGAAATAGGCCCATCACAGAGTACAGGCTTAGCAGGGGGGACAATGAGACACAGGTTGGCCACCACAATTAAATGCAGATTTCCTTGGGTTATTATGCAGTAATATTGTACTTATACTCAAATGGAATGGCCACATGATTTGCCAGACAAGGCCTAAATAATTATGAATTTATTCTGTAATTATTCAGTACCACCAAATTATAAAAATTAGAAGTAGAAAACAATAATGCTGCTAATGAAACCTTGTTTTCATTTGAGGTCTTCTTTCCAAACAGGTCAGAGTGCTTTAGACTGTTGCCCAAAAGTCACTCTCCCAGAGGGAAAAGGGTTGGTGGGCGAGTTTAATCCCCATTTAGTAGAAGGGCAAACTGAGCTACAGAATTAACAAAGATCCTTTCAGACCACATTATGTTCTTGATTGAGCAAAGTCAGGACTAAAACTCCAGTCAATTATTCCTTCCACCTTGGCCCTGAGCTGTTCAGGTCCTCTACACTCCTCCTGGGGAAAATCCATTGCTCTAACCCTCAAGGGCTTCCGGGAAGAAAGGCTCCAGGCTCTGAAAACCACTGCATGGTGCGCATTTAATTATTCCTTTATAGAATAAGCACTCAGTTGAGAAAGCTCTTAGCTCTTCATGGGATCTTTTCATCACCCTTCGTGAGCTTTAAAGACCCAAAGATACCCCATGGAAGGAAGTTCGGACAATGCCAGCCTCTCCTCTACCCATAACTTTGGCCAGGTAACCTCATGCAATAGTTCCTATCTGCTCCATTCAGGGCAGAAGAGCTGGAGAAGCTTTTCTGAAACAAAAGATGGAAATAACATTTATCATGAAGGTAGAACACTCCAGCTTTATGCTAAACACTTATATCTCTTGTTTTAGCGTTGTTCAGAAAGGATTGTTATCCTTGTTTGTGTAAATTAGGGAAATTGAGACTTAGGTCTAAAAATGTGTCCAATACCACACAGCAGGATAGTAGCTGAGCAGGGAATCAAACCAAGTTCTTTTTTTTTCTATTGTAGAACACCAAGAGTCGTCAGGTATTCTTGGCTGTGAGTAGAAATGATTCCCAGGCAAACCACTGACTTCTTAGGAAAAGATAACTCTAACTCCAAAAACCATTACATAACAGGATAATTGTGTGAATAATAATGATATTAATCATTATCATCATCTTTATATATTGATTTTTAACAGTTTCAGTGAGATACAATTCACGTGCCATAAGTTCACCCATTTAAAGTGTGCAAATCAATGGGTTTTAGCACATTCATGGAGTTTTGCAGTCATGAACACGATCTAAGTTTAGAACATTTTCATCTCTCAAAGGAAACCCTGAACCCCTCAGCACTCACTCCTCAATTCTCCCACAAACTCCAGCCCTAGGCAACCACAAATCCACCTGCTGTCTCTACAGATTTGCCTATTCTGGCTATTTCATATAAATAGAATCATATAACATGTAGTCTTTTGTGACCGGCTTCTTTGACTTAGCATAATATTTGCAAGGTTCATCCACATTGTAGAATGTAACAGAATTTCATTATTTCTAATTGCCAAATAGTATTCCATTGTGCAGATATATCACATTTTGTTTATCTAGTCATCATTAAATGGACATTTGGGTTGTTAGCACTTTTGGCAATTGTGAATAAAGCTGCTATGAACATTCATCAGTGTTTTTTTGTGTGAACATATGTTTTATTTCCCTTAAAAACCTTGGAGTGGAACTTTTGGATCACATGGCAACTCTGTGTTTCACTTTCCAAGAAACTGTCAAACTGTTTTCCAAAAGGGCTGCACCATTTTCCATTTCCACCAGCAGTGTATGAGGGTTCCAATTTCTCCACATCCTAGCCAACACCTGTTATTGTCTCTTTGATTATAGTCATCTTAATGGATGTGAAGTAGGATCTCACTGGGGTTTTGATTTGCATTTTCCCTAGTGACTAATGATGCTGATATCTTTTGATATGCTTACTGACTGTCCATTTGTACATCTTTTTAGAAATGCCTCTCCAGATCCTTTTCTCATTTTTAATCAGGTTATTTTTTATTATTGACTTGTAAAATCCATTTTTTTCTTCCACATAAGCCTCTTATCAGAGTTGTGGTTTTCAAACATTTTGTCCCATTCTGTGGGTTGTGTTTTCACTCTTGATAGTGTCATTTAACGTACAAAAGTTTTTAATTTTGATAAAGTCTAATTTATCTATTTCTTTCTTTTATTGTTTATACTTTTGTTATTGCATCTAAGAAACCATTGCTTAACCCAAGGTTACTAGGATTTACTTTATGTTTTCTTTAACAGTTGTATAGTTTTAGCTCTTATATTTATTTGTTTATGCATTTTGAATTAATTTTTGATATCACATAAGGTACAGGTCCAAGTTCATTCTTTTCCATGTGGACATCAGTTGTCTCAACACCATTTGTTGAAAAAAATGAATACTTCCTCTATTGAATTGTCTTGGCAGCCCTGAAAAAAAATCAATAGCCATAGATGTATGGGTTTATTTCTGGACTATCAATTATATTCCATTGATCTTTATGTCACTGTCACACTGTTTTGATTTCTGTAATAAGTTTTGAAATCAGGAAGTGTGACTCCTCCAGCTTTGTTCTTTTTCTGGATTATTTGGGTTATTCTGGGTCCCTTGCAATTCCATATGAATTTTAAAACCAGCTTGTCAATTTCTGCAAAAAGAGCCAGTTGAGATTTTGATAGGGATTGTGTTCAATTTGTAGATCAATTTAGAGAAAAGCACCATCCTAACAATGTTAAATCTCCTGATCCATGAGCATAGGATGTTTCTCCATTTATTTACATGTTCTTTAATTCCTTTTCAACAATGTCTTATAGTTTTCAATCTTACACTTCTTTTGTTAGATTTATTCCTAAGTCTTTTATTCTTTTTGAGGCTACTGTAAATGGAATTGTTTTCTTAATTTTATTTTTGGATTGCTCATTGTTAGTCTATAGAAATGCAATTGATTTTTTTGCATATTGATGTTGATCCTGCAACCTTGCTGAATTTATTTATGAGATCTTGTACTTTCATATCGATTTTTGTTTAAAAATTACTTTAACATTCTTCATCTCATTTGAAGTGGGAGCTGTAGAGGAAAGCATACATCAGCCACCTAATGCTCTTATACTTCAAAGAAAGAAACTGAGACCCACAGAGGAGAAGTAACTGGTCCAAAGACACACAGTGATAGAACAGAGATTTAAATGTCCATCTTAGAGATAACAGCTGGAGGTATGGAAACTGATGGGCCCATCAGAGAGGAAAGTCTAAGGACAAAGCCTGGGAGCATAAGGAAGGAAGAAGAGACCCAAGCAATAGAGAAGGAGAAGAGAAGAAGGAAGAGAATCAGAACAGACCAATCATTGTAGGGGGATGGTTGGGGGTGGAGGCAGTAGGACTTGGGATCAAAGGAGCTGAGCTTATGGTGTTACCCTGGGCACCTTGTCACTTACCTCTCCAAGAATCCATATCTTTACCAACAAGTAAGTTGTATACTGTGTGCTTTAGAAGGAGATTGTGAGAATTACATGAGCTCACGTTTGTGAAAGCACTGTGTCTAGAGCAAAGGGTTCAACAAATTCAAATCATTATTATTTGAGTGATTATTATATTATTAACCAACATTTTGCCAGCTGAGAAAAAGAACTGGATGGGAACAGAATAATTGTGGCATGCAAAAGTCCCCAGGAGAGTAGGTTTAGAATAGTCGGTGGGGCAACAGCCGGAAAGGGTTTAATGAACAAGTGGGCAATGTTGACACGGGACCCTGAACACCCACAACTCTTTTTTTTAATTGGTTTATTGAAGTATAGTTGATTTACAATGTTGTGTTAACTATTGCTGTACAGCAAACTGATTCAGTTATACATATATGTACCTTCTTTTTTTTTTTTTTTTTTTTGCCACAGCATGTGGCATGCGGGATCTTCGTTCCCTGACCAGGGATCAAACCCACACCCCTGCACTGGAAGTGCAGTCTTAACCACTGGACGGCCAGGGTAGTCCCTGTACATTCTTTTTTTATATATTCCTTTCCATTATGGTTTATCATAGGACACTGAATATAGTTCTCTGTGTTATACAGTAGGACCTTGTTGTTTATCCAAACCCACTACTCTTTTGAGAAGTTTGAAGGTAAAGAAAAAGGGAGCACCCGATGGGAACATAAGGCGTTTCCCTTGTTGAGGGAAGGCGGCCCTTTCTTTTTTAATTTGGGGTGGGGAGGCATGAGTAGTTTGGGAAGTAAAATAGGAGGCAAGAAAGAGAGGGAGAGACGGCCATAAGAGAAAAGAAACAAGTGCTGAAGAGGAAGGTTAAGCTTTGGAAAGGAGGGGACTCTTCTCCCTGGGAAGCAAGCCCAGGAAGACAGGAAAGATGAAGAGGTGGAGAAATGCTGATACAGATGAAGAGCAAACATTTATCAAATGCATGCTATGTACCAGGCACACTATTTATTTCCTATATGTCAGCAATTTCATATTCATTAATGTACAATAACTAAGATAGAGACAGGCAGCAGAGAGGGGGAGATGAAGCCTTGGGGGAATAAAGAAGGTCTGGGGACCCAGCATGGGTGTAAGCAGGTAAGGTAGGAAGTTACCAAAGAAAGAGAACCAGGCATGGCTTTCTTGACATAAGAGAAGCCATTTAAGAGAAGCCATAAGCCTGGCCAAAATGCTTGCCCTTGAACAGGTCTCAGTAATTAATGATCTTAAGGGAAGTGAGGAATGCAGGAACAAAGGAAAAGCAGTCAAGAAGCAACATTTCAGCAATAAAACAGGGTCCTAGCCCTTTCTCAAGGGATATACATCACAATCTGATATACATCTTTGAGTTCTGCTGGAACTAAGACCCCTACCCAGGTGGAAGAGGGAATGTTGATGTGGACCCTCAGGACTTCAATCAACTAAAGCTTGGACTCCGTCAACATTTGCACCAATCCTATGCTGTATTCTACTATGCTCAAGCCCATTCATGAATATGCATATTTCACCCAACCCCCTTCATGAATATGCACATACCCTTAGCTTAAAAATTCTCCAATTTTGCTATTCGGGGAGACACTGCTTTGGGAAAGATCCCCACTTTTCTCCTTACTTGCTGCAGTTAATAAATCCTTCCTTCTACCAATCTCTGCCTTGGTTGTGTCCTTTGGGTTGATACCCACCAAGAGGTGAACCCAGTTCTTAGGTAACAGGGGGATTTAATAATGGTCTGTCTCAATCCTGGTCTTTAAATAAAGCTGATCCAGCCGTACACTGCCTAGTTGGCAGCTAATGGAAACCCTTCATGGCCCCAGCCCAACCTCACTGCTGCCAGTGTTTGAGACACACTCTGCTAGGTCTTGCCCTTAGGTCACTGCGCCTTCCTTCCCAGGTGTTGACTTTTTCCTTGTCTCTCACTTCCTTGGCTTTCGTGGTTTTCCTCCTTGGAGTGTGTGACTTATACAGAGTCCTGGCCTTTCCCTCTCCCCACTGCTCTAGAAACCCACCGTACACCACTTTGGTCCCAAGGACTTTGTTCTGGCACCATTCCCAACCCCGCACCCCACCTCCTACCAAGACATGCAGATTTTGACATTAGAAAAGCAATAAAAGAAAAATATAAGGAGAGCTGAGGGCCCACCTA
The DNA here is from genome assembly GCF_949987535.1 of Balaenoptera acutorostrata. NCBI lineage: Eukaryota > Metazoa > Chordata > Mammalia > Artiodactyla > Balaenopteridae > Balaenoptera > Balaenoptera acutorostrata. The sequence goes on along the minus strand of NC_080066.1, from coordinate 40,498,793 downwards.
CAACAGAGATTTAATTCTTACTTGCACCCTTAAAGTATCACAAACTCAAATAGCAGGTAACTTGAGCATGAGAAGAAAGTTGCATGCAGACTGTGGCAAACTCTGGTCCTCCTCACCTACAGGGGGCAGCCCCCTGCTCATCTGTAGCCAATGTGTGGGATCCTTGCCCAGGGTAAGATATTCCAATTTTTCATAAGTTGCAAACATTTCAGATTTTTGATGTGAATTCTCCCAATCTCTAAATGTAAGCAGTTAATTTGGAAAATCTTAAACGCTGTATAAATCATACAGACAAACCCTGTCTGCAAAACATACATGGCTCTTCAGCTATCAGTCTGTACTCTATCCACCAGGTCGCACACTAACAGTATCCTGAAGGGCTGCAACAGGAGGGAAGGAAGCAGGGAACAACCTTTGAAGGAATGACATAGCCCGAGAACATGACATAAACCGACTAGAACCGAGTGGGTCCAAGATGGCGGACAAGTCGACTTCCACTAGACCTTGAGCCTCAGTGTACACTCACATCAGCAAGCTAAATGACTCACCCACAGGCACCATGACAGTTCCAAGACCAACCATAAGGATCAAAAAGTGGGCGGTGGCCCAATTCCTGGAAATCCTGGCCCCTTCCTAACATAGCTGGAATACTCCTCCCACTCATTAGCCTATGAAATTACCCACCCCTATAAAAACTGACAACCCCATACCCTGGTGTCTTTCTCACCTTCCGAGACAGCCCACACTCTCTCTGTCTGTGGAGTGTGTATCTCTTTAAATAAGTCTACTTCTTACCTATCACTTTGTTTCTCACTGAATTCTTTCTGCAGTGAGACATCAAGAACCTGAGCTTCATCAAGTCCTGAAACCAGGTGTGTGATCTCAGTTGGAAGACCGTGGGTTTTGGCCGGTTTCGAGTCCCACTCTGAGATTTGGCTGGGTTCGAGTCCTGGCACATGGGTTCAAGTCCCAATCTGAGGTGCACAGTTTCAGCACCTGGCATTCAGGAGAAAATGGCTCTTGGTGGCACTCTCCCTGGTAGGTGTCTACCTTGCGCTGGCCTTCACTCTGAAGCAGGGTCAGCAAAGCAAGGCCAGCAAGTCAGATCAGACCTATGGACCAAATTCAGCCTGTGGCCTGTTTTTATAAATAAAGTTTTATTGGAACATAGCCCTGCTCATTTATTTCCCTGTTGTCTGTGGCTGCTTTCCCACTACAACAGCAGAGCTGAGCCATTGCCATGAAGACTGTAAGGTTTGAAAACCCTAAAATATTTTCTACGTGGCCCTTTACAGAAAAAGTTTGCTGACCCCCTCTCTAAAGCAACGAAAGTTCATTACAGGCCCCTGGGGTGGCACACGGTTACTTCCTGAGGAGGCTCCCTGGACTTATGCCATGTGGAGGCCCTGGTTAATAACAAGCCGGCTGCTTTTTCCCCATTTTCTGGAGCTATTCCACAGATGAGGACCAGGGGCCAGGTGAGCAGCTCCTTACAGCAGAAACAGCAGGCGTTTGGAAATAGGAGACTCCATTAGCAACTCTGTGACCTTGAGCAAGTCGCTTACCTCTCTAAGCTTCCAGATAAGAATTTTACAGCTAGAAAGGAATTTGAACCTTTGGGGTTTGTCTTGAGGTTTAAATTGGATTTGCATGCAGAAGTGTTCAAACACAGTTCCTGGCACCTCTGAGCTGCTCAATTATCAGCCACATTTAAACCACTTTGAACACTGCAATACCAAGGATCTATCAAGAATCCAGTTGGGCTTGGTTGCAAAATTTAGGACGAGATCAAGAATTCTGATTCCACTCATGGAAACAAATCCTGGGAAGGTCCTCCAGGGCTCATGACGGTGCTGATGGCCCTTCCAGCATACATCTTGGCAGCCTACACTCCTGCCTAAGCCTGTTCTTTACCCAGCCCATCCTGGCACATCTTAACAAAAGTCAGAAGTCTAAGGAGTCTATTTTAAACACTTCAGGTTTTCTCTCTCTTTTCTCTCTCTCTCTTCCTCTCTCTCTCTGTCTTTCAGTATCATGAAAACTGGCCAAATTTGTAATTTTGAAAATGAGCCTTTGGCCGTCCATCATCCTCCCTATCATAGCCAAGGGGCACGTGCACACCCCCTTTGTCAACTTCATTGACAAAGATGTTGGTGAAGATAAGTTTCCTATCTGGACCAGCCCTGAATGTGAGCCATGCAAGGTGGTGAGATAATCCCAGATGGGTGATAAAACCAAGGAGCGAATGAACAAAGGCCACCACGAGGTCAATCCAGCTCCCCAGAACTCCGCCCTCTGCTTCATCTGAGATGGGGCGGCTCCCACCTCCTCTGTGGCTGAGTCCCCGCCCCCAAATAAAAGAGCTGCCAGCAGTGAGGCCAGGAACAAGGTACCTGCAGTCCTAGGCCTGACACATGAGAGTCCGTGTCTTCAGAGCGCTGCCGAAAATCATTCCTATCTAAAAGAGACTCTTTGAACCAGAGAACACTCTGCAAAAGAAGTCACTGAGCAGCCCTGAGCCCTCTCTATGACCCTCACTTCCTCCATCACTGACTTCCTCCCAGCATTTTGTGACACTGGATTTATTTGCCCCATACAAATGGCTTGCTCTCTGTCACAGCTGATCTTACTTGAGGACTCAGGAGGCTCTCCACCTAATTGAAACCCCAAATTATTTATGCAGCCTCTTCAGTGGTCCTCATTCTTAGCCTAGACCCCATTCACTGCTCCCATCGTTTGCATTAATGCAAAGCTAAGAGGCCCCTAAACACTGTAGAGGCACCAAGCCCTCCAACATTGGCCTCTGTTCACTGTTCTACACACTTGGCCACATTAATCTTCCTTCAGTCCCACTCGGACCATGTCTTTCCCTGCGCTGATGCACACGTTGACTAGACTTTGTCTTCAGAAAGGTGCCCCCATGCTTTGGTAGGATATTTGAAAACACTCCCTTGCCCTGCTTGCCTTTGTAAATTTTTCTCTTATTATCCATCAGCTGATCTCCAAAATAAACCCACATTTCCCACCTCTATGCCTTTGCCCTCAAGGTTTTCTTAGCCTGGAATTCCTAGTAATCATCTCCTCACTATTTCTACCTGCCAAAATTCTGCCAACCTCCGAAAGCAACTCACATGCTATCTTTTCCAAAACATCTTTCCTATACCTCCTGGGTGGAAATTACCTTTCCTGCCCTGGTCTGAGTTTGCCCAGAGTTTTGTATCTTCCACGGGACTCTCCACACATTTGGTCATTTTTAGTCATTACTTGGGTATGTTTGTTCCCTCCCTTGCTCGTTAACAAGCTGCTTCATAACAAGGACTAGTTCTTGGCCATCTTTCTGTAGCCAAATAGGGTGATGGTGCCCAGCAATAGAATGAAGATGGGCTTTGGAATACAACAGACCTGGATTTGAATCCTATTTCCACCACTTACTTGTTCCAGAAAGTTGGAGAGTTTATTTACCTTTATGAGCCTAGTCCTTTAACAAAATAAAAATATGAATGTCTAATTCACTGTGTAGTTGTTTAGTTAAAATCCCAGGCCAGGCATGACGTGTATATTTAATAATTGCCTTTTTCCATCACCCTTCCCCCTCCCCCTCTATGCTTCCTATTTTGTATGTATCCTCTGTGTTCTTTTTATTCTAATGGAGTTCCCTGTCCTTTATCCAGGCACTGAGTTTCCCCTGACATCAAGGACAACACCCTCTGTATTCTCCTGAAGACTTCCCCTCCCACCTGGATGAAAATTTGGGGCATCTTTTGACTTGATCTGAACAATAAGTTTGTCAAGGGGTTGATGAATGGGCATTGGCAGGACAATGGAATGTCTGTCAGGAGGATACATTTATTTTTAATTTATTTATTTAAAAATTTGCTCTACATATAACCCCGGTGATTATTTTACTTTTAGAGAACAACAAAAGAACAACATTGAGGACAAAGACTTGTGATTTTACTTTAAATGATTTTCCTCTTTAATCACGTCCTCCTGAAGCTCAAACCTGGCATGACTCACCTTTGCTGATCTACTTGCAAACTCCTCAGCCTGGCATTCAGGGCTCTCCTTAGTATGGGCCTCTACCCACCTTTCCATGGTTCTCTCTACTGTTACCCCACACTTACGCCAGACTGGCCTGAGTGTTTTCACCATCATGCCCTGATGGTTTAAGCCTGGGGGCATTTCAACAGGCCAAGAAGAGCAGGGTACATAATAAGTTAGGAAGCAGCACGAATAAGGACATTGGTGTCCATGGGTGCTGGGTGTTAGCTCTCTGACCTCTTTTCTTCTTCCTGCAGAACACAGCCCAGCATCTGCTGAGCTCAGAAAGGTCATCCATCTACCTGGGAGGAGAATAAACTGGAGGGAACTGCTTGTTCTTGTATCTGGCAGACATGCCATGAGGACCTACTTTGGACCAGGCACTACATCAACACTGGGGCTTGAGAGAGAGAAAACAACTACTTAAAACTTGCCTCTTGCTCTTGAGGGCAGCCACTGTGGCAGAAGAGACCTACACAGAGGGCATCTTCAGTAGATGGGTGTATGAAACACTGCGGATGCTACAACAAAGCACGGTAGAGCCAGAAAGAGACTTCCCTAGTCCGGGGTCCGCGACCTCCTGGACTAAAGGGATCCAGGCAGCAGTTTCTCCAACAGCAGCAGGGAGGAAGACCTCTACTACTGCTGCTGGAGCAGCTGAGAATTCCCTGTGTGTTCCCCCTTGTCTGGGTCTTCCACATTTATGGGGCCATCAACATACATAAACTGTTTCCTTCATTGACCGTATTCCGAGGCTGGGTACATCATCTAGATCAGTGGTCCCTGGGCCAGCAGCATCAGGATCATCTGAAAACTTGTTAAACGTGCAAATACCAGGGCTCACCTCAGACCTTCTGAATCAGAAATTCTGGGGCTGGGGGCCCAGCAATCTGGGTTTTCACAAGCCCTCCAGGTGATTCTGATTCTGATGCATACTGGAATTTGAGAAAGACAGTTCTGGAAAGATGGTGGACTCTGGAGGGACCCAAGTGTCCGGAGATGTAGGTCAGTGGCCTTAACTGCCTCTTTCTTTCTGTGGTGACTCTCAAGAGAGGTCACAGAGACCCTGACATTCCCACCCACCATCTCCTCATCAGTGAACTGAGGCACTGGATCCGGCACGATGTCTGGGATTTTCTCAAATGTGTTTGACATCTTTCACTGTACGTGTACACTTATGTACACCATGCATTCAGCCAGGGCAAGGAAGCTGGCAGAGGTGACAGGAAAAAGATTCTTCTCACAAAGAAACTTCCAACAAGTTCTCAGACATGTCACAGGCTGATGCGCCTGAGGGCCACAGCACTGAGCCATGCGAAAGTAAGAACTGCCAAACGTGTGACATCCAGCCATCTGTGAGTCTGCTTATGTGTCTGGAGCCCTCAATATCCTCCTGTGCACAGGAAAGGATGGGGATTAGCCTGCTCTGAGGGCAAGCCTGGGATCAATTTATAGCCATACAGGAGTCAATTTCAGAAGTGATCCCTGCTAGCCATTACTGTTGTCTAGCCTGGCCAGCTTGCCATGGCTCCTGCCCAAAGGGCATTTATCTAACCATATAGCACATGAAAGGGCCATGCGGGGTGGGGACGGGGTGATCGCTTCTCCCTCTGGGCAGGGAGAACGACACTGATGAGGCTTCACTGGGAAAGCACAGCCTGGAATCCTGCATGCCAGCCTCTGTCTGTGCGGAACACAGCGACTTGACTTTCCTTGGAGGGAGCAGGAAAACAGGGAGAGGTGTAAATGAGACTGTGATGAAACAGCTTCCTCCCTACCTCTTAGCCGCTTACAGGGAGAGAGACAGGAAACCTGTGAATTGCAGGCTGAGTGAGCAATCTGCTCTGCCCAGGACCCAATGGCTGACAAGAGGTAAATGGAATGCAAAATTCTCTGTGCCTGTATGGCTGGGAGCCTCCTGGTTGCGTGGGTGGCAGTACGCAGGTCCAGGGGCAGAAAGCATGCACTTGGGAGGGGGATAATAATAACAAGGGTAACAATGAGGAAGTTGCTGACTACTGACAACAGCATCTGACGCTGAGTGCCTGCACTACGCAGTATACACTAAAGGCTTCATAAGCGTTACCTCACTTAATCTTTACAAGAGCCCCCAAGAGAGAGATAGTTACTATTTTTATCTCTATTTTATAGACAGCAAACTAAGGCTCATGGAGCTTGAGTAACTTGTCCAACATTTGTCTTGGAGCTGGGATTTAAACTTACACAGTGCCCAGACACTCAATAAATACCTGTTGAATAAGTGAATGAATGAATGAGCTCTGACAGTGAGAATCTATTCCAACCCTGGCACTGATTTGTGCTTTGGCCTCAGACAAATCAACTACCTTCTTTATTTTTCCATCCAGAATAATTCTTATAGTATCTATCATGAAAGTTTATTCTAAGAATCAAAAGTCCTAATAAAGGGCTGCCCTTGCATACCCCATGCCTTCCCATGGCTGCTTCATCTCTCTGCCCTGGGGGCTTGGACTAGCCCGAAACATTCTGTAAGACTCAGCTCAGATTTGATCTCTCTTGAGAAGCCCTTCCTGGCCCCCACTGTGATAGGAATGCTCCTCCCCTGGCTTATCTACTCTGTTTAGCTCATTGCATTATGATTTTTGGGTTACTTGCTCGTTCCCCCATTGGCCCTTTTGATGTCAGAGACTGTATTATTTATTTTTGTATCCCAAGAACCTGACCCTATTCTTACTACAGGTTGTTCTCAGGAAATGTTGGCTGAATTATTGTATGTATATATGTAAGCATGAATACATGCATGCATGTATTATGTGTGTATGCCAAGGAAATTCCTTGGCCTGAACACTGGTGCAACATAATGGTCTGACTTAGGGAATGAAGTGCAAGGTGAGATAGGGAAACTCACAACGAAGTCTGTTGGCACCTGTATTCTTAGCACTGAAAAAAGGTAAAGCTAGTTGAGTCTGGGGAAGAAAGCTTTGTTTGTTTCTGGACTGTGTATCCACAACTTTCACCTGATTCTTCCTTTAGATCAGGGTTTCTCAGCCTCAACACTATTCAGATTTGGGGCAGATAATTCTTTGTTGTGGAGACTGTCCTGTTCCTTGTAGAATGGTGAGCAACATCCCTGGCCTCTATCCACTAGATGCCAGCAGCACCCCCTTCCCCTAGTTGTGACAAACAAAAATGTCTGCAGGGCTTCCCTGGTGGCGCAGTGGTTGAGAATCTGCCTGCCAATGCAGGGGACACAGGTTCGAGCCCTGGTCTGGGAAGATCCCATATGCCGTGGAGCAACTAGGCCCGTGAGCCACAATTACTGAGCCTGCGCATCTGGAGCCTGTGCTCCGCAACAGGAGAGGCCGCGATAGTGAGAGGCCCACGCACCGCGATGAAGAGTGGCCCCCGCTTGCCACAACTAGAGAAAGCCCTCGCACAGAAACGAAGACCCAACACAGCCATAAATGAATAAATAAATTTTTAAAAAAAATGGATGAAACTGAGGTGGAAAGAAAAAAAAAAGAGTAGGTAAATTATTAAAAAAATAAAATAAAATGTCTGCAGACCTGGCCAAAAGTCCCCTGGGGGGCCAAATCACCCCCATTTGAGACCAATGCTTTAGGTGTTGTTACTGGTGACTTTGCATGGTATTTGAGTTTTAATGTATTTAGGTTAGATCTGTGCTTTAGGGGCAGCGGCAGCAGATTTGAAAGGTTGTATGCAAGCCATTACACAACAGGCCTTTCCCTGAGATCTAGGCTGACCCAAAAGACTGGGTAAATATTAGGAACCTTGGGAATTGATTAGTTATGGCTTAGTTGAGAGACAACAAATTTGAGGTTTAACATAAGAAGAGGCCCCCGTGGAAATGACCCCAGGCCAAAGAACCAAATGTAGATCAAGAATCAACACATGTAAATGGGAAAAGAATTTGAAAAAGAATGGATGCATGTAAATGTATAAATGAATCACTTTGCTGTACACCTAAAACTAACACAACATTGTTAATCGACTGTATTCCAATATAAAATAAAAAGTTAAAAAAAAAAAAAAGAATCAAGGTTTGGATTAAGCAGTCTTAAAGAAGGCAACTGTAGTAGAGAGGGCTATCCAGCCTCAGAGATTCAGCTTCAATGGGGGACTGAAAGGAATTCAAAGGCAGAAATCTCACCCAAGGAATGGCAGCAGCCCCAGGCAAAGACTCAGTTGGGGAAGAGAAAGCAGGAACACTGTGGTGGGAACATGAGCCTCAAGGCCCCCGTGACTGGCTGTCAACATGATGAACCACTGGCTCCTTCTATTCCACAGCCCCAAACACAGAGCTTGGTCCCCAGAGGTGATGAAGCAGCCCCAGTTGGGAAAGCTATTGGGCTTTCTCTGCCGGCTCTCCCCACCCGGGGACAGCATCCCCTCCCTCCATAACTCACTCTTTGAAGTCCAAGCGCTGAATTTCCCAGAAATTAAAAATGTTTTATTTCTGTCCTTCTTATTGGCGACCTTGTTATGCAAGTCATTCAGCAAGTGTCCCACCCTGGAAACAACGGTTTGTTTCTTAACACTGTCTGGGGCTTGTCCAGCAGCTTCCTGCTGAGGCCCGTGACACTCTTTCCCAGGCTAACCTCAGTAACACGCCGGCACTACAAGGCTCAGTTTACAAGAGGAACCAGCAAGGCAGGGTCTACACCGACGCCAAGCCCAGGGATGAAAACCAGAAGGAAAAAGGAGCCATGCAAGGATCCAGGAGTCCCGGTCCCAAATTTCAAACCTCCAGATGTTTGGAACTTTCGCATTGAAAAGGCTGAGATGAGTGCTGATTTCATGCAGATGTGCACATCAGGTAGAATCCATCTCAGTTACCAAGTAGGGACTCACGCACATGTACATGCACACAAGCCCTCATAAACACACACGTATGCTCAGAACAAAGGCAACTATTTCAGGAGATAGCTGGTTCATCAGATAGCGACAAGGCCTTCATTAATCCACCACACAGGAACCACCTCTGAACAGACAGTGAAGGTAAATCTGAAGTGTTACCGGAATTCAGAAATCACTCCAAGTCTGAAAAAGGTATCTCTCTGTCTCCTCCATTTTTGACACTTTGCAAAGTAGAGAAGGAGAGAGCCCCTTGAAGGCTCATTTTCAGCAGTGCTTGCTCAGAATTGATGCTAAAAGAAAACTTGAAAAAAAAAAAAAAAAAAAGCAATTGCAAACAAGGATTATTTCCGAAGCTGGGGTCTAAAGTACATTATGATGTTTGTGGTATGTTTGGTCTTCAGCTCTCTCATTATCTCTGCCTGCTGAACTTTCAAAGAATGCAGTGAGAGAGGGGAAGGGTCTGCAAGCAGTTTATCAGAGAAATATATGGGTTGGGAGCAGAACGTTTGAAAAAAAAAATGTTCTTCCTTGTCCTAAACTCTTTAGTAAAAATGAAAGTTTAAAAGGTAGTACCAGGGACTTCCCTGGTGGTGCAGTGGTTAGGAATCCGCCTGCCAATGCAGGGGACATGGGTTCGAGCCATGGTCTGGGAAGATCCCACATGCCTCAGAGCAGCTAAGCCCGTGCGCCACAACTACTGAGCCTGCGCTCTAGAGCCCGCGAACCACAACTACTGAAGCCCGTGTGCCACAACTACTGAGCCCACGTGCCTAGAGCCCGCGCACCTCAACGAAGAGTAGCCCCCGCTCGCCGCAACTAGAGAAAGCCTGCACGCAGCAAGGAAGACCCAACGCAGCCAAAATAAATAAATAAATAAATAAATAATTTTTTAAAAATTAAAAGGAGAAAAAGAAGCCTCAGCCCAAATATTGTTTCTATTCACCATTAGCTGTGTGTCTCTGGGCAAGGCGTGTGTCTCTGTGTGTCTCCTTTAAAAAAATAAAAATAAAAAAAATAAAAGTACCAGGTTTTCTCTACCTTCTAAAGGAAATGAATGAATTACAGACCCCAGCCCAGGTAATAAAGAAGGAAGAAAGGAACAAAGGATGAAAGGACAAGACTGAAAAGCTGAGATAGGGAATTCATTTTCTAAATGTGTCTTCAACGAGAAGAAATTAAAAAATTGGAGCAATTAGGAAGTAATGAAATCCTTACCCAAACTGCTGTTGTCAAAAGCTAGATAAGAAAAAGCCTGGGAAATATGAATGTATACAAATCAATATATTCTGATGACACAACTCCTGGAATATTAAGGAAATTGGCTAATGTACTGAACCACTTACAGTGATCAGAGTTACAAATTATTAAAAAACCATGAAGAATTGGGAAGCTAGCTGGAGGCAGAGGGAAAGGGGTGGTAGAGAAAAAAAGTGGTAAGAATCTACTGAAATGTTAAAGGATCCATAGAGAAATCACTTGCCAGAGTTTCTCACAACTATATTTCAGTTTTATGTCATCATTTTGGGCAAAGAGAATTCAGCCTAAAGTAGGTAGGAAAATGAGATGCAAATATACATTATCAAGGGAATTTTAACAGTTAATCACAGGAGAGGTTTTTTGGGGTTTTTGTTGTTGTTGTTGTTTTTTCCAACAGCATACCTTTCAGGGTTTTAAAAAATAGGCCAGCAAGACTTCTGTTTGGAACTTACGTGTAATTGCCCTAAGTTTACATTAGCGATATGACCTCCCAAGATTTGAGAACTCTGGAGAAGACGAATCCACCAGTGGAATTGAAATAATGAAAGACTGCCTTGAGGGCACAGCTTCGCAGAATGTACTTCTAGAATAGTGAGCTCAGATCAGGCCACCTCATTCCCTGAAGGAGGAAGGTTTTTATCACACTCACAGCTCAAATAAGACAAGTGGAAGAAAGTTTGGCCAACATCCAGAGACAGTAAAGCTCCTAAAAGTGGTGCTCAGGTTTCAGGGGAATCCAAAAAGTATTGCGAGGGCAGTCTGGGAGTGATGGTGCAGGTCCCCAGGGCACTCGGCTGACAGCGTGCTGAAAGGTAGAAGCCCCTCTGTGTGTGGCACAATTTGTGCAGCTACAGGGGCGACAGCAGCACGAGTTACACTGCTCCAGAGCTGTGCCGTGCAGAACTTCATCACAGACATTGTAGGGTAAGCACAGAAAAAGCGGGGATATGTGAGCTTTGGAGCAAACTCCAACTGTGATGAAATCCTACCTCCCTCTCCTAAGTTAACTGCTCTCAGCCTCACACTGTTCGTCTGTAAAATGGGGTTATTAACACCTATCCTGCAGGAGAGTTGAAAGAATTAGAGATAATACAGTGAATGCATTTAATAGGAACCCAACAAACACAGGGTTTTCTGGATTACATTGTTGATTTTCTAGAATTCTGATTGGGTGAACTATTGCTCCTGTTGCCACCTGGAGAGATCTGGGGTGAGGTAACATCAACACTGATTTATAATATTGATCTGCTTGCGGCAGGCACAACGAATGATCTAAACAGAAACGTAATTATAAAAAGTTAGGAGGTCCTGGAGAAGCAGGTATATGGAAAAATCCTCTTTGTAATCTTCCTGCAGATAAACAAAGATCTCTAATTCTCCATCAATGGTTCTCAACGAGGGAAGATTCTGTCTCACCCACCCCTAGGTGACATTTGTCAATGTCTAGAGACATTTTTGGTTGCCACAACTGGGGATGGGGGTACTACTGGCATGTAGGGCACAGAGGCAGGGATGATAGTGGGAACGTGTAGACCTCCTACTTTCTAAGGATTCCCCAAGCTCAACGGGCATCTGAACACAGGTCTCAGAACTTGGAGGAGAGAGGGGTAAAGGAGTTCCCACTGTGGATGTCCTTCCAATTGTCAACACTTCTGAAAGTCAAGGGGACTGTCCAGACTAGGCTCAGATCCCTTTAGTGAAGAGAGAGAGAGAGATCAGTAGAGTCCAGGGCCGTGGGGTCTGGGACCACTTCCAGCTAGATGTGTCATGAGGAGGGGAAGCCCTCTGGGCCCTGGTCTGACATTAGTTACCTGGCCCTCATCCTTTCTATCAACCATTCTTCCTTCCAAGGCTCATCTAAAGGCACTTAAACTTTAGAGCTGTGATGTCCAGGAAGTAGACGGACTCAGACTCCTGCATTCTATTGATACTTTTCTTCTGTACATATGTTACAAAGCCAGTGGCAGAAATGACCCAGGTACCAGCATCAACATTGCTTCCCGTGGTTAATGTGCAAAAATGACCATCCCTTTGGTCTTAGAGACCAGAGTCTATAGAAAGCAGAGTGTACATGCTGTCTTTTCTTCCCTCAATATAGTAGGAATCTAGAATGCAATGCTGTTTTCCCTAGGGACTACTCGCAATCCCTACTTTTGGTATCAGTTTGAGAGGATCATGTGGCTAGACCTTGTGCTTCTGAACCAGACCAATGTTACTATCAGCGGGGTCTATTTTCATCTCTGATACCTATTCTGGTTTTCGTTGTAGTATTTCTTTGAAGGGGCAAAAATCCTCTAGGGCCATGATGCAGGCCATGATGCAGGTCAGCAAGCTCATCCTCATCTATCAAACTCAACCAAGTTATCAACCTGCCTGCAATCGAATCCATAGAGAGTTTATAAAACCTATGTCCTACAGAGTGTGGTTCCTGTCCCAAATCTGGACCCATCCAGTGACCCAAAAGAGGAATTTTCCCAATCCAAGACAGTTCCAGGGCTTTTCAGGAGTGTAGACACCTAGAGAGACCACTTCAGGGAGACTGGAGGTTTGGGTACTATTAGGCAGTGCTTGACAGGGAGAGACAGTGAGTATTCACACTTTACTCTTTTATTCCTGACACACTAAAATATGTAGAGACATAGAACTACGTATATATTCCTTATTCTTATAACTCTTATACAACTATAAAATCGAAACAGTCACAAATCAAGCACAAAGCCAATAATATTTAAATTAGCAATATTAATTTAATGTGATGGATACGGTTTCTTTGCTAAAACTAAATTTCAGCTCATAATGTGAATATAATACTGACTGCTGTGGAATAAATTATTCTGAATTTAGCGTGCTAATACTAATGTGGGCCCTGTGATGACTCAATTTTCCCATTACCATTTTTTTCTTTACAAGTTACTGTCAAACCATCAATGGTTCAGGATGCAGTGACATCACTTGATAGAAAACATCTTTTACGCTTTAATCTACCTCTGTCCTCTCCTCCTTTGCCCAAACAATTGAATAATATTCGTTGGCTTTGATGCGATTCTAAACAAACTGCAGAAGTAGTCACTGAAATGGTGGCAGTATTTTCTAAGCAGTGGTCATGCCAAAGCTCTAGAAAATGCCTACAATATATAATTTGGCGTAGATATAAAATCACAAATTTTAAATATCATGATGGAGAACTCAGAGCTCCCAAGAATTTGTCCATAGACCACCACTCCCCAACACCGCAGTCCAATTGCAAAAAGAAAAAACACAGGTGATGCAAGAAGCAAAAGAAGAACCATATCAGAGCAAAAGAACCACAGTATATTTATATCAAACCACCTGTTGGTTATATATTTTGGTGGTTCTCATCTTGGGTTCCTGGTTTAAAGAAGGACCCTGAAAGATTATTGCAACAAAGCATGTCAGTGATGAGGGACAGAATGAATGGGTCAGCATAGGGCAGGATCTATCACAGAGGAAGACATTAACTAGATGATCTGGGCCTAGAAAGAGTTACGGTCAGATGGTCACTTAGTTTATGTCAAAGCAAACCAAGACTCTAGATCCATGTAGGAAGAATAACTCCTATATGCTCAGAGGCCTCACATATTGCTGAGCCTTAGATTACAAGCCCCCAGCTTACTCATTAGAGCCTGAACCCCTAACCACTCTGCATGGCCCAGTCTCAGATTCTGCCATTAACTTTTCATAGTACCCTTTTTTCATGTGTCCCCTTTTCATAGTGACTGCATATTCTTATGTCTCACTGCTCTTCCACCCCGATTCCCTGGATGCAACTTCTTGCCCCAAGATTGCATAGTTCATCACGTTCTGGCTCCTCCTGAATTAGCCTGGTGCTGACATATATAAATATCAAACCCAGGACTGGAGTCTTCAGCTTATCACACTCGTAGACCACTGAGAATACCAATTTGTACTAGAAAGGCTTTACATAGGCAGAGAGCTCCAACAAGTCACACTCAGACCCTGGCTCTCATTCTATCCATTGCCTGGTCCTCATAAATTAGTCCCCGAGAAAAAGAGAAGCAGAAGATGAAACAATGAAACAGACTGAAATCTCCACCTTTCTCACGCTGAGAAACTACAAGGGGAATCACATAGTGTCCAGGAAAGAGTGGTTTAGGGCAAGAGGGACCTGGGTTTCAATCAAGTCCATTATGGGTGGTAACCCTTCAAACCTGGGACCCCCAATGTTTGGCACAATGTAAAGCACACAGTTGGTGCTCAATCAAGGCTGTTGACTTGAGTTAAATGGGTTAATGAAATCACGTGTACTCTCTTAGCCCAAGTTCTTCATCTGTAAAAGGAAGTTGGGGATCTCTAGATTGTAGGGTTGCCATGACTACTAAGGATGATGCGCAAGTGCCTAAAATAGGGATAGGCCCATGGTAGGTGCTTCGAGGTAGGTTATCAGTAAATAGTAGTTATTTTACTAGAGAGAGCTAAAGTCTTTTCCATCAATTGAAGTTTAAGACTCTAGTTCAGTGCTATCCAAAAGAAATTTAGTGCAAGCCACAAATGTAAACTACATATATAATCTTAAATCTTCTAGTAGTCCCATTCAAAAGGTAAAAAGAAATTTTAAACTACATTTTATTTGATCCAATATATCCAAAACATTATCTTTCAACATGTAATCAGCATAAATATAATTAAGGGGATATTTTGCATTCTTTTTTTCATACTAGGTCTTTTGGAATCTGGTGTATATTTTACACTTACAGTACATGTCAATTCAGACCAAACGCATTTCAATTAACTACCATTTTGGCCAGTGCAGATCTGCAAAGCAAATTACCAACAAGCCAGTGCATTGGATGAAGTGGTGCATTGGGGCATTAACATCTAAACCAATGTCCTTTTAAGTTATGCATTATGAAGTGGAAGTGAAGAAGAGACTCTTGCCAGCTATCATAAGAGCCAACTGCAGTACACTCAGAATTGTATAGACTCCTGTAGGTAGTGACTTTCCCAGACAGTTCTAGTATTTTTACCAGTTCATCACTAAAAAGAGAAACTGTGGCTGAGCCAGAATAGTCTACAGTTAAAGAGTCTTGGGGGGGAGGGATAAATTAGGAGGTTAGGATTAACATGTATAGATGAACATATATAAGATAGGTAATCAACAAGGATCTACTGTCTAGCACAGGAAACTATACTCAATACGCTGTCATAACCTATATGGGAAAAGAATCTGAAAAACTATAGATATATGAATATGTATAACCGAATCACTTTGCTGTACACCTGAAACTAACACAACATTGTAAATCAAATATACTCCAATATGAAATAAAAAATTTTTTTTAAAAATAAAGAAAGGGTCTTAATTCTGCCCTCTGTTGACAAGATGTAACTGTGAAATCATTCTGAGACTCATCCTCTTCTATGCTGAAGAGAGCAAGGGGGCAATCTTGCTAATTAAATCTCCCTGTTCACACTCAGCAGAAGTGTTCCTTCTCCTGAGTTGTTTTCCAACACTTCATCCAATGGGCTGTTCATTGTTTCAGACAGAAGGGCATGCTGCAGGCTCTTCTATCACCCTTGCTTGCCCTCCTCCTTGTACTGGCCACTCAGAGTTCTCCTAAGATGGACACAGTTTATGGGGAAGCACTGGTGCCTACAGGGAACAGAGATGCAAGAAGGGACACCTTGGTGGAATGCTATTTGAATGAATATTAATTAGCACAGCAGCTAGTTCTGGACAATTGATTCCAAACTCCAGATGTTCCCACTCTAACTATGAGTCATGCAGAAGGAAGAAAAAAAAACTAATTGGTTAGTATGTTGTTCATTTTTAGTGTCATGTAGTGAAATAATCCAGGACTGCTGAGTTGATGGGGTTTTGCCTTGTTCCTGTGGACTTTCAATAATATTTTAATGAACTTGCTCATTCCATCCCTCCTCTGCCGGTGTGATAATTTTTTTTTTTTCTGTGTCCTTCAGATGCAACCATGCTTTACAGAACGCCCTTCCTAATAGACAGAAAAGTGGAAAATAAGGTGGAATGAATATCATGGATATTCATTCACAGATATCATGTTTAAGGAGGGAAGGGTTTGGATCTTCTTCTGGGCCATTCATGGGATTTTTCTGATGTTGGGTTTTCCGTAAAGAGTAGAGACCTACTCTTAGAGTTTCCCTGGATGAAGTTGATTCTCATATCTGGTATCTGACATTTTCTAAGAGCTTGGAAATCATTGTTATTTATTCAGTCACGATTCCAGCCCTAATCATTCACAGATGATGAGGAAAAGAGAGAGGACAGAGAAATGTTGCTCGCAGGTCATCCAGAAAGCACGGCCCCATGCAACCTTGACAACAGCCTCATGATTCGAGCTTTATAACTTTTCTCTGTTTTCAGTCATCATGCTATAAGCACTGGAACAATCAGGACTTTGACCCAAATAGCAAAAAGGGGAAAAAGACAGAAATATGAGTAGCTAATATGCCCTGAATTTTTGAAAAATTATATGTACATATTGATCATACCTTGGGGTCCATCCATGTCTAATGAACAAGGTCAAGATCACAATAGGCTCAGGAGGAATGGCCCATTTAGAAGCTTCTGGAAGGTCAGAATTAGTTGTACTCCTAGATAAAGTAAAAAAGGAATCTGGAGGAAGCCAAAGCTGGATTGCTCATCAGAAGGTGTAGACAGTCACTGGGGTGGTGCAGAAGGATGAACAGGGAAGAAGAAAGCAAGTGCTGCTTGCCCTAAGCTTCCCAAGGAGATAAATAACCATAGTCTTCACACCAAGAGATTCAGAAATGGAGGAACTAATTGTGTAGGAGACAGAGGGACCCAATACCCTTGCATGAGGTCTAGCCTATATTCCCAAGAAAGTACCAACAGGGACAGTAGTAACACACATTGTGAGAATTGTCTTAACTGGTTCAGCCAAGTTGGAAAATCTGGGGTCCACAGGGTCCAACAGGTAGTAACAAAACTCAGTATGACTGAAACAAAACCCCTCCCTCCTTACCCCAAACTTCTTCCTTCAGAACTGCCCATATCAGTAAATATCACCTCCATCTACCCTGCATTCATAAAGGAAACCCTCCACCAACTAGTCAAGGAATTCTATTTCACCTCTTACACTTTTCCTAAATTATTTCTCTTCACTATCACCACCCTGCTCCAAAGTACTACCAGCCGCCCTGAAATGCCCTCCTACCTGCCCTCCTCATAGCCCTGCTTGAGACACTGTGATTCACTCTTTACACAGTGATTCTTGAAAAATGGAAATCCAAACATTTCACTCACCCAAGTGAAATCCTTCAATGGTTTCCAATTGCTCTTGAGATAAAATTTCCCTAATTTTTACCTTGACCAACAAGGACCAAATGCCTCTTCAGTCTCAGCTCACTGCCCCGTCTTCCAGACTCACTCAACTTCAGACCTCTGGCTTCCTTTTCATCCCTAAGTGCAGGGTGCTCCTGCCTGCTCAGGCCCTTCACACATCCTGTTCCCTCCACCTCTTTCCCTGCTTCAGATAGTTCATGCTGGTTCATCCTTCAGCTCAGAGCTCAAATGTTACTTCCTTGACAAGACTTTCCTTACTTTCCTCACAGATTAGGGAAGATCTCCCTGCTATTCCTGCTCAAAACACCCTAAACCTCTGTGGTTCTTATAAAATGGTGGAATTAAATAATTTGTTGTATGTGTCTGTCCTCCCCATAGATTGTAAGCTCCTTTTGCTTTGCTCACTGAGGATACTGCTCCATGCAATGTTGGATATGTAGTAGGTGCTAGATAAACGTTGATGGAATGAATTATTAAACGAGTGGATAAATGAATGAACGAATGAATAAATGAGGGCAATGAAGGGCTTCCCTGGTGGCGCAGTGGTTGAGAATCTGCCTGCCAATGCAGGGGACACGGGTTCGAGCCCGTGGTCTGGGAAGATCCCACATGCCGCTGAGCAACTAGGCCCGTGCGCCACAACTACTGAGCCTGCGCGTCTGGAGCCTGTGCTCCGCAACAAGAGAGGCCGCCATAGTGAGAGGCCCACACACCGCGATGAAGAGTGGCCCCTGCTTGCCGCAACTGGAGAAAGCCCTCGCACAGAAACGAAGGCCCAACACAGCCAAAAATAAATAAATAAACAAATAAATAAATGAGGGCAATGAAGTAGAGGCCCTTTAGAAAGCTCTGAGGTCAACACAGTATTCTGCTGTAGCTCAAAAGCAAAGCCTTCCACCGCAAATGGGAGGCTTCCTCCCAGTGAAGTGAGTACCCCAAGAGGATTAGCTTAGAGTTTACGTAAAATGATCTATGACTCCTGGCTCTGGAAAGAGGTTTTTCCAGCTTTAGAAAGAAGAATTAAATGATGCAAATGAAATGCAGAGTTGCACCGTTGGTGTTTCAGTCAGGGATTTCAACTGCAAGCAACAGAAGGTACTTCTGTCGAACTTGAGCATGAACTAAATTTGCTGGAAGGATATGAACAGGGAATGGATAAAAATGTTCAGTCTCAGATAATGAGCAGAAACCAAGAGAGTCTGGATCCAAGAACCAGAGCCACAGTCTAGTTCAGGAAGAGTCTGGCTAGGATCTTCCTTCAGTAGAAGGTGACACTGTCCCTAATGGATTCCCACTGAATCCCCACTGGAGCCTCGCTGCCACTGGCTCTGTGAATAATTTCTCTGAGAGCCCCACGCTGTTATCTCATTTCTCAAGATTCACAGTGGGGAGTGAGATTGCGAAATTTTCTTAGTACGGGGCACATGCCAGAGTCCTAGCTACCTGGGATTGCCACTGCCTTCCATCAAGATGTAGTACATCAGAGAATCCTCACTTGTAGGGACAGTGTTGAGATATCAGGTCACCAAAAAGTGTAATACATGCACTTTGCATCCAGAAATAGAATGACACCATGAACAAACTTTATGGTATCAATGGTTATATTTTTATGAAACAGAATGCAAATACAATTAGGCTTTTTCTCCTCCATATCACACTCCCAACTCTGATTTTTCCCATGAGACTCATGCTGAGCTTCTCAAGGTTCATCAAAGCTTAAAAAAAAAAATGGTGGGGGGTGTGGGGAGGATGTGTGAACGTGAATCCTCTAAGTTCTGGAAAAGGCCTTAAAGGTCTTCTGAGGTAAACCTCTTCATTCATCAGGAAACTGAGGCTTTCTTAGGACCTCACTCTAAGTCGATGAACCAGGGAAAGTATCCAGTTTCCCTGACCACCAGTTTTACACTTGTTTTCACGGTAACCTGCAGGGTCCAATTCTCTATCCAGGACCAATCTTCACCAAAGTGTAAGATTTATTTTTAAACATAGTCCTTGATATCAGAACTTACCAAAGGTTTAGATCAGGGGTTGGCAAACTACAGCCCCCCAAGCCAAATCCAGCTTGCCACCTGCTTTTGTAAATAAAGCTTTATTGGGGGCTGCAAGGCACACACACACAAATACACACACACACACACACACACACACACACACACACACACAAAGCGTTCTTGGAACACAGCCGCAACCATATGATTTGTATTGTCTATGGCTGCTTTGGTGTGACAGTTACAGAGTTAAGCCATGGATACAGTGACCTTCTGGCTTGCAAAGCCGAAAATATTTACTATCTGGGCATTTACAGAAAAAGTTTGCTGAATCCTGGCTTAGAGTCTAAGGAAATTGTGATCCTTCCTTGTCCACATGATTTTTAATACTTCAGAGGACTTCAGCTGAGAGAGGAGCATCTGTGTGTCTGTGGGTATGTTAGTTATCAGATGACAGGAAAGCTCCTTCATTCACTTAACAAGTCCTGATAAGGCTCCTGCTATGTTCAAGTCATCATGCCACAGCTGGTGGTGGCTTGGTGTGACATGAGCATATTAAACATTACTCAATGTAATGTAAGCACACATCTGTATTCTGGTGTCACACAGAAGTGAAATATCTGTGAAACTCGAAACAAGGGTTTTACCATTCTCTTACATTATCTATTTTTTCCCCATCCACTGGCACAGAAAACCGAGTTGAGTACAATAATATAAACAGTCCCAGGTTTTCATGTAAAAATCTATGTAAATAGCAGATCTTGTTACTTTTCACTAGCCAATATGTATCTTCCCATCCTTGGGTACCTTCTAATGCCAGTGGCCAAGTCCATCCCTCTCCTGGCACCACACACACTCTCCTCCAGAGTTATGATCCACAGGTGGAGTGGATGGGGTTAAATTTTCCTGACAGCGAAGAAGGAGAAAGCCAGGTAAGGGCCAGGCATGGTTTCCTAATACTCAGTTACTCAAAACAGGCATCTGAGTCAGAAGTTAATGGTGAGATCTCATCTCCCACTTTCATTCCTCTCAACACTACGTCTTTGGACAGAAGCTCAGGAAGGACCCTTTGCTTTGTCAGGTTGTCCCAAGAAGAGAGAAATAAGCCCTCTGCTACTAGGACACCTGGATGGGCCAGACACTGGGAGTGTTTGGTCTTGATGCATTTAACCCCTCTTATCCAGCTTTCTCTTTTGACAAATGATGGAATCCGAACTCCAGCAGCAGGTTCTGCTGTGAGGCAAGTCTCTGAGGCTGGGGGCAGCCCGTGAGCCTTGCTGAGACAGGGAAGAAACCAGAAACCCCTTTGGCCTGAAAGAAGCCCAGGGCACCTGCATGACTGCGCCTCTCTGAGGATGGGAAGTTCTGCAGCGGAGGGGATGGCAGCTTAGAGAAGGAAAGTGGGAGACGGTGTCACCATGTACGGAAGAGTGACCCTTTCTTTGCCCTTGGCAGACCCTGTATAATAAGATTACTGTGTAATCCTTGTTGCTTGTCCTAGGAGCTGCCTTATCAGAGGGACGGGGAGGCATTTTACATTTGGATCTTCTGTACGTATTATCTCCTAGCTGCTCCTTTTAACTTCATTTTCAGAGACAGGGATTTGAGGCTGACTGAAGAGAATGGAAATGCAGGACCAGCCCCGGCCAGCCCCCAGGGCTTCTGGGCACCCACATTAATGCACAAGACCAGCCAAACACTGAGATGTCGTTCCCCACCCCCCGGCCACCAAACCCCTCACCTGTTGTCACAGGCTCTGCAGAGCACTAGAGCCCCTGGGGTGGCAGGACGAGGCAGAGGTCACCGTGGCTGCCATCTGCCAGCCTCCTCTCAGCCTGTTTGGAGTCAGTTCTGGTCATTCATGGCACCACTGGCGGAACCCCTGGGTGCTGAGTGCTGGGAGAGCAAGGCCAGGGTTGAGCCATAATCTTGACTCTGTAGCACCAATATCATGTCACCCTCTAGGGGCCTGATGACCTCATCAGTGAACAGGGGTGAGAGGCAGGGAAACAGTTCTGGGGCTGCTGGGCACCTTACATCACAGTAATTTACCCCTCTTGACCACAGTTTACATGAAAAACTGAGAACATTATGCCATCCTTCTCTATCAGGGATGATGGAAAAGGACAAGAGGAGAAATGACAAAATGAGGGAAGCAAAACATGCAACAGGAAGGCAGACACTGTCTCTGGGCTTGTTTTTCGGATTCTGACCATCAGATGAAACTTGGGAGTCCTGCCCTAGGCAAAAACCACCCCAACCTAAGCCTATGACTCAGTGATGGACAAAGGCCAGAGAGGTGGGACTCAACTCCATGAGGTCATCCAGAGAGCATCAGTGCCAAGATGCATATTGTATTCACGGGCTGTTCCATTCTCAGTAAGTGAGGAAAAGGACTAATAAACCATAATGGAAAAGAATTTTTTTAAAAAAGAAAGTACAGGGCTTCCCTGGTGGCGCAGTGGTTGAGAATCTGCCTGCTAATGCAGGGGACACGGGTTCGAGCCCTGGTCTGGGAAGATCCCACATGCCGCGGAGCGACTTGGCCCGTGAGCCACAACTGCTGAGCCTGCGCGTCTGGAGCCTGTGCCCCGCAACGGGAGGGGCCGCGATAGTGAAAGGCCCGCGCACCGCGATGAAGAGCGGTCCCCGCACCGCGATGAAGAGTGGCCCCCACTTGCCGCAACTAGAGAAAGCCCTCGCACGAACCAAAGACCCAACACAGTCAAATAAATAAATAAATAAATAAATAAAGTAACTATTAAAAAAAAAAAAAAAATTGGAGTCATCAAAATATTCTTTAAAAAAAAAATAAAATAAAATAAAAAAAAATAAAAAAGAAAGTACATATATGTATAACTGAATCGCTTTGCTGTACGGCAGAAATTAACACAACATTGTAAATCAACTATACTTCAATTTAAAAAAAGAAAAAAAAAAGGGCAGGGCTCAAATCCCACTCCTGGCATTTAATTTTTGGTGGGCTTGGCAGAGTCATTTCCTATCACCTGGCCTCAGGTTTCCCATCCATACGATGAGGAGTTCAGCTAGATGAGAAGTTGCAAACTCAAATGCCAATTGGGGCCATGCAGATAAGGAAATGAACCAAAGGGGCAAGGACGACGTGATAGGGAGTGGGAGGGGCTGGGGTGGACAGAGGCTCAGGCACAACGCGAAGGAAGCAGCCACTACCCTATCCATTCAGTTGCTGCCATGTAGAAATGCAAGCCAGCACTGCCAGATTTATGACTTTGCAAGAGAAACTGGACATCAAGGGAAAACTCGCAGGTTTTCAATGTTGACATGTCATTCATTTAAAAAAAGTCTGTGTGGACTGAACAATATGTCACTGTAGATCAGATTTGCCAGGGACTGTAAGTTGGTCAGCTCTAGAGATGATCGCTGAGATACCTTTTTGCTCTGGTAGCCTGTGATTCTGTATTCTGCTCCAAGGGACTAATAGAAAATGAAGGAATTTTAAAGGCTTCTGAAATTAAAGCAGGGGCTGGATCCAAGAGCATGCAAGGTTAGAGAGCTTTGAGCCTCGCTGGAGCGGGGGGCTGCAGGGCCGTGCCAGACAGAGCTCCTGAGTCTGTCCCTGCCACAGAGACATGAGGCCTCCCCAGTTTAAATTACTTTACAAAATGAGATACCAAGTCCTGCTTGTTGGCTGGAGCAGGCATTGGGCAAGCAGGGAACAAGTGCAGGAGGCAGGAGGATGACTTGAGGCTCCTTGCTTGAGCACCACCCTCGGAAAGAAGGCCTGTTGGTGCGTTCGGCGGAGGCTCTGCAGAGAGGCGGGAAGTTGGAGAAAACAGCCAGCTCAGCTCAGCCCCGCCTCTCCCCCAGTCCTGGGGCTCCTTCTGCCAGGAGCCTGCCCTGGACCACCCCCACTGTACCTAGAAGGACAACACCTAGAGAAGTGAATTCAGAGAGGAGAAGATGCACCGCAAACCTCAGATCTTAAAACGATGGAACAATGACTGGATCCAGAGATCATAAGACTAAGTGAAATAAGTCAGACAAAAGAAAGACAAATATCATATGATATCATTTATATGCGGAATCGAAAATACGACACAAATGAACTTATTTACAAAACAGAAACAGACTCACAGACATAGAAAACAAACTTATGGTTACCAGGGGGGAAGGCAGGGGACGGATAAATTAGGGGTTTGGAATTAGCAGATACAGACTACTACACATAAAATAGATAAACAACAAGGACCTACTGTGTAGCACAGGGAACTGTATTCAATATATTGTAATCACCTATAATGGAAAAGAATCTGAGAAAGAATATATATGTATATCTGAGTATATACATATACACAACTGAATCACTTTTCTGTACAACTGAAACTAACACAACACTGTAAGTCAACCCTACTTCAAAAAAAGAGAAAAAAAAAAAGAAATAAAATGATGGAACCTCTTTCCCCGGGCCCCCACCCACCTGGACCCTCTGTTGTCTATTCTGAGGATCCACTATCCAAGGTTACAGCAATTATAATCCTTCATTCCTTTGCTGAGCCAGTTACTCTACAGGCATTACTTTTCAATAGCAACTGTTGTTTTTCCAGTTTCACCGTTGAGAAAACTGAGGCTGGTGGAGAGATGCTAAGTGACTTGGCCTGAGTCCACAGCCAGAAGAGGAAGAACTAGGTTCTGGGCCTGGGTCAGAAGCCAGAGTCCCCACTGATCTTGTCCCAGGCTGAGACCAGAGACTGGGGTCTTTCCCATTGGCTACACCTGTTCCAACTCCTCCACCCTCTACACACACCTCCCCAGCAACTGCTCTCCTTATTGGGAACTTGAACAGGGGATGGGGGAGGTCTAGCTACAGAGGGAGAGAAATTTAGAGGAGTATGGCCACCAGAAGTGGAGACAGAGGTGGAGTTTGCCAGCTGAAAATGCGAACAACCTCTTCACCCTGGAACTGTCCCAGGTCTGGGGTGGGCAGCCTTGTCTGGCAGGCAGCGCAGCCAAAGGTCAATGAATTCAGCCAGGCTTGGATTTGCAGTCAAGAGTCTGACTCAGGGTGAGGTTACCCTCTTACTCAATCAGATGCAATAATTTTCAGGGGATTCGAGAAAGTTGTTTGTTGTTTGTCTCCCTCTGCTTGGCACAACATTTCCACACCAAGAGTCTGCATTTACTGAAGGTGTGCAACGTGTCAGCCCCTGTGCTAAGTACCTTACATGCTTCATCTCATTTCATCCCCACAGTGATCCTACAGATAAATGGCTTCTCTGTCCCCATCACGATAAGAAAACTGACCTCAGAGAGCAGAAATGACTTGAAAATGATCCAATGATTAAATGGTAGAGTAGGGATTCAAACAGTCTGCGGCTAGAGAATAAGATCTTACCCACAACACCATCCTGCCTCCCAAAATAATAAAGCCAATATTTATTAAGTGCTTACTGTACAGTGCTAAGTTCTTTACTTTCAGTGTGTCCTTTAATCCAAGCTACAACGTAAGAGATAGATGTAACTACTAGCTTTGGTTCATAGATGTGCAAAACAAGGCTGCAAAGGCTAAAGTAACTTGTCCAAAGACCCAAGTTTGGGGAGTGGGAGAGCAAGGAGTAGAAGGCAGACAATTTGACTTCAAGCATCGCTCTCCTCTGGTCCTATCTACTCCCCTAAATGCCAAGTGACACTCCAGGGCCAGGTGGGCCAGAAGAGGAAGGGGGAGAGGAAGATGGAGAGGACTAGAGGGAAGGGGAGGGAAGGAAAAGAAGAAGGGAAAAGAGAAGGGAAGAGAAGGGAAAAGAAGAGAGGGAGGGTGCTGGTGAGAAAGGGGTGCGAGAGAGGAATATTACAGCTGCTAACAGATATGCCAAAGGGATGGACAGAGGGATTGCATTACAATTTCTACTTGCTTATGTTCTTTCCATGACCCAGATTAAGACCCTCAAATCCCAAAGACAGTGTCCTTCCCCATGGGGGGAGAAATTTTATAAAGATTATGCAGGGAGAGACAGAGGGATGTGCCTCTGTGTGCATCTGCTTGCAACGTTTTCTGAATCCCTTTTGCATTTTTCAATAAGATTCAAAACCATAAATTATGTAAAGCCAGAAAGCTAAAGGGGCAGACCCTTTTCTGGAGTTCATTTCAAGTCTGAAGTTCAGAACGCTTTTAATGACATAATTGCAAAAGGCAAAAATCTGAGTGCAAGCTTCTCTTTGAACAGGAATGAATTCTCAGACAGTGGTGCAGTGTTCCTCTCTCTGTCTCCTGGGCATGTGGACATGGGGGGAGGAAGATGGGGAGAAACCATGGCCTGAAAGACAAGGGTTTTGCTGAGAGCCTGCAGGGCTTTTTTTTGCCATCCTAGAAGTCATTTTGGTATTTCCTCAGGATCTGGAGCCAATGGGTCCTGAAGAGAGGAGACGCAGTATCAAAATTTGGATGATCTAGTATTTTAATTCCTTTAAAACTAAGTATTTATGTTTCCAAATGCATAAGATCTACACATGGTTAGAAAAGAAAATCAAGACATACTAAAGGGCATACACTGGAAATCAAATCTTTCTCCCAAGTTTATCCCCCACTTTTCAATTCTCCTACCAGAGGCACCTATTTCTACCAGAGTCCTTGTTTCCTCTTCTAAAAATTCTCTAATTAAATGAGCTTCCCCATGTATGCAATATTGTGAAATGATTAAAGGTGTGAGCTCTTAAGCTTTCATGTCTGAGTTTGGATCTCTGCTCAAACCTGATCCTACCTTTCTCACCTTGGCCAGCTCCCGTAGCCTCTATGCGTCTTATTTTGATGTTGGTGAAATGGGGATAACACTGGGACCTACCTGAGAGGGCTATTGTGAGGATCAGATGAGCTAATAATTGTAAATTTTCGAAATACTACTGAATGACACGTAAATCCAAAATTTGTTAGTTGCTGCGACATAAGTATATTCTTTTTATTTGTAAATGGCCAAAATATTATACATATCTACTGAACCCTGCATTTTTCACCTAGCAGTGTAATTTATGGACCTCCCTGAAAATGGCAGAATAATATTCCACTGTACGCACGTACCATTTTGATTGAACCAACTTCCCATGGAGGGACATTTAGGTAGTTTTCATTCTGTTGCTGTCACAATGCTACAGCAGTGATGATCCTTGTATAGGCCTCTTTGGTCACAGGTGCAAGCGGTATATTTGAAGGATGGTATCAGTCAGCCTAGGCTAAACTAGACTGTGGCAACAAATAAATTCCAATAGCTCAGTGGCTTAGTACAACAAATAAATTCCAATAGCTCAGTGGCTTAGTACAACAAAGGGTTTACTTCTTTATTTCTCAGTCCAGTGCAGATCAGATCACACTCCTTGGCAGCCCTCCTCCTCCAGTGTTGACTCAGGGATCCCAGATCCGAGCTACTTCCAAACTGAAACTCTATGTTTTGGAGTTCTTTGCTGCCAGCCTCGTGAACTGGGGATAGGGACCACATAAGAACACCTACCAGGGGCTTCCCTGGTGGCACAGTGGTTTGGAATCTGCCTGTCAATGCAGGGGACACGGGTTTGAGCCCTGGTCTGGGAAGATCCCACATGCCGCGGAGCGGCTGGGCCCGTGAGCCACAGCTGCTGAACCTGCGCGTCTGGAGCCTGTGCTCCGCAACGGGAGAGGCCGCGACAATGAGAGGACCGCGCACCACGATGAAGAGTGGCCCCCGCTCGCCGCAACTGGAGAAGGCCCTTGCACAGAAACGAAGACCCAACACAGCAAAAAATAAATTAATTAATTAATTTTAAAAAAAAAGAACACCTACCAGCTCATACAAGTCAGAAGGGAAGTAGCATATCACATTTGCTCACATTCCCATTTGTCCCAAACCTAACCACAAGCATGGTCAGGAGACAGCATCTTCTAGGGTATCCAGGAAGAGGAAACAGTGTGATGAGGACACAGTGTTCTTTGGGTCAAGGATAAATTCTAGAAATTGACCCACTCAGCAGGATCTATTTTAAACTCAAAGCATTTTACAGATTCCATACCAATTCAAGGATTCACTTCATATAACTGAACAACACATAATGACAAAAAGTTCCTATGAATTCAGTGATGCTTTTAAATGAGTATGTATATTTTATTAACCACTATTACTTCTGTGTTGAAAAAGAAATAAATTATAAATAATGTAAGGATGAGACGTGTTACTTATTCTGTCAATAATGATTGCTGCACATATAAATTCCAAGACTTTGTGAAATAATCCCAGGAGTCTACAAGCCAGAGGTCAAGCCATTGAACCTCTATCAAGGTGTTCAAAATCAGCCATAGCCTTCACTGTGCATTCATGAATGGTCCACTCAACTCTATTCTATAGTGCTGGGGCTATTGAAGAGCTCAGACTTCTCTCCTTCCTCATGGCCACCATCTTTTTTGGCTCCACCATCTTTTTTTAATATGGCGGTAAGTGATTTTCACAAATGTAGATCAGACCACGTCACCCCCTTCAGAGGTTCCCATTACTCTTAGAATAAAATAAACTTAACCATGGCCTCCAAGGTCTAAATAATCTGACCCCTTCCCACTGCTTCAGCTTCACTCATTTCACACAAATCTCCCCTTCACTCACTTTGATCAAGTTGATTTCTGTTCTGTTCCTTTCATTCGCCACAGTCTTTTCCTTTGAACCTGCTTTTCTCTCTGCCTGCAAGGCTATTCCACTCACTCTTCACATATGTGTCTTTCATCACCCTTCTAGACGCAGCTCAGATGCCACCTCCTCAGAGAAAGCTCTCCAAATTACTGTCTATCATATCACCCCATCTATTTCCTTCAGATATTTTCCCCAATGTAAATACAATAAGTTCTCTACATACAAACTTCCAAGTTGCAAACTTTCAAAGATGTGAACGTGCGTTCCATCATCAGGCGTGAGTGAAATTGCAGCTCGCCCTCCATCTTCTATTGCTGACAATCCTTCAGCTCTACCATCTCCCACCTCCTCTCCCTCCTCCAGTCAGTAACTCTTTCTTGCCTGTTCACTCGATGCCAGCCCCTGGATGCCAGCTGTTGTACTGTACTGATGCACTTTTCAAAGTACTGTACTGTAAGAGTCAAAATGTTTTCTTCATTTTTTGTATTTGTTTATATTTAAGTATTATTTGTGTGAAAAGTATTATAAACCTATTACAGTACAGTACTTATATAGCCGATTGTGTTAGCTGGGTACCTAGGCTAACTTTGTTGGACTTTCGAACAAATTGGACTTAACGAACGTGCTCTCAGAATGGAACTCGTTCATATGTAGGGTACTTACTGTATCAAGTCTATTTGTTATTTGTAGGTTTATATTCCTGCTTCCCCCACCATAAGTTCCATGAGGACAAGGATAATGTCTGTCTTGTTTACTGTAGTGTGCACTCATCAGGGCTGTGGTGATGGATGCCTTCAGAGGGTACTATTCATCTTATATGCTATCAAATGGCTTACTGAAGTCAGATATTCCCAGTTAGAGATGATTTCCTTTGGCAAAAGACTTTACCCCTATTATCCAGCTCATGCTAGAAACACTATGTCATACAATTTATTTTAGCTTTTGTTTGGAGTGTTTTGGGGAGAGAAGGTGTGGAGAGGGAATAGAGAAGATGTTGTCTGGAGGTGAAGACTATGTGAGAAAACTAGGCAATCCTAGAAAAGAAAGATCATAACAATGAGAGACTTGGAGAGTTCATTTTCTGAATTTGCACACAGTTAGTGGCAGGTGCAGAAAGCAAGACAGAACATTAATCAGGAAGGGGCCCCAAGAAGGGCAAGGTGGGTATTACATTCTCTGCATTGGGGCATCATTTATTTCTAATACAGCAACTGGCAGCAGTAGAAATAAACTGCTTAAAATGTCTAGAATATTGGTGCCACCATGGACAGTGAACAACTATTTGCAATCGTTCGTAGGCCTGGGGTGAGTGGACAGGCAGATCTGCTATGGTCTTTCTGTAGCTGTGCTGTTCAAGCACCTTTCTGGGAGCACAGATTAATATAATGTGGATCCTGAGGGCCTCTCAGTCCATTAAGGAAGCCAGAGAAGATGACTTTGCTTATGACTGAGGAAAAACAACCACAGGTGCTTTGGGAATATGGAGGAGGAGGACCAGGCTAAGTTGGGAAGTGTGTCAGGGAAGGCTTCCTGGAGGAAGTGGTGCCGGAGCTGAGTGTTGAACTCTATGGAGATCCTCTTACTATATTAGCATGCTTTTGAAATAAAACGATTTACAAACTAGTATATATAGAACAGATAAACCACAAGGTCCTACTGTATAGCACAGGGAACTATATTCAGTAATCTGTGATAAACTGAAATGGAAAAGAATACGAAAAAGAATATATATGTGTATAAATGAGTCACTTTGCTGTACAGCAGAAATTAACACAACATTGTAAATCAACTATACTTCAATAACATTTTTTTTTAAAAGACAAAAAAAAAACCCAATAAATAGTGAGGACTGCAGGACACTAAGGAGATCTCATCATGTCTTTTCCAGGAGCTGTAGACAATGAAGAACTTGGAGAGTGAAAACGCCAAGCCATATTAAGGTCATCTGCAAGACCTCAACCTTGGAAGATTCCTAAACACATGTTTGACATTTGTTTGAGAAAACGTAGCTTGTTGATGCTGGCATTTCCATACTGTAGAGAGGAATCAAAGGAGACACTCTTGTTTCACGTGTCCAAGGAATGAATATTCAAGCAAGATGGACAGTCAATCATAGAACCCAAGAATACCAGCCCACGTCCAAATCCTCCAGCCATGAGATCACTTTTCACGGGTAGAGGTAGAAAGATCATTACTGCCTGAGAAATGAAATGGAGATGTGATTGGAAATGTCACGCCTTGGGTGCATGAGCATTATTCCAATAATCAACCACCCAAATTGAATTGCTTATTTGTACACCTGATTGTCTTTGCATTATTTAGAAGCTATCTAATGGCAGCCGGCCTGACAGCATGCATCTAACACACGCCAGATAGATTTAGGAGACTCAGAAACATTTCTTTCTAATTGTTTGGACAGGCATATTGATTGTTGTTTCCTCTTTCAGGATTCTCTAAAGCACATTACGCCCTTTGTATGTTCGATGCACATACACAGGTGAGCAAACACACGTAGAGAATAAACGACACCCAATGCAAAGGTGAACATGCAGAAGGCATTGCCCCTAAACGGGGAACGGTGTATCTAGAGCCAAGAAAGCAGGTGACAAGGCCTTAATTTCAGTGTGAGTACTAGGCCCAGATTCCTGCCCAGGGACTGAGGAGAATTCTCCAAGATGGGGAAGAGTCTAACAATCACTTTGCACGTTCCCCAGCTCTAGAAAGCAGGGCAGCATTCTCAGAGAAGCTGTGTTCCAGTGTGTTCTGATTGTCTGATACTCCCCCAGGAAAGCTGAAGGAACTAGCCCAGAGTTGGGGCAGGGGGTAAGACTGGTTTTTGTTTTGTTTTGTTTTTTAATTTCTGCAGAACAGCTGATGAGGTCTGAAAGCCCCTGCCCTTTGGTCTGTGTCTGTGACCGGGAGACAGACAGAGTGCAGTGGACTGTGAGATTAAGAAACCCTGTTCATCTTCTTTATCCATTCATCTGTCGATGGACACTTAGGCTGCTTCCATGTCCTGGCTATTGTAAATAGTGCTGCAGTGAACATTGTGGTACATGACTCTTTGAATTATGGTTTTCTCAGGGTGTATGCCCAGTAGTGGGATTGCTGGGCCATAGGGTAATTCTATTTTTAGTTTTTTAAGGAACCTCCACACTGTTCTCCATAGTGGCTGTATCAATTTACATTCCCACCAAAGGTGCAAGAGGGTTCCCTTTTCTCCACACCCTCTCCAGCATTTATTGTTTGTAGATTTTTTGATGATGGCCAAGAATGGGATTCTTTTCTTTCCTTTCATTTTCAGATATTTCGTTGTTAGTGTATAGAAATGCAACTGATTTCTGTATATTGATTTTGTATCTTGCAACTTTACTGAATTTGTTGATAAGTTCTAACAGTTTTTTGGTGGCGTCTTTAGGATTTTTTATATATAAGATGATATATGCAATGGAATATTACTCAGCCATAAAAAGAAACGAAATTGAGTTATTTGTAGTGAGGTGGATGGACATAGAGTCTGTCATACAGAGTAAAGTAAGTCAGAAAGAGAAAAACAAATACCGTGTGCTAACACATATATATGGAATCTAAAAAAACAAAAAAAAAAGGTTCTGAAGAACCTAGGGGCAGGACAGGGATAAAGATGCAGACGTAGAGAATGGACTTGAGGACACGGGGAAGGGGAAGGGTAAGCTGGGACGAAGTGAGAGAGTGGCATGGACATATATACACTATCAAATGTAAAATAGATAGCTAGTGGGAAGCAGCCGCATAGCACAGGGAGATCAGCTCGGTGCTTTGTGACCACCTAGAGGGGTGGGATAGGGAGGGTGGGAGGGAGACGCAAGAGGGAGGGGATATGTAGATACATGTATATGTATAGCTGATTCACTTTGTTATACAGCAAAAACTAACATTGTAAAGCAATTATACCCCAGTAAAGATGTTGAAAAAAAAAAGAAAGAAACCCTGTTCATCCTGTCTTCACCTTGCACTGGCATTTCCATAGTGCAGCTTTATTACGTTTCCCTGAATGTTAAATATAAGAAATTAAAAGTAAGGACACATTTCCTGATAGATGATGGCTTTTTGAGCTTATGTCTATATCTTGGAAAACATTTTTTTTAAAAAAACTTTGATGTGCTCTGTACCCTTCTTCATTAGAAATGATTCTTTTTTTTCTTCCCTCTCCCTGTCAAAGTTTATTTTTCTGCCTTCTATTCTAGCCCTGCCTGCAGAGAGGGGAATTTGCATGACAAATGAATGCCTTGATGGTGAACTCCTGAAAGCCTGAGCTTTAGTCTAGGGGAACCACCTCTGCCTCAGGGATTCTGAGCCCCCCAACACAGGCCCCAACTCTTAGCATCCCTATGTATTTACATTGGAAGGCCAATGTGTTAACATCTTAGCCCCCTATGTGCTAACAGAGGAAGGCCATCTGCTCAAAGCAAGAGAAACATGAAGAGACTCTCAGCTAACAAGTAGCTTTTGCGGAATGACATTTTGATAAGTAAATTAATCTGAAAGGCACTGACTCCATTCTCTGGGTGTTTCCAAGGTAAAGCTCAGAATAGGAGAGTGACAGCCATTTTTCAAGTCAGGAGGTCCTTTGACAATAGTCACTGACATTCGGATGCACTCATGGGACTCCCTGGTGTCAGGCCCACCCGTGGCTAAACCAGAATGTAAACCCGGTGTGCCACAGATGCTGCCCACCTTCACCCTTTCAGGTCTCAACCCCCTTGAGCTCCCCTAGGAGCACTACATGAGGGGATGGGGAAGAGCAAGATGAAAAGGCATGTGGTCCATGCCCTCTCCGTGCTTATGATTTAGGAGGGAGCAGGCAATAGGGCAAGCCTGCAATGGTAAGAGTTAATGCTGAACTAGCAGAGGACAGATAGATCAGCTTTGACTTGGGAACTGGTGTTCAAGGGTTAGAAGACGTGACACCTGTGAAGGTTTTGAAGAAGGACTAGGAGCCTTTCAGTAAGAGAACAGCTGGAAAATGAAAGAGCTAGTACCATCCGATCATTGACTCCTGGGTAAGTTGGTGCTTCTGGATCCCTCCCTCAGGCTACAGATGTCAACTTAATGAGCCTGTTTGAGTGAATCTCTAAGGGCATCCACATGCCCTTTGCCAGTGGACCCCAGTCAGGAGACTTTTCAGCCTCCAAGAAAGGAGAGAGGATGCCCTGGCCAGGCAGGGTCTGAAATACACTGGGAAGGGTAGGGCCTGTAGGCACTCTGTCTCCGGGACAGCTGCCTGCCTGTGCACCCTCTCCACAAAGCTTTCTGTTCACAATCCACACAGCTCGGAGGTAGAGGAAGAGAATGGGGTGAGGGTTGCTCGCTGGGGTGTCAAAGAGGGAATGAAAGAACCACGCTTCTCACCACGAACAAAGAGCTCTTTTTCCTACAGCCTCTGCACACCCAGAGAGGGGAAGAGTCCCCTCAGCCTACAAGTGGGATTGTTTGCTATCGGAAAAACCTCCCCAGGTTCCCAGGAGATGTCAGCTGCTTGCCAAGATCTTCACAAAGTCAAAGGTCTTTAAATATCAGTCCGGCATCCAAGCATCCAAAGCCCCAAGTCCCTCTTCACCTCCACCCACCTTCCCACTCCCATCTCTTCCGTCCTGTCCTCCTCAGCCCTGTTTATTTTTAGTGACCATAAACCCAGCTCCTAATCTTGACAGTTGATCTTGTTGAGTAAATTTAATTAACTACATCTTTACCTCCACTCCCCTGGGCCTTGGCAGGAGGGAGCCCTTTGTCTTACAGATGACTGGCCTGATGGAGAGGGAGAAGGAAGGGGAAAAGGTAATGACGCCAGAGCCAGCAACCACCTCCCTTTCCTCCCTTCCTTGAAAGACATCAGTTAATGACGTGATTCTGAGTTGTCAAAGTCGCTGTAGATGGTGGGATTGGGGACCTGGAGGATGGGGATGCCAGGGACGAAGAAGGAGGGTCCAAGCCTGACTTTGGCCAAGTGAGGGATGAAGTGCAGTTCCCGGAACAGGTGTGCGTGTCTGTGTGTGTGCACGTGTGCGTGCGTGTGCACACGCTGGTGTCTTTGGCGCAGGATTAACCACTCGAGGTCTATCGCTGGTACTGTTCGTGGCCTCCCGCCAGGGTAATACACAGGAAAGGGGCAAAGCAGTCTGTTTTTTCCTCCTGTATCTCCCCCTCTTTGTTTTTATTAAACACTGATTATTAATATTAGAAATGGAACACTGCCACGAGAAGCCATTTGCAGTTAATAAGGCTGTCACTGCTGCCCGGGGAGTTATAGAAGGCCGGGGAAGCCACGTGAGTACCCCTTAATAGCCGTATAAACGAAGTGGGTCAGGAAAGCAAGATGCAGCCCGCCCCGTTGAGGTGGGTCGGTTCTGTCCCTGGTTCCGGGCACAGCGGCCAGGGCCCCCCTCTCCCCGCTGGGACCGGGGTCATGCCTGGGTGTGCACAGCTGCTGGGGCGCAGGCCAACTGTGTGTAAGGAACTTGGGGAGCAGCCTCCCAGCCGCAGCTGTGAAAACAATGGCTGGGCCTCCAGGGAGATCTATCCTAGGATGGGGGTGTGCCTGGCCCCCAGGCCTGGCCCCTCCACTCCCATGCAGGTGGCGAGTCTCAGGGCGTTGTTTCCCCACTTCACCCTGGGGCGTGAACTGCCTTGGGATGGGGAGATTGGCCCCCTGAAATGACTGGGGGCAGGTCTTTGAAATCTGGGGGCTGCCTTGACACGTGGAGGGAAGGAAGATTCTGAGGCCAGCCCCTGATCGGTTCACTTGCTTATTTCAGGAGGACGAGAGCAAGGGGATGCGGTGAATACCCACCTGCTGTGGGTCCTGGGGAAAGAGGCTCTCTGCCCCTGGTGATGGAAAGAGAAAGGGAGACCAGGCCCCAGGTGTCTGTTTGTCCCCTGGATCGGGGACAGGTGTGACTGAGGAACAGCACCTACTTTCCCCTGATGCCTGAACGAGATACACTCTCTTCCTCGAAACCAAGAATAATAACCACCAAATAATAAGCGGCCTCCGTGTTGGTGAGTGGAAGGGGTGATATACTTGAGGGATTTTTTTCCAATCACTGCTCAGAGCTTAATGCATCTCACAAGCTTAGGATGACTGGACGAAATGATGACCAAGAGCAATTGGGTGCATTTAACAACGTTACAAAATTGTGTTTGCACGGACTCACAGACTTAGAGAATGAACTTACGGTTACCTGGTGGAGAAAGGGTGGAGGGAAGGGATAGTTAGAGAGTTTGGGATCGAAATGTACACACTGCTATATTTAAAAAGGATAACCAACAAGGACCTACTGTATAGCACAGGGATCTCTGCTCAATGTTATGTGGCAGCCTGGATGGGAGGGGAGTCTGGAGGAGAATGGATACATGTATATGTATGGTTGAGTCGCTCTGCTGTGCACCTGAAACTGTCACAACGTTGTTAATCGGCTATACTCCAACATAAAATAAAAAGTGAAAAAACAGGGCTTCCCTGGTGGCGCAGTGGTTGAGAATCTGCCTGCTAATGCAGGGGACACGGGTTCGAGCCCTGGTCTGGGAAGATCCCACATGCCACAGAGCAGCTGGGCCCGTGAGCCACAATTGCTGAGCCTGCGCGTCTGGAGCCTGTGCCCCGCGACGGGAGGGGCCACGATAGAGAAGGGCCCGCGCACCGCGATGAAGAGCGGTCCCCGCACCGCGATGAAGAGTGGCCCCCGCTTGCCGCAACTGGAGAAAGCCCTCGCACGAACCGAAGACCCAACACAGCCAAAAAATAAATAAATAAATAAATAAATAAATAAATAAATAAGAAAAAAATCCTTAAAAAAAAAAAAAAAAGTGAAAAAACAAATTGTGTTTGCAGTGGAAGTGTGTGTCTCTGTGTGTGTCACCCTAGTGACCGGACGGTTTATTTGTTGATCTTTGTGTGTGTTTAGCTAGTGTGTCTGTGTGTCTGTGTCCAGGCAGGCCCTCAGGCACATGTATAAACACATCTGGGTGTCAGTGTCTGTGTGCTTTGAGTGCATCGGGCGTGGAGAGCAGCTGATACCCTCTTCATCCTATTTCTCTAGCCCACGCCCTCTCCCACTCAGACAAAAGGACAGCCTGAAATCTGTGGTGGAATCTATCAGGAGTCCTGCATAGCTGAAGAACTATGCAAGATGAGGAGGAAAAAGGGGAATCAGATCTAAGGAATGTGAGTGAAATCAGCATCATCCTGACAACAACAGCACTTGGAAATCATCAGGAAAACCAGAAGTTCCAAGGTTCTTTCTCTCATTAGAGACATAGTTTCTCAAACCTAGGGAAGAGAGTTCATTTCCCTCCATCCTTGAACAGGGTCAAGTTCTACCTACCCCAGGAATCATCAAGAATCTTTTCACCTAAGTATAACTGAATCACTTTGCTGTACACCACAAACTACCACAACATTGTAAATCAACTGCTTTCATTTAAAAACTTAATTTTTTAAAAAGAATCTTTTCACCTATTTTTTGAAGAGCAATTATTTGCAATTTTTTTTCCACTGTGAAAGTGATTGAGTCACAGAGGCTGCCATTAAAAGTGCCTCCCACCTACCTAGAAAGTGCCAGCACTTTGTAGTGTCAATAAATATTTGTTGAATGACAGGGTGAGGAGCTTGCATGAAAAGACTGACAAGCATATCTTGTCTTTTCTTCTCTCCCTTTCTCTCCAGGCAGCGTATGCTTTTTTTAACACACAGATAGATCTGAGTTCAAAACCTACCTCTGCCATTCTCTAGGTCTGTGCCTGTGGACATGTCCACCTAGCCAATCACCTGTGACATTGCCCAACTGTGAAGTGGTGACAATGACACATAGAGAGCATTGCACTCTCTCATATGAATGTGATGAAATACGTTTAAAAAAAACAAAGCAGAATTCAGCTACCTTAGATTTCCCTCCCTGTCCCATCCATAGAGAACCAATCCAAGAACCATGTTTGAAGATAGGTCAAGTTTAGATGGTGGTTCCAAAAATGGGCTCAAGGGTCCAGGACTCGAATCTTGTCTCTGCCACTGCCAAGCCCTGTGACCTTGGGAGAGTGACTTTATTGCTCTGTAGCTCAGTCCTTTCATTCATAAAATGGGAATTCCTCACAGGGCTGTTGTGAGGAGTACAGAAAATAAGGCATGCTAACAGTTGTGAACAGCGCCTGGCACACATGAAATTCTTCATAAATATTAGTTACTGTTGTGATCATCTCTAGCAAAGGTGAAAGGTACCCGGGAAGGAATGATCAGGTTTCCCTTGAACACTTAAGTGAGTGGAACAAGGGCAGATGGGAATGTTTTCATGCAGAGAGTCTATGCCCCGCATAAACAACAGAAACAGAGCACCCTTCTTTGAGGAGAAAGAATCTACCACGCTCCATATTTCAGACAAAGGAAAATGCATGTAGCCATAACCAGATGAAACGTTCTTTCCTGTGCTCTTTCAGCTGAATAGAGTCCCTACCATTCTAGGATCTATTTGTGCCAACATTTACTATGAGGAAGCTTGAAGAGGGTCTTCCCCAGGGAAAAAGCAGGTGAGCAGGTGAACAGTGACCTTCAGAGTTCAAATATCTCCTTTCAAAATGACCTCTACTTGACTCGCAAGTTGGACAGTTGAAAGGGGGTCCCTGGCCACTTGAGAATCTGAAGACTACAGTTGGGGACATCCCTGGTGGTCCAGTGGTTAAGACTCCACGCCTCCACCGCAGCAGGCGTGGGTTCAATCCCTGGTCAGGTAACTAAGATCCCACATGCAGCGCTGCGTGGCCAAAAAGAAAAAAAAAAAGAATAAGACTACAATTGGAGAGATGGCAGCCTGAGCTTTAAGTGGTGGTGCCGACAGCCGACTAGTTCAATATCTGCTGGGGCTCACCAACCAATCAAAATGTGTTACAGTGAGCCAAGAGAAAAGGAGAGGGCTGTCTACACTCATCCAAATAGCTCACTTGACTGATGTGCTTTAGTTGCCTTCCTGAATTGACTTTCCTTTCCCAATGCACAAAATCTTTGTCTTCCCAGGATGACGTTGACCTGTCTGTCTTGCCGACCTGGAGAAGGCATGAAAAGGTTTTATGCCAGGTAGATGCTGGAGAATAAAGACTGGGGAAGAGAAGCAGCCTTTCCTCCCCTGGATACTAAAGACATCCAAGCTGGTCATGGTACCCTGGGGACCAGCCAGGACCTACGGGCAATCTCAGTAAGTTCTATCTTATAAGGAAGAAAAAAAAAATCCATATTTCAATAAGTTTTCAAAATGAGCAAACAAAATCTTTGGACAATCAGAAGAGAAAGCCATGTTCTTCGGTTTTGTAACAAATTTTCCCAGTTGGCATCCAGGGCTTGGGAAAGAAACCATCATAGTTACTTGGAGTAAGGGACCACAAATGACAGAAGTTAGCAAGTCCTCTTGAATCTGTACTTCTGCCAGGTTTTAAGAGCCTAAACTCCCAGACCATGAACATCAGCGGCATAGGCTATTGGCCACATCCCTCACTATCGTGATGGGATATGGTAGAGATCATCTCCCATTGTCTCAGTGTTTGGGCAGGGTTGAACCTGGAGGTGACTGTCCCTTCTATAGGTACATGTTACCTGGCTAGGGCTGCCAATAATCTCCACTTGGGACCTATCATAACTTCTATAACCAGGAAAGTCATAGTTACTGAGTTGGATCAGTCACCCCGGTTTCTGAGACATCCTCCCATTCTAGCCCCAATACAAAACCTCTAGATTGGAGGTTGGCCCCCTCTCAAGCAGAGAGCAACTAGAAGAATTATGATGCTCATTCTGGTTCAAACCTCACCCAACCATGGCCTTTGCTTTCTAAATGCAAACAATCCAGGGAAATGATTCTCAAACACATTCAACTGCAAAGCACCTTGAATGTGTTTTGGGGAACATTTTCAGACATTAATGTATTAAACTTGTAATAACCAAATAGGTATTTTTGCAGTAAATTAAATTATAACCCCTTTACACCAGATACTATCTTAAACAAACAGCAGAAGGTACCATAGCTTTAAGACAAAATGTGGGTACTTAAAATATTAGAATTCTATCCAGTCAATTCATTTTTTTCTTCTACTTAGAAAGCATATGGGATTATTTCATGTTAGCTGGGGGGCTCCCCAGCCTGGCTCCTGGCATTCCAACACTTGTGGTCGGGGTTTGAGATTCACTATCCTAAGGTAACATATATAAACGCCAAGAACTAGATCATTATCAAGTGGAAAGCAAGGTCTTTCCAGGAAGACTCTGGCTCTGGAACTCAGAAGCCATTCTGAGACCCTGAAGGAGTCATCCTTCCCCCCGAAAGTTAAAAAATTGACAAATAAACAAAATATTGGTACAAGAAATGGGGATTGACAATTCCAAACAACAGACCATAAAAAGAAAAGAAAGTGATGGAAGGCCCCATTGAGTTGATTTAGTCTAGAATTGGGAAACTGACTTGAACTTGAGTCAACTCTATTGATTGGTAACCTCTTTCTAGAGTTCTGGGCTAGAAAGATTCGAAAGCACAAAAACAAGCATTGACCTGTAACTTCTATTCAGGCAAACACTGATCTACTGCCAGTCCTTTATAGAAGAAATGAGGAGGTTGAGCTCCAGAAAGAGATCAGACAAGTTAGAGGCAGGGCAGCAACTTTGCCTTTTTGAATACTGATTTACACATTAGAATCCGATTCAAATCAATATACGTTGTGTTACTATGTGTCCTGCAATATGCTGGCTCTAGGAATACACAAACTCCTCATAGTAAATGACATATATCCTGAGTTCACCATTGTTTATGGTTAGAATGAGTTCTTCAACTATATGTTTCCATATCTGGTCATCGTTTTAAATCTGGGCAACTAGAAGTGCATATAACGTTCAAAATAAATTCCGACTGCCTTGCCAACATGTATCTACTAATTTCCATTACAATACTCCCTCACTACTGCAAATTCTCATTATGTAAACTTCTAGTATATGGGATTTTAATTCTGTGTACTTTTTACCCATTAGAGAGAATTGCAGTTTGAGTATATAAAAGTCACAAGCCCTTCTGAGTTATTAAATAAAAATGGGGCTTCCCTGGTGGCGTGGTGGTTGAGAGTCAGCCTGCCAATGCAGAGGACACGGGTTCGAGCCCTGGTTTGGGAAGATCCCACATGCCGTGGAGCAACTAGGCCCGTGAGCCACAACTACTGAGCCTGCGCGTCTGGAGCCTGTGCTCCGCAACAAGAGAGGCCGCAATAGTGAGAGGCCCGCGCGCCGCAATGAAGAGTGGCCCCCGCTTGCCGCAACTGGAGAAAGCCCTCGCACAGAAACGAAAACCCAACACAGCCAAAAATAAATAAATAAAACAAACAAACAAAAACTATTCCCTTTAAAAAAAAAAAAAAAAAGCACTGAATGCATTTTATATAGTAAAATGACATCTGATAACTTGGAAAGATGTCACAGTATATTATTGAGTTGGGTAAATGAAAGATTACCAAACAGTATATAAAACATAATCAAGAAAATGATGATTGACAGGGCCTGGTGGCAGTATGGACCTTGTCCAGTGGAATGGACACCATACATGCTGATTGGTTGGGTACTGGTTTTGACTGAATGTCAAGCTGTTAAATATTTTGAATAGCGCCTCTAAGAGTAGCAAAATAGGCAATTATTAACCCCTCTAAATCTCATTTTTTTCTTATCTATAAGAGTATGG
This sequence comes from Balaenoptera acutorostrata, assembly GCF_949987535.1. NCBI lineage: Eukaryota > Metazoa > Chordata > Mammalia > Artiodactyla > Balaenopteridae > Balaenoptera > Balaenoptera acutorostrata. Next base: position 40,457,980 of record NC_080066.1, on the reverse strand, counting down.
GGGAGAGAGCTATAATTTTGCCTACGCCGGAAGCTATTATGCAGCTTAGAACTAATGTGTGTAAACTGCCCTGCATATGGTAGGCACACAATAAAAGACTATCAGTATATTAAAAAGCATAAATTCTGTAAGAATTCAGGCTACAAAGCATCATAGTTCCTTTCTATCATGTCGCGCCAAGCCATATGCCATGAATAGTCTTAAGTGAAAGTTCTAAGTTTCTTTTCTCTTTCATCCCATTCGCATGAGTCACACACTCTCATCAATCAATCACACAATGTACAGTCGTGCACCCCCTCTCTCCCACAGCACTGGCCCAACCCAACACTTGGTTAAAAAACATAATAAGAATAATCAAGGTTCTGCAAAACTGAAGGTACATGGGAAAAGGATTAGAAGGACATAAACAAATGAATAGCATTAAGTGTCTCTGAGTGGTGGTAGTGCAAGCCATCTTTATCTTTCAGTGTTTGTAGTCTATATTGCTTTCCATGGAATGCGTATTGTAGTAGCTGCGAGAATAAATAAAACAATTTTTAAATAAAAGAGAAAATATTTTGAAAATTTCAATGTAGGACAAGGCCCGTAAAATAATGTCTCTTACCCTGCATAATACCATTAAATGGTTTTAAAAAATTACAAGCACCTTATTAAATTTGCAAAGAATGGAAGTCTTGAAAAGTTTCTAGGCAACAAAGTAGAGTAAAGGAAGATTGACTGTCTTCTATTACTTGTTAATAGTGTAAACTGTCACTGATTGTCTCTTTACTTAGTGCTCTTGACTTTATTGCTTTATTTTCAAGGAATGCAAACTATTTGTGTCCTGTTAATAGTTCATTCACAATTATAGGTCTCAAGCATTATTTCCTTGAAAAGGCCTTATGTCTTTAAACATAAATTACACTACCACAAATTCTCCTTATACAAGATTTTGTTGTGAAGATGGCATTTATGACCAAGAAGGCTGTACTATAAAAATTCTACTTCTCTGCATTTGTCTTTTTCGATCTTCAACAAACTTTGTGAGGGTTTTGGACATAAAATAAAGTTAGACCTGTGTCTCTTATCATGTATCAACACTAATTATAAATAAATTTAAGATTTAATTGTAATAGAACTATAAAAATTCTTTTAAAAAAAGCATGGGTGATTACTTCTATGATCTTAAAAGGAGGTCATCAGAGGTTAACATCAAAAAACAAACAGGTGATAAATTTTGGGACATATATTGATAAATCAAAACAGTGTATGCAGCAATTAGCACAACAGACAAAACTGAATGACCAGGGACAGTTTAGGGAGAATATTTGTTTGTATCAGATATGATTGACCAACTTAGTGTATAAAGTGCTCTTCCAAATTAGTACTATGAATGAAAAATATTGCCTGCCACATCAGTAAAGAAAGGATGTTGCAGCCATCAAGCCATCACATTACAGCTGCCCCCAACGGTGCACCCTGAGGAGACTCAGGATGGGAAAGCACAGGATACTGGCCCCCCGCTAGCTGAGGTGCATATCAAAGGAATGATTTCAATAAGCCCAGACTCTTGCATCTTCCCATACATAGAAAAGCACTAATTTCATTAACTTGAGATGTCTGGTTTCTTTAATTAACAATAATCTTTTGATGCCCCGACTACCTGGTCTTTGTTGCAAAAACTCCTGTATGTCCTTGTTCCCCCCCTGCCTCTTTGGAGCAGTCCCTCAGAGCTATCTGAGATGCTGTGTCCTGGGCTTAAGTCCTCAGTTTTGTCCACTGAATAAAACATAATTCTCAGCTTTTAGGTTGTGCATTTTTTTTCAGTCGACAGTCCAAAAAACGTGGAGAGGGTGGACCTAAAGAAAGGGCAGTTCGGCAGATGGGAGGTGACATAAATGCAGAGCCACCTCCCCAAGTGGCCCACAGCACATGAGTCTCTAGACTTCTGTAGAATCCAGCCTATTAGAGCAGCTCTGGTAAATGGGATTGGAACTATTTCTCTTCTAAGAGTAAAGAACCTATTAGTTTTAGTTAAATGGGAAAGAAATGTGACATTTCCTTGCACCTGAATGTCTTTCAACAATCTATCTTTTTCTTTGCCTACATTTTCTGAAAAACAAGATTGCATTTTAAGGGAAAATGTCATTATATGCTCTTTCTAAGGGAATGTTGCTAAAGCATATTACACGTTTTGAAAAATAAACAAAATAGAGCAAAAATGCAGAAAGATGACAGTGAGATTAAATGAGATGCGAAGTACTTGGGATGCTCCCAGAAAGACTCCTTGTGGGTCTCTGTGCTTGCTTCTCTCCTGCATGGAATACACCTCTTCCACACCTGCCCCAGACTTGCTCCCTCATTTCATTCAAGTTTCAGCCCCAAAACCAGCTCTTCTAGAAAGGGCTTCCTTGACCACACTTATCTAAATAGCCGTCCATCACTTTTCTGAGTTCCATTCTGCTTTATCCCTGGCTGAAATAATATTAAACATTTATTCACTGAAATATTTATTTCCCATCTGCTACACTGGTTTCTCCATTTCCATAAAGTCAGGGACTTTGTTTTATCTTTATTTTATCCTCAGGCCCTAGAGAGATGCCTGATAGATAGTAAATGATCAATAACACATTTGCTGATTGAATACATAGTAAATATTAAGTGATGTTCATGATCGTTAGAGGTGATAATGATCCATCTTTCTACTGGAGGCTGACACGATCAGTATTGACTTTGGCAGACAGTTGAGAGTAGAGGTCAAGAAGTAGAATTGGGGGGTCAGATATAGATATTTCCCCCAACTTATATACTGTGAAAAATCCAAACCTACAGGAAAGTTGGAAGGGTAGTACAATGAACATTCAAATGCCTTCTACCTAAATTCACCAATTAAAATTCTACCACATTTGCTTCCTGTCTTCCCACAAACATAAATGAGTGTGTATATGTATAGATAGATGCATATATAGATAATGCATGTACACACACTTTTTTGGCTGAACCATTTGAGAGGTAACTGTGGACATTATGACACTCAACTCCTAAATACTTCAGCAAGTATCTCATAAGAACAAGAATATTTTTTTATAAAACCACAATACAGCACTTGGGAAAATATAATGCTAATACTATATTATTGTCTCATAAACTGCTGGTACTCAAATCTCCCCGATTTTCCCAATGCTGTGCTTGATATACAAGATACTTTTAATCTAGGCTCAGTCCAGAGGCAGCATTGCATCTAGGTGACGTGTTTCTGCATGCTCTTTCAATCTGGAGTCCGAGCCCCAGTTGTTCATGACATTGACACTTTTCAAGAGCCTGTCCAGTTGTTTTGCTGAATGTCCCTCAGTCTGGACTGTCTGATTGTCTCCTCAGGCTTAGATTCAAGTTATGTATTTTGGCCCAAATATGGCAGAAGTGATGGTGTGTCCTTCTCCGTGTGCTGGTTTTGACACCTGGCTCCATCATCTTATTTACCATGTGAGTTCTGGCAGTTTCCATTGCCTCTCTGAACCTTGATTTCCAAATTTACAAAAGGAGGATGACACTACTATCTCTCTTAGGAGATACTTAAATAAAAGAATGTATCAAATGCTTTTAGCACAGACCCTGATTCTAGCTCTTTTACCAGCCATGTGACCTTGGACACAGTTCTTAGCTCCCCTGCACCTCCTGCCCTGTAGCATGAAATCACAGTTAACTAACTCTGAGGGATTTTGTTAAGACTAACAGTTTACACATGTGAAATATAATAAGCATCCAAAGAGCGTTTTCAATTCTCATTGTTATTAATAAATGACATGTGAGGTCATAGAGTGATATCAGGACAGACTTTGAAGTCTAAAACTACTTGTTTCTTCTTCTCCACATCTTGGGAGAGCCTCGTAGGAACATGTGTCTTCCTTTCATAGCCCTTGCCTCTCTTCTCTTTCAGGTTAATGCTTAGAATTTTGCTCTGATCATCACACAACCCATCCCTACTTTTCAAATTCGTAGCTAATAACCAGCCCAGCTTTCAGTAGTGAAATCCAGATGACTATATTTGATAAAACTGAGTATAAATAGGTAAGAAATTGAGTCCACATTAGTCCCTTCTTGCCTTCTCTTATTTTGTTCACTTAATTAACGTAAAGCAGCTGGGTAAACACCCGAAGTACAATAAACCGAAGTACCTGTTATCCAGTTTAAATAGCATCATGCCCCTCGGAGTGAGTCCATAAGGCTGATATGATTTAATATCTTCATCAAGGGTCTGGTAAAGAATTAAGATCATGCCCATCCATCTTCCCAGGGATCAAGCAGCATTTATCTCTTCAAAACCTGACCTCACACCCCAGAGCCTGTGGTCATCAAGAGGGCATTGGGGGCCTCAGGAGAAGCCCTGATCCCTGTGTCTTCCCACAACATACTTCTCACCCCTCACCATCTGCCCGAGCCTTAGGTCTGACTGCACTCCTCCATGGGCATGACTCTGCCCTCAGTCTCCAGCTCCGTCTGCATCCAATCGCCCCATGTTACCACCTCACTCCTCCATCTCCCACAGTGGTCCACTGAGCCAGTGACCTCTCGGTCCTGCCCTGCCTTTCAGGAGGAAGAATTAACCAACATCAGAGTCAAGCCAGATCCCTCTGGATGAACTCCAAACCAGATGTCAGGCTCAATCCAATATCCAGCCCAACTGTTCCTTGGCACTGGATGGAGAGGACAGCCATTTGATTTAATTTCTCTATTTTGACCCAATCTATGTCATCTTGTTTAGAGACACCTATAATGCCAACTATCATCTTTAAAAAAATGATATAGATATGATATAGATATGCCCTTGATCCAGCTAGAGCTTTCAGTTTCATTTCTCCCCCAAATCTGCAGATACGCTATTGTACGATTTCAGGAGTACATGTCATCAGTAGCTGATTAGAAATATCTGTCCTTACAGAAATCCTCAATAAAATAACTTCCCCTCTTTATTTCACGTATGGCCTTCTCTTTGGTTACTTAAACAAAGCTGAACTCCTTTCTAAAAGCAAAAATTAAAAAAAAAAAAAATCTAGTCAGAGCCCTTTGGTTTTACCAGTGCTCTGTAATGAGCTACCCTCCGTGCTTGGGACAGACATTTCATTAACTTTTCCTCTCTGGCTTTCCTTATACATGAGTCTTGTGTCTCTCGTATTTAGAAAAATAATAAGAACTTTTTCTGGTTCCTTCCACCTCACAGGCTAGAACCAACATTTCACAAGCCGGTGTCTGATAAACAATAGGGAATGCTATAAACAACATGAATCTGATAGGAAGACTAGAGAATAATAACAAAAAGTAATATAAAATGTTGGGTTTCAATCAGAATAACTAAATCTAGGAAAGAAATACCATGAGCATAGAACAGGCAACTGGAAAATCTAATTGTAATAATCCCAAAGTCTACTTAATTCTGCCTTTTATGTGCTAAACATTTGCTAGGTACTAAAAGATAGATAAGTAAGATGGTTTTTGCACACAGGTCAGGATAGGAGAGAGAGATGTTAAAATGTATGAAAAGTATGTTACCATAGTACTAATCATTGCTTTATTTAGCACTAGGGACCCAGAAAACTACTGAGCAGGGCATTCAAAGTTGAGTAGGAGTCTGTGATATGAATGTGATCAGGAAAGACCATCTGAATAGCAGGAAGCATGCTGTGGCCAGCTCATGGATTATATGCTGAGAAATGATGGGAGATGGGACCAGAATGAAAAGGACAAGCAATGTCAGGAAGAATAGATTGCACTAGGAATGTGAACCTGATTCATATACCCTATATCCAGCCGTACAAAACTACTGACCATCTTCTTAACATACCTGGCTTTTTCATGCATTTGTGTCTTTGCAATGCTGTTTCCTCTGCCTGGAATGGGCTCAGCCTATTTGTCCTGACAGCATTTTAATCTTCCTCCAAGACTTAATTCTAGCCTCTCCTTCTGGATGAGGGCTTCACTGAAGACTGTCCCAGAGCCGCCACCCTCCATGACGGTATGACAGTATAATAGAGATTAAGATATATAGTTCAGGAGCAATTAATAAAACTATTACAAGCTAAAAGATAGCCAGATTTGAAATCTAATTATATTCCAGTAAACACTAGAGAATCAATCTAAAAGCTCTCAGAATTTATTAGAGTTCGGTAAATGGTAATAAGCAAGGTAAAATTGTGAAAAATGTGAAACAAATCAGATTTCCTATATGCCAGCAATAATGATTTAAAAGATATAATGGAAGTAAAATTATCTTTATGGTAGTAAGCAAAAAATATCAACTACCTACAAAAAAGACCTAAAAAGTTATACAAGGACTCTATGTACAGGTAATGATAAAACTGGAAACAGATAAAAGATTTAAGTAAATAATATTTCTGAATGGGAAGACAGAATCTTTCCAATATGTTAACATTTCATAAAAGTAAGGAATAAAATGAATACAATCTAAATCAAAATTTCATGCAGATATTTTGAGTATTTGCCAAAGTTATTTTAAGGTGTTCTAGAAACAAACAGAAAAGAAACAGCTATATTTGGGGGGGAAAATGAAGTATTTACTTGCCCTCACAAATACTAAAATATCTTATAAAGCTGTGGTCATTTAATAACCATGACATTGGCCAAACAACCAAAAAACTGCCCAGTGAAACTAAACTGAGAGCCCCCAAATAAGTGAAAAGTTACTAATTGTTAAAGGGGGTGCAATAAGGCAATGCAAAAGGGTTTCATTAGTCAGTAAAAGATGCAGCAAAAATATTAAACTATTTGAAAAACAAATGAAATCTTAGTATACACATTAAAGTGAATTCTAGATGTATTAAAGAGTTAAAGGTAAAAACTATTAGAAGAAAACATAAATATCTTAAAGCTTTCTGAAATGACAAAAATATCTTTTAAACAAAACAGCAATAGAAGAAAAGACAGAAGAAATACTAATGAATGTAACTATATAAAAATGTAAGTTTGCTACATGAATTATGTTGAACTTTTGACATAGAAATTGATTTTATTCACTCCAAATCACTAAATCCTTGCCGATAATAAAATTCTGCATATTACTGATTTCTTAGCTTTTCTCATTTGCTGAGAAAACCAAATTGAGAAAGAACTTTGGAAAATTGCGAGATGAAAAAAATATGGACTGTAATTAAAACACTGCAAGGAAGAAAAAAATGTAAGTTTGCATACACCAAAAATAATAAGACAAAATGAAAACAAAAGTGAAAAATTGGATAGAAATATTTATAAAAAATTGAATAATAAAAGGCTAATGGCAAATATATAATAGTTCTTAAAAAACAATAAGAAAATATTACAGATAAAAATGTAAAGTAAAAAAATGATGAACAAAGCAGATAAAAATAAAATTCACAAAAGAATATAAGATTAATAGTGAGATTTTCTTTAAAGCTTAAATATCACTAATAATAAAATAACTTTTTAAAAAGATGCTATTTTAACCTATGAAATTGGCAAACATTTTTTAAAATGATGATATTTAATGTTGACAGCACTAGTTAAGACAGACATGCTGGGGCTTCCCTGGTGGCGCAGTGGTTAAGAATCCGCAGGGGACACGTTTTTGAGCCCTGGTCCAGGAAGATCCCACATGCCGCGGAGCAACTAAGCCCATGCACCACAACTACTGAGCCTGTGCTCTACAGCCCGCAAACCACAACTACTGAGCCCGCCTGCCACAACTACTGAAGCCCGCGTGCCTAGAGCCCATGCTCTGCAACAAGATAAGCCACCACAGTGAGAAGCCTGCGCACCGCTACGAAGAGCGGCCCCACTCACCGCAACTAGAGAGAGCCCGCATGCAGCAATGAAGACCCAATGCAGCCAAAAATAAATAAATATTTTTTTTTTTTTTAAAAAGATAGACATGTTAATACACAACTGCTGGGAATGTGAAAGGATATAAACTTCGTAGAAACCAATTTACAATATGCATAAAGACATTAAAAATATAACAAAATTCTAGTTTTAAGGTAGTGCAGAAAAGGCATTTTGCCTTTTAGCCTCTAAAAAATAACCACAAAACTACATGAAGAAAATGTAACAGGACCAAAACCTGCATTTTCCATGAAACTGGGGAACATCTTTAAATGTGAGCATGATACATAAAATCAAACTGCAGATGGAAAAATAATAAGCGATTAGCAGAGTTTAAGGAAGTCAAAGCTAAGCGGATGGAGAATTTCTATGGAAAGCAAAAGTCCAGATTTCTTGTGCTTTTCTGTTCTGTTATTTTTTGTGTGACAATTCAATCTTCCAGCTTGTTTCATGGTCACAATATAATTGCCCAAGCACCAGCCATTACATCTGTGTTCCAAGCAAGAAGAAGAAGGAAAGGAGGAAAGTCAAAATTCACCTATATGTCAGTTCCCTTTAAAGAGCTTTTCCTTTTAAATAATTGCCACATGCAAATCATCAACTACCCTGCCTATAAGGGAGGCAGCAAAGCATGGTATTTTAGCTGGAAACACCATCCCCTATTATATAGGGGCCTGCTGCTAAGCAAGAAAGGGAGAATAAATTTAGACAAGAAAACTCATCTCAGAAGTAAAATTGAATAATAGGTAAAAATGAAGAATCAAAAGACAGCAATACATGCATATTATTTAGAAATATGGAAGCAAAAAGCAAAAGAAACAATCACAAAATTTGAAAGGTTTTGTCTTTGGAGGGAGAAACAACAGAAAAAGGAGGGAACCAGAGGGCTGATATTTTCTTTTTATTATAACCCTTTTAGCACTATTTGCCTTTTTATACTATGTACTCGCACTCGTTTATTAAAATAAAATATAATTTAAAAATTCAGCTTCAGAAAGATCACTTCACGGCAAATGCAAAGTTGCTCAATCTCATTAGTAACCAAGTTAAAAGACAAGTTAAAAGAACAATGAGATATCACTTTCACTCATCAGTTTATAAAATATTAAAATAGTAATGATAGCAAGCATTGGCTCAGGTGTACAGAAACAGGTCCTCAAATACTGTTGATGGGAGTGTAAAATGGTACAACATTTTTAGAGATAAGTTTGGCAGTTTCTATTAAAATTTAAAATATGCATATCCTTCAACCCAGAAATTTCACTTCTAGGTACCTACCTTAGAAAAATGCTTGTCATCAGTGCAAAATGGCACAGACAAGGATTTGTGTTGCATAATTATAGTAGGAAAAATTTTAAAACATCATCCATGTCCATCAATAAGAAAATGACTTAACTATGGTCTATTTATACCACGGAACTCAATGTACTATTTTTTTCAAAGGAGGTAAGCGTTACCTGTTTTGTCCCAAAAAGAACTCCTACATATATCATTAAATGAAAAAAGCAAGCTGTGAAATAGAGTTTAACAGATTTAGTATTTACACTTCTGTTAAAGTTTGGAAGGATAGTCTTTAAATTGGACATAGTAGTTTCCTCTATGGAGAGGAACCTGATTAGAGAAGAAAGGGAAGAAATGTAAAATAGAGGCTTAATCTAGTAATACAACTTTATTCTTAAAATATCTTCTATTTATGAACATATTACAAACTTAAAAACAACATCAGAGAAATAATCTCCTGCAAAAAAAAGCCCCTTAATATTAAAGAATTTGTAGACTCCAAAACCATTACTGGATGGAGTTCTGTTTGTGTTTCCTGTTTCTGGGGGCTCTTTCTCCACCTGGAACAGTAAGTTTGTCTTAAGGAGGTCATGAGTGTTATTCACTGAAACAATCTAAGGTGGTAATGAGAACAACCTATTTTTCACTTTACCTATTTCTGAAATGTTTGTTTTAATTAGGTGATTAGCCAGCTTCGTTAAGGATGCAATTACAGACATAAATTATCCTTTGAAAGCACTACTTGGAAACGAACCCACAAATGTAAACAATACCAAACATAAAAAACAAAAAAAACAATTCAAACTCAACTGTGCAGTTATTTTAAGAACAAGATGTATTCAGTCAAATGCAAGAGCAGCTAACCCTTTATTTAACTGAATTCCACCTCTCTCTTTTTTCAAGCCCAGCTGGTACTTGACTCTAGAAATAGCGATTATTACACCTGGACAAGTTGTGCTGTCAACATGTACATTGGGGTCCTGATTCGCAGCCTGCATTTCAGGCATGCAAGACTGCTCTTATATCACCAGGGTGTTGTTGCTTTGCTCCATTACAATTTGTTAAATTCAGAGTACATTTAACAGCAGACACAGAAGCTGCCCTAAATCTTCAGAAGATACAGAGGACTGCCATTGTTGGAGTAGAAACCAACAACCTTGGCCAGTGGTAGGTGGTTAAAGTGAGAAATCTCCTTTTTCCTTCCATCCAGCACAAGGCTCCCAGTCAGGAGGGAAAGAACAGCATTACCCATGCAAAGTACAAGAGCCGGGTGAATTTCAGGAGGTCAGAATATAATTATATGGTCAGGAACTTCCCTCCTCCGACCCTTGGGGGAATAAAACACCCCACTCATACTATGTCATATCAAATATTTGAAATATCTTGGACAGAATCCAGGAGTCAGTTTAAGATCCTCTTTATTCTCTCTTTCAGAGCTAGTAAGGAAATTTCATGAGATGAGATGTGTGTGGAATTCTACAGCAAGTTATCTGCAGCGTTTGCATATCAGACAGGAGTTACGTTTTGCTACCTCTGCAGAGTTTGCGGATGACAGAAAAGTAACTGCTCCCTTTTTAATAAAATGCTCATCCGTTGCAAATTGCCCCCAAAACATCACAAGAGGAAAAAAATAACAACCTCCCCATATATATTGTCCTTGGCAACAAGTTCAGGTGCTCAAAATTAATTTTGCAAATAATTGCACCTTCTAAATGGCTTCTCTGTAAACTAAGAGGTAGAACCTCCAACATAAAGCAAAGAAAACTCCTAGGTGAGCAATAAAGAGGGCCTATGGGTAACTTCCTGATAATAACATGGCCCAGCTTTGCTGCTAGTTCGGTGTATTCTATGAGAGTTTTGTAATAGGGAAGAACAAACCTGAATCCATATTGAATATGTTTCTTTTAACTCTAGCCTTTGTATCTATTGCTTTTGCTACAAGTTAAGAATGTTGCCTGTAGCCGGAAATATACAGGATAGCCCATTCCCAAAACTCTGACCTTTGAAGGTATAACACTTTTCCATTCACATAAAGATAAAAAGTTGCAAAAGAGAGAACATTTGTCTCATTGGAGGTTTATAGGAACATTGGGTCCGGATTTACATGGACACAATGTAAAGAACAGCTGCAAGAACAAATGATTCTGGCACCAAGAAGTCTGCAGCAACCAAACACAACCCACCCACCGCCCTTTTTAAAATTATGTATTTATTTATTTGGCTGCGCGGGGTCTTAGTTGCCGCGTGAGGGAGTCTTAACCACTGGACCACTAGGGAAGTCCCCCACTCCCCTTCTAGTATAAAAGAAGCCTGAATTCTAACTGGGGAAGATGGTTCTTTGCGACACAATTTCTCAGGCCCACATTTTTGGTCTTCTCCAGGAGACGTAACATTTATGTCTCACTTTTTTTTAAAGCATGTGGTCGTGTTTTATGTATTTAATCACTGCAACAAGCACTATGAGGTACTGGTGACAGGAGGGGCCACTGAGTCCCAGAGTCAGCTAGTCTGCAAGTCCCAGAGTCAGCTAGTCTGCAAGAGGCAGGGACAGGATACAAAACCCAGACTTCAGGGACTCAGCCAGAATCTCACTTACCTGAGTCAGGTCGCAAACGTCATGGTGCCTTGGGTGAGCAGCGCGCCCTCCACGTTTACGCCAGGTCAGGAGAGCCGGGGAGAAGCTACCACTGAGTTGCGGGTGAGAGGCTAGAGATACCGGAAGAGCTTCCTCCTTCCGGGTGCACTCCACCCACCCCCGTGGCTATGGCCCCTCCCCTTCTCAATGCTCCGGGAATTCTTTGCAACTCCGAACCAGCACTTTTCCCTCAGCCTTCAAAGCTAGTTCAGGTAACTCCCTGTTCCTCCAGTTTTCCTCATCCCACCATTTTGGAGTCAGGTCTTCCTCAAGTCTGCCATAACTTTTTGTGTATATGTCTATTATGCCTCAGCCTACCCTCTGCCTACTGTTATGGTCAGCCATGAATGTGTCTGCATCCCCCCGACGCATTCCCCACTGAGTGTTAAACCTCTTAAGAAAAGGACCAAGTTCCTCCAGTTTTTTCCACGTGGCATGTTTCACAGGACTAAGCAAGATGATTTGCACACATTGGGTCCTTAATCCATGTTGAAGTTCAGTGAACTGAATTGCATCCAATTAGAAAAAGGAAACTTAGATAATAACACAGTTTTATATGTTATGTAATACTTAGAAAACAAGCTGTGTATACACTCTGAAAAATATTTTGCACGTCATATATCATTTAATCTTCACACATAAATAGTAGATTGCATTATTTTGCTGTGTAGATAAACATACCAGAACTCGAAGTATTTAAGCCCCTGGCCACTGAGTGACCGAGTGATAGAAGCCAGATTCAAATCCAAGTCTCTGAACCCTTAATCCAAGGCTCTTTCTTCCTGGCTGTACTTAGATCCTTCAAGGAAGCAGATACTTTGTCTTTGGCCTTCTTCCCAGCCTGCCCCCTTCCACATTCCCTCAGTGCATGGTCTCCCATGGACACGCCCAGACAAAATGTGCAGCATCCCCTCCCCCTGCCCCACCTCTCCCTGCTTCCTGGGTACCTTTCCAGGACGCCAGCAGCCCACTCGGCCACTCACTCGGGATCCAGTCCATCCTGCTGATGTTATTCATTCTGGGGAGAAAAAAAGAATAGTATATATAAAATATAAAATATATTGTGGATAACATCTTTTTCTCTCCTTCATATCACAGTCTCAGGATAGAAATACTGCCTTGTGCATTTCTGGGGGTTCCCAGATTTTATCAGCTTGCCAGTTCCTCTAACCTTCTGATCTCTCTCTGATCTCTTCCTGATCAGGCTGGAAAGTGACTAAAGGAAACCTACCTCCTGTGTATAGTCCCGGGGTTAGCAGAGGGGCAGCATTCTTGTTCATTCTGCCCAGCTGGGGTGTACAAAGCTAGCTCGTGCCAGGATGCCCGGGCACCAGCAGCAGCAGGAGTGGCGGGTGCTGCCAACACGGCTGTTGTTTTGGCGGGAGGTGCCTCTTGTACTCTGGCTCTTCTTTCAAACAGAAAACTTGTTCTTGATGTAATTACAGCGATAACGCTGTGTAGCATGGCAGATCGTCCCTAGCCTGCTACTTAGCTGCCGCTTCTGCCTGCACCACCCCTTCTGCTGCTCCAACCTTCCCCAAAGGCCAGAGGGCATAATATGTGGCTTTTCTACCCCCTCACAGAGCACAGGAAATCACCTTTGACCCAGCTGTTGGTCAGCCTGGTCCTCTGTGGCTGCTTCTCCATCAAACCTCAAATTCTGCTGGGCTCCAGAAATTCCCCACTTATCTGGAACACTTTCCCACAGAGGCTCGGGATGGGACATCAGGCTGAGAAAGAGGGTCCACAATCTCTCTTTGATCTGACTGCCTCAGTAAGAGCCATATTAGTTCCTTCCTGCAAGTCCACACTGATGAACTGTGGGATATTGTGCAAAGAATGATTCGGCCCTGACCCTGGCACCAACCACAATGTGAATTTGGGCAAGTGGCTGCTTCTCTGGGCCTCAGTTTTCCCATCTGTAAAATGAGAGGTTTGGAATAACCGACCTCCTCAGATCCCAGCCAGCCCCAACCTGCAGTTTGAAGTCATACTTTTCTTTTTGCTCCCTTGGTTGCCCACATGATAAATGGGAATACGACTATCTGCCTACTTTATTCCCTAGGATATTTGTGAGGATAAGCTATGATAGACGTAAAAGCCATTGTGGGGTGAGGGGAGTTATTGCATCAAAAAGCTAGAAAAGCTCTTTGCATTAGTTCCAGCAGCCAGGGATGCCACCGTCACTAGCCTTGCCTCAAAGTTAAAAGCTCTAGGCTGCTTTTAGAGAACAAATCAGGCCCTCTTTGGGATCCCTCTTTATCTGGATCACTTCTTACCCATCAAAGTGAATCCCTACTGAGAAGCAAGTTGTGTTCAGGCAGAGTCCAAAAAAATCACATGGTTGAGAGGTCTCCAACACCATCCAGACCTCTTAGTGCTATAGACAAGTCTCTCTTCCAAAATATTCAGCCTCAGTTTGCATACCTCCAATGGTGGGGAACTCACTACTTCACAAGGTAACCCATCCAACAGTTGGGTAACTCAAATTATTAGTACGTCTTCCTTCAATTTCACTAAAATCTACCTTTCTGAAATGTCTAAGCGTTGGTAATAACTGTGCCCTTTGTAGCTGCACAGACTTGTTTAATCCCACCAAGCTCTCTACTCTGACCCACACAACCTGCTATATGTGGTCCTTCTCGCCCCTGGTCTTTTTGCCCCTGGTTACTGTTGGGCTCACCACTGCATCTGGGGGCAGTCCTCCATACATCCTCTTGCTTGGTTATATCTCTTGTAAAATGAATCAAGAGCTGGTTTGGGTCTGACTAGCATGAGACTGTATGTCATCCCTCACTCTCTAAACACCATTAAGAGATGTAGGGGAGACATATTCAGAAATAACACTTCAAAGCTTTTGATCAATTAATAGAGCAATTTTATATCAGTTACCTCACTTAATCCTCACCTCTGTCCTATTAGATAAGTATTATTAACACCATTAATCAATTTTAAAAAGAATCAGGGATGTGAAGTATCCTCCTTATAGGGGCCCTACCCATAAGTGTTAAACCCTGTTCAAATTCCTGAATGCTTCCCAGGTATTCCTGAATATGCCTGGATGTTTCCTCCAAGCCCAGCCCTGATCTGTATCCCCTTCATCCTCATCCCAACAAGTTTCTCTTGTAGCGTGAAGGATGCCTGAGCCCATGGAGCTTGGGTCCTTCGGATTCTAGGCAGCTGTCCACTTGCGTCTTGCCTTTACCTCCTGGACCGCCAGCTTCTGGGATTCATCTGTCTGTCTTGCATTTCCCACTTAGCAGTATTCCATTTCCATCGGGGCTCTGCCTTACCCTTGGTGGCTTGATGCTCCTGTTCTTCCCTGTCATTGCCACCAGCCTTCTTTCTCTTCAGAGGGGGGGAAACAATCCACTTATCTCTCCCACCTCATTTTCACTCTGGGCTTTAATGGCCTTACTCAGCAACTTCTTCCAAATAGCACCTGTAATATCCTATTTTCCACAACCCCATTTACCAGCCGAGTGTGATACTGTAAATAAAGAAATCTGGTTATAGGGGCCAAGAAGCCCATGAGTGCAACAACTCTTCCTTCTGCCAGGAAGAATTGGAAGCCTTGAAGGCCCCAGGATGGGAGGGGCTGGCAGGGAGGGCGCTGTCCTCCAGGATGATGCTTCTCAGAAGGTTTGAAGCCCCGTGGTTATTCCCTCCCTGAGTGTTTGCTGTGGCTCTTGCCTCCTGGCATTTTAAAGCTCTCATTTCCAGAAATCAAACGGACAGTCCTTATAAAACGGTGAGCTCCACTATAGTTGACCTTGCTGCTCTTTGACAGGGACCTTTAGAGACAGAATCCCCTGGGTTCAATCCTGCCTCCTATACATCCAGCTGGAGCCCTTGGGCACATGGCTCCATCTCGCTGACCTTTTTCTCTTCATCTATAAAATACGGGTGTTTATCTCTTCCGGGCAGATTAGTCAAAGGATAGAAAAAGATATCACCTATAGACTGCTCAGCACATGGCAGGTAATCAGAAATCGTAGTTACTAATGGGAAATCTCACAAATTTCTTATAACTGAGAACCTAGAAATTGCTTACCAGATCAATCCAAATGTGAGGTGATAGGGGTTGAAAAGGCCTAAGAAACATCTGAGCCCCCAACTCAGACCACCAGGTCACTGGAAAGCCAGGCTAGGATGGCATTCCTAGATGCTTTAAAGGGAGCTTCCCTGCTTGCCTGTGCCAGGCAGCTGCTTGCCTGACCTTGACCTCACGCTTGCGGCTCCCTTGGCTGCCCTGTATTATAAGAGGGATCCTGCAGACAACGCATCTCACACTCCCTCACCTGCTGGCTTTCATGAGCGTCCGGGATCAGTTGGCAGCTGAGGGGCAAAAACAAGCCAGGCTCTATCTACCTCTCTGTCTCTTTGCTTTGAGTGGCACTTGTGGCCATAACTATATTCCGAAATGGTTCCAGCTCTCACCAGTGTATCACTCCCTCTGGGGTCCCATCTCCCTCTAGAAGCCCTGGATCTTGTGCTCGGACAAAACCTCCACCTCCCTTTGTCCTTGTGAAACCGTGCAACTCAGATTGGGACTCGAACCCATACACCAAGACTTGAACTCGGCCAAAACCCAGATTGGAACTTGAACCCACGGTCTTTTAATTGAGATCACACAGCTGGTCTCAGGACTTAATGAAGCTCAGGTTCTTGATGTTTTGTTGCAGAGAGAATTCAGTGAGAGACAAAGTGAGAGGTTAGAAGTGGATTTATTTAGAGAGAAACACATTCCATAGACAGAGTGTGGGCCATCTCAGAAGGCGAGAGAGCCTCGAAATATGGCGTGGTTAGTTTTTATGGGCTGGGTAATTTCATAGGCTAATGAGTGGAAGGATTATTCCAACTATTTCAGGGGAAAGGGCAGGGATTTCCAGGAATTGGGCCACCGCCCACCTTTTGGCTTTTTATGGTTAGCTCTGAACTGTCGTGGCTCTGGTGGGTGTGTCATTTAGCTAATGTATCAATATTACAATGAGCATGCCCTGTGCTGAGGCTCAAGGTCCAATGGAAGTCGAATCTTCCGCCATCTTGGATCTAGTTAGTTCTAACCAGTTTTTGTCATGTCCTATGGCTGTGTCATTCTTTTAAATGTTGTGCCCTGCCCTCTTCCTTCCTATTTCACTTGCAGCCCAAGGATGGTGGTGAATCCCTGCTATTGTCAATTTTGCACTTTTCTCACCACCCCAAAATTTGGCTTTGTGGTGCTTCCAACACATTGTAACTGGTTCCTTATATCAAATCCCCTCTGTTGAACCACCTGGCATGGGTTTCCTATCTAGACTTTGACTGACACACAACTCAGACCCAGAAGACCCTGTTCTTCTCCCTGCAATTGTAATTTCCTAGGAAGAATCTGTAAAGCCAGATTTGGAGTAAAAACAATTTATTACATAGTGCCAGTCAAAAACCAAAAGCTTCTCTGTCATAGGAGTTGGCTTTCCCTTAGAGATCATCTGGTCTAAATCTTTTGTCCCTGATGAAGAATCTGAGGCCCTGAGAATTTGAAGGACATGCCCAAGGTCATTCCGTTAGTGGCTCTTCTTATTTTCCCAGTAAGTATTATCCCAAGGTGATTTGAATATCTTTATCTCCGTAGCACAAAGACAAACACCCCATATTTTTATTTCACTTGAAAGGGTTGGCCTGTATTTACACAGATATTTCCTGAAGGGCATGATGCAACTCTGCATCTTTGCATTGCAAATAAGTGTCAAATTCTAGTAAGTCAAATATAAATAATAGACAATGGTGTGGCAAGGCCTTGCTGGACTACTAAATCCGTCCCATTGTATCCCTATACATACAAATACTGATGTAGATATACAGATTTAGATAGAGAAAAAGACACAGATACAGAGAAAGGAACAGATAGAGATAGAGAAATAATGTTCTCTCCCTAGGTCATTTCTTGGTTTTAAAAGGAATGAAAACAGCATGCAATTCCACTCGCCATGCATAAATCATCACTGAGAAGGAGCCTGACAGCATCTTTGCAAACTTGACTTAGAGAATTGAAATGCACTGAAAGTTTCTTTCTTGATGACCCAAGTAAAACAGTTCAAGGGCAGAGCGGGCTTGGCGGTGAGCAGGGCTGAAGGGTAGGATGGCCTGGCTCACAACGATATGTGGGCACCCAGGAAGGGAAATTTAGAAAGAGGCTGTAATTGCAGGGGCTGCACCTGGGCTGGGACAGGACCGCTGGCTTTAGCAAAGAGTGTTCCTTTCCAAAACACAAAGTCTAAGACTGAGGCCATGGGTTAGAGTCAGGAGCTAAGTACAACAAGAAAACATGGCTATAACGTCAAAGAGGGGCTCTTCCAACCAGGAAACCAAGTCAGCCATGGGAGAAGTATACAGTGCTTTAGGAATCAAACAGAAACAAAGGCGACAAAGCTGAAGTTTGAAGCAAACGCCAAAACAAACCAAGAATGGATGTGCAGAAGATCTGACCAACTATTGGCCTGGAAACCCACTGAGCCTGAGCAAGGATGGCATCAATGAATGTGATGTTCATCCAAATCGATCTCTTGGGTTCATCCTTTGGGCCTGTAAAGGGGCCAGGGTCACATTCTATAGTTAGAGCCCCATTGTCTGGGCATAGCCCCAAAGAGGCTAAGACTTGGAATTCAACCTCACCAGTGCCAGGTGATGTCATCTGACCTGTGACCACTGACAGGCCACCTCTCAAATGTGTTTAATTTTACCTCCTGGGCAAGAGAGAGCTCAGGCCGCTGGGTGGGAATCACAGCAAACCTATATCAGCTTCCATACTGACAGCTCCCAAGCAGCATGGTCTGGAGCCCAGGAAACGTAAGTCCTGGTGCTAAATTGGTCTTCAGGAGCCTTCTGATCCAGCCTTATTTCTTTCTTTCTTTTTTTTTTTTTTTTTTTTAAATAGAGGATATCATGGCCAGCTGATTTTTTTTTTTTTTTTTTTAAATTTATGGCTGTGTTGGGTCTTCGTTTCTGCGCGAGGGCTTTCTCCAGCTGTGGCAAGCGGGGGCCACTCTTCATCGCGGTGCGCGGGCCTCTCACTGTCACGGCCTCTCCTGTTGCAGAGCACAGGCTCCAGACGCGCAGGCTCAGCAATTGTGGCTCACGGGCCCAGCTGCTCCGCGGCACGCGGAATCCTCCCAGACCAGGGCTCGAACCTGTGTCCCCTGCATTGGCAGGCAGACTCTCAACCCCTGCGCCACCAGGGAAGCCCCCTTTTTTTTTTTTTAAATTAGCATTTCATTTTTTTTTTTTAAGTTTTATTGATTGATTGATTGATTGCTTGATTGCTGTGTTGGGTCTTCGTTTCCGTGCCAGGGCCTTCTCCAGTTGCGGCAAGCGGGGGCCACTCCTCATCGCGGTGCGCGGGCCTCTCACCATCGCGGCCTCTCCCGCTGCGGAGCACAGGTTCCAGACACGCAGGCTCAGCAGTTGTGGCTCACGGACCCAGTTGCTCCGCGGCATGTGGGATCCTCCCAGACCAGGGCGCGAACCCGTGTCCCCTGCATTAGCAGGCAGATTCCCAACCACTGCGCCACCAGGGAAGCCCCAGCCTTATTTCTGAGTCACGTTTACCACCTTCCCATCCTCCAGGAAGTCACAGAACATTCTTTTTCATTTCTCTCACCCTCTCTTTTAATCTTTTTATATTTTTCTGCCTACAGTGCTCAGTAAATATTTGTTGGATTTAAATTTGGAATTCTAAAATATATACAGTAGTGGGTTTTTGTATCAGCTTTATGCATTCAACAGAGTGTGGGTCTATCATATATGGAGCCCCAGCCTCAATAAATCCTGGCCCTCCCACGTTGGATGGCCTTTCCAGCTGAGGCTGGGGTGGTTGGCAAGAAGGAGAGGCAATCGTGGACCTCATTTGGGCAATGGAAGCAGGGAAGGCATCCAGTCAGGGCCCATGCACAGACTTTGTGGACATATGGTTGATCTCATCCACTATTGATCTAGCAGACTAGTTGAGTAACTGTCTCGTGAAAAGTAAGGAACATGCAGAATGAGACATGCCAAGCCCACTGCCCTCCCCAGGTTTGAAATCTTCTTGCGATATAAGATGTGAGTCAACCAAGCCTCTACCAGGGGAAGCTTTGTAAGGATAAACGAGAAAAGGGGAGAGAGCAGCATGACCTGGTGAAAGTGAGATGGGATTTGAAGCCCAGAAGACCTGAGTATCATTCCAGATCCATGTCTTAACAGCTCTGGGCTCTTCAATAAGCTTTTTAGCCTTGTGCCAGTATACACCAGTGTTGAAAAAAAAAAAAAGATAATAATAGTACCTTGCTCCTGGGCTTATTTTAAAGATTAAATGAGATATTTTTATTTTATTTTAAAAATAAAATTGCATTGGAGTTCGAAGAAGTGGGATATCTCTTTTGGCTTCAAGATCAAGGAAAATAACTTGGAGAAAATGCCAAAGGAGGCTTGAAGTACTGGATGCATTTGGTAGACAGAAAAAAAAAGCAAGGAGTGCATGTCCATGATGAGGAGGGAATGGCATGACTCCAGACACAGGGATGGGTATGCTTGGGAAATTTACCCCTTCTGGGCATGCTCTGGCTACTGAGTTCAAACCAATGTCTCTGTTTTCTGGACACTTTTTGCATTCTTATCTTTTTGCATTTCATCACTTGAATACCTTTTTTTTTTTTAATCCATGTATTATTCCAGGCACTAGACATATAGCCACAAACAAGACAGGTATGATGATCCCTACCCTCCAGGGGTTGATCACCAACATTTTTTTCCCTAAAAGCCTGTTGAGGTTCAGGCATACCGGTTCTGGCTTCTTCTGTATCCCTGTGCACACAGCAAGTACTTAATAATAAAAACTCATTGGTTAATCGGTTGATTTTGCTCCCCAAACTCTGCCTGCCCCTGGCCTCAGATTCTACTTGTAACTTCATTCAGTCTCCTTCCAAATGCCCACCTTAGATCTTGAGTCATGGTAGGCAAAGCAGTGTGAGGTCCACGCTCAGGACAAGGTAAGAAAAACCCAAAGTGTGAGCCAGCCCATGGTGACAGAGAAACAGTCTTTAATAAAAGTGAGATCCATGTACAAAAAAAAAAAACCAAAAACCAAAAACCTTCAAACAAGTAGATTGCATCCTGATGGACTTGATAGATACATAAATTGCTTGTTTGAGAATAAAAAATTTATTAAAAACACATACAGAACATTCAGACTGGTACTTAATAAAATAGCCTGTTTGTGCTTCTGTAAATGGATGAAATTTTGACAGAATTTTTTTGAATTCACTCATTATGACTCAATGAATATATTTTCAAATTAGCTTTATTGCCTTTAAAGTGGTAACTTAAAGGCATTTCAGTGCAGTGAGCGTGGTCCCTTTGGCAGAATATTTTCCTAATCAATGTTTGCTACTAATCTGACATGTGTCTCACCTGCCTTTGTGAGGATGGAATTTAATTTTATTCTTTCTTGATAGGCCTTGCCATTTGCAGAACACGTTATTCTAGAAGGAAGCTCCTTTGGTATTCAGACCAGGTTCTCCTGCATGTCTGCCAGCGCTCCCTCTCCAAGCATAAGTGAAGCATTCACAGGGGTGCTTTGAGCTAGGGAACCCTTTCACACCCCTTCCCCAAATACAGCAGAGATGTCTCATCAGTAAATACCCAAGCCTGGGGTCATCAGTCCCACGCAAAGCCCATGTCCAGCACACAGTGCCTCATCTTGAGACTTCCTGAGCTGGGTCTGCAGTCTGTTCCCCAGTGACCCATGGAATAAAGAACCTGAAATGATGGAGATTGGAAGAGACCTTGGGGTAAAGATAGACTGAAGAAATCAGGTCTGGGACTTCCCTGGCGGTCCAGTGGTTAAGACTTCACCTTCCAATGCAGGGGGTGCGGGTTCGATCCCTGGTCAGGGAGCTGAAATCCCACCCGCTTGCAGCCAAAAAACCAAAACAGGGGCTTCCCTGGTGGCGCAGTGGTTGAGAGTTTGCCTGCCAATGCAGGGGACACGGGTTCGCGCCCTGGTCTGGGAGGATCCCATATGCCGCGGAGCAACTGGGCCCGTGAGCCACAGCTACTGACCCTGCGCGTCTGGAGCCTGTGCTCCGCAACAGGAGAGGCCGCGACAGTGAGAGGCCCGCGCACCGCGATGAAGAGTGGCCCCCACTTGCCACAACTAGAGAAAGTCCTCGCACAGAAACGAAGACCCAACACAGCCAAAAATAAATTTTAAAAATGCTGGCTTAACTCCTAGAGAGTTTCATTGTAAAAAAAAAAAAAAAAAAAAAAAACCAAAACATAAAACAGAAGCAATATTGCAACAAATTCAATAAAGACTTTAAAAATGGTCCACATCAAAAAAAAAATCTTTAAAAAGGAAAAAAGAAATCAGGTCCATGTTACTGCGATTGACCTTGAGGGATAGTTTAGTTCAATGTCACCTTTCACAGAGGCCCAGAAGCCCACTAAGGACCCAGAACTAGACACAATGCCAGAAGAGGATCTCAGAAGTGCCCTATGTGGGCAGCCAAGGATGCTATGAGCTGGAGATATTAGTAGTTTAGAGGGTGTAAAACAACATGGGAAACAAGGTTCTGTCTTCGTTTTCCTGTGCTTTCTTTGAGCACATATTACAATGCAGAGCCCAAAAGCTGCCAGTCTCTTTTAGCACAGCCTCTAATCCTATTAAAAAGGATTATTCCATTGTCCTGGGCTATCAGATCTTTGTACGAACTCATTTAGGTCAACCTTTTAGGACACTTACACACACATTTAAAAAAAAAAAAGTTAAATAAGCCACTTGCCTTTGTCTCAAAGAGAGCCAAGCCTGGTAGGCTTGACTGTGTACAGCCCTTGTGTCTTTTCATTTTCTCTTGAAGCCTCATGCAAATCCTGTTTCTGTGACCCCTTTGGTTTCTCAGTTCTAACTGTAGATGGGGGAATGCCTGAGTAGGAGTCAGAGACTGGTAGTTTCCAGCGAAAGGACTAGAATGTTAAATCCACTTCAATCACCTCTACTTGCTATGAACTTCACCCTGAATTCCTTTAGTCAGCTCAAGCTCGAAGGAGAGCGAGGAGTAACAGAGACCAGAGCAGGATGGATGCGGGTGCCCAGTCGGGAGTCCAGAGGCCCCTTCTACTGGGCTTCTGAGTATCCAGTGACTCAGACCGACATCTGCCCAGGATGGTATTTAATGTCACAAGCCTAACAGTGCCCCTACCTCCCCATTCTGCTTTGCCCATTTCAAATAATGGCATCACCAATCATCCTCATCCAAACCAAAACCCTGAAGGCCTCACCTGCTCCTTCCTCATCTCTGTAACCCACACCCCATCAGTCTGCTTCATGGAGGTTCAGGTTTCTCAACCTCTCCCAAATCCTCCTGTAACAGGCAGCTTCCAACCTGCATCCCAGCGATTCCCCACCTCCTGTGTTCACATCCTTTTGTAATCCACACCCCTTGAGTGTGGGCTGGACCTAGTGATTTCTAACCAGTAGAATATGGCAAAGGTGATACAATGTCACTTCTGTCGTTAGGTTTCAGAAGACTATGACTTCCATCTTGTTCACACATTCTGTCTCCCTGGTTCTTCTCACCCGGTTCTTCTGTTGGAGAGAGGTCAGGGCAAGGAACTAAGGGTGGTCTCCAGCCAACAGCCAGCAAAGAACTGAGGTCCCCAGTCCGATAGCTCATGAGGAACCAAATCCTGCTAGCAACCACCAAAAGACCTTGGAAGGGGATCCTGCCCCAGCTGAACCTCAAGATGACAGTAGCCTGGTTGACACCTAAACTGCAGCTTGTGAGAGATCCTCAAGCTGAGGACCCAGTTCAGCCACACCCAGACTTCTGAGCCTCAAAAACTGTGAGATGCCAAACACGTATTGTTCTAAGCCACTCGTTTCAGGGTAATTTTTACACAACATATATAACTAATACAATCCCTCCCATTCCATCCTCTGCCCAGCCCTCATTTTCCCCTGCCTAGAAGATTCTAAAGAGCCACTTAATTGGTCTCCCCTGTATCTCCAATCTCAATCTGTCATCTTCAAGGCTATCAAGTGATCTTCTAAAACAAAGCAATGATCACATTGCCACCAAAGGGTGAAGGTCTAAGTCATCAACTTCCATTTCAACCAGATCAACTTCAATTCTACCCATTGTATGTCATATGCTTCTCAATTAGATTTCATTTGAAGGTGGAGATGGGGAGGAAGAAAATGATACTTTCACTGTAAAATTTTAAATTAGAAACAATTTGAGGACAGGGCAAATAGCCATGGGAGCATTTACAAATACTCTGATTCCCCAACTCTTGGACACATGGTAGGACTGCTCTTCTCTGCTTCCTTGTGGTGAGATGTGGCCCTGTGACTGGTGGGGGCCAATGAGATGTGAACGCACATGTCACTTTTAGATGAACATATTTAGTGGTGGTTGCTTGAATTCCACTTTTCTATTCCCTGTTGTGGAGCCTGGGACCCTGAGAGGCTATAAAGAGCAGAGCCCCCCTACTCACACATGTTATAGCCTGAGGGAGAAATAAACCTTTGCTGTGTTAAGTCCCTTAGGATCAAGTGTTATTTGTTACACAGCACAGCCCATCCTGCCCTGACTAACACAGAACAGCAGTGAATCGGTCCCACCTCTAATTTCATAGATTAGGAAACTAAGGAGAAAAGAAGTCATTGCCTGAGATTATCCAGTAAAGGGCCTATCCCAAGCACTAGCTGGGACACTAGGCCCCCTATTATGTCTATAAGCACCGATGAGGTGATCGCCCAAGTTTCTGTGAAGATGCCTACAGTTTCCCAGCAGAGGGGCTGGGAAGGAGCTAATACTCATGATAGGAAAGGGGTGACGTGTGCTGTTGCATGGGGAGTGGGAAATAGCGAGCTACAAACCTCTTGGGAGTTTACAGTAAGAGACTAGTAATTCGTAAAGAGTTTCCAGATTTTCAAGTCTTTTTTGCTGTGCTTTCAAGATGTGAAACTGGCCAGAGGGAAGGGCAATACTTAACCCAAATTCCTTCAAGCAAGTCATCCTTATTGCTGAGTGGCTTTTAAAGTGCTCCAAAATAGGCCCTTGGTCAGCTTCCAGCAGGGTGACTATATGCCCCGGCTTGCCCAGAATAGTCTTGGTTTACACCTATTGCCCTGACATAATTATTAGTAGCGCTCCCTTTCACTCTCAAACATGTCCCAGTTTGGAAGATAAGTTATACCGTCACTCTAGCTTTGAGACTACAGTTACTTGCCAAGCTTCATTTTCCTATTCACTCACTACAGACCACTGACCACTGACTGGTGGAAAAGGAAGAATTTCCACCAACCCAGAACTGCCAAAGAAAGTCAGCTTCAGGCAGCTGTTAGGCTGGCTGTGGGGATCCTGGTTTCCAGTCTCCTCTCTGATATCATCTGGCTACGTGATTTTTAAAAAGTTGACTTTCTTCCTTTGACCTCTGTGTTATGCAAATTAATGGAGCTGGATTGAATGGCCCTTTGATTTCCTTCCAGTCTTGGATTCCATAAACCTGTCTATTGGAGAGGTTTCCAACAATGGAGGAAATCTACAGGGGTACCAAGCATTGAATACAGATGGAATCAATCAGGCAGCCCATAGATATATTTACAACTTTTCATTTCAAATCCATGTAGATGCTGTTGTGATTAACGAAATGCAAAATC
The DNA here is from genome assembly GCF_949987535.1 of Balaenoptera acutorostrata. Lineage (NCBI taxonomy): Eukaryota > Metazoa > Chordata > Mammalia > Artiodactyla > Balaenopteridae > Balaenoptera > Balaenoptera acutorostrata. The sequence continues at coordinate 40,432,553 of NC_080066.1, read as the reverse complement.
TCTTAAAAGCATTACAGAATTCAGAGTCGCTGTGTGTCATTAGATATTTTCTCAATCCACAAGATGAGAAGTGCCGTTTGGGGAAGAATGGATACATGTATATGTATGTCTGAGTCCCTTTGTTGTGCACCTGAAACTATCACAAATTGTTAATTGGCTATACTCCAATATAAAATAAAAAGTTAAAAAAAAAAGATCAGGTTGGGGGAGGGGCATAAAAGGCAAAAAATATTGTCATTAGAAAAGGACATTCATAGTCAAACAGGTTGAGAACCACTGAGCTACAGGAAGCAATAAATAGAAGCATGCAAAATTTTGTGTCATCTGCATATTTGCTTGTTCTGGGGAAAGTTCATCAGCTTTTCGAATGAGTCTATGACCCAGATAAGATCCAAAATAACTGTTCTGGAAAAACAAGAAGCATTAATGATTTCCAGAAGCCCTGTTTAGCCCCATCCCTACCCACCCCCCAAATAATGATAACATTAGCTTCTATTTGTTTTATCCCTACTATGCAACAAAGATTATGCTAAGTGCTTTGCGTAGCCATCGAAGTCCCTAAAAGAAATGAGATAAGAAAACAAAGGCACAAAGGAAGGAAGTCACTTACCCTAAGTTTCTTCTGGGCAGAGGCAGGGCTCAGACTCAAGTGCCTGTAACTTGCATCTATATTCTCCTACTATGTAGTGCTGCCCACTGAACCCACTGCCCCCTGAGAGCTGAAACCCAGTGTCTGTTTCAAATGGTGTGCTTTCTTGAAGGAGAGCAGGACTGCCCAGACAGCAGGGAGTGGGAAGAGGGAGAGGGAAGGCTTAATACCTTCATGGCATCACGCCTCTCCTGCCAGTGATAGCAACAGCCATGGGAGCAATGGAAGGCTATTTCCCTTTAAGAGGAATATCAATAAATAAATAAATAAATAACTTTAAATTTTTAAAAAGTATCCTTTGAGGGTTTCCCTGGTGGCTCAGTGGTTAAGAACCTGCCTGCCAATGCAAGAGACACGGGTTCAAGCCTTGGTCTGGGAAGATCCCACATGCCACGGAGAAACTAAGCCCGTGCACGACAACTACTGAGCCTGCACTCTAGAGCCTGCGAGCCACAACTACTGAGCCCATGTGCCACAACTACTGAAGCCCGCGCGCCTAGAGCCCGTGCTCTGCAACAAGAGAACCCACCACAATGAGAAGCCCGCGCACTGCATCGAAGACTAGCCCCCGCTTGCCGCAACTAGAGAAAGCCTGCGCGCAGCAACGAAGACGCAATGCAGCCAAAAAATAAATAAATAAAAATAAATAAATACATTTATTAAAAAAAAAAGTAGCCTTTGAAATTGGCAGCAACCAGATTAGCTCTTGAGCTAAATTCTTTCCTCTTTTAATTAAACTGGAATTAAATGTTCTTTATTATTTTTCTGCTTTAGCATTTTGTGCTGTAAGGACCAGAGTGTAAGGCATGTGCAAAATAAATCTTCAGAGAAGGCAACACAGCCCTCACCTCCGAATTCCTAGGGCACTGGGCAGGTGAGCCAAGTGAGGACCAGAGAGGTGAATCTTTGGTCTCATGGGGCGTCCTGCACCTATAAGCCATGTACAAGGGGCTGGCAGGAAAGGGGGTGGGCTACACCAGACTTCTATCAGTTTCTTTCCTTCCTAAGTCAGCAGGTAGAAGATCCTCCGCCAGTGTTCCCACTTATTCCCGGGCCACAGCAGGCCTGTGCAAGGAGTCTCCCCAAACCTCCAAGCTCCCCAACCCAGCCCTGCCCCCACCATGCACCTCTGCCCGCCTCACCCTCCAGTCTTGTGACTCTTGCCTGCTTTCTCACTTGGGGTGTTGACAGCTACCTGATGATTCAAGACACATCCTCCTGGGGCTATGGAAGAAGATAGGACATTTCACTTAGAAAAGCAGCCCCCCACCGACTTCATCCAGTACCCCAATCTCAGTTCTGTAGGGTGGGAGGCTGCAAGGGTTTGTGCTTAGCTGCTTTTTGAGCAACCAGAAGGATGAGGTAAAGGGTACCAGTGGCTGCCTTTGCTCTGGCACATTTGAACTCAAACAAAATAATATCTTTCATCTTATATCTTGCTTTACCCTAAAGATTCTATTGGCCTTTAACTATTTGTTTCAAGAGCCACTCTCATCACAGGAAAATGTTGGCATCTTAAAAGAGAAGTTTCTTTTTTTCTTTCTCTTCCTCTATCAAAAAATATGTGGCAGAGAGGGGTAGTGTTCATGGAATAGTCCATGTGTTCCTCTGTGGTTCCCAGGGTACGTCATGGCCTGTGCGGCAAATGATATGGGAACGAAAGTGACAGGTGACACTTCTGCATGAGTCTTCTGTGTGATCCACAGTGGTGAACAGCTGATGCTTCCTCTCTCTCTCTCTTTCCTTGCTGGAGCAGCTCTGGAGGCCCCGTGTTCCAGGTGGCACGTCTACCCAAAGGAAGCCACCTGGATCTCCATCACTGCTTGGAAGAGGGCAGCTCCGAGAGTCACCCAGCCATTATGCACTGGGTAAGCGAGAAATAAACTTCTATTGTGTAAGCCTCTGACAGGTCTGTCTGCTTGTTACTGCAGCACAGTCCATTCTAATACAACGCCAAAGCTGTTCAGTGTGGTGTCACAGGAATGCTCTTCTCTAAGCCAGCCAGGCCTGGCACGTGTGTAAGCCCACAGCTACAGCAGCCACTACAATGACAGGAATTTATCGTGTGCCTTCTCTCTCCAGCGCAGCCATCAAAGTGGCTCAGCTCCACTGTCTAACTCTCTGTTCCAAGTTTCATGGTCTCAAGGCAGAGATCATGTAATTGGCCCCATCAGAGCCATCAGTCATGGCATAGAGGGGGTCGTGGGGCACTGACACGGCCAGGAGGGTCCCGTTCCTATGTACTGGGTCTTTCCAGGAGGAGGGCAAATGACCATGACTATGAGATGGGTAACCACCCCAATCATTGTTGATGGCAGTCCTGCATAGCCAGCTTTCCTGATGCATCCTGAAAGCCAATCGTGATTAAGATCCAAAACAAAACAAAACAAATCAGTGTTGATGTGCAGGAGGGTGAGGAAAAGAAGGGATATGGGGGAAGAAAGGAGGTTCCAAAGAAATGAGACGAGGCCAGAAACGAAGGAGTGGTGGCTGGGGGTGGAAAAGAAGCCACTTCACAGAGTCAAGAGGAAGCATCCCAACCAGAGCACAACAGAAGAAGAAACTGTTTATACCACAAGGAATGCTGCACGGTGTATGTATAAATATAGGCACGTATACATATACACATTGTAAGGACCTCCTTCAGAAAGAACTGGGCAGGGCCCAGCTCCTCACCCCGACCCCATCCTGGGCTCTCCTGAAACCTGCCGTGCCGGGTTAGACAGCCAGCATCCCAGCAGTTGCACATACTCCGGAGAGCAAAGCCATTCACAGAAAACCTTTATTGATCCCCCCTCTGCTGGTCTTCTTTGAGACTCCAGTTTTCCTGGTTTTGGTCATTACTTGTGACCAGGATGTATGGTCTCTCACCAGTTGGTCATTTCACAGTCGGATCTGTACTCAGATTGCAATGGTTCCAAGTCCCCATTCCCCTTCCCAAATAGGAACTTACCCCCAGCAGAGTATCTACTGGCTCCCCCCAAATTTTTACATGTGCCCACAGAGTAATCCGTAGCTGTCTTCACAACAGACTGCCCCTCCTGTCATTCTCCTCCACCTGCCATTTGTCGATTTCTGCTGCCTGAGAACCACCTGAGGGGGGCTTCTCTGCAGAGGGGAGCCCTGCTGTCCCCGTTCTCCTGGAACTTACAATCCTCAGGAAGTTGGGACTGCCCTGGCTTCCACATCCCTGCAGGGAAATCACAGCTTCCTCCTCAACCTGGCCACTCTGGGGCACCTCAGCTCTAACGCGGCCTCGTGGGGCCCTGAGACTCACATGGACTCTCCAGACCAATTCTGTCAACTTTTGACTTACATGCTTTAACATGGGGGTCCAAACCAAGCCTGAGGGGCAGATGGAAAAGACTCTCAACCGCAATCTCTCTTGTCCATCTTCTTTCCCCTTAACCCTCAATCAGAATGTTTTTCCCATCCCCAATCCCCGGTTACTTTCTTGTCCATAAGCAGAGGATTGGCAGGTGGGTTTGTCTATACTTTCAGTCTCAGAGTCCCAGCTCAGCCAAACTAAAATGCCCTGACTGAGATGCCTGAGACTCCAGGCTGCATATGGAAGGTTCATTAGGTAAGGGTGATCCAAGCTGACAGCAAAAGACAAGGATTCTGCAAAGTTCATTGCCACTGATAAGAATCAGAAACAGGGGGGCTTCCCTGGTGGCGCAGTGGTTGAGAATCTGCCTGCCAATGCAGGGGTCACGGGTTCGAGCCCTGGTCTGGGAAGATCCCACATGCCGCGGAGCAACTAGGCCCGTGAGCCACAATTACTGAGCCTGCGCGTCTGGAGCCTGTGCTCCGCAACAAGAGAGGCCACGATAGTGAGAAGCCTACGCACCGCGACGAAGAGTGGCCCCCGCTCGCCGCAGCTAGAGAAAGCCCTTGTACAGAAACGAAGACCCAACACAGCCATAAATAAATAAATTAATTAAAAAAAAAAAAAAAGAGAGCAAGAGAATGCAGGCTGGTAATCCTAGCCTCCTGTTCACAGGCATCACAATATATTCTTAAAAAAAAAAAAAAAAAGAACCGGAAACAGTTTTTCACCTGATACATGATAATTCACCTATACTCTCCCAAAATGACTGAGTTCCTGGTATAAAGAGGAAGAAAAGAGAATGGTCTAGGGCCTGGAGCAGTTCAATCAGAGGGATTCCACCAGCCTCATTAAATTCTGGCTCTTCTCCTCCTACCTCTGATATCTGGTCCACCTTCACCTGTGAACCACTGTTTCTGGGACCTGGGAGAAAATGGCTGTTCACAGTTCTAATGACAGGTGCAAATCTCCCCTGATCCACCCAATCTGCATGAGGGAGGAAACAAGAGACAGAAAAACTTACTTACTTACTTGCTAGAAGTGCTTGACAGTCCCTCCCAAAGGGATTTGCTACTCTAAGTTTGGGGTGGAAACAGGGGGATCAGGAACGCAGGAGGCAGATCCATGAGGCAGTGGCTGAGCTCTCTTCATCCAGAAACACCCTTAATTGCCCGTCATACATGGGCATACACATATATATGGATGCACATGCACATGTGAACGCAGGCACTCAGTGACAAGGCTGCATGCATGGGGCACCATCAAGGAGCAGCCTAATGCTCTCTAAAATTATGAAGCGTCAACAAAGACCTCCCTTTCTCAGGGTGGACCGCCCTTTCAGGGCATCAGCAAAGGAAAGCCCACCGAGACCTGAAAGACCCAGAGAAGAAGATGCATCACCTGGGTGGGACTACAGGGGATCTTTTTCTTGCTGCCAGTTTCCTTAGAAAGGAAACTGGGAGAATAAGAGTCTCATCCAGTCCTGACCTTCAAGGTCTCAGGTGCTTACCCTCCTCTGCAGGTGGGTGAGAAGGAAGCTGCTATCAGGTTTCTGCAAGAAGCCTGAGCCATGTCACACATTTTTTCCCTCCCTGAACGCGAATCCAGCCACAACTCTGAGATCTGTCACACCTCTAAAACCAGTTTTAGTCACCTCTTTGTTATTCCAGCTTCCCTGCATGGCCCCTTATTTTATTTAATTTTTTTGCTGTGGATTTGTCGTATATGGCCTTTATTATGTTGAAGTAGGTTCCCTCTACGCCCACTTTCTGGAGAGTTTTTATCATAAGTGGGTGTTGACAGTAGGTGCTCAATACATGTTTATTGATTAAATAAATGCCCACAATGCCACAGGCTTTGTACTGGACACTGGGGTACAGATGTCAACAAGATTGTAATAGGACCTGGCCAAAATCAGAAATGGCTCTCCAGCCATAAAAAAGAATGAAATTTTTGCCATTTGCAGCAACATGGATGGACTTGGAGGGCATTATGACAAGTGAAATAAGTCAGATAGAGAAAGACAAACACTGCATGATATCAATTATATGTGGAATCTAAAAAAATACAATGAATGAGTAAATACAATAAAAAAGAAACAGTGGGGAGAGGGAAGGGGGGAGGAGAAATATAGGGGTAGAGGAGTAAGAGGTACAAACTATTAGGTGTAAAATAAGCTGCAAGGATATATTGTACAACATGGGGAATATAGTCAATATTTTACAATAACTATAAAAAGTATATCCTTTAAACATTGTGAATCACACTATATTGTACACCTGTAACTTATATAATATTGTACAGCAACTATACTTCAATAAAAATTTAAATTAAAAAAAAAGTGGGTGTTGAATTTTGTCAAAAGCTTTTTCTGCATCTATGGAGATGATCATATGGTTTTTATTCTTCAGTTTGTTAATATGGTGTATCACATTGATTGATGTGCGTATATTGAAGAATCCTTGCATCCCTGGGATAAATCCCACTTGATCATGGCGCATGATCCTTTTAATGTGTGGTTGGATTCTGTTTGCTAGTATTTTGTTGAGGATTTTTGCATCTATATTCATCAGTGATATTGGTCTGTAATTTTCTTTTTTTATAGTATCTTTGTCTGGTTTGAATATCAGGGTGATGGTGGCCTCACAGAATGAGTTTGGGAGTGTCCTTCCTCTGCAATTTTTTGGAAGAGTTTGAGAAAGATGGGTGTTAGCTGTTCTCTAAATGTTTGATAGAATTCACCTGTGAAGCCTTCTGGTCCTGGACTTTTGTTTGGTGGAAGATTTTTAATCACAGTTTCAATTTCATTACTTGTGATTGGTCTGTTCATATTTTCTATTTCTTCCTGGTTCAGTCTTGGAAGGTTATACCTTTCTAAGAATTTGTCCATTTCTTCCAGGTTGTCCGTTTTATTGGCATAGAGTTGCTTGTGGTAGTCTCTTAAGATGCTTTGTATTTCTGCCGTGTCTGTTGTAACTTCTCCTTTTTCATTTCTAATTTTATTGTTTTGAGTCCTCTCCCTCTTTTTCTTGATGAGTCTGGCTAATGGTTTATCGATTTCATTTATCTTCTCAATGAACCAGCTTTTAGTTTTACTGATCTTTGCTATTGTTTTCTTTGTTTCTATTTCATTTATTTCTGCTCTGATCTTTATGATTTCTTTCCTTCTGCTAAGTTTGGCTTTTGTTTGTTCTTCTTTCTCTAGTACCTTTAGGTGTAATGTTAGACTGTTTATTTGAGATTTCTCTTGTTTCTTGAGGTAGGCTTGTATAGCTATAAACTTCCCTCTTAGAGCTGCTTTTGCTGCATCTCATAGGTTTTGGATCATCGTGTTTTCATTGTCATTTGTCTTTAGGTGTTTTTTGATTTCCTCTTTGATTTCTTCAGTGATCTCTTGGTTATTTAGTAACGTATTGTTTAGCCTCCATGTATTTGTGTTTTTATGGTTTTTTCCCTGTACTTAATTTCTAATCTCATAGCATTGTGGTCAGAAAAGATGCTTGATATGATTTCAATTTTCTTAAATTTACTGAGGCTTGATTTGTGACCCAAGATGTGATCTATCCTGGAGAATGTTCCATGCACACTTGAGAAGAAAGTGTAATCTGCTGTTTTTGGATGGAATGTCAATTAAATCTGTCTGGTCTATTGTGTCATTTAAAGCTTGTGTTTCCTTATTAATTTTCTGTTTGGATGATCTGTCCATTGGTGTAAGTGAGGTGTTAAAGTCCCCCACTATTATTGTGTTACTGTCAATTTCCTCTTTTAGAGCTGTTAGCAGTTGCCTTATGTATTGAGGTGTTCCTATGTTGGGTGCATATATATTTATAATTGTTATATCTTCTTCTTGGATTGATGCCTTGATCATTATGTAGTGTCCTTCCTTGTCTCTTGTAACATTCTTTATTTTAAAGTCTATTTTATCTGATATGAGTATTGCTACTCCAGCTTTCTTTTGATTTCCATTTGCATGGAATATCTTTTTCGATCCCCTCACTTTCAGTCTGTATGTGTCCCTAGGTCTGAAGTGGGTCTCTTGTAGACAGCATATACATGGGTCTTGTTTTTGTATCCATTCAGTGAGCCTGTGTCTTTTGGCTGGAGCATTTAATCCATTCACGTTTAAGGTAATTATCGATATGTATATTCCTATGACCATTTTCTTAATTGTTTTGGGTTTGTTTTTGTAGGTCCTTTTTTTCTCTTGTGTTTCCCACTTAGAGAAGTTCCTTTAGCATTTGCTGTAGAGCTGGTTTGGTGGTGCTGAATTCTCTTAGCTTTTGCTTGTCTGTAAATCTTTTGATTTCTCCATTGAATCTGAATGAGATCCTTGCTGGGTAGAGTAATCTTGGTTGTAGGTTCTTCCCTTTCATCACTTTAAGTATATCATGCCACTCCCTTCTGGCTTGTAGAGTTTCTGCTGAGAAATCAGCTGCTAACCTTATGGGAGTTCCCTTGTATGTTATTTGTCATTTTTCCCTTGCTGCTTTCAATAATTTTTGCCAATTTGATTACTATGTGTCTCGGCATGCTTCTCTGTGGGTTTATCCTGTATGGGACTCTCTGCGCTTCCTGGACTTGGGTGGCTATTTCCTTTCCCATGTTAGGGAAGTTTTCGACTATAATCTCTTCAAATATTTTCTCGGGTCCTTTCTCTCTCTCTTCTCCTTCTGGGACCCCTATAATGTGAATGTTGTTGCGTTTAATGTTGTCCCAGAGGTCTCGTAGGCTGTCTTCATTTCTTTTCATTCTTTTTTCTTTATTCTGTTCCGCAGCAGTGAATTCCACCATTCTGTCTTCCAGGTCACTTATCCATTCTTCTGCCTCAGTTATTCTGCTACTGATTCCTTCTAGTGTATTTTTCATTTCAGTTATTGCATTGTTCATCTCTGTTTGTTTGTTCTTTAATTCTTCTAGGTCTTTGTTAAACATTTCTTGCATCTTCTTGATCTTTGCCTCCATTCTTTTTCCGAGGTCCTGGATCATCTTCACTATCATTATTCTGAATTCTTTTTCTGGAAGATTGACTATCTCCATTTCATTTAGTTGTTTTTCTGGGGTTTTATCTTGTTCCTTCATCTGGTACATAGCCCTCTGCCTTTTCATCTTGTCTATCTTTCTGTGAATGTGGTTTTTGTTCCACAGCCTGCTGGACTGTAGTTCTTCTTGCTTCTGCTGTCTGCCCTCTGGTGTATGAGGCTATCTAAGAGGCTTGTGGACGTGTCCTGATCTCCTTTTGAATAGTCCTCACAGTTATTTCTTCCCAATACCAAAAAAAAAGAAAAAGAAAAGAACATACCCTAATTGGCTCAGATTGAGTAAAACTCAATGGCCAAGAAAAGAGGCAGAGACACTGTGGTTGGGGTGTTTGCAGCCAGATTGAAAGAAAAGTGAATTTCCTTGCCCCCCAAGAGTGCAAGGTCCTTCTTAATTAAGTGCTACAACCGTTTGGGTGTTGCCTCGAGCTGATGCTGAGCTCGCTGCCCTTTAACCTCTGGATGGTCTCCCTCCTTCTTCTCTGATGTGGTAAAGGGAGCTTCTCTGCCACAAAGGTTGAAAAGCAGTTATCACTAAACTCCTTTGTGGCATTTTCCCCAAACACAAAAGATGGGCGTCTGGAGCTCTAGCCGAAACAAGAAGCTCTTCACACTTAGCTCAACAGCACAAAAATATGCTGGGTGAGGACAGCAGTACCAGCCCTGACTGTGGGGCTGCACATTCTTGCTTTGGACTGGAGACAGGAAGCCAATTTCCCCAGTATGTGTATAAGGGGGGAGGGCTGAGACACCTGTTAGCGACCCCTGCCCCATGGAGAGTCCCTTTGGCCAGGGGGCTTGACTGAACAGCTTGTTCAGGTGTGGATGAGCCCCGCTCACTTCTGGAAGACTCCTGACAGCTATCCTATCCTGTCCATCCTGGCTAAGGGGAAGCCTGCCTACAAAACACACTAGTCAACTGTTGATTTTGATTCAAAGCAAGGGGTTGACCCGGGCACCCTAGCCAGCAGAGATGATGCAGCTGTTTATGGCGCTGGATGGAGGGGACCTTCCTGGTGCAGCATGAGGCTGGCCCCAAAGTGATCCTCAGGGCCCTCCATCCACCCATCAGAGCTGAGTGTCGAAAGCTTCCCGCAGAGCACAGCAACAGTCTATTCCAAAAGCAATTTAAAGGGCCAAAGTAATTGACTTTCTATTAGCTTCCTTGAGGGACTGTTTCATTCCATCGACCTTTGGTCATATACAGACGTAATGTCTAACTCAGTGAGGCGAGAACAATTAGCAAGGTCCCAAATTGTGTTTCTCTGGCACCGTTTATTATAGCGACCCGTGTTTGAAGTTAGGACAACTGCTTCACAAGAGCTGTTAACAAGGGCCTGCACTTCATAACCTTAAATTACCCCAGGGAGACAGGCTCTGTAAACACACTTATGGGTCCTAACAGCTCTAATTAAGAAGGTCTGCCTTCTTAAATGGACCCTTGAAGACGAGGCTCTCTGAAAATACAAATCGGGAGCCTTAAGCAATTCTACATTGCTTTCCAGATTCTGTTCTCAGTGCAGTGGGAGGACCAGAGATAAATCAGAACACATCCGTGACCCTAGAGCTCATACTCTAGTGGACAAAAGAATACAGGAGGCAAGTAATAAGCAGATTGCAGTAGGCACTATTAAGGTCAAAAATAGATTACTATGGTCATGTGGTTAAGATGGTTTCAAGAGGGATTCACCCAAGCTATCCCTCAGGCAAGTAAAGGTGGAAGATAAAAGAGAGACATACATGTAGAAAGCAAGTTCACAGGTGAGTTGAATTTGCTGGTCTGGAGACCACACTTTGAGAACCACCATATTGGAAAGTACTCTGGCTGCAAGTGAGAGGAACTCACCACAAACTTGCTTTAGCAAAGAAAATTGAGAGCAAGTCATTAGCTCACTGAAACAGAAAGTTTCATAGCAAGGGTAGGCTTCAGGCACAGCTGGATCTAGGGGCTTAAATAATGTCATCAGCCTTTAGCCACTCTCTCCATTTCCAAGCTCCATTTTCTCCTCTCTTAGTATCACCTTCAGGTAAACTCTCTGTACGTAGTACCCCTGATATTTCAAATTTATAATTTTATTATAACCATAAACCCCAGAAAAAAGGAAATTTGCTGTCTCAACAGTTAAAGAAGTCCCAGAACTGACATTTTGGTGATTTGGCATAGGTCAAATGCCCATACCTGGCCCATCTGAGAAGATGGAATATTCTGATTGGCCAGGCACAGATCATGTACACACAACTTCTGGACTCCTGGACTAAAACTAAGGTGTGAATGAGTCCCTTTCTTCTGCCCAGAAAATGAAGTGCTGTTAAAACAAACAAAAAAATCAGAATGAATTTGTGGCACATAGGAACAACTGAGGTTTTACAGGTAGATACCTACCTGGTCAAAAAATGATGCCAAGCAAGGGAATTTAAATGTCATTAACATGATTGACAAAAGGTTTTTTTTTCTTTTTCTTCTTTTTTTTAAATCCTACATTATAGGAGGCATTCTCCAGTGACCCGAGGATATAGACATACAGGATACTCATTTGTGATATAGTTTTCCAAAATGTGTTCCCCAGAACACTAGAGCTACAAAGTTTTAAGGTGTATCTCTAACAAAGAGGGGTTATACCAAGTGAAACAGATTAATGAAGGACTTCTCAGGGATTTTAAATGTTAATGAGCATTGTAAATCTTCAAGAGGGGCATATGATGAGCAGAATTTCCCAATAGAAACCCTCCTGCCTTATTTTTTTTCCAAGAAGTCACTCTTGGCATTCATGTTCTACAGAACATGCTTTGAAAATATACCTTTAGAATGATTCATCTGGTGATGGGCAGGTTGGTGGGGGTGGGGGTGGGGGGGCTGGATTGGAAGGAAGAATTGGAAAAGAAAGGACTCTGAGAACTGTTTTTCTTCAGCTCCTCCCAACCTCTCTGCAGATTCCACCTGCCCATCCCCCTCTTCCCAATATACACACACAATTCCTGAGCCTGAAAGGACCAGGACAGAGTCTATATTGACAACATCTCAGTCAGTCACACTTCCCCTGATAACCACAGCATCACACTGGTGGTGCCACTTCTGTTTCCCTCCCAGCAGCCACGTCCTGGCACACAGCCTGTTTAGCTGCGACCCTGTTTCAGACTGGAGATACCACCAGTCCCACTGCAAAGGGCTGGATTCTACAACTCACATTTCCACCCATTGACGGGGAGGTGCACATTTGTTTCCTGGGGTGTCCTGGCAGAATGGAAAATGTGAGCTAGGATCAGCACAGAGACAGAGACTGGGGAAACTGACTCCAAGCACAAGGGCATCAAAACAATAAGTGGGGGAAACAGCATGAGCTTTGGAACCAGGGCAAGCTGGCGTTTCCCATTTGTGAGTCTCTGTTTACTCATGTGTAATAATAATATTATGTCCTTTATTGAGTCCTCAATGTGACTGATCATCACCTGGGACATTTTTTAAAGAAAATAGTTTTCTGGGTCTCCCTTGAGACCTCCTAAATCAGAATCTCCAGGAAAGAGGTGTAGGTGAGGTGGGATGGGCATGTGATGACCAAGGCCTTCCAGGTTGGAGAGCACTAATCCCAGGTTTACCAAACCTGCCTGATCAGAGGGATCATCTAAGCACTTGACTGAAACACTAATATTCTGGCATCTTCCCTAAAGAATTCAATTCCGTGGATTTGGGATGGCTACCTGAGAATCTGTATTTGTAATTTGCCCCTGGTGATTCTTATAATCAGATAGAGTTTGGGAAACAAATCTATAAATTATTTCAAGGTTTCTTAACCCTGGCTGCATATTAGAATCACAAGGGGAGTTTTAAAAACACTCAATTTCCAGGTCTGACCAGAATAATCTCCATGAATGGGGTCCAGGCATCAGTTGTTTTTTTTTTTTTTTAAAAAAGCTCCCCATGTGGTTCAAATGATCCACTGGTCTACTTCATAAATTTGGATAAAGGCTTAAGTGAGATCATATAGATACAACAATTAGTGCAGTGCATGACAAATACTAAACATCCAATAAATATCATTAATTAATGTAACCTGAACAATGTGAAAATGCAATAAAGTGGTCTTAAATTTTTTAACTCAAAAGCTTTGGGCTTTTCTTTAATAATTCAAATATACAGTAGAGAGAGGAGTATAACAGGCTTTCATATACTCATTACCCAGAATTTTTTAATATCAAAATTTTGACATATTTGCTCCGATTTTAATTTTAAAAAGCCGTGATCAATACAATTCAGATTTCTTATACCCCCTTCCTTTCACAGAGACAATCAATCTACTGACATTTGTTTCCATTCTTTTGGTTCTTTCTACAAATACCTTTATACACATGTACTTACCCATAAACCACAGAGAATATGGTTGTATATGTGTTATAACTGTACATAAATGATAGTATGTTCTAGGTATCATACTAAAACTTTCTTTTGAGTCAACATTTGTGTGAAGTTCATCCATATTGAAGCATTTAAGATCAATTTTATTTATTACAATCACTGTTAAATCTATCATATGAATAAACCACACTTTATGTATAACATTTCCGCACTGATGGACAATGTTTCCAATTATAAACTACTGAAAACATTACTGCATGGAAATCCTTATACACATTCACCTTGAATAAGAGGAAATATTTCTATCTGGCACGTTCCTAGAAGTATAAAGTTAGGGTTATAGGATCCGTGCATCTTCACCTTCACAATGTATTGACACTTGCCTTCGAGAGTGGCTATAACAAATGTCTGTCTCCCATCAATGTATGGCAGATCCATTTTCCCCCATCCTTACCGACATTTGGTATTATTAATGTTGTACTAAATAGAAACAAACTCTGGTTGATTCGAGTAGGGGAAAAAAAACTTATGTAAAAGACTTTGAGTGGTTGACAGAACCACTGCTATGAAGGCTGGGAACAAGATTCACAGCTACTCAGCTCAGCATAACATTCAAAATCCAGTCCAGTGAGGATACCATTATCAGGCTGCCATCAACTCCAAGCACTGCACACTGTACCTACACCACTTACACTCCTAACACTGCTTGCTAGAGACCTGGGTCATCACCCCGCATGTGGACCCAACACTCTATTGCCCCACTAGTATCACTACCCCCTGGAAGAATTACTCACCGTCAGCAGCATCTGATTGGTGGAGCCCACGTCATGTGCCCCATGCCTGAGCTGCACTAGCAACTAGCATTTTCAGCTTCCTAGAGGAAAGCTGACTTTACCTCAAACAAAAAGTAGGGAAAATCCCCAAACATAGGAAGGCAGCTTAGATGCTAGATGGATAAGATTGACAAATATCCATTACATTGATTGATGAATATGAAAAGTATACTGTTGTCGGTTTCATTTGCATTTCCTTATTACTATGAATTTTGAACATCTTTTGCATTTTTATAGCCCATTTGAGTTTCCTCTTCTGGAAAACATGCTTCATATATTTTCTTTATATTTTTCACTGAGTTGTTTGCTATTTAGTATTGATATGTAGTCATTTGTATATTCTAGATAATCATCTTTTGTCAGTTATATGTGGCAAATATATTCTTCTCTTGCTTGTATTTTCACTATATTTTATGACATCTTTGGTTGTGCAGAAGTTTTTAATTTTAATATTGTTAAATGTATTGATAAATTCCTTTAAGAGTTGTGCTTTTTGGTCCTGCTTAAGAAATTTTGTCATAAGTTCTGAAAGATATTCTACTATGTTACCTCTAAAAGTTTTATTAAAGTTTTTATTTTTAGATTTAGATCTTGAATTCATCTGGAATTCATTTGTGCAGATGGGGTAAGATAGGGATTACATTTGTATACATATATATTTTTCCCTGTAAACAGCCAATTTCTTTTTCCCACTGATTTGTAACGACACTTCAGTCTGATACTGTACCACCATTTTTGTTTTTGTCAGCTTATAGGAACTTCATTATAAAGCCGTACTGCCAAGTATGGTAGCCATAAGCCACATGTGACTACTTAAATTTACATTAATTAAAAGTACATGATATAAAGAATTTTATTTCTCAGTCTCACAAGCTACACGTGGCCAGTAGCTACCACACTGGGTAGCTTAGAGTTTGAAAATTTCTATCATCATATAAAATTCTATTGGGTTTTCCTATAATATTGGTCACTTGGTTCTACTCTCATCCTATTACGCACTTAAGAAATTATTGTGGCTTTATAAGTATTGATACTAGATAGGGGAAAGTCTCTTACAAATTCCCCCTCCTTATTATACTTCAAAATTGACTTAGCTATTCTTAGACATATATACTTCAAAACAAATTTTAAAATCAATTTATAAAGTTCTATGAAAAGTCCTATGTGGATTTTATTTAGAATTTTATTGAATTTATAGTTTATTATCTGAGGAATTCACATCTTTATAATATCGTGCCTTCCCATTCATGACTGTGATGTATTTCTGGGTTTACTCAGGTTTTTATATCACTTAATAAACTTTTATAATTTTCTCCATATTTTTCTCTGCAGGTCTTTTATTATATTTATTCCTTGTTACCTTACAGTTCTTCTGACTATTGTGAATGAATTTTTTATAAAGTACATTATCTAGTTGGTAGAATATAGAATCTATTAGCTATTATCTGTTGATCTTATAGCCATGATTTTTACACCTATTCTAATTTTTCAGTAGATTTGCTTATATTTTTATATAGATAATCATTCATGCATCTGCAAATAATAAAATTTTCCTTCTTTATAACCCTTATATCTCATTTCTTTATTTTGTCTTTGAGCATTGACTAAGCCCTTCAGTACATATTGAATAGTAATAATGAGGAAAGAATCTTCTGGAATGGTCTCTGATAGTAATGGGCTCACTTCTAAGTATCACTAGCAAATATATTTTTGGTAGATACTGTCATGTTGAAGATTACTTCCTTTTTAGTTTGATATATTTCTAGTCATCAATAGATCTTCAAATTTCTCAAAAGCTTTTTTTCAGCATATCTTGAGATGATCATATGTTTAAGATTTATATGATAATATGGTAAATTAGTTTAATAGAATTTTTCATGGTAAGCCAAATTTGGACTCCTGAGATATATCCCATACTTACTTTGTTTTATTTTGTTTTTCACATCACATTTTCAAATTTATTTGTGAATGTCTTTAGGACTTTTTGCATCTAGGTTCTTGAATATGATTGAGCAATAATTTTCTTATACAATCCCTGTCTGACTTTTATCCCCTAAAAAAAAAAAAAAAATTATTTTGGGAGCTTTCCTTCCTCCCCCTCTCACCCCAGGACAATTTTGCATAAGATAAAGATGATCTCTTCACTGATAACCTTTAACTGTTCAGTTCAGATTTTTCTCTGTTCTCTAATAAATTTAGAGAAATCACATGGATTTTTTTTTTTTTTTAAGTTCCAAATTGCTCTTGTCTGGATATGGTGGTGATTCTGTTCATCTCAGTACCGAATGACAGAAGCTTTGGAAAATTATTTTAAAGGGTAAAATTTGGAAATTTCCAAATTCCAGTAGTCTTATAGGTAAAAAGTGGATACCACACAGATATATCAGTTTGATACAGTACCAAACAATGTGCATGGACTTTGGAGTGAGAAAGAAATGGATTCAAGCCCCAACTTTGACAGTTATAGCTAGGAGATGTTGGGCTAATTACTTAAGCTCTTTGAATCTTGATTTCTTCATACATGAAAGGGGGACAATAATAGTAATCCCCTCTTCCAGCTATTGGGAGAGTTACAGGAGCTGACATATGCAAGGTGCTTAGCTGATGTTCAGCTCAAGGTAAGCACTGAATAAATGGAAATGATTATTATTATAAGTCAGGGCTTGAGGAACCTAGTACTGTCCCTGAGCCCTGTTATACAAGTGAAAAAGTGTTCTCAGCTGGCATATGTTTTAAGAGGAAGAAGAAGGAGTGATTTGTGTGGTTTTCCCCATTGAGTAAAACTTGGGAAGTTATCTTATCCTCAAGGAGACTCATGGGAAACTGTTCAATCTCTCCAAAAGTTTGAAGGGCTGTCAAGGAAGGAAAGAGAACAATGAATCTCAGTGATTGGAATTAATGGGTTACAGCTTCAGGGAGACAGATTTAGCTCCACATCTCCTTCTGAGACGCAGGCCAGTTCCCTGGGCTCCCTTCCTTTCCTCTTCTCTGGTCCCCTGGGGTTTTCAATTCTTCTCCTTCTCCAGGATCATGAGGCACTCTCTATGTGGATTCTTCAGCCCGACACTGGAGCTACCCACAGGGTGGGGCATGGTATCCTCAGTTCTCTACTTCTTACCAGCACTTAAGGACACGGCCATAAATCCTTTCAGTTTAAAAGGTTTTCTGGACAACTCACTTTAGGAAATTGACAGAGGAAATGTCCAGGGTCCCAGAATCTCATGAAGCTGTTGCAGATGGGCCCTTTGTCTCTAAGTCCTGACTTCCTTATGAAAGATTGTAACTAATGGCTTTGTTGGATGCATCCCCACTTTTATTCCTGATCCCCACTTTTATCCCCACTTTTATTTCATGGGGGCCTCCCCCCTCCTTCCTCCATGAAAAGCTATCTTCTTAGTTTAAAAAGGCCATCAGGGCAGAGTAACAGATGTCTGCTGGTGTTTAAGTGGGTAATTTGCCTCTCTGAGCCCTCCAAGCTGGATGACCACTTGTCTCTGGGCCTCTGCACTTGTGCGTTTTTGGCATCCCTTCCTGGCATGTAAAGAAGTCCTCCTTGCCAGTTCTCTGGAGAAATGGAGGCGCAACAGCCATCCACATGGAATGAGACTGGAAACTTTTCCAGGGTTGAAATAAAAGGAAGTTGAATAAAGGGAGACTGCTGACTGCTCTTGTCCCCGAGCTGTGTGACTCCTTCCTCAGCCCTCTAGCCATCGGGATGTGCAGGAGCTGAAGGAAAGGCACCCCTGAAAACACATCACAGCCATCCAGTAGAAATCATGCACAGTAATATCTGCAAATAATTAAACAATGCATATCTGTGTTAAATTTTATTCTTGACAGGAAAGAATCGAGCCTTCGATGCTGAAGGTTTAACTTTGAGGCTCTTGTCACCATCGGTCCACGACTATTCTGGCTAGAACGTGGGCTTCCACCAAAATGTCTTCCCAGAGAAATGCTAATTGGACCCAGTCGTGGTCTTGGGTTCTTTGTATCTCCAAAGAAGGTTTGAGTTTTTCCTTGGACTCAATGGCTTATCGGTTTCCAAAACTTCTTTTGGATATCAATCTCCATTCCTTACTGTCTGAGAAGACTGCTTTCTGGATTCTCTAAGCCTGACCCCACAAGGTCAAGAAGGACTGTCTGCCTTCTTGCCATGTCCACGTGGACAGTTCTCTCTCGGGGGCATAGAGTCTAGGCAAGTCTACTCTTTTTTATAAAAGAGATGGGAATCAGTTGGATAAGGCAGGCTTATTCCTTCCAGGGTTAATTTTGAAGGATGTATAAATCACCCAGCTCTGCAAGACATGTGTTATGGTTCTGATAATCCCTAGCTGGCCCTGTGATTTTAACTACAAAAACACTCCTAACGTTCCCTTGGGAGATGTAGGTACTTGACTAAATGGTAATGAATGAAGCAGTCTTCGTATATGGTATTATCTGGAGAGATATGCCCCCCATTTGGAAAACACCTCTCCACGATGGAGAGAGAAATAAAAATAAAAGGCCTCTTATGAAATTATTAACTTGTCATTTAAGTCAACAGCAGTGATGCCATGATAGAAACCAGCAGTTGTGTCACATTATTTTATCGCTCTAATTGCATCAAGCACAGAGTAACTGTCTGGCAGAGATAAGATTAAGGGAAGCAGAGCCCTTCTGAAATTTCCAATAGACAGCCCCTGGATTTATGGACTGATTTTGTGTTTGGACATTAAGTTCAATTACTTTTCTTTAGTTCGGAAGAGTTCTGTCGCCAGAGAAATAGCATCTGGTTGATCTCTCACCACCCCGGCCCCACTCCCACCCCCTCACCCGGCGCTGATCTGCCCAGACAACACAGGGTCTCACTCTGGGAGACAGAGCCTGTCTATTTCCCTGTCCTCCGCCGTCTTCTCTTTTCCTATCTCCCTAGAGTCTCAGCAGGAGAGTCACAACCCTTCTTGTTGACTGAGAATTTCAGGATCAAAGCATAATAGATCACAGAATGTTGGTGGTGGGAGGGCCCAGTGGAGTCATCGAATCTGGCCCCTTGGCTCTACAATGGTGGAAACCGAGGTTCAGAGGGTGAGTGATTGCCCAAGGGCACATGGCGGGCCCTGCAAACAGAACCTGGGCTTCTAGTCTCCTGGGAAATACTAAGTTCACTTTTGCTCCTCACACAAGAAATCTGCCTTCTTTGGCTCACGCTGGCATGAATTCAGCCACCCCTGCCCCAGAATGTGTGTTTGCTTTTTAAAGCTGAAAACATAAGCATAGGGAAGTATGGGTCTTATATACTATCAGTCTCTGCTCCTCTTCCTCTCTCCTTCCTTTCTTTGAGGTGAAGAAGGGGAGAGGGGTAGATTCAGCCTGCCGTGGCTCCTACCTACTTCCAGGGTCATTAGGAAGTTGGAGATGCCACAAGAATTTGGGAACATTCCAGGTGGCCCATGGCAGGGCTTCTCCAATGTGGTTGCACAACTGAACGGCCTGATGAGCTTTTAAGAGCACAGATTTTTGTGTTCCTCCTGAGTTACCAATCAGAATCCCTGGAGGTGAGTTTATATATTTCATGTGTTTCTTACAGGCTTCTTCTGTGCCCAGCCCAGAACCAATGAACAGACCACTGTTTGGAAACCGTGGAGTTTAGAGTGGATAGAACAGAAATTTTCCAAAAAAAAAAAAAAAAAAAAACCCAGCTCTAGCTCATGTACCTCACTGTGACCTTGGGCAAGTTACTTAACCTCCTTGAGACTCAGTTATCCCATATGAAAAATGGGCTTTGGGGGTAGAATAAAACATAATGTGTATACATAATTATGTATACATAATATGCACACAATTTACATAACTGTATAATACTTACATATGGTACCTGCTCAACAAATGGCAGCTGTTGGTACCTGGACCACTCTAGGTCTTCAGGTTAGTATCCCATGGTTCCCCCACTTCCGGCGCCCCAGGACTCCTCCTTCACGATCAGAGCTCTGTTCTGACTATCCTCTTTGTGTGAGCACTGGACAATGGGAGGCCAGCTCCCTAAATGTTTCTGCTGTCAGTGAAACCATAAATCAGTAGAGAAATGGTGCTTCTGAGCTTGAAAACAGAATCTTTGTGACTGGTCTGCGAGGTGCATACAATTTCCTGTTCTGTTCTGTAAGCACTTAAGCTACTGTATACATATAGGACCTAGAGATCGTGGCTGGATTCCACCCTGGCTTGGCCCCGGGCCAAGCGGAGTTCTGCTGCGGTTTTGTCCATTTGGAAGGTCAGGCAAACAGAAAAGGGAGTTAGAAGGAAGGGAAGTGGAATCCTTGGTCCCAGCAGGAGAAGAACTACAGGAGTCTTCTCTCAGCAACTTACATCTACTGCCCACTCTCTCCTTTCCCTTCCAGCCATTCAATGGATAATATATAAAAGGGGCTTCTATTGCTGACAATTCATTTCATCTTAACTCATTGCAATTTGCCCCTGCATGCATTTGGTCACCGATGCCCTCCCAATCACAAATTCAGTGGCTTTACCATGATTTCATAGATATAAATTTGTTTCCCAGTACTTGGAAGAAAGGCACTTTTTTTTCTAAATTAATTTAACAAGCATTTATATAGAGCTTACACTGTGTCAGGCAATGTTCTGAGTTTGCTTTTCAAATGTGAACTTATTTAGTCCACATCACAGGCCTATGAATCTCCTCTTCTTCTGACCCCTCAATCACAAGGAATTCAAGTCTCCCGTGTAGGGTGGCCAATTGGTCCCAGTTTGCCCAGGACCTTCCTGGTTTTAACAGCGAGAGTCCCACATTTCGGGAAACCCTCATTCTGGGAAAACTGGCCACCCAAATCCCAATAGTAGATTTGGGAATTCATTCTCCTTTAATATTCTTTGAGAGATGCAAGTGATGATTGGAATTACATATAATTACTTTTTGGCTGTTAGAATATGTTTCTTTGGATGTCACACAAGGCAAAGACAGTCATGTGAAAAAGAGGTTTATTTGGGTCACAGTGTTCACCATCACTCTCCATTGAATGCTCCCCTACTTCAATTCCTGCCCATTCATTCTCCAAAATCCAGTTCACCTCCCACCTCACACTTGGCTCCTTCCCTGAACACTCTAATCTGAAGAAATTTCTTCCCCTCAGAATTCTTCTGCAAAGTAGTATCTTTGTATTTTATTTGTCATTGAATCATCTATGGTCTTGTGACATCACTTCTACTAAATAAGTTAACATTTACGTCTTTTTTGCTATTTAAGTTTTACCCTGTTCCCATCTTATCTTGGCAAAAAAAAAAAAATTCCTCGACAGGAAGAAATTGTCATATCTGTATCTACCTCCATGACTATACACATAGTCATTACTGAGTCATTATGTGTTTGTCTATGCTTCTCTGTAAGGAAGCAGCTCTAAGATGGTTGGTGCTTAACCACAAAATCCTCCGGAGTACTTATTTAAAATGCAAATTTGGAACCTATCCCGGACCTCCTAAATTTAAAGTCTGATAACTATTGTTGTGGTGGAGTGATCTTGGGGTTTTAGTCTAACATACCTGGATTCTAATCCAAACTACCAGCTGTGTGACTTGGAACCTATTAATCTCTCCAAACTTTAGTTTCCTCATCTGAAAGCTAATAAAACAAAACCTCATGGTATTCTTGTGAGGATTAATATTAAAACACGGGTGAAGAACTTAGCACAGCACTTGGAATATTATAAGAGATGAAAAACTACCACTCACATACCCATATAACCCACAGACAGACTTCCTCTTCATATAAGGCAGCACCAAGTTTCCATATAGTTATATACTCAGGGAGATTTAAATTCTCCCCTTCTGTGTTCACTGAGGCCTGTGTGGGCTCTAAGGATTTTACTGAAGCACCTCATCAAAGAGACATGTATAAGAATAGCAAGACATGTGCTTCTTTTAGTGACCTTTTCCAGCATCTGCTCTATGGGGCCATGAACTCTTTAAAGAGAAAAAAAAGGAGTCAAACCTCCTGGCCATCAGGAATCAGCAAGTAGAAAGAATCTGTAGTTCAAACACTGATTAATTCCAGACCTAGAGAATGAGACTGATTAGTATGTCAGTTCTGTAAAAAAATAAAAATAAAAAAGAACAAATCTTACCCAGAATAGCCTCAGAGATCAATCAGTGAAAGACAAACAAAGGAATGGAGAAAGCAAAGGAGGAGAAGAGGATGATTTCGATGAGAATCAGAAAACATTATCCTGGGTGAGGGTTCCCCATTGATATGGCAAGAATGGCCTCTGTAATTAACCCGAGAGCGACATTTTAAGCATATTTGTACTACACACGTTGTTTGCTGTACATACTGTTTGCTTACGTTAACTGTTAATCCATTTTCCTAATTCAATCTCTAGCATAGATATTTTTCTCAATTAATCTTTTTGTTGTTAAAAAACCCTTAGTTAAAATAATGGCTTTCTATGCATGCCCTTATTATAGCTCGTCTCACCCTGTTATTTATGTACAGATCTAGCTCCTCTGTTCAACCCAGGGAAATCAGGAGGCAGAGTTTCATGCATCTTTGTGTCCCCAGAACTCAGTACAGACTTCAGCACATAGTAGGTACTTGTCATTATTATTGTATTGGATTTACTTGAGTTGAAAAAGACATCTGAACATTATAGTTATTCTTCTAGCCCTCAGAGTAGACAGACAGGGGGATGATCTTTTGTGGTTGAGAATCTGAACAGTCACCCCTTTCAGAAAATGCCATAAAAAGACCAAAGAGAGATCAGCAAAGTTCACCAGTGATGTAAGTCCTCTGTGAGGCCCTAACTGTGTGATTCAGGCACTCAGGGTGAAAAAAAACCAATCAGGTGACCTTCAGTGGCTATAAGTTTCTAGCTTCTAGCCTGCTCATGGGTTTAATGTCCTGGACACTGTACCTCCATCCATTATTTTAAAAGTCACAGAATAGAATTTCCTGTGGATCCCAGAGAATTGCCTCTTAACAACTTTTGTAACCCTGGGCGAGTTATTTAATGTTTCTGCCAAAAGGGGGTTACACTCATAGCTACTCACGGAGCTGTGATGAGAATCGAGCAATATAAAGGGGGTAAAGGTCTTAGCAAAGAGCCAAGCGCATAGTAAGTGTTCAATAAACTGAAGAAGAAGAAGAAGGCTAGAGGAAAGAAGAGGAAGAAGTGGCAGCTGGGAGGCTTACATATATATTACCCTGCTCAGGCTCTGGCCCGTAGCTGGTCTTCAATAAATGGACCTTCCACGCACAGTGGGTACTCAGTAAAGTATTCTTGAATTGCTGAATAGTCATCCCTTAATCAATCAATAGCTGAATTGATGCAAATTTGACTTGGATTTAAGCAGTTCTGTTTCAGACAATTTTCTGAGTAAGCAAGTTGAGGTTTTTTTTTTTTTTTCCTGTTCTCTCCTTTCATTCTTCAGTGATCTTTTGACCTTACTAAGTGAAACTTCCAGGCTCTTTTCTCAATGTTTTCTCATCAAACCTCTCTGAAAGCTTCTTCTTTTGACATGGTGGGTTATAAATTCAGTAAGTAGTGCTGATATCTGTCATTGCCACGTGATCAGAATTTTCTCTGAGGGACAGTATCAGCCCCCCCGCCCCCGCCAGTTTCAGGAGGACTCTTTCCAGTGTCACAGGTTTAGAGTAGGGACTCAGGAGCAGGGCCATGGACTTGACAAAGTTCCAGTGAGCCCATGCAGAAAAGAGCAAACAATACCTGACCATAGTCTATACAAGTGATGCTCAGGAAATAAGCCTGCAGCTAGAGCTGGCCACTTTCTGCCCATATTCAGCCTAAAAGAAAAGGTCCCCTTCACTCCCCCATCCTTCTGTCTTCCCTGTATTCAATGGATATTCACTTACTGTGTGCTTGGCACCAGGGTGTACTAGTAACAAGATGCGGTCCCCATCCTCACAAAGGCCTCTTCTAGCTGCTCCCCACATCACTAAGCCAAAGTTATCTGTCCTGTCTCTGGCCTCAGTGCCGCGCTCTGAACAGACGCTACTCAGCTCACTTCCACGCCTTTTTAAAAATCTTTTCATTTGGAAATAATTTCAGACTTATAGAAAAGTTACCAAACTAGTACAAATATTTGATTTATACTCTTTACTCGGATTCCTCAAAGTTAAAATGTTTACCTCACTGGCTTCATCTGCCTCTCTACATCTATCTATACATATATATTCTGAAGCACTTGAGTAATTTGCATACTTGTGGCCCCTTTATGTCTAACTACTTTGGCATGTATTTTGTAAAAGCAAGGACATTCTTTCACATAACCGTAGTACAGTTCCCCAAACCAGCAAATTAGCATTAATGGAGTATTAGCATCTAATTTACAGACATTCTTCAAATTTTACCAATTGTTCCACCAGCAACCTTTGTAGCAAAAGCAAACAAATTTTCTGGTCCAGAATCCAGTCTAGGACCCTGTATCACATTTAGTCATCACATCTTTGTCTCAATTATTCTGAAACAGTTCCTCAGTCATTCTTTGTTTTTCATGATTTTTGAAGAGTACAGGACAGTTCTCTTCCAGACAGCCCCACCGTTTAGGTTTGTCTAATGCTTCCTACTGATCTGGTTTAAGCTGTGCATTTTTGATAGAGCAACACAGAAGTGATGCTGTGCTCTCAGAGCACCACATCATGGGCACGTGACCTCTAGTTGTCCCAGGATTGGTGATGTCAACATCGATCACTTGGTTAAGGTGGTGTCCGTCAGGTGTCTCCACTGTAAGGTACTATTTTTCTTTTGTAATGTATCAGTGCCTTGTAGAGAGGTGCTCTGAGACTATGGAGGTATCCCATTTCTCATAAAAATTTCGCACACTGAATTCAGTATACATTGATAACTCTTGCCTGAAAAACCTATTACTATTGCGGCTGCCAAATGGTAATTCTAAATTTCATCATTCTCTCTTCATTTATTAACTGGAATTCTACTAGGAAGAAAAGCTTTCTCTCCTCCATCATTTATATATATATATATATGTTTATACGTGTGTATATATGCTTGTATGTATGTATGTCAGTGTATTAGTTTCCTATGGCTGCTGTAACAAATGACCACAAACATAGTGACTTAAAACAATACAAATTTGGCCCAAGCCCAGCGGCCTGCGAGTCGGTCTCACGGTGAAGAGGAGCTGGGCAGGTGAGAGAGTGTCTGAGGGAAGGAGCTTGGAAGCTGGCTGCCGGCTGAGAAGGTGTACTGTGCCACTGTGGTCCTGGAGGAGAGGGAAGGCACTGAAAGGACGGCTGGAAGAGGAAGATGCCGAGTATGGACCTTCTGATGTTGAAGGCCTTTGAGCCCTACTTCGAGATTTTGGAAGTGTATTCCACAAAGGCCAAGAATGATGTAAATGGGCATTGCACCAAGTATGAGCCCTGGAAGCTAATTGCATGGAATGTTAAGTTTAAAAAAAACAAAAACAAATTGTTATCTTAAAGCTCTGGAGGTCAAGTGCAAAAGAGGTCTTCTAGGGCTAAAATCAAGTTGTCAGCAGGCCTGCATTCCTCCTGGAAGTTCTAGGGGGGATCCATTCCTTGCCTTTTCTGGCTCCCAGAGGATGTCCACATTCCTTGGCTCATTACCCATTACCCCTGTCCAGCAATCACACCACTCCAACCTCTGCTTTCATCATCACATTTTCTCTGACTCTTTTGCCTCCCTCGTGGATTTGTAAGAACCCCAGTGATTACACTGGGCCCATCTGGATCATCCAGGATCATCTCCCTAGCCCAAATTTCTTAACCACATCTGCAAAGTCTCTTTTGCCATGTAACATATTAAGGGCTCGTATTCACAGATTTTGTGAGTTAGGGCGTGGACATCTTTGAGGACCATTATTCTGCCTACCACAATCAGGATGAACTCATGGATTCTTATTTTATTCAGTGGGTTATAATCTGTTACATTATTGATTTTGACTCTCAACTGTCTGAGATGTGGTCAGTGGGAGCCCCTCCAATCTGGCTTCTGATCCTGTGTCCCCTTGAGCTATCCCCATCATTCTTTGAGCACTTCCATGCTTTTCGGCATAATGTGTTCTGGGTTCAACTTGTACTTTCCCTATCCCATTCATGCCTGGGATGAGCCATTTCCTGAGAGGCCCTGCTTTCTTTTAATGGAGAATAATATCTAGAAGCTAAAATCTGGTTATCTGGTAGGCTTATTGCTGCAGGGCCCTGTCCTTTTACACACACACACACAAACACACACACTATCTATATCTAATTATGTACCTATCATCTATTTATTTCTACGTGTTTCTATATATGTTAAAAACCATGAGTTTATGCTGACACCTCCAATTCCAAGCCAACATCACAGAGTTCATTCTAGCCTTTCCTTTCCATATTTGTAACTTCCTTCTCTGACATTAGAACTCTCACTCGTCTTCTCTGCAATATATTTTGTAAATTTTCTCAACTAAGGACACTTAGTTTTTGTATTTGCTAACCCGTGTGTAAACAGACCTACTAACTATAATTTAGTAATTTTAAAAATTTACTTATTTTTATTTAATTATTTTTGGCTGTGTTGGGTCTTCATTGCTGTGCACAGGCTTTCTCTAGTTGCAGCGAGTGGGGGCTACTATTCGTTGCGGTGCGCGGGCTTCTCATTGCGGTGGCTTCTCTTGTTGCAGAGCATGGGCTCTAGAGCGCAGGCTCAGTAGTTGTGGCTCGCGGGCTCTAGAGTGCAGGCTCAGTAGTTATGGCGCACGGGCTTAGTTGCTCCACAGCATGTGGGATCTTCCCGGACCAGGGCCCGAACCCGTGTCCCCTGCATTGGCAGGTGGATTCTCAACCACTGCGCCACCAGGGAAGCCCTATAATTTAGTATTTATTTGTAATTCTTTCTGTCTTTAGCCTGAGGGTACAGAGTCAAAACATGGTGTTCAAAAGTTACTTGGGTTAATTCTCCCCCTCTGCATTCAGTGTAATTATGTCTCCATGCCTTTTTCTTTTTATCTTCTTTCCCCCAACAGGAATGACCACTTTACCAAGCAAATTTGATCAAAAACTGCAAATCAACTGGAAGCCCTTCCAATTAGAATAGTCTGTTTGATGGCTCCCTTATAGCAATTTCTATTTTATGTTAAATTGTTTCCTTTTCTCTGGGTGTCTCCCATCAGAATGAATGCGATGTAAGGGTACAAGAGTGACCTCTCACCATTCGAATCTTCCATAGAGCCTTTCAGATAAAGCATATAAATCTTTGTGGCATCAATGAAATCAGCCCTCTGGCTAGAAAAAAAAAGTGGCAAAGATGATTAAAGGGATGAGAAAAAAGCTGAAGCCATGCAATCATGTTCCTTACAATTCTAGCATAGTAATATTTGACTTATTGTCTATAATGTCTAGGGTTCCTATTCGATCTTCAGAACATCCGTTGAGCATGGACATTATGGTTTACATTCTTATAAAGGAGAAAACTGAGGTTCAGATGGATTAAATAACTGGCCCATGCACCCTGCTTAATAAGGGGTCTGGAACAGAACAGGAATCTCCTGTGGAAAAAAAAAATTAATTTAAAATTTTCTCTTCCAAATGAACATGCTTATTGTAACAAAATCATTCAGAGATGCATGAATAAAAGTAGTCTTCCCTTTCCTTCCCCACCTGCCACCAATGTTAACCATGTCATGTGTATCCTTCCAGACCTTTATCTTTCACAAAAGCATGGTCTTGAGACCTTCATAAATGCCAGGATTCTGAGAGTAAAAACCGTATGATCCATATGAGATGAGGGAACAGAAGCAAAAGACTCACTTCATGATGTCAGTCTAACACTCTGACACACTGGCTGTCTCCCAGATTCTATAGAGATGGACTTTCAAATTATGATCGTTGCAGAGAGAGAAGGTTCTACCACCCGGAGCCCCCGGAGCCCTTGGGGACATGCATATGGCTTTTCAGTTACCTCAGAGCCTCATTTTTCCTACATGTAAAATGGGAGTCATGGCCAGTTGTACTCTAGAGTCCCTTTAGCTGGATAAACCCATGATACATAACTACTTTCTCTTCTTCCTTAAGAAAACTTTGCATTTTTAATCTATGCCCATGCTGGGGAGACCATGAGTGACAGAGAGTCTGCAAGGCGCAAAATGCTTTCTCTTCCTCTTTGGTAGCCTTTACTTCATTTGGAGAGTTGAAGAGCACAGGTTATAACCCCTGGATTATTCACTAGCCATCCTTTCTTGTTTTGTTTTCTGCTGGGTGCCTGCTTTAATAGCGAGGATTCTCTTGAAGAGCTAGTGACATCCAGTTCTGGCCCAGAGTAACGCCAGTGAACAGCCAGCCTGGGGTGTTTTGTCTCCAAGGAAGGTCCAGGCTCTTTGAACTTGTTTCACCTTCAGCTTTCTGTACTTGAAAGAAGCACGAATCAAGTACCATACCTGCAGTGCCTGTGACATCTGTAATTCAAGACAGGGGAAGAGGACCTGCCCAAGGAAACTTTTGTTCAACAATCCATACAAAGTGTAGCAATAGATACCAAATTTCTCCCTCCATCTCCACCTAGTGGGAATTTCCCAAGAATCAAGGAACCCACAGATTTGGGTTCTAGCAATCTCTGGCATGATTCTTAGTGATGTGTCTTTGGCCAGCTTATTCCAGTCTCTGAGTTTCACACAAAGGGAATTCACTGGATGAGTTTCTACATCGCTTCTAGCCCATTCATGCTAGGATTCCGAATGGAAACTCAGCCGCAGCTTAGATTTCACACAGACTTGGGAAACCTACAGCCCCTCTTCTCTACATGCCTTGACTAAAGCTCAAGTCCTGGGCCGGGCCCCCAATCTCTTAACAATTAATCATAGGACTGCTCTTCACCGAGGGCGAGCCAGGCCTCTGACCACCTTCCTTTGCTCATATGAGGTCAGGCAACCTATTCTCCCCTCTAATTAGAATGGGCATGATTCACAAACCTAGTATCATCATAGAATGTGGTGAATAAATTTCCATTCATGCCGCAAGGCTTTAGACTTTACAAGCAAAATCCAGATTTTGTTTGTACAGATTTTTCAGCCAGCCTAACTACCCCCTAGAAGCCACATAGGTTCTAAAATGAATCACGTCCTTTCGTTATCCCCTATTTTACATTGTTACTCACCTTGGCAAAATGGTCAAAGGATTAGTTCAAGCAGTTCCCAACCTGGGGTTTCTAGACCTGAAGGGATCCATGAAAGGGGTAGTGGAGGTCTTTGAGCTATTTTCGATATTTCCGAAAGCCTGACAGAAATTGTGTATTATCTGAGATAAGGCTGCATAGGCTAACTAAAATGTCAAGTTGCTTAGCTTTTTGCCCATATCCTATCAGTTCAAAGTGTAGCTATAGCTATCAGGTGTTGATATGAAATTGGAATTGGAAGGCATGTGTGCCTTTGTTAAGTAAGAAAGGAGAAGCTATTAGTTATACATGCAGGCTGCTCATTAGACAAAATATTTCAAGGCGTAGGGTCTACGTGGGGAAAATAATAAAAAATGTCCCTGATAGGAAAGAAATTGGAATCCCAGGTCTAACTGCCCATGAACTTAACCCACAAATTGCCTTCACATTACGATTTCACCCTTGCTTAAGGAGGTGTCTCAATGCAGTTGTCAACCACTATGATTCCTTTACCTTGGGATACGTGGATCTGCTACAGATGAAAGCCAGGCATCCACCCGGATAAGTATTTTCCAAATTAAGGAACCTTTAAAGAGCTCTAAGGGAGCTGTAGAAATCACAGAGTTGCAGCAGGAAGAAATGGTGGGTCCCTGGGATTTGCTGACTGTCAGGGCTGCTGTGTGTGTTTCTGGGTATATGTGAATGTGTATGTGTTGGGGCATGAGTAGGTTGGGGAGAATCTAGATGTGTGTTTGTGTGATTGATGGATGAGTGTAGGTTGCAGAGTGGGAGGGAGTGAGAATGTGTGTGTGAGTCTACAGCGTATGAGTGGCTGATAAAGAAGTGTCTATGGAGTTACATGCTGTGTGTGTGCGTGTGTGTGTTGGGGGGGTGGGGGGCTGGATATGGACTGCGTGGGGAGGTGAGTGGGCAGGTAGGGGTGTGTATGCATGTGCAGACTTGCGTATGGATGTGCAGGAAGTGAAGTGGAGCCCTGGAGCCTCCTGATATAAACATTCGAGAGAAACTCTCCCCCAGGCATCGACTGAGTGCAAATACAATAGACAGAGTTTATGATTTCATAGATTCTAAATAAACGGAGGGTTAAATCAAGTTCACCTGAAACAAAACAGCCTGTAATAAAGAGCCTGGTGCAACCCAATCTGTCAGGGGCTGCCAATCGCGTCTTCCCGACCCAGCTGCAGATGTGGGTTGTTTTCTCTCGCTGGCTCCGCAGCCCTGGATGAGGGAGCAAGGGTGCCTGGATGGGGATTGGTGAGAGGAAGAAATGAGGTCTGCCTGAAACTACAGTGAACAGACACACAGGGTGTCTGGGGACCCTTTCTATGGGGACGAGGGTGAAACATAGTCAGGAGATGCCCCCCACCCCCAGAAGCCCCTGGGGAGTACAGTGGGGAGGCTCTGACCAGTTCCCTGGTATTTTACAAGATCCCGGATGGCTAGACTCCTGAGAACCTCTGGTTCTGTGAGTGTATTTGGGGGTGAAGTGCAGAAACACTATGGCCTCTGCTGTATGATGGAGGTCTAAATCACCTCTGCCTCTTCCAGTGTGGACAGCCCTGATCCCCATCTGCTCTCAGCCTTTCCTGTCTGCCTGACCCAGATTTCTGGAGACTCCGTCTCACCCAGAAACTGCTTATCCCAGAAGCTGTGGGGCCATAACAGGGCTCCCATTCTCAGCACAGGGAGGTTTGGGTCTTTTGTTGGTTGGTTTGTTTTTTTCCCCTTGTTAGACCCATCCCACAGCATCTAGGGGATTTCTTTTGCTGATGCCTTTTCCTCCAAATAGACCTCAGAAGGCCTGGGCTGAAGCCAGAATGTCTAGAGCCAGCCAATATGAGAGGGATGGGGCCTCTGATGTTCATCCTTGGCGAGTCCAAGAGGCCAGGCTTACGTCCCGCGAGACTTGGGGACCCCATACAACTCTCCTCCCCGACTCCAGCCTGCCCTCCCAAGCCATGCAGCAGACTAATGTGGGCTGCCCCCTGCTTCCTCTAATCCATCCTCCACATCGCCAGACAAGTGTTGTTTCAAAAGCTCAGATCTAATTGCGTTACTCTCCAGCTCAAAATCTTGTCTGCAGGAGAAACTCTAAAATCTTTTACCTGGTATGTCAACTCTTGATCTGGTCTTTACATTCTGATACTCCGTTGTCGTTGCTGTTAACTGCATTTACAAAGATCCCTTTTTGCTCCGTCCAAACAAATTTCTGCCTAGTGCTGTTGGGGATTGGCTAAGGGAAGACAAAGGAGGAAATTACATGGTGGAGAGATAAACTTGTCCACCTACATCTCATCCTGAAACTTTAAAAATTGTGTTTGTTGGGCTTCCCTGGTGGCGCAGTGGTTGAGAATCCGCCTGCCAATGCAGGGGACACGGGTTCGAGCCCTGGTCTGGGAAGATCCCACATGCCGCGGAGCGGCTGGGCTCGTGAGCCACAACTACTGAGCCTGTGCATCTGGAGCCTGTGCTCCGCAACAAGAGAGGCCGCGATAGTGAGAGGCCCGTGCACCGCGATGAAGAGTGGCCCCCACTTGCCGCAACTAGAGAAAGCCCTCACACAGAAACGAAGACCCAACTCAGCCATAAATAAATAAATAAAAATTAAAATGGAGATTTCTTAAAAAAAAAAAAATTGTGTTTGTTGTTAAATTTTTAACCAATCTGAAATTTATCTTCGTGGTGGATTGTTGTTTCAAAATGGAGAGCCAACTCTCTCCATCTTTCTCTCACTGATTTAAAAATGCTGAATCTATCATACAAAAAATTTCCATATAGTCTTTCAGAGAATTTACTATTTTATGCTGCTGATATATTCATCTGTTCTACTGGTCGGTAAATTGCAGCCCATGGGTTAAATCTGGCCCACATCCTGATTTTTCACAGCCTATGAGCTAAGAATGGCTTTACATTTTTTAATTGTTTAAAAACATAATCAAAAGAAGACTATGTCTTGCCACGTGAGAACAGTGTGAAATTAAAATTTTAGTATCCATAAATTAAGTTTTATTGGAACGCAGCCACCTCCATTTCTTACGTTTTGTGTACAGCAGCTTTCACACAGCAGAGCTGAGTAGTTGCAACCATCAGACCCACAAAGCTGAAAATATTTACTGTGTTTACAGAAATGTTTACTTACCCCAATCTATTCCCAAACCAATATAGCATATTTTAAATTACTCTAGTTTTATATATTTTGATACCTACTAAGCAGGAGCAGATTCAATTATTGTAGGGCCTAAAGCTCATATAATTTGGGAGATCCTCTTTAAAACAAAAGAATACCAGATTACAGTTAGAAAATTAGGTATAAAAGGAAATAATTATTGGGTGAGAAAAAGATCACAACAAATTACAAATTTTTAAAAGTTTTCAAATACTACAAACATCACAAAATCCAGAAAAATAATAGTAATTGACACATCTCTGTGATAACTTTTTCCTCCAGTTTTTGGGCTATATACTCTTTATCACCCTCCTCACATGACAACCATTTTGTAATATTTTCTAGAGGGAGAATTAAAAAGTTATTCAAACTTTCCTTTGAGTCAATTGAAGTTTAGTTTTTTTTATTATTGATAGCTTTAAAAAACTCAGTATAATGCATAGTTATTGGCAATGACAGTTAAAGTTTTAAGATTTTTGTCAAATATGGAAAAACCTCTAGCTAATTTCTTTTTTAAAATATGTTTTTAATATTACGAAATTATAAGAAACAACCTATTTATTAAGCCATCAAATCTTGTAAAATGTGACCAAAAAAAAGCAATATTTAGGAACTAAAGTTTAATATATCTTCATATAAGTAATTATTTTCAACAAAACTTCCATTAAATCCTATCACTTTGACCAATTATCTATTCCTAATAGTCTTATTTATTTATTTATTTATTTATTTATTTCCCCCCAATTGTCTTTTTATTTATTTTTTAAACATCTTTATTGGAGTATAATTGCTTTACAATGGTGTGTTAGCTTTGTGATACAGCAGTAGCTAATTTTTTTTACACCTGAGCTGTAAGGTTTCAGGGTATTTCAAGTTTTCTGTGATGTGATTAATCTGAAGGACTCTCTGAACTGACAATACTCATTAGCCAGTTTCATGTCAATTTTCTTGTCATAGTGGCAAAATATAAATTTATTTTTGTTGATATCAACATATTGTGTCAAACCAGCAATAAATGTAAATATGTTTCCAGTGTGTCCTTATGATTCATCATCTTCACGACTTAGATCATCAAACAATCTATGAGCTTATTTGTAACTTCTGTTTAAAACATATCTCTTTCTCTTGATAATTATGCCTTTTGATATAATTTGGCAATTTTTTGTTATACTTTTCTCCTCCGTGTGTGCACAATTTCTGTTAATTTTATAACCCATTTTTATTGCTTGGGTTTCCTGCTTCATTATTTTCTCTGATTTCTTTATCTATATTTTAATAAATAAATTTAAAGATGACAAAAGAAGTTACCTTTTATATCCATCCAAATCAGAAGTCTATAATTTCTCACTATTTTATTGAAATGTTCCAGAACTTCTTCCTAAATTGCAGTTAAAAGAGTGTATTCAGGGCTTCCCTGGTGGTGCAGTGGTTGGGAATCTGCCTGCCAAAGCAGGGGACACGGGTTCGAGCCCTGGTCTGGGAGGATCCCACATGCCGCGGAGCAACTAGGCCCGTGAGCCACAATTGCTGAGCCTGCGTGTCTGGAGCCTGTGCTCCGCAACAAGAGAGGCCGCGATAATGAGAGGCCCGCGCACCGCAATGAAGAGTGGCCCCCACTTGCCGCAACTAGAGAAAGCCCTCACACAGAAACAAAGACCCAACACAGCCATAAATAAATAAATAAATAAACCCAAAGTTAAAAAAAAAAAGAGTGTATTCAAGCTTTGTCAACTTTACGAATTAATTTTGCATCTCATTTGCTTTCCAATCTCTCTCTTCGAGATGAATTTTAGAGTCCTGAAAATATCATCGTAACCACATTGCAAAAACGTAGTAGTGTGTTTTGGGGTTCTAGCTCAGGGTAAGTTTAGTTTGGGGTAGACACATGGGGTTCACAGTCACTTCTGTGTATGGTTTGGCTATTGCAAAGCCAATCTGGTATAGCAAAAGCCTTCAACAATGGCCACTGTGCCCATGACCTCACCTTGAACCTGTCCTGTTACTGCTCCAATACCACTGGACACAAGTTGAAATGTGACAGAAGGGGAGGTAGAGCAGAAAGAGACATGAAGTTAAGAAATTTTAATTTGGCAATTTTCACGAAAACATATGGCCACATCAGAATGCAGCGAGGCTCCTCCCAGGAGAGGGGTCCTGAGGTTGAAGCATTATTCTCTTCATGCTAGGTTCACCTCTGCTAGTAGATTCCCCTCATTGTCCATTTTTAAAGCTGCCTTCGCTGTACATTTTCCCCTTTTCTATGAATTTGGGAGTCAGCTTGTCAAGTTCCATGAAAAATGCTATTGGGTTTTTATTGGGATTGCATTGAATTTATACGTAAATTTGGATACTGTTCTCATCCCTCCAATACTAAATATTCACACCAAGAATGAGTTATATCTGTCCATCCCTCAGGCCTCTTTTATGTCCTTCAGTAAAGTTTTGCATTTCTCACAATGTATGTTTGGTACTTACTTGTTTTTGAAACGATTTTTGTTTGTTGAGCTTGACTCATGATATTAAATGCTCATATTTGTTCTAATATTTGTCAGTAGTCTAGATAGAAGATTATATTGTCTGTAATAAACAGGAGGTTTTTGTCTCTGCTCTTGGTATTTATAACTTTTTTTATTTTTCTTGTCTTCCTTCATTGAATAGGGCTCCAAGTACAATGCTGATGTTTCCAGCAGACGCCTTTATCCCAGAAAGGCAATTGCTCTCTATTCCTGGTTTTCTAAGAGGGTTCTTTTGATTATTGGGTTTTCTTGTTTGTTTGGTATGAATGTTGAATTATAACAAGTACTTTTTTTACATGAATTGGGATAAACAAAGAATTTTTCTTTTGTCTATTAGTGTGGTGATTTATATGAATATTTTTTCTAATATTTTTATATTTTCATTTCTTTCATCACTTGCAATTTTCAATTCATCAGTAGCTTTGTCCCCTTTTTAATTCAGTTATTTATTTATGTCTTATCCCATCTTTCATTAAGTAGATTTGTCTCTTTTATTAGTCTTTTTAAGAAAGAACTTATAGTTTTATTGACCACATTTATTTTTTCTGTGGCTTGTCTTTTCAATTAAGTTATTAGTCCATGAGGAAGGGGGGTTCCTTGGTACTCTGATGTTCTTTTCCTAGCTTCTTGACTGAGAAACTTTGTTTATTAACATTTGCTGTTTACCATTGACAAACAAATGCACTTAAAGCTACAGCTTCTCCTCTGGCTTTTATTTACCTGCATCTCACAGGTTTTCTACAGAATACTCTTGTTATGGTTCATTTCTAGGCTTGGCAAAGCAAAAATCCTTTTTAAACAGGATACAAATTGGACAAGCCATAAAAGAAAAGGTTGGTAAATTTGACTACATCCATGTTAAAGTAGTATAAAGTTTAAAGTTAAAAGACAAAAAGATACTTGAAGAATATTTATTTTTCGTGGAAGAACAATTTGATATCCATAATATAGTACTGGTTTCTATAAATCAATAAAAAATAACTCAATATAATACTGGACATAGGATGTTAACAGGATTACACAGAAGAGGAAATAAAATAAGTGGCAAGTAAATACAAGAGAAAGATGTTGAATGTCCCAAATAATCAGTTAAATGAAAATAAAAACAATGGCATGAAACCCTTTCTCATCCCAAAGATTGGCAAAGAGGGAGTCCCAGAAAAGAGAGTGTGAGAGAGGTACAACCTCAAAGTTAATGTGTACAGAAAATTCAACAGGGACTTCCCTGGTGGCACAGTGGTTAAGAATCTGCCTGTCAATGCAGGGGACACGGGTTTGATCCCTGGTCCGGGAAGATCCCACATGCTGCGGAGCAACTAAGCTCATGCACCACAACTACTGAGCCTGCACTCTAAAGCCCAGGGGCCACAACTACTAAGCCCACATTCTACAACTACTGAAGCCCAAGCACCTTGAGCCTGTGCTCCACAACAAGAGAAGCCACCGCAAGGAGAAGCCCGTGCACCGCAACGAAGAGTAGCTCCTGCTCGCCGCAACTAGAGAAAAGCCCGTGTGCAGAAACAAAGACCCAATGCAGCCAATAAAAGAGAAAGAAATAAATAAAATTCAACAGTCATTCACAGTAAAAACTCTCAGCAATCTAGGACATGAAGTGAACTTCTCCAGTCTGATAAAGGGCATCTACAAAACAACCAACAGCTGACATCATATTTAATGATGAAATAGTGAATTCTTCTACTGTAAAATCAGGAACAAGCAAAAGGGGACCATTCACATTACTTTTATTCAACATGATGTCTTTGCCATTGTACTAAAGCAAGAAAAATAAATAAAAGCATAAAAAAAAAAGTAATAAGTAAAAGTGTCTCTACTGTAGATGACATTACTGGGTATACACAAAATCTCAAGGTGACATACAAAATCTCTTACATATAAAACCAATTAGCAATGGGCTTCCCTGGTGGCGCAGTGGTTAAGAATCTGCCTGCCAGTGCAGGGGACACGGGTTTGAGCCCTGGTCTGGGAAGATCCCACATGCCACAGAGCAACTAAGCCCGTGAGCCACAACTACTGAGCCTGCACGTCTGGAGCCTGTGCTCCGCAACGGGAGAGGCCGCGACAGTGAGAGGCCCGTGCACCGCAATGAAGAGTGGCCCCCGCTCGCTGCAACTGGAGAAAGCCCTCGCGCAGAAACGAAGACCCAACACAGCCAAAAATAAATAAATAAATTAATTAATTAATTAATTTAAAAAAAACAATTAGTAAAACTAATAAATAAATGTATACAGATAGCAAAATAAAATATAACATGCAAAGTCCGGTGTATTTTTGTATTCTAGCTGCAAACATCAAAATAACAAAAGTCCAACTGCAAAAGAATTAAGACAAACAAAATACTTAGCAATAAAATTTTTTAAAAGATGTGCAAGACTTGTACATTAAAAACTAGAAAAAAAAATCTAAGAAAAATGAAAGAAGACACATAAATGAAGAGGTATACCATGTTCATATATTAGAAGACTCAACATTATTAAGATGTCAGTTCCCCCTAAATTGATCTATAAATATTAGTTCCCAGTCAAAATTCCAGCAGGCTTCTTTTTTCTCAGAAATTGGCACGCTGACTCCAATTTAAATAGAATTGTAAAAGACCTAGACTATCCAAAGCAATTTTGAAAAAAAAAAATACATACTACCTGATATCAAGACGTACTGTAAAGCTTCAGTAATAAGGATAGTGTGGTATTGGTGAAAGGATGCACATTACATCAATGATTAGAACAGAACATCAAGAAACAGACCCACACATAAATGGTCAAATGACTTGACAAATACACAAAGGCAATTTGATAGAAAAAGGATAGTCTTTTCAACAAATGGTACTGGACTATTTGGAGGTGTATATGCAAAAAAACAAAACAAAAAAAAAAACAAAAAGAAACTTCAACTCATGCCTCACCAGTGGAGAGCCCAGAAATAGACCCACATTTTACAAGTATTTAGTTTTCAACAAAGGTGACAAAGCAATTCAATAGCGATAGATAGGTCTTTTTAACAAATGATTCCAGAATAACTACATATCCATCTGGAAAAACATGGATTTCAACCACTGCCTCACACCAAACATAAAAATCAGTTCAAAACTGATCACACACACAAGTGTAAAAGATAAAACGTAAAGGTTTTAGAGGAAGACATAGAAGAATAGATTTCGGAGTAGGCAAAAGTTTCTTAGTTTACAGAAAAGATTGGCACAAAAGAAAAAATAATAAATTATATTTCATCAAAGCTAAAAACTTCTGCTTATCATAAGATATCATTAAGGAAATGCTTAAGCAAGCTACAGATTGAGAGAAAACATTTCTAAATTGTGTATCTGACAAAGGACTGCTGGTACCTGAATGTAAAGAACCTCTACAACCAATAACAAAAAAGCAAACAACTCATTTACTAATTGACAAAAGATTTGAATAGATACTTTACAAAATAAGACCTCTGTGTGACCAAAAAGCAGATGAAAAAGCATTTAGCATCCATCGGCATCAGAAAAATGCAAATTAAAACCACAATTAGATATCTCTACATACTTGCCCAAATGGTTACATTTAAAATGACTGGTAACTCCATATTTTGGCAAGATTGTGGAACAACTAGAATTCTCATACAATGTTAGCAGGAATATAAAACGGTACAATCACTTTGGAAAAAGGTCTATCGGTTTCCTGTAAACATATATATACTCTACCACCCAGTAATTCCATTATTTACACAAGAGATATGGAAATATTTGTACACAATAAGACTTGTACAATAACATTCATAGTAGCTTTATTCATAATAATTCCAAACTGGAAGCAGTCCAAGTGTTCATCAATAAGAGAGTGAATAATACATAGGTTACAGTCATGCAATGGAGTTATACTCATCAAAAAAAAGGAATGGATTATGTACGCCCCCAACAGCATGGGTGAATCTCAAAGATGTTATTCTGAATGACAGAAGTCTTATACAAAAGAGTGAGTACTGTGAGATTCCACGTATATGAAGTCCA
Source organism: Balaenoptera acutorostrata (assembly GCF_949987535.1). Taxonomy (NCBI): domain Eukaryota; kingdom Metazoa; phylum Chordata; class Mammalia; order Artiodactyla; family Balaenopteridae; genus Balaenoptera; species Balaenoptera acutorostrata. Next base: position 40,393,531 of record NC_080066.1, on the reverse strand, counting down.
AGAAGAGACAAAATCAATCCACAGTAGAAAATGACTAGAAAGAGTTGTTGCCTCTGGAGGGTAGGAGCAAAGACTGACTTGACAAGGGAACTTTCTGAGATGATGTTATGTTCAGAATCTTTATAGGAATTTGAGCTACACAAGGATAACCATTTGTCAAAACTCATGTACACTCAACAGTTGCACATTTCATTGTATGTTAGTTTTATTTCAAGGAAAAAAAATCCTATAAACAAATACTGAACTATAGCTGATGACATGAATGCTGAAATACTTAGGGGTGTGTACACAGATACTGCAATTTACTTTGAAATGCATCAAAAAGTAGATAAATTAATGGAAGAATGGATAAGTTGATAGATATCTGATAAAATAAATATAAGTTGATATCTGATAAAGTAAATGTGGTAAAAATGTTAATGGTAGAAGCTGGATGGTAGATATATGGATATTCACTGCAAAATTCTTTAAGCTTTGCTGTATGTTTGAAATCTTTCATAATCAAATGCTACAAACAGAAATAGAAGGAGGAGGAGGAGGAGATTGGGGGAGGGGAGGGGAAAGGAGAAGGGGAGGAGGAGGAGAAGAAGAAGGAGACTCCCAACTGCAAAAACTTCTTAAGCTTGAACCCTGTAGGAGCCCTGGTTGTACCAGCCCCACCAGGGCTCTCCCTACAAAAGAAGAAGTAGGGCTCAGCTGCCTTCCAAAGTCTGCTATAAAGTCAGACAAAAAGGTCTCTTCCTTTCCAGGGCCCTTTTCCTTTGTAAAATGAGTTAGAATACAATGATTTCCTCAAATGTTTAAGCATTCATTTATGCCTTCAAATTCATAAGAGGGATAGTAGTGGAAAAGCTGAGAAACAAACATATTTGGAATTTGACAAATGCCTTTTTGTCAACAATAAGGAAGAAGCTAGAGCCTGCAGTATTGTGTGCTTTGACAGAACCAGCCAATTACAATTTTCAGAAGTAATAACCTGCAGTCATTAAAAAAATATCAGATGTACACGTAAAGCCGGAGTTTACCTGCAATCCCTCTATTAATGCTTCCAGACTGAACAATCCACTTCTGGGAGATACAAGTCTCTGTAGAAGGCTTCTCTGCAGTAGGGGATCTGAAGACGCTGACACGAGGGCTGCAGGTAGAAATGTAAGGAAGAAGGGAAATGCTGCACTGAGACAGAAGTTGAGAGCTAACATGATTTAGGTCACCACAAAGTTGACTTCAAAGGCTAACTCAGTCTTGCGTTGGTGTCGCGTAGGAGTCCACCATGTCCCAGATTTTCCTGTTCAGCTCCATGTTGGGCAATTTGCTCATTTGGTTAAAGGCAGCCCAGTCAATGTACAGCTACGTATTCCTCTAGATGTGTTTGCTAAAAGTCTTTCATATTAAGACATAAACATATCACGAAAAGAGTTTTTGAGCAAGCTTCATGCCATTTTCTTGTTTCGAACACAATCTCTGGATATGGCAATAACAGTATTAGGAAATTCTACTTACTGTGAGCGCCTACTATCTGTAGGCACATGCTGAGTCACATGCTATGCCTACAGGAACTCCCAGCATCAAAACACACCCTAAATGTCAGCTGCACACATAGGGAACCAAAGCTCAGAGTGGGTTAGTGCCTCGTGGTCCCCAGCTGGTAAGCAGTGGGGTCAATATCAGAGTTACTTCTGCTGGTCTGCAAAATCCATGTTCCTTCCATTTCATCCTCTTCGTGTATTCTCTGACTATTTTGCAGCCACGCCATATCTCTGTCCATCAACTGCAGACTAGAGACTCAGGCCGTCTCACTGTTGAAAGCAGCACCAAGTAATTCACAGTTGTAGTATTGAGGGCCACCTCAGGCCAAAAATAGGCCAGGTTTGTGCCCAGGAAGCCAACCCAAGAGACATGGCCTCCTCCGGTTACAGGGCAGAACTGAGACCTCCAAACCCCAGAAAATACAAGATGCATCTTGTACGTTGAAGGCCTGGAGTAAGAGCTGAAACAGGAGCTATCTAGCTGTAATGGGCATATTCCGGGAGGCTCTTACGAGTGAAGTGAATCACTCCACAAAGCATTCCCCTCTCATACTGCCCACAGTTCCATGGTTTGAATATATAGTGAGATGTAGGTCAAGGTCATGGTTATTTGCAGGGCTGGATATTATCCCCAAGTCAGTCAGCCATTCATGCAAAGAATTTCCCCAGGCACGTAGTCTAACTTGAACTGACTTAATCAACTAAATTTTCTCTGAGTTTCCTCCCATCTATGAGAGGGAGGAGTTTTCATATTCACTTCGAAATAATAGTCTTTAGAAATCAACTCCTCTCAATTATTTTAGCAAATTCCTAGAAACATACACTAGTTAAACAAGCTGCATCTAGTACATTATTGGAGACAAAGATGGTGGCATGCACCATATCCAGTGGAATAAATCCAGTTACAAATTCAGCTCTGCAAGACAAATATCATCCACATCTTACTACAAGGTAATTAAAATTCAGAGAATTTAACTTACCTAACTAAGGTGTGGCAGAATCCAGGTTCAAGCCCAGGGTTTACTCCAAGCCCAATGCTCTAACATACCATAAATCTTTGCCTTTAAATGGGCAAACTCTGGAATGTCAAACTCTTATTTAAAGGGCTTGCTTTTCATGACTTATATATAAGGCAAGTGATTACAGAAGGCCCATTCAGTATGGTAGTGGTTCTTAACTGTGGGGAGATTCTGCTTCCTAGGGGACATTTGCCAATGTCTGGAAACATTTTTGGTTATCACTGCTGGGAAGGTGCTCCTGGCATCTAGTGGGAAAGAGCAGGGGTGCTACTAAACAGCCTTCACCACACAGGCCAGGCCCCCACGATATAGAATTATATGAGCTAAAACGACAAGCGTGCTCAGGGCGAGAAACCCTACGCTGTGGTATAGGGAGATGGGAAATGAAGAAGGGAAGGGTTGAGGAGGAACCCATCTGAATTAATACGTACAAAACTTGACTATAGATGCTCTCTTTCCTTTCCATGCTATTTTTTTTTTAACCCAGACCAAGAAGAATTAAGAAGAATCAAAGTTTGAAGACAATCATATACCACTGGTGTTACAAAGCATAAACAATGCAAACCAGCCATTCTACTTTTAGGTCCTGCAACCCAGGTTCTGCCTGGGGAAGGGCAGAGATGCAGAGTTTCCAAGTTGAAAACTCACATGGTCTTCCCAATCTGCAAGCTGTGAAGCCCGAGGGTGAACAGTGAGGGGAGAAGGCCATGGCAAAGACTTACTGCCAGAGAGCTGAAAATCCAAATGTATATATACATATGCTACGGTTTTCCGAATGGTTGGAGTTGATGTTGTGATCGGTAAAACACAAGTTCACTTAAAAACACTACTGAGTGCATTGGCATTGTTTATCTTTTTAGTCAGTGAATTAAATAATTAAATTATTATGATAGCAGATCAGGGGTGATTGCTACTGACCTACAAGCATTTTGTAGAAGTATACCACCCGGGTAGTGCCTGAAATGTCACTGAACCCAATATGGAAACCATCACCAGTCCTGGAGAGATTGATAGCTGTGTCTGTCCTAGGAGAGAGAGAGCAGAGTTGATTTTAGTTAGTGGATCATTTTTTTCTGATTAACTCTGATATCAAATTAGACTCTGGGACGATAACCAAGTCTGAGAATTCTAAATGGCTGGCTTTGCAGATTCTCAAAAGAACTCCAAGCCCAATCTGCAAGGTAGAGAGCAAGGGCTGCACCCCACCTTGGCTGATAACCTCAACCCTGACCCCAGTCCACACATGCAGCATCTTCCCCCATTGAGAAATGGCCTTCCTAGCCATTCCCTGGCAGAAGCCTTCATTTCCTGGGAATAAATGTCCTGCCCCGCAACTACATGAAGGTGAGAATTTAATTTAGAGATAGAAGGAAAGAAAGGAACTAGATTTGGAAATAATAGCCTCACATAAATATCAGAGTAAAATCAATCAGGTGGTTTCATAACACCTGAAACTTAAATAATCCCACTTAGGATATATTCCTAAAAATCTTGACAAATCATCTGCCGTACATGAGAGTAGTTTGGAAACTCACAGCCAACCAGGGTGCTCTGACATCCGGAACACGGGGCTCAGGCCCCATGTGTGGCCCCAGGTACGCCTCCCCCAGCGCCTTGGGGGCCGTGTGGAATAGTGGACAGCTCGGGTCCACAGTCCACTTGACCTGGATCCAATCCCAGCTCTGACTCAGACAAGTCAAGTGATCACAAATCTACTTAACTACACTAAGTCTCAGTTTTTCTCCAGTATAAAATGGGGCCAGTAGATCTACCCACAGGATTTTTGTGAAGGCAAAGAGACAATGTGTATTTAACCAAGTGTCCTCAAGTCCTGTAGCAGGCAGGAGTCACCCTTCCCATTAACACAGAGAAAAGAGTCAAAGCTCACCCACCCCACAGGGAAAGGGAAGTCGGGGCTACCTCCAGAGCTTTAAGGATCCTGGGAACTGGGCGGGGGAGGGCTGTGGACACTTAGATTTTGCTGTCACTTCCTGCACCATATTCTTATTTCTGCTCCTTCTGGGTCCTCCCTCTGGGTGAATTCCCAGTCATCCTGCTGGCTGCTGTCCTGTCACTACCCAGCTCCACCTCAGCCTGAAACAGCCCCCTCTTCCTTCATTCCCACAGCTCGGCTAATTCAAGGCTGGGTGTGCAGCAGAGCCAACTAAGAGTTTGGAGCAGAGCTTCTCATCCTTAGCACTGGTGACATTTGGGACTGAATAGCTCTTTGTTGTGAGGCAGACCTGTGCCATGGAGGACGTTTAGTTGCATCTTTGGGTCATGACTCACTAGATGCCAGTAGCGCTCCCCCGCTCAGTCACGGCAACCCCAAATGTCTCCAGACGACATTGCCAAATGCGTGGAGGACAAAATCGCCTCCCCCCTGAAAACTATTTCCTTGGAGGCAACAGTGGAGGGCTGAGACTGTGGCATAAGGGAAAACTAACACAGGTTGATACTTAATAGTAGTATCTTCTACTTAAGTAGTAGGGCTCTTCCCCCGAGCCCCTGGATGCTTCTTCTGACCTCTTCGCCATCCCTCCTCCCGTGTAAGCCACACCCTCCATCTCTCTCTACTCCAGCCTGTTGCTTTCTTCAGTAGAGTAATTTCACCCTTTCTTACTCTCTGCCCACTCTTACCCAGACAAGCCCATATTTCATGATCAGCAACCCCATCAAATTGTTTTCCTAAAAAAGAAAGCCCTTCTCTTCAACAGAATTCTTGTGCAGCTGTGAGCAGCAGACCCAGCTGCCTGTAACATAGCTCTCCCATCCGCATCGGCCAATGGAAACCACCCAGCGCAGGGTGTGGCACAGAGCAGCCCTCTGCAGATGACGGCTGTCAACACCGTGACCGTTGGCATTGAATCTGACAGCGGTCATACATGTACATCAGCCTCTTCATTTATCCTACAGGGTGCCCTTCGAAGAGGGTCTGAGTCAGTTCTTCTTGACTCTGGAATTGGCTTGTGGTGGGCGGTTCATTAAAAGCAGGCTTTCTCCTTCCATCCCTGCATCACTGAGAATCCCAGGGAAGCAGAGTTTCCAGTAATGACAATGTCTTCTGTTTAAGACAGAAAGTAATATATTCTATAATATTCCTATTGAGGGTGTGTGTGTGAGAGAGAGAGAGAGAGAGGAGGGCGGAGGCAGGGAGCCGTGGGTCGGAGAGCAGGGAGGTTTTAAGGGGAGCACAGGCTGCCAATTGAACAAGGAAAGGATTTAACACCCACTGCACCTCCAGAGGCTCGTTTCCCTCTTTTGCTGAAGCTCAGCTCAAGGTCACACCGCGGACGCTATGGCCATGCATCAAGGCCTCACCGTCCTTGCCTTATGGTTTCAGTTTCACGGGTTTAAGTGTCTCCCTTTGCCAATAACATTTCCCCTGCTGCTTATGTCCTTTCCATCTGACTTGTATCGATCGCTTCCTCCCGGTCCTGAAGTTGTAAAAGCTGCAGTAGCTCGTGTCCCCCATCCTGGCCCACGGCCTCAATAGCAGTCCTACCTTGATAGATCAGGCTTCAGTCCCAGGCCAGGTCCTCCACGTGGAGGCCTCTGACATCATACCTGCCTGGTCAGAGATCCTAAAATGGCAGAACCGGAAGTGCAGAACCGAAGCATCTAATTCTCCCTGTTCATCTAACAGGTGAGGAAATAAAGCTCAAGAGAGACATAAGAACTTGCCCAGTGCCGCCCAGTTCCACCCAGATAGTTACTACAGAGCTAGGACTTGAGCTCATGACTTTTTATGCCTCATTCACATTAGAACAGTTTCCTCTATTCTTCATTCCATTTTGGAAGCAAAGATCCCTGTTTACTCTGGAATAATCTGGGGGCTGTCGCAATACACGCAGCGCTCTTAATTTGGTTGCGTATTCCAAGGGACTCGAGTGACATCTGGGGTCTTTAGGGGCTCAACCACGCTGGGGGTAACCCCAACATGTCAGCAATTCCAGTCAAAGCTCTTTCTGCCAACACAACCACGTGTCTTCAGCTGCCAGATTGTTACAGAGAGTTTATTGCTGTTTCAATCGCTGGGACAGTCCATCTTGCTTTACAAGGAGAGGTGTGCTTCTGAAAAAATTGTACATCTGGTGAAAACTTGATTCATAAGTGCTCTGGGTCCAAATCTCCTTTTTAAAAATTCCCACTGAGTGGTAGCCAGGGTGGCAGCTTTTGCTGGAGGAGGCATCTGCAGTTAATACAATAGAATTTTTTAATGAAATCGCATTTTCATTGACTTATAATTCCCAGGAAGCATTAATGAATGCCTCTTCATTTCTGATTGATCTTTAATAGGTGGTAGCTTTTAACACTTTGGCCTTTTGGTTTCCTCTTCTCTCTCCCTAAAATAAGCAGTTTGTGATCTATCAGGGCACATTTAAATACCCAGGGAGGGAAGTTGCGGGGCGAGGGCTGTTATGGTTACTATTTAAACATAATTTTGCGATGGTGCCAAATCCCTCGGTAAGCCTAAGACCTGTTATGTAATAAAAAGAATTGCCTTTTAATTGGCTTGTTGGTAACTGTGGATTTTTTTTTTCTGCCTTCCTTGGGAGGCAGTGGGGTACACCGGAACAATACACTGAGTCAATCCTAGTAATCAAGGTATGAAACGTTGCCGTTTATTTGCTTTGTCATTTAGGGTAAATCATTTAACAGCTCTGTCCCTCGATGTCCCCACCTGTAAAATGGGATTCTCGTGATGATCAAATGGCTACAGAGGCTCCCTGCTTCTTTTCCTCTTGTCCTTTCTTTTATTTCTCAAGGCAAACTGGCAGGGGCAAGAGATGCTAAAAGTAATCAGCGCTATTTAGGGACAGGGTGTTCCTAGACCACCTGCTGCCCTGTCCCCAGTTGAGACTTGTTGGCATCACGATGTGACCCACTGCTGGCCTTCAGGGTCAGTCACTGCCTCCCCTGGCAAGGTCCTTTCTCCGTGTGAGTGGGTTCTGTACCCCTGCTCTGGGATCAGTGCCGAAACATCTGCAGAACCCCAAACCCAAGGGGCAGTTTCAAGGTGCCCCAGCCTTTGCACATACCATGCCCACCACACAGAGCACCTTCCCACTTTGTCCATTCTGCAAACCCCTTTCAGGAAAGACTGACTTCAGAAAAGTCTCAGCACAAGCACCACCTCACCTATGAAACCTTTCCTGACCAATGCCCTTTCACAGCCAACTTGACCTTTCCCCCAAGACTTATGAACAGGGGTCCGATCATGGGTTCCGTAAACCTCTACTGAGCTTTCTTGTGGGCCCATCTGTCTCTTCAACTAGTTGGTTGAGCTCCTTATGCAGAATGACCTTGACTTATTCAACATGTTTCCCCAGTGTCTAACATTGTGTCTGACACTAGGTGCTCAGTAAATGTTTGTGAATGACTGACTGAATGAATGAATGAATTAGTGTTAAGCTAAAGCTGATGGCCAAGCAGGGTGTACTGGATTGAATCGTGTCCCCCAAAACTCATATCCACCTAAAACCTGAGAATGTGGTCTTATTTGGAAATAGGTTCTTTAGAGATAGAATCAAGTTAAAATTAGGTCACACTGGATTGAGATGGGACATCACCTAATGACCAGTGTCCTTATAAGAAGAAGGAAATCTGAACAAAGACACATGCACAGAGGGCAAGTGGCCATGTGAAGACTCAGGCAGAAGCCAAGAAATGCCAAGGAAGAGGCAAGGAAGGATTCTTCGCTAGACCTTTCAGAGGGAGCACTGCCCTGCAGCCAACTTGATTTTGAATTTTCAGCCTCCAGAACTGTGAAGGAGTAAATTTCTGTTGTCTTAAGGCATGAAGCTCATGGTAATTTGTTAAAGCAGCCCTAGGCAACTAATACGTAGGGTCAAGGTACGTCTCTGGGCTATTGAAGAAATAGGTGGAAGGGTTTCTCCAGCCCAATGTCTTTTGATTGGGTAAAAGTACAGCTGGTATCCACACCCAATACACCCAAGTTTTTCTAACATCTAAAGGGCTGTTCTTTCCATAGCACACCCTGCCTGGACTTCCTACAGCCAGTGAGAAGGTGGGAGGCTTCCAGAATACCTCTCATATTTGCAGTTCCTCCTTTTCCCTCACAGCTGGGGAGACAGCTAAGCTTCTGGGGTGCTTCTGCCTGGACCATATTCTGGTATCTTCATGGATGATCTTGGGCATGTTACTTAATTTCCTTGGGTCTTAAGTCCCTCACCTGCCCAATAGTTACCTCATGGGCATGTTGTGAGAATTAAATGAGTTATTACAAAGAAATCTCTTATTATGGAATGTGATAAGGGCTCAATACATGTGATCATTAGTTCTGTAGCATCTTCATCATTATGCTTTTTCTCAAATTCCAAGTCCAGGCCACCCCAGCCTGTACCCTGGTGCACACACACACCATCCTGAGAACACCCAGCATTTTGACTTCCAACCTGCTTGATGCCCAACTCCAGGCAGAAGTTATAGTTTGAATAACGTGACATTGCCTACATAAAATTGTTTCCGGCCTACAAAATATGGGACTTTCATATGGTTTGATTTCATAGATGCCAACTCTTTTTGTCCTTAAAATGGAGAGACATAAACAAAGGTACCTTGCTAGCCTTCCAGAAGAGAAATTTTTAAATAATTAAAAAAAATTTTTTTAATCCAGCTGGAAAGAGTGATAGAACTGTATGCCCTTTACAGACTCCCCTGGCAAGGAGGGAGTGGGCGCCCAGGGAATGGAGTCCCTCTGAGAGGAAATAAGTCCCAGAGCCCCTCTGTATGATGGGAGACAAGCCCAGGAGTGAGGACACTCCGCGTCCAGGTGGTCTAACATGAGATTTGGCCCAGAACAATAGTTAGCACTTTGGCTTCTAAAGAATGAGGAGGAGGACGACTTGAAGGTCGTGAGACAAAGAGGATTTATGCTCAGAACCCCCGAGCAGTCCTCTTCTGCTCTCTAAGAAGGGCCCCAATTGACACAGGGCAGGTGGGCAGGGCCGCCTTCTCCGGCTCCTAACTCAGCGCCTTTGAAGCCGGCTCAGATCTGCTCTTTCTCCCAGAAAGCCCCCGCTGCCTCCCTCCCCGCCCCACCACCACCCCCCATGTTAGTACTTCATTAGCACCCTGCCAGCAAGAAAAGCTATTTAAACAGCTCCTGCTGACACGGCAAGCCTTCCCCTTCCATTGAGGATTCTCTCTGCTTCTGACAATGGCATAGCTGGGTGTGGGGTCCTGCCCAGCTGGATCCCAAGATGCCTGGCCTCTGACCTTGCTCTGTCCAAGCCCTGCCAGCCCATGGTCTCCCATGTCTGCCAGCACTGAGGGAGTCAGGGAAGGGGCTGCATGGGACTCTAGGATCAGACTGCCTAGGACTCCAGCAATCCCAGTCTCCTTGGCTTTGACTTCCCACATTGATGCAGAAGGAACCACCCCTGGATGTGCTATTAAAGGACTCCGTTCACGTCTACTCCATCAGCAAAACCCATTCTCCCCCCTTTACTGTGTTGAAACACAATAGATGTGCTCACAGAGACATCGTTATTCATTGATTCTTTGACTCTTTGGTGTATTCATCCAAATGACTGTAACTAATGTGTATCAGACACCTACCATAGAGAAGCCCTATTTTGAGTTTGCTCCAGTCTCAATGTCTTTTGCCATGGGAAGTACCAGTACATTAGGGTTGGATAGAATTGACAAGCAGTGACCCAGGGATGGGGAATGTCTGCAATGGTGAGTCTTGGTGGCATGTGACTCTGCACCAGCGAAAAAGAGGAGCCCTGTCAAGTCAGGGCAACGTGAAAGAACAGAGTATTTGTGTATCCGCGGGGATGGGGATGGCAAAAAGGGAAGGAGCCAACTAAGGGTACTAAAAATTGCTAAAATATTGTTCAGTCTCTGGTCCTATTTGGCATCCACCAGCAATGCTGGAGTCTGGACCATGTAGTGGACTTTTGGAGCCTGACCAGCCATAGTCTCATCTAAGTGAAATGAATGCCTGCACCTACTCGAGGGTCAGGTTAGGCAGTCATATTTTGTATCACAGGATCCCTTCCCCTAACACAGCAGATTGCTCCAGGGCGAGCACCTAACAAGGGTGGTCCTTCCATACACCTGGCATGAATGAAAAAATAAGCTGAGACAACTAGAATTCTTTTTTTTTTAACAATGATGATGATAATGGCCGATGTTTATGGAGGGCTTACTTGGTGCCAGGTGCTGTTCTAATCAATGTACAGGTACTCATTTAATCCTTAAAACAAGCTTATGACATGTTAGTATTTATTTATTTTATTTATGGCTGTGTTGGGTCTTCGTTTCTGTGCCAGGGTTTTCTCTAGTTGTGGCAAGTGGGGGCCACTCTTCATCGCAGTGCACGGCCTCTCCTGTCGCGGAGCACAGGCTCCAGACGCGCAGGCTCAGTAATTGTGGCTCACGGGCCCAGCTGCTCTGCGGCATGTGGGATCTTCCCAGACCAGGGCTCGAACCCGTGTTCCCTGCATTGGCAGGCAGATTCTCAACCACTGCGCCACCAGGGAAGCCCTAGAATTCTTTTTGTCCAACTGGGACACACAGAAAGATGGAGCACATCACAGCAGAAAGCAGGATGGAATGAAGTGTGGAAATATAGTCAGATGATCGATGAGCTTTGTGCAAGCCAAACTCATGAGGCCCTGGCAATGATGAGGAAGCAGAGGAAGCGAGGGAGAGTGAAAGGAGCAGATGCCCAGAGAGGAGCCAGGGTCAGGGAGAAAAGAAGGAAGAAAAAAGGAGGGGAGAGGAGGGCAGGGAAGGGAAGAGGGGGAGACAGGACAAGAGAGGGGTGGGGGAAGGGGGGAAGGAAGGAAAGAGAAGAAGCACCATGCCGCAGCCCCATGAGAGGAGAAAGTGGGAAAGAGAGAGAGAGAGAGAGGAAGAGAGAGAGAGGCCTAAAGCTGTTTCCATCTATGATGAGCCTTCATTTCTTCCTCTAGTTCCCAGGGAGAAAACCACGTAGCTTTACTAACTCCCTTTTCTGAGATTTCTGGTCCTTGCATCCAGAAGGCACCCACTAAAGCAGACTCTAGAAGATGAACATGCCATTCCCCCGGTGCTGGAAAATTACGGAATGTCATAAGTCCTGGTGCCCAGTGCCTCTTCTGGAATCCTCAGGGCCGGCTGCATTTCAGGGTGCAGATGTTTGCCATCTTGAGGAAAAGAATCTGTGCATATACTCTATGTCCTCCAGCACCCTCAGCAGGGCCAAAGGTAGCACCTGTAATCAAACACATAAATATTCACACTACATGGATAACCTCGCGTCAGATAAGGTCACATTTTTGCAGCAAAGTGAGTTCAGATCAGGTCAGGTTTTGCTGCTAATTAAGGTACGAAAAAAGTTTCCATTTTCTGAGCTCTTTTGGAATTGCAGATAAGGAATTGTGAGCCTGTTGTATTTGCCAGGGAAATACCAAGCTCACTGTCTGGGGCCTTCTTTAAAGCAAAACAAGGAGGCCCTGTGGATGCCCATTTGGGCCGTCAAGGTGATGGCTACACAGCAAGCAGCCAGAGGCCTTGGAGTGTGGCCAACACCCCGCTGGCAGCACCGGCCTGGCTTGGAGAGCTCAGGGCTCTGGTGACTCACTGCCCGTCCATGTGCACTCATCTCCCTTGACTTTCCAGCAGAGTGATGCCTCTTTTCACAAGATTCAGCAAATCCAGCCCCCAGGGAACTGGTCAAGAGTCACTGGCCTTGTGCCAAAGGGCCTCATTAAGCACTGCCCGCTGTGGGAGCCTGGGCCTTGCTGGAGCTGCCTCACCCTCCCTCGTTCCCAAGACCATTGCCTTATTAGGTTTACTCACCTGTATGCATCTCCCAAGGGGGACAGGCATCATGGGGCAAGTAGCTCTTTCCGGCTGGCTCTGTGGACAGAGCTTGGTATTTCCCTGGCAAATACAACAGGCTCACAATTCCTTATCTGCAATTCTGAAAGAGCTCAGAAAATGGAAACTTTTTTCGTAATTTAATTAGCAGCAATTTGGGGAATTGAGGTGAATCTGCAGACCCCACTGGCTCAAGCGCCAGCCCCCCATCAGAACAAACCAGGTAGACCTCAGTCCACAGATGAATAAGACCTAGTCACTGTTTTCAAGGAAAGGGAATAACCTTCCTGTGGCTTGCTAAGTGCGAGCTACTTTACATATGTTAACACACTGACACTCCTGACTCTCCCGGGAGCTCTGTGGGCTCATCTGACATTCCGGGGCTGAGGCTGCTCCCCTCACCCTATATTAGCCTGTAGGTGTTGCTGCTTGATGTTTGATGAGAGTTTGAGGAAGCTTCTAGGAGCAGGATGGAGAGGAAGAACAAGCATGACTTAGACTGATGGGGAAGGGGGTAGCTTCCAGCGGCTCAGCAGGGCCTCCAGCCCTGCCCCAGGGGCCAGAGTAAGGTCCAGAACCGAGGCTTAGCCTGCCTGGTGTGCACCCCACTGGGAGCCTTCAGTTTCCATGACGGTTGTTTTATCAAGAACATTTATGAAGCTAAAGAAATTGGAGGAAAACAAAAAGCAAAAATGGATTAAGATACCTCCCACGTGCCAGGTACGCTCATATGCATATGCTCATCTCATTCAATTGCCCCAATAACCCTGACAATCGTCATTACCCTCACTTCACAGGTGGGCACATACCAAAAGTCTCAGAACACACGAGTGCCTGAGACCATGTCACTGAACGTGAGGCCTGTGTGACTCAAGTCTACCACATCAGGATGCCATGTGGGCTGATGGGATTAAACAACAAATACAGGATGAACAAAAGGCAATATATCCACACAATGGGATATCATTAGCCATAAAAAAGAATGAAGTACTGACACGTGCTACGGAACGGATGAACCTATACAACGTTACGCTAAACGAAAGAAGCTAGTCACAAAGGGCCACATACTGTATGATACTATTTATACGAAATGTCAAGAAGAGGCAAATCTATGGAGACAGAAAGATCAGCGGTAGTCAGGAAGGGGGGATGGGGCAGAAATAGGGAGTTCCCGCTGAAAGGGTATGGGGCTTCTGCTTGGGATGATGAAAAAGTCCTGGAATTAGACAGCAGTGATGTTTATACAACATCGTAAATGTACTTAATACCTGGTATTGTACACTTTAAAATGGTTAAAATAGCAAATATTATGTGTATTTATTTTAAATAAATACAATACAAAAATTTTAAAATATCATCCACTTTTACCTTGATAGCCCAGCAGGGTCTTGTCCCCACTTGCAGGGGGCGAAGCAGTCGCAGACATCCACAGAAGCTCCTCAATGCTCTGTCCCGCTATCACTAGCCCTGCTCAGAGTTCTACTGAAGGCCTAGAATAACCCAACCCCAATGAATGCGCAGTGGTAAAGGGAGTCTGTCCCTTTAAAAACTAACCATCCTTCACACACACAGAGTTTGTCCTACCCTACTTGAATACATGGAAACATACATATATGAATACAGGAAAGAGATGCATATATACATATATAATACATGGAAACATATATGAATGGGGCAAACAGGAAAATCTCATTCATTTATACTAATTACCATGACAAGAACAGCTACAAACTGAGTGGTCTCGGTGTGCTAGGTCCGAGGCAAGGTGCTTTTGATTACATATACATTTTACAACAACTCAGCAAAGGTGGTATTGCCAACCCCATTTTACAGACTGGGAAACTGATCTCTCAGAGGTTAAGTGGTATGCCCGAGACTACACCGTGTCTATGTAGTACAGCAAGAATTCAAACCCTTTATCCAACTTGAAGGTCTATGCATACCTAGGGGAAGAACTGTCTGAAATGGGGAAAATCCTGAATTATACGATATGAAAAAATTACTGCCGTTTTTTTTTCCCCCAAATACATTAACGAAAGCTGGCAAATGGAATATTTCATGATTTTCCTAGATGTTAAGCATTACACAGAAATTGCATGCTAAGGTTTTGTCTGGAATTTGAGCTTCTGTGTGCTGATTTGTGGCATACATGTTCACTACTGGAAAAGAAAATATTTGCGAAGAAAAACCGAAATCCAGCAATGCTAAATTAGTGGATACCAATTAGTGGGGTCTTAGTGATGTGTTTCATCACTTTCCAGTGCCATCAAGGAGCAGTGCTGGGCTTACCCCTGCACACTGCCACCACCATCTCATGAGTGTCAGGGATCCTGCACCATCTTCCACTTGGGTAGTGTGAGAGGGGAGTGATTCTACATGTCCTGGGCACTTGAGGATGGAATAGTCCAGACGGGGCAGTTTGGACGGACTCAGCAAAGTCTTGGGAGCAGAGGTGGTCTCCATCAGCTGGACCACTCAGTGGCCCCCTGCAGTTGCTGTTGTGGAGAGCCCTCAAGGGGGAGGGAACAACTGGAAGCACAGCCCCTCAGCCCAGGTGCCACAGTGACCATCCAATTGGTGGGGAGTGAAGGAGAGACTGGCTTGATGTCTCAGTGGCTCCCAAGAGCCACGGGACTCTTTCCACGAGCTCCTCGCCCCTCCCCTCTCCAGTTCACTGAGTGGGTGGAGAACGTGAAGGTTAGTATCGTCTGCACCTGGTTCTATTCTTCTCCACTATTATTATGGAGCCCACAGTGCCTAGACCCCTCATGATCTTCCATTTTGATCCTCAAGATCTTGTATTGGAAGTTGAAGTTATTTTTTCTCTACGGCTCCTATTTTAACCACCCTAATTCTTCTTGAAGCAATGCAGATGCCCCCTGCTCAATGGTTTCCAAAGTGGGGTGAAGATGATTCATTTAGGTCTGAGAGAAAATATTGACTTCCATACATTTTTTCAAAAAACTTTAAAAAATGTGCTTTATTAGCTTTGAATATATATGGATGGATCATAGTGCATGTGCATATTTTATAAGTAAATAAATATGTATATGTTCAACTAATAGGAGTGCACAATGAAAGAAAATTAATAAACTCCTGTTCTAGGTGATTCCAAAGGGTCAATATATATGCGAAATAGGAAAATAAATGAAAAATAAAAGATAGCTACTTCAAGATACTGTCTGCTTTCATTTGTTTTCACACATATGGCCCATAAAGACTAAACATTCTCTTATAGCAGAAATAAAGTACAGGTAGATATTAATCCACTTTAAAAAGTGCTCCTAGCCCAATGGTACCAATGGGTCCTGCGACCTGTAACGGGAGAGTAACACAGGAGTAAAGCAGAAATTGTTGCAAAATACCTGATATGCAGGGATTTTCTTTTTCTTTTTCTTTTATTTTTTCTAACCAGCTCCTTCAATTCTATGCCTCTGTGAAGGATCTCACTTTACTGTGAAGCCAATCTCAGGATTTATGGGTGTGGGTGTGTACAAACCCACATACAGCATCGGTAGGAGAGGAAGATGACCTTAGGGGAGACATGCTTCTGGTCCATGGATTAATACACACCCTCACGCCTGGCTTTGCTGGCCCAGAATGTCCCAGCAGTTGTACAGCAAGGATCCATGTGAACCCCAACCTTGGCTGTGGGCGTGAGCTGCTCACGGGCTGCCTCCTTCCCTCAGCCTCAGTGCTCACTGAGATCACATTAAGACCTGGAAGCCTCTCATGGGGGAGAGAAGAATACACTTTTCTTATTGTACAGTCCATTTCATTCCCAGCTGCAGGATTAAATTTATTCCTTTCTGAAGTGTTGTCTGTGCGTATAAATCATTTAAGCTTATATGTTTTCGTTGCTGTGGCAACTGTGTGGCTAATTGAATTCCAAAATGTCTTTCTCGATTTCAAAGCCATGGGAAAGAGCCAGAGGACTTCACGGTGAGAGTCAGAACAGAGGTAGAAGAGGTGGTGGAAGTGAAATGAAAATGACACATTCTCCATCTGTCTCTTGAGGTCCCAGAAAAATGCCACTCAGATGTGCCAAGCAAAGGTGCAGGAGACCCCCTCTGAAGCGAATGGTTAATGAAGAGTTACCGGGGCTTCTCTGCAGAAGCACCTGCATCTTCTGACTCCAAAGCTTCAGGGTCTCCCTCTTCTCATTCTCTCTGGCCTGCTTGCTCTGCCAAGGACAGGGACTGAATCTTTTCTATTGAGGTTTACTAGCTGTTAGTAAACACCTGTCTGATAAAAGCTTCTTGATGGATGGTTGGATGGATAGATGGATGGATGGTTGGTTGGATAGATGGATGGATGGATGGATGGATAATTGGATGGATAGGAAAAGAATTACCAGAGGCAATTTGAAAGGAAGCTGGCATCTTTTAAGGGACTATCCAATGCTAGGCACTGTGCTGGCATATGTCCATTACAAACTCAAAACAACCTTTGTAAAAGCAAGTGCGATTGCTCCTTTCACAGATAAGGAAACTTCAGACTTAAGTTTAAGGAACTTGTCTAGGGACCCTCTGGTTAAGTGGCAGATGTAAGATGTACACAGGTCTCTAAAACTCCAAAGCCCATACATATTCTACACTTTCAACTATATTCTACTAGCTCCCCCAAGCAGGATAAATGGACCATATCCTCCTGTGCCTCCCCCCACCTATATTAGCCCCACTCCTCCTTCTCCCTTTGTCTCTCTTTCTCTCACATTCTTTTGCTTTCTTTTCCTTCCTTCCTTCTTTCCTTCCTTTCTTTCTTTTCCTTTCTCCCTTCTTCCCTCCATCTTTCTCTCTCTTGATTCTGTACTTTCTTAAACAACTTTATTCTTATTTGTCAATATGATATGTGCACACTATAAACATTTAAACAATATAGAAATAAATTAAAGGATGTAAAAATTTCACTGACTACCTCACCACCTACAAATAATACTCCAACTAGATAAGCATTATTGTAAGCCATCATCTATACATATTCAGTAAGTAAATAACATTTTTAATACACTCTAGTATACTTTCTATCTTAGATAAAATTATTGAATTGAGTGATAGTTAAACTTTCCCCATTAGTGTTTACTCATCATAAGAAACAATAATTACTAAAAACTTAATCTATGGTTGATACACAAATATAAAAAACATTAAAATGTTGGGGCCATTTTTAAATTGCTTGTTTCACTTTCTATCATATTGACTAATACCCCACTAGGAGAAATGGAGAAACACTTGCAATGGTTTCCACCACCTTTTGTTACTTTACATTATGTTTTATATTGCCAAGTATATATATATATATATGTATATATGTATATATGTATATATATATATATGTATGTGTGTATATATATATATGTATATATACACACTTGGCAATATATTGCAATATACTGCAATATTTGCAATATATAAATATATTGCATTTTTACTAGGTGTTTCCTAACATGGGCAATTATGTTCAGACCTTCTATTTATTCCTATCTAGACTGGGTGAGTTCTCTTTGACACTCCTCCCCCTTGAACTGAAACATTTATCCACCAGCAGGAGTTAGAGAGTTGAGTAATGTGTGGCATCAGTTTTCTGTAGCTGGAGAAAATCCAGGGAGGAAAGAGGGACTGCCCAGCAGGGAACGAGTTTTGAAGGACTCGGTGGGGTGCAAACGTACTTTGACAGAATATCTGGCTGATAGCCCAGCCATAGCTGGACACCCGGGAGGTGTGGTTGGATCTCTCCCCAGACAGAGTGGAGTCCTGAGCCCTGGGGAGCTCTAATCGACTTTCCTGCCTCTGTTGAGATGTTCACAAGTAACCAGGGGCTTCTACACACAAGGGTTTGCCCTTGACTTTCCAACACTTGCTCAGCCACTTATCTGCAAATATCAGCTTTTTTTTTTTTTTTTTTCAACTCACATTTTCTCCAGCATCACTTCTAGGGGCTGAGGGAGGAAGAGGAACCATACCAAGTCCACCAGAGTGTTTATATTTACAGCCAGTACTTTTTGAAGTTTATGTCGTGAGGCTACACCCCAGTCCTTATCTGTTTCCTACTTAGTAAATTGTTTTCAGGTTCTTTCTCTGATCCTTTTTAATTATTGGAAGGGAGACATTCTGTTCCTGTGCTTAACTCCACCATCTTTACAAGAAAACTCCTTCTTAGATTATTATTCCTTTAAGCGGCATAATGGCATTGAGTTTAGTAGGTCTGCAGACCTTGGTGTGAAACCCAACTCTCTATCCTTTAAGACAGTAATTCTCAACCAGGGCCAATTTTGTCCCCACGACGGACATTTGACAATATCTGGGAATTTTGATTATCATGACCGGGGTTTTCTACTGGCATCTAGGTCAAGGATGCTGCTGAACACCCTTCATGGTACAATCTGGTTCCAGCTCACATACTCACAGGAAAGCCACCCACAACAAAGAATTATCTGGCCCAAAGTGTCAACAGCGTAGACATTGAAAAACCCTGCTGAGTACATTTGAACAATTTTTTTAACCTCCCTAAACTTTATTAACTTTGTCTTTAAAATGAGCATAATAATACCTGTCTAAGACATCATTAGGTGGCAGATTTTAATGATCACCATAATAATATAATGATAATACTTTTCATTACTATCATCGGCATTATTAGTAGTAGTAAAATTGCCATTTTTTAAACAGCTGTAAAAATGCAAACAATTACCTAACCTATTCTGACCTTTAATTATTGCAGACAGAGTTGAATTCACTTTGGGGGTGACATTGTCTTTCACTAACTCCTACTGTTTCAACTGTTGTTTTTATTTGATTGTTTGGTTGTTGTTGTTTTAACTTGTACTGTTGATCTTATTTTTTTCTTTTTAAAAAATTATCGGCCTTTTATGGGAAAAGCAGCTTCCTCTTGCTTTTTTTTTTTTTTTAAATTGCAAGGTGTGTTTTGCTTGCCCCTTTTTATGTAAATGCCTCATATTACACACATCCTCTATACTCACTCAGCTATATCTACAGAGCAGTAGACAGCCAATGGAGGTTAAAGATAGAATTATTTTTAGAAAGCACCCTGTTCTTGTCTTTTACAGGTAGGAAAACTGAGTCTCAGTTCATGGAGACTCTGGTATCCAGATAAAAGTGTCAGAGAAGAACACCTTCTAACACCACGGCCAGAGAATTGACCTAGGCATTGGATCAGAGGAGCCCTAGTAATAATTCTGACTTTGATACTGTGAAACGAAAGTCAGAATGTTTTGCCTTGTCTTATTGGTAGAAAGTAGCCATGGTTTAAATACGTCCAATGTTGGCTGTCTGTTGTATATTCAGGTTATAAATACAGAACATCACCTTGCCATGCTCCTATCTTAAGACCTGTAAAGTAGATGGTGTAAGATACCTACACAGGAATACGATGGTCTAACACTGAGGCAGCCATACTTTCCAGATTTTTCTTCCTTGTTCTCAAGGTTTCAAGGCAATATAAAGATGGCTTAGGGCTTGGAAAGATCTTCTACCCCTGGCCCATAAAGATTACAGATGGGAGGGGAGTGGTGACTCTGGCCTTGGACTCCAACCAGCTCAGAAATGCTGGCCCAGAGGAGCTTCTGGAAAACTGCAATGTATACTCCATCATGTGCAGGTGTATACATGTCTACAAGTCCTTGTGAAGTTTATAAAAGTAGCAGAACACTATAGAACTAGCATGACCTTCAGAGTCAGATGAACCTACGTTCAAATTCCACCTCTGTCATTTACCAGCTGGGTGGCATTAGGCAAGTCAGCCTCTCTGAGACTCAGTTTTCTTATTTGGAAAATGGGAATAATAAGGTCCAGCTAAGCAACAAACAGATGAACCTTAAATGATAGCTTCTGCCCTTCCCTTTTCCCTCTCTATCACTCAGTTTTTGACAGCAGGATCAATTTTTACTTTCATAAAATTTATTCTAGTTTTGAAGCTCTGGGAGTTGTTATTATTCCTGGATCCATTAGTGGCTGCCAGTAACCTTCTTGTTGTGTAACAGTCAGAAACAAATAGCCATGACCAAGCTGGGGAAGCTGAGGAGAGATGGACTGAATCTGGGTAATACTTGGAAAAGTGTCTAACTCCTGGGGTTTTCTTTTATTGTTTGATTTAATGAATCTCAAAAGGGCTTGGCCTTGGGAGGCACAAATCAATAATGTAATTCCATGCTGTCAGGGGCTTTCCTGTCCACCTCAATAGAGAGAAAGCCTCCCAAAGTGCATCTAAGGCCAGTCAGAGAGGCATTTAGTTCTTAGAGGAGGGGAATATGGAGACCACTCTCAAGCAGATGATGAAACTGATGATGATGATGATGATGATGGTGATGATGGTGATGGTTATGATAGTGATGGTGGGGATGACAGTGATAATAATGATGGTGATGGTGATAATGGTGGTGGGGATGACAATGGTAATAATGATGATGATGGTGATGATGATTATGATAATGATCCTACCATTTATGTAAGGCTTATTAAGTGCAAGACCAAGTACCAAGCACTTTGTGCATGTCCTCATATGACTCCATCCTATAAGAACAGATCATAGTATGACTATGTGTCTTTTACATATGAGAAAACTGAGGCCCGAAGAAGTTAAATGACTTGGCCATGGTCCCCAGTTGATTAATGGATGAAAAAAACTTTGGGAGAGTGAGACGTATTTTTCCTTCCTCGCTGTTTGGGGGACAAACCTCACAGGTGGTATCAAACAGAAACAAAATTTGCTGAGCAGATAGTCAGACAAAAGCTTGAATTGTGCCCTTGCCTAATACTTGTTTGTGTCATTTGACAAGAAAATTAATCTTTCTGAGACTCAGCCTCTCCAAGCCTCAGTTTCCTTATCTAGAAATATGAAGATAAAAATACATAATTCGTAGGGGATAGTTATGATGGCTCAGTGAAGGTTTAGTGAGATGCCTATCTGGTTCAGATTATGGGCTTAATGAAAGTTAGCTTCCTTCTAGGGACCCAGGTGAGGGACCAGAACAGGGAAAGCTCAGGGATGGAGCCCATATCAGCTCTGCTGAAGCTGGACTACAGGAGTTGGGCAGCCAGGGCTGACTGAGAGTAAAACTGAGGGAAGTTCCAGCTGTGAGTATAACACTGCAGGGACCAAAAAAAAAAAACGTGGTAGAAACTGGCCTCATTTCTCTGGAAAAAAATAAAGTGACGTTCTTATGAAAGAGATGCAGTCTTGTTTTTTAAAAAAACCCATTTGTCTCAAGGAAATTTGCTGATCCATTCTTTCTGGATGGAAAACCCTACAAGGAGAATAAACACTATTATAACTCTCCCTGGGTCTTTTAGCCAAACTTTGAAGTCTCCTGATTTAGTATGGGAATCTTCTTGGATATTTCAGAATGACGTCTCACCCCTACTCCTCTGATTATGCTTGAATGATGGGAACTTAAACATGGGGAGAGCATCAACTCAAGATGAGAGAGTCCAACTCTCTTCTCTCTGCATGAACCAAAGCCCCATCCAAAGGTTGGAGATTAGTGGTCATTTGGTTCTACCTGTGGACTAGAAAAGAGGAAAAAGGAAAAGACACAGTAGCCATAATCCAGGCAGGATCTGGATTATCCTACCCTACCAGATTACTTTCAAGTGGTCAAACACCACTTTGACTCTGAGTTACTCTCTGTCATTTATTTCCACTTGTTTTGAATCACAAGAGACTTCTGTCATAGGTGACCGTATCTCTAACACATACACAGGTGTCTGTCACAAGGTACAAGAGGTAACAGTAATGTCCTCTCACTTTAGGGTGTCAGGGTCCTAGCCTCACCCCGACAGAACGAGGGGCTCAGAGCCTACCTCATCCCCACAAAGGACAGAGTCCCTGATGAGTAGACCATCAATAAATACCAGAGCAGATGTCATGAAATTCCAATCAGAAGAATTTATAATGTGAATTCAGATATTATATAGTGAAAAATAGATAAACAGAAATTGTCGGTCAAACTCCTGGCAGCTGGGGCCGGCATCAGAGGCAGTAAATAAACTAGCTCCATAAATCACGTTCATGATCAGCCCCATTGCGCATAACTCTACCAGTGGGGCTTTCCATTAAGTAGCAGGAGGCAGTGGCTTGTTGCGTCTCATAGAGATGGAAATGAGCAGAGGCAGTGTGTCCCTGGAACAGCAACCCAAGGGTGTCAGACTATGATTGAGACATTACCCTGCTTTCTAGGTCAATGTTTGCATAAGGGCTTGGGAGAAGGGGTCTGGCTTTCCACCTGGAGTAATATCCAGGAGAAGGTCAAGGTGTCCACGGAATTCTAGTTTGGTAGATCTCAAAGCCCTAGACCTTTCCATCCACCACACAAGGGCAAAAGGAGTGAGAAGTTGTCTCTATACTAAGAGAAGCTGGGGAAGTCTCTTTATCAAAAACTCTTCTGTTACTCATCATCCAAGTCATAACTGAAATCCTGTCCTCCGTTGCGCTCTCTCTGAATCTTCTTATAGGCTTGATATTAGCAACACAGACGATCTTCTATTCACTGTGGGATCCAGAGTGTGGGATAAAGAGGGGTATGGTCTGGGGAGAGAGTTTTAAATCTCCTTTACATCTTCAGGCTTTGGCACATTATAGTACCTCTAATAGAAGACTGCTCCTAAATTTATTACATCAATAAATGAATGAAAGACTATCCTGAAAGTGATATATTCTAAACTGCTTTTTCCCCGTTGTTTTTGTTTGTTTGTTTGCTCTTTGGCTCACAACCCTCCATTGTGGTCTTGGACAGCAGCTTCAACCCATGTGATAGGAAGCATAAGATGGTGATTAAGACCATGTGTACTAAACCCAACTGCTGGTTTCAAACCCTACCTCTGCCTCAAGTAACTGGGAAGCCTTGGACAAGTTATCTAAACCTCTGAGGCTTGATTAGCACATCTATACAATAGAAATATTAATATATGTTCTCGTTAAAAGAATTAACTCATTCAGGGCTCTTGCAGACAGCTTGCTGGGCAAATAGTGACATATGGCTTAAATATGAATGCCCATAACCATGTCTTGGCATCTTCTCTCTTCCACGGCCTCTCTCCCTTATAGTTGAGCATTTGTCTGCTAAGCTTACTTGAGCTACTACTTAAGAATGTCTTCAAAAGTCTGAGGACAAAGGACTATGATTAAGACACTCATAGAGATTGGCTGATTTAATACAAGTACTGTGTTTTCCTCTAAGGCATGGGTATCTGGCCATGATCTACAGTCAGAAGATGGCCTTATCCAATGACTCTCCCATGCTATATCATCCAGATTTCCCTAATAAGACCCAGACTCCCGGAGAACTTTGCAAAGAAGCTGCTCTTCCCTACTTAACTGCTTTAAAGCCATTCCCTGGCCCTTGCAGCTCATCAGCAAGTGGCAAGCAGGGCAGTAATTAGACCCTCTGCTGAGCTCTACACTGACGATTTGAATAATTGAGAACATTGCAAACCTTGGTAATGGGGGGGAAAAGAGAGGCTAAAATAGAACATCTCCCTAGTTAATAGCTAAGTAACATTGAGCAACCCAACAGGAGCAAGGAACAGAGCATGGCTCAGGGCAAGGTGCCCCTCCATGCCCTGAAACATTAGAGGAATGGGTTCTGAGAAGCTCAAGTAGAATTCCTGGGAGCTCCCTCATATATATGTTCATGATCCATGCCAAAAAATTACCCCCTCACCTAGGACATCAGGTCTGATAAATCTACCTTGTGTCTAATGAGTACCTTCCTGGCATGTCTGTGATTGATGCCATGATAGGCGGTCTCCAGGTTCAGGTTCAGGGATGGCCAGCTGCTATTTCTGAAGTTTCCCTGTTAGACCACTGCTTATTTGTGTCACCACTGGGGTGATGATTTTTTAGGAGCATGTTGTCTTTATAAGACAATAGTATCGACCTGCCCTCAGGCATTGGAAGATGCTATCAATAGTTTGTCTCAGTTTTTGTTTACCTGAGAACCATGGCTTCAGGCAAGTAGTTGAATGAGATTATTAATCAAGGATCTTCCAGACCTATAAGTCTGTAACCTTATCCAGTCCTTGAATTGTCATTTCAAAATAAATGCCAAATAATGGGTCACAAGGATGTGAGGACGTTCTGAAGTGCAAGTGCAAGACCCCAGGGCCTCCCTGGACTTTGTGTGGAGTAGGAAGGAGTAGTCCCCTGCAGAAGGATGAGGTTGGGGATTTCATGTATGTGGCGTGGGACCCGCTGTCTCTCATTGCATTTCCATCATTTGCCATCACTGGACTAGGCAATAAATAGGCCAAGCCACCAGGCCTGGACTTCAGAGAGCATTTAAAAATCCTACTTTGAGAAACATTACTTTTGCCTTCAGGCAGCCCAGGAAGACACTAGTGTAAAGGCAGCCACATGCTGGGGAAGAGAGAGATTTACTCATAACTTCCATGTTGTCAGGTGGTTCAGAATTCTGGATCCTGAGAATTTTTACATGTGAGGCTCATGAGGCATAGTGGTAGCACTTTGAATTCAGTACAAATGGTCTGGGCCTTGGAGAATGAGAAATCCAGTTCAACGCAACAAATGTCTATTAAGTACGTACTATATACATATCACTGTACAGAGAACATTAGCCCTTGTCTGGAAAGACTTAATGCACGTTCCACTTACTCATCAAAAAGAGTTTATACACTGAGGACTTTTGTTCCATGCCTGCAAGGGGCCTAATTATGAACTTGCATTTTTTTTTTACTCTAATGGCATTTTAGTTTATATATATATGTATTTCATTTTTGGCTGTTCTGCGTGGCATGCTGGATCTTAGTTCCCCGACCAGAGATTGAACCCGTGCCCCCTGTAGTGGAAGTGCTGGAGTCTTAGCCACTGGACTGCCAGGGAAGTCCCATGAACTTGTAGTTTTATGTGGCCAGGAGGCAAGGGCCAGGTGAAAAATGTAATTTATTACAAGGGACAATTGAAGAACAAAAGTCTTTTGCCCTTTAGGTACGCTAACTTCCTTCACTGGGATAGAACCTTCAAAAAGCCTATTTGGGTTTCTTCCCACTCAGAGCTTTACGAATTACACATTTTTTTTTTTAAGGTGGTGTGAACAGGTATTATAGTGATGACAACGTGTTTGATACATGGAGATGAAGAAGATATGTCCATTGCTGTCTGAAACCCAAACATGGTGTTGTAACTTGATCCTTACCTACAGGCTTTGAAGGGAGATGCACTTAGAGGAAGGAGACAAGTTTACCATGTGGTACAGACAAGCCGCTGGTCTAGAAAGGGCTGGGGCACGCACACCTGGAGCTCTTGATTTTCCTGAATGAAATTTCTCTTTTAATACTGTGTGATATTGCATGGTAATGTCTAAACCCTTATACCAGTGGTTCTCAACCAGGGCAATTTTGAACCCTCCCCTTCCCCAGGGGGCGTTTAGCTATGTTTGGAGACATTTCTGGTAGACACACCTGAGAGGGGGACAGAGGAGGAGTACTACTGCTCTGATGAAAATGCTGGTAAACATCAGAAAATGCACATGACAAACCCCACAGCCAAGAATTCTCTGGTCCAAAATGTTAATAGGGACGAGGCGGGGAGCCCTGCCTTAAAGCTTCCTACACCTCTGGTGAACCCCCATGAGTGACATTACAGCCTGTGCCTCCCTGTCTCTCCCCCACAATCCACTGATGTTTTTGAAATAATGGAAATAAGTCTTCCTCATGAAAGGAAACACATTATATATTGTAAAGAAGAAAAAAGGAGAGAAAGGGAAATTGGGAAGGAGAGAGAGAGAGAGAGGGAGGGAGGGGAAGGAGAGAGAAAGAGAGACTAGAAACGAGATTTAATGTAATTATGCCAAAGAATCGTAAAATCTTTGGGGTAAAAAAAAAATCCGAGGGAATATATTTTATCCCATCTTAGGAACTAAAATTATTGTAACTAGGAGGTTGAGTAACAACATATGTGGAATGACAGGACATCATGACATAGAGCTGGAGGTCGTCAATCCTTTCCTTGTGCCCTGCCTCAAATTATAAATATATGTATGTCCTTCTTGAAACATTCATCTCAACCCAATATCCAACTCAGGGTCTACCTTAAGCATTGTGCAAGCTATTTGACCTTCAGCAAAACAGGGTCCCAGCTCTCAAGTTGATACTGAATCCCACAATCTTTGCACACATTTGGACTTTCCCAAACTTCAACCTACCTTTAAATTCAACACACTTCCCTACTGAATAATGAATCCAAATAAAACAAGGACATTGATGTTTTATACTTTATTTGAGAAGATACCCTACATAAACTATGTCAGGAGGATACAGGTCTACACACGATTTCATCAGTCAATAAATGGAGTTGTTAACATAACACAGAAGATATGATAGCATGAGGAAGACAGAAGTATGACCAAGGAGTATTTACAACTCTCACATATGCTATATTTATATTGGAGATGGATATATACATATATACATGTACATGTGCATATACATACATATGTCCATACATACACACACATATATACATATATATGTATAAAATGTTTTTAAGCAAAAACCAAGAAAAGAGTTTGTCTTCTTGGAATAATTAACCATTTGAAAGTGAAGTATGGTTGGTTTTCATTAGTGTCATGGTGTTAAACCTCCGTCCCCACATTGAACTCCAACAATGATAGATTCCAATGAAGACACGTTTGCCTTGGGATGGAAGCATGAGGGTGAAGAACGGGGTGATGGGTACAGGGCCAAGAGTGAAGGACATGCACAATGGGAGAATGACCTTTGGTGATACCATTAAATCATCCTTTTGTATTAAACATAAATTATTAATACAATTTAAAAAAATAATTTTCTGTTTTCTTTTGAGGTTGGGGAGGAAGGAAGGGTCGGCTGGGGAATAGAGAAAGGGAGGGCACTTGCCTTTTCAACACATCCCTTAATATTAACTGAGAATACATCCCCCTACCCTGGGGCCATCTTACCAAATTTAGAATCTGTTTTTGTGGATTTTTTTTTTTTTTTTGCATAAAACACATCTTTACACAAGAATTTTACTTAGATGATAAGCCTCTTCTCCAAAGGCAAATACAATCATCACTTTAACTAAACTGACTCTCCAAGACTTGCCAGGATGCAAATAAACTTAGCATGGCCAATGGATGTATTTGTTAGAAAGGAAAAGAATGGAAGAAATAGTACCTCAAGGAAGGGGCTCTATGAGTAAAACCCAGTTTTACTAAAACCTCAGCCACCCATTTTAAGTCAACGACTTTGGGATCCAAATGATGAGAAGCAAGAATGATCAGCAATTTCCAGTGGCCTGGGAAAAAAAAGAAACAAGCATTGTGGAGGAATATTTTTAAGTCATAAAATAGACCTGAGGAACAATCAATTGAGATTAAAATAAATGATGTAAAATCCAGTTGAGCACACCTCAACTTGGCTGCTGCCAAGGTCTCCACCAATGAATGGTGAGTTGGCAATATTATATCCTTCATTAAACTTTTCCCAAGCCACGCTACATAGTTTCTTTTCTAAACTCTGTAAGATTAACTTGGCCTCAGAACAAGTGCCTAGACGGATCATATGTCCACACGCCATAGACACCATTGTTCAGCAGTTGCCATAATCCATCGAACACTTCAGATGGCTACTATCTTTACACAGACATTGGGAAACACACACAAACCCATGGAATCAGACAAGATATAATCACTTTACATATATTTAATACAGAAAGCTTAGGGAGGGGGTGGAAATCAGTTACAAGAGCACCTAAACTTCATTTGCAAAATTCCTTCAACTAGTGCACTGAAGTAGGTACCAGCTGATTTTCCAGATATTGAAAGTTTGCTGCCCAACCTCAGCCTAAAGATAAAGGGACATGTAATGTCCAGTAGGAAACAAATCAGTGTACATCATTTACACACAATAAATCCTTCATTTCCCTTGAAATAAGATATGTAAAGTAGCACTTAGTTTAATACAAGTTTTGTTCTGCTTTAGACCTAGCTGTAAAAAGCCATTCATGCAAAAAATTACCTCCAGTTTTAGCTGGATATTTAAAGGACACTTCTACTGAAAACAAGTCCCTTTCACATAGGGAAGGGGAGCAAATCCCACTCTGGACAGCCAGTGTCAGCTGAGAGTGGAAAATACAAGACTTTGGTGTTTGTAGGGCATTTGCCTTAAGAACCCAGAAGCAGCACTGAGCTCGCCTCTAAGGAGGCAGAGGGCTAGAAGTGCCCTTGGAAATTTTAGGAATTTTGCAGAAAAAGTACTGAGAACCTCTATAGGATTTTTTTTCTCTGGCCTGTTCTCTCCTGAGGCTGCCCTGGGCATCACCTCCACTTGTAAAGATGACTACTTCTGTATCTCCATCTCAGACCACCTTCCCCCCTGACCAATGGATCATTTGTTTCCTACCAGTCAATCTACAACTCCTTCCTCTCTGTTTTAAGGGAAAAGAATTTGTTTTATTAAACTCTATTACAGCGGTTGGTCATTCATGTGCATATTCTTTCTAAACTAGGGTTGCTCTTTGATTTCAATATAAAACAAAGCTCCTCTGTTCTAAAGGACGCCAATAGAGAATTTTTGACCCTGCTCTCCCACCATCCTCACATAAATAATCAAGAGAAACTCTTGCCATGGCCCTTTTTGCATGGCAAGTGTGAGCACTGGAATGGGATGCCCTCAGGAAGACAAGGAATGCAGGGAAAGGATGGATTTTTTTCCTCAGACCCATTCCAAGGTTCAAAATCACAGCTCCATTGAACTCGCTCCTCTGAGGTCTGGCTCTGGTCTGGTTCTACCACCTCACTTATCCTTAGAAAAAATCCTTTATAGTTTTACACTACCAAGTGTTATGAATTATGCTAAGCAACACTGAAGAGAGGGGGAGAAAGTGGAGGAGAGAGTATGGTGGAGTGTTCAAAGCCTTGGACTGGATCGTTCAGAGGCAAGTGAAGTGGAATTTATCTAACATCTGTGAAATAGAAGACAGTATTTAAGGTGAAATCCTCAGTGACTCTCTTGCCTTCCCAGTACAGTGTCCATCCTGACATGAGTGAGGCGAATGCTGCCAATTAGTTAAGAGAAAGCAACGTTGTCTCTAAAATGACATCTGTGTATGATTGTGCTATATGACAACTGTCCCATCACAAAGCAAAGAGACAGAATGTGCTTCTGCTATGCATTTTCTCAGTGCAACCCTTCAGTCTAGCCTGACCGAGGCCTTAAGGAGCCATTTGCATTTTTACTATGATTGTTTAAGGCTAAGTTAGCTGCTGAACAGCATTCAGGATTTAAGGGTGGCTGCTGGCATTCAAAGCTGTGCGCCACCCTGAGTCTTCACAATGCTAACAACAGCATCACTGCGCCCTTTTCTGTCCCCAAAGCTCATAGCTTCTGCTCAACTCCTGTGAAATATTGCCTCCAAATGCACATGGAGTAAAACATAGACTTGTACTTCGTGGGAAATGTGCAGAAAAATTTTTTTCAAAGTGACTGCCAATAAGCTATCCTCCATTTGGGAGTTTACAAGTCAATGGTGCCTTGTGAAGACTTATTGCAGTGGGTCCCTGTGCCAAAGTGTGTCCTCCACTGATGTCTAAGTGTCTTTCTTTCCACAGCTTTGAGCCAAAAGACCTGGGCACGTTAGTCCAACACCCATTATTTGTTAGCAGATTGAGAACGTGACACAAACAGGCTTGGAAATAAATAAAAGGTGTAGGCACCTGAACTTAAGAATAAAGTCTTCCAGCTTGAGGTCCCAACGGATGGAAGTAAAAGAAAAACCCCACCCTTTCTTGACTGGCAGGTCAATCAGGACAGTAGTCATTGGTTCAATTGAGGGAGGTGTTTGCTGTCCCTGGTGCTGAAAACAGATGCCCCAAGATCACTGACAGATGGGAGAAGTGAGAAACTCTGCCTATCAAACTGAAAACTCTTTCAACAGAGGCTGACTTTGGGTGACAGTACTCAAAACATGTTTTAAAAGCCTCTTTTCTTATGCCATTCCAAATGAAAGCAGCCTTAAAGTGACCCTAGTTTTCCTAGCCAGTTAATTCATTGTTAGACATGATACCAATGGACAGAGTTAATTCATTGTCATAATACCAATGGGGTAGCTCATCCAAACCGCCTCCCCATTCAGGCCCTATTGGCATATTCTTTCATATGAGTCAAGGACCCCAAACTCTTAGAAAAGAAGCCTATAAGTGGATGCAGCATTGGGGTCTACAGAAACTGCTTACCGACTGCTTCCTTTTCCTGATACCTTTGCAGACATAGGATTGATTTGGCTTGCTAGGACTAAATGTTTCTGAAAGAAGTATTTGCGTAAAAATTTACTGTATACTGAAACATGGGCCTCTGAATTCCTCTCCACCCCTAATTTCATTGTCACATTCTGAGAAACTGAGCAGAACTTTTACTATGCTCAAGAGAAAATCTAAACTTGTAAACAACTACTTCCTAATGTTCCCAGCTCCCCTCCCAGCCAACACACACACACACACACACACACACACACACATGAAATCTCAGAAAGTAAAACCTACTTGAGAAAGAACATGATTCTTCCCTTAACAGTACACGAATCTTTGCCAGAGAGAGCAGGACTGCTGTTTTCTCTCAAATTCAAACAGAGAATTTCTTGTCCCAACTTGCTTTCTTTTCATTTTATTTTGACATACCCTTGAACTCACCTGCCTTGGCCCACATACATGACCAAGAAGAGTCCTTGATTCTGTAGGGTAATAAAAGATTAACATGGGTCGTTCTGGGTTGCTTCCAACTGCTATGGGCTTGGGGGAGCCTTTGTTATAGACATGAACTATAATCAATCTTTTCCAGCCTTGGAAAGGAAATAGCCCAATGGCCTCAAGAAAGGCTAAATTCGGGCTTCCCTGGTGGCGCAGTGGTTGAGAGTCCGCCTGCCAATGCAGGGGACACGGGTTCGAGCCCTGGTCTGGGAAGATCCCACATGCCGCTGAGCAACTAGGCCCGTGCACCACAACTACTGAGCCTGTGCGTCTGGAGTCTGTGCTCCACAACAAGAGAGGCCGCGATAGTGAAAGGCCCGCGCACCGCGATGAAGAGTGGCCCCCACTTGCCGCAACTAGAGAAAGCCCTCGCACAGAAACGAAGACCCAACACAGCCAAAAATAAATAAATAAATAATTAATTAATTTTAAAAAAAAATGAAAAGTGTAATCAAAAAAAAAAAAAAAAGAAAGGCTAAATTCTCAGAGACAGGGAAGAAAAAAAGCATGAAAACAAGTTCTTGTTGCTCCTGTTAATATATTAAATCAAATTTTCCATATCCGGTGAGTTATTTCTCACATGATACCTCTGAAATCCTTAAATAATCAAGTCTTGTCACTAAGAAGTTACATAGGGAAATGCCTTGTTCAAGGCAGGCCTTAAACAGTGCTGTGAGGGCGGTCGTCTCCTTGGGATTATCAGAATGAATTATGGAACATCACTCTGAACCAGCTTGCCTTCTCCAATCTCACATCATAATTTAAACTCCTAGTCATAACCCAGTTCGGACTCTCATTTCAAAGAAAGCTAGAATGCTTCCTGTCTGCTGGACAGCTGCAGGGGAAAAATCACTGGGACAGAGTTTCAGAGCAAAAGTGTTGCTTTTCTATCTAAGACAAACAAAAATTGAGCCCCAGGTAAAAAGAGAAAAGGGAAGCTGAGATAGTCTGAACTTGAGCAAAAGATTTGTGAATTTCTTAGGATTTCAGTTACTCAGTGTTATTCTGATTTCTCTCTGGAGTAAGAAATTAAAAAAAAAAAAAAAAAGGACGCATGCACAGCATTTAGTCAGTTGCATCACACCTGATCATTTCTTGGAGGTCTAAAGGAAATAACATTTGAAAGATTCAACATACCAACTAGTCACCATTGCAAATAGTGGTTGGTGTCAGAAACACCTGGGATTTTTTTAAGGGGCTGTAAATGACATCACCGTTGTAACCTTGGCAATCTGGCCTCAGGAAGTACTGTCAGGGGTTTCATTTCCAATCAGATGTGTTTTTCAGTGGGAATCCCAATCACACCTATTTGTTAGTGCTCAAGGCTACTGGAAATGTGATTTGGCATTTGGTCTTCACTCCAGCGGTTATTTTTTTTCCATCTTAAGTTTATTTCTCCATATACAAAATGCTGGCCCCGTAATGAACGTGATACTGCTTCAGGATCATTATCACTTTGGGTGCTTTCCTTCAAGATTGGTTTCTCTAGCCAATTTATCAAGGAAGCTTCATAGAGTCCTACTTTAAAAAAAAAAATTACATTTAAATCTACAGAACCTCATGAAAGCAACAATGGATAATACGGAGTTAAACACGGCAGGAGATGCCATTTTGCTACAAAATGTTCAGGATTCCAGGCCTGAAAACAAAATCTACCATCATTGCCTTTTCAGTGACAGAGCCAAATGGGTAAAACATCTTTCTGCTTTGATTTTTGTAAAGGCGTTCTCTGGCCCTCCGGGCTCGATGGCGATTCAAAGAGGAAAATGCTAATGACAAAAATCTAGAAACCAGACCGCAGGAGGGCTTTAAGAAAGGTGCACTTCAAAACACGGCACAGCCCCAAAGCAGCTCACAGCTCAGCACCCAGGAAGACTGTTTGCAACACTCACTCCCCAGAGAGTGGGCGCTACTTCTTTGAGGGGCGCTGTGGAGCCCACAGAGCACTTGGACAGCTATGATCTCATTCGGTGCAGGCAGGGGGCTCTTAGCAGTTTTCGTTTGTAGATTAAGAGTCAGAAGCACAGAAGGGCTAGTGCTTTTTCCAAGATCACCCAGCAGAAAACAGGACCTGAGCTGTCCTCTGCCTTCTAGTCATATAGCTGCCCCTCCACCTCACTTTCAATCTGTCTCGCCATTTTATCATAGACAGAATTTTAAATAGACCACCTGTCTTTCCTAAAGAAATGAACGTGAAAAAATTTAGAAATCTCATTGGAAATATTAAGAGGGACCAAGAAAAGAAACAATATTGAACTATCCTCAGAGTTACGAGGAAAAACATTGTATTTTTCAAAAATGGGGGTGTGTTTAAACGTAAAGAATTTGTTTTTAATGGTAAATGTGGATGGTTGATCATAGTTCATTGTTGTTTTTCAGAGCCATTTGAGGGACAGAGTTGAAGTATTGACACATCATGATTTGTGGAAGAGAGGATCTAGTCTCCCAGCTCCCGGGGTAATTTCTTCCACCTTATTGTTCCCTAAAAAGAGAGCATGTTACCAGATTCAATTCTGTTCTTAAGGTATAAGCCTTTCTGGTGCCATTCCAGTAAAGATCTCATCTGATTGAAAAAGACTCTTTTAACCCCTTCAAGATTTGGATGCCGCTGCAATCTGTGTGTTAATATTATAGCCTTTCCACTAAATAAATGAACACTTTGCTGACATGTGGCACTCTTATTCCTTAAGGACATAGTACACCCACGCTCATAGGAGTGTAGGGAAAAAAAAAAGAAAGGAAGAAAACCATCATTTACCATTTATCAGTATATGTAACAGCCAGAAAAAACGCCAAAGAAATTTGAAGGAAAAGCTGTTTATAGCAAGGCAAGCCTCCCTTAGCCAAGACAGAAAGAATGGAGAACCTCAAAAAGACGGAACAGGGCATTATCATAGGCTTGTTGTCCTAGAGTCTAGTGTGCAAAAGCAACTGAGGAGGTGATAATGAGAAGCTGATCACTTGGTCCAAGGAACTGGAAAGAGACATGGCTGAGAACACACCGTTTTCTTCTCTGGAAACTGGGCTAAATCACAAGCATGGCTGATGCTCGAACTAGGAAAGAGGGAGATGGGCCGGTAAGGCTTTCCCTGCCTTTGCAGAGACAGAGTCCCGGCCTTCAAGGGGTGGTGTAAGGGATGGTGGATGGACGGTAAGAGTTCAGAGTTTCAAGAGCTTTCAGAGAAGAGCTGCAAGAGATGAACTGAACACAGGATGAAAGTGGGGCCGACTTCAGGGTGGGGATGTTTGCAAACTTGTTTTAGGTGAGACCTGGAGAAGACAGCCTTCACTCAGAACTGATCTGAACAACAGATGAGACATAGATTGATCTGCCCCATCACTGCCATCAAAGAAGGCCCCAGGTCTGCAAATTGCTGCCAGCTTCCCACTGTAGACTAAGGACACTTGCACATTGGCCCAGAGAACTGAAGTGACTTGGGCACAGTCACTCAAGCGACACCCAGTGAAGCCAGCTGACTTCCTGCCCGGTGCTCTGTTCTTGTCCTCTGGGACGTTGAACTTTCCCAAGGAAAGTCTAGCCCTTCCCCTTCATGTTCCCATTCTATTTGAATGTTTGTGTTTGATATCTCATTGTTTCAGCTTTCACCAAGATAGGTTCAGTAATCTGCTTGAACTAACTCACATTTATATTTATACTTAATATGTACTACAGGCCCCAAATCAGTGCTTCTCCCCTACCCCGAAAAATTAATTAAATAAAATCTGCATCAAGGTTCAGTTTGGTTTTGTGTTTCTGAGAAAACAAGTCCAGCCTTTAAATATGAAGGCTCTGAATACTCAGGATTTAGTTGCCCTTGAAAAGGCCCTAATTTCATAAATGATCAAAAAGTACAAAAAGTTAGAAAGTCAAAGACTGTGTGTTGATAAGAAAAGGTGAGCCATAATAAGCTCTAGAAACCACAGGCTTGGTGCACACTTGTTTGCACGTCCATACGCATGGAGATTGGTGGGAGAAACACAAATGGGGCACACTGCTTGTTGGACCTTTTGGGACCTTTGGGGAGTGTAGAGGCATTTGTGTGTGTATGTGTGTGCATGCGAACAAGTATAATCTAAGTAATAAAATAGAAAGATGAATGTAGTTTGCCCTATGTGAGCTTGAGCACCCAGAACAAAATACAACACTGATAACTGCTTTTAAACAAAGTTATCAGGTTTGCCTCTTTATGGTTGTGACATTACTTGGCCCAGAAATCCATTTTCCCAGTCAATAAACACAATGTCCTTGACTGGCAACTTTCATTTCTCCTAAAGGAATATCTAAGACAATACAAGGAGATTCTTGTTACTCGTATTAAAGACAAGAGGCAAAGTAGGAAAAACAATTTCAGGGAGAAACAGAAATGAGTAAAACCCCAGGGAAATTTGTGGTGGTTGCATCTAAGCTAAGGGACTTTTCTCAAGACTTTTTGATGTGATGAATGGCCCCGGTTTGTAGGGAAGTTGTGATTTCAGCTTTGAGGTTTCTGCCAGCCGCTGCACCTCTGTAGGGTTCCACAGAGTGACTTAGAAAGGGTCTGGGTCATTCTGGAACCCACCATCCCATAAGGAGAGAGCTGGCAAGCTGGAGCTTAAGGGACAGCTGCATTCTTTGTAACTACCAGGAGAAAAAGGAGCTGGGCTGTCTCTTTTGTTAGGACCATAGGAAACATCTACTCAGACATAGGGCAAGCCCTTTGTCCATCAGAACCCACTGTCCCCACCTGACCACCGGGCTGCAGTCAGGACCTGTTACATCTGAACCTGGAAATGCTGGAGGACCGGAGAGCCCAGAGCAGGGCACGCGGACTCGGGGCACACTAATTCTTTATAAACCATTTCATTTTGTGCAGCATAAAGGTATGCGGCAAAGCTGTTTGTCATCAGCAGAGTGGCTTTCGTGCCTTGATTTGTAGTCCCCTCAGGGGAACACCAATACGATGACAACCACCGTCACTCTGAGCAGAAAGCCTGGTTCAGCACCATGGTCAGAGAGAGGTCAAACCTCCTTCTCCTGGGGTCAGAGCCCAGATGCAGAGAAGAGTGGGTGGGGAGTGAAGGCAGGGGGTGTGGCTGATGGGATTCCAGATGGGATTTGCAGAGATCCACCAAGGGTTCCAGATGGGATTTGCAGAGATCTACCTCATGCATCTCAATGAGCTCTGCAGTAAATTTCACTGCACAAAGGTTAATCTAGATGTCAACGTTGTCTGACAGCACTGAAATTACTCCAGGGCAGGGCTCCTTCAGAAGTCTTAATATAACAGTCACTTCCATCCTGCCTGCAGGAAATGAAAGTTTTCTGCTTTGTATGCCGAATCATTCTGCGCCAATTTTCTCACTGTTTGAAGTCCAAACTGTTTGTGGTCCCAGGATTCACCTCGTATTAAGACCATCATGAAGTTTAAGAAACTGGATTGTCAGTCCTATGGAAGCAGGAGGATAGGAGTCGAAAGAAAAAAAGAAAAAGAAAAAAAGGACAAAAATGAAAGACAAGTTTCTTTACTGAGATATACTTCTCTACTGTGGAAAGCAGGCATCAAATCATCTGGACCAGGTTTATTTATTCACTCCGAACGTGAGCTCAGAGGCACCAGGTAATGCCGGGAAGCTGTTAAATGGTGATGGAACATAAGCTCTTCTCCAAGAGAAAACAAAAGATGTCAGGAAGCTATTCATTTGAGTATGTCCTACCTGCTAACATATTACAAAATTTGTTTTTATGGCTCCCATGTACTCTTCTTAAATGAAGGAAAAGCTACCAGACTTAGCTTCAGTACTCATATTTCTCACTGGGCTTTAGAGATGTTGCATCCATAAGAATGTCAGAGTAGACCATGGTTAGTGGTTGTCCAGGCTCTCAGTCTACCTTCGGACGTTCAGGAAGGATACATAAATTTGTCACAGTATAAACTGAGAAGAAACCAACTTCTTTCGTGAGATGTTAAACTGAAAAGCAAGACTTGAGCGACAAGGCATTTCTCAGAAGGAGAATCCAACAGGCCTTTCCTCAACTACACTATCTTGATACATCTTCTATTAGAAACTTCTAGATTTGTTGGCCATAAGTATCTCTTGCAAGCCACAAGCTTGGGCCATGGCACTGCACACAAAGCATCGTTTACCTTGGTGATGAGGAAAAATTAATAGAGCTCACTGTCCTGCCTCTGTAGGATGGGAGATAGCCCAGCTCACTGGCTTAAGACACCATCCATACTGCAAATATCAGACCAGGCCTTGTTCTAAATTTGGCACTTGGTCAGTTAAAGAAAAAGGGGAATCTGAATTTTCTTATTTTGCCCAAGAATTCCAAGTACTTTGAGAGAGGCCCCCAATCCCCTTGGATCTCCTCGTGAAATAGAAAAGTGTCTATGTTGGCATACCAAGACTTGGGCCAGAGGATCTCTTGTTGCAAAGTACAGAATGTGTTTAGACAGTCAAGAGAACTATGATTAGGAGGAATGCACTAGGAAAACAGAGACTCTGTCAGAAGCCAAGACACAGATCCTTAGGGTGAAACAGCTTATGTTCACAGCAAAAGTCCTAATACGCAAGGCAGGGCCTCAGATATTCACCACATCTCCCACAGTCAGCAATACGTTTCAGAAAGAGTAAACAATGATCATCTTCTCACATTCTCTCTGTCCCATCCCTCCTAGGTGCTGGTTTCACCTGCAGTGTTGGTGATTTCAATACCAACCCCGAAATGTGATGTCCATTTGGGACATGTCCAAATGGGATGTGATGTGGTAGAAACGGTTGGTTCTTGTGTGATCTATCAACCAGGAAGAGTGATTTTCAGATGCTCAGAATGTTGTCGTCAGCATAATTTAATTCAGGGAGCACCAAATGATGAAACTTTACACGATGCCAGATTTCCCATCAGGACCTTTCTGAATGTCTTAGGCCAGTCCATCTCTGGATTTCTCATCCCTGAGAAATGTAAGGGTCAAAGAGATGAAGAATGATGGAATCAATTTGCTGACTCCAAGGGAACCTTCAATGAAGCCATCCCAATTAAATATATAGATATAAGCATACAATGTACATAGGCCTATACTCTCCTTATGATCACATTGCCGGTGATGTTAAGCATCCCAAAACATGTTCTGAAGCCTATATTGATATATTAATGATGATACAAAAACTTGGAATCTTCCTTTGAAACCTAGTAAGTGTTGACCAAAAAAAAAAAAAAAAAAGAAAAGAAATGGTATCAAAGAAGGTATTGGTGCTCCAGGAACCAAAAACATAGTGGCTACAGCAGCATTTTTTGCTCTCAGGCAAATGGTATGGAGTATTCTAGCAGGCTGGCTCTCACCCAAAGTTGACAATAGACATCCCAGGGGCATTAGAGGGCAGCTCTCTAGACTGCCAACACACACGGGCTCATGGGACAAACACCTATAGACGTTTCTCTGCTCCAGACTCTGAGCAAAGCACAAGGAAGACCCCAGATCTCAAGACTGTCCATTGGAATAACCGTACCTCGAGTCAAAATAATACTGCTGCTGTTTGGTTTGGAAACGTGCGGCAAAGAAGCCGCTCACCACTCCTGGATGGAGAAGAACTTTAGTGAATAGTCTGCACCTTAAAATGCTGCCCTCTTTCCAACATCCTAGCTCCTCACAATAGCAGGTGAAGGTAAAAATCTCTTGGATTTTGACCCAGAGTGCAGATGGCCAGCAGCCTGCCTGAGCAGTAGGCAGGCCTGTCTCCACATCTTGAAATAGCTTCTGTCAACTTTGGGTATGTTGGTGTTGAATGGAGTAGGATGGCCAGTTGAGGAGGAAAGACTGGTGACAGTCAGCCAAGGGCCCGGGTGGCAGCCTCCTTGAAGAGCATGAAAATCGGGTCCTGGGCTTGTCTGCCTGGCTTCCCTCCACCAACAGCCCTTAAATCTAACAGTCACTGAGCCTTTCTTATTTGCCTTCTATAATCAATTTCTTACCATTGATAACTGTCCCTCCTCCCCATCCTTACCGATCTTTTATTTTCTCTCTTATTTCTAACAAGCAAGTTAAAAAAAAAAAAAAAGTGAGACCAGAACATAATATTTTTTAACTGAAAGGGACCTTAAGGATATCTATTTCCACCTTCTAAATGTCTCAGATGAGAAATCTGATAATCTGAGAAGTTAGCTGACTTGGCCAATGCCACCTGAGTAACTAGAGCAAAGCCAGGAATTTCGATGGTCTTTCCACCGCTCCATGTTGCCACCTAACTTCCCATGTATCCTGCACTCTCCAGGCACGACTGACCCCTTTTGCTTCTGAGTTGAGTCTCGTGCAACCCCAGAAATTTGCAGTCTGCTCTCCTATTGGTGTTGATTTCTGTAGTATTTAGCACCAAAAATACATGCACTGGTGTAGTCTGCAAAGTAAGCATCACCAGAGAAAAAGAGTCATGTTCAACCTGAACCCCGAGGGACCAAGTATCCTTTGTCTCCAGTGGGAAGCCTCTCCCTAGGGATGATTTGTGCACAATCTTCTGAGTGGAGGAAGCATCAAGATTTTGTCTGTTAACTAAATGAGGCTTAATGACCCTCAAGATCCATCCAGAGGTCAGGGATATAATTAGAGGGCAGCATTTGGTTCACATCCAAAGTAAAGAACTGGAAGGACCCTTGGCCATGGCACCCTACTCCAAGGTGGGCATCCAACAGCAGGTCACTCACACCCAGTCCTGGAGGGGACCAGCTGAGGATGGCATGGCAGGGAGACCAGCCTGGGGAACCTGCAGCATCCACCACAGCTACAAAGGAGCTTGCATGATGCTACACCCCTTCCCGGTCGCTCAGACATGGACTTCTAAACTGTGGAGTTTGGTAGGGGGCGATGAGACTGAAGTAGACTGGAGTGGCCATATTGGCTAGTGGGATGTCATTTCAACACCCATTTAACTACCTCAGGCTCTTTAAAAATAAATAAGTAAATAAATAACACTTCACCAGGGCCTTTTGCCTGTGTAGGAAGTCTAGGAGGGAGAAGGAGACCACATGCTCCTTGTAGGCGTAAAGTAACCTCGGGCACTTCAGCCCCTGCATCGTTGTGACTGCAAAGGAGGAGAGGACAGTCTTATTGGAACCCACCTGTGCCCAGGCCGACAAGCCCTCTGAGGCAACTGCCCCCACCCACGCAAGGCCTGCAGAGGGCTGACCTGGCATTCCAGAGCGGTCCTGAGAAAAGGGACACAGAGAGTCGGTGCTGTTAGAGTCTAAGAACTCCAGAATGTAGAAGGGGCCAGAGATTAGCAAACACACCTCTTATTTTGCAGATGGAGAAACGGAGACACGGGGGAGTCTTCTCAGTCCTCCCTCTACAGAAGAAACCACCTACTCTGCTCACCCCAGAGCCCTGAGTACCCTTTCCATTTCCACAGTCCCATTCTCTGTCTCCTTCGCTCTTCAAAAAGACTTTTTAGTTTTTCCACCTGCTGAGGTTAGTAAGTCAACATGCAGACTCTCTACACAGAGAGCACAGCAAGGGCAGTGAGAAAGCAGGCCCTCTCCCTCTGCTCCTCAACCCCGTACCCTTCTCCTTGGACTCTTACAGGAGACAGCTGCTTACGATGGACGTGACGAGGGTGTGACCCCAAGGCCTACACAGAGGCTGAAGGGACTAGGACAAGGGCAGTCTGACAACACCAGTCTCCTTGTCCGCAGAGGAATTGCCTACTCCCATTAGGCCACGATGACGCAGCACCCTGCGCTGAAACCCTACTACATTCTGCATTCCCAATTGCCCACCAATCCCTCCCCACCCTCCCTTTCTTCCAGACTATCAGGGACTCTGAGGTTCTAGGAACACACAGCCAAGAAGATGGAAGCTACACAGTGTCTGTATGGGGGAGGGTGTGGCAGCAACAGGAGCCTTGGACCCTTATCTCTCACTAAGAGACACCTCCCCGCAGCGGCCCCAGATCGCTCCCTCCTTGAACAACTTTCCCTTAGTTAGCTAGGGCCAAAGCAGATTGCAGAGTTCAACCCAGCATTAACAGCCCCGGAAGAGACCAAGGGCCTCCAGGCAAGGGGGGCGATTGCCATAGGATAGCACAGGATTCCTCTGAGGGGGTCCATCCCAAGAGCTCTCCTCCAAAGTCCTCGGGGCTGGGAGAGCGCAGCACAGAGAAAAGCCACACCCAACTCCAACTCCTCTCCCTCCCCTCCCAGCCCCGCTCAGCAGCCCCACCCATCCCTGAAGCAAGCCTCCACCCCACCCCCACCCCCCACCCCCGCCACCGTGGCCTACAGTCTGAGCACAGCTCGGAATAAAAATATTTGTGGGTCTAAAAAAAGAAGCAAAACCACCAACACAGAATTCAGTCCCAAACCCCACACAGGATGCCTGCACTGCAGCTGACCAGAGCATCCAAGCTGCTGATGGTCCCTTAAGCTGGCCAAGAGGGGTGCAGGTCGGGGGACCCAGAGGCTCCAGTTGGGCAAAGCCCAGTCCATTCGGTAGCTCTGTGCTTGGGGGAGGCGGAGGGACCGGTGGCCTGGGAGAAGCACATCCTCTTCTCCCCAGCGGGAGGGCTCTGTGGGGCTAGGCCGTCGGTTTCCATGGGCATTTTGTTGTCATGGGTCAGGGGGGCCCGGAGATCCGCCCCTGTCGCAGTCTTTGACAGCGGCAGCTGGGAAGGCAGTGATTCCCCTGGTGTCGGGGCAGAGGGAGCTGGCCCCAGCCCAGATGCTTCGTTCTCTCTCCCTGGTCAGGGCTCCGTCCTCATTAAGATGCCAAGCCTGCAGCAGCGGCCAGGCTTTGGATGCTTCCCCAAACAGCCTCGGCCCCTCCCCCTGCCCCCAGTCCACAGAAGTGATTTCTCAGCCCCTGCATTTTCACAGCACTCAAAGGCAAATGCATCAATCCTCCCAGGGGCTGGAAACGTGAGGAGAATGACAAGGGGCCGGATGTAGGTGCCAAACAGATTCTCCCCGCCCCGCCCCCCGGCTCCTGCCCACTCCACTGCCTGGCTCCCTGAAGCAAGCACTGCCCCGGCCTCTCGCCGGACCTGGGCCCCTTTCTCAGCAGTGGGGTTTACCTGAGGCCCAGGAAGTGGGAGCTAGAATCTAGAGAAGGCGGGTTGAGAAATAGACGACCCAGAGGGGCAGACCTTATAAGACCTGCAAAGAATGAAGTCTCCTGCCGTTGGAACCCAGCTGTGCCCACATGTGCAGACAACATGGGGGATGTCTGACACCCCCCCTTAACTCCCCAATAGCCTGAATGTTGGGGGTACGGCCAAGGAGACTTTCCAATGATGGAAAGACAGGAGGCAGTGCCTTGACAGGGTTCAGATTTCAGCTTTTAATTCTGCGGTTCTTGAAATCCAGAAAGTCCAGTTCTTGAAGTTCAGAGGAGAGATGACACATCTCTTTCAAATTTAGGAAGGAACTTGAGCATGGTTTACAAGATGGGTGTAGTCCACTGTTGCCATGGTTTTGTGTTTTGCTGTCGTTGTTGTTTGTTCAGTGTTTACCTGTAGGCGCCATTGTTGACTCCCCAAAGCATCAGGACTATATTTTCTAGAAAAGACAGATTAAAAATCGTCTTGAGGTGGAGGAAAGGAGGAAGGCATGGAGGAGGTGGTCAGGGGATGTGTGAGGCGTCCCAGAGGCCCCTGGTTCGGTGTTCTTTCCTTGCTGAGCCTGTCCATGAGGTCTGCCCATGCACATATGCAGAGCTTGGAGCTAACACCCCTGTGCAGATGATCACCTGTGCAGCAGTGATTGGCGCTCCACCCCAGCTCCTCCGTCCCAACGCGAAGACTGTCTCTGTGCATCGTCAAGGTCTTCTGCTCCCAGAAGTCGGAGCTGAAGAAGCACGGGCCACAGCCTACGTCTAAGGGAAGTTTCAATTGCATTCATAATACTTAAGATTTTCTGAGTTGTTGTTACAGTCTTATGGTTTGTATATCAGCAGCTTCTCTGTGCATTAGAGAAGAGGTTATCTCTCTGTAGATATAGATAGATAGTTAGATATATAAATATATATATATTATATATATATATATATATATATATATATATATATATATATATATATATATGCCAAACTGCCTTACAGGGTTTTTATTCTTTCTTTTTTTTTCAGTGTTGTATGTGTAGCAGGCACTTGAGTTTATATGAAGATGTTTGCTTCAGTCAAGGATGGAAGAAAAGAGTCTGTGCGGTGGAAAAGGGGGTGGTGTGAGGCCGGGAGAGAGGAGGCAACAGAATATGAATTCACGACCACTGGCCACCACTAGCCAAGGATGTCCAAGTAGATGGGGGTGGCTTTCCCCAGAGCATGGAGGATTTTGTAGATCTCCTTGATGTTCAGCCGCTGCTGCGGTTCCCTCTGCCAGCACCCCAGCATGACATCGTACACCTCTTTGGGGCAGACTCGGGGCCTCTCCAAAACACGACCTTGGGTGATGCACTCAATGACCTGAAAAAGGGAGGAGAACAGGAAAGTTATCACCAAAGCTCAGCCTTGGTCCTGTGGCTCAGGCGCAGCAGAAGGCAATGACTTCACTGATGAGCTTCAGTGCAGAGGCGGGGTACCCTCCTGAGGCTGGGCTGGAGACCAGAGATGCTCGTCTGTCCTGTGCATGGGTTCCAAGGGCCATGATCTAGCACCGGCTGGTCCAGCCCACTGCTGCCCTCTGTTCTCCATCTCTTAGGCCAGGCCTCCAACTCCCACAGACACTCTTCCTTTCACTTCTCTCTTCCTCTCTAGTCCTGAATTTTATCTAGATGACTGAGCTGCATTCATTGCCCACTTGGCAGTGGGGATTGGCATCTGACCTGTCCCACCCCCTCTTAGGAGCCTGCATGATTTGGAAACCCCCTTGAAGGAGCTCTGCCCCTCCATGGCTCCCACTTCCTGACAAGCTCCCCTCCCAGGCACAGCCTCGGTGCACATGTGATGCTTACCTCTAAGCCATTACACAGGTCCCTTCCTCAGTGAGGCGCATCCTCCCTTGCTCCTTGCACTAAACCATGTATCCTGTTTCTTGAAAAGTCCTTAACACTAGGACTAACCACCTGATTCACCACTGCCCAGCTGGGTGTCCAGAGAAAGTCAATTAACCTCATAGGATCTCAGCATCCTCACCTGTAGGATGGGGATCAAATGTCTCCCTTGACCACCTCCTAAGACTGCTGTAAGGACCAAATGAGGCCGGGGAAAGGGATTGCATGAGCCACTGTACCAAACAGGAGGGCATAGGGAGGAGTAGGAAGAAAGCAAATAACGTACAGCTGGACCATCCCCAGCTGGCCCCTCAGGACCACGCCTGTAATTTGCAGTTCAATTCCAATTCCTCAGAAAGACTTCTTTGCTGACACTATGTGAATTTTCAAGGTTCTATCTTACAGTTCTCAGGTTAGTTTAACTTCTCCCTAACTCTCCCACTGTAACCTTGGGCAACTTATGTACCCCGAACCACAGTTTCCTCATTTGAAGACAGACCGTGATGATAAAATCACACAGAATCTTCTCTAGTAG
Source organism: Balaenoptera acutorostrata (assembly GCF_949987535.1). NCBI lineage: Eukaryota > Metazoa > Chordata > Mammalia > Artiodactyla > Balaenopteridae > Balaenoptera > Balaenoptera acutorostrata. The sequence goes on along the minus strand of NC_080066.1, from coordinate 40,348,923 downwards.
AGTATGTGAAAAATGTTATTTCCCCTCTTTGCCTCCATTAATCTGTATATAGTTTTTATCTCCCTAGGCTGCCCCCAACAGCGCCTTGTCTGGAGTGTGGGCTTATGTCACTCTGACTCTGGGATGGCTTGTCAAACAATCACTGTGTTAGCACTTTCCTGGTCCTGGTCACCCCAGAGTCTGCAAAGGCCCACTAGGCTCAGTTCTTTGCCAGCCTGAAAGGTCTCCAGCTGCTCCTGTTCCCTGTTTTTATTTGAACCCTGTCTCCACCTTCCATTACCTTCACCTCCATGAAAAGGGGTCCAGTTCAAACTGCAGTGGCCGCTGCCTAGTGCTAAGATCAAAAGCACTGAAGGGTGGTGTCTCCTCCAGTGTGGGGCTCTCCAGTTTGTCAATTTCAATAGAGAAACTCATTTATCAGTGCCTGTCAGGACTTCACTGCTGGGGTTGGTGGAGTGGAAGAGGTGGCTGGGGGTAGGAAGCCCATCTTCAAGGCCAATGCCTTACCAAGCAGTGTCAGAGATGACCACAAGAACCTGTTAGCTACTCTAAGCCAGTTTAGGTATCCAGCACAGATCATCTGCTGAGACCAATAGAACCCTCAGCCCAGAATCCCCTCTTTACTAGGGCAACCAAACTACATAGGGGCTGTGATCAGGGTGCATTGTGTGCCTGAGTGCATGCAAATGTGCCAGTATGTGTACACAAGCATGTGTATATATGCACGCATGCGTGTGTATGTGTGTGTATGTTTACCAGTACCCCCTACCCAGGAAAACAATAATTTTTTAAAGCATCATAACAAATGAGTTCTGATATACACACTTACATTTTCTTTAAAGGTCGTCAAAATATTTTGTCCTATTTTGGGAAATGTGGTCAGGACCCATTCAGTTTGCAAATGATGAGAGGTTACAAATGTAATGAAATGCCTTCTTTTCAGTCTTTGACATTTACTTAATTAAATGGTCAGGGTATAGGAAAGCAAAAATGAACATAGCTTCCAAGAAGAGAGGTACTTTCTGGAATATTCAGATAGGATTCTAATATTAAAAGGTCCTCATGTTCATGTTTTCCCAGAAAACAGAAGACCATAAACTGCAATCTTTTATAGGTCTGCTGGGTTGGGAGACCAAGCCCTTTACTGTCTACAAACTGGACTGAGTTCCCTGGGACGACACGATGTCACTGAGAAGCATCTTGCTTTGGACCACGGCCCAAGCTTTCTCCAGGCTGATGCTTTCACCTCTGGCCAGTCCATTCCAGAACCCCAAGCAGCGCCCCTTCCTTTGTCCTGAATTTCAACAAGTGTTTGTGTGAAAAGTACTGAGTTAATATAGGCTAATGTGCTTAGGAAAATGCCTGGCACTAAATGTTAGCTATTATTAAATTTGACGACTAACATTTTTTATTAATATTGTAAATCAAAAGTATAAAAATACATAATGTGTATATTATTACATTTACTGTTATGATTCATCTTATTCCTGGAAGTCCACACACAGCTCTATCAGTAACATGAAATTTGCCTTCCCAGTTCACCTTCCTGCACACCTCTGGGCCTGGTCTACCTAAAGCCTTTGGGGACCCAGATGACTTGGGCATAGTAGGTGTTTCCACAAGATGGCACAATTGAAAAACTCATAGCTGTTTTTTTGTTTTCACTTTCTGTCTTAGTGAAACATTTGTGATTTTTAAGTGTAGCAGAGCAAACAGAACCGTGACTTGCATCTCAATTTTGACATCTGATTTCATGCTCTCTTGACAATCACAGCACATTTCCTAGAGCTATAATTTTTTTTCTACCAAGAAGGTCTCTCCTTCTGTTTTCTGCCAACATTTGCTCTGCTGGCTCCAAACCCCACCTAATGTTTTACACACTCTAAGTGCTGGCCTGAGATGTCTCTTATCAGCCTTCCTCCAAATCAAGGTTCCCACCTGCCCCCTTTCTGTACCTCTGTGTTTGAGAGCTGGAACCATGGCTGCTTTCCATAGGTGAAGATCTCCCAGAGAATCACCCCAAAGCTCCACACATCGCTTTCCGTAGTGAACTTCCGGTACATGATGCTTTCAGGAGGCATCCAACGAATGGGGAGCATGGTGTGTCCTCCCACCTAAAAGGGGTCGAGACAGAAGCACACACAGTGACCAGATTGCCAGAATCAGTCACATCAGTCTGCACTCTTCATAGGCAGATGCCCTCTTGATGCATCTTATTCTAAGATAGCCAAACATGATGCAACTTTTGTGACGGGGGTGGGGGGCCAGTGGAGATAAGCCTACGATACTGCAGGCAGCTAGAGTAGCAATTAGAGATAACACCTAAAGAAGGTACATTCCTTGGCATGGACTATAAAGAAAGATTACAAGATGATTTGAAGTGGGAGAGAAGATTTCAGAATCTGATACTACAATCAAATCTAACCTTGAGAGGGAGTCCAGAGGGAAGTCACAGAATCACTGAGCAAGGCTACCAAGTATCAGAGTATTTGCAAAAATTAGGTTAGACTCCTTGGCCAAGGAGGTTAAAGCACAGCATGGTCCATGTGCATCTAATCTGTACTACTATGACTTTAGCTTTATCTGACAATCCTGAATTTCTCACTGCTACTTAGAACTCAGTGTTTTGAGTGAAGGGGATAGGGAAGTTCAAAAGTATGAAAGACCACATGCTAATGAGAAATCAGGTGGACCAGAAGAGAATTCACAACCGTTCTTAGCAAGATCTCAAAGGCCAGTAAGGAAAGTGTTTTTTTTAAATAGCCCGAGGAGGACATCAGCCACCTGTGGGTTTACAGATCTGACAGTGAAGGGCAAGAGGAAGTGACTGACATTCAGGGTACACTTTTCTGAGAAAAACCATTAGGGAAATCCTCACTGCCCAGGAGGTTAGAGATATTATTAGCATAAGTGGAAGAAAATTCACAGCATGTTTTAGAACTCAGGAACTAACTGTATCATTCATAAATAGAGCATCAGAAATTGGAACTTCTGGCTAATACATGAAACTTGTTAGAAAACTGCTTTTGACTGATAGAAAGAGCTCTCTATAAATGTCCTGATGAACTATTGGTATTAATCAAAGTTCTCATATTTATGATGGGCCAGTTGGAGGAATTATAATCATAAACACTTAAGAAAGAATGACTTGTTGGCAATGGGCAACCTTGTTTCTAAAAAAAAAAAGAGATCATGTTTGCCTTATCCACTTAAAGTATTTTAGAAGATAAATGATAATATGGATTTGCAGAAGTTGTTTTCAACCTGGGATTTTATAATCAAGATAGCTCTGTATCAAATGTAAAGACAAATGAAGATGTTTCTTTCAGACAAGCAGACTCAGAATGTTTACCACTCATAGCCTTTGAGAAAAACACAGAAGAAAAAATTAATTGAGGATGTACTCCAGAAAAACGGAAAAAGAATCTAAAATATACGATGACTTGGAATATAACAAACAGTGCAAAGCAAATAAGCCACAAAAAACACAATTCAAATCTAAATAATGGTCACTAATTATTTAATGTGGTAGTAATGTGGTAGTAAATGTAATATAATGTGGTAGTAAAATGTAATATAATCACTAATAAATGATTTCCATAAAATAGAGGCATAAAGTAAATAATAATAGTAATAATACAAATAGTACTATCACTGCTATTATTAACAATATTCTGGAATGAAACTTCCAGATAATTTCAACAATAAGTGCACAGACGAGTAGGTAGGGAAATAATCAAAAGCCTGATAAAGGCTCTGTCTTTTAGAAGGAAGGGCAAGGGAGCTTACAGAAAGTCATCAGTTGTTGATTATAACAGTTTAAATTTAAAGGTGCTTGCTAAAATTTTAAAGTAGTTTCTAAAAGAATAGAAATAGTACATATAGCTTCCAAACCAGTTTCAGGAAAATAGAACCAAAAATCTCTAACCAATACCAAAAAGACTACAAAAAGGGGGAGGGATAATAGTGAATAGCACAAAATGAAAAAGAAGTTTAAATAATATCACTATAAACAATAAGAATTAATGGGCTATATATGGTACCTCTTAAATAAGAGAAAAATTTATGTTAAAAAATCAAGATGCATGTTATCTAGAAAAGACATATTTAAAAGGAAATAACAGAAAATTCTGAAAATTTTGAAAGAATTTTGAAAATACTGAAACTTTTGAAAGAATAAAAAATATAACAAACAGTAAAAAAATTGAATATACAATGTGTATAATATTCATTATACATAATAATATATGACAATATATAATTGAATATATAATATATATTGAATAGATAATATTCAATATGTGTAATATACATTGAAAATATAATTCATATATAGTATATTGAATATATGTCATATATTCAATATAGAATATATCAAAATTGAATGCATATATAAAAAAATTTCAGAAAGCCAAGAACTAAATGGATACAAAGTGGTCTATATTATATTTGAAGATGGTAAAATTCACCATTATGAAAATTATGAACTTTTTTTGCTCCAATTAAGATAGCAACAAAAATGTATAAAAAGTAAAACAGGTTATAAATAAAGGAAAACTAACAAAGCTACAATTACAATGGAAAATTAAAACACTTATTTTGCAAAATGACAGATCAAGAAGACAACAAAAATAAAGATACATTTAAAAAATAAAAATAATGAGTTTTAATTGATATATATGAGTGATGCATGTATATTTCAGCCTCCTGAAAAAGTTGCATATTATTTTCAATTATCTAAAAGGCGTTTATAAACACCAATCACATATTATCCTCACAGGAAGTCTGAAATTCCAAGAGAAGAAACAAAGTAAACATAAGGCAAAAACAAAAGAAGAAAAGCCATTCTTTCAAAAGATGCCCAAAATTACCAACACCCTTTCCCGATTAAAAGCCCTAATTCATTAGTAATAAACAGTAATTTCCTGTATTTAATATACTAAATATCATATTTACTGATAAAACATTGAAAGCATAGAAGGTATCTTCTATTACTGATTTTATGCAATACTTTTCAGGTGGTCCTAGCCACTACAATAAAGCAGGAATAAAAACAAGGTAAAAATACTGAAAAGGAGGAGTCAAAACACCATTGTTCGCATATGATATGACAGTTCAAGACAATTAGCTAAAAAGCAATTAGAACCATTATATGATTTAGTAAGCTACCCAGACATGAAATGAATATACAAAAATCAGACTATTCTCATGCACTAGTAAAATGACTTCAAAATTCAATAGAAAATAAACATGCTCATATATTAGCAACAACAACAAAATGTTTAAGATTCCTAGGTGTAGCCTTAGCAGAAAATATACAAGGTCTATGTAAAGAAAAGTATTGAAACACATAAAAGAAGATCTGAATACATGGAAAGATGTGTCTTTTCCTTGGATAGGAAGACTCAATATCATGAACCTCTCATTCTTCCCTAAAATTAATCTAAAAATTCAACACAATCTAAATAAAACCCTCAATGGAATGATATATGGAAACTGACAATATGATACCAAAATTCATCGAGAGGAGTAAATATTTGATTTTAAAAAACTAAGATATACTTGAGATAGAACAACAAGGGATATTTGCTGTATCAGATAGCATAACATATTATCAAACTACAGGAATGAACACACTGTGTTACTGGCATAGGAATAGACAATTTCATTGATCAATGGAACAAAATAGAGTCCAGAAGCAGACCCATGTATCAATACTGGAATTTAATATATGAAATGATAGGTTAGTAATCAGTGTTGGGACAATGAACTATTCATTTAAAAAGTACACTTAGATACCTACCTCACACCATATACAAAAATCATTTCCAGATGGATTAAAGAGCTAAACATAAAAAACAAAACAATAATCATATTAGAAGAAAACTTAGAAAAGTATTTGGATAACCTCAGGAGAGGAAGGCCTTCCTAAATAAGACACAAGTTCAAGGAGCCATAAAGGACAGAATTCAGAGATACCACTGGTAAAAAATTCAATACTTTTGCATGGCAAAATACAAAATAAGCATAGTTAAAAGACAAATGACAGAGAAAATATTTGCAATATATGTAGCAAGGAATTAAAATCCATATATTATAAAGTGCTTCTTAAATTAGTTAAAAACAAGAAATCCAACAGAGAAATGAATCAAGGGTAAGAGTAGATGATTCACAAAACAGCTACAAATGGCCACAAACACATGAAGAAATGTCAATTAAAACAATAAAAGACACATTGTTTTTAATATTATGTGGGGAAAATGAAGAGACTGGTATTATCCAGTGCATGAGAGGTCCTGAGGAAAGAGTTATTCCTTGCTAAGACTGGGGTAGCCTTTTTTGAGGGCAGCCTGGCAGAATCTGTCCACACTAATGATGTTAAGTGTCTTTTAATCCAGCAATTTCACTTCTAGAAGTCTTGGAAAAATATTTGCTCATGTAAGCAAAAATACTTCGTTGAAGATATTTTATTTCATTGTCTTTAAGGGCAGCAATTTGTTCATCATTAAATGTATATGCAGCAGTTAAAATGAATACAGTAGAGTTATAGAGTTATGTAGAGTGATATGTAAATACGTCTAGGATATCGTAAATGAAAATGCAAAACATTAAAAATATATATTAGCATTCTCATTTATGTAAAAATGTGTATGCATAAGCAAATATATTAAAAGGCAATAATGTATTATATAACTCTGTAAATGCATAGAAAAAGGTCCAGAAATATAGCCATTAAACCAGTGGTTTCCTCTAGAAAGGAAAGTGAGAGGGAGAACCTACCAAAGAGAAAATTCCATTTTTTTTTACTATAGTATGTATTTCTATGCTGTTTGTAATTTTATCATAATCGTGTGCCACATTTGAAAATTTTAAACAATAAAAGAAAAAAAATAAACATATGACTAAAGGAAAACCAGTGGACCTAATTTATTTACGTTCTAAATCAAAATATTACTTTTGAAGAAAAATTGGGTTTTTGATAGAATCTGGTGGAATGGTTTAATGTACCTGGTTTCTTGAATAAAAAGAAAAAGAGGTTAGGAATATGGGAACATTTTACTTGATGAAAAATGGTAAAAAACAGATTTCTCCAAATTGATGCTGGTTGTTTGCCTCATTTGATGATTTTATACACAATCCGGAAGAGCCATTCCAAATTGAAATTTCCAAGTTTACCGTAAGAGAAATTTGAGTGTGCTGGTGTAAACTTTGATGAGCTTAAGCGTCTGGGCAGAAAATTATCAGAAGGGTATTAATTGACCACAGAGGTACCACTAAAAAGAACTTTATCAAGATTTTCACTGGGCGGCACCACCAATGTGGGTGAAGTTTATATGACGTTCCTCCAGAAATGGAGTAAAACATTTCAAGTGAACTGTGATATAACAAAGAAAAGTAATAAGTTGTAAGTCAGAAGCTTGTATTCTGATGTGACTTTTGACAAGCTCTTAACCTCTTTGAATTTCAGTTTCCTCATCTTCAACATAGGAGTCAAGCAACGGCCGTATCTAAAGTGAGATAATGTATAAAAAAACCAACTGAGCACCACTAAATACAAAAAAATAATACACATAAAGTGCAATGACTGTGCCCTATGTGTAGTGAGCAGCAGAACAAACCTGATTTCCTAGATTGTCCATATTTCCCATAGATCCACCTAGACTACACTGATTTTCCTTCAGAGCTACCTGCATTCTTGTGTCCTCCCACATTGGAGAGATCCAGTCTGGGAAAGGTAGCGGTCAAATCTTTCCTTGGTAAAAAAAATACTGACAAATATCCCCATGGTGAAACCTAGCCAGGCAAGCAATGGGCTGAAATAATAATCTTAATAAGAATAGTCCTAATTAATGCACACTAAATATCAGCCACTGGATGTTACACACACCCCACATTTAATCTTCTCTCTTGTCCTATGTGGTAGAATTCCTTAGTATCCCCATTTCACAGATGAAGATAAGGTAATTTGTCTAGGCACCGCCTGAGAAATTCTTGCTAATGATCCAAGCTCTCAGTGAGATACGTTAAGGATCTGAAAGCTGAGCCTTAAAATAGGAAATATATAGGAATAAGGCGAAAATTCCAAGAAATGAGTCTAAAAATAAAATAAGTCCTTGGAGATCTTTGGATTACACTACCTTGAGTAATGCCTTCCACCACCTCTGTTATTGTGGATTCGGGTGCTGTCAGCCTGATCTTCCTTTACAAAGTTCCCTCTTACCTAACGATGTCAGCGGCCACTGATGATCATTGCCCAGATCCATTATTTCATTAGTGGCTTTAAAAGGGTGACATTCTAATTCTAGCATTCCCTCTGCATAGATTAGCTGGAAATCTTCTGTGAATGAAAACTTTCCTTCACTAACTATTTGGTTACACTGATAACAGTTTATATTAGAAGCTCCTTTTATTTACCAGTTCTCAGAATAATGAGTCCCTTCCCTAGCATCCTCCAAAGGTGACCAGTGAGAGAGGTTTGTTTTGTTTTAGTTTGGTTTTGAGAAGCATCATCAGTTCTTTGTGTGTGTGCTTGTGTGTGTGTGTATGTGTGTGTGTGTGTGTGTTAATACATTTGAAGTGTTTCCATCAATTATAATTGCTCTTTTTGATGTTCACTGTTCAGTCTTTGGCCAGTAGCAGCCTCTTCAAACTGGCACCTCTCACCAAACCCCAGTGGTCTTTGACAGCATCCTTGCTTTCTGACAAGAAAAAATATCCTAGGCTCATATCTTGTCCATTTGCTGCCCTGGCCCTAGACTCAGTCATTTTTTCAAGGAACCCTGGATCCTTTTGGTGGACAATGGAATTTAGAGACCACACTATGGAAGCCAGGAATGCTCACTGCTGTTGGGTTGGTCAGTATTTCTGGGTCCTTATAATGGAAATAACTAGGAAAAACTTTTCTTTCAAAAGAAAATACTTCAGGAGTTTATATTGATTTTTCCAACTCAAATTTAGGATTACAGAGCTTTCACTTGACTTTGGTTTTATATCCATATTTTTTTTCTTATGCTGAAAATCTTGATTCTCACATTAGTAGTATTACTTATTTGCTTTATCCTAATATATATATTTCAAATTCAGTTCAAGTATCATTACTAATAACATGATTGCTGAAAGCTGTCTACAGTATTTGCAGTTCTTTTCATCTTTAAGATATACCTACTAGGGACATACCTAAAACATTGCTATCTTTTCTTTTTTTTTTTTTTTTTTTTTTAAATTTATTTATTTATTTATTTTTGGCTGTGTTGGGTCTTCGTTTCTGTGCCAGGGCTCCCCCTAGTTGCGGCGAGCGGGGGCCACTCTTCATCGCGGTGCGCAGACCTCTCACTGTCGCGGCCTCTCCCATTGCGGAGCACAGGCTCCAGACGCGCAGGCTCAGCAATTGTGGCTCACGGGCCCAGTTGCTCTGCGGCATGTGGGATCCTCCCAGACCAGGGCTCGAACCCGTGTCTCCTGCATTGGCAGGCAGATTCTCAACCACTGCGCCACCAGGGAAGCCCTCATTGCTATCTTTTAAAGTCACATGAAATAATTCCTCTCTGAGTGACGAAGTCACCAACCTAATACACAGGTTTATCCATTTCATTTTGCTTTTGATTTTTAAGAATTGCTTTGCTTTTTCTTTCCCATTCGACATAATGTTTTACAAAGATGCAAAAACCGTCACATGGTTTTAAAGTCAAACCAAAAAATCAAGGTACATGGAATCTAAGTCTAGTTCCATCTCTGTTCACTCTCCTCACCCTGATCTCCTCCTCCTCCAGAGGCAACCATTTTATGTTTGTTTTTACTTTATTCTTTTATTGTTTGTAACATAAGCAAATATGGATTATATTCATTTTCCTCACTTTCATAAACGAAAGTAGGATACCATACCTGTTACATACTTTACTTTTTTCCTCCCACTGGGGTTCTCTCATTCCTTTTATAGCTAGATAGGACTCCATGTGCATGATCACACCACAGTTTATCCAATCCATCCACTATGGATAGGACTGGGTTGTTTCCATTCTTTTGTTATTGTCAACAGGGAAATGCGCTCTTTACGTGTAGCTCAGGTGGTTCTCACTCCCCCTAGCGGGTAATAGCCTAAAATTTCCATGGAGTGTAACAGACAGAGATAGACTGCAGTGCTCACTGAAATGGTTTCAATAACATAACTTCGGAGATACACGAAGTCTTTCCAATGGGTACCCAGGCAAGGATGGTTTTGAAGGATTATGCAGAGCTTCAATTCTCTTATGGATTTTATCTAACACTGAGAACCCACTGTGGTCCAGCAATTTCCCTGCCCAATTGTGCATGCACACACACACACACACACATACACACACACACACACACATGCCTGCCACTCTCAAAAGGAAAGACAAATCTCTCACTCATTCTAAATCTTAGGATGGAAAACCTACAGAGGACAAATGAATAGACTGTGAAATATTGGTATGGGTGTTGAAAATGAATGTCTCTACTGACTGGGAAATAAATTCTTTTGCAAGTCTGGTGGTTTCCAATTCTTTTCAAACCACTGAAGGGGGACAGACTTCAAAGAATTATCAGCTGAGGGAAGATTAAAAAGAAATTTTGATAAGAGACCAATATGTGATTTTAGGCAAAAAAAGAGATATGAGTTCAAAGAATTGTCATGTTACAGTAACAAAATTCTTTCCTTTCCCATCCGGTTTATTGTGAATAACATTTCTCATTTCTTATATTTATAAAAATGAAAAAACAGTAATAGAATTGATCCTGAACCTTAACCTAATTCCTTACCTTAGCAATAAATAATATTCATCAATGAATACAAACTAATCAAAAAATATAAGATGTATTTCCAAAAATATTATACACCTTATCTTTCATATTCATCAAAAGTTGTGATATATATACATTATTTTGATCTACTGCCTATTTCTGTGTATTACTAATAATTGTAATGATAACTCAATCCAAATCTCTTAACATCTAGAAACTTATGGTCATGGGGCATTAAAAATTATATTTAAATCTTTGTACATATTTCTGTCACACTAAATTATGACAGAATGGCCAATAAAAGGCTTTCATTCATAAAATGAGAATCCATAAGGATAAAATTTGGTAGGGAAACTGGAATGAAAATATAAATTCAAGAAGAAAAAGGAACCATGTAAACCTGAGTGTTTAAGTACTTGTTCATGTGTTTTATAGATGATGGGTCAAATTGCTCTGGTATTTAAAGTTCATTAGCATTAAAGGAGCGATGTATTTTTTTAATGTCAATATTTACAACCGCTGTGGAAATGACATACTTAAAAATATGTTGACGGGGCTTCCCTGGTGGTGCAGTGGTTGAGGGTCCGCCTGCCAATGCAGGGGTCACGGGTTCGAGCCCTGGTCTGGGGGGATCCCACGTGCCGCGGAGCAACTGGTCCCGTGAGCCACAACTACTGAGCCTGCGCGTCTGGAGCCTGTGCTCCGCAATAAGAGAGGCCGCGATAGTGGGAGGCCCGCGCACCGCGATGAAGAGTGGCCCCCGCTCGCCGCAACTGGAGAAAGCCCTCGCACAGAAACGAAGACCCAACACAACCAAAAATAAATAAATAAATAAATAAATAAATAAATAAATAAATAAATTTATTAAAAATATATATATATGTTGACGATTTTAGATGGCAACTTAAAACATGCAAAGGGACATACATGGTTTTTCAAAATTCTTTTAGGGGCATTAAAGTTTGAAGATGACAGGTATAGAGCCTGGGCATCTAGGGTGTAAAGTTTAGAATCTCTCTGGCTAACTTCTATCTTTCCCCAAGGCTGTAGGCCACCCATCCTCAGGCCTGCAGCTATATCCTGGGAGAGGATGTGAAAAGAGGAAAGCAAAAACTACAGCCTCACCTCCAGCCTCAGGTGCTTGCCTGAAATCCTCCAGCCTCATTTCTTTCATTCAAGCCTTCAGCCCTCACTCCCAGCCTTGCCCTGAGGGCCAGGAGTAAGTGGGATTGAAGGGTGGAAAGCAGGGTGGCTGCAGAGGCTGCCAGCTTCCTTTTCCTTCTGGGGGCAGGATGCCCTGGGGCAGAGTGTTCCTAGTGGGAGGCAAACCTCCCCCCTCCCCCCCTCCGCACGGCCATCCCTTCTCTTCGCAGCCTGCCTTTCCAGAACAAGGAAATTGTCTTGCTTATTTCCATGGAATGATGCCAGCTTCCCTGCAGTCAGAGGGAACCTACTGCTGTGGGTTAAAGAGAAACTCAGCTGAGCTCGAGAAGGCTCTCAGGTCTCTGCATCTAATTACACAGAAAAGGAGGCAGCTTCTTCAAAGGACATACGGAAGCCCGCTTCTGTCCCAGAAGTTCAAAATGTCTATCCTCACATAACTCTGACAAGGTATAAAGGAGACAAAGTGACCCATATATTCCAGATAAAGAAATCAGGACCCAGCAAAGGTGAGCAAATACAGGGCATTATTGATACCAACGGAAGAATTCAAGCTTCTTCTATAATCACTAATCTATAGGGGCCATGTCAAAATCTGTTAAAGCAGATGAGAATGGCAGATGCTTTCTGAAGAGTTACAGAAACTTTGCAATGTACATTAATGGCAAAATACCTTAATCAGGAGATTATCATAAAGATTGTCATTTATGGTGTCATTATTTTTAATTTATTCAATTTTAATCTCTCTTAATTGCATGTCTCAGCACATAGAAGAGTCTCCATATGCATTACGGAAAATAAAAGGCTTAGCATATATGCTTTCTTCATCCCCTGGAAAGTCTCCTGGTTTCCCAAATGCCCCAGCAGCTTTGCCTCTTTGCCCAGCTCTGCTCATCTGAGCAGCTTATCAGCCGGGCGGGGGGCAGTCACCTTGAACATGCCCTGGGTAGGAGTCCCAGCCACTAAACACAGTCTTTAAAATCACTGCCACTCTTACTCCCGAGGGTCTGGGGTCTTCACCCACACGGGCTGCATATCAGTATTAGCTACATCCAATACAGACACACACATCCATGCATCGGGAAGGAGACTGCTTAGATGAACATACGTGCATGTCAATCACATGCATGTGAGTACAGTCATGGATACAAACACAGGTCTGTCGCTCATGCCCCGATCATATGAAGTTGGTGAAATCTCCCTCTGACACCTCTTGAAATAAATGACCTAAATGTAGGAGGAAAGGCCCAAAGTATTTTTTTTGCTTGTTTTTTCATTTTAACCATTTTTAAAAATTGGAGTATAGTTAATTTACAATGTTGTGTTAGTTTCAGGTGTACAGCAAAATGACTCAGTTATACACACACACACACACACACATATATATACACATACCTGTAGATTTTCAGATTCTTTTCTGTTATAGATTATTACAAGATATTGAATATAATTTCCTGTGCTATACAGTAGGTCCTTGTTTACCTATTTTGTAGATTGTAGTGTGTACACGTTAATCCCAAACTCCTAATTTATCTACCCGTCCCCTGCTAATCCCTTCGGTAACGATAAGTTTGTTTTGTGTGTCTGTGAGTCTGTTTCTGTTTTGTAAATAAGTCCATTTGTATCATTTTTTCAGATTCCACATAGAAGTGATATCATATGATATTTGTCTTTGTCTGACTTACTTCACTTAATATGATAATCTCCAGGTGCATCTATGTTGCTGCAAATGGCATTATTTCATTCTTTTTCATGGCTGAGTAATAGTCCTTTGTATATATATATCAACCTCCTTGCATCCTGTCTCCAAGATAGCAAAAATAAATGGTTTCACTCTAAACCAGTTGGTTAGCTTTGCTGACAGCCTCAAAACTCGCCAGAATGGCAGAGCCCTCCTTCCTGGAATTAACCCTTCTAACTGCCCGCCCGCCTCCAACTGCTGGGCTCTCCTAATAGCTCCCTCCCCACATATATGGGAGGCCCTCGGAGCCTTAGAAATGGCAGTCTGCCCTCAGGGAACTCTCTGAGTTCTAACTGCTCTCTCCTCCCCCTCTTCTCTTCTCCCCTCACTTTCTCCAGGGTGGTCTTCTGAGTTGAGGATGCTGTATTTTCAACCAGCTTTTCACCTCCCTGCCCAGCTCTAAAATTTGATCATTCACTAGGCATGCTTCTTTGGTGTCTGAACCTATACTCTTTCCCTCCAGATGCCATCTGGATTCCTGGTGCATCTTTAGGGGACCAGTCTGCCCTACAACTGCACACTGTCCAGCCCCTCAAATCCAAGTTCATTAGAATCCAGGGTCTGAAAGGAGAGATTCAACACTAAAGCTATAGTTCATGAACACACAGGGCTGGGAAGGGCCTTGGAAATTATCTAATCCCCCTAAGGGCATAGAAACCTTGGCTGGAAGAGAGGCAGTGACTTGTCCAAGGTCACTAAGGAGAGTAAATGAAACGTAACTAAAGTCCCAAAGAGTCTTGTTCTCAATGTGAACCTTTTAGTGGAGAAGAGCATATATACATAAAGGTGTACAAATCAAAAACACACAGATTGAATCTTATGAAGTTTAAATTTTGGATCTATAGTCTCCGACTTTCCTCACTGATGTGTATAGACCTTGGGTCACCTGGCAGAACTCTGAGTTTCCTCCTGTTGTAATGTTGTGTGCCTTCGGGATATATTAGCTTGAATATTTGTTTGGTTTAGATCTACAATCTATGTGTGTGTGCATTCATAAATATGTGTCTGTCTGTGGCTTCACACCAGTTGCAGAAATTTCATGGATGAAACCTTTACACAAAAGACTGAGATTTTCTATAGTGACATCAGACTTCTGACTTAATAAGGCAAAATTGCTTTTGTCTTCTTTTTGTCTCTCTTCCTCTTCCCAATCAAGTAGGCCAAATTATTATGTAACTTCTTATAGACACAAACTGAAGATCACGGCCCCAGGTCTAATGGGTGCTTGGAATTCTTTGGAGGGAAGGTGCAGAGGAAACTCACAAAGACACTATTATAGCACTGCTCCCTCGAAGCAGGCTTTAGGACGGCTTAAGCAAGAAACATCCGTTTAGGAGAACTTTGGTGGAATGGATGTTTCAGGCTGAGCCTCTAGCCCCAGGATTAGAAAATACCACTGGAGTTTTCCAAAAATACAAGGAGTTTTAAGAGCCAAGTTGTTTAGCAGTGTGAGCCTAGAGGATAAAGAGGCCCATTGTGATTCTGCCCAACTCTCTTACCTAGAGCTGCATCTGCCGGGAGCAAGTTCTCAGATGGAAGCCCCTGGAACACACACCTTTTATAACTTCCCCTTTTGTTTTCCTCTTTCTAAATCCTGTCTAAATTCTGGCACTCATTCGAGAACTCATTGTCCTTTACTGCCCCAAACAATGTATATATATGTTTTTTTGTTTGTTTGTTTTTGTTTTTTTAATTTTTATTTATTTATTTATTTATTTATGGCTGTGTTGGGTCTTCGTTTCTGTGCGAGGGCTTTCTCTAGTGGTGGCAAGCGGGGCCACTCTTCATCGCGGTGCGCGGGCCTCTCACTATCGCGGCCTCTCTTGTTGCGGAGCACGGGCTCCAGACGCGCAGGCTCAGCAATTGTGGCTCACAGGCCTAGTTGCTCCGTGGCATGTGGGATCGTCCCAGACCAGGGCTCGAACCCGTGTCCCCTGCATTAGCAGGCAGATTCTCAACCACTGCGCCACCAGGGAAGCCCAATGTATATTTTTATAGAGCCTACATTGCAAGTTCAAAGATGTGGGCTGAAAAATGACTTGGCTCTGGTTTTCTTTTCCAAATGCCCAGACATGAGCCTCCTGGCTGCGCTCATATCTTCTCATGGAAACAAACTTGAGGGATGTTGTTAAAAGGGCCCAACTTGCTGAACAAAGCCGGAGATATCAGCTCAGCTCAGATCCATGGATCACACTGGATCCAGACTGATCCATTCAGATCCCAAGTGCTTGCTAAACATCAATAGGTAAAGGAAGGCAGGAAGATAAAGCCTCTTTGTGATCAATCTAGATTTTTAATTTACCCTGTACAGCTCAGGCACTGATAGGTTTTGGTTTAGATTCAGATTTATTTAGCAAAAATAAAATAATCCCTTTCAAGCAAGAATGGCTTTGCTAAATATTTAGATGCCTCCCCAAATCTGAAAAATATAACAACTGCTATTGATAATGTGTGTATAGGATGAAGAAACAGAAGATCCAACAGAGCAAAAAGGATAATTTATAACTTGGCCAATACCCTTTACTAGCTAAGCAACCCTAGGGGATGTATTAGACCTCTGAAGACTCAGCTTTCTAGGGTACAAAATGGGGGCAATAATACAGCTACACAGAACATGTACAGACACTAAATGAGATATTAAATGGAACAGAGGCATGGCGGGTTTTCAATACACATACACACGCATGTGACTTTGGATCAAAATCTTTCTTGCAAGATGCTAATTTCTCAATGTCTATGTTTTATGAATGAATAGCACCTCTCAATTTTTCCAGGGACTTGGACATTCTGCTCAGAGACCCTTACAACAAAGAGACACCATTCTTGATTTATGGATAAGGAAACCAGTTCAAGAATGTAATGTCAGCAAGTCCATGGTGGATAGAGACCAAGCTAAAAGTTAACCCACTGCCAAATCTCTCTCATTAGGGGTTTTGTGGGTTCAAGACAATTCGACCTACAAACACTGGGAGCGGCTAAAAGGAGCTTCCAGGAGCAGTGTGGTCACCAAACCCGGATCCTTGGAATATATGGCTGTTTACCAAAGCAGGGTTTAGACACTTAGGAAGTGCACCTAATGTGAATCTCAGGGAAGACAAGACCCGGCCACTTAGTGGCTGCATAGCCTATGAGAGAGGCCTCAGGGGAAAAAAGGAAGAACAAGATAATTTGAATTTTAAAAAGCAAAGACTAAGGATCTTTTTCCTCCAAAAGCAAACCGAATTATAATCGTCTCCTCCAGCCATCTTCTCAGAGACATTAATAACAATAGCAATAATACTTCATATTGAATGAATATCCCACCAGCCTTAAGACGACAGCATTGAATTCTTTAATCACGATTCTAGTTTTATGATATCATCTTATGAGCCTGGGCTTTCCATCCAAGAGCAGGGGTGAACAGACAGCAGATGTGCACCAATGGCTCCATGAGAGAAAGAGCTTTTCTAATAATCGCTGGAATAGCGTCCCTTGAAAGCCAATGAGGCCTTATCTGTAAATAAGCTCAGGCTGAGTCCCCTCCTCTTAAGCTTTGAATGAGAGGCTAGACTATGTGGCCTTCTTAACTGAAGGCTTTTTTTTTTTTTCTCTAATTTCAAGATTCCAACAGCCTGGCACACTTGACCCGCCATTTATAATGTCTGTTATGCAGACCCAGTGCCTGGGTCGTGGGAACACCATCTTGCCCTTCCATTGCGAGGGTCCCAAATCAGCTGTCCCAGAAACAGACAGCTTAAAGCATCCTCTGTTTGGTTCTCCTGGTCTTTATCTCAGACAGAATGTGTGGAGACTAATTAGAGAATGTTTATAAAGCCTAGCCCGTAGCATGAGACTACCCTTGAAAGTACTGATGTATACTATTATTTCCTACAATGACAGGGATTTCTGTGCTGGTCTGACACCTGCCGTCATTCGGGGCTGCTTCTGAACTGTCTCTAAAAGAGGTTTGGCCAGCTGCGGTCTTCCCATTTCCCTCATTGTGAGAACCCTCGGGTCATGATGCATGTGGCTCACACATCTCTCATCTCTCTGGGCCAGAGGTTGGAAAAGGCAGGTAGCTGTTTCTGGGCCAGTGGAAGGTAAGACCTAAAGCCTCTAACAAACTTTGCACCCTGCATGCTCTACTCAGTGCTGTTGAAAAAGCATAAGATCTCCCATTAAAGAAGCTGCTGGGGCTTCCCTGGTGGCGCAGTGGTTGGCTGAGAATCTGCCTGCCAATGCAGGGGACACGGGTTCGAGCCCTGGTCTGGGAAGATCCCACATGCCACAGAGCAACTGGGCCCGTGAGCCACAGTTACTGAGCCTGCGCGTCTGGAGCCTGTGCTCTGCAACAAGAGAGGCCACGACAGAGAGGGGCCCGCGCACCGCGATGAAGAGTGGCCCCCACTCGCCGCAACTAGAGAAAGCCCTCGCACAGAAACGAAGACCCAACACAGCCAAAAATAAATAAATAAATAAATAAATAAGCTAAAAAAAACCCAAAAAACTGCTGGGTGCAGAAACAGGTCCCCAGAAGTGGAACAGAAGGTGGCCCACCCTTAAGCAGATCGTACAGCAAAGGCAGTATAACATCATGATACAGCGTTAGACACAAGGCCACAAATTCATAGCCATGTCACCTCCAGAAATCACTTAACCTCTCTGAGCCTCGGTTTCTCCATATGTTAAATATCAACTGGTATTTACTTCCTAAAATGACCATAAGGATTAAGTAAAATAATCCACGTAAAGCATTTGGCACAGTATCCAGCACATGGCAAGCGTCAATCCAACGGTCCCCATAATCACTGTGGTTGTGCTAGTAGCATTGGTATCTTAGCACATATTTGCAAGAAGCGTACTCCACATCGAGGATGTAGATAATATAGGGGGATAGGTTTTGAACTTCTGTGGGTGCAGGTAGATGGGGGTATTTGGTGATGGTAAAGATTGAGGCTGGATTAGGAACTAAATTTCAGGTGTCCTTGGGTGTGGCTCGTTCAGTGTTGGGCTTCCCAGAAAGAGAAGTCTTTTTTGGTTTTGTGCTGCCATAAGAAGCAAACCAACCCTTGCCTCCTTTCTCCCCCCTCCCTCCACTTGCCCTGTGCTCTCAATGAAGCATTTGCCATCCCCCCATTACAGTGCTTAGTGCAGGTTGAACACATCAGCCAGAAAGGCACGGCTGTAGCTAGAGGTAAAATCTGCTACTTCCAAACCACTCCAAATTAATCATTCTAACCTGAGGGAGACTTGGGCCTTCGGGCCCACCTTTTTGTTTTATTAACTGCCAACAAAAAATGCCAGAAGTGGCTGGGGAAGAAGCACAAAATAGGGGACAGGGAACACTTTTTGCATATTTTAATTACTTCAGTAAACAATTCATATCACAGCAGAAGCCTACCATCAATGGCTACATCCCAGGCAAAGGGAATTTGGAAGAGCATCATGGGACCTGACATAAAAAACATGCACCTCCTTCTTAGACTAGAGGCTGCCTTATCTAGCTTCCTTGAGCTGGAGTTAAACTTGCAATCCCTCCACGGACTAGTTGCTGGAGCGGCTCCAACTAGGGCAAGAAGGTGAACAATACACAACTTTTCACACTCCAAGCTTTCTGGAGAATGGAATGCTCCTCTTCACCCAATGGAAAGAGGGATTCTTCTCGGAGCCATGAAACAAGACCCTTCAATTCTAAAGGCAGGACACTTGGTGCCTGAGAGTAGAGAGCTCACAGATCACCGGCTGGATCTCTGGCAGGACCACAGACATGAACCAGTGGATAACGTTCTCCATCCTCATTTAAAGGTGGGGATTCCACTTAGAAAAAATAACAGGATTAAGTTCTCAGGGAAGCCTGCGGTTAGGTGATAGCAGCTGAATCACTCTGCGAACTGCCAAGTGATTAATCAACTTGTTAATACCACTAGTACTTTTATGCATCACAGGTTCTTAGTTAGCCCTTCCCCTACGAAATTCCAGGAAAGAGTATTAGTTAACCTAGCCACCCCCCTTACAGAGATGGGTGGCCTCCAGCATCTTGGGAGGAAGGGAGCAGGAAGGAAGATCTGACACCAAGGGAAGCCGTGGAACCCAGTGGAAAGAACACTGGATTGAGACTCAGGTCAACTGAGTTTTTGCCCCAGTTCTACCAGGGTGTCGCCCTGTGGCTTTGGCACCCTGTGCTTCCTTTTGGTCTCAATGTTCACATCTGCAATAAGGACAGAATTGGACCAGAGGATTGCTATGCTTCTTCTCCACGTGAAAATGGCATGAGATTATCCAAAGCAAGATTTTCTTATCTTCATCAATATACCAGGAGCACTGAACAAAAGCTCATCTCGGGCTTCCCTGGTGGCGCAGTGGTTGAGAATCTGCCTGCCAATGCAGGGGACATGGGTTCGAGCCCTGGTCTGGGAAGATCCCACATGCTGTGGAGCGACAAGGCCCGTGAGCCACAATTGCTGAGCCTGAGCGTCTGGAGCCTGTGCTCCGCAACAAGAGAGGCTGCGATGGTGAGAGACCCGCGCATCGCGATGAAGAGTGGCCCCCGCTCACCGCAAATGGAGAAAGCCCTCGCACAAAAACGAAGACCCAACACAGCCAAAAATAAATAAATAAATAAATTAAAAAAAAAAAAAAAAAAACTCATCTCAAGGTCCTTCCCAACATCAGCAGCCTCAGCAGCCTGGCTTTCCAGAGTTTGTGTGTGTGTGTGTGTGTGTGTGTGTTCCAAGCAAGAGAAGACGAGCAATGGGCCAGAACTTGGGAGCTCCAGGGCCCTGCCTTAGGTTTACATCACACCACCTGGCTCATCCCTAGGCCCCTGGGTCCTCATTTATAAAATTGGTAGGGTGAGCGAAGAGAATTGGGCTAGTTGACTATTAGGTCATCTAGTTCCAAAACATGGTGATTCGGTGAAGCAAAGCCTGGATGACCTCTGGATGCCCCTCCCAGCCCTGGGAGAAGGTTAGAGTTCTGAAACCCACTAGTTCCACACAGCCCACTGCTCTACAACTGGATCCCAGGGTGCCTTTTTGCAGTGAAGGGTGTGAGCCAAGGGTAACCTCAGATGAAAGGGCTGCAGGAGCTGTCCCTCCACGCAGCATCTGGCATCCCAAGCTCTCATCTGAGGCCTGCAGCTGTGGGCTGCTCCTTCTCCCTTTATCAACAAGCCCTACCTCTTGGCTTCTCCCTCAAGGTCAAAAGGAGGGGGAAGACTGCTCTGAGGATGAACCCAGGAGAAAGTCTTAAATGCTAAGCCAGTAATCACAGTTGGATGGTTTTTTTCAAAGGCATTCCTACTCTATTGTACACATTCATGTTTCCAAAAGCATAGAAGGAGGATAAGGGTGAGTGGGCTTCTTGTTTCTAATGAAACTGGGATGAAATATCTTACTCAGGGTCATTTAGTGAGTCCCCAGGAGGCAGAGCCAGGCTAAGTCTGGGGTAGGCAATCCGCAAGCATAGTGCCCTCATCTTAATTTATTTAAACCTCTGGTCTCCACTGCAACAGAGGTAGAAAGAGATTCTTTCAGTATTTCAAGGTTGGGGAAGAGGTGGAAGGCTTGTCCCAGTGAACAGGGATACAGAACAAAAACTTACTGAGTGTTTATATTGGGCCAGGATCTATGATAAATAAGGCAAAATGCACTGCTTCATCCACTCCTCTCAATATGCCTTGGCTCTGGAAATCATTATTATCAAAAGCATTGCATGAAGGAAGGAAGGGAAGGAGAGGGAGGAAGAGGTTAAGCAACTTATGTGAGTTCAAAAGGCTGAAGAGTGAAAGATCCAAGCCTCACACCTAAATTATTCTGATTCCAAAACCAATGTTCTTTTGCACCCCCAAGTCAGAGTTCTTATGCATTTTCAAGTTGAAGGAAGACTCACTTGTAAAAAAAGTTTTCAAGCCTATAAATTGATGGGCTGGAGGTGGCAGATTTGGGGAAGTATGATAGAAATCCCAGAATTTGATTTCTCTAAAAACACCCATAAAAGCTAAAGAGAATTTTCATTCAGAAATATCTAAATCTGCAGATTCAATGAAGGAAGATGGAAGCCAACATCGGCCCAGAGAACGCTCATAAAAACGACACTGGAAAACATCATATGTTCCTTCTCGTAGACAGACTGGAAAAAGCAGTCAGTCACGGGCTTTGCTTCCTTGGTCTTTGCTTTGCAGATTTTCTCTGCATGATGCCTGGCCTGACTCCTGTAGAAATGAGGTTGATTATTTCAGCTGGGCTCCCCGTGGCAAGGCCTCCCCGATGAAGACAAGTCTTTGTTAGTGATCAACTAGGTCCCAGATAATCTGTTTAGCTCCTGCAGCATGTATCCTCATAATTTTCAAAATTCATTAGCCTTGATTGTTTGGAAATCTATTTCCCATTAATGTCTCTTTCTCTAAGATCATCGTTTCAGGCAGAGAAAGAGGAAGGCAGAGAGAGATGGAGGGATGATGGGCAGGTTGAGTAGAGAGGAGAAGGAAGGAGGGAAATAGCTAGCAACACATGTCAAGCCTGGTGACTTATTTGGGTCTTAGAATTAAGCCACCCCAGAAATAAGTTCTAAATCTGGATTTGGTGATTACTGGGACAATACACTGCCTTTTTGCTTAAGATAAAGTTTTTTGTCACTTGTAGCCAAAAGAATCTTGATCTAACAGTCGAAAATTCAACTCTCAAGTTCATCTTTATTTCTAGGAATAAAATGTCGATTTCTAGAAATGAACCTAAGAAGAAAGACTCAGAGAGATCCCAGAGGCCCAGATAGACACCAACTTGCCCAGCTAGGATGGAATTGCAATATACCTTTTCTCACCCGCTGAGTGCCCTTTTCTTCTTTCCTGCTCTGCATGCTGGTACCCACATGCCAGGGTCTCACCAGCCACAAAGCAACACAGGGACACAGTTTACACACATGTGGCTCTGAGACCAGCACGTGAACTGAAAGCTTTCCTGGTATGACTGCACCTGCCCAATAGCAGTGCGTCTGGCTGCAGGTCGCATCAGACATCTAGTTTCCATTAGGGTTAGCCACAAATGCCAGCGTGGGAGGAGGTGGCAGAAATCAGAGGAACTAGCTAATGCTCAAGAGAGGTAGGGACCAGCCCAGCAAACCCAGGCAAAAGAGATAGTGGAACTTATGTTATTTCCACCAGCATCTCCAGACAGGAGGTCTTGTCACAATCCTTCCAGACATATGGATTTCTCACAAGTCATCTGTCCCCAAAGAATTGTGGAAGCAAATGGACTTGACCAACTTTGAAGATAAGATCCAGAACAAGGAGTATAGAATCCCATCAAAAATTCTAGGGCACCTTTGCTAATGAGCAGCATTATGGCACAACCAGACGGTTCCCTTCTTTTCTCTGTCATCTTCCCTCTGGCTCCCCAGAGCCCTTTCACGTGACGTCCTGGGCCCCACCCCATTCCAGGCAACTCTCAGCATGCTCTTCTGGGGGTTTGCTCTGATCTGAGACATCTATTTTCAGATCATCAGAGAGCAATGCCAAGAGAACTAGGAGTTCAAAGATTAATTACCATTGAACGGGCGAGCTCCTATCTCTGCATAAATCTTCAGGTGAGAACCCCAAGGACTGACCCTGGGAACACACAACCAATTTCCCTGAACTTAAGGACATGAGATGCCACATAATTAAGAGGCATCTCCCACAGGACAATGTATTAGGCTCCCTCCCAAAAGGCCAGTCTTCACTCTCTTACGTTGCAAGACATGGAATAGCAACAAAAAGGTGAAAAATCATATCCCACAATCTCAAGCCTGTTCAACTATGTTGGTTTTTGACTCCGTCAAAGTCCTAGTGTGTTTTAGAATACTCTCTAGCTCATAGACAGCTCCACCACAACTTGATTCACCCTACAACCTCCGTCCGTGATGGCTGAAAAACACTAACATGCAGAGAGGGGGTGAAAAAAGCTCATCTTGAGTTCTCCTTTTGTGCCTTGGGTGTGCAAAGAGACAGGTATGTGTTTTCAGGTTAATTAGAAAAACTGGGTTCATTGGGGTTGAGGAGATACACCCTTGGGTTCCCAGCATGCTGGTGTAAAGGGTGTGCCTAGGGTCTCCAAGCAAGTTCCCATACTGGGACTCACTTATGACCATGTACCCTCACAGGCTTGGGTCAAAGACCCCAGCATTGTCTTTCTAGCTGCAACTAAGTCCTTTCTAGTATTAAGACATTTAATGTGTGACTGGCAGGGTGGGCTGTATGTAATCAGTGAAAGAAGGAATATCCCTGTCAGCTTAAAAGATAAGCAGACATTTCTAATCTTTACCCCTGTTCCAAATTGGTACACCACAGAGCACATGGATGCAGAAGAGAGGTCAACTGATGTTGAAACGGGTTCATATTTTAGAAGAAAATGTAGTTTGCTTGCTTGCTTCTTTTTGCCAGGGAGGGGACTCCGAGACAAGTCAGGGAAGAGTATCCTATGGAGGAAGATGAATGATGATTTTCTCCTTAGCTCGTGAGTTTCAAAGTGATGGAGGGAAACTAGATAACAGGCTATAAGCAGAAAAGAACCAGGATTTGACGGGGCAGCCATCATCCAATAGCTGGAAGACCACAGTAAGGGACATTCAAGTACCTGGAGTATATTCTTAAGTGATTCTGACATTGTGATGGTAAAGAAAATCCTGAGTAAATGACAGAGTAATAACTTCTCTCTATCCATATGACACATATTGTGAAACTAAGAGACATTGCCTTGAAGTGGATTGAGACCTCTGGATAAATATGTCACAGAAGTCCAAGGAAATAACTGCATCGCGGGTGGAAATATCCTCCTTTAGTGTAAGAGGAAAACGGGAGAGGGTTATTGGAGATCCCAAAATAATTCTTCACTTTGCTACAGCAGCTCTCTCTGGTGCACATAAACGGTGGTTTGCTTACCACACCACTTTAGCAAGAGCCCATCTTATGCATAAAATAAGATTCTACTGAATTTGTTTTCTGAGTAGTATGTAAATGTACATTACAAATAGACACAAGGTCACAGAGTGATATCAACGTTAAGTATAACCATAAGAAGATGTGGTCCAGAGACTTCCTGCTTCTTGTTAATAGCAGTCCCAAGACTGGATGAAGTCAGTCTCTGGGTTCCATTCACAAAGGCCGGCAGGAAACTTGGGATTCTCTTCAAACTCAACTCTTCACTCAAGCCCCTGTTGAAAAACCTTTGTCTGGTCTCAGACGTCTGCATGCATTCTCCCCAACCCTATTATCTATACAGAGACCCATGCACCGCCCTCCTTCCAACGTGCACGAAACCCAGGAACCCAGGACACACTGAAGTCAAGCTCCACCTCTGCCTAGGATGGATGCCCCAACAGGAAGACTAGCTCTCATGCCCCCAAAATGGTCCATGCCTATCCCCATTCCCAAGGACAACAACATAAGGAGAAGCAGCAGAAGTTGCTGTACGGTCATGCACAGTCAGCAAAGACATGTACAATCACCCCAACACATCTGCTCCTGATCCAGCCATGCGCATCAGCCAATTCGCAGGACTTTGTGGTAATCCAGCGAGTCCTACTTCTCTTTTCTTTCTACTACTTCCTGCCAACTGGTATTTATGGATGGATGCTGAGACTAACTGATCAAAGCAGGCTTTCAGATTTACTTTCACCAGGGTTTAGATCCTGGCTGCACAATTTTCTAGTTCCATGTTTAAATGTCAGTGTTCTAATCCGTAAAGTAAGACTTTGATAACGTCTTCGTGAGAACAGTGTAAATTAAATAAACATACTCAAAGCCCCTAGCAAAGTGCCTGACAGGTGTAGCTGCACAATAAATGTGAGTTGTCATCCCCTACTACCTCCAAGGACACCAGATGGAAGAAGAAAATCCTCGAACTATCCTGAATGGCCAGGGCAAGTCAAAGATTGAGGGATTTTCTACAAAGATGCTCCCCAAGTGGATAAAGCCACAGCCTCATTCACTTTCTGACACCCTCTCAGTGATGTTAGTTGGAGATGAAACCTATCAAACAGACAAGGTATGTTTCCAATGCCACGGCCACCCCTGATTCTGCCTCCTCAATTTTTTTTGGTCATTCTGAAGTTTTTGAGGTTTTTTTTGCTTTGGATTCAGAATTTCCAGATTTGATTTGTTTCAGAAAAATTTAAGCCAAGCCATTAAAGCCTTCCTTGGCTAAATTAAATAAACTAAAATACATTACAGTCTTCAGGAGACTCAATCGCTTTGACCTCCCCGTCTAAAACTGCAAACGCACGCATGCGCGCGCGCGCACACACACACACACACACACACACACCCACCCACCCACCACCACCACCATTACCATCACCAAGCATTTCTTTTTCTCTCCTCTGCTTTATTTTTCTTTATTTTTCTTCTAAGGACCTATTATTCTCTAACATGAAATATACTTTACTTTATCTTTATTTTCTATCTTCCTTATTAAGGTCGGAGATTTTTGTCTGTTTTATTCACAGTTGTATCCTTAGCACCTAGAACAGTTCACAGTACATGAAGAGAGTGACTGTATGTCCCAATTTCTCAGGGAAGGTCCCAGTTTATGCCTGTGGTATCTATTTAATTATTAGTAGCTTCTCTTTTCATTCTCTGAGACGTCCAAGTTTAGCCAGTCAAATATATATAGTTGATTAATAATAAATATTTGTTGAACTTAATTCATAAATTTGACCAATTTGATACTTTAATTAAGCCCATCAACTCCTGAAACCAAGAGTTTTACCTTGATGTGAATGAAATGCATATGATGTTTTAAAAGCATGAGAGTGATTAATCTCTTATAATGGTCCTGCTTTCAAAATTCTCACAAGACTGGCAAACATGTTCTGATAAACTCAAGCTCTACACAGCTGTTAGCATTGAAAAATCCTACACGTTAATGCCTTTATTGGTAACAGTGCCAAGAAGACATACCTATAAAAATGGAATCCTGAGAGAACTTGGGAAGCTATGCTTAATTTACCTCCCTAACCAAATCACGAGAGAAATGAATGGAATAGTAAAAGCAACCCCGTTCACCTGCCCAGAAGACTGACATCAGGATAATGTCATGTAATAGAAACCAGAGGCTTCTCTCTTAAAAATGAACTACAACACACCCAGTTAGTGTCTGGAAACAGCATCTGGCCTGTGGGAAAGCATCTCGAGATGGCAAGAAGGACTCGTATTTCCTAGTCTGCGTGGGATTTTTAAGGTTGGGTAGGTAAATTTTGTGGTTCTATTTTCCCAAGTGGACCATTCCCCAAACAGAAGGAAACAGCCTCTAGGCAAAAAGTGGAAGGAAGCTATCCACTTCTGTCTGATGATCAAGGCAAGACAGATGGAACTTTGACTAACGCTGCAGTATGTCCATCTCCACTCCAGAAAGTACCGTAGAAATTACAATGGGGAGGGGGAAAACCTTCCCCTCAATACTCAGGGATATGACTCAGTCATGGAGCTCTGTAATAACTATCCTGAACATCAAATTTCTTAGACTAAGCCTCACCTGAACTCAACGGGGAGACCTCCAGTTTTGCAGACCCTTAAGTCTATGTGGTACTCTTAGTTCCTTAAAGGGAGTCTCTTAGGGAGTGTAGGCATCCAATGTGTATTCAAAACTCAAAGCACCCTTCCTGAAACGCAAGAAAGCAGCCAAACCGCAGTCCATGCAGAGCCTCCAGCCTCTACCACACGCGCAGGCCCGGACAGAATCCCTGGCAGCCATTTGAACTCCGGCGGCTCTCCCAGATGTGCACCTCATTTTAGCAGAACATGGCCCCGGCCCCTCCACCCCCACCCCCACCATGCTTCTTGCCCATGAGACATCCGAAGCACATCAAAGCCTTTGGCAGGAAACTTCCATGAATGTTAAACGATGTCCCCATGATGGGAGGCAGGGGAAGAGAGGTGGAGAGCAGCCCCAGCCCATGGAAGTTCCTCTCCAAAGTCTGCAAGCTGTCAGTTTGTGTGTGGACTGCCCAGCCCCCTGACCCCAGAAACGAAATCCAGACTCACTGTGGAAGCTGCCGATGCTTCTAGCCTCTGCCGCTGCCATGACACGCTGAGCGGGCCCTTCTGGCATAGCCCTTCCTGACAGTGAATGGGGGAGAGAGGGGGGCAGGGGAAGAGAGAAGAAAGGGATGAAGGCACAGGAAGGAAGCATGGAAGGACGAAAGCAAGGAGGAGAAGGGAGGTGGGTATATCTTTAACTGAATGGCGTGTCTCTCTTGGCCACAGCTTCCAAACACCTCTCCCATGTTACTAGAGAGAAAGGCTGACTGCATCAACTCATCCCAACTGCCCTCACTCAGGAGTCCATGGCTTGGCAGACACACCATCACACCACTCCTAGTACACAACAACCAGCTTCTTCCTTTGTGAGCCACCAAGATCCAACTCGTTTCCCTCCAAGGGTTCTACTCCTGACCAGATGAGCCTTCCAGCCAACTGACCCTCTGAAAGGAAATAGATTTTACCTAGAATTTTCATCCCTTTAGATCAAGAAATAGCACCTTCTCCAAAGCTTCTGAGGAAATATTCGTCTTCAGCAGAAACATCACTGAATTTATCACTACTTTTAGGGGTTTCTCTCCCAGATGCCCTTCCCTGCCTTTCCAATTTGGAAAGGAGGTGAGCTAACAGGACGTCATCTGTATAGAGCCTCAGCCCTCCTCCTTGCTGTCAACAGAATCACCATTTATTTTCCCTATTACCACTTGGGAAAAACTGTTTTCCCTCAAAAAGCCGCTTGAGAAGTCAGAGGAGGGGCTGTGTGCCAGGCTGCCTTAGAGAAGGAACTTACGGTACCTTAGCAATAGCATTTCTCAAGCACCTTCCAAATCAAGAGCTGTGGACAGAAGACAAGAGACACAGCCCCTGCTCTCAGTCAAACCAGAGGCAGAGAAGCACAGGAATGAATCAAAAAAGAAGCACATTCATGAAGCAATACATCTGTGTGTGTAAACCAATAAGGCGATGCCAAGGAGACCATCCCGTGAGGACAATGAAATGGGCATCACTGGGTTTTGATGGCAGTGAGGAACAGACAGAGAGAAAAAACAAAGGGGGAGATGAGAAAAAGAGCACATGGGAAGTTGGGAAGAGAAGATGTTATGGGCTGAATTCTGTCCTCCCACCAAATTATTATGTATTAATCCCCAGTACCCCGGAATGTGACTAGATGTGTAGAAAGGGTCTTTAAAGAGGTAGTTAAGGTTAAAAGAGGTCATCAGGGTGGGCCCTAATCCAATATGACTTGGGTGCCTAGAAGACTAGGACATTTGGACCCAGACATGTACACAGGGAAGATGATGTGACGACACAGGGAGAAGACAGCCGTCTACAAGTCAGGGAGAGAGGCCTCAGAAGAAACCAACCCTGCCAACATCTTGATCTCAGACTTTTGTGGTACTTTGTTATGGCAGCCCTAGCAAACTGATGCAGAAGTCCTTATGAAACAATGGGAATAAGCAAGTGCCATTGTGGAATGAGGAACAGGCTGGCTAGGTGTCAGGGGGCTTCTTGTGGGAGGGGACAGGAAGGAGACTGGCGGAGTGCAGGGTGAGAAATGTATATTTTTGAGAAATTATATTTCCCCAAGCCTTTAAACAAGGAGGCAGAATGATGAAAAGTTTGAGAAGTATGGGATGGAGGGCTCTGAGACTGAAGGTGCACACACTGATCCAAGTGTTGGTCTGATCAGGGTGTGAATTAGGATCGTTCCTGCCAACATTCAAAGAACAAGTGATGCTGAGGTGCTATGAAGAAAGATAGGGCAGGATTTGGTGAAGAATTAGGTACAAAGGAGGAAGAGACAAGGTCAAAAATGACTCCCATTCCGGGAACCTCCCAAAAGAGTTTTTGTTCATGCCAACAGACTGCTGAGGAGCGCCTATTTGAGAAGTAGGAGGTCACCACGGTGAGTTGTATCTCCAACGAGACAAGTTTCAATCACCAATGAACTGTCCAGGGGAGACCTACAGGTTAAGCAATCAAAGAGAGAAGAGGTAGAAGCTAAAAATGTAAATTCAAACAGCTTCTGCACAAAAGCAAGAAAGGGTTATAAGCATGTGGGTGTGTGAGCTTTCCAAAGTAGATGTCTAAAATGGTGGCACTAGAACTTCCAATGGGAAGGAGAGAAACCAATGGAAGAGGTAAAGGATGGCTATAAAGGGGAATAGATCATAGAGCATCATTAAGGCATTGAACAAGGATGTTAAGCAGTGGGGGAGTGGATGGGCGGGAGAAGGAATGGGGCAGTTATTGATAATGTCATTCAACAGTTAGTTCAAAAAAGGATTAGACTCTTTAGAGGAAAGGAATCTGAATTTGGCCATGGTGAAATAATTATTGAACCCCAAAATGCAGAGTCAAGGAAGGGGTAAGATCAGAAGCTTAAAAATTAAGACAGAAGATGAACACAACCTATTATAGTAGTTGAGGAGACAAATGAAAGTTGGAGGTGGCAGAAAGGTCAAATGAAGAGTTTTCTTTAAAGTAAAAGAGATCATAGAAGACCGAAAGAAAGACTTCAAGATAGAGTGAGACAAACAGTCACAGCAAGAGGTGGGCTAGAAACAGGGCAGGTGACAGATGGTGAGGTGTGAGTGAAGTAAGAAAGAATGCAGATGTGTGAATCTGTTGATATGGAGAGGACATAGGGAGGGGGCAGGGTAAGCTGGGACGAAGTGAGAGTGGCGTGGACATATAAACACTACCAAATGTAAAATAGCTAGTGGGAAGCAGCTGCATAGCACAGGGAGATCAGCTCGGTGCTTTGTGACCACCTAGAGGGGTGGGATAGGGAGGGTGGGAGGGAGGGAGACCCAAGAGGGAGGAGATATGGGGATATATGTGTATGTATAGCTGATTCACTTTGTTATAAAGCAGAAACTAACACACCATTGTAAAGCAATTATACTCCAATAAAGATGTTAAAAAAAATAAATAAATAAATGCAGCTTTCTTTTTGTTGGCCAAAAAAAAAAAGATTGGTGCAGTCAATAAACTCACACCTATGCCTTATTACAGTCCCTCCAGTCGTGAGAAGCTAAGGTTAGAGCATGACTAAAAGGGTCCAGTAGAGTCTCTGAATTGAGGACATTAATTGGGATGGGATAGTCTAGGACTGGAACAATATGACCCAGGTACCAGCATCCCTGTTCCTATGCTCATGGTAGACATACCCGCTGATCCCACATGCTTTTTCACTGACTCTAGATGCACCCACCTAGCTCTTCTCATCACTCTACTTCAAGCAATCACTACCAGTCATCAGAACACGTACCTGAGATCTACTTGCCACCCCTGGGGCATATAATACTTGGTAACAAGGCAATTAGACTTAAAAGCAACAAAAGGAGTCATTTTTAGGTATAAAGGAAATCCAGTGACATGGAAAGCATGAGGCACTCTGACAATAAAGTGACCCCTCCCAAGTGTTTGGAAATGAAGAAAATATAATTGGTCTCTTTAAGATCAGCATAAAATGGATGAAAACGTGAGTTTACATCCAAGGTTGTCTGAAAAAGCCTGAGTGCCTTCCAGGCCATCATGGCTCAGTTGTACACTGATTGATGCAGATAATAAAAGAATACGATCATAGAGACCTGCAAAAGGATGGGCATGGAATTTGATGGTGGCAATGTTCATCCCCTCCTGGCTTCAGTCAGGGGAGAGAGGAGGATTTAAGCAGAAGACTAGGAAGCCAAGAAGTCCTTGCTATCAGATCAATAGCGATATATCAAAATTTCTTAGCTAGATGACACTGACCATTTGATTCATCTGACTCCCTTGCTCTGATTTCTTCCTCATGTAACCTTCTCGAAGCGGTCAGGCACCCCACACAGGCTGGCTTACTGGGAGTGAATGCTTTGATCACACAGCCTTTCAATAATCTGGTCCCCTGTGCACATTAATAAATTGTCCTCCTGGTGCTAACTGCAGTCTCATGGGTGTTTTAATTATTGTGAGACATTCTCTCAGGCCTTTTCACTGATAAGCAGATGTTTGAGCCTTTGGTAGGGAATCAGATCCTGCTGGCTTTTTCTTAGGTGACACCACTGCATCTTCCAGATATACCTACCCAGAATCCCCACATACTGACTATTGGTACCTGGCAAGTGGGGACCATTATAGGACCGTTAAGGAATAATGGCCGTTATTCCTTACCCATCACAAACACTTGGCATAGGGTAATATATTTTTAAATTAAGCGCCTTTTATGTGAAACATCACTGTGATAAAAATGGAGTGGGGGGCTTCCCTGGTGACGCAGTGGTTGAGAATCTGCCTGCTAATGCAGGGGACACGGGTTCGAGCCTTGGTCTGGGAAGATCCCACATGCCGCGGAGCAACTAGGCCCGTGAGCCACAACTGCTGAGCCTGCGCGTCTGGAGCCTGTGCTCCGCAACAAGAGAGGCCGCGATAGAGGCCCGCGCACCGCGATGAAGAGTGGCCCCCACTTGCTGCAGCTAGAGGAAGCCCTCACACAGAAACAAAGACCCAACACAGCCCCAAAAATAAATAAATAAATAATAATTAAAGGTGCTAAAAAATAAATAAATAAATGTATTAATCTTAAAAAAAAAAAAAAGGAGTGGGTTCCTTTGCCTTTAAGGGAATTTATGCTGTAGAGGGCTACAGAACATGCATGTACCCAAATGACTCAAGGACATGACTAACTAAATAAATACAAAGATCAGGAAGTTGGGGATTGACCCATTGAGTAAGAAAATGATCAACTTCAGGAACAAACTGGGCCACAACTCCAAGGTCCATCCTGGCTACAGAGGCTGGAGAGCATGACTCAGTGGAGGAGAGGCTGTCATGGTGATTGGCAGAGTGGAAGAGATGGCCTACTGACAACCACTGCCAATCAAGTTTGGGATGATGAGGAACTTCTTTCCAGAGTGCACATCATCACTTACTAAGCAGACTATACTGCTGGTGATGGTGGTAATGGTGGTGGTGGCAGTGGTGGTAAAATCAGCAGCACCCAAGCCAACAGTTCACAAAGCTCTTGAATATCCGTTATCTCATGTTATGCACAGGAATGAGCAGTGGCCATCGAGTTGCATATGATAAGAGAGAAAAAGGAGGGAGGACCGGGCTTTAACCAGCCTTGTCTCTATCCCCAAGGCTCTAGGGCACACGACCCTAACATCTTCCTCTAGGGTAACAAGGGGCATCACACACTTAGGAGGCCTGCAGAATGAGCTCTAGTTCTGAAGGCCTTTGTCTACCACAGAATTCATGGTTATGGTTATCAAAAGTTAGCTTCTTCTTGGAGCTACCAGGTCCGAAATGGGAAAGCTCTTCCTCTGACCAACTAGAAGTGCTTTCTTTTTCCTCCTGGGCTTCCAACAGACCAACTCCAGTGGTCGACATCAGTCCCGGAAGAGTGAGTGGCTTTGTTTTTATCTCCCTGAGTTCTCTTAAGTAGGCTCTTCTCCCCTTCAATGTTAGGATCTAGCACCAAAGACCATAATAGGAAATACCTTGGCTTGTAAGTAACTTTAAATTATTTAAAATTTCTTATACAGATGGTCCCCAACTTATGATAGTTCAGCTTCAGCATAGTGTGAAAGTGATACGCATTAGGTAGAAAACGTACATCGAATTTTGAATTTTGATCTTTTCCTGGGCTAGCGATAATGCAGCAGGATACTCTGTCATGATGTTGGGCAGCAGCAATGAGCCTCAGCTTCCGGTCAGCCATGAGATCACAACCCACACACTTACAACTATTCTATACCAACACGACCCTTCTATTTTTCACTTTCAGTACAGTAGTCAATAAATTACATGAGACATTCAATACTTTATTATAAAATACGCTTTGTGTTAGATGATTTTGTCCAAGTGTAGGCTAATGTAAGTGTTCTGAGCACGTTTAAGGTAGGTGAGGCTAAGCCATGATGTTCAGTAGCTTAGGTGTATTAAATCCCTCTTTGACTTAGGATATTTTCAACTTACAATGGGTTTATCAGGAAGTGACCCCATCATAAGTCGAGGAAGATCTGTGTATAATTTCTACCTTATTCATTTACATAGAATAATAATAACTACCATCTATTGAGTGCCTAATAGGTACCAGGCAATTTGCATACATTATCTTATTTAACCCACACAAAAGAAGAAATTGTTCTCATTTTTTTTTTTTTTCAGATGAGGATCTAAGGCTTAGAGAAGTTAAGAAAATTTCCTAAGGTCACATAGCTCATAAGCAGAAGCTCAGGATTCAAAGGAATATCTATCTGCTGGACTCCAAAATTAGTGGGTACTTTGCCCATTTTCTCTTGGGTTCTCCCCATCCCCACCTCAGCTTTGTCCTGTGGGATTGGCTAAACTTAAAAAATAAACAACCAGGAGTAAAAACTGTGTTTAAAATTCTGAATATCAAATGCTATGTTGACCCAGTCCTCCTTCTCCTCCTCCTGTTTAGACTCAGATCACAAAGTCCTGGGCTTTGAGGATTAGGAGAGAAATACAATCCCCTACTAGGAGGAAGTCAAGGGAACATACTGTTCTCTTTACTTGCAAATATCTTAATTACAGCTGGTAGAGAAGATATTTGTATGGAAATTTATGTATCTTTATAGGTTATATATTCAGTTTGCCATTAAAAAAAAAAAAAAGCCCTTTATACTTGAGGACCCCAAACCAGGTCTGTTATAATACTAGCCACTGTCAAGTTATAAAGAGGCTGCTATCCCCACCATCCACAGGAGCAGAGAAGGATAAAGTGAATCAACACCCTGCTGCCTTCTCCTCTCCTTTCTTGAGGTTGGGTTCCAGTATAAACATGCCTCAAGTTCTTGAAACTTTCTGATGAGGATTCTCCCTGTCCTTATTTTTCCGCAATATCTGTCCCCACGGAGATCAGGCTGACTACGATAGCATCTATCCCATGCCTGCACCACTGTCACTGACAAAAGGAAACAACTAGATTTCAGTATTACAGGGAAGTGAAACCAAATTTAGGAGACCCCTGGAAACTGCTCTCAGAAAGAGGATATTATTTTTTTGGCATGTCAAGGGAGGGAGATATTTATATCCCATTGATTCCCCTCCAGCAAATAAAACACAACCAATTACCTATTTTGGTCTCACTGAGCATCTTCTTCATGTTTTCCTGAGTGTTATAATGTCTGTTTTATAATATAAACTGTGTTTATCTCCTCTAAGGATATAGGACAATATAGACTTATTTTGCAGCAGGTAAAATTCTGGCTAGACATAACTGAGAACTTCCCACTTCTAAAGGGTGTTATGAATTAGAAAGAAAAATATAGACAAATCTCTCACTAATGATAGCTTCCCTTTGCCACAGCTGGAAGGAATAAGGGGGAGCCAGTGGAATCCCGGGAGATGCACCGGAATAGAGCAAGCAAACCATCTGTCGGGAATGATTTTGAAGCTGTTCTGCCTGGGGCCACAGGGGTGAAATAGATGACATTTAAGGCTCCTTCCAGCTTCATGTTTCTTTAAAATTGAATGATTTGGCATTTGTTCATCTGTTTTTAACACTCTAGGGATGCAGAATGGACTCGGTGGCCTAAAAGATGCATTTGTAAAAAATCCATCCCGACCCTCCGTTTCACTGTTATTCCTTTTCAAGGTTACAATACAAAACGGATAGAGGCTTTGAGTTCCCAGCCCCACGAATTCCGATGGCTTCTCTTCCACACTCCACTGCTAACCCTACAGCAAACAGCCTTATTGTCTCTTCCCTGGACCATTGCCATGGCTTTAGTGGCCTCGGGTCCCAGCCGTCTCTCCTACACGCCACTGCCTGATGACTGGTCCTCTCAGAGCCTCATTTACACTAAAACAGATGACAAACTTCCCATGACTGTCCTTCAGCTACCCACGTCAGAACGGTTGGCCTTTCAAGAGCCGCCATAGGGGTCCCATCCTTCCTTTACAAACATCCTTCCATGCATCTTTCATGTATCCTCAGGTTTGGCTGGTTGAGTGACACACTGTTCCAGATCACTCTCCTGGTTTGCCTATTTCAAAGCTATCTTTATTCCTCCTAAAATTCAACCCACTGACTGCCTCAAGACCCAAATCATCCCTCTAATTAGATGGGCTTTTGAAATTGGTAACCTTATTGTGTTACGGTGGAATTACAAATTTTCATCCTGTTTTATATTCCCTATGAAAATTTCATTTCCTTGGGAATACAGATCGCATTCTCTTCATCCTTGCACATAGTCAGGGAATTGTATTGAATCCTGTCCCCAGCACATGGACCTTCTCAATGGCTAGGGGATTTGGCACAAGGGGAAATAAACCAGCATGGACAAGTTTAGCAAATGTACAAAGTGGATCACTCATCCTAAGGCTGTATAAAGGCTCTAACGCTGACTTGTTGCTGGAGAATCTCAAGGTCTTGAACACATCACCAACCCTCTCCAAGGCTTAACTATAAAACGGAGGCCAATAATATCTGACCTGAAAGATTTCAGAAGACCCTCCTCCTTCCCCAGTAGAGCGCTAAGAGGCTGGTGAAAAAGTACAAAGCCCCACAATCAGCATGTGTAAAATGAGCGTGTCTCCTTCAGCTGGTTTTGGTGTGAGGGTTTACATGATCAAGCAGGGAGCCCCAGGAGACAGGAGAATCAGATGGGATTCAAGAGCAGAGTTATTCATCCACTGATTCTCTGCTGCTACCATTCTGGTTGTCACCTCTGTCACCATTAGGTGTAGCTGGAACACATAAGATCTGCCCTAGATCTTAACTGGGGAGCCTATTGAAGGGATCCCGATGCTTGGCCCTGCAGGGCATGGAAGCCCCTCCGCAAAAGTGATGCCTGTTCAGGCTCCTCTTGGTCTGGCCTAATCCACTTCTTGCCTAACTCTGAATTCCCATTCTGACTTCATTCATTCTTTCATGAATTTGTTCATATTTTTATAGGGTGTCTGCCAAGTTCTAGGTCCTGTGCGGGCACGGAGAACCGCAGAGTGAAGAGGAAGGTGCACTCCTGGCCCTCTGGATCAGTAAGATCAGAGCACCAATCTCTTCCATCCCCCATTCTTCCTGTATCAGCATTCCACCTCCCCTCCAAATCAAAACATCTGAAAACATTTCTATTCTGGAATCCCAACCTCCTCTTCTTCAAGACTTTCTTTAATTCCAGATTTGAGCCCTAAACTCTTAGTGTTGTCTGATATTCTGAGAAAGATATAATGGTACCAAAACCCCACCCTTGTCAAAGATGGGGCATAGTCTTAAGAAGCGAGAACAAATCGCTCTGGCACTCACTCTGGTGCCGAGATGTTTGTTTTCTCTCTGTAAATATGTAACAGGAAATTAGGCAGTTCACCTTTGTACATCATTTTATATCACCTGTGCATGAGTCACATGGCACCTCTTTGTTTTAAAAAATTAAAAAGGAAAGAATAGAAGGAGGAGTTTATCTCCACCTCCCCCTCTGCCCTCCTATACACACCCTGGAATCTACACTGGGCAGATGAGCGCACACACACACACACACACACACACACGCCTGAATTATCTGCATTTAGCTGTGTTAGGTACCAGAAATCAGCAAACTCCTAGGCCCAACAGATTTCAGTAGTGTATGGTAGCTGAGAGGTGCAAACCTGTCCCGGGTGTCAGCTTGCAGAGAGAATCCTTCAGCGTTCTTGCTATCTAATAAATCACTGCATTCCCCCAGTCTCAGCCGGTGTACCAAACAAAAAAAATCTTTCATAAATCACCTGAACATGGACTTAGCGCTAAGATTCATGAGCAAGACCATATAAACACAGACCAGAAGAACAGGCAAGTACTGATGACCCAGTATTTCTATTTAAGTTGAAACCTTGTGAAGGAAATTTTCCAGAGGTGGTCAACATAAAGACGCTGCTCCTTTGGGGCAGCTACATGATCCCAGTTTATTTTCCAGTGGTCAGGAGGTCCTTCTCTCTGACCCAAGAATTACATGTGGAAATAAGATTATCCCTGAGGTTCTCCTGCCTTGGGTGTGAAGGGGACTAAGGAAAATAAACAATAGTTTATCCAGTAAGTGGTGTATTCCAGGCTCTTTACACAGATCAACTTGCTTAACATCAAAAATAACCTGAGTGAGAGACCATGTTTGTCCTCATTTGAAAAACAGGGAAGTTAAATAGAGGTTTCAGGAAAGCACATTGAGGTCCCATGGCTGTTAATGGCAGTGTTAGGATGTGAACATAGGTAACATTGGGCCCAAATACAGAACTCCCTTGTCACCTTGATGTCTTCCAATACGGATAATAAGACTTCACAGTTTATTACTGATATGACCTCAGGCAAGTCTACTTCTGCCTTTTGTTTTACAGAAGGTGAGGGAGGGGGAGGGTTTGTGTACACATGAGGACCTTGTGAGCACCTGTACTGAACATGAAGATATGACACAAGCTGCTCTTTGAATATGCAGAGTATAATATCTACCCACCATGAGTGGATATGCAGTTCTCTGATGGTGCATTGTGTTTTTACTGCAATAGCTATCCGTTTTTGTTTTTTGTTTTTTTTTTTAAAGTTTTTGGCTGCACCCCATGGCATGTGGGATCTTAGTTCCCTGACCAGGGATCGAACCCACGCTTCCTGCATTGGAAGGCAGAGTCTTAACCACTGGACTGCCGGGGAAGTCCCAGCTATCCTTTTTTTATTTTATACTTCCTTGGGACCAAAGACACACATTTTCAAGCCAGCTGACCTCTGCTTATACCTGGCTTAGAACTCATGAAAAGGGAACTGCGGATACCTGGTATGTGAACATTTTCCCACCTCACTCTCCCTTCCTTGAATTCCAATCTGTCCTGTAGCCCACAGAAATGAGATGGATTTACTCCTTGTAGCTCTCCCAGGTACAAAAAGCAACGGTTCACAACTGCTCAAGTCAGGGCACAGCAGGATCATTTGGAGATGTAATCTTTTTTTTCTTCTCTCTTTTAAATCAAAATCAAGAAATATTAACTGCACTCCTTGAAGCAAGCTTAAAGTTGAGTTTGCACACATTCTGGTCAGATATTGTTTCCCAACACCCTGGTAAAGCCAGTGGAGACCAGATTGGTATAATCAAACATCTGCCTCACACAGAAAAACAATGATCCATCCCTTGTTTTTATCAACACCAACATAAATCTGAGCTCAGCCAGACAGGCCAG
Source organism: Balaenoptera acutorostrata (assembly GCF_949987535.1). NCBI lineage: Eukaryota > Metazoa > Chordata > Mammalia > Artiodactyla > Balaenopteridae > Balaenoptera > Balaenoptera acutorostrata. The sequence goes on along the minus strand of NC_080066.1, from coordinate 40,310,116 downwards.
CAAACCCCATTACGCAGAGTGCAGAAGCAATTAAACGGTGCCAGCTCCAGCTAGACTCAAGAAATCTATGACCCATGGGCCCTTAGTAACCACACCGATGCCTCTCTTGGAAATGACTGAAAAAAAAATTGGTCTAGATGCGAAAGAAAGACTCCACTTTGATATTTCCTGGCAGGTCTGCCCTGCCCATCGGTCTGTGCCTACTGCTACATCATGCTCCTTTTTCCATATCTAGGGATGTTGGACTGGGCAGGTAGCTAGAGAAACTGCCCAGTTTTCTGCAGACTTTCTACCTTCGCTACTGTTTGGTCTACTTTGCTTCATATTCTCATGATGGTCTATCATCTGCCATCTTTTGGTTGTACCATGAACTCGTCCATTTTTAGCCACAAAAGGAATTTCTCAAATATTCCATTTTTATCCAGGTTATGGCTAAAATAAAGTGTCTTGAGTGATCCCTTATAACATCTGGGCAATGTTGTTTAGACAAAGCCATCAAGAGCATCCAGACAGAGTTGATTTACAGATGCCAACCCCAAACTCCCAGCCTCCTGACCCACCGTGCTCAGGCCTAAAAGACATATATCTAGGTCCTTTGATTCACAACATGATCATTCATTCTGTACAAAGAAGATGAAGATGAGGGAAATGGCTGCCATGCCTCTCAACCTCCAAAACATTGCCCCACCCTCTCCTTCTACACCATCCAAACTCCTTACCCATTCAAAGACCCCAAAGTAAATCTTCCATATATTTGAGGCATCTGCCTCCCAATCAACTTGCAAAAGTTATCCTATCTCTGTATACAGGTTGCACCCATATTTCTCCTTTTGGGAATAAATGCCACTCATGCCCACCCGTCCTTTCCCTGGCAATAATAACATTGTCAGAACCACTCTCTGATCCATGGGAAGATGATTCCCAAATACAAAGGGGAGCAAAATAAGACACCTATTAATATAAAGTAGACACTTTTATAGAGGTAAAATTGAACGTGATATCTCCTCTCACAATCAAAAAGCTTTTCCTAAGGCCCACATGTACCTCTCTCCAAAGTTGGCAATGAGAACCTGCTTCCTTCCCTCATCTTTCCTACGTCATTTGGATAATTCTGCTCAGCATTACGTTAACCATTTTTGCTACTTTATGTTGGGTTCTGACTTCTTATCAAGATCTACCTATGAAAACAAGCCTATAAGCTCATCAAATAATGTTAAAGAATAAAATGTGTCGTGGGTGAGGCTGGATAGGGAACTGAGTTGAAAGATGTTAAAATGTAGCACCAAGTTGAGCTTGTCCATGTGTGCATTTGGGGATATATATATATATATGTGTGTGTGTGTGTGTGTGTGTGTGTGTGTGTATCTGTTTGCATGAAGAATGAGTATTGATGGAAGTGAGAACACAGTGCATATGTCATTGCCATGTAAGGATACAGTCAAGTATCCCTATCCAGGTGGAAGGGAGGAGTGAGCTATCCAGAGAATAATTGACAGGTATGTTGAGATGCAGGAGTGGCCAAAGGATAAGCATCAAGTGTATATCTGGGCACAGATGTGTATATCATGTGTGCTCCGGAGTAACAGGGTTAATGGACAATGACAAAGACATGTGAGAAGGCACTAGCTCTGGCACGGATTGCTGCATCTGGAGAAGCCACCTCACCCTGTAGTAATCGGTGCTGTAGACATCTCTGGACATGCCGAAGTCTCCGATCTTCACCAGAAGGTTGGCTCCAACCAGGCAGTTCCTGGTGGCCAGGTCCCGGTGCACGAAATGCTGGGAGGCCAGGTACACCATGCCAGAGGCAATCTGACTGGCAATGTGGAGCATTTGGGAGAGCCCCAGCTCTCCTTTTGCCTGGCGTGGCTGCCCGTCCACAAGGATCATTGCGTCTGGCCCATGGGCCCTGTGGGGGGTATAGGGGGAGAAGAGAGGGGGCAGAGAGAATTAAGGAGATCAAGGGGAAATGTCTTCTTGAGTTCCTGTTCTCTGGAATGCACCACAGAAATGAATGAAATCTCTTCTCAGTCTACTTACGGACTCTTTCTATCTACCCAAAATTATATTCTGTGAGTATGGATATGGTCAAACTCTACAACCAGATTCCCAACTAAGATGACAGCAGACATGCTTTAACGAATCAGGGAATGAACCTACTCTTTTGAATATGTTATGGTTATCCAGGGGCTTCCCAGGTTCTTGATGTCTACTACAGAATAATTAATAAAACAATTAACTCTTACACAGTCCTTACTATGTTCCACACACTGCTCTAAGTATCTTAAATGTTATATATTAATTCACTCAATCTTCCCACCCCAATTTTGAAGATAAGGAAACCGAGGCACGAAATGATCAGATCACTTGGTCAAAGTCACAGAGGTCCCACAGTGGCCACGTGGGTGACATGTGGCTCTGGAAGAGAGTTTTAAACGTTAAGCTTCCAGAGGGCTTGTTAAATACAATTCCTGGGCCCCTACGATTCTGATTGGCTAGGCAGAGCTCATTCATTTGCATTTCCCAGTGCTGATGCTTCCAGGGCTGATACAGTCCATCTTTTGGGTAGCAACGCTCTTCAGTCTACCTCTTAACCTCTCCACCACACTATCTAGGATTGGGTAACTTCTGTTAATGGCAAGATGGGATGAAGAGACCCTGTGACCCTGAGGCAGAGACCTGGGGAGCCACAGCACCCGCTCCATCCCACATCATGGCCCAGATTTGTCATCCTAACACCTTGCCCTGTCATATCAGTCACTTTTAGTGTTCACTCTTTTCTCTAGAAAGCCCAGTCAGCTGTAACCACACCCAGGGCCCTTATTTATGAAGTTGTGAGCCAAGGAGCCCTGGTGTACAATGAGACCTCAGCCTGTGTTACTGCTTCTCCAGTTTCCACTGAAAGGTACCGTTAAATATAACACGTTCATTTTATCATCTCCTGTGGGCTCTGCCTACCTCATGCCTCCAAAGGAGAACTACTACATCAGCTCACAAGGAAGAGGGCTCAGCAGACAAGCCACATTCCCACTTGCCAGGAGAGTACACTGCAGCCTACCCCTAAAACGCACCAACCGGGGGATGCAAGAGCGGGAAGGGCCTTCTGTTCTCTTTACCTTTTTCTTCCTGTTCCCTTAGAGCGGGCATGACAGTGGTACGGAGTGGCACTCAGGACCTCTCTTTAGCCTTGCTGGTGGCACTTGGGGCTGAAGGCACCACTGAATCTATGGGGAGGGCTTGATGGAAAATGGACCATGTCCCTCTGACCTCAGGGAAATGGAAGCACAGGAAGAGGAAGATCCCGAGTCCTGAGAAAGGATGCTGCCCGTATTAGAAACTACCATGGTTCACAGTTCTGATAAATAATAATTGTAATACTTTTAATTGTAGCTACCATTGACTGAACACCTAGCTACATGGGAAACTTGTCCAGGCCTTATACAAATATAGTCATTGAATACTCATAACAACAAACACATGAAGCAGTTATGAATAGTCTCATTTTCCAGGAGAGAGAATTAAGGGTTAGTAACTTGCTCCAGGTTACATCACTAAGACATATTCAGAATATGAACCCAAGTCTGTCTTATGCTAAGGACTCAATTCTTCAGGAAAGGAGTACATTTCACTGTGAAACCAAGTTCAGGAAGTTTAGAAAAGCCTACAGATACTTTCCAATTCCTCTAGGGCCAATTTTGGAAACCTGCTACCAACCCTGCTTTCCATTCCCTCCTCAAAACCCCACAGCACTCAATTGAATGTCCCAATTCAAGGAGATGCTCATCAAGTTTTGGGGAGTGTGCTAGAGTTTACCATAACCCACATTTGAGCTCTGGAAATCTCATTCTCAGCAGTGCAACCACACCCTAAAAGCGTCCAAGGCCCGAGTGTTCAATGTGCTTCCTGGGACCCTGGATTCCACAGACCCTCACACATGCCTGCTTCTTCCACATCTGGGCACTACTTGGAGGTAACAGGTATGAGAGGCAGAGAAGTGCTACCTCTGCTCTATCAGTGAGATGCTGTCTTCTCTGGGGAAGGTAGATTTCCCATCTCCCCAAACCCCACTGTAACTCCATCCAGAACTTCTGCTTGGGGTCTCAGTCTCTTAAAAGTTCCATCAGTAGCCCCTCAAAATCCAGATGATCTTGCTCCAGGCTTGTGGAAACCCTTCTTACAAAAAATCCAGTCCTTCTAGAACAGTGCTAGCCAACAGGACTTTCTATTAATGGAAATGTTCTATACCGCACTGCCCAATATGGTAGCCACTAGCCACATGTGGCTATTGAGTACTTGAAGTGTGGCTAGTGAGACAGAGGAATTTTTAAATTTTATTTAAATTTAGTTACTGTAAATTTAAATTTAAATAGCCATATATGGTTACTATACTGGATAGCCCAGTTCTAAATTTATCTGGGGGAAAATCTGCCCTTGGATTCAACCATCTCTGTCTCCCAGTGGGTTTGTAACCTTGTACCTTCTTATTCATCATCAAAAGGTCTCCGACAAAAAGGTTTTCAGGAGGTGTGGAAGGTGCTAGCCTCACTTTGCTAGTGAGAACATAAGGCGCAGAGTCAGAAAGCTATTCACGGCATCAGGGGAAGGGCTGGCCCTAGAATCTTAAAGCTGGAAGTGGCAGGTCCTCTGATCTCCCTCCTTGGACCCATTTCAGACACTGCCTTTGTTCTTAGTCTACCTTAGAATCAGGAAGAAGAGTACAGGTTACTTTTCATAGCATCCTCAACTTCCCCCCCCTAGAAATCAGGGGCAAAGGCCTATATCCAACTGCTCAGGAGGTAATGTAGAAGAATGAAAGGTTGTTTTCATTTCTAATCTCCGGACTGAAGTGTTCAGAGGAGCGATAGGGCTTCCAGCTCCCAAGAGAACCCCAGGGGTTCGGTGGGGGTTAGGGGCGGGGATGGCCAGCCTCGCTTACCTGAGGAACTTGTTCAGATCTCCGTGCTTCATGTACTCAAAGACCATGATGAGGGGGTCCCCATCGCCACACACCCCATAGAACTTGACAATGTGCTCGTGCTGCAGGTTGGTGAGCAGTTCAGCTTCCCTCTGGAAATCCTTCCTGGCCGCCAGGGTGGGATCCTTCAGGGCCTGGAAACAACACGGGACACTGGTTTTTAGCAGCTAGAGGGCAGGGGTTTGTCTGTTCCCCTCCTGGGAAGAAAGCTGGTGCCCATAATAAAGACAACGCTGATTCCCAACAAGTAAGATCTTAATCGGCCTTTAAAGACCATGAGGCTAAATCACAATAGCCAGACCTGACTCCTGCTTCCTTCAGCAGTTTGAACCTTGTAGAAACAGAAACCAACTTTCTGACACCCACGTCCCATCCCATCCGCCAGCCAGTTATTTCAAACTTTGCTCATCTCAGAGCCCTAGGCTTCCTCAGAGATCAGTGTGAATGGCGGAGGGAGAGAGCTGGAAGGTGGAAGGCCTGACAAAGGCCCGTGCCCCAAAGATTTCCCCAAAGAATGGTCTCACAGCTAAAATAAACAGTGGGGGAACCACTGCCCCAATTGCTTTATCTTTGTAAATTAGCCTATGCTCACAGCCCATCTGAAATCAGGCTGACAATGTAATTAAGTTTCCTTGCTCTTTCTATTTCTTGATTTTCGATTATGAAAAAGTTTATATTTGCAGAGAAACATGAACACTTTGGCTTCTAGAAGGCACCTGTGTCCTCCTTTAGGGGGCTGAAGGAAGTATTGGGGTGTAACTGGGACTACAGCTGTGGGAACAGCGGTTAATGGGCCGAAGGCTTAGGACCCACCCAGGACCAGGACCTGGTAAAGTATCACAAAGTCCCAGGGTAGGATGGGATGGTGGGCATTTGGTGGCCACAGAAATGTCACAAATTGGCTCCTGTGGGAGTGGGAGACCTGGTGTGAGGGAGAAGCACCAGACCAAGCCACTTGCCCTGGGACCCAGGAAGATAAATGGAAGAGCAATGGTTAAAAGGGGTGTCAGTGAAGGTGGACTTTGTAGAGCAGAAGGGGAGGGTGAGACCAGACCAGCTGCAAGGGTCCTTGAACAGGACCTTGAATAGAGCCCAGCAATGACCAACGCAGCCATGTTGGTCATGGGGAATGATGAACTGTGAAGGGGAGGGTCATTTCTACAGGAGGAGCAGCCTGGATAGTTGAGCTCACATATGTCTTCAGCCTTCCCCATCCTCCCCATGAGGTCAGAAGGCAAATGGAGCCAAACATCCACTTGCTTCAAATGACACAGTTTAGTAACCTCAAAGGACAAGACACGAGGCAATGAAGGAATGGGTGTGAAGTTTACACACCATGTTCAGGGTAGTGAAAATCTAGACGTGATTGGTTTGCATTCCCTCTGCCAAGTATCTGGCCTTTTCTGGTTATTTAGGCAGACTAAGCTCCCCTGTAAATTATGCTACTCTTGAGAAGCCTCCCTAGCCAGAGATCTTCCTCTTGCCACTGCAATCCCCATTAGCTGAAATCCACGGGGCTGCCTTGGCTTACAGCGCTGCAGGAATGTGAATGCGCACAAATTGTATCTAAGGGGCCCATCAAACCTCCATCAGTCATTAGCATACATTAGAGATGGTGGACTCATAGCTTTGAAAGGGCTCTAGATATCATGTTTCCACCTGTTCATATCTGGTGTTGGAAAAACTGAGGCTCAGCCCTGTCTGGGGATCAGGACACATTCACACAACTTAAATGACAGAAGCTAGAGTTTAATTATACCACAGTAATCTCTTGGCTGGGTTTCTTGGTGTCACCAAGTTCAATGGCAGTGCCTCTAGAGCCATGGTGTCTTAGCCAGCGATCAAGGCCCACTCCAACTTCAACAAGCACCACCTTTCATTCTTTTCAAAATTTGGAGGTTTCACCAAAAAAGTGTTGGATTAAATGATTCTACTCTTGACCAAAATGTTGGAAACTGTCTAATACAGTTTTCCCATCTTACAGGTGAGAAACCTGAGGCCCAGAACAGGGAAATGATTTGCCAAAGATCATGTAAGAAGTAATAGCTTGAGTGTGGAGCCCAGGATACATTCCTGTCCAGCATACCTGCTTGAATTAATTTATCAGATGAATTAGTCACTGGTCAGGTCCTCAGGGTGGGCATGGAAGTTAAAAGATGTGAAAGGGCAGAGGAGAGGGTCAGGAAAGGTGAGGAGTGTGGGCAGCCAGCAGAATGGCTGGGCCCAGCAAGGATACCAGGCCTAGAGGGCAGGCCAAGGCCAGAAGGAAAGTGGGAGGGCCACTGGTCCATTACTGATTTTTACCAGCTCTGATCTCATGTGCTTTCCGCTTCATCTCAGGCTGCCTTCTCAGAAAATCTACCCAATAATAAAGGCATAGGCTGCCATGTGTCCACATCCAACCAGAACAAAGATGTCTGCAAAGCCTTCTTTCTGTGGGTGGAAGAAGGCAGAGACTCACGGTGAGAGGGACCCTCTCTCAGTGGCCCAGCTCCTCAGCTTCATGGGCTGGGGCATGGGTATAGGATGACTGCCAGTGATTTATTTATTTTCATGAAGAATAAAAAGGAAAGAAAAAAAAAAAAAAAAGGAACCCAGCATGGGTGGGCTGAGAATACAGAGATTTATGTGAACACTGGATTTATGAGAGGGAAAAGTAGATCAAATTTGGGGCCAGCCGAATGGCCTCTCTCCATCTCTGTAAATCATTCTCTCGCACAGTCCGGCTGCCAGTGGCAGCCGTTGGATATTTCCATTCTCAGCTCTCGAGCAGTCCCAGCCATCATCCCCAGGGCTGGCACCCTACTCTGCAGAGCAGATAGGAGTTCAGTTCCTCATTTGGGAGATGGGGCACAAAGCAACTGCTGTCTCTTTTGGTCTTTCCACACCCCTTCTCCTGCCCATTCTCTCTCTACCTTTATGATGGGCTTTCCAGCTCTTGGGTTAAACCTGAAGTTCCTATGTAATTGGCAAAGGGTCTATTGTGGCAACTGGGGTCCAGAGCTGCAAGTGGCCCAGGTCCCCAGGGATCGATGCAATTGGGACAGAGATGCCAGGAAAAGAATCTTGAGAAGGAAAATCAGCCCAGAGACTCTCGTGCACCTCTCAGCGGAGTCCATGCTCAACCTCTTCGGAGCCGGGAAACTTCAAAATGGGTCACCAGCCAGTGGCATGGGATGGAATGTGTGCTCCTCACCACTGCCAACTGTTGGTGCAGGAAGACAGGGCTTGCCAAGGAGTCTCTGAAGCCAGGGAGGTTGTGTCCAGGCCCTTCCAGTGGCATCCATAGAGCAAAGAGGAGATCTGGAATTTTCCGTTCTCATCTCCTTCTTTTTCCCCCAAAGTCTGAAGACTTTGACCTTTCTAGTCTCCCCTTTATGTACATCAGGTCTCATGTCCACTTCCAACCCTGGGTTTCAGTGGGGCTGTTTTGTCAGATGGGGGAGAAGCAGTCTAGATGGCAAGAACATTCAAATTTCTCAACAGCTGCCATCTCCTTCAGAGTCACTTCACATCATCATTTCCAGTCTAGGGGTGTTGCTGCTTTCCATTTTCCTTTTCTTTTATTGGGGCAGAGATATTTCAACGGATGTTCAGCTTCAGATTTTACTAATATACTAAAACCCATTTTAGTACATGTGCAGAGATACACACATCCACAAACACTAGAGCTTAGTTTTACTTATTTTTTGAATTTTAAATAAGTGGAATCATACATATAGTGCTATATATATATAAAATATATGTATATTTCTATATTTGTCTTTTTTCATTCAACACTGTGTTTTTGAGGTTTTTCCAAGTTGTTGCATGCAGCTGTAGTTCATTCATTTTCCTTGTTGAAAAGTTTCTCACTGAATGAATATACCACATTTATTTATCCAAGCTGCTACTGACGGACACTGGGGTTGTTTGCAGCTTTTGGCTGTTATAAAGAATGCTTATGAACATTCTTAAACACATCTCTTCGTGGAAAGATAGATAGAGATAGATAGATAGATAGATAGACAGACAGACAGACAGATAGATACATAGCTGTCAGGTCTAGACCTAGAGTGCAAGTGCTGGGTCACACAGATGCCAATGTTCTAAAATACCAAGCTGTTTTTCAAAACAATTAGACCACTTTATATTTCCACCAGAGTATGAAAGTGGCAATTGCTCCATATCCTTGTCAGCACTTGGTTTTGTCATTGCTATTTAGCCATTCTGCTTGGTATACAGTGGTATCTCATTATGGTTCAATTTGCATATTTCTGATGATTAATTAGGCTGGACACCTTTCTCATAGTCTTATCGGCTATTTTTCTGTCAGAGGAGACTCTTGAGCAAGTGTATTATTTGTCAAATAACTATTTAAAAGTTGCACCACCTATTTTAAAATATCATGAATTACATGCTTTTAATGTCACTCTTACACTACACATATATACAAATTACACTCCGTCTTGTCCTGCCCTGCATTTGTTTCATGGGTATTCTCGTGTCTCCCCAACAGACTGCAAGTGTCTTCAGAACAGAGGCTGGGATTTCGGTTCTTTGTTTCCACCATAGCAACTGCTGGGCAAAAAAATCTTGCTTTAAAAACCACAACTGTGGGAAAACTTAATTTGGGGTTATACTTGGATGTGTTCTCTGGAAGTCCATAATTACCCTGCATCAACTTGAGAACAAACTCAAGAGGAAGAAGCCTGCAAAAAGGAATACAATCTAAAGAGGATGAGAAGGAGGAAACACCATTTCTTGGCTGTTCTCCAGAGAAGACAAGCATCTCCTCCAGGGGTTGGTCGCTGGGAGGATCCATTGGGAGGCAAATGGTGTAAAATCCCAGAACTTTCATCTTCTCAAGGTTCCCAGGCCAAAAAGAGGAAAGGAAACCCTTTTAAAGGGGTGACAACAGAAACACATTTTCTGCATTACCCAATCTCGGTACTGCCCCTTAACGTCAGACCACTCAGCGGGAAATGTTTCCCAGGGTTTAGGCCATCATTTCATTTTCTGCTCAAAGCACAAAAATATTCAGTTCATCCACCAGTCCCCAGATGGATGCTGGAACACGCAGTCGATTAGCGTCATCCTATAAGTTAAAATTTTTAGGGCAGGGTAGATTCTAAGTTTAGGGACAAAATTAGAAAGCTTTCCACATCCCTGGTCCAGACTGTTTAAAGACAGCCTCACTCATCTGACCATCCCATGTCTATGAAGACACACTGAGCAAGTTTACTCACAGCATATCCAGCAATAATAAGCATTAGCCTCTTATGGGGCAATACGCTAGTTCCTTATGTACTTTCTAGAGCAGAGGTCAATAGACAATGCCCACTTCCGAAAAAAAAAAAGAAAAAGTATTAGAAGACAGCCACCACCGCCATTCATTTATGTATGGTTTAGGCTGCTTTCCCACTACATGGGTAGGGTTGAGTAGCTGTAAGGAAGAGTGTATGGTCCTCAAAACCTAAAATTTTTACTATCTGGCCTCGTATAGAAGAAGTTTGGCAACCCCTGTTCTAGACGGTCAATGCAAGCTCAGCAGGTCATGTGTCGTGTGTCTAAGCACATTGGATAATATCAACATCAAGAATAATGATGTTGATAAAAACAAATAGCAATGATTCTTTACTAAGCATTTACTGTGTCCCAAGCAGTGTACTAAACATTTTTCATATGTTATGTAATTTAATCACCAAAATTTTAAAGAGGAGATATTATATCTCCTATTATACAGAGAAGGAAACTGAGGCTCAGAGAGGTTAAGCATCTTGCACAGGGTCACAGAGCTAATCAGTGATGGCCAGGCACCCACCCAGCTCTCTGATTCCTACCCTATGCCTGTAGCCTGCATCCATGGAGGGCACTTACCCTCTGCAGACACAACAAACTGTGAATACAGAGACCCCAGAGTCTCAGAAATATGCAACTGCCATCAAGAGGTGGCTCGGTCATGAGCGCTCAGTGCTAAGGATTGACCTTTTGAGGCTCAGGTGAGAGTCCTCGTGGGGAAGGAGGTATCTCCTGCTCCCAGCCCAGAACATCGCGCAGAATTCACGCTGGCCTCAGAGGCCTGCTCCCTGCACCCACTCCCACAGAGGCCACTCCACACCCCAGACCTGTGGGTGCCTCAGCGAGGCTACTTGACTCTTGTCTGTGCCAGTCGTGTTCAAAGACTTGTCTAACACTGACTGAGAGAAGCTGCTTCCTGCTGGAGGAGGGTAACTGGTAGTAGCAAAGTTCCTTCTCTCCTGCCCCAAGCAATTCGGCTCCAACTGCAAATCTGCAGGGCTGGCTCAGCAATACCAAAGCCCTGTGGTTAACGGACCCATCTAAGCAGCTACCAGAAGGCAGGAACCCTCAGGCACGCTGCCCCTTGGGGGCTGAACCTGGATCCCATGGGGTACCTAAGAATGTCCAGCCTCACTCGCTATCCTCCCTGTGCTCAGTACCTGACCCCCCAGCCCATCTCCTATTCCCAGGGACATCTGCTGACTTGAGCAGTGGCTCCCAGGGCTTCTGTGAGCTACCCGCCCCTCATGCAATTGTACACCCGAGAAATGGTCAAATGACTTTCTGGGCATGGGCAGCACATCCTGCAAAGTCATTGAGGTGGGAGGAGGGCCAGCTGGGGACAGCGGTGAGCCCAGGGCCTCCAGAATAAAACCAGGGCCCATCAAAGGTATAACTTGTCCCTCCGGCTGCACCGCGGGCACAGCCCCCTTATGTGCTACAGCTCTTGACCTCCAAAGCCAAAGGAAGTTGATTTGGGTCCTAAGGAAACTTCATTGACCTTGGAGCAAGGGCATCTGATTACGTTAGTTTATACCATCTTGATTGCATCTGATAACATTGGTTGATACCATCTTCCAGAATGGAGTGAGTCTCTCTTTCCCTCCCACCTGACCCCAGCCACTCCTCTTCCTTCCTGGGGCCCACATGCCTCTGAGAATTACCTTCACGGCCACGAGCATCTTGTCCTTGGTGGGGCTGAGGTTGTAGCACTCGGCCAGGAAGACCTTTCCAAAGGCTCCCTCGCCCAGTTCTCGCTTCAACACGATGTCTCTCCTTTTAATGTGCTGCACATCTGCAGGAGGGGACAGAGGACAGCAGCCAAGTCAGTCCCAGGCACTTGTCTTCCTTGGAGGCGCAGGGGGACAGGGCAGCACAGGAGTCTAGAGCAGGGAGTTCTGCTTTTGAGTCCACGGCAGGGACAGGCAAGCTCTAGCACCTTACCTTGGGTGTGAAAACAGGCATCGCATGGTGGTTTGAGGGTTCCACCCAGAATGAAATCTCAGCTCTGTCCCCGACTAGCCCCGAACCTCTCTAAACCAGAGTCAGTAATTGTTAACACCCAGGATTCCGGCATAATCAGCTATAGTTGCTGGAGAGAGTATACAGCAGTCTCAACAATTACTGTGCATGGGAATCCCCTGGGCATCGTGCACGTCCTGATTCAAGTGGCTCTGAGAATCTGCATCGCTAATAAACTCTCAGGGGATGTCTGTGGGCTGTGGGTCCATGGACTGCACTGAGTAGTCAAGAATCGAGTTTGAACCCTGGTTCCCTCTCCCTGCTAGTTTTTGAGCTTCGGGAAGTTATTTCATCCCAGAACCTCAGTTTCCTCATCTGTAAAATGGAATTAACACCAATACCTTACTCTCTGAATTCTTGGGAAGATTAAATGAGATAATTCATATGAGAGTTTGGCCCAGTGCCTTCACCCCTGACACACATGTGCACACACACACACACACACACACACACACGGACACACCACACTGGCTCTTGTTATAACATAACGACTACAGTGCTCCTAGCACAGTGTCCGGTTCGTGATAGAGACCACTAAGTGGGAGTTACAGTTATCTGGGGGAAGCCTCTACTTGACAGGTCCCTCTCCTGTGAGAGAGAAAAAACAACGAAATCACAAAATCAAGTCCAGAGACCTCCCCAGAACCAGGCTCCGTGCAAAGAGAAGGGCTACCGCAGCCTTGGCTAATTTAGCAACCTAATTAAAGTCTGCCTGCCAGGAGAAAGCAAAGATGTGACCTCAACCCTCCCACCTATTTGGAAAGAATGCTTCGAAGGAATTGTACAAGAAGTGGGCTGGTGAGGAGGGGAGTGAGCCAGAGATTACTCACCGACCTTTCCATTAATCGTTCAACAGGCAGAAGCCCATTAAATACCTGTATTCACATTATGAAGAGCATTGCAGAGCCAGGAAAGAGGGTTGTCTCAAATGACCTTGTCAAAAAAATAAAAGTTGAAGACAGAGGACCATGGCAGACTGTCCCCAAGAGCAAGAGAACACATTACAGGGACAGAGGGGTGTGACTGCAGGGCCGTGGTTAGTGTTTTGGTTGGCTGGGGGATTCTTCTCATAATAGACTACACAAATCTTGTTTTTTTTCTATCAGAGTTATTGGTAGCCCTGCCGTGTCCCAGATGACCTGCCGGCCAGGATCTGTGGGCGGAAGCATTTACAGACCATTATTCTCTCTTCCCAGCAAGACAGACCTGCAGGCTCCCAGGCCACGGGGCTGCCAGGGAGCTGCCACTTGCTGCAGGGCTTCGCCCCCATCTTTACAACAAGGGAATTAGAAATCGGTTCCCTTTTCACACCCTCTGCTGCTCTGCCCTAGCCGTCTGAGGAACGGTATTTGTTGGCCTTGAAGGGGAGGCTAAGGGTCTCGCACCGAGAGAAAATGGGATGTCAGGATCTCTCCAGGGAGGCCACCTGCTCATCACTGCACAGTCATTCCCAGGTGACTACTGATGGGTTCCTGCGAGATGAGCATTCTGACGCAGCCTCAGTGGAGATGGGATGGCAGATTTATAGGGCCATGCCCGTGCCTCTGAGCCCGCTGGGTTCAGTCAGGGATGGAAAGTCAAGGGCACCTGGCTCAGGACCTGGATCCTCCCCCACTATGGGCTGGCCCACCTCACAAAACATCTGGAGTCTCTGTTTCCTTATCTGTAAAATGGGTGTGGGAGGATAATACAAGTTCTACTTACCTGCTACAAGAGCTATTCTATGTAAAAGTTGGTAAACTTTCAAGTCGTCTGAAATGGTGTGTGTTTTCACCATTATTGATATTATTTTACAAGAGGGGAAAATGAGGGCCAAGTCAGGAATCGCCAACTGGGTTGAGATGGGGCTCGAATCCAGAGCATCAGGACAGACCAGAATAGCCAGGCCACTTGAGGAAGAGTTCCCTTTGGCCCCTGACCCCTCCCCAACCCCAGCCTCCCACGACATTGCGATAGGACAAAAATCAAAATCACCTAGAGGGCTAATGAAAACTGATCACTGGGGCCTTCTCCCAGAGCTTTCTGTTCAGGAGGTCCAGGTTGAGCCCTATGAATTTGCCTTTTCTAACAAGTTCCCAGGTGATGTTGATACTGCTGGTCCGGCACCCCTCTTTAAGAACCACTGGAACAGGCTGACATGAGTGGGCGAGGAATTAGCCAGCCGATGACCGATGTTCACTTTAACAGCTTGGCCTCAACAAGTGCCACAGCCACAGGTACGTGAGACATGCATCACCACTCAAAGACCAGGAGGAGGCCTGCAATCCCAGACTTACCCGTGTGGCCTGGGCGGAGTCAAGCCCCCTCTCAGAGCCTCAATCCCTCGTCCTCACGATGGAGATCACGCCTCTCTTGATTTCTTACATTCTGGACACACCTCTACAAAGGCAGAGCTACAGAGCTATATATGTTCCTGGGTCCCCCTAAGTCCAACTCTGGGCTGGGTGACGTCACCAGCTCCCCCCACCGCCCACCCAGAGCTTCTGACTCTCAGCCGCCGTGAGTCCAAAATGAGCAGGGAGGACCTCTACGGAGAGTGGGGTTCCGTTTTCCAGCTGCTGTGCCTGGGTCACGTCTCAGAACCCTCCATCTCCTCTCCCTCCCTCGGCAGCAAGAATCACAAGCCTTAAAAGGTTCAGAAAAGTCACGTGGCAGCCGCATACAGGGGGCCTTTCCTCGACCCTCCCTCCACATCCCAGGAGTTAAGAGCCTGGGGGCAGCTGCCAAACCCCAGCTTCAGGAGGTCAGAGCTTTGACAGCTGTGGTCCTTGAATGTGGCAGGGGGCAGGTGACCATGATGCTGGACGCTCTTCTGCTCTCTGCAAGCACGAAGCAGAACCAGCCACGGACCAAAGTGTCTGCCCCCAGTCTGCAAATGGATCTCTTTCAGAGACATGGAAACGCCCAGTGGCTCTGAATGAAATCGCTGGGGCTCACTCAATATGTCTGCAGGGAGAAGTATTTTGAGACCAATACCGGAGCTAAGCCCACGGATGGGGTGGTGAGATCTGAGAAGGGGCAGCAGAAGGAAGGGAAAATCAAAACAGACTCCATCCCACCATAAATCCCACCCCCCAGGAGAGAACTTCCTCCCAGCCATAGGGATAAGAACTCCACAAGGTAACCTGGGAGCTTCAGCTTCAGCACAGAGAGGCTGGATTAGGGCCAAACGCATAAAGCAAATCACTTCCATGTGGAGAACCCCGTGTACCAACAAGACTCTAGACTCCAAAGCACCATTCGAGCAGCTTCTTTCCCTGAACCTAAATAGGAAGACACAGGTAAAGGGGATTAATTTGTGCCCAATCCTACTATTTGTTCAACATTCCATTCTCACGCTAACCCTGGGAGGTATGTGTGATTGTACCCCTTTTGCAGATGAGAAAATGGAGGCAGGGGTGGGGGGAGGCGGGTAACTTTCCAAAGTTTGCGGAACTAAAATGTGGCCAAAGGACTCGCTCTTTTTTTTCTGGCTCCTGAGCCTGTGTGCTTTCTGTTACCCGGGGCTGCCGTTCCTCTGTCCTCCCCCACTTTGTGGCCACCAAGACCATCAGTCTACAGAAGCTCAACCCTCTGTCTTCCCCCTTCCTCTACTCCTGCCTGACTTCTCTAACCCTGTCCATCCCTGGACCCTGATGCAACATCTTCCCAAGGGAAAGGGTAAGAGCCCCAACCCACCCACCCAGGAGGCCCGGGGGAGGAGGGTGTGGGTGGGGAAAGAGTGTGGGAGGAAAGGGCACTGACTGTTCAGGCCCCTGGGGAGTGGCGGGAATGAGCCGTTTTCATTTCTGACGTCTGTATGTCTATTGGGGCCTTTTTTGTGTGCTGCTCAGAGCTGCCTCTGGTGAAGCCATCTGACCCACAGGCCACAAAGTGATGGATTTTCCTAGGAGGCAAGGGCATCAATCTCCTTTTCCTGCCTGGCCGGCCAGCTCAGCAGAGTCTGGGTCACAAGGCTCAGACATCGGGACACGGGCAGGGGAGGAGGAGAGAGGTGGATACACAGCACAGGCCGTGGGAAGACCTCCCAGCCTCCAGCACTGAGGGGGCTGCTGGAGAGAGCAAGGGGCTGGTATACAGTAAGGAGTGTTCTTGGGAAATGGAAAGGGTTCCTGACCTCTTCTGGCCTGGCTCTTCCCTAACTCCTTTTTTCGGGAGAGCCACCACTGGATTCCCCCAGAGGAAGCCACCTGTACAGCTTTCTGTTCCCATAGGACAGCTAATCGATTCCTCAGACAAACACAGACTGGGGATTTCTATGAAATGGCTACTGCACCACAAATTTTTCTCTATACTGAGGACCAAGATACTCATTCCATCTGTGTGGGATTCACTTTGGGGAGGTCCTCTAGGCCTGGAGAAAGCTTGACTTAGGGCAGAATCACTAATCCAAGGAGGTCACCAGCTACCTCTGTGCAAAAGACCTTGGGGCCCTGAGAAGTTGGCAGGCAGGCTGTGGTTACACCCTCGTCCTTAATCTGCTCACCTGTGCTGCCTCATCCTGGCAGGTAGAGGTTTTCTGCAATACTTAGTGTGACCTGCAGAGACCCACTGGTCATAGATGTGGCCCAAGACATGGGTGACACCACTGTCAGCTTCACCTCTGTGTTCTAGGAAAATGGGGGTATGGCAGCCACGAACTACTTACTCATCCCTGCAGACCAGGGATGAAGAAGAAGCATAAAACCCAGGGAAAAACATGATGTTGCTGAAAGAGTGAGACCTTGGGAAAAGAGACAGGTATTTTCATCCTGACCCTGCCACTAACTGTGCCTTACCCTCCCTCAGGCTCTGGTTCCTTATGTGTAGAATGGAAACCTTCAATATTTACTTGGCAGAGTTGTTAAGGGGACTGATATAAAAATTTTAGGTAAAAGATAATAGAAAATATCTGAAACATAATGGACATTTAACAACAGTATGTCTCCTTCCTTTCTGCAAGATTTTGCTTTTAACTAAAAGCTCAATCTACCTGTGAACAAAATAGTGGCCTGGAAAGAAACTTGGAGAAGGGTGGTGATATTCTCCTGAAATAAAATGACATGAGGTTGCATGGGGGTGGTGGGGAGCCAACAGTGACTCAGGGGGTCACTGGCAGCCCATCTGAGCCTGCCACCGCGATGTCCAACCTCCTCCTCCTTCAGGTCCAGAATAGTTTGCGGGAGGTTTGTCAGACAGTGGAATAAAGGCACCAAAGGCAGAGACAGCCACCTACTAAAGATTGCTATTGATCAACAGAGAAAACACAGATTTCCCAGGCTTGGCAGTTATAAATAATGGTGATCCTGACTCTGCTATATGTCAACAGTAAAGTCAGTCCCCCAAAGCCAGCGTGCTCCCTCAGTCACACTCAAAATTCCTTAAGAGAAATTCATTGGCCACCTCGGTGCTTTGGCTAATTATTGTCCTAGGAGGCCAAGTATTCATGCAGCACTGAGATTGTCCTTCCCTGAAGGCTGTCACCTAGGGGGTGCAGAAGCAGGCCTCCCAGCACTCCCAGGGGCTGGCCATGAGTTCTCTTAGCTGAGCCTTGATGGGTTTTCCTAACCACCCTGGCTTACCTTCTTCCCTGGCCCATTGTAATACCCAGCTCCTAACTGGTGCCTAGGCCCCTTGCTAAGACCCCTCAGATCTTTCCCCCATCAACTCTATTTCACTCTGCACTTGTCTCTTTTAGCTCATTGTTACCCCTTTGTGCCCTTATTAATAATAAAAATAACTGCCATTGACTGAGCACTTACCCTGTGCCCGGCACCGCGCTCAGTAACACCTCTTCTTCACAACTCTCTTAAACGCAGCGCATTGCTACCCAAGCGCTACAGATGAGGAAGTTGAAGTTCAAGGTGATGAACTAATTGCCCAAGATCACCCAGCTGTTAGAAGTGGCCCACCAGACTCTAAACTCTGGTATAAGCAGACCGTTGCCACCGAGCCCATCCTTCTGTCACAGCCCCCTCACCTCTGTAACTCGTACCCCAGACAGAGGCACTGATTTCACATCTATATACTCAGCCATAAAAAGGAACGAAATTGAGTTATTTGTAATGAGGTGGATGGACCTAGAGTCTGTCATACAGAGTGAAGTAAGTCGGAAAGAGAAAAATAAATACTGTATGCTAACGCACATATACGGAATCTAAAAAAAAAAAACGGTACTGACGAACCTAGTGGCAGGGCAGGAATAAAGATGCAGACGTAGAGAATGGACTTGAGGACACAGGGGAGGGGGGGAGGGGAGGGGAAGCTGGGACGGAGTGAAAGAGTAGCAGTGACATATATACACTACCAAATGTAAAATGGATGGCTAGTGGGAAGCAGCTGCATAGCACAGGGAGATCAGCTCATGCTTTGTGACGACCTAGAGGAGTGGGGTAGGGAGGGTGGGAGGGAGGCTCAAGAAGGAGGGGATATGGAGATATATGTATACATAGAGCTGATTCACTTTGTTGTACAGCAGAAACTAACACAACATTGTAAAGCAATTATACTCCAATAAAGATGAACAGGAAAAAAAAGAACAGAGATTTTCTTCCAATGGAACCCACGCCTGCCACCCTTGGTCATCACCACCTGAGGTCCAGGTGAGCAGTGAGGATGCCTTCTGGAGAGGGGGGTGGTGCCAGAAGGCAGAAATCCGAGACCCCAATGCCCCGTAGAAGAACAGAGGGTCTCCACAGCCTTGGAGGCTCGCGCATTACAAGGTGAGTCCTGAGAGCAACTGTGTGCAAAGGAGGAGGGAGATTCTTGGCAGGAAAGGGTGGAAGAGGGAACAGGGAGAGGAAGGGAGGATCTCTGAGAAGTGTGTGTTTTCTTTGCACTAGCCAGAACCCAGGGTCTCAGGCTGCCAAAAATGCTCAAAAGAAAACATTAATGCAATACCACACATTTAATTACACATGAAATGGAATGTCTTTAAATGGAAAAGAATAACATTCCCGGAGCTCCAACTGTGGGTTTTTGAAGCGGCAGGAGGCAGATAGAAGGCCAGCTCTGAATCTTGGAGGGGGAAGGTGACTGCAGAGAGGGCAGGACCCCTGCCTTTGCTAGTGGTGGGAATATCCGCCTGCCATCACAGACCTACCCTAGCCCCTTCTCCTGGCCCAACTGGCTGCGTCTTGCATCATGCCCATGCGTGGCAGGACAAGTGGAACTAACTTCCCCTTTTGTACCATATAAGAGCATGACAGGTAAATGTGCCTTCCCAGCCAGCTACCGACCCTTTGTTGTGGTCTGCAGTCAACCCAGCCAGTTCTCCCCCTGGACAGAAGAACAGAGCATGGCTGTACTGTCCCAATAACTGCTCTTGCAAAGGAATCCCTGGTTGATTTATGGACCAGGAAAACAAGAGGACCTCCTGGGTCCATGTCAAGGATTTTCCAAGAGAAGACATTTCCAAGGCTAGAGAGCCAACAGAAGAACTCTGCAGAATTTCTCTTGGAGGTATAGATTTTTAAATTAGTCCTCACTTACTAACCAAATGGAGGTAACAAGGACGTGGAAAAGGATTCCAGGTTGAAGGAACACCAGCATTGTCTGTTGCTGTCGCTGCCCCATGGTGGATTGTTTGTCTAAGACCCTGATGTTTCTGCAGGCCAGCCCATATCCCATCCCAAGGCTCTTCTCACTGAATGCCACACCCCACGTTATTTTCAGTTTGATGGCTTTGCAAAGGGGCTCTGAAGGGTGCTAGCAGATGTTAAAATCAAAAGGGCAATATCCTGTGTTATTGACTTTGTAGATTGGGTCCAGCACAGGGCCCAATACACAGTAGGTACTCACTAAATATTGAATGAATGAATGAATGAATGAACCAAAAAACACCTCCAGGGCGCTGCTAGAGACTTTAGCAAGAAAAACACTTCCAAGAGGGAGGAAGAAGGGAAGCCGAGGAAGTAGTAAAAAGAAAAGAAAGATGAGTGAGAATGGGAAAGGAACCAGAAAGTTCCAAAGAGCAAACTTATTTATGTGCTGGCTCCAAGACTGGCCCCAGGAACCAGGATCGCATAGAACCAAGACAGTTCTGAGACCCACATCCTACCTCTCAGTCTCTGGCACTGCAGACTTCTGAGCAAAGAGACCCTGCAGGTCTGCGTCTGCGGAAGCTCCGCAAACACCAGGTCTCTTCTCCAGGGCACATGTGCGCCCTTAGGCTAGACGTAGCGGTCTAGGGCTGCAAGACACCGTGTTCCCACCAAGATGAATAAATAAACAAGACACCCTGCTGTTTCTGGAAGCAGTGAAGAGAGAGGATCAGCAGAGGACTGTCTGTTCTGGGGTGATTTCCAGCTCACGTTTCCTGACACAAGAAGTTCAGTGAGTGAGCCTAAAGTTCAGATGTGTTTCAGGTGCTACCCCTCGGAGCTCAGTCACCATGAGCTCAGACATTTACTGGCATCGCGGGGCCCCCTGACATCAGCCTCCCTAACCAAGCCCATCCTTTCCTACCCACTTCCTTCGTCTCCATGCCGTGTCAGCTCTTCCCATGGCGAGAGGACCCCTCTGGCTCTCATTAAGCGTGGAAGGCCCGAGCCAAGAGGAAAAAGCAAAAGAACTCCCCAAGGAGAGCATCTGGAATTGAGAAGTTAGGTGCTGAAAGACGAAGCTCAGGCTCCGACTGGGAATCTGTCCCTCCAACAACTTGCCCAGCTTCCCACTTCCTCCCCCTCTCTTCTGGATGTTCCCTTTCCAACTTGATAGTGTCAAACTCTCACTCGAAATGCCCATACAAGGGGTTCATTCTGCATCTCAGCCTCCCCAGAGGCCCTTCTCCTCCAGCATCAGTGCAGGGACGCTGCCTCAGCCTCCCACCCCTGGCATCTAACTCTTGCCCCCAAGTGCAGCTGGTGATGTCATGGTTTCCCACAGCAAACATGGTTTCCCAATATTCAGGGTTGCTCCTTCCAGCTCTGAAGCTCTGGGCCAAGACATAGACTGCAGGGCACCATGGAGCCCTGCATCTTCACACAGGAAGTCTTGAGGTCAGGAAGCAGAAACACCTATGAGAACCCCAGGGTGAAGCAGAGGAAGGTGGACCACAGAACCTCAATCACCCATTCATGGAACATGCCACTGGCTCAGACAATTACCGGCGACCGTGGATCCAACAGAAAACTGAACCCCTTCAGACAGGAAGAGGATGGGCATTGGAAGATGGGCATTAGGAGACCTGTGTAGTCAGAAGCAACAATATATCCAAATATACAAAACAAATACAAAAGGAAGAAAGGACACCAGTATTAGAGGAAGGGGAGTGAAGAAGAGCTTGGCTCTGGAGTGAGACAGGACTGGGTACAGATTCACATTCAATGACACAGCTTAGGAAGGAGCATTTGACAATTTACTAAACCAGTCTCAAGCCTCGATGTTTTCCTGAGTGAAATTAAGAAAGTGTCCATGTCACAATGTTGTATGTTTTTCAGTATAGAAGTCTTACAAAGCTTGTGTTAAATTTATCTCTGAGTATTCTGTGCTACTGTGTACGAAATTTCTAAAATTTTATTTCTGGCTTGTTATTTGCTAGTATACAGAAATACAGCTAATTTTGGTTTTCTGATCTTGTATCATGCAATCTTACTAAATTCACTTAGTTCTAGTTCCTTTTTTTTTTTTTGGAAATTCCTTAGAACATTCTACATACATGCTAACATTTTCAAATAAAGTTTTATTTCTTCTTTTCAAAAAAAAAAGTGTCCATCTCATTGAATTGTCATGAGGAGTCAGTGAAATTATGTGTGTGTACAGTGATGTGTTTGCAGTCCGTTGAATGAACTCACGGCTGTAAAGGTTCATAAAGGAACAGACCCCGTTCCTTCCTTTCACCCACCCCTTTCTCAGCCCTCCAATGATCCTCCCTGATGACTTAATCTCTCTGAGCCTCGATTGCCTCACCTGTAAAATGGAGAGTAAAAAAGAAAAAAGTGCCTATTGCATGGATGTGTGGTATCTTTAAATGAGATAAGAAGTGTTAAATGCTTAGAACAGTGCAGGGGCACAGAGTCGGTGCTCAATACACATTAGCCTATAGTGTCAGTGCCCTCAGGGTAATCTTTAACCTTAGTTCTGATAGTTGAGAACTGTGATAACATGGCCCCACTCAGCTGGGCTCAGACATGCTTCCTTTTCAGCCCCATCTGCACAAAGTGTTCTTTGCTGCAGGCTCACCGCTGCCCACCCCATTATACCCAGTCAGGCCTCCCTTCACCTGGCCTCAGGGTTTGCACCCCGTTCTTCCAGACTCTGTTGGAGGCCCACCTCCACAGACTGCGGAGGCCGTTGGGAGGCCTGAGGGGTTCATGATTGAGCCCCTTCCAAGGGGGATGCTCCCATTTCCAGCTCCCCCTCCCAGAGCTAAGGCGTCCTCCAGTCACGGGCCCCCTCCCTCTCTAAGCCTCCCGCTCTAGTCCGCACTCTCTTCAGTCCTGTATCTGATAGGGTTCAAGGTCAGAGGCTGGAACCTGTGGGTCCCGGCCACGCAGGCCCTGGGCGTGGGCAGCTTGAGCTCCGTGCAGCCGGCAGATTCGTTCCGCACAGCCTCTGCGATCCCAAATCCCAGCCTCCCGTGTGGAAGCCCGCTCGCTCTGCCAGGTGTTTTCCCACCACATCCTCTGAGCTGACTTCCAAGAGTTCCCCCCACACCAGATGTTAAATGCACTGGCCAGTGGTTTCCTGGCCTCTCTCCTGAACCTCCCCCTACTCTATAATTCTGCAACCAAAAAAAAAAAAAAAAAAAAACAGATAAAGTTTGAACTGGAGGAAATCTGCGTGCCACACTTGGCAGCTCAGACTAGGTCTAATCAAGTTCACCAAGTTCCAAGTTTGCTGCCTCTCGGGCACTGGCTAAAGGCATTAGCAAACCCTCATAGGGTGCCTTGGATCAGAAGCTCATTCTTTCTATTTCTCCTAGTGCCCAAGGAAATGGAGCCAGATAGAAGTTTGGGCTTTGAACAATGTCAGTCTTATTTTTTTCTTACCAGTCCTTTGGAATATCCCAGAATTTGGGGGCTAAGTAACTGTTGGGACTAATGTCAGTGGAAAATCTGGAGAGGAGAGACCTCACTGAATATCACAGACCCCAGACCGGTGTTGCTGACAAGTGGGCAGCTCTCATCGTTAGGTCTGGACGCCCTGGGGTGGCCCCCAAAAGCATCAGCCTCAGGAATCCACATAAGACACACTCAAGACCTCCACAAGATGCCATGTTCCCATCTCCTGCAGGTGGACCCCAACTCTCCCTTCCCATCAAGATGGGGGATCCCTCCCCTCTCAGTTTTCATAGGAGATTTTTGTTTAATGTCGCAACATTTATACACGCTCTGTCTACCGCGGCTGCCTTCACCAGAGAGCACTGCGACCTCCCTCTCCCGATCCTTACCACTGCTTTCTCGTTCTCTGAGAAAAAGCTCTTCCTAACCCCTTGCCCACCTGCCCCTTCTCCTTGTGGGTTATTAGCCTTCATTGCTGGCCTGCTTTTTACTGCTCTGCGCAGCTGCTCTGCTCCTGTCTGACTTTTTCAGTGTGCATGTTTGTGTGTGTGTGTGTGTGTGTGCATGTGTGTGCTTTCTTTTTCTCTGAAATAGATCTCCACTGCAGGCTCCCCAGGCAGGAGTGAACCTCCATGGCACAAAGTGCAAGCAGGGTCCACAGGCCTGGGCTGCTGTTCCCTCCTGCCAGCTCTCTGAGAGGCCAGCTGTTGAGCAGGGCTCCCCTTGCACAGCCCCTCCTGGCCCCACTGATTGCAGGCAGAGGAATTATTTGAGATCAGATGTTTCCCGCACCAACTCTTTTACCCTTTCCCTGTAAGTCTCTTCTCTGGGAACTTACCCATTTTCTCACTTTCAGCACAAATGTACAGAAGCTGAAAGGCCAGGCAGCTATAGCCCTCTCTTGCAAATGTGTCTTTTGTCAATTACACATGGATGTCATCCTCTATAACTTTTCCATATCTGTGAGATTTTGGATCAAACGTATGTGAATCTCCAGTTACTCCAGGTCATGACTTAGGCAGAGTGATTTAGGAAATCCAAGTTACAAAATCAGGAAGGAATTAAATATTTGGATGGAAGACCAGTCATGGTAAAAAAAAATGTTATCTGCAAAAGAGCAAAACCGCTTGATAAATGTCTCACTGAAATGAGGAAACCCCCAAAAAAGTTTGTAGCAGACCAGAGTTTAATAAATAGAATTTGCTGTGCAGTGCCCAGAGAATTTAACATGTGTGAAAAGCTATGTCATGCTCTTCACCTGTTGTGCTGTCTGTTCTGTTTCAGTTTCGTGGATGTTCAAAATAAACAGATTAATAAATAAAATCAACTATAAGTGCATTCATAAGTTCCCTGACAGCTACAATGATCTCCAGGGGCCTGATTTTTTATATATATAAATCTTTTCGCTGCTCATGTGCAATTTTGGGGGCCATAGATTTCCCAGGACTGTGGTGGGGAGAATGAACCGTGAGACAGTGCAGGTTCTTGGTCTTGTGGGAGTGGAAAGGGCAGGGGGTGGAGAAGCACTTCTTATGCCTTGGTGGTTAAAGGCCCCAGTGTTGGCACTAGATGTACCCAGCTCTGCTACTGACTAGCTGTGTGACACTGGGCATCTTAACCTCTCTGAGATGATATCTCTTCTGATAAGTGTGACCCACCTTCGATGTAAGTAAATGAGATAATATCAGTCTGTAAACCTCTTAGCACAGTACTAGGCATCTAGTGAGTACTAAGACTGCTAAGACATCCATTTCCACTCTCTTAGCCCAGATTGCTCAGTTTGGGCTGTCTCACACACGCTCACTCACCCTGACACTCGTGGACACAGAGAGAGGGATGGATTCAAAGGTCCTCTCTTCTCTAAGTACACGCCTACTCCACTTCCCCACCTGAAATAGGAATTTGTCCTCAGAAGCCTCTGCCTGCCACTTTCAGCTAGAGACAACTCCAATAGCTCCAGGCCAGATGCCTTCCAAAAGGGCACTTTGCTTGGCTGATGGAGGCTTTTTGTTATCTGCTGTCAGGAGGGTCAGGAGACCTGGGGACATGGCAAGGCACAGGTAAGCTGGAGGGCAGCAGGCAACCCATGATAAGCTCACAGTAGGTGGAAGTCACTTGGAGTAGCCTCTACCTTGGCTTATGGAGCTGTAGGAATGGCTGAATGGGACGCTGGCCAGTGAGTGACTCTGTGTCTGGGTCCCGGCTAAGAAGAGCATGGAAAGAACTAGAAAATGTCCACCTGCCACAGAGCCTGTAAGTAACCCTTGCTCCAAACCTACCTGCCAAGTACAGCCATTGACCCACCCCAGCCCCCTTCATGGTAGTGGTGGTCCTGCACAGAAAAGAAGCCAGTTCAACAAAAAAATGTCATGTTGGCAGAGATGGAAACTGGATTACCCACCTGGGCTCTCCCGGGGCCACACAGTCAATTCAATCTGTGACGTAGTTAACAAATGTGCATTAAAGTTACAGCGTGTCTCCCTATGTGCTGGGGACGCAGTGGAGAACAAAAGACTGTCCTGGGTCTACAGGAGCCCACTAGTCTACAGCCAAGACAGACGAGTCACGGGCAAGTTCAACGCGGTGTGATAAGCCCCACGGGGGGGGGGGGGGCGGGGTAAGCAGAAGCCTCCTGCGCCACCTGGAAGGTACATCTAACTGGGTCTTGAGGGATCAGGGAAGACTGTGCAGGGAAACTATCTCTTCTCTCTGAGCCTACATTGCTTCCCGTATAAATGGGAAAGTATATGTAATAGTGACCTTCCCCAGCAGTCAGCAAGAAAATGCTCCATTTCCGTCATCCTCCGAGAATAGCAATAAAAATGCCTGAATAGCATGCTGCAAGTTACTCCAAGTGCTCACAGACCGTGCCGCTCTGTTTTTTAGTGGGGGGAGAGCAGGTCGTTTAAAGGAGAGCTACCCAGGAAAGCCAGCCTTGCTCTGATCACCGCACCTCAATCCTCCGGCTGTGCCTAAAAATCTCCCACCGCTGGGGCAGAGAGGAGGGTTTTATCACCTCTTTATCCTACCTACTTGGCTCCAGCCAACCATGGTCAACATGACGAATAGAACCAGACCGCCTGGGATCAAATTCAGACTACACCAGTCATTTTGCTCTGTGATCTTGGGAAAGTTACTTAGCTTCTCTGGTCTTCAGTTTCTTTATCTATACAAGATTTGGATATAATAATAGAGCCCGCCTCATAGAACTGTTCTGAGTATAAATGTGTTAGTGTGTGCAAACTACTTAGAAAAGTACCTAAATTAGGCAAGCATCATTAAATGTTAATTATCTTCACTATCACCCTTGTCCTCCTCCTCTTCATCAAGATCTTCATCATATGATGAGCACAGTCCCACAGAGAAAGCATTTATACTGGCGGCACCCTCCTTGTGTAGTCTCATTGAGAGGTTGGGTGTTGGGGGGATAGAATGGGAGTATGGGATTAACAGATGCACACTATAATATATAAAATAGATAAACACAAGGATTTACTGTATAGCACAGGGCACAGGGAACTATATTCAATATCTTGTAATAAACTATAATGGAAAAGAATTTTAAGAAAAGAATATATATAATTATATGTATAACTGAATCACTTTGCTGTACACCTGAAACTAGCACAATATTGTAAATCAACTATACTTCAATAATAAAAAAAAAAAGATGTTGGGTTTGACTCAAACCCAGGCTTCACTGCCACTAGCTGTGTTGTCATTTGGAGCCTCAACTTCCTCATCTGTGAAATGGGCTAATAAGAGGACCCATAGTATGGTATTGTTGTCAGATTAAATGAGCTCACCTATAGAAAGCATCCAGCAGAACCTCTGGAACAAAAGGAGCTCTTGGTAAATGGTCATGGCTGGGTTGCTACTAGGTTAACACAGAGGAAGTCAATGTTTACATCTCATCCGACTGTAGTCACTCTCTCCTTTAAGAAGGGCGGGGGGGACATACTTCATATAAGTGAGAAATAAATCTTACTGCTTCCTTGGCCTCTCAGAGACTGTGAAAGAAAACAAAAACATTTTAGACTCCTGCTAGTTCTCCCTGCTACTGGAAGTTGGACCTGAAGTAGTTGGCCCATTATTTAGCAGAGCACAGTAATTAGTCTGTGTAAATGCAAAAGCAGCCTCAGCGCTGAGTAAGGAAAGAACTAAATTGCACTGAACGTTGAAATGTGGTGCCTGGATTTCCCTGGGAGGAGGTGAGTGAGGAGAACTTGAAAGGGAAAAAAGGGGGGCCTAGCATCATGGAAGTGGCTTGGTGGCTGGAGGGCCATTCAGGAACAGAAATGTCTAAGATTTCATATTTGGTAATTTGTGTTGCTTCCATATAACCTTCTCATGTAACATCAAAACTATAGCAAAAGCCACTCTCTGTGATGTTCTGAGAATAAAACACTGAACGAAAGGCACGTTTCACATATCAAGGATAAAGATTCAGGAGAGCTGTGGTCCATGTAGATGCTGAGGCAGGTCTATAAACTCACCCATCCAGTGAAAGCAGGAACTTGGAAGTTTTTATGAGAAGAACAAGACACCCTCAGCCTACCCCATCCCTGGGCATTCTTGGAGGATGGGGGGGAATGTATATGTGGGATGGGGCTCCCACAGTTTCATGTGCAGGATGCTCAGCTGTCATCTGGCTTGTGAAGTCATCCTCATTGTCCAAATCCCTACCTGACATCTCAGCTTGAGTGTCTAGTGGTCTTTCACATGTTGCACAGCCAGAAGAGAACTCTCTCTTTTTACCCTGCCCCTGCCCCTCCCCAGGGCCTCAATTTTCCCCAGCATGGGAAATGACATTCCCATTCACTCAGTGGCACAGACCCCCAATCTACCCATTTTACTTGATGGTTCTTTTCCATAGTGCCACCAGACCCATCAATATAGCCTATTGACTCCAACCTCCAAACATTTCTCAGATCTGTCTGCATCCCCACTTCTTCTCACCCCGTTGCCACCATCCTCCATCCTCAACTGGGCAATGGTCTCCCAACTGAGCTTCCATTCTTTCCCTACCCCTCACTCCCATGCCTCCACCCCTTCTGGAACACGGTCGGCCAGCCAGGGTCATCTTTAATAAAAAGTAAAGTAGGAAATTTACTATCTCTTCCCTACTTCAAATCTGAGTTTAGGATGAAAGCCAAACTCATTTTATCGTTGCTCATGGGCTCTGATCCTGCTCACCCTCTGACCGCATCACCGACCCCTCCTCCACCCCCTCTACTCTACCCCACTGCCCTTCCTTCTCTTCTCACACATCCCAAGCTCAGTGCCACCTTAGAGCCCTGACAGCAGCCCTGACAGAGTCCTGACTACCTGTCCCCAAATGCCCACTTTCCGACCATTCAACTGAAAGGGACACTGGACAGAAGGGACACTTCTATCACAAGACACTGTTTAAACTTTCATGCAGAGCACTGCTGCCATCGGAGAGTTGTCTTACTGACTTATTTGTCTGTTTATCCACTGGCCTCCCCAGTGGAATGCCAGCTCCATGAGAGCTAAGGATCTTTGTGTCCCCATCAGAACTGTGCCCCAGCAACTCAAGGGGTAGATGAGTGACCACACGGGTGGGTTTTATTATCATTATACCATAGGCTCCTGTGACTCTGAAAACCTCCAGTGAGAACTGGAGATCAGACACCATCCATGGTGGCTGTGGCTTCAGCAGAACCAAATTCTGAAGGTGGACGTGCTAATTATTAAGCCAGGGCAGTTCCCAGCAGGAGGGCAATCACAGCTCTGAGTTAACATAAAGCTTAAGGCCGCAGTCATCTGAGGACAGATTCCACCAGTAAACACAAGAATGTCAAAGTTACTGAAAACCAGATCCTCAGGTTTTCCATCTCCCCTGAAATCCCATCTTCTCCTTAACCTGAGTCCCTGCACCCAAGTGAGGGCTTGATCACAACATTAACTCATTAAACCACTGACACAGACAAAATAAAGAGCCATTTCATCAACTGGGAAGTCCGGAACTGCATTGCAGTTAGGTGGGTTCTGTGAACCTCTCCGAGGGTAATGGCTAGGAGGAGGCCAGGCATGGAAGCTCACTCCATCTCTGGGACCCAGGGGTGGGCATCCTTGTACGGGCCAGCATATCCTGCCACAGCTGCCAGGCTGAATCCTCAGCAGGGTGGGAGACTGAAGATGAAGGGGTTTGCCTACTGCATTTCCCAGGTGGCACCCTACTAGGCAGCCACCAAGTTTGGCTACGAAGCACCCACAATCAAATGTGCATAGACATTGAGTTCAGCCAACACTCCCAGTAGCGGAAATAGGCGGTATTTTGCGTCCTTTATGAATGTAAGTTCATCAAGATCTGGGTCTCCTTCCCCAACAAGACTGATCCAGGACCTCCTTCCAGGGGAACCATAGAAAAAACTTTCCCAGTGTAAACTGACTCATGCTCGGTGACTTTGTTCAATATTTCGCTAATGAAACAAAAAGAAATTCCCTCAATTCCCTCTCTTCAATTCTACTTATCTCACTTTTATTTTTCCCTCTTGTCTTAGATGAATTGATAGTTCTTTTTTTTCCAAGGATAACCTCTCCACCCAAGCTTTCATCTTCAGTCTTTTCCATCTACTTTTCAGATATTGTCCCATCTAGTATTGACCTCTGCTCAATATTATAAATCTCTCCTTCCCACTGACTTCTCACCTACAGAATAAGGTTTCCCCATTCCTAATAAAAAGCATTCCTTGACTCTACTTCCCCTGGAAATTTCTCCCGTGCTCCGCTTCATCACCAGATTCATTGATAGGGAGTTTACCTACTCGTGCAGGCTACCAAGCTTCAGCTCCCTATTCGTTTCTCAAGGCTTTAAACTCTTCCTTTTACCATTTCACCCCCTGACCTGTCACAAAGTCATGGTGATCTCCTGATACCCAAATCCAACAGCTTTTTCTTCATCTGCATTCAACACAGATGAATCCCAAGTCCTTCAGGGTCTGACCAAAGCTCACCTAAGCTCTCTCATCAATAGCTATCTTGCCCATGACTAGGGGCACTCACTTATCTTGTCAGACATAGATATGACCAGGATTCTGGAATTCCAGGAAGCAGAGAACACACAGAAACTTATCATAATATTGTGTATTACTTCACTGTGCATGGCCATCTCAGTGACCAGAGCTGAATTCTCTTTGCAACCCTGATGCATAGCCCTGTGCTTTGAATTAAGTTTAGATACTCATTCAGTCCTGGCATATCATTAAGAGAAAGTGTGCCACTGAGGCAGAAAAATCCTCAGTGAGTCATATGGGTGAACTTCCAGGGAAACTGGAAATACTCCTTCCTGGGAGATCTTTCAAAGGAAAGGAGCATTTAATTAATGCCTTAGTTAACAACTTTTGAAAATGAACAGCTATTTATCAAGCACACACGGTGCTGAGCACGGTGGCATTAGCAGTTTTGCAGATCGGTGCACCAGCTGCAGCAGGACCTGGGGAAGGGGAGGGGGGAGTTAGGCAGGCAGGAAGCAAGCCAGACCTGAGGCGGCTGCAGTGGCAGAGCCGATTCCTGGGTGCGCGCTGTGCTCTCTGCTTCCTGGGCTGGGGTAGGTCCTGCCGAGGGCATGACTGGATGAAATAAGCAAGAAATGGACACTAGTATGTTAGTGAGGGCACCAGGCCCCCTTTGGCCTGGGCATCAGCGGCTGCTCCAATCGCCTACAACTGCTTCTTTGCAATCCCATTGCAGGGAGGGAGAAAGACGGTCTCTCAGAGGTCCTTCCCATGCTGTACTTCCTTGATTCCCAGCTATCCTGGCTTCCAGGGGAATGCCAGAGAGCCTCATATGGTGGGGCACACATGCCTGAGTGGGTTTCCAGGGCCGGCATCCACGGCCCCTCCCTCAGCCTGGCAGAGAGGAAGGACTAGCGCCCAGGGATCCTGGAATACACATGGCATCTTGGCAGCCGCCTCTAACAGATGACCCACGAACAGCTTGCCTGGGCTGTAGGTAGTGACACAAACCTAATTGCGCTCGTTGGTCTCCATTTCAGTGCTCCTCCCAGGCCCAGTTTTTCTTTCCCTTCCCTGTTACCACCCGATCTCAATCCTTAATATCACCCCCTTATGCTTGTCTGTGCCCCCATATGTTTGGGTTCTTTCTGGACCATCTGCTGTGCTGTCCATGTACCTTTCCTTTCCCCAGGACTTCCTCTCCAGCAGGTAAGAGCCCAGGAACTCAGAAGAGGGGAGGGTCCGTTTCTCCTCCTGGTCAGCCTCTGTCCCATGCCCACCCCAGAAGGACACTAGGGGCCCTTTTAGGAAAAGAGGAGGGGACTCACTGGAACCCCAACATGCTCTTCTCTGTCACCACTGAGACCTACCACAGAGAAAACACGGCTATCGCTTGGTCTCCAAAGCTGCAGATTTAGATAATCTCATGATCAGTCTCTCTGCCGCTTCATCTTTCCTGTTGCTATTTCCTTGAATCCGCTCCAGCTGGTTGACTTCTCTCCAGTTTGGGCCCCTCATTTTTGGCTGGAAATGTCTCGCTCTGAATCGTCTGTGGCCTTTCTTGCAGCCAGCTTCAATCTCTACTGCTGTGCCCCACTCAGTATGTTCCCAGGTGGCCACCTGCTTAAAGGCCAGGGCAGGAGGTCAGGGTACATGGGGACTGCCTCCCAACACTCACCCTGACCTTGAGAAAGTCAAGCTGCCACGCTTGGTCAGCCATCTGTACGACATATGAGATTAGAGGCT
Organism: Balaenoptera acutorostrata; assembly: GCF_949987535.1. Classification (NCBI taxonomy): domain Eukaryota; kingdom Metazoa; phylum Chordata; class Mammalia; order Artiodactyla; family Balaenopteridae; genus Balaenoptera; species Balaenoptera acutorostrata. The sequence continues at coordinate 40,278,131 of NC_080066.1, read as the reverse complement.
TCACTCAGAATCCCATTAACATTTCTAGACTGTGCAGCTCAGAATCCCCAAACCTAAAATGTGGTAAGACTCTGGCCAGAAGAGCCCTTTGGAGAACAATATTATGGGAATATTGGCGGCGCTTTGAAGTCACCTGGGCAAAGGTAAGGACCCCTACACTCACCAACTTTGTATCCTGGGCTCTGAAGACATCATGTTCCAGAAGGAGATGGCTTCCCTGTTAGCTCTCTGTTTACAAGAGGACAGCTGTCTTAAGGAGAGCCCACTGGCTACACTTGGGGATTCTTGGGGAGTCCCTAAATACCCAGGGGTGTCTGCAGTGGGCCACAAGGCAGGGATGCAGGGACACACAGCGCCTCTGGTGGGCGCTGCCGCTCAGCCATCCCCCTCATTCAGCTTAGCTACCAAAAGTATGGAAATGCCTGCTGTTATTCATAAGGATAGAAAAATAAAACAAAATAAGCCAAGTTTCCAAACAGTAAAATAAAGATGGTATATCCACACAGTGGAACATTATCCAGCCATTAAAAATCATGCTGCAACTCTGTGTTTATTGAGGCTGTGGAGAATCTCATTCTCATATATTATTACTGAGGGTACACATTGGTATGACCTCATATGGGTTATAGGTACAAAATAGGTATACCAAATAGCCTGTGGGGATTATTTGGCCCTGTATTAATGTTGTATTTAGGTTCAACCACATTTATTTAGGCTTATTATATTTTTGATCAATCTATTGAAGTTATTTGTAAGAGCAAAATATTATAAAGAAATTAAATGAATTTGGATACACCAAGGCAATGGAATAGTATGTATCTCTAAAAAAAAAACAATGAGCAATTTGTCTCAGAGCTCCAAAAACCTTGCAGGGGGAATACTATAAAGCACAGGATAATATGTGTGATATAGTTTTACATGTGCAAAATGGAGGAAAAACAAGAGCGTATATTAATATTTGTTTAGATATAATTTGTTTAGATATAATTCATAAGGACACACAATAACAGTGGTTACCTGCGTGGTGATGGTGGTGGTGGTACAATGAACCTGCAGATGAGGGAGAGGTGTAGGAAGAATTCATGTATATATGTAACATATATATAATATATATTATATATATAATAACTGAGGTAAACAATACCTCAATAAAGTTTGTATATAAAATCTTTATTTTACATCAACATATTACATATATTTATTATATATATCATACATATAAACTTTACATATATATTTACATATAAATAAATAAACTTTATTGAGGTATTATTTACCTACCATAAAACTCACCCATTTTAATGTACAATTCAATGATTTTTAGTAAATCTACCAGTGGCACAACCATCACCATAATCCAGTTTTAGTACATTTTCATCACCCCAATACGATCTCTTGGGTCCATTTACAGGTAATCCCCATTCCCAACCCCAAACCTAGGCAACCACTAATCTACTTCTTGTCTACATAGATTTGCCTCTTCTGGACATTTCATAGAAGTGGCATCGTGCAAAACAGGATCTTTCGTGTCCTGCTTCTTTCACTACTTAGCATATTATTTTTGATGTTCATTCAGGTAGCATATATCAGTACTCCATTCCTTTCTATTGTTGAGTAGTATTCCATTGTTTGTGTATCCCATATTTTGTTTATCATCAGTTGATACACATTTGGGTTGTTTCTACTTTTTGGCTATTTTGAAAAATGCTGCTATGAACATTCATGCACAAGTTGTGTGTGTGTGTGTGTGTGTGTGTATGTGTTTGAACCATGTGAATAGATTATCTATAAAAAGTCTTTAATATTGCAAAAGATTAGTTAAATGGCACATGAAACAATCTTATAAAAAAGGAAGTAGCAAAGCAATGGGTGTGTGTGTGCACGTGCACATAGAATGATTTGATTCTGTTTAATAATTAAATAAGAACATAAAAAAGATTTGAAAGGCAGAAAGCTAAAATGTTAACAGTGTTGTCTCTGGGTGATGGGACTGTGGATAATTTATGTGTTTGTGTGCTTTTCTGTATTTCAACAAATTGTCTACTGTGAATATAAATTACTTTTGTAATCAGAAACAAACCACAATGCTATTAGAAGAAAAAACCCATCATACCCATTCAATTTCTCCAAGGTCTTTACCTCTCTGTTGCAGAAAGATACCCTCCCAATAGTCCCCACACAGGGGAGGGGAGAGTGCATCCTATCTCTCTCTCTCTCTCTCTCTCTGTTTAATGCTGGTCACAGCATCCGGAAAACAGCAGATCCCCAATAAATACAAATCAATTTTGGAGACCTCAAGATCAGTCTCCATGGCAACCTGACAAGGGCATGACACTATATGAGCACCGCCCCAGCGTGGAGATGGTCCAGCACAAAGAACACCTGATTTGAACAGCCCGAGGCTGCCAATGGACCATAGTATTTATCTATGTGGCAATGGGATCAGGCTTCCCAGACTCAAAGAGGCAGACATCTCTCTAAATGATGGAACATTGAAAGTCTGAACTGATCATCCTGATTGTGGGCTTCCTGAACTGCCATTTCTATTTATACAGCTGCAAACAGATGTCATGATTCAATATTTTCCAGAACTACATTTAAGAACTAAGTGTCCTTCCTCTATGTTTACCTCATTCACAATTTCATCATATTGCTTCATAATTACTCATTTGTCTGCACCAGGCCTGTCCCTTACATTTGTAGGACCTGGGACAATAGAATAATTAGAAGTTCACATCTCACATGTTCAAAAATTCAGAAGTCATAAATCAAGCTAACACGCTCTTAAATAAGGTACATCCTATCTTCCTACTCTATTGAATATACTTTCAGAATGACCTGAAGAACCAGGTACAAATTTAGACATCTCAGGCTCCTTGGAGCTGGGAGTTGGGACATGCGGTGCCAGAGAGCTGGCCCCCGGCTTGCTCCCCTTTTCCATTGCACAGCCAAAGAAGTGCCAGGCGCCCCAGACTGAACCACCCCCTCACCCCCTCACTCACACTCCACTCTGCCCCCAAACAGCAGCCTCTTGGCCAACTCTTGGGCTTTACAGGGCACACACCTGCAGTGCAGCCCACCCTTAGGATAAAAGACCAACGGACAGGCCTGTACGTGCCCTGAAAGTGGGCTAAGGACCATTTTGGTAAGGAATTCTGGTTTAGGCAACTGCAACTTTATCTAGAAGGGGCGTGGGACAGGGGTTGTGGATGCCATGGCCCTCGGACTCCTGGCAGCTGAAGGAGGGCCCTGAAAAGTATGAAAACCCTCTTGCCCAAGATTAAGGGATACCGATCTGTATTCCCACTAGACTGGATTTCTTGACCTTGGCACTACTGACATTTTGGGTCAGGTAATTCATTGTTATAGGGGCTGTCAGTTATGGGGGCTATACCCTTATTTGTGATAATCAAACTCCCTGGGAGACAAGTCACCCCTTCCCCCAATAAGAACCAATGCAATAGACTGTGAAGCTCTGGAGGGCAGGAAATACAACTGCTTCACTTAGTGGCAGAGTTCATGGTATAGTGTAGATGCCCAACAACTGTTTGAAGGATGAATCAATGAACCAACATCAACTCATGATCTCAGAGGCATTCTTGAAAGACCCTATTTTCCTGGTGAGGATTGTGAAATACTGGGGACAAAGGACTCCTCAGAACAAGCTGAGAGCTGTTCTTGATCCCCCAGATATAAATGATAAATCTGGGTTATAAAGGTAAAAATGTTAGGAAGCATAAACACGGTGTCATGCGCCCAGGACCCCAAGGATTGGACAACTCCCTCTGTCTGACGTATGTATAGAGTTGACCCAAGGAGGCTCCTTAAGACCTTATGCATTTCATGGTCCAATCTTTCTCCACCAAAGCTGCCCAGGTTAGGTGAATGAGGGAGGGGCCAGGGTCTCTAAACTTAAATAGACCCTCCTAAGGGACTCCTAAGGGAGACACTCTTAAGGGACTCCTAAGGGAGACACTCCTAAGGGACTCCTAAGGGACTCCTAAGGGAGACACTCCTAAGGGACTCCTAAGGGAGACACTCCTAAGGGACTCCTAAGGGAGACACTCCTAAGGGACTCCTAAGGGACCTGTTTCTGGTAGAACACTGCTAAGCCCTACATGTCCCTTAGACAAATCCAAATGCGATGCACAATGAGGGCTATCATGCACATGATGAGACTTCTGACCTGCAAGGTGCTGATTGCAAAAGCTCTTCATCCCCCTGACATTCATTCTCCCTGTCCTCACCATTGGGATTTTGCAAACCCTGTTCATGCTGAGTCTCTTCAATCGGCCAATAATATTTACTATTGCATCAAGCCCATGTTCCTTCTCCAGGGCAAGCACGCACCCAACCTCCCAGTTTTCTTTATAATAGATGAATTCCTTCTTGTACGGTTCCCACATTGCTAGCAGCCGAGCATACATGGTTATATCCAGTTGGGTTTGGGTTGGCACTTTAGGGGCAGTGGTGATGTTTGCATGAAGAAATGAAGTTCTGATGGAGTCCGACACTTGGAGCAAAGTGCATAACTGGTACCATTCACTGGTACCAAGGGAACCTAGACTTGATTTCAGAATCTGCTCATGCCTCAGTTTTCCTTAGAGTGGCAGGTCTCAAAATGTGGTCCAAATAGCCCTGGTGGCCCTGAGACCCTCTCAGGAGATCCATGTGTCAAAACTATTTTCCTAGGAATACTAAGATGGTCTGTCCTTTTGTTCACTCTCATTCTCTTACAGGTATACGAGGAGTTTTTCCAGTGACTTCCTGACATGTGATGGCATCATTGCTCTGACGGCTAAATAAAATGTGTGTGTGTGTGTGTGTGTGTGTGTGTGTGCGCTTGTGTCTTCCAATGTTTCTCAGTTTTAATTTAAATTACAGTAATTAAACTCTTCAAGGTCCTTGTAATTTTTGAGTGTAAAGGGGTTCCAAGACCAGAAAGTTTGAGAACCACTGTCCTAGAGCAAGAATGCTAGTCATACTTCTACAGCATTGAAAGTAGGGAGTGGGGAAAAAAATATTTGGAAGACCTTTCTGTGAGGTAGAGTAAGTTACCGAATATAAAAATAAGTACACTTTCAGAGTTTTATAACAGGAGTGTCACTGTGACATTTTAACTGCAAAATGTTCTCTAGGTTCTTCGAAGTGGAAAAAAAACAAGTCTAGAAAAAAAGCAAAAGTATTAATATTTTCAGTAAAAGCAATACATCTTAAACACAATATTGCTTGTTTGGAGGTTTACCAATGATCTGATTTGCACCTGGACCAGCCTCAACTCAAACACCCCCAACCCGTCCAAAGATTGGCTCTATTTGTTGGCATCCCTGAGAGCATCAATTTTAAATTTAACTGCAATTTTGAGATTATCAGTGGCTTTCAGTTACCCATGCTATAGAATCAGGATGTATTATCAACCAGAAGTATTTTTGTTAATATCTAAACAACATCACTGAGGAAGATAAACAGATGAAAGACCCCATTCCCTCTAGCTTTAACACCAATCCTTCCATCACATCTGATTTTCCCTTTTTAAATTTCTTTAATTCCTTTTCCCCCTTCACATAACATAGATGCTATTTTCTTGTCACCCTCACCCAAGTGCCTAGGTGTTCTGACCACATGGCATCATTCATACGCCCAGCATGCCTAGAAGAGGCGTATGACAATTGGCTCCATTTCTTAGATGGAACGACTGACACATGAAATCCATCTTCCCAGATCAACATGGCCAACTGATGGCCAGGCCACCAAATGCTACCCAAGATACTACCCACCCATACTGGAGCGGGGGTCCCCAGATCCTTGTTTGAAGAGGCACAAGCTGGAAGCTGATGGGGGCATTTCTAGAAACTGCCTCTCCCCGACTCACATAAGCAAAAGCCATGAATTTTCTTAATTAAAAGAACAATAATAGTAATCATAATAACAGATAAGGAGAGGTCAAGAGCATGTCACCAACAAGAAAAGTTTTACCATTCCAAGGCTGGGGCAGATGGATCGTGAACTACCATCTCAAGCCCAGCCACTTTTCTACATCCAGCTTCCATCTTCTGTGCTATAAATAATTCAGAGTTTTCTTTTTTCCTAAATATCACAAAACCAAGTCGGAATTTTTATGTGAAGGATTCTGCTGTGTCCCTCTCTCCCTCCTCCTCTCCCTCCCTAGCCAGCCCAGGCAACTCCCAGGAGAACGACCCCTCAAGCTTTAACATTTATTCTTTGACATTTCAGACTGTTTGTTAGGCAGAGCTGCCTTCTTGAGATCAAAGTTGGAAAATCTTGCCAAGAACTCCCGCTTGGCCCTGTCCGACTGTGACAGCGAGGGTCTATTAACCTCCAAGCATCTGCTTCCTTCCTCTTCGGGAGAAATCCACCAACCCTCACCCAGAAGGGCAGCCATCCTCTCCCTCTTCCACCCTCCCCAGCACTCCAGGAGGGGGCAGAGGTCACCCTTCCCATGTGATACACTAAGACACTCAGCAGAGAGAGACAGACCCCAGAACCAAAAGATGTCCCCCACTAGGAGACAACAGTGACTCATGGGGACATGGTATTTGGGACACCTGTCTGGGTAGGATCTTTTATCTGAGGAACAGCAAGCTCAGAGACAAATATGGAACAAGGAAAGGTAACTTACCCAAGTCATTTTGCTGGCGGTAGTGCTGAGACTGATGCCAGCTCTTCACTGCTGTGCACTACTGCTAGATGATGTCACCTCCACCCGCCTGGGAGGGTGACCAGGTTTAGGGCTGAAGTCTTAAGCTCTTACATGAAATGACTTACCATTTTCTTCTGAGGCATCGCAGTGAAGGGTTCCTGCACTTCACAAGAGCACCTACCCACCAGTTGCCAGAATCATTTCTTCCTCCATACAAAGCCGAGGGCCAAACTGGGGGACCGAGCCTAAAGCTGGGCAAAGGTGTCGGGGTGTGGTGGTTCACCTTTTTTCTTCCTCTATTTTTTTTTTTTTTTTTTGTGGTGGTTCATCTTGATGTAAGAGGTCAGTGGTTGACTAACCCATCTTGCTTGGTTCTTCAAAAAGCTTCTGCCCACACCCTGACCCAGTGTTACCTAGAGTGTATGCATGAGGCTATTTAGAGTGAAGAATGTTTTATGTTCAATTAGATTGGGAAAGAGGTAGGATAAAAAGGGTTATTTAAAGGAGGACTTCTCAGAGCCTTTAGTATCCTAACATGCATGGTAAACCTACAAGAGGTTGGCTATACCATACAATGCTCTCCAAAGTTATTTGATGGGCTCTTAGCGTCTTATGAAACTAGAGGGAAACATTTCCACAGCCAGGGAAAAGGAGAGTACTTGATCCTTACAATATGATTTATTTAATAACAAGTTGGGCATTCAAATGAAGACAGGACCCCATTGCAGAAACTGAAGCTTTCCCAGAAAACTGATCAATCCATGTAGGGCAGTAGTTGGTCAAGTGGCTGACCCACAAAATTACTAAGATGGCCAAAGATACCATCCTGAAAATGCACAGTGGTGTCATTCTGGTCTTTTTAATGACCAGATTGTCCATTTGGTATCAAAGGTACTATGCAGCAATTGCCTGTTATAATACCGGGAAATGTCAAGTTGACAGCCATAAAGATTGAACGATTCCATGAGTCATTCACACATGAACTCAGAATTTCAGTTCTCGCAGGAAGGACATTCTCAGAATATATTCTTTATTCATGGTGCCTCTTCTACCCACCCTCCCCCTCAGAGTCAAGTTCTCACTGGCCAGCTCTGCATCTGGCTCCCTCTGAAGCAAAAGGCTTTGGTCCAGAGCTGTGGCTCTAAGATGGGAGCGACAAGAGATATCCTGGCTGTGCCCTCTCAGCCAGCGTGAGTTTTCAGAGACCTAACGCTCATGACAAAAATTGCTTTGAGATTTCCTCTCAGGTTCTCTGTCACGTGAGTCTTTTTCTCAGAATTAACAGCAAGAGAAGGCTGACACGTTGGTGTATACATAATACGTGGGCTGGACTTAGCATCTAGCCTGCATTCCGGAATCTTCCTTCTCCCTAAGATTGCTTGTAGGAGGGCCCTGGGAGAGGTGCCTACATTGGTTGGCCCATGGGACACAGACTTTAGGACTTGTCCTTCTTGACTGTGGCAGCAGGAGGGCAGATCTTGGAGACAGTTTGTCTGGCCAGTGCTGAGAGGGTTGGCAGTGAGACAGCGTTTGTAGGTCCAGGGGTCTCCTGTGTTATGGAATCTAAACGCTCTCAGCTCCAAACTCAAGGACATTCCATGTCTCCCTGCTCCCAGCACCCTCGAGAACGTGGCTGTGAGCAGTAAATATCTCTCTAGGCCTGTCCAGCTACTAAGAACCATGGCACAGACTGTAGACAGATGTCGTTCCTCCAAGAGCACCCGGGACCGCTTCCCCCCAGCCCCACACCTTCTCTTCCCCTGAGAAGTCCACCCGGGAGTCAGGATCACATGACCTTTGGCCAAAGGCTGTTGCAAACGTTGCAACGTAATGGACATTGCACTGCAATTTTAAAACATTATCACGAGGACCAAAACAGACCAAAGCTGGTGTGCACTTCAGAGTAAAAAAGTAGGTGGCATTTCAGACCTCTATAAAAGAAGTATCACCAGGCCGTATTTGACAGCAGTGAAGTCACTTTACAGGGCTTAGGTCCTTGCCATTCTCACTGCAGAGTAAACGTAGGGACAAGAGAGGGAAGCCTTGTCCCTTGTCTTTTGAAGGGAAATAGGCCGGTTGCTCCACTGAGGTCCCCAAAGGCCGAACCAGGCTTCATTTTGCTGCCATGGTAACAGCACACGGGAGGTAGAAACGGGGAGGGGGAAAGAGAGCTCCACAGACAAGCTGGGTGTCACTGTCAGCCACCAAGGCCTCCGCCATTACTCACCCAAGTCAGGCTTGGTGGGCTTTTTCCGAACTGACATGACACTCTGCTCCTCAAACTTGGATAGAGCCACAAGTCGGACACAACCCTGGAACTCATACCTTTGCGCAGCCTCAACCCTTGGTCTTCAAACCTTCTCCATAGCCATGTGGGCCATTCTGATCCACCTTCCAAACTCTCAGACAGCGCCTGACATCGCTCTTAGACAGGGTGTGAAGGGAGAATTGCTCTTTCCCTCTCAGAAAAGCCAAGCTCCATTCTTCCTGCCTTATGCCGCATGCCCCTCCCTCCACTCTCAGCCAAATCAAAGTCAGGTTCATGGACATCAGAGAGGCCTTAAGCGGCTCCTATTTGCAGAGGGTCGTGGGAAGACACGTGATCCTGAGAAGCCCAGGGCTGCCTCTGGTCTGAGTAGGAAGCTCATGCATCCCCTGTTTTCCAGGCTTGAAAGTCTCACCAAGGCCCTCAGTCAGGATTTCTCTACAGCTCGGCTCTTCCCTGGGAACTTGAAAATCCTGCCTTTCTCCTCTACCCAAGTAGTTCCATATTCCTTCCCAAACTGGACCTGCATGGACCTGGCATTGCCTTTGGCACAGAATCTGAGTCATCAGCATCCTGTGTCCCTCTAGGATCTGTGCTTCTCAGAGATCCTCCTGCCTTTCTTGTTTCTTTCTTGCTCGGGAGCCGAACAGGCTGTTGTCAAAGGCTAACCCCAATATCTCCCTCACTCTCCCCAGTTCTCACCATGCCCCACCCCCAAACCTGCAGACTATCTGAGCAATGCATCCGCCTCCAGCTGGAAGGCAAAGGGGATGGGGAAGGAAGAGCTACTGCTCTCAGGTACACACCCAGGAGGGGACAGGGTCCTGATGGAAAGAGACGAAAAGGCAGCGAGCTCTTCGGCCTCATCACCCACCCAATCTCCTCCCCGAGCAAGCAGAGCTTAAGTCCCAGGGGCAAACTGGGGTCACTTTATCGAAGGAGGAATTGGGATTAAAATCCTACCCTCAGAATCCTGATGAAATTTCCAAACCACGTGCAAAAGCAGACGAGAAACCTGATCTCTTGCCAGCAAGAGATCTTCAACTCACTTTGGGTTCAAGGAGGGTGGAAGGAGGCTTATTTAGCTCTGGGATATATGATTAGATCTTGGCTGAGGTTTTCTTGAGAGGTGTGCAGGGCTGGGGGGGGTGGGTATGGGATTTCTAAAGGCAAAATGCAGAACCAGAGCTATCCAAGACAACTGAGGCCACAGGCCGCTTCGCCCACGTCCCCAGCAGTACAGTGGGGATGTCAGGGGTGGGGCAAAGCTAGGGGTGCGGGGGAGTAGAGCTTCAGGCCTCCTGGAAAATTCGGATGCGGACCAGGTTCCCTGAAGCTCCCACCCTCCTCGCTGCCCCGTCGCCTCCTCCACTGTCACACTGAAAAGTTTTCCCTCTGTCCTTCCCAAAGGAGCCTCAGAGCAGCCAGCAACTCTTCACCCTCAAGCCTCCCCGTCCGTCCCTCACTGCTACCCTCACCTTGCTCTCCATTTCAGAGTCACTCTGGCGGCCACCTGTGAGTGTAGCCAGAGCTCCGAGTCAGTAAACACTGAAGGAACAAAGGCCCTCTGCCTAATCCACATCTGGCGCAGTCCAGGAAGCTACACACAAGTAAGTCACCCTGCATTGATCTGCCGGCTCCCATGCTGTCTCCACCGCATCAAACCCTCCCTGGCGTCTAGCTCCTGTATCTGAGACGCTTGAGCCTCTGCTCAGGCCTGGCCTTGACCTGCAGGAGCTGGGCGGAGCCAAGGGAAGTGTCACGGCCCAGCACTAGGCTGAGGTCACACCTGCAGCTGGGGAGGGGGAGGATGTGGCGACTGGGAGCTCGGCTACAGAAAAGAATTCCCACGTAAGAAGGGAGAGACAGGGTAGCCCAGAGCCCAGCTTCTTGGCTTCCAAATTGAAGATGCTTGGCATCTGCTCTTTCCCTGGGTGAGAAGCACATGGCTAAGATTCCGCACACCAGGAGGTCTTTGAGGAAGGGTGAAGAAAGTTCAAATGGGGGTGCAGAAGTCAGGCAAGGATCTTCCTTCCACTACCTTCCCGCCTGAAGCTGCTCACGCTTGCCCAGACCTGGGCAGCCTCACCTACCAACTTGAGGATGAAGTGTGTCTCAGCCAACAAGTCCTTCTTGATATCAAAGATGCCACCCTTGTCTGTTTGGGGATCTCACCAACTGAAAACCAGATGATTCATCTTAGATGTAAGAACAACCACACTTTCAGGCATCAAGGGTCGCTAAATGCTAGAATGGGTGAAGAAGGAGCCTGGCAGATGTTCTTTTCAAAATCACCCTGTTCGGGTGTTTCCAGGAGGAAGTTAGGGATAGCATCTGGCCCCAAAGACCCCTGAAGGACTTCATCTAAGGAGCCAGGGGGAGGCTATGATTGTGGAGACCCCAGGGCTGCAGCTTCCCAGGAGCAGAAGATGGACTGCTCTGTGGGGGCAGCTGAACAGCCAAGAGCACCAGGAGGTCAAAGAGACCCCATGTCAGTCCTGGCTCTGCCACTCACAGCTGTGAAAACCTGGCCTAGTGATTACTAACTCTTTCTAAGCTTCAGCTTCCTCATGGGTCAGATGTGCCTGGCGCTGAATAGGTGCTTCATAAGTTCGACATAATGATTGTTACTAATGCTCCCCAGGAAAGCCCATTCTTTGGAGCTTGGCCACCAGTTCCAGGATCTGGCCACACAACCCTAGTGAAAGACTCAGGTCCTCTCCAGAGCATTTCCCTGGAAGGCCCTACAACTGAGTTGACCACAGTCCTACAGCTTCTTAAGGGTACAGTGAGTTCCCCACCCTCTGAGCTTCAGGGAATAGGGTTCAGAACCAGGGCCCCTCAATCACTCCTTCCAGAATGAAGATCCAGAGAGCACATGGCAAGCACGCTGGGTTCATGGATTGAACCTTTGCCACGAAATTCCCTAGGACCAAAATGTAAGCTCAAGTCCAAGAAAGCCACTGTGAAATCCTGTGGGTGAGATTCCAAACACAGAGCTACAGTTCTTGTTGGTCCCCTGAGCCTCCCTGCCTGAAGCCAGTCCAAGCCAGCATCCTTGGTGGGCTGAGTTCCACTCCCCAGGCCTCCCCTGTGCCAGATCTGACTGCCCCAGAGCCTCTAACGTTGGTGTAGATGCCATGGGACTTCAGGGCCCAGCAGGAAAGCATGGGAAACAGAGTCCTGGACACTCAACACAGCTGCCCAGTCTCAGCCAGTCCTCATTCCTCCCGGCAACTTTTTCATGCTTCCCTGCCATTTGCCATGGTCTCTTCTGCTGCTTTAGACCTTCTCAGCGCTCTTAGATGTTCTCACTTGCAGCACAAGGCCTTGCCTTACACTTTATAGGCAAAATAGAAGCCACCAGACAAGAACTCTCTCACTCCCCTGCCCACCCCAAACCTCTAAACCCTCATCTTTTCCTCTTCCTCCTGCTGCACCAGGAGAGCTCTCCCTCCATGCGGCTGATCCTTCCTCCTGAGGATGGGTGCTTTTCTTTCCCATCTTCCCAGGGGCCGTTTCTATTCATCATCTTTTCTCCCATGCATTGGCAGGCTCTACGCATCCTGATAAAACAAAACTTAAATATCTCTAGTTATTAATAATGAACTTCTCCCTAGAATCCATGCAGCCTGATGGTCCCAAAGACAGTCTCAACCCCTGGGGCATCCCTGGTCCAATCCTGGAACCCTTGAGAACAGGAGAACGTGGAGCTGGGGCAACCCCTTACCCAGGCCACTCTATAGAAAAGGAGCATCCATTGGGGGTGAGGTGAGGTGAGGGCTCAAACCAAGCTAGACTTAAATAAGAGATTGAGTAAGGGTAAGTAGAAAAAGCACCAACCTAGTCGAATCAATCCCTGTTGGACTTCCACCTTGAGCTCACCCACCTTACTTCTGCATGCCTCATCTTTACTTCCTAAGTAAGAAGCCCAAAAAAAGCCTACTGAGACCAAGGGAAGGGTCAAAATCCTCCCAGCCCCCGACCTCCTCTCTTTTTCCAAATCTCCTACATACAAAGTCCCTTCCTCCTAAAAGGAAGACACTGTAAGTTACAGAAGGCATTTCGACCCTTCTAGCTGGGTCAGGGCCCAGGAACCAAGGGCAGACAGATACAGCCAGCTCATCTAAGCATTTTAGCCTCAGTAGGACCCCAGGACTCTTCTGCCTCTCCTCTCCTGGTAGCCCACATGAGACCTGACATGAGAGTTTGGCCTACCTTAGTGTGTATGTGTCTGGGGTGGGGAGGGGCAGGGGGTGGTCTCTGGATGATCGGCAGGTTGGCCTGCAAGCCCAGACCCCCCATCTTCCTCTGGGCAAGGTCACGTCCCCAAGATCCATAAGGGAGATATAAAACCACTCCAACCAAGGGAAAAATTTCATTGGCTTACTGGTGCACCAAAGATAAAGGATCCCTCAACCCCACTCCCAGACCCCCTTACACATCAGCTCTGAAGAAAGAATCTCCATAAGCCTTGGCTGTTTGGACAGTAGAAGAGTCCCCAGCCACCAAGGAGACAAGGGTCTCAGTAACCTGAGTTGTATCTGAAAGAGTCAGGTTTGAACCTGGCTTCTGTCTCTTGTGCTGTGTGACCCTGAGTGAACCATTCAACTCTCTGTGCCTCTAATTCTTTCTCAGTAAGATGAGGAAACACTTCACTGTATAGACTCAGCCTGTATCTGAAGGGGTCTCAGTGAAAGCAACCAATGGAACATGTTGTAAAATCCTTTGCAAACAGGACTTGGCTAAGAAACTTCTTTAAAAGAGTAATAGTAAAATAGGGGGGAATTAAAAAACAGGGTAGCCTGAAATTTCTATGTATCTTTAATATTCTTTGCAAAATTGCCAAATAAGAGGTCTGATCCAGTCATTTCATTAGAAAATAAAGTGTTTATTAAGAAACTATACACTGAACACTCCTATATGTCTCTGCGGAAACACAACGCCCCATGGTCATAGCACAAGGTGAGGAAAATGGCAGAATAAAAGATGCTGGGATGGATGGAGCCTGGGAGGCTGGAAATGAGGTAATGATTTACAATAATTAAAAGACATCATCCTCAAGCTTACTCCTTAAAGCCACACTCAGGAGGGGGCCCTGGCCCAAAGGGTCGGCAGGACACAATGGGGAACAGCCAGACATGAAGCAATGGGGAGCACGATGGCGGGGAGCTTGGCGGGGGGGGGCTAAATAAACACACTTCTAGGCCCTGGAGAGAACCTGAATCCCCGTGTGATACTTTGAACATTCAGGTGCCCGGGAGGCCACCCCAGATACTGGGCAAGAACTTGGAAAGCTCTGCATTTTTAAAGCCCATGGAGGTGTCTGCAGAATCAGGCTGGGAACCCGACGTGAAGAACCACCATCCACAGGACTCAGGACCTAAAGCCCTAAGTAGGAAGCCTAACCCCCAGGGAAATTTCCCAAGGCAGAGAATCTATTATCTATTACTGTACATCATCACTCCAAAACTTAGTGGGTTAAAACCACCACCATTTTGTCCTACGAGCTCCCCATGGTTGGCCCCCTCTTCCATCCTCCACCCCCAAGGGGGCAGCCTGTGCTGACCCCCTACAACGGAGGCACCATGGGGTGGGGGGCGGGGAACTAGGCCAAGCCCGAAGTCCACTCAGCCAACATGGCAGCAAATCTGGGAGAGGTTCAGGCCCTACAACTGTACCTTTCCTATTGAAGCAGGGGGAAAAGCATCCCTTTCCCTCTCCCCAGTGGATCAAGTTGAAAATCGGGGAAACAAACCTCCCTCTTTGGGAGAGGGTGGCCATGGAGTAAGGCATGAGTCAAAGCAAGCAAAGTAAACACATATATTGACCAGAGAACGGGATGACACTTCCATTGGAGCCATGAGAGGGGCTGGAGGAGGCCAATTTTTACTTCTCTTCCCCTTCAGTTCATCTTGGCCTTGAAATGGTGATTCCATTGGGTGCCAAAAGTTCTCAGAGTCAAGAATAAGTAAAAGTGGGGCAAGAGAGCCAATCCCGGGATCATGGAACAGCAGGAAGGGCCTTGGTCCCTGATTCCCTTGGTCCCTTGTGGTCCTAGCAGGATGCCCAATTCACAGGCAAGACCTCCTGCAGCCAAAGCTTGTCGGAACTGCAGATCTAGGGGCCAAGAAGGAGCCCTGGAGAAATCCTCTTCTCCAAGGAGTTTTCTAATACCACTCACTGTGAGCCGTTCCAGAGAGAAGAGGAAGTAGGGGGAAAGTGTGTCCAAAAAAAAGGTATGGTTTTCTCCACCAAAAAATATATATATATATATATAGAAAATGATTGGTTTCCATTCTTTCCTCTGAGACCTAATCTGGTGCCAATACTTGGGCCTGGCTCCCTCTCCTCTCACCGCGCCGTCTCCACCTCTGCTTAGATGTTCTTCCCCACGGGAGGCTGCAGGGCGACGAGGTCACTAAGAGGATGGCCTGGTATCCTAGGGAGAGCCAGGGAGACCCCACGCTTCCAAGCGGGGAGAGTGAGGCCGGAGCACGGCTGGACTTCATCAGGCTTTCTCGTGGTGGTTGGGTTGTTTGTGGAAAGCAAGAGAATGGCTAGTGTGTTTAAGAGATGGTTCCTGGTGCACAGGTTTTTAATTCTCTTTATTGGCTCTTAAGATGATGGCAGGAGCTGCCTTGGAGGCCAGAAAAAAAAGGAGCACAGTGATGATTGGAGGGAAAGGGCAACCCTGCCAGTGGCGGATGGGGGCAAACACCCGTCTTGGTGGTGATAAAGGATGCAGGGGCACCGGCGGCTTGTGTAGTTTCTACTTAGCTTCCCCGGATCCAAACAGAACCATGCCTAGAGCTTCCAACCTCTCAGAGGACCCAGCCTACCAAGGTGACATCAAAACAGGGAGGCTTAAAAGGAGTTTTTAAAAGCCATGACGTCCTTTGCTGAAATAAACATTGACATCCTCAACATAGATGCCATGGTTAAGAGGCTTGGAATGTCCGGGAAGGCTTATTGGATTCAACATAATTTCTCTGAAACCTATAAAACACAAAAACAAAAAAACAGAAAAACAGAAAAAGCAAAATAAAGTAAAAACCAAAACCCCCAAAGAAGATCAAAACTAGAAGGGGAAACAGAGAGGGAGCCTGAAAGGTAGAGGGAAGAACTGGAGATACGGGATACGGATATAGATATATTGGGAACAGCCAAATGAATTCTCAGCAAAAGGGAAGGATAGGAGGAGGGGATTAACTTAAAACCAAGCATGGTCAGAGAAACTGGAAACACTCCACTTTTGCTGCAGCCTCCACTGGACCGAGGAAGGGACGTGAGCAAAACGTTTGGGGGCTTGGCCTTGGATTGTCCTGGAAGAGGAGGGGAGGGGCAGCCTCATCTAAGTAGGAGGAGGCCCTGATGATGAGCTTGAGAGGGAGGTGGGAACAGGGCATAATCGCTAGGGTGCCTGGGGGGCAAAGGGGTGGGAGGAGATTGCTCTCCAGACCTTACATTCTTAAGGGATACCTGAGGGCCATTTCTAATCCTAGGAGCTGGGATAATGTGAACCACCTTTGACTGCACCAGGTTGGGGGCACTGTACATCCAAGACGATAAACTCCTTCTCCTTCACTTTTTCCTCTCATTTCACCCAGTCAGTGCAATGATGGCTGATCTCTCAGCCCTCCCATAATTCCAAGTCTCATAGGGGATGGAATACCCTGGAGGGGTAGCATTGGTGGCCATCAAGCCACGGGCAGCCTCAAGCAAGGAGGGCTTCCATGCTAGCTCAGCTCCTCTCTGGCCCACACTGCCATGGACGGAATTAGGATGTCCAGAGACGTTGGGTGCTCCTGATCAAATCTCCAGAAGGAGGTTTTCCAGTCAACCCCGGATTAAAATAATGTCTATAAAATAAGTGTGTGGGTGTTTACGTGCGTGTGCAGACAAGATAGGAGTAAGCCAGTCTTTTTAGGAAAGCTGTGTGCAGGTATGTGAAGAGCGTAATGGGCAGCTAGACGTTGAGGCTATCATGGGGAGAGATCGAGTTGGTAGCACTGAGACTTTCCCCTCCTCATTCTGAGGACATACTATGATCAAAACAGAGTTGAGTCATCTTGGATGCTGGGTGCCCTCCTTCTGCAGGGAGCGGGGTTAGATTGTGGAGATGGAGGAAAGTTCCTCATCGATGAGGTCATGTTTAGAGGGAGACTTGGTTTCAACTTGAGATGTTTCTGTGCTAGCATCACTGTGCTAACCCAGGACAAGGGCTCTCTTGGGTCTGAGGCAGGGGGAAGGCAGGCCATTGGTCTAGAGGGTCTGCGACTCCATTGTTTCTCTCCAGGCCATGGTCCCTCTCTCTCTTGTACCAGATGCCTCACCTAGGCCCTGTGAAGTATCCTGGCCTGGAAGAGTTCCCTCACCTAAGGGATTTTAGTACCAATCCCACACTAGGCACCTAGTCATCCCTGAATCCTCTGGGACCTACAGAAACTTCATGAGGTCTTAAGGTCTTAAGAATTAAAATTGGTGAGGGGGACAGGGGGTCTGTACTGCATACAAAGACGTCAAAGGAGGTAACTCACCATGTGACCTTGGGTAAGACACTTCCCCACTCTGGACCTCAGGTTCCTCATATATATAGTGAGTTGATGGGACTAGATGATCTCTATTGTCCTTCAAGTTTAATATCCCATGATTGTCTATGTTTGAAAAGACCCCTGGCAGAAGAGGCAGACATGGGGGAATTAATGGTCAGTATTGAGCCCCATGTGCAAAGACACGGGGAAGTATTTTTCTTAAGTGCACAAGGCCAGAAACAGAAATCCAGGTGTTCCCAGCTCCTGTACTCACACTGCTTTACCTGTAGGGGCACCTGCTTTATTTTAGGCATAAAATCTAGATACATGGTCCTCTGAGTATCACACAGTGGCATTAAGGAACTGCATGAGGGGATCACCATAAACTCTGTCCAACCTTTCCCTACCATGTTTAACCCCCACCCCCATCCCTCTTCTTGGGCCGGGGGAATCCTGAACTTGTGGCCATCACTGCTTTTGTCAGTGCCATTTCCGGGGCTGGAAGGAAGATTTCTATGAACTGAGCTGATGATCCCACAGGTCTTGAGACCACCTTTTTGGCCCCTTCTCTCCTAGAAAAGAAATTCAGCTACTCTCCAAGAAGAAACAACATGACAAGGGGGAATGAAGAGGAGAAGAGACGGGGTGTTTGGCCCCTTGAAATCGTTCTTGCCTCAGTTAGGGCATAAACAGAACGACAAAAGCTGTTGGTTCCCTAGAGACGTGACAACTCTAAGTCCTATGAAAGAGGTATGATAGCTTGTGAGTGAAATCTCCCTTGAAGGCCATGCAGCATCGTGGGCCCTGGAAGGCTCCATGTCGGATCCATTAAAGGCGGGGCCAAGCCTCTGCCGAGGTCCCTGAAGCCACCTCCGTGAACATGAGCCTTTTCCCATATGAGCCGGGATCTGAAGTTTGTTTCCTCTGGAACTCTTTCCCAGATGGAGCCTTTCCAAGATTCTAAATGCTGAGGCCTTATAGCATAAGAGGCACCGCTCCAAAATCCTCCATTCCTCCCCCTTTCACTCAGAACAACCCCAGAGCAGGAAGGAAAAGGCATATGCTCGGGGGAGGGCAGGGGGGACAAGGACCACCATGGACCTGGACTGGGAAAGGGAGAGATGGCTGGAGGAAAGGCCAAAGAGGAGCAAATATACTTCTGAAGAAAGCTTCGTCCCCCAGTGGCCCATGGACCCTCACGTCTAACCTTTTCCTCCATCTGTCAACAGCTGTCCCCAGAGTCATCCAGCACAAAGCTACTCGTAGGCCCTCTGTAATTCAGAACAGAGCCTGGTCTTCAGGGACTGTCTAGGTGTATGTTTCCTGAGAAGCAAGCCAGAGACTCTGGGATCGTTTTGGGAAGGGAGGGAAGCTGGGAAGGAAGAGGCTAGGGGGTGCTAAGCACCCAGAGAATTGGATGAAAGCTTTCGGAGCCAATCCCATTGGGCCAAAAGCCGGTTAAATCTTCAAGGGCAAGTTCTTTAATATTCACTGCAGCAAGAGAAGGGCTGCCTTCTATGGCCGTGCAACACAAAGGATGGCCTAGACCTTCACACCGCTCTGTTTTTCTGACAATCTTGTAAATCCTAATCATCTCACCCTCTCTGGGGTTTCATCCCAGCCCCACTCTCTTGCTCTGGCCTTGGAAGTCTAGGGCTACCAGCTTTCCAGGCACCCACCAGTGAGAACTTCCCTTGCATCTTCTGTCTACACACTCATTTGACTTTGGATTCTCAAGGCCTCCCTTTCTGTCCCTGCTTCTTCCTTTTTGTTATCTGACATGGTAATTTTATTCCCTAACCCCGTAAAGTGGGTTTGGGTTATGGTCTTGATAAAAGGTCCAATACCAAATGGAGCCCTATTGGATTATTTCCCAACATTCCCTCGTCAAATGTATTCATTCATCCTCTTAAAGTTGCTACATCGCAGAAACGCTTAGCATTTACATAGCATTGGCTGTGAGAAAGAGGAGGTTGATATACACAGGAGTCCTGGCACTGAGGTCATGGGTGGCTTAATCATAGGGAATCAGAGGCACAGAGCAGTTGAGATCCTTGTCCAGAGACAGAGTGAGAGCAGGAGGGGTCCACAGGATAGATGTCAGGGTGGGGAGCCTGCATTGTACCCCACCCCAGTCAGGGGGCATTCTAGCCACACCCTCTACACCATTGCCCAAGGGGTGAGAAGATGTGAAATGTCTTGAAGCATGCTGTGGGCAGGCATGGGCTAAAGAAGGGAGACTCAAGCAATGCCCGGCTATAACAGCCCTACCATCCAATGCATCACTGATCACCCTGAATCCAAAGACCTGTATAAGCTAGTGATGGTGCCAGGCACTGCTTACAGATAATTCAGTATCTCTATTTTATTTTATTTTATTTGCTGCACCACGCAGCCTGCGGGATCTTAGTTCCCCGATCAGGGATTGAACCCAGGCCCTGGCAGTGGAAGAGCAGGGTCCTAACCACTGGACCACCAGGGAAGTCCCTCCAATATCTTTTAAAATTTGATATTATTAACTCTATTTTACATGCGGGAAAACTAAGGCTCAGTAATACATATTTAAAAAAAAAACCCAAGTACACTTTGTGGCAGAGTCTGATATTGAACACTGAACCAAGTTTTTCATAACCTTAAACTCCTTATAATTAACTGCTTTGTAATATGGCTTCCATTTGTTGAAAATCAATGTACGGAAAAGGAGGCAGAAATGGAGGTCAAGGCTGCAGTGATGGGGACATTCTTCAGGGGAAGCAGGGCTTTACCTCCGGCTCCTTCTGCAAGGCCTGGCTGGAGGGCTAGAGTGTTCCTTCCTCACTAACAGCTTCCCTACCAGGGAGCCGAGCACCCCCCACGCCCCGCCACTGCCCTCCTCCAGTAGATGCCCAGCCCAACCCTTTCCCACGCTGCCTCATTTTCTGCAAGTGTCAGCCAGCCACACCTACCACTTGGTTTGTATTAGGACCTACCAAGTAAAGAATCCCAAACTCTATCTAGACATTGAGCCCTTCATTTTGATGTTACTTCTGGGAGTTCAGCTTAAGAAGGATGAAAAGTAAACCTGATGAAAGAGAGATAATCATGAATTTGTAGAGAAGAGCAATTATTCAGAACATAGTGACACCTAGAGCAAGAGTGTAGAATCTGAGAATCCTCCTGGGAGGCCAAGTATGGAGCCCAGAATTGCTCTCTCCCCAGCACTCTCCCCTTGGGTCACTATGTGAACAAGAAGTGACAGGAAAAGGTACATTACGGTAAAGAAAATGTCCCTCATAAATGTCGCTTGCTTCGTTTGCTGCCTGTATGGTGACCTCTCTAAGGTCATGGGAAGAAGGTCATCAAAGAGCCCCAGTGGTCCCGGGTTATGACTATTGTTACATGGTTCTGTACCTTTGCCTCCTGATGTGGCTATTGTTGTTCTCAATCTAAGTTCTTTCCTGCCATCAGATTCAGTAAAAAGATGGTGGCACTGAGCCACGTGGGTGAGACCCAAATGCCTAGACTTGCTGGCCGCAAACTATCTTACTTAAAGCTCTCAGATCATTTCCTCTGTTATTCTGAGGTTGCAAACCTAACCAATGGGCCATCTGTGGCTCTGGGTTGTGTCTCATTTTAGCGTGCTTTTAAAAAATTTTTTGAATTAGTTGCCAACATCTAAAAGTTGGAAGATTTCACATTTAAAATATCCCTATTTCTAGCTTCCCTTAAAAATCCAAGAGTTCTGTCAATGTTGGGCCAGCATTTCTGCACAATGATAATCAGCTAGAGCAAAGTGGTGGCCACTCCATTTAGACAAGGCATGTGTTCTCTAATTCACCATATGCCACACCACTCCCTATTATCCTCCACCTGGTCCCTTCACTTATTTACAATCCCTGCATGGTTTGTCTTAGCATTTGAGTTGAAAACTTTACAATAAACATAAAGCCAGCACTAGGTTATGAGCTGTGCATTAAAGACCAGGGAATGCCCTCTCAGCAAGCCTCACTGATTATCCCTATAATGACCAAACTTATGCTTCCTCTGGTTATGGTTAAAAATGATACATAAGTGGCTGGAAACCTCCATCAGAGGGATAAACCTATCTCAGAAAGAGGAGATAGTTCAGGAGTTGAACTGTATGGGTAAGAGGGCATTGTGTTCAGAAATCAGGTTCCCAAGAAGAAAACATGCTAGAGACCACTTATAATGCTACTGTTGGGTGAGAAGATGGTATTTTGGGTATTTGTATCATCAGCTGGCTGTGCTTCCACTTTCCTTGACACATGTCAGGCACTTGACCAAAGGTTATCAAGTGCCAGCTAGCAGGACTTTTCAATACAGCTGTTAAATGTCATGGGGTATGATTTGACTCAAAGTATTCCCATATCCTTACAACAACAAACATGCTACAAAGGCTTCTATAGGATATGCAAATGTACTTGGAACTGAAACGTCCCTCTTGTATATTTCATGGCTAAGAGTGCTGAACTGAGATCCCCAGCTTCAGTACGCAGCACCTTTTCCTGTAAAGTTGCCTCAATACTGCTGGGAAAATCAATGATGAGACTGCCCTGGCCCATGTGCAAAGCCTGGTTCCAGCTGTGCGCAGATGCTCTGAGGGAGGGGCTGCTGTTGAATGCAACCCAAATGTGAGTTAGCTCAGGGAATCATGCCAGGAGAAGTCACGGTGGGAGGGCATCCACACCTCGGTGAGATAAAAGGGTATGGAACACTGAGATTCTCAGACAAAAGCCAAAGGCTCTTCCCTGAAGGAATCTTGAAGGCTCTCCTGACTGCTCCCTGAGGAATACTGCAAGGCTTGCACTCAAAAGGAGGAGGAATGTCCTTGGGGGCTTCGCTCTTGGTATCACTATTGTCCCAGCAATAAGCTGAGCTTGGATCAAAGGAGTGAAATGTTAGTTCCAGAGAAAGGGAAATTCCTTCCACTCCAGGACCTGGATGAAGTGACCTCTTAGAATCAAAATACTTCACAAGCCATGGAGTAAAATTAGTCACCTGGTAAAACCTGTTTACCATTCTCAAAATTAACTATATAAGGGACAATTTGTAATACCGGAATATCTCTTGCTTAATTGAGAGGAGAGAGAGCCTCAGGTATGAATAACCTTTCTCTACCTTCACCCCCTCCCTGCACTTCAAAATACTTGTCTTTATATTCAGCATATTTTCCCCTTTTTGATTCTTTTTATTCTTTTCCAATGTTTGAAATATCTGAAATAAGAAAGCGTAGAGATTATCAAAACTGTGTACCCACCACCCAGTATTAACAATTTATTACATTTTGATATCTTCTTTCCAAATTTTTGAGAGAAATAATACATGACACCTATGGTTGTGAGCCCATATGAATGCATCCATGATCCTGTTCCTAATCTAATCCCTCACCAGAGGTAATCACTGCCCTGAAATAGATGAGGATCATTTCCAGGCATCTTTTAATAACTTGCCTGCAGAGGTATATATCTGTAAGAAAATTGCCTAAGTTTAAATTTTAAAACAAGGGATGTTTTTTTCTAGATTTATCCACATTAAGACGTGTAGTTCTCATTCATTAATTGTAACTGATGGAGTCTACCATGTGACTATACTACAAATTATTTGTCTGTTCTACTAACTGACACTTATTTCCATTCTGTCATTACTCCAAAAAAAGTTGCAATAAATATTATTACACAAGTCTCTTTACGTGCATGTGGGAGAGTTTCTCTAGAGCAGCAGTTGGCAAACTTTTCCTGTAAAGGCCCAGATAATAAATACTATTTTAGGCTTTATACAAATCATACGGTCTCTGTTGCTGCAACTAAATTCTGTCATTGTAGTCTGAAAGCAGCCATAGACAACACAGAAACAAACAAATGTGTTTCAATAAAGCTTCAATGGCAAAAACAGACAGGAACCAGATTTGGGCCTTGGCCCACAGGCCACTGTTTGCTGACCTCTAGAGGCTTGTTACTCAAACTATGGGCACGTAGACCAGCATCAGCATCAGCTAGGAGTTTGGTAGAAATGGAGACTCTTAGACCTCAGTGAATCAACATCTTCATTTTAACATGTTCTTCAGGTGATTTCTATGCACAAAAAAATGTTTCAGATGAATGGCTTTAGAGGATATCCCTATAGTTTAGTGTATAGAAATCCTTCACTGTATTGCTAAACGTTTCCCCAAAGTGATGGGACCAACTCATATTTCTATGATCACTAAATGGATGAACGTCTTACCCTGTCTCCCCATATATGATATTATCTGATGTGTGGTAGATGTTATCTTCTTGTAGCTTTAAGGTGCATTTCCCTGATTACCGCTGAGGTTCACATCATCTCAATTGGAGTTCCCTGTTCTGTGAAGTGTCTCTTCCTATACTTTCTTCATTGTGTTGTGTGTGTGTGTGTGTGTGTGTGTGTGCGTGTGTGTTATACATGTGTGTGCATTATATATATTATGTGTGTATATGTGGATATATATTACCTATATAATAATATTATATAATAATATATAATATGTACATACACATACTATATATATCTACACACACATACATACATTGTATATAAGTTGGTCTTTTTTATTTGTGGGAGTTTGTTATTTATTCTGCATGTAAATTCTTTGTTGGCTGTATGCATTGGAATTATGCTCTCTCAGTCTATGGTTTATCTTTTACGTTTGTATATGGTATCTTATATAGATTTTTAAAAATTAATGTAGACAAATGCATTAATCTTTCCCTTTATGTTATTTATAATCTGTATCTTAAGATTTTCTCCCCTCAATGTCAAAGCATATACTCTTTTCCTCTAAAAGTACTATATTTAACAATCTCTCTTAGAGAAGAATTCCAAAAATTTATGTAGAGTCTCCTCACTCAAGGAAATGGAGCTTAACTCCCCACCTTGTGTTCTGTGTTTATCAGCTTACTTCCAAAGAGTATGGCAAGGGGAAAATGTAACTTTACAGTGGAGAATCCTGGTCTCAGCCAGGTGATCAGGGCTAGCATATTCAATGATGCCATGTGATAAGCATGATATGATGTGATGAGGGCAGCATGCATCTCTGTGGTCTTCTTCCCCAAAACTCACGACCCCAACCAACAAGATTAAATTGGGAGGCATTCTGCATAAAATCTGACCTCAAAACTGTCCAGGTAATCAAGGACAAGGAAAGTCTGAGAAACTGTCACAGATCAGATGAGGTTAAAGAACCATGATAACTAAATGTAATGTGGTATTCTGGATGGGATTCTGAAACAGAAAACAGACATTTGAGGAAAAACTGGTGAAATCAGAATGAAGTATTGAGTTTAGTTAACAATAACATGCCAAAGTTGGCTTCTTAGTTGTGACAAATGTGTCATGGTGATTTAGGATGATTACAATAGAGAAAACCGAGTGAGAGGTATAAGAGAATTCTCTGCATTCTCGTTGCAACGTTCCTGTATATCTAAAAGTATTTTAAAACAAAAACCTTATCTAAAGCAAAAAGTTCTACTTTTAAATTTCACCCAGAATTTATAATTTATTGTGTGGCTGGTATGAGATTATTTTTCCTCATGTGGTTTTATTGAATAAATTCTCCCTTTCATACCGATTTGCAATGACACATCAAAAATACACACATAGCCAGACATCTTTCTGTTTGTCTATCTATATATCTACATACATACACATGTATGTTTTCTGAGTGCTAAAAAACTATTATTATACTTTGGCCTATTTGTCTCCCCATCTTAATTACTAGAACTTTATAATACGTCTTTTTGTCTATGAGAGCAAATCTCCTCAACCCTCTTTTAAAAAAATACCTTGGCTATTCTTTGTCTTTCATTCTCTCATATAAATTATAGAATAAGCTTATCAAGCAAGTGTCTTCAAAAACCCTGCTGGGATTTTTATTGGGAGTGTATTTAATTTATAAACTTGGGGGATAATCAACATCTTCATTATATTGGTTCTTCCTATTTATGAACAAGATATATGCTCCATTTACTCATTCTTATTTTATACTCTTAATATTGTCTTGTATTTTCTAGAAGATATTGCATATCCTTTGTAGAATTTATAGTTTTTTGCCTTTTTTTATTTCATTTTTGCTATTGTAAGTGTGATTTGTTTTCAGTTAAATTTTCTAACTGTGTTTAGGGAATATATTAATTTGTGTTTACTGATCTTGTATTAGTAACGTTGCTGAGCTCTTTAACTTGTTCTAGCTTTATAAATACCTTTTGATATTCTATGTAGGATGATCATATCATTCACGAAAAGATGGTCGTATGTCTTTCCACAATTCTTATATTTCTTTTCTTTTCTTATTGCATTGGGTAGAATATCCAGAACATTGTTGAGTGAAAGTCAGGATAACAAACATCTTTATTATTAAATGTTTTTTTTTTTCTACATGGTTCATAATGTTGGATTGTAGTTCATTTTGAGTAGGAAGGGGTTTTTTTCCCCTCTTTTCCTTTTGTGCTCAGTCATCATTGTCTAACGTTTTTGGTGTTGTTGTTGTTATTGCTGCCTCCACCAAGGCTCTTAGAACTTCAATTCCAAACCCATCCTATAATGATGGCCTGGGGCCCCTAAAGGGTGATACCATTTTAAAATAAAAAGCTGCTGAAAACAAAAAGTTCTACTTCTAAATTTCAACCAGAATTTATAACTTATTTTGTGACTGGTATGAGGTAATAATATAACTTTATTATTCCTCATGTTGAATAGTTTCTCCCTTCCATACTGATTTGCAATGGGATATAGCAGAACAGTCTTCAGCTAGGTGCGTGGCTTAAGTCAGTTCATCATCTCATGGTTACATCTTTACCTCTCTCCCCTACCTCCTTAGGTTCAGAGATTCCTATTAGCTGTACTCTCAGATAGGGGTTGGCAACACTATTTTTTTCAGACTCTTTTCATCAGTGTGGAAGCCTGTCCCCAACCCATGGCTTCAAGCAGTGATTCTAGCCCTGATCCCTTGACAATCTGGACCACATATAGTTGTGCAGGACGCTTGAGAGCTAAATTTCTGTCCTTACTTTTTGCCTCCAGACTTGGAGCCCAGCCTGAGAATGAATGTAGCTCTGCTCATCAACCTTTTGTTTCTGTACTATTTCTGACCCATCAGGTTACTTATCTTGCTCTTAGGCCCACATAGCTGGGTCTTGGGCTCAGCTATGTGTTCTTATATTTTTCTGTCTCTGCAATGTGTTTGGAGCAGAGGAGGTGCACTAAAGCATGAACCCACTGCACCATCTTGACCACAGCCTGATTACTTTCCTTTCTTTTGGTATTAGAGAAAAATGTATTTTCTTTTTTTCTTTAACTGGTGCCTTCAATCCTATCTCCAACTTCTTTCCTCAATTATTTCCTATCTCTCCAGCATCTTCCATAAATCCTGTTCTATTCCCCTTTCTGCAGAAATCTACATATGGTCATCTCTATCTTTTGGTATGTGCTCATGTACCAAATCCATGTGTGTCCACATTCCCAGTCTCTCACCTAGTAAATGATGGAGCAATGTCCTCCACTGTACATACCATCTGCTATCATCCCATTTCCTTAGTTCCTTTGGATACCAACATTTTGCATGATCCAATTCCAACTATAACTCCAGTATCTCACAGATCTTTAATGCTTAAATTCCCATAATCCAAGTTCTATTCCCTCCACAGAAACTGACCTCTTGAAGGTCACCAATGGTTAGTCCATAACTAGATTTTCTCCATTCCTCTTCACCTTGGTCATTCCACAGAGTGTGGTATCTCAACCATCCCACATCTCCCATGACACTTATAATACTGTGTCATCTTTCTACCTTTCTGCTCCTGTTCTTTCTGCTGGTTTCTTTTCCTCCACCTGTACCTATGGTGGTGTCTCAAGGATCAGTCCTTTCACCCTTGGTTACTCAGAGTGGTTCTTGGACCAGCAACAGCAGCATCACCTGAGAGCTTTCTAGAAATGAGGACTCTCAAGCTCTTACTCCAAACCTAGTGAATCAAAACCTGTATTTTAACAGAATCCTCAGGTGATTATAGTGTGGGAATGCTGTTCTAGCCATCTTCTCTCCATCTCTCTCTCTCTCTATCTCCTTGTACAATCCATCATTAATGTCCACATCCAGGGGTGTGACGTCTAACTCTTTAACTCCAGCCAAGAACTTTCTTCTAAATTCCATTCGCATGATGCCAACTGGCTACTTGGCATTTCCATTATTGTGCATCATAACCACAAACCCAACATTTCTATAATCCCCATCCCAAACAATTTCCCTTCCTGATGGGCCAATTCTTTAAAATCTCTACCATGCTTATAATCACCTAGGCACAAACTATTGGAATCATCCTCATTTCTTGCCAGTGTCTTTCTAATTTCCCATATCTAATCAAGCATCAGGTTTCAATACTTGTTTTGCAGTATCTCACGTACACATGCTTTTACTAGATTCCCCACTTCAGCAAAGCATGGCAGAAAGATCTGGAGACAGATTGACTGGCTATCAAATTCCTGTTCTACTACCTACCAGGTATGTGTGACTTTAAAACCTTAAGTAAATTACCTAAATTCTCAGAGCCTTGATTTCCCTTTCTGTAAATTGGAAATATCATAATCTATCTCGCAGGTGCTGTTGTGATTTAAAAAAAAAAAAGGATCAGGTCAAAGTCTGGCACATGAAACAGATGATTAACAAGTATCGGTTTAGGCTTCCTCAACCCCCATTTCGATTTTAAGGCCACTGTTTTGGGGCTTTGTAATACATTCCTCTGATTCCAGTCCCTAGGTTAAGCTTTCTGACACACCATTGTCAAATTATGTCGCTAAAACATCACGTTCACCAATCCGCCACCCTGTTCAGGGGCCAACACAGATTGAAAGTGCCTTTGTATGAATCCCAGATGGCTTAGGCTGCCATCCTGATCTTGCCACACCCTGTTTTCAGCCAGATATTCTGCCCTTGTCACCCACTCCTCCCCTATTCACAGTCTCTGGTTAGATAAACTCTAAGCTGACCATATCTTACAGTTTTTAGTTTCCGTCCTCACTTCCATGGTATTGTGCTGTCCTGAGTGTTTATCTTCTAACTTATTTTCCCCATCCAATTCCCATGAATTCTTCAATAACCAGCTCAAATCTCACTGTCTGTATAAGTCATTTGGCAGTTAATTGTGACTTTCTGTGTGATATTTCTTCTCCTATTATCTGGAACTGTTTTAAATATAATATACAACAGTGAAACTATTCATGGATATATTTTTTTCATTTCTCAGTAAGATCATTTTTTAAGAAAACCTAATGACTAGTATTTATAAGCATTTACACATGCCCAGACAATGAGTGAAGTACTGTGCATGGACTTCCTCATCTAACCTTCACAGCATCCCTATGAGGGGAAAACTGTTATGGTCCCTAGTTTGTGGATGAAGAGAAAAAGGAGTGAAGATGTTCAGTAACTCATGCCAAGTTGCCCTGTGAATAAGATGCAGCGCCATCTTGAATCTAGGCTTTCTCATTCCAGCTCTTGTGCTATATTGAATTGTGCTATATTAACCCCTCTGCTATACTGAAACCAAATCAGGAAGCACTTCCAACAGCTCCCCCTATTTCTCACCTGATAGACCAGCATTTTAGAGAATAGAAAACTTATTTTCTAGAACCGTGTGATATGACTCGTGTGTGTGTGTGTGTGTGTGTGTGTGAATCTGTATTAACAATATGCCACATTATTTTGAAGTTCTACTATAGTATCTTGGCATTTACAGAGCATTTCTTCTTCCAAAACTTTAAATGATTATGTTAACCTTACAATAACTCTGTTAGGTAAGGAAAGAGAAAAAAAATTATCTTAACATCAATGCCTCCTTCTTGATCATGTGGCCCACCCAGAACACAAGTCCTCAAGTCTATCTGCTATCCCAGGGTGCCTGACTTTCCTCAGGGTCATGGACATTTTGTTTAGGCTCCAATGAGCAAAAGGCAAAGGCCTGAGTCTAGCAGGAAATGTAATCAATAAAGTCCAAATCCCTGAGTGGTATAAATTTTAAGCAGATTATCTTAGAGTAGGGTATGGCTAATAGGATCAGGTAGCTGGTGCATTCTAAATTTATAGCCCTAACAATTAAAGAATATAAACCTATGAGTTGCTTTTCTGACTTGGAATTCCTATGATTAGTGATAATGATGAAGGTGTTGAAAATAATGATGAAGGGAAGGATGAAAAGAAGACACACAAGAAGGGTCCCACCGTGTGTCTCTATAGAGCTATGGTTCTTAACCTTTCTTGGGGCTTGCTCTTTTTAACTGGAGGGAAGCATCATACACACAGAGACACACACACAAAAAGACTCTTTCATTTTGGGCAGTGGCGGTGTCATGGTCTAGCTAGGATCCAGATTAAGAGTAGTAGATAGATGCTATACTGGTCAGAAAGCATCAGCACTTTGCAATGACAGACACTGGCAAATGCAGATTCAAATCCCTGCTTTCATTGTGCTCCAAATCTCCAAATTGCCAACACGTATTGAGGGGTCTCCTGTGCTCACAGGCACTATGTTCAGAGGTGGGAAGGGGAATACCAAGATGAGTAAAACCCAGTGACTACCCTAGAGAAACTTAAAATCCAGTGCCACGTACGTGAAGGCTAGACCTTTCTAAGCTTACCTAGCAATAACTTTTGCAAATACCTGAGTAGCAATTTTCCAAGAGCAAAAAAAGAAAAGGAAGTGTACAGTCAACTAGGATCTTAAAATAAATTCTTATAATGTGGGATCTACTCTAGTAAGTGTTGAGAGAAAGGTACCCACCCAGAGCTGTGGGAGTTCAGTGGGGGAGCAATCCCATGCGAGAGGAGGAGAGGGGGTGGGAAAGATGGTCACTAGGCAGAAATGCGTGGGGGGCATTGCAAATGGTGGGAGCAGCATGGGTGAGGTATAGCGAATGGGGGATTGTTATGGGTTGATTTGTGCCCCCGCAAAAGATAACTCCGCTACTTCAGAATGTGACCTTATTTGGAAACAATATCTTTGCAGATGATCAAGTTAAGGTGAAATCATTAACACTGTCAATCAACTGTATTTCAATTAAAGAAAAAAAAAGATGAAGTTACTAGGGTAGGCTCTAATCTAATATGACTCTCCTTATAACAGGGGAAATATGGACACACAGATACACACACACACACGCACGCACACACACACACACACACAGTAAGAATGCCATGTGAACCCGAAGGCAGAGACTCAGGTGATGCGTCTACAAGGAATGCCCAAGATTGCCAGCAAAATACCAGAATCTAGGAGATACACACACAACAGATATTTTCTTAGTGCTTTCAGGGGGAGCATGGCCCTGCCTACAACTTGCTCTTGGATTTCTGGCCTCCAGAGCTGTAAGACAATAAATTTCTATCGTTCTAAGATGGCAAGTTTGTCGTACTTTGTTATAGCAGCCCTAGGAAACTAAAAACAGGGCTTTTTTTTCCCCAGAGAAGCACAGTATAATTTGGCTGGAACACAGCAGGAATAAGGGAGAAATGGGGAACCAGCTCAGCAGGGGACATTAGGAAAACAGGGTTGGGCGCTTTTTGTGGGTAATCTTATAAAATTGTGACACCCCCAATCAAGGGACGGTACTTGGGCTGCCCTATGGAAAGAATTTAGAAATTGATGGACAGATAGCTGAACACAGACAGATAGATAAACAAAGACTGATGAGGGATCAATAGGTATGGTATAAGTGGATACATGGATATGAGATTTAGATTCAATGACGTATCAGTGAATGACAATGATCTTTCTACTTAATGTTAAAAATCAATTTCTAAATGTTGAATCCTGTTTCCCACTTTCAAAACAATGTCACACAGGCTCGGGAGAACAAAAATCTTATAAATTTACAGGAGTTACACACCTGGAAAAGCAGTCCCAGGGACAGGGAGCCCCCGCTCAGGCAGACACACTCAGCCCGCACTTAGCAACTCTAGGTGACAGCTGTGGGGCACCTCCGCCCTTAGGGACCTTGGCTGAAACAGCCAGGTGTAAACAGAAAGGACCTCATGCCTTAAAAGCAGGACCAGAAGAGCATTAGGGCCTTCTGAGGAATTAACTAGAGTGGGAGACGACCTCCTCAGAGCAGATTGCATCTGCTGGATGGAGATGGAGGCTGGAAGGAGAGAGAAGATTTCTTTTTTTTTTTTCTTTTTTTTTAAATTAATTTTTATTGGAGTATATTTGCTTTACAAAGTTGTGTTCGTTTCTGCTGTGCACCAAAGTGAATCAGTTATAGGTATACATATAACCACCGTTTTTTAGATTTCCTTTCCATTTAGGTCACCACAGAGCATTGAGTAGAGTTCCCTGTGCTATACAGTAGGTTCTCATTAGTTATCTATTTTATACATAATAGTGTATATATGTCAATCCCAATCTCCCAATTCATCCCATCCCCCTTTCCCCCCTTGGTAACCATAAGTTTGTTCTCTATATCTGTGTGAGAGAGAAGATTTCTGAGAAGATGGGAAGGAAAAGTTATTTCCGGCAGAAAGAACCACTTGAGTGATGGTCTTAGTGGGGAGGTACAAGATACGTCTGCGGAGTGCAAGGAGGTCCTATTGGGAAATAAATGGAGATTAGCTTGGGGCAGATGATGAAGGAACTTCAGGGGCTTGAGCAATGGATGAGTTCGGATAAATGTGAGAGAGGGGATGAGTGGAGAGGTAGGGCAGGGGCCTGCAAGCTTTTTCTGTCAAGGGCCAGATAGTAAGTATTTCTGGCTTTCCAGGCCATACGGTCTCTGTTGCAACTACTCAACTCCGCCAGCATCACGTAAAAGCTGCCACGGACAGTAGGTAATGAATGAGCGTGGCTGTGTTCCCATAAACTTTATTTATGGACACTGAAATTTGAATTTCATATCATTTTCACGTGTTACAAAAGATGATCGTTCTTTTGATATTTTCCTACCATTTGAAAATAAAATGATTCTTAGTTCCTGAGCTGTCCAAAAAAGCAGGTGGTGGGCTAGACCAGGCCCGCATGTTATAGCGTGCAGACCCCTGGGTTAAAGGGTGACTGAAGCACAGGCGGACAGTGGTCAATTAGGATTGGGATCACGAAAGGAGAATCAAGGAGATGGATGCCAGAGATATGCAAAGATATCTTATGCAAATCCGGCATTTCACATCTCATTAAATGTGGGAGGTGGGAGAGGAGGTGGGGTCTAGGCAGCCCCAGGGCTCTCCAGCGTGACTGATCACAGGACCATTGGCGACACTGCAGAGCACCTGAAAAGG
Source organism: Balaenoptera acutorostrata (assembly GCF_949987535.1). Lineage (NCBI taxonomy): Eukaryota > Metazoa > Chordata > Mammalia > Artiodactyla > Balaenopteridae > Balaenoptera > Balaenoptera acutorostrata. The sequence goes on along the minus strand of NC_080066.1, from coordinate 40,245,399 downwards.
AGTAGGTGTGGGAGAGCAGGTGATGCTTTCAGAACAAGCCCAGAAGAGCATCCTGCAACCCTTAAAGGAAGTGTAGCAACATTTGGAATCGGAATTAGGAACCTTACACTCTTGATTTTATTTCATCAGACCGGAAGCAAGACACTTGTCCTTAAGTGATGTTCCTCAAGCAATGCACTACTGCACACAGGGTAATTCTCAGCTCGAAGCTCTGTAGTCTACTCCAGTCAGAGTAGAGCTGCTTTAGATAGGACAAGATCAGTGGAAGAACTGAGACTAAGTTAGGTCAATTTATTGCAGAAACTTTGTGCATTGATGAATTCTTTGGGGATCTCCCTGTGCCTATCATCCCCCAAGCACACCAGCTGGCTTAGGAGGCAGGAGATATGATTTTTAGGCTCTGGACTCTCACCATAGTTAACTAATTCAATGCTTTAGGGGCCCTGTTTCCTCTTCTAATGAGGAGGAGACTATCTTTCTTGCTTGAGGAGCAAAGAGAAAGGTGTAATTGCCCTGACTGTTTAACACGGCAGCGTGGTAAAGGGAATAAGCAAATCCTAAATTTCACCTCTTGTTCTGCCAGCAACCAGGTGTGGGTCACACACAAGTGATGTCACCCCCTGAGCTCAGGCTTTCCACTGTATAATAAGGATAATTTTACTTCCCTTGGAAGCCCAAGGGGTTACAAATATGTACGTGAAATGCACAGGGCGGTGCCTGGCCACAAGCAAAATGAATTAGATTCTAATTCCAAACGTGACCCATAGGCAATGTGCAATGATGAAGCCACAGATGCCCTAGGAAGAGAGACAAGGCAGTGAAATGATGAGACATTGGGTTTGAACTCAGTTATAGAATCTCTTAATCCTACAAATCCTTCAAAACTCCCAGGCAATGAGTGTGAGGACAGTTATATTCTTATCATCCTGGGTCACCCTTCTCAGCTTTATTATTCCACTAAGTCAACAGGCTCTGGAAGGTATTCCATCTGCAAATATACACCCAGACAGACACAGAGAGTTGAGGGGTGCATGATGTTTTTATATGACTGCATTTTGGCAGGTCATGTGTTCTTAATTCCCAAAACACCACCCTTCCCTATTGTCACAACAGGCCATGTCACACTTTATGTAACCACCAGGGCTCCCAAAGCATTTGAATGTGAACTGGAATCAGACTGTACGAATCATCATGTTTTCGCCCACTGTAAAGACCTTACTCCTCCCCAAGTATCAAATGTGATCAAGTCTTACCATTATCTTAACATCTAGTACTTTTGATGGAGACGTGTGCTTTGATACCTAAGGGAAAGATACGAAATTGGGGTACTTTTCCTTCGTAAGACACCTGAGGTCATGGTTTCTCCAGAGATGTGCTATAAGCACTTAGATAAAACCTGCACCTCTTCTGAACACTTGTGGACCCCAAAGTCCGTGTCATCCCATGCAATTTGTACCAGTGGCAGAAGAATGAGAACTAGACAGGCAAGCAGATAGCCTGACCCTGAGAGACAGGGAAGGCTCATGACCTCTCTAAGCTTCAGTTTTTCAATCTATAAAATAGAAATAAAACGTTTATACCTTCTCCCTCACCAGGCCATTATGAACTTTAAATAAGAGTCTGTCGGAGTCTGCCTTGAAAGAGTACAGGATTTCTTAGTCTCTACCTTACTGACATTTGGGGCCAAATAACTCTTGATTATGGGCAGCTGTTCTGTGTATTGTAGGATGTTTAGCACCCCTCTCCTCACTAGATGCCAGTAGCGCCCTCCATCCCATTGGGACAACCAAAAATGTCTCCAGACATTCTCAGACGTCCCCTGGGGTGGGGGGCAGAGTCATCCATGATGGAAACCACTGTTGCAATGTGTTCTATACCAGTAGAGGACCTCACCACCCCCTGTACTTCAGGAACTGGAGGAATCAGGATCCTTAATGCCAACTAAAATTCTGTCTTCAGCCATAACATATTCTGATGCTCCCCAAAGCCATGGACCATTAATAGGACTGAGAACATCATGGCTGCCTGCCGTGATGTGTGTGCCCTGGCTGTCGGCAAGGGGGTCAAGGACGCCTTGGCTGCGTGAGCTGTGGGGTGGTGGCCACGCTGGGAGCGGATGCTTACGCAGTGGTGGTGAGTGCTACGGCCAGGCAGGCAAACAACCCATACTGGAGTCTTAGGAGTGAGCTTAGTACAATTATATGAGTTCATGTCCTGACGCAGTTTTTTAATCCATAAACTCATTGCCAACCACCTCTTATTATACCATATTAAGGGATTTAATCACTTTTAATCAGAGTCTTTCCTAGATGACCAGAAACAGAAACTAGAGAACCTTCAATAAGCATTACGCCAACCAAGAGTAATACAGATTCCATGGGAGCAATCTCCCATGCTGCAGTCATGCTAATTAAGGCCCCCAGAAGAGTCAAGATAAAAATGTCAAATGAGATTTGTTCTGGATTTCAATGATTTCTGGCCTCACATGATCAAGTTCCAATAAGCCTGAGAAGAAAAGCCTTAGTGGGAGGTGGGGGTGGGATGGGAGGTGTGCTGGCTGGCTGTGAAAGCTGACCTGCAAGACCCCAGTGTGATATACTGGGATGGAGAAGGAAATTCCATCAATCCTCAGCAACGGAGTTCCCCAAAGGCTCCCCTTTTCCAGGCAATGCTGGGTCTCCCCAGAGTAAGACCAGGCTCCATGGGTGCTTCTAAAAGCTTCTCTCCTCCACCCACCCACTTTGTGAAGTGGGTTTGGGCATGAAGCCACTGACTTGCATCAAGGGGATATTTTAACCAACATTCCTAAGAGGTGCACCATTGGATCTATTTTCAGGTTGCTGGTGAGTGTAATTCTGCACCCCACACTCTGCTCTTTATGTGGTGCTATGGGAGAAGCTTCTGTTAGACCACAACATTTGCAAACGTTATTCTTCCTCTGAACAGCAGCCTGTAACCTAAAATATTTACCTCTGTGCTTTGGCCATTAGGATGCCTGGAGCCAAATCTGCAAGCTTCTTCCATCATCAGGCACTTAATAGTCTGATCTTGCCACTAGTTTTATTTTATTTCCTTATACTTATTCCCCCTATTTCCAGATATTATCATTCCTTTCATTCATCTTGTTGCACTGCCTGTGTATAGTTTTGCAAACCATCTCTAACACTTTTTGCAATGAGACAGAATATCACTGAATAAATAACATGTAGACGTTTTCCCTTCTCCCATGTAAATTTCATTTCCCCATGTATTGAGCTATATAGATATTTCTCTGGGAGGGACACAGTGGTCACATCATATAAAGCTGCTGTGGGTATGGGATTGATGAGTAGCTGAACTGGGAGAGTTCACCTCCAAGATTATAGCTCTGACACCTTGGATTGGCTCATGGAAGTCTGAACTCAGATGAGGAAGATGGCATTGGGACAGACAACAGAGGCTTACTGGAGAATGCAAATGACCCTTAGAGAGAGAAAAAGAGAAAGAAGGAGAGAGAGAGACTTTTATATTGTATTATAATATGATTCAATAGAACGAGACAATTTCTCTCTGAGACCCTACTCAAAAATATTGATTGAAATGCTGATTTTTATCAGTGGCTGATCCACAGACTTGGGGATTCTAAGTATGCAGAACTCAGACTTCTTGGTGTTATGATGGTCCTATTCAAGTCATGTGGATATAGGCTTTCTGTTGCTCCCAGTGGGATAACAGAGGAGCCCTGAGTGGAAGTCACAGGATTCAGGCACAGCTAAGGACTAACATTTGGTGGATATGTACCAGTATGTTCACTGTTCAAATGCGAAGTATGTCCACACCAGTTGGTAACTAGCCACTGCGTTGAGTGGCCAGACCTTCAACACCATTGAGCCAGCCCCGGTCCCTCCTCTGAGAATCTCTGCAATTCATCAACAGGGCCCCATGCAAGGTCGGGTGTACACATCTGTTCAAACTGGGCAGCGTCCATGTAAGTTCGGGGTTTTTTTCAGAATTTTTTTTGAGATCTAATATACATACAGTAAAATTCACTTTTTAAAATTGTATAATTCAGTGGGTTTTAGTATATTTCAAAAAGTTGTACAACTATCTCCCTATGTAATTCCTGAACATTTTCATTATCTTCCCACCCAAAAAATTAAAAAACCCAGAAAAAAATCCACACCCATTAGTAGTCACTCCCCACCCCTCTCTCACCTCAGCCCCCATCAACCACTAAACTACTTTCTGTTACTATGGATTTGCCTATTCTGGATAAATCATATAAATGGAATCATAAAACATGATTTTCACGTCTGGCTTCTTTCACGTAGCATAATGCTTTCAAGGTTCATCCATGTAGTCACACGTATCAGTTCTTCGTTCCTTTTTATGGTTCAATAATATTCCATTGTACAGATATACCATATTTTTAAAAATCCGCTTTTCAGTTGATGGACATTTGCACCGTTTCCACTTTTTAGCTATTATGAATAATCCTGATATGAACTTTAACGTACAAGTTTTTTCACAGACATGTTTTTAATTCTCTTGAGTATATCACTAGAAGTGGAGTTGGTGGGTCACATGGTAACTCTATGTTTAATGTTTTGACGAAATGCCTGTTTTCCAAAGTGCCTGCACCATTTTACCCTCCACCAGCAATATATGAAGGTTCCTATTTCTCCACATCCTTACCAACACTTGCTGTTGTCCAACTTTTTGATTCTAGCCATCCTAGTGGGTGTGAAGTGATATTTCAATATGGTTTTGCATTTCCCTAATGGCTAATGATGTTGAGCCTCTTTTCATGTTATTATCGGCCATTTGTATATCTTCTTTGGGAAAATATCTATTTAAATCATTTGCTTATTTTTCAGTTGAGTTATCTTTTTATTGAGTTGTAAACGTTCTTTATATATCCTGGAATAACTCCCTTATCCAATATGATTTGCAAATATTTTCTCCCATTCTGTGGGTTGTCTTTTTGCCTTCTTAACAGTGCCCTTTTGGAGCACAAGAGTTTTCCTTTTTTTTTTTTTTTTTTTTTTAAATTAATTAATTATTTATTTATTTTTAGCTGTGTTGGGTCTTCGTCTCTGTGCAAGGGCTTTCTCTAGTTGCGGGAAGCGGGGGCCACTCTTTATCGCGGTGCGCGGGCCTCTCACTATCACAGCCTCTCTTGTTGCGGAGCACAGGCTCCAGACGCGCAGGCTCAGTAGTTGTGGCTCATGGGCCCATTTGCTCCGCGGCATGTGGGATCTTCCCAGACCAGGGCTCGAGCCCACGTCCCCTGCATTGCCAGGCAGACTCTCAACCACTGCGCCACCAGGGAAGCCCAAGAGTTTTCCATTTTGATGAAGTTCAATGCATATATTTTTTCTCTTGTTGCTCATGCTTTTGGTGTCATATCTAAGAAACCATTAACTAATTCAAGGCTACAGAGGTTTGCACCTATGTTTTGTTCTAAAAGGTTAATAGTTTTAATCCTTACATTCAGGTCTTGGATCCATTTTGAGTTAATTTTTGTATATGGTGTGTGGTAGGGGGTTCAACTTCATTCTTTTGCATGTGAATATCTAGTTGTCTCAGCACCATTGTTGAAAAGACTATTATATTCCCATTGAATCATCTTGGCAACTTTATTGAAAACCAACTGAACATAAACGTAAGGGTTGATTTCTGGACTCTCAAGTCTATTCCATTGATTTATATGTCTGTCTTTATGCCAAGTACCACACTGTCTCAATTACTGTACCTTTGTAATAAGTTTTGAAATTGAGGAGTTTAGGTCCTACAACTTTGTTCTTTTTCAAGATTTTTCAGCTATTCTGAGTCCCTTGCATTTCCATACACATTTTAGGATCAGTATGTCAATTTCTGCAAAAAAAGGGCAGCCTGGATTTTTGATAGAGATTGTGTTGAATCTGTAGATCAACTTGGGGAGTATCTTAGCAATATTAAGTCTTGCAATCCAAAACCTGCAATAGTTGTTAAATGAAAATAATATTTGAAAAAAATAAAGTTAAAAAGTATAAATAGGGAATTCCCTGGTGGTCCAGTGGTTAGCACTCCGTGCTTTCATTGCTGAGGGCCTGGGTTCAAACTCTGGTCAGGGAACTAACATCCTGCAAGCCACACAACGCAGCCAAAAGAAAAAAAAATGTATAAATATTTACACATTGATATAATAATGGTCCATGGGAGGTTGTGAACTCCCCATTACGAGAAGTATTTACAGAGAACGTTGATAATTTTGGCCAGGTGCAGTGTAAAAGGGATTTCCTCTATATGAAGGATATCGTTCCTTTCAAAGTAAAAATCTAAGAGCTGGATTTTTTTGAGTTTTCTCCACTCCTCAAGCTATAAAGAATTCAGGATCATACACGAAACTATGCTGCCATAAAATCTCAAAGGACAGACATAAGTTCAGGCAAGGATGGATAATGGAAGACCTGTTCAAGACATTTCCACTAGCAACCTGACTCTGCCCTAACTGCCCTCAAAGAAATGGTGAATCTGTTGATAGTGTTTATGTATGCTGACACTCATCCCTGCTGGATGAGGTTGCCAGGAATTACAGGAAGATGGGGGGGCCCTAACCCAACCAATACCCATCTACCACTAAACTAGGGACTGCCAGTTGGGGAATCTACAGGATCTCTGCTTTAATCTTTAGATTTTTTTTTTTTATATATATAAATCCTGGAGTAACAAAGCAAAGCAATAGACAAATACATGTACAATTTCATTGTTAACCTCATGTTGAAATGGAGAGGAACAGTTTTACAAAAGTAAGACCCAAGAAAAACCTGAGAGGCTATGCAAAAACAACAGCAACAACAAGTTATTGGAAGCCCAGAGAAAACAAGACTCTTATGAATCAAAATACCCAGGTTCTTAAAAACCAACAACAAAAAAATAAAAACCAGCATGACTAACCGGGTAAATCTCAGCCTATCACAACAACTAGAGCATATTTAAAAACACAAACAAAAAAGCAGACTCCCCAAGTAAAGAGAAGAGGAAGGAAGCCCAGAGAGCTTGGCAAGCAAGCCCAAACCAGACATTAAATGAGTCCTCAACACTCAAATGGCTTTTGAAAAACCCTCCAAGCCCAGGGAGAAGACTTTAAATCTACCAAGTGCATCATGACAGCATGTGAATCCTTAGTTCCACCCAATAATCACAGAGCAAACCATAGGGCTAGGGTTGAGAAGGCAGCAAAGGAGATAAAGTCAATGAATTATGTGACTAATTCTTTACTGAGGCAATCAAATGCTAGCCACTCTCTTGTCTTTTGAGGCAGAATAATGTGGAACACAAACAGAATGTTCTGGATCTAACTGACAACTCTATGGAGATAAGTTGGAAGGTCTCAAAGCAGCCACCTCTAGGCTTTGAAGCAACTCTATGAACTTGTAGAACTATTGACTAAACCATTCATATACCTCATGGAAACTGTAAGTCCATGTGCTTCACAGCTTCCTTGAAAAAATCTTAACTGGCATGTTCTGGGGACTTACTGTGTACTAGATGCTGTTCTGAGCACCTGCCAGGTTTTAGTTCCTTTACAACACATAACTCCAAGACGCAGGTACCATATTGGTCTAATTTCTAATGAGAAAACCGAGGTGCAGAGAGAGCTTAAGTAACTTTCCCAATGTTACACTGTCCCTAGGAGGCAGAGATGAGATTTGAACCTAGGTGAGATTTCTCCAGAAGCCACACACCTTAACTACAACAATACTCTGGTCCTCTGGGAAGCAAGAGGACCACATAACACATCTTCAACCAGGGAATCACTCATTGCCTAAGCCAATATAACATATGGAGGAATAAACACTTTCTCCATAAGGAAAAGTTAAACCTGATGAAAATCCTCAAAGGAGTAAATAGGCATAAGGGTGTGGAGAACCAACTGCTATGATATATTTGGATTTTTTTTTTTTTGGCACTAAGATTATCCACCCCATGGCTATTTTTAAAATGGAAATCTCCATGGTAATTGAGGAGATATGCTGTCATGGATGGGAAACTGGTCAGAGTCTCTTGGAAATCTTTCCTCAATCAGAGCAGAATCTCTTGCGTCAGGGCCACATAAGAAAAAAGAGACAGGAGAACAAGTATCTTCCCTAGCCTATCTAGCTTTCTTGGGGTACTACCATTTGCTGTGCCCCTGACTTGACTCTGGGCTCTACCTTATCCTTATCTTGTCTCTCAGCATCTGTGCCATACTCCACCTGGTCTGATGCCCACACTTTATCCATCATAAGCTCCTTCACTCCTTACCTGTACCCTCCATTCTCAATGTACCTTCTGGCACCCTTGATCTCCAAGAGGGATTACACCAGAGTACCTCTGATTTTTCAATGATCCTGAGCTCTTCCAGGTAATATAATGCTAAAACAAAAGGGGTACAGTATAGGAAGATGCCATGAGACTTTTTGAATGTGCCTTGAACAACAGGAGGGAGGTAGCCCAGAAAATGGGCAGGTAAACTTTCATGTGGACAAGAAAAGGGGAGTGGCTTCTCGTCAACGGAAAATCTAAATTAGGCAGCCTAGAAAAGAAACATAGGAGAGATTCAAAAGTATTCCTTGAGGATATGGTCTCAATATGTGCTACTTTGGCCAAAAATACCAACACACCGCTGAGCATTATCAAAACAGCTATTAGAAAAAGAACACATTGTCCTACCCTTGTGCAAATTCAAGGAGCATTTCCATCAAGAAGAGTGTGTGTAACACTGCCTTCCACAGGGCAAGAAAACATTTAGAAGAATTTAGCAGGTGTTTAGAGCAAACTTAAAAGCTCTTTGTGACTCAGCCTTGAACTACAGGGGTAAATATGAACAATATCGAATTTGTAGAAACAGGGGAAGGATCGACTCAAGTGAGTGATGGTGTCACCAGCATTCAGTTCCTCTTGATCTGGGCCCACAGAAGGAATGGATGGAGTTTATCACAGCACTGGCATATTCCATATGTGAAATGGAATGTCATTTAACCCTTCCAATGGCATTTATTATTATCATCTTTCAGATGAAAAAAATGAGGTCCAGTGAGCATAATTTGTGCAGATATGGTAGTACACCTGGGGTTTTAACCTACATTTTTATAACTCCAAAGATTTTCTATTGCATGCTTTTCCCTATATGGACCCTAGGCTCCTTGCTAACTGGATCCAACCCCTTTGGGCACACTCACACTGGTCTTCCCTGACTGATGTCCTCTGGACACATAATGATACACCAGAGAGGAGGCCTAAGTAGAGGCCACGATGTTTCTCTGAGGTCCCTGAGGAGGAACCAGGCACCTTATGTGCTTGACCTCCAGGTCAGTAAAGATATGTGATGGCCCCAGACAGGCCCATGAGGTAATAATGTCATCACCTGGGACGCTTGTGTTAAGACAAAAGTCTCATGGGGACAGGTTTCCCTTGTTAATCACTCCAAACAGCCATCAGTGTCCATCAAAGGGTCTGGCAATGGGCCTGTCCCTAAAGCTCAGAGTTTACCTACCCTAAAGTCACACTGGTTTTCATGAATTCCTTTACGAAGTCACCTGATTTTACCTTCAGCATGGGATCTCCCCCTGCAATCTGTGGGAAGCCCCCCTTCTATCTGTTAAACCTTTAGACTTCATGAATAGAATAGGTGACTTCAATTCCAGTTAATATTTCCATTCTGAAGGGGCCTCTGGTATTCCCCAAATCCTGGGACACCTGGCGTCTGTATATCCTACAACCTAACATGCAGACAGAGCAGAAAAATATGCTAGTAGGAACCTCCCCCTCTTACTGACATGAGCCTGGGACCCTGACGTCTCCCACCACAACTGCACGGTCTGCACCTCAATCTCCACAGCACCCGATTTTCCTGCAACCAAGATTTTCTTGATTTTCTAAGATTTTCTACCCCTGAATATCATTGACAACCTATCAGAGATGGGGCGATACGTTTGGAGGGATCTTTCTTCAAATACATATGGTAAATCCAAGGCAGACCAGAGCATAACAGGTGTGTTGGGGAAGGACCTCTCATCCCTGAATATGCTGAGGGGCACTGAGGTTTGCTTGGGGGCAGACAGGATGTATAGCATTTCCCAAACTTATTCCCAGAGGAACCCTTTCTTCAAGAGCTTCTCATAGGACCAGTGATCTTCAGAACACACATAATTTCCCTGGAGCTGTCCGAATAGCCCCAACTTTAAGCAAGAAAATAAAAATGTTTATTCCCAAATCCAGCAGGCAGTAGGGTGGATGATGAAACAAGAATACTTCAATCATCAAAAAACATGTTTTTCCACACCTCTTATAATTATTCTGAGCTTTTTTTCTTCTTCTCTCCCACTGCTTCCATAAGAGTGTAACTCAGGAAAGGGATTTAAATGACACAGGGACGAAACCTCTGCAGCTATTAATATCTTACACGGCTCAGGTATCATTCATGGTAAAGTGTTTTTCCGATTAGTGACTGAGACAGCTCTGCTTGTGGAGTGCCTGGTACGTTGCTCTGCCCTTCCAGGAGCCCGTGGACAGAGAAGAGAGAGCGATCATTATGCCCATCCACAGGTCCCATGAAAAGGGACTGCTGGTGGCCAGTAGCGGACTCGGCAGAAACACAGCTCCACCGGGGGGGCAACAGCCCTCCACATACACACAGCACATGTGGCTTCAGGTGGAAAAAAGGATGAACCGAAAAGCCCTGCCCCATGGCATACATGGGCTGATTCTGGGACATGAAGAAACAGGGAGCATCTCCTTGATGTGAAAAATGGGCGAGGACATCCGAGGCTCTAACATTAGAGATTGATGGGAAGATATGTGCGAACACAGACACATGCACACTCTCGGAGAGAAACAGGCGGAGACACAGTTGGATTTCTGCACACACGCGCACACACAGACTCACACCTGCACAGCCCAACGCAGACAGTCCCCAAACTGTGGATTCCAGAATACAGCACCGCCTTAGAGACAGAAAGCTACGCCACGGGTAAATTTCACACTCCCTTCCTCATGCATGGAAAAGTGACCAAGGCTCATCTTGGGAGAGTCTGCTTAGCTGAGAAACATATGTGAAAACTGCCAAAAAGCACGTGGAGCACCGCAACTGGGGCCACATGAGAAGCAACGGAAGGATGTGTGAAGCTTTGGTATGGAAAGAGGGAGACACGGCCCCAGTCCTCCATGACCGGGAGGAGCCACGGGGAGTCAAGGGCCTGCCTGGTGCTAGAATGTGCCTTATACCACGTGGGTGCTGCACATGATAGTTGGTGTGATAGTCATCATAACTCTTCCGACGTGGGGTTTCATTACCCCCATTTTCCAGACAAGGCTCAAAAAGCTGAAGTGGGATTATCGGAGACACACAACTAGTAGTTGGCAGAGCAGGGCTAAAACCCAAGGTCAAAGCCAGGGTTTGCTCTCAACATGGCACTGCTTGCTGAGTGTCTCCAGGCAGAAGAATGATGTCCGGGTAGCATGTTCCCGGGAGGCTGATTCTTAGGCCAAGACAAGGGGGCCTTTCTCACGACTAGAACTCCCTGCACATGGGCTGGACCACCATGGAAAGAGGAGATTTGGGTCACTAGAAGAAGGAATTGAGATGGATGACCACCTGCAAGGGACGTGAAGGAGACCCAGGCTTAGAAACATCTCTCAAATCTCCTTCAATACTAAGATTTTCTAAGATTTTCTTTGCTGAGAAACAAGCAAAGACATGTACTTAGGAGACTGATTTTTTCCTGCCTTCAGCCTGTTTCCAGATATGTGAAATTCTTAATGAGCACATTAAAGATGTGCTCATTTGAATCAAGGCAAGGATTAGGCAGAGGAATCTGAAGACCTGAGCTCTAATTCTTCCTCTCTTCCGCACACAAACCAGCTGTACTTCTTGGGCAAGCCACTCAACCTCTCTATGCCTCAGTGACCCCCATCTGTCCAATGGGTAGATGAATGGGACACCTAAGGATCCTTCTGCCTTACTATGCTGCACTTCCAGGCATCCTTGGTTGTGAAGGCAAATGTTCCTTCACAACTGTAGCTCTGCAGCTTCACGGGAGGAGACGATTTGCCAAGGAATTATCTACTAGGATGACTCGACCACTTCTCTCTAGAGAAGCAGAGAATCAAGGGAACCAAAATACACTAGAAAGAAAGAGGTTCCTATTCAGAAGGAAGGTGTCCCCTGAAAGAAAGAAGCTAAAATTAGTTTGAGTTGGGCCTCTCCAGGAGAAAAAACAAAGGCAGAATTCTGAGACTAACCGAGAGGGAATATACTTCCAGAACCTGCGAGAGGAAGAGAGATGATTCTGGGAGAAGTTCCTTGTGTAGGATGTTAGGAAGGAAATTTCAGTGAAAAAGGAAGGCAGGGCATCTGGTTCTAATTATACCAATGCCACCAAGTCACAGAATCTCTTAGGACAAGTGTCTTAACCACTCAAGGCTTCAGTTTCTTGTCTGTAAAGCAACAGATTAGATGGACTCAGTATCTGAATCCCTAAGAAGCTAGCCAGCCCACACTCAGACTACCAACCAGGATCTTGGGATGGGGCCCAGGACCCAATGTTTTCTAAAAGCTCCTGGGTGATTCCAATGCAGATGTCTGAGGACATATATGTGGTATCCACAGAACTCGGTAACTTTTAAGCACTTCACATTTTAAATTCTCTGCCTCCAGCACGTGAGTCTGTTTTCCAGTCCTTACCCCAGTCTCCTGGCACTCAAGGTTCTTGGTGGCAGTAGAGGGAAGCTGAGGAGGAATCAGGGCTCTGTCCCCAGCAATCCTTCATATTAAACAGATGCTCCAATCCCCTTGATCCATGCTCCATTATTCATAAAGTCATATCAATTACTGAAATATTATCTTGACCACTACCGGGAAATGGAATAAATGAGATCCACCTCCACGAGCACTGTCTCCCTTTGCTCTCCCTGCTGGAAGATGCCCCCTCCATTAGCAACAGCTCAGATATCCCCGACTTTGCAGACCAGCCCCTTTCTTCGGCCCAGAAAAGAAATAAAGTAGGACCGAAGTGGAGGGCTGTCAACACTCAGCTAAAGGGGAACAGACTCCTGTTCTTTTCTGCCTGCCTCACAGGGCCCTCTAGTCGAGGGAGAGAGGTTAGTCTACTGGGAAAAAAGTTGTCATTGCCCATAAATTTTTGAGGCTTTATAGCTAAGAGGGCTGGGAGAAACCTCAGGCCCAGTGGCATATTCAAGGAGTTTAATTCTCTGTGTCATTAAAAATATGAGGATAATTCTGATGATGATGATGACGGTAATATTAGCTAACATTCCAAATTATGGAGCTATGACTATGGGCCAAGCTCTTTGCAGACATTTCCTTTATCCTTATTTTAAAAATTTATTATAACTGAACATGCACATAACCACAGAGCCAGTAATTTCAATCATAAGTACATCTCCAATGGAAACGTGCGTGTGTGGACATGTGTATGTGTATATATATATTCACCAAAAAATATGCTTTAGCATTTTAATGTCCACACCCAGCATTATTCTGGATAGCAAAAAAAAAAAAAAAAAAAAAAAAAGAATTCAAATGTCAGCCAACAGTAGGATGAATAAATGAACTGTGGTATATTCACATGATGGAATACAACAGGGCAGTGGGAATAAACTAATTCCAACTATTAATACATACCACAATGAATGTAGTATTCACAAGAATACATAGTGTGTGATTCCATTCATATAAAGCTGAAAATCAGGCGAAACTAATGGATGGTATGATAGAAGGCAGACAATTGGTAAGACAATTGCCTTACCCTTGACAAAGACAAAGGGTAAGACAATTGCCTTACCCTCGAAGGGGCATGAGACAGCTTCTGGGGTGCTAGTTACATGGGTGTAACCAGCACTCACACAGCTGTACATTTATAATTTGCCCACTTGGCTTATACCTCAATAAATGATTTACGTTAAAAAGGGTGGGGGGGGGGGAGAATCACAGACTAAAATGACCACAAAAAGCAGGTGAGCAATGTAAATGAAGGGCAAGAGTCAGGTGTAAGCTAACAGGGAGTGAAGGGACTCTGGCAAAAGGCAGAAAACACTCTGTCTAGAAAAGGCTGCTGTCTCTAGGTTCTAGCTAATAATTGCCATGCAGGAATGCAAGCCACTGTTGCCAGACCCTTCCACGTTTCAAGAGAAACTATAAACACAGAAGTGTTATATGAACTTTCCAAAGTCTTAGTTGTTAGCAACAAATGCAAAAAAAATCACACGCTCTGCAGAGTCCAAACAACGCACTTCTGTGGGTGGCATGTGGCCCTGGGGCTGCTGGTTTGCACCTCTACATTGCAAGGTGCTATTTTGCAGATGAGAAGTTAAATGACTTAAGCATTCACAGCTTGTAGGTACTGGAGCTGAGTCTGGAACTCAAGCCCAGATTTTTCTACTAGGACATGTGATCACTAATGTTATAAAAGACACCTCTGCTCCTATTCTCAGAGCCTCCTTGGATCCAGTCAGGAAAGAACACACCATAGAACGATTTTCCTTCCCAATGATATTGTGGACTCCTTTGTCCTCCAGGTGGCCAAACCGATCCAAGCCAAAACATCTGGTATAGAAAGAAGAAATCCTCTTTCAAACGATCAGGCATGGGAATTGGCCCCAAATTGCCGAATCTAGAGGGCAAGGTTATGTGGTCACCTTGTCCTTTTCTCACCATCCTGTCACTGCTCTCTGGTTATGTGATTTGCCAATTCAAATCTAGAGGGCAAGGTTATGTGGTCACCTTGTCCTTTTCTCACCATCCTGTCACTGCTCTCTGGTTTGTTTCCCCCAACCAGTCCCCCCTTGATCCTTGCGATGGGGGGACCCATCTCATCCCTCCGCTGCAGGTTTCTAGGATCCAGCTCTTCCCCAAATCTGGTGGCCCGACCTCTGTCTACTGCTTCTGCCTCTGACACCACCCTTCTTTTGCAAACTCTTTCTACCTTTGGATTCAGCAGCCCTATCCAAAAGCCCCGCTCTGTCTCCATCTCCCATCCCTTCCTCTCCCTAAAATACGACCCCAAGTCCACGGCTCTGTGCTTTATCTATGCTTTCTCTATGCTGTGTTTTATCTATGCTTTCCGCATTACTTCGCTCTCAAAGCTCCAACCACCACCCTGATGCCCGATCAAGATTTAAGGTATGAATATCCTGGAGAAAGGAGAAAAATTTATGTAAAACAAATTGGTAGTTCTTTCTCCAAGCTTTTTAAATATTTTTTCCTGAAGTAAAAGGAAAGGTTGAGAAGAATTAAGCTATTCTTTTTTGCTCATTCACTTTGTTATACAGCAGAAACTAACACACCATTGTAAAGCAATTAAACTCCAATAAAGATGTTAAAAAAAACACTATTCTTTTTTATGTTAAATGATGAATGTGTTGAAAATATGCATATATTGCTAACAGATTTTACTCCTAAAAGCAATTTAATAAACTTATTGAATAAGGAGGGTTTTAGTTTAAAAGATACACACTCTGTTTTTGTCCACTAAGATCCAATAACAGAACTTGCAAATGTAAGAGCAAAAGAAGAGCAAAATATATGTCCTGCAATGCAAGGGTTTATACACATCCACTCACCCACCTCCCACACCACCCCAAATAACTTGGGTTGGTTAACAGGTCTGGTTGTATCATTCACAGACACAACTTAGTGTGTCTCAATCACTCACCTGATACCGCACTGTGGGTTAATAGTAGTTACCTAGACCTGGTTTGCCAATGTTTAATTCAGAGTTCATGCCATCACACACATTGTCACCCTTACACTACCCAAGAAAGGAAAAAAAAAAATCCATTTTTTTTTCTTGCAAATGTTCTTCTTGTTCCTTTCTGATCCATAGCTTGTTGGGGGATATTTCTGTACCCCAGTATTAGCTTCAAATGGTTTGAAATAAACAAGCATGGCACCCAGGCCATTACCTCTTGGCTTCTGACACACACCCTTCACCCCACTCACCCAGAACTACTGATTCTCCCCAGAACATGTCTCTATAACTTTGCACGTGCTGCTCCTTCTGTCCGGGGCCTCTCAACTCTTGCTGCCTATAATTCCTACTCATCAGTAAGCGTTCACCAACAAAAAACTCTGTCCATGGCTGGCTTTTAAAAAATCAAAATAGAAAGGGATTTGAGAAAGTTTAGCTGCGAACTCATTAGAATGTGGCTCTACTCTTAATTCTATGAAGGACTCACAAAATGCATGTATTTCCATATTTAACAGGAAGAGGTTAGATGTACCTAAATTCAATACTTTAAGGGGCATTCACTGTATTGGTATATTCTCTGAACTTTTGGAAATCATAATTACATTCTCACTGATCTGATATTTTCTGGCAAAATCACCTCCTTGACCTTGGCAAGGAGGTGAAGTTCTGGGACTGGGTCATAGTTCAGGGTTAACTTGGAGGAGAAGCCAGCACTGGAGATACACAGGTCCTGGCTGTGGGCTTATCAGCCGGTCACTGAACAATGTCACTGTAATGTGACACTGGCTTGGACAAGGGGAGACATTTCCCATCACACGTTTCTCTACCAAGGAGAAAGTGTGATTTGCCAATGATGTCAAACCAAATCTGCATGACCAAGTAAATACTCCTGGGATGATCTGGTAGGTCAGAAGTGTTCTAATGACATTTCAAATTCCTTCTTTAGTGTAACTAAGGCAGACTGTAATCATGGTACCAATAGCCTATAGCTAGAATTTAATGATAGCTTTCTAAATGCAGGCAGCTGTTTGTATATGTCCCATCATTTAATACACAGAAAGACCTAATGAGGCAGGTGCTCCCATTATTGCCATAGGGACTTAGAGAGATGACATAGCAGCAGGCCCAAACTCCAATGTCCATCGAAGCCTACACGTGGGAAGGCGTGGGGGACCATGAGGGAGAGGCACCCACTGTTCTTTGAGGAATTCAACATTCAGCTGTCTAACTCCTATCCTGCCATCTCTACATCATCCTCAAATCCACAAAACAATGGACGCCTGAGTGGATTGGGACAATCCAATGCAGCCATTTTGACATGGCTGCTAGGACCTGGTGGATTTGATATAAAAGAAACATTTTAACACCGTTTAAAATACAAAATCTTCATAATTGCATTCTTATTATTTCCAAATAACATGCAAAGCCGGCATCCTTACCCCATCCCTGATCCTTCCCCACACCTTGCTTACCCCACTTCTCACTGTCATGACACTCTGACCCCAAGCTTTGACAAAGTCTCCCATTTGGAGGGGCCTAGGACAGCACAGAAGTCACAGATGGTGTGAAGGTAAGGGATGAGGGTCTTTTGTTTATATTACTATTACCCAGAAAAGTGTTTTTACACATTCATATCAAAACAACCACAGCAAAATGACCTATTTGTTTGCTTATTTGTGTTCTCAGCACCCAATATAGTATCTAGAACTTAGCAGATGCTCAATAAATGTCTATTCAATGAATAAAAATTTTTAAAATACTGCCAACAGTTGTATTAAAACCCATCTCAACTTTTTCAAATATTTTATTTTATTTATTTACTTCTTTGGCCATGCCACATGGCATGTAGGATCTTAGTTTCCCAACCAGGGATCGAACCCTCACCCCCTGCAGTGGAAGCACAGAGTCTTAACCACTGGACCACCAGGGAAGCCCCAAATATTTTAGATGGAAGGAAAAAAGGCAGCCATAAATATCTTACTTAGTGCTTCTCAAACTTGGGTGTGTATCAGAATCACTTGGAGGGCTTATTAAACACAAATCGCTGAGCTCTGCCCCCAGAGTTTCTGATTCAGTGGGTCTGGGGAAAAAAATCTCGAGGATTTGCATGTCTAACAAGTTTCCAGGTGATGCTGATGCTGGTGGTCTGGTGACCACCCTTGAGAACCATTATCTTATAGGAATGAAGGTCTTCTGAAATTCCACTGTCAACTCTAGAGTGATAGGATGCTTAAAAATCATGAACACCATCTTCCTTTGGGTCAGAGTTTAACCAGGCAATGGAGATGTGCAATGAAAACATGGTGCTTGCCTAGCATGGGTTCTGCACACAGTGGGCCATCAGCCAGTGTTTGTCAATGGAATACCTAAAGATACAAAGCCATATGCTCGGTGACGCTAACGCAACCAGCTTTCCACAGAAACAATAAAGAAGCATCCCAGTGTGCTGTTTGTCAACTGCAAATCATGTGAGGCCATTTAGAAGCTGAGGAGTAGAAACGAATTCCCTTTGTGAACGGATGCATTAAGTAATGTGAAAGCTGCATGGGAATCAAATAGATGCCTAGCCGCAAGTTGGCTTCCTCTTTAATGCCATTAGGAACTCAGACAATCTTCTCAAAAAGATCTATTGTGTGCCAATGATATTTCAGATCATGTGCAAGTACTCTTAGCAGTGCCTGACTTCAAGTAACTAGAGAAAATATTAAGATAGTGACACTGTATTTCACCAGGAATCCAACGAGGCAGTGTGGCAGCACCCCTTGAAAGTTTACTAAAATAACAAAGAATCACTCCAAAGAGAAATGGTGATGTTTGAGGTGCTTTAAATCTGTGGAATTGTTGGAACAAACCGTACTTGATAAGGATGCCTTCTGGGTTCAACTGCAGAATTCCCCGAAGTCACTAAAACCAATTTCTGTAGCAATTACTGCACCTAAGTCAGACAGTTCACTTTTGTCAGACACTCTTTATTAAATGACCCAGACAAAATCAACTTCTGTGGGGGAAATGAAAAGATTGCATTTCCACTTATAGGCTCAGGAGAAGTGAGAAACATCAAGAGAGAAGAGCCATTAGACCGAGTCCCCCTCCTGCCTCCAAATAATCCTGTGGCTTTATTTCACAGAATTATGACTCTGGCCCTCAGTTTCCTCATCTGTAGAATGAAGAGACTGGTCTTAATGGATCTCTTAGGTCTTTTTTAGATTAAAAAAAAAAATCTCTGTTCTATCAGGAAGTTAAGTTGAAAGAGAAAGAACAGGAAAGGAAAAATTTTGCTTTCAGCCAAGTCCTATTCCTGGAATGATTTGGGGTCCAAAATTTGAAAGCAAAAATGTAAGTGAGGATTATATTGCAATTGACTAGTTATAAAACCAAGGCCAGCTATGACTTGATCACAGGTTTTGCCACTTTTCAACATGGCAAACATACAGGCTCTCCCAGGTGCTTCAGGAACGAATGCTTCTGGGACTCTGCCTGACAACATCCTGCAACACAGGAGCTGAGTCTTCACAGAAACACGGCCTCTGATTCCTCTTCTTACCAGCTCCAGAGAATTTCCTTTTTTTTTTTTTTTTTTTAAGCAAAAAGCATTGGTCTATGTATGTTTAGAAATGCACAAAACAAACCAAGAAATAAATTCATATGTGGAAGGACAGAAATGCTAGTCTTAAAATCCAGGCAAAAACTTCCATTTTTATAAGCCTAGGAAGACAATATAAATAAATCAGAAGGAGTCAAACCTGCTGGCAGCAATTGCTAAATCTCTGTCATTTTCTAAATAACCTTCCTTGTGCCGAAAGGTATATGCAGTGACTGTTTCATCTCTCTCCTTTCTGGGACAGGGGGCTTTCTGCGTCTGCTTGAAACTGTCCCTAGATTCAGAGAGAATCATCTACTTTCTTTGACCTTTTTGATGATAAAATGAGTGGTTTCTTTACTTCTCAAGTCACTCCCTACTTCGGAGAAACTGATAACAATGACAAGTGTGGGAAACAAAGATTGGAACGATTTAAGTGCAAATTCTGTGAATAAATGCATCATTGCTGTTTCAAAAACCTATCCTATGTAAGAACTACCATACGACCCAGCAATCCCACTACTGGGCATATACCCAGAGAAAACCATAATTCCAAAAAACACATGCACCCCAGTGTTCATAGCAGCGCTATTTACAATAGCCAGGACAAAAACCTCTTCTATGTAATAGGTCAACAGGCTGCTTCCTCTACCCAGGGACCCTTCTCCAGTCACCCATGACCTCCATCCCTGCCCCTTCAAAGGCCCGTGTCTGCATCCAGCTACTGCTGCTGTAGCCTGGAGGGGCCTGACCTTCCACCTCTGCCCACCTAAATCCTCCTTAGCTTTCTAGGAAGCTCAAACCCTCCCTCCTCCGTGGCAAGCCTCTGCTCCCCTAATTGAAACAAGCTGGCACTCTCTGAGCACACCTGGACCTTTCCTTGTAAGGTTTCTGTGACAGCGTCTCCGATACACGCCTTATGCCTGGATCCCACGCCACTCTGTTCCTCTCTCTCAGCCTCATGGCAGCGACTCTACAGCATAGTAGTTGCTCCGCAGTTATGAGTTCTGTGCAAAAACCATCTTCTGTCCTCAATTTTTCTCCTGCACTGTGTTTACTCTGGAGTCGGCATTGCGATAGAGAAGAAAGCAGTGCATTTTGATTGACGGATTGCCAGCTCTACAAGGGCACCAACGTGAAAAGGGCCCTGGCCACGCATATGCAGCCACTAAAAATAGCTGCATCATTTTTAATGAGATGAAATAAAGGCCAATGACGTACTGTTAAACAACAAATTCAGATTCTAAGACCGTATGCAGAATGTGATCTCATTTTTGCATACTACACGTGTATGTACTGGCGTAGGTATGTCTGTCTGTCTGATTTGTTATAAATGTAGAAAAAAAAAAGGGGAAAAAAAAACCACTGGAAGGCAGGGCACCAACGTGTTCATAGATTCATCACCGGGGACAGTATTGATGGTAATTTCTATTTTCTTCTTTGTACTTTTCTAGATTTTTCCTAAAATATTTGCAAGGAGCATATACTACTTTGGAGTTAAATATTAGGCGTCATTTTATTTTATTTTATTTTATTAAGAAGCAAAGAGAGGTGAACAAGAGCTGTGAGTCACATCACCATCAACAAAGGACCAACTACTGAACACGTAGCTCCCATGGTACGTGGTCAGCACATGTGGGGAGAAGCCACACAGAGTTTTGCTTAAGGACCAGGAATCTGAATTTGCATGGCTAAGTATTCCTAAGCATTCCATCACCCCTTCCTATGAACTTTCTCCTGGACCACAAGAGCTGGAGCTATTTGGGTCATTTTGCTGAGACCAAGAGAAAGGAATGAGCTTAACTCTAGTTTCAGAACTAGGCCAACCGCTGTGGCCAACTGGGCCCAGCAGGGCACGCCTGCTCCCACGGGCCTCTCACTCAGTGCCTCTCACCCTTTATGTTCCAGCAATGTGAAATGACGGATACTTTTAATACAAGAGACCTGTCATTTATTTATTAGCTGGGGACAGGCTCTGCAGCAGAGAAGGATGCATTATAAATCAACTCCTTTCTCAGTCATTAAAAATTAATCCAGTTCATAATGTAGAACGTCAGTAATTTCTGTATTAGAGCAGCATGTTGTTTTTTTTTCTTTTCTTCCAGGTTTTGTTTTTTACTTCCTCCCTTCCCTGAGGATATGTTTTTTTCTCACAGTGGGCTGGGTATAAATTACCCCAGGGAAAGGTATCAGGAAATATAGCTTTTTCAGACAGAGGTTACAATGGTGCAGTGGAATCAAAGCTCTGCAAAAAAGGCCGTTGACCAATTTCCCCTCAGAAATATGGTCTTACGGAACCTTCCCATTTTGCCCCATGGAAGCTCATTTATGATATTCTTCTTTTGTTTTGGACCCACCCTGCATCAAAAATGGAAGGCATTTTAGGTCTTTGATAGGCTAGAGAGAAAGAAATACATAAGGCAGGTGATTTTAGGTGTGTTGGGAAGTCTCTGTATCCCATCTGCGGCTGGTTGCTTCCTCACAGAGGGACCTTCATTAGCTTTTCTTTCTTTTTTTTTAACATCAATACATATTGATCTACTTTATTATTTTCAATGACTACATAATATTCCATTATATAGATGCACCATCATTTTTTAAACTTGTTCCCTCTTGATGGGTCATTGGCTCTCACTGACAATGTTTCCATGTAGCTTTTCTAACGTTTCCAAATTAATTTGGCATTCACCAAAAAAGATGTATGGGTATTAGAAGCCCAGGCCCAGAGCAGAAACCCTTCATATACCTCCCCCTTTAGGCCTGGGATTCAAAGATACCAAGCTGACCAGACAATGCTGGAATATGCCAAGAGGCTGCAAAGCTGATCCTCTGAGAATGCTTCCCTTTGGTTCTTCCCCTGAGTGGCAGCTCTAGGAAATGCAAAAACTTGGAATTATAAAGAGGGTAACTTCTGTGCTCCCTGGCTTCAGAGGAAGTAAAAGGGAGAATCTAGAATATATGTGCATCTCCTCCCCACCTTGGGCACATTGAGAGGTTTGCAATGGTTGGGTCAACCAGATGACCTTCTCAGATGACCTACCAAGGGCTGTGTATGAAAGGAAGGGGACCTTTCCACACCTGCCTGCTCTGCCCTCTGGCAAGTTGTCCTGGTCCTGGGGGGTCTCCCCGAGACAAACAGTATGGCCCCAACCCAGGTTACTGGCGTTGATATCTTTATCAAACCAGCCACAACTGAGTTAATGCTCCTAAGTGACAAATCCCCACAAATCCCCAAGCACATATTTAAAATCTATTTTCAGAATTACACTGAGCATAATTCAACCAATCAATGAGCCATTAGGAGGTTAGTCCCAACACTTCTTCATTACCAGTGGCATTAGGGCCACCCGACTTAGCAGAATCCAATGCGAAGAGTTGCTGTGTCACCAGCAATTCTAGATCTGGGGACGGAAGCTAACACAGTGCCTTGTGAGAGGCCTGGCTGGCTACAATCTGGGTGACAAATTAAGCTACACAGCCACCAGGGACAGGAGAAAAGGAAGCTTGGCCAAGAAAGAAGCCAATTTGACCCCAAGGACTTTCATTCTCTTCCTCCCAGTGTAGCTGTTGCATCCCCTCCACTGCCCATCGATTTTGGACCCTACTCTGGGAGGCCTGCCTTCCAGGCATCTGAAGCTCTAGATGACCTGCTGAGGTAGGAGTGAGGATGGGGCTACCTACATGGGAGCCGTGAAAGTGCTAGAAAGGGACTCCCTTCTGCTGACTCGATGGTGGGCACCATGGGTCATCCAAGCTAGCATCTGTCTGACAATCTGAAAGCTCATCCTCAGTCTCCCGGAAGGTGGGGTGCAGGTGAAGTGGAGGTCAGCTAATCGTGAGAGGACACAGCCTGGGCCAGGGCAAGAGGCATGTTCCTAAATCCCTGAGTTTGAATCCTGACTCCATCACTGACCAGCGAGTGACCTTGGACAAGTTCCTTAACTTCCCTGAGTCTGAGTTTCCCAATCTGTGAAATGGGGACCATAACACTTACATGACAAGTGGATTTAACATAGACAGAAGGACTGATGAGGGGAAGAGAGGGTGGCGGGCTCTGTCGTACCAGTTTTGTCATTGCCTAGCTCTGAGACTACAGGAAATGACTTAATCTCCCCAGTGCCTCGGTTTCCCCATCTACCAAATGGGGGAAGTAATAGCACCTATGGTTTTTGTAAGGATTAAACAATTTATCATATTTAAAGAGTTTTCAGTGCCAACAGTAAGCACTCCGCTGTGTACGATTTTATTATTATTTTCACCTGCTTAAAGATCAGACCCTGGCCCTGAGTAGGTATTGAGAGGTACTGAGTAAATGTGATTTCTCCTCTCTTCACTACTCTGCCCCTTTCTTTCTCTTCACCAGCCCCTGCTCCCACCTACTCTCCAGAAACGATGCTTCCAAAGGATCATACAACAGCTCCCAGGAATTCACACAGCTTGTTCAACCAAGATAATCGGATCCAGCTAAAATGAAGAAATTTGTCTTTGCTCGGGCATATAAGTATAGCCTTGAAAATTAGCATGACAATTTCCCAGACCAGAACACCACTGACAACGACCACAAATTACCAGCTTGCTTTCCCTCAGCGGAGATAGACAGAGGAGGAGTAAAATTTGCACGAGATCAACGTTCTCATCTTCCTCCTGCCACTTCTACCCCAAGAGGCCTCTGCGTACTCCTAGCAGAGCAGGAGTTGACCCTCGTAGAAGAACTGGGGTGGCGGGCAGTGTCATTTCTCACTTTCTTTCTTGCTAACAGACTCTGATTCTGTGGAGGGTATTCACACCCCTCCGGGCAGCCTTATGCCTCAGGGGAAGTGAGTTGCATCCCCAAGCCCAGGGGAGTATCTGGAGGAGCCTAGGTGTTTGTTTTAGTCCCATTTTCTTTATGGGTGACTGGCTTAAGAATAAACAGATGATGTAATTCTGGCCAATGGGACAGGAGGGAAAGGCTGCTGGGGAGCTTGGGAAAAGGTTTTCTCAATTTCAGTCAGCCCACAAGAAGAGACAATTCTGTGCTGTCCCTGGGCCATGTCTTTGGTTGTGATGCCTGGAGCTCCTGCAACCATTCCGTAATCATGAGGGGAGCCAGCCTGGTGGTAAAGCCAAACACAGAAAGGCAGAGGCAAGAGAATCTCAGAAAAGCAGAACTAGAGTCCTAATTTACTTAACCAGGAGCCTTCCCTACCTATTTACTTGAGTTATGTGATGACCAACTGCCTTCTTGTTTAAGCCCAAGTGAGTCAGGATTGCCTAGTACTTTCAGCCAAAAGATCTGAACTGATACAATCAGTGTCCAAAACATGAGATATGTGCACAAATATAAACAAGACCCATAAACATGTACATTTGTGTCTAAAAGTCCCACGTGTAGGTCTGCTGAGGAAGAATGAAGGGGCTGTGCACTTATGTATAAGAACAAGGAAAAAGGAGGCCACTTGAGTGGCCAGGCATTAAAGCCCTAACTGTATAAAAGGTACCATATGGGCACAGACGTACAAGTAACTCAAGTGATGCACTTGGGCAGGTATATGGGGGAGCAGGGGCACTGCAGTTTCAACAAAATAATGTTTCCTGACAAGGGGGAAGGGCAAACAAAGATTATAAAACCAACACAAGAATCTCAGCATGAATCTCTCTGCCATCCCCTAGTTGCACCCACAGCTTTGCAGTCTCATAAACCCAAAAGGAAATTGGCCTGAGCTCTCTCCTCATCTGCATTGATCGTTTCCTGACAACCAACATATTACAGTCTTGACTCCCAAGAGCATCTCTGTGGCTGCGGATCTGGGTGATAAACTGCGATTTCTTAGAGCTGGGGGAAAGAAATCATTGGAGGGAAATATTCTTATCTTTTCAGAAATAACTTCAAGCTTTGCAAACCTCTATTTTTGACACCATCAATCTGGTTTCCTCCAACAGCATATTTGAGGCAGGAATTGTAACTATCGTTGTAATAATGTCATTGTCAAGGCAAGGATGGTCATGTATATACCACTTAGGCAAGTTGACAGAGCCCTTTCAAATTCTCATGCCACGTCATCTCAAAAAATACCAGCTAAGGTGGTCACATTTTCTTATCTCAAGTTTAGAGATGGTGGATGCCTTGCCCACAGTCACGTGGCTGCTGAGTCAGTAGGCTGGGACCAGGGTCTAGGACCAGTCACACTCATCTTACGTTCTTTTCTAATGAAAAGGGATCCCCTTCTTGAAATAAAGAGGTGCTTTGACCTTCCACCCAATGGTTTGGAAACAGTGGCTTGGGGGCAGCAGCTTGCATCTTGGATTGTGCATTTCTCCTTAGAGACAGCTCCCTGAGATTCCAATCCTAAGTGGCAGATCTGCCTGGAAACAAGGAATGCAGTGAAATTTGGCCATGACCAGCATCTCTGGATCTGGGGGTTTAGGAAGTGTTAGAGGCACCTGCAAGAGCTTCTAGGCAGAGGATAACCAACAAAGACCCCTGATCCACTTGCATGAAGGGCACTTAGTGCTCTGCCAGAAATCCTGAAGAATGCCACCACCCCGACTCGGGGCATTCCCATGGAACTCATCCACTTCCTGTCCCTCCCAGATGCTTGGGAAGAAACGGGACAGAGCATGTGCCAAACAGGTTCAGCCCCATCTGGGCACTCTGTCACATGAGTTATCACATCTGCTGGGGAGGCAAAAACAGAACCCCAAACCCCCGGAACAGTCCAGAATGTGATCCACTGAACATCTGCGTCCACAGAGAGATGCTAACAAGTGTACCTCAAAAATCAAGTTTGGGGGGGTCCAATAAATTTGGGAAATGCTGCAGACCCAGGTGTTCTCCTACAAAATTGCAATGACCTTTACCATTAGAAGCTCTCAGAATCCCACAGTAAAACAAAAAACGTATTCAATCCAGGTTTTCCCAAACTTATTTGACCGTGGAACTTTTTTTTCTGAAAAACTCCCAGAGCACCACTTGGGAAATCCTGCGTTAAAGGCACCTGGGGAGAAGACAGAAGGGCAGTTGCACTCAGGGTTTCTTGGCTAACAGGTGAGTAGAGCTTGGGTTTTTAATTACTGACCATTAAGAAGACAGCACAATGAGAAGGAGAACTCCCCAGCTCTTAGGCATGTCTCCCATCTGGAGTATGACTCATGTGCTCATTCAGAGGAAATGGAGATGATGACCATTTTCTCCTGGAAAGGGCTTCTGGAAAGAGAATACTAATGGGGGCTGCCACTAACAATAGCACCCCTTGCTGTCTCTATGGATGAGGAGTGGGGTCTTTTAGCCTCTGCCCATAAAATAGGAATTTCTATCTCCTCAAAGACACAGGAAGCAACCCCCAGCTCTTCCCCCAACCTGTGTGCTTGGTCCCTCCCTGTGAGAAGTGAGTGATTTACCTGATGGGTGAGGTGGGCAGAGTCCATCATCCCTCATCATATTCTCTTCTGGGTAGGGCTAATGCAGAAAAGGGAGACTCTTCCTGCCTGTGTGGTTTTCCAAGGAGTTCCTAAGCTTTCTGACTTGCAAAAATGAGGCAGACCATGACCCTCCATGCAACCAGATAGACAACATCTGCTCTGAGACCCAACTCCTGTCTGTGCATCCCAAGTTCAAAGCTTGGGAGAGGCATCAAGAAGCCCATTTTGGCTTTACTTCTAAGCAACTTTCTGAAGTCTAGCAAGAAAGCCCAACTTTTGATTCCTATCTGATCGCTGTGTGGATTTCTCAGCTGGTTCAGAATGATCACCCTTAAAAACTCCCATCCAATTTAGATGCTTGTATCCAGTTGAAGGAAAAAAAGAGTAAAGGTCTGGGAAATCTTGAGCTGGAGAGGATCTCTGGAGGGAAGTTAATCCTCCCACTCCTTGGAGACAAGACTGAGGCCAAAACATGCCAAGAAGACAAGTAGTACTTCAGCTCCCAGGGCTCTGGACAGAAAGGGAAGGACCCACTCCACATCTCACTCACTTTCAGCTGTTGGGTGCACCTTCCCCTGCGTTCATGTTCCCCCACGACATGACATGACTACAGGCTGGCTGAGGGTCTTATCATTCTTCACCTCCTCCTCCACCACGGAGCACATGCTTACCCCCTAAGTACTTTTTTTAAGCCAATTACCGTGTATTTACAGTGAGCATAATTATACCTAATTACTTAATTAGCATGACTGCATGCAGCTACTAACTTTGAGTATGTAATTATGGCGGTGAAGCACAGAACATATGAGGTCATGAGACTCAATAGGAAGGCAGGTTGTCTTGGCTCAGGGAGATGGACCAGAGTCTGTCCCTTTGGACTAGTTTGGTTACAGCTCCAAAGTACATGCTCAGCAATTTCTAGCGTTTCAGATAATCTGGGGGAAATGCAATCACGTGATTTTTTTTAATCCTGGGATAGAGAAAAGAAAGGGCAATAGGCTATGCTTAGATTATGCCTAGATCTAAGGGATTTGGGAATCAGTATCCACAGAGGTTACTCTCCAGGGACTGAAACCCTCAGGACAAGCTCAAGCATGCGGGCCCAGGACTTCCTTACTGCCTTGGCTTTCAAGATAATCCATTCTGGAATCATCTAGCTTTGTCTGGAAAGAAAAGACACTGGTAATGTGTCTGAGCGCTCCTTTCCTCCTTGGGCTCACCAAACCTAACACCACAGCCTTCTCAGGGGTCTGCTACTTCTTCTAACCAGATCTGAAAATAGGATTGAAGAAAAATCCAAGGGGAACAATCCTAATTTTTGTTTGTTTAAAATGTTCTATGAAAGACTGTCTGGCAAACAGAGCCTGGAGACACCTAATCGATGAAAAAGGCTAAGGCAAAATATCACTATTACCTTCAGCAAGATTCAACCTATAGTTCCCTTAATGGGGACCATCAAGATCCAACCAGCAGGATAAAGGAAGAGATGCATCAGAACGGCCCACGTCCACATTGGTCCTAATCTCTTCACGTCACATTTAGCCAGGCCTCCCTCCTAAACCAACCAGAGGGGAGCAAACAGCAATCCCCCCACCCCCTGTAAGCCAGCCTCCACTTCAGCTCCACTCCCAGAGGAAGAGCTCCTAGCCCAGCCCTGTAACCAGATACCTTTCCTTCCATCAGGCAAGTCCATCAGGACTTCTGCTAGAGAAAAACCTAGGAAGGCATATTCTTCAGTAGCAGCAGCTACGACTGCTGTCTCTGTTCCTGGTTCCAGGGTGGGTGGCCTCCCAGACAAAGGAGCCCATTCTCCATATTTCATCTGCAAGTCCATTACGCTGAGCTAAGTGGCTGGGAATAAACACCCATCATTACCCTGCGCTAAGCAATGTTTGTTAGTATAGAAGGTGACAGAAATCTATATCATGCCGATGCACTATTAATACTGCATTATGTCCACAGGTTCCGTGCTCCCCACCACAGCTGGTAAATCGGCCCTGGCAGTTCCTCTTCCAGAAAAGACAGGGTCCGTGGCTGATTGGCTCAGAAGAGGAGGAAGAGACAAGCCACTCCCTCCCTCCTGATGTGGGAACCACTGGTCCAAGCTAAAGGGACACAGTTCACAGACCTACTGGTTCCAGCTTTGGTCATCTTTGTGGACGTCCTCGCCTTTTAGGCTGGTATGGTAAGGGGAGTGCATCAAGCAATTGCCCTGAGGAAAGAGAGTGAGGACGGGACCTCCAAACAGCTGCAATGTAGCCAAAGAGAGGTAAAGAAGGGTGGGTCCTTCACCCTATCCCAGGGCCCACGTCAGAGTGCCCAGCACTTAATAAGAGCTCAATGGATGTTTGTTGACTGACTGAGGAATAAAGGAGAAAAGGGGGTTGGAGGGAACCAACACAGATGGGGTATCAACAGCCCAATGAGAACGACGTGCTGTGAGGGACCCCAGGACAGAGCTGCCGGCTCAGCCAGGGAGGACGAGTGACAGAGCTAAGAAAGCAGGATGTAGAGGTGACCAGCCAGGAGAGGCTGAAGGTTGAACACACACGTATGGTTCAAAGTGTAGAGACTCACATGGAAAACAGAGTCCTGAAGGCCTGAAAGGAGGTCCGAAAGACCAGGGCCAGCTTGAAAATGACACATGGGGAAAGAGAAGGCATTAGCAAGGTTTCTGGGAAACCAAAACAGAAAAGGGTTTGGATGCCCAAAGAGGTGAGGGTCACTGGGGGCTCCGGGTGGGCACCATAGAGAATCACTGTGACAAAATGCTTTTGAGACGCTGTGAAGGCATGAGCACGCTGGTCAGAAAATCAAGGCGCCAGTTCTGTAGTCAATGTGGCAATTGGCCTCAGACCAATGACAAGTTAGAAGTGAAGTATGCTCACTATAGGCCAAATAACTATCTGATAAGAATTACACCATCATCAGTTGCTGGTATAGTTTAGAGCAGAAGACATATAGAAGTACACACTTGTGTGTACACACACATACATAGACATACTCGAGAAAGCACACAGAGTAGGTGGGTGTGCACTGACAAGTCCAAGAGACCCTGGGGCAGGACCTGAGCAGTGGAGGCCAGTCTTAATATGAAATGAAAAGAACCTAATCTGCCTTGGTACTGCCACCTGGAAGACAGTTTGGTTGTTTCTTACA
The DNA here is from genome assembly GCF_949987535.1 of Balaenoptera acutorostrata. Lineage (NCBI taxonomy): Eukaryota > Metazoa > Chordata > Mammalia > Artiodactyla > Balaenopteridae > Balaenoptera > Balaenoptera acutorostrata. The sequence goes on along the minus strand of NC_080066.1, from coordinate 40,215,546 downwards.
AAGCTAAACATCCTCTTACCATACGATGCAGCAATCGCGCGCCTAGGCATTTATGCAAATGAGTTGAAAACTTATGTCCATGCAAAACCTGCACAGAAATGTTTATAGCAGCTTTATTCATAATTGCCCAAAGTAGAAAGCAACTAAGATGTCTACTGTGGGTTGAGTTGTGTCCACCCACACCCCCCCAAAAAAACAGGTTGAATTCCTAACCCCTAGTACCTTAGAATGTGACCTTATTTGGAAATAGGGTCATTGCAGATGTAATTAGTTAAGTCAAGATGAAGTCATACTGGAATAGGATGGGCCCCTAATCCAATATGGCTGGTGTTCTTGTAAGAAGAAGGCCTTGTGAAGACAGACACACAGGGAGGATGTCATGTGAGGACAGAAGATTGGAGTGATGCAGTGGCAAGCCAAGGGATACCAGCAAACCACCAAAAGCTGAGAACAGGGAAGAAGGATTCCCCTACAGGTTGCAGAGGGAGCAGAGTCCCCCGAGACCTTGAGTTTAGGCTTCCAGCCTTCAGAACGACGAGACAATACATTTCTATTGTTTGAAATCACACAGTTTGTGGTACTTTGTCACAGCAGCCCTTAGACACGAATACAATGTCCTTCAATAGCTGAATAGATAAACTGTGGTAGAGCCATACGATGAAGTATTATTCAGTGATGAAAAGAAATAAGCAATCAAGCCACAAAAAGACATGGAAGAACCTTAAATGCACATTGCTAAGTGAAAGAAGCCAATCTGAGAAGGTTACATACTGTATGATTCCAGCTATAACGACATTCTGGAAAAGGCAAAACTATGAAGATAGTAAAAAAGACTAATGGGGAGGAGGGAGAAGATGGCGGAAGAGTAAGACGCGGAGATCACCTTCCTTCCCACAGATACAGTTGAAATACATCTACACGTGGAACTGCTCCTACAGAACACCCACTGAACGCTGGCAGAAAACGTCCGACCTCCAAAAAGGCAAGAAACTCCCCCCGTACTTGGGTAGAGCAAAAGAAAAAAGAAATAACAGAGACAAAAGAATAGGGACGGCACCTGCACCAGTGGGAGGGAGCTGTGAAGGAGGAAAGGTTTCCACGCACTAGGAAGCCCCTTCGCGGGCGGAGACTGCGGGTGGCGGAGGGGGGAAGCTTTGGAGCCACGGAGGAGAGCGCAGCCACAGGGGTGCGGAGGGCAAAGCGGAGAGACTCCCGCACAGAGGCTCGGCGCCGACCAGCACTCACCAGCCCGAGAGGCGTGTCTGCTCACCCGCCGGGGCGGGCGGGGCTGGGAGCTGAGGCTCGGGCTGCGGTCGGATCGCAGGGAGAGGACTGGGGCTGGCGGCGTGAACACAGCCTGAAGGGGTTGGCGCACCACAGCTAGCCGGAAGTGAGTCCGGGAAAAAGTCTGCAGCTGCCGAAGAGGCAAGAGACTTTTTCTTGCCTCTTTGTCTCGCGGCGGGCAAGGAGAGGGGATTCAGAGCGCCGCCTAAACGAACTCCAGAGAAGGGCGCAAGCCGCGGCTATCAGCGCGGATCCCACAGCAACGGGGGCGCAGAGGGAAAAACGGAGAGACTCCCGCACAGAGGCTCGGCGCCGAGCAGCGCTCAGCAGCCCGAGAGGCTTGTCTGCTCACCCGCCGGGGCGGGCGGGGCTGGGAGCTGAGGCTCGGCTTCAGTCGGATCGCAGGGAGAGGACTGGGGCTGGCGGCGTGAACACAGCCTGAAGGGGTTGGCGCACCACAGCTAGCCGGGAGGGAGACCGGGAAAAGGTCTGCAGCTGCCGAAGAGGCAAGAGACTTTTTCTTGCCTCTTAGTTTCGCTGCGCGCAAGGAGAGGGGATTCAGAGCGCCGCCTAAACGAACTCCAGAGAAGGGCGCGAGCCGCGGCGATCAGCGCGGACCCCAGAGACGGGCGTGAGACGCTGGGGCTGCTGCTGCCGCCTCCAAAAAGCCTGTGTGTGAGCACAGGTCACTCTCCACACCGCTCCTCCCGGTAGCCTGTGCAGCCCGCCACTGCCAGGGTCCCGGGATCCGGGGACAACATCCCCGGGAGAACGCACTGCGCGCCTCAGGCTGGTGCAACGTCACGCCGGCCTCTGACGCTGCAGGCTCGCCCCGCCTCCTCTGTACCCCTCCCTCCCCGCGGCCTGGGTGAGCCAGAGCCCCCGAAGCAGCTGCTCCTTTAACCCCGTCCTGTCTGGGCGGGGAACAGACGCCCTCAGGAGACCTACACGCAGAGGAGGGTCCAAATCCAAAGCTGAACCCCAGGAGCTGTGCGAACAGGGAAGAGAAGGGGAAATCTCTCCCAGCAGCCTCAGAAGCAGCGGATTAAAACTCCACAAACAACTTGATGTACCTGCATCTGTTGAATACCTGAATAGACAACGAATCATCCCAAATTCAGGAGGTGGACTTTGGGAGCAGGAGATATTAATTTTTCCCCTTTTCCTTTTTTTTGTGAGTGTATATGTATATGCTTCTGGGTGAGATTTTGTCTGTATAGCTTTGCTTTACAATAGCTTTATTTTACTTCACTATATTATAGCCTCTTTCTTTCTTTCTTTCTATTTTTTCTCCCTTTTACTCTGAGCTGTGTGGACGAAAGGCTCTTGGTGCTCCAGCCAGGCATCAGGGCCGTGCCTCTGAGGTGGGAGAGCCAACTTCAGAACACTGGTCCACAAGAGACCTCCCAGCTCCACGTAATACCAAATGGCAAAAATCTCCCAGAGATCTCCATCTCAACATCAAGACCCAGCTTCACCCAACGACCAGCAAGCTACAGTGCTGGACACCCTATGCCAAACAACTAGCTAGACAGGAACACAACCCCATCCATTAGCAGAGAGGCTGCCTAAAATCATAATAAGGCCACAGACACCCCAAAATACACCACCAGACGTGGACGTGCCCACCAGAAAGACAAGATCTAGCCTCATCCACCAGAACTCAGGCACTAATTCCCTCCACCAGGAAGCCTACACAACCCACTGAACCAACCTTAGCCACTGGGGACAGATACCAAAAACAACGGGAACTACGAACCTGCAGCCTGTGAAAAGGAGACCCCAAACACAGTAAGATAGGCAAAATGAGACGACAGAAAAACACACAGCAGATGAAGGAGCAGGCTCAAAACACACTGGACTTAACAAATGAAGAGGAAATAGGTAGTCTACCTGAAAAAGAATTCAGAATAATGATAGTAAGGATGATCCAAAATCTTGGAAATAGAATAGACAAAATGCAAGAAACATTTAACAAGGATGTAGAAGAACTAAAGAGGAACCAAGCAATGATGAAGAACACAATAAATGAAATTAAAAATACTCTAGATGGGATCAATAGTAGAATAACTGAGGCAGAAGAAAGGATAAGTGACCTGGAAGATAAAATGGTGGAAATAACTACTACAGAGCAGGATAAAGAAAAAAGAATGAAAAGAACTGAGGACAGTCTCAGGGACCTCTGGGACAACATTAAACGCTCCAACATTCGAATTATAGGGGTACCAGAAGAAGAAGAGAAAAAGAAAGGGACTGAGAAAATTTTTGAAGAGATTATAGTTGAAAACTTCCCTAACATGGGAAAGGAAATAGTTAATCAAGTCCTGGAAGCACAGAGAGTCCCATACAGGATAAACCCAAGGAGGAACACGCCAAGACACATATTAATCAAACTGTCAAAAATTAAATATAAGGAAAACATATTAAAGGCAGCAAGGGAAAAAAACCAAATAACACACAAGGGAATCCCCATAAGGTTAACATCTGATCTCTCAGCAGAAACTCTGCAAGCCAGAAGGGAGTGGCAGGATATACTTAAAGTGATGAAGGAGAAAAACCTACAACCAAGATTACTCTACCCAGCAAGGATCTCATTCAGATTGGATGGAGAAATTAAAACCTTTACAGACAAGCAAAAGCTGAGAGAGTTCAGCACCACCAAACCAGCTTTACAACAAATGCTAAAGGAACTTCTCTAGGCAAGAAACACAAGAGAAGGAAAACACCTACAATAACAAACCCAATACATTTAAGAAAATGGGAATAGGAACATACATATCGATAATTACCTTGAATGTAAATGGATTAAATGCTCCCACCAAAAGACACAGGCTGGCTGAATGGATACAAAAACAAGACCCATATATATGCTGTCTACAAGAGACCCACTTCAGACCTAGAGACACATACAGATTGAAAGTGAGGGGATGGAAAAAGATATTCCATGCAAATGGAAATCAAAAGAAAGCTGGAGTAGCAATTCTCATATCAGACAAAATAGACTTTAAAATAAAGACTATTACAAGAGACAAAGAAGGACACTATATAATGATCAAGGGATCGATCCAAGAGGAAGGTATAACAATTGTAAATATTTATGCACCCAACATAGGAGCACCTCAATACATAAGGCAAATACTAACAGCCATAAAAGGGGAAATTGACAGCAACACAATCATAGTAGGGGACTTTAACACCCCACTTTCACCAATGGACAGATCATCCAAAATGAAAATAAATAAGGAAACACAAGCTTTAAATGATACATTAAATAAGATGGACTTAATTGATATTTATAGGACATTCCACCCAAAAACAACAGAATACACATTTTTCTCAAGTGCTCATGGAACATTCTCCAGGATAGATCATATCTTGGGTCACAAATCAAGCCTTGGTAAATTTAAGAAAATTGAAATCGTATCAAGTATCTTTTCCGACCACAATGCTATGAGACTAGATATCAATTACAGGAAAAGATCTGTAAAAAATACAAACACATGGAGGCTACACAATACGCTACTTAATAACGAAGTGATTACTGAAGAAATCAAAGGGGAAATCAAAAAATACCTAGAAACAAATGACAACGGAGACACGACGACCCAAAACCTATGGGACGCAGCAAAAGCAGTGCTAAGAGGGAAGTTTATAGCAATACAAGCCTACCTCAAGAAACAGGAAACATCTCGAATAAACAACCTAACCTTGCACCTAAAGCAATTAGAGAAAGAAGAACAAAAAAACCCCAAAGCCAGCAGAAGGAAAGAAATTATAAAGATCAGGTCAGAAATAAATGAAAAAGAAATGAAGGAAACAATAGCAAAAATCAATGAAACTAAAAGCTGGTTCTTTGAAAAGATAAACAAAATTGATAAACCATTAGCCAGACTCATCAAGAAAAAAAGGGAGAAGACCCAGATCAATAGAATTAGAAATGAAAAAGGAGAAGTAACCACTGACACTGCAGAAATACAAAAGATCATGAGAGATTACTACAAGCAACTCTATGCCAATAAAATGGACAACCTGGAAGAAATGGACAGATTCTTAGAAATGCACAAACTGCCAAGACTGAACCAGGAAGAAATAGAAAATATGAACAGACCAATCACAAGCACTGAAATTGAAACTGTGATTAAAAACCTTCCAACAAACAAAAGCCCAGGACCAGATGGCTTCACAGGTGAATTCTATCAAACATTTAGAAAAGAGCTAACACCTATCCTTCTCAAACTCTTCCAAAATATTGCAGAGGGAGGAACACTCCCAAACTCATTCTACGAGGCCACCATCACCCTGATACCAAAACCAGACAAAGATGTCACAAAGAAAGAAAACTACAGGCCAATATCACTGATGAACATAGATGCAAAAATCCTCAACAAAATACTAGCAAACAGAATCCAACAGCACATTAAAAGGATCATACACCATGATCAAGTGGGGTTTATCCCAGGAATGCAAGGATTCTTCAATATACGCAAATCAATCAATGTGATACACCATATTAACAAATTGAAGGAGAAAAACCATATGATCATCTCAATAGATGCAGAGAAAGCTTTCGACAAAATTCAACACCCATTTATGATAAAAGCCCTGCAGAAAGTAGGCATAGAGGGAACTTTCCTCAACATAATAAAGGCCATATATGACAAACCCACAGCCAACATTGTCCTCAATGGTGAAAAACTGAAACCATTTCCACTAAGATCAGGAACAAGACAAGGTTGCCCACTCTCACCACTATTATTCAACATAGTTCTGGAAGTCCTAGCCACAGCAATCAGAGAAGACAAAGAAATAAAAGGAATCCAAATCGGAAAAGAAGAAGTAAAGCTGTCACTATTTGCAGATGACATGATACTATACATAGAGAATCCTAAAGATGCTACCAGAAAACTCCTAGAGCTAATCAATGAATTTGGTAAAGTAGCAGGATACAAAATTAATGCACAGAAATCTCTTGCATTTCTATACACTAATGACGAAAAATCTGAAAGTGAAATTAAGAAAACACTCCCATTTACCATTGCAACAAAAAGAATAAAATATCTAGGAATAAACCTACCTAAGGAGACAAAAGACCTGTATGCAGAAAATTATAAGACACTGATGAAAGAAATTAAAGATGATACAAATAGATGGAGAGATATACCATGTTCCTGGATTGGAAGAATCAACATTGTGAAAATGACTCTACTTCCCAAAGCAATCTACAGATTCAATGCAATCCCTATCAAACTACCACTGGCATTTTTCACAGAACTAGAACAAAAAATTTCACAATTTGTATGGAAACACAAAAGACCCCAAATAGCCAAAGCCATCTTGAGAACGAAAAATGGAGCTGGGGGAATCAGGCTCCCTGACTTCAGACTATATTACGAAGCTTCAGTAATCAAGACAGTTTGGTACTGGCACAAAAACAGAAATATAGATCAATGGAACAGGATAGAAAGCCCAGAGATAAACCCACACACATATGGTCAACTTATCTTTGATAAAGGAGGCAAGCATATACAGTGGAGAAAAGACAGCCTCTTCAATAAGTGGTGCTGGGAAAATTGGACAGGAGCATGTAAAAGTATGAAATTAGAACACTCCCTGACACCATGCTCAAAAATAAACTCAAAATGGATTAAAGACCTAAGTGTAAGGGCAGACACTATCAAACTCTTAGAGGAAAACATAGGCAGAACACTCTATGACATACATCACAGCAAGAACCTTTTTGACCCAGCTCCCAGAGAAATGGAAATAAGAACACAAATAAACAAATGGGACCTAATGAAACTTAAAAGCTTTTGCACAGCAAAGGAAACCATAAACAAGACCGAAAGACAACCCTCAGAATGGGAGAAAATATTTGCAAATGAAGCAACTGACAAAGGATTAATCTCCAAGATTTACAAGCAGCTCATGCAGCTCAATAACAAAAAAACGAACAACCCAATCCAAAAATGGGCAGAAGATCTAAATAGACATTTCTCCAAAGAAGATATACAGATGGCCTACAGACACATGAAAGAATGCTCAACATCATTAATCATTAGAGAAATGCAAATCAAGACTACAATGAGATATCATCTCACACCGGTCAGAATGGCCATCATCAAAAAATCTAGAAACAATAAATGCTGGAGAGGGTGTGGAGGAAAGGGAACACTCTTGCACTGTTGGTGGGAATGTAAATTGATACAGCCACTATGGAGAACAGTATGGAGGTTCCTTAAAAAACTACAAATAGAACTACCATATGACCCAGCAATCCCACTACTGGGCATATACCCTGAGAAAACCATAGGTCAAAAAGAGTCATGTACCAAAATGTTCATTGCAGCTCTATTTACAATAGCCAGGACATGGAAGCAACCTAAGTGTCCATCAACAGATGAATGGATAAAGAAGATGTGGCACATATATACAATGGAATATTACTCAGCCATAAAAAGAAATGAAATGGAGGTATTTGTAATGAGGTGGATGGAGTTAGAGTCTGTCATACAGAGTGAAGTAAGTCAGAAAGAGAAAAACAAATACAGTATGCTAACACATATATACGGAATCTAAGGGAAAAAAAAAAAAAAAAAAGGCCATGAAGAACCTAGTGGCAAGACGGGAATAAAGACACAGACCTACTAGAGAATGGACTTGAGGATATGGGGAGGGGGTGGGGTGAGATGTGACAGGGTAAGAGAGTGTCATGGACATATATACACTACCAAATGTAAAATAGATAACTAGTGGGAAGCAGCCGCACAGCACAGGGAGATCAGCTCGGTGCTTTGTGACCACCTAGAGGGGTGGGATGGGGAGGGTGAGAGGGAGGGAGAAGCAAGAGGGAAGAGAAATGGGAACATATTGTATATGTATAACTGATTCACTTTGTTATAAAGCAGAAGCTAACACACTATTGTAAGGCAATTATACTTCAATAAAGATGTTTAAAAAAAAAAACAAAAAAACAGACTAATGGTTGCCAGGGGCTGGGGAGGGGAAATGAATCTTGGACCACAGGAGAGTTTTAGGGTAGTGAACCTATTGTGTGCGATACTTAAGTGATGGATACATGACACGATGCTCTTGTAAAACCCATAGAACTGTACAACACGAAGAGTGAACCCTGCTGTAAATGATGGACTTTAGTTAATGATAATATATCAATATTTGTTCTTCAATTGTAACAAATGTACCACACTAACGCCAGATGTTAATAATAGGGGAGATTTTGGTGGGGGAAGTGTGAGGGGGTAAATGGGAACACTCTGTACTTCCTGCTTAAGTGTTCTGTAAACCTAAACCTGCTCTAAAAAATTTTTTTAAATTAAGAAACTGACTTATCCCCAGGGCCAAGTATTTCCTTATCTGAAGGCAACCATGGTCCCTTGGGAACTTGATTTTGGGGAAGAATTCAGAAAGGAGGATAAGTCCCAACAGCCAGACCAAGGTTGACCCAGCTTCATGACTACAGGGACCTTCAGCCAAGGTTCTCTTCCCCATAGGGCTGTCCTTATCCTGGAAACAGGGAGAACATCGAGCCTCCACAATACAGCATTCCTCAAAAGCCAGCTTCCCTGAGTCCAGGAGGTGGAGTGGACCACTGGAATCCTAGGCAATGTGATCTGACAGGGAAAGGATGCATCCTGGAGTCAGTAGGTCTGGGTTTTCATCTCAGGCTCTCTCTTAACAGCTGTATGATCTGGGACAAGTCCCTTAAGCTCACTGAGCCTCAGTTTCTTTATCTATAAAATGGGTATATCAGCCTCTCCCTCAGAGAGTGAGCAAAAGATTGCATGAGGTAAAAAATGGAAAGCCCAGCCCAGGGCTTGGTCCAGAGGAGGCTGTTGATGCAGATCAACGACCTTTCCCTCGGTCTGTGACATCTCTCGAGAGCCTGCGCCTGGAATGAAGACACACTCACCAAGCGTCATCTGACACACGGTTCGTTGGTATCTTCTCCAACCCTAGTCCCATGCTGTGTTTCCGCAGACAATGAAGACTGGTAACACAAGGGACTTCCCTGGTGGTCCAGTGGTAAAGAATCCGCCTTCCAACGCAGGGAATGCAGGTTCGATCCCTGGTCAGGGAACTAAGATCCCACATGTCGCGGGGCAACTAAGCCCGAGCGCCACAACTACTGAGCTCGCGCACCTCAACACGAGAAGAAAAAACCTGCACGGGGCTTCCCTGGTGGCGCAGTGGTTGAGAATCTGCCTGCCAATGCAGGGGACACGGGTTCGAGCCCTGGTCCGGGAGGATCCCACATGCCGCGGAGCGACTGGGCCCGTGAGCCACAATTGCTGAGCCTGCGCGTCTGGAGCCTGTGCGCCGCAACAGGAGAGGCCGCGATGATGAGAGGCCCGCGCACCGCGATGAAGAGTGGTCCCCGCTTGCCGCAACTGGAGAAAGCCCTCGCACAGAAACAAGGACCCAACACAGCCATAAATTAAAAAAAAAAAAAAAAAAAAAAAAAAAAACCTGCACACCACAACTAGAGAGAAGCCTGTGCGCCGCAACTAGAGAAAAGCCCGCGTGCCACAATGAAAGATCCCACGTGCTGCAACTAAGACCAGATGCAGCCAGAAATAAAAATAAATAAGTAAATAAATAAAGGAAAAATTAAAAAAAAAAAGACTGGTGACACATAAGAGCTACTTCTTGGAATAAGTTCAAAGTCAGGTTTGGGAAACAGGACCCACATCTTTGAGAAGGGACAGGACGACCTAAGATTTCACTCAAAATCATGCAAGACTACTGTGCATGGCTTTTCCTCTAAGCCATGGGGAAAGGTCACTTTTCAATAGGATGGGCCTAGGAAGAACTCACAGGTGGTTGGAAGTGAGCCAGATGCCCAGTGATGAGTAGGTACAGGAAGGAAGAAAAGGGAGAGAGGGGATGCAGGGAGGGAGATGGGCATTTCAAGCGGGAATTACACTGTGGTAACAGTCGGAGGTGTGAGCTTGGAGGGAGACCTGGAAAGAAGTGACTAGGGGTAGAGGCTGGTGAATCAGCAGCAGAAAGGAGCAAGGTGAAGACACGAGGCCCCGGGAGTGGCCCCAAGGGGGCACAGGGTCCCATCCTGCATCTTGGAGATCAGCCCCGGTGGCAGTAAGCCCCTGAGGGTAGGGACCATGCATGCCTTGTTCCCCATTGTTTCCAGAGCCGGAAAGGAAGGTCTGACACAAACCCTCAATGAATATTTATTGAATAGATGAAAGGGAGAAAAATCAGCACTGAGTGAATGGCTCAGATGCTAACGAAGAGGAGGGACCCAAAGGAATACGCTCAAGTTTTACCAAGAGAACTCAGGGGTTCCTCGGGAAACAGAGCTACGAGGCAGGGAAGGTGAAGAGGTATAGAGCTGAGTGGAAGGGGACAATGTCTGAAAGGGGAGGTGAGAGCAAAGGATGGCTGGCCAGGGTCAGGGAGAGTCCCTGACTACAGGCCCACCAGGAGGAGAGAGGTCATAGGGAGGGGTGGGGAGCTGGGAACGCTGACGCTGGGAAGATGCACCCCCTCTGAGACAGAAACAACCTGAGAATAAAGGCAGACAGCCTGGCCTGGGGACAGAGGGCAGGAGGGGAGGGTGACACGGGTTAGCACCCCCAGCTGGCCTCTGCTCTCTCAACCAAGAGGCAAAGTTGTCCTCTGAGAATGGTTTTGGGAAAAGGGGATGAACAGAGAACCCCAGGGCCTTGAACAGAGCCAAGCAGCCTTCCAACCGAGCAATGGGCAAGAGCCAAAGCATGACTCCTAACACAGCCACCTGCAGTCCAGCCCAGCACAGGCACCACAACTGCAACCCAGCGCAGTCACAAGGGGGACAAAAGTCACCTAGTGCCCAACGTGGCTACAAATAGCTTGAAGCTTCTCCCCAGTGACCCAGCTAGACCGGCCCCTTGCTGTCTCATTCAGAAGGACCTAGCCTCAAATTGGCTGTGTGACATGGAGGGCTGTACCGGTTTCCTGATGCTTTTGAGCATCAGGGGGCTTTAAATAAATAATGAGGGCGGCCTCACTAGACTGCAGATTCTATATCCAACCCCGAAGAGCAGCGTCTTTATTCAGCTCTTCCAGCACCCCTGGAAAGGCCAAATAAATTTAGAATAAAGACAATGCCAAATGCAGAGCACTCGGGCACATGGGTGAGGGGCTGCAAGCATCTGATAACGGATGGTACCAGGTGAGCTCTAAACATCCTTGCAGCCCTGACACACTATGAAAAATGCTATGGACCAGACTGAAGACAGATAGAAAGTGAGAAGCCAGGAGAGGAGCAGCGTCTTAATCACTCCAGCCAGAAAGGTCCCACCACTTATGATAAACACGTGTGTAAAGAAAGAAAAGCACTTCTGTGCTAAATCCATCACCGGAGGACGTGCGGAAATGACCCCTAAATTCAGGTAGCTAATGTCCCTGCGATTTCTCCCCACAGTCCGCGTTGTTAAATGGGACGAGGAAGGGACTCAGATGGGAAACCCCCCCCCCAGGGCCCCAAGATATGAGCATTTCTCCTCCCTTAATCCCTTGCTTCTTGTTGTCCCCCCCCCCCGCCAAAGGAGTGACCCCAGCCCTGTCTACAGCATCATAAACGTTCACTGCTTATTTATCCGCCAAGGCGCATGTGGTTTTAATTATTTATGATAGTGTTTCATCGCACATGGGGATGTGTCTTGGAGTCCCTTCCCTTGACTGATGAAGCGTTTGTAATCAGAGACCTGCTGCTTCCCAGCCGGTAAATCTCAGCGAGGAGAGGGCCAGGCGCTCCCTTCCAGGACTGTGTGAGTCAGCCATGGATTCACAGAGGGAGGATTAGCCAAATCCGGTTACAAGGCTCCTGCACGTTGTTTGTCCTTTTGCCACACATGTTTTCTGAAAACAATTAAGAGCCATCCGCTGTCTACTGACAGGACAAAACGTACCGCTTCCCTGAAAAGGGCATCTTCCCTAATATCAGAGGGTTTGGATAAGCTGGATTCATCCGGGGATTTTGCTCTGATGAGGTCTTGTTTGTTCCCTACTCCCTCAAGTCTTGTCACTAAACCTGCTTCCTCTCTGTCTCCACCTATCCCTTCCTGTGTACACAGAAGTGCTGTCTGGACGTAGAAAGGCCGTCTGCTTTGAGTCACAAACACAAGGAGCTGTGGAGACGCTTCTCCTCTGCACCGTTTCCCAGGGCGACAGCTCCTTGGCTGGGTGCTGGGTCCTGACATCAAAGGACACTCAGAACCCACCGGTCTCTCCACGGTGCCCACTCATTCTGATGGCCCAGAGGGATCTTCCTCCTCACGTGCCACATTCGCCCCATCTGGAAACTATGCCACCACCTGGTATCAGGAGCCCATGGGACCCTACTCTACCCCAGGGCCCAGAGCTTCCACTACAGGGAACAAAGCCCATCCTCATTTTTCCCGGATTCTGTCTTTATGAATTCACCTACTCGCTACAATTTATGTGCAACCCCAGAACACACACACACAGCGCTTTCACAGTCATTCGCAAACATTCGAGAAGTGGTGACCAATTTGAGTCACCCCACATGCACATTCCCAGCTGAGGTTAAAAAGCCATGCTCTGCTTTCTCGTTTCAGCTCTCGTACTGTAAACAAGTGTCCTTCTCGTGGTCGGTCCAATGCCACCTTGTTTTGCATATTTGTGCTTTTCGTGGGTGAGATCCCAGTTTAAAGCAGCCCCCAAGCATAGTGCTGAAGCTCTGTCTAGTGTTCCTGTGAGTGAGAAGGCTGCGATGTGCCTTACGGAGAAAAGAGGTGTGTTTGATAAGCTTTGTTCAGGCATGAGTCGTAGTGCTGTTGGCCACTATGAGTTCAATGTTAAGGAACCAACAGTATGTACTAAGGTGTCTTTAAACAGAAGCACACATAATACAGGTTATGTCTTGATCAGCTGATAAAAGTGTTGTGACCAGATGCTTGCACGAACCTAACCCTGGATTTCCCCTAGGAACAATGGTCCAGTGTTCGCTAATTTAGTGGTCAAAGTGACTTTACAGAATACTTGGAATAACGAGAATCAGCTGTATATTCAACAGCAATGCCAAGCCTCTATTCAAATACCAACAGCACTCTAGAAAGCTCAGCAGCGCCAAGCCTCGACCGAGCTTGGACCCATGCTACCATCACAGGAGGGCTTTCCTCCCAGCCTCACCGAGGTCAGTCCAGGATGACCCTGATCCGAGGTGAGAGCTTTAGCCAGAGTAGAACCATTCTTTGCACTGTCTTCCCCACTGTTTATCTGAAATGCAGGTATCTTTCTTCCCTTGCCCAGCCCTGGTCCAGAACCCAAGTACCCTTCCTCTAACTGGTACTGATGGGGGAGTCTGATAAACACTGAGAGATTCTGGAGGACATCAAGGTTGGGAGGCAAATGATGACCTTATCCTGATTCTAGCCCAGTCCCTCCCACTGTGGCAATTCTCTCACTAAAAACAGAGCCAGAAACACAGAAGCAAAGGTGGATGGGGTGGCTGAATGCCCACTCTGCTATAAGATGGACCAGTGGGAGCTGCAAGAGTTCTGTGAGCTACAAAGAGTGTAGCCCAAGTGTAGAGAGCCCCGCCAGGAGGGAGAGCAAGACCAGAGGCACTTCTTCCTAGGCTGACCTGGGACTAGCTGACCAGACGAAGAGAACAGATTGGCAGAAGCCTACGGGGCAGGAAAGGGGGACTCACAGCCTCCCAGAACCTCGGGTTTCCTGTCTGTAGATGAGGCCTTAACCTACCCCATCCCTTCTGTCCCTTCTAGCTCTAGGGCGCTCTCCAGGGGTCTCTGTTCCCTCTCCTGACACAGCTGCCCGTTTCTCGGGAGCAGGAGCAGTGGGAGGGGAGGGGTGTGCACCGTAGTCGCTGAGCCTAGATTGAGCCTGGGGACACAGCAAGGGAAACAGCTGCTGGATGGAGGGCCAAGCCACGGAGGCACCAGGAACGGGGAGAGGCCCTAGCAGACTCAGCAGAAATACAAAGGGAGGGGCTGAACCACCAAGAGGGAAGAGAGATTAGGAAGCAGGTGCCCCGAGCCCTCTGATCTGAAGGAGACATCTGTAGCGGGGAGGGGAAGGGTCCTAGCACTGGGGCCATGATCTGATTCTCAGAACGTGCACTTCGGGGCACTGGAGGGGCAGCTAGAGAGATGTTTCCATTCGAAAGGTACTCACCGCCCTTCACTCCCTTCCCCTCTAGTGGAGGCTGGGGCAGCGGGTCTGAAGACCTCAGGGGCTGTTGTCTGGACAGAGTCAGGTTACATTTCCTGAATACACAGGCCAGGTCCACAGGTACAACCAGCCGTGTCTGTGCCCCCTGCCTTACTGGGAGCACCTCTCCAGGTGGGGCTGGGCCTCCTGCCTCCAGGCTGCTCCCCCACACCCCCACCCCGAGCCCGCTCTGCCCAGGGGACTCTGTCCCAGTGGTGTCCCCTCACCCAGGCTATTCTTCAAGTTTTGAAACAAAGAGGGAGGGTCTCTTAGAGAGTGGGAGGTTAGCAGGTGGTAGGTCACCCCAGAAGGTTCCAGAACCCCAGCTACGTGGTCTATCGCCATGCCACCCTCCCTCCCCAGAAGGGACAACATTCTACTGCGGTACTCACATGTGTCTGGCTTGTGGCAGTTGTGTCCCTGACGGAAGTACTGGGGGTTCTCAATGACCGGGATGCGAGTCATGCCGATGACCACTGTGTCCGGCCCGGCATCCAGAGACGAGGGCGTGGTGATGCCATGGTTGATGTGATGCAGCGGGCTGGCTGAGTCCTCCTCGCCACTGATGACAGCCACGGGACCTGCACACGCCAGGAGAGACACAGGACCCCGGTGAAGTCACATCCAGCCAGTGCCCAGCCCTCCCACAGACCTTTCCACTATTTTTCCCACTACATTTTCCATAGGAGCAAAATCCATTGGAAGAGTATTCCCCGAATGCTCTGGATTCTGAATTGAGAATAACCCCTTAATTCTCTTTCACGAGAGCGAGAAAAATCTACCTCATCACACCATGGAAACAGCTGCAAAATAAGAGTGAATCTAAATGATTATGACACGAAGTATTCCCACTTTCCCCAAATCCAAATTAGTTCCAAATAATTAAAAGTTCAAATAAGTTTCTTTGCTTATATAACAACCACAGGATTTTAAAAATGACCTAGCGGTAGTATGCAGCCTGTCCCTTGTCTCTTCAAGAGCTTTCAAAACTACTAATGCTGGGTCCCACCCTCAAAGATTCTGATTCAGTTGGTCTGGGGATGCAACTTGGGCATCAGGATTTAAAAGCTCCCTTGTGAGTCCCAAGTCCAGCTAAGATCTGGAACCTCTCTTTAGGGCCTTGGAGGCTGAGAACCTTTCCAGAGTGGCCATCAGATGCCCACAGGAGTATGAAGTAACTTTCCCTGGATTCTGCTATCAACTCTCCCCGGCCCACAGACAGATAAGCCCAATGTGGGCTTGGATCTAACTCCGGCCAGCTTTCACAAGCGACAGCACTCAGGCTGCAATACTATTAGCCTACAGACAGCTGGGCCAGCTGACTCACTCTTGAAAGTTCCATATTTGCCCCAATGGCTTCAGAGAACACCATCTGCATCTTCACCAACCCTAATGCCACCATATTCTAACCCAAAGAAGAAAACCAATAAATAAGGTGATTTGCGAACACAAGTTGAAAAAGATGATTAATGCTGCTGTCTTGTTAGAGGAATGATTCTGTTTGGTGGTGTGATTCTCCCATAAGTACAAATAAAACTCCTGTAAAGTGAATTAGCTGTGACTGCTTGTGGCTTTCTACAAGTGGTATTTTAAATGGCTGCTTTGCAAGACACATGGTCCCAAGACAAAGCACCTGCTGTGATTTGGTTTTGCAGCTTTTGAACAATATTTCCACGGCAGAAATCCACTTACATCTTACTGAAGTTTATGGGGAGAATATTTTCCATCAAATAGCAAGGCAAAGCGCCAATGAGGCAGAACTAAATGGAGGATGGGTAAATGCAAACTGAGGACGCTGAATTCCACTCCGTCAGCACAGACAGGCTTATTTCAATCCACAACAAACGTCTGACTGTGCTTGGAGACCATGTGAAAAAGCAGCAGTAAGGGGTTGCCCAAATACTCGCAGGCATCACGTGCCTTGCAAAAAGAGGCCAGTTCTTGAAAATACCTTGTAAACTTTTTTGAAACACTTCACAGTGATTTCCAGTTAAACATGGAATGCTGAACACGGGTCTTTAGCCTCCTCACCCCAAATGCTATTAACATACAAAGGAATTAAAGAAATATTGGCACACAAAGAGGAAGAGGAGAGACAAGAGGAAATGAGATATTTCAACAATGTTTTGGAAGATGAGAAGCCAAAGGAGGAAAAGCTCACTTACAGAGAGGAGGAAGATAGGGAAGAAAGGACCACCAGGTCTGCGGCAGGGAATCATGACAGCAAGTCAGTTCTGCTGGGGAGACCCAGTACTTGAAGGGTCAGGGGACCAAGGAAGGCGGCAGTGAGGCTCGGGGCTGGAACAAGTCACCCCGGCCATCACCTCACCCCCATCCGTCAGAGTCTGGTGGTTTCATCACAGAGAAATTGAACCTGAAACGTTCAGGGGAGGGCTGGGGTGAAGCACGAGGCAGAGCTCCTTCTTCTTGCTCCTAAAACAACAGAAATGGGACTTCCCTGGTGGTCCAGTGGCTAAGAATCCTCCTTCCAACACAGGGGACGTGGGTTCGATCCCTAGTCAGGGAACTAAGATCCCACATGCTGTGGGGCAACTAAGCCCGCGCACTCTAGAGCCCATGCGCCACAACTACTGAGCCCATGTGCTCTGGTGCCTGCTTGCCGCAACTAGAGAAGCCCACGTGCCACAAGGAAGAGCCTGCACAATGCAACGAAAGATCCCGCATGCCGCAATGAAGATCCCGCGTGCCGCAACTAAGACCTGATGCAGCCAAATAAATAAATAAATATTTTAAAAATAATAAATAAAACAACAGAAACCAGGAACAACACTGCTTACCCAGCCATCTCACCCTTGGTCTTGCCTCAAATACCGCCACCCCAGAGGAGATTAGAGAATGCTTCTCTGGAGAAACTAAATGCCTTAGAATGGACTTCTGGAGAGTGACATGTGAGGGTCTCCCAAGGAAGTCGAGCTTACATGGCAGTCATGCCTTAGTGAAGCAGAACAGTTGACAAGCCCCACCGTGCACACAAAGCAGGATCTTATTAGCTTTCTAGTGTTCAATTCCTAAATACGAAGAAACAGTCCAGGATCACCAGACACTTCAGCAAAGCTTCAGCATGAAAGAGGGGCACAAGACACACAATCAGGGACCTGCAGGAAGCAGAGGCAATTCAGGGAGCAGAAGACTTTTTAAAAAATATCTTCAGAAAGATAAATGAAGACACTGCATCCAGAAAACAAGATGATACTTAAAATATGACCAATTAGAAGGTAAGAAAGAATCCTTGAGAATTGTGATCATCAAAATTTGAAAGTCATAGAAAAATGGAAGATAAGTCAAGAAAATGTCCCAGAAAGTCAAACAAAAAGGGAAAAGGTGGTAAATAGGAAAGAAAAGATATGAAAATTAAAGACTCGATCTAGAGATCCAACATCTGATTAAAAGGAGACAGAGAAAGAGACAGACAGAGAGGGAGAGGGACAGAAAGAGAAAGATGAAAGGCCAAAATAAAAAAATATGGAAAAATTTGCCCAAAATATTATCTATGCAGTTCCCAGAACAATTAACACATACACGAGAGCATGCATGCATGTGCATGCGTGCATGCGGGTACGTATACACACACACACACACACACACACACACACACACACATCAAGACACAAAGTTATGAAATGCCAGAACCATGAGGATAAAGAGAAGATGCTAGGGCTTCCCTGGTGGCGCAGTGGTTGAGAATCTGCCTGCCAATGCAGGGGACACGGGTTCGAGCCCTGGTCTGGGAAGATCCCACATGCCGCGGAGCAACCAGGCCCGTGAGCCACAATTGCTGAGCCTGCGCGTCTGGAGCCTGTGCTCCGCAACAAGAGAGGCCGCGACAGTGAGAGGCCCACGCACTGCGATGAAGAGTGGCCCCCGCTTGCCACAACTGGAGAAAGCCCTCGCACAGAAACGAAGACCCAACGCAGCCATAAGATAAATAAATAAATAAATAAATAAATAAAATTTTAAAAAAAAAAGAGAAGATGCTAAAAGCTTCCAGGAGGATGGGACAGGCCATATTTCAAAAGGAACAGCAATCAGAAAGACAGCCTAATTCTCCATAAAACCATAATACTGTTACCGTAACTGAGCAAATTCCTTCAAAATTCTGATGGACAAATTTTCAACCTAGAATTCTACACCTAAAAATGTATCCACCCATAGTAAGGGCAACAGAGACATATTTGCAGACATGTAAAAATTTACCTCACCCTTTCTTAGGAAGTGATGTGAAGTGGAAGGTTCAGCAAAACAAAGGGGCAAAAAAGGAAAGGGGAGTCGGGGATCCAGTTCTCAAAAGACCAAACAACAGAAGGCCCCCCACACACTGGCCCCTTCTGTTCTCAGCATTACAGGACATGGGTTGTTACAGCAACATGGAGGAAGGACACCAAATCAGGAGTTTGGAGAAGACAGAACATTGGACATTCGAATCTGCTTTCATCAAGTCAACGGACAAAGCGAGTGATCAACAAAATGGTCCAAAAGCCTGTGCTTTAAAACAGTGTCAACTTTCTCGACATTATTTATTCTGGAATCTGAAAAGGGCTGGGGAAAGAGCCATGGGTAGAAGTGTCCTTCCATAGTCTCCCAAGCCATGGAGAGGATGGATGGGGCTGCCCACAAAGACCTGACAGAAATAAAAGAATAAAGCAGACTAAGGAGCCCTGGAGGACCCACTACTTAAAATGCAGGCGGAGAAAGGGGAGCTGAAAAAGGAGGATGAGAAGAAATGGCCAGAGAAGGCTGCTGTCTTAGAAGTCAAAGTAGGAGAACTTCTAGAAGCTGAAGAGCATCATATACAGAGGCCAAGTAAGATGAAGAATGAAATCAGGTCACTGCATTTGACAATAAGAAGGCGGCTTTAATGAGAGCAGTTTCCATAGAACAGTAGAGGAAAATATCATATTATAGTGGGTTGAAGAGCTAGAGAAATCACCATCACCATCATCATCATTTTTATTATTGAGTGCTTCCTATGTATCATGCTCCGGAAAGGTTACTTCTTCACCTTTATACCTTTATATGCAACCAGCATCCACTCCAAGAATCAATTTCCCTTCCCAAGTCTGGCTGATTCTCCTGTCCCTTGCCTCAGGGGGAAACCCACAGACCTGTGGTCCCTCTGGGAAAGGAAGCATTTCTTCTTACCTGAATATCCACAGAAAAGAATTTATAAAGATACAAAGAAGGGACAAGTAATTCAGGGGACATCTCAGCTGTCTGGGGAGCTCTCTTCTATTTTCTGAGCCCTAAGGTAGGTCAGGAGGATTCAAGCTTGCTGTCTTCTGAGCTCTCAACACACACACACAGACTGCCTAGTATCTGTGATGGGCCTCTCTGCTGTCACTAATCCATTCCTAATTACACATTTATTTTGGTATGCAGCACTAATAAACAAAAAGAAAGAAACAAGTTTATAGCCCTTCTGGTAAGTTCAAGCTTTTGAGAGAGACCTGAGGGAAGACAGGTCTGCTCAGACACCCCCATCACATGATTCTCGTCCCAAATAGGTGCCTTTTTTTCCCTTCAGACCTATGGTGGGTTTTGTTCCTCCAATCACACCATAATAGAACCATTAGATAATTAGAGACAGCTTGATGGCCCCGACAGGTGTCCTGCCCAGCAGGATGGTCCAAACTGTCTTTCCAGAGTCTCTCTCTTTCCCTCCCTGCTCCTCCTATAGGAAAAAATAAGGGAGCAGAGCCAGGGATGGCTTGGATTTTCATAAGTGGTTGATTCCAGTGTAGGGCTCAGTTTCCCCCAGAAAGCAAAGGTCTCTGATGGGAACACAGGTGGAATTTCACTGCAGTAGAGTGAGCTCTGACCCAGGTGGGCAGGGCCCCCATCGCAGGGAAGCTGAGGGCTGCAAGCCACCACAAGGACTGCAGGGACATGGCATCCTCAGAAGCCTCTGGAGACTCAGGGTCCACAGTACAAAAGGGGAGGGGAGGAGGGAAGGGGTGCTTTGCACACAATGAAAGAGGAAAGAGAAGCAGCCTCCCTGGTAATGCATGACCACAGAAACACTCACTGCCTCTTTCAGACCCGAGGAAGAACCTCCTTAGAATCATCTCTCCAGTGTTTCCTACCCTTGTCACCTAAATCCCCTTCTGTTCCACGAACACCTTAACTTACAAAGCATTAACAATTCTCAGAAATTTGGCCCCAAGAACACCCAGTCATTGAGTCTACACTCTGGCATTTGCCCAGTCAGTGTGTGGAAGTGGAAGTCTCCAATTTGCAAAGGAATGACTTGGAGTCCCAAGGATGTGGTTACAACGAAAGGGAAAGGGAGGAAAAATAAACCAACTTTTATTAAACACCTACTATATGCCAGAAATATTGCTGGGCATTTTGTTCTCATTTGATCCTCCAAAAAATACTTTTATCCCCATGCAATGAACTGGACAACTCAAATAAGTTTCGTTTTTCAAAAATCACTCAGCCAGGAAGTGATGGAGCCTGTATCTGAACCTATGTTCATCTCCAAAGTTCTTCCGCTTCCCACCAAACTACCTAATTTCTCAATAGGATGGCTGACACCTAGTATTTTTTATAAACAGCCAGAACTCGGTGTGAACACATGAGCCCATTAAAGAAGCCAAAACATCACATCTGAATCAAATCACCTAGGAACAGATCACCAAATATTTTCAAGGCTGAACCAACCCATATAAGATAACTTTGGGCAGTCAAGGCCAATATTTATGGCTAGATTGTAAAATCCTGGAGCCAGAATCCATCCATTTCTATATTCCTTCATTTATCCTTGTACTTCTTTCCAAAGCGGGGGGTGGAGAGGTGGCAATCTCACCTAGCAATTCAGAAAACCCTCTTAGAAATTGCGGTCATCATGACTGCTGTTCACCAAGTATTTCCAGGCACCTGGTAGGAAGGCAGTTTTCTGCACTCCTTGAGGTGAGGCGGTGCCCCATCACTTTCTTTGGCTAATGAAAATGAGCAGAAGTGATCTGTATCACTTCCCCATGGAAGCTTGAAGATCTAGTGTGTTGATAACATATCACCTCACACCTGTTAGAATGGTCAGCATCAAAAAGGCAAGAAATAACACATGCTAGTGAGGACATGGAGAAAAGGGAACCCTTGTGCAGTGTTGGTGGGATTGTAAATGGTGCAACCACTGCAGGAAAAAAATATGGAGGTTCCTCAAAAAATTAAAAAATAGAACTACCATATATTCCAGCAATTCCATTTCAGAGAATACAGGAGTCCCCCCATTATCCACAGTTTTGCTTTCCGTGGTTTCAGTCACTGGTGGTCAACCGTGGTCCGAATAGTAAATGGAAAATTTCAGAAATGAATAATTCAAAACTTTTAGGTTGTGCACCGATCTGAGTAGTGTGATGAAATCTCACACTGTCCCTCTCCATCCCACCCTGGACATAAATCACCTCTTGTCCAGCACATCCCACCCATTAGTCACTTAGTAGCCGCTGGGTTAAAAGATCGACTGTCATGGTATCACAGTGCTTGAGTCCAAGTAACCTTTATTTTACTTAATAATGGGCCCTAATGCAAGAGTAGAGATGCTGGCAATTCAGATATGTCAAAGAGAAGCTGCAAAGTGCTTCCTTTAATTGAAAAGGTGAAAGTTCTCGACTTAGTAAAGAAAGAAAAAAATCATACACTGAGGTTGCTAAGATCTACAGTAAGAACCAATCTTCTATCGGTAAAATAGTGAAGAAGGAAAAAGAAATTCATGCTAGTTTTGCTGTTGCACCTCAAACTGCAAAAGTTACTACCACAGTGCATGGTAAATACTCAGTTAAGATGGAAAAGGCATTAAATTTGTATAATAAGAGACTTTGAGAGAGAGAGAAACCACACTCATATAACTTTTATTACAGTGTATTATTATAATTGTTCTACTTTATTATCAATGTTGTTAATCTCTAACTGTACCAAATTTATAAGTTAAACTTTATCATAGGAATGTATGTATAGGAAAAAACATAGTATACATAAGGTTTGGTACTATCTTCAGTTTCAGGCATCCACTGGGGATCCTGGAATGTATCCCCCATGGATAAGGGGGGGGGACCACTGCATATCCATAGGAAATGAAAATACTACGTCAAAGAGATATCTGCACCCTTACGTTCACAGTACCATTATTTACAATAGACCAGACAAGGAAACAGCCTAAGTGTCCATTGACAAATGAATGGATAAAGCTGTGGTATCTATATACCAAATGGAATTGGTATATATCAACCAATTTGATATGTATATCAAATGGAATATTATTCAGCCACTAAAAGGAGGAAATCCTGCCATTTGCAACAACATTAAAATACCTTGAGGGCGTTATGCTAAGTGAAATAAATCAGAGAAAGACAAACACTGTAAGATCTCACTTATATGTGGAATCATAAAAAACAAACAAATAAACAAAAACAAGTCCTGGGCATATAATGTACATCATGGAGACTATAGTTAATAATACTGCACCGTGTATGTGAAAGCTGCTAAGAGAGTACATCTTAAAAGTTCTCATTACAAGAAAAAAAATGTGTAACTATGTGTGGTGATGGATGTTATCATTTCACAATACACACAAATATTGAATCACTATGTTGTACACCTGAAACTAATATAATAATGTAATGTCATATGTCAATTACATCTCAATTTTTTAAAAATCCAGTGTGTGATCTGCCACATTTTCTTTTTCCTGCCTTGGCAATTGTGGAAGCATGAGGCAGAGCGCCAGGCAGCCCTGAATGAGGCTGACATAGAGCTGGAGTCTCCAGCCAACACCTGGTACACATAAGTGAGAAATACAGCTTTGTTGTTTTAAGTCACTGAGATTGGCAGGGGTGCTGTTTGTTATCAGCATAACCCAGTTCATGCTGACTAACACAGGAATGAAGTCGTCTCATGTTTAACAATTTTACTTTAATCCTTTCCTTCAGACAATGAGCATGCTTCACACCATCCTCAACAAATCTCTACAAAAGTGTCTTATGAAAAGGATGGGCTTATTGTCCTCAATGATGTGATTCATCTTAAACGCCTATTCCCAACTATCTGTCCCCAAATTAAGCTCTAATCTAATCTAATAGAGTTCCACTAAGAGCCAGATCATGGCCTCCTTTGTTGAAAAAAACTCCGCCCTACCTCACTCTGACTTGGGAAGTATAAGAAAACAACAAACCTGGATGGGTCTCATGGTTTTTTAATGTGTCAGAATGAAGCAAACAAGCCAACCTTTGGATTAAGAAAATGATTTTTTAAAAACTTCAACCTTTTCCTACTGATAAAAATCAAACATTGACGTGTCCCTGGTGGGTGAGAGCTTTGCATCAACAAATCTGAGAGCCGGAACTCATAAAACAAAATAAGTGAAAGCACAACAAACACAATTAAAAATCCAGCCATGCTCTGAGAGGGATTCCATTTACAGTCTCATAAAAAGGGCTTAGTCCTCAGAGGCAAACAAAAGAAAATCAGCTTCTTAATTTTTATTGGCAGAGGTGGGACAGAGGCCAAATGAACATAGGCTGTGCCCAAGAGCATACCTGGGGACAAGTCACCAACTGTCTGTTCCTGGACCAGCTCCTGTGGTCCCTCCCCTCTCTGCCTCTTCCAGCTTCCTGACAGTCTTTGCCACTGTGATCTCTGGGGCTCGCCAGGTCCTGCAGGTTGCCCAACAAGGCATGCCCTCCTCACTTCTGCGCTCCTCTCTCTGAATCTTTTCCCAAAAGATAAGCTTTATTCTCTGGCTCCAATTCCCTCCCAGCCTCTTACAGGAACCAAAGGCTTTGTTCATGCCTCGAAGCATTCATAGCTTGGAGGTATTGCTTGGAGAATGAAAATGATGCTACCGAACAACCAGCCAGAGAACACACATTTAAGGAAAGGGAAGGCAGGACTAGCTCTCTGAATACTTGATTTCCCTTATCTCGGTTAATCATCACAACAACCCTGGTGTTAGATCCTGTTATCCCAGTAACACAGTGGAGGAAATTGAAGCTCAAGGTTTCATCATTTGCCCAAGGTCACACAGTTAATAAATGGTAGACAGACTCATCACGTCTATCTGACTTCAAAGTCTGGGCTCATTTCACGGCATCACGCTGCCTGATCCTCCAGCATTGTTTTTCTGATATTGGGACAAGTTATGATGGGTCAGCCACAGCTCCTTTCCATGCCCAATCTTTATTTCCTTGAGACTCATTTGTAAGAGAACTGGCTTCATTGAATGAGGCAGCTCATGACATTTCCAGGGAACTTTAGACCCACAACCCACGCACCAGGTTGTAGCTGGCAGAGGCAACCAGGAGTTCATAGACAGAGTGACAGGCAGCAAGGGGCCTGAGAAGGTAGAAGTATGCAGCCTGGAGGGAAGGCAATTGTCATCAGCTTTCTCCAAACACTCTTAATACAGATAGTATTTCAGAACATCCCAGGCACAAACAGGAAGCGAGCAGTCGCCTTCCGATTGCATGTATAAGCCAACTGGAGTACAGTATGCTGGTGTTTTTGTCCAAGGATTATAGCTCAAATCTCAACTTTTCTAAATTCAGCATTAGCCACTGTACTAGTCAGTGTTACCCCAAAATAGAGGCATTTATTTCCTCTAAAGAATTATCCATAGATTTCCCCCATCGTCTTGGGGACTGTGTGTGAATGGAAGCATGCTGTACTAGGTGTTGCCATGTTGGATCACCGATGTCTCCATGTCCTTCACCCACTCACTCATGTCACTTTTTTCACTCCCCTAACTATATTGCATAATCTGATTTCAACACTAAGACCAAGAGAATGAGAGTTCAAATTCCTGCGGGCTAAGCCCAGATGCCTCTGACTTGACCTGGTTCACAAGTGGGAAACAATATCTAAAACCCCATCCATTGACCTGTGGATGGTTTCAATGTGAGGTTCTTTAAATTAAAGTGAGGCATGACTAGTTAGAAGAGATAGAGACAAAACTCTTTTCAGGAGAAACTTGGGGCCTTACAGGCACTGGCTCACAGGGGGCTTCCCCACTAGAAAAGCTTCCCACAGTTGCCTGGTCCCGCCACACTGCTTTCTAGGCAATAGCTTATCCAAGGTATGTCAGGAGGAAACCCCTTGCCTGGTATTTCTAAGTACCTGTGGAGTGATGCCGTGGGATAGTGCCACCTATAGAAAACCCTGCTTCCTTCTGCAGAGTGATGGCCTCATAGGCTCAAACAAAATACCGTAAAAATAGCTGATGTCTGCTGAGCACTTATTGACCAGCGGGCACTGTTCTGTCTCATTCAAGGCTCACAGTGGCTCAGGGAAGTGGGTCCTATAATTAGAGTCAGAGCAGTTGAGTAGTCTGCCCAAAGTCACACAGGTAGTAGGTGACAGCGTCATGGTTGTAGCTGGCTGTCGGACTCCAGAGACCATAATCTTAATCACCCCGCTACCTACCTTATGGTACATAATTATACGGTCTCAAATCAGTGAGGTCTAGAATGAAAACACTTGAACTACAATGCCCCTAAATCAAAGATGCTGAAATGAGGCCTGAATTTAGATTGGAGAGAAACCGTGAAAGTCCAACAGCTTCTTCGAGACCAGTCTGAGATTGTAAACTCATTCCCAAGCCCTGAGTGTTCACATGCAGCTCTCCCTGGGCTTGGTACAGAGCCCATCGCCTTACATCAGACAAAAAGACATTTCTCCCTTTGCTAGAAAATGCTCAGTGGAAAGGTCTGAGGCCTCCTAGGAGTCCCAAGTAGTGAGGAAAATGAGAGTTACAGATCCTAGAGCTTTTTAGAATGGGGATCTCATGATTTGGTGCATTAAACCCCATAATCTAATAGCAGTGGAAACCCTCGGATCTGTGTGACATTTTACTGCTCCAAGGCACCTTCTTATCCATGGACTCAATTACCACAGCAACCCAATGGGATACTCAAGATAGAGACTACATTGCCCATTTTACAGATGAGGAAACTGAGGCTCAGAGCTGTTGAAATGACCTACTGCACA
Organism: Balaenoptera acutorostrata; assembly: GCF_949987535.1. Taxonomy (NCBI): domain Eukaryota; kingdom Metazoa; phylum Chordata; class Mammalia; order Artiodactyla; family Balaenopteridae; genus Balaenoptera; species Balaenoptera acutorostrata. The sequence continues at coordinate 40,189,050 of NC_080066.1, read as the reverse complement.
TTCAGGGGAAAGCTGTGACTTCAACCCAGCTCTTCTGACTCCCCATCCAGTGTTCTTTGGAGCTCACATCAAACTTAATTCCTCTAGAAATGTCAGGGGTGGCCACGAATCGCAATTCTCCTTCTAGGGAGTAAGATCCAAAGTGGCGTCTCTGGGAGCTGTGAGGACTCCCCACCAGATGGATCTTTGTGGAAGACTGGAGATTTCATGAGTTTAGCTGTGAATCTCTTCTTCTAAAATTAGAAACTCATAAGACTGACTTAGAAACCACAGGGCCAACGCACGTGAAAGAGAAGCATAATAAACCCAGACAAAAGGAGACGCTGCCTCGCAAAAGGCAGTACAAGGTCAAAGTCAGCGCTGTGAGTGTCCAGCAAAACTATCCCAAAGAACACAGATTCTTGTGGTTGTCACTGGAAGAGACACAGGGCTGTCAAGACATGCCCACGTTTCTCTGTGGTCTCCAGACGGGGACCCAGGGTTCTCTGTTGGTGCCCACAGAGGTCAACAGTTCCTGACCTGCTGAGGGCTGTGCACGCCCTGAACCTTGCACCCTCTCACTGTGGGACCATATCCCCTGCCCTTGCAGAGATGCAGGGAGAGATGCAAGGAGAGAGGCAGAGATGATGCAGAGTTGCTGGTGCTCACCGGCCCTTCTGTGGCCTCTCACCTACTGCTTACTGGACCAGGGGTTGGCACCTGCCCGCCTTGGTTGACACGTCTCCCAGGCCCAGCTATCTGCAAGGCAGGAACTCCAAAAAGATTGTACATCCGGGACTCAGGGTCCTATGATAGGAGTCTTTCACCCTGCATCCTTGGCAAGGATATCTCCACGGACAAGTCACTGAGCCGTCCTTTGAAATTTTACTTTGGAACTTAGCTATGCCATTGACCGGTACGGCTCTTTCTTGAATTATGATGAACTTAGACCCCAATGAACCTATCATAAGTTGAAAATATCATAAGTTGAAAATGCATTTAATACACCGAACATCATAGGTTAGCCTAGCCTACGTTAAACGGGCTCAGAACAATTACATTGGCCTACAGTTGGGCAAAATTCTCTAACACAAAGTCTATTTTATAATGAAGTGCTGAATATCTCATGTAATTTATTGACTATTGTACTGAAAGTGAAAAACAGAATGGCTGCATGGGTTCAGAATGGTTCCAAGTGTATCAGTTGTTTGCCCTCCTGATCACGTAGCTGCCTGGGAGCTGCAGCTCACTGCTGCTGCCCAGCATCACGAGAGAGTATCACACCGAATGTGGCTAGCCTGGGAAAGGATCAAAATTCAAAGTACGGTTTCTACTGAATGCATATTGCTTTTGCACCACGGTAAAATCGAAAAATCGTTAAGTCGAAGATAAAATCGAAAAATCGTAAGTCGAACCACTGTTAAGTCAGGGATCATCTGTATTATGATTTTCATTAGAAACACTGTGTCCTTAGAAACCTGTGAGGAAGTCATATCTCTGTTTGACCCTTACAGTTGAACTGTCCTGTTGTTAGACAATCCTGGGGTCAGCACTGACCCATTTCCTAGCTCATCCCAACTCAAGCTCCTCGGCTGGTCCTGAAGTCTCTAGATCATAAACTCCTAAACGTCAAGAACTCTCTCCTGTATGTCTTTGAACTTCTTTGAAGTCCTAGTAAAATGCTTTTAGTACAGCAGGCAGTTAGAAAATATGTGTTGTCTGCGTGCTAGCTCAGGCATCAGTAAGCATTGCCGCCCCGAGTGCATTTAGTTTCCTAGGGCTGCTGTAACAAGATACCAAAATCTGGGTGGCTTCAAACACCAGAAATGTATTCTTTGAGAGTTCTGGAGACCAGAAGTCCCTGAACATGACCATGCTCTCTCTTGAGACTCTAGGTGGAATCCATCCTTGCCCCTTCCTCGCTCCTGTTGGTGGTTGGCAGTCCTTGGGCGTTCTTTGGCTTGTCAATGGATCACTCCTCTGTCATCATGTGGCCTTCGTCTCTCTGTGTGTGTCTGTCTCCACGTTTCTTCTCCTCTTTTTATAAGGCCACCCTACTCCAGTATCACCTACTCTTAACACACATCGTAATCACATCTGCAAAGACTCTATTTCTGAAGAAGATCGCATTTGCAGGTACCGGTTAAGACTTCAATATATCATTTTGCAGGACACAATTCAACTCACACCACCAAATCTCCCATCTGTCTCACTCTCAGCTTGGGTCTGAATGGCAGGGGCGGGCATAAGGAACGAAAGGGCATTATAAGGATGGTGATAAAACTGGAGAAACCTCAGGCTCTGGGTTGAGTTGGGAACGCACGTCACGGGCATTTAACCTTCCAGGGGCAAGTTCCCAGGGATCCTAGCACTAAGCTAGTTCCAGAATCCTAACATTTGAATTCCTGATTCATGCCACACCTTCTGAATCAGCCCTTCCCACCCACATCCTTCCCAAACACTGCCTTCTGTGCCAGACTCTGAGCCATGCACTAGGGAGGGAAAAGAAGATGCCGCCTGGCCAAGAAGATACTCCCAGGTCTACAACAGGAGCACACAATAGACCAGGGGACATGGCACAGGTGATGAGGACCCCATTACAGATGTGCCCAGGGCAGTGGGGTGACACATAGGAGACACTAAACCAGGGCAGGAGAGAAAGGAAGGCAGCCCAGAGGAAGATCCCCAGCCCCGCAAATGCTCTAGCTTTGAGGTCCATCACCCTTCATCCCAGCAAACAGTCAGTGCCTCACTCCAGAGGACTCCCCTTCCCTCCTGCCCTACAGACACTCTCTCCCCTAGTGCGGCGATCATCACCTCCAAGGCACCCTGAACCTCGGCCACTGCCTCTTCTCCCCACATGCCTGGGCAGCAGTTGAGCAAGGGCCTCGCGGCCCCTATTAATCTCTTGGCTCACTCATCCCTTTCACAAAGCCGTAAAAATGATATAAGCATTTCATTCAAGCAGTGCTGCCGCAGGAACTGGGGAAGGTGCAGAGGATCCATCGATTTCCAGCATGTGAAGGTATAAACACAACACCAGAATCAATCAAAATAACATCATATCAACTCTGTGATCGCCTCCCTTGTATGGCACGCTTTATATACTGTAGTATCTGTGCCCGTTTACACACCTGCCCTCCAGCCCCCTGCAAGGGCTCCACTGGCCAGGCCAGCACTCAGAGTGCCACTTTCTCTAAGAAGCCCCTTTAGTCACACAGGGCAAGGGAATGATGTCGCATGCATGCTTCCCACCAGTCCCTCATAAACATGCTGGAAATCCCATGCGTGCTCACACGGATGCACTCCTGAGCAAGAATACGTATGAACTCACACATAAAGCAACACTAGTTTATTGGTCATTAAACAGGTGTTTAAGGTCTACATTTCTTAACAATTTCACCCCTTCTCCATCTCACCAAAGTATGTCTGTGGGTAATGTATATACTGTACTAAAGTATAATGTATCAAGGACATCAAACACTCAAACCGAATACCCCAAAACGGGGTGGTGAGGGAGATTCTAGTAGTAGTGAGTTTGCCATTAATTTTTCTAAAGATGGACACATGAGCCAGATTGGTACAAAGGAAAAGGAATCCAAAGATCTAACCATCTAATCTGAAAACGCACATTCCTCTTCAACTTTGTGACTTCCTGCAATCACTTTTAAGGTGTTATTCTTTTTTTTTTTTTAAATAGATAAACAAGGATTTACTGTATAGCACAGGGAGCTATAGTCAATATCTTGTAATAACCTATAAAAGAAAAGAATCTGAAAAAAATATATATGTTGTGTGTGTATATATCTACCTATATATATATCTATATAACTATCTATCTATATATAGATATAGATACAAGTATAACTGAATCACTCTGCTGTATACCTGAAACTAACACAATATTGTAAATCAACTACACCTCAATAAAAAGAAGTCAAAAAAAAAAAGACATGGTTGACTAAACCTTAAGTTCACTAGTCAGATTCTCCCACCTCTATGTGATTACCTGTCACATCCTATTGCAACAGAATTCTGAAAACAGAGATTTCTATATCCTAGTCCTAGCCAAAACTACTTTATTTTAATTTTTTTAACATCTTTATTGGAATATAATTGCTTTACAATGGTGTGTTAGTTTCTGCTTTATAACAAAGTGAGTCAACTATACATATACATATATCCCCATATCTCCTCCCTCTTGCGTCTCCCTCTCACCCTCCCTATTCCACCCTAAGGCGTTATTCTTATACTGACTTCCAGATTAGGTAATATTATTAAACCTCCCAGTTCATAAAAACTTCTTATTTTCACGGTACCTCCTCATCAAAACCCTATTTCCTGGTGAATCCATTAACCTAAAGGAGGTTCAGGTAAGGAATTAAACCCTGTCAAAGAGACAGCATCTCCTCGTTTAGCTCAGATATGCTTTGTTCTTAATTACTGAAAGGGGTGACCATACATCCTGATTTTCCCAGGACTGTCCTTTTTTATACCTGTTGTTCCAGGATATTTATCAATAGTGCCTCCTTTGGTTTGGATGATAAATGATATAGTTTCCCTAATAAAAGTACCTTGGGCCTCCTGTGCATGGGAGTGGAGGCTGGAGAAAAGATGGTCATGGGTAGCATCAATTGCTGTTTCAGACTCCAGACACAAGGGGGCGATGCCACAAGTGAAGCAGTGAACCACTCTAGCCAACTTGCTTCCCTCCTAACTTTTTAAACTCCCTTTGAAGCAGTCTTTGGAGGGACCGGGCATGTATCTTCAAACTATCCATATAGGACACTGTCCTTCTTGGACAGTCAATAAATATCACTTGATGATAATGATGATGCAGCCATTGATTTTCCATTCCCTCTTCTCCCTCTGTTCCCTCCTCCTTCCCCCCCTTCCTCAGGGTACAGGTCAATCAATCTTAGGCCATCTTGATCTACTTGGAAAACTTAACTGCCATGAAGCTAAACCACTTGTCCTCTGGCTCCAGTCTCTTAGAGAAATTAGTGCCAATGGAAGTGTCAGTATCAATTTCATAATGTTACTGGATGAAGGCAAGGCTGGGCCAAGTCCCATATTCCTGACGGGCTATCAAAGTGATGTGGATTATGGGTAAGGAGACAGACAGCTCTGACAGGAAAGGCAATGACTCAAGATCAATTAGACTGACAAGCCTATCTTTAAGCCATATCACTTAATGCTGACACTGTACGTTCCCCACAGAGATTTAGAATACTGGATGCAGAGTTTTCCCGGTGTCTCCAGGGGTAACTAGAGAGCCTGGAGGCTTGCAGAGCAGCCCTTGGCCCTACACCTGTCCCAAGAGAATCTGAGCAAATGATTCTAACGAAAGAGAAGGATTTTGCTCTCGTGATGGGAAGAATGAATACCTGGCCCTCATTTTCCTTTTTATCTTTTTCCTGCCTTCTAAAGAAAATGTCAAGATAAAATGTAGCCTATGTATTTAAATTTAATTCCTTTGCAGAGTCAAGGGACGTCTTGGGATTATTAAAATGGAAATCAAGATCTTGTAAAAGTCAAATCATCCTAGCAGGAGAGGAGATTTGTCAAGGAAGACAGGAGCAACAGTTGGAGGCCACAGGGTCCCAGGTTCTAATCCGGGTTCTTAGCCCAGCATTGCTGTGAATACAACAGTTTGCAATCAGGAACCGATCACGTCATTTCTTTGGGGCTTCAAATGCCTCGCATAAGGGCAACCATAACCTCCTGCTGCCCAGCAGCACTGAGAGGAAATGAAATGCCAAGAGTGCCAAGGGCAACAGAGGGATCAGAGATTCTTTAAGACCCAGCAATGTGTGCAGAAATTGTTTTTTTGTTGTTGTTGTTGTTTTTTCTGTGTTTGGTAGAAGACGCACAGAAGCAACCCTGGAGCTGAGGATGCAGTGGATGGTGGGACTGAAGAGAGAGAAAAGCCAGTCTTGTCTCCTGCTAAGTGAACCATGTGCAAGGAGCATGGAAGTGATGGTCAAACTACTTTTCTAGTATGCCTAGACTATTTTAAATCCTCCGGCTTAACAGTTTACTTTCCCTGGTTCTCATGAGCTTATGGTCCCAGGACAAAAGGCATAATTTTGAGCTCCTGAGATTATAGCTATTTAAGCAGGTTTGCTTTATTATTTTTTTAATTGCTTAACCGTATTGTTTGTTAGCATTCTATTAAAAACCCTACAGTGTTTCATAATGGAAGTTAAAGTTCACCCTAGTGTAACGTGTCCACTTCAGAATATGTGTGTGTCAATGGGGTTAGCGAACACCAATATTAATCAGCTGATCTTGTCACTGACTTAAGTGGTGATGCAAAGCAAAATGACATATGGGAAAGACCAGTATGGAGCAAGTCTGAGCTGGATAATGTCAACCTTGGCCAGAAGGCTGTTGTCAATATTATCTGGAACTGCTGACTTCCCAAACACACTCAGAACATTGCCCTAATACGCAAATGTGTGAATCAGGGGATTCCTCCCAAGATGCCTTCAAATAGAAGACCCTTTAAAGGCACAGTAATGCAGCTAAGGGTCTTTTTAAGGTCATTAACCAGTTGGAAGAGGGGCTGGGGGCAGAGAAACTTGACATGTTAGAAGTTCCCGCTAATCAAAGATGGTTCCGAATCAATGGTTCATCATCTCTTGAATGGCTGGAGAAAACTGTCGAAATATACTAGACAGTAAACAAGTTTTGTTAGGCACACCCATGGGTTCATAGAGGGTCTGTAAGTGGAATGTTTTTGATTTCAGATGTGATACATGTGTCTTTTCAAAGTTTCACTAGGTAGATTGATTCATAGATACTACATATATGTGTGCGTATACATACACACACGTACACCATACACACGCACACACATCAATGAACTAGATGTTATCTATGGAGAATCTGCTGCCCTCCAGGCACTGGCCTGTGCTTTCCTGTATTTTCTCATTTAATAAACTACTCTTGGATGAGTATCTATTATGGCCAAGAATTATCCCAAGCAATTTGTAAATATTGCCTCGTTTCACCCTCATAACCTTGCAATGATCATCTCCATTTTATAAACAAAGAAATGGAGGCTCAGAACTATTTTATCACCCTGTCCACAGTCCCTCAGTTGATAAACGATGAAGCTGAATTCAAATCTAAGACCATCTCATGCCAAGGCCGGTACTCATCCTGTAACATAGTCTGCCACACACTATCATTTTAAGAAAACCTAAAAAAACAATATGAAGAATGAGAGAGCATATTTAACATTTCCCTTGGGTCTGCTGCAGAATCTCCATCAAATTCACTCTCTAATTTTATTAAGGTGTGTCCTGACTCATCACATATACAATTTAGGCTTGATACTCAAAGCCTGTCAGTATCTAATTATCTCCCGACCACAACTCCTACTATTAATTGAGTAAAAATTCCTTTTGTGTTATTCCCCATATAAACGACCTACATTTCTATCCCAGTCATACCTGTGTTCCAGCCCAAGCCACTCGCCCTGATGCCTCCAGCCCACCCGTCAGACCCCACACTTCCCAGGAGCCAGCTCAACTCCCACCGCTGCCTTGAAGCCTTTCTTGAAGCTACCTCTCCCTCGGCTTTCCCCCCATCCAGCCCACCTGGCCACTTCCTTCTCTAAATTCTTGCAGCACTTCTGAAAACCAAGGTTTCCCTGTCACTCCTCGTCTCCTTCTATTGACCCTTATCCTCTGCAACTCAAGGATAAGGCTTTAAAAAAGGGAGGGGCTGGTTCTGATGCCATCTTTTTATTCCTCTTGACTGAGAAAAGACAAGAGAGCTTATCATGATGGATGTCTAGGTCAGGAGTGGACTCCCACCATTGTCTTAACTACTATGAAATTAGTCAGGCCACTTAACCGCTCTAAGTATTTGTTTCCCCATCTATAAAATGGGGTTAATAATAGTAACTGCCTCATCAGGCTATTGTTAGAGTTAAATTAAATATTTATGTACACCACCTGGCTTGGTATAAGTGCTCAGTAAATGTTAATAATAATACTGATAAAGTAAAAACAAAAACAGATGGCAGTTAGCTAACTCAAGAATGTTGCTGTTGATACTTTTAACCTCTGCACTAATTATCGATTTGAGAGCCTCTTTTTTTAATATGGCCGCTAATGATAGCATTTGCATTTCTGAAAGTCTCCCACTCCATGCTAGGGAATTAGAATTAACCAATGCTTCTCATCTCTGATCAAAGAAAGAGTACTTAATGATGCAAAAAAAAGAAATGAGCTTTGTTAGAGATAGAAAAGAGGATCTGAATTGACAGTTTGGCCAACTCTTCTTGGCTTGCATGGACTTCAGCCTGATTCTTCACACATCCGGGAATTTGGTAGGGATGCAATAAATGTTAAAGGGCGGTGCTGCCCTCTATGCGGGATGGACACAGTTCCCTAATTTCCATACATAAAGGGGAAGTGCAGAGTAAGGGATGTAATAAATATTTCCAGGTGTTCATCTGAAATAGCTAAAGGAACAGGACAGGAAGTACACAGAACTTGACACGGGATTCCTCATCCCATATCACGTCCTGGGGAGAGGCCGGGAGATGAGTGAGCATAGGGGGCATCTCTTCATCTCCCAATGACAGGAAACTGTGGTGCAGAGAGGGAAGCACACATGGCTAGAAAATGGAGAGGTCAATTTGAACCCATGTCTGTCAGACTTAAAAACCACGTCTCTAGTCTTTGCGCAGGCATGTGATTGCCATAACCCCAACATATTAGAGCCCATGGGCATCTGCTGCCAGAGGTCTCAGGGGCCATCATGTCAGAAAGCTGAGTCTCCCCTCTAACCATGCATTGTATGATACTGTAGGTTAAATGTAATTAATGCTGATTGTAATCACTAGGAATTAATAGATTTATTATAATAGTGAGCTAAAAATGGCTTATGCTAATAAATCAATGAGCAATGAGAAGGGAAAGTGAAAAGTCTTTGGGTAATGGGGCCAGGAATGGAAGTGGTAGGGAAGGTAGTGTACGTGCAGAAAGCTGCCAGCAGACACGACAGCCAAGGTGTCACAGCAACAGAAGCACTCACTCCTGGAACAGCTTGTCAGACTCCAGGTATCTGACCACCAAGGAGCTGGAAATTAAAGATACTTTGGGCCCAAGGGTATCAGCTGACAAAATCTGGGGGCCTCATCAGCTGTGTGACTTTAAATAAGTTACTTAACCTCTCTGAACTTTGGTGTCCTCATCAGTAAAACTAGTTAATAAGTCTACCTCCTAAGACAGTCCACTCACCAAATTCGACACTTATTAAGCATCTACTATGTGCCATGCACTGTTCTAGGGACTGGAATACAGTGAGCAGAACAAAGCCCCTCTCATGGGGAGTTAACCTTCCAGGGGGATGTGACAGACTGTGGATAAGTAAGTCAATAAATACATGTCAGGAAGGAATAAGAGCCATAAAATGCAAGGGGGGGGGCAGAGAGGGATGGAAGCTAATTTTATATATGGGATGGTCATGAGGGTTATAGGATCCAATGGGTTCAAAGGGCCTGCCCTGCAGTCAGCACATGGGTGCTCCTTGAGGTAAGCAAGGCAAGAGGCCTGGAACCTCGTAAATAGTGGAAGTGTTGAGCTTTGGGGGGAGGGCTTAAGCAGTTTCCTGGGACTGATACACAAGATCGTGCAAAGGGTACTTCTCAGGAACAATCTTTGAAACCTGTAACCCCAGGTGCTGCCATTCACCCTGAGTTTGTAAAAAGCAAGCCAACCATAAATCTGACTCCCAACATCCAGCAAGGCCATAAGGGACTTTGGTTCAGGGTAAGGACTATGGCGGGAGACTGTCCAAGTTCAAGTCCAGGCTGTTTGGACCTCAGCTGGGCGGGTTATTTGTCTTCTCCTGTGCATCAGTTTCTGCACCTGAATAATGGGAGAAATAATAGCACCTACCTTACAAGACTCTAAGATTGCTGTGAGAATTAAATGGAGAAATGTCTGGAAAATACTTAGCACAGTACCTGGCACCCAGAAGGGGCTAAATAAATGGGAGCTGTTATGAATAGCGTTATTAAGTGGGGATACATGTATGGATATGTTGAGATGAGAGGCTGTGATTAACTGAACTGCTAAGGATTGGAATTTCATGTCCTTTAGCAATTTGCCCTGAGTTCTCGTCTCTGCGATCCGACTCTGCAGAAAGGCACTGATTGTTTCATTTGACACTACAGGAAGTTGACGGAAGAAGGTTTGTCCCCTTCCGTGCCAAGGTAGATGGCATGTGCCCTGCTGTGGAGGGGAAATCAGGCTGAGAATATTCAATGCATGGAGCTATCGCAGGCCCCGGCCCCGCAACTGATGGTGCATCAGTTCAGCAAAAGCCGGAGGCCCTTCTGGGCAAAAAGAAATGGGAATGATAAAACCTGCCTCATTTGTTCGTACTGCCGGTTAGGCAGTCAGTCAATCCCAAAAATATACTGAATGCTAGCTGTGAGTAAAGCATTAAATAATAACATTAATAGTTACCATTTGTTGAGAACTTAATATAAGCCAGGCGTGACATTCTATATATCCTACTGACCCAGCTCATAGCCTCATCCTCTGTGAATTCTGGTCTGAGCCCCTCGCTACTTTCACCCAGCCCCTGCTCCAAGGGAAGGGACCCCTCCTGCTTTGGCATGCATCGTCACCCCCCAACCCAAACTATGGTACACAGTCTATCCTGCCCTACAGCTAATTATGGGGCCTTAGGTGCCCTGCCTTTGCAGGCCCCTCCAGAGCAGGGACATGTTAGAGCCATGTCCATGTCCTTAAAATGAGCAGTGCATCAACAGGCATCCAACATGGTTAGAATCAATGAATAAACTGAATGAATGGACACTGCAAAAGAGCATGGCACCTCCATGCTTCAGCCCTGGAGTTTCTGCAAAGTCCTTGGTAGCTGACATTACGGTGGCAACCACAGGGGTCCAGCCAAACTATTCCTGGGGCTCCATTTCCTCCTGGGTCAGTAGGATACACAAAGCTGCCCCTGGCTCCTGAAAATATAGCAGTGCTTACTATGTTCCAGGCACTGTGCTCTTTGCAGGCATTTCTCCCCTCACTGGATATTCCCACAATTCTGTGAGCTAGGTACTATGAATATCACCATTTTGCAGATGAAGAAACTGAGGCTCAGAGAAATGTAGTCCCTTGCCCAACATCAAGCAGATGGAAGTTCACAGAGCTAGGATTTCAACGTCTATATGTCTAGAGCCTGAACACTTCCTGTGCTTTACAAAGCCATGAGGTGGCAGAGGGTCAGGGAAGGAGGGATGGCTGAGGGTGTGATGCATCCTGTGAGCTTAGATTCTGGCTATAAATGCACATCCCAGGCCCCACAGTGGAGCCCCAGGGCCTCCTAATTCTATAGATAACTCAGAGCTCTTTGCCAACCATCCTTTTCAGCCCTCCCCATCTCTCTATAGGAAAGAGATTAAAGGAAATCTGTACCACTTAAAAAATTAAAGCGGGAGGAGTAAGCAGATGGAGACGTGTGGTGTCTCAGTGACCACATCCAACCAATAGCACTGGGGAAATCAGAGGCAGCTCTGGGAAAGAAAGCACTTCCCAATTTTTGGACTGGGCTCAAGCTCAGACTCTCATAATGCAATTTTATAAGAACAACCAAATAACATACTTCCTGGAAATATAAAATATATTAAACCAATGCCCCTTGGAAGCATCATCATCATCGTCCTTATAATCTTCATCACAGTGTCTCAGACCTTACGTGTGCACAGCACTGGAAGATTCCAAGCACCTTCACATTCACTGGCTCATTTGCTTCCCTCTCCAATTACTCCCCGACAGAGATAAGGCAGGTAACGTCCTGCCCTTCTAACCAGTGACAAAACTAAGACTGGGTGAATTGCCCAAGATCGCACAATCAACCAGCTAATATGAGAAGCCAGGATTTCTGACCTCGTGCTCCTATGCTTTGATTCCATGCTGCAAAATACCCAGCATAGGGGGTAAGGCATTAAACAGGGCAGTCACTAAGTTCATTAAACCCAAAGTAGACATCTCCCCCTCCCAGCAGCTGGAACAAGTTTTGAATTCAGGTTGGCTTGATAAGGAAGGGAGGACAGGACGGAAAGGGGCTCATGTCTTATCTCCCCAGCATCACTGAAATGAGACAACCAAACTGCAAAAGCCGGAAATGGGCAGAGAAAAGTGCCCTGGCAGCAGAGGGGCATTAGATGTAGGTTAAGGTATGACGTGCGGTCAAACTAAAGAGAAAGCAGGCAGACGGGGGGGGAAAAAAAAGCAGAGTGGCAGGCCCCTGAGTTCCATTGGTAAAATTTTCCTAGAGCTTTCAACTGAACAAATCAGTTAAGACAAGGTGCGGGAGACATTACAAGCATAGACCCTTTTCCTATATATGTATTTTTAATGTGGAACCTCCGTCATATGGTAGAGAGTTGAAGAAATATGTGTATAAAATGGAAATCGAGCAAAATATATATCTTTTTATAGCCAATGATTCATACGAAGTGACAGCTCTTAAATATTAATAATAAGTAAATGTTTAGGACATAAGATTGGAGATGAAGGGAGATGATAACATTTCTCTATTTTTTTCTTCATGGTCCAAATTTAGAAAAATAAATATAGTAAATATTCTACTTATAGTTGGCAATACTTATATAGTTTATCATCTGCCTCAGGGCCTTGGTTCCGCTTGGAAACAAATGCACTGCTTCAACTTGACATTGAGATCATAATTTGGAGCTGGGAAGAAACCTGTTTCAAGAATTAAAATAATCTCACACAGATTTCAAATATGACAAAGAGACGGTATTTTCATGAAGATGCAAAACTCACTCGTCACCGACCTGCACAAAACCTTAGCATGCTTCCTCAGCGTTAGAAAATCTCTAATTAAGAGACTCTGTGGCCCCTCTCCTGCTAGCTTCCCATTGCAATGCCTCCCTGGACAGAAGGTAGAGAGCTCGCCTTCAGGCTGATGGGCTTCAGGGAGGGACCAAGCCCCTTCTGATGATCACCTTCACTTGAGGGGTGGCCTCCTTCACGTGGCATCAGGAGTAGAAAGAAGTGTCCTGACCAAGGGCACTTATTTGAGTTCCTTGGCCAGTCCCGGAAGCTGGAGGGACAGGACACTCACGGTGACCTTCAAGGAAAGGTAAAGGTGTTTCTATGTTCCTGTCAATTACAACTTCAGGAGAGCACCTGGGAAGCATGGTCTATCCTCCCAGCACTGGGCTGTGGCCCTGGGGGCTGTGAGATGCTGATACAAACTTAACTCTCACCTCCAGCAAACCAGGGCTGCACCCAGGCCCACTCAGATGACACCTTTGAGCTACTGCCCAGCCCTTTTTCAAGCCCACTCAAAATGACTCCCACTATCTTTCTGGGAGAATAAGATTGACCTCTTCCATCTTGCTCTTCCTCTGCCTCTGATGACATGCTGGGGAGAAGCTTGCTGCCTGCCTGGGGCTGACACACCACTGACACAGTCAATCACCTGCAAAGGGAAAGGAAGGGCCAGGGATGAAGGGCTGAGCAGATGCTCTGACCCCAGAAGCCACGGATGACAAAGCTCGCTCTCCCAGGGCGAGACCTCGCGACTCTGCAAGTCTGTCCCTCTCCCTGGCATGTGGCAGGGACAGCAGATGGCAGAGAGCACAGTCCCGGGCCTTGGACTCTGGTGGTGTCTGGAGCGAGTGTGCAGGAACTCAGGTCGCTCTGGGCAGAGGGGAAAGGTTGAGGGTTGTGCACAGCAGTGAAGCACAAAGACTCTGCCATCACAGATTTGAACTTGGCTTCAAATCCCACTTTCTCATTTACTAGCTGAGTGGCCTTGGGGAGGTTATTGAGTTTCTCTCTCCATTTCTCCATCTTTATAGTACCATTTTATAATGGTACTGATAAGACAGCAGAACCCAGGGTTAAATGAAAAGTGTTTAACATTTATTAGGTTATTATCATAAGTGAAACTGAATATCTTCCTTCCAAAGGTCAAAGGTTAACAAAAGTCTAAGGTCAAACATGGGGAGTTCTGTCTTTGAGACTCTCTGCTTTCCTGAAGGACTCCTAGCATTGCCATTTTTTACCCCTTTTCCCAAAATTCCGCCCCCAAGCAAACCTGGCACCATGAACCCCACGACGGTCCAGTGCCCTTTCCTGAGAAAAGAGCCAGCCAGCTAACCCAGCAGAAGGCCTCCTGCATATTCAGACGCAACCATCCTCAACTATTCCATCCTTCTGCAACCTGACCTAAACCACAGGGCTGGAAAAGGGAAGTGGAGTCACGTTCAGGAGAGCAACTCGAGAGCTGTGCGTCAGATTCCAGAAATCTCTGTCATCCCAACACACAGGATGACGTTAAGCGGAGGGTCTGGTCGTCAGGGAAGCGCCCCCTGCATTCTCTTCTCCAAGCAGCAGAGAAAAGTGCAGGACTCTGGCCTCTTCCCAAGGATTCAGATGTTCCTCACGAGCAGCAAGCTAATTGTTAATCTACAAGACACCCAGCAAGCCCACGGAAGGTGCGCGGCCCCTTTATTTCACTCATACCCTCTGTCTGAGGCTTGTTGCAGCTCTCCTGGAAGAAGATAAAATATTCCAGCAGCAATGGGTCAGGGGGGCAGGAGAGGGGCCCGTGCCACTCCCAGAATTTGATGAGCGTCTGATACCAGCAGCATACATAAGCCCGTTAATAAATTAGAGAGCTATTCATTTAGATGGATTCTGATGTCCCCTCAGTGCCAGTTTATCTGTAATTCAGATAGACCAGGGATGGCTCTGCTGGAAGACAAGAGTCCAGAATGTAGAATGATTTTGTCTCCTGAGAGCCGGGGATTTCACTTGGTAAGCAGCACACATGTCCTGTGTGTTCATTTCGTGGTCGCTACTCTCTCTCTATCACCTATAAACCCTGAGTGACAGGCACAAATCCCAGTGATTTGCTTGGGACACACACTATCCCAGACCCACAGAAACATGGCCCATGCACATCCCACATCTGTACACGCCTCACACACATTCCATGCTGTGCACAGCTCCAGCTGTATAAACACACACCCTGGACAAGCACCCCAGCGCTTGCACCCATCTTCCAGAACACCCACCCTGTCTTCAGAGAGCTGCCTTCACTCTAAACTATAGCAGTAGTGGCGGGGGGTGGGGGGCGGGACACAGCCTGTTATGGGATGAATTGTGTCCCCTCAAAATATGTTGAAGTCCTAAACCCCAGCACCTCAGAATGTGGCTGTATTTGGAGACATGGTCTTTAAAGAGAAAATTAAGTTAAAATGGGGTGGGCCCTAATCCAATATGACTGGTGTCCTATAAAACAAAGTTAAGACACAGACACACCCAGAGGGAAGACCATGTGAAGACACAGGGAGAAGACAACCATCCACAAGCCAGGTGGAGAGACCTCAGAAGAAACCATCCTTGACCTTGGACTTCTAGCCTCCAGGACTGGGAGAAATTAATTTCTCTTGTCTTAACCCCCCAGTCTGTGGTACTTTGTGATGGCAGCCCTAGCTCATGCTAAGCCAGGTGGCAGTTGGTGCTCGGGATGTCACACAGCCACCATAGAGGGGGCTCAGCCTATATCAGTAAATGTTGGTCAACTTCTGCACAAGGACACTTGTCTGCAGGACCCTTCCAGTCTTTGATGGTGTAATCACCAAAGGCCACATGGATGTTAAAAAGGTTTGCCAACTAGACCGTACTATCAGAGATTTCCTGCTGCTGCTCCTATAACTACTACTGCATATGCGAGCCCAACTCAGCAGCAAGGTCTGAGCATTCCTAGAGCATCCAAAGACCACAGAAGGACAGTAACAAGGACAGTGATAAAACCACTAGCATTTCTTGAAACGCTCAATGTGCCAGGCCCGTGCTAAGCACTTTCAATCCATTACCCCACTTAATGCTCCCAACAATCCTATCTATATAAGTAAGTACAGCTACCGTCCTTCTTTTAGAGTCAAGGAAATTGAAGCTCAGAGAGATTTAAGGGAATCGTGTAAGCGATGAGCTGGGACACAAGCCCCTGACTTAATCACTACGATAATTTAGGTTCCATTCGGTTGCACAGATATCGATTGCATTTGTTTTCTTTTCCAGGCCCCATGTTGGGAGGTGCTGGAAGATGCCTGGTGCTTCTAGCCAGGGGCCTGCTAAATAAGTTCCCGTCAGGTACAGGGTGTGGGCCCACAAGTTGTCCCTTGAAGGCTGCTGCGGGCACAGCAGAAGTTTCAGGTCTCTGGTATGACGTCCCAAGCAGGGCGTGCAGGAAGAGAACCAGCCTGAGCATCAGAGACCCTGGGTCTAGTCCCGGGCCCGCCCAGCTGCTGACCATGAATGCTCTCGGCCTCAGTTTCCTCATCAGAAAAGTGGAGACAAGTTATGTCTGTCCTGGACACCTCCCAGGGTTACTTGAGGCTCCACGAGATGATAAAATGGGGAGAAACACCTGCCAGGTCATATAACAAATGCCGCTGCACCTTCCGGGCGCCAAGCTCTGGGAACACAAAAGCCCGAGTCCCTGCCCTCTCTAGGCTTGCATCCTAGCAGGTGAAACCCATGATAAAGAGGAAAGAGGGAACCCACAGCACACGGTGAGGAACTGCTAAGCTCTGTGTGAAGCAGGGTAAGGGGCCAGGTGTGATAGTGGCGGGGTGGTCGGGAAGCCTCGCTTAGGAGGTGACATCTGAGCAGAGGCCAGAGTGACATGAAGGAGGAGCTGGGAGACCAGCTGGGGGAGGGAAGTTCCTGCAGAGGGAAGCCCATGTGCAAAGTTCCCCAAGAAAACAGCGCACTCAGCATGGTCAGGAATAGCACAGAGGTTGGTGGGGTTGATGGGAAGTGAAGGGGGAGATGAGGGTCGGAGGGGCAACCCTGGGCCCGGCCAGGCAGGGCCACGTGGATCGTGGGGAAGAGTGTGCTGTCTGTTCTACACATGCTGGGAGGCCATCGGGGGTTGGACACCCAGGGCTGGCACAATCTGACCGTGCCTCACACGGGATCACCCGGGCTGCTCTGTGCACAGGGACTGTGGGTCCAGAGGAGAAGTCAAAGCATTAGCCCCATTCAAAGGCTATCTCAATCGTGCAAGAAAAAAAACAGATGAAGGCATAACCCAAGTGGGAGAAGCTATCCTTGTTCAAGAATATTTACCTTCAGCCACTGCTATCATCTTCACATTTATTCTCAGCATATTCACAGTGGTTTACGTTTGCATCTGGGTATCAGACAAATGATTGCGATGCTTCTCTTCCCTTTCCTTTCTTTTATTGTTGTTGTTGTTTTTTTAACATTTCAAATGTTCTTCATTAAGAGAAAAAAGTTGTTCTTAATCTGTTCGTGCATTTCAATTGTTTCAGGTCCCTTTATTGATTTTTATGTTGAAATATTTCTTTTAATATTTCAAAAACAGACCCCTTGTTTAGTGGCTTTCAAACCTGGTGTCAGGTAATAGCTTGCTTGCCAAGAAAGTGAGCATTCCCTTCCCCCCACTAATAAAAAATCAATAAGTCATTAGAGATGCCTTTAATAAAGATTAAATAAATGAATAAATTTAACTTTTACCTGACCATGAAATGCACACTTGCTAAGGTAAAATAGCACGGTCAAGTTTGAATGCTTGATGATTAAACTGGGCTCGGAGAACAAAGCCCTACCAAGGCCTCCCCATCACTGACCGACCCCCTACCTGACCCCCAGTGGTCACAGGAACACAGAATGCTCATGCCTCCCTCCCTAACACATGGGGAGGGTCAGCCTGTGGCATCTCGAATGCCCTCCACTCAATGCCCACAACAGATCCGAACAAGTTGATACTGACTAAGAGCCACAGACCAGCGCAGGAGTGGCAGCCCCAATTCATGGCAGAATGCCCGGTCGGGAAAGACAGGGCCCACTCACTCTCACTCCCCCTCAGGGCCAGGGCCCACAAGGCCAGTCCTCCCCACTTCCTGCTTCTTCAGCTGGTGCCTGGCAGGGTGGAGAATCCAGGCCAGAGGGGACGTCACACAGACTGGGCTGGTTCCAGGGCTTCAAGGCCCCACCCGAACCGCTTTCTTGGAGTTGGCTGTGGTGCAGAAGAGCTTGATGGGGAAGCCTGCAGTCTTTGGAGACACTGCGAGCTGAGTTTGAGATTCAGCTCTGCCGCTGCCTCATGGTGTGGCCTCTATTTCCTTTCTGAGCCTCATATTCCTCACCAATAATATGGGGTATCTCCAAAGAAGTGTCTTATAATAATGAAAGGGTTTTTCACAGAAAGTATCCCATATATGATAATAGTTTGGGGCATTAACTAATAGTTGCTCACCTCTTATCCTATTTTTAGCTGGGCAAATGTTTTCCCAACATAAAGACTACATTTCCCAGCTCACCCTGCAGCTAGGAATGGTCATTTGACTCCATTTTGGTCAATGGGATGTAATCAGAAGTTTTTGGTGACAACTTCTAGGAATTCTGCCCCTGAAAGGCTGATGTGATGGCTGGAGCCCTAGCCACCAACTTAGCCCATGAAGCAACATGGTAAAGATAGTGAAGCAGCACAACAGAAAGACCCTGAGGATCACAGAACCAAAATGACAACCTTGGATTGCCTACATCCAGACTACTTTTTCACAAGAGAAAAATGAATGTCGGTTTTTTAAAAGCCACTGTTATTTGGGGTCTGGGGGGGTGGTTCTGCTACTCATAGCCAAACTAAGTCTATCATTAGTATCAGTATTATATCTGGTAGAGAGGTAAGAAACTCCTTTTCCTTGGGCTACTGAAGGTCGGCCCTGGGTTTCTTTCTCCATGTGCTTGCTCTGTCATCCCCCCTGTGCCAAAGGCCCAAGGCCCCCTATTCTCCTCCACTTCCAGAATCTCAGGCATTTAGAACTTCTTGTTTTCTTATTTTCTGCATATAAAGGTGTTTGGGGAATGAGGTACCTTCCATCTCCCTCACACACACACACACACACACACTTCCACTGCTTTGGGGGGAAAAGCCTAAATTCCTTAGACTGGGGCTCAAAGCCAGGTTCCATAGTTCCCTGAATGTCAGCGATGTTGATGATAATGATGACAACAGTGGTGAGAATAAGGCCCACCTGCCCAGCCTCTTCTCTCGCTTCCCTGCCACCAACTCACGAACACATCATGGCCAGACAGAGCTGTTGATGGCTCTCTGAACAGCCCTGTTCTCTCAATTCTCCTGATTTTGCAGATTTTCAATCTGTCTGGAAAGAGCTTCTCCAGTTACTAGATTTGCCATGTCCCTGAAGACTGAGTTCAGGTGCCATTTCTCTTGGGAGGCCTTTATGGATGACCCCATGCTCCGTTAGGTGTCTCTGCTGTGTCCCCAGAGCCCTGGGCTGGTAGCTGCCAGAACTCTCAGTTCTCTGGCTGTTCCTCAACTCATGACCTGCCTCCCCTTCCCCTGAAGACTGTGAGTCCTACCAGGGTGGGAAGCATGTGGTTCACATCTGTACCCAGCACCAGGCACTGGGACGGCCCCTGGCTGACCCCTAATCATTAGCAGCATGCTTCTGTTCTCCTAGTTTATATTCACGCTCCAATGCCTGGCATAGCATCCATCTCACATGTACCAGTGCTCAACAAGTACATGTTGACGTGGGCGGAGGGCTGAATGAACTGCTCCCTAGAGCTTCTTTTCTCTGGTCATGGAAGTCCAAGTAACCAGGAACCCAGAAGTAGGAAATGGATGAGTTGGATGAAAAGAGAAAGAACCTCCCTTGCTTCTGCCTTGGTCAGTGTAGGGGGCTGAACAGTAAACCCATCCCCTGCTGCCAAACAAAGAGAGAGATGTCCACCTGGAACCTCAGACTGTGACCTTACATGGAAATAGAGTCTTTGTAGATGTAATAAAGGTAAGACTAAAGATGAGATCACACTGAATTAGGTTGGGTCCTCAATCCAATGACACGTGTCCTTATAAGGGACAGCAAAGAATGCAGAGAGGCACAGAGAAAAAGGCCACGTGAAGACAGAGGCAGAGATCGGTTTTATGCAACCACAAGCCAAGGAAGGTCTGGAGCCACCAGAAACTGGAAGAGGCAAGGGAGGATTCTCCCCAAGAGCCTTGGGAGGGAAAATGGCCCTGCTGACACCTTACTTTGGACTCCTGGCCTCCAGAACTATGATAGAATAAATTTCCATTATTTTAAGCCACCCAGTTTACACAATTTGTTATGTCAGCCCCAGGAAACTAATACAATCACCTAGGGATGGACCAGCTGATTTTACACACAGTCCCTCAAGGCCACACACTCCCTTACCTCCGCTCTAAACTTCACATACACAACCTTCACATCCTCTGCTTTTGATATTTTCCTTTCTTCTTTTTTAAAATGCCAGTGAAGACACATGCGTTGCCTCGTTAAACACTCCCCCGGCCTTTTGGGGGTAGCTTCTATCATTATCCCTGTTTCAGAGAGGAGGAATCTTAAGTCTTGGAGACGTGAGTCATTTGCTCCATGGTGCACCGTTGGGACTCCCACTCAAGTCTGGCTTCCATGCTCCTCACTACTATACTGTCATTTCTCCCGGTCTCCTCTCCACTGCAGTGGGACTCAGTGTCTAGATCAAGAACCCCAGAGCCCTAAGGAAGAGCCAAAACTTAGTTTGAAACAGGTTTCTGGGGTTTTTGCTACTGAGCCCCAAGTCCCATCCTTGAGTCTGTGTAACTCCTTCACTTTGGGACTCAATGTCTCCTTCACCGCTACCCACAACAATGGACCACATGGTTTCCTGAGGGTCAGGAGGGAGGAATCATGGATGAGAAAAATGTCTTTTAGACTGAGGGCTGTTTAAGTGCAGGGACCTCATCTTGTTTTTCTTGGCTCTCCAATACCTGGCATGTAACCTACGCTTGAGAAAGGTTTTTTGTATTGAATCAAGGGGGTACGAAAACTACGTAACTATAACTACTCTAATGCCATGGTTCAATGGTGTCCATGCATTTGACAGACTCAAGCTCCATGACTGTATTTCCTCCACCCATTACAGGGAGGAGATGGAGGTCATCTTAGCTTTTCACTACTGATGAGCAGCCAACCTGGCACGGAAGCCCAGTGTCTCCAGCCCTATCCCGCTCCTCTGTCTACTGGGTCAACGTCCTGCCCGTCAGTCTGACCATTCCGTTACCAGGGAGAAAAAAATTCCATGGCAATCATAGCCTCTGGCTCTCCAGCAGAAAACTTTCTACTGAGTCCTGTTTCCAGTTCAGAGGACTTTAAGATTAAAGTCAAAAGTAAGCAAGGTAGAACACTGAGGAGCCCATATGGTCCCTGTCCCTAAGTCAGGTGGTTTGAGGCTCTGCCCGGTGACCAGATGGCTGCTCAGGGCTGCCCATTCTCTAGGACACCCCCCCTGCTTGGAATGGAGGGAAGGGTGTTCCAGACGGCCAGAACTGGGCAGATACCCCAGAATATTGCTGGAGCACAACCTACACCCCTACCAGATGCCATCTGGATGGCTGTCCCCTCAATTTTTATTCTCATGAATCCTCTGGGGACAAGTCCAGCTAGAGACTTGATTAGCCAAATTCCTACTGGAAAAGTTCTCCTTGGAACTGTTCCCTTGTTATTTATGCAAACCTCTCTCCTCTACAAACGGGGCAGGAATTTTAACCCAACAGAAGTTCCATACTCCAAGTTCTCTGCTGAACTAAAATTCTCTCATCGGGCAGCTTTAGGACTTGTTGGATTTCTCCAGTGTATCCTTTGCCTGATCCTTTTGACACCCTCACATGAGTCACACCACCATAATTCTTATCCAACAGGGGGAGAGAGACCCTGATTCAGAGAGGAAAGTTGACTTCACCAGAATGGCCTACTGTCAAGGCTAATCCCTGAGAAAGGACATCTGGGCCTTATGACATTTGAAATAACACCAGAGCAGCTAAATCATGCATCGAAGGCAAAACTCCAGATATAAAAGAAACAACCATCTGGGCTCTTTCTCCTCAGTGCAGAGAGGACCACAATTTGGCTTTCTGACATAAACTCTTCTGATGTCAAACCCCTTGCAGGTAAAAACCTTACATTCCTATGCACCACAGCCTGTAACCCACCCTGGAACAAGGCAAGAGAATCAGTGGATACCCCAGACATACATGGGAGAACCATGGGTCGTTGACTATCAAGGCAAGGTCTTTCTCAAAGACAGTGAACACTTACTTCCTTCTTTACCTGGAAAAGGGGGGTGGGATGTAAAGATGGAATCACTGCCAGGGTGAAAGTCCTCACCTGATGCTTGTTGATCTCTTCCTAGTCAATCATTCTAAGAAACAACGGAAGGTCCATAAAGAGATGAACACTGCCCCACCTTTCTGAATCGCAGCCTCCTCCTGCCTCTTTTGTATGCCCTTGAATAGAAAATTCTACAGCCAAACAGCACAGTCAGGAATATCTGTCCAACAGAACTGCAGAGCTCTGGATGAACACAGCAGGGACCACGGTGGGGAGAAGAACATGTGAGAGGTTGTCTGTCCCAAGTTCACCCCAGCTTTCCATAATCTTCCCTGGCTACCTGTGGGCAAGTCCATATACAGTCACCACAGAACCACAGTCATCAACCACAGGTACAGTGCTACCCTGGGATGGATTTTTCTCTGTGTGGTTATGACACTGAGCTGCAGCCTCCAGACATATGTCCCACGCTTGTGCAGACAGCCTGCTTCACTGATTCACCTACTGGAAGGGGAACTTGGCTCTCCTCTCCGGGTGCCCTCAAGGACTGGAGCCCTGAACCTCTCTCCATGGGTCCCTGGGAAGAGCCTGGCCCTCACTCCCCTTTCCAGTTTAGCCCCTTTCCTCCTGGGCTCCACTCGGCTTTAACATCCCCGTGTCAGCTTGTAAGGCCCACCCCAATGACACACTCCCCCAAGTCGGCCTCAGCATCTCCCACCCCACTCCCAGCCCCAATCACACAGTTGTCAATTAATCCCCCTCTTACTCTACCCAGGACGCTGCATGGCTTCTGGAAGTCTGCAGTCCGCCCACGGATTTCTGACCTTATCTTGGAACAACTCCACTGAATGCGCGGTACCAAAGGGCTCAGGCCCATTCAGCACAGCTCTCAGAGTTGTGGACTCCTATGCACTGTTTTCGTTTCACTTCCTCTAAATTATTCCACTATCCCTGGTCTATATATTTCTCCATAGAGCCTCCCATGCAGCATTACTCCTTACAATAATTATCTACGGTTTCTGTGTATTTATCTCTGAGATCTATTTAGATAGGGTATCTACCATCCCTCCTGGATCTATTTTCATGTCTCTCTCTGTCTATAGTATTTATCTCTATTTTAACATGACTGCCTTCTTTTTTTTAACCCTCAAACTGGGACAGTTCCCAAGGGGATGGATTTTGCCTGCAGTTACAAGCACGATGTGATTCTACACGTGCTCAGCAGCTAAATTTGTGGTGGGTCGGAGCAGCAGTGCTTGTTCAGCGGAAAGGCATGGATTTGGAAAGCCAAGAGGGCACAGAGGATGTGGGAGGGGGCTACAGGCTCTCTTGAGACCCTCCTGGGGTGAGTCCACCCTCAAAGAAGAAGAATGGGATAGAAGAGGGGAAGAATGGAAGAATCTGGAGGCACATTCTGGCTTCAAATCCCAACTCTACCTCTTAGTTAAGCTCTCCTTTTGTTTTCTCTTTGATAAAATGAGAATGCTGTAAGTCCCTAACTCATAGGCTTTGGGGCCAAGATGAAGGGTGATATACATGAAAAGTTCCTGGCAGTGGGCTTGACATAGAGTAAGTGCTCATTAATGAAAACGACTGCTCTTATAATTATTGTTATTCTTCTCAATATGCTCTGATACCTTGTTTGGTAGTTTTTATGAGCATCAATGCCTCATAGGCTGTGACTGTCTTAGGATGGAGACTTAGTGATATGTATATTCCTAGCTCAGGAATATAGTGGATAACAGATAAACATTTAATAAATGGACAAACCTACCCAGACACTTTAAGTGATACAGGAGAGGAAAGGTGAAGATACAGAACAAGAGTGAGGTTTGGAAGGAGGAAAACTGCAAGTTGCCAGCACTGGGCAGCTTCAAGCTCAAGCAAGTATGCCAGACATTTCACTGAGAGGTAAAGAGCTGAGCTATGGAGCTTAAAAGGGGGTAGATAAGGCCTGGAACCGCTACTATGGGGTGAGCAGGAACCAAATCAAAGGCCTGCCAAAAAGCAGTGGGGGTCCTGCTGGGGTGTGAATGCCAGATTTGCAGTGGACCCACTTAGTATGCGTCTATAGCTGTCCTGCTCAGCAACTCAGGACAGGAAAAAAAAAAAAAAAATCACATGATGGGGGTGAGCAGAGTAAGGGTTGTTAAAGCAGGCAGAGCAAGAAGAGCAAGAGTTGGGGAAGCCTAGAGTTCCAGGGAGATGCCATGAATGGCTAACAACGTGGTTGGTCTGGATGAGGAAGCAAATGGAGCCAAGAGCACCCAGAGGTCACAGGGGGCCAAGAGACTGGACATCAAGATAGGCTCTAAAGAGAAGGTACAGTGGGAAGAAGGAAGATAGAAAAATAGAGGTAGGTCTGAATCTTAGAGAAATTCCAAACCATAGGGCAAGCCAAGAAGTGGCCTTGCTATTGCATGGCTGAAATGGAGAGGAAGTGAAGGTCATTGATAAGGAAGGGGTCAAAGACATGAGGAGAGGGACTTCCCTGGTGGCGCAATGGTTAGGAATCTGCCTACCAATGGAGGGGACACAGGTTTGATCCCTGGTCCGGGAAGATCCCACATGCCACACAGCAACTAAGCCCACGCGCCACGACTACTGAGCCCGCGTGCCTAGAGCCCATGCTCTGCAACAAGAGAAGCCACTGAAATGAGAAGCCCGCGCACTGCAACGAAGAGTAGCCCCCGCTCGCTGCAACTAGAGGAAGACCGTGAGCAGCAACAAAGACCCAACACAGCCAAAAATAAATAAATTAATTAATTTTTAAAAAAGACACGGGTGCAGGAGAATGTCAAGGGTCGTCAGCACTGTGTCTGATCTCAGAACTTCAGTGCTGCTCTCAAGTTCTACAGCAGAAGAGTGAGACTTTACAACAACCTTGCAGAAAGAGATCCATCATAACAACCTCTGGGTAAGTCCCACTTGCCTCCTCTATCCAAGATGATATCACAATGTAAGAAGCTATCAGGAAGGAGGCTACTTGAGCTCATGGCGGAGCACCTTGAAGATCTGTGATGATTACTCCAAGTCCTGGTGTTGCTACAACCTTTATGAGTCACATTCAACTTTGCACAAGTTTCCCCAGAGGGGAACAAAAGTTGCTCACCAAATCTATCAGCCTAGGCAGAGAACTGAGGTGACGTGCAAACACCTGGCATTCCAATGGCTGTGCAGTGGTATCAAAGGGAGCGAAGTATGTAGGCAGCCTGGGTGCAGGCAGAGTCACACTGGCTCCTCCCATGAAGAAGCACGCTCCCTGTGGAGTAATGCCAACGGCAGAGGATGACTAGTAAGAAGCAGGATGCTGACACTCCGGACCCAGAGAAGCCCAGGCCCATGTTAACAGGGCTGGCAGACAGATGGGGCCACGACATGGAGGAAGCCGGCACAGAACCTGCAGACTTTTGCTTCCAAACTGCCAGATGCCAGCAACAGCTTTCCATCTGCCTCTACTCATCCTCTCCTTTAGTGTTTCACTGTTTACATGGTACACATCCAAATACATTTGCTGACCTCACCTAGGCAGGTGGGTTTGGTGAATAGGTCAGGGACCTCAGCACTCAAACAGTTTGAAAAATGCAAGGTGCCTTCTCTCTGGTGCATGCCCGGGAAGCCAGAATTCACAGGGCACTGTTTAGAGTCTAGAGAGATCTCTGAAAAATCCGGGGATGCCATAGCAAGAGCTATACTCACTACCATAGACCGTGTACCAGCTTCAGCTGCCACCAACCCATCTTGCAGCCTTTTCTGTCCTGTTTCCTTCTTCCCTCCTCCCTTCATTCTTAGTGCTGCCATGTGATGCAGGGCCGTCAGTGGGAAAAATAAAGACCCCATCGGCAAATTCAACAGAAAACTGGCCTCCATGGGCAATACTGTTCCAAAAAGAAGTCTGAAGAAGTAGGAGGAGAAAAGGTTAATACTAGAAGGAGAACTGGGAAGTTCCAGGTGCCCTAGGGTCTACCAGCCTGGGGCAGCTTCCTTAGAATTACCTGTGCCAGGTGTGCCACAGACTGCACGAGTCCTATCTTGATCATCCACCAACTTGAGCCCAGAAGGAGAGCAAGGTGGTACCCACGGAAAGGGGCACTAAGGTAGCTGTGGGCACTCCATCTAGCCATCAAGCAGGTTGGGACATACAGGATCATCACAGATGATCCAGATGTGGCAAGAGGGGCAGAGAAATATGACAAGGGATGCAGAGGGAGAACTTCAGCTTTCCTCCCTTCAGTTAAGAGGGTCTTGTCTAGGACACTGCTGAAATTCAGATGGCCAAAAATCAGCCCTAATCCTTTTCTTCCCACAATTCTTTGCTCTTTCTATTCTAACTCCCATTCCGTATTCACTCTCCCCCACCTCCCTGATCACCAGCATCCTCCCCCATGCCCACCACCACTCCCCTAGGCCCAGTGAAACCCCAGCCCATCCACCTGAGGTCTGCAGGGCTGCCTGGGAGCAGGAACCTGGACCAGGGCCACAGCGACATGTCTCTTCTCATCCTGAACTGGAAGTCAGTGAATGATGCGCTTAGTAACCAGGGGTGTAAGGACCGCTTTTAACTGGGACCCAAGAAGAAAAGCCACTACTAAAAGTCAAGGAGAGAGAAAAGGAGAACCAGATAAAAAGGAGGAAGAGAAGGAAGACTCCTAACCCTCTAGCAGAAAAATAGATAAATACAGGCTATTAGGAAATAAAAGATAGAGACAGAGACATCAGCCTGGCCTGGCATGATTTTTTTCTCTCTCGCTGCAGTAATGATCTGATAAGGGTTTAATCCTACCACATTCTTCATGTCCTAACTCATCTTCACTGAGTCTCAACTGCCTCCTGAAGACGGACCTCAGTCATGCACAAGGCGGCTCCGATTAAGTCCAGTGCCCAGTGAGCCGCGGGCTGCACACGCCGCCCTGCACCTGAGGCCCAGGGCCTCACTGCCTCCTAGGGATGAGGGCGAGGGGTGGGCGCTGCCTTCCGGTTCTGCAGAGCAGGCTGCCTGGGGAGCCCTCTCCGGCTTGCCTGCCACTGTGCCTGAGCACGGGACGCAGTGGGGACTGAGGGAACCCCAGTGACCGCTGCTTTGAAGATTTCAACCTGTCCCGTCTGCTTGGGTCTCTTTTCTAGTGTTTCTGTCCTCGCTGACCGAGGCCAGAACGCCAGGGAGGTGTGCAGGTTGGCACAAGCCATTGTATTCGAGATCACCACCTTCATCTTTGAACATCTGGAGCAGGGCTTCCAATAGAGCTGAGAATGAAGAAAAGGGAACCGATGTTTACCAGGCACCTACTATACGCTGTCTGGTTTTATGCATATTCTCACTTAGTCTGAATAGCAACCACCCGACAAGTTGAGAGGTCATTAGGCCCATTCTAGAGCTAGGAAAACGGAAGCCGGGGGAGACTAAATGACATACTCCAAATCACAGAGCTGGAAAGCACTGACGCGCCTGATGAGAGGATGCCAGAAAAAAATGGATTAAGGAGCTATGCACAAAGCACCAGGGCTGTGCTAGAAGCAGGCGTTGGCAGACATATAATCCTTGCTTCTGTATTTGCTCTGCCTCAGGGCCCCATACTCCCAGCCTCTGCCCGGCTTTTGAGTCCTGCTTCCGTGCCTCAGTTCCTGACGGTTTCTGCCTGCATAGAGTAGCCTGTCCACAAAGCATCCTGGGATGGTTATCTTCGTTCTCACAGACCCCAGGACAAAACCAGCCCTCCACCTCACGCCCCCCTCAGGGGGGAGCTCCAGAGAAAGGCCACGTGCCCCCGACAGGCTGAGCTCAGGGATGCTCCGGGTTTTCTCTGGATCCATTACAGCGTAGGGCACTGCAAAGCAGCTAGTAATTTACTGCGGGGTCGGGGTGGAGGGGAGATGGTGGGGGCAGGTAAACTCCACTTTCCCAAATCTCGCCTCAGGCTGGAGTTGCCCTTTCCTTTCCTTCCTGTTGTTGTTTTCCATTTTCTTTCCTCCCTTTTTAAAACTGCTTTTAGTTACTTTCAGGCAAGGCAGCCAAAAACTCCAGGTCATCTGGAAATAAACACAATTTATTCTTATTGTAACACAGTTAATGCACAATTTGATGGGACACACAATTTGGTTGGGAAATCTGAGGAAGTGGTAGCGAGAGGGCGGAGGTGCGGTGGGCATTTGAAAGCTGAGAGATTTGGCAGCCTGGCTGTGTGGGGAGGGGGCTGATGAGGACTGAGAGGCTTGGAGAGCAGGGTGAGGGGCAGGCAGCACTGGCTGGGGGACGGCAGAAAGCCATAGATGGGCAAATCCAGAGCTACGAATGTTCCATTTCCTAGCAGCCTCACGGCAGCACAGCCAAGACAGCTCATGTTTAGGGGAGAAGAAATCAAGTTTTTATTTAGCACCTACTCTTGGTCTGTTTGATTCTCACAACAACCTTAGCCCTTATTTCCATTTGATAGATGGGAAAACTGAGGCTCAGAGAGTTTAAGTTCAAGCTTAAGAATGGCAGAGACTGGCCTTGACTTCACATGTGACAAATCCCAGAGCTAACATTGGTATAAAGACACCAGCAGTTCTCAAAGTGTGGTTTCCGGACCAATGGCATCAGCCTCACCTGGGAATTTGGTAAAAATGCAAATTCTCAGGCTCTATCTACCTCCCCAGAAATGAATCCAGAAACTCTGGGGAGGGGGCCCAGTGATCTGTGTTTCAATTAGCCCTCCAGGTAATGCTGATACGGATATTTCTTCAGGGGTACTCAGCGTACAGGCAAGCATGGCCTAAAAAGAGAGAACCACCCAAAGTGTGGTCCCCAGACCAGTGGCATTTGTAACTCGTTAGAAATGCAAGTTCTTGCTGCCCTACCCCCAGACCTACCGACTCTGAAACTCAGGGTGTGGGGCCCCCAGGACTAGTGTAACAAGCCCTCCAAGGTGGTTCCGATACGCACCCAAGTTTGAGAACCACTTCACCTTCTGCTGCCTCTTCCTCATAAGCAAAGTGGGATGAAAACAGACACCCTCAGCTTGTCCAAGTGCAAAATGATGGGCACTCTGTCACTAATTAACAAGCTCCAGGAATGAAATATTTTAATCTGTTATAGGTGCATACAGGGCAGGTGGATAAGAAGATGAGAGAGAAAAATCTGAAGATGCAAGACCCAGGGCAAGGTCCAGAGGGCTGCAGCCCTCCAGAAGGGAAAACAGCTTTGGCATGATGGAAACAGGGCCATTCTCACATGAAAAGATTGAGAAAAAAGTAGGGTGCCTCCAATGAGGGTTTTGTTTTTTCTTTTTTCTGATGATATTTATTCCAGAAGCAATTAGGATTAAATAGCAGGAAGACTGAAGACCTCAGGTAACTTCACCAAATGGAAATCGGTCTGTAGAAGAAACATCCCAGACCAAAAGGGCTTGTCTTTGTCTCTCATCAATATGAAGTCAGTGCCAGACTCTGATGACCACTGATTGTATGCCCAGCATACCACGGGCCATGCTTTTCACACACCATCGGTTTATCTCACGATAGCCCCGCCTTCCCTTTTTATAATGGGGGAAACAGAGGCTCTGAGAAAGTAAGCATTTTACTCAAAGGTTCACAACTCGAAAGTGAGGAATAGGATCCACACTCATCTTGCTGTCAGAAACAGCCAGTGGCCTCTGGTCTGGCACTGTCCATGAGAACTTCTGTAACAAGGGAAATATTTGGCCAATATGGTAGCCACTTGCCATGTGTGGTTACTGAGCCCTTGAAGAGTGGCTAGTGTTACTGAGAAGCCGGTTTTTAAATTTTACTTAATTTTAATTAATTTAAATGTGGTTAGTGGCCATTGTATTGGAGACTGCAGCTCTAGACCAATGGTGAGTCCCATCTCAGATTTCAAGTTGATCCTTGTCCTCTGGATGACTCAAGCTCTGAGAGAACTGGTGACAAAACTCTAGGACAGGCCCTGGTCACAGAACAGAGTAGCAAAACATCCTTTTGCCCAGGTCACCTTCACCCAGCATCCCCTTGCTGGTAAATGGTGATGTCAATGGCCATACGTGACCTGGCTTTCCTGTGGCTTTGACAAAGCAAATCTCTCTTTCCCTGGGGCATCCCCGTCCCACGATCACACTGGGGAAATTCATCTTGTCATAAAGGTTTCCCAGGATTAGAGTTGGCCAGTCTTAGTCACAAATTAGCCCTAGTCCTTAAATAGGAGGATGGCCTTAAGCAAACTACTGAATTCTTAGAACCTCCATTTCCCCATCTGTAAAAATGAGGAAAAAATAATTAGCTTTGATGGTTATTGGAATGAACTGAGCTGATGTATAATGTAAGGCACCTCCTCCATCTCCTGACATCCTTACCCCCTAAACCCACACTCCACTACATGATTGCTCTAAGGTCTAGAAGCCTCCCACCACCGGGGGTTGTTCTGGCTATTCATGGACGATAAGGCACCTCACATATCCGCCTTAAATAATATTTCCCCGAACGTATTTTAGAGCCAGAATCCAGAATCCACAAGCAATTGCACAGTCACCCGCAGCCCAGGGGCCCCAGCAGCTGCACCTTAGCTGCCTGAATCAGCCGGGTCTCCGCACACGGGCTGGACCCCACTGGCTGCTTCATGCTCGGCCTGAACTCAGGACACCTGAGAGGCCGCCCCTGCCATCCACAGGGCCAATAACTCCATTCACACAACGGTGGTCCCTGTCCAGCCGAGTCTACAACGAGGATGTCTAAAATCAAGTGAATTTTGCCTTCACCAGTAGAATTGTCAATAAAAAGTTATTATTCAGTCAGTGGATGTTTTAATTACCAAATGTCAAGCGCCGTCAATTTCCATGAGCAGTTTAATGGTCCCGAGAGACAGCCCTGAACAGAACCCCAGGAGAATCCCCAGCCCCTCTCTGTCCCTAAAGAGGACCCCACCAAAACCACTTGACACTAACCGCTCTGCATTCCCTTCTTAAAAGTCTCCAAAGGGAACACCTCCCTCTCTCTTGAAGAGCATCCATACACCCCAAAGCTTCCTCAATCCAGCTGGAATCTCTCTTGCTTCAATCTTGTGATAGGTATTTGCAAGAACAGCTGACACCAATTTACAGGCAATAAAGTAGAGGGACCTTGAGCACCATGGCAGGGGTGGCGGGGGACGGGGGGTCATATGAGAATCCCAGCCCATGGACAATGTCCGTGCCCACCGATAAATTATTCAGCTTCCCTGGGCCTCAGGTTCTGTTCCTACAAAACAGGGATAGTCACACTCACCTCACATGAGATCATGTATACGATGAATTTAGCTCAGAGCCTGGCTCACTGTATGGGAAAAACTGGTTTTGTTGTTGATGGTGCAATAGTTGTTATTATATAGGAGGCATCATTAAGTGGTACTTCCTCCATCGAGTCCTTTCCTGATTCCCCACTACATTTGCTTTATTCCCCTGTATTTACTGAATGCCTACCAAACACCAAAAACTACCCTCAGGCCGGGGTTGCATGAAGAAAATGGATAGGTCCTTATCCTC
Source organism: Balaenoptera acutorostrata (assembly GCF_949987535.1). Taxonomy (NCBI): domain Eukaryota; kingdom Metazoa; phylum Chordata; class Mammalia; order Artiodactyla; family Balaenopteridae; genus Balaenoptera; species Balaenoptera acutorostrata. The sequence continues at coordinate 40,157,391 of NC_080066.1, read as the reverse complement.
ATAAAGGTTACAGAAGGGGAGCTGAATATTTAACAAATAAGCATACACACCACACACTCAAAAGCACTTAAAATTGTGATGAATGTGATGGTGGAAGAGTCCAAAGTAGAAGAGGGAATCACAGATTCTCGTTAAGTCCGAGAATCACAGGTTTTAAAATACTTCCGAGGATGAAACTGCATTTCTGCAGGTAGATTTTGAGTTCCTGGAGGGGCAGGCAAAGAACCAGTTCCCATGATCTAGCAGAGTTTCCAGCTAAGACGGAAAATGTTCTAAGGGTTAGTTGAATTAATGAAGGGACGGATGGCTGTATGGACGTAAACCTTTTTGCTACACCTTCAGTTACTAAACTTGGCTTCTGGTCCCTCACTCCCGTACCTGCCTCCGTTCACTGGGGTTTTGCCTTCATTTTCTCTGTTTCTCAACATCATCTTAGCCCCACCCCAAAGCTGTCTTGAGTCATGAACTGCATGCCTTGGAAACGCCTCCTGGAATGCCATTTGTTCTCAAAAACCCTTCGCAGACAACATTTTCCACTCTGCCCTCCCAGCCCTGCCAGAGTTGTCTCCACTTCTTCCAAGGGGAGTTTAAAAATGGAAAGCCACGTGCAGATGAAAACCTCGAGAAACCCGGCGCCTTGGAGAGGTAAGCACCTTCCCCGGGAAGGTGGCTTATGCTGGAGTCATTTGTCTGGCTACGTTAGACGGCAAGGTCTCAGGCCGAGAACGAGAATTTTATGTCTCCTAGAGCGCTGTCAGCGGGGGCACTCAACAAATCGTAAATAACCCTGGGGAGGAGGCAGCAAGTGGGAAGACTGGGTAAAATACTGCAAAAAATGGCCCTCCTGCACGCAGATCTGGGATATGGCTTCATTCTCAGTCTGTATCTCAGAGCATCCTGAAACCAGAGCCCTGGCTGGACTGTCACCCGGGGTCAAGGAGCTTTACCCCATTGATAAAAAGCAGGTAAATCTCCTTCCCAGACAACCGTGATGTAAGAACAGCGGCACAACAAACACATAGCAATGCGGGCAGAGGACAGACCCACGTGGATTGCGAAGGAGAAAGACAGAATCCAATGGGGCATCTCAGAGCTCACCCTGATGTGGATTTACAGGCCACCTGGGCTTCAGGGATCCAACCCGCGGTTACCACTGCTTTGGGAAAGGCAGCCAGGACAGCAGCCCCAGCTCAGGGGCCGTGCCTCTAGGAAGAGAGAGAAAACCTCTAATAGGAGTTAGAGCTTGGATCTGCAACATGCTAATGCCGTGACCTTGAACAGGTGGGTGCATTAACATCTCCGAGCCTCGGCTTCATCATCCTAGCATGGGGCTCAGGGACTCTTGTGAGAACTTATCCTCCGTGGTAGGCTGTGAGGGCAGAGCTGTAGCAACGCAGCTAAGTCCCTGCTGTCGGGCACTTCCATTCTAACTGGGGAAGAAGAAACAGATAGATATCTTGCGTGGCAAGTCACGATAGGTACTACAGTGACAAATAAAGCAGGGTCAGGGGAAAGCAAGGCCAGAGAAGGCCTCTGCAATCAAGTGACCTCAGAACAGAGACCTTGATAAAGTGAGGAGGCAGGGGACGCAACATTCCAGACAGAGGGGGAAACGGGGCACAGGTCCTAAGGGAAGATGTTCTCAGGACGTCTGAGGAACAGCAGGGAGGCCAGGGCGGCTGGTGGACAAGCAACGGGGACAGTGGCAGCGGTCTAGGTTGGAACATGTAGGGCCTTGGGCTGTTTGCATGAAATAGGAAACCACCGTGGGTTTGGGGCAGTGCAGATAGATCTGCGGTGTGTTCCAAAATGGCCCTTCTGGCTGCTGGGTAGAGATTAGAATGCAGGGAGCAGGGGTGGCCGAGAAGAGGCCATTACAACTATGCAGCAGGAAGTGATGGGGCAGGAGGTACTGGTGGAGATGCTGAGAAGTGGTTAGACTCGTGACACAGTTTGAAGGCGAAGCTAAAAGGACTGGGTTAGACGTGGAGTAAGAAAAGGTGTCAAAGATGTCCCAGGACTTAGCTAACATCCAGGCCAGCACCTGGCACAAAGCAGATGCTCAATATACATTCGAGCCTTTCTCCCTTCCTGACCCCACCTGCCAGCAGCCACGCTGCTCAAGGAGCAGGAACCCAGGATGCCTCCTGGTTCCAGAAGATTGAGACAAATGGGAAAGGAGAGAACTCGAGGAAAAAAGTGACAGAGCCCATGTCATCAGCAAATCCTGTCTCCAGAGCACTGGCAGTCACAAACTCTCAGCTCACAGCTTCAAAGGAGAGCAAATGTGAGGGTATGGCCCGCTGACACAGAGCTGACTAGGGGCAAGGATATTCGAGTACAAAACCCTCCAAGGACAACTCAATTTTGTTTTACACGAATTTAGTGGGCATGCCATTTGACCCCCAAATTCTACTTTATATGAATTGACAGGAGTCTGTGCAAAACATTTAAGTAAAAGGACATTCACCAAAGCATTATCAATAATGGAAAATTGGAAGCAATCTAAATTTCAAACAATTAAGGATGCATTCAATTCCTAATTTGAAAATGGCAAAAGAAAAGCACAAAGTAGAAAATAAAATTCACCATAATATCCATACCTAGAAATAACCATAAGGAAATTGCAGGCATATACCGTTCTAACTTTGTTTTTCTATGCACCTATTTGAATTTTTTGTTGTTGATATAAAAATGGGATCATACTGAATATACTGACTTGCAATCTGACTTTTTCTATGTAGCAAATATTGTATATATTTTTCATGCCATCAAACATTGTTCTATGACATGTTTTAATGGTTTCATGGTGTTTCATTATTTAAATGAACCATGATTTCCATAAGAGATTCCGTATTGTTGGACATTTCAGTCATTTCCAATTTTCCATCATTACAAGTAAGGCTTCAATACAAAACCTTGTACATGAACTTTCATGAACATCTCTGATTATTTCCTGAAGGTAAGAGAAATGCCAAGACACGGAATTGCTGAGTCAAAGAGAATATCCATTTATAAGTTTTTGAAAACTACTGTCAAACAGCCCTCCAGAAAGTTGGTAACCATTTATACCCCCAGAGCAGGGAATGCGAGCCCCCATTTCTCTGCATCTAAACCACCATGTATTATTATTTTTGCCAATTTAATAGGAGGAAGCAGAATCTTATGACTGATTTAATTAGCGTTGCTTTGATTTCTACTTAAGCTAAACAAATTTCCATATGTTTATTAGCCACTTTACTTTTTTTTCCTTTTTAATTCTGGGAATTGCCTGTTGCTGCCTTTTGTTTGTCTTCTTCATGCTGATTTTTGAGAGCTTATTAGACCCACAGGCAATTTACAAGGAAAAGTTACTCCAAAAGCCACCATGGGCCTGAGAACCAAACATCACTTAGAGCAAGTCCCAGTATGTTTAGCTAAATCCCATAATGACATGGCTTTTCCAAACTTGGGGCCAAAGGACCCCAGGTTGGTGAAGGGAGGAGCTGGGAACCAGCGGTGGAGAGCAGTAGGCCAGGTGGGGGGGATACAAGCACGGCATTTGTGGCCTCAATATGGCAGACGTTTGGCATCTCCATAGAAAGGAAAGGAAGTGGGCACACACAGATATAACTGGCCCTGTTGGTCCAACCAGTCAAGTTCCAAAAAAGGACTTATCTCTCAAGAAGGAAAGTGTCAATACATGGCAGCATAAGTCTCTGAGAATTACCGTGTTTGGTTTCCCTACCTTAGCACTAAACCAAAAGAGGCTAGGATGAATTAGCCGGGAGGGTAATTTTAAAACAGAGCTGTACATAGTTCACTTCTAGCACTTGTTGGCAGAGGGCAGCTGCTTAGGTTGGAAAGAAAACTGTTTTCTAAAAGAGAATTGAAATCTCCCTCCTGCACGAGTGTGCCTGGCCTGGCAGAGGTTCAGGCCTCCACACAGGGACCCTAGAAAGGGGACCGAAAGCCTCAGGGCCTGGATCCAATGATGGGTGTGGAGGCTCAGGAGGGGAGGGAATGGGAGAGTGGGATGAGGTGTGTCCCACACCTGCTGGACCACCAGGGAACAGCCCAACGTGCCCCCTTACTCCCGTCAGGGCCTTGACCCTCTGCAAACTGCTGCCACGCTTTGTCCAGGCCACATTCCTCAATCCCACTGACAATGGTTTGTTCAGTTTCCCAACCAGAGCCCAGACACGCTAGCCCGACAAGGCTAATTCCATCTCTTCAAGCAACCTTCCAGCTGTCTGTGACAGGCGCAGCCCCTTTCTGGAAGCCTGGAAGGCTGGTTGTGGATACTCTGTTCTCTTGTCTGCCTCCAACTTGCCAAGTCCCTCTGAATCTGAAAGAGTGGGGCGGTGAGGGCTGTGTTGGCAGTGTCCCCCTATCCTCAGAGCCCCCAGATTCCTCTGCCTATCAAGATGGTGAAGATAGGGGCTTAGGTCATCCCTCCCTATAGATTGCCAAGAAGTGCCTGAGGCGGGGCTGGCTCCCCTGGCCACGTGGCCACCATACTGCAATCCCCTCCGGGCCCGCTAAGCCCCCGTCCACAGCCGCACTGAGTTTCACCTTTGTGATGAGGCTGAGGCTATTCAGTCAGAACCCACTTGGGTTCCCCCAGCTCCACCACGGCCATCTTTGTCACTCAAGCCCTGCTTGGAGCAGGAGACCCTGCTTGTGCTTTCTGAGTTGACCCTTCCCCAGGCCGTGCTCCGCCCGGGCTCTACCCTCATCCCCGCACCAACAATCTCCAAGCCCAGACTTTCAATCACTGTGCAGAGAGGTCCACCTGACAGTGGTGCCCTCAGACTTTAGCGGGGGAAGAAGGTGATGATGACTTTTCTGATTTTTAGTTTACCATCATATGTATACAATTAAGAGAATCAAGTGTACTGATCTTACGAGTATAGCTCAAGAAATCTGGATATAGGTGTGCACCTGTGTCACCACCAGCCAAGTCTAAATACAAAACCTTTCCCAAGAGAGTTCTTTCATTCCTTCCTCTCCCAATCACTACCAGAAGTGACCACCATTTGATTTCCATCAGCATTGATTCGTTTTGCTTATTTCTGAACTTCATATAAATGGAATCACATAGCATGTTCTCTTTTGCATCTGGCTTCTTTCACTCAACATAATGTCTGTGAGACATTTATTAACTTCCCCGCTGGCACTAAGGGCAAAGAATTTAGTGATTCTTATTCGAGAACATTGCTTGTGCTTTCAAGCTGTGTTCCAAGGGGACCTATGACTCCCACTCAGCAGGGAAGGGAGGGGCAGGAGATTATAATGTGGGGAGTGAGCTACCCTCTGGTTCCTCTGCTGAAGCTGTTTATCTGTTTCACACAGAGGGCTTCCATTAAGATTTCTCTTGCCTACCAGAGTTCTAAGGCCAAACAACAACAATGCAACTATAGAAGCTGCTCAGGTTCTCTCCAAATACACTGGGTTTCTCTGCTCCTTGGTCAAAAATTGAGATAGAAGGTAGATAAAAACACCAAGGTCAACACACTTTGGGTACCTGGATGATTCCAGGTGATAAAAAACGCCCATCCTCCTTCAAGTATCCTTATTCTTATCATGAGAACAGAAGACCTTCCAGCCCCACCCTCTTCTGACCGCAAGAATGGGATCTGGGAAATCTAAGACATAGGTTGCCAACCCTCACCCCACTCCCTGCTATGGAGCCCCTATCCTGGCCCTCGGGGGGTGGTATTTCTAATGGCCACATCTAAACAATAATAGATCCGTATGTTGCCAAGAAAGGTTAAGATAGGACGGCCAATGTGGCCATGGTCAAGGAGTGGCACCGACATCCCACCTGTCAAGGTGGCTCATGTCAATTTCTCTTCCTTCCACAAGTTCAGGGTCTTTGCAGAAGTCAGACACTGACCTGTTGAAGGCACAGGGGAGGGGTGGGGAAAAATTCAATTAAAAGCAAAAGGACTGCAGGCTTGAGAATTGAAAAGAGCAAACCTAAGACTTCCGTAACACCCTTGGCTCTAAGCCCCAGCATCAGAGGAGAAGGGCATGGGGAAGGGGGGCTGGGCAAGGCTTCTCCAACCCCTCCACAGCCTCTGATTCTGCCCCAGACCTTGGCGGGAGACAGACACGCATTTTGACAAACACTCTTCCCTTAATTCTGAAGCCCCTATGGATTGCAAGGGAAATTTAGTCCATACGTCTCTGATTCATTTACACTAAACTCATCAACATGTTGTTTTGTAAGAGCCATTTCATGTCCAAGTGCCTTTTTTTAAAAAAAGCTCTTAAAACCGCGGATTTTTTCTTCAAAACGGGAAATCATACTGTGCCAAGAGAAGAGGAACTTGAACCCTGAGAGGGTCAAACTGGGTTCAAAGCTGCTGCTTCCCCAGAGACCCCAACCAATTGGAAGTGTATCCACTGCCCCCTCGCCCCCCTCACCTCTCTGGGAGGCAGAGAACCTGAAAGCAGCCAAATCAAAGCAGGAGAAGCCAGGAGAGAGAAGCAGCATTGGGCTATTGTCAAGGTCACACTGTTCCGTTTACAGCAAGGCCACGCTCCACGGAACCTACAGAGGCCTGCAGGCCTGCAGGAGGGAGAGAAAGCCGGCCAGGAGCTCTGTTCTGCTTCATTAGAAGTAGCATCTTTACTCAAAACAGAATCCCTGCAAGCAGGTTCCTCTGGAAATGACCCGGGGCACCTGGCGCTGAGCTCAGTCGTGGGCTTTGGCAAGGTCTCTGGAACGGCAGTGAACTTGGAAGGTCCAAACCAGATGGATGGAAGGATGACACTCTGCTCTGGCTTCCCCTTCCCCCTCTGTGTGCTCTCTCTCACCTTGTTGAGTTTTCTCTGCGGTTTCACATACACAAAGATGTCTCTCCGTCCCTGGCCCAGCGGAGCCAATGGTTATCAAGGCGATGGAAAATGAGTGGGTTGATTTCCTTAAACCTCAGAGAAGCCTTTAAATGTAAGCAGGGATCCTGAGAAAGATGTGCTGGGGGCCACCTTAAGCTCCGGCCGGCCCGTGGCCAGCCACATCCTCTCTTCAACAAGGGGACCATAGAATCAAAGCATGTGCAAACCCCAGTATGGGAATGCACATGGTCTGCACACACAGCACAGTTGGATAACCTTTATTTCAGGGGTTGTCAATCCTTGACTGCTTCCCTAGAGAGCAAGAAGAGAATTTAGAGTGAATGCTTATGTTAACTAATTCTTAGGGTCAAAAAGGTAGAAAACAAGGTAGTCAATGTCAAATAAAGCAGAGGCAACTTTAGTGCAGCAGAGAAGCTATGGCTGATAAAACCCCCAATCCTCTTCTCTTCCTACATTGAGAAAAGGACTTAAAGTCAAACATCACCAAGATAAGGGATGGGGCTTTTAGAAGCAGGAACACCGTCACCCACAGCCAGGGAAGCATATTACAGCGGGGTAGGTTGGGTTATTAATATTCTCTTCCCTCTCTCTCCCTGCCCACTGATGCTGGGCTTGGCCAGGTGACTTGCTTTGGTCAATGAAATGCAGAGAAAGTGATGATGACAGTTCCAAGTCAAGGCTTTAAGAGGCACAGCATGTTTCCTTGCACTCCTGCCATCTGTCACGAGAAGAACATGCTCTACCCCTTCAGCTGGGGCCCCAGAATGAGAAATGTGGAACAGAACAGGACCTAACCCACAGTGTGGGGCAAAACTTAGCTGAATTTAGCTGGAATTAGCCAAACCCTAGCAAACTCACAGGCATTTATTTCTTATTAATAAATGCTTGTTGGAAGCAACTGAGTTTGGGGATGTTAATTACTCAGCAATATGCAGCAATAGCTGACTAAGACACATGATTATAATCTCTAACGACCAGACTATGAGAAAGCAGTTTGGTCAGCTCTGCCTTCTATATAAGACCTGCTCTGGGCCAGTCGTTCCCTAAAACTGGTCTCCATGGCAGTAGGATCACTATGTTATTATTAGTTTATTACATCATTCCACAAACGTCTATTGAATTAAACTGGGTTGGCCACTGGGAATACAGAGATTAATTAGGACATATCCATGGCCTTAAGGAGCTTATAGGTTACGTGACAACAGTCACACAGAGAAGGGAGACAATGGCAATGACTGAACAAGCCTAGGATACTGAAGCTCTGCAATCTAAGAGGTACACCTAAGTAAGGGTTGGAGTGAAGTGCAGGAGGGGGACAAAGGGTGATCAGGGAAGGCTTCATGGTAGGACTGGTGTCTGAGGCCTGAATCCTAAGAAATAAGAGAGACTGTTCTCTGTGCAGAGCTCTGCCAACAAACCACACTTTTCCAAACCTTTGGAGCAGCTGCCCAGTTTCACTAGTATAGATTTGGCCATGACTGCTTCCTTTGTTCATATGTTCGCAACACTTTCCTTGAGCACCTACTATGTGCCAGACCTGCACTGTCTGATTCTGTAGTGAGCACTTGAAAGGTGACTAGTCTAAGTTGTGATGCGTTGTATAATTGTAAAAACACACTGGATTGCAAAGACTTAGTACCAAAAAAAAGGATTTAAGACGTCTCATTAATTTTTAAAATCGGAAACCTGTTGAAATGATAATATTTTGGCTGTGTGGGGTTAAATAAAATACATTATTAGAATTCATTTCTTTTTCCTTTTTTTTTAAAAAAAATAGGGCTATTAGAAAACTTAAAAGTACATACATGACCCTCATTATATTTCAATAAGACAGTGCTATGCTAGACTCTAGGCCTGAATCAGGCCACACAGGAGAATCCCCCGGTGAGCTTTTAAAAATTCTAATGCCTAGTCTGCCCCCCAGACCAATTAAATCAAATGTCAGGGGTGGCACCCGAGCATCAGCATTTTATTAACTCCCCAGGTGATTCCAACGTGCAGACAAATGCAGAAACCACTGTTCTGGCAAGATGCAAGGGAAAAGGCACAGCCCTCTTGTCATCCAGTGGGCACACAGACATGGTCACTATCTGTCACCGTCGACTATGACAAATACGTGCTGGGTCCTCAAGGGCAGATGGCTGGCCTCTCGGAGCTCTTCCTCTCCTCGCCTGGGACTCTTGTGGGCTGATTGCCCTGGTCCCTCACCTCACACACATCCATGGCCATCCAGAGAGTGGTTTTTCAGAGGCCAAGCCTAAGCTCACCTACAGCCAGGCCCCCTTCCCAGCCCTGCACTCCCCGACTTCCTGACTCTTTTTTTTTTAATATTTTCCTGGCCACACCCCACGGCATGTGGGATCTTAGTTCCCCGACCAGGGATCTAACCCCTGCCCCCTGTACTGGAAGCGCTGAGTCCTAACCACTGGACTGCCAGGGAAGTCCCCCGACTTCCTGGCTCTTAACCTCTCTGTACCTGAGGAGACTCAACTCATCACGTTATTTGGTCACAGAGAGGTTTCCAGCAATGGAACACACACACGCACACGCACACACACACGCGCGCGCACACACACACACACGCGCGCATACACACAAACGCACACGCGCACACACACACACACACAACTTACAATCATTCTGCTCACATGGTTCATCTGAATATTAACTGAGGGCCAGCCATGTAAAGGTCATATAACAATTAACTGGACACAGCAAGTTCCCCAGAGGCAAAGTGTGGGCCCCAGGGAGTCAGGAAACTTTTGTGTATGTGGAAGCAAAAGAGCTGGTCCTGCAGAGTCAGCAGGGTTCAGCAGCTGAAAAGCGGGAGGTTTCGGGAGGCTCCGCAGGGTCGCTCAGGGGCGGGTTCCACTCCCCAGCTGGCCGCAGCGGGGAGTGTCGGGTGCGGGCGTTCCCGGGAGGGGTTGCTCTCCTCTCGGGGTCTCATCTTCCTTGCGCTGTGAGTCCCCCTTGCTAGAGGCACCATCCCTGAAATAAGTTTCTGCTGTCACTCAAGAATTCTGCTCTTTGGCCACAGAAAGTGCCACAAAAAGTGGGGACAGGAGGAAGGAAACGGAAGTGGACGCAGACGGGAGAAAGCCTGGACCCTCCTGAGACCTTCTTCCTGGGATCAACAGGACAGATGAGGAAAACCCAAACCAGGCAATGTGCACAGACTGACAGGGAAGTCTCAAAAGGAGACACCCCGCATCAGCATCATTGGAGCCCAGGGACATCAGACTCAGGGAACGATCACCACCTTGATTGTGGTGATGGTTTCACAGGTGGGTACAATGCCAGAACCTCACGTCGCACGCTGTGAGTGCTTCCAGATTACCGTGTGTAAATTAGACCTCCATAAAGCTGCTTTAAAAAATATCAATGCTGAGGTGTGAGACCTTGGATAAGTCCTGAAACTTTCTGGGCTTTGGTTGCCCCAACTGTAAAACGAGGACAATAAGAGTACCTGCCTCGCGGGGTGGTTGTGAGGAAAGCCGGCAAAACACAGCCCAGTGATTGGCTTGGAAACACCAGCTCCTATGTTTGGTAAGTATAGTAATAATAATAATGATGAAGATTATCATAGTAATAATAAGTATAGCAATACCATGAGGCAATGAGTTAAGAGGCATGACAGATTTCTGCTCATCCTCTTGTGCCCCTGCCATCTGCCCTGAGAAGAGCATCCTCTGTCCCTTCAGCCGGGGCCCCAGGATGAGAAACACAGAGTGTGGTAATAGCAGTAATACAGTACCAGTAGTAATAATGTAGTAACAGCGGTAATCGTAAGAGCATGTACTAACAGTAATATAATATACATAAATGTTAGTATACATAAGATAATATTATACATATATCAGCATAGATAACATACTATCATAATAGTATAAAATTCAGCAATAAAATTAAAGCAATGTAGTAATTATGTTAGTGACAATTATTATTGTTAAAGCTAGAGCAGCATGGAAGCTGTCAGGCCAAGCGTGGGCTGTGAAATGAATGGGCAGCCTACATGAGCTAGAATTTATCATTCAAGGAACTTGGATGCAGTTCCTGTCTTGGAAGGCCCTGTAGCAGAGGATGGTTGAGAATGCAGGTATTAGACAGGGCTTAATCCTGGCTTCCTTACTTTCTAGCTGTGTGTCCTCGGCCAGGATGCTTCCCTTCTCTGACCTTCAGTGTCTCCATGTAAGCTAAATGGAGCTAAATCTATTCTACTGCCTCTCAGGGTTCCTCTGAGGATCCAGTGGGAACATTCACATCCCATGCTGAGCACAGTTCCTGGCACAGAGTTGATTAAAGAAAGCTGGCTAGTTGTGTCTCCTCCTCAGCATCAAAGCTGAGACCACGTGGCCCGTGGCTGTGGGCTGAGTGACATCTGAGCTCTCCTTAGTGTGACGTGATGGGAGGAAGATGGGTCCAGAAGCCAACATGCCTGCATTCAAATCTCACTCTGCTCCTTCCTGGCTGCACGCCTGGAGGCCAGTTACTCAACCTTCCTGACCTCAGCCCCATTATCTAAAAAAAAAATGTAATAACCAAGAGCCTTAAAAATGTATATTATTTAACCTAACCACTCCATTTCTAGAAATTTAGCCCAGGGAAATAATCAGAGATTTATATACAATGACATCCAATGGCACATTTTTTAAAATAGTGAATAACTGGGAATAACTGAAATGTCTAACATAGGAGATTAATTACATTATGGTGCATCCAAATGATGTAATACTGTTCATCCATTAAAAAAACATGTCAAAGACTATTTAAAGACACGGGGGAAATGTTCGTGACATTAAGAGGAAAGAGTGGTTTACAAAACTAGCTGGGTCACTATTAGCCTTGGGGTACCTTGGATGAATTCGAGAAAGATGCTCCCCTCTGATGGACCCTGCCGCTTGACCATCTCCAGTCTCGACTCTCTGCCCTTGAGCAGGGTGCAACCTGTACCACTGGACACAGCAGCCTTTCCTGCTTCCCCTGGGGTTTATTCCCACATGGAAGCCCCTCCTAAAACACAAGTCAGCTTACGTCCCTCCCCTGCTTTACACCATCCACAAACTCTTTACTCACTCAGAATGGCTGCCAGAGTCTCTACTGTGGCCTAAAATGCCCTGTGTGGTCTGGTCCCATGTAATCTCACTGACTTCATCTTCTGCTACTCTCCCACTCGCTCCCTCCTCTCCAGCCACACTGTCCTTGATGTTCTTTGAACATGCTATTCTTTGCACTGGCCTTTCACTCTGAACTATGCACTTCTGTCAGAAATGCTCTTCCCCAGATATCTACAGGGTTCCCTCCCTCACCTCTGTCAGATTTATTCAAATGACATCCTTTCAATCAGGACTTCTTTTTATAGCCACCCTATCAAAAATTGTAGACTCCCCCCAACACACTCTGTCCCCCTTCCCAACTCTATTTTTTTCTTTAGCACTTATCACCACTTGACATTTTATGTATTTTGCTTATGTATTGGGTTGTCCTTTTCTCCCTCCTCTAAAGTGAGATCCCCAAAGGGCAGGGGTTTTTTTGGTCTGTTTTGGTCACTGCTATGTTCCCAGTGCTGAAAACAGTTCTTGGTACATAATAGATGCTTAATAAATTTCTGTTGAATGAATGAAGTAGGCACAGTAGAATCCAATGTGGATTTTATATAAAGCAACCCAGTGATGGAATTATCTCAGGGCGGTAAGAAACCACAGAATTGTTACTATTTTCTTGTGCTTCTCAGTATTTTGCAAAACTGCTCCATGACTGTGTATTACTTTAGCCTTCAAAATGAAGAAGAAAAGCCATGGAACTGGTTTTCCATGGGTACAACAAGCAGACCTCACCACATGGTGGCTGGTGAGTTTTAACTCCTCTTTCTGCAGCAGACATGGCACTTTAGGGAAGGCAAGTCAGTGTCCGGATCACTTGGGGAATCACAACAGAGAATAAAGTGATGTTGGTTTTTAGCTATAAAATTCAAACCAAAATCCCTGCTTGTCTCCAGTTCCTCCAGAACCAAGACCCTGCTTTGTCCTGCCAATCTTCCCGGGGGTGGAGGCCTGTCCTTGTGCCCCATCCCCAGACCCAGACCTGTCTCATCACCAGCCCTCCCTGTCACTGACTTCCCCCTAGATCACCCGCTGTCACCTCTGCCAAGCTTGCTGGAACCACCCTGGGGCCTCTGCTCTTGTTCCTTATCCAGGAACACTCCTCCCCCAGATGTCTATAAGGAGTGCCCTTCTTTGCTCAGATGGCCCTTATTCTAGAGGCTTTCCTACCCTGAAGAGCTCCCCAGCCCCTCCACCAGGCTGTTTCTTCTTAACCTTAGTCTCCTCCACCTTGGCCCTTATCACAACCTGACAGGTTATATCTATATTTGTGGGTTTATTGTTTGTCCCTCCTGCCCTTCCCCACTAGCACAGAAGCTTCGTGAGAGCAGAGACTTTTATTTACCGCTGAATCGTAATATGTAAAGTAGACCCTGGTGAACAGCGGATGCTCAAAAATGTTGGAGGAAGGAAGGAAGGAAGGAAGGGAGGGAGGGAGGGAGGGAGGGAGGCAGGGACCCCTAGACCTCACAGACAAGCATTCTTCCATCCATATCTACATAAAGAAGGGGAAAGATGGGCTTCCCTGGTGGCGCAGTGGTTGAGAATCTGCCTGCCAACGCAGGGGACACGGGTTCGAGCCCTGGTCTGGGAAGATCCCACATGCCGCGGAGCAACTAGGCCCGTGAGCCACAACTACTGAGCCTGCGTGTCTGGAGCCTGTGCTCCACAACAAGAGAGGCCGCGATAGTGAGAGGCCCGCGCACCGCGATGAAGAGTGGCCCCCACTTGCCGCAACTAGAGAAACCCCTCGCACAGAAACGAAGATCCAACACAGCCAAAAATAAATAAATAAATTAATTAATTAATTAAAGAAGGGGAAAGAGTGAGATCTGCTCAGAATCTCTATCAGAAAATCACTGGGCAAGCCCGGTAGGAAATCCTTAATGCAAATCCAGCCATGGTCATTTTCCCTCTAGCAATGACATATCCCAGATCTCTCTCCAGCCACTCCTAGGGGTATAATGCCAAACAGATAAATAAGTTCACAAACCAACTCACTGCTAATGTCCAGGACTCAGACTTAACATTGTCCTCCCCCTCCTCCTCCTCCTTCCTCAGCCCCCATCACCCCCACAGCCAGCTGACCCACCTACAGTCCCAGGCACCAGCCCCTGGCAAAGCCTCCTTTCTTACTGCTGTCCCTTCCTATCACCTCCTCTCAGGCGGCCAGTCCATGGCTTCCAGCCCTAAATGATGGCGGAAAGGACTGTTTCCAGGACAACCTGAATACACACCTCCTCTCACCGCCCCTCTGGGTGCCTGGTGCACAGTGGTGCTCAAGGCATCTGACCAAGATTCCCACCTTAAAAAAAAAAAATCAGTCAACACCCATCACAGGAGAGCTGCTGATTTCTAAATTTAGTGCCCATGCCTCCTCTATGATCTGTGACCCAGAGAAAAGCCAGAGGCACGATCTCTACTATGACATCTGCCATGGGTCCGAAAGGGAAACCGGGGTAAATTGGGAACTGGCTTTACTACCTGCAGCTTTTCCTGATCAAAGAAAGAGGCCAGACTTCTTGTTAAATGGATGCCTAAAAGGGACTTTGGAAAGAACAGCATGCCTGCTGGGAATTAGGGCAAATTCGTGATGTCTTAAAATTGGAGAAAGAATTAGCAGGAATGGCAAATGTATGTCACCTCAAACATCAAACCCAGATCAACTGGTAGTGGATGACTAATGCCCTGTGTTAAGAAGGATTCAGTGCCTGAATTCAAACCTAATAGTGCTGTGATCAATTAGTGACGTCTGCCACGGGCACAAGGGTGAGGAGATCACATACTTCCGACCCATATTTGTGAACTGGAAGGAAGGGGTAAGTGGTCCTTGGGCATGGCTCCCAGACTCTTTTTATCTCCATGGCTCACCTGCCAGATGAGTGCCCCCCAAATTGTGAGCAATTCCCAGTGTGCTAACTAAAACGCCACCCCTTTCTGCCCTACTCAAGAGAGCATCTCAGAATGCAAGCCAGTGAAAGCACCATGAATCTGTGGTAATTTACTGAACAAAGTAAATCATCTGCAAAAGTCGGCATTTTGATATTGCTAACAAGTTACGTGCATCCCATCTCACAGTGGATCACACATCACAAGGAGGCAAGTGGGAACCACGGATCTAAGACATCCTGCCTTGCATAGACACAGCAAGCCAAGGCACGGCCACCTGAGCAGCTCCTGTCTGCAGCCCAGACCCCGCCTCAAGCTCCTCAACAGACAGACAACCTCCCCCAGACAGGTCAGATGAAACTCGACCAGCAATGCTGCCCTGCAGTGTTAAATAACCTTTAAGGGCTGGACCACAGCTCTGGTCACTGAGGTTATAGGAGTGAATCTGGTCTTGCCCTGTTACAGCATCTGGTGGGTGCCGGCATTCCTTGGCTTGTGACCACATCACTCCAACCTTCAAGGCCAGCACCTTCAAATCTCTCTCTGCTCCATCCTCCCATTGCCTTCTCCTCTGTGTAGGGTCAAATCTCTCTCTGCCTTTCTCTTACAAGGATATACATGACTTCACTTAGGACCTTCCTGGAAATTCCAGGAGAATCTCCTCATCTCAAAATCCTTAATTTAATTACATCTGCAAAGATTCTTTTTTCCTTAGAAGGTAACATTTACAGGTTCCGTGGGGGGAGGACATGTTATTTGGGGGGGGGTGGTGGATGGAGGTGAAGGTGGCATTATTCTGCCTACCACAGAAGGTAAAACCAAATGTCACTGTACTTCAGTGTAAACATAATTTTTTTTCCCCTTGATAAGGAATCTCAAACAGATGGGGAAGCATTTTCTGGCAGAAGGAACCTCCTTTTGGATCACAAAGTCAAACATCTATTCTCCTGGAAAAAATCAATCCTCAAGGGAGTAAGAAACAAAGGAGGAAAAAAGGGAGGATATTCTCACATAACCACCAGATGGGCAGCATGACTGGGGAGTAGGGAAGGGGAAAAATCTAGAAGGGACACTTCTAGAGGACCTACTACACGCCGGGCAGCCTGCTAGGTGCTTTATTTGCAGTTACTCTTCTTATCCTTGTGGATGGGCATCCACTTCTCTACTTAACAGATAAGGAAACTCAGCCCTGTAAAGGCAAGTGGCTTCCCCAGATCCCACAGCTCATAAATGGCAGAGTCAGGATTTGAACAGACGTGCTCTGTCTGCATCTAAAAGTCACCATAGTATATCTTGTCTCTGGTGATGCAAGTGATTATCATAAGGGCAACGGTGGAATCCAGTCCCGGAGGCAGTGCCGGGACCATGACCGTGCAGGCATCGCCCGCTATGCGCACCCTGCACTAGAAGGCAGGGCTTTTGCTACTGACTCAGCACGGATCCCTTTAACCCTCTCTGGGCTTCAGTATTTTTGTTATAAAGTTAACATAATATGAGCCCTCTGCTTATCTTGTGTAAATAGCTATCATTCACTGACTGTCTTGACAGCACTAGTTGGTACCATTCTTCCCATTCCCACAGGCAACTGAGGCCTGGGGAGGGCAAACAGCCCTGGCAAGGTTACCATCCTGGTGGAGCCAGGATTATAGGGAGCCCTCCCCAACTCCAAATCCCCTGACACAAGAAGAGTACGCATTTTTGTTCCTCTGCGTAGATACTGTGCGGTTCCTTGGAAACTCTTTAGAAAAAGCCAGTAAAGTGGGTTTTTCTTGCTGCAGCCTTCAGAAGAAAGTAAGCTGTGGAAGTGGTCTTGGGAGAAAGAAGGAATCTTCCATCAGCAACCCCAAAGCAGATCCCACCCAGCCTCCAGAGAATGCTGGGAGCAAGAATGAGATCACACCCATAAAATACTCCGCCTTCCCGGGAAGAAGGATGATGTGAAACTGTGAGCCCCTCACCCCTACTCCAGGGCTGGGCAGGGCACAGATTAGGAAACCAGGCCCTGGGGGACCACCTGCAGCCCCAGGCAGTGTTCACTGACTGAGCAAAGCCCCAGTGTCCTGCAGACATGAATGCACCTCCCTAAACACCTGATTTACTCCCAGGGGATAACTTAGACAGTGGGAAGATTACAGCTCAGTGTTTTCTATCATTATGAATTATTATTATTGTTTAGATTAAATCTGTCTAAACCCATCATAACAGAATGAGTCTGACTGGCCAAATGCTTCTTACAGAATTATTAGTAGAAATTTTAACGGCTAAATGAGGGTGGAGGTCTCACAGATCTTGTTTCGACAAGATGGGCTCCCCAGTACCCATTACCTGAGAGTTGCGGACATACCCCAAATTGATGGCACTCTGAGCCAGCATTAGCTGTACCTGTTACCAAGGGCCCAGACTCTCTTACTTCCACTGACATTAGACCACTGTAAGAAGAAAGGATGGAAACATCTCACATTCTCTAGGGGGTTGACTGTGTTCATGTCAATGGTCACATTCTAGAACTTAATAATCCCCTCAGAATATGCTCTGGCTGGGAAGCCACTTGAAGAAACAGCTACTGTTTGGAGGAATGTCTCAACACAAGTGGTCTTGCTACACTCCCTTCTTACTGAAGCAGAACTGAGAGGTGTACAAACCCAGCTTTGTAAACCCTCAGTTCCATTTCAGACCTGTCTGCTATCCTACCCAATTAATTGTAGATCAACATCAAATCTTCAAAGTTAAACTTCAAAAAACATAAGAAATTGGCTGGGACAAGAAACCCACTGGAATCCAAATAAATGGGTGCTTCACTCTTCCTAGGTTTAGAAGGCTTGCAGAGTATGCTTAGGTCTAAAGATTTAGCTCTGGTGATTTTGGTGCCCTTGAGGATGAGGTTGGGAGTAAAGGTGAAGTTAGGACACTCCAATTTCTCCAAATTCTACTCCAAAGGAGGATCTAAATCTCCAAGCCAATTCCCCTTCCCTTTTTCTTTTTTTTAACTGGTTATTGTGCAATGATTATGGACCCACAAAAAGTTGCAAAAATAGTACAGGAGTGGTCCCCCATACCCATCACCCAGCTTCCCCCAGTGGAGACATCTCACATAACCATAGTGCATTATCAAAACCAGGAAATTGATCAGCACAATCTTACTCAGCTTTCACCAGAAAGCCCGATCCCCTTTTGCAGTGTCCTTTGTCCATTTTTAGCTACCGAGCATTTATTCCCTAATAGCAACTTGATTTCCTATTGGGGCATCATCTTTCTTCCACTGTGTGTAGTATAGTGGGAGGATAATTTTAGATGGTGCCCTTCTGAAAATAAACCAGAGTGACCTTTCTCCCTGTCCCAGAACAAACAAGGGGACTACAGGACATCTTAACAATTCTGTTCCACTACAAGACGTTAACTGTGCTGCCAGCTTACTACACACATTATTGAGCAAAATCTTATTCCATTACATGTCTAATCCTGGCCAGCATCCTTCTCCTTGGCCCTGTTACCTCCTGAGAGTCTTCAACATCCTTCTATCAATTACCTTTTGTCTGGTTAGCCAGAATCCGTTTCTGTTGCTTGTGTATAAGAATGCAGACTGAGTCACCTATGATTACTATCAACTGGGAATGACCTGACTGGGGTCATGCCCATTCAAGAAGATCTCAGTGTACCTTGACATAGACTCAAGGGCAGATGCTACTGAGGCCCCACCCTACATCCCTGGCCCACCTGGGTTTACTAGCAATTATGCAGACAGGCTCCATACCCCTCAAGAGCCTGCATCTTTCTTCTTTGCCCGAGGGCTCTCTCCAGCACCAGGAAGTATGCTTGGCCCCAAGCAGGTACAACCCAGAAGTGCGGGGAGAGTTAACACCCCTGGGGACAAGCATAACCAATGAAGGGAGGGCAAGGGTCAGTGAGTCGATGCCCCGGTCCCTCGACCTTCATGGGAGCAGTTTTGAGGCATGTCCCCCACCCAGATTCTCAGATGGTCCCCAGCAGGGTTATGTGCTCCAGGGACCCACAGCGAGAACGGCTCATTGTCACCAGCTCTTGGCTTTCTCATCTCCCCGCAGCACTGTCCCCTCTGCTCCCTGGAATCACCTCCCAAATAAACTACCTGCACAGTAAGTCCCTGTCTCAGAGTCAGCTTCTGGACTCAAGACTAAAAACACAGAAAAGACTTTAACAGCCTACCTAAATGAAGGAAGAGAAAATCTGACAGAGCCTTTAGGCTTCTTTGTGGAAGGCTGTGTTTGAGCACCTGAAACGTGGCTAGTGCTACAAGCTGAACTGATAATATTTTGAATATATTAGGTTAAATAAAATATAGTGTTAATATTACTCTCACCTGTTGGATTTTTACCTTGATTAAATATGGCTACTAGAACATTTAACAATATATACATGGCTTGAATATATTTCTATCAGCACAGGCGGGAGGAATGTGTCAGGTCTAACAGTTGGGATGTTATTGCTACTATCATTGATGCTGTTAGCATGATAAACTGAATGAACCAGAGGACTCTAAAGACTGACATGATTATTTATATGTCTAACTGAGGAACTCCCAGGGTAACAGTAACTCACGGATTAAAAATTACTTTTACTCAGTGCAAGAACGGGATTAGGAAGGGGTACTCTCATATGCTGATGGTGGCTTTGTCTCTTGGTCAGACTCTTCTGTAAAGCATTTTAGCAATATGTTCATCCTCCCTCTTAATACAATAATTCCATCATCAGAAATCTAAGCCAGGCGACTCATCCTAACAAGGAAAATGATATGCACAAAGATGTTCACTTCATTGTTGTTTATCACCTAAGTGACCAATAAAGGGCAAGTGATTAAATTTTAAAAAGATAGATTTATGTGGATTAAAAAGCAGGCAATTCTTAAAAATGATGGTGATAATGATCAGGTAATGATATGGAGACAATTTTGATACCACGCTAGGTGAAAGCAAAGATATAAAACTGATCTACAGCATAAATAAATATGTAAAAAAGGCGAGAAGGAAATGGACCAAGATGTAAACTGTAGTTATTCTGAGGGTGTTAGGACAAGGATGATTTAATGTTTTTCTCTATTTCCCAAGTTTGTTTTACAGGCATTCTCTGCTTTAATGACGAACAAAGAAAATGACCATCTTCTTTAATATGTGAGCTGCTAAAAGCATGGACTATAGTATCCTATTTTGCCAAATTTATGTTATAAAATCTGTCTTTTCCTCTGACAAAAAGAAACAAAGGTAAATCTAGTTCAAGGTGCTTCTGAAACAAGCAGGCCAACAGGAGGAGGACATTTTAATGCAGCCTTTAAGCACGGAAGAACAACTTGGTTTATAAAGAACAAGTCACACCTGACAACAGCAGCAATGTCTTTTCCTGATTGACCAAAACGAGCACGTGGCCCAGGAGACTGAAGCCGAGATGAGAGAGTGGGACTTCAGAGAAGACACTGACGTGGCCTCTACCCAAATCTCCCTTGAAAAATTAACCAAACTGGCTGGAATATGCACGCTATCAGCTCCCATCATTCACAAGGACCATAAGCTTTATTTACAGGGGCTTATCTCTCAAGCCATTTGTGGAGCTTCAGCAAGTCTTGAACATGAGCCATGAAGGTACTTGGATGAGGATAACAGAGACCTGGGTAAGATGGAAACACTCACCAGGAGACGGTAAACAACAGAACTGATGATAAAATGCAGTTTCTTTTCTTGAGCAAAAGTCCCCAGTTAGTGCACAGGCTATGGAGAGGTTGGAGTTAGGCCTAGAGAACGTGTTAACATCTTTAGTAACAATCTGGAAAAAGATGTAAACAGAACATTAATTCACAAGGAATAAATCAGCAAGGACCAGAAGGCTAGAGGAATAACAGGAAAGGATGGCTAGGAGCAAAACCAGGAGAAAAGGAACACAGTGAGATGGAGTATGAATGACAGGTCTGGTCTAGGGTGAAATGAACGAGGCACTCATCTCAGGCACAAAATTTCAGGAGATGCCCAAAGGCTCAGTAATCAAGAGAAATAATAGCATGATGTAATAGTCTAAAACAAATCTAAGTTAATGCAAAAAAAAAAAACACTGACTTTTTTTTTTTAACCTTGATTACTGGGGGGTTTGGCATCCTCTTAAATTTTGTGCCCAAAGCCTCACTCACCTAATTTTAATGCTGAAAGACACTCAGGAGAGGGGAGGGGTTCTGTGTGAATGACAAGGTATAAGAGCAAAGGCCAGCGGAAGAGCAAAGGGTGGAAAGAGCAGAGCATGTACTGAGTGGGGTAAGCCCTGGACATTCCAGAATAAGGGCCGAGGACCATCGAGGAAGCTGTGAGAGGCTCTGGGGAGGTGACCAGTGGAAGCATATTGGGCAGCTTGTTAGCCGAAAGATGGCAGCAACTTGGAGGGAGTTCAGAGAACCAGGTAAAGCAGTCAAAATGTGAAGCATGACTGAATTTGGAAGTGGAAGGGAAAACATGCCCCAGCTGATAAAAAGAAAAAAAAAAAAAGACAATCTGGAGAAGGTACATGGGAGAGACAAGGAGCCTTGGTTGCAGTAGCTGCTAAAAGCTGACACAGTCCATAACCACAGGAGCTGGATGAGAGAAAAGCCTTTGGAGGCGAATATTCCAAAGAAGGACAGGAATTCAAAATCTGGGTCCTTAATTTTCCTGATTTACCTCATCCCTTAGTTGCCCAAGTATTCCCTGAAATTCTTAAAGATTTATGAAACAAAGAGGCCAAGAATTTAAGCTCAAAGAGGTACAAAATGCTACAGTGGAAGGAACAGAGCATCAAGAGTCAAGAGACTGGGTTCTAGCCTGGTTCTGCCCCAACCAACACTGTTCTCCAAGAAGTCACTTGATTTCTCTCCAAGTCTCCAATGTTGCAGCAAAAAGGAGGTGGGGGAGAGGACTTAAAACCATGTGTCTCTTATTCTATCACCAGGTTGATCTAAGAGTTATCAAGTGTTCATATGAACAGGGAATAAACATGGAAACCAGAGATTGGATGCTATAATGGGGTGACCCACGCACTTGTTGACAACTCACAAGTGGAATGTAATGCCACAAGCACCAACTGAAAAGGCTTCAGGATCTGGGGAGGGGAGTACAGAGTTGGCCAAGAGGACTGGGTGTTTCTCTGGCCCTCTGAGAATTCTACAGCTGGGAACTCCCCAAGGCAGCAATGGGCAGACAAAGCCTAACTGTGGATTGTGTGGACCCCTGAATTATTCTTCTAGTGATGAGGATGAAGGCTTAACTTTGAATTCCCTGAGG
This sequence comes from Balaenoptera acutorostrata, assembly GCF_949987535.1. Taxonomy (NCBI): domain Eukaryota; kingdom Metazoa; phylum Chordata; class Mammalia; order Artiodactyla; family Balaenopteridae; genus Balaenoptera; species Balaenoptera acutorostrata. The sequence continues at coordinate 40,135,289 of NC_080066.1, read as the reverse complement.
CTCACTCTTCACTTCTCTCTGTCCCGCCATCCCCATTCCCAGCCCCAAGGTTGGCACCCTTACAGACACCAAGGTCTCCCCAGAATCTGTTGGGAAAGGACAAGGCAAAGAGGTGAAACAGGAAGCAAGCACCGCTCCAGAGAACAATTCAAGGGGTTTTGGTGCTGTCGTAAGTAAATTATAACCAAGGAGCCAAAAAGGACTGATCCTACCATTTACCCCTGCTCCCCACAGGGCGCCCATTTAGAGAATCTCATGCAAGAAAGAGTGGGCAGAGGGGAAGCAGGCATCATGTGGTTAATCACTGAGCCAGCAGCCAACTGCCCCAAATGGAGAGTTCTGGTAAACCTTAGATGGTCCAAACAGAGCTTACTACTCCACCCTCTGTGAATTAAGTAGGCCTTGGCTAACTTACCTACCTGAGAGCAGGCAGAAGCAGGTAGAAGAGAAAAAGACACCCAGCCAGGATTATGTCAGAGAAGAAGGTCATAAGGAAGAGTACACCACATAGGTACTGATTTTTGAGGCACAAGAAACTTGACCACCAACAAAACACGACCCCATGAATGAATGCCCAGGGCTCTCTCCAATCAGGTTAGAAAATCCTCCTGGCTTGGGATAGTGGCTGGCAAGGGGAAGAGGAGATGGGGGATCCCCACCCACCAGCACAAGGACCTGCCCAGGACCACAGTGACCTCTGGGGCCAGCTTCAGAACAGCACCTCCCTTGGTCCTATGCAACAGAATTATTGATGGATGGGGAGAGGATGCTAACAGAGGAAGCAGAAGTGGTTCTTCATGATGTTCTCTGGATACAAGGCATTCAGGAAGATGCTTCTAACTTCTCATGAGCTGCTAGACCTGAATTAAGCATCTCTATTTAGTTATACCAAAAAAAAAAAAAATCTTTCTATAAATAGACCACCCGGAAAGGACAAAGCAAAAAGAAACCTGGGGAATAAAGAACTGGTGTAAAGCCTACCAAAAGAAACTGCCATTCCCCCAACACCTCCCCAGGAAGATGCCACCAATAACTGCATTTCCATCAGCATCCTTCAGTCAGCTGAGGGATATTCCAACACCTGCCTGAGGATTACCTTCCAGAATCCCACAGCCCTTCAAAGCCTGTCTACACTGGCTCAAAGGTCCTGCTGCACAAAGTTATAACCACCTTCCAGTCACAGTTGATGGAGAGCCTTTTGATGATCCCCGGTGTATCTCTCATGGTCTTTGCTGATGATACTAAAAGCAAGAGCTACCTACTAGTAAGTGCCTACTGGGCACAGACTAAGAACTTTACAGAGATCAATACATTTAATCCTCACAACAACCCCACATTATAGGTATTACAACTCTACAGATAAGGAACACTGAGGTTCAAGGAAGTTAGGCAATACGATGGTCAGTTTTATTTGTCAATTTGGTTAGTACCTACTCATTCAATCGTTCCTCAGTCTAGGTTTTGGTTGAAGGAATTTCATACATGTTGTTAACATCTACAATCAGTTGGCTTTAAGTAAAGGAGATTCTTCAATAATGAGGATGGGCCTGGTCCAATCGGTTGAAAGGCCATAAGAGAAAAACCTGAGGTGTCTCAGAGAAGAGGAAACTGTTTCAAGACTGTAGCATTAACTCCTGCCCGAGTTTCCTGCCGACCAGTCTGCCTTACAGATTTCAGACTTGCCAGCCTCCACTATCACATGAGCCAATTATTTAAAATAATCACATATGTGTACATATATATACATGCACACATATATATACAGGGGCCCCCTACCCCCGGACTGCAGACCGCTACTGGTCCACAGCCTGTTAGGAACCGGGCCACACAGCAGGAGGTGAGCGGCGGGAGAGGGAGCGAAGCTTCATCTGCCGCTCCCCATCGCTCCCCATCACTCGCATTACTGCCTGAACCATCCCCCCCTCCCTGTCTGTGGAAAAATTGTCTTCCACAAAACCGGTCCCTGGTGCCAAAAAGGTTGGGGACCGCTGTATGTATATATACGTGTACATATATATATATATTTATATGCACTCACTTATACACAGAAATTGACCCTTGAACAACTCAAGGGTTATGGTGCCAACCCCCTGCACAGTCAAAAATCCCCATACAACTTATGGTTGGCCCTCCACATACATGGTTCTGTATTCACAGATTCGACCAGCTGTGGATCATGTAGTACTATGGTATCTACTACTGAAAAAAAATCCAAGTATAGGTGGACCCTCCCAGTTCAAACTCATGCTGTTCAAGGATGAATAGAGAGAGAGAGACAGATCTCCTAGTGGTGTGGGAAGGCAGACTAGAGTGTGATTTTTCTGATTCGAAAGAGTGATGAAAAGATGGGGCAGCTTTAATACTGCCCATGAGTTAAAGAGGCAGAAAGACCTTAGATTATACAAAGACAGAAACCTCCTCCCTTCTTGGCGTCAAAAGCCCATCTCACCATGACAGTCTTCCACTCTCTATAAAACCACTGGGAGGTAAATCATAGGAGACAGTGACTTTCAAAGGCTCCAAGTCTTCAGTGGTCAGGCCATAAGTCTTCCCCACGAGAAGGTGAGGGATGCAGGCATGTGGAAATCCATCCACAGCCTCCCTTCCCTCATGGGGCCCCCACCTAACCAGAGAAAAGGGGCTCCATCCCATTTAAGAGTCAAAGTACAGACAGAGATTCTAGATGCATCCCAGAGGCCCTAAACTCCATGCCATGGGACACCAATGGACAATTCTAGACTACAGACACACTTCCTATATACTTGGCTACTGACTTAGGTTTGCTGTGCTACTGAATTTCCTCCCCAGTCTAGCCTGCCTCCTATAACGGACCCTCTCCTTCCCCAGCTAGCCAGATATCTGGAGGAACACGCCTAGCCTGCCTCCAATAGAATATCTTAGCTACAAATAACACTAACTTAGGATCGCTGGTTTCAACGAGACAAGGTTTGATGAGAGGTGTATGACACATATCCATCTTTAACACTGAAAGATGACGACTTTTTGTTGCTTGCAGGCATGTCAAGGAGAACTGTTGCATGAGATTCTTTCCAGCTCAGACATGGGTAGGTTACAGTTTATACGTAAAAGGTATTTCTCATCTCCTTTTGAAATCCATTCTATTGTTTCTAATGAAGATGTGCGTTTCCTTAGAACAATCTTTGTCTTCCCTATTGCAACCTGAGATAGTGTCTCCATAATGTCTGGTCACTTATTCCTTCCTTAACAGTCTTTCACGAGGATGAAAATTAGATCTGCTGGCTTCCCACTCTGCCATCAGCACCATGTTTTGACTTTGGCTGAGTTGCCCTTGACAGTCTCATGCTGTTACCGCTTCCCAGCTATCAACACAGAAATTCAGTTGTTTTGAGTTGTGTGTGTGTGCGCGTGCACGCGTGTGTGCTCATTTACTGGTTGACTGTCCTCTCCCAGCCCTTTCTGCAGTCTGAGGCCCTGCATCTCCATACTGTACTGTCTCCTCATTCCCATGGTCAGCTCCATGCAGGGCCAGAAACTGGGATGCAGCAGTGAGGATAAAGCATTCCTAAACAGCTCACGGGCACTGGCAGGGAGATGAGAAGAGAACATGGCAGGGGAGTTATCTACCTGGAGGGGCCACGAGGCCAGAGCCAAGGGGTCAATTCTCAACTCACTTGCCCTTTTATGTTTAGAACACAATGTGTCCGTAACCTTACGCTGCTTCATCAGGTTGGGCTACTGCTTAGCCTGGGAGAACTGCTGTTTCTCACTCGACTCAATGGCAAGACTGAAATTTTCAAGTCCTGGCACTCTGGATGGATTGATGTCTCAATGGACACTAGCCAAGAGAAGACTGTGCAAGGGCTCTGATTACTAAGACTTCATTGGTCTTCCCAAATGACTAGGAAGAATCATCATACGTAATTCAAACTGAGCTACACTTAGAATGAGAAAGCACATTGCAGTGAGGCAGTGGAAGGGGCGGTTACCACAGCTCCCCCAGTGTATGCTGGACATTGCCAGGTCCAGGCAACCGCCGGGGCTCTTCTGGATGCTAGTGAGTGTTGGCCTGACCGTCCACTCTTAATGCCTCGGAAACGTCCACCCAGAATGAGGGAACTGTTCAAGGCGGGGCAGCTGACTCAGTCACTGCTGCCTTAGAGCCAGAGGGCTGGGCTTGGGAGAGGCCTTAGAGATGAGGTGGCCCAAGCAGTTGGCTCACTCTGAGTCATGGAAATGGGGATCAGAGAAAGCAGTGACCGCTCAGGCCACACAGCCACTCGGTACCAGAGGCAGGAGGAGGACCCACACCTCCCTAAACTGGTCTGATACTCTTCCACCAGCCCTGACACGCTACTGCTTCCCTGGGTCTGCCTTTATCTTTCTGTAAAATGAGAGCAGGGCTATATCTTTGCCCTGTGGTTCATACAGAGGTTGAATAAAAATAACTCCATCAAGTACTTTACGTTCATCAAAAGAAAGGGACCTCATGAGTGGAAATACGCACACACACACACACACACACACACACACACGTACACATGCGCAGAAGCACTGCCTTCCTCCCACCTAGGAGAGCCCTGAAAACATGCCAGCGGCCACTTTTTGCCCACATGGTTGTCACTGCACCGAGGGCTTCCCACGTGGAATCCCAGCTAATGCTCTCAAAACGGTATCAAGTCAGCGCTATACATTTACATTACAAATGAGGACAAATGAGGTTCAGAGAGTCTAAGGGACTCGCCCAAGACACACATCAAGTGTCAAGTCTGGGACTCCAGGTCCAGTCTTAGCCCAGAGCTTGTGCCCCGAGGCATGGCTTCCCGCAGCCCCCATCTCAACCCTTCAGCCTTTGCTGGAGTGTGTACATGCATACGATTAAGGATGCTGTCACTAAGATGACATGTTTCATTTGAGTGCATCCCAGCTTCCACACTGATTTCAGCCGTGTCCCTCAAGGCCTTTGAAATGCCCCACAGTGCGGGACCCATGATCAAGGACTGATGCCACTGCCAACAGAAGAAGCTTAGCTTGGCTATTGCCAAGCCTCTCATACCTGATGCTTCCTGGACAAAGCCAGGCTGGAAATGCCCACAGAGGGAGCTGAGAGGAGCTGAGAAACTGAGAAGGTCTGGCTTGTGTCTTTCGTACACTCATTCACATTTTATAAATGCAGCCTTTGCCCCTTTGCCATGTAGCCCCAGGGAAAGTGGATTAAATTCTGAATGAACCAGATGAAATGTGAAAGCAAGCAACGTGAAAAGAGGAAAGGAAGCAAGAAAGAAAAATAAGCTTTGCAGAGTATTGGAAAAGCTAAAGACATGGGTCTATTGAATGACACGGAAAGATGTTTAAGAAATATTAAGTGGAAAAAATAGGTCAAAAAAACTGTATGGATTGCTCAAGCCTAATTTCATTGAAATATATGTGTAAAATATAAATGTGAATATAGATATTTAGGTATATAGGTCGGTAGTTACATAGATCTGGGTGTATCTGTGTGTGTGCATGTGTATTCACGTCCAACGGGATTGTCACTGATTTTTTTTTCAGTATTTTCTAGATTTTCCATGATGGAGTTATACTCCCTTTATAAAAATTAAAATATAAAATACAAAATAAAAATAAAGGTGTGAGCCTTCCTGGGGCTACAATGTGACTGGGATCCCTGGTTTCCAGGGCCTTTGTTGGTCCAGAAAGACTCCAGAGGTGACGGCCGCCATCCCATCACAGCAGACTCTGTCCACAACTTCACAGGCTCCCTGGGGAAAGCCAGGCACAGACAACAGCCAGCTTTGAAAGCAGCCCTGGCCTCCCTGACCCAACTAGGGCCCATCCCAGGTCTGCCAAGAGCAATCACAGACACAGGAGCCCAAGTCCATCCACTGACAGATGGACACGTCCAGTTGGGAAGAATAGATAAAGTGTACAGAACCTTCTGTAGGAAGCGGTGAAGTGAAAACATCACATACTCTGAGACCTGAACTCACCAAATAAAGTGCAGTATCATCACTAAGTCCCAGCTGGCAGTGGGAAAGGCCACCTGGGGTCCAATAGATCAACTAGATAGAGAAAGGAAAGCAACTGGGGAACATCCCAAGCGTAGACCAGTGGGGAAACCCAATGCAGGGGGGAAGTGACATCCTAGAGATGTGATGGCAGGCAAGTAGGGGCTGGTCCGAGGGGCTAACCATCACGGCATCAGGAGAAACCAACAGCACCCCATAGGCAGAAACCCTGGGTTTCTGCCTATGGATGGGAAGTGTCCCAAAGTATACTCCAGCCATTCAGAGAAGACAAGTATGTGAGTGAGGAAGCAAGAGCCACCACACCTACCTGCCAGGAGTTCAGAGACTACCCTGGGGCTGTGGACACACAGCACAAAAGAAAGTTCATTGCCCATCTCCCTCAACCTTTGACCTCTCATGATTCAGACCTGCTGATCTTAAAGGAATAACCAATTTATGCAACGTACACTCCTCTCAACTCCCATCTCCCAAGGAATTCTCACCCTCCTTACTCCATGCTCCCTCTAATCTACGCTGACTCCCTTCCCCAATCCACTGACAAATCATAGGATGTTACAAGGACAAGGGACCTTGGAAGCCACTTAATTCAAATCCTTCCTATGATGGAGGAGAAAAGCGAAGTTCATAAGGTACCCGAAGATAAATTAGAGTACCGCCAGGGCTAGAACACAGATTTCTAAACTATCCCATGACACTTCCCAAAGTAAATATTGCGGGGGTCAGAAAATAGACTTGAGGGTCCGTTATGGAAGCTAGAGCCTTGCTAAGCCACGTGTGGCTGACGGAACACCAGGAGCAGCCTCCCCTGGGTGCTGCTGAGAAATTCAGAATCGCAGGCCCTGCCCCAGACCTACTGAGTCAGAGCCTGCATTTTACCAAGACGCCCTCGTGCTGTCACGCACAGCAAAGTTGGAGACACTCTGAACGAGAGAGTTCTCCCTCTGATCTACAGTCAGGCAAGAAAGAGTCCCTCGCTCTCTATGCCCAGCCCACTCCTTACTTTTCCCCAACCCAAGAGAGGGCCTGGAAATTTATGGCAATAAAAACCAAAACAACAGTGCTCCCATTTCTAGTCAGTGGATGCTTCTCCCCTCATCCGTGGGGAGCCTCTGCGAGGCAGTTAAATCTCTCCGTTAAGCAAACAGCACGACTGACTACACATGTAAGAACAGGTGGCAGATCACCTGCGAGAGCCCTGACGAGCCACAGGAGGGCTGGGTCATTAAATACTGCAGGTGGACAGATGTGGCAGCCGGCCCCCATGCAGCGGGGTGAGAACCGGGCCCCTCCACCACCTCACTGAAGGAGGGAGGGAAGAAGCCAAAACGGAAGGAGAGAGAGTCTGGTCCCACCCTAGTCTCTTGGTCCTTCATCCTTAAGCCAGATGATACCTGACATGAAACAAGCCACTCATCCTTCCTAAAGCTCATATAAGAAACAGATCTTATTTGACAAGAATTCGTGCATCACAAGTTCACGGTGAAAAGCAAATGGGAACATATAAAGTGCCAAGCACAACGCCTGACACATAGCTGAGGCCCAATAAACAAGAGCTTTCCCTGCCATGTCTTCATCCCTCCATCCCTCCTACCTCCTTCTGTCCCAAAGTGTTTGTACTCTGTCAGAAAGAGGCAGGGGAGGTCGCAAGGCAGGTTCATAGCCTTGGTTGCCCACTGAGATCACCTAGGCAGCTTTAGAAACTACTAGAGTCTGGGTCCCATCCACTGAGATTCTGACTTAACTGGTCTGGGAAGCAGCCCAGCCACTGGAATTTGTAAAAGATCCTCAGGTTAATTCTAACGTAGGACCAAGGCTGCAAACCACAGCCATTATGAGATCTGTGGATTACTCGCTGCTTGTCTGAATGGAGCGAAAGTCATAATTATTTCTCCCCTCACCACGTTCATTGAGTGGTTACTACATGGCCAAGGACTAAGCTAATTGCTTTATATACATAATTTCATTTAATTCTCACAAAACCCTGTACAGTAAGAATTAGCCCTCTCATTTGTCAGCTGAGGAAACGGAAGCCCAGGATAGTTAATGAGTCACTGTAAGTGTCCCAGCTCCCAAGCAGCAGAAGTGGGGTTCGACCCCGGGCCTGTCTGACTCTAAGCTGTAACGGGCACCAGGCGCGTGGCTAGGGAAGAGGTCTCAGTGACGCAGACGGAGGGAGGAGTCATACAATGGGTCTGATTCCACACAAGGTGGCAGTTAAAGGAAGAGACGCAGAGGGAGAGGGAGGAGTAGGTGAACACGGTGTGATCTTAGGGGAAGGCAGGTCCATCCAGCATCCTCCTGCCCACGGAACGCCATGGGGTAGGAGCAGGAAAGCGAGGCAGGGGAAGAGCTGTTAGCTGCAGGAGAATATTCCTGTCTCTAGCTTACACGTAATCAACAGGCACCGAAAGAAAATATCCAGATCACATGCCCCATCACAGTAGCCACAAAACTGGGGGCGCCAGTGGCCAGGGGAGGAGCGCTAGGCTCCAGCCCTTCAGAGGCAAAGCTCGGGGGGACCAGGCGACATTCACGTGCCCCTCTGCCTGAGGCAGCCTGCCGGCATTAATAAAGCTGTGTGACTTAGCCCATCACCGTACATCTACTGGGGCAGGCGAGCGATCACCAAACACTCTTTGAATAACGGTGCAAGATGCTACGGAAGGAAAGCACATGATGCTGAGAAGACGGGTCACAGGGGCTCCCCTGGTTCTGGGCGGCCGAGGCAGGCCTGGCAGGGCAGAGAAGACTGGGCTGGAACAGGAAGGGGGTGGAACTGGAAACCCATGAAGCTGTGGGGTGGGGAGCCTTTGAGGCTGTCCAGGTGGAGGCACTGCGGCCTTAGGGAGAGTGGAACATTGAGGAAGCAGAGGCAAGGCCCCCATGGCAGGACTGGAAATCCCATAGCAAGGTGAGGCTGGGGAGGTAGCAGAGGGCCCAGGCAATGCTGGGCCTGTCGGGCATGTCGTCATCTCTCCTAAGAGCCAGGGGAAGCCTGGAGGGTCTGGAGCAGGGAACGGGACACGAGCAAATTTCCACTGCAAAGTATGACTCTGATCCTTAGACTGCAGTGTAGAAAACACAGCAAAAGGGCCAAGCCCAGAGGGTCATGGGAAGTCTGCTTAGAAAGCTGAGGTGGGAGCCCTGGAGAGAGTGGAGGGGGCAGTGTACAAAGACAGGGGGCGGGGGGCGGCTTCAAGGGCTATGTAGGACGTGACATGGACAGGACCAGGGCTGTGTCAGAGCAGGCAGGGGTGGATGGCGGGGGCTGGAGAAGGAGAGGTAGGTGCCAAGGATGGATGACTCCTGTATCTCCAGCGTATGGGACATTCACTGTGACACAAATGATGGGAGTTTGCCCCTGAGTACAGTGTGGGGCATGATGGCCAAGGCATCTACGGAAACTGCTGCTTTCTCACCTGTCTCAGCCACCTCTTTGAACCTGGGCCAAGCTCTCCACTATGACCTCAGGTAGAATCTGGAAGTGGGGTTTCTGCCAGGGTGTGCTGCGCTGTTTCTGGGAGTTGTATACTTGGAGAGACAGAGGAAGAGAGAGCAGAAAGCAGTGGGGGCTGAGATTAAAGGGCCAGAAAAGACCCCATTAACCTGCAGCCAAGTGTCCGCCTGAGGCAGGATAAGCAGCTTATGAACTGATAAGAGGAAAGTATGCAGCTGTTAGCTTGGGGAGCTTTTGTCACTAGTTTGTGAGCAAGCAGGAGGCTCTCAGATGATGGAGGGAAGGAAAGGACCATCTGTCAAGGGGTCTCTGCAGTTCTGTGGGATGCGGACCCTCCAAAGCTCTCAGCGGCCCTGGAGCCTCTTCTATTCTGACTTTCAAAAGCAAAACCGTGGCTTAGAGCATGCAGCCTTGGAGTCAGACAGACCCAGTGACGCTATCAGCGTTCTCAAAATTCCATTTTTTTCATCTGTAAAACTCAGGATGATAATATTGATCTCAGAGCATTCCTGACTGTCAAAATAATGGCAAGAATTATATAATTAGCTATTTGGTTGAGCAGTTACTATGCTTTGGGTACTGGGTTCTAGGTTATGGGTTCTGTTTTATATATATTATCTCAGTTCACCCAGTGAATAAGCCAAGTCTTCAAGATTTTATGTAATGAACCAACATCTCAAGGCAAACTAGGCTCTCTCAAGACAGTAGCTATTGCGGATAACCAACAATGACCTACTGTATAGCACAGCAAACTCTGCTCAATATTATGTAACAACCCAAATGGGAAAAGAATTTGAAAAAGATAGATACTCAGATGCAATTTGGGGAGCTTTTGTCACTGGTTTGTGACAAAAAACTGTGCACTTTGCTGTGCACCTGAAACTAACACAACATTGTTAATCAACTATATGCCAATATAAAATAGCAAGTTTAAAAAAAGATGGTAGTTATTGGAATTTTTATTAGAATAACCTCAGAGGGTACCGACCCACCCATATTGCTGACTGACAAAGCCATCAGGCTGAACCACCAGCCTCAGAGGCTGACCCCAGCCGAGGGGATTTTGCTTCCCCTTGAGTCAGGGAAGTGGTGGAGGCTCAGGCAGCCTGGGGTAGGGAGATGGGAGGAGGAAAGCAATGGTCCAGATGGCAAAAGGCCATCTGTTGGCCAGCACCACTGTTCCCTCTTGTTCAGCCCTGCTGCAGACTGGTTGGGTACCAGCCTATCTCCATGGTCTCCGAGCAAGTTTAGCATTAGCCATCTGGAAAACTTGCACTGAGGGAGGGCCACAAGAAAGTCTCCTGATGGACTTCCCTGGTGGTGCAGTGGTTAAGAATCCACCTGCCAACACAGGGGACACGGGTTTGAACCCTGGTCGGGGAAGATCCCACATGCTGTGGAACAACTAAGCCCGTGTGCCACAACTACTGAGCCTGTGCTCTAGAGCCTGCGAGCCACAACTACTGAGACTGTGAGCCACAACTACTGAAGCCCACGTGCCTAGAGCCCATGCTCCGCAACAAGGGAAGCCACCGCAATGAGAAGCCCGCGCACTGCAACGAAAGAGTAGTAGCCCCCACTCTCTGCAACTAGAGAAAGCCCGCGCACAGCAAAGAAGATCCAACTCAGCCAAAAATAAATAAATAAAATAAATAAATTTATTTTTTTAAAAAAGTCTCCTGATGCCCACAGAACCTGGCAGATCCCAAGACTTCTCAGGACCCCACTCTACTGAGGCATCTGTGAGGTGCAGAGTGATCCCAGGACTTGTACTACCACGAAGTACAGAGCTGTGATTATTCTTCCTTAGCTTGAAAATTTAGAGGGACTTGGGGACATCTGAAGCCCTGAGAACAAATTTTGAAAACATTCTTTCCCAAAGGCTAGAGAGAAATATGACTGTAGCATTACAACTTTCCTCCTCAGCTTTGCAGACCTGCCATCACTGACCACGTGTCCTCGGGCTAATCACTTTCTTTCAATTCTTATTCTTCCTTATTCTTTCAATTGCCTTGCCAGGATAATACAGATAATAGCTACTGTGCAACATTGTCTTAAGGTTTAGCATGTGTCTGAAAAAGTGTTTGGCATATAATAAGCACTCTATTAATGGTCCCTATTTATAATATGACCTGCTTCTTCAAATATAAAGAGTTCTTGGCAGGCTCCTCCATCTTCTGATTAATTTTTCAGGGTACTAGGTCAGTCTACACCAGGGATCTGAAACTATGGCCCACAGGCCAAATCCAGTCTGTTACCTATTACTGTAAATAAAGTTTTATTGTAACACAGCCAGACCAATTTATTTACAAAGTGTCTACAACAGCCGACATGAGTGATTACAGCAGAAACCATATGGCCAGCAAGGCCTAAAATATTTACTATCTGGCTTCTTAATGAAAAAGTTTGCCAATTTCTAATTACACTAAAGTTTCTCAAACATTAATGAGCATCACAATCACCCAGGGTGTTTTTTTTTGTTTTTTAATTTATTTTTTTGGCTGTGTTGGGTCTTCGTTTCTATGCGAGGGCTTTCTCTAGTTGTGGCAAGCGGGGGCCACTCTTCATCGCGGTGCTCAGGCCTTTCTCTGTCGCGGCCTCTCTTGTTGCGGGGCACAGGCTCCAGACGCGCAGGCTCGGTAGTTGTGGCTCACGGGCCTAGTTGCTCCGCGGCATGTGGGATCTTCCCAGAACAGGGCTCGAACCCATGTCCCCTGCATTGGCAGGCAGACTCTCAACCACTGCGCCACCAGGGAAGCCCACCCAGGGTGTTTTTTAAGAATACCGATTCCCAGGGCCTACCACCAGAGCACTGGATTCAGGAGATGTCGCCCAGGAACCTGCATTTTAATCAGCCCCCACGACCATCAATGATTCTGATGCAAGTAGCCCAAGGACACATTGGAAGGAACCCTTGTCTGTGCAATCAGCAATGCTAAGTGACACCAGAGCCCCGGTTGTCCCCATGAAGGGGCAGATGGAGCCCAGGTGGGGAGAAAGTCAGCACTCTGCATCTAGTAAGGAGGTGCAGGCAGCCTGTGCCCCCTTTCCCCAGCAGCTGCCTGCTTTGTTTTAAAGTTCAATGCAGAAAACTTGGAAGACAAAGAAAACAAAAGTCAGAAAGGATGAAATAAAAAAGCTTCCATAATCCAACTATCCAAGGATAACTACCATTTATATTCTGACCTATCAGTCTATATGGTCCCAGTATTTTTCCCAGGTATATATATGAAAATATTTTCTCTTTATTTAACAACAAAAACAAATGGGTAACTGTTTGCAGTCTTTACTCACTGGAAAATACATTAACATTTCGATAAACTGAAAGCATTTCCTCTAAGATCAGGAATAAGACAAGGATGTCCACTCTTACCACTATTATTCAACATAGTTTTGGAAGTCCCAGCCATGGCAGAGAAGAAAAAGAAATAAAAGGAATCCAAATTGGAAAAGAAGAAGTAAAACTGTCACTGTTTGCAGATGACATGATACTATACATAGAAAATCCTGAAGATGCCACCAGAAAACTACTAGAGCTAATCAATGAATTTGGTAAAGTTGCAGGATACAAAATTAATGCACAGAAATCTCCTGCATTCCTATACACTAACAACAAAAGATCAGAAAGAGAAATTAAGGAAACAATCCCATTCACCACTGCAACAAAAATAATAAAATACCTAGGAATAAACCTACCTAAGGAGGCAAAGACCTGTACTCAGAAAACTATAAGACACTGATGAAAGAAATCAAAGATGACACAAACAGATGGAGAGATATACCATGTTCTTGGATTGAAACAATCAATACTGTGAAAATGACTACACTACCCAAAGCAATCTAAAGATTCAATGCAATCCCTATCAAATTACCAATTGCATTTTTCACAGAATTAGAACAAAAATCTTTACAATTTGTATGGAAACACAAAAGACCCCGAGTAGCCAAAGCAATCTTGAGAAAGAAAAATGGAGCTGGAGTAATCAGGCTCCCTGACTTCAGACTATACTACAAAGCTATAGTCACCAAGACAGTATGGTACTGGCACACAAACAGAAATATAGATCAATGGAACAGGACAGAAAGCCCAGAGATAAACCCACACACCTATGGTCACCTAATCTGTGACAAAGGAGGCAAGAATATACAATAGAGAAAAGACAGTCTCTTCAACAAGTGGTGTTGGGAAAACTGGACAGCTACATGTAAAAGAATGAAATTAGAACACTCCCTAACACCATACACAAAAATAAACTCAAAATGGAGTAAAGACCTAAATGTAAGACCAGACACTATAAAATTCTTAGAGGCAAACATAGGCAGAACACTCTATGACATAAATCACAGCAAGATGTTTTTTGACCCACCTCCAAGGTAATAAAAATAAAAACAAAAATAAACAAATGGGACCTAATTAAACTTAAAAGCTTTTGCACAGCAAAGAAAACCATACACGAGACGAAAAGATAACCCTCAGAATGGGAGAAAATATTTGCAAACAAAGCAACTGACAAGGGATTAATCTCCAAAATATACAAACAGCTCATGCAGCTCAATATCAAAAAAACATACAACCCAGTCAAAAAGTGGGCAGAAGACCTATATAGACATTTCTCCAAAGAAGACATACAGATGGCCAAGAGGCACATGAAAACATGCTTAACATCACTAATTATTAGAGAAATGCAGATCAAAACTACAATGAAGTATCACCTCACACCAGTCAGAATGGCCATCATGAAAAAAATCTACAAACAATAAATGCTGGAGAGAGTGTGGAGGAAAGCAAACCCTCTTACACTGTTGGTGGGAATGTAAATTGATACAGCCACTATGGAGAACACTATGGAGGTTCCTTAAAAAACTAAAAATAGAACTAGCATGTGACCCAGCAATCCCACTACTGGGCGTATACCCTGAGAAAACCATGATTCAAAAAGATACATGCACCCCAATGTTCACTGCAGCACTATTTATTTATTTATTTATTTATTAAACATCTTTATTGAAGTATAATTGCTTTACAATGGTGTGTTAGTTTCTGCTTTATAACAAAGTGAATCAGTTATACATATACATATGTTCCCATATCTCTTCCCTCTTGCATCTCCCTCCCTCCCACCCTCCCTATCCCACCCCTCTAGGTGGTCACAAAGCACAGAGCTGATCTCCCTGTGCTATGCAGCTGCTTCCCACTAGTTATCTATTTTACATTTGGTAGTGTATATATGTCCATGACACTCTCTCACCCTGTCACATCTCACCCCTCCCCCTCCCCATATCCTCAAGTCCATTCTCTAGTAGGTCTGTGTCTTTATTCCCATCTTGCCACTAGGTTCTTCATGACCTTTTTTTTTTTCCCTTAGATTCCATATATATGTGTTAGCATACTGTATTTGTTTTTCTCTTTCTGACTTACTTCACTCTGTATGACAGACTCTAACTCCATCCTCCTCATTACAAGTACCTCCATTTCATTTCTTTTTATGGCTGAGTAATATTCCATCATATATATGTGCCACACCTTCTTTATCCATTCATCCAATGATGGACACCTAGGTTGCTTCCATGTCCTGGCTATTGTAAACAGAGCTGCAATGAATATTTTGGTACATGACTCTTTCTGAATTATGGTTTTCTCAGGGTATATGCCCAGTAGTGGGATTGCTGGGTCGTATGGTAGTTCTATTTTTAGTTTTTTAAGGAACCTCCATACTGTTCTCCATAGTGGTTGTATCAATTTACATTCCCACCAACAGTGCAGCACTATTTATAATAGCCAGGACATGGAAGCAACCTAAAGGTTCATCAACAGATGAATGGATAAAGACGATGTGGCACATATATACAATGGAATATTACTCAGCCATAAGAGGGAACAAAACTGGGTCATTTGTAGAAACGTGGATGGACCTGGAGTCTGTCATACAGAGTGAAGTAAGTCAGAAAGAGAAAAACAAATATCGTGTATTAACGCATATATGTGGAATCTAGAAAAATGGTAGAGGTGAACCTATTTGCAGGACAGGAATAAAGACACAGACATAGAGAACGAATGTGCGGACACGGTGGGGAGGGAAGAGGGGGTGGAATGAATTGGGAGATTGGGATTAACAATCCCATGTGTAAAATAGATAGCTAGTGGAAACCTGCTGTATAGCTCAGAGAGCTCAGCTCGGTGCTCTGTGATGACCTCGATGGGTGGGATTGGGGGGTGGGGTGGGAGGGAGGTCCAAGAGGGAGGGGATATATGTATACATATAGCTGATTCATTTCGTTGTACAGCAGAAACTAACACAACATTGTGAAGCAACTATACCCCAATTTAAAAATATGTATACATATGAACACTTTCACATGTCAATAAATATTGCTCTCAAATATCATTCTTGATATTCAACTGTTAAAAAAAGAATGCAGTAAATACATACATGTATGAAATCATCACACTGTACACCTTAAACTTACACATTGTTGTGTGTCAAATATATCTCAATAAAGCTGGAAAGAAGAGAAAAAAAGAATGCAGTAGATCTCTATGAACTAATATGAAATAATCTCAAAGATAGTTACCAAAAATAATGTGGTCCAGAACAATGTGAATACAAGCTGGCATTTGTATAAAAGGAACGGGAAACATCTCTCCTTGTATAGCACTGACTATCTCGGCAAGGATACACAGAACCTCTAAATAGTTATTACCTCAGAAGCAGGAAATTAGGCAGATTGAGAGTAACTTTTACTCCATTATCTTTTACATTATTGGGCTTTCTTACTATTTGCATGCATATCCTTACAGAAATATTAAAAATTTGCTTTTAAAAACTGTCATTTCTTTTTCTTTTTTTTTTTTTTTTTTCATTTTTTGGTTGGGCGACATGTGGGATCTGGGTTCCCTGACCAGGGATGGAACCCATGCCCCCTGCGTGGGAAGCGCAGGGTCTTAACCACTGGACTATCAGGGAAGTCCCCAAAAATTGTCATTTTTAATGTCCTCATTGAAATTACATCATTTATATGAACCACAGTGTGCTCAACTAACCATTTATTATATTTAAGCAATTCTTAGTTGATCGAGTTGACTGTATAAGTCACGGTGGGATGAACGCCCACACACATCAATATGGGCAGCCGTTGGTGATCAGTACCTGAGGTTAAATTCTCAGAAGTGGAGTTTCTGGGACATGGGCTTCCTCTGATTTTAGCCTTTTAATAAAATTTGCCAAACCACTTTCCAGAAAGGGAGGCTCGGTCCACACACTCAGCAACAGCAAACATGAGTGTCCATTTTCCCTTTCCCTCGGACAGCCCCTCATTTCTGACTGTGCTTCTCTTTAGAAGGCCTCCAGCTCCAAACACAGCCCAATCAGGCCAGAGTGTCCCCCAGACGCTCCCCACCTCCAGCCCCGCAAAGCCAGCCCAGGCAGTGGCTGGGACACTTGGAGCCATTTCCGCACATCATGGTCAATAACAGTACTCAAATCCTACCTGCTTTTCTTAAAGACTAAGCCAACAATGGGGGTGCCCCCTGGCACCCCCTCCACTGGCCCAAGGCCAACCCACTGAACTCAACTGATTTGGAAGGATTCACTTGGAAAGGTAGTTCCTGGAACTACCTGGGCACCCTCCTCGGGGCTTCATGTCAGACCTGCTGGCAGACAGACCGACGCTGGCATTCTTCTCCCCCACCTGGGAACAGATGTGCATCGCTGTTACAGCACAGAGACCCCTCTGAACTCAAGATCCCCGTCAGGTAGGAAGGCTCAGCATTTCCGGGACTGCTAAGGAAACCGTTCCAGTCTTCGGCCAACTATGCAGTTCTTATTCCACAGTCAATTGGGAGGGCAGGGCAGGTGTCCAATGTAAATACCACTGGAGTGGCAGGACTGAGGAGAACAAAATTCCAGCCACCAAGAGCAGTGCCTCTGAGGCTGGCAGGTGCCCTGGGCCGCCACTGACTTAACCCACTAGGCTTCCTCCACCAAACAACACACCCTGATCCACTTCAGGGCCTGCCAGCCCAAGCTGCTCCCATTTCCTGGAGCTCCCAACGTTACCTCCAAGATCAGCTATGGAAGGAAGAGGAAACAGGACGTGGAAGTTTCTAGAAGAGGAGAGGAATGCCTGCCCAGCTACACAAGGGACTCTGGGCTGGGAATGCTGCCCGCCCACTGACTGCTGGCCTCCCTGGGGCTCTGCCCCCAGCCCTTGTGTTGATGGACCTCACGCTTGTGCTAAGATCAACAGAGGCAGCAGGCCTTACAAGTGCCCTTGTGTGGAAGGAGGTGGCAGTTTGGTATGAACCAAGGAAGCCACTGCAGAACTGCTTTAGGAAAGAAGCAAGGCTTATTTACCCAAAGAGGGTAGAACTAAAATTGCCTTAGAAGTCGTGGTTCTATTTTGTAATCGTATAGTCATATTATTCCAACTAGCAGAGTCAGCGGTTGAGGCTGGCTGATTTTGCTAATGATGCACAGGAAGAAATGGAACACAGAGATGTGACCTAAGTCCCCAGGTCACAGGCCTGAGGTTTTCACTTCGTGCTTTGTTCCCTGAACTCTGGGCCCTGGAGCAGCATCCTCTGGACACTGGTTAGAAACACTGACTCTCAGTCCTTCTCCAGAATCTGCATTTTCTCATAAGACCCCCAGCATCCCCCAGGATTCAGTGCAGTGGTTCCTAAACTTTAGTGAGCATCAAAAATCTCCCCCACTTCATCCCAGGTCTGACCCAGTGGGTGTGGAGTGATCCCAGGCATCTACACATTTCACACGCTCCCAAGGTGACCAGATACACTGGTCTACAGACTGCATACATGACCTGGGCAAGTAATTAAACATGCAGCTGCATCTTGGCCTTACAATACTGGTTCTCAACCTTGGCTGCACAATTGAAATCACCCGAGACGCTGAAAAAAGCATGCCCATGCCTGAGTTTCGCCTCTAGGATTGGATTTAATCAGTCTGGGGTGCCGCCTGGGCCGAGGGAATCATACAATTTGACCAAGTGATTGGAATGTGCAGTGAAGATTGAGAACCATTGATTCAGAGTGACCTCATTTAAAACCTGGTTTTCTTACTCACCAGCCACATGACGTGGGGCAATTTAACCACTCTGAGCAGCTTTATTGCCTTTACAATGGGAAGAACAGCCACTCATAAGGACTAAATATTATAAGGTATATTAGACCTTATATGCCTATGTGTGCCTATATGTGTCTGGCACACAGTAGGTACTCAATAAATGCCCAATGCCCCCAATTCTCTTTCCTTGCTATGATTAGAAGTGAAAAATCAGCTGATACTCTTATCTTTACCCCAAATCCCAGCTCCTCTCTAAACAGGAAGCATAGAAATATCGGTTTCCTTCCTCACCATTCATGAAAAAAATGAAGGCGCTAGGGCTTGAAACCACGTTGGAATGTGTATTCAGGGAGCAGAGCTGGCTTCACGGGCCTGACCCTGAATCCATGCTCAGAAGAGCCCCACGATTGGGGTATAAGTCTCTGCTGTAGCTGTCCTGCAATTCTAGTGCTTTTGGAAGATTTTGCACTGGGTCCCATAAATTAGGCAGCCGGGCCTGTGAGGAAGGAAGCTGGTTTGGAGACCAGTGCAAGGATGCCAGCAAATCCCTCTCTGGCTTGTGGCAGCAGAATTAATACAAGAGAAAAGAATAAAGGGGTGTGCACCAGAGTGACTTCGTGAATCTCTCTCTAAACTAAACACACGGGGGTATCAGGGAAGGCAGGAAGAGAGGGTGTCACTAACCCTCTAAGAGAAAGAGCCAGGAAGAGACCAACCGGAAGCTCTTGTCTTTCCTCTGGCTGCTCTGGGGCCGGAGGCGGTGGCAGACACCACTGGTGGCTGAGCCCCAGCCGGACGCAGGCTCCCCTTTCTCCTCCTGCAGCACACTCCTTCCCCACCCCATCCAGCTTATCCCCCACGATGGATGGACAGCACAAAGGGCAACGGCGTGAGGAGGAGCTGGGGCCAGGGATTTGCAGCAGTTTGCTTGTTTGACGTTGTTTTCAGTGTGTGGTTTTTCTTCCCGAGTCCAAAATCGTGTTTCCCCATCAGCAGCTGTTTTGATCTCTGCTTTGCTGCCTGTGGTTCCGAGGGCCGCTCTTTGGACATCCTAACGCCTCTGCAGAGTTCAGGGGAGAATGGGCTGTGTGAACCCAGGGCTCGGGCGCTGCAGCCATGTGGGAGCTTCTCATTAACCAAAGCCCATGGTCCTTCCTCCTCCGGGCAAGTGAAAGCCCCCAGGACCCACAGGAGAAGATACAGAGATGGAAAGAATGTGCCATAAGAAGACAGGAGATTCTGTTGGAGCTGTTTCTGCAACTTGACTGTGCAGGGGCGCAAACCACATCGGGCCAAGAACACTGCGAGAAAGTCAAGGCCGGCAGCCCCTTCCCCTCTTAGTTTTCCATCCTGGTGCCAGGATACAGTCAGATTTCTGGGTCAGTGAGGAAGTGTGTCACCAGGACTTTGAATGACTAATAAAATACTAAAGTTTGTGAATTGTTTAAGAATAAAAATTAGTATGGATTTGATTTTATTCCTAGTTTAAAAAATCTCTTTTGCTAACTCATACGTGGATATATTTTTTCTTAGGTGCGAAGCTACAGCAAGGGCCAGCATTTGTCCAAAAGCCTGGTTACACCTGCAGGAGTGTATAAGGCATGAGACTGGTAGTCTTCTGTCCCATGTAAAGTGGGGGACGAGAGGCTGAGAATTTCTAACCTGAGGTATCCAAGGGCTGTTAACCCTGTGGGAACCTGCTGCAATGGCATGAATTAGTAAGAACTGTCCTGTTGCCAAAATCAAATGAATCAGAGGCAATGGCTTTGGCTGTGGAGCCAGCATATTGGCCACCTTTGGCCCTGCTGTACAGGCGGCAGGGGTCTGCCAGGAACAGTCCGCAAGCAGCTAGCCACAGAGGAGGACCATTTTGTATCAGACTCTATTTCCAGGGATTTCTCTTCAAATAGAAGAGTCGGTGTTGGAGAACAGCTGGTTCCCTGGTGCCCTGAGAGAGAGGAACGGAGCAGGGCGGCCTTAACACAACCATCGGTGACAGTGTGGGGACTTCCAGGACCATTCACTGCACACCTGCAAAGATCCCACAAAGACAGAGCAGCAAAGGCATGCCAGAAAAACGCACACTGCCTTCCAGCTTTCTCAACCCTCTGGGCACCGCATTCTAGAACTCTGAAACCAAGTGGGATGGGACTGCATCTGCAACCAGAAATTTGAAATGAAGTTCAAAGCAGAAGAAGAGAAGCAGAAGACTCCTGGCTTTGATTACTTTATGTCCTGCCTGTGGGTTGGCCACACACCTAACCTATTTTATTTAGACCTGAACGAATGCTAGGAGTGTTCCTTGGGCTTGGGGGGTCTCTCCAGGAGTCTGAAAAGAGGGAAAGGGCATGGAAACTTTTGTTAGGAGAATCCAAGGGCTTGAGGATAACAGCAGTCTCAAAATTATGTTCAAAGAGGCATCTTCCACCAGGAATCCCAAGCACAGGGTCATTGCCAAGGCCAGGGGTAACCTTCCTCACTTGCATACCTCAATTCAGAGGAGGAAATAGAAAAGGAAGTCAAGAAAGAAAAACAAGCAAGAAGGAAAAATAGACTTATCTCAGGAAGTCAGGAAACCCAAGTCCTCCACTCAGTTTCACTTCTGCCTTGCTCTTGGCTTCTGACGCCCCATTAAATCAAGGCCAGATAAGTGTTTTTCTCAGGGCAAAATAGCTGCCTTATCAGTGGCACTAATGGTGACCTCATCCAGGGTCAAGGTCACCTTTCAGTAGTCTCAGAATTCTCTATTTCTACCCCACACTCATTGTATCAATTCCCTGGCTCTGTGCTCACGGCTATAGATACAGGGACCTTCTATCCCAGCTGAAAAAGAAATGCCAGTTAGAGCATCAAACATTAGGAGGTCAGGATCCCAGCCCTACCTCCATCCAGCTGGAAGAAACCCTTCTCAGTCCAATGTTCCAAGGTTAGGAGAGCGGGCAGAAATGACTCCTTCCCAAGTCTAATCATTCCCATTAACCGAGCAGTTAAACCAGAGGGATAACAGGGCCATTCAACGCAGGCAGCCACCCCCAAGATCTTTTGGCAGGAGCCAATCAGTCCCTCCAAATCTGACTCTGACAATCCACTTGGAGAGAAGTTACCATCTGTTTATGGGAAAAAAATTGTTAATAACCCCCAATCATAATCAAACAGGCAACCACTTTAAGTACCTATTAGCTGATGCTAATTCACAATGGAACAATCCTGGAGTGCCCATCCACAGGCCCATCAGAGGCACCAGCACACGTCCAACCATTAGGATGGAAGGCAAGCAGATGAAGCACTTAAGGTATTACTGGAAGCCCAACCAGCCTTTCTAGACTCCTGTCCTTCCCAGCCTTCTGGCTTCTGCTGCCTTACCATGCAGTCTCCAACGTGTCCAGAAAGAGGCAAAGGAAGTCCTTGAAGCCTGGGAAGCAAGATTCCTCCATCAGCTCCCACCTTTTCCCCAGGCCAGGTGCGTCCCAGCTTGAGAAAAGAGGATTAATAAGAGACATGTTTGAAAGCCCCTTTGAAGCAGGACAGCATTCAAAGATAATTAGATAAAGTATTGGAAGAGCAGACCTGATTTATTCACAATCCGGCTTCATTTCCCAGACCTTCCTAGGCTCTCTGCATACAGCATGCAGGTGGGAAAGCAGGCCAGCATTGCCCTAGCTAGTCACGCATTTTGGCATGCCGTTTCATTTCTCTGGGTCTGCTTCCTTACCTGTACAATGGGGACATTGGCCTAATAAGTCTAAGGTCTGTTTCAACTCTAATAAACCATTATTCTGTTTCCTCTGTGACAGTAAGAGGGAGCCAAGAAGTATGAAGTTCACTCCCACAGTATCTCTGATCTAGACGTATATAAAGATGCTTAAGAGGTAGTCAGACAAGAGAGACCAAATAATGTATGCCCTTTTTATAGCCTGCAGAAACCCCACACGTTTGCTTCTTTCTCCATTAAATAATAATGATAGTCACCTGATATGAAAACTATAGGACATGTTTAAGTATTTAAAGACACACTAGCATCTTCTACCTGGTTATCGTTCTAACAACCACGTGAAATAAAGATGGCAGATGCACTGTGGATGTTCACGGTGGGGCAGCCAACACCAAGGAGTCAGGTCATTCTATTGATAGTTGCCATGAGAAGTGACTGAGAATGCAAGGTAGAACGTCCGTTCTGGAACCAACTCAGCTTAACCAGACTGAAAACCAGAGCAGGTCACCTCCTTTCTTGGGCTTCCTATGCCTCAGTTTCTCATCTCTAAATAATGACACTGCAGGGCCCGGCTAGATCATTGTCATGATCTTTCGATGTCTAATTTTAAAATATTATATGAGGATGAGCATGGAATAAATTCTAAGCCATGTCACTTCCAGGCCCAGGATGCACCAGCACAATATAATTAGTTAAGATACGGACATATTTTGATATATTTCTGTCCCTCCCAGTAAATGACCCCTGCCCTGAACCTCCCGACCACCCACCACTCAACCACCCCGTGATCCAGATCCAGCATGATTATGAGCTAACACCTGGCACAGCAGGGAGTCCCCGGGTGCCGGCTCCAGCAGGAGGGTAGTATGTGCTCTGACTGGTCAGTGCCCACACCACACCAAATACTTCAGGATCATCCTGCCACTCTAAAGCATGGGGCTTCATCCACAGTCCAAAGAAAGCCCACTGGACACTCAGCCCCATTTTAGGACCTTTGTGATTATAAGAGAAGATGAGCTCGAATCCTAACGCCTCCCCAGGGCAGAATCCTGACCTCTCCCCAGGCCGGAATTTTGATCAACAAGATGGCAGTTGATAACAGTAAAAAAGTGTCTGAGACAATGCATTTTCAGTTCATTTCTATAAACTCTGGTTAATACATTCAACTTCCATAAAATAGGTCCCCAGTGGAATTCCTACATGTACCAACATGGAGAGATCTCTAACACATGACAAGCAAATAAAGAAGATGCAGAAGGGTGCTTAGAGTATAAACACGTGTACAAATTAAAACATACACAAAGTAAGGCATCTTGTAAATGTATTCACTTATGTAGACATATATATGTGTATGTATATATGTATATCTTTCTTCACATCCTGTACCTATCTGTGACCACTCTTGGGAGTGTTACAGTCTTTAATCATGCTGTTTAAAACTCTCGGGACACAAGCTCTCTCATCCACATAAAATTTATTAATAAGGTCTATGAGAGACAAATATACTTTTGATTGTCTTCTAGATGTCTATGAATAAATGCAATTGTGATTTGGAAAAAAACAAAACAAAACATATATATACATACACATAAGTAGAATTATAAAATTGAGCTGGTTACCAGACTTGGCCACTAGGATTGCCATAGAGTAGAGGCAGTTGCTAAGTTGGCAGTCTGCAGGGTATGGGGTCAGCTGGGAGAGAGCCATGGCGGGAAGGGCGGGTGTGCAGAGACAGCAGAGAAGGAGAGACAGAGATACAGGGAGAGAGACAAAAACAAGTGGACTGATGGATGCACAGTGAACTCAAGCTAATGACTGCCTATGGAAATGGGAGCGGAAATAGGACCGGGGTGACAGTGAAAGCCATCTTCGTTTTATCAGTAATAGGAATAAAACATTAGATGCAACAGAAGTAACAGCTTCAGCTACTTATTCTAAGTGACAGGAATATGAGTGTTTGTTATACTAATGTCGGTATTTTTCTATATATTTTTTTATTTCTCAGAAGGAAGTTCATTTTAATAAGTCCTCCTCATCCATACACTGTGTTCCAGGCCCTCAGATGTGGAGGGTGGGAATTATTTATGAGTTTCCCAGATCATCCCCGCTCTACCTCCACTGCCCAGACATCTCAGATTTCCAAATGAGCCCTAACTAGCCCATTACTGATTAACAAGCTGTGCTTGTTTTCTGAGTAAAACTAAAGTCATTCATTTCTAAGTTCAGAAACAATTTGTCAAAGACTGTGCAAAGTTTCAGGCATACTCAGCTGAGTGACTGCGGGTTTCTGCAACAAGTCACTCCTGGTCTAACAGGACAGATGATGTGTGAGCAAGATAATGACAGTGCCCTAGGATTAGGGTAGAAGAAAAGCATTTTTGCTAAATATTGTGTGGGACAAAAGAGGGCATGATTAAGTCTTGGGAGGGCAGCCCTTCCTGGAAGGACAATGAAAGAAGCTTAGAAAGGCTTATACACAAAGAAAAGAAGAAAACGACAACCACAGGGACCCTTTTAAATGTCAATGACACACAGATCTCAACACTCAGAGCAATGCAATGAGGGAGGTGGTATCATTCCATCATATTGAAGTTGCGGGAATAGAGGCTGTGAGAAGTTAAGTAACTTTGCTGGAAACAAAGAGCAATTAAGTGGCATCACAGATTTTTAACCCAGATTTGAAAATTCAAAGCTGAGGAAGGGGTGGCTCTGAAGAGATGGAGGTTTGCCTGAGTCAGATTTGGGGGACTTCTGGTGCCCACAACTTTGCTCTTTTTTCTGGACTGGGGGGCCCGCTGCTAATAAAAGATCACGGGTGTATGCAGCCCGGGGCATTTGCTGTTTCATCCTAAGATGAGAACTAAATACAATCAGGCATAACAAAGATCAGAAAGATGCAGGCTTAATTCTAAACAGGGTCAGCCTTGGATACAACATCCCATCTTGCCTCTCACTCTAGCCCAACTTCTTCAGGTCGCTAAATTAAGGAATATTTCACTTCCAAACTTATGGACGTGTTCTTATGGCCCAGCCAGGGCCAATGAAGGCAGCTCAGCCCGGGAGAAGGGAGTGGGTGTTGGGAGAGGCTCCAAGGACAGCTGAGGGGAAAGCACCACCCTGGGTGCTGCCTAATCCATCCGACACGGGGACACGTTGTTCCAGAAAACAGATGACAATTAAGAGGAAAAATCTGCTCGTATGGTGGTGCCGGTCTTGTCGCAGGGTCTCAGCTGGTGGTGTGCCTCTCGAGGGGGAGAGCAATAATGCCCCATTCTTCCCTTGGTCAAGGCTCTGCTGTTTCCTTAGGTGGAGGGAGGAAGAGCTAGGAAAGTTCCTCCCATGGTTGGAAAATGTTGCACGAGTACTAGTGTCAGGTCCTCAAAGCCAGGAGCCCAAGGCTGATGCTAAGACTGACGGCTCAGAGCTTGCATGGTGGTCACTGATCTTCCAAACCTGTGAAGCCCTGTTTGGCCCGTGGGGTACTGGTAGATAAAACCTCTCCAGCCAAGGTGGCTGACCGTGGTCTCCTCTTGTTTAAGTCATCTGGCTTCAGGCCAAACTTCTAATATAGAGAGAAGTTTTATAATTTGCCTTTCCACGTATTTCTCTTGGTCAAAATATTTCATATGCTTCAAGAAAACCTGGTTTGCTTTTCTGGGACTTGTTCAGCTCAACCAAGAGCAGAAAGAGGCAGGAGGCTTCTGGGAAGCCAGACAGTCCTCCCCCATGATTTCTGCCTTTCTAGTTCTCTATGGCTATCCCTTGCTATATATCAGTGTTCTAAACTTGTAGGGTGGTCACAGACTCTTTTGACAATATAATAGAAGCGATGGATTAGTTCCTTCCCAAACCCGCCCCCTGCCACCATGTACAAACAATTAAACATTTACATATAAGTTCAGGGGACCACTATCCCTGTGAATCTCATCCATGCTTTCCCCTTCAGTTCCTGAGCCTCCAGGTCAAGACCCCAACCACAGATACCCGTTCGTGTGCAGAAGTCATAGAAATTCATTTTTCTGGATCCCATAATCTCAACAGAAGACTCCAACCTGAATCCTAGCTCAGGAACCTGACTGCTTGTCAAACACTTCATACTCCCTCCCCACCCATCTCCTATTAACATCAGCCATAAATGGAAATCCCAGCTGGGAGTACATCTTGAAATTCAAGTTTCTGTTTAAGCACTGGTATCCAGCCTCCCTTGAGCCATTTGGTCAGATCCATCCTGGGACCAGGCAGATGGATGCTAATTCACCATGTTAACCCCTTTTGTGCCAGTCCCCTTTTCCCAAGCCTTGGCGGAGAGCCACATCTCACATCCCACCCCAGCTGTAATGGGGTTGAGTACTCTGTGTCGTGGAAACTGGCCAGCAGATTTAGCAATCATGTTGCTCTTGGCATCCATTCTGGAACTCTGTGTAGAGCTACGTGCTGAGATACCATGCATGGGCAACGTTTCAATGCCACAGTCTACCATCCTACATTTAGTTCTGCTAATACCTTCTCATCACAACTCCAAGGATGGGTGCAGACAAGAGAAAAACTAAGTTACTCAAACAAAGAGTCCTTTTACCCACCAAAAATAAAAAGAAATGTAAGTCCTCTTCATTTGCCCTCAAATCCAACTTCTTTCCCAAATCAACCTCATTGTACCAGCCCAGTGAAGCAATGTTTTCAGTCATGACGGAAAAACCAGGTGGTCCACAGTTTGGTCCTCACACCAACACCGCCTTCAATCCATCATTACCAATAATAAACATGTAGATGGGAGTCTCCACCAGGGCCACTTAAGTCCACCACCCTGAAGCCCTCTCAGAGAGCAAAGAGATTAAAACAGCATCTTTTGATCAAAAGGAGCCATGTTTCCCCCATGAGACCCTTGCGAATGAAAATCCCACCTTACCCTTCATTCCAAATTTGGACCGTCGACCATACTTGTTGATCATGATAAAGAGAACCACCAACAGGACACAGGCAAAAGCAGCAAGTCCAACGGCTATGGATACCTATCGGGAGCCAAAAACAGACAGTCAAGCAGTTACAGAAAACCCGAGTATGAAGTAACACGCATGCTCAGATGAGAACATCCCATTACAGTAGCAACTGTAGCCCTCCCAGAACTTCAGTGAACTTCAGAACTTCTCAGACTGGGTAAAGTCTTGAGAAGATGTAATTTATGAGACTCTAAGAACATCAAAAAATAAATTACCCAGATTGATTAGAGAAAGTTCCATGATTCAGTGTTCTGAGCCCTCTCACCTGGGGACCATCCTAAGAGATGCAGGAGGAAGCCCAGAGATGCTTCTGCCTGTTGTTCCGTTGTGGTTTTAATTAGCAAGCAAATCTTGCATCTTCACATTGACATTCTTTGCATAATATTCTTATCCAGGAGATTCTAAAAAGACCCCTTTCCTTTTCTCCCCAGAGAAACCTCAGGCTCTGAGAGCGTGGCGTGGGGGCATCTCCCACCCAAGAAGATGCCCTGGGCAACTCTGACTTTTGTAAAAGCCTGTAGAGTGAGCAGCCCCTTCGAATCAGGCCCAGCTGGCTCCTAATGGAGTGGGAAGTTTCAAACTGTTCTCCTCCTGAGCCCTAGGGCTTAAAGCAGATCCTCAAAGACTTCCTCAAACAATGAATTATTCTCATCAAACAAGGAAGGTTTTAAACACCTGAAAGGAGGTCATTCATCACGGCTTCTCTATGCCACATATGCTAGAGTTCCAAATAAGGCAGTATTGGGAAAAGTTAGCTACTAAAACAGAAGACTGAAAAACTACTGCAGCAGTAAACACCTTCCTCTTGACCAAGAAGTGACTCACCCCAAAAGTGTCTTCCTCTGGTTTATGGGTCACAGTGATAGGAGGGGTGGGGCTCACTTCGTAGACTGAAAACCAAACATAAATAGAGAAGAGCAGTTAGCTTCCTGGCCACGAGAGCCTCAGCCACAGTCCCTGCCTAACTCCCAAGCCCTCTTGAAAGTTCTTGCTGGAGAACATCCCCTTGAAGCCAGACTCTGACTGCCTGGCCTCCCCAGGCTTTGCAGGGGTCCCCAGAGATCGGATCCCCGTGTGGCTGCCGTGTGGTACTGATGGCCCAAAGACAGACTCCATAGGTATAAAGAACCTTCGCTCCCGTCCCCCAGTCCCCATCCCAGAGTAAACAATGTAACCTGGGCAATGTGGGCCATGAGCTATTGGATAAATAAGAGGGAAAAAAATGGGATCACAGCCAGGGTCTGGATTCGGCCAATTTCGTGGGTGATGGTAGCTATTGCTGACATTCAGCTCCTCTCTGAACCCCTTATCCTGTCCCAGGCTCTCCATGCCCTTCCTCGTTCCCTCTTCACTCCTCAGTGAGATCCAGGAGGCCTGTTGCCCCATAAACGACCCACTCTCCATTGCCCTACGGCAGGTTTCAGAACACAATGGCAGCTTCAGTTGGCAGCAAGTTTATCTGACTAGGAAACATCTGCTCTTCCCAAGGCCTGGATGGGAAGCCGAGCATCCATTAGTCCTACTTCTAGAATCACCTCCTTGTCCAGAGACAGCCCCAGTTCAAAATTCTCCGGAGGGACATCCTGTGAGATGACAAGTCCTCAAAGACCGAGGACAAACAAAGGAATCCAGGTTATATTTACATCTGTGCCAAACAACAAGGGGCGTTCTAAACAGGACTGTCTACTGTCTCAGGCCAAACAGGGAGCAGAAATGGCCTCAGCCGCCCCTATTCCTCTCCCACAGGGGACAAAAGGAAAAGGAATAAATATAGGTTTCCCCACAGACCAGGAGCGAAACACCAAATCCTTTGGGGATCGTCTAGTCCTGGCCCCGAATCACTTATAGCCTGAGCCTCAATAATCTCATTTGAGGACAGGGGAACCTATCAGGAGACCTTGTCAATCACAGCTCCACACGAGGTAGGTCCTGGCTCTCAAAGCAGGTGACAAACACTAACATGTTTATAGGCTCCACATTCTCTCTGCAAGAACAACTGAGATGCTCAACAGGGGTCCACTGGGGCACGTGAACCCCACATCCTTCCTGACACCACCTCTGTCCGTCTGGGTGGGAAGACCCACAACATGGTCAGACCCTAGAAAACTGCAGGGAAACTGAGGCAGCAAGTGACTGTCCAAGAGGAGTGGGCTTGGAACCGCTCAAGTATTTCTACTCTCCTTTCACAGTTCACTCAGGTGCTCTCAGCGGCCATGAGTCTGAGGATGCTGGTAGAATACGAAAGAGGGCTATTTGGACTCAGTAGTTACCAAAAGTATCAGAATAAATCACTTTCAAAGCAAAAGGTAAAAGAGACTTACAAGAGACAAAGTTATCCGTGCTCTCTGCAAAAAAGACAAAGAGATCATTAACAAACGTAATAAAAAACCAGAACAGTCGCACTCTGTCTTTCTCATAGCTATGATCTCTCCCACTCACCATGATCCCCTGTTGCCCTGGCAACTGAAAACTAAAATCCTTGGCTTGTCACCCCTCCCCCACACTCTTTAGAAGGTGGTCTTCCAAATGGAGAAGGAATAAGAGCTAAAACTCCTGGTTTCAAGGGAGGTGGCCTGGTCCATCTGGAGACTAGAAACCATACTATGAGATGAGGAACTACATCCAGACTCACCATCTCACCCTCATCCCTCCCGCCCTCAGGTGCCCAGAGTGTTGGGAACGCTGGTGGTACGTTAGCGCCAAGAAGAAATGCTGCAGGATGGGCTTCCATGGATCTTCCTGGAAAATGCCAGCTATGATCTCAAGACACAATTCCTCAGATCGATATGTAGAGTTTATTCTAGTAGGTGATTGAGACGTTCTTGGGAATCCCTCTAGAATCTGCCCACTCCCCAGATGAAAATGTGTTATTTGGTCTTTGGCCTTTAGAAATGGCTCACCTAATAATGAAAGCCAATCATTATTGGGCATTGATTATGAGCCAGGGGCTGTGCAAAATGCTTTATGTAATACATCAATCCTTATAACCGCCCTAGGAGGTGGATAGCATTATCCCCTTTCAACAGAAAAGGAAACAGACTTATAGAAATTAAGTAACTAATTGAATGTCACTCATCTAAGAAGGGATAGAGCTGGATTCAAATCCAAGTCTGGGCTCAGAACCACTCTATCAGAGATTCTCAAACTTTAGCATGCCACAGAACCATCCAGGAGGTGATCACTACCGTCCTCCAGTAAAAAGAATGAGGGCTCCTTGGAGAAACGCATTAATTCCAGGGCTGGGGCAGAGAAAGTACAAGATGTGCTTGGAACATCTTGCAGTACTGGAAAGTAAGAAGGTGCTCAAGAATTAATGGGGGCATGAAGAAGGGACACAGGAGCCAATATGAAGGGGTCTCCAATGGCCAAACTGGGGATGATTTGAGCAACAAAATATAATGACAATATAATGACAGTCATAGATTGTTATGAGCTGAATTATATCTGCCCAAAATTCATATGTTGAAGTCTTAACCCCCAGTACCTTAGACTATGACTGTATTTAGAGATAAGGTCTTTAAGAGGTAATTAAGTTAAAATAAAGTCATTAGGGTGGGAACTAATCCAATATGACTGGTGTCCTTATAAGAGGACACTAAGACATAGACATACCCAGAGGGTAGACTATGTGAGGACACAGAGAGAAGACAACCATCTGTAAGCCAAGGAGAGAGGCCTCAGAAGGAACCAACCCTGCTGACACCTTGATCTCAGACTTCCAGCCTCCAGAACTGTGAGAAAATAAATTTCTATTGTTGAAGCCACTCAGTCTCTGACACTTTCTTACAGCAGCCCTAGCAAGTTAATACATGGATTATAACTCATAGAACAAAATAAATACCCATGAGTCTATACTGATATAAAGAAGTAATTTAATCAACAAATGAGGAAGAAAAGAAAGCTTTTCCTTACAATAAAATCCAATTAATAAATGTAGAGGAAAAGGATAGAAATAGAAAAATCACCATTGACAAATGGCACACTAATATTTGCTTCAGGCAAGAATCATCAGTGAATGCTAAAACTAATGTGTGAAAGAATGATAAGAAACAACATATTTACAAAGCTTCAAAATATTATGCTTATTAATGACAGAGGAGAAAAAAATAGTCACTCTGCAGTGGAGAAACCTAGCAGACACCATCCTGACCAAGTGATAAAGTTTACATCACTGGTAATAAAATGTACAGACGGGGCTTCCCTGGCGGCTTAGTGGTTGAGAATCTGCCTGCCAATGCAGGGGACACGGGTTTGAGCCCTGGTCTGGGAAGATCCCACATGCCGCGGAGCAGCTGGGCCCGTGAGCCACAACTACTGAGCCTGCGCATCTGGAGCCTGTGCTCCGCAACAGGAGAGGCCGCGATGGTGAGAGGCCCGCGCACCGCGATGAAGAGTGGCCCCCGCTCGCCGCAACTAGAGAAAGCCCTCGCACAGAGACGAAGACCCAACACAGCTAAAAAATATATAAATAAATTAATTAATTTAAAAAAAAAAAGGAACAAGCATTCTCAAAATAATTATTAAAAAAAAAAGTACCGACGTCGTGTACCCGACACAACGTACTGAACAGGCACAGCATCACTTCTGCAGTGTTCCTGCCAAAAATGCCTAACTGGCATTCAATTGTGAGAAAACATCAGGCAAACCCAAATTGTGGGACAGTCTACAAAATAACTAGTGAGGATGCTTCAAAAGTGCACAGATCGTGAAAGACTGAAGAACTGCCCCAGATTTCAAGAGAATAAGGTAACATGGCAGCTAAATACAATGTATCAATATAATCCTGGATTGGATCTCAGAGAAGAAAAGGACAGCAGTGGGACAACTGGTAAGATTTAGATAAAGTCTGTAGATCAGGTAATAGGGTTGTATCAACGTCACTCTCCTGGTTTTGATCACTGCCCTGTAGTCATGTAAGACGGTAACACTGGGGGAAGCTGGGTGAACGGTATAAGGAAGCTTTCACGGTACTATTTTGTAACTTTTTTGGTAAATCTCAAACTATTTCAAAATGAAAAGTTAAAAATCCTTTAAAAATTTTTAAAGAAATATGGATTATTGGTCCTCACCCCCGAGGTTCTGACTCAGGAGGTCTGGGGGAGGTCTTGAGAATTTTGCATTTCGAACAAGTTTTCAGATGATGGGGAGGCTGCTGGTCCCTTTGAGAACCACTGCATTTTACTCCACCTCCTCCTGGCACAAGCCTACCACACCCTGAGAAATAAGAACAACTTATTCGTTCATTCATTCACCGCGGGTCTTCCATTTACCAGGCCCTTGGCTAGGCTTTCACAGTCATTGTAGTCATAGCTGTATCAAGTATGCGCCAGCAAATATTCTTCCCTAACTACCTGCGGGGAAAATTGATGCTTTCTGTGAAGGAGTCCCTTAGAGAAAGTCTTATTCACAGTAAATTCACTGTTAATAGGTATTCACAGTAAATTCACTGTTAATAGGTTGCTTGTTCATCATTCACTTTGTGTTGTTTTGCGGGAGAGCAATACAGCTTTCTCCAGATTCCTGAGTGTGCCCTTCAGGCCCCCCACCCTCTTCTAAACTTCAGGTGACCAAATGGCTGATTTGGGAGGAGGATGGAGGCAAGGGGGCCCTAGCCTTGGCTTCAGAGCCTGAGAAAAGAGAGGTGCCAGATCAATTCCTAGTTAACACCAATTTGCATATTTCTCATAAGGCTCTCATTTATTAGAGAATATGCTCACGTCAGCCAAATGTTTTGGCCGAATCTGTAAACCCTGTAATCTCTCAATCAGCCTATGAATGCTTATCTCCTTTGCAAGAGCCTGGAAACATTTATACACCCAGGAAGCACACAAGCCTTGGAACAGCCAGACCTCCTGGGTTCTCTCTAACCTGTGGGAGGACTCAGAACTTCACCCTGGAAAAGGATGGTACCCAAGAGTGGTCCTCACCTCAGCCCGCACCAGCAGGCTGGGAGGACAACCGGACCAGTGTGCCAAGGCAGCATCTAAGTCTGAACAGGAACTGGGCATGAAAGCAAGGCACGTGTCTCCTCCAGATCCCAAACGCCTCAAGAAAAACCCAGTGCGAAAAGCCAGTGGGATCCAGAGAATGGAGAAGAGAGGCAGCAGCTTGCGTCCAGATAGAGAGAGATGCACAGAGACGTGACAACGAGAAGAGATGCCCTGGCTTCAGGTGTGAGGAGGGAGGAGGGAGCTGCGCCAGGCGTCCACATGCTCTGCCCACCCAGCACAGAAGGCCACACGTTGCTGCCGCCTCCTTTCCCCCAGCACTGGCAGGTTGGGACCACATTCTAGTCTCAACAAGTTTTTTGGGGAAAGAAACCAGCCTTGATGCGGCTAGGGGCACTGGGGCAATGGTGTCCCCCATGGTTTGTACCCAGGGCCCTGACGGAATTCTGGTTTCTGCTGTCACAAGATCATGATGAAGAGACTTCCCAGTCAGGTAAAAAGAAATGAGAATTCAAGAGTTATGGCAGCTCGCTTATTCCTAAACGTTCTGTCAAGTGTTCTCAGATATTTGTTGCACGTGTACAGGCAAACACACACACACACACACACACACACACATACCTTGGCAACATTCCTCCTTCTATCACATCATCATCTAAGGATCCCCAAATGGTGACCTTCCAGGTACCACCTCGACCCTAACATGATCCCCAGCCTCCCCTGACACTCATATCCCTGACTCCTCATGGACCCCACTCTTAGGCCCAGATCCCTGGAACACCAAAGAGGATTCCATGCTCTTAGAGCAAATCTCCCTTTCCAGGGACTGGTTCCTACACTAAGGCTGAACTCCAGGCTGAACATTCTAGTGCTTCTTTGGAAATGCAGAAGGAAACACCAACATTTGTATAGCATGTGAAGTTTACAAAAAGCTTTTCCAGAACATTTTCATTTCAGTGTCCTGCTCTGAAAAAATCCTTCTGATGGAGGCCTCTGCATCTGCAGACGGCTCCACTGAATATATTCAATGTAATCAAATCTCTCCCGTGGGTCTCCAGCCCATGAACAGTCAGGAAAGGAGACCCTCACCTTCAGATCTCTGTTTTTCCCCCAAAACAAATCTCTTTTCAGTTGCCCTTGGGTGGGTTTTTTTAAAATATAATAATAAAAACAACCAGTAATTCTGTGCTTACTCTGTGCCAAGCACTGTGGGAAATATTTTAGGTAGATTAATCCACTATGTGTGAATTAATCTTCACTACAATCTTTGAGGCAGAAGCAGGGGATTGAGTAATTTGCCTGAGATCACAGAGCTGATAAGCAATTGAATGAGAATCTGAATCTTGGCATTATGACTCCATACCTACTATCCTAGTAAGCTGCCTGAAGGCTGTCTGTTAGAACTTATCAGCTTGATTAGAGAGTGACAACCAGATCTAGAACTCCTAAACTCAACTCCTAAACTCTCCACCTAGAATCCTAGTCGTAGCCAACAGCTATTGAACCTTCCCTCTGTCCGGACACAGAGCTAAACACTGGGTGGACATCACTTCATTCATCCTCAGGGTAATTTAGGCGGGAGCTCTGGTTATCATTCCCATTTCACAGATGAAGAAACAGAGGCACCGAGCAGTGATCATCCTTCACCTCATGCCAACCATGTACTAAGCCCCATCGTCGGAGCCAGTAGGGCCACAGATAGGATAATACCTCCATCTGTCTGATTTTAGAACCCTTGCTCTTAATGTCTATGTTTTGCTGCCTGGGAGCGAGAGGGGTACAGATGACAAATATGACGTCCCCACACCACAGCAAGAGAAGAGCAGGAGTCCACCGAGAGCCTTTGTATCCAGGCTCAGCAGGTGCGAGGTTTACTGTCCACTCCCCCGGATAATTTACTCTCCTGATGCCTAGATATTTTGTCTCTTGACATGGCTGGCCCACCTTTTCCCTGTCACTGCCTTTCCATCATCCACTGATTCCTTTACAAACAAGCAAACCTTTGCACAGGATGGCCCTGGCAGGGTGTAGATGGGTTTGAGGGACCCACTTCAGGTGAGCTGTTTCCCTTCAAGTTCCTCTGTAACTTCACCCTCCCTCTGGCCTCCTGGGTCCACCAAATGCCATGGCAGGAAATGGCAAACGAGGGAGCGTCTGAATTTTCAGGGGGAGGCGGCTTGTTAAAATACAGACTGCCGGGCCCCACCCCACAGTTTCTGACTCAGTAGGTTTGGGTGGGGCTCCAGGATTTGAGTTCTAACACCTGCCCAGGTGATGCGGAGGCTGCTGGTCTGGAGACCACTCTTTGCGAACCACTGGCCTGAGGAGATCTGAAAAGGTGACAGGCGTATCCAGAGATGAAGAGGAGGGGCAGCTGTGTCTCTTGGGGACAGAGGAGGTGTCTGCATGGCTGGAAGGGTGCAGAGAACTGCTTCCCTCCCAAGCGGAGGGAGGACAAAGGAAAAGCCGTGCCCACTGCTCCTGCTGCCCCAGGGCCAGGACACCCTCTGCGTGCAGAAGCCAGGGTAGCTCCCCCTCCCTCCCGAGCATTCCAGGGCTCCCTGCTCTCGCCAGGCCCCAGAAGCTTCCCTTTGGAAACAGAAGCATTCCTTTGGCGAGGGCTTCACTCCTCGCCCATCGGGGAGTGTCGACTCTCCTCTTTAAAAACAGATTCCATTCTCTAATCACCAGATGGGCACAAGCAGGGCAAAGGGCCACTCCAGCCCTTTATGCCAACAAAGCCTAGCCTGACTTTGGCCCCGAAAAGCAACATATCTCTGCATCTAAAAGCTGCTGCTTCTGCAGTGCGAGGCGGGACTCTTCCAGCTCCCGTGTGGCCCAGTGGGAAGTGTCCTGAGGCCTCTTACTGGGCATACCGGGAATGATGTTGGAAATGTAGGACCATATGGGATGGCCAGGGTCTCAAACATCGGCACGTTCTCAGTCCTCTCCTGAGTGATGGCTCCGCCATCCCCTGGCCCTCAGTGGCAAGAATTTAGCTTCTCAGGCAGCCTCATCTCTCCAGAGTTTCTCTCAAAGCCTCTAAAGTTTGAGTTTCCTTGCACTAAGATTAAAAAGGCCTCTTGGAACTGCTACCCTCTGATTATCTGTATGCTGTGAAATCACCTTCACATAAGCAGATGTTGCACAGCACTAGTCATCCACTGCCCTGTGTGTGTGTGTATGAGAGAGACAGAGAGATCGAGATCAGTCTTTACACTCCCCTCTATCTCATTAGAATCCTAGATTTCCAGGAATTGAAGGCCAAGAGGTCATCTAGCCTGTTCCCAGCACACATCACCAAGGTCACCAGAGATACATGGCTTCACTGACAGAAACTTATCAGCTACCAAAACCATCCCTAAGAGATGCTGCAACCACTTTCACTAAACTCTTGGGAGTATTTTCTTCTCCTCTAACTTCAGGAAGGTATTTGAAACATCCTAGCCCAGACAGAGAAAGACAGACTCCCCTCCCAAATACTCAAACAAAGCTCTTTCATCATTTCAATGACCCCGTCCACTAGAATCAGCACCATCCAGGCTGACAGCATCAGGTACCCTCCACCCATCAGCTCACCACGGAGCTAGAGGAAAAGAGCCACAGACCTGGAAACCCAGCCAAGGCCTTATTACTACCCAGCAAGTGGAAAGATTCTGTTCACTTGCCTGTTACATGTGGGGTTGAACCAGATAGACCCTGAAGCCCCTTGTAATGGAAGGTCATCAAACCATTGATAGGTATCAAAGCCTGTGATACGTGCTTTGTCTACTTTACGGTATTTAAAAGTCACGAGATTCTTATGGGAGAAGTACAATCATGCCCATTTCACAGATGAGGGTATTGAGGCAACGATCATGCCCAGAGTCCCCCAACAAAAAAAAGAATTGGGTTCGGATTCTCCGCCATTCTTATCCACCTCTCAAGTCCCCACTTTCTCTACCATAACACCATATGCCCTTATATGTACAGCTGTGTATTTCTGAGGGGGTCTTGGTTTTCACTGTGACTGCTATTGGAAATCAGAGACTTCATCTAGTTTGCACAAAATTCTGGTGATGGCTGAATATGTTCCAGTGCGTGTTTGGTTGTCGTTGATGACGGTGTTTGTGTTGATGCTGCTTCTCCTCTCAAGCCCCCACTCCCCGTGCCCCTGAGCTCCTGGAGGGGATCAGTCACCCCAGAGCAGCCCTGCCCTCACCTGGAAAGGGCTCCTTGAGGAAGTGGCCATTGATGGTCTGGTTGGCTGTGCCCAGGGGGTTCTTGGCGATGAGGGTATAGTTGCCGTTGTTGTAGTGGGTGGGCTTGTTGAAGAGCAGGCAGCCCTCGGAGACCTCGCCCTCCTGGTAGTACTCCACGTGGATGATCTTGGACTCACGCAGCGGCTGCCCGTTGTGCAGCCAGTGCAGTGTGGGCGGCGGGTTGCCGCGCACCACGAACTCGATGCAATGTTCGAGGCGCAGCTCAGGCTCCTCCAGGCTCACCACGCGCGGGGGGTCTGCCGGGGAAAGGCCAGCTGACGCCCAGAACACAGAGCCTCCGGGGTCCCAGAGCAGCCTTCCAGGAGCTGGGGTGGGCAACCCAATTCTTCCCCACCCCTCTCTAAAAAGACCTGAGGGAATCAGAGGTTTCCCCCCCAACACCACCCGCAAAGAGGGGAAGAGATGTCTGTCTTCACTCAAGCTTCCTGGATCCACTACAGCTGGAGGGTTCCCTCTCATGACCTTTTAGGGGTTTAGCAAAAGGCAGACTTGGGCCAACTCAGGAGTAAAGTCAGAGCTGAGTAGGAGGCACATCATCTTCTGAGGGACAGGGACACCCTTTCTGGGGTTACTAGCCAAGGACTGACTTGATTTGCTCAGTCCTGCCCCACAGGAGTCTTTCTGCCCCTCCTGGTGGACCAGACCCATTGCAGCAGCTCCGCCCGGCCCCAGCCTCCTGTGCTGAGATCCCCAGGGTCCCAGCCACCCCCAACAAGGGCATCCGCTCACAGTGGACAGTGAGGGCCACGCTGGCATTGCTCATGCCCACCACGTTCTCTGCAATGCACGTCAGGGTGAAGCCGTTGTCCTCACTCGTCACATTTACCAGCGTCAGGTTGATGGCGTGTACATTGGTCCAGTTCAGATTTGTCTAAAAACCCAATAAAAAAAACAATAATCATGTGTATAAAATAAGCTGCAGGGATGTATTGTACAACATGGAGGACAGAGCTAATATTTTATAATAACTAAAAAAATGTTTAAGACTGTACATTTTAAGTTATGTATACTTTACCACAGTAAAAATTTAGGAAAAGATAAAAGAAAAATTAGATGATGGTACAAAAAAAAGACAACAATCAAACAGTTTCTACAAGGGCAGCTCCCCCACCTAACCCTCAAACACCTTTAGGAATCAAAAGGAAAGCTGGGCAGTAGGTGAAGGAGGCCTTGCTGGTGAAGGCACATTGACCAAGGGCCAAGCTCTCTACAGTCAAGAGCTCAGGTAACACTCACACTTATCCTATGAGATGAATGGTAGCATTATACCCATTTCACAGATGAGGAAAGTAAGGAACAGAGATGTTTATAGCATGTTCAAGATCAAGTTGGCTAGAAAATGTTGCAGCTGGGTGGAACCCAAGTCTACGTGCTTCTTCCTATAGAAATAGGACCACAAACTTCCCCTCTTCTTCTTCCTTATTCTCACGTCTCTTGCTTCTATTCATGATTTTAGCTCATTAAGACTAACAGGTGATAGGGCCCAAGCCTCGGGCGCCTACCTGGTGGGTGTTGATGGACTGCAGTCCGGTGACTATCCAGTCCACGTCGGGCAGGGGCGATCCAGAGCCATTGCAAGTGATGACAGCATTGTCACCCTCCCGTACAGTCAGGTTGGCATGGCTCACGCTGATCTCAGGCAGGTCTGGGAGGGAGGACAGGGTGGGTGAAAAAATTAGGCAAATACTTGCTACCAAAACTTTGTCCATGGGGGCAATGGTGGCACTGCTTGCTTTGTCCAATAATGACTCCACAAAACCTGCTTGACCTCTCAGAAGTCCCCCAAGTCCCAGAAGCTTCACACCACCTCCCAAGCAGACGGTAGAACTCAAGATGTAAGCCCATGCAGTTGGACTTGGTGGTTGGGGAGCGGGGATTGGTGAGGAGGACAGTTGCTGAAGGAATGCAGCTCTAACAATGACATCAAATGACATCTTCCACTTTGGGCACTGGTTCTCAAAACTCTGGTCCGCTTCAGACTCCCATGGGGATCTTGCTAGAAATTCAGATTTCCAAACTCATCCCCAGATATTCTCATCTCATAAGTCTGTGGATGGACCCAGACATCTGCGTCTCTAAAACTGCCTTAGATGCTCCTGATACAGGAGATCCAGAGACCACACCTGGACATAACACTCCTTCAGGTTTGCTTAACAGGGAACTGACAGAGAGAAAGGACTCTGGTCCAATGACAAAGAGCACACTTAACCCCTTTCTGCATCCCTGGAACCAACCTTCCCACGGCTGGCTCATGAAGGGACAAGAATGAGCAAGGAGGTAAGAGGGGAGCCGGATCTGCACCCAGTGCAGAGTTCAAGGCTGGGAGGGCAGTGCGGAAGGAAGGCGCTGGCTTTTCCAGCTGATGCGCAGCACCGCCCCTGGTGTCTGAGGGAGGCCCACGTGGAGCCAGCTGGGACCGGGCGGCTCACTCACCGCACTGGCTGATGTTCATGCGGAAAAGTGGGAGGTGGGAGCCGTCGGCACTGATGCAGTAGAGGTTCTGGCTGTTCAGCTTGGCCTCCCCCTGCTCCTGCCACAGCTGCATCCAGCGGATGTCACAGCTGCAGTTGAAGAAGTTCTGCTCCAACCTCCTGTGGGCAAGAAGCGAGGGAAGGCAACCCCTGAACCGAAGGTGGCCCAGCTCCCTCCCAGGGCTGTGAGGCCATGCATGGGCCCCCACCTGCTCCTCAGGGACTAAGGAGAGAAGGGTTTAGCAAGGTCTCCAAAGAAGTAAAAAATACTTATAGAAGTCCATGAATTTATTTTGTTTTTAAACAAATAAACTTATTCCAAAAAAATCCACTCCACTGAACTTACCTGGCAAAGAGATCTTTAAAATACATGGTCTTGGGAAGCTCCTCTTCTCAAAACCCTCCAGTGGCCTCCCAACTCTTTGAAAGTCAAAGTCAAAGGCCTACGGGATCTATACCACCCTCTGTCACCTCTTTGACTTCATCGCCTGCCTCACTCTCTCCTCCTCTTCTTCAGCCACTCTGACCTTGCTGTGTGTCAAGTTTACCAGGATGACCTGCATGCTCCTACCTCAGGGCCTCTGCACTTGTTGTCCTTTCTGACTACAGAGTTTGGACTCAGAACATATCTGCTAGATCAATCCCTCCCTTCATTAAGGAATCATATAGCCTTCTCTGACCACTTCTATAGGAAAGCTACCACCAACCCCTGCCCTCACACTGCCCAGTCCCTTGCCCGACTATTTTCTTCTTTCTAGTATTTGTCACTGCCCAGCATCACTTTAACTATTTATTTGCTTGCTTGGAAGTTTGGGGCTAGCAGATGCAAATTAGTATATATAGAATGGATAAACAAAAAAAAATCTAAAAATTAAAAAATAAATATTTATTTGCTTGCTTGTTTATTACGTCTCCCCAAATAAAAACTAAGTTCCATCAAAGTCAGAGACATTGCCTATTAGGTTCATTGCTATATCCCCAGTACCTATAACTGAGCCTGGCACATAAATACCTGTTGAATGAATAAAAGGAGGGAGGGAGGAAGGAAGGAAGGAAGGAAGGGAGGGAGGGAAGAAGGAAGAAAGGAGCTATTCTCCCTGGGGAGAAGGTGGTTTGCTGTTTCCAATATCTGCTCAAAGCCCATCTTGGGACCAGCTTTATTCCTTCATAAATTCAACAAAATCCTTAATAAGCACCTCATCCATGTCTGGCTGTGGGCTGAGTGCTGCTGAAACAGAAATGAATAATCAGTCCCTGTTTTCCAGGAGCACTCATCTTGGTAAAGAAGACTGTCTGATGGAGGACGAGTCAAGTTCAAGGCCTTCCTTCTCCACTCATTTTCCTTATGACTTAGAAGGAGTCACCTCCCCTCTAGAGGGAGTTATCTCCTTAGGGGGACAATTGAAGGGCATAAGCTGATGTAAAACTCTTAAAGTCAAGAGCACCTGATAAATCTGAATGCCAGGATCACTCAGGGGAACATGATTCTCTTTCTGGACCAGTAAGGGGATGACTCTACTGGTGTCCAGAGGGAGGACCACTTGGGTAACTGCACTAAGACCCAGGATATTTTTGACAACTGGCAAATTCCGAAGTAGTGAAGCACACATCAGCATTAACCAGCTTTCAGAAAAAAGTGAGGCCCTTGGAGGGGAGGAATCAGTGCTTTCTAGCCAACAGGACAGCACAGGTAGAATGTGCAAACACCCCTGTATGATATCCTCTTAGTCTAAAAGTGCCCATGACTTTGCTCTGCACACCACACTCTTTCAGCAAAGGAGACAAGAACTAACCTTCATCAAGCATCTGCCTCTCACAGCTGCACTCAGAGTCAGCCAGTCTCTCATCATCATGCACAAGAGGGACCCCCTCCTACGTTTGGAGGAGTCAAGTCACATGCTCAAGGTCCCTCGGCTGGTATGTGACAAAGCAGGGCTTCACAGCTTAGCCTGTTGGACTCCAAAATTCATGCACTTTCCCCGCCGTCTATCACGTGCAAGGCATAGCTAGATGGGAGATTCTAGGAGGAGTAAGCAGGATTCCTGAACTTTGGAAGCTCGTGGAGGGAAAGACTAGGGGAAGAGTTAGAGGGATGAGGTACACTGGACTGTGAAAACAGGAAAGAAAGCTTGTGCTACAACAGGAGCACCAGGAAATAAAGCTGGAAGGGCAAGTGGAAGCCAGATGTTGGAGGACATTCACTGCCGCATCAGGAAGCTTGAAATGCATCCAGGAGGCAGTGGGAACCACCGAGGCCCTTGTAGTTGGAGAATGAAGTGAACAAAACTGTAAGAAGAGTAATCCAGCAATGCTGAACAGGATCAACCAGAGAGGAGGAGAGCCGGAGACTGGGACCCCGGTTAGGATGTCTGATAAACACAGGGTCACCGTGTACAGTGCTGAAGTTCGTGCATGTCTCAATGCACCCAGCCAAAGGGATGAATGGGGGATGAAATCCAGCCTGCATACCCTTGACCAGACCCGGTACCTGGCATGGGGCTCTATCTACCCAGAAGAGGCATCTTTTCTCATTCACATATAGGTCCCATATAGGCTGGCAGGCTCCAGGTCAATGTTCTCAAACTTTTTGGTCTCAGCACTCCTTTTCACTCTTAAAGATGACTGAGGGTCTCGAAGAACTTTTAGGTGGATTATATCTATCACGATTTACCATATTAGAAATTAAAACTGAGAAAATTTTAAAACACAAGAATGCATTAGCACAAACTCCATCAGGCATCAGAGGAATGATGTTAACATATGTCACGTGGCCTCTGGAAAACTCCACTGCACATGGGAATGAAAAAGGCAAGTAACGTCTCAGAGTTATTATGAAAACAGATTTAACCTCTTGGTCTCCCTGTAAGGGTCTTGGGGATCCCCATGGGACCCTGGACCACCGTGAGAGAACGGCTGCCTAGTTACTAAGAGCCTGGAGTAGAGAGGTAAAAATTGGGGAGAGGGAAGGGGAAGATGGAGCAAACATCATAAAGGAAGACAAAGTGGTATTTGGTGCTTCCTTGGAGGTAGAAGAAAAGGAAAGAGTAAAAGATGACCCCAAGGTTTTAAGCTCCAGGGGACAGGAAGTCAATGAAAGACAGAAGCATCTTTGGTTGAAAACAGAAGAGAAAAACCAGTGGAAAGGAAGAGGGGAAACATGTTAGGTATCAGGTCAGGGCAGGGCTGGGGGTGAGGAGGGGAAGGTAAGGTCCTAGAGCAGGAAAGTGACGGATGAGGTCCAGGACCCTTGGAGGGGTTTGCCCTGGGGTCAAGGCAGATGCTTCTGCAGCTGAGAAATGAGGGAGAGGAGAGAGAAAAGGTAGACAGGAGAAAATGAGAGGGAAGTCATAAAAATAATTGGATAATAACGTTTGCATTGCATTTACTCTGTGCCCAGCACTATGCTGAAGGCCTTACATGCCTCACCCCCTCTGACCCTCACAACAAGGAGGAAGCAGGGGAAGGGAACGTCTGAGGGCTTCCTTAGGAAACACAGGAGGTCAAATTCCCTGCCCGGAGTTTCTGGGGAAAGGGAGTTGTAGCAGTGGTTGGGAGTCACGTGGGAGGGGCTGTGAGGAGAGGCCTGGCAGCCCTGCTGGAAGGATACTAAGGGTCCAGATGCCGGAACACA
Source organism: Balaenoptera acutorostrata (assembly GCF_949987535.1). Taxonomy (NCBI): domain Eukaryota; kingdom Metazoa; phylum Chordata; class Mammalia; order Artiodactyla; family Balaenopteridae; genus Balaenoptera; species Balaenoptera acutorostrata. The sequence continues at coordinate 40,091,720 of NC_080066.1, read as the reverse complement.
TGCAAACTGAACCAGGTCAGCCTGACTTTTCCCAGTTGCTTACTTGACAAGATGTGGTCATTCATTATTAAGTAGCTGTAAAAATACAAATTACCCACCTGGGTGGAAAATACTAGACAAGTGAGAGTCTTGGCCAGGCTGCTTCAAGCCACATGTGCTTTATTCAGTCCTGCCTCTTGTCTGAGCCCTGCACTACTGCGTATCCCAGCATCTCAGGGGTCCCCCAGAAAGGTGGACGGTGCCACAGCGTCCTGAGGCTGGCAGGGGAATGCAGTGAGATATGTGGGGTGCGTCTTAGACCCTGCCAGGCATGGGTATGCTAAAAGCTTGTTTGTTTCCCTCCGTCATTTTCCTCCAGAAGGCATGCACCATGAGACCTGGTTCTTTCCTCCAACCCAGAGTCTCCTGGAAACTGCAGAAGAACTTTGAGTTCTTCCCCCCATCCCTCTGGACTCTCCTCCTGGACAGCAAGACGTACACACGGCAGAAAGCATTTTCAGTCTCAGAACAGATGCCCTGGGCATCTCACTGAGCAAATCCACTCTCGTCTTCATATCCTGACAAGAGGGGTCAAACAGTGAGGTGGACCAGGAGCAAAGAAGGCAAGTCCTGGGTCTAAATGATGCTGTCCATTCTCCCATCAAATCAGGCCTGGAGCAGAGGGGCCTTCAGCCAGGGCCTCAGGGACAGACTCAAGGAGCCGAAAGCAAGCCTTCCCCTGCTCCATCAATAATGCAGGCGGCCCCATGAATAATACAGCAGCAGCTGCTTCACGGCAAAGATTACCAACACCCAGCCCTTTCCCCAAGATGGCCCAGGGCCTAATCGTAGGGCCCTTGGGGCTTCCCACAGATTAACTCAGCCCCATCCGAGTTTGCGCATAAAGACACTTTGCTGAACAGCCAAGGCCAAGACTGAGTGTTTAAAAAACACTGATTCCCCGCTAGTCATCACTCCGGTTTTCTTCCCTCCGCAGCATCAGTGCTGCCAGTGGCAATCCACGGCCAGGTAGCGAAATATGGGGAAGGGACCCAAATCTGTTGTCACCGAAGAAAACATGCCCAAAGGGCACCCTGGAGATGCCAACAGTCCTGTGGTTAAAAAAAATATCCAAACAAAAGATCTGAGTTGAGCCAGTTGTGTCACCTGGGGCAACTATAGTAGATTGAATAGTGTCTCCCCCGCCCCCCAAAATATGTCAAAGTCCTAAGCCCCAGTAGCTGTGAATGTGACCTTATTTGGAAATAGAGCCTTTGCAGATATAATCAAGTTAAGGATCATGGATGAGATCATTCTGGATTACGGTGGGCCCTAAATCCAATGACTGGTATCCGTATAAGAGAAAAGAGGGAAAGATCAAAGACGAAGAGACAGGGAAGATGGCCACGTGAAGATGGAGGCAGAGACCGGAGTGGTGCTGCCACAAGCCAAGGAACACCAGGAGCCAGCAGAAGCTGGAAAAGGCAAGGAAGGATTCTCCCTGGAGCCTTGGAAGAGTGTATACTCCTGCTGACACCTTGAATTTGGACTTCCAGCCTCTAGAAGAGTGAGAGAATCATTTTCTATTGCTTGAAGGCCCCAGATTTGTAGGAATATGTTAAGGCAGCCCTAGGAAATGAATACAGCAAGTATTCATTCAGCCTGAATTCTCCAAGGCTCTGTTTTAACGTCTGTAAAATGGGGGTAATTGTGCTCAATCTGCCTTCTTCACAGTTACTATGAGGATTAGTGATAATATATGTTAATGTGCTTTGTGAAGTAAAAGGTGCTATAAAGAGGCCCAAAATTATTATTATAATAACAGTATTATTAACATGATTGTTGAGTGATTTTGAGAGCCGTGGCAAGTGGTCAGGGCCAGGACTGGGGGAAGGAAAGTGACAGGATCAGCACAAACCCATCCCCAAAACTAGTTAATATTTTACCAAGTCAATTAAATCTGTAAATTATACCAGAGGTAATTATCACTTTGCTTTAAGAAAATGAAATATTCCAATCTATTTTAATCATGTCTGCTCCGTGCGTGCGGGGTATTAAGAGAAGCCTGTTGGAGATACACTAATGGTCCTTAGGGTATTTCTGGAGGGTTTCTGTGCTGTGAGTTTATATCCTTTGGTGCCTCTTGCCTTTGCCTAAATGGTATCATGGGATTCAGAATCCAAGCTTCTTTTCTTTCCAATTCATTCTTTACCTCTAAGTCAATCTCTTTGATTCTTGCTCAGCTTTCTGGACAGACTGTTCCCATCTTCTCAGTAAAGGGAAAACACCATCTTGCCATAACCAGAAGCTTCGGAGAGCACTGTGCAACACCAACTCAAATATCTCCAAACCTGTGCCATTGAAAGAGTGCCGGCTACTCAGAAGCCAGTCTTGAAAGATGTTTCCGGTTCCATCAGTAAGAGAAAAACACAGCCTGGACAGGTGAGAGGCGGGCCAGGTGCCCGGCCAAGACCACACCCTTCATCTCACAAAAGTAAATGAGAAATGAGTGAAGGAAGTCTCTGGCACACGGCAAGGGCTCTGAGATGCTAACTTGTTTGGATTTTTTCCCCCCTTTGATTCCACTGAGGGGAGCCGCCATCTTGAGTGTGGCTTCTGGAAGGGGACACAAGGCATGAGGGCTATGGTGCTGAGTTGGGTAAGGAAAGAGCTGGTCTTTGAAAACAATAGACCTGGATGGTGGCAATGCTAATAACCACAATACTAATTCCCATTTACTTGCCATGTGATGTTGGACCAGTTATTTCACTTGGCCAAGCCTCCAATCCCTCATTTGTCAAACTGGGTTTAAGCATATCTCCTCTGTGGGATTGTTCCAGGGCTGAGACAGGACCTCGTATACATTAGATACTCAATACACACCTCTTTTTTCTCCTTCTCTGCTACTGGAAAAGTTGTAGACACTCAGCCCTTCTGATGGGGAATCCCAACAGCATTAGTTCTTCTACCAAGGATCAGAGGAGGGGCTGCTTGGGGCAAGCAGAGATCCTCAGTGATGGAATAAAACATGCTAAGAAATTGTTGAATGCCCTAGCTTGCTCCTTCTGTTCCTGCAGAAGGTCGCTCGAAGCCTCACACTTCTGCCCTTGTGATCTTCTGGCTGCCACAGCTCACAGAGCCATCTCCCTCTGGCCTCTCTCCTCTAGGGCCAAAATTCTTTCTTCCTGGAAATACCCGACCCATGCCCACACCCCAGCCCACAGGCTCCACTGGGCAGACCCTGGCCGTCTAGATGGCTCGTGGCAGATGGCACCATGTGGACTAATCAGGAAGTCAGACAAGAAAATATGACCCACTCTTCCATTTTTCAGGAACTGGGATTGTTTGGATTTTAATCACAGCCACAGCTAAGAGCCAACACGCGGCCCCTCCAGCCAAAAGATAAATTTTCCACTCTCAACATTCAATTCTTCCTCAAAAAAATAGACCCCTACCAGGGTGACTGCTCCTTGGGGGGGGGGGGCTTCTTTATTTTCCAACATAATTTTTTACTTATTTAACAATATGACAGAAATAAAATACTCCGTGGACATGGTGGCTCTCACGCACTGACTCACCCTGGAGGGAACGTCTTCATTCCCCCATAAGTCACATCCAGCTCACTGGTGTATTGATTCCCAGGCAAAGATGAATGCAGAATCCCATGATCCTCTGGGAGAAATCTGACATTTTCTTTAAATATATATCCATGGAACAACTGTTTCTAAAACTCCACGAAACAGGTCACTGGGGCAGCACACCATCGATTTCGCAGCCAGTGATTTTTTTAGAAGGAGCACTGAACATTTTCGCAATAATTCAGCCAACAGTAGACCCAGATGTCCCCTGGAGACATGCTATCCCTGGCCTCCCACAGATGAAGGGGCAGGGGTCCCAGGAGAACTGGATGAAAGACTCCAATTAGCTCCTTTAGGGCAGGGTCCCTGGTCAGTTTTAGAGCAATGTAAGGAAAAACTGCAATTGTGCATTTTTATAGAAAATTACTGTAGAACAGATCCTTGGATTGAAAACAGATTGAGAAAGTTGGGAGACGGCGAAGCATAGTGGTCAAGATCTTGAGTCCACGTGCTACCATTTAGTTAATGGGTGACCTTAACCAAGATACTAAACCTTGCTAAGTACCCCAGTGTCCCCAAATTTGAAGTGACAGTAGCCATTCCGACCTGACAGCATTGTTGTAAGGATTAAATAACTTTCATAACTCGATAGATTACTTGGCACACTGCCTGGCCCAGAGTAAGATCTCAGAAATCAGTGTTAGTGGTGATCAAAGCAGTCATGTTAATTTACCTCTAACGTCTTGTCCACCTACAAAGAAGGGAATGAACACAATGCATCAAGTGTAACAGTTTGACATTGAGATGTCTGTGACATTGTCCAGTTTTCCAGTGTTTTATAAAAAAATAAGTACATATGTACCTTTTTCCAAGCTCAGGTAGGAGTTTTTTTGGAGTACAGCTGGATGGCAGCCATATATGACTAAAGAACTCTGATCACTAGAGCTATTGTGCTCATAGCAGAGGAGAAGCCTGGTGGGAGAGGCAAAATCCTAAAGCAGGAAAGCAACCCACAACAGTCTTGTCCTAAACTCTCCAACACTGTCAGAGACCATCTCTGTACTTCCCATCCCTGGAATGGCATTTTTAAGCATCATGTAGGCACTTGGGTCCATGAGGATGAGTAGGGTATGTACAAGACTGTCATGGAGATGTAAATATTCCCCTTCCTGACCAACTGGGTCAGAAAAGGTAAGGTTATGATGCATCCTTGAATTCAGGTCTTACCAGGTGGAGGGAGAACAAGTTGAAAGGCCAACAGCACGGGCGGGGATCCAAGGCCATTCACTGCCTCTTGGTAAAGGATAGAAAGCAATCTGCATTCAGTGAATTTGGATCTGAGTCATCAAGTAAAAGGGAAGACACATGAGCAGTGTCTCTGTAACCGTGACTCCCTAACTCCATCCATGCCTCAATTCCTTTTCAATTTATTCCTTGATTTGTCCCCTCAACATAATATGCCGTCCTTCATGCACAGAGATGAGCCTGATGACTCACACATCAACATGACTTATTCTTTCCAGCAGTGGTCAGGAGTTTTCATTCATCCATCCAATGTGTGTTTGTGCAAAATGGCTGGCTGGGGTAGGAGTACATTGATCAGCCTCGGAATGCAGCAAATCTAAGCAGTCCACAAGCAGATTGAATAAATATATGGGCTTAGTCCCTCCAGGATGCCCATACTCAAGCCAAATAGGCTGACAGAAGATCATGAGAAGTGGAAAAAAATACATGCAATCTGAAATCAAAGGCCTGGGTTCAAGTCCTGGTTCTGCCAGTCCCTAGCAATGTGATCTTCGTTGTGTTTCACATGCCTTTCTGGAGCTCAGAACCCTCACCTTAAAGTGTAGAGATACCTTTTATATGGGAGGTATAATAATACCTACCTCCCATGACATGTGATGATAAATCAAAGGTCATGTAAATGAAAGCACACCTAATAATCTATTTAAATATTGCAAATGTTATTATAAATTGATAAATTATCTTTATTATTATAAATATATATAAATAAAAATGTTATTACTAATTACCAACAGATCACAAAACTAGGTCCTGCTAAGAGATGAGATTCCTATCTTCTAAATGTATTGCGCCCAGAAGGAGCATCAGAAATCAAGGGATGGGGTGGCTCACTCTCACTGAACATGGTACACCCACATCATCCAACCCAAGGAGCCCCTTCAGGTGTACTCCCAGCTTCAGGCGGCTCCACCCAACCTTTGACCACCACTCCACTGACTTGGACAGTCTTCAAAACTGAACTTACAATTCCCGAAGACTCAGCGTCTGGAAGAGCTGCCATGAGAGTGTGGTGAGCCGGTTACTCGACAGGTTTCTGCAAGATTGACAAATAAAGAGGAAATTAAAGGACAATCTGGCATGTCATGCTCTCCGCAGTAAGCGTGGTCATCTCATGGGAGCCTGGCCTTGTTGTTCTTCTCCACTGCTCCCTTCGGCTAACAGTACATCTGACAGTTAGTTGAGGCTACAGATCATGTCTGGAGAGGATGCTGAGACCTTTTAAAAGGCAAGGTTTTACAAATCAAATGAAATAAATAAATAAATAAAAATTTCTTGGTCATTCTCCCATATGCTCTCACCACAATAAAATTTCAGAGAGCCTTTTTAAACCCACCCTCCTACAGGAGGACAGAGAACTCTCAGAGTATAAGGTATACAAACCAGCAAGCATTCTGTTTTTTTTATTTAAGTAGAGTTGTTTTACAATGTTGTGTTAATTTCTGCTGTACAGTAAAGTGATTCAGTTATACATATATATATATATATACTTTTTCATATTCTTCTCCACTATGGTGTATTATAGGATACTGAATATAGTTCCCTGTGCTATATAGTAGGACCCTGTTGCTTATCTATTTTATATATAGTAGTTTGTATCTGCTAACCCCAAGCTCTTAATTCATCTCTCCCCTTTTTTTTTATTTACTGAGGTATAACTGACTTACCAAAAAAGTTGTACGTGTTTAATGTATATGTATTGATGAGTTTGAAGATAATATACATCCATGAAATGATCGCCATAAACAGTGCCATAAACTTAACTGGCATCTCTAAAAGTTTCTTCCCTCTCTCTTTTTTTTTTTTTGGTGATAATAATATTTAACAGAAGACGTACCCTCTTCCCAAATTTTTAAGTGTACAATACAGTATTGTTAACTATGCACTACTCTGTACTAGAGATATCTAGGACTTCTTCACCTTGCATAAGTGAAACTATTGTGCCCTGTTACCAACAAACATTCTTTTTTTTTTAATAGATTTATTTATTTATTTATTTATTTATTTTTGGCTGTGTTGGGTCTTCATTGCTGCACATGGGCTTTCTGTAGCAGTGGCAAGCAGGGGCTACTCTTCGTTGCAGTGCGTGGGCTTCTCATTGTGGTGGCTTCTCTTGTTGCGGAGCATGGGCTCTAGGCGTGCAGGCTTCAATAGTTGTGGCACACAGGCTCAGTAGTTGTGGCACACGGGCTTCATTGCTCTGCAGCATGTGGGATCTTCCCAGACCAGGGCTCAAACCCATGTCCCCTGCATTGGCAGGCGGGTTCTTAACCACTGAGCCACCACGGAAGTCCTCAACAAACATCCTTAACATTCACACAAGTCGAAAATACTCCGCAGGTCACCTACAATTCCTTCAAGCCAGTCCCTCCCTCAGCAATCCTGTCCATCAATGATCAAGACATCAGCCTCTTTGTTCACACTTCTGTTCTCCTCCTAATGGCTATTTTTTTTTTTTTTCATTAGGATGTACAGGGGAAAGGAGGAGTCATTAGTCTTCTGAATAAAAGAAGAAACACACCCACGGTTATTACTTTGCCAGGCTCAACAAACAACACTTGATGTGGTAACAGCCCTTCAAGGCAGCCATTGGAGATGGCTAGAGCTGAAGTGGCACCCCAGGAACCATGTACTTATCTAGTGATGAGAAAGGAGAGCGGTAAGAATTGCACCTAGGTAAATACCTATCCACACGTACACACGTGTGTATAAGCACGTGCGTATTTATGTCCATTAAACATGTTGGTAATAAATACAAACACAGACTCCTGCTTATACACATATGCATATGCTTACAGGTGCACCTATATTTAGAGGACTTCTATAACAGATATTTGTTGAGAGCCAAATATAGGCTACACTAAGGAATGAGGGGGTGGATGACAGATAAGGTCCCTCTGGAGCTTATGTTCATGTTACAAATGAATAAGCAAGAGAAGTGTAGTTTGTGATGAGCAGAAGGAAGGGAATAAGCAAAGTGGGGCAAGTAACCGATGTGGGAGAGAGACAGGGCTACGTCAGAAGATGCTTCCAGAAATGCCCTCTGAGAAGGGGATGTCGGAGCTGAGAAGAGGAGTGAGAGTGAGCCTAGCGCCGGGGAAGGTGTGTTCCAGGCAGTGGGAGCAGCAAGTGCAAAGGCCTGAGAGGGACTAGGGGGCCAGGAAAGGGGCCAGTGAGGAAGGAAGTAGAAGAGTGGTCTAGGATAAGCGGGAGAGGGGACCCGCCACACCCACCTTGCTGGCCAAGGTAAGCCACCCGGATTTTACTTTAAGGAACAACGGGATGGCACTGGCTGGGTTTAAGTAGGGACGTGGCATCATCTAATTGCCATTTTTTAAAATAGGAACCCAAGACTGGAAGTCATCAGAGAAATTAGGAGCTGCTGCAGTATTCCAGGCAAAAAGAGAGAGTAGAGACAATTAAGCTGATGGAATTCAAGCTAGGTGGTAGAGGGAGAGCTGCCAGAACTTCCTATGGGATTGGATCGGGCAGAGGAGGGAGACTTGAGCAACCAGGAGAGTGGTGATGTCATTTAGTGAGCCGAGGAAGGCTGCAAAGGGGGTCCCAGCTGGGGAGCGGCGTGGGGATCAAGAGCCTCCCCCTTGCAGACACTAAGTTTGAGATGCCTGTTAGACGTCCAAAAAACAGAGATGAGATAGCTTGTTGGATGCTCGGGTCTGGAGCTCCGGGGAGAAGTTCAGGCTGGGTGAGGTAGAGGGTAAACACAGATCATTAGAGGAGCAGATATTCAAACACAAGGACAAGCTAAGGGATAGGGCTTCCCCTTCTCATTTGAGGCAGCTCTGCCTTTGGTGACAGCCCATGACTGTGTGGGGGAGGAAGACCCCATTCTTGGGGTGCAGGGGACTGGGGCGAAGGGAAGGTGTCCAGTAGGTATCACCCAAGTTTACTGTCCCACTCTCTCCCCAGCCCCCAGCACTCTCCCCTTTCAGAGTCCGTAAGCCCACAGCCCTTGCTAGGAGAGCCTCCCATAGCCCCATACTGTCACCCACTTCCTCTCTGCAGGACTGTAGAGCACTGGTGCGTGTGACAACACAGGCTCTCACTAAAAGCCTATAAACCTCAACCCATCCACATGCTCAGCTTCACAAAGCCCCTAACCATGACACATCTTACTCCTACAAACGGCCTCCTTCCCCCACTGATCGGAAGGAAAAGGGTGACAGCAGAACTGCATGGTGGCCACTCGAGGACACAGGCACCCAGCTCCCTGCAGAGCAACTCCTGCTTGGGAGGGAGGAGCAGGGGATCAGACATGTACGCCCATCAAAGGCGCTGACCTTACACCAGGAGCTGGAACTCGGGGTCAAGGATAACAGGCTTCACAGCACCACTCTATGTGTCTCCATTACCATGAGCCGCTATGATGTTTCAATAAAGGTGAGTGCCTCGTCCAGACAGAAGTCTTCTGTTTTGTTTTGCTTTTCTTGGTTTACTATCTACGCACAACAGCATCAGTGGCAGCAGAAGTTAGACGAGGCCCAGGGGCCTTGACCTCTCTGCTCGACTCCAGCGCAGCCTGGAACAAAGGCCCCGGTTCTAAAGCTGAGCAGCAGCTCCTGTGAGAGGCGGCCGCCAGGAACACCAGACGCACTGAGCCCTGGGAAACACGCCCCGCCCCCGGCCCCGGCCCCGGCCCCGCCCCCGCCCCCGGCAGGAAGGAGGAGGCGGGGACACAGGAGCGGTCCAGGGGAAGTGGAAACCTTGCCCATCTCCGAGGGAGGAGCCACCCGGGAGTGTGCCAGTAGTTCTTGGGGGGCCCGAGGCAGGGAGCAGGTTGCCAGCAATGTCCTTTCACAAAGGTCATGTTTTGCTACATTAGGCAGAAATGTCAAGAGAAAATTGGATTCTGAAAGAAAGAAAATAACAGGCATTCTGGGCAAATAAAGAATAAGAAATAGCATTATCTCCTTATTACAAGTTAGAGGGGAGAGGGGGCCTGGGACACCTGGTAAGGGGGAGGTGGGCTCCGGCTCTCGCAGGGGTGTCTCATCTGCAGCTTCTCCCCACCCTCCCCCCACCCACCAAGCCCCACCTGGAGGAGAAAGGGCCCCTCCGGATTCCTCCAGTTCTTTGGCCAGATGGAACGGCCACAGCAACACTCGTGGGCTCTGTCCACGACTGCCCTCTCCCCTCCCTCCTCCCTGACGGTCCCAGTGGTGCACAGACCACCTTCTCCTTCTGCAGTCCGGATACTCTCCTTCTCTCACCCCCTCCTGCTCCCCTGCACCATCTCACAATCAACAGCTGCCATTCACCAAGGGCTTACTAAGCACCAGCTACTGTGTTACCCACTTCTGCATTCATGATCTCATTTACTTTTTACAGCAACTCTACAAGATGGGTATTGCTATTATCTCCATGCAACAGATGAGGAAACTGGGGCTCAGAGGTGGCCAATGAAAGCTGAACAGCTCTGAGTAGCCTTAACGTGAAGACTCCAACAACAGGCCACAAGAGGCATACCCAGGAACATTTGCAACCAACACACAGACATGTAAACGCCCAGGTACACATACACACAACCCAGTGTGTGTCCCCAGAGACAGAGACGCTGTGCTGCACAAGTCCCAGGAGGAAAGCAGTGCGCACACCCTGGGCAACTGTACACAGCACCCTGCCAGAGACACACGATAGAAGCATCCAGCCACAGAGACAAACAAACACAAAAGACGAGAAAGGCAAACATACACCGCCAACAAGGCAATCAGGGCACGCCTCTGGCTATCCTGCCTTCAGAGGCATTTATAAATGCTCATGTGCTGGGCAGATGGGAAAGACGAGGCAGGGGGCTTTAACCGACTTAACACCCACTCAGAACTCACTTCCCCTGATTTTCCTTCTAGCTGATGCCTCACCTGTGTTCACCTGTCATCAGTTATTGATGGGCCGGTTACCCCCCTCACCAGACAAAGGTTTAATTAAGAACCATCCTGCCTCTGGGCCTCACCGCAGCCCTGAGCCTCCTCCCTTACATATCCATTATCACTCGTCTCTGACTTGTGCTTGAGTCAATGGCCAGTTTCCAAGTCACCTGACCGTTGGAATTAATTTGGTGAGCAAGATTTTACGAGATGATGCACCAAACACTTTCCCAAAATCAAGCTCCATGACCTCGCCCCCATATCCCTCACCTGAGACTACCAAACAAAGCCATTAATTTTGTCCTGTGCTACTGGCTCATTCACAGCCCAGACTCTGGGGCCCAGAGTAATGAACCATGGCAATGCAGCTACTGGGTCCTCTGGAAACAGGGAACCAGACACACAGATGGCCAGACTCTGAACCTGAGGAGCAACAGGCTGAGATGGCCCCTCCTGCATTAGCCCTGTGGTGAACAAGGGAAACATCAGGATGGGAAGCAGTCCCATGACTCTCCTAAAGGGGGTGCCCAACTGCAGCAGGATGGAGCCCCACAATTGGGGAGGATGTCACCCTCTACCCTGGGGACCCTACTGTCCAACAAGAGGGTCACTCGAGATGGACCCTGCAGCCAAGAGAAGCCGACCAGATGAATCCTTCTGTTGCCCCAAACACACTGCATCCTTTGGGGCTGAGAGTTGAGAAGGAGACACTGATTCCCATCCACAAAGTGATCCTGAAGAAGGTACCATGGATTTCCCAGATTAAGGGTGCGGCTGACTTTGGAAGTACCTCCTCTTGTACCAGCGGAGGCAGGCCCAGGGGCAGGCTGTGTCTTAGGACTTAAGTGTCTTAGGACACTGAGGAGTGTGTAAGGGATTGTTGGATGCAGGTGCCCCGTCATTCCTGTGCTATTAAGCCAAGCTGCCCCACCGGGGCCATTCAGTCGGGCATCTCCCCTGTCCACACCACAGACCTTTGCTGGGTTGGCCCCGCTCCCACTTCAGCTCCTGGACGTTCACTCCACCTCTGCATCTCCTTAGTCCCTCTCACTTGGGTTTTGTCTTCTGTTATGACGGGCTGGACTGTGTCTCCTCAAAATTCATATGTTGACGTCTGAACTCTCAGGACCCCAGAATGTGACTGTATTTGGAGACAGAGACTTTAAAGCGGTAATTAAGGTTAAAGGAGGCCATTGAAATGAACCCTAGTCCGATATAACTGGTGTCCTTATAAGAAGAGATTAGGGGGCTTCCCTGGTGGCGCAGTGGTTGAGAATCTGCCTGCCAATGCAGGGAACACGGGTTCTAGCCCTGGGCTGGGAAGATCCCACATGCCGCGGAGCAACTAGGCCCGTGAGCCACAATTGCTGAGCCTGCGCGTCTGGAGCCTGTGCTCCGCAACAAGAGAGGCCGCGATAGTGAGAGGCCCGCGCACCGCGATGAAGAGTGGCCCCCGCTTGCCGCAACTAGAGAAAGCCCTCGCACAGAAACGAAGACCCAACACAGCCAAAAATAAATAAATAAATTAATTAATTAAAAAAAAAAATAGCCATGGCTTTTAAAAAAAAAAAAAAAGAAGAGATTAGGACACAGACATGCACAGAGGGAGATGATGTGAAGACATGAGGAAAAGTCAGCATCTATAAGCCAAGGTAAGAGGCCTCAGAAGGAATCAACCCTGCTGACACCTTGATCTTGGACTTTCAGCCTCCAGAACTGTGAAGAAATCATTTCTGTTGTTTAAGCCACCCAGTCTGCAGTGTCTGTTACGGCAGCCCTAGCAAACTAGTATACCTGTCCTCAGCCCCTCTTTTGCCCCAAGGTCCTGACAGTTGGCTGCCCAACTGTGGTTCCTGAAAGCCTCCAAAGTCATGATTTTCAGTCCCTCCCTCACTCTGCCTATGTCCCATCGCTCTAGGGAACCAGCTTCCCAATCAGGGTGCAGCCATGAAGATGCAACATGGCATCCGTCCACTCAGTCAGCTCCCCGCTGGGCATACGCAAGTCTCCTGCTGCAAAAGATGGTTATGAGAGAACACAGAGACCCAGGGGTGTGCTCAGCTGGCATCCTAATGGTGAATGCCATGGTCGCTGACTTTTCCTAGAGGATTCACGCTGCTGCTTGCAGAAAGCGCTATTCTAAGCACCGTATGGGCTCAGAGCAGCAAGCATGGCTCCCCAGAGAACAACAAAGGTCCAACCCCTCCTGCTTTCACAAGCTCCAATGGGGGCTGCGGCTTGCTGGCTGCCAACATCATGATGTAAATCTGATTTCCTCCATCCACGAAGGCAGCATTAGAAAGATGCAGTTCTTCCTTCCTGAAGACCCAACACCTCCTCAGCTGTCTGTCTCTCCCCTTCTAACTTGCCCCATGAAATAACTCTCTCCTCGTTCTTCCTGAAGACAGCCAACTCCCTCCCCTGCCATGCCACGCCAAGATTCTTTTGAAATTTCTGAAGGATCTGGAAAAAAAAGTCAAGAAAGGAGAATTCCTGCATGCAGCACTGACCCCACAGAGAGTTGCTAAAAAGGAACAAACCATGGAGACGGGGAAGGCTGACAGTCTCCTCCCCGCTTCTCCGAGAACCAGGGAACTTACACGTCATGAACTTGAACTTGGGACTTTGCGCATATCAGCCCACACCGGAGATGCCTGCAGCCCCCCATGAGGAGCAGTTAGGGTGGCTGCCATCAACCTCCTCAGGTTGAACCAGTGGGAAGGAAGGAGGCTCCAGGCCATCTCTCCACCAAGGCCTGCTGCTCGCCCCCGAGGGGCCCCCCTGAGCCAACCCCTTAAAATCCAGCGCCTGTGACAAGGAAGCAGGTGCTCCTGCCCTGTGTCCCTCTTGGAGGCCAAGAAGTATTTTTCTACATCATTGACATATTTGCTTTTCCCTCAATTAAATTGCTGTAAGAGAGGGTGTGGGTTAAAGCCATCTGAGCCATTTTTATTCAGCTAAATTACACTGGATGGCTCATTTAATGAACTCTAATGAAGCCAAAATGCTTTCTCTAATCAAATCTCAAGTGACGTGACTGGTGTCTTGACCTTAGATCAGGAGGCTGCAGGCAGCTTTTCCACAAGGCCCTGGGCTGAGCTAAACCAGGGTTTCCCAGAGAATGTTCCTAGGAATCTGAGATCTGCCGTATATTAATGGGTATGACAAGGGAAAAAGTTTCATGTTGCTTGAAAAATGTGGTACTAAATAAAATTAAACAGGCTTATTTACTGCAGAACTTCTCAGAGCCTTTACTAAGTGAAGGATCTGACCCATTGAATCTCTCAAGCTTATTGGCTCACAGAACCTCCACCATGGAATTCTAGCAAAAATATCACCCCACATAATATACTTAGAGAAATGATCATGGTGATAAGAAGTATATATTTGGTCCTTATCCACGGTTCATGGCTCACAGCACCCAAAACCCTTGGAATTTCTTGAAGGATAAGAACAACAGGACCACCCTTTCTTATAACACTCGGTGTCCTGTCCTCAGTTCCTAAAATTGCTTCGGAGGATAAAGTGACTTTCGGAAATCCCCTAAAGATGGGGGTCTGGTTGTCAGGGGAACCAACCATGAATAGAGGGTTGGGACCTTTCATTCCCACCCCTCGATTTACTTGGAGGGGAAAGGAAATCAACCACCAATGGACAATGATTTAATCAATTGTGCCTAGCCAATGAAGCCCCCATAAAGCCCCAAAAGGACAGGGGTTGGGGAACCAGAACACTTCCCTTCGTGTCAGGCCCCAAACTCCACGGGAACAGAGGCTCTTTTGTTCAAGACCTTGCCCTTTGTATCTGTTCATCTGGTTGTTGATTTGTATCCTTTAATATCTTTGTAATACACCAGTAATCTAGTGAGTAAATGAGTTTCCTGAGTTCTGTGAGCCACTCTAGCAAACTGATCGAACCCAAGGAGGGGGTCATGGAACCTCTGATTTATAGCTGGTTGGTCAGAAGCCCAGGTGACAACCTGAGCTGCGATTAGCACCTGTAGTAGAGGGTGGTCTTGTGGGACTGAGCCCTTAACCTGCAGAGTCTGATGCTATCTCTGGGTAGATAATGTCAAAATTGAGTTGAATTGTGAGACACCCAGCTGGTGTCCCAGAACTGCTTGGTGGTGTGGGGAAAAAACTCACGTTGGAATTGTGTGCAGCTTCATTCATCGTTGGGTGCCAAGGTCAGTAAGCTATGGCCTGTGGGCCAGCACTCTGTTTTAGTAAATACAGTTTTATTATAAGACAGCCACGTCCATTTATTTACACGTTGTCTAAATCTATGGCCCAGGTGGAATAACAGTCCTCCAAAATGTCCACGGCCTCATCCCTAGAATCTGTGAATATGTCAACTTCTATGGCAAAAGGGACTTTGCAGATGTGATTAACAGTATGGATCTTGAGATGAGGAAATCATCCTTAATTATCCTGTGGCCCCAGAGTAATCACAGGGGTCCTTAAACATGGAAAAGGGAGGCGGAGAGGTCAGAGAGAGACACAGAAGAAAGCACAGAGGCAAAGAGGGTCAAAAGCCAAGAAATGCACATGACCTCTAGCAGCTGGAAGATGCGGTGCCACGGATTCTCCCCTGGAGCCTCCAGAAGGGAACCCAGCCCTGACAACACCTTGATTTTAGCCCAGTGAGACCCATGTGGGACCTCTAACCCACAGAGTGTAAGACACGCAATTTGTGTTTTTAAACCACAAAGTCTATGGTAATGTGTTACAGCAGCAGTAGAAAACAAATACAAGTCACTTTTGCACTAAAGCAGCAGAGTTGAGCAGTTGTGACAGAGACCAAATGGCCCACAAAGCCTGAAATATTTAGTATGTGGCCCTTTACGAAAAGTATGCCAATCCCTGAGCTAGACCAGCACTCGCCAATAACGCAAGCCACACATACTTTTTAAAACTTTCTAGTAGTCACATTTTAATAAGTGAAAAGAAAAAGGTGAAATTCGTTGTGTTCATATATTTTACTTAACCCCATCTATACAAAATACCATCAGTTCATGTGATCAATATAAAAAAATACTAATGAGCTATTTCATATTCTTTTTTCTTTTTTGTATTGTGTCTTTGAAATCCATGTGTATTTTACATTCACAGAACTTCTCGGTTTGGACCGGCCACATATCAAGTGCTCCACAGCCATGGGTGGCCAAGCCTACTATATTGGAAGGTACAGGCCTAGAGCATCCATAAAAGCCAGGCATTGATGAGGTCCTCAGTGGAGAGGAGCAGCCAACAGGTGGAGAAATATAACTGTAAGTTCACCAAGGTCATCAGGTGTCTCTTCCCCAGATGCCAATCTGTCCCACAATCAAGCAGTCACATAGCTTCTTGTACGGAAAGAACTCACTCCGGTTGTCCTCAAGTACACGGCAACATCCCTGGGTGACTACCAGTGTCCTCTCGGGCTGGAGAAGCTCAAGACAGGAAGGGAAAGAGGGGACAGGACTTGCCACGTGCTGGGGGGCAGGGGGGTGGAGAAGGACACATGGGAGACCAGACTTGGGCACAGATTACTGGACTGTTAGAATGTTTGGCCCACCTAATCAGGTCCAGACTCCACGTTGAAGTTCAAATCTTTTCAGACGATGACCTCAACCTCCTGTTCCCATATACTCTCTCACCACCCAAGTCCCTCCCCCATCCTTCATCCCCTCCCCATAACCAACCCTAAAGACCAACCACGAACAGAAGGGTATCACCCAGCGGGCTGCCTGTACCCTTGGAGCTTCCTGGCACTCCTCTCTCTCTCCTGGCACTGCCCCGTGCTTTCGACACCTTTTGTGTTCTTGTTCCCCAGCTTCAGGTACATTTAAGTGGTTCTCTCTATGAATGGCCAGTGCCACGCACTCTGAAACCTTTCTTCCCTCCTCCTTCTCCCACTGCATTCTTTCTGGGCCTTGAGCACAGCCCACATCTCAGACTGCCACCTTTGAATGGCAGCTGTGCATGTGTCAGCCTCCCCTATCAGACTGCTTTTCTTGAAGGCAACCATTTCTTTTCAGTGTGATAACCTTGATAGCACCTGGAATCCTGTAAGTGAGTGCTCAGTAAATGTGCAGCAAGTTCACCTGAAAATTCCCACAAAACTTCTGTATCACATGGGTCTGGAGGCCAGTCCTACCACTGCCACTTCCATGCTTTGTGACCCTGGGTAAGTTCCTTAACCTCTCTGTGCCTCAGTCCTTGGAGTTGTGGTGAGAATTAAATGGGGTATGGCAAACGGGGTGCAGAAAGCAGGTGGTACAAGGCCTGGCCCTCAATGAACACAATCTATCATCATTCATGGATGGCGTCTCTCCCCTTATCTGCTCATCTCCAGACACCAAAGCTGCAACAGGCCAAGCCCATTAAAACAAATACCAGAGGCCCAGGCAATGCCCCCTAATTCAACACTGACAAAATCTCAGTTCAACAAAATAATATGGAAACCCATTTTAATGAGAGAAATGCTGGTGTCTATGCCCCTGCCCGTCACAGCCCACCCTTCACATGCTTGGGCAGAGCCCAAAGGCCCCACAGGTCCAGGGAAGAAGCAGCCCTCACCCCGAGGCCTGAGAGTCAGAGGTTTGGTCAGAGATCAACCTGCATCTGGGTATTCGCCAGGCCACAAACCCCAGAAAAGGCCTTAAAGTTAACTTTGTTCCTTCACTCGCCTGCTTCATACCAGACCTTGAGTGTTATTGAGATTATTCTGGGGGTTTTGTTCCCTGGGAGTTTCTTTTCAGACAAATTAACCGAAAGCTAATTGCCCTGAAGCACACAAGCTGTCTCTGGAGCCCCAGAAGGGCACAGCCTGGCAGACACGGGCGTTCCCAGCAGTGGCCACTCAGGGGCAGAGTGAGCCAGCCTGGCTCGGGGAGCCTACCGCCTCGGGAGAAGCTCTGGTACATGAAGGATGACGTGGTGATGGGACCAAAGCCTCACACTCATTTTTTACTCCAGAGCTGTCGTGACAAGAGGAAAACAAAGATGCAGAGACCATCTGTGAGAGCATCCGTGGGAAAATTGAGAAACCACAATGACAGTCTGCCGTCTGTATCCGCGGGTTCCGCATCCTCGAATTCAACTAACCGTGGATAGAATCCGCAGTTGGTTGAATCGGTGGATGCAGAACCCGCACATACGGAGGGCAGACAGTACTACGCCATTTCATATAAAGGACTTGAGCATCCTTGGATTTTGGTATCTGGCGGGAGTCCTGGAACCAATCCCCCCAGATGATACCAAAGGACGACCCTACTGACTAAAAGTAATGGGGGGAAAATTGAGGGAAGAGGGAACCAGAGGTGAGCCTGGTGCAGGCCACACACAGGCAACTGCCTAGGGTGCTGTCAGGACCTGGGAAACCTGAGTCCAGGGAAGGCAGGTGGGGAGGGAGACGGGCAGGAGTGCCATGCTGCTCTTCAAGATACAGAAAGCGTAATCCTGCTAATTACCTGTCTGCCAGGCCAGGCACCTGTCCTCATTCTGAGATCTACTCTTGGGATTCAAGGAAAATCTATGGCTCTCTTAAAAACGACCAAACTCTGAGCAGAAAGTTGCCTCGGGCCTTTTTATAAAGAAATCTGATTAGGCCGACATTGCATCCCAACCCTCCTTCAAGATGAGTGGTTGAAGAAACACAGGCCAAGTGTGGATTTGAGAACAGCATCACAGAGAGGTTCTCCAACTCTGGGTATCAGAATCACGCGGAGGCTTGTAAACCCGACTGCCAGGCTCCACCTCCCTCCAGAGTTTCTGATTCAGTAGGTCTGGCCTAGAATTTGCATTTCTAGGCAGTTCCCAGGGGATGCTGATGTTGTTGGTTTGGGAACCCTACTTCAAGAACCACAGATCTAGTGAAATCTAGTAAATGAGTTTACTTTGGTTCCTATCAAATCCTTCTGTCCTAAAAGGTTGCACGATCCTACATATATAAGAGAATAAAGCAGTCACGTGTCCAGATGTAAAGAGGCACTCTGTCAGGAGTTAAGGCATTCCTACAAGGGCTCCTGGGAACAAATGTCATTATTCATAGCTAGGAAGGGGACTTAGCAATCCCCGCCTGAAACTTGGTGGAGGATCGGCAATGGGAAGGTACCACCAGGAAGTCTGGGGAAGGGCTGTCACCACACTGGAAATTGACTAAAATGAACAAACTGGGCCCTGGCTGCCCAAAGTGCCTCCTGGATTTGCAGGATGAATCTGTCTGCTTCCCTCACCCCACCCCACCCGGCCCCTCCTCAGCAGGATTTCTGAGTGTAGGATGCAGGGTTACCACCTGGAGACTGTTTTAGGGAAACCCGTGGGGGGGTCCCTCCAGGAAGGGGGCCCTTTGGAACTCCGCGTCTGGAGGGCCGGAGGATGAAGGAGGGTTAGGAATCTGAGAAAGGGAGAGGCAGCAAGGCAAGTCCAGGCTGCCGTGGGGGAAACGGACCTGTGGAAAGGGAGCAGCGGAAAAGCGAGGGAGATAGTAAGACCAGGGCTCCAAACCGATGAGTGTGATCAAAGGCTGGGGCCGGGGAGCCTGGCGAGTGGAGGGGTCACCCAGGCAAGGGCAGAGAGGGCGGTGCTGGGCATGGAGAAGGAGGAGGCACATGGCAACAGCAGGCCAGGACCACGCTCCGGGAGAAACGACGGTGCCCAGCCCTCCCGACAAAGGCCACACTCCTGGCTGCCCGCGGAGGGGTCCCCACGAGAAGCTTGGAGCACAGTGTCCTCAGCTAGGGCCAAAAGGTTAACTGAGGCCTCTCTCTGGAGTAGCCAGGGCGGAACACAGCCGACTTCGCTGACAGTGGCCTGAGGGCTTTGGGTGCCTTTGAAACGGAGCAGCTCAGGCCTCCCTGGCCCTCCCCTTTCTCAGACCAGAGTCTGCAGGGATAAAGAGCCGTAGCTGGACGCTGCCTGCCTCCCTCCTGGCAGAGGCCAGGAGGACACATGAATGCCACTGGCACTCGGGGCCTTCTCCTCCGCCCCGACTGGCCAGGAGGCTCAGACACGGAGATCACGTGAGGAACTGGGTAACAGTTGAATTTTTAAGGAGTGCATGGGCTGCTGATCTAGTGCAGGAAGAGCCCGGTCAGGCCATGTGATGGAGAACCTAATCACATCCCCGCTGTACTGCTCTGCGAAGCCGCATTGTGCCGGGCAGGGAGAGATTTTCAAAGTGTGGTCCCCAACCAGCAGTATCAGTATCACTGGGGACTTGTTAGAAATGCACATTCTCAGGACCCCCACCTCAGACCTGCTGAGTCAGATGCTCTTGGGGTGGGCCCAGCATCCTGTGCTGTATCAAGCCCTCCAGGGAATGCTGACTCAGGCTCGAGTGTGAGAACCACTGGTGTAGGGATAAACAGCCCGGACTCTGGGGCCAGACAGACAGGCTAGACGCTTGGCTCTGGTACCCCTGAACTGGGTGACCCTCCCTGAAAAAGTTACTGAACCTCTCTGGGTCTCAGTCTCTGCATGCTGACCACAGAAGTCATAAGCAGAAGGCTTAAAGAGCAGCTTGGAGGATTAAGATGAATTCATACATGTGCCCAAAACAAGTTCTTGGCACAGAGTAGGTACTCAGTGCTTGGCTGGGGTGGCTGAGGTATTGCAGGCGGTAGTAACGATAGGAGCTCACACGCCCAGTGGTCCTTGCTCTGGGCCTGCGCTCTTTGAAGGTTTTGCACATGAGCCCAATTAAACACTGCAGCAACCCCCACCAGCCATGTGCTACCACCATCGTCGTCATCATCAAATCATCAGCATCCTTGTCCTCGTCTCCACTTTACAGAGGGGAGATCACAGAACAAGGAGGTTAGATAGCTTGCCCTGGGTGAGCAGCTGCTGCCTGGGGGAACCAGGAATTGAACCCCAGCAGCTTGGCTGCAGAGTCTGTGTTCTTTACCACCTGCCAGTAACAGCAGGAGGAGCTGTGTTACTGGGGTTTCCACCTCCTGTGCTCCCAACATCTCCTACCTGTCACCACCCCTAGGACAGGATCCTACCGTTCCTAAGCAGAATTTGAAAAACCCTCCCCGCCCCGTATCTGGGAGGACTTGACATCTTGGTCTCTGAAAAACGAACTCGAGTGCAATTTCCCATTGTGTCCCCTGAGCTAACTGAGACTATGTGTGAAAGCCATAGAGGATGGAGAGCCATCTGCTAGCACCAGGGAAAAGCATGGAGAACCGTCAACCAGAGCTGACCTTTGTATTCCCCCTTCAGGGGCAGCCCAGAGCCCAGGCAGGGAGGGGTCTGGTAGAGTCATACACACGATAACATGCCCAGGCTTGGAGCACCTTGGAGCCCATCTCCAGGAGAGGCGTGGGCAGGAGATCTGAGCTGGAACAAACATGAGCTGCCAATGAGTCTAGCACAGGTCAGCCTTTCAATGTGACTGCATAGTGCTGGGGGGCTGACAGGGTTCAGGGGCTGGATGCATTCTGACCCACAAGCATTGCTTCCCACTTCTGCTCTGCCCTCAAGCTGCTGAGGAATTCCCTCTGCATACATCAGATTTTAGAGACAGCAAGCAAAATGGAAGCTCAGTAAAGAACTAACAGGGCTCCAGTCTCATATCAAATGCTTGTATCTGTAATGAACCAGCAGCACCTGCGACTAAGACTCTCCCACAACAACCCAAGTCTCCTCTCCCAGATGCTTGAAGCACCAGCATCCTAGCAAACAAGGATAGAAGGCTTCTAGAAGGTCCCATCTTTGCTCAGCCGCTTTCTAGCTATATAACTCTTGGATGGCTCACTTCACCACACTGAGCTCTGAAATGGGAGCAAAACCTCTACCACATTAGATGGTGAGAATTAAATTAAATAATACGTACAGACACTCCTTGCAGTGCCCAGCGTATGCAGTTCCTCAATGGAAATGGGCTATTACTACTCGTAGAGACTCACAAAGACAAAAGCTGATGACATGACACCTCTGAAGCTACTGAGAGCAAAGTGGGGGTCCATCAGGTGAGGGAGGGATGAAGGGTGCAGCCCACGCTCAAGTTCCCAAATCCTTGGCAGAAAACAGGCACATGGAGGGAACCATCTCTGCAGGAGCAGCAAAACCAGAAAACTCGCACCCAACAACGCGCTCAGCAGACGCTGCTAAATGGTTTCCAATTAATTAACTGATTACATGATAGAACAGAAGGGGATTCAAAAGAGTGCTGTTGACCTTTAAGAATAATTAATATCAGGATAGCAAACCCATCCAAGGAAAATAATGAGGAACATTTTAATATTACATTCAAAAGCTCTGGATGGGGAGGCAGATGGGCCTTATCTAAGCAACGCCCCAGCTCCCTCCTGCTCTGGCTTCCTGTCTACCCACCACCTCCCCGCCAGCCTCTTCCTCTGGATCCTGAGACCTCCAGGCAGCCCAGGGAGACCTCTGGACCTCCCACCTCTGCACAGGGACAGTGGCTGCCCTGGTCCAGCCCTGTGGCCACTCTGTTTGCCCGGCAACAATAGCAGAGGAAGGAGGGCAGGGTGAAAGCTACCTCACATCACCATATGGGAGGGAGGATGCTGGAAGGGGCACATCAGTACCCTCTTCACAGTCTACTTGAGGATCTGGAAGCCTCTCTCCCTACCTAGTGCACTGCCAGGGTCAGCAGCTAGCAAGCCTCCAGCCTCCCATCTCACACCATAATTCCCCCGTCGCAGCCCTGATGGATTAGATGATATTCTATCTGATAGCACACAGTCCATACGGTCTGTGAGGTCGAGGGCCCACTGTCTTACTCACAATTCTATTCCCAGCATCTGGAATAAGCTCTCTGCCCTGGACAGCCTTCCTTGACATCTGGCTTCTCCCAGAATGCCTGGCAAACTCCTCCTCATCTTCCATGACTCCCTGAAATATCTCTCCTCTAAGAAGCTTTCCTAACCACTACCTCCAGACGACTGGTTTCCCCACGCACAGGCTCCCAGAGTATTCTGTCCTTCCCTTTACTTTAGCACTTGTCATAGCGTCAAATAACGTGTCTGTTAACAGTCTGGCTTCCTTTTAGACAGTGGGCATCCTTAGAGTAAAATCGTGGTTTTCCTCTGTCTCTTTGTGTCCCTGATACAAGCAGAATACCTGGTATATACCTGGTAGGTGCTCAGTAAATACTTGCTGAATGAACCCAAGGATAAGTGGAAGTCATTTGGCTAAAAGGAGGCAAAACCCACAAAACCTTCACTTTCCCTTAAATATCTGCATGGATACAAGATTAATTCATTCAATAAGTACTGATGACAGGCGACCACATGGCCAGGTGTGCCCAAACAGTCCCAGTTCATATCTGTGGTCCCAGAATCCCATCTAGTTAGTTCCTCTTTTGCTCTCAGAGCATTCCAGTTTGGACAATAATTTTAATGAATTCCTACTATGTGCCACGCCCTCTTCTAGGTGTTGGTTTACAGCACAGAACAAAAGAGATGAGCGAACTCTCTAAACAAAATGAGTTTTAGTCTCATCCCAGCTTTTACTCTATTAAAAGGCAAACGCCACCCCCTCCCATCATTCAACACATACTGATTTAGTACCTAGCCTATGCCAGGCAATGCTAGTCACTGGTGCATGGGGTGAACAAGACACGTTCCTCCATGGAAACCTCTTCATTGACCACATTTCCGGAAGAATTTGGGGAAGGGGACCTGTCCGAAAAGATTTGCTTGTGGCTCAGAATTTGAATTTTTTCCACTGCCTAAAACCTTTTCTGGTCCTATGGGGTGGTGAGATGCAGTCAGCCTAGCCACGGTCCCCGTGTCCATGCACATCAGCTGGCCCAGGTCGGGTGCCCTTGCATAAAATATCTTGTTTCTTCTAATCCTTAGAAAGGGCAAGTCAGAGGGTATTCTCAAGAAAGCCCAGAGCTGCAGATACATGAGACCCAGAACCCCGTGACCCCGAAGCTACCCAGCCTCACTCCTGATCCCCCTCCTCATTCCCCAGGTTCTCATCTGTCTTCACACAGACCTCTCCCATCCCCACTGATTCTAAATCATTGCAAAGTTCAGGAACCTACAGCTCTCTCTATTTCCAAAGCTCATGTGGCTTTCCTTCTACTAAAATTCTCCGGGTCTCCACTCTCCCTCCTCCTCGGTTTCAGAAGCACTGGCCTCGTCTCTCACCTTGTGCGATTACCTATTACAGCTACATCCTCTCTGCTGAGCTACAGCCGTAGGAAGAGGCCAGCTGCCCCCACCCAGCCACCCCACCCCCATCTTGGTCTCATTGCCAGTATCAGCTGAAAACATATCTTTTCTCCTTTTAATTAGACTTCTCTGCTTGCTCACTCTCTGTTATTGGCCTCCTGACTCAGGGCTTTAATTTATTCACCAAACAATGTCATTACACCACTGTTTTCTGTAATTTATACCATGCACAGTCTTTTGGTCTCTATTGTCCAATTCTGCAAAATGTTTGAGAAAAGCAGCGTTCGTTCCTATTCCCCATGGCCTCCCTCCTGCAGAGACCTGGCCGAGTCCATGGGGACTTCTATGGAAGGAAGAGATGAGACAAGAACTCTTATCTCACTTGAATTTATGGAACCCAGAACTGCCCCTCACTCCACTTGGTTTCACGTAGAGTGGAACAGCCTCCAAGGAGCTGTTTCTTCACCTTCCCCCAGGCTGCATGAGGATGGAATCTCAATTGGGAAGGGAGGGCATTTGCCTATAGAGACGAGGCACTTTAAATTGAGACTTAGAGAAATGAGAGAGAGAGAGAGAAACAGAGGGAAAGAGCACATGGTGCCTGGGCCTGACAAAGGCTGGCACTCCCAGGGGTGACCATCCACACTAGCATTTGTGAACTGTGTTTCTGCTGATAGCTCTTTTCACAAAGCGGAAAACGTAGTTTGCACTTTGATCACAATCACTGTTAGTTAAATGAAAGCATGCAGGTATATTTCACCGAAGGGTCTGAATTTAACAAATCTTGCATTGATCAGGGTGCCAAACTCAACTAATTCTTTCTTATCCCAGCACTACTATGGCTGACCTCAGCTTAATTTAAACTACGAGCTTTAAAGACAAGTGCAAACAATTTATTAACTTGCTAATCATCTTTCCCTGCTATGGGAATTTTTCCAGAATCATTAACAATAATCATGTCAATAAACTAAAGAAAATTGGGATACAGAAATAATTTTCTGAGAAATAGAAATAATAGGTAACATTTATTGAGTGCTTGATAGGAACTAATACTAAAGATATTAGATATTAAAGATGTTAGTCCATTGAATCTTCCCCAAAACCTTTTATGGTCCACGTTATTGTTATGATTCGTTCTCATTTTACAGATTAAAAAAATCCATGGCTTAGAAGTTAGGTAGCTAGTTCAAGGTCACAAAGCTGGTAATGTTAAAATAGCACCTGAATCACTGTTTCTGATTCCAGCATCCATGCCTGTAACACACTACCATAGTGTGCACCTGTGTGTGTTGTATGAGTTGTGCAGATCCACACACTCATCAGCCGGAAGTTGTCCTGCTCTCCAGGTGGGACTTTGTTTTGTATATTCAGGTGAAAGCCTTCCAAGAATGAAGAAGGCACATCATCTCCAAGGACAAACCCACCAGCACCGTAACTCAGCCTGCTCTTCTGTTTCTCCCACAGTTTGTCCCCCCTGACTATTCCTCTGAGAAAGCACATGACAAATGCACTTGCTCAGGGCCCCCATTCAACAGAAACAGAACAGTCTTGGCTAAAGGGATTGAGCACAGCAATCCTGGACCACAGACCCTGGGGGCTCTGCCCTGGAGGAAAGAGCCCCACTCCAGCTTCCCATTCCCTTCCCAACTTCATGGTCATAGATGATGCCCCGGTTGAGGGCAACCCAGTCATAAATCACTGTGCCCTCTGTATGGGGCCTGGGAGGGGAGGAGGCTGGAGGAGCAGGCCTTTCTCACATCCCCTCCCGTTTACATCTGGATCCCACTGGGCAGGACGGCTGAGAGCAGGCCACCTGTCCACCACATATACTGAGCTCTTCCTGAGTGCCACGTGGCTCTTAAGGACACAGGTCAGCGGCTGTGATGGTGCTAGAGAGAAGATAAGGGGGAAGCCAGGGACCGGGAGCTTCTCTCTGGAGAGCTGTTCACAGCCCATGTACCCAAGAGGGCTCCCTGGGCTCTGGCCATGGTGCTGAATCCCCAGGGAGTGGCACATGGAGGTTGAGAACATGGTAAACAAAAAGAGTGGTTGTGAGATACCAGTTTCTCTGACAAGAAGAAACAATCTTCCTATGTTCTTTTTGGGAAAGTTGGGCTCCTGACCACCCTCAGATAGATGACCTGGCCTTTGCACCATGATACAACAAAAAGAACATGAGCTCAGAAGCAATTTATAGATATAAGTCCATATCTTTAGCTATGTGACCTTGGACAAGATACATAACCTCTCTGAGCCCTAGAGTTCTCATTTTTGAAACAGGAAGAATATTACTTATTTGAGCAGGATTACTGTTGGAAGAGTGCCTAGTAGAGAGTTTAGCACGATAAATATTTCTTCTCTTTTTCTCTTGGCTTTGTTCCCTGTTTGCTTGTAAATGCACACACACACACACACACACACACACACACAAACTATGAGTTTTCTCCCTCTTCCTATATAATGTTGTATGTCTTCCTTCAAAGACATATTTAAGACCCATGTCCTTCTTGAATCCTTCCCCAGCATCCCTGGGACACAAGAATCTCTCTGCCTGGTATGTTCAGCACCAAACAGCAGATGTTAGCATTTTGGCATCTCTAGCCTAAGAAAGCTAATTTTATCTTCCCAACTAGATTGAACATTTCAACTGTCCCTGGACCAAGTCCTGTCTTAGTATCTCCATTCCTCCTCCCTCCCCCAAGTCACAGCACTGACCACAGGGAGACATTTCCAGAGCACCTGTCACCTGCATTTAACCTGTTACCTGCATTTAACCTGTTACCTGCATTTAACAAGGCCTTTCATAGCATCATCCATACAATCATCTAATATAGATTGTTAACCTATATGTTAACCTATATGTTAACCTATATGTTTTCAAACTACTTTGGAGTTAGTTTCTGGCAATGATCCAACTACTATCATATTGCCAGTAAAACCAGTGTAGGTATGTATTTCCCATGTCACAGGAAAGGAAACTAGAAGAAAGAGCAGGTGGTGATGAATCTATGGTAAGTTTCAGAGCAGCATCAAGACCCCAAGGTCCGGAAACCAGGTGAGTCCCCACCCGGGGGTCAGCGTTGACTTAGGAAACAGCCCAGTGTAGCAGGAAAGACAGAGAGCTTGGAGTCAGACCCGGGTCCTGATCCACACTTCACTGCTTCTAGCTATGTGGCCTTGGGTAATCCACTCTCTGTTTCCTCAGCAATAAAATGAGGATGACAGTAATTGCTACTTCACCTTAACACTGCATGTTAAATGAGATGGTACTTTTGAGAAGTGGTTTATAAAGCCCTGTAGCCAAGTTGGTTATGAGAGCATACTATTCAAGGAATTGGGCAGTAGTCATAAGAGGAAACATGTCGTTGGGCCTCTCATAACAGTAAACCGTGCACAACAGTGACAGCCCTTTTCTATGTCCACCTTCAGGGCCCCACAAAGACAGATCCAACTCATTTCACAGATACTTGGGGAGACCTGTTAGGTGCCTAGCATGTTCTAGGTACATCAGTGAAAGTGTGGGTCCAGGACAACAGACATAAACTCCATAAAATTCTGGTATGATCTAGAGCTATAGCAAAGAAAAGACCTAGTATCTGGAAAGAACTTGCTATATGACAGGACTTCAAATGCATGACCTCATCCAAGTCCCAAGACCAGCCTATGATGGAGATGATTTTATCGCCAGAGAAAGAATCAGCTCAAAGAGATTAGATGAACTTGACCAAAGTCTTGTAGCTGGTCAGCAGTCAAGCTGGGAATGGAGCCCAGTTACGAATGACTCCAATCCTCGTGTCCTCAACACAACATTACCCTCTTCTCAAGGCTTAACACAAATGGGGATGGGGGACGTGGTCAAGAAAATCTTAGCACAGCCCCATGCCTTTTGAAATCACTTAAGAAATGCTGTCGGGCTTCCCTGGTGGCGCAGTGGTTAAGAATCCGCCTGCCAATGCAGGGACACAGGTTTGAGCCCTGGTCCGGGAAGATTCCACATGCCACGGAACAACTAAGCCCATGCACGACAACTACTGAGCCTGCGCTCTAGAGCCCGTGAGCCACAACTACTGAGCCTGCGTGCCACGACTACTGAAGCCCGCGTGCCTAGAGCCCGAGCTCTGCAACAAGAGAAGCCACTGCCATGAGAAGCCCACGCACTGCAGTGAAGAGTAGCCCCCGCTCGCCACAACCAGAGAAAAAAGCCCACGCACAGCAATGAAGACCCAATGCAGGCAGGCAGGCAGGCAGGCAGGCAGGCAGGCAGGAAGGAAGGAAGAAAGAAAGAAAGAAAGAAAGGAAAGAAATGCTGTTGATGATCTTTAAAAAGACTGGGCTCGCAAGTATGCCCAGTCATAGCCGGGGGGGCGAGGCTTTCCAGAGATTGCTGAGGTCCCAGCAGAGACCTGCATCAATGAGAGAGACAGAGGGGAAAAGGAGTAAGGAAGGATGGGAGGAGAGGGAAAGAGTAGAAACAGAGAAGGCTGCTGGGGAATGCAATTGTTAATATTCTAAATGGAGTTCTGAATGCTTAAGCTTTATTTAAGAACATGCCTGGCTGTGTAATTACAAGGCCTTAAGTTGTTTTCTTTTCCTCACAATAAATAAGGAGCACACAGTTGCTCTTTGCAAACACTGCCCTTGCTGGCATCGGCAGAGGCTCCTGATCGCAGACAGACAGCTGGCACTCAGAAGGGCAGCCCCACTGCCACCTGGAAGGGATAAGCTACCTGCCCCCTGGGCCACAGCCAGGCTCTCCAGGTATGGAAAAGGATGAGGAACTAAGGTGCCCTTTCATTCTTGGAGGAAAACACTGGGGTGGCTGGGTGGGTGAGTGAGGTCAGCCCCTTATTTCCCCTGTGCAGCAGGCATTTCTGGGGAAAACTGGCTCTGAGCGGCACGGACACGGTATGGAACCAAACTCAATGAGCATCAGGGGAGGTTGTCCAACCTCTTAAAGGCAGAAGCCTACTTTCTATTGCCCTGAAGGCCTTTGGGCTTCGGATCTACCCAATGAGAAAAAGGAAACAAACGACCGTGCAGCTCTTCCATCGAGTCACCCGTTCATTCATCCACTGATGTGTCTGCCACGTGCCAGCACTTGCCAAGTACTGGGTACTGGGTGGCAGAAGAGAGAGGCAGGATGCCTGTCTTCAGGGAGCTTTCAGCCCAGCAGGGACAACAAACATCACATAATTGAAAGATAATTATTAAATGCAAACGTACATTTTGTGAGACAGGTGCCATGGAAGAAAAAGAACAGGGACCTAAGAAGAGTGATGGGAACAGCATCTGTGGCGGCGGTTGGTGGGGGGTCACAGAAAGCTTTCAACCGATCCTTGGGCTGAAACTGGAAGGAGGGGTAGGCAGTAACTAAAGAGCCTGGGGGTGGGATGAAAGCCTTCCACCCCGAGGGATCAGCACAGGCAAAGGCCGTGAAGGGTGGCAGTGTGGCACGATGGAGGCTTGGAGGGAAGTGCAGTGCAGCGGGAGCAGGGAGCAGAAGAGGTGGCGTGGGAGATGTTGGTGGAGAGCCCTTGGGACAGGTCCCGAGGCTGGTCCCAGGCCTGTACCGCGCTGTCCCACCCAGGTCTCTGTCCCGGCTGCATGCTCACCTGGTAGACTGAGGGAATCTCGCTCTTAGCCCAGGAGCATCAGAGGCACGTTCATGAGGATCCGATTGAAATATTTAAACAATCTGGGATGAGATTAAGAATGACAGCTCTGGGGAGACCTCTTGGGACACTGGTGTATAAAAGAGACGGGGCTCTGGGCAGGGAATCACGAAGCCCTCCCTCTGGAAGGAGGTGAGGAGGCATCAGACACCTACTGCCTGGCAGCAAATGGGGCACACAGGGCGGGGCAGGGGTGGGGGGGTCTGTCCTGCAGCCCTGGCTTCCCCTCCTCTTCTGGCTCACCCTGACGTGAACAACTCCCCAGAGCTCTGCTGCCTTAGCGACAGAGGTCCTAGATCAGAGGACCACCCTGGGAGACAGGAGAGCTGGAAGCAAGATTCTAACCTTTTAGTACTGCCTACTTAAGGCCCAGAAGGCAAGATGATGGCGGGAGTCATGCTGTGAGCCTGATTTCAGGTTCAGTGGGGGCCTGTGGTCCCTCAAGCACATCATACTTCCTCTTTCACTGCCAAGCCTCTGGACGTACAGAACGAAGTTCCCTCTACCTGGAATAGTCTTCGCCCTATACCCCACCACCCAGCCCCCCACCAAGCTCTTTCAGCTGCTGACTCCCACCTACCCTCAGGTTTCAGGTTTCTGTCATCACCCCAGGGGGCCTTCCCTGCTACAATTGCCCCCCCCCCACAAAGATGCAACACCTGCCTTTGCCAAATGCTCCTCAGGAGCCCTCAGTCCCCATCACACTGAAGAGTAACTGCCTCTACCCTTTGCCTCTCTCTCTCTCACCCCCAGAAGCCAAAGACCTAAGTGTAAGTTACCTTGGCAGCTTTGCCTGGGACACAGTAGGACCTCAACAGACGTATCTGGTGGGAATTAATAAATGCATGTCTTGGGAAAATGCTACATAACCCTGTGGGAGTGGACTTCAAGGGACTCTAAGACACAAAACATCAGTGGTTAAATGCCAGGCTCAGGGTTGCTTGTCTTGGGATGAGGCTGATGTCATCTGCATCAGCAACATTCTTTACAAAATCCTTATTACGTGATCACCAAACCAAGTCAGAGTTCCTTTTTTGCCTCCATTTTTAGCTAAACCCAAGAGGATAAAGTGTTTTGGTCATGTTTTCCCAGACTTTGGTATTTGGGTGAGGTCCCTTCACCACATCCCATGGCAGCATCTGCTCGTGGTCCCAAGCTCCCAGGAGGTTGGCAAGGAGACGACAACCCAGTATCGTCTGTCCAAACCCAGGAAATCAATTACAGACACAACGTCCCCGTGAATATCCTGTCAGATGCTCAGGTTCCACTCTCGTCAAAGTCCTTTCTCAACACTATGCACTCAACCCTCACCATAACCCTCTGGGGGGACATGCAGACAGCAGGATTGGACCCATTTTATAGACGAAGACACACGTGTAGAAGAGGAGGTCTCCTGTTTGCTATCTAAAGAGAACAGTTCTGCGCTAGCTCTACTTCCTTGTGGCAATATGTTGACCATGACCAGGGCATGAGGAGCAGCAGAAGGGCCAGACCACCACACCCTCGAAGGCTTGGGCTCTGGGTTCAGGTTCCCATCAGGCCCATCGTAGGGTCCCTGAGGACTCCTGGGGCCTCATCACTCTGTAAAGTCAAATGAGCTGAAATGACCTCCCCAAAGCCCAACCCTGGGTAACTCCAGTTGTTAGCAAAAGCCCCAGCTTAGGCAAGACAGATGCAGCCACATGCAAACAGTCCACCGTCTTGCAGAGAGAAGAAGGTGGCCCTAAAGGGTGCCTTACGCCACAGGCATGGGCAGAGCTCGAAAGAATTCCGCTCCTCTGGCTGAACAAACTAGCCCTGGCTAAATGCAAATAGGATAGCAGTTATTCTGGGCAGAGGCTTCAAAATCACAGATCAAGCCAGAGTCTGAACCACATTAAAGAGATGCAGGTGTAAACTCTGCAGCGGAGACATGAACAGACCCATGGAAACATCTATCAGGGAAAAGGATGGGACACAGGGCTGAAGAAGCAGCAATGGAGACTTAGGATCCAGAGAGTCACATGCTCTAAATCCGGCTCTTACATCGCCCCACGTGCCTGACCCCACGTCACTACCACCCCTTTTTCTGTTTCAATTCCTTTGTTGAGAATGGCAATAGAACACTAATAAAGCCCTCTCCCTGGCAATAACATTATACTAATACATCCTATGAGCTGGCAAGGGTGCATGGCCTTGAGACTGCCCCAGAAGACAGGGGCTGGGGTGGCATCCACTGGCTCCAACCAGCATCTCAACACAACTTGCTAACTCCCTTACCCTTGAGTTTCTGGTTTCCCCACATACTGGGTTAGAATTCCAGAGAAGCCTAAGATCCACCTGTTTAGAGCTTGGGCTTCCAAATGCCTTAAACAAGGACTGAACTTCTGAGCTTCTGTAATAGCTTCCAGGATAAGGACAGACTGTTTACCGAGCACCTACCATGGGCAGCCACTAGGGGACGTGCTGTATGTTCACTCTTTCAATCCTCACAGAAAGGCCCATAGGGTGGGAATTCATTCCCAGTGTCCTGGGAAGGATACTGAGACGTAATTCCTTGGCCGAGAACACAAAGTAAAAGAGTTGGCAAAGCTGGAGATTCAGTGTCACCTCCAAAGTACATGCTGTTTTCACTCATTCATTTACTCCCTCATTCATTCATTCATTTATTCATTGTTCAAACCTGCAATTAATATGAAAGAAGCATGATGTAATAAGACCTAGAGTTTGCACAGCATGGGGGAGAGACATACCTCTCCAAAGTGTATTTCAGGTCTAACCTGGACTCCTCAGGTGGGTTTCAAGGTGAAAGTGGGGAGCAGCCCCTAGTGGCAGCCGGGGACTGCCATGGCTTAGGTCAGGGATAGCACATGGCTTACCCCTGCTCTGGTAGACCCAGTGCCCTTCCAACCCAGAATAGTCACGATGGCTGCATCACCTAGAAGGCCACCCAGAAAAGGCAGAGGCTCCTCAAAACCAAGGCAAGCCCCGAGAGACAAAAGGGTTAACCCAGGAA
The DNA here is from genome assembly GCF_949987535.1 of Balaenoptera acutorostrata. Lineage (NCBI taxonomy): Eukaryota > Metazoa > Chordata > Mammalia > Artiodactyla > Balaenopteridae > Balaenoptera > Balaenoptera acutorostrata. Next base: position 40,059,171 of record NC_080066.1, on the reverse strand, counting down.
TAAAAGAGACTTTCGCAAAGCCATGGAGAAGAAACCAGGAAGAGATACGAGACTGCCAGCCTGCTAAAGCATGAAGAGGGACAAAAATTAATGATTACTCCAAAATAGCCACGAGACTAATCTCATTTTCTAAATCTGTCCTTAACAAGAAAAACGGAGAAGAGAGATGTGGGCAAATGGGAAGTAATGAAGCCTTAGGGGAGGGGGGATGAAAAGAAAAGAAAATCTAGGATAATCAAGGCTGGAAAATACGGGCACATGGTCTAATCCCCAAGGCTAGGAGACACGCAGCCCAGAGGCCAGAGTGTTTACTCAGCATTAGACTGAGTCTTTAAAGGCAAAGCTGATGAAGTTACAGAAAACTCTTAAAGTTCAGTCTGGAGGCTCCTAGAGAATGGAAATACCTGAAATCAGAAAGAACACAACCTTTACATTGAATGTAGGGCTTTGACTACAAAAAATGCAAAATAAATATCACAGACAATGGCCGGCAAGGGAGGTGTGTGGCCATACAGTCTGGGTCACATTGGGTCTGCCCCGGGTGGATCAGAATGTTGTCCACAAAACAAAGTGAACAGGGGCTTCCCTGGTGGCGCAGTGGTTGAGAATCTGCCTGCTAATGCAGGGGACACGGGTTCGAGCCCTGGTCTGGGAAGATCCCACATGCCGCAGAGCAGCTGGGCCCGTGAGCCACAATTACTGAGCCTGCGCGTCTGGAGCCTGTGCTCCGCAACAAGAGAGGCCGCGATAGTGAGAGGCCCGCGCACCGTGATGAAGAGTGGCCCCCACTTGCTGCAACTAGAGAAAGCCCTCGCACAGAAACGAAGACCCAACACAGCCATAAATAAAAAATAATAAATAAATAAATAAATAGATCCTCCAGAAAAAAAAAACACAAAGTGATCAGAAATTATCAAGGAAGACATGAGCAATCCCAGGACCACAGGGAGTCTGGAGGAGAGACACAAATGGAAGAGAAAAAAAAAAGAAACTCAATTTAGGAAGCTTGCCACCTGCCTCACTAGGGCGCAAGGAGCAAATCCTTCCCAGGGTCCCAGAGGGGCAATCACCCAGGAGACTGAGGGTGTGAGTGGGCTGGAAATTGACTTTTTTTTGGAGGCAGCAAATAAATGAGTAGACACTAAGAAATTCCAAGTGGAAAATCTGGAGCTTGGTGAATTCTAGGGTACGAAACACATTTTGGGTTCAATAGGACCAAAAAGGATCCATTTAAAAGACAACAAAGGCCCTGTCTGAAGTCATCAGATGTCACAGGAGCTGGGATATGGGAAGAATGCAGGGATCCAGGCAGAAATAACACCACTCGACTGCACTGGGAGGTATCAGGTGTTGAAGCTGCAAAAGTTGGCACGAAATCACGAGATGGCCGAGCTCGGGCCTCAGAGTTCATATAATCTGGTCCACATCCCCTCCTTTCCCACTCCCATACCTAGATATTGTAATGGGGTCTGCCACCTACAGATATGGTCCTACCTGGGACTGGGGCCAAACACAGCCAGGGCTGGTGACATGGAAAGCAGCCCCATGCTTCCTGGAAATGGGCAGATTGAAAGTCTGGTACTCCTGCAGGCACATAAGTGTGGATTTATCTCCACCTGCTCTGTTCTCTTTGTTGAGCGCTCATACTATGTGACTGCCTGCAAATGGCCCTCTTGAGTGCCAGCCAGTAGGCTAAAGGGCATTCATTGCCTGCTCCCCTAGACCTTGCTGGCAACCACGTGTAAAGAACTTGGTTTCAGGGACTTCCTTAGTAGTCTCCCACAGTCCTTCTGCCAAAATATTCCCCCATTCTGAGAAGTGCTGCTCTGAAGCTTATTGCCTGACCTTCCTCTCCAGCTGGGTTCCAGAGAACTGACACCAGCCCTGGTCGGACCTGAGTTGGCCACGGTCAACAGATGGTAGAGTGGAGTTATGAAGACAGCAGGTTCTGGAGGTCGAGAGGCAGCCCACCTAGGGTTGGCTTCTGTCTCTGCCACTGAGTAGCTGTGTAAATGTAGGCAAGTCACTTAACCTCTCTGTGCCTTTAATTCCCCATCTGTAAAATGGAGACAACGATGGTGGCCACTTGCTGTTATGAACATAAAATGACATATAATGTGCATATAGGCTAATGCCTGGCATATAATCAGTGTTTTCTAGATGTCCTTGGAGCTCACTGCATTGGAATGCCTACCAGGGAAGTAGTGGGGAGGCAACGGCCAAAATAAGCTGAAAACAGCTTTCCTCTGGCCTCGTCTTTGATGGCCTCAGATGCCACTTTTCTTCCAGGAAGAATTTCCCAAAATCCGATGAGGCCAAGTCTGGGCCATTTGGTAACACTACCTCACTTTACAGATGTGGAAACAGATTAAATGGGCTACACAGCTTATCCAGGGTCACAGATAACCCAGAGAAAGAGCAAAGCCATGTGTAAGGTGTGATCATCCAGCACTGTCATAGCCAAATAGTACCTCTCACAACTGACAGCCAATCAGGGCCCGAGCCCCTCCCCACACTCGTGTGGACCCAAAGTTCATCATCTTCTCCCTTCCTGAGTACCACACAGATACTCCACTGCACCTAGTCCTGACTCAAGCTTCCCACATCATTAGATTGCAAAACTCCCACCGCCTTGACACATGGCTCAATTTCCAAGTCCTGCTCCCTTGGAATTCTTCCAGCATTTACCTGCTGGCCAGACTAGATAGCCTGGAACCATGAACATGTGTCTACACAGCTCTGGGAGAAATTCCAAAATAGGAAAAGGGCTGTCCTCATCCCACGGTGAGCAGCAGCCCATCCACCCATCCAAACCCACACCTCCTACAATGCCCAACCCCACGGCCACCTCCTCCATGAAGCCTTCTCGGCTGCTCCACCGCTGATCCATTGTCACACTTACAGGTTAAACCAGTGGCCCCTCCACTGCCTTGTATTGGAAGACTGGAGAAGGTACAGTGCTTCAAAGTTGTGAGCCATCACAGCTTTGTCACAAATAACCCACAAGCCCTAATGAAGAATTGCCACTTGCTTACGATTTTCCTTTCTATACATGTAAATTAGAGAAGGTTCAAAGCCATCCTGCAGTAGCATCCCTCTCACTTGTGCTCTGAGACCCTCTCTTGAGAAGGATTGAAAGGAACAGGATGGCAGCAAAGGCACACCAAGAGTGAGTACAGTATGCACTCCTTGGTAGCCCACCCACCCCATGCACTGATTACAGCCACCGGCGTTCGTGGTTTACCCTTTTCTCTTTTTTTACCACAGCAAAAGTTTATTTCTTTCTCATACTCCATGTCCGCAGAAGGTCAGCTGTGGCTCTGCTCCCATAATCTCCCCAGCGAGACTCAGGCTAATAGAACAGCCTCTGTCTGGAACATTAATATCCTCTGTCCCATGGCAGAAGGCAAAAAGACACGATGGACCACACACAGGCCCTGAAAGCTTCTGCTAAGGAAGGATGTGAGATACAAACACACATACACACATGTACACACACATCAGTTTTATTGATATATAATTCACATATGATACAAGTCACCTGATTAAATGTATGATTCACTGGTTTTTAGTATATTCAGAGTTGTGCAACCCTCACTATAATCCATGTTAGAATGTTTTCTCATCGTCCCCCAAAGAAACCCCATACCAGTATATTCCTGACTTATCTTTACCATACTGGAGATTATAAACTATGAAGGCATTCTTTTATGCCCGTGAGAATATGGCATAATATAAATCTCATTTGTCACATCTGGTATAATAATTTTTAAATGGCTAAGACCTGCTAGGTATAATACCTCACATCCCAGAAACCACACACCTCTCTCTAGGACATCCTTGGAAAGGGTTCTTTAACCCAGGGTCCAAGGGGAGTCTGTAAATCCCTGAAAATGCGTGAGAAATGACGTATGCATGTGTGTATGAGGATTCTTATGGGAAGAAACTCCATAGAATGATCATGGCAGAGCAGAGTCACTCACACACTCAACAAATAGCCAAGGACCACTGACCATGTGACAGGCATTATTCTAGGTGCTAGAGCTACAGCAGTGGCCCCAAGTCCCTGCTCCAAGGACGTTCATTCTAGTGGGGGAGACAGCGTATGAACAAGTAACTGAATGACATACCTTCAGATCATCAAAAGTAATAAGGGCCAAGGAGTATCCCTTCTAATATCCTTTATAATAAACCGATAATGGTTTAAAAAAAAAAAAAAAGTAATAAGGGCCAAGGAAATGATGTAGCAGAGAGTGAAGTGAAGAAAGGCCACTCAGATTGGGAGGCCAGAGAGGCCTTGCTGAGAGAGACATTGGAGGGAATGATGAGAAGGGCCCAGCCCTGCAGAGATCTGGGGCAGGGGATTCATCTGGGTTGGATGGAACAGCAAGCACCAAACCTCCAAGGGGAACGTGAGCTTGGTGTGTTCAAGGGATTGAAAGAAAGGTTCATAGGCTGCCGCAGAGGGCCAGGGAGAAGAGAGCAAGGAAAGTCAAGAGGGAGATGGAAACCAAATCAACTCGAATCCCGTGGCCACAGTAAGAGGTTTAGCTTTTATTATCAATAAAGCGAGAAGTAATTGGAGGGCTTTAAGCAGCAGAGTGACACGATCCGATTTATGTGTTTAAAATACCACTCTGGCAACTGTGTTGGGAATGAAATGTAGGGGACAAAGCGGAGGCAATAAAACCAGTTAGGAGGCCATTATCATAGAGCCAGGTGGCTTGGATCAAGACAGCCTAAGTGGAGGGAGAGGGAAGTGGATGGATATAAAGTATCATATGGACTTGATGAATTGAATGGTGGAAGGGTGGAGGAAGGCAGGGAAAGGGAAGAGAAGAGTAAAAAATGACTCCTAAGGTTTTGGCCTCAGCAATTTGGTGGATGGTACCACTTAGAGAAACACGAAACACTGAGGATTTGGAGTGAGGATGTGGAATGAAACCACGAATTCTGTTTTGGCCAAGTCAAGTCTGCCTTGTGTCTTAGCCACCCAAGTAGAGATGCCAGGGAGGCAGTTTGATTTATGAGTCCAAAGGGCCAGGATGGGAACAGGGCTAGGAATATAAATTTACAGGTTTAGCGCTAAAGTCCCTTCCACCTTTAACTATCTATGATTCTGTGAAATCAGAGACCAATGAGCAGGGGCGAAGTCATTAATAACAGCAAAAATAGTGAGTCTTTCGTAAAGCGCTGCCTTAAGCACTTTTCGAGCATCATCTCATTTAAAGCTCAGAACAATCCCATGAAGTGGGAACTATTATATTCCCTTCAAAGCTCATGGAAGCTGTAGGACATGGACTTGTAAATCTAGGATTTGAACCCTGGCCTTTCCATCTCCGAAGCCCACACTCCTAACTGTTAGCTACACAGCGTTCAATGGCTGAGTGCTGCACATAAGACAGAGGAGGAAGGGCACGTGCGAAGAAAAGGTCACGGGACAAGTGTGCCAGTTACAACCCCTTTGGGACTTGGAGAAAAATCAGTGCAGAGGTAAGGGGCAAGAAGAGGCAAAAGTCTACTGATACAATATCTACACGTTGTCTTGGAACCCAGGATGGGGTGGTTGTTTCAAGGAGAGAGAACACCAAGTAATTTACAATGCGTAATAAATCAGTCTCACCACATGTTCACCCCAGTGGTCTCAGGAGAAATGTGTTGCCGACTCAGTCATGTCCTGAAAGGGCAGGGACTCTGGCCACTTCCTCTTTTCCTACCTGCCCAGTGTCGCTGACTTTCTCTCCTTGTGAACATGACACAGTTGACACAATTGTGCCCAAATCTGGACATTCTCCCCTCCCCACCCCATTCGCCTCCCACACAGGTAAGCTCTGGGCTGGCTCTCTCAGCTGAAGACCTCGTGTATGTTTGCTTACAACAAAGAGGGTTAACTTAGTGCGACTTAGGGAGAGAAATCAAGCAACTGAACACAAGAAAAATCCCACCACAACAACTCTAAGGGATTAAATAAATTATCTTGGCTTGCTGGAATCTTACATTACATATTCTTGGAAATAAGTGGGCCACAGGCTAACGTTAAGAAATTTCTCACAGCAAAGATATTCAGGTCGTAATGTAGCTGTTGTTATAGGATTTGACCTGAATAGGAAAAGAAATGAAACAGAGTTTTCTCAACAGAGCTCTTTGAGGATGGATGGTGCTAAATCCCCCAGGGGAAATAGCGGCTCTCTAATAAAACTTTAAAGACCCTCCTCCACCCACCCCATAAGGAATTCTTGCTCTGAAAACTAGACAGAGAAACAAAACATGCCTAGGAAGTAGAAAAGTCCAGGGACTTCAGAGTCAAAAGGATCAGAGTCCAAATCCTGGCTGTTCCACTAACTACTATGTGACCTTGGGGGAAGTCAGTTATGACTTCTGAGCCTCAGTGTTCTCATCTATGAAATGGGGATAGGGGAACCCTAACTTACAGTTACCCTGAGGGGTGAGATCATATTTGCCAAAGCACCAGGCCCAGTCCTTGGCATGTAGTAAAGTTCTCAATCAGTATTAGCTTTTCCCTCTTCTACTCAGATACCTCCATTTTTTATGCAATTCTGTAAAAATGTTAAGAAAATTGTTTAATTGCTTCAGTGAAAAACATTGTCCCTTCTGGCCCATGAGCTATATTAGAAAGATTCCTGGAAAGAGAATCAGAGGACTTTGGTGCAGTTGTATTTCTGCTACTTAGAAATCAGACCCTCTCTGGACCTGTCTTCTGGGCTATAAAAAAGGCTACCTACCGCACTCCCCAACCCAGGATGGTAAGAGGATTAAAGGAGATAACATAGAAGAAAGTACTTTGAAACCATGAAGCGCTCTACAGATGAAAGGAAGTACCATCACTTGAGTGCAGTTCACAGGTAGACGTCGCCATGACTCTACTTATGGGGACCCCAGACTGTGGCAATCTGGTCTCTATGTGAGACACCCCAGAGAAAACAAACCCCAGGAAGGAAGAGATGAGTCAACTGCAGGGGGTGGGGCGGGTGGGTAGAAGATTCAGCCAACGATCCAAGTTCACTAGTGTTAGTGGGTATGGTCCCAAGATGGAAATAAAGTGTAAGCTCATCAATTGCCTCTGGGTGGATCCTTTCTGAAACTACCAGGGCTAAAAGGGGTCTACATACAGTCTAGAGCAAGGGGGACTAAATGGAGACCACAGAGAATCTATCAGGGTTTATTCATCAGTATTCAAGAAGAAAGTCATCAGAGAGATTGTAGATAAGAGTATTCTAGTCACCAGAGAGATGCAGGACAGGAATGCAGCTTTTCCAGAATAAAGTAGTGGTCAGAATTCCTGTCAAGGCCACCTAATCTCTCCTCTTTGATTCCACGATCACCACTACCAGTAATAACAATAATTACATCACTATTAGCAGCTTCCATTTCTAAATTCTGATTATTTACAGGCACTGGGCTAAGTGCTGTATGTGCCTCGTGTCATTTAATCTTTATCACATCCCATCACCAGAACAGGCACCATTTTTACATCCGTTTTACAGATCAGCAATAGCCAATCTAATTACCCACTTGGAAAACCCCTATCCTTAAGAATCCTTGGGACTTCCCTGGTGGCGCAGTGGTTAAGAATCCTCCTGCCAATGCAGGGGACACGGGTTCGAGCCCTGGTCCAGGAAGATCCCACATGCCGCGGAGCAACTAAGCCTGTGCGCCACAACTACTGAGCCTGCACTCTAGAGCCCGTGAGCCACAACTACTGAGCCCATGAGTACAACTACTGAAGACTGCGCGCCTAGAGCCCCTGCTCCGCCACCGCAATGAGAAGCCCACGCACCACAATGAAGACTAGCCCCCACTTGCTGCAACCAGAGAAAGCCCGCACACAGCAATGAAGACCCAACACAGCCAAAAATTAATTAATTAATTAATTATAAAAAACAAAGAATCCTTAATCCGAAATCCTTAAGATCAGGGAAAGGATATAGGGTCAAGAATATTCCAGTCTCTCAAAAAGTATTTCCCTTGATGTGTAGGAATCAGTATTTCATTTTTCACACTCCAGAAAAGACAGAGAAAACAGAAGCGGTCAAAAAGAGATAGTCAGTCACTCGTAAACCTTGAAGAGTCCTAATCTCCAGCCTTCTCTGTGGCAGACCACCTGGCCTTCACATCGTTGGCTCCTTTTCTGGCACAGGAAAGAATTACACTGACTAATGCAACAGCAGCTTAGAGGTGGGAGACAGTTGAACCAATCAGAACAATTTGGATAACTTGACATTGGTACAGAAGGCAATGATCTCACTTCCGGCTTCTTATTGGGTACAGAGGGGAGAAGAAAAGACTTCTCAGCCATCACCCAAAGAAAAAAGAAGAAGACGGGGGAAAACAAAAGCCGCCAAGCCAGGGCTCGGCAATTAGTGCTGGAGTAAGTGATCATCTTGTGATTGCTCAGCTGGGGCCTGAAGACTTGTAAATGCATGTAGAGGACAGAAATAGAAGATGTTGTGAGAGAGCAGAGAAACCTGGCCCATCTGCCAGGAGAAAATGTCCCGAAGCTGCTGGGAAATTCACTCAGTCAGGATTTGGGGTGTGTCTTCGTAAATGGGAAAAGTTAATAAACCAACCCATTGATGAAGCCAGTGCATATGCCTCGACCTCTTAACTCACTTCTCTGCGATCCTCAGGTTCCTCCAGCAGCCCCACCATGCCTATCAGAACCCCTGACCCTCTCGCCTTGATCTGAGCATCCAGCTAGCCCCCAGTATGCAGACAGGCCCAAACTGGGGCTGGACTGATGGTGACCCATCTTTCTCACTCTTGATCCCTTTGTGGCCAACAGCAAGTACTTTGTCAAGAGCCGGCCAATGTATCCAGGAGAAAACAGTGCCCAAGGTCATGGGCAGGCTCACTGGTGTCATCAGAACCTATTCCACCCAGACCCTTCCTGCCCCCAAAGTCTTGGGAATCTTGCAAAGCCCCACCAGCCCGTCACTGCCACCAGCCAGCAGACCCAGATAATCTCAGAAGAGATGGTGGGTCACAGCCCTCTTCTGGGATCTCAAGGGTAATTCAAAGACAGGTTCTAGTACAACCCACTTCAGAGACACCTTTAACCCAAGATGCATCTCCCCCCACCTCTGTGGCCCACGGAAACATGATGGGTCCGGAAGCCCTCTCAGTTGCCCTACGAGCTTCGGGTGACACAGTGCCCTAGCAGACTCTGAGCACCGAGCCACTGTCGTCAAAAGGGACAGAGCCTCTCCTATGCTGGCAGCTTCTGTCCAAAGTATGACCCTAGACCACAAACTGGCACTCCATATGTCGTATTCTGCCCACAGAGTAGTTCTGCCTGGCCCATGAGTTGAGAGGTTTTATTTTTAGTTGCCAGTATTTAAAACTTGAAAGGTTTCACTGGACCTCCAGCTCTTCTTGAAAAAAAAAAAAGCAGTAAATCTGGCAACCCGAGTCCCCGCCTCCTCATGGCAGCAGTCAGCTGGAATTGCTTACAGGCTGCCCCTCGGGGGGAACACGTGGTCCCCAGCCTCCACTCTCCCCACCTGCTCTGCCGTGGGCATTTGGCTTTGTGACCCTTGTATGAGTTAGTATGAAAAGGAGACTTCTCAGAGGTCAAAAGCTTCTTCCCCTGGGATAGTTTACATTGAAACTCAAATCCCCAATAAAATAAACACCTGGAACATACGGTCCAAGGCCCTCCTCTGGTCCCAGCTATGCCCCCAGCTGCAAAGAACACACATCAGGAGAATCCCACCACAGAGGCTCAATTAGGGCAAGGGGGCAATGGCTAAATGAGACAGCTGCAGGGGAGGCCTCGATCCCCCACAGGTACTACATCAGGCCCTGAGCAATGGCCATACAGTGTGCTATGTCCAGAGAAAGGAAAGAAAGTTCAGCACAAAGCAGAGGTGGGCATAACTGATTAAAAAAATATTTACCAAGCACTCACTACGTGCTTGGGAAAACACACAGAGGCCCGGGGGTGAGGCCAGGACCCCCCAGAAGAGAAACAACTCACCCACCACAATTCTCCACGACTTTTCTCTTTCCCTACCTCCCCTCCACCTCCCTTGGATGCTGTGTCTCTTCCTGTGAGACTCCTATGCAGCCGGGATGCCCTTCAAGTGCCAAGTGCCTGGGCCACTGCAACTCTCAAGTGGCCAAAGGAAAGATTCATCTGCACACCATTCCTCCATTTTCTCCCCAAATACAGTAGACTCCATCCCCCTGGTTCCTATGGAATCTCTGTTCTTGGAGAACATGCCCAGCAGATGTCCAAAATGGTCACCATCCGAAAAGAAGGCTTGACCGAACAGCAAGGACCCCCAACAGGTGCAGCGTGTTGGCACTTCCCCTAATCGCTGGCCCTAGGCTTCTTTTCAAGCCCACCTCTCCCCAGGAAATGGTGGTCCTCCCGTCTAATCCCAGAGTCTTCAGCCCAGAATTAGGCTTGGACAGGAAGCACCAAGCTCGTGTGCTTCCACCCCTACAGGTCTAGACAGAGCCGACTGTCAGGAGGCCCCTCCACCATCAGACATGGCAGTGGTGGGAGGGGAGAGGTGAGAGGAGGGAGGCACAGACAGAGGGGATCCCACCAGGGCCATGTCACCTCCAACTTGTCCCAAAGCTGTGTAACCTTATATACAGGTGTCTGCTTTTCAGAGCTCTTCTGCACTGAACCCAGAATCTATTTCGACATGACACTTGGCCTGGCCCTGCTTTCCCCCTTCCAAACCCCACGCCACCACCCCAGCACACACACACACACACACACACACACACACACACACACACACACACACTTATGGACCTACACATGGTCTCAGAAGTATAGTACTCACATCACACACTACACTTATATGTGGAATTTCCTCTCATTTACATTCCAATACAATTGCAAATTTCATCACAGAAGTGAACAAACTTGGGAGTGAAGAGACACTCCCGCTAAGCCTTGGTCCTAGGCTCTTCCATCCAACAGGAACCTTAGAGATCATCAAATCCAAACCCCTTGTTTGAAGAGGCAAAATCTCAGGTCCAGAGAAGTGAAGGGACTTGCCCCAGGACACAGAGTGGCAAAGCCGGGTCCAGATCTCGGGCCTTGGGCTTCACAGCCCAGGACTCTCTCCCCCCGCCCTATGACCCCACCCACCCACCCACTCTCTGAGGCCCGGGACCCAGCTCTACTTACATATAGCGCAAGTGGGGATTTTTGGCAAAGGCTCTGGGCTGGATGCTCCGAAGTCCTGAGCTCTTGATGGTCCTGGAGAGAGAGAAAAAGATGTTCAGCAGAGCTTATGGAGCAGAGAAACATCTCTGCTCTGGGCCGAGGCTGACAGCCAGTGAGGCCAAGACTGGACGGCAGCCGCCGGGTGAACTGAACGCATCTCTTCATCATCAGTCGTCACTGGGTGATCCAACTGAGGGGGTCCAGTGGGAGGCATCTGGGCTCACACCCCACTGGGACCTGGGTCAGGGTGAGGGATGTGCCTGTCCTGGCAAGTGGGTAAGAATCTGGTCCAGTGACTACTGCGCCGCAGCCCGCTTTGTGCCTCTTCCCTTCCCCCACCTCAAATCTCCCACAGCCACTTGCACTGAATCCAAAGCAGGAGGTGACTGCAAATTTCCTGCTCCACGGGGACCATCAGCCAAGCACAGGGCTGAGAAAGGAACACTAGCCCAGGAGACCTGGGTTCAGGTCCTGCTTTGAAACCCAAACTACGGGCTGAGCCCTAGCCCATCCCACTCCCCCCACACCCCAGGAGCTGGTGCACTCACAGTTTCTGGAGGCCAGTGTAGAGCTCCATGTCCACGGCGTTGAGCGTGTGCAGACCGCGCCAGTTCTCTATGTGTCTGCAGGGGAGAGGAAAGGCAGGGTTCAGGTCAGCAGAGGGGCCACAGGAAAGGCACTGGCTTTAGTGCCAGAGATCCGGGTTCGAATCCTGGAGCAGCCACCCATGAGCCAGGATTTCCACCAAGTCGCCAATTATCTCTGAGCCGGTTTCTTCCCCACTGTGGTGTCACACGTGCCACCTGGCTGATGGGCTCCCTGTGGGATCCCAAGCGCCAAACTCATGGACAGCATTTAACGTTCCCCCCTCAGCTCCAGAAAAACTACTCTTTAAATTCTTGAGATCCAATCTCCCTGTGGGTCTTCCTGACTTAGTTTCCTTCCATTCTCTTTCATTCTTTTTTATTTATAGGATTGTTTAAAGGACAGGCTTGTTTTCTTAAGTTCCTGCCCATAAAGACAATACAGATGATGTGGTTTAAATAAAGGGGGTGTGTAGGGGGGCTTGCTGGTGAACATGGCTTGGGGGTGGAAAAGCCCAGAAGGAATACACACCTCCTCAGGGTCCCCCAGGGGCCAGACACTGATGACCCCCTTTGGTGACCACGGCCCAATCCATCTGAAGTTCAAGAACATCAATAGCTTGATATGGCAGAATCAACTCCACAAAGGAGGGGCGACCACAGGCCTGGGTGTCATGGAAAGAACATGAGGCTGGCAGTCGAGGAGCCTGATTCCAGCTTCATCTCTGTGACTTAAGCAGCCGTGGCTTTGAACATGAGCTTTCAGCTCTCTGGGCCTCTGGTGTCCTCATTTGTAAAGAGAGAGGGTTGCACCAGATCAGCAGTTTCTCCCCCATCTCTTCACAAAGATCTCCTTTTAGAACTTTCTCCCAAGAGACTTGATGTTTAGCTCCCTAAACATGTGTCGAAAAAGCACACACATTTATTAAGTAATAATTAATTCATCTTCTCAGATTTATTAATCCAAGATATAAATCATTGTTAACCAGAGCTTTTTATCAACAGGCATAAACCAGCGCTGACTCACCCAGTGGATAAATTCCAGCCCAAAGCAAATGAATTCTTGAAAGTACTGTTAGCATGGAAGGGCTTATCATGGGTATGGATTTGATTTCCTTTGTTTGTTCATTTATTTGTTTGTTTTATATTGACAAAACACCAGGGACAAACATCCTCCGTTACTGCTTTTGGTGTCAAGGTGGAGAACCATCAGACCGTTGATTACCAAGGTCCTTTCCAGCTCTAGAGCTGTCTGAGCGAAGACCATTCATACACACCCGCTACCCCAAGGAGCTTCAAGGGGCCACGGGAAAAGACTTCCCGCTGCCCAAGCTGCCCTCCCGGGATCTGACTCTCCTGTCAGTGCCCCCGAAGTCTAAGCCTGCTCTGTGCAAGGAGGGAAAAGAAGTGACAGCTCACCCTGGGACAGAGCTACCCAAGGCACAGAAAAGTGCCAGCCACCTTCCCCAGACGTCTCCGCCCTAGCCCCACCCCACCCGTGGCTCTGTCATCTGCCATCAAGTGGAGCCGGAGCCAGGAAGGCCACAGGGAGGTGGTGGCCAGGGCCTCTGGAAGCATTTCAGAGTCGCGCAGTGACAAGGTATGCCAAGAGCCCTTTTTGTACCACATTCTCTCGGAGCCCCTGCTAAGCAGCCAGACACACTGGCATCTGCTGGGGACATGGACCAGGTGGCCAGGCCAGTACTGAATTCCAACTCCAAAGCCTTCTCCCTGGAAGCCTCATGGCCCCAGGACAGTTCGCTTGGTCTGGTCTCGCCAGGGCAGGGACCCTGGCTCCATGTCAGATGAAAAGGAAGGCCAGAAGTGGTAGAAGGACCTGGGCCAGCCCCACTCCCACCCAGAGCATTCACTGGGCCCTCGGTCCAGGTAAACCACCAAGTAGATTGCAGTGTTTCTGCAGGCGGCCATTCATTCATGGGAGCCCAGCTTCAGACAAGAATCTACTTCCAACGAGCAGCTGTCAATCAAGTTGTTTAAATAAATGAAATCATTTTTCCGAGCCCACATTAGAATTCCAGAAATGTGTTTTTATTATGGCTGAGTTGTCAGTCATTATTGCATTCTAATACTTTACCCCTCTCAGCCCTCCTGTTCTTATGCCCACAAATGACCCTTCCCCTGCATAGGCACACACCGAGACATGGCAGGACAATGGCTGAAGTCCTTGGTGTAAAGGACTCCCTGGTCAATAGCATATGGCCCCTGCGTCCTCTTTTGGGTCTGAGTTTTCCTACATTGGGGAATAGCACTTTTACAGCAACGGTGCAACAGTGTGGTTAGGAGTTGGGGCTCCAGAGCCGGGTCAGCAAACTACAAATTCCAACCCACCACTCATTTCTGTACAGCCTGAGAAAGAAGAATCGTTTTTACATTTTTTAAAAAATCAAAAGTAGAATACTATTTTGTGACATGTGAAAAGTATATGAAATATAAATGTCCATATTCATATCTACTCTTTTACTCTTGTCTGTGACCACTTTTCCCCACAAAGATGGAGGTGAGATGGAGCTGCAGAGACTCCCCTAAAATATTGACTTTCTGGCCTTTTACAGAAAAAGGTTGCTGACCCCTGCGTAGCGCCAGGCTGCCAGGATACTATGTGACCCTGTCCAGGTTACTTCACCTGTCTGTGCCTCAGTTTCGTCATCTGTCAAATGGGGATAGTATCAATGAAAACCTTCATCATAAGAAGGACATGAAGATTGAAAGGCTATGTTAAAAAGCCCTTCGGCAGCTGGGACTCACAGTAAGTCTTCAGGTAGTGCCTGTGATGATTGTTTTTAAACCTGGGTTTTGTAGAGGCTGAGCAATCTTTTCTCAGTTTTCAAGCTAAAAAGGGCAAGCTGGTTCTGCTGGAAGTTGTCACCTCTCAGCAATCATTGATTTAAAACTCCGGGGGCAGAAGGGTGGAGGGACAGTAAACCTGTCATTCATGACCTCCAGGAAAACTGTTCAAGCAGAAATTATAAACAGCTTCAGAGGATGCACAGACGGCAGTGCAGAGCGGGTTCCCAAGGAAGAGTAGGGCGGCGAAGGTGCAGCCTGACATTTGCAGTTGACGTGGGCAGGGCGCCTGCCAAGTTTTCTCGATGACTCACCACTTGGTACCAGCCCGGGGGGTCAGTTATGGTAACTCTGCTGGCTGCTTTGTGCTAATAGGGAGGCCATGAGTTTTAAGTTTAAAAGGCAGGCTCTAAACATATAATAAATAGATAAAGTATGAGAGCAGTCTGCTTTGGTTTGGATTGTGGTGAACAGTGGTTCCCTCCGCCTAGTACAATTACACGTGACTTCTTTTTGTGTGCTTTTCTGGGTCGTCCAGGTTGTTCTCATGGAGCATTGATTTTGTCATTTGAAAAACAATCAAGAATGGTCATGTTTTTGAAGGAAGGTTAGGCCCTTGAGCCCTGTGCGGGGCAGTCACTGGTCACCCTGTTCCAGGACCACAGGCTGCACCAGCCTGCCCGAGCAGAGGCATCTCACAAGCCTGCTGCAGCTGTGGGGTGACGAGAACTTAGAGCGATGCCAGGAACGTGGGTCAGCGGGACCGCCAGATCCTGCGTCTGTCTGCTCAGGCAGTGTGTGCCGGTAGATGCCCCACAGAGACCTGAAGCCTTGTTCTCAGTGACTCCAGGCTCCCATCCCTACTTTAATTACCTCCACTTTAGTCCCTTGAATACAATGGTTCCCAACTGGAGGCGATTTTGCCCCCCAGGGGACATTTGGCAATGTCTGGAAACATTTTTGGTGGTCACAACTTGGGGACAGGGAGTGACGCCGGCATCCACAGGAATGCTCCTAAACATTTCAATAATGCGCAGGGTGGCATGCCCACAACAAAGAATTATCGGCCCCAAATGTCCACAGCATCGAGGTTGGGAAACCCTGCTTTATTATACAAGCCTTCTACCTAAGATTCCATTGAAGAAAAAGTTTCATGGCTTCAGACATAATTTTGAAAATGATTGTTTTGCAGCAAACACCAAAAGGCCCCAGGCCAACACCAAAAAGCTTGCCTCTAGGTCACAGGGTCCAGGTAAGAGAAGAAAATCAAAAGCCATGGTTCTCAGGACACTCCCGTGACAAGGGCATTACTTGAGAGGAAATGAGGGGTGTTTGGCCCACCGGACCTTGGCCCAAGCCAGGTTACACATTCTAGAAGCAATAATGGTCTCTTTTCACCAAGCTCTGGCTGGAATGCACTGCCTAGTGCCTTGTCCCTCCACTGAAAGTTATCCTTCTGCATTTCTAAGGCCTCGTCATCGCATGGAAATATGAAATGTGCCATCCAGAGAGTCAACGCAATGCCCTGTCCCTGCCCTCTCGCCACTGCCCTTCCCTGACACCACAGAATCATGACTCTCTGCCAGGAGCCGATATGCAACACTGTTCCAGAGAGAGGGAGGAAGTGAGGCTTAATTCACGACAACACTGAGCTCCCGAGGGCTACAGCTCAGCAAACTTCAGTGAGATCTTGGGGGCCCCATGGTCAAAGGACATGCTGCTTCCAGGTGGACTTGGGAGGAAAGGAGCCACTCCCAATGGCTCACCCAGCAACCATTCCTGGAGCAGATAAACCCAATCCACAGTTGCTTCGGACCCCTGTGGAAATAAGCTAGGACACAAATGAAGTCTCAATTAATACTTTCACAGAGAATGTAAAAATCCTCTGTGCTAGATTAAATCCAATTGTGCTTTTGTACCATTGCTTCTTCCTCCTTCTGTTTGGCTTGGGCCAATATGGTAATGAATTGGCAATCTCCAAGCATATAAAAATTAGATGGTACAGACTGTGGTCCCTATTTTAATTAAAAACATGCCATGTGGATACGTTTAAGAGTTGCTTATACCTCCAATATTTAAATCCTAAACACAGAAATCCCTAGAACACTGAGACGTCCAAGTCCATCCAACACCAGGGGACTAAGTTTGTTGGGGAGGCCCATGAGAGGGGCAAGGCACCCTTCACCTGGCAGAACTTTCCTCCTCACCTGGGTAATCAGCAAGACAAGGACTGGTTGGTGGGACAAGGGAACATCCTTCCTTCCTTTAGATGCGGCAGGCCCAGTATTTCCTCGTTTTCCCAAGCTTTTCTCTCTCCTCCCTTGCTGTCAGATGGCTGTTATTTTCACTGTGATTCCTCACTGCTATTAATGAGCTGTTCTTCATAACCAAATTTTCCAGACAACTAAAATTAAAGGCAAAACTTCTGCATGGGGCTTCCCTGGTGGCGCAGAGGTTGAGAATCCGCCTGCCAATGCAGGGGACACGGGTTCGAGCCCTGGTCCGGGAAGATCCCACATGCCATGGAGCAACTAAGCCCGTGCGCCACAACTACTGAGCCTGCGCTCTAGAGCCTGTGAGCCACAACTATTGAGCCCGCGTGCTGCAACTACTGAAGCCCACGTGCCTAGAGCCCGTGCTCCGCAACAAGAGAAGCCACCGCAATGAGAAGCCCGCGCACAGCAATGAAGAGTAGCCCCCCCTCGCCTCAACTAGAGAAAGCCCGCGTGCAGCAACAAAGACCCAACACAGCCAAAAATAAATAAATTAAATAAATAAATTTACTAAAAAAAAACCTCTGCATGTTCAAGTTCCTTGCTGAATGTTTCTTTTTTCCCCTAAAATGCATTACACACCTCCTTGACTTTTGAAGCAGAGTAAACAGAACACAGCTTATATTTTCCTGATGATCCTGGATCATTGTGATCAACCTACCTAGCCCACTGGGCTGTAGCACAGTGACACCCCTAGAGGCTCTCAAAGTAAGCAGAACCTGCGCCCCTACCCAAAGTGGTCCTACCCTGAAATGACTCTTGAATTCTAATCGCAATTGCCTTCATTTTTAATGGTTTTCTGGCTCTTCTTTGCTATTGGGCTGTGCCCCCCGGGACCTTCCAACATGCTGAGACCAGTCTGCTCTGCAGTCCATTGGAGAACAGAGGTCAAGAGCAGGCACCCTGAAGGTAGGCTGACCTGGAGACGACACCCAGCTCTGTGCTTAGAAGCCTGATGCCTCTGGGCCAGTTACTCCAGCCTCTCCAGACCTCAGTTTCCTAATAGGAAATCCAGCGGCCGTGAGGATTAGATGAGGCCATGCCCACGTCCTCCATTCGGCTGTGACGCCTAGCACTAGTGCAAAGCATAGCTGATTCCATGACTGTCTTTGGAACCGTGCCTTCAGTAAGAGTAAAAAGAATCTGAATAAGGATTTAAGGGAATATGAAAAAATTCAGGCACAGACATGCGTGCACACACACACACACACACACACACACACACACACACACATACATAGAGAGAGAGGTAGATATTTGCCCTTGTTTTCTTACTTTGTTTCGCATTCCCCTTCTGGATAATTGAGCTTGCCAGATAAGTAAGCATTCTTGTTGCTAATTCATAATTCACATTTTCCTGGTGGCACCATCACTAGTATATTATATTCAGTATATTCATTCTTGGAGCTGTATCCTGGCAGGAGGTAGCTGAAACTGGTGTTTCTCAGATGTTCTGTATATGAATACTCCACTCCTCCAACACAGAACATAAGAGCTTCGGATAACAAGGCTCGACGGGTGCGCCTTCATCACCAGATGTCCCTGTCCCCTGTCGGACCTGAGGCTCCCATCACCTTCTCACCTGAATCCTGTTCTAAGACAGAGTTGGGTGCCTGGGGAAACTAGCCTGGAATTTCATTTTCTAATAAGTCAGCGTCGGAGCACACACATGCATGAGCGTGCCCGCACACGCACACGCACATGCTTGCACACACACAAAGGATGTGCCGGGTGTTTGACTTCCCAGCCTTGCAGGGCAAGGAGGAAATTGATTTGTTATCCAGGCATATTATGTCTAGTGATCCAGACAGAAGCATTAGCTTTCAATTATCTGATATGTTTAGCATTATAAACAAACCGTCTGGAGCAACAGCTCCATGGAGCGCAGGCACCAGGGGGCTGGAGAAGAGCTGCATCGGATCACACCAGCCAAGTCACCCGGCTCTCCCTCCCTTGACAGCTGTCAAGGGGGATACTAGAAGCCTGGGGAGCCTTCCTGGGCTGGCAACCCCGGCATGCCAGCACGTGAGCACACCAGCTCTACAAGCAGCTGCCCGCCAAGGACCACGGTGAACCAGCCCCACATCACAGACACCCCCGGGACTGCAGAAAGGAACATTCAGATCGTGCGGTGAACAGATGGAAGACGGCAGCATCTGTGCCGGCTTCCCGATCAATTCCAAAGCTCGTGCCAGGAACGAACGGGGTATGTTTGTGTGCACACCTGTGCCCTTCAGGTGCTGAAATGCTGCGTCTCCTAACAGAGAAAAGGTCAAGGGCACACATCTGGAACTCAGCCAGCTCACTGGGGAGTCCAAGCTGCCCTGCTCGGGACCCAGCCTGTGATCAGACTGGCCTGCCCATCACCAGTCTGTCTGTTTCTCCCTATTTTCACTGCTGTCCACACATCTGCACACCCGGGAGCCACTGCCTCTAACTGTAAACGGCCACTGCCTCCTGGCTGGCCTCCCTGCTTTCACTCTTCTCCTTCCACAGTCTCTCCTCCAGAGTGATCATCCTCTCCCCTGCTTATAACCCTCCAACTGCTTCCTTTGGTCTTTACAATAAAATCCAAAACCCGGGCCGTGGCCTGCGAGGTCCCGCATGAGCTGATTGTTAGCTGCTTCCATAGTCCCTTCACTGAACACCTTCCCCTGGTTTTCTAGGCCCTGGCCACACTGGCATGCCTTCTGTTTTTTAAACCTTCCAGGCTTATTCCCAATCAGAACTTCCATGAAACACTCTTCCCTGACTCCTTTTAATCCCTCAGGTCTCCCCTCCAAGGTCACCTTCTCAGAAAAGCCGGCCCCGGCTCCTCTGCGAGCCCACCCTCCCTTCCCCGCCAGCTGCTCTGACGCAAGCCCCTGTTTATGTCCTTCACAGCCTTTCATAACCATCTGTAATTGTCTTATTTGATTATTTGATTACGTGTTTGTCGTGTCTCTAGAACTATGATACATGAGAACAGAGATCCTATCTGTCTTCTTCCCCACTCCCTCACCTCCAGAATCTCAAATAAGGGCAGTTACCCCAGGATACGTACATGCGTGGGAAGCCATCCAGGTTGGTGCTAAATAGCCACCTCGATGCCCCAACTCATGCCAGAGGTTTTCCAGGCTCAGCACCGGCACGGTCCTCACCCTAGGCCCTGCTGAGCAGCCCAGAGCCCTGGGCCAATCCCACAGGAACACTGAACTTGATCTCTGAGGAGGAATGTGGCCCAGGGCACACCATTCAACATCCCAACTGGGGACAGGCAACTTGGGGCATCACTACAGAGCCCAGAAACAGGGTGACCCCAGAGGTCTCAGGAGGCCCAGGGACCAGATCTCCCCCCCCAGGACCAGATGTCAGGTCTACTGCCCACCATGGGGGTCAGGAGTGGGGGAGTGGGCAGGGCCTCCTCTCACCAAACATGGCAGCAGATGAGATGGGAATGCTCTTGACCCCTGAGCTCAGCTTTTCCATCTTTCCCTTCCCCAGGTGATGATGACCTTCACCAGAACATGAGTTTTCTGAGGGCACTGACCGGGGGTTTGTGTCCCCAGTGTCATGCAAATGCTCAGTGACATCTGACAATGAATGAATGAATGAATGAATGAACCTCAAAGTGATCAACAGCAGAGCTTAAGTGTTTAGCCCTCTACCAGCTCCCCTGTGGACCTTCCCCTGCCCTCACCCCTCGAGACACCTTCTCGAGGACTCATTCCTATTTTCTCCCTCTCTCCTCTGTCCCCTCACTCTCTCCCTCTTAGATTTTTCCATCAGCATACAAACACATCCTAGGAGAGCCCATTTCAAAGAAAATCTCCTGGACTCCATGTTCTCCAGCTACCAACTCATGTCTCTCCAGCTCCGTACGACAAATGTTTTCAAAAGAATTGTCTATATTCCCAGGCCTCGCTTCCTCACCTCCCTTTGATTCTTCACCCCAGTCTGTCCTCTGTCCCCACTACTCCACTGAAACTACACTGTCAAGTCACCAGTGGTTTCCACGTTGGCAAATTCTTCTCTGCCACCCAGTGTCCCAGTCTCTTGGTGGCATTTTACCTAGTTAACCACTCTCTCTTTCTGGAAACATTCTCTTCTCTAGGAATTCCTTAAGTCCACTCTCTGCCGGGTTTCTTTCTATCTCCCTGGCTAGCCCTTCTTAGTCTCCTTTGCTGGTTCCATAGTCTTTGTCTGATCCCTCAGTGGTGGAGTCTCCAGGTTTTGCCTCCCCCTGGCCACCATGGGATCTCACCCAGGTGCTTGGCTCCGAACACCATCCAAGCGCCCAAAGGTGTCTCCAGTCAGACCTCTCTACTGAGCTCCAGGCTCTTGCCTGATACGTCCACAGGTCCAACACCAGCCCTTGCTGTCCTCCCACTTGGGCTTCTCCATCTCAGTAGATGGCACTGGTACCACCAAGTCAAACTTCATCATTGATTGCTCCCTTCCTTCCCTCCAGTAGCCACCCCTTAGCAAGTCCACCTCCACAGGAGATCATCAGCTCTGCCCGCTCCTCACCACCTCCACTCTTATCACCCCTTAACACCCAGGCCACCATCACCTCTAACAAAGACCACTGCCTCAAAAGCATGACCACTGCTTCCGCTCCCACCTGACTAAACCTGTCCTCGCACAGAAGCCTGAATGAGCTTTTCATAACATAAATCAGATCATGTCCCCCTCCCCCACCCACTCCCCACGAAAATAAACCTCCAATGGCTTCTGCACTTGGGATGGAATTCAGACTCCACCTCAGCCAGCAAGATCCTCCATGTCTGGCTCATCTCCCTCCCTCCGCAGCTCAGACTAACCTTACCCTTGTTCACTTGGCTTTCGTCCCACTGGTCTTCCTTCTAGTCTTCAAAACATCAGGCTCCCTTCCCCCTCTCAGGACCTTTGCACTTGGCTTTGCCCTTAAAAGCACCTGGACTCCCCTTCAGTAACACCTCCTCAGGGAGGCCTTCCCTGACCAACCACCTAAAGACATTTTGTATCACCTTCCTCTGGATCAATAGTTCTCAAGCTGGGGTGGATTTAAGCCCTCAGAGAACACTTGGCAATGTCTGGGGACATTTTTGGTTGTCATGACTGGGGAGGGGCTACTGCATCTAGTGGGTAGAGGCCAAGGATGTTACTAAATATCCTACAACACAAGACAGCCCCTCACAACAAAGAGTTATCCCCTCCAGAATGTCAGTAGTGCCAAGGTTGAGAAATGTCACTCTAGGTATTTCCTTTATATCATTTGACAAAATCTATAATTACCTCATGTATGTGTTTACTTGTTGACTGTGTCTCTCCCCCAACAGAATGCAAGCTCTCCGAGGGCAGGCAACCTATCTTGTTCACTACTGTATCCAGAACACTCAGCCCAGTTCTTAGTACAAGGTAGAAGATTTAAATGAACAAATTAATAAATGACTGTACTTCCTCAGAACCCTGGGACCTTGCAGCAAGTCATGAAAAGGCTATGGTTCCCAAGGTCTTGACGGGACCAGCATTATCTCCAACTATTTGAAGAGACAAAGGTGTAAAGGAGCAAGCTGTGCCTGTGGGGTTGGGGTGGGAGGCACAGCCCTATGGCCCCTTGGAGACAGTCCCCTCTTGTCTACAGATGAGACTCAAACCACGTTGATCATAAACCCTCTAGCCCCTACTAGACATCTCAGCTTTGAACTAGGAGAGAAAGAGGAGGTCTTTGATCAAGAGCAGAAACAGCCTGAGGCAGGGAGAGACACATTAGCTTTGACCCTTTCTCCCCGATGGGCGTTGGAGGAGAAAGTCTGAGTGAGAAGGAAAGTCTAGTCTAGGCCAGAGCAGCTGGCTTGAAAGTGATCCAATAGTGCAAGCTCTGTGCCTAAGCGCAGCTGGCCCCAGCGGTCCTGAAAGTGCTGCCCTTCGAGTGGCCAGTTTCCTGAGGAAAATCTGAAATGGCCAGGCCACCCTTTACTGAATTATAAAGCACTTATCACTTCTTTAATAACTACCCGTATGGAGGACTTAATTCACTCAATATGGAAGTTATAAAGGAGAATTGGTAAGAGAGCATTAGGCTCAAGTGCGTTGCATAAAGACTTACGAGGGCAATATTTTCCCCTATTAAAAGGGTAGATTTCCTCGCTGCAACTCGGCCTCAGAGTTAATGCGGAAAAGTCACTCCAAAGCTCTGGGTGCTTTCATTGCGAGAGGGTAATTCCAGGTCACTGGAAGGAAAGGGAGTCCTTGACTTTGCGGGAATAATTATCCCCAGAACCTAAGGGTGTCAGAGTGATTAGTTAAGGTAACCATCAGGAAGACAAGATCACAAGTGTGGTACCTAGCCTTCCCTCTGCACGGCAAGCTGGGATGGGACCAAGCTACAGAGAAGAGAGAAGTCACGAGACAAAGGAAGAAGGGTGAGCTGGGCCAAGACCGGAAACAGGATGTGGAGTGGGAGACTGCAGGGAGAGAGGCTCCTTTAAAGCGTCACTGCTGGAAGAAACACTGGCTCATAGCCGAGACCTAAAAGGAAGGCATCAACAGCATTAACCCCTGTAATCTGTAAGGAAACCAGCACTTCAGTTCCTTAAGTTTCCAAAGGATTCCACTTTGGGGGCCGGAGAGATGGCCTTCCTTACTCGGTGAAGGAAATGCAATTTTTTCTCTTGTTAACTTTTTTCACTTTCTTGCTTCAGCATCGTGAGCAGTTTCCTATCCTCTGGCAATAAGTTGTCTGTTCTCTTCCCCATCTACTCACCCTGTTGGAAGACATCTCTCCATTCACATGACTTCAATTACTGCCTAATTAGAGATGAATTCCAGCTCTACAGCTCTACCCTTAATGCCTAACCTCTCCACTGTCCTGTCTTCCCGTTCTCACAATACGCATTCCCCTGGACACCTAAGAACAAAAATATGGACAGAACAGCTTACTCTTACCTCCTGAATTCTCCCAAACTACCTCTGCTGAGTCCTCCTGACTTGAAATATTAGAGCAGAGATAGAGTAGATTTCAACTTATGTGCAATACCATTGGGTTAGTGAGAGTTAACACAGATCGCTGTGTTTAGAAGGAGTCTGTGGTTGAGCCCAAAAAAGAACTGTGATTGATTAGTGATGTCTGCCCTGGGCACAGGATACAGAAGGGCAACATAAATACCATCTATTAACCGTATCTATCCAAGAAGACTTTTGATATCTCTCTCTCACTCCTTTTCAGATTCAAGTCCTACTAATCCCTGCTCCGCTGATACTTCTAGTAGCTCCCCTCATCTTTTTATGTCCACAGCCCCTACCTGAGAGAGCCTCATGTCCAGATGGATACAACAACCTCGTAGCAGACCTTTCAGCTTCCAGCCTGTTCTAGGCTCTACTTTCCCAATGATGACATTGAACTTGTCCCTTAAAGGCTCAAGACCCTCCAATGGCTAACACGTGCTTCTCACGCCAAACCAAAACATCTTAGGAAGCTAAAGTCTGCAGGGAAAGCTGTAGCTGAGGAGAAGGGGTTGGACAAAGGGTCACAGATCCTTTGAGGAAAGAAGCAACTTTTTCCTCTATTTCCTGTGTCCAACCCATTGCACTGTTGAAATGCTTCCCTGAAGCTCAACTCCAAACCAAAGCTGAGAGGAAGGGGGGATTGCGAGTTGGACTTGTATGAATGGCTTTTGTAACTCTCATCTTCCATATATATCCTCCATATATCCCCTCATGCTTCTGTCACAGAAAATAAAAAGTCAGGCTGTATGAGGGAGGTGTGCTCACCTCAACAAGAGAAGCCAGCCTGTCAAGCTTCACCATCCTTCTCCTCCCTAGTTCTTCTCTAGACTTTTGGAAGCAGTTTGGTGCAATAAAAAATAATAGGCTTTGGAGTCAGCAATGAACTTGAATCTCCAGCCTGCCACTGACTAGCTGGGTAACAACCTCCCATGGCCTCAATTTCTGCATCTATAAAATAGGGATAGTGATGCCAATTTTATGGAGGCATCATAAAGATGAATTAAAGTAGTGTTTGTACAAGACATAGCACATTGTCTGGAATATGCCAGAGCTCAAAGAATGATGATTTTCCCTTCCAAAAAGAAAAGCAATGTGACATCATAAGAAATACATATACTGGGTCTCTGCTCCCATTTTCAGACACATAGCTCCTAAAACCCTTGGAATCTCTAGTGCTGTGTCTTTTTGTGATGTGTCTTTTTGTATGATAATAAGATGGCCCATGGCTGGGGGCTCCTGGAGAGCCTCAGGATGGGGGCTGGTAGCCAAGGAACCCCACCTTGGGTGATTACAGGGTTGGAACTTTCAGCCCCACCTGACTGGAGGTTGAATTAATCATCAAAGGCCAAGAAGTTAATCAATTATGCCTACATAATGAAGCCTCCATACAAATACTAAGTGGGGTTCAGGGATCCTCTGGGTTCATGACCACGTGGAGGGGCTGGGAGGGTGGCGCATCTGGAGAGGGTGTGAAACCTCTGTGACCCCTCCCATACCTTGCCCTTTGCATCTCTTCCATCTGGCTGCTCCTGAGTGGTATCCTTTTATAATAAACTGGTAATAATAAACAGTAAGTAAACTGTTTTCCCAAGTTCAGTGAGCTACTCTAGCAAATTACCAAACCCAAGGAGGGGGTCCTGGGAACCTCTGATCTATAGCTGGTCAGTCAGAAGCTCAGGTGACAACCTGGACTTGTGATTGGCATCAGAAGTAGTGGGGTGATGTAGTCTTATGAGACCAAGTCCTTACCCTGTGGGATCCGACACTCACTCCAGGTAGGCGGTGTCAGAATTGCTTTGAATTGTAGGACACCCACTCAGTGACCACAGAGAATTACAGGATTGATTAGTATGGGGGCAAATCACATGTTTGATGGCCAGAGTGAAGAACTGCATTGAGAGCAGAGAAAAAGAAGTGAGTTGTTTTCTTCTCGAGCCGTCACTGGATTGTACAGGCATTGAGGTCAGGAACTGGGGCCTCCTTGGACAGGAGAGTGACCGTGCTTGTAGCTGCAGTGGTTGAGGCTGTGACATGCATGTCGTGTGAAACCCTCTTTCCCATCTCTCCCCCTGGCACCCCCCGCCTTCTAGTAGAACACAGGCTGCACTTTACAAGTCAGCCGAACAAAGCACTTGCCGCTGAGACTGGTTCCCTCCTGCTTCCTCTGAGCTACTGTTCCTGTCTGCCAGCCAGCCCGCCCCTGGGTACCCAACGAATGTCCGTGAAGCTGAACATTTTTCGGGTGCCAATATGCCGCATCTTCCTCCCTCCACTACGCTTTTATCAAACCATCCTCACCCAGTTGCAATGATCAGTGATCCCCCCTCACCCGCCAGTTACTGGGGACTTGTGTCTGCGTGGCTGCTGGTGTAGGTGTGTGACCCTGTCACCTGCACGTGGAAGCATCATTTGCCTGGCTTCCCTCAGGGGCGCGTAAATTCCTTGACAACAAAGTCCGCTGCAGTCTTTATTTTGGTCGCCCTCCTCTGGCCCTGTGCTGGCTCTGTCCTCCAAGTGGTCACAGCCCACAGAGGTTCCCAGCAGCTTCTCCTTGAAACTGGGACCAGGGGGGCTCCAACCTGTGGTAGAGAAGAGCTGCCTAGGGTGTGGGGCAGGGCTGGGGTCCAACGTCAAGGGTCAGAAAAGCACAAAACGTAGGGCTGAGGAGAGATGTTGCTGACCCATGCTCCTCCTTCAAAACTCAGCTCAGATGGACCCTCCTTCTGGGAACCCTCCCTGGTCCTCCCCTTCCAGGTCCTGAGCGCTTTGGCTATGCTGTCCACCCCAGAACCATGGCTGATACTCAAGATAGGTAACAACTAGTAGAGCACAAACTCCGACCAAAAAGGACTCCAGCCAAAGGGCTGGATCGGGGCCCCAAGGGCCTCCTCCTAAGCCCGGTACCGATGCTTACTTAGCTCCTGGATCCCGGAGGGGCCAGGGTGGCTGGAGAATCGGGTGTGATCACTAAGGGAGCTCAGGATGCAGGTATTTAACCACTGCTATGGAAGCGCTTCACCATTTTAACAACCTCCCGACCTTAGCTGGCATGTGCTGACAGAGTATCAGCTCCACACAGAAGCTGTGCTTCTCACAGGACACTCACCATGTTGTCTTGCACCCTGTGACACCCCTGTCTCCCCACAAGACTTTGAGATCCTTGGGGGCAGGGACTGTGTTTTTTCATCTCAGCATCCCCAGCACCAAGACGGGCGCCCGGCTCTAAAAAGCCCTCCATAAACGTGGCATGGATGCGGCAGGAGCTCTCCTTTCCAGTCCCCTGTAGGACAGGAAAACTGAATGCCACAAAGGCACCAGTGGTGCTCTGTTAGGGATCCTGGTCACGCACACTCCCTGGAGACTAACCCTCTCATTGGAGGTATAGAAACCCCAAGGTCAAGGTGGTGCCTCGGCCTCCACCTCCAACACGTGGGGGAACCATCTCGGGAAGCCAGCCTTTGGCCCCGCCCCTGCAGGCATTCCTCCTTTCCAGGCTGCTGACAGCGGGGTTTGCTCAGGACACCAAGGGCCTTGGCAGTGTGGAACTGCACTGCAGGCTCCCCAGCTGGACGGCCCGGGCTCCCCCTTCCAGGAGAAATGGCGCAGGACAGAAAGTAGCGGCGATGCCCAGTGAGTACGGGAAAAGGAACGTCTGCAAGCTGGGGCGGGAGCTAGAGGCAGCAGACACGGGACTTTCCCGGCACGCCCCAAGAGAGCTTGAGCTCCCTTCTCAAGCCGTGCACAAGGACAAAGGAACACAGAGCCCGTGGCTGTCGGGGTGGAGGGTGACAGTGACGAAGCTGACAGCATGACGGAGCACTGACCAGAGCCTCTGCTGCTGCGCTGGACCGTGCCCAGCTACTCGCACCACGACGAAGGACTCGATGTCTCCAGCTGCCTGGAGCACCTTTACCCTGCGGGCTCTTCTCAGGCTGGTCCGGCAGAGCCGAACCTCAGCACAGTGGGGGCTGGAACTCCACTGCAGTCACTCATTTATGAAGGACCCACTATGCACCAGCTGCCTCCGGCCAGCATCTGGGGTACCCCGAGAGGCCTCCTGCGGCACCAAGCTGTGGTCACCGCCTCGTGCCCACTGTGTCTCATCAATAGGACAGAAGCTCTTCCCAGGTCCTGGTTGGTACTTCAGTGAGATGCTGGGGGTCCTGCCCAAATTCTAGCCACTCAGCTGGGCCCTAACGACCCAGAAAGGACACATCAGCCTCCCTTTCCCAGCGGATGGGCCCAGGTTTCATGATTCCTCATCACCACCTTGCTAACGGCTCATGGGACCAATTTCAAATCACGTGGACTCCTGTCTGACCCCTTGGAATCGCAGCATTATCGGTTCCTGTTAACAATAGCTTTGCTGCCCAGACCCCCCATATTAGAGCCCACAGTCAGCCACACCAGCCCAGATGAGACCCAAGGCCCCCATACCCTACTCCGCCATGATAGGTTGGAAAGGGAATGCTGGCTATACTCTGGGGACCAGCCCAACAGCTGTGTCACTTTCCCTTAAACCTGAACTCCCCTGTCCCTAGCTTTCTTCCTTTCCTTCACCAGCATGGCACTGGGAATTTGAAATGCCCAGTAGCTGCATCTACCACCAGTGGATCCCAGGGCCCTGTCCCTGGGTGTGTGAGGGTATGGTAGGGCCACTCAAGCCTCACAACCACCACGTGCAATTCAAGAATGCAAGTCCCAGGCCAGCACAGCACTTGCCTGTGCATTTCCTGAAGGAGAAAAACTACTTACTGCTCAGATCAGACCCTCAAGGAAACTGTGTGACACCAAACTCTCACTTCCTGGGTACTTCCTAGAGGCTATGTGTGTATAGAGGGGTTAAGGTACAAATGAGCTCAAGGCAAACAAACACTCCCAATTCACACCATCTGGACTCATGGGTGGCTTTGGCCAGCCCACCAAGGCGGAGATGGTGCTGAGTCTGCTAGGCCCAGTGCTTAAATTTGTGAGATGTTTGCCATTGCCTGACGGTGCCTGGGGGCCCCAACCCTTCAGAACATTAGGACAGGACACCAAGAGGCTGGGCTTTTTCTTAATGGAAACTACCTGTTTGCTAAAGAGGGCCCAGTCCATTGGATCTAGTCCTGAGAGATTTCCCTGCGATAAACATTTGCATAGGGCACACCAAGCTCTTCTTAGGGATAGCAGCTTTACGAAATAAATGTGAGTGGGGCTCTAAATTATTCTGACCTCTTCTATTCCCTCCTTCCTTCTTTTCTTTGTAAAAGATAACACATTTCCAAGAGGTCTGGATTCCTGAAAAGAGACCACACTAGGGTCAAAATTTGCAAATCTATCTGCATTCAAAGAGGGTCAGGGGTCCATAGATTAGCATTCCCAAACACCCCTTAATGGCTTTTCCCCAGGTGACTACTACTGCCCCAAACCTGCAGGAGCTCCCCTCCAGGTCTCCATTTCTCGCCTTCCAGGGTCTCTCCTAATTAATCTCACCCCGGGTGGGAGGCGGGGGAAGCTTCTCTCTACCACCAGCCTGCCTCTTGGCAGCCTTGCCAGCTTCTCCCCACCTCGCTTCCGTCGGACACCCACCCCGCCCCCAGTTCATTGGCTTCCTCTCCCTTTAGTCATTCATCTCCTCTCCCAGCCAGCTGATCTGTGCAGTCTGAAATCATACTTGGCGGTGACGGACAGAATGCCCCATTCTCTAAAGCAGAAGCCTCAGAGAACCCAGAGAGTGAGTCAGTGTTTCCGAAAGGCCTCACGCACCCAGCAGGCCCCTCTGGACTGTCATGGTGGGGGATGTGGCGGGGTGGGGGGTGCGGATAGCTAAACATACCCTTTTTGCTAAGAGATCCATCCAAGCTCATCTTCAGGGTGTGGCCAGCTGGGGCCCCAGACCTGACCCTGCCCTAGAATTCCTCCAGGGGCCACCTCTCCATTACTGGTCCAGCCCCCCTTCTCACAACAGCATGTTTCTTGGAGAGGAGGATGCTGCCAGGGAGAGCGTCCCTGTCTGCAGCGTGCCTAGCAACTGCAGGAGGCAACCTGTGTCTCCAAGAGGCTGGGCGGGTACCTGGGGTGGCCTGGTTTCAGCTCAGAGGTGGAAGCCTAGAACAGCCAAAGCTCAAGACCACAGACTCAAAGATGAGAGACTAGGAAATACACATGGAAATAGTTAGCAGGGAAAATATGGTCAGGCACGGGCTGGATAAGACACTACAGTCCTTCCAGAGCAAACTCTACACTACGTGTCCTGTGCCCCCTGATGTCCCTGGGACCGTCCCACTTCATGCTGCTGGCTGACTCCCAGCTGCCAGCATCTGCATCTCTGCCTGAAAGCTTTCTCCAGGGCAGGCCAAGTGTCTGGGGGACTAAGCATCCCAGAATCACCCTCCTAGGGATGACAGTGGGCAAATAGCCCAGATCTCTCGCCTGCCTCTCCTTCAGGTAGGATAACACCGAGGGCTGTCCTCTACACCACCTCCCAGAGTTTCCTCCTGGGATTAAAGGCCAGCCATCCCGTAGTGGTTGCTGGCTTGGTATCACACCCTCTCTGGCCTCCTGTCTCAGCTCCCCATCCCCTCCACTTAGGTTTCCTAGGATTGTGTCCCAAATAAACTACTTGCCTTTGACTATTTTTCTCAGTCTGCTTCTAGGGGTTCCCAAACTAAGACATCTTTTTGCCCATCAGCCACTAGACACAGGAACCCACATCTGCCTTTCCAGCTGTCCCTCCTACAACATGACTCGGACCCCAACAATCCATTTAAAACAATAAAGAGCCATATTGTCTGGTCTTTTCTGTGTGCCAAGCCTTGCACTTACCCCCCAAGACTTCATTTTAATCTCACAGCCACCCTAACAAAATGATTTTATCATTCTTGTTCATAAACAAAGGCACTGAGGCTCCCAGAGGTTCGGTGACCTTCCCAAATGTCCTGCAGCTAAGAAATGTGAAGCAGATGTGAGCTCTCATTGGCTGGATTCTGAAGCAGCTGCTCTTATTCCCGACATTCTATTGTCCTTTCAGCAACCCGGTCAGCGTGGTCCTCCCGACGTTCCTTGTACTTCCCCTCTCTCTGGTCTACCCTCCCCACATCTCCTTGCTAAAAATATGTCCTGCCTGTTTCACAGTTATTAAGAGGACCAATATTAAAAAATCTAAAACCATATGAAACCATAACACATTATGGGAAGGTCAGGAAGTCATATTTTGATCATTTCTACTTATCCTTCAATGCTGCTCACTCCACAAAGTCTTGCCTTGATCTCCTGACCCTTGGTCGGGCTTCTCTTTCTAGCCTTATCACATTCCGGTTGGTGGGGGAGATCTCTGTGGGTGCATCTCATCTCCCCTTAAGGAGGCCCCGTTCTCTGCCCCCTGCCTGCACCATAGGATGTACTAAAAATTCTGGCTGAATGAACTGATCAATTATTTGGAGGTGTGATGGTGGGAACCCGCACAGCCCAGGTGCTGTCCCTGCACACACCCACAAGCTGAGAAAGACAAGCAGCCTGCAGGCACTGAGCAAATATCCACCGAGGACCTGCGACCTGCTGGGCACAGTCCCTGGCTCCGATACACTCATCAGGAGTCACCTCTCAGCAGGGAAGGACAAGCTGGGCCAGGAGACACAGCCCCCGTCCTGTTGGATCAAACCCAGTTTGCCCCTCTGGGCTCCATTTTGATGGGAAGTGAGGGGAGAGAGAGGAGGGGGTGATGGCAGAGATTATGCATTTCTGAGATTTGTTGTTAATGAAAAACTAAGTTTATAATCTGGGCGATATCTCCCCTCACCCACGCTTTTCCCACAGGGAAATAAGCGTTCCTCAGGAGCGCCGTGAAATCTGAGGGAAAGGAGAAAGCAATTCAGGGATGACACGGAACATTCATTAAGAGGGGTTTTCTCTCCCTGCTGCTAGACTTAGCATGTGGTTCTGTACATGGTGGGAAGACAACAGATTTTGATTCAGGTTCTGAGACACGTTTCAGCTGGAGTTTTGATGACTTAGTATCCCTGTAAGGTGAGAAATAGGGGCAGGCACAGATCTCTCTGGCCCCGGGAAGCACATGGGCAACAGCAAGACATGTCTTGTGTCCAGATTGGCTGATGTGGATCTGGGCTCTCGGACCCGGCCCCCTCGTCAGTGAGGCCTCTGGGGACTCTCCTGCAAGCACTTGTCCAAACTTCCATGGGGACTGAGAGTCCAGCAAGGCGTTGATGCGTACTTGGACTCACACTTATTATCGGATCTGCCAAAGATAGGAGGCTGCGAACTTCCACAGACATGAGCTCTGGCAGTCTTCCTCGGGATCCAGGAAATGTATCCAGCCAGAGCCCTTGATTTCCAGAGCCCCAGCATGTGACTCAGCCACACGCAGCCCTACTGAGCAACGGCCACCCTAAGCCCCTGAACTGGTGGCCCCAGGCTCAGCCTTCTCACTCCCATTTGATCCCTCCTCTTTCTCCAGGCCTTGAATAAATATAAGAGTGATCCTGACTGCAAGAGACGGATCCTGGACAGTTTGGGGATGGGAGGGTGCGCAGGCTGTATAGATGTCCCCCACGACCCTGACCTACCATAGCTGAGCCTGCCCAGACCCCTGCCCCCCCACGTGCCAAGGGCCTCCCATGAGGAGTCTATAGGCTGGGTCTTGCCCTCGCCTGTAGACCGGAAGGCACCGTGGGAAGAGACGGCTTAAAGAAGATGTCCCAGCTGCAATGGCTGCCTTCCGTGTCTTCCAGGACCTGCTTGGCGCCTTTCTCATCCATTCTCCACAGCAGCGGGAGATGGTCTGGAAGCACGCTAGCAAAACTCTTCAATGGGGGCCCCAGGGTCTGAGGATAGGCCCAGACTCCTTAACACGGCCAAGCACTGTGGGGCTGGACCTTGCCCGTCTCTCAGCCCCTCTCTCCAGGCTTCACCTCACCCCTGCCCTGCAGCCACAGGGCCCTCCTGCCCGGGGCCTTCATGACTGTGTACTAGTCCTCCTGCCTGGGAGACGATCCTTCCACACCCCTCCCTACCTGGCCAGCTCCTTCAAGTTTCAGGGGACACGCACTTCCCCAGAGAAGCCTTTCCAGACCCCCAGGACTAGGCTAGGTCCCCCAGACCTACATTATCACAGAAACCTATGCTCTTCAGAGCACTTGTAGTTCCTCCTGTACTCACTGGTTTCGTGTATCTCCTCTACTCGACTGTGGGTCCATCGAGGTCTGCTCAACGAAATTGGCCAAGTTGCTTGACCCACGTGGGATAGCTTTACAGGAGGGCGATTGCTGGGACAGTGGCCTCAGCTCCCTGGAGGGACGACCCAAGCACCCGTCCCCGGGGTGATGTTGTGTCTTGTGAGCTGGACGGTGGAGCCATTTTTCACGTGCAAGATGCCCTTCACCCCAACTTCCTGTCTTCCTGCCCACAGTCCAACCACACCCGGTACTACATCATTTCTCAAATGAATCCTGGTTTCTCTCGGAGCATCTCTTAAACATATCTGAAGAGCTCAAGACGAGATAACACACAGCGGTCCTTCTGAAGCACGTTATGTGTTATCGCCATGACCTAATCCCGGCAGCGACGGTGCAATAGCACAGAGGCAGAAGAGGCAGCTTCCCGGCCAAGACTGCCCTCCCAGACAGGTCACTGTCCCTCCTGGCTTCCTGGCCCCGCCGTCAGCACTACCCTCCAATCTGGCCTGAATGCACACTGTGGCCAGAGGCACCGGGCTCTGGGGAGACAGCAGAGATGTAGTCGGATATGCAAAGAGTCCTGCCCGCTCCAGGTTACCTTTAAAAGTCACCCCTCCTGTGGACACAGATCATCGTGTTCCATCTGAACCGGAACAACAGGTAACCCTGCGGATCTCGATAAGCCGACCTCCAGAAACTCCCTACTGTGCTTGGACCCCAAAAGCACGAGGCAAGCAAGGCTGCTTTATTTGCATCAATGCCAGTCCGCTCCCTGGCAATCGGATCTACTGCAGTCCCCCATCCGGCACAGCCAGAGCATCCCTCCAGCACGCCTGGATCATTCCCAAGGAAATGGCAATATCAGAAATGGGAGTCTTTCTTTCCAAGCAGCCTATCCGGAGGCCTCCCAAACACTGGTGCTCAGTGTGCCCTGAAAGGCTTCCATCTCTCAAAGACCACCCATTCCTCGTCTCCCCTCCACACTCGGGGGATCCATCACTTCATCTAACTCCTGCCTGGTCTCCGTTTCCTTGGGACGTGCCATCTGAGCTGGAGAAAGGAATGTAAGATGATACCCTTGTAAAGGGAAGCAAAGCATGGTGGATAAGAAAGGAAGCGCAATGCACGGTGAGCAAGCAATTTGACGTTTGTGTGATACCTGCATCACTGCTTCTCAGACTGTAACATGCATGCAAGCCAGTTGGGGAGCTGGTGAAAAGGCAGATTCTGACTCAGCAGGTCGGGGGTGGGGCCCAAGATTCTGCACTTCTAACCAGCTCTGGTGATGCAGATGTTGGTGGTCCACAGAACGTACTTTGAGTAGCAGGAGTCTGTCTACACAAAGCTTGGCCCAAGGCAGGCACTCAAAAAGATTTGCTAGGTTGGATTACTTTGTAAGAGGACCCGGGTTTAATGGTAGAAATCATGAACAAACAGCAAGTGATAAATTGAAGTAGTTAAACCAACGGCTAGCAACACTGGCTGCACATTAAAATTACCCAGGGAGCATTTTAAAATGCCAGTGCCTGGGCCCCCCCTTCAGAGATTCTGACATCATTGGTCTAGGGTAGAGCCTGGACATTTGAATTTTGTGAAGCTTCCCAGGTGATCCTAATATGAAGCCTGCTTAGGGTCCCACTGAATTCAGGAAAACTGTGTCGTTGCCTGCTCCGAGCCAGGCATCGTGCACTGAGTGGGACACTGGCACAAAGAATTGAGCAAAGCCAGGTCCCCGCCTTCGGTGACTGTGTCAACTAATGAGGGAAACAGGTCCACTCATGACTCTAATGGAAAAAGTAATAAAAGGCTCATTCAGCTAAGCTGTATTGAGAATAACAGATGAAGAAGCAACTGATCCAGTCTAGGGGAAATTAGAGGGGGGAAAAAAAAGGCAGAGATCAAGAGGTAGTGATATTTGGACCTTAAAGCCTGAATAGGAGTTTTCTAGGCAGACTAGGGAAGCAGCTGTCCCAAACTTCTGTTCTTCCCCATTCTTGGTCACGAGGGGATGATGTGTGGCCAGGACCCAGGGTCCTGTATTCTGGGCCAGCTGCCTACTGCTGCCCCAGGTACCTGAGGAAGGTGTAGCCCAAAGTACAAGGTCAATCCAATGCACGTTCTCTGTTACTGGCTGGTGCTATTTAGAAGGCCGCCGGGAGCGGCCAGGATGCTGTTGAAGCCAGAGTCCAATCAGGAAAACAGAGTCCACACCTTCTACTTGATAAAGGAAAGTTCATGGAGAAACTAGTGACATGTTGAAGTGGCTGAAAAACCAAAGAGGGAACCACAGTGCAACCCAGAGACAAGCAACAGCAGGAAGCCCACAGACTGAAGGGATGAAAGGAGGAGGTGGTGTCATGAAGCCCAGGGTCAGGGCCAGCTGGTGGGAGCTGGCAGCAGTGGGGACCGCCCAGCAGGAATCGGAACTACTAAGAGAGGCAGCCATTGCCAAAGACGCAAAGATGATACCCAGGGCGGGGGGCGTGCCGGCCTTCTCCCTTCCCCCTCCCCCCACCCCGGCTCAATCAGTGCCTCCCACTAGCCAAATCCAGCCAAGAGCCAGCTGGCAAAGGAGCCTGGGAGATGTAGCCATCAGGGGTCAGGCCCTGAAGGGCAGGGAATGGATCTGAGCACTTACAGGGAAATGACAGATTCATTCTGGCCCTCTGGCCAAAGCAGGCTGAGGATACCCACCCCCCCATCCCTTCTCCCTACACTTAAAACGCCATCTTGGCCTGGAGCTCAGCTCCCCAGCCAACGTCCTGAAGACACTGTCCAAACGGGGGCTGGGGAGACTCCGACTACCTCTAGCTGCAAACACCCTCCCCGTTTATCCCCACGCTGCTAGCAAGTATGATCAGTTTCTCGGTGTGCAATGGTGCACAAATGTTTGGGAAGCACTGCTCTCAGAAAAAGTTAAGAAAGAGGGATTAAAGGGAGGCCACACCTAGGAAGAGAGAGTTCTTCTCCTAGAACAGTGACAGCCTGTCAAGGTGAGGCAGCCTCAGACCCACTGAACTGTGCAGACCACCTGGGAGCACCAGTAGAGAAGCAATTCCAAGAGGGAACTGGTTCCAAAGCAGAAGCATGGCCTGCCCTGTCTTCTTCGTGGAATCCTGAAGATGGAAGAAATTCTCCAAATGAAACCCCAAACTGCCCCACCCTCAAGTTTTGAAAGAAGTAAGGGGGGTACTTCCCTGGCGGTCCAGTGGCTAAGACTTTGCCTTCCAATGCAGGGGGTGCGGGTTCGATCCCTGGTCAGGGAGCTAAGATTCCACATGCCTTGCGGCCAAAAAACCAAAACATAAAACAAAAGCAACATTGTAACAAATTCAATAAAGACTTCAAAAATGGTCTACATCAAAAAAAAAAAAAATCTTAAAAAAAAAAAAGAAGTAAGGGGACACTGCAGAATGTTCCATATCTCAAGCAGTTATTGCTCTGCGATCCCTAAATTCCCTTCTTGGCTTTGCACCATGATGGTTTGGAACGGAACAAACTGGCCAGAGGGAAAGCTCAGAGCACCAATAACTCTTCTGGTGCCCCTGAAGGGGGCGCTCCCGGGTCCTGCTCAGGCCCAGAAGGTCACCGAGACCCAGAGCCAATTGCCTCTGGTTTTATTTAGAAATTCCCCTAAGTGCATCTCTTTCAAGTTCAAGGAGAAAGCCCAGGCCTGCCCTCACCACAGCCAATCTCACCAAAGTCTTCTGGCTTATTTGTTTGCAAATGGCCGTGAAAGCTCATTCTGAGATTGTAGCAATGAGTACAACCATTACCATGCCTTTAACAAAAGACCAGGCACCAGGGGCAGGTGCCATCTGCAAAGGACACAGCTTTGGGGGAGACTTGGAGCAGTGAATGAGGGGGACATGCCCTGCCCGCGACCCAGAGCAATCAGATGTTCCATCCAGATCTCCAACACTTCACTTAGATTCCAATTGGATTTCTACACTCCACTCATTTTTTAAAATTTCAGTTCAATATTTCCTCTTTCTTTATTGAAAAAAAATTTGCATAACATAAAATTAACCATTTTAAAGTATATAATTTTGTGGCATTTAGTACATTCATAATGTCATGCAAGCACTGCTCCTATCTACTTCCGAAACATTTTCATCACCCCAAAAAGAGACCCTGTACCCATAAGCAGTCACTCCCATTCTTCCCTCTCCCCACTCCCTGGCAACTACCTTTATCTTTTCTGTCTCTATGGATTTACGTATTCTGGAAATTTCATATAAAAGTGATCATACAGGGCTTCCCTGGTGGCGCAGTGGCTGAGAATCTGCCTGCCAATGCAGGGGACACGGGTTCGAGCCCTGGTCTGGGAAGATCCCACATGCCGCGGAGCAACTGGGCCCGTGAGCCACAACTACTGAGCCTGCGCGTCTGGAGCCTGTGCCCCGCAACGGGAGGGGCCGCGATAGTGAAAAGGCCCGCGCACCGCGATGAAGAGTGGCCCCCGCACCGCGATGAAGAGTGGCCCCCACTTGCCGCAACTAGAGAAAGCCCACACACGAAAACTAAGAGACCCAACACAGTCATAAATAAATAAATAAATAAAATAAATAAAGTATTAAAAACTATAAAAAAAAAAAAAAAAAGTGATCATACAGGGACTTCCCTGGTGGCGCAGTGGTTGAGAATCCACCTCCCAATGTAGGGGACACGGGTTCAATCCCTGGTCTGGGAAGATCCCACATGCCGCGGAGCAACTAAGCCCGTGAGCCACAACTACTGAGCCCACGTGCCACGACTGCTGAAGCCCTCGAGCCTAGAGCTCGTGCTCCTCAACAAGAGAAGCCACTGCAATGAGAAGCCCGCGCACAGCAACAAAGACCCAATGCAGCCAAAAATAAAATAAAATTAAAAAAAAAAAAGTGATCATACAATATATGATGATGTTTGTATCTGGCTTATTTCACTTAGCATAATGCTTCTGAGGTTCATCCATGTTGTAGCATGTATTAGAAATTCATTCTTTTTCTGTGGTTAAATGACATTCCCTTGTAGAGGTGTACCACATTTTGTTTATCCCTTTATCAGCCAATGGACATTTGGGTTGTTTCCACCTTTTGGCTATTTAAAACTGTGCTGCTCTGAACATTCATGTTTAAGTGTTTGTTTGAATATCTATTTTCAAGTCTTTTGGGTATATACACCAGAATTCCACTTAACTTTCAAAGGATTTGAGGGACCATATAATGTAGATATAATACGAAATAGCAAATCTGGGTACATAATCAAAAGATACACTTAAAAGGGAACACAGGAGTGTATGTTAACAGGAATCCAAGATGAACTAATTCCCACGATCAAGCACTAAATTTTGCCATGGGTTTCCTGGCAGCTAAAGTGAAAAGGGAAACAAATCAAGTTACCAAAAGTCATTTGTAGAGATAAGCATTTTTTCCCTGACATTAAATCCAGAAAGGCATCTGCAATCCGGATCCTTGTATAAAAGATTGTTTGTGACATTGTAGAAAACGGATTCTATATATTTCTGCAAGAGATAG
This sequence comes from Balaenoptera acutorostrata, assembly GCF_949987535.1. Lineage (NCBI taxonomy): Eukaryota > Metazoa > Chordata > Mammalia > Artiodactyla > Balaenopteridae > Balaenoptera > Balaenoptera acutorostrata. The sequence goes on along the minus strand of NC_080066.1, from coordinate 40,020,642 downwards.
AAATGTTCTTCAAATGAGTGGTTTTGTTTTCTTTTTAATCAACTCTATATGGATCATGACCACATTTCAACTGTAATTCAGTAAAGCCAGTTTTGCAGGATAAGGCTAAGAAAATACAGCCCAGACACATTGCTTTCTAAATGCCCAATTTAAGACATGAATCAAACGTGAAGCAGCCCAAAGAGATAACCCTTGAAGCATCCATGAAAATCTCTAACAGGTGGTTTCTTCAGCACACGTCTCTTTAACACACGGATTCTTTAACACGTGCCTGTGATGCAGATATTTTATGCAGCTGGTTACAAGGAACACCTTAAACTTAGACATGAGACAAGCAAGAGGGAAAGCAGTCATTCAGGTATGGGTTTACAAGAAGCTTCTACGTCAACGAACCCCCATGCCCCCCAACAATGTTACTACTGAGACCTGCGCTTGGCTGCCCCCGACTCTACCCTCTCCCACCTCTTCCCTCTTTCCCAACCTGGTCCAAGCTTCATCAAAGCTATTTTTGGTTACTGCATCTCACACACACACACACACACACACACACACACACACACACACACACTCCCCAGGCCCCCCTACAGTCAGCACTCCCATGGCTGCTGTGGGCCAAGAAGAAACTCAGCAGGCAAACCTCCAAATATTTGGGCTGAGAGCAGTGCCTGAAGGGCAGATGTCAGGGTCCCTGGACTTGGTGGGGTGCCACTCCATCCTCACCCCGTCCTGGGTCAGAAGCATCCCCCCCGCACACACACACACACACAGATGCACGTGGCCAGCCTCCGCAGGGCCGGGAGGTGGCCTGCCCTGGGCACCCGTTTGCCCCAGGTTTACACTGTAGTAAAAATATGGCTTTTCTCTATTGGCCAAAGATCAGCAGATTGGCTTTCTTTCATGGCTCCTCCTGTGACATACAGGGAAGAGCAAGGAACATTTACTGATCACCTACGACCTGGGGGAGTAAATCTCACTTCACACAATCCCCACAAGGTTCTAAAGTCAGAGCATCATTCCTGTTTTCCTGTTTGACACATAAAGAAACCTAGAATGAAACGGAGGGAGGGTCAAGGACAAGCTGCCGACACACACACTTGAGGTTCCTTTCAAGTCTGTCCTGGCCCTTCTCTCGCAGAAGTTGACACTGCAAAGTCCACGCAGACAGACGAGGCAGTTTGGCATCATCTGGGGTGTGAAGAGAGCTCTGCAGTTCAGAAGCAGATATGTAGGTGGATTTCAAATAATCACTGCCGGCACATGAGGCTTACTCTCTGCAAGACGCTATTTTAAATGCTTGGTAGTCATTAACTTATTGTCACCCCACACACCTTATGAGATAAATACTACTACTATCTCCATTTTATGAGAAGAAACTGAGGCACAGAGGGAGGGGCCGGGTAACTTGCCTAAGATCACACAGCTTAATCAGGGTTTGAATTGAGGTGATATGGCCTGGGCGTGCATGCTCTTAGCCACTGTATAGTATCCTAGGGCTCTCACAACAAAGTATTACCAACTGGATGGCTTAAAACAGCAGAAATTAATTCTTTTATCGTTTTGGAGGCTAGACGTCTGAAACCAAGGTGTCTGTAGAGCCCATGCTCTCTGACGGCTCTAGGGGCCAATCCTTCCTGGCCTCTTCTAACTTCTGGTCGTTGCTAGCAATCCTTAACGTTCCTTGGCTTGTCACTACATCCCTTCAGTCTTGGCTCCATCCTCACATGCCTTCCTTCCTCTGTGTCTGGGTCTTCACTGGCCTTCTTTTTGTTTTTTTAAATATATAGTTTTTCTCCTTTCACTCTTTTTTTTATTATTATTATTATTTTAATTGAAGTGTAGTTAATTTACAATGTTGCGTTAGTTTCAAGTGTACAGCAAAGTGATTCAAATATATATATATATTCTTTTTCAGATTCTTTTCCATTATAGGTGATTACAAGATATTGAGTATAGTCCCCTGTAAGGACACCAGTCTTTGGATTTAGGGTTCACTCTAATCCAGTATGACCTCATCTTAACTAATTACACCTGCAAAGACCAAGTAAGGTCACATTCTGAGTTTCCGGGTGGAAATGACTTTTAGGACATTATTCAACCCAGTAGAACCACCATGCTACAGTGTTTCTAGAAGGAAAAGTAACTCGATCCAGGATCTCCCTGAGCCAGGAAAATAGGAAGCCAGAGAGAATCAAGACAGAAAATGAGCCCCCAATGAACACTGTGCATCCTTCCCAGGTAAGACCAGCTTCCCCAGCACGACTTCCATGGGATCCCAGTTTGAAGGGACTTGCCATCCCATCCTCATAACCAGCTGGGCACAGGTCTGCCCATCCACGAGGAGGTGAGCTCCTTAAGGGCGGACTCCCAGGGCTCACCTTCACGGCCTGGTGCCCAGAGCAGCTGCTGGTGCACAACAGGGGCTCAGGGAAGGGGTGCAGAGCAGAGGGCTTTCCGAGCCTCTCATTTCCCCACCCCTGTGCCGGTTTCCTCCCTCATCCAGCATTTAGGCTCAGGAAGCAATTCTGAAGTTCAGCGATGGCAGTTTATCAGAGGGAAAACTTCCCAGTTTGTTCCCAGCTTCCCTGACAAACCCAAATTCAAACGGAGCAATACCCCTCGGGGGTCGGGAAGGAGAGCAGCTGTCACCAGGGAGGGGCCAGAGCGGCAGGCCCGGCCGCAGGGTAAATGCAGGCCCCTCACAGCTTCTCCTGGTCCTCATCACCCCCTCCCGCTTTGAGTTGCTACTCCCCCTCTGTGCACGCGTTCACCTTGCTTGACACCATCATTTCCTCACCCCTCCCCACTCCCCCTGCAGCGCTCAGTGCTGGTTGCTCCCTCCCACGATGCTGGGAGGGAGCTACTGGGAGAGAAGCTCAGAGGGTCAAAAGGCAGCTCTCAGCAGAGTTAGGCTAGTGCAGGGATGAGAGAGGGGAAGAAACGAGGCCTAAGGAACTCTAGAATGAGAGATCGGGAAATTTCAGCTCTAATGCTAGCAATAGACTGCACAGAGGCATTTTGCAAACTGAATGCAAGGTGGATCACTTCTGGTAAGAAACTTGCCATCAATTGCCTCAGGGGAAGGGAGCTGGCAGCTGGGAGGGCAACTTTTCATTGTACCTTTTGAATACTGAATCAGAAAGTGTGACATATGCCAAGAATAAATAAAATAAAAATGTAAATATTCATGCAAAGGGTCTTTGCTCTTAACCCCTCCTCTATGCCTTCCCATCAGAAAGTAGAGGAGGGAGGTCCTTGGTGGCCTAGTGGTTAGGATTCTGGGCTTTCACTGCCAGGGCCAGGTTCCATCCCTGGTCGGGGAACTGAGATCCCGCAAGCCGTGCAGCACAGGGAGGAAACCAACCCCAGCCCTCATTAGGTTGTGAGACTTGAATAAGGAAATGTATGCAAAGCGGGTGGTGCCTGTGCCACGTCTGCTCAGGGATGCTGGCGGGCCCACCTCACAGCACTCCCATTTAATCCAGGATCAAATGACGGGTGGGGGCAGGCTGTCGTGTTCTAGGTCACCTGGGGCAAGGAGGGCGGGAGTTGCTGATCCCCAATCCCAGAGAAACAAACTGCTGGCATATCAAAAAAGCCTCCTAAATTTGATTTGCAAACCCTGGAGCTTGAGGTCCAACACCCTGGTCACACCAGGGCTGGGTACTAAAAACCCGCACAGGGTGGCCCCAGGCACCTGTCCCAGCTCAGAGAGAGGCCATCCCGAGTACCTGGAGAGACACCTGGTTACAGAATCAAATGCGCCCAAACAGCCCTCCCCAGGGCTCACCAGCCCAGCTTGAGCGCCTGGCCCCATCAGCACGAAGACAGGGCAGAGGAAGAAGTTCTGCCAGCCCCAAACCGGCAGGGAGACCTGGCAGAGGGCTGAAACACATGGGCACAGCCAGAGGGAGAGCTGTCTCCTTAATCCAAGCTCAGCGGCTGGAAGTGCCTTCTGTCACTTCATCCATCCTCCCCGAGAACAGGACGCCAGGAGACACATCCCCGGGAGTGACCCAGAAAGGTGGTGGCTATTTGCTTGGGGAATTACTCTCACCCCCTCTTAGGGGAGCCCAGGCTCATCTCAAATGCACATCTTCCTCCTGCTCCAAGAACTCCAGAATCCATTATCTGCCCCTCTCTTGGGAAATGTACTTCATCCGGCCTTACTGTCATTGTCTGTGGAATAGCCTCAAGCTCCACTTATCTTTATCCACAAATGCCTTCAGAATAAGAACTATATTTGGTTGTGACTCCAAAGTACCAGTGGAGTGAGGCAACCTCAACAGTTTAGGGTTCGAAGTTGACAGATCTTCAAAAACCTGACTCTTGTGCCCAATAAGCACATGAAAAGATGCTCAGTATCACTAGTCATTAGGGAAATGCAAACCTTAATGAGACACCACCTCACACCGTTAGGACAGCCACTATCAAAAAAAAAAAAACAGAAAGTAACAAGTGTTGGCAGGAATGTGGAGAAATTAGAACCCTTGTGCATTGTTGGTAGGAATGTAAAATGGTACAACCATGGAAACCATATGGCAGTTCCTCAAAACGTTAAAAATCAGATTACCATATGATTCAACAATTCTACTTCTAGGGATATTAAAAAAAAATTTTGAAACCAGGATCTTGCAAAGACATTTGTACAGCCATGTTCATTGCAACATTCACAATAGCCAAAGGTTGAAGAAACCCAAGTGTCAACCCAAGGGATGAATGGGTACACAAAATGTGGTGTATACATAGAATGGGATATTACTCAGTCTTAAGGACGGAAACTCTGACACACGCTACAACGTGGATGAAACCTGAGACTATACCAAGTAAAATAAGCCAGTAACAAAAAAGATACATATTGTAGGATTCCACTTATATGGGGTACCTAGAGTAGTCAAATTCATAGAAACGGAAAGCAGAAGAGTGGTTGCCAGGGGTAAGGAAGGGGGAATGGGGAATTATTGTTTAATGCGTACAGAGTTTCAGTTCTGCAAGGTAAACAGTTCTGGAGATCCGTTGCACAACAATGTGAATGTTTTTAACACTGCTGAGCTGCACACTTAAAAATGGTGAAGATGGTGAATTTTATGTTTTATGTATTTTACCACAAGCAAAAAAGAAAACCAAAACTCTGTGCCCATCCTCCAGGCTGCCTCAGGGGCCGCCACCTTGGAAGGACACTTGGAGGACAGGAAACCGGCTCTTCCCAAAGGCCTCTGGGGGTCCAGAACATCTCAAGCCCCAGGTTGGACTGAGTTGTGCCCAAGGAGTCATTTCTAATCTAGCCCAACCCACTGCACATCACTGGGCAAGTCACATGTCACCCCACCTGTAAAACAGGAGGAGGGCATTTGCCTTCAGTACAAGCAGGTGCCCTTTGTTGAGGCCTCCTGTGGACGTTTGTAGGCAGCCTGCATAGAAAACCACTTCAGAGCAAATAAGCAGGCCTTTGCTACAAGGCCATGGTCATCGGTGGAGGAGACCCAGGCTATGGAACCCTGCCATAGCTGGATTTGAACCTGCCCTTGCCACTGCCTAGCTCTGTGACTCTCTGCGACTTTCTGGATCTTTCTGAGCTTAGATTTCCTCCTCTGTAAAATGGGAAAGTAATGCTCATCAGCTAGAGCTGTTCTGAGGACGAGAGATGCTTCTTGCTGAGTAGCTGGCACACAGAAGGCACTCAATAAGTGGTATTTTGATGGTGATTACTCTGAGTTTTAACCACCCGTGCTGTCAGTCAGAGCAACCATGTGTCTGCTCTCAGGCTCACAGCCCACTGCAGGGCTGGGGTCCCTGGGAGGTGTTACCCCCAGGCCACGTGTGACTGTGCTGCTTCTGTGTCCCACACCAGGACCAGAAACTCGATGACGTCACCACCAGCATCGGCACAGCGTCTGCTCCCCTCACACAGGGGTCTGACTTTCTGTTAACCCTTGTGAGAGGAGGAGCTTTAGGGTGCCTGGGACTCCCTTGGCCTAAGAGCTCTTCATTCTCATCAAACCCACCTGTCTATAAACCCAGCCTGCGCCCCGCCATCAAGGCTTTTCTCCATCCCAGCTGCAAGAACAGTTCATACCAAAGAGGGCATAAGATCACCCACCTGGTCTCTCTCACAACACAGCCTGGATGACAGATGCCATAGCAACAGCCCTAGCAACGATGACAGGAGACAACCTCTTGGACACAGACTGATGGGAAACTTGTAAACAACCACCAGCCACGTATGCAGGAAGGGCTGCAGAGGGCCAGAGGAGCACACACGTGCGGGACGTCACCTGCCTGGGCACAGAGGGAGCCCCATTAGCCAAGTTCAACTTCCCCTTTCAACATCGAAGGGAAATAATCAATGGGAAAGGGACAGGGGAGGCTGGAAATCCCTTTGATCTGCAGCAAATTAAGTTTAATCCTCTCCAGCCAGCTGTGCGGCTGTTCGGATATAACTGTGCTGTCTGCTCCTAACTGACAGCTCCCTGATACCCGGATCCCGGGCAGGGAGGAGGAGCCCAGGCTGGCAGCTAGAACACTGCAGCTGTGTTGGGATCCCTGAGCCACTTGAGGCTGTACCCTCGGGGCAGAAGGCTGGCCTCCTGGCTTCGGTGCTCTGCAGCCATGGAACCCAGCAGAAGCCTAGGAGTCAGAACCAACCCTGTTCCCCTTGCCCGGGGTGGAACTCTGCAAGAAGTCATCATTCTCCTTGGACAAGGTTGACCAAGCCCAGGCCTCCACCAGCCCCACTGTGAGGGCATTTCCATTTACAGAGCACTTCATTCTGGTGGGAACTGAAGCTCCTGGGGTGGTGACTTGTCGAGGCTTCCAGGGGTGATTAAGGTCAAAATCAAGACTAGAAGAACATTGATGACAGTGACTGACACACATCGAGCACTTCCGGGTCCAGGCCCTGCAACTGAGTAAATTACAGTCATGCTCTGCACACCCCTCTGAGATGGATGACGTTACCCCACTGCACACACGATGAAACCAGGGCCCCGGGGATGACTTGCCCGAAGTCACACAGCAATCACTGCGAAACTTGCTTTCAAACACAGGAATGCCCTCACCTCCTCCCTCACTCCGACTAGCCCAGCCTACAATGTCACCTGTATGCTGCCGGGAGAGAAGAGCTTCAAATGCCTGCAGAAAATCCCCAAGTAAATCTGGCTACAATTTAGCAGGCTTGGGTTTAAGAGAAGATGTCATCAGAAGACCAAAATACAATAAGAGAAAATAAAATAAATGAAGTAAGAAGAAGAATGCCAGCAGCAGGGATGACAATGAGAATGATAGTGGCACTGGGCCACACACAGAGACACTGCAAAAGCTCCCCAAGCAAGCCAACAGCTTAAGCATTTGGGCTGGGGGTGGATCTCTGAGGCAGGGGTCCAGCTAGAGGCAAGGAGAAGGGAGACAGCCCACAAACAAAACCCCAGCTTCTGCTACCCAGAGGGATGAATAGGACCTCAAAGACCCCCAAGCTAGAGACCCGTGGGCTAGCCCTCAGTGGCACCTGCGGGAAGAAAAAAATGTGCAGGTACAGATGGCAGTTCAAATCCAGGCTCTGCCACTGAGTAGCTGTGTGATGTTGGGCAAGTCACTTAGCTTTCCTGTGCCTCACACCTGGGAAATGGGGAGAAAACCCCCAGTGTGTGAGTCACTGAGGATGAAATATGACCAGAGATGGGAAATGGCTCAGCCCTGCAAGGCTCTTAGGAGATGTTGGCTAAGCAAAGGCCCCCCTTCCGGGCAGTGCCGGGAGCTCACACAGCTTTTGGACCACCCATCTCTAGCCGGTGGTCACACACGCCAGAGCCAGCTCCTTCCCAGCTGGAGCAGGAACACTCAAAAGGCACCTCCCTCAAGCCAGAGGACTGAGGCTGGCCACAAGACTCCGTTCCCAGCCCAAGGTCTAAGACAACGCATTCATAGGGAGTGATCACGGCAGAAAGGGCCCAGGAGAGTAACACATCCGGGGCTCTAAACCTTAGATGCACAGCTGAAACTCCTGGGGCCACAGTCCCTGGGGTCGGGCTCGGTCCTCGAATTTTTAGCAAGCTCTTCTGGGGATTCTGGTACACAGCCAGCCAGGGCTGGGAACATAGTCCAACACTTTCATTTTATAAATGAAGAAACTCTATTGTTGCTAAACCTAACACTGATGAATTTCAATTATTCTTTTCCTGGTTGTAAAGGAATAGAGACTCATTGCAGAAAGTTTGGAGAAAAAATGAAAAGATACCAAGAAAATTAAAGTCACTCATAATCACGTCACCCGGAGATAACCACCCTTGGCGTTGGGGGCATTTTCTCTCATCTTCATTCTTGAGCAGATGAGATACTTATGGATATACAACTTGAATCCTAGCTTTCCTTCACTTAGATTTTATGTTAAGTGTTTTATAATGTCATTACAAATTCACAGGAAAAATCAATAAAGATGAAAAAACGGAGAGATTTTAAACATGGTAAATAAACAAGGTAAGTAGCTAATGAATGCCAAGGGCAGGGCGGGGACCCAGGTACCATGATCCTACTTCTGTGCTCACCCCTTCACCCAAGGAGTTTGCCAACCCCCAACCGTCACACTTTATCAAGGAGTCCAGGCCAGGATGAAGAGGCACCGAGATCAGCCCCCCAGGGACGGGTGAAGGGGGCGAGCAAGGCTGGAGTCCTCTTATTGGCTGTCTCACAGGGCCAGCTCAGGGAGTCAGATTACAAACAAACAAGCTAATGACACAGTCCTAGAGACCAATTAGGCTGCACAATAGAAAAATTACAGGGCTGTTTGGTCCCAACAATATAAGATTAATTTATCAATACAGTTTATGTGACACTGGAGAGATAGCAACCTGAGCGAGGGTTTCTTGCAGACCTTAAATGCAGCTGGAATCTCTTGGCCAGTCAGTCCTCAGAGCAGGAACCAGAAAGCAAACTTCTGAGCCCAGGCAGGGTGGGGCCGTAGGGAGGGGCTGCGTGGTAGCCAGCTGGGACCCAGACATCCTCTGTCACACAGGCACTGGTACGGATCCTAGAGCCCAATTCTGACACACACACACACACACACACACACACCACACACACACGAATCTACACATTCTCCCAACATGTCCTGGCCCTGAGTCTGGCACACAACTGGCGCTCAAACCTCACTACAAGCCTATGAGGCAGATACCACTGTTATCCCCATTTTACAGACCAGGAAACTGAGGCACAGAAAGGTTCCATGATGGCCAAGTTCACACAGCTGGCCAGGAGCAGTCTTAGGATTCAAATTAAGGCAGGTGTCAGCCTGTGCTCTTGCCTCTGAAATGGCCTTTCAATAATAAAAGAATAATTTAAAAAATAATAATGATACACCCCCTTCCTTGGACTCATCTCTTTCAGTATACAGAGCACGTTCACATGCCGTTTCACACAGAGCTGCCTGTTGCCGTCTCGTGAAATGTCCTGTGACCCCATTTGATAGGTGGGGAAACCGAGGCAGACATTTGGTACTCAAAGACTTGCTTGTAATGTTCAGGTTGTCCAGTTATTAGGCTGGAACTGTATAAATCTGCCGTTATGGGGACCAAAAGTGGTTATCAGCACTTTGATGCTGACTGACTGCTTCCCGGAGGAAAGAGTCATAATCTACAGCTGGAGCACACACTTCTAGAGGGCTGGGTGCCAGGCACCTAGCATTCTCACCGCCACTCTGGGAGGTCAGTGCTGTGATTAAGAGCAGACAAGGAAACCCGAGGCCCAGGGAGGGGGTATGACCCGATGAACATCCCATGGCCAGGCAGCGGCCGAGTGAGACTAAAGGGTCACTGTGGGACCACCGGGATCCTTTTGGGATGCTGGACTGCCTCACCCCCTGCACTCAGTGCCCCCTGAGCTCAGAGCAAGCAGTCGGGGAGAGGGAAGGGGAGGGGAGAAGGCCCTCATGCGGGGAGGGGGCCGGGGCTCGGTCAGCAGAAGGCAGATGTCAGCAGCTCCAGCTGGAACGCCCCCAGAACACGGGCCCCATGGCACACAGTGACCTTCCCCAGAATCAGCCCAGAGGACTGTCCTTGACCAGCTGGCCAGGGCACAGTGTCACAGCAAGGCCACCCAGGAGGGTTCACTGGCCTGTGTCGCCAGGCGTGAGTGTCCGGGGGGGCGTCACAGCTGTGCCCCTGCTGCCGCCCTGTTCCCTTTCTCCCCAGAGCCCCTGCCACACACACCTCGGAGGCAGAAGAGCAGCTGGCAGGCGGAGGGTTGCACCAGGGACGAAGAGGGCGGCCGGGGCAGTGGGGTGGCCTGGTGCCCAGCAGCAGGGCTGGGGAGGCCCTGTGTATGGAGGCAGCATCCCCACTGCCCCGCCGTGTGCTCTCAAGGTAGCCAGACTCCCGCAGCTCCGTTATTTCCCTCCATGTAAAATGGCCATCATGGGAGCATCTGCCTCCTTGGGCCATGGGAGGGTTAAATGAGACGTTGCGCACCAAGAGCTCTGGGCGTGAACTAGTGCTTGATACAGGTGGTCGTTATTGTGATCAGCAGGGTGGGAGGGGAAGGCGTGGAAAGTTACGGCCTAGAGACTGGAGACAGAGGCAATGCCCCATGGGCAGAGGACCGAAGGGCCGAGGGACAAGAGGCAGGGGAAGTGGAGTTGCAGGCAGGACGGAGCGGTCAGGTGCATTCCTTCCGTGTACTCCGCGGAGCTGCAGGGTTAACGGGACACCGGCAACACCCACATATCCACGTGCCCACCTAGCTCGGGTCTCAGGCTCCGCCTCTCCGAGCAGGTGCAGAGACTGCAGGACAACAGCCCCGGAGCAACCCCGCCACAGACCGCGCAGCGTTAGTGTCAAGCCCCTGTGTGGACATCCGGCCTCAGAGGATTGAGACCCCAAGTTCACATTAGGGTTCTACCTGCAAGGTTGGGTGGCTGCCCCCACGCCGGGCACCAGAGCTCAGGACCTAGAACTGAAGGGGAGGGTCAGGGCAGGCTGGGAGGTCAGAGTGTGAGGCCCCAGTAGCAAGTAGTTAGGAATCTCCAAGCCCCTGCCTGCCAGTACTGTAGACAAGCCCCCGCAGGCTGCACTTTGGGGCCTGAACAAGCCAGGTCCAGGGGCTCTCTCCCCCACCTCCCAGCTGGCTGGGTCACGTTACCCACAAACCTCTCTGAGCCTCAGTTTCCTCATCTGTCAAATGGAGCTAATGACGTTATTAATTCCCACTTCAGACCAACGTGGTAATAACTCCTGAGATCATCTCTGTGAAGTGCGTAGCAGGGCCTGGATCATATAAAGACTTCAATAAACAGTAGCTCTCACAATCATCACTATTATTCTCGTTAGGTTTTTTGGCCAGTGACGCCCCTTCTTGAATAAGAATGCAGGCCCAGGCGCCCACGAGGAAGGAGAGCTATGACGCTAAAAAGGCAAGTGCTGCTCAGACCGGCCTGCCCCTGACCTTGAGGAGTCCCCGCCTCGCTGGGGAGGCTTTTACGCAAACAGTCCTGCACCACGGAGCCAAGCAGAGGTTTGCAGGAGCCCCCGTGCTCCGGGGGAGCCACTGGGGGCGGGCTCTACAGAAAGACACCGAGCCCAGGGGAGCAGGTTAGCAAGTGCACAACTGCAGCCCTTTTCTTTGAAACGCTGACTATTTTGATAATGTTTGCTCTTTTTATTCCCTATAATTATCCCACTTTATCCTCCCTTAGTATTTAGTCATTTATTTTTTTCTTTTAAATGTCAGCCAGTACCACCAAGAGGACTCAAGAAAGATGGGGTTTCTCATAGGGGCTGTGTAGGGGGCCATGCTCCTGGGAATCAGAGGGACGGAACCTCAAGATGAAACTGAGGGGTACCCGCCAAGAAACCGCAGTGGATCTCTACCCCCTCCACCAACGGGGTTTCTTTCCAATATGGGTCAGGGTTTCACTTGAGTAAGAGAAGCCATTTCGGCACAGAAAACATCAAATATGGGGCTGACGCAGATGTGGGTTCTCCACTGGGCTGAGGAGGCCAGAGGCTGCACCTCTGCCTGATCCGAAACCTACAGAGGCCACTCCCCCTGCCTCCTCTCTGCAAATCCCAAGAATGCTCCGGTCTCCGGTCTCCGTAGCAGGAACCCCTGGATGCTATTCAGAGAAGGCCCCCAAAGTGAGCTTCAGATGAATGAAGTGTGAAGCGAATGGAGGGAAAGGAAAAGGGAGAAGAAGCAGGAGGGGCTGGGGCAGGACTGCAGCATGTGCTAAGGCCTCTCTCTCGACGTCTCTGCTGTAAGTCATCCCACAGTCCCAGCTCATAAAGCAGGATCACAGAGATCAGAACCAGCCAGGGGCAGCTCACTTCCCCTCTCCTGACAGTACCAGTGTTTCCCACACAGATCCACGCACACCAGATCCTCAGCCCTCTCCAGAAATGCAAGGGCCCCTGACGGCCTGGCACGCAACACCCCGTGGAAGGCAAGGGAGGGGTGGAGCCCTGGGAGGCTGAGGTAAGGGCCAGAACAACAAGGCCCAGATGCCGCCCCGGGGGCCTGTTGGGCTGCAGTCAGTGGTCACTTGCTGCCCTGATGTACACGGCTGCTTCTGCCTCAGCCTTGAGCCCCTCTACCCCAGACAGATGGCCCTTGAAAAGGGCAGATGTGACAAGCCAAGGGTGATCCCAGGAAGCAACCTAGAAGTTGAGAGCGCACTGGATATGGAGTCAGAGGCATGGGTGTAAGTCCTCACCCTGTCGTGTCCGCACTGTAACTCCAGGCAAGACCTTCCTTCTCTGGTCCCCAGTTTTTCTCATGTGTGGACTGAAGGAAGAGAACCAGACCATCTCGAGGTCCCCAGCTCTGAGGCTGAGAGGTCTAACACCCAAGCAGCACATGGGTTGCCCCAGGGCAGCACAGCGCCCCTCCCGTGTCCTTCCCTCCCTCCCCCCCGCCCCTGGCCCCTGAGCATACCACTAAGGTTGCTCTCTTCCCCTCTGCAGAGGCCGCAGCCACCAGAGGATCCCTCAGGGTAGATCTTGGGAAGTCCCAGGGAGACGGTGTTAGTGGATGTGATTAGCCTTAAGATGTCTAGGGAGGCATGGGATTCGCGTTTGGTAAGAGGACTGCAAGTTTTACCATATTCTCATCCCAGAATATACTATCTGGCTCCATCAGTTCCATACACAGTTGTTCCAGATGTGGCCCCTAGTGGGTGGACAGAAGTTCCTAGAGGATGTCGGCTGCCCAGGGTCCTTCTGACCACGGGAGATCTTGGGGTCTGGGATGTTCAGCCTCAGAAGGCCCTCCTCCCTGCTCTCAGGCCCACCCTCAGCACCCAGGGCAGCGCTGAGCCATCTCTGTGTACCACCTGTGGCTGATGTAAATCTCCAGCAAACCCCCATCCTTGCCCTTGTTCCCACACTCACATCAGCAAAGGACCTTCTTTCCCATTCCACTACCAATAAAATTAATAACAATAGGCACAACTAGGGCACCTACCAGGCACCGGTGGGGGACCATGGACACCTAAAAGGACAGGAGGAACCACCAGCGACCAGGCCAGAGGTCGGGCCCGAGCTCCTGTGGTGGGAGATCCGAGTCCAAACCACTGGACTAACAGAGAACCTCAGACCTCAGGGAATATTCATTAGAGTGAGGTCTCCTGGAGGTCCTCATCTCAGCACCAAGACCTGGCTCTATCCAACTTCCAACTGCCTGCAAAATCCAGCACTGGACACCTCAGGCCAAACAACCAGTAAGACAGGAATACAGCTCCACCCATCAAAAAAAAAAAAAAATTAAACGACAAAAAAATATGTTACAGATGAAGGAGCAAGGTAAAACAACCTACAAGACCAAATAAATGAAGACGAAAGAGGCAACCTACCTGAAAAAGAGTTCAGAGTAATGATAGTAAAGATGATCCAAAATCTCGGAAACAGAATGGAGAAAATACAAGAAACATTCAACAAGGATTTAGAAGAACTAAAGAGCAAACAAACAGTGATGAACAACACAATGACTGAAATTAAAAATACTCTAGAAGGAATCAATAGCAGAATAACTGAGGCAGAAGAACGGATGAGTGAGCTGAAGATAAAATGTGGAAGTAACTGCCAGGGAGCAGAATAAAGAAAAAAGAATGAAAAGAATTGAGGACAGTCTCAGAGACCTCTGGGACAACATTAAACGCACCAACATTCGAATTATAGGGGTCCCAGAAGAAGATAAGAAAAAGACAGGATCTGAGAAAATATCTGAAGAGATTATAGTCGAAAACTTCCCAACATGGGAAAGGAAATAGTCAGTCAAGTCCAGGAAGTGCAGAGAATCCCATACAGGATAAACCCAAATAGAAACACACCAAGACACATATTAATCAAACTATCAGAAATTAAATACAAAGAAAAAATATTAAAAGCAGCAAGGGAAAAGCAACAGATAACATACAAGGGAATCCCCATAAGGTTAACAGCTGATCTTTCAGCAGAAACTCTGCAAGCCAGAAGGGAATGGCAGGACATATTTAAAGTGATGAAAGGGAAAAACTTAAAACCAAGATTACTCTACCCAGCAAGGATCTCATTCAGATTCAATGGAGAAATCAAAAGCTTTACAGACAAGCAAAAGCTAAGAGAATTCAGCACCACCAAACCATCTTTACAACAAATGCTAAAGGAACTTCTCTAAGCGGGAAACACAAGAGAAGAAAAAGACTCACAAAAACAAACCCAAATCAATTAAGAAAATGGTAATAGGAACATACATATCAATAATCACCTAGAAGGTAAATAGATTAAATGCTCCAACCAAAAGACACAGACTGGCTGAATGGATACAAAAACAAGACCCATATATATGCTGTCTACAAGAGACCCACTTCAGACCTAGAGACACGTACAGATTGAAAGTGAGGGGATGGAAAAAGATACTCCATGCAAATGGAAATCACAAGAAAGCTGGAGTAGCAATACTCATGTCAGATAAAATAGACTTTAAAATAAAGGCTGTTACAAGAAATAAGGAAGGACACTACATAATGATCAAGGGATCGATCCAAGAAGAAAACATAACAATTATAAATATTTATGCACCCAACATAGGAGCACCTCAATACATAAGGCAAATGCTAACAGCCACAAAAGGAGAAATCAACAGTAGCACAATAATAGTGGGGGACTTTAACACCCCACTTACACCAATAGACAGATCATCCAGACAAAAAATAACTAAGGAAACACAAGCTTTAAATGACACAATAGACCAGATACATTTAACTGGTATTTTTAGGACATTCCACCTGAAAGTGGAAGAATACAGTTTCTTCTCAAGTGCACACAGAAAGTTCTCCAGAATAGACCACATTTTGGGTCACAAATCAAACTTTGGAAAATATAAGAAAATTGAAATCGTATCAAGCATCTTTTCCGACCACAACGTTATGAGATTAGAAATCAATTACAGGAAAAAAAACAGTAAAAAACACATATGCATGGAGGCTAAACAGTGCACTGCTAAATAACCAAGAGAGCACTGAAGAAATCAAAGAGGAAATAAAAAAATACCTAGAAAAAAATGACAACAAAAACACGACAATCCAAAATCTATGGGACACAGCAAAAGCAGTTCTAAGACAGAAGTTCATAGCAATTCAAGCTTACCTCAGGAAACAAGAAAAATCTCAAATAAACAATCTAACCTTACACCTAAAGCAACTAGAGAAAGAACAAAGAAAACCCAAAATTAGTAGAAGGAAAGAAATCATAAAGATCAAAGAAGAAATAAATGAAACAGAAACAAAGAAAACAATACCAAAGATCAACAAAACTAAAAGCTGGTTCTTTGAGAAGATAAACAAAATTGATAAAACTTTAGCTAGATGCATCAAGAAAAAAAGGGAGAAGATGCAAATCAATAAAATTAGAAACGAAAAAGGAGAGATTACAACTGACACCACAGAAATACAAAAGATCATAAGAGACTACTGCAAGCAACTACAT
Source organism: Balaenoptera acutorostrata (assembly GCF_949987535.1). Classification (NCBI taxonomy): domain Eukaryota; kingdom Metazoa; phylum Chordata; class Mammalia; order Artiodactyla; family Balaenopteridae; genus Balaenoptera; species Balaenoptera acutorostrata. The sequence goes on along the minus strand of NC_080066.1, from coordinate 40,004,698 downwards.
GCCAATAAAATGGACAACTTGAAAGAAATGGACAAATTCTTGGAAAAGTACAACCTTCCAAGATTGAACCAGGAAGAATTAGAAAATATAAAAAGAACAATCACAGGTAATGAAATTGAAACTATAATTAAAAATCTTCCAACAGGGCTTCCCTAGTGGCGCAGTGGTTGAGAATCTGCCTGCTAATGCAGGGAACACAGGTTTGAGCCCTGGTCTGGGAAGATCCCACATGCCACGGAGCAACTAGGCCTGTGAGCCACAACTACTGAGCCTGCGCGTCTGGAGCCTGTGCTCCGCAACAAGAGAGGCCACAATAGCGAGAGGCCCGCGCACCGCGATGAAGAGTGGCCCCCACTAGCCGCAACTAGAGAAAGCCCACGCACAGAAATGAAGACCCAACACAGCCAAAAATAAATAAATAAATAAACAAAGTGTAAAATTAAAAAAAAAAAATCTTCCAACAAACAAAAGTCCAGGACCACATGGCTTCACAGGAGAATTCTATCAAACATTTACAGAAGAGTTAAAACCTATCCTTCTCAAAATCTTCCAAAAAATTGCAGAGGGAGGAACACTCCCAAACTCATTCTACGAGGCCACCGTCACCCTGATACCAAAACCAGCCAAAGATATCACAAAAGAAAATTATAGACCAATATCACTGATGAACATAGACGCAAAAATCCTCAGCAAAATACTAGCAAACAGAATCCAACAACACATTAAAAGGATCATATACCATAATCAAGTGGGATTTATCCCAGGGATGCAAGGATTCTTCAATATACATAAATCAATCAATGTGATACACCATATTAACAAATTAAAGAATAAAAACCATATGATCATCACAATAGATTCAGAAAAAGCTTTTGACAAAACTCAACACCCATTTATGATAAAAGCTCTCCAGAAAGTGGGCATAGAGGGAACCTACCTCAACATAAAAAAGGCCATATATGACAAACCCACAGCAAACATCATTCTCAATGGTGAAAAACTGAAAGCATTTCCTCTAAGATCAGGAACAAGACAAGGATGTCCACTCTCACCACTATTATTCAACATAGTATTGGAAGTCCTAGCTACAGCAATCAGAGAAGAAAAAGAAATAAAAGGAACACAAATTGGAAAAGAAGAAGTAAAACTGTTTGCCGATGACATGATACTATATATAGAAAATTCTAAAGATGCCACCAGAAAACTACCAGAACAAATAAGTGAATTTGGTAAGGTTGCAGGATACAAAATTAATGCACAGAAATCTCTTGCTTTCCTATACACTAACAAAGAAAGATCAGAAGGAGAAATTAAGGCAACAATCCCATTTACCATCGCAACAAAAAGAATAAAATACCTAAGAATAAACGTACCTAAGGAGGCAAAAGACCTGTACTTAGAAAACTATAAAACACTGATGAAAGTAATCAAAGATAACATAAACAGATGGAGAAATATACCATGCTCCTGGAGTGGAAGAATCAATATTGTGAAAATGACTATACTACCCAAAGCAATCTACAGGTTCAATGCAATCCCTATCAAATTACCAATGGCATTTTTCACAGAACTAGAACAAGAAATTTTACAATTTGTATGGAAACACAAAAGACCCCGAATAGCCAAAGCAACCTTGAGAAAGAAAAACAGAGCTGGAGGAATCAGGCTCCCTGACTTCAGACTACACTACAAAGCTACAGTAATCAAGACAGTATGGTACAGGCACAAGAACAGACATATAGATCAATGGAACAAGATAGAAAGCCCAGAGATAAACCCACGCACGTATGGTCACTTTATCTTTGATAAAGGAGGCAAGAATATATAATGGAGAAAAGACAGCCTCTTCAATAAGTGGTGCTGGGGAAAATGGACAGTTACATGTAAAAGAATGAAATTAGAACACACCCTAACACCATACTCAAAAATAAACTCAAAATGGATTAAAGACCTAAATGTAAGGCCAGACACTATAAAACTCTTAGAGGAAAACATAGGCAGAATACTCTATGACGTAAATCACAGCAAGATCCTTTTTGACCCACCTCCTAGAGACATGGAAATAAAAACAAAAATAAACAAATAGGACCTAATGAAACGTAAAAGCTTTTGCACAGCAAAGGAAACCATAAACAAGATGAAAAGACAACCCTCAGAATGGGAGAAAATATTTGCAAATGAAGCAACTGACAAAGGATTAATCTCTAAAATATAAAAGCAGCTCATGCAGCTCAATATCAAAAAAACAAACAACCCAATCCAAAAATGAGTGGAAGACCTAAATAGACATTTCTCCAAAGAAGACATACAGATGATCAACAAATGCATGAAAAGATGCTCAACATCGCTAATTATTAGAGAAATCCAAATCAAAACCACAATGAGGTATCACCTCATACTGGTCAGAATGGCCATCATCAAAAAATCTACAAAAAATAAATGCTGGAGAGGTTGTGGAGAAAACGGAACCCTCCTGTACTGCTGGTGGGAATGTAAACTGATACAGCCACTATGGAGAACAGTATGGAGGTTCCTTAAAAAACTAAAAATAGAACTATCACATGACCCAGCAATCCCACTACTGGGCATATACCCTGAGGAAACCGTAATCCAAAAAGAGACATGTACCACAATGTTCATTGCAGCACTATTTACAATAGCCAGGATGTGGAAGCAACCTAAATGTCCATCAACAGATAATTGGATAAAGAAGATGTAGCACATATATACAATGGAATATTACTCAGCCATAAAAAGGAACGAAATTGAGTTATTTGTAGTGAGGTGGATGGACCTAAAATCTGTCATACAGAGTGAAGTAAGTCAGAAAGAGAAAAACAAATACCGTATGCCAACACATATATATGGGATTTTAAAAAGCGGTACTGATGAACTTAGGTGCAGGGCAGGAATAAAGACACAGAGGTAGAGAACAAACTTGAGGGCATGGGGGGGAAGGGGAAGGTGGGATGAAGTGAGAGAGTACCACTGATGTATATACACTACCAAATGTAGTGGGAAGCTGCTGCATAGCACAGGGAGATCAGCTGGTTACTTTGTGACGACCTAGAGGGATGGGATAGGGAGGGTAGGAGGGAGGCTCAAGAGGGAGGGGATATGGGGATATATGTATACATATAGCTGATTCACTTTTTTGTACAGCAGAAACTAACACAACATTGTAAAGCATTTATACTCCAATAAAGATGTGAAAAAAAATTTTTTAATAAAATTAGTAACAATAATAATAGTACAGAACTTTTAAAGAGCCCTCAGCTTGTGTCAAGCGTTTTACAGGCATTATCTAACTTAATCGTCCCAAGAACCCATTAAGAAGGTGCTACAATTATCCCCATTTTACAGATAAGGAACCTGAGGCTCGGAGAGGTTACGTAACTCACCGAGAGGGTCTAGGACATCTGATTTAAGCTTTCTCATCTATTTTCACTTTACTAATGAATCTGGATATTTACCTTTTCCACTTGCCCTCCTTTCCCGGAGAAACAAGGTCCCTTTCCTTTTATTCATTCAAGACCCAGCCTTGTGTGAGGCCCGGCAGACTCAGCTACACAAACCAGTGTCCAGCCTTCCAGGAACCACAGCTTCGTCTGTGTCCCTCACTCTCTCAGTTCAACTCCGCAAGCCCTGTCTCCTCCCTGACCAGTGTCTCCTGCTCCATCAGCCTCTCTTTTCCACTGCTTCTTTCCATTCTGGCCACAGGCATGTTCAGGTCTCCCCATCCTTTGAAAAAAAAAAAATGTGTTTCCTCCCAACCTACCCCTGGCTGTCCCTGGGCAACCAAAGCCCTCAAAGGAAGGATCTGCATCACTGATTCACGTGCCTGTTCCTTTCCCTTCCCTACAGCCCACCCTCACTTGGCCATGGACTTGGCTGAGGACTTCTCTCGCCCTGGAGGCTGCTATGCACTTTTCCCTGCGAGCGCGCTCCCTCCCTGGCCTCTCTCCTTACTCCTAGCTCCAAATTGAGACAGCCCAGGTTCTCTCCCTGGCCCTTGTCCCTTCTTACTGTTCACTCACACCCTTGGCTTCAGCTCTCACCTCTAGGCACAGAATTTGCAGATCTCCAGCTAAGTCCAAGGCCGGCCCTGAAATTCCAACCACCAGCCAGATGTATGCCTCTGGATTTTCCAAGCCAAACCCAAATCCCATGTGTGAACCCAGAGGCATCCCTCTCCTTCCCAACCCACTCTCAGCCTGATCTGCCTCTGTCTCTTGGCAATCACACCTCTCTCTCCCAGGCTCTTCACTGGAAAGCCCAGCTCTCTGACTCCTTCCACACCCCCTCCGCCCATATCCTGCCAGTCTGACCTCCACGCCATTTTCTCTCCCATGCCCTCCTCAATTTTGCCCTAAATGCCCTCCTCCTAAGTCTGATTTTCATCCCACCATCTGGAGAAGATTCTCCATCTTCCAATGAGTCTGCCCACCCCAGGCGTCCGCTGCTCCGCATCCGTCTCTGACTGCTATCAGATCAATGTTCCTGCCCCGGCCCTGGCCTCCGGTCCATAGAGAAACCCCCCAGCCCGGCCTGCACCCAACGCCCTGAGAGCTTTGGCGATTGCTGGCCCTGGTCCTCCTGCTTCCTCTTGTTCAGTGTGACTCACCATTCATGTCCTTCCTGATTCCCCTGGGCAGGACCAGAGCCTCCCCAGGAGTCCCACAGCACCCGACCCCAGCTCTCTTCCCCTCCTCCCTTGGATGACAGCTGCCTACAGGGCATCACTGTGATGCTCAAAATTACTTCCACGACGCCTCGGGTGGTGCCTCAGCACAGGAAGAGAGAGAACTAAAGCATCTGCACGCTCACAAGCCCTCTAGATAGGGTGGCACACACCGTCCTCCAGTTCCCAGAAACATCTCTCAACTACCGTCTCCCTTGCCTTTTCTCACTAGAGGCCTGAGAGCCACATGTTCACTCGCTCAGCCACCCTGGCCACCTTTGGAGCACATAGAAATCTGGGTATCACCCAAGTCGGTTTTCAGTTACTTGCAGCCAAATGCAAGATCATACGTGTGATCTCATTCAACTCTAACAGCCACCCTGCTGGGCGGTCATTTATTTTTCACACGAGGAACTGAAGCTCAGAGAGGTTATGTGACTTGCCCAACATCCCAGAGCCCAAGAGTGAGTGAATCAGGATCAAATCTGCCTGATTCTTAAACCCAGTCTCTTTCTGACCTGCTTCGCCATGCTATATTTCAATGTTTGTTGAGTGACTCAAGGAGCAAAAAGATTATGCACTTAGCAAATCCTCCTCCTTAGGACCCCCTAAGAGATGTGGGAAAGGGCTATAACTTCTTCCAGCTGGGTGCCTTCCTCCCTCCCCATCCAAAAGAAGGAGCCCTGGTCAGCAGCTAATGTGGTCTCTAACCAGTGCTGTCCCTCGTCAGAGTCGATCTGGGTACACCAGGCAATGCCCGGGGGACCTCAGCAGTCCTGAGGCTCTGTCCCAGCTGCTCTCTGCACAAAGGCAGGTGCAGCCTCCCTCACCTGCTCACGGGCACTTGCTCCCCGTCACCTCCCATCCACATGAAATGAAGCAATCAATGGTACAAATATTTTATCTCATTCCCCACACATTTATTTTATTTGAGGCAAATGGATCAATGTAGCCCAGGGAGCATGGAGCAGAACTTCTCATTGAACTGATGTTTGTTTGGAAAATCTAACCAGGTTATAAGGCAGCTGGTGAGGTACGGGGCTGGGGTGTGAAGGGTGGTCCCAGCACCCCTGGTGTAGCCTGGATGGGGAGTCCAGAGCCAGCCAAGGCTGTCATCCAGAAAGGTGGGAGTGGGAGCCTGAGCTCCAACCCACTTAGTTGCTTGCTAGGTGGGTGATCTTGGGCATATATACTAAGTTCTCATTGCCTCAGTTTCCTCATCTAGAAAATGGGGCCAATAATGCCTATCTCATTCAGTCATGTGAAGATTAAGGCTATCAAATGAAAAGTGCTCAGCATAGAGCCTAGCACATAGTAAGCACCCAAGGTTGGGTGATTGTATTGTTATGACTGTCACTGTCATCATCATTATCATCATCAACATCATTATTTATAAGGACTTCTTCTGATCAGAGGGAATAAGAGAATGTCCAGATTTTCAAAGTTCACATATGGGATCCTTTTGTTCCCCTAAGTACGCTCACATGTTCCCATATGGGAGTCAGAGAATATGATCATGGTAAGACTGGAAATTGTGGAAAGGATTCTTTTCCCTCTTAACAGACAGAGGATTTTGGATAAATCATTTGCCTTCTCTGGAAAATGGAATGATAAGGTCTGGCCAGCCTTCCTCATAGAGTAGTAAAAAGTGATTGTGAAAAGTCATTTGAGTGTAGGTCAATAATTATCATTTGAACTTTCCCCATGATTATTAATACCCATCTAGCAACCAAGCTCCTTGTTATTCTACCTAAATGCCAACATCTTGACTCCTCCTATTACCTTGCTATACCTGTTTGGGATAAGAAGCAGGATCCTACCTGCAGAAGCGGTGAGGCGAGGGGTGGAAGGGGGAGAGGGGCAGAGAAGCCAAAAGGACCTCGTAAATAAAGACAAAAAGGTAAGATGTTTCTGGAGTCACCGTTTTTAACAAAGCTCTCCCAGGTGAAAGCCCCTCTCCTGAAGAAATGCCAGTTGGTAGGACACCCATCAAGAAGGCTGCCTGGTGGCCATGGCCCCTTCTTTAACAAGCATCCTGGCTGCTTTGTCAGTTGGTGAGACTTCACAAAGAAGGGTCCCGATCAGAGACACCAAGTCCTGTTCCGTTTCCCGACCTATGCTAATCATCTCTCCCAAGTCCCCCAGACTCAGGTGTCCCAAACAGAAGTCACCATCTCAGACCCTCACCTCTACCTGCTCAAGGCAGCAATGTCCTCCTGTTCCTGGTGAATTTAAGGTTCTTGCCTTGTGGCGAAAAAATTCAGAGATGAAGTGATAGGTAAGAAGTGGATTTATTTAGAGAGAAACACTCCACAGACAGAGTGTGGGCCATCTCAGAAGGCAAGAGAGCCTTGAAATATGGCGTGGTTAGTTTTTATGGGCTGGGTAATTTCATAGGCTAATGAGTGGGAGGATTATTCCAATTATTTCAGGGAAGGGGTGGGGATTTCCAGGAATTGGGCCACCGCCCCCTTTTTGGCCTTTTATGGTCAGCCTCGGGACTGTCACGGTGCTGATGGGTGTGTCATTTAGCATATGCTAATGTATTACAATGAGCGTATAATGAGGCTCAAGGCCTACTGGAAGTCCAATCTTCCGCCATCTTGGACTTAGTTGGGTCTAACCAGTTTTTGTCATGTCCTATGGCCATGTCATTCTTTTAAAGGTTGTGCCCTGCCCCCTTCCCTCCTGTTTCACTCCCCTCACCCAACTTCTGGAAACCTCAGTGCCTCTTAATAGCTCCATCACTCACTCAACAGGTGTAATCTGTTCTTTGAAATGTTTGTAGAGTCTTTGAAATCCCTTCCTTCTCCATCCCCTTTGCCTCCTGCCCCCATCACCCATCCCTGAGTTACTGCACTCGCCTCCTGCCTTTTTTCTCTACTATCTGCTTCTCCTCTTCCTCAAGCCGTGGTACACGTGGCATTCCGATTCTTCTTCTTAAAACATACATCAAAATGACCTGCTCAGGTACATGTAAATACACACACACAATGGTGTGCTTTCTTCTATACACTGAACTTATGCAAATTTAGCTTACACACCCAGAAAGAGTGAGAAGGAAAATAATAACTATTTTTAAGATGCTGGTGCTTCTGCCCCCATATCACTCAATAAAGGCCTCTGTCAGACGAAGCTCTGAATCCACCACTGTACCAATGACTGGCCCCAGCTCCTGTGTGCCCCTCACAGTGGACACAAAGGGTTTCAGAGGTCACTTTCTGTCTTATGCAGACTCTAGTATCAACCCTACTTAAGACTTGAAGGAAACCCACCCCAAAGTATGGGTTTTTTTCCAGGTTGCTGCGACTCTGAGTGATTTCTTTGTCTATTTTCTACTTTGGGTTATTTCTAATTTTCCATTAGCAAACATACTTATCATCTTTTAAAGCCATTTGAACTTTTTTTATTTAAGATTGTCTTGCTAAACCTTCAACAACTCCAATCACTAACCCAATACAGTCCAGGTGCCTCAGCCCAGCATTCAAAGCCCTGCCCAAGTGGGTCTCAAGGCACATCTGTCTGTGTCCCTCACACCCCTCCATACTCATGAATGGGAACCTTGCATTTCCTCTAATGCACTGGGCACTTTTGTTGTACCTGTAGCCCGAAATGTCCTCCCCACCCTTCCCTCCCAATCCAGATGCGACCTGTGCGTCAAGGGAGACACCCATATCAGCTGCTTCACCAAAGTTTTCCTAAACCCCACTCCACCACCACTACATCCCGTTCTGTGGCAACCCCACTCCCCATATCCAATTTGTCTGGAAGAGCTGGTGCACTAGTCAGACCTCCCCCAAGAATAGTTTATCCCTCTGTTGTAGCCTCTGCGATACCTAGCTTTGCACACCACAGATGCTCAAATAATGGAGCAAGTGAAGCGGATCGAATTGGATTGAACCGAATTGGACAGCTCTGGCTTGACTTGATTCAATAGCTCTATTCCTTAATACAAGGTTTTGGTAAATTTGGCAAACTGTGCATTCAGTAAGGCTTTCAATGAGTTGCCTCTAGGCAAATTAGCCATTTGCTCCTCGGTCATTTGGGCAACTGGCCCTCTGTCTCTTGGCTTTCGGGGGACTGGCTTCTGACAAGTTGATCCCTCCATGCAGTGACCTGATTTTCTGTTGAACTGACCAGAGCAGACGGTGAGCGGCAGGGCGATGGATCTCGCAAAGGCCCCTGAGGACCAGGGAAGCTCAACCCCAGCCCTTCAGTGACTCTTCAGAAGCACTCCCAGACACCCCAGCCCTGGGAGAGCTGGGAAAGCCGGGGGACACTCACCCTTAAAGAGTTGCTATGCGGCGATGCCACTACCCCAAGCCCCCAGAAACCATCCATCCAGCCTCGAGCTTCTGTCTGAGGATTCTGCCCTCTCCTCACTCATGCGCAGCACCCACAGCGAAGGGGCCCAGGAGGCGCTCGGTTGCCCCCACCCCTGCCCTTCCCCCCACCCCTGCCCTTCCCCCCAACCCCTGCCCTTCCCCCCAACCCCTGCCCTTCCCCCGGCCCAGAGTGGAAGTTTGACTAAAGCTCAGTGTCTTTGCTTTTATAAATCTCTGCCTTTTAATGATGGCTCAAGGCTGAGGGGAAAAAGGACCATTAAACTCACTGAATAAGTTAATGGGGCAGAGAGAATCTATCTCGGAGCCACCTCAGGCTATTTTCCTCTGCAGCTAAAGCCTGAATAAGTAAAAAGAAAAAATTAAAACCGTAGAGCGCATTGCCAATAAATAACCCCCAGTGTAATCTCTCAGCATCCAGGACTTCATTTGCAGAGATACTATAATGCAGATCACTTGTAAAACACCTCTGGTTCCAGAGTTCCACCTGCTGTGGCAGCTGGGGTCTTATCACCTTCCCGGTTCGTCCCTCCCAGCGAAGGCAACCAACTAAGGGCTGCTCCCATCTGGGCTGCGAGGCCCTTTAGGCATAGCTGTGAGAAGCTGCCCCCCCAGCAAACGTCAGCACACAAAAACAGAGGAAACCCCAAGACCCTCCAGTCCCCCAGACATAGAGATTCCCTCAAAGATTCCCTAATTCACTGTCCTGAAACTCAGAACTCTCTCTCATCCCTCTGCGCAAACCACCGAATCCAGCGTCTTGGTTTCCTTGGCCTGGACAACTCCACCTTTTCACAAAACTCCCCTCCTCCTCCTCCTCCTCCTCCCCCTCCCTCCTCCTTCTCCCCCTCCTCTTCCTCCTCTCCCTCCCTCCTCTCTTCCCTCTTTCTCCCCCCTCCTCCCCCTCCCTCCTCCTTCTCCTCCTCTCTCTCCTACCCCCTCTTCCTTCCCTACACCCCCCCCTTCCTTCCTGACTCCAGCCCTCAAGCCCTGCTCAGCCCACTTCCCTGCCTCCTCCTGGGAGAAACAAGCCTTCCCTTGAACAAAGCTGGAAACATGACCCTTAGGGCCTAGAAAGCACAAATAATTAAATAAGTCAGCACTCCTGTTGGTAAGTGTTGAGTCCCACTAGACACACGTTGTTTACTCTTTAATATTTAAACATGTTAATTAAATCTCTGAATAAACAAATACATTTTAGCAAGTGGCATTCCTGAGTCGGAGCTTCTTCCCGCCACCGCACACCTCAGGGCCTTCCAGGCGGGACCAGACCTTCCTCGTGGGCCACCGACGTGTTGGTGGATGAGGTCCAGGATCACTGCCCCTTCCCTAGGCAGTCACGTCAGGCAACCCGGACTTGCCATCAACGGGTGATGGGCTCCACCCCTGTCCAACCCACATCTGCCCCTCTCAAAACCCAAGGCTCCCTCTCAGCTCCCCTGACCTTCAAAAAGTCCCACTCCCTCCAGGTCCCCTCATTCATTCATTCATTCACATGTTGCCCAGCGTTGATTTAGCCAGGCAGATGCTGAGCACAGGAAAGAAAAAGATAATCAAGGGACTTCCCTGGAGGTCCAGTGGTTAAGACTTCCCCTTCCAGTGCAGGGGGTGTGGGTTCGATCCCTGGTTGGGAAGCTAAGATCCCACATGCCTCGGGGCCAAAAAACCAAAAAAACCATAAAACAGAAGCAATACTGTAACAAATTCAATAAAGACTTTAAAAATGGTCCACATCAAAAAAAGACAAACAAAAAAAAAACTTTTTAATAAAAAAAAATTTTTCAAAAAAAAACAAAAGAAAAAGATAATCAAGACGGGACCCCAATCTTCAACAAGCTCACAACTGTCCCGAGGAGAAGCCCACCTTCCTCATCCTGGCCTGGCCCGGCCCCTCCCTACCTCTCCAGCCAGAATGAACGTCCTCAAGCTCTTTAAAGGTTCCCTTGCTTCCAGGGCCTTCTTCATGTTGTTCCCTCTCCCTGGAGTAGCATCCGTGGCTTGTGCTCCCCACCGTGGGGCTAATTCACCCTTCAGGTTTCAACTTAGCAGTCCCTTCCTCTAGGGACCTCCTCCGCGTGCCCCAGCTATAGGATCCTATAAGCCAGTGAGATTTCTCCAACACATTTATTGCACCCATTTAAGATATAAATTGAATCATCTCCTGTTTAAAAGGAAAAGCCTTCCAGAGCCTCCTATTTCACTCAGATTAAAATTGAATCCCCTTCCCATGGCCTGCAGACCTCTCCAACCTCACCGGCCTCATCCCTCCCCCTCACTTACTCCACTCCATCGCCCCCTACGCTCCTCCAGCCTCCTTTCCATGCCAACAACATCTAGTCCATTCCCAACTCAGAAGGGCGGTGCTTGCCAGAAAATTCTACCTTCGGGGATATTCCCGAAGCTCTGCCTCTTGCTCATGCTTCAGATAAGAGCTGGGCTGCGATCTCCTCCTGGAGCCCGCCCCCTGCCAGGAGAAGTCCCCACCTCCCACCTCCCGGGCAGGCTTCCCATCACACCTCTCTGCTTGGTTCCTTCCTAGGACTTATGGCTCTCTGACATTGTCTGAGTGCCAGATATCAACACTGATGGCCCCTGCCCACTGAATTTCCAGGCCAGAAACTTCATCTGTCTTGTGCATCACGGCATCACCAACGCGAAGGAATGAAGCTTGTTTGCGTCCCCACCCGCCACTCACTTCGGGCTCTGAGGGCAGGACCAGGCAGGCTGATGCCACAGCCCTGCACTCAGCACCCACCTCAGACTGAGAAGGAGTTAGTGGACACGCGCTGGGCTGGGGATCCCCCATACGCCACGTCTGAGCACTCAGCAAGCAGGCCTCCCGGTTACATCATTCCGGGACGGAGATGCGGAACCAGGGCTGTTGTCTGGCCTTTATCTGTCCGTTGTACACAGGACCTAGCCCAGGGCCCTGAGAGGGGCCACATGACTAGGGTGATGGACAACACAAAGAAAAGAGGCCAACCCCAGGCCAGAGAGCATCAAATGCACACCCCCCGCCCCGGCCCTGGCTTCACAGTGTCAGAGAGAAAAAGGGCGCTCTGAGAGCACCAGGAACATCCTTGGGCTGCAGACACCAGAAGGTGCCCCCAAGAACAGCACCCTGATTTTTCTGCCTGCTTCAGCCCCGCTCCTGCAAGCAGCAGCGTGTCACAACAGAAACCCTACAGGCTCTGAGTCAAGACAGGAGCCCAGCTCCGCCACCTACCAGCTGGGTGACCTTGCCACCCCTGTCCCCCTCAATTTCTTCATCTGCAAGACAAAGATACAATAGCACCTGTTTCGATGAGTCATGTACATGTGTCTATCCTAATCCAGATTCATCAAAAGCAGCCCTATTGTGTAAACTGGTGCAACCACTTTGGAAACAGATCTGTCAGTGTCTTGGAAACTTAAATATCATACAATCCAGGAATTCTACTCCTGGGGACAGACCCAAGAGAAATGAAACTGTTTGTTCACAAAAAGCCCTGTGCACGAAGGTGCAGAGTGGATTTACCCATAATAGTCCAAAATTGGGAACCAACAGGGTTGGTTCCAACAGCTAGGAGACTAAACAAACTCGGGTATTTCATAACGTGGAGTACTACTCAGCAATAGACAAGAACAGACTGCTGTTATCTACGAGGCGGATGAACCTCGAAAACATTTTGCCAAATACACATTGTATGTTTCCATTTATATGAAGCTGTAGATCAGGCAAAAGTAATTTATTGTGGGAAAATATCAGAACAGTGGCTACCTCTGGGGAGGTGGGGGGCAGGGGCAGAGACTGGGGAGGGGCACAGGGGAACTTTCTGAGCAGATGGGAATACTCTCGATCTTTCTGGGTTTGGGTTCCACAGGTGTATACATTTGTCAAAACTCAGAGGATATACACTTGCAATTTACACATTTCATTGATTGGAAACACTACCTCCAATGAAAACAAATACTGAATGCTAGTTTAATGATATACATACTAAAGTGTCTAGGGGGAGTGTACCAACACCTACAATTTCCTCTGAGATGCATCAGAAAAACAAGGTGGGTATAAGTGGCTAGAGGGACAAAGAGAAGGACAGACCCTATGACAGAGCAAGAAAGTGAAATATTAATTGCAGATTCCAGGGAGTGGGTATATGGATGTCCACTGTAAATTTTTCAGCTTTTCTGTATGCTTGAAAATTTCCATGATGAAATGGCAGAATTGGGAGAATCCTCCTTATCTACATGTCTCAAGGAAAGCAATTTCATAGCCCTATTTTGTGGCCCATTCTTTGGGGAAGTTCTTCCTTACTGCTAACCAGATCCCCATAGGCTGTGGTCACAGACCACTGACGTTTTCGGTGGGGCGACTGGGGTGTCTAACTTGGTGGTGACACAAATCAGATGCTCACCGGTAATTGATGAAATAATTAATTAGTTAATTAATAAGAGAGAGTGCATAGTGCATTTGATATGAGTTGTTTTCTGATTTCCACCTACAATCTTCTAAACATCAGACCATCAGACAGCCGTCCTCGGGGGCCCTTCTCAGACTCTGCACTGGTTTGTGTGTGTCCCTCCCTCTACCCCTCGGTTTCTCTTGCGAATGTGCAACCTCCCCGATAGGGTTCCTTGGCTCCTCCCACAAGGGCCAAACAAGCAGATAGGTATGTTTAAGGCACCAGCAGCCAGAGGCACCAAAAAATGAGGACAATTCAGCTTTGATGAACTTCTGCAGGTTTCTGCACTCAGAGAGACTATTTTCATTTCAGCAGACATGCAAATTTTTTGTCTTACCGTTGTTCTGAGCTGAAATGTATCCCCCCCAAAATTCATAAGTTGAAGTCCTAAGCCCCAGTACCTCTGAATGAATGTGACTCTATTTGGAGATAAGGTCTTTAAAGAGGTAATTAAGTTAAAATGGGGTCATCAGGCTCTAATCCATTATGACTGAGGTCATAAAACAAACACAGAAAAGACCATGTGAAGACACAGGGAGGAACTGGCCATTTGCAAACCAAGAAGAAAGGTTTAACATTGTTTTTATTTTAAATTACAAATCTGGTGAGTGTGGTCATCTCTTTATTGCTTAAAGCTTTTAAAGTGTTATTCTAATAGAGAAAAAAACAAAGGATTATATATTGAACACCTTATTTATCCACCACCTGGAATTGATACATATTACCATTTTGTCAGATGCTAAGATCTCCAAAAAAGGAAGGAAAACATCACAGGTGAAGTTAAGCCTTATGTTTACCTTCATTTCCTCTCCCCTCTTCCTAGAGCGGAGCCTCTCATGAAATTGATTTGTATCCAGTCCAATGGTTTTATCTTTTTACTATATATCTATGTGCATAAACTGCATTATATTGGTCATTGAGGTTTTTTTTAGTTGACATATAGTTGATTTACAATGTTGTGTTAATTACTGCTGTGCAGCAAAGTGATTCAGTTATACATATATATATACATTCTTTTTTTTTAATATTCTTTTCCATTATAGTTTATCCCAGGATGCTGAATATAGATCATGGTGTTTTTTACCTTACATACGTGGTATGACATTCTGCAACCTGTTTTTTTCAAAGTACAGCCATGTTACTGCACAGAGAACGAGGTTTTCAAAGCAACTGCTATGCAGGATTCCAGCCTATCAGCATACATGGCTCCTCACCCCTTGCCCTCCTGAAGACATGTGAGCTGGTTCCCAATCATTTTGCTATGAATGTGGAACAGCGGGCTCTGGAGTCAGCCTGGGTTTGAATCCTAACCCTGCCATTGACAGCTATGGTCTTAGACGAGTTCTTGCATCTTTTGGGCCTAATTTCCTCATCTGTGAAATGAGAGCAGTTCTCCGCTCATACGACTGTGTGGATTAAATGAGATGCCACATAAACTGCCTGGCCCAGAGCAAGTGCTCAAAACCAGCCGCTGCTACTACTGTGCGCTCCAGAGACTGGGAAGATAGAACAATCAATCAACACAAGTCTGGACACCAAACACCATCTCAAAAATGGGACCAGTGACAGGTAGGACTCAGGTGGACAGAATGAAATCCAGACGGCTTCCAGGCAAGGGAAGTGGCCTGACCAGAAGACTGAGAGTGGGAAATGCTTGGGAATGTTTCAGGAATGCCCACTAGATGAGTTTGGCTGGGGCAGAGGGTTCCCACGGCGGGGCTCATGGGAGGCAAGCCTCCAGAGAGATGTTGCAGCCACAAGACGATCACCGAAGGCTGAATTTTACCCCGGGACCAGTTAGGACCCAACTAAGTTTCTTGAGCTGCAGTTACCGAATTATAACCCTGCCACCCAAATAGTTTTTTAAAATCAACTTTGAGTCTTGGAGGGCATTCTAAAAAACAGCTGTGCTTTCATTTCTCAACTGCATATCAGATGACATAGGTCAGAGCACGTTCGGTCAAGTGCAGCCCTGTGGGGAAAGGTTTGCGGGGGCCAAGGTCAGGACGGAACCAGGCATCTTTTTGGGGGGTGCAGAGAGAAGAGATAAAAGGGAAATGGAGAGAGAACTCAGCACCTGGGCGAGCGCTGTCAGAACGTGTTGGGGAGCAGGTAGTGTTCTTCAGGAATGGGGGTGTTCAAACGTTTTGTAGCCTGGGAAACTTCATAAACGTCTTACACAGGATACCACACCAGCTGTGACCTCACTTCAGGGAGTACAGCTGGAAAGCTGCCAACGCAACCGTCGTGCTCGAAGTGCGGCCCCTGGAGTAGCAGCACCTGCCTCACCTGGGTACTCACTAGAAATGGCATCCTCAGGCCCCACCACAAGTCTACAAATCGTTGTCAGAAACTCTGGGCTGGGGTCCAGCAATCTGTGCTTTAGCCAGGCCTCCCGATGAAGGGGATGCACGCAAGTAGGAGGACCACCAGGGTCTGATCCCACACCCCTCCCCCCACACAGGCTCCACCCCCAGAGACATCCTCCTGCAGCCTCAGCGCCCCCCAACCTTCCACCCCGTCCCCAACCACCACGTTAGACGTATGAGAGGTCAGAGCCAGAAGAGGCCTCAAAGATCACCTGGTCAGGCCCCTGATTTAAAATGTAAGAAAACGGGGCTTCCCTGATGGCGCAGTGGTTGAGAATCTGCCTGCCAGTGCAGGGGACACGGGTTCGAGCCCTGGTCTGGGAAGATCCCACATGCCGCGGAGCAGCTGGGCCTGTGAGCCACAACTACTGAGCCTGCGCGTCTGGAGCCTGTGCTCCGCAACAAGAGAGGCCGCGATAGTGAGAGGCCCGCGCACCGCGATGAAGAGTGGCCCCCGCTTGCCGCAACTAGAGAAAGCCCTCGCACAGAAACGAAGACCCAACACAGCCATAAATAAATAAATAAATAAATAAAAATTTAAAAAAATAAAAAAAATAAAATGTAAGAAAACGGAGGGTCAGAGATGGCCAGTGCCTTGCCCAGAATCACCCAGTAGGTCGGTGGCAGTGACAGGACAGACCCCACAGGTCACTCCATCCTGCCCCGGTGTCCTCACTTAGAGGACATTCTCAGGATGTGGCCAAAAATACCTGTGCCCACGAAATTCAGGGATGTCAAACCCCACTGGGTCCCAGGACCCCTTCTGCCCCTCCCTCCTTCTCACAGTGTCAAAAACAGAATAGCACAGAACGCGTTGTGCCCTGTGGGAGCTGTGGGAGGGCGCTGGACCCAGGACTAAAAGCAGAGACGAGAGGTTGCAGGGCGGGGGGCAGGAACTGAGAGCATCTGTGACACGGGGCGGGGGCATGAGCAGGGGCTCTGGAGCAGATCTGCTGATTCAAACCCCATGTCTGCCACTTCCTGGTTGCGTGACCCAGGACAAGTGCTGTAGCCTCTCTGTGCTCGGTTTCCCCACCATTAACATGAGGATGCTAATGGTCCCTGCCTCATCGGGTCGTGCTGAGAATGCAAGATGGTTAAAATCAGACTGTCTATATAAAAGAGGATGTATATGTGTGTATAACTGAGTCACTCTGCTGTACAGCAGAAATTAACACAACATTGTAAATCAACTCTACTGCAATAAAAAATAAATTTTAAAAAATAAGACTGTTCTGAGAACAGCACGTGGGACCCCATCACAGCACAGCGTCTGTCGTCCCCATGATGGGTTATGGTTCCCTAGAAGATTCCTTCAGCAGCTGCTCCACTGAAGGCAAAGCCAAGGTGCACAGAGGCATGGGAGCCACGAGAACAAGGTGCCCGGCAGTCTGGGCAGGTGCATGCACTGCCCCCAAGCTGGGTTCTGCGGTGGGTCTGCGAGATATGCTGGTTGAAATCAGCCCCTCCTATTCGGCAGGTCTCTATGGAGTCCCTGTGAAGTGCTACCGGATAAAACACAGTCCCTGCCTCTGACACACCGCACAGAGAGAAAACAAAAACATCCAGGAGACTGAGGCCACCCGGGGCATGTGGCTGCAGCCCCAGGGAGTCTCCCCTGGACTAAGATGCTGGCGGAGCTACCCTCTCTGGCCAGCGACCCACCGGGCAGGTGAGGACAGGTACCTGGGAAGGTAGCAGGGTGGAGCCTCAAGGCCAGGTGCCTGATCAGAGCCCAGGTAACAGGCAAGTCGCCTGGGTGGGGACACAGCTTGCGGCCCAGGACTGGGGGAGGTGGGATGGGAAGCAGGGAAGAGTGACCAGTCATTTCCATGGAGACAGGACGTGACCCTGGACAATGACGCCTGCATGAGGGTCAGGGACGGATGAGGTTGCTCCTCCTCCACCATGGCTGCCCCAGGTCCCAGGGCGCTGCTCTGAACTGAAAAGAGGGAGGGTAGGCCTGTCTCGGTCGCAGCCAGGGCAGGGGCAGGCCCCCAGCGGGCTAGACAGAGGGTCTGCTGGGTGCTGGGAGAGGGAAGCCGGGCCCAGCCCTGGACCAGCACGTGCAGCCAGTCTTCGCTTGCCCGCCCAGGCGCTCAACCCCCCATCACATGGAGGAGGAAGGCTGACCCCCCGGCCCAAGTCACCCTCTGACGGAACTTTCTCCCAGGAGCTTGGCCTGGGGGACCCAGGGAATCTGGCTGCACCCTCAGCACCCCAGCCCGCCTCCCGCACAGCCTGGAGGTAGATTCCAGGTGGCAAAAGAAAGGGGCTTGACCTTACACGTCCTGTAACTATGGGGAGAACACAGATCTATCTGTCCAGCTGGTTGATGTTCTCCCAGCTCTCACCAAAGGGGCCGGCCCAACAGAGGCTCTCAAATAAACATGCTGAATAAATGCAGAAATAGGGAAATGAGCGAGGGCCTTGAAGAGACTCGGTGACATCTTCTGGAACCTGGAACCCGCTGTTTCTTGGGTTTCTCCCTCCCCGTCTCACTGCCCCCTCCTCTGGGATGCCCGGGGTCACCTTCCCCATAAGCCACTGGCCCCCAAATCTTTGTCTCTTACAATTGGAAAGTGACAGGAGAAGAAACACAATCGTCCTCTCTCGCCTTCGATATGCTACATCTGCTAAGGTGCCACGGGGCCTCTGTGGACCAGCAGCAGCACGGTGAGTCAAGGTCACGGCCAGCCAGGACCACACCCTGACAACCAGCTCTACTGTTTCCAATCAGACGAACTCGAAAGCAGGTAAATCTAGAATTTTTAAATCTCCATTTAGAAAAAACTGCACCCTCTCCTCCTCAGGGAAGCCCTATTTTCATATCTATACATTTTTCTTTCAATTTCCCATTAGATACATTTTCTAAAATTCTGTCCCTGCTTCTCTTGAGACAGCCCTTCTAGCTGTAGATGTCTTGGCTAATAATACTGGCCACCCCGACTCAACTCTAAACTCCAAGAGGGAGGGAGGGACTATGGCCTTTTATTGTTGCAGCGTCGTGTCCCAAGGCTTAGCACCATCCCTAGCACACGGCTGGAGCCAAGAGCTGGGACAGAAGAGGGCTGACCCCCTCCTCTCCCTGTCCTGCAGAGAGAAGGACCCGGCCAGCCCAGCCAGTGCCTCTGGCCACCCTTCCCCAACAGTCCAGATGCTGGGACAGGCCTGGACAGGCAGTGAGGCGGGCGGCCAGATGCAGCTCAGCATCCGCGGTGGGGGGAACACACCGCCAGCTTCAGGCCCCCGTTACCAGTCTGTTAACGCACTTGGAAGACAATCCTTTGACAACAAATGGAATACAAGGCCTCCCCTTCAACTCCTGCCCCAGGGACAGAAGCCAGGGGCCGCAGAAGACACAGGGCCCTCCCACAAAGGAGGGAACACTTCAGCCATAGGCCACATGCCCTAGGAGCCAGGCACTTCTTTCCACGCCCTCCCCTTCACTGCCAGGGGCTTCGAAGGGCCCTAGCTCCCTCCAAGGGCCTCAAAGACAAGGTTTCTTCCAAGGGTATAGAACTACACCCCTCCTCCACGCCCCTCCCCCCTCCGCATCTATCATGCTATTTCCCACTTGGTGTCTTATAGCCACACTTGTTAAAATGACTGCCACTTAAGAGGTGGCAAGGAGTCAGAAACACAATCTGGAGCAAAGCTGATATTAACTAACTTCCTGAGCCTGGCACGTCTGCCAAGGCCCCCTCCTGGATCTCAGGTGGATCCTAAAGAAGTTACAGAAGATAAGGAGCCAGAGGCACCCCAATTCCAGCCCCAGAGCCACGCCTCTGCTGGGGGAAGGCCCCTCCCTTCTCTGGGCTGGAGTTTCTGCACCAGTAAAGCCTAAAGTAATTCCTTCCTATGTGATCCCACACCCCCAAACACACACACACACACACACACACATGCACACACTGAGTAAAGGATATGAAATGATGTCTGACACTCAAATCTAAGCTGGAAGAGCCCTCCCCGTCGACCAGCCCAACCCTCCCCTCGCTGTTTTCCAGATAAACACACTGAGCCTCAGAGATCCCGAGTCTCATGGCTGAGGCCAACCAGATAGGCTGGGGATTAAAGCATCTCAAGAAGAGTGATACCCAAGGAAAATACCAGAAAGGGTCTGGCTGTTAGATGCCGGGATTGGTTGGCTACAATGAAGTCAGTCAGGTGCACACGTGTGTTCTGCAGCTGTGGCCTCATGCCACTGGCCCAGCAACAAACACTCCCAACGGCCATCATCACACTCGTGTCCTCAGAGAAGCATCTCTAGCTGCTCACATTTGAAGGGGAGAGAAATTCAGCTGACGGATCCTCTGAAGCCTGACGCCAAGTCAGTCTCATCTGCCTCAGCAATGCCCACCATGGCCACCCCACCAGATTAGAATACACTGCTGTTCTCCATTCTGGCCACTTGGTGTCACTGCTGCCCCCAACGAACTAGAACCGTAGCGGGCTCCTTGGGAAGTAAAATGATCCTACCAGGCCAACAGGATCCCATACATACCCCCTGCACTGTGTCCTAATTCCATCCTTCCTCCAGAAAGAGACAGATGGTCAATCATGGAGTATCCATCCATCATGTTACGGACACTTCCCACACATCATATAAACTGATCCTCACAGCAACACCTCCCAACAACACCTGACTTTGCAGGTGAAGAAAATGAGACCCTGAGAAATTAAGCAATTTACTCAAAGTTCAAACAAAACAAGCAAGGAGGAGGGCAAGAATTGGAACTCGAGTTTGACGTCAAATTCCATGACCTTTTCACAACATACTTTAGTCTCCCTTGAGTCATCAGACTCTGTGCTATGGGTTCTGGTTAAATCAAATTGGTTTGCCATGACCCTCGGAGGTGCTGGGAGAAAACCACGTGCAGCTTTGTTCAAAGGCACAATCATAATAGGGCAGGATAAATAGCACCTCCCTTCCTGCAGAAATCATGGTCTAGTGCCCTCTTGTGGCTGATCATAGAACTGGAATGAATGCGCATGGGAGGCTCTTAAGGGTGGATTGGAGGGACTGAGTGGTCACCCCCTTCCCATTGGACTCGTCCATTCTTTCTCCCAGGGCTGGTCCTGGAGCCCCATCTGTAGCTGACAGGCCTAGTCAATTACAATAGCCAGAAGAGAATCATCCAGTGAGTGGGAAGCTACATAGAGCAAGAAGAGCAGTAAAACCACATGGAACAACACCTGCAAGGGGCTGGGTGCTCCTGAGTCACCCTACATGCAGGTTCCTGGCATCCCAACTCCCAAGGCTGGGGAGGGGGGAGGCGGGCAGCAGGAAGGCTCTGCCTGGACACTGCCACTTGGTTTCCCAACTGAGGCTATCAGTAGCAACCATTACAATCTCCCTGTTCTTGGGCAGACATGTGCCTCAGCCACTTTGTCACCTTTTCCAAATACACACCATGTTAATCCTTCTGTTGCCTCCCTGAGCTCTGGCCCTAGGGGAGGTCCTAGCTCCCCTCTCATCCCACTCTTCAAGGACCCAGAAACGCCCCTGCCCTTCACCTCTGAGAGACTCCTATTGTACCATTTGCCAGTTTGGCCTCTGTGTACCCATCATATGCCAGGCACTTACCATAATCTCATTTAATCCTCACAACTACTCTAGGAAGACAGATCTAGTTAGCTCAGTTTTTCAGATGAAGAGACAGAAGCTCAGAGAGGTTAAGTAACTTGCCTAAGCTCACACAGGGGCAGAGCCAGGATTTAAACTGAAGGTTGTCTGGTCAATGAAGCCACTATGCTTCCTATGACACTGAGTTGCCTTTGAGGCAAAAGAACCATTGAAAGTCTTGGGGCCCAGGAATAGTTCTAATGGAAGACCTTGGTTTAAAAGATTAATCTGTCAAGGTGTGGAGGATGAGCTGAAAGTAGGAGAGGCTGGACTCAGGAAGAACAGATGAGGGTCATAAAAAGTAACCACACGTGTGGGAATGATGTTCTGGAGAGTGGTAATGAGAAGAGGAAGAAAACGAGAGGGAGAGACAAGCATTAAGACTTTTACACACACAGACAGGAGTGCACGTTCTCATCAAACTCTTAAAATAACCCAGTACTATTTCTGATGAGGAAATGGAAATCAAAAAAGTATCCAGCCCAGGGTCACACAGCTGGGAAGAGGCAGAGTTGTGAACTCAAGCTTCATTTAGTAGGTGCCATCCATAAGCAAGGTTGTCTACGCAAATGATCTCCAGCCCCGTAGGACAGCCATAAATGTTATGTTCATCCCTGTTCTTCAGGGATCAGCCTCAAAAAAGTATCAGAAATAAGTAGGTGGGAAAAGACTGACCACAACAGAGAGGGTCCCACCTGCAGCCCTGGGTCCAGCAGCCATGGGATGGCCCTCAGGGCAGAGCTGCAGGCCCCAGATCTGAGAGCTCAGGACCCACTACAAAAGAGGGAGATCCCATCTCCAAAACTAATAGCTGTGTTAGTGGGACAAGGCTCTTTCATGAACCAACTAGTGCAAAGAACAAGAGAGCACCTTCTCAAATACGAGACTGCTTGGAACAGCCAGAGAAAAGCTCAAAGCACGCACAGAAAGGAAACAGTCAAAACTAGCCAGTCCAGGCAGGGTCCAGGACCCTGGTTTGCAAGCCACTTTGATACCCATCAATTTAGATGGGTGTCTCTGAGAACAGAGATGGTCTAGAGAGGTTGAGAGACAGCACCAAGCTCTCACGTCTGGTAAATATCAGGACTCCGTGCTTCCTGAGCAGCTACTTGATGTCTAAGTTAATTACCAAGCTTGGCATGGCTGGGGTTGGGGGCAGCAGGGAGAGAGAGGGGAGAGATGCCTCCACACTTGGACCGGCATATCAGATGGCCTGAGGGAGTTCATAAAGCTCCCTTCTCCCATGACACTAACTCTGCAGTGTAGCCGTCTGTCAACTTCTCTGTGTCCCCATCAAGACTTATCTTCCTGGACAGGAACGATGTCCCGTTCATTCATCTCCATGACCCTCGTGCAGATGCACTGACCCCTCCTGCTGCTGCTGAGACAAACTTGGTAGGAAGGAGAGCACTGCAGCCCACTTCTGGTCACCCAGGGCACTCTCCCAACCACCTCCTGGGAAGCTCAGGTGCAGGACACTCACATGTCTGGGCTGCAGACATGATGGAGGCAGGACCCCATGATGAGGGCTGCGAGAGGCCCCGCCTAGGGGAGAGCTGATCCCCCTGCTCAGCCCTGGCTCAAGAAAGGCTCTGAAAGCCAGGTCAGCCGGTGCACGTCTCACCACACGGGAGCCGCATCCCCAGCTCGCAGGGAAGGCAGCCACCACCAGCCTCGGTCAGTCTCGTGCGCAGCACTGCCCTCTTGTGGTCACCAGGAGTCTGGACGCAGACAATCTTTGTAGGCAGGAAGCCAAAGGCTTCAGGGCTTGTTTACGGGGGACCTCAGTCGTGATGTGCATGGAACACAGAAGAGATGGCAGTTGTGGGTGCGGAAAGACGCCTCCAGATGCACGCACACAGCCCACTTTACCGCGGGAAGCAGCCCAGATTAGGACTGCGCATCTAAGATTGCTCCTTCTCTCTTTGCAGGAGGCTAAGGGCTCCTTTCCCTGCCTCTGTAAGAGCCCAGATCCCTCAGCCCCAGAGCAGACGCTTGCAGAGGGCGGGAGGATGAGAGCCACACCAGCTGAGGAGGCGGCCTCGGAGGCGTTCTGGTCTTACTGTGCCACGAACTCGCTGGGTGATTGAGTCAAGTCCATTCACCTCTCTGGAGCCTTGGGTTCCTTCTCTGTAAAACTGGGTTTGGCCCCAATTATTTCTGAGCCCCTTTCCAGGTCAGATGATTTATGGTTCAAAGTCTTGATCTTTTTCCTAACTCAAAAACACTCTCAGATGTCTAGAAATGTAAATAAGCAACATGGTGCCCTACCGCTTGGGGAGCCCATCGAGTATGTGATCACCCTGATCTGACAGTGACCCTGAGAGGGAGATAAACTCCACTTCCCAGAGGTGATGCCAAATCCCAGAAGGAGAAACCAAGGCCAGAGAGGCTCTAGGATGTGGTGAACTCTTCCAGCCAAGAAGCAGCAAAATGGGGTGTTTCCACAAATTCCTGCCCTGCAATCGTAGCACTTTGCTGGGTACCCCAGCTCTCTCTGCAGCGACAGCTGTAGCCATCCCCCATGCTCATCCCTATGGAGAGACAGATGGAGCTTCCCTGAGCAAGGGGTGAAGAGAGATGGAGCAAGAGGAAGGGTAGAGAGGAGTAAAGGCTGCTCATTTGAGGAGGAGGCAAGAGAAGGGCCAGGAAGAACTAGAATTCACCCTCCAGGAAAGACGCTCTAAATATCCGCTTCCAGCTCTAGGTGGACACATCAGACATCCCCCTTCTGCTCTACATCCAGTGGCAGGCTTGGAACTCCAAAACTCAAGCTGGGAGAAGCCAACCTGCCCTCTATTCTCCCATCCAGGCTCTCCCTGGCCATGGGCAATTGGGGACACAGTCCTGCTGACCGTGTCTCAGCCCAGAGTGGAGCTGGCTGGGGCCCAGCCGCCAGCTTCCTGAATACTCGCCAGCCTCAGCTGGCACCTGGTCTCCTGGGGGAGCTGACCTGACCTCAGAAACCAGGACGTCATGGGGTGGTCAAGGAGGCCTGGGAAGAGGGCTTGGTTGGGACGAGCCTCACGCGAGGCTGCTGTTAGGAGCAGGTCAGGAAGACCCCAAGCCTCCCCATCATTAGAGCCTGGCTTTGACAGTGCTGGCTAGGGCTGCTTGGCCAACACCAGACCCACCACTGTCTCATTTGCCTTCCTCTCCAAACCCAGCCAGGGGAATTCTCAGCTAGGGAACTGGAATGTTATAAAATAAAGGATCCTCCTAGACCTTCATGTCTACCCTTTTATTTTATTATTAATTTATCTTGATGGTCATAGATTCGTGAATGTGTGTGTATAGCAGTATATATTCACATGCATAAGAATATAGCGAAAGAGTATAGGCAATGGAGCTTAACGTTAAATGTCAGACTCCTCTGATTGGCTTCGTGAAATGAAGCAAGTCACATTCCATCTCTGGACTCATTTTCCCCATCTGTAAAATGGGACGAATAATAGTACTTATCTCCTAGGGTTGGTGTGAGGCCGTAATGGGTTATATTACCTCCAAAGTGCTTGGAACAGTGTCTGGAACATAGTAAGTGCTCAGTAAACGCCAGCTGCCATGAGTTATCATGTATCGACAGCTTTCTCTTTACCCGGCATGACACAGGCCACTGACCCTCAGAGTGCTGCTAAAAGATAGTTGTTATTATTATCCTCATCTCACAGAGAAGGCAACTGAGGCCCAGAGGAGGGAAGGGGTTTGCCCAAAGCTAGGAAAAGGCCAGGTCTGGAGGACCTGCTGGGGACAGGTTCCTCTCCCTGCTGGATGATTCTGTCTGGGGACAGAATCCTGAATCTTCCACCACCCAGACGGGGGACACTTACGATGGGACAAGCCAGATGGGGGGACAGGGGCAGAAGTGAAATTAGAAAGGACAGGCTCCAAACCGGCTGCGCCTACAGATCCCTGAGCCCTGTGTGTAAACAGAGCTCAGCAGAGCCCTCGCCAAGAGCAGTTTTAATTGGCATGGGCTGCAGGCTGCAAAGAGCCCTGGGGCTGCCAGCCTTGCATAGTTGCTGCCTCTGGGGACCCCAGATTTGGAATCATTGCCCCAGAGGGAGACACAGTCGTGGGCGAGGCTCTGGCTTTGACAGAGTGCCCAGAAAGGGCGCCAGAGCCGAGTAGGAGAAGGCGGTGCTGGCACCTGGGCAGGGACGTCCTCCAGCAGCCCGAGGACCCCCAAGTCCCTGCCTCTCTCTGCGCCTCTCCTGGGGCCCTCGCAGGTAAGGTGAGGGAGGAGCTGACTGCAGGGGTCCCTTCCAGCTCTGAATTCCAGGGAGCCCTGCCCTCGGGGGTAGTAGGCAGAAATTTGAGGATCCTCATGGGGGTTCCACTGGGCACTGAGCTTCTGGAGTCTTCATTCCTGATGGTCTGATGTCCAATCCATCAAAGAGGAGCTGCCAGCATGCCCGGCCCCCAGGAGTGTTTGTGTTTCCCAAAGTAGAGGCCAGCAAGGCTCAGGGGATGACAGACGCCTTGAGCTGAGAGCTCAGTTGGTCATCGATAGATCTGGGGGACCGAGTCCAGCCTCCACTCAGGCCATGCTTAGACCCAACCGCCAGGCCCCTCAGCTGCCCTCCACAAGGCCCTCGTGGATGGGCCGCTCCCATAGCGCTGCCCCTTGGGAGAGAAGGAACTTGCTGGATGAAAATAGTCTGCTTCTCCGTTCCCAGCAGCCAGAGGGTGTCCAGCTACAGGGTTAAAGCCAGGGAGAGAATGGAGTCCAGGAAACCAGAGAGGCCATGAAGGGAGCATCAGAGGAGGAGCCTCAAGACCCTTCCAGATCTTTCCTTTTGTGAGACACTCAACCACTGGGATTCAAGTTCTGTTCTTTATTTTGTTTGTTTTGTTAATCGGGACAATGGGGCTAATAATCCCTGCTTAGGTACTTCAAGTAGCTGTGGCAAAAATAAACACAACAGGGACTTCCCTAGTGGCGCAGTGGTTAAGAATCCGCCTGCCAACGCAGGGGACACAGGTTCGAGCCCTGGTCCGGGAAGATCCCACATGCCGCGGAGCAACTAAGCCTCTGTGACACAACTACTGAGCCTGCGCTCTAGAGCCCGCGAGCCACAACTACTGAGCCCGCGTGCCTAGAGCTCGTGCTCCACAACAAAGAGAAGCCACCGCAATGAGAAGCCCTCGCACCGCAACAAAGAGTAGCCCCTGCTCGCTGCAACTAGAGAAAGCCTGCGCACAGCAGCGAAAACCCAACGCAGCCAAAAATAAATAAATTAATTAATTAATTTTAAAAAATAATAAACACAACAACTGTAAACTGGAAGGAAGGAAGAAATGAATTGGGGCGGGGGAGGGATTCATGGAGGTGAAGGATGTGCTACAAGGGACAAAGGGCAGGACCCAGAGGGCTACTAGGGACCGTCTTTTGAGAACTGGCCTGGCCCTGGGACTTAGGAATTCTGATCCCCTCTGCCACCCAGCCTGCTCCCTCCTCACATGCCCCTGCCCCCACTCCCAATTCATCAACCCCTCCTGGGAACAGAGCCAAGAAGGGGAGCCAGGGGCTTCAGGACCACCCCTCCTACCATCAACCCGGCTCCCCCTCAAGCCCAGGCCCTTCCAGCCACGACAACATTGGGCACCAAGCTTTTTTGATTATGCATGCTTTAGCAATAAAAATTCATCTCGTAACCCCCAAACACTCCTATTTATTAAATTATATGCTTATACTTCTTCGATTCATATATTAAACATTAAATATTCCCTCTTCTCAACAAGAATAACTTGAAATAGAAGCTCTAAGGTTTTCTTCTCACACCCAGCAGAGGCCCTGCTCCGGCAATGAGCTGAAGCTCTGCAGAAGGACGTCTCCCTGCCTTGAGCTCACGGTACAGGGGGGGCAAGGGCGCCGGCCACGAAGCTGGGTGTCCAGCCTCTAATGAGAGGCTGTAGGCCTCGGCGCATTCTTGCTAGGGGTGGCACTTGGTCTGGGTAGCGGACTCCACACTGGGTGGCCCAGAGTCCTCTAGAGGTGGGAGGGGAAGGAACGAAGGGAAAGTGGCCAGCGAGGGAGTGCCTGCTGTCTTCCTCTGCGTGGCGCCACAAGGGTCAGCACCAGGCCCCGGGACGGTGCCCTTAGAAGTGGCCTAGCCGAGCCTCCTTGGGGATGTTCCCTGGGCCCCGGGATGGCATATGTCCGAGCTGGGAAGGACACTGCTCCATGGCCTCAATTCACAGCTGAATTTCCAGGCTCAGAAAGACTACAGTCTTCTACCATGGCTCACAGAGGATAAAGGGTGAATCCAGGGGTGGGACTCATGTGTCTCATCCCTTTCTCTAATCCCACCCTGCCAGTGGCCAACTGGAGGCCCCAAAGGGAGGCTGGAGAGGGTGTCTGTGATCCCAGTACAATCCACTGAACGCAGCCCTCGACATGGGGACCCCAGCCCAGGCAGCAGCAGAGATGCCACGATACTGGCAAAGGCCAGCCCAAGGGAGGGCTTTGTCCAGCCCTACAGTCAGGGAGGAGTCAGCCGCCAGG
This sequence comes from Balaenoptera acutorostrata, assembly GCF_949987535.1. Classification (NCBI taxonomy): domain Eukaryota; kingdom Metazoa; phylum Chordata; class Mammalia; order Artiodactyla; family Balaenopteridae; genus Balaenoptera; species Balaenoptera acutorostrata. The sequence continues at coordinate 39,976,726 of NC_080066.1, read as the reverse complement.
GACAGGTAAGGCAAGGATGGAGAGCTGCCCAGGGGAGCGGGTGTCAGGCCCCTCCCTCTTCACAGCCATTCTTTCCACTTCCGCTTCGCAGGAGAGTGGTCAGCCTCTTGCAGGATGCTGGGCTGACCCCCAGGCTCCACGCTCAGCCCTCGGTAGCCAGGCCAAGAACTCTCAGAGCTAGGGTCGGGCTGGGCTGGTTTTACCCAAACCCATCACGTGCTCAGGTCCCCTGGAGCTGCAGAGCTGATGCCCTGGGCTTCGGGGTGTACCTTGGAAGACTGACCTGGGCTGAGGATTCTGGCTCCAGGGAGGGTCCTCCAGGAAAGGCCTGGAATCCACCCACCAACAGCCTGGCCTGCATACAAAATCTCAGGGCCTCTTCGGTCCAGGGTCCCCAGCTTTTATCCTGGAAGTACCTCTTTCCCCAGGGCTATAACCACTTCCCCTTCTAAATCTCACCTCAAAGGCCCCTCACAACTCTACCTCCCTCCCTCAGGCCTAGCCCCAATGTGGGGGGCTCCTGATTGAACCCCATGATGTTCTTGGGGCCTGGCTCACACCCCTGCCTGCAACCCAGCTCTCACTGGTAATTGTCAAGGCTGGCTCTCCCCTTGACCCTTAGAAAGGCTAAGAATCAAGAAGTCAGTACAGCAGCCAAAGCCCCAAATGATCCCTCACCCAGCCAGGGGAGGGCCTGCAGGGAAGACAGGGGAAATCAAGGGACCAGAGTGCTGTAAACACCAGGGACCCTGTGGTGGCTCGTGTGGAGACTCAGCTGGCAGCTCAGGGGCCCAGCCAAGAGCCCATGGTCTTCACAAGCCCAGGAACACCCAGCCCAGCGATGCCATCTTCTCCCCCTGGATTTTCTTTCTAGCAGTCCAAGGATGCACTATTCCAACCCAACCCCAGGCAGGCCTGGCCTAGAGACGCCAGACGGCCCCCCTCCCAGCCACCACCCTTCTGCCTTTGTGACGTCAGAGCCTGGCTGGGTGCGGCCGCACATGGACCCTTCTAGGTAAGGTTACTGTGTATCAAGAGCTCCAATGGCAGAGGGATTGGCCTCCTGAACAGAAAGACGCCAAAAGGGAGGGCACTTTGGGAGGGGCAGAGGTGAGACCCACACTTCTGCCCTGAGGCCTTGCAGCCGATTTCCTCCTGATACTGATGGGGCACCCACCTACCCCATCAGAGGCGCCCTCCGATGGGGACACAGGAGCCACCCAACACGCCACCCCTGAGAGGAAGGACCACAGGGAATCTCTGGTCCCTCTGAAAACTCAGAGGTGATCAGTTCAGCACCTGAGGGAGAGACCTCAGGAATCCACAGCCCCGAGAACAGGAGGGTGGCTGGGCGGCGGTCACCCCAGGCTCCCTTAGCTAGGCCCACTGGAACTCCAGCTTCTGCCCCAGCCTCTTCCTCGGCCCCCCGAGTCTGCCCAAGCTGCACCCCCAGACATACACCAGCATCAAGAGCTTCAGGCGGATGGAAGGCTGGGGGACCCCTTGATCTCCAAATCTCTGATAGCATCAGAAATCTAAAGAACACATTCCTTTTCAGCAAAGCCCAGGCTTGGACTGAAGCCCCACCTCCCGGTCCCACCAAAGGAAGGCCCCCTCCTCTGCCTGGAGGGCTCCTCTCTGTCCTCAAGCCCCTCCTTCCAGCCCGCCTCCATGGGTAGCCCTGCAGAGTGGGGGACCTGGGTTTTGGGGTCCAACAGACAAAGGTCTAAGCCTGGCTCACTGCTGGGGCTATGTGCCCCCAGGAAAGTTACTTTGCAGCCTGAGCCTCCATCATGAGGTAAGACAGGGATGGTGACACCTGCTTCCCGGGGCGAGCAGGACTCCCCTCCTTCTCTGCTCTGCCTCCTGGCCAGAAGGCTGGGCCCTTCCCTAGTTCAGTCAATACCAGCCATAGATATAACAGGGCACTGGGGACAAGATGGGATGAGGAAGGGTCATCCCACCCATGACCTCTGACCCTCCCCCACCTGCCACTCGGCACAGCTCCGGAGGGAATCCAGTTCTCTGGCTCTTAGGTGTTGGGGTGGATTCAAGAAAAGGAGTCCTGACTTCCTGGCAAAGCGTCTGAGTCCTGAAACAAGGATGGAGACACACACAGAGGGACTCCCAATCTACTCCCGGATTACCTCCCCCCAGCTGCCCTTCTGGGGTCCTTCAATGGCAAAGGAGACAAGAAGCCACCCCATCCCCTCCCATCATTACCTTCCCAGCAGCCCCACCTTGGACCCTTTGCCTGGAAAGCTCAACCCAACTCTTCCTTATCAGACTGCTTCCCCTAGCTTTCTTTTCAGAGGGGGGACACCTCTGCGTAGCCATAAAAAGCCTACGGATTGTGACCCTCCCCGCCTCCCACCGGCTTCCTACAGGGACACACATCCTTGGAACAGAGAACAAGCTGGCTGAGGCTCACCAGCTCCCAGAGACCCGCACTGGGCACCTGGGGCACCATCTCTCCAACCCCTGGCCCACCCGATCCCCTGAAAATCCCCAGGTCCAGCTCCTGAGCTCCTGGACCCACTGCTAGGCTCCCCCCTCCTGTCCCACACACACCCCTACCCCCACCCCTCCGTGCACGTCCAAGGCAGAGGTTCCCTGACAATCTCACTCCCACCCTCCTGGCTGCATCCTTGGGGATGCTGGAATGCTGTGGCCTGCAGGTGGGAGAGGCTGCATTGGGTCCATCCTGTTTCTCCTGCCCTCCCCTCCACCCCACCCTTGGCTGTTTATCTTGTCACCCCAGGCCAGCCGGGCTGAAGGTGGTAAGGGGGTGAACGGTCGAGCCAAGATATGGGTCAAGCTTGTCTCCTGGGCCAGGAGTCAGGGACACCTCCTGAGCTGCACACTCCCCTCAAACTGTTCACTGCAAGAACGCGAGCAGAGTCTCCATTAAGCCAAGAGGGCTGGTGGGCTTTGGAGGGAGCAGGACCGCAATTCCTCCAGGCTTTACAGCCCCATCGCCCTGGGGCCGAGGTGAAGGGAGAGCCGATGCCTGGGAGAGCAGCACCCACGGCAGAATCCAGCCCCTCTTGAGTCTCTGCCCAAATGCCTGCCTCAGACCCCAGCCAGGACTTCAGTGCCAGCCCTTTTCAGCATCCCACCCACTTCAGGGGTCTCCAAGGGGTGGGGACCTTGGGGGGAGACAGGTGAGAGCTACCCCCTGAACACTCCCAGTGCCATCCAAACCCTTCTCTGGATAGCAGAATGGGATGGGGGTCACCTGGCTGAGGTCAGTGGAAGAAAATCTGGACAGGCTCTCTCTCTCTGCCCATGCTTCTAACCCCCATCCCTGCCGAAGAAAAATAACCGGGGCGGGTAGGGGGAAGAGCAGGCCACCACAGGTCTCACTCAGACAGGGCAGAACCAAGCAAATGCTAGTCAGAGTTCAATTTTCCAAATAAACGGATCTGCACGATCGTATAAGAAGACCCATCCCCGAAACACGCAAGCCTTCCCTCCTCCCTTCACCATCCTGACTCGGAATTACTGGAACAGTTATCAAAGCTCAAACAGGAACAGGATCTGTAGGCGCCCAGATGCAGATGAGGGTGGGAAAGGGCCGGGGGGGGGGGGTGTCTCGGAAATGCCCAAAATGGGGTTGGAGAGGGCGGGCGAGAAGGAAAGGAAAGAGGTAGGCGTCCATGACGGTCTCGACATGTCCAAAGTCTCCCTGCGAGCAGCCAACTCCCAACTTGTTTACTTGACAGCGTGTTTTGCTGTTTCCAAAAGGAAACAGTTAAACCTCTGGGCTGGATCGCGAGCAGTCCCTTAACTGTCACCTTCCCTCCCGGTTAAGCGCTGCCGCCGCCACCGCTGTCGCTGCCGGCGCCGCTGCCGGGGAATCGAACCTCGTCTACTTTATTCCACTTGAGCGTGGCCAAACTGTTGCTATTTAGTGGGGGGCAAAGAACCCGATTCGCACCCTCGAAACGAGCCGCAGCGCCTGGGAGCGGGGGCGGGAGCCGGGCCCAGCGTGCCCCAGCCGGCTGGGGTCCTCTCGGGGGAGAGGCACACACACGCATCGCCAGATCACGCCTCGCCAAGGCCGGAGTCACCTGGAATACGCAGCCCGATAGCATCTCCCGAGCCAGAGCGAGCCTGACGCGCGCCCGGCGGGCGGCGGGCGGCGGGCGGCGGGTAGCGGGCAGCAGGCAGCGGCGAGCTGGGGCGGGCGGAGGGCCAGCGAGCCTGACGCGCGCCCTGCGGGTCGGCGGGCGGGCGAGAGGGAGACGCGGAGCGAGGGGAGAGGCGGGTTGGGGAGCGGCCGCCTGACTTACATGGAAGTGATATTCCTTGAGATGTCCGTGATGTTGATGCTGGCATTCCCATTGCTGTTCCCTGAATCCTGCCCTTCCAGGAGGGGGAAGAGATTCCCATCGTCCGGCCGCCGGCAATTGATCTCAGTCTTGCTGCAGACACAATTTGCAGGGCAAGCCAGCACGGAACCCACATAGTCCAGCCAGACGCTTCCCAGCAAGAAAATCCGCCAGAAACTACACTTGGCTGGGCAAAGAGAGACATCCATCTCCGATCGCTGCTTCTAAAAAAGAGGAGGAGGAGAGGAGAGGGGGGTGGGGTGGGGGGAGTGGGGAGAGCTGGGGGGGAAGGAAACAAAGACGGCGAGGGAGGGGGGAAGGGGGAGGGGGGCCTCTGCCTTTGAAACGCCGTGCGATCAGATGCAAAATCCTTCAGCGTCTGAAACCATCGCGGCCGCCGCCGCCGCCGCCGCTGGGTGGGAGCCGCGGGGAGCGCCTAGTGGCGCGGTCTGCCTGGCATGGTGGCCGGCTCTGCGCTCGCCGGTTCGCCGGGTCCGGGGGCTCGGGAAGCGAGCCGCGCTCTCCGACTCCGAGACTTTGCAGGGTTGCAACAGACGGTGGGGAGGCAAAAAAAGAAAAAGGAAAAAAAAATGGAAAAGGAAAATATGGTGCTAAAGTCACCAAGTCCCACCTACTGGGCAGAATTAAAATGGACACACCTGCAAAATACACACACTCACACACACTCACACATCCACACACCCGGCGCCCGGAGGAGGAGGAGGAGGAAGAAGCGGTCTGAGCTGCAGCAGCCGCCGCGAATGGCTCGCTGCGCGCCTGCAGAAATGTACAAGTGCTCCGAGCCTTACGAAACGCACGGGTTATCCGAGCGTCTTCCTCGGTTCCCTCCCTCTCCCCCTCCCTCCCTCCCCTCCCTCCTCGCGGCCTCCTCCCCCCGCCCCCCGCCCCGGCTGGGAGCGGCAAGAGAGCGGAATCTCCCCCCTCCCTCCCTCTCCCACTCCCCTCCCCACACCCCTCTCTCTCTCCCCGCCCGCCCTCTCCCCTCCTCCTTCCCCACCCACCCACCCACCCACCCACTCGCCGGCTCGCGGCTCTCGCCCGCACAGCCACCCGCAGCCGCGCGGCCGTCCGCCCGCCTGCTCCAAGCCTAGCGGCCCGGCGCCCGCTCGCCGCAGCCAAGAGGAAAGCAAGACGGAAGGGAAAAAGTTGCAGTTGGGATTGCGAGGGTCTGGACTGGGGAGGGGGACTTGGAGAGCTGGCGGCGCGACACGGAAAGGCGCTCTCCTTTCCACTTTTTGGCCCTCGCGCTGCCCGGTTTTGCTGCAATCCGGACCGCGAGAGGAAGTGAAATGAACGCGGCCGAGGTGATCGGGGAACGTTCCCGAGCCTGGCTGGGGGGCACTGGCTTGAAGACGGCGATCGGGGGTACGGGAGCACACAGGACCCCCAGAGAGGCACCCAGAGCCGGGGACCGGGGCCGCGGACGCGCGGTCCTCGGTCTAAATGACACTCATTCCCGTAATCCAGAGTCCGGGAGATAGGATCGGCTGGGAGGGGACTGCGGGGCACGGCTGGGTTGGTGCCCCCGCGCCCCTTGCGCCTTCTTGGCGGTGGGTTTTGCGTCCTTGGGCAGACAGGGAGCGGGGAAGGAAGGAACTAGCGCCGAAAGGGCTGCGCTGCAGATCCGAGGTGGCCCCAGGCGAGCTGCGCGTGCGAGAGAAACCGCCGGGGAAATTGAGATGCAAGGGGCATTTTTTGGCAAGCACCAGGCCAGTACCGTCAGAGGCCGGCTTCTCGGGCTCGGCTCTCTCGGGTGCGCTGAGCTGGCTGCCGGGCGAGGGGGCGGGCGGGCTGCTTTCTCCGGATTCGGGGGCGCAGGACCTCCCTCCTTTCCTCCCACACAAGCACTCCTTCCTGGTAGGGGCGCAAAGCAGGTGCAGCCTTCTACGCGAGCTCAGTTTCCGTCGGGAGAAGGGGAAAGTCCCCGCTTTTTGCCTTGGTAGAGATATTTCTTTTTAATAAAACGTCAGAATGCCAAATGTGAGATGTTTGCTGAGAACACGGAAGCATTCGCTGCTGGAAAGGAAAAGAAAGGGTTAGGGAAGTCCGAGAAGGCAGACACACTACAGCATTCACACGCAGAAGAAAGCACAGCTCTCCTCGCCGACTTGGAGGAGGGCAGGCGAGGAAGCGAACACACTGAATTCAACTGCATCCAGTATCTGAAAGGATTCTCCCCCGCCCCCCTGTGGATTCCGATGCAGGTCATGCAACTTGCGGGCAAGATGGGGGAAGGGGTATGCGGGGGGACACTGGCCCGCCCCGGGCGCAATCACAGACTGGCTGGGCGCCTGCGAGTGGCACTGTCGCTGTGAGTAAACTTGGAAGCAAAAAAAAAAAGAAAAGAAGGAAGGAAGGGAGGGAGGGAGGGAGGAAGGAAGGAAGGAAGAAAAGAACGTGTCTGTAAAAGGCAGTTTTCCCGATTCCCCCTTACATTCCACCTTCCCTTGGCCTCAGTGAGACTTTTACCCCCTGTTGCCAGTGTGGCCTTGTTGCCACACTGGCATTTTGCTCTCCCACCAGCAGGAGGGGACAGAGAGTGGAGACCTCCTTAGACTCTCATACCAGTTCCTACTGGCCCAAGGCCATCTCTGATAGCCTTAGTCCACTGCAAGTGCCAATCCGTGATTGGCTCTGGAATATGTTTGAGAATCAGGGAAACTGAGCTGTAGTCAAAGCTGTCACTTGGCCTTTTTCAGGAGGTGGCAGGTGGTGGCAGAGAAACACAGAGAAACTTTCTCAGACCATGTCAGGGGAGACTCCAATAACCAGGGTGAATCTTTTTTAATGCACAGGAGTGAGCATTAAGGGGCTCTGACCCCTGGCAGGTAGTTCCAACCCCTGGCAGGTGTGTGCCCAAGTAAAGACTTCAATACACCATGTGGATTTAGCCCAGCATCAGTTCTCCAGCCTGGAACTAAGATGGTTGTGTCTTAAAGGTGCCCAACACACTTGTTTTGAGAAAGAAATGATTTTTAACACTTCCAGGAGAGAAGGGGAGGCGTCTATAAATCAGAACAAATTTTAAAACTTGTAAAACCCCTTTGGAGATGGTACAAATGCAGCTGTGAAGCAAGGGGCCCTGATGGGACAAGCAGTCTTCCATCCTGACAATAAGATGGGAATTAAGATGGGACATTATGTTATGTTTATGCTAGAGCTCTGGGCCTGAGCAGGAAGTGGCAACTTACAAGGAGTAAGGCCTTTTTTAAAGCAGATGATGGGCCGGGGGTGGCAAGAGCAGAGTTCTGTTTGGGACCACGGGCAAATCACTTCAGCCTCTGGGCCTTAGCGTTCACGTCTGTAAAATGACTAGGTTGGTCCACGCTGCCCAAAGCCTGACCCTCTGACCAGCAGCATCCACATCACCTAGAAGCTTGTTAGAAATGCAGCATCCAAGGCCCCACGCCAGACCTACTAAAACAGAATATCCATTTTAACAAGCTCCCCAGGTGATTCATAAGCACACTACAGTTTGAGAAGTACTGAGATGACTCCCATAGTCGCTTCCAGCTTGAATAGTCTCTGATTCTACATGGACCTGGGTGGGAGGGATCGTTGAGAAAAAAAGAGGTTTCAGGGATGTAGATTCTCAGAATATTATTCAGGGTGACAAAAAGTGGGTGTTTCAGATGCAAGGACCTTGTCAAAAAACAGACCTGTGAAGTTTCACTTCAAGCACAAGGGAAATATCCTGATGCTTCATTAATTCTTAACCTCTGAGAACAGCCAGATCTGGATGAGGGGGCAGGAGAAAGTGTCCAGCGTAGACGCCCTTCTCTTGGTCAGTAGGGGTACAGAACATTTGAGGTGTCTTGTCTGCTTGGCAAGAATGTCCTGGTTGACAAGGAAGAATGGCTGTCACATCATCGTGATTCCCAGTCTCCAGCCGTCACTGGGTCCTGGACAGATCGTGACCCAGCTCAGCATCCTGCCAATCAGGGGATAATCCCTCCCATCTCTTACAGCTAGCATCTTAGAAAGGAGGAAACTTCCCAGTGGATCCCATGCTGATCAATAAGAAGCAGGAATGGGCAGAGTTTTTTGAACAGTAAGTAAAGCTTTAGAAACCTTTTACAGCTGAGCAGTCGCCATCTGATACCAGAGGTATGGAGAAGACAGGAACATTACTAAGATTTGGATGTGGTCGCCCACCAGTCAGGCCAGAATGGGGGCTGCCTTCCAGAGCACAGTGATCCAACCTTCCTGACATCTAGAGAAACTGAACACATCTTATTCCAAAGGGCATATACCAGCTGCGTGAGCACCTGAGATTTCTCCTTGACTATTTGTTTATAAGATATCCCCAAAGCCAAATTTTCTGCCACCTTGAAAAGGCAGAAGGGAGCGGAGACTCAGGAGGCATAGCAAACGAGATGCCGCCTGGGGAATCATCACCTCCCAGTGCCACCCCTGCTGGCCTGCTGCTCACACGTCTACCTTTCTAACCCAGCCACCTCCCCTTTTCCAATGAACCCACACCTCCGCGTCAGTGCCCACGTTATTGGGATGCAGGCCGGACCCCAGACATTTCAGATTTACCTGCCATGCCATACTCCTAAGATGTCAGCCTAAATCCAAGAACCATGCTGCAGAACTTTCTAGTTTGAACAGAAATAGGACCCAACACCTTAACTCTGAGCTGGGAGGGGAACTGCGGTTCTGGGTGGTGACTGGGTGGGGAGTGGGGAGCACAGGAGAAGACAAAGGGAAAACTGAGCCCTGAAGAATTTGCTGTGCTGGCAGGCTTGGACTTGGGTCAAAGAAAGTCCTGTTTCCTGGGTGGCCTTCACTCGAGATGCAAGGGGAAAAGGCACATTTGGAGGCTGAGGAGATGTAATGGTATCCAGAAGGCCCGGAGCCAAGGAGGGAATTTCAACTGTACATGGAGAATGTAATCCCACCCATGAAGAGAGACAGTCAAGCACCAAGGTGGTCCAAGGAAGCAGGAAAATCCAACCACAGGAGGTCCCAGCTCAGGACCCAGATTTAAGTCCCAAGATTTTGGGCACACACCTGCCAGGGGTTGGAACTACCTGCCAGGGGTTAGAGCCCCTTACTGCTCACTCCGGTCCATTAAAAAAGATTTCCCTGAAGGATACCTAGCTTCTCCTCTCCTGCCCTGGTTGGAGTGTCTGGAGGCATTTGGGGGACCAGTGATGCTACCCAGGTGATTCTCCACTTATTCTACTCACCCAGAATGATGGATTCATAGAGTCTCTGGGCTGGAAAGGACTCCTGCCAACGACCTGCAACACCACTGGAGGCAGAAATCCCCTCAACAACATCCCCAAGTATCCAGCCTGTTCCCTCTTGAACACCTTCAGGGACAGGAAGCTCATACCACCCAAGCCCTCCCATTCTGTCCTCAAATAACTTTATTCCTTGAATAGCCTTCAGTTTGAAAGAATGAAGCCAGGCTCCCTGAAGCTTCCACCCTTGTTACTAGTGCTGCCACCTAGAAGCCCAGGGGAAAATCTTGTCTCTTTTCTGCAAGCCAATCAGGAGGCTGCCCACATCCACCTCTTCTCTGAGCAAAATATCCTCAGTTCCTGCCCTGTACCTCAAAAGCACAGTTTTCTGGTCCTTCCCCACTCTGGTCATTCCTGATGCATTCAGGTTTGTCAATAGCCCCTTTAGAGTATGGCTCCAAATCATGCAGGCTATTGGTGCTCTGACCTTGGGGACAAGAGAGTCAGCAGCTCTAATGGGACTAAATAGGGTGTCATGAACTGAATTTACCACCCACTAGCATTTGAGCCTGGGCAAGGCACTTAAGTCTTTGTGTCTTGGTTTCCCCATCTGTAAAATAGTGGTTTAACAGCATCTAACTCACAAGGTTATTGTAAGATCATGCAGTAAAGCACTTTGAGCAGTGCCTGACACACCATAAGTACTTGGTGGGTATTAACTTCATTTTTCCATATTTGAGGTTCCCAGAGGGTTTTGCTGCCGCGGTCAGGAAGCCCCAGCACTGGTTGTCCACTCACAGCCAAAAACACTGCCCCCATAAAGCTCGTCCTGCATGTGTGCAGAGCAGTGTCCCCTGGCAAGTTCCTGCATCGTGCTGGGCTGAGGAGCTCAGCCTTTGCCCATGGATGCTCTCAGCCAGACGCCTAGACCCCAGAGTCATGAATGGCGAGGGTCCAAGTCCCAGGTCCCTGCAGAAGAAGGCGCTGGTCCAAGCTGGGGTACGTCTCCATTGAGAAAGAACCCTTCGGCCCTCCCTGGTTCCCTTGCCAGCCTGTTGCTCCTTCAGGAGTGGGGCGAGGTGGGAGGGGGTGGTGCTGGCTTTGGTCTGCCCTTACTGGGGTAACCCCTGCTGAGTCGCCATTGGCTGGGAGCAGTTGGGCTGGGCTGGGAATTCAGTGTGGCACCCGTCCTGGCACATGGGAGTTCCCAGGGCAGGGCCGCTGCACATCCTGCAGAGAGCAGGGTCCAGAGCAGTCAGAGGGATTCAAGAATAAAATCAAGGTGCCAGGAGTCAGCAGGCATCTAGGGAGCCAGAGAAGCGAGCACCTGAAAGGTGCTCGGAAGAGGCTTCAGGCAGCATCACTGGCAGGGAGGACCGCACTCCCACAACCCCAGGACGCACCCTCACGCCCAACCTTCACCATAGACACAGCCCTCACGTGCCTTCCCGGATAAGCTCTCCACAGTAACTTACATCACACCCCACTCTGCACAATACCCAGCCATTTACCTATTTACTGACCAGAGGGCAGCCAGGGGCCATGACCTTCACTTGGCAGAGGGGTGAGCTGAAATTGACAAGGTGGGAGGCAAAGACATCTGGTGCCTTTCTGATTCCCAAGGGAATGTTCTTCCTGTTATCAGCTTTTACAATGTAAGTTCGTTGAAGACAATAACCTTGCCTGTTTTATTTACTGATTTGCCAGCCCCTGAAACGACACTGAAAACATAATAGATGCTCTGTACATATTTATTAAACAACGCCCTGCACTTTTGAACCACTCACCACATTGTAAATGAAGGTTCGGTGTCTGTTTCCCCAAAATTGTAAGCACCAAGAGAGGGCCAGGACCTACCTCAATGCCAGCTCAGGAGTAGACACCACACATTTTGGGGGTGATTTAATGTACACTTTTGCTGCCCCAAACCCCATGTGTATCCCCAAGAGAAGTTTGAGACAGAAGTGGGTGTTCTGAGCTCACCACCTCCTCTACACCCCAGAGTTACACTTGCGGCTACAGACTTGTCCCTGGTTGGGCAAATAGCAACAGGCTTCTGGGAACAGAAATATGAGTAGCTCCTGTTCTCAGCTCCTAAGTCAGGAGAAGGTTGGCAATAGCAGCTTATAGGGCAATTCCAGACTTCCTGGGCCCTCACCAGGCCCCCCTCACCCAGGCCCAGCAGCCCCATTATTATGGCTTCCGTCCTGCAGAAAGCCAAACACTCCTCCCCAGCTCCAGGGCCCCACTATATCCCATTGTCCTTCTTAACCAATCCAGCCCACTCCTGTTCAGCACCCAGGCTGCTGCTATGCCTTCAACACCTCCCATGGTGCCCTTTTCTCCACCTGCTTCTCACCAAAGCAGCCTATGTCACACCCTCCCCTGGCCTGGCTCAGACTCACAGAACGTTGTCTTTCAAACCCAGCTCTGCACTAATTCGCTCATTTAGTATCAAAAGCCTATTGGGCTGTGTCACCTTGGGCATGTTACTTAACTTCTCTGATCCTCCACTTCCTCCTCTGCAACTTGGGGGCCCAAGGATCCCAAGGATCAAATAAAATGTTACACATGAAAACAGCTCATGAACATTGAACACTGCACAGATGACAGACAAAGGTTCCTGCTAACCAGGCAGAGGACCCCAGGACCTTTGCACACTCCATCAGCGTTTCATACCTGACCCGCCTGCAATTATCAACCAGATGATCTCAGAGAGAGGGAAACACAAGGCAACAGCTTCCATCCACACCACACATTACATTCCCTCTTCAAAGGCGCAGCTAAAGCCTGGGTGTCGGCCCCAGGCAAATCTGAATCAGACCTCAGCTCCGGCACCTGCTAGCTGGAGACCTGGGCATATTACATCGCCTTGCTGAGCCTCATCTTCCCCACCTAAAAAAAATGTACTCTTGGGTATTGTTCATGGATATTTCCCCTGTGATGTAGTTTCAGGAATGCAATCATAAAATGTACGTGAAGCACCTAACCCAGGGGTTGGCATATAGTAGCTATCCTTTCCTTTCTTTTTCTTTCTATTCTCCCTTGGGTGGGGGGGGTGTCCAACCTTTACCAGGTGGTTCAGACCCCATATTAGGGTACTCACAAATTCTGCCCTGCCTGTTGGCTAGAAGCCACCCTGGCTTCTATTTCTTTAAATAAGCTGCTCAGATCTCCAGCAGCTCAGAGGGTTGAAGAGATGACCCCTCAAAGTCCTCAGGACCAGAGAGGAAGAGATTGCCAGCATACCAGGGACTCAAAGCAAAAAATCAGCAAATTGGCTCCAATTTCCTCTGGTGCTGCTGATGACTGGGAATAGCGCACGCACACACACTTAAGTAGGTATCAAGAGCACGTGGAAAACCAAAAAAAAAAAAAAAAAAAAAAATTAGTCTTATTTGCTGAGACACCAGTGTGGGAATTTGGGGGAAGCGTTATGATGGGGGGTGGGGCCTGAGGAGCCAGGCTTGCCTTTGAAACTAAGAGACAGCTCCCTCCCACGGGCTTTCTGCCATGTCCTCCACCCCCTCCCCAGCCCACAGCACCAGCTGCACTGCCTGGGAACCGAGGAAACAAAAGCCCAGCCCAGGGAGTTCCGGGATGGGGGTGGGACACTGAACGAAGGTGACAGGGTCGGGAAGGTGCAACCAGCCCTGGTGCGCCAGGATCGGACCCCCAGAGCTATGGGGTGAGGGTGCGGTGTTGGGGAGGGGGTCCCAGAGACCCAGCCTGGAGGCAGACCTGGGAGACACCATGAGTTCATCCAACGGGTAGAAGCCAGATGACCCTCTAAAGGCGGGGACAATTGGTCTTCCTGTTGGATGCCCTCTTCCTGGTGTCAAGATCTAGAGCCATCCTCAGGACTCCAAGAAAGAGAGCCCAGGAGCCCAACACTGTGGATGGATGGTCGTGACCCTTTCCCAGTGTGCCTGAGGCTGTGCTTCCTCTGCACACAGTGACAGCTCTGCCCTCCGCTCGCCCAGGGCTGGACAACCTTCCCCAGCACGCTGGTCTGAAGGATCCAGCTTCTTCCTGCAGAGTTAATGGCTTTGCTCCGTGCCCCACTGTGTTGACACGTAGCAGGGGCCACCCAGAGGCTGCACCCCCATACTAAAAGGGGAGCTTCACCCTGGACTGTAGCCGGCCACCTCCTATGATCCTGGGGTTCCAGGGATGAAGGTGAGCAGAATGATGCTGGCCGTGAAGATGGTGACGGCTGCAACCGCAACGCGTTGGCTTCTACATGTAACATTTTTCTGCGCTCTTTATAGGCACGGTTTCATTGAATCCTCACAAACCCCATTTTACAGATGAGATAACCAAACTGGAGAGGTTACATCCCTCGTCCAAGGTCACTCAGCTGGTACATGGCATGAGCCAGGTTTTAAACTCTAACCACACACCCACTGCACCGAACCACCGCTTACATTAGACTGGCCCCTGGTGAGGCGGGGAGGAAAGGGGAGGCTGCCCCTCTGCAGGGGAGAGGGCCCACCCTGCCCTTTTGCATCCTGACAGCCCTCTCCTAGTCCTTGTCTTCCCCTAGTAACAGGGAAGAGACAGAGGGAAGGAAGACTCCAGTTGTGATCACTGGGCTGGGCCGGGGCTCAGGCGGCCTTTGTCGGGGGGGGGAGCGGGGGATGATCAGTCTGCCACCTGCCTCATGAGTGGGTTCACCTAATGCCCAACTAACCCCTTCCCAGGAGGAGATCGCTGCCCCAGCTTTCTCCTGGCAAAGGGTAGGGATTCTAGAGGTGGACCCTTTGACACAGAGGCCGCATTGAATGTCTTACCCGAGCGTCTGTAATAAACAAATCAATAATTAAGAGAGGATGCACATTAGCCTTTGAACAGGTTCCAGAGAGAGTTTATTTTTGATCTTCCACGAGGTGAACGAGTGTGTGCTTGAAGGCTGCGGGGAGGCTGTGGGCAGCAAAGGAGAGGGGGGCCAGGAGGGGTGGACAGAGGGGTGGGCGGGAGAGGACGCGCAGGAGCCCCCAGCCCATGGGGGCATCTGTGAGGGCCAGGCTGAGCGCGGGGGAGCCGGGTGGCGGGTGGGCGAACGTTTAGACTGTGCTGGGCACGCACATATATGTGCAGGGGGGGAGGAAGGCGGGGGCCGAGGGGCGTGGCTGGGTGGGTGGGTGGTAAAGGCAGCTGCTGGGCCCGGGCAGATGAGGCTGCTTAATAAGGGGTGCTGGGGGGAATCCTCATTGCCTTGTACCAGACTGGGTTAGAAGCCGTGCTTTTAATCTGTTAGCTCTCAGATAGGAAGATTGCGGAATAGAACATCTTAAATAGCAACCCTCCTTCCTGACTCCCACTTTTTTCTCCCATCAATCCCTGCTGCCTGAGGAAGCCAGTTCACTTTCCCTTCAACTTCTAAGTTCACTGGAAGTTTCTAGTCCTGGGACTATGGGAAGAAGAAAGAAAACATTCAGTCATCTTCTGTCAGGTCGGTTTATCATGAACCCCACCTCCTCCGGCACACATACCCCAAATAATAACCATAATAATAAAGCAGACATTATAATTAGAGAATGCTGACATCTGAAAAAAGGAAACCTTAGATCAACCAGCCTGGTGTTTCTCCAACAAGAACCCCCGAGCCCAGAGGAAAATGAACCCCTCACCACGGGTGGCGGAGGGAAAGGAGGAGTTGGGGGAAGGGCTGCAGCAGGCATGAAACTTCTTTGAAGTCTCACGTTACTTTCAAAATTTGAGCGAGTGTGTTATTCTACAGCCTAGTATGTCTGTGTGTGTTTTGCTGTGAACTAATGTTTTAAAATCTCTCCATGGAATAAAATGAGTGACCCTGGAAGGTACATGTCATGTGTATTACTCCTGGGCCCTCAGAGACCCCTGGGGTTTTGACCCAAAACCCTCTGTGGAAACTTACCACTTTCGGAAGCACATATTTAGTCCAAGCCCCTCCTCCCCCATCCCTGTCATTTTATAGGTAGAATAAATAGGCCCAAGATGACTAAGTTATGTCCCCAAGGCCACAGAGCCAGTTAGGACCAGAGCCAAAGGCTTCTATTAAAGGCATCCATTTTGCCATTCAAACAAGCAAACAAACAAACAAACAACAAAAAACAGATTCTAGGCTAGAGCTCTCAGAACCTCATGTCCCAAATGCAGCTGGCCCCTCCTGGACCACATACCTCTCTTCCCAACCAGATAGCTACCTTTTTAGCACAACAGCATTTTATGACAGATTTTTATGACATCATCTCTCTAAGCATCCTTCTCCAAGGAACGCAAAATTCTCCAATACCACCACACCCGGGACTTACAACAATCTCCCAGAGTTCAGCAGAATACAGCAATTTTTGGTGTTTATTGGGTTCCTATTTATCTCACCTCCTCTGCAAAATGGATTTGCAGGTAAATATGATGACCTCTCCATCGTACAGGTGGGAATAATGTGGGACCGTGACTTTCTCAAGGTCACAAGATAGATTTGGGGCAGTGACGTGGACGGGATCACAGGCACGTATTATACAGTTTAAAGGAGGTCAGGATTTACTCAGCAGCCCTCGCTGAGTGACTGTATCGGCTTCTGCACAGAGGCAGCTACCTTCACTAGCCTGAGCTGTGAGATAGCGGGCTGAGGCAGGGGCTGGGCAGGGGCTGGGCAGGGGCTGGGATTGGTTGGACAAAGGCTCTGAGTGCCTCCTGCTGAGCTCAGGAGCAAAAGCTTCTAAAAATACCAAGCACGTTTCTTGCCGGGGGTGGGGCTGGGGGGTGGGGGATGGGGGGGGTGGTGGCTGATTCAGCTGACCTTTCCTAAGGATAGCCAATTTGCTGACTCCATGCTGGGGGCCAGTGAGCAGAAAGGCCGCCTGTTTCTCTCCAGCTGACTCTTGGGCTGAAGTGGGGCAGGATGGGAATATCCTCTCACTCCCAGGATCCCTCACCTCAGATGGATCCAGTGAGAATGATAAAAGAAGAACCCTGGACCATCCCGAGACTTGACAGAGAGCAAGCCGCAGGCCAGGCAAGATCATGGGAAAGTCAGACTTGGTCTCTGTTCTCATGCAACTCAGGGTCTGCCAGCCCAGCCAAGGAGGACAGCAGATTGTCACCTGTGGTGGGAAGCAAACAGCAGGGGGTATGAAGAAGAGGTTAATTCTGAGTGGGGAGAGCCGTCCTTTCCTTTGTTTTTATTCATTCGTTCATCTGTTCGCTGTACACAGTTCTGTGTACTGAGATCCTTTGCAGCTGCTTTGGGAATAAGATGCTGGTCACCTTGTCTGGTACTGCCCGCTCTCATTTTCCTTATCTGTAAAATGGGCCGGTTGAAACTGGGGGATTTCACAAACTCCTCCCAGCTGGGACAGCCAGCCAGCTGGGTCCTGGCTGAAGTTCAGGGCACTCCTGCCAAGTCCTGAAGTTCTGTGTTATCCCTCTTTATCTTCGCTGAGTCTCTCAGAGCTGGCCTTGCTTCCGGCCCCCTCCCAGCCCCTAGAAGGAGATGCAGCAGGGGCAGCTTCCCTTGTTGGGCTCTCTCTCCCCGAGGCTCCTGGTAGAAGACACTCCCTCTTCCACTTCTGGCAGAGACAGTCCCTGGCAAGCCTATGGGTCTCATCCCGGCAGCCTGGCATTCTGGGGAGAAGGTTCTAGTCTCCACCTGTGTGTAGCTCATGGTTTCTGACCCGGGACTGATGTGGGCCAGACGGGTGGGCCCGACAGGAGGACACATGTGGGAGTCACGGCACATGCCGGCTCGTCCTCACGCAGCTCTGTGGACCCCCTGGGGTCTGGCTCTGGCCTGAACTGACTCCCGAAGCCCTGGCCCGTGGTCCTCCCTGGCTGGTCCTCCGCAGACAGGCCTGGAGCCCCGCTAGGAGAGGACGCCCAGGATGGAAATGAACACTGACAGATCCTGATTTATGGCCTTGTTATCTTGTAAGAGAGACAGGGAGGCAACTGAAAAGGCCAGCAGCATCCCAGGAAGCCCAGTAAGGAGTCCCACACCACCTGGAGCTGCCCACTGCTCCCTGGCCAGAGGGACCTGCCCCCCGAAGGGCCAAGAGCCGGCCTGAACAGGGAGAGAAGCGGGGGGAGGGCAGGTGACCAACGCCCACAGCGCAGGCGGCAGCGGAGTTCCAACCACACAGGGAGCTCGCTCTCCTGATCCGACCTCCACAGGTGAAGAACCGCTTGGAGAGGTTGAGACTGAAGTCGCACTGTGAGGACAGGCACGAGCTTGAGTCGGTCTGACCTCAAGGCCCTGCCTCCTACGTGGCTACGGACAGTGGGATCTAGTGGACAGAGGGATGGGAGCAGGGAGGAGGGTCCCTGCTGTCAGGATAAGGGGAAGAAGGTAAGGCCGAGGATTTAGAAGAGGAGGGGATGCAGGCAGGGTGAAGCTGGAGGAAGAAAGGCAGGAGCAGAGGCGGTGAGGGAGGGTGGTGAGGGCTCAGGACCCCTGCCCACTCCAGGTCGGACTTCCTGCTCCGCGTCTCTCTAGGCGTGGATTCCATTCCATATGGGTCAGATGCAAGGAGAGAACAGGCAACTCCAGCCCCGGGCCCTCTTCATGCTCCCGGCCTGGGAGTGGAGCAGAGCCCTTGGCCAGACCCTCCCTAGGGCCGGGGGTGGGGTTGGGGTCTGGGGGAAGGCTGGTCCAGCTCCTCATTAAAGAATAAAAAGGCAAAGCCAGCACGGGGTGGAAGTGGCAGGGCGGCTGACCTTTTGTCGAGAGATGGCTGGATCTCCAGCTCTCTCCTGCTTTAAAACCTTTTGTGGATCCCCACCGCCTACAGGACTCCAGGCTCCATCGCCCAGCACCCAGCGCTTTCCCGGATCTGGGCCTCCTCTCTTCTCTGCCTTCGGGTCCCCAGACTGCCCAGTCCCCATGCCCAGCTCCCGCTCACTTCCTGCCTCACCTTCCTCACTCGCACTCACCTCTGCCCTTTTGCTCCTGGGGCCCAGCAGCCTCGGCCTGTCAAGATCCTGCCTCGATTTCAAAGCCTTGGACATCCTTAACAAGCCTCCCCAAGTTCTCCTACTAACCTCTCTGCCCCCGTATGTTCAGAGAGTACCGGCTCAGCATCTGTTACAGCATCGATCAGAGCCTTCCCCGCTCCGAGGCAGCCATGCATATTTCTGCCTCCCTCCGGAACCATAGGTGCCTTGAAACCAGGCCTATTGCATTTGCACAGAGCCTGTGTTGATCTAATATGCATTGAACTAAACTAGAAAATTAAACCAGAAAAGAATGTGTCCTATTCTTTCCCTTCTCCCATCTTCTACCCCAGCAGAATCTTTCTTGGGGTCCCAGGGACAAAACTTGCACACTGGGCAGTGTGGTCTTTTGACAGAGTTTTAAGTTGAAGGCAGGTGGGGCTGAGTGCCCTTCCCAACTCCGTGTGAGGTTAGAGACTGTGCTTCTACAAATGGGGCCTCAGAGATCTGGGTCTCTTGGGCAGTGGGAGACTGGCCTCACGTTCCTACAGGACCTCAGGACAACTTGAAAGGAAGTCAGCGTATCTGAGAACAGAGCCAGTGACCACAATGATTTCCTGGCTCCAAGGAAAGTCAGGTACTGAGTCCAATGTCAACTTTGCCCATCCCGGAAGAAGGAGTGTTTGCCAGAAGCAGACCCCAGCACCTAGAGGCCACATGGCCACCAGTGTTTACAGGGCTACAGAAAGCGGAGGCTACTGTCCCCCTGCAAGGTCGGCCTGAGCGTGTAGCTCCTCCCGCCCCTCCCCCTATCCCCAGCATCGGACACCCCAAGGCACTGTTTCCCAGTATGGGGTGGGAAACCAGGTTCATTTCCAGATGCATTAGACATTCCAGGGGAAAATGACGGGCTGGAAAACGAGAAAGGGAGGGCAAACCCATAGCGCGAGAGGTGCTGCCCTCGGTCCCTGAGCTGTGGGGGGACTTCAGGCAGCGCTGAGTGCAGGGACAGAGCACCAGTCCTCAACGTCGGCCCCAAGCTGTCCTTCAGAGAATCACTGGCTCCAGCTAAGTGAACCAACTGGTCCTGCTCTGCCCAGGACTTCCCAGGTCTTAGCACTGAAAGTCCTGCATCCCAGGAGCCCTCCTTCCAGGGCAAACCAGGCAGGTTGGTCACCCTGACTCTAGCCAAGCAGATATTATTGGGCCAGGACACAACAGACTCTGGGTAGGGGCCTCGTACTACAGTCTGGGAGGTAGAGAGGGTGGTTCCTAAGGATGGCCAATGTAGGGGGTACCTGCCACCACCCAGCCAGTGCCCAAGCTGAGGCTCAGAGAGGTCACCTTGACCCAGATCACTGAGCTAGAATTTGAACCCCAGCTCCTTGCTGGGAAGGGGGCAAGAAGGGAGCAGCAGAAATCTTCGTATCTGAGCTGTCCCGCCTCTGGGACCTAGGAGCACATAAGCTCTGTTGATGGCCCTTGTTCTCATCCTGAGACCCAAGGGAATTCATCACAATTAGCAATCCCAGGCTCAACAAAGAGCTGGGTGCAGCCACAGGGCCAGTGGGAGAGACAGAGCTGTGAGGCCACTGACCTTTACAGCTGCTTCAGGTTGTGGCTAAGTGGCCCCAAGGCAGCCCCGGGTGCAGAGGGATGGAGAGAGACTTGTTTAGTCTCTGTGGCCCAGAGGGAAATTCAGGGGCTTCAAACTCAACCCCATCCTGGGCTGGCAAACCTCCAGGGAACTCAACCCCTCCTGTTGTCACGTCTGCTCCGCGGTCATCACAAGCCAAGGAGACTGGCTCATTCACGGCTTCGTGCCCGCCACCACCCACCCCCGCCCCGGCCTGGTTCTCCCCACGATGAAGAGCTCGGGTTCCTTCAGTGGTTTCTCGAGTTTTGAGTCTCTTTGTCCTGCTTGTTCCCCTTGGTGTCTGTTTCAGTGCATCGTGTCTTTTAAAAGACAGCTCTGGCTCTTTTTCATTGGGTCATAGCAATGAAGATTGGAAAGTGACCAAGGGAGAAGGGACAGAGGTGAGGGTTTCAACGTGAGCTGGTATAAAATGGATCACATAGACTGTTCCCTAGAACTGAACAGAACAACCAAGAGTGCTTGACCAGAGCAGACCAGAGCTCGGAACTTCACTCTGAACCTTCTCCCAGCACGAATTCATTTCTGCTGCATTCCCATCCCACGGCTGACTCGGATCAATTAGAGCACCAAAGCCTTCTTGCGAGCAACCCTGAAGCCTCGCCTCTCGCATCCAGTTGATCTTTAGGGCAGAACTTGACTTTTATCTTTGTTAGTTCACACCTCGTTGATTCATCCTTCTGTTCTTGTCCGTCCAGATCTTTGCAGATCCAGAAAATCACCTACCCCTTTCCCACTTCAGGTCAGTTACAAGTCTGTTTGGCTTACTTTATCCAAGTCTTCAATCAAATTGCACATTCTGCCGACTTGGAGTCTCAGCCAGAGAAAAAGAACTTTGCCTGAGGAGCCAGTGCCCACCCGGATCACTTCAATCCTTGTTCATGTCCCTGCCTACACAGTATCCCCCTCCCTCTGGGTGCTGATGTGCACACGCACCCACCAGCCCAGTTCCTATCCAGCAGAGCTCCCAAGGGTGGCCTCTCTTTCGATTTTCTGATTGCCTGGCCCCCAAAGTCCAGCATTTCTCCAAGGTCTGTGCACCTGGGGAGCTAAGACCAAAGTCTCAGAGCCCCAGTGCCCAGGTTACCTGTCATTCCTCTTCTTGAGGATGTGGGGAGGTTTCTTTGTAGATACGAGGAGGCTTCTTTGCTTGGAGAGATGTCCATCAGATGAAGGGAAATAAAGCATATTCAACAGGTGTGTGAAGTTCGGAGCTACGCGTTGGCTTCCAATGGCCTTCAAGGCCATCAAAGCATCCTTCCCACTGTTTCTCCATTGGGCCATCATTGCTAAAACCCCGAGGCAGAGGAACTACCATGTTCTAAAGACCTCCAAGGGGGTGGGGCAGTACAGCCTCCGTGCTGTCACTGACTCACTCCCTCAGTCATGCACCGCATTCTGAGCATGTGCTGTGCGCCAGGCCCTGGATAGGTGCTGCAGATAGAGGGGTGATTAGAAATGACTTCCAGGAGCTGACAGTCTCCCGGAGAAGGGAGCCGTGGAAACAACTCATTTTTGCCATGTGTGAAGTGCCCCAGTAGGGTGAAGTAAAGCTTGCTCTGAGCTCCCGGGGGAAAGAGAGCCTACCCGCACTTAGAGGGGGTGATATTTGAGCAAGTGTGTAGGCAAGTCCCTGTATCCCAGCTGTTCTAACCTCTCTGGGGAGGAAAAGGTGAGGCAGGTTCTTTTCAACGCATTTCTGATTCCTAGAGGGGAGACCAGCCTACAAGGGGCACAATTACATTCTCCTAGCCCCTCCGGGGTCCCGAATCAGCCCTCCAGCCCGCGGTGCCTGGCATCCCATCCAGAAGGGCTGCTGGGCAGGCAGGGCCCTTTCCTGTAAGCCAGGGCTGCGGTTGGCTCCAACGCTCCAGCAGGGCCTCGGCTGGCATCTAGCACCACCTACTGGCCACACAGGGAAAAGCTCCTTGAAGTCACTCCTGGCCTGGCTGTCACACCCCTTCTCACCCTGATCACTTCCCGACCCCTATCCTCCATCCCAAAGGCAGAAGGCAACCTTGAAAGGTGACATGGACACTCTGAAGGAAACAGGAGGTCACGGGGACAGCTGGAGCTGTCAATCCCCGGGACAGTCTGTGTCCAGAAACGTGAGGGAAATGAGACAAAGAGGGCAGAGCCGGATAGGAGCTGGGAAAGGGGACAAAAGGGAGAGCAGGAAAGGGAACAAGGGTTACAACCAGACAGGGAAGGTGCTGGAAGGTTACATGGAGTCTTCCTGGGGAAGGAAGGACTAAGCTCTCATGGGCATTCTGATGTCCCGGGAAGGGGTCACATTCCGGCCACTGCAGGCCAGGTGCCAAAAGGTGCCCTCATGCCAGACAATGTCACTCCTCTTGCCCCAGACGTTCTGGGCAGCTCCTCCCAGCCTTTAACTTCAAGCAGGCCTGCACTAGCCCACGCTGCTCCCAGGCCCACCTCTGGAGTCAGGAAGCACCCTTCTTGATGCCCAGCTCCCACTCTTATGAGTTGGAAAAAAGCAACAAAGATTGGGAAGAGGGACTTCCCTGGCGGCACAGTGGTTGGGAATTTGCCTGCCAATGCAGGGGACACGGGTTCGAGACCTGGTCAGGGAAGATCCTACATGCCGCGGAGCAACTAAGCCCGTGAACCACAACTACTGAGCCCGCGTGCCACAACTACTGAAGCCTGCGCGCCTAGAACCCATGCTCCGCAGCAAGAGAAGCCACTGCAATGAGAAGCCCGCGCACCACAACGAAGAGTAGCCCCCGCTCGCCGAAACTAGAGAAAGCTGGTGCACAGCGACGAAGACCCAATGCCGCCAAAAATAAATAAATTTAAAAAGATTGGGAAGAGACAAGAAAGGGAGAAGGAACAGGGGTGGAGGTTTCAACACGATCTGATATTAAGTGAATCACATATAAAGTTCCCTATGGAAGAGGAAATTGCAAGTAAGCATCCTTCAGGTATGAATCACTGGCTCAGGAATTTCTGCTGAGAAGAGAGCTTCCTGGGCACTAACAGAAGCTGCACCCTCCTCTTCCTGGGGCTCCAAAGAGGGGCCCACACCTGACCTGCTTTCTGTGGAGGAGCATATGGGGCTGTAGGTAAAAGCTCAGGCTTGGGAATCAGACAGAGCAGCTGTTGACCTTGGGCAAATCATTTCACCTCTCTGAGCCTTAGGCTTCTCTAAGAAATAGGGACATTGGGACTTCCCTGGCTGTCCAGTGGTTAAGACTCCGCATTCCCAATGCAAGGGGCACAGGTTCTATCCCTGGTCGGGGAACTAAGATCCCACAGGCCACAAAGCACGGTCAAAAAATAAAGAAATAGGAACAATAATGCCAACTGACAGGACTGATGTAAAGGGTAAACACTACAAACCACTTAGCACAGGACCTAGATGATGAGCTCAATAAACATTGGCTAGAAAAAAAGGAAAGAGAGGACCCAGGCCACTTTGTCTCCGAGCACCTTGGGGTCCCTTGTTGGGAGTTCCCAGGCAGGGCTTGAAGCCTCCCCCAGCCAGCTCCCAGCCTCCTGTGGGCGAGGAGGGAAAGGCGGGGGCCAGGCCTGTTCTCAGGGGGAAGGTTGCTCCTGGGTGGGTGCTGACTGCACACCTCACCCACGGGGAAAGGCGCACAGCAAGCGAACGGAAAAAGCCAGCGCCCCTCTCTGCTGCATTCATTATTCAGACCTTCCCACAGCCCAGCACCTGCTATGGGGGTGGGTAAGAAGCACCAGCCGAGGCCAGTTTTGCCTTCTCTGCCTGAGGTGTGGACAGCAAACCCAGTGCATAGCCCCAAAGTTGGGTCGGAGCCCACTTCCGGACCCCTGGCTTTCCCAAGGCCCAGGTGACGTGGGTGACTTGGCTCTGGATTAGTGCTTTTCAAACCTCTGTGCGTAAACACCACCTGGAGGGCAGGTTAAAATTGGCCCCAGGTTGCTGGGCTCCAGCCCCGGAGATTCTGATCCAGGAGGGCTGGGGTGAGGCCCGAGATTCTGCATTTCTAGCAAGTTCTTAGGTTTGCAGCTGCGGCAGCTGCTCTGGGACTACGTCAGTTGAAATTTCAGTCAATTAAAATTTAATTTAGTACAATTTAAAAATCCAGTTGCTCAGTCCCACTGGCCACATTTCAGGGTTCCATTGCCACATGCGGCCAGTGGCTCCCATATTGGACCGGGCAGATACAGACCATTCCCATCACAGGAGAAAGTTCTGTTGGACAATGCTGCTCTAGCAAGCCCGTCCTGATGATGGGATTACCAAGGGAGACAAGGGTTAGGAGAAAAAAGAGTGTGTGTCTAAAGACCCAGGAGACTGAGACTCTATGGAAGCTTGAAGAACCCATGGGGGAAGGCAGGTCCCTCAAAGGCTCTTCAGCAGGATCAGGGTGTGATGTGAAATGGCCCAGCTCCCCGCTGACCGTGATGGAGGAACACAAGGCTCCACGGCAACGCAGAGGACGGACATTCCTTAAAGCCAGCTTGGGGAGTGGATGGAGGTGAGGCACAAGCTAAGATCTGAAGGAAGGCTGAGCAGGCAACAGGCCTCCGGGATTTCTGTTCAACTGTGATCTGCTCGCCCACGGACCCGCGAGCAACCCTGTCACTCGGGACATGAGCAAGTGGCTGGGTTTTACTGTGTGGGGCAGGGGCAGCTGTGAAGGACAGAGTCTGGGCCAGGCAAGGAGCCTGAATAATGGGATGCCGGCTCCGAGGAGAGACACACATCAGTGTTCTGAACAGATGGCCCAGCAAAAGGGGTTAAGGAAAGAGATCGCTGTGAGGAGCCTTGTCACTTGCGTTTGAGCAGAGACCCAGGAGGAACTGACTTTTGTTGGGTCCGAAATAGCAAACGCTGGGGAGGGCCGCCGCCTTTCCCTGCCCCCAGCCCTCCTCCCTCTGTGCAGGCACCTCCCTCCCCCTCCTCCCAGGGAGGGACAGGCTCTGACAACCGATCCCCTGGGGAAGGGAGGGCATTCTGGTGGGTTCTGTCATGTCTCTGTGTGTCTCCTAGAAAAACAGCTCCATCCTTGAACACAAAGGAATCGGCTTTGGGGGCAGGAGGCTCCTAGGCTGCACCCTTGAGTGCTCCCAGACTTCTACGGGCTTGGAGCTCTCTTCCAAATGTCCTGACCTTGACCTCAGGTCTTTGCTTCCTTTTCTGCCCCTTCTGTATGGGTCCCTCCAAGAAGACCACCCCTTGGCAGCCAGTCTGGGACACAAAGCTCCTTGGCTAGGTGTACAGAGACCTGGAACAAAACGGGAAGCTGGGTCATTCACAGGCTCACCCACTTTACCCCTTTGCTCCATCTCCATTTCCAGACAACGCTCTCTATCTTCTGCCTCTTCTGCCTCTCTCCCCTCACATCCTTCCCTCTCCTTTCTTTCTTTCTTTCTCTTCTTTTCTCCATCTTTCTCTGCCTTTCTTTCTCCATCTCCAATCCTGCTCGGATCCCCAAGGAAGCCCATCCACGTTCCAGTTCTGTCTACTCTGAGCTTCGCAAAGCCACCCCTCACCTGCCTCTCCACCTCTGGTCCCTGCAGTTCCCAGGACCAGTCTCCTCCTTGGCACTTGGCCCAAGAACAGCACTGCCTGCCCCTCCAGGTGGCCCTTCTCCCTTCCTGAAGCCTCTGTCTCCCTGCACTGTCCATCAGTCAGCCTCTTCTGACTACTCCTTCCTGGAAATCCCTGCAACCAGAATCAACGACTCACTCCCTTTCAGTTTCTCCAAACTCGTTATCCCTGACCTCAGGGAAAAGTGGCTTGGACCCTGGTCCTGCCATCTTTTTCCTGTCCAGCCACCGTATCTTTCCCATTTATAAAACTCACTGTTACCTTGGATAACGTTTTGGTCTATAAGGAAGGCAGATTTCATGATGCCTTAAAAATAATTATATTTAGCATAAGAAGGATTGCAAAAGGCAAAAAGAAATCACCCACTGACTCAAATTTCATACTTCCAAGGAACTTTGCCTGGCTGGGCTTCCTTCTGGAATATGGTAAAAAAAATGTCACCACCTTGGGGTGAGGGCAGGGATGCCATTCTGATAGGAAGAGTAAAAGCGGACAAATGTTTCCCAAATTTCCTTGAAAGATCTATTTCTTATTGGGAACCCTGGACCAGGGTTTCAGTCTCAGCACGATCTACATTTCGGGCTGGATCATTCTTTGTTGAGGGGTTGGCTGGGCACTGCGGGATGTTCAGCAGCATCCCTGAGCTCCACCCACTCGATGCCAATAGCAACCCTCTCAGTTGTGACAATGAAAAATGTCCCCAGACGTTGCCAAGCATCCCCTGGGGGGGGCGCAAAATCGCCTCTCATTGAGGACCACTGACTTGACAATGGGCAAGTTGATTTCAAGTGACAGGGGAGAGATTGGTGGCTCTGGACAACTTCTGAGGCTCTAGGGGAAGGAATATGACTCCCTTGGGCTCTTTTGGGTTGTAGGACAGTCACGTGACGACAGCTCCTGTACACTGAGCTTCATCCTGTTCTGGGCACGGAGCTAGAGACAGCATCCCCTGGGTTACATATCACACATCATGGAATCTCGCCATGCTGGGGGGAGGGGAGGGACTGAAACTTGGGGAGGCTGAAAGGTTGATTTAGCCCTTAACCCTACCTCCATGTTGGGTGTCTTCCCTTGTCCCCTTGGTTAGCCCTTTGTAGAGATGAATGAATGCAGAGCAAGAACCAAGCTCATGCTACAAACTCCAAGTGTGCAAGCTCTTTGCAAACGTTAATTCTAACACTCTGCCTAAGTTCCAGTCCTGAGCCCCTTTCCTCCTGGCTGGGAGAAATGTCATCTTAGTCCATCTTGTCCCATACATTCTTCTTACAGTGTGACTTTGAAACTCTTCCCATTGAGAGGTGGACGCCCTGTGGCTATGGCCACTGGTTCTCTTGGGATGCTTGTTCTTGGATCCTAAGCCACCATGCTCTGAGGAAGGCCAAGCAGCCACATAAAGAAGACACCCGTGGGTGTTCCAGCCGACAGTCGCAGCTGAGACCCCAGCCGACTGCCAGGAGCAACTGCTAGACGTGGGAGTCAACAGCCTTCAGATGATTCCAGTCTCCCACTGGCAAGTCATTCCCAGCCTTCGACTCTCCCCCCAGACTTCATGGAACAGAGATCAGCCATTTCTGATGTCCTCTTTCTGCATTCCTGACCCATGAGCATAACAAAGTGATATTTTTACAAAATTCAGAGTGGTTTGTTATGTATCAATAGTAGGTGGAACACCCACCAGAACATCACCATGCAGATGGGGTCCTGCCTCCTTGCTGGGGGTTCTTCCGAAAACAGGGCAGGAGTCCTCACTGCTCTGGAACTTGCACACCTCTCTCCTCCTTGCTCCTGCCTGGGGATCTCTTTGCAGTCCAGGGTGAAAAGTCTAGCTTTCCTTTTTGCTCCTCCAAGACACTTGGTTTGCACCCAAGCATCTCTTCCTTCTTCCTTTCATATCTGTGAGGCAGGAGATAGATGGGCCCCAGGCTGAGCAGCTGGAGTTTATATTCCAAGATGAAGATAGGAGAGGCTGAGCCCTGCCCAGATAAAAGATAGAGACCACATATTTCTCATTCTTGAGGTCAAGGAGACCTTCCCAACTATACAGGTCCTTGAAAGTCAAAAAGGGAGGGAGTGCCATCCCATAGTAGGTGATGTCAACCTACCCACAGGGCTCTTCGCTGGAATCCATCCTGGCTAAGAGATGCACCCGCACACAGGGGAGGACCCTGAGATAAACTAAATATGGACTCAGAACAAGGCAAAGCAAGATGATTAGCCAAAGGAAACCTGGAAGAAATGCCCCATATAAGTGATTCAAACTATCACGAGGGCGCGACTCTCTCTCTGTGTCCGCTCGTGTATCTTTCCACATGTACTGTATCCTTTTTCCTCCTAATAAACACTTTACTTGTTTCACTACTTTCCGTCATTGTGGGAATTCTTTTCTGCAAAGCCGAAGAGCCAGGGCCTTGTTACTGGCCACTGGTCCCTGGTGGTCTAGTGGCTCGGATTCAGCGCTCTCACTGCCGTGGCCCAACCTCAATCTCAGCTGGGAACCAAAACCCTGCTTCAAGAGGCTGCAGGCCGAGGCTGCCTGAGATCATCTCCATAACTCATCTAACTTTGCTGAGGGTTTAGGCTTTTGAAGCACAAAAGCCTGTGAGACTTTCAGGCCTTTCACATTTCCCACCATCTCTCCCCTAGGGAAAGGAGCACAGAGCCAGGGACGTACTTCAGTGGGAGAAGGGAAAGGGGCAATACCCACCGGGAGAGGAAAAAAGGTGCATCGATTATTTTGAATAGCTTTATTGAGATGTAATTCACATAGCATACAATTCATCCACTTAAAGTATACAATTCAGTGATGTTTAGTATATACAGTTACAGAGTTGTGCAATCGACACTACAGTCAATTCAAGAATACTTCATCACTCAAAAACAGAAACCCAATACCCCTTAGCCATCATTGCTTAGTCCCCCATACCTCCCAATGCCTGGCGACCAGCAATCTTCCTGTCTCTATCGATTTCCCTATTCTGGACATCTCACACAAGTGGAATCATACAATATGTGGTCCTTTATGACTGGCTCCTTTCACTTAGCATAGGGGTTTCAAGGTTCATCCATGTTGCAGTAGATGCGCAGATAACACTAAGCCAAAGACATCCTTCCAGCTTCCCTCACCTCTGTTCCAAATTGTGGGGAATATGCTCTTGGCGTGTGAAAAAGGGGTCCTGCCTTCACCCACACAGTCATTCCACCTATGACTTTTGCAGCGGGATCAGCAACGGGATCCCAAATTTGGGGGCCACACTCCAAAGCGAAATGAGAAATGGAGCTCCCAACAGCCCCCTCTCTGGCATCCCTCCCTGTGTGATTAAGTTCCTCGTGGGTGTCTTCAATGAACTACTTACTACACTGGACCATACCATCTCCCACATGAACCTGTCCCACCAGTTACCACGAGCTCAGAGAGGAGGCCAGGAGCTCAGGGGAAAGCCAGCAAGACCCTAGCCTTGCCGAGGGTCTCCAAAACACAGGCATGGAGGAATCCAGTTCCTAGGATTGCTGGCACAGAGGGCCGGGAGCAGGCAGGGTTTAGGACCCAGCGCCAAGCAAGAGGTAGTGAGGGCTGCCAGTGGAGGGCTTGTGGCTCACCTAAGAAATGGATGAAGAATGAGCTGGAGAGGAGCATGACCATCAATGAACCACAAAGCCTTTTAGCATCCATTTGCGACTGCTGCTGAACAAACAATTGCAAACACACCGGTCACGAACTGGGGCTTGGGTCTCCTGAGACAGCCTTGAACTCCAGCCCAGAGCCCCATCCCCAAGCAAAGGAGAGAGGATGTACCCTCAGCAGCCCTGTCTTGGGTTCTGTAGCTAGATCCAGACCTGGAACTCTGCAGCCCTCCATCTCCTTGCCTTCCCTGTCCATTGCCAAGGAGCCCCCGACACCTTTTGCTCCATAAGCAATGCTTCGCCATGAATAGAGATGAGTTCCTGGGCTCTGCTGTCTCAGTAGCCACTGTTTAGATATCAGCTTTCAGAATCAGATCCTGTTTACCTAATCCATCCATGGCTTAGGTTTCCCTTGCTGGAGGGAGGCACAGTTTCTGTGTGTTAAGGATAAGGCAACAGGCTCCACCCCCTGAAACAAAGGCCAGGAGGTCTGGAGAGCCCTTGATTTGGATAAGCAGAAGCGGGGCTGGTCCTCCAAGGTTCCCTTCCATCCTCCAGTCACTCTGGAAGGTGTTGGACCCAAAAGTCTGCTCAACTAGGCTGGGTTTGCAGGCCAAGAGTAGGGTGTGGAATACATAAAGCCTCAAGGAACTCCTAGAGGGGATCTGAATTCCTCAGCAGGAGCAAAAGATTAGGCTCATCCATCCCCACCCAATGCCTCCCTTTGATCCATGGACCAGCCAGATCTTTCTAGCATACCTTCCAGAACCTGGGGGCTGGGATCTCTCCACTTTGCAGGTAAATAGGAAAGCTGGAGTTCTGGGAGGACCTGCCCAGCCTCCTAGCTCTGCCGGCTGACTGTGTATCAACTGGAGGGAACAGGAGGTTTTGCTGAAATGGAAAACTCCTAGTTAGAGGCCGGAACACAGTAGATGTGCAATAAAGTCTCGTTGAGTTTGTCAACTCTCCAGCACTTTCAGACCCATTGGCAAAAGAGGGCAAAAAGAATGACCATGGAAGAAGTCAGGTGCTTTGAGAAAGGGCTTAACACAAAGACAGAAATCAACTGGGCTGGGAGAGGACGCTGTCCCCGACTCGGGTCCCCAGTGCCATCAGCCAGACAGGCAGAACTGCCAACACGGCTACAAAGCTGTCACCCTCCCCCTCCCGGCCCTGCTGTCCACCGCCCCCCTCCCAGTGGCGTCCGCCTGTTTATTTGCTGAGCCCTGGTTTAACAATGCGCTGTTTTTATGAGTTGTGCTGTAGTTCTTGGTAAAGCACTTTAATCCACTTTAATGCCCCCACTCTGCTCCTCCGCGACAGCCTGGTGGTTACTCTAATGCATCCCTCTCACCTCAGGGTTACTAATGAGGTCAGAGGGAACGCAATATCCCAACTGAATAATTCACTAATCAGATGCTACAGACTCCAGTGGTAAAATTTATTTCTGACACCTAAACGGCAAATGGGTTTGTGGACACACTCACTCTCTCTTTGCTCCAGAGCTATTTCTGCTAAATGGAGGACTACTGTGCTTGCTTAACAAAAGGGCTCTGGTCTGGCCACAAACACATTTCATCAGTTGGGGCCTTGCGTTTCTTCAGAGGGTGGGAGGGGGTGGGGAGCTGTTCAGAGTGGGGAGGGGGGCTCTCACCACGTGGGGCTGCCTCCTGAGCCCCCATCCCTCCCCTGGCAGGCAGCAGGTGCCCTCCCACCCAGCCTTGTGCTAGTGGACACCTCCAATCCCTGTTCCCTGCCCCCCGTTAGATCGGGGTCCACTGTGAGATCAGCCTGGATGCAGGCTTCTTGCAAACGTAGAAAGCTCCCCAGAACCATTCCCCGGGGAAATGCATACACCCATTCTAATTTTGTACTCCATGTTCAGGGGTTCCCAGGTCCCCTAAAGGTCTCGGCCTCACCATAAGGCTCTTCTCTGCACTGGGCTCTGCTAGATTATCACTAAATTCTTTACCGCATCAGGTGTCCATGTTCCCAGTTTATAAAATGGAGAGGAACAGCTAGAGGTCTCGAAGCTCCCACCACCCCGCTCTGAGATTCTCTGCACCTCAAACAGGGCCCCCAGGGCTCACTTCTTTATGCCCCTGCCCAGCCTGGAGAGACAGGACCCTCAGATGGGCTGCTGCCTCTGAGGGAGGCGTTGGGCCCTCAGGCTCCCACAGCCCCTCCCTCGCAGGCTAGGAGGACACAAGTCCATCTTCAGACTCTGTCCACAGAGGGTGTCGCCTGTCTGCCAACAGATGTGAAGTTGCAGTTTAAACTCCAGCCAAATTTCCCCGGGGACCAGAGCCAACAGCCCCCCATTCTGGAACATCCCAGGCTCCCTTGGATCATGCCAGGTTTCTTTTTACCCCTTCAAGTGACCAGTCCCTGTGTCGGGTTCAGGGTATCTGATAAAAGGGAACATGGGAGACCTATCACAGCACTGGTATATCAAGCAGAGGGCTCTGTTAATATCCTTTAAACTTGATTGCCAAAGAATAGTAATAAAGGCACATGGGCACAAAAAAGACGAACCTGAATATCCCTCAAAAATACAGACTATAAATCAAAATCGTCTTCAGTTCTGAAACAGATCCTACCAATCAGACGTCTTTTGTTGTGGAATTAGAACCAGAACCTCCAGCGCTCCCTTTCCTCTTTCAAACTCTAGCCCTACTCCCCAGGGTCCCAAGCCTGCCCAGGTGCCTCAGGCTCTGGCCAAAGGGCTGGGGAAGGGAACCGACTTGGGCAAGGGACTGGTTTCCAGCCACAGCCTGTTCCGTGCCCTGGGCGGGCACCGAGCATTCAGGGCACGGCGCTGGAGGAGGCTTGGGTGTCTGGAGTCGTCGGCTGCGCGGCATCCATGTGTTTTGTTTTGTTTTGTTTTGTTTTTTTAATGTCAAATAATATTTAATGGCACAGGAAAAAACAAAACTCTCCAGCTGGGTATAAAATGGAGCTGATATTCACCAGGTCATAATAGTAGTTATCCCTCATCTGTATTCCCCAACTTGCCTTTTTCTTTTTTTTTTAACTACTTTTTTTTTTTTAACATCTTCATTGGAGTATAATTGCTTTATAATGGTGTGTTAGTTTCTGCTTTATAACAAAGTGAATCAGTTATACATATACATATGTCCCCATATCTCTTCCCTCTTGCGTCTCCCTCCCTCCCACCCTCCCTATCCCACCCCTCTAGGTGGTCACAAAGCACCGAGCTGATCTCCCTGCGCTATGACAAAGTGAGAGAGTGGCATGGACATATATACACTACCAAACGTAAAATAGCTAGCTAGTGGGAAGCAGACGCATCCATGTGTTTTTATTCATCAGCAACCATGCCACCTGAGGCTGCTCTTCCTTCCCCAGCTCCCCGAGGCCGCGCAAAGGAGCTGGAGAGGGGCAACAGCCCAGCAGCTAATGAAGGGCCCTCTCTGCCTGGAGGGGAGGATGTGCATCCCAGCTGCTGGCAGCTTAGGCAGCCTAATTGCCTGTCCCCCCAGCTCAGCCCCTCCCTGGCTCCCTCCTTCACTCCCTCTTCTCTGGCTCTACAAGAAGCTAAATGGGCTGGGCTCCACGCCCCAGGGGCCTGCGGAGGGGGACGCGGGGGTGGGGTTGGGTGGGGGTGCAGGCGTGGGTGAGGTCCCTAGGCTGAGTCACGTGTGGCCTCCGGGTCACAGGTCTCCAGCCTGCTTTCTGTAAACAGAGGCAAAGATGGCTGCGCCCGAGCAGCCTGTCTGAGCCACCGGCCTGCAGACTGAAGCAGCTCCCCCGCTTGACCTTTGCTCTGAGGTATGACCCCAGCTTTGCACTCTGATTCTAATTTAGGAAGCCTCCTCCTCAACTGGTTCCTGGGAGCCTTGAGCCTGGCAAATGGATCTGAGTCCTGCATGGCTGATTCTGGCAGATTAACACCTTCACTCCCGAACCGGAGCCTGGCTGGGTGGGCAGACCGTCATCAGAGGGTCCAGCACGAGGTTCTGGCTCTGGCTCCCTGGTGCTGGGCAGTCTTCTTTGCCATTGACTTTTCCAGAATCTGTCTCTTCACTTCTCCACCTCTTGGTACTCAGCCTTGAGTCCTGAAGCTTTCCTCCCGTTTGAATCCAGAATGAGATGGTCGGCCAGACATCTCATGGCTCCCAGGCCCCAGCCTCTCAGAAAAGCAAAGGGAACTAACATTCGCTGAGCGGCTTCCATGTGCCAGGTGCTGTGCTAAGGTCTCTATCCTCGAGGCAACCCTGGGAAATAGCCTTGTGACCATTTCACAGATGAGGAAATTGAAACTCTGGTGGGTTCAGTAGGTCACCTGTGCCTCTATTCATTTGCTAGACCTCATTTAGCTCAGGAAAAAGGAGCAACTGAGTCCTGAATGACTCAGGAGACCAAAGGGGCGTTCTGGAGGTGAGCAGGATGAGACCTCAGCCTGCAGCGCCATGGAAACCCCACGGGAAGGAAGGGAGAACTGTAGTTCAGGACTCTTAACTCCTGGGGAAGCACTCACTCTAACAGAAGTAACTACTCCTCCCCAGGATAGCACAGCTTGGGCTCTCAGGGGAGGCAGTAGTGGGGTGGGGGGCAGTGGAAAGAGATTGCAGAGTCTTAAGCACCCCAGCTCTGTCACTCACCAGCTGCATGGGTCTAGATGGGTCATTTCACCTCTAAGCCTTGGGGTCTGCATTATGGGGAAGGCTGGACCAGATGACCTCTCATATCCCCATTCAGTTCCATCATTCAACACTGGGACATGGATCCTTTATACAAGGAGGTGATAATGAACATGACCATGACCAAGATGCTAATGATATTAATAAAAATATGTCAAAAAAGAAGACTAACATTTATTGAGAGTGTGTTACATGCCAGGCATTGTGCTGTGTTTCACATGGATTATATTATTTCACCCTTACATCAGTGAGAACTAATACTGTTCCTGTTTTACAGATGAGGAAACTGGGGTTCAGAGGTGCTCTGCATCTTATGCAAGATCACACAGCAAGATATTACCGGAGCCAGGAATCATACCCAGGCTCTCTGACTTCAGAAACTGTACTCCTGGCCATTATTCCAGGCCCTTCTTTATTATACATAGAAGATTTTGCCAGTCCCTGGCCAGGCTGTCTTGAGCCCCAAAGGCAGAGGGCGGGGCATCCTTTTCCAGGGAGTAGCAACCTGGGAATTAGAAATCTGGAATCCATACCCAATGGCTTTGACCTGCTCTATGGCTCAATTTCCATCTCTAAACTGCGACAAAAGAACCCTTCTTAAAAGAAGCCTGTCTTAACCCAATGTACAAGGGATTATAAAGAGAGGAAACTCAAAAGGAGATTCTATATGGAAAAACTGCTTATATATGTAACATTGGAATTTTGGGTTCCCTCATGATTCCAGATCCTCAGGATGCCCTCCCCACCCCGTCCCACTGATTCAGTTTCTCCCTCCAGGCTGTCTGAATGAGGAGACAAGTACAGGAGGATGTGCTCTCTTCTTCACATTGATTCATTCACATATTCTCCCATTCCATTCATTCCACCCATTCATCCACCCATTTATACACTTCTTTTATCCTTTAACTAGGTTAATTCATTCAAACATTTACCTATCCACCCACCTATACATCCATTCACCCACACACCCATCCATCTACCCACTAAACTATTTACTCCCCTATCTATTCACTCATTCATCTATCTATCCTCCCATCCATTCAACAAACCACACACTCCATTTATCCATTCATTGACTCAGTCATAAATTTTATCCATCCTTCCATCCATCCACCCACACGGACATCCATTCACCCATATACCCATCAGCCCAACCTCCACCTATTCATTCATCCATCTATTCATCTTCTTACCCATCTATCTAATCACCCATCCATTTATCCACCTGGTTATCTCTCCATGCACCGATTCATCTAGCTATCCTCCTATCCATTCATCAAATCACACACCTATTCAGTCATCTATTTATTAATTTATTCATAAATCCTATCCATTCTTCTATTTACCAATTCACTTTTCCATGCAACTACTCTCGCACCCACCTACCTACAAGTTTACCTATCAACTCACCCATCCACCCATCCATCAACTCACCCAGTCATTCATCAATTCTTCCATTCATTCACTCAACACATTTTGACCACCAGACCCTATATTATGTGCTGAAGATAACAAGGTGGAAAAAAATCACAGACTCTGCTTTGAAGAGGTCAAATTACAATGGATAAGAGAGTGATGCAAAAATAGGCAACTGCAATAGGGGATAATGAGGGATGGCATAGTGGGAGAGATGTGGGATTTAGGAGGACAGAAGGGCTTCTGTGGGGATCAGAGTGAGGATCACAGATCTTCTCCTAGGAACTCACATCTGGCCTGGGTTTCAAAAGGTGATTAGGAGTTTAGTAGGTGAACAAGGGAAATCAGTGCTAAGCAGAGGCAACTGCATGTGTTGCATAAAAACATGAGAGAATACAAAGCTCTAGAGCAGTGATTCTCAACTGGGGTGATTTTGCCCTTGCGGGGACATCTGGAAATGTCTGGAGACATTTTTGATTGTCATAACTTTGAGATGTCACTGTCATCCAGTGGGTAGAGGCCAGGGATGTTGCTAAACATCTTTCAATGCATCTTTCGTCTTTCAATGAGGGCAGCCCCCATCCCCAAAAGAAGAATTATCCAGCCCAAATGTCAATACTGCCAAGGTTGAGAAACTGAGAAATCTGGTCTAGAAGGACAGTAGATAGTTCAGGATGGTTGGTGTGAAGAGAAGAGGAACCAGTGAGAGACAATCCCAGAAAGGTAGGCAGGAGCTAGATCAAAGACTGCAAATCACATTTATTGAACACTTACCATCTTAGTTCAGGCTGCTATAACAAATTGCCATAGACTGGGTGGCTTAGACAACAAACATTTATTTCTCATCATTCTGGAGACTGGGAACTCCAAAATCCAGTGGCTGGTGAGGACCCACTTCCTGGTTCACAGATGGCTATTTCCTCACTGTGTCCTCACATGGCAGAAGGGGCAAGGGAGCTCTCTGGGGTCTCTTTTAAAAGGGCACTAATCCCATTCATGAGGGCTCCATCCTTATAACCTAATCTCCTCCAAAGGCCTCACCTCCTAATTCCATCACGTTGGGGACTTCAACATACAATTTGGGGTGGACACAAACATTCAGTCCATAGCACTTACTCTGTAGTAAGTTTTATGCTAGGCACTGGAAACCCGAAGATAAAATAGGATCCAGTGACTTCTCTCTAGAACTTTACAATCTCATTGGAGAAATGATACATATCCATGAGGGGAAAGGAACCTCTAGTTACTGAGCCCCTACTATGTGCCAGTCTCTGTTCTAGGATCGTCATGTATATTATTTCATGGATTTCCTACAATAATTCTATGAGGTAAGTACTTTTATTTCCCTTTTCCAGATGAGAAAGCTGAGGCTCAGACAACTTAACAACAAAAAACAAAACTGGCTCTACATCACATGGTAAGTAAGTGGTAATGCACCAAAGTCCATGCTGTCCCATCTGACAACTCAAGGTTGCAGACTTGAGGCAAATTACTAGTAGAGACCTTGATGCAGATGGTGGTCCACAGAGACTTCATGCAGAGGGCACAACTTTACCAGCATCTTGAATGAGGAGAGGACTCAGATATGCAGGAAGGACATGGGAGGCGGGAGGGTAGAGTGAGTAAAGGCACAGGTGAGCAAGAAGGTGCAGGTTGTAGAAATCCTGGGTGGTTGGAGGATTGGAAGATGAAAGAGAAGAGGAGAAAGGTCCTATCGGGAGCCTAATGCAACAAACTGCATGTGCGGTCCTGCACGTAAGATGCTGATGGCCATGGGACCCAAAAAGACACCAATGGCACAGACATTAGAAATACCCCATCAACAACCTCTGAGGGATAAAGAGAGAGAAGGAGAGAAATGGAGAGGGATTTTACATTTCAAGCCTGAGTTTTGCCTAGAAATATCTGTTCCTGGTCTTCTGAGGACGGAAACTTCCTCTGCCTGCCTCCATCAGTCTCTGGGGGAAAGGGCAGCCCACGCAGATGACCACAGCAGAACCTGCTGCTCTATCCTCCCCTGGCCAGTCCTGGAGGGGAAGCAGCTGTCTTTGGGGGCATCACATTCACCTCTGTTAGGAGAGCTGTGCTCCTTCCTTCAATTCATTCCTACCCTTCATATACATCATCACACAGGTGCACACGGGCACACCCACACACACACCAGATCTGAGGGTTTAATAGACACTGCTCCTCAGATGAGGAAGACAGTTTGCTGAAGAAAATGCTCACTGGCCCCACCGCTCTGAGCTGCATTGGGGTGAAAAGCTTAAAGAGAATCAATTTCATCCAAGAAATCTGAAAGGAGACAGGGAAGGGAGGGGCCGGTTTCAGCAGTAGCCAGAGAGACAAGGCAAAGGAGTCATAGCCCAGACCAGAGAAAATCTTTGCAAATTGAATTTCTGACCATGGCAGGGAAACAAGCCAGGGCAGGGGAAAGGCCTGATCTCTGTGGGAGGAGCTCAGTGCTCCTGGGTCAGAGGGCTGCCCCTTGCCTCCTAGGGAGGCACGTAAAAAGAACAGGAAAATCCGGTCCCAGGGGGGCAGTGCCCTCCCTGCCAAGCTGCCCCGCTGGCAACACACATCCTCCATTTCTCCTTCACCCCTTAGCACCTCTGCTCCCTTCCTGGTGGGAAGGGGGGGAGGGAAGGTCCTGAGACTCTGCCTCTAAAGTAAGGCCTTAGAGGTGAGGACGATCTCGGTAAGGAGTAGGTGTAAGCCTGCCACCTGTAGGAGCCCCAAGGTGGAGGCAGCCCCCCAGGCCCTGCTCCATTGCTTTGAACCCAAAAGGAATCTTCAATCGCTAGTCAACTGGTTCTCCTTCTCTCTGAATTTGGAGGCCCCTCCCATCCACTTCCCTCTCAGCATCCCCCTCCCTGCCTCCCGGCTTCCCCCAAGGAGTACCTGAGCTGGCCATCCTTGGCTGAGCTGTGAGGTCATGGTCAGTGCTACATCCACAGAGATGACCATACTACAGAAGCGTAGGCCTGAGTATGGGAAATAGGGTGTGTGTGTGTGTGTGTGTGTGTGCTGCACCAAAGCGTCAAGCTGCAGGAGTCAACTGTAGCCCGTTCCTTGGGAGAGAAGCAGGCTGCCCAGCCATGAGCTGATGGATTACTCACTGTCATCTTCACCTGGCTTTGGTTTGAAGAACAAGACCCCAAAGGCTTGTGCGACACGGGATCAGGGAGTCCTGGGGAGCCAGGGCTGTCTGCACACTGGAGTGGGAGGGCTGCAGACTCTGTCCCACACCTAGGGGCAAGCCTGTCCCATTAAGCCTCTGGGCAGGAATGCATCAGGGTCTCCAACAGCTTTCACAACAATGGAAACCCTTCCAAAAGCAATGGCCTGCTGTGTGGTGGGATCATGGTGCCCCTCTTTCTTTCATCGAGGATCTGCTGGTCTGCAAGTTTGTTCATGTCCATTACATGCATTACAGCCACTAGAACTGTTATTTTTTCAGTGTCTCAAAGAGCTAAAACAGTGTCTGACACGTACTAGGCACTTAGTAAATACTTATTGAGGGAATAAATGTTTGCTTTATTTAATCCTCCCAACAGCCCTCAAAGGAAGACAGTTCTGTCATCACAATGTGCTGATGAAGAAACTAAGGCTTGCAGAAGCTGAATAACTTAGACCAGGCCACTCAGCTTGGAGTGGAGCCAGGACTTGCATCCATGTCCATCTCACTCCAGAGCTCACGTCCATCCTCATCCTGACACTCTGCTATCTTTCTTCATAATCCAAGAAGCCTCATCTTAAACTTGGGATTTGTAGCATGTTAAACAAGATACCAGTAAAGCAAGAAGACACTGATCAGGGATTAACCAAGATGGCGGAGTAGAAGGACGTGCTCTCTCTCCCTCTTGCGAGAGCACCAGAATCACAACTGGCTGCTGGACAATCATTGACAGGAAGACCCTGGACTTCACCAAGGAGGATACCCCATGTCCAAGGACAGAGGAGAAGCCACAGTGAGACGGTAGGAGGGGCGCAATCAGAGTAAAATCTAATCCCATAACTGCTGGGTGGGTGACTCACAGACTGGCGAACACTTATACCTCAGAAGTCCACCCACTGGAGTGAAGGTTCTGAGCCCCACGTCAGGCTTCCCAACCTGGGGGTCCGGCAACAGGAGGAGGAATTCCTAGAGAATCAACTTTGAAGCCTAGTGGGAATTGATTGCAGGACTTTGACACGACTGGGGGAAACAGAGACCCCACTCTTGGAGGGCACACACAAAGTAGTGTGTGCATCGGGACCCAGGGGAAGGAGCAGTGACCCTGGGGGAGACTGAACCAGACCTACCTGCTGGTGTTGGGGGGTCTCCTGCAGAGACGGGGGGTGGCTCTGTTTCACTGTGGGGACAAGGACTCTGGCAGCGGAGGTTCTGGGAAGTGCTCCTTGGCGTGAGCCCTCCCAGAGTCTGCCATTAACCCCACCAAAGAGCCCAGGTAGGCTCCAGTGTTGGGTTGCCTCAGGCAACACAACCAACAGGGAGGGAACCAAGCCCCACCCATCAACAGTCAAGTGGATTAAAGTTTTACTGAGCTCTGACCGCCACAGCAACAGTCAGCTCTACCCACCACCAGAGCCTCCCATCAAGCCTCTTAGATAGCCTCAACCGCCAGAAGGCAGACAGCAGAAGCAAGAAAAACTACAATCCTGCAGCCTGTGGACCAAAAACCACAGTTACAGAAAGATAGACAAGATGAAAAGGCAGAGGGCTATGTACCAGATGAAGGAACAAGAAAAAAACCCCAGAAAAACAACTAAATGAAGTGGAGATAGGCAACCTTCCAGAAAAAGAATTCAGAATAATGATAGTGAAGATGATCCAGGACCTCGGAATAAGAATGGAGGCAAAGATTGAGAAGATGCAAGAAATGATTAACAAAGACCTAGAAGAATTAAAGAACAAACAAACAGAGATGAACAATACAATAACTGAAATGAAAACTACACTAGAAGGAATCAATAGCAGAATAACTGAGGCAGAAGAACGGATAAGTGACCTGGAAGACAGAATGGTGAAATTCACTGCTGCGGAACAGAATAAAGAAAAAAGAATGAAAAGAAATGAAGATAGCCTAAGAGAACTCTGGGACAACATTAAACGCAACAACATTCGCATTATAGGGGTCCCAGAAGGAGAAGAGAGAGAGAAAGGACCTGAGAAAATATTTGAAGAGATTATAGTCGAAAACTTCCCTAGCATGGGAAAGGAAATAGCCACCCAAGTTCAGGAAGCACAGAGAGTCCCAGGCAGGATAAACCCAAGGAGAAACATACCGAGACACATAGTAATCAAATTGACAAAAATTAAAGACAAAGAAAAATTATTGAAAGCAGCAAGGGAAAAACGACAAATAACATACAAGGGAACTCCCATAAGGTTAACAGGTGGTTTCTCAGTAGAAACTCTACAAGCCAGAAGGGAGTGGCACAATATATTTAAAGTGATGAAAGGGAAGAACCTACAACCAAGATTACTCTACCCGGCAAGGATCTCATTTAGATTTGATGGAGAAATCAAAAGCTTTACAGACAAGCAAAAGCTAAGAGAATTCAGCACCACCAAACCAGCTCTACAACAAATGCTAAAGGAACTTCTCTAAGTGGGAAACACAAGAGAAGAAAAGGACCTACAAAAACAAACCCAAAACAATTAAGAAAATGGTCATAGGAACATACATATCGATAATTACCTTAAACGTGAATGGATTAAATGCCTCAACCAAAAGACATAGACTGGCTGAATGGATACAAAAACAAGACCCATATATATGCTGTCTACAAGAGACCCACTTTAGACCTAGGGACACATACAGACTGAAAGTGAGGGGATGGAAAAAGATATTCCATGCAAATGGAAATCAAAAGAAAGCTGGAGTAGCTATACTCATATCAGATAAAATAGACTTTAAAATAAAGAATGTTACAAGAGACAAGGAAGGACACTACATAATGATCAAGGGATCAATCCAAGAAGAAGATATAACAATTATAAATATATATGCACCCAACATAGGAGCACCTCAATACATAAGGCAACTGCTAACAGCTATAAAAGAGGAAATTGACAGTAACACAATCATAGTGGGGGACTTTAACACCTCACTTACACCAATGGACAGATCATCCAAAATGAAAATTAATAAGGAAACAGAAGCTTTAAATGACACAATAGACCAGATAGATTTAATTGATATTTATAGGGCATTCCATCCAAAAACAGCAGATTACACGTTCTTCTCAAGTACGCATGGAACATTCTCCAGGATAGATCACATCTTGGGTCACAAATCAAGCCTCAGTAAATTTAAGAAAATTGAAATCATATCAAGCATCTTTTCTGACCACAATGCTATGAGATTAGAAATGAATTACAGGGAAAAAAACGTAAAAAAGACAAACACATGGAGGCGAAACAATACGTTACTAAATAACCAAGAGATCACTGAAGAAATCAAAGAGGAAATCAAAAAATACCTAGAGACAAATGACAATGAAAACACGACGACCCAAAGCCTATGGGATGCAGCAAAAGCAGTTCTAAGAGGGAAGTTTATAGCTATACAAGCCTACCTAAAGAAACAAGAAAAATCTCAAGTAAACATTCTAACCTTACACCTAAAGAAACGAGAGAAAGAAGAACAAACAAAACCCAAAGTTAGCAGAAGGAAAGAAATCATAAAGATCAGAGCAGAAATAAATGAAATAGAAACAAAGAAAACAATAGCAAAGATCAATAAAACTAAAAGTTGGTTCTTTGAGAAGATAAACAAAATTGATAAGCCATTAGCCAGACTCATCAAGAAAAAGAGGGAGAGGACTCAAATCAATAAAATCAGAAATGGAAAAGGAGAAGTTACAACAGACACCGCAGAAATACAAAGCATCCTAAGAGACTACTACAAGCAACTTTATGCCAATAAAATGGACAACCTGGAAGAAATGGACAAATTTTTAGAAAGGTATAACCTTCCAAGACTGAACCAGGAAGAAACAGAAAATATGAACAGACCAATCACAAGTAATGAAATTAAAACTGTGATTAAAAATCTTCCAACAAACAAAAGTCCAGGACCAGATGGTTTCACAGGTGAATTCTATCAAACATTTAGAGAAGAGCTAACACCTATTCTTCTCAAACTCTTCCAAAAAATTGCAGAGGAAGGAACACTCCCAAACTCATTCTATGAGGCCACCATCACCCTGATACCGAAACCAGACAAAGACACTACAAAAAAAGAAAATTACAGACCAATATCACTGATGAATATAGATGCAAAAATCCTCAACAAAATACTAGCAAACAGAATCCAACAACACATTAAAAGGATCATACACCACGATCAAGTGGGATTTATCCCAGGGATGCAAGGATTCTTCAATATACGCACATCAATCAATGTGATACACCATAGTAACAAATTGAAGAATAAAAACCATATGATCATCTCAATAGATGCAGAAAAAGCTTTTGACAAAATTCAACACCCATTTATGATAAAAACTCTCCAGAAAGTGGGCATAGAGGGAACCTGCCTCAACATAATAAAGGCCATATATGACAAACCCACAGCAAACATCATTCTCAATGGTGAAAAACTGAAAGCATTTCCGCTAAGATCAGGAACGAGACAAGGATGTCCACTCTCACCACTATTATTCAACATAGTTCTGGAAGTCCTAGCCACGGCAATCAGAGAAGAAAAAGAAATAAAAGGAATACAAATTGGAAAAGAAGAAGTAAAACTGTCACTGTTTGCGAATGACATGATACTATACATAGAGAATCCTAAAACTGCCACCAGAAAACTGCTAGAGCTAATTAATGAATATAGTAACGTTGCAGGATACAAAATTAATGCAGAGAAATCTCTTGCATTCCTATACACTAATGATGAAAAATCTGAAAGAGAAATTATGGAAACACTCCCATTTACCATTGCAACAAAAAGAATAAAATAGCTAGGAATAAACCTACCTAGGGAGACAAAAGACCTGTATGCAGAAAACTATAAGACACTGATGAAAGAAATTAAAGATGATACCAACAGATGGAGAGATATACCATGTTCTTGGATTGGAAGAATCAACATTGTGAAAATGAGTATACTACCCAAAGCAATCTACACATTCAATGCAATCCCTATCAAATTACCAATGGCATTTTTTACGGAGCTAGAACAAATCATCTTAAAATTTGTATGGAGACACAAAAGACCCCGAATAGCCAAAGCAGTCTTGAGGCAAAAAAAGTGGAGCTGGAGGAATCAGACTCCCTGACTTCAGACTATACTACAAAGCTACAGTAATCAAGACAATATGGTACTGGCACCAAAACAGAAACATAGATCAATGGAACAAGATAGAAAGCCCAGAGGTTAACCCACGCACCTATGGTCAACTAATCTATGACAAAGGAGGCAAAGATATACAATGGAGAAAAGACAGTCTCTTCAATAAGTGGTGCTGGGAAAACTGGACAGCTACATGTAAAAGAATGAAATTAGAATACTCCCTAACACCATACACAAAAATAAACTCAAAATGGATTAGAGACCTAAATATAAGACCGGACACTATAAAACTCTTAGAGGAAAACATAGGAAGAACACTCTTTGACATAAATCACAGCAAGATATTTTTTGATCCACCTCCTAGAGTAATGAAAATAAAAACAAAAATAAACAAATGGGACCTAATGAAACTTCAAAGCTTTTGCACAGCAAAGGAAACCATAAACAAGACGAAAAGACAACCCTCAGAATGGGAGAAAATATTTGCAAACGAATCAACGGACAAAGGATTAATCTCCAAAATATATAAACAGCTCATGCAGCTCAATATTAAAGAAACAAACACCCCAATCCAAAAATGGGCAGAAGACCTAAATAGACATTTCTCCAAAGAAGACATACAGACGGCCATGAAGCACATGAAAAGATGCTCAACATCACTAATTATTAGAGAAATGCAAATCAAAACTACAGTGAGGTATCACCTCACTCCTGTTAGAATGGGCATCATCAGAAAATCTACAAACAACAAATGCTGGAGAGGGTGTGGAGAAAAGGGAACCCTCTTGCACTGTTGGTGGGAATGTAAATTGATACAGCCACTATGGAGAACAATATGGAGGTTCCTTAAAAAACTAAAAATAGAATTACCA
The DNA here is from genome assembly GCF_949987535.1 of Balaenoptera acutorostrata. Classification (NCBI taxonomy): domain Eukaryota; kingdom Metazoa; phylum Chordata; class Mammalia; order Artiodactyla; family Balaenopteridae; genus Balaenoptera; species Balaenoptera acutorostrata. Next base: position 39,932,173 of record NC_080066.1, on the reverse strand, counting down.
TATGACCCTGCAATCCCACTACTGGGCATATACCCAGAGAAAACCGTAATTCAAAAAGACACATGCACCCGAGTGTTCATTGCAGCACTATTTACAATAGCCAGGTCATGGAAGCAACGTAAATGCCCATCAACAGACGAATGGATAAAGAAGATGTGGTACATATATACAATGGAATATTACTCAGCCATAAAAAGGAACGAAATTGAGTCATTTGTTGAGAAGTGGATGGATCTAGAGACTGTCATACAGAGTGAAGTAAGTCAGAAAGAGAAAAACAAATATCGTATATTAATGCATGTATGTGGAACCTAGAAAAATGGTACAGATGAGCCGGTTTGCAGGGCAGAAGTTGAGACACAGATGTAGAGAATGGACATATGGACACCAAGGGGGGAAAACTGTGGTGGGGTGGGGATGGTGGTGTGCTGAATTGGGCAATTGGGATTGTCATGTATACACTGATGTGTATAAAATTGATGCCTAACAAGAACCTGCAGTATAAAAAAACAAACAAACAAAACAACTAATACTAAACTTTCATTGGGTTATTTGTATGGAAATATGTTAATATAAATATTTCAGACATTACATGAAATTTCTAAAAATCTAAAAAATATATATATATATCATGATCTTCAACTTCAAGTCACTGCAATTTAACAAATGTTGCAGTGCTTCCTACATGCAAGGCACTGTGCTAGCTGGTTAACTTCCCTCCTCCCCCACACTCAGTGTTGTCAGACATGTGTCAGACATGGTCCTTTTAAAAATCCATTGTTGCTTTTCACTTGCCTCTCAGAGAGTATTAAAGATATGAATCATGAAAAAAAAAAAAGAAGACACTGATTTTCTGAGACAAACCTCTTGTACAAAACAAATTGAGAGATAATAAATCTCTATATAAAAATGATTGTACACACACACACTTATATGCCCACAAACACATATTTATCTTTCATTTTAAACAAATCACTAGGAAAATAAGGGTTGAAGGAAAAGTTCCTTGCTCCTTTACAAGGTAGGCAAATCAACATAGGGTAAAAATAATACCCCAAGTCACCTAATCTATTTTGGAATAGTAAAACCAAAAGAGATGAAGAATCAGTTTTATCTTGGGGAAGTTGTTTCTGATTTTAAAATGTAAGCACAATACACATGATGATAAAATGGACTTCTCAACTCAGAATAAATGAACTTTTATGAGTGTACATAACTCTAAAGTAATGATAATGAAGTAATTCAAATAAAGGGAAGGTTGGTGTGTGAGATGTCTCCAAAATTTTTCATAATATTTGGTTTTCCCTTTACTTAGGACTTCTTTTAAACAAGGCAAAAACTTAAGGTTTTCTGGCCTGTTTTGGACAAGTTGTTATGAATTTTAGCATCTCATCTTTAAATCTCTACTCTTGAACTCCAAATGTTTCCCTCAATTACAGTGTACAGTAATAAACAACTGCTACTCTCTGCTTGTTCCCACCCACTTGTACAAGTAAGTCTGTAGTATTTCAGGACCTCTGATTTGGTTTTCAAGAGGCTTTTTCTTGTCACTGGCTCTCCTCCATTTCTGCTGACCCAGGCTTCCAAGAGTGTGAGGGATAATGGGATACACTCTCCGAAGAGTTTGATGCCTCTCTTTTTATTTGTTTTGCTCATCACTGTATTAAAAACATAAAATTCTAACTGAGTAAATTTGAAGATCGAATTGGCTTTATTCAATGATTTATGAATCGGGCAGCATCCCATTGAGCAAGTAGAAAGGAGCTCTGCAGAGCTGTAAAAAATGCAAGAACTTTACAGGCAGGAGGGGGCAGAAAAGGGAAGTTTCTAGCTAAGAGTGGATTGTTTCAGGCAGGGTCACCTTCCTTTTGGGGGAAGGTGGGGGGTCACCCCTCTAGTGCTGACCAGGTAATTCCAGATCTATTGGTGAAAGGTCCCATTCCTGAGAGAGGCTGAAACTGCAATTAGGTTAGCTATTAAGTCTTGGTTTGCTGACGTGGGACTTAGCACAAGTGACTCCATTTGGGGTTTGTTGTTTCTTTACTAACAACTGTATCTCATTCCTAGCTCTTAACCCCAGTACCTAGATACTTGCTGGTGAATGGATGACCAGACCAGTGAATTTAGAATTTCAGAGAAGTTCTTTATAATGAGAGACAGGCAGAGAAATGGCAGTTCTACCACCCAGTAAGTTTTGAACTTTTGCAGGTCTGATGCCCAAATCAAGCGTGGGAACGTGAACAGTGAGACTGAGTGAAAACACAGCAGTTCTTTGTGTTTCTGTTAGAGAAACACTGGTGGGAGACAGAGGACAAAGGAAGGAGACACAGGACTGGAGTGACCTCAGCTGGGGGTGGGGTTTCACAGTGTTGGGTGCTGCAGAGAGGTAGTCAGCAGGAGCAGGGGCTGTGTACATCATCAGAGGCATTTTTTATTTTATTTTATTGTTTTTATTGACATATAGTTGATTTACAATCTTGTGCCAATCTGCTGTATGGCAAAGTGACTCAGTTATACACATATAGACATTCTTTTTTAATATTATTTTCCATTACAGTTTATCACAGGATATTGACTCTAGTTCCCTGTGCTGTAGAGTAGGACCTTGTTGTTTATCCCTCCTATATATAATAGTTTACATCTGCTAATGCCACACTCCCAGCCCTTCCCCCTCCCACTCCCCTCCTCCTTGGCAACCACAAGTCTGTTCTCTATGTCTGTGAATCTGTTGCTGTTTCATAGATAGGTTCATTTGTGCCATACTTTAGATTCCACATGTAAGTGGTATCACATGGTATTTGTCTTTCTCTTTCTGACTTACTTCACTTAATAATCTCTAGTTGCATCCATGTTGCTGCAGTCATCAAAGGCATTTTAGAAGAGGCTCTGCTTGCCATAGCTTCTGGCAGCGTTGCTTCCTACAGTGGAAAGAAGAATGTTGTTGATGGGAATTCCCAAAGTTAGGCTAAAGTGGGGGTGAAGTAACTTTTCTAGGTGAAGAGGTGATCTTTTTTTTTTTTTGATTTGTATGTGTGTGTTTTATTATATATTAGTCTCTTAAATCAAACAGAAGACAAAAAGTGGAGCTACAAACCAAAGTTACAACAGTACTAGCTTTTCTCGTCGCCCGTCTGTCTACTTTTACCAGAGGTCTTTATTTCTTCATAAGGCTTTGAGCTACTGTCCAGGGTCCTTGCCTCCAACCTGAAGAACTCCCTGTGGCAGGCAGGTCTGGTGGTTAAGAACTCTCTCAACTCTTGATTAACTGGGAATGTCTTGATTTCTCCCTCATTTTGGAAGGAAAGTTTTGCTAGATATAGGATTCTTGGTTGACGGTTTCTTTCCTTCAACACTTCAAGTACATTGAGTCATGCCATCTGGCCTCCGAGGCTCCTGATGAGAAATCTGCTCAATGACCTTCCTGGCAAATCTTCTCTCAGCTTCATAGACTTTCATAATGTACCGTATCATGTCTTATGCAACAGAACATTTTGTATAGTATCGTGAAGTCAGTTAAGTTGTAACCTTATTTTGAGACCAGAATTTAAGGAAAAGGAATTGAACATTTCAAGTGTAGACATTATGAGGTCTTTAAAATTATTACACATTTTCAAACTAGAAATAAAAAGGCCACTGAAGTATCCTGCAGATTTTTATTTATAACAAAGTGAATACCAATATCTAATAATACACGTAAAGAAAAATTTCTTTGGGATCCTTTTTCCTAAGTGTAAAGGGGCCTTGAACTCAAAAAGTGAGAAAACCACTGTGGTGTATCCCCAGCGGTGATGGGTCCATTTCTTGCTCTGACCTCAGAGTGCACCATTGTGATGTACTTCACAAAGCCCTATGAAAGAGAAAGGTGGGCCCAGGTTTTTGGTCCTTAGAGCCCAGGAAGCTGCTTTTGGTGACCTGACGGCCTTGGACCTACAGTTAGCTTGTGTTTTCCTTGTTTCTGCCATTTTGTTGATTTTCGTTTCTCTTTTCTCTACTCTTTTTTATTTGTCTCATTGTTCTTTCTACAGTTAGCATAGTGAGTATTGTTGGTATAGTTAATAGTTTATTAGCGTAGTTAGTGTAGTTAGTACTAGTTAGTGCTGTTGGTACAGTTAGCGTAGTTAGCGTTGTTAGTAGAGACAGCATACTTAGCCCTGTTAGTACAGTTAGCATTGTTAGTTAGCGTAGTTAGCGTTGCTAGGTAGTGCTGTCAGTCAGTGTAGTTAGCAGATCACCAGGATGCAGGGCCTCACAGCCAAATCTGCTGGCAAGAAGGCTCATATTGATGACTTCGAGATCCTCCACACCATTGGTGAAGGCACCTTCGGTAAAGTGAAGTTGGCCCGGCACATTCTGACCGGGACACAGGTGGCTGTGAAGGTCATAAAGAAAAGGCGTCAGAGCTTCTCAAGTGTCCAGGCACTTTTCCGGGAAGTGTGCAGTCTGAAGGCTCTGAATCACCCCAATATTGTAAAACTGCTGGGGGTGATTGACACAGAGGAGACATTTTTCGTGGTGATGGAGTACCTCAGTGGGGGGGACATGTACCGCTATTTGAAGATCCATAGCCGTATGACAGAGGCGGAGGCCCGAGGCCCGTTCCAGCAGCTGGTCTCCGCCCTGCAGCACTGCCACCGGAGGGGCATCGTGCACCGAGACCTGAAGCCACTGAGCCTCCTCTTTGATTCCAACATGAATATCAAACTTACAGACTTTCGCCTCAGCAACAAGTGTGATGACATTGTCCAACTGGACACGATCTGCGGCACACACCCTTATGCTGCCCCGGAACTCTTCCTGGGGCAGAGCTACAGCGGCCCTGCGGTGGATGTGTGGAGCTTGGGAGTAGTGCTGTACACCATGGTAACTGGGTCCCAGCCCTTTGTGGGAAAAGACTTCCAGGAGCTGCGGAAGCAAATCCTACAAGGGCAATACCCCATCCCACCTTATCTGTCTTTGAAGATAAGGGATCTGTTACAAAAAAGGATTGCCCTCAACCCCAGTGACAGAGGCACCTTACCTGACCTCATGAGGCATCCATGGGTCAACATGGGCCGGAAGGAGCCACTCCAGCCACCCTGTGAAGAGGACCTGGAGGTGACAATGGTGAGGACTCCAGGCTTGACTTGCGACCAGATCCAGGACACTGGGACAGGCAGTGTGAGCTCCAAGAAACCCAAGGTGGAGGTCTCCATCATAACTCTGAAGCCCTTCTCTTGCGGGGACCTCTGTGGCAGTGAACTTGAGCCTTCTCCAAGCCCTGTGGTGTCCTCCCTGCAAACCAGGTGGCTCTACCACAGAAAAAATGTGCAGCTGCAGGAAGACCAGCAGGCAGGGCAGAAGACCGGTGAGTCTGCCTGTCCCCCACCCAGCCTGGAGGCGAGGACTGCCACCCCCAGCCCAGCCCCCCAGCGTGGCACTGGGACATCCACCTCCAGCAGCAGCAGGATTGGAGCCCCAGAGGGAACCAGATGCCCCCTGGGTGTGTCCAACACTGGAAGGTCCTCCCACGCTGGGCAGCCTGAGAGTGTGTCCTCATCCACTGTCTCTGGCCAGAGCCAGAAAAAGCAAGGGGTGGCTGGGAGAATCTGGAACTTTATTTTGAAACATCTTTGTTGCAAGCTGCCCAGCATGAGGCGTCATAATAAAGTGAGCCCATGTGAACCCCATGAATGACTGAGGCAGGAAGGTCAGGCCGCCGCGCTCCCTGGGGCCCGGTCCGGTGGAAGATGAGTGTGTTCTCTGCACGGCCTTCAGAAGCATCGTATCCAAGACCCTGGGCAGCTCAGAGGATGGTCCGGAGCAGCCCGGGCGACCGAAAGCGAGGCCACCGTGGCTGCAGGTCTGCCCCTCAACCCCCACCTGGGTGAAACTTCAGAGACTGGACTGTCATTCCTGGGGCACGTCTCCCCTCCCCTACTCTTCTGTCTTCCGTGTTGGTGGGGGAGGGGGATAGTTCTTGTTCCAAGAACTCCTTGGTTCTTCCAATTCTAGTTAATAAACTTGATGCTCCAGAAAAAACAAAAAAAACAAAAACAAAAAAAAAACAAGATACCACTGAGTTATAAACAGAGTGAATTGCCATGGCCAGAACCAGCCAGGGGAGGGAGGCCTTGTGGGGAGCTGGCAGGAGGGAGGAAGAACGGGGGGTGTCTTTAAAGAGTCCCAGGGCCTCCTCTGTCCAGAATGGCATGCACATGGCCCAGAATGGAGAAAGGCCCTTCGCCGGTAGCCGTGGGAATGCCTGAGGTAAGGACACGAGGACACGGGACCCCTTGGGGTCAGGAAACTGCTCGCAACAAGAACTGGATCTGGGAGAGCAGATGCCACCAGCGCAGATGCCACCAGAACAGACACTGGGCCACCTTTGAATCGTAGAATGATCCCCTGAATCCTGAGACTGGCAAGATGGGGGCTCACCTGTGAGCACTCATGACCTGGGACTCCAGCTCCTGGCCCCCCACCCCATTCTCCCCACCCAGACCCTCCTTGGTCAATCAGCCTTGCTATTCGGGACCAGCTGGTGAGCTGAGACATCAGGTTTCCTCAGGATCTGGTGCCCTCGATGACACTGAGCTCACCTGAGGAGGACCGGGTACTGTCCCCACAGACCAGCATCTCTAAGACCCAGCACCGAGACCTGTTACACTCCTTTCCCCCACCCCTCCACCTTCCAGCCCAGGCTCTCTGCACCCGCACTGTACATGCTCTTCTATCCCAGCCCCTCCCATATTGGGGCCCAAGTGAAACCCCTGGCCCCTCCCCCAGACCAGAGCTGCTACAACCCCTGCAGAAGGGTCAGGCTCTCCTGACCACGGAGAGATCATTATTTTAGAATGTGCCCGCACCTCTGGGAAGTGTCAGTGCACAGAGCAGAGTGAAAATAACAAACCAACACCCCCCAACAACAAACTCCATACATCACAACAGGGACCTGACAAGTGAAGAAAATAACTTGGAAGGGGGAAAGAAAGTTTAAGGCTCTGAGTCTTGGCAGGGCAAGGGAGGTGAGCCTGAAGTCTCCAAAGGGTGAATTCCCCCAAACTAGGGCGCCATCCCTGTGGCCCTGTGCTGGACTGCCCTCCTGGGTCAGGTGGCCTGGACTGGGGCACAGCCCCGGATGCAGAGGGCAGGCACTGGGGGCCTGTCTGGAGGGAGGTTGGCTACAGACCAGACCAGACGATCTGAAATGGGGTCACCAACCCTAGGGCCAGAGAGAGAGCAGGAGTCGAGGAGAAAAGCTAAAATGAGGCACAGAAACCGGGAGAGACACTGCCTGTGGTAGGGCCGTGCGGGAGAAATCCTACGCCTAGGGTAGCTCTCTTGCCCACCTCACACACATCATGAATGGGCTTTGAAAGGTGAGTCTGCTGTCACTGCCTGGTCCGATTCCACCCCCTGCTCTGGTAATGGCGTTCCCTTCTCCTTCGGGGACAAGTCCTCCCCTACACTCAGCCCACGATTGGGGTGGGGGGTGGGAGGGGGGTAGATGCTGGCCCCAACCTCTAGCTTCAGAGGTGAGCAAGTGGCCCAGGCCTGGCCAATCAGAGTATTCCATCCCCCTGCCCATGCCAATAGCTCCATGGATGGGCCTGAGAGTAAATCCTGTTGAGAAAAACAAACTTGCCAAAAGCATGACATAAGCCTATTGCTACCAAAGGTCCACCATGTGGAGAGGGCCTGAATGAGAGATAAGTAGACAAATGGAAAAGAAATCATAGAGTGAGAGAGAAAAAGAGAGAGAGTGAGTTCATGGCATTATTTGAACCCCTGGAGCCAGCTGTACCTGACATTTCAGTTATGCAAGCCGATACATCTTTTTTGGGTTTAAGCCACTTTGGGTTTAGTTTCTGTCACTTGCAACCCAAAGGGTCTTGATTCACCCAGATATTCCAATAAAGAGGACCAAATAGGGTGTCATCTCTAGCTGATGCCAACCAGGTACCTTACTAGGGAAGCAGAAAGGCCATTAGCCAGATGAAAGTTTTCCCAGAGTATTTCTGGAGCTGATTCCACAGGGCATCCTATGGGAGGCCAAAGGGGCCAGCAGACTGGGCCATGAAGGGGGTTTCACTGCATCTTTGTCACCTTGTCTTGCCTCCCTGTCACTGGAGAGACCCACTTGACGGAAGCCCAGGCTGCACGCCAAGGGTTACAGACGCAAGCCTCTTGTATGTCCCCTTCCAACATGGGACTCTCTGAGTGTTTGGGGTCCAGCCTCGCATGGCAGCGGTGGCCTCTCCCCTTTGGTACACTCCCCTAGAGCACAAAATGCTGATCCCATCCTGCTCTGTGCAACTGTGACTTTTGTGCATGGCGCCTCACCCTACTAACAGAGTGTGACCACTCTGTTCCTTGTTTAATGTAATGGGACTATAAGAAAGTTTTGGTTTTTCAGAGAAAAAGATTTTACCACTATTTTTGAAATTTAAGTGACTTTTAGGCCATGATTAGCCTTGTCTAGGACAGGGGTTGACCTATGCACCTAATCACAAACGTGTCTCAGTTCTGCAAATTGGGTCTCTTGACCTTGTGGCCCCACTGTAGGCAGCTCATCTTTTTGTGTGTGTGGTAAAACATATACAACATAAAATTTACCATTTTATCCATTTTTAAGTTTACAGTTCGGTGGCATGAAGTACATTCACATTGCTGTGCAACCATCACCACCATTCATCTCTGGAACTTTCTTCATCTTCCCAAACTGAACATCTTTGCCCATTAAACAATTACTCCCCAGTCCCTGGCAACCACCATTCTACTTTCTGTCTCTATGAATTTGACGATTTTAGGTACCTCGTATGAGTGGAATCATGTGATATCTGTCCTTTTGTGGCTGGTTTATTTCACTGAGCATGTTTTTAAGGTTCAACCATGCAACACAGCTTTTGAGATCTTCTGTGGACATACCTACTAACTGCGGAGCTTCAGTTCTTACTAGGATGGCCAACTCACCTGCTTTATTTCACACCTGGGGAAGGTGAACTTCAGAGAAGAGAATATCTATTTCTAAATATAGGTCCAGCACCCTAAAATTCCAGCAGACCTGAATTAATACTCCTGGAACTGAGCTGCTGTTTCCTCATACAGCTGTAAGCCTCCCTTTTAAAATCCTTTTCTGATAAACAACAAGGAATCAGATGCTGACTCCACCCAGAAAACCACCCTCCCTCCCCAAATAGAGGAAGGTAGTCCCAGGACCCAAAGAACAATTTAGCTACCTATTGATTTGCTTCTCTCTCCTCCCATTTCCAACCAACCTCATAAGTTTGGAGGATGCTGATTTAAAGAAGGTATCATCAGGGTGACTGTGATGCCTTGCCCCAGTCTCAGAAAATAAACCTTATCTGAGTGAATTCATGTGGCCTTAAAAAGAACTGAGCTTTTGTTCCTAAGACTCCCACAAAAAAAAAGCAAACCAGGTGTACCCACGGACACACTCATACAGAAACTCCATCAGAGGATGCTGGATCTCACTTGTGAAACTTTTCCAGATCATCCATTCTGAGTCACTGCTTCTTGCTCCAGTTGTTCTGGATTCTATGTGAGTTATTACTGCAGCTTGGAACCACTCCTTGTCTCAGGCCCCCAGCACTTTGTAGATGCTTCAGCAGCCCTAACACGGCATCCCCTCAGACAGTTTTCTGAGACTCCTGCTCTGGCCCCATGCACTGCCCGCATTCACCCTTGGAGCCCAGCTGCTTCCAGTCTCAGTTCTCAGAATAAAAGGCCAGGGAAGGGGGATGGACACTATGCCAGAGAGTCAGTTCTCCCACCTGCCCGACCCAGGCCCACAGGGGAACAACAGGAAACCCTGGCACAAACATTCTACGGAATGTTCCCATTCCATTCTACCGAAGTCTCTCTCCACTACGCAAGGCTAGTGAAACCCCCATGCCCTATCTCCTGTCCCTACAGGACACCCCTTGGCTTAGCCAGGAAGTTAAAACCAAACTGACCGAGTATGTCCATACTTGTCTATTAGAAAATCAATGCAATACCTGACATTCCCTTTTAACTTAGGTGAAATCGCCTGGTCATCCAAGAGAAACTAGAAATTCTGTGAGACCTTGACACTCCCCAGATTGAATTGATGGGTAAGTTTTGCCCCACTGATGTGAAAAATGAGAGTCTGGATTAGAAGTGTACTGAGAACCTTGTGGTTTTGTTATCCAACATGATAATAAAACGGACATGTCCCACCTAAGTGGACACATGAAAAATGAGAAGTAGAAAGAGGTCTGGATGAACCCAAGTCCAAAGGTTGATTTTTCTTTTTTAAGATTCTTCTATCTTAATTCCACTTCCATAAAATGTAGGTAGTATGTTCTACTCAAAGGGTTGAGGAAATAAGTGACATAGTGAGTGTAGAAGTGTTTGACATATTGCCTGACATGCTGTAGGTTCTGAATATCACTTTCTTCTTGCTTTCCTCTCTCTCTCTCCCTCCCCTCTCCTTCCTTCTTTCCTTCCTTCCTTCATTCCCTTTTCTCTTCAAATGAGTCATAATTTATGGAGGGATTAGACTCCCACGGCATTTTCCTTCCTGCTTGCCTCTCAACCACCCCACCCCCAGAAAGAGATATGCATCTGCTTGGTCCAGGCGTAGAGCATCAACTGGGCCACATGCATTGGGTCACTGTTTTTAGAGGTTGTGAGTCTACACTCAGGTCTCTCTTCCCTCCGGTCTATGCAGGGGCCCCTCTTGGGCCCTGGCTGTCCCTCTCTCCACTGCCTGTCTCTGTTCAGCTGGCCACAGGTAGTAAACACCTAAGATGCGCATTTGGGCTTTAAGGCGTTCTTTACCATAGAGCCCGGCATCAGCCCGGCATCAGTAAAGTGGTTCTTCTCTCCCTTTAGCTCTTCACTCCCATCCATTACCTTGAAATCCTGTAAAAAGGATAGTTGTCAAGTCATGACATGAGCATTCCGGGGTCTCTGGCAGATATACCATCAAACTCTAATCTCATATGTGCCACCAACGGGACACTTCTGCCTGGCCTGCCGTGTTCCTTGGATGCTTGGAGGAATTCCTTCAGGCTTGACCTTTGGTCAAGCCCCAGCTGACCTGTGCACATTCCTCCAACAAACTCCCCTGGCCAGGATGCCTCCATTCATCCCCTGCAGTAGAAAATGAGGGAGGCGTGGAAGAGGCTGACACCCACCCACAAGGAGACAGCCAGCTCGCAACAGGCTATGAACAAGACAACCCTTCACCCAGGAATACTTGTTAGGAGGAAAAGGAACCTAACAGGCTGAAAGGTTAAAAAAAAGAAGGACTCTGGCTAACGAGATGAGGGGCCTCAGCCTCCAGCCTCAGACCTGCAGTCCAGTCCTCTTGCCATCTGTTTTAGGTAGGTCAGATTTTGTGGCTAAAAAAATGGATGCCATCTGCATGAATATAGTTCATATTGCATTGCACATATTTATAAATATAAGCGCCGTAGCACCACCACGTTGCCTGCAAAGAATGCAAGCAGGTTGTGATTAGAGGTGAGCCAATTGCTGATTGTGGGTTAATTAGCTCTGCTAATAAACTGCCTGTAGCTTTAGTTAAGAAAAATAACATATTTCATCCTAGGTAGAACAATTACAGTGTATGTAAAATAGATATTTTTGCCTAATGAGCATCTGAAATGCTTTCTTTGGAAAAAAAACACATGTATACACACATCACTCTTTCCTTTAAAAAAAGAGAAAAAAAAATCCAACCCCCGCATTCCCCGACTGGATTTGTGGTGAAGATAAACTTCAAAGGGGTTCTGCAGTGTTCCAGCCCAAAGGTTGATCTTCAGCTGATGGCCATCGGCAACAGAGCAAATCTTAATGAAATCAGAGTTGGATTCCAGTGGGAACCTGGGAATGTGGGATGAAGAGCAATGTGAGTTGCTAAACAACAGGGCTCAGTAGAAATTCCTTAATTAGCAGTGAGAGGGACATTTGCAGTGGGCATCCCTGGGACCTGGTGAGGGTGCCAGCAGGGAAAGAGAGCCAATGAAAGGGCAACAGCAGCAGTAGTGTAAGGGCGTGGGTGGTCCAAGGCAGCAGGATGGGGACATGACTGCAGCCACAATATCAGGGAACATTTGTATCCTAGGTCTGCATGAACCTCTGATTAACAAGGGTCTTAGAAAATTGGGGCTAGAGGAGACCTTAAAACTCATCTGATTCTGGGATGGCAGCCCTGACGTACCGACTACCTTTCTCTCCTCCAGCACCCCTCGGCAGACATGGCTAATTGGTTACAGGATTCTTTCCTACTAGTCCCACACAGTCACTCAGCATTCATTAGAACTGGTCATCCCTGATCTTTGCCATCCCTGATCTAATCTTGCCTCTGCTTCAAGGTAAGAAAAGTGAGATCCAAAGTAAATTTGTGTCGTAAGTGTTTTAAGTGATCTTCACGATGGTCTCTTGACTCTTCCCACTATAAACCATGTCCAGGATACTCCCAGATATGTGTAGTTCTTGATTTCACCAAGGCTAGCCTCAAACGGGTCACAATAACCCTTCCAGAATCCAGAAAAGTAACCCACAGGAATGCAGGCAGAGAAAGTGATGTTTGTTCCAAAGAATCACCTTTGGAGGAAGGAAGTTGCAAGAACACAGATTGAAGGGAGGGGGCAGGGAGCCATTAGGTTGCACGCCAGTGAGAAACCTTTTCCTTGGGCACTGAGACAGGCGAGATGGCGATGTCGACGAAGATGAACATTGTTCTGGTCAGGGTGTCTTGGTTCCTAGGGCTACCATAACAAAGTACCACAGACTGGGTGGCTGCAGTAACAAAAATGTATTTCTCACAGTTCTTGAGGCTGGAAGTCTGAGATTGAGGTGTCAGCAGGTTTGGTTTCTCCTGAGCCCTCTCTCCTTGGCTTGCAGATGGCCACCTTCTTGCTGTGTCCTCACATAACCTTTCTTTCAGTGCATGAACATCCCTGGGGTCTCTTCCTCTTCTTATGAGAACACCAGTCCTATTGGATTAGGGCCCCACCCTTATGACCTCATTTAGCCTTAACTATCTCCTGAAAGCCCCCATCTCCAAATACCATCACACTGAGAGGTAGGGCTTCAACAAAGGAATCTGGAGGAGACACAATTCAGTCCACAGCGAAGGGTCATCAAATCATAGCCTTTAGAGCTGGAGGGGTCTCAGAGGGCACCAGCTCTCAACCCTCCCCAGTGCAGGACTCCCTCTCCAGGTCATGACTGTGTTCTTCCAGCCTCTGCCCTAACGGTGCCAGGACCTCTGCATCCGCACACACGTGTGCACGGAGGAGGGGCTAGCAATGCTGCCAAGTGATGGTTATCGATGCACCACTGTAGTAGGCGAATAACGGCCTCCCAAAGATAGCCATGCCCTAAACCCAGAACCTGTGAGTATACTAAGTCACATGGCAATGGGAATTAAGATTGCAAATAGAATTAAGGTTGCTAATCAGCTAACCCTAAAATAGGGAGACAATGCTGGATTATCTGGGTGGGCCCGGTATAATCACACAGGTCCTTAAATGGGGAGGAGGGAGGCAGGAGAGTAGAGTCAGAGGGAGCTGTGACTATGGAAGAAAGGCACAGAGAGGCAGTGTTGCTGGCTCTGGAGATGCAGGAAGGAGCCACAAGCTAAGGAAAGCAGCAGTCTTTAGGAACTGGAGAAGGTAAGGAAACGGACTCAATGCTTAGGGCTTCCAGAAAGGAATGCAGCCCTGCTGGCACCTGGATTTCAGCCCAGTGAGATCTGAGTTGGACTTCTAGCCCACAGAGCTGCAGGATAATACTTGTGGTGATGTGTTATAGCAGCCATAGGAAACTAATACAAGAAACTGATGAAGTTCTCCCAAACGCTGACAAAGAGGAAAGGACAACAGCGCTGGAAGGAAAGCTGGCAGAAGGATTGAAAGGGGAGAGACGGCAGGTCCCCTACCACTTGGGAGAGTAGCCCCCACTGCTCTCTGTTGATGGAACATTTCACATCTCACTTTGCGGAGAGTGACTAGCTCTCAGGCCCAGCTCAGCGCTGGCACAGAGTAAAGGCTCAACACTGCTTCTCACTGCTTCCTGGACCCCACGGTGACCCCTTGTGGGGCCTCTAGCCCCGCAGGACAGTGTGGGCTCACAGAGTGTCTCTGCAGTGACACCACCAGCTCCTTGCACTAGAACTATCCGCTTTTCCTAAGGGCTACCAGATCAAATTTGGAGTCAAACATGGATTCTCAATAACTATTTGCAAGGAAAGGCAACGTAGAGTTCCATTTGCCCATAGAGACATTAGCATCTCTAGAAGTCTTGCTGTACAGCATTTTCTTTCTGAAACAATGCATTTCTTGGTGGCAGTTTAACCTTTTGAATGCTATTCCCTGTGAGGTCATTCGTCTTCTCTCTGAACGGCTCCCTCCCCCTCCCTAAGGTCTTGGCAGACAAGTCCATGAGCTCTGGAGATCTAGGTCCTCTTTGGCAGGAAGTCTCTCTGGGGACGGGAGAAAGCCAGGGAGGGAAGGAAGTCAGGGGACCTTAGGAAGCCATGGTTTCTTCCAGACCAGGGAGCCAAGCTGAAAGCAGGCTGTCCAATCCCAGAGAGTCTGGCAGATGATAAGTACAACCAGTTTTCCCTTCCCTCCCAGAGCCCAGAACCCAGGGACATGTGCAAGGCACGTCTGGGCTTCGGTGTAAAAATAAACCCGGGCTGTCAAGCCCCAGCATATTAATGGCAATTAATGATTCGCTCTAATCCTCCCCAGCTCTCCGTGGGCATCTGCGACATGCTTGGGGCTGGACACCCCTCCCCACTCCCTCCGCCTCCTGCGGATTCCGCCCATATGCTGAGCTGCTCAGGAATGCAGGTCTGGGAGGGAAAACTTAATGGGAAGAGATGTCCGCTACAAAACGCCTGCCCAAGGCTAACAGGAGAGATGCAGCCCACCAGCCAGGGGGGTTGGGGGGTGCTCTTGTACCCATTCTTCCCTGGGACCGGCAAGGCTTGGGCAACTAGCAGCTCCTTACAAGACCCCCTGAGCCAAGAAAACTGAGGCCTCTAAGATGCACTCCTGGTGTCAGATTCTGGCATTTCAGGTGCTCCTGTCTCTCAGTTCAGATCGCACTCAAAAGGCAGCCTCATTTCACCCTCACTGGCCAGCTCCCCTTGCGCAGGACCCCAGACCCTATAGGCAGATGGCAGCTGCTCCCAGAAAGACTCCATCCTTCTAACCTCTCTTCTGGGCTGAGTGTGTCTCGGATACAGTGAGTCCCCTTTCTGCATCCTCGCAGCGCCCATGCTCCCCACTACAGCACTCCTCATGGATGCGTCCCATCACCCTGTTTCCCCGCCTGGACTGTAACATGGGAGGGCAGAGACCACATCACCATGTTCCCAGTCGGTCCCGATCGCCTGGCATGGCGCCAGGTGTGCCACAGGTGCATAATACAGGTTGGATGTCTGCCTGGTCAACTGGCCACGTATGGGAAGTGATGGAAACGCGCCTCGCACGTGCTAAGCTCCCTGTGTTCGCTCCCCTTGCTCTTGCTCATTACCTGCTTCATTCAATCTTCCCACCTCCCTATGCCTTAGGTACCATTATTACTTCCATTATTTAGAGGAAGAAAAGTAAGTTCCTGCAGCTGAGATCACTTGTTCCAAGTCCCACAGCTCATAGGCGCTACAGACAAGAGCCATCCCAGGCTGTGTCTGCCCCGTTCCATCAAGGTCACTCTGCAGGAGGTTCCAGCCTCGCCAAAGCCGAACTTTGAAGGTCATTGCCTGCCCCTCACCCCACCCCAGGACCAATTTGGTTTTCATAGCAGCCCCAGGAACTGGATTTTTGTTAAAGACCCCCATTTTACAGGTGAGGAAACTGAAGTTTAGAAAAGCTAAGCAAATTTCTCAAAGTCACAGAGCAGAGCTCAGGTTCCAGGGACCCGTCTCTGGATGATGATGAGTCACAGATTTCTGACTGGTCAGTCCTTGAGAGGTGGCGGCAGAAGGCTGAAGAAGGCCTAGCAAGAGGCACTGGGATGCTTATGGGAACTTGCCCTGAGGTCTGGGCTCATCACTGTGGGTCCAGAGGCGGGGAGAGTGCTGCAGAAGCTGGAGGTAAAATTATTTGCATTGCTGATCACTGGTCCAGGATTTCTCTGCAAATCTGGGAGTAGGTGCTTGGGTGGCTCCAACCCAACCGGTGCATTTATAACCCACTCACGCTGGAGAAGGAGAGGAACCGCTTCTCCCTGTGCTGTAATGAGCAGGAGATAAACTTTGCCTGGATAACACACTGCCTCTTCGTGCCAGTTCCATTTGGGATTAAAACCACAGTGAAAAAAAAAAAAGAAGAGAAAAACGGAATCAAAAAGGCCCCGAAAACCAAGCACCTTGAAGACTTTCCCCTCTTTGAAATCTCTCTAATTGGGCAATTATCTAAGGCGGGAATGTGGGCTTCTCCCAGCCGTTACAGAAACACACACAATGAGGAAATTGTTGCCTTCTTGATCCTGTACGGAACGGCTGTTATTCCTGCTGGAGTGAAATTGGGTTTCCACACTGAAAGTCTTTGGTGGAAAAGAAAGTCACTCTCCCCGAGTCCCCAGATGGCCTTGGTAAAAAGAATCAGGTGGCTGTCACAGATGCAAATTTAACCACCAAATTTCTCCTTTCAAAAGCACAGCTTCCTGCACAGGCAGTCCAGTAATGTGATGCAAAACACCCAGTTCTACCATGTTTCTGCTGCCATTTCAGGCATCAAGGCAGCCGGGAGGATTTCACCTGCTCACCACGGTGTTTTCACCTGGCTCAGGGCTGCTGCTCCGTTTCCCTCCCAGCCTCTCCATCCAACTGCTTCTCATCTCCATGGGGACCCACGCTGAAAAAGTACTTTCCATCCTTGCCCTTTCTTAATCCCCCAAGACACAGAATCATGGGACTTTCATCCCAGTAGCAGCCTCTCTCTCTCAGGTTGAGGTGGCTCTTTTACAAGAAATCACCGGGACCCACCTTTTTCTCCCTAAGCAAGCAGCACATTCCTTGAGTTTTTCTTATAGAAGAAGGATAGCACTATGTGACAATCTCCACTCTCTTGACCCGTCCACATACCCAAGAGCCAGGGACAGCCAAGCAAGCACAGAATGGACATAAAGGCATATTTGTTGAGATGTCAAAGCAAATCCTGCATTAGGGCCTTGAATGACTAACCCCTCTCCCCGTTTCCCCTATACACACACACACACACACACACACACACACACACACACACACACACACTTCTCCATTGCCTAGGCCAGCACACTCGTGTCCAGGCCTCTCTCCAGACCACTGCAACAGCCTCCTATCACATCTCACACCATGCATCTCTCCCCGCTGGTCCAGCCCAGGTTGGTTACACCAGTGCCTTGTTCAAAACCCTTCAGTGGCCCTCCATGGCCCTCAGAATAAAGGTGGTGCCTTTAGCCAGGCATTCAAGACCTTTCTGAATCTGGTCCCAGCAAATCTTTCCAGCTGGATCTTTCTCAGAACCCACACACCCTCTGGCCAACTGGTCTACTCCCCATCTCTTGCTCACACACCCACACTCCTCCTTCCTGTGAGTTTGCTCATTCAAATCCTCAGCTTAGAGTGTCCTCCCCTCCATCTCTACCTGTCAAATCCCACTTGGTCTTCAAAGCCCAGCTCAGGTGTCACCTCCTCCACAAAACTGCCCACACTTAGCACCTGGGAAAAGCGAGACATTTTCATATGGCCAATCTGACGCAGGCTTTGCAATGCAGCTGATCTGGCTCAGCCATGTTTGTGCTTAGAACCCCAGAGTCCCAGCTTATCTTAATTCCCATCCCATCCCTGATACTCCCCCTAGGGGTGAGGGTTGACCAGGGGGTGAGGTTGGGAGATGAGGTGCAGATATCTGATGTGTACATTTCTTAGTTGGAAAATAGCTGGGAGTATAAAAGTTTGGTTTTGCGGTGTATCAAAATGTTTCACCATTGAAACTAGTGCATCAAGATCTCCTGTCCTCTGCCTGCCCCGTGATATGTCTTCCACATGTTTGCTGAATAAGTGGTGTATTCTCCCCTCCTTGGCTCACTCTGAGGTAAGCAGCCTGACCCCTCACAGCACCTCCCACCGTGCCCCTCGCCACTGCTAGAACCCCTGGGCCCCTCCTGCCCTCCCTGCCCTTCCCCACCTCTAAGCGACAACAGAAGGGAAGGAAATATAAGGAGCCTACGGCAGCCCTCCTATAGGCAGTGACTCAGGGGTGGGTCAGCTTGCCAAGGGCCCACTCCGATCTTTGCCTCTGTTCTGGTCAGCTTCTGCCTTGACCCTGAAACCTATCCTTTTTCAAGTCTCAAACATACCTGTAGGCCCAGTTCTCCACGTCCTCCACGGTTTGGCTTCCTTCTACCCAGAGACTACAGTCCCAACCCTGAACCGCAGTCACAGGATGAGAACTCTGCCACCAGGGACCCAACCTGTCTGAGGCCCCCTGACTATGTCACTGCCCAGTGCCTGCCTCAAGACTGCGTGTTTCCAGGTACATCACTCTCTTCTGTCAAATCCGTAGTGGCAGACTGGCTAGATTCTCACCAAACCCACTCCCCCTTCCTCCTGGCACACACCTAGACTTCCTTCTGAGGAATAAAGGGCAGCCAAATGACTGCATTCTGGCCAGAGGAATGTGGGAGAAAGTGACGAACTTCTGTACTTGGCCTCCAAGCCCAGCCCATAAAATTTCTTCTGCAATCTCTCCCTCTCTCTCTCTCCCCCTGGATGATTGCAAATAAGGATGAAGCTCCAGACTGCACTGTCCAATATGGTAGCAGCTAGCCACATGTAGTTATTTAAATTTAAATTACTTAAAACGAAAGAAAATTAAAAATTCAGTTCTTCAGTTGCACTGACCACACGTCAAGTCCTCCAACATCAAAGTGCGGCTACAGAACATGTTCATCATCACAGAAAGCTCTAGGACGGTGCCGCTCCATGGAACCCCTGTTGAGCAAAGTCTGGCCCTTGAATAAGGGCTCAGAACAGAATCATCTCCTCCTCCTCAAGTGCCCTTTACAAGAGCTAATGTGAGTGAGCAAGAAATGACCTTTGACTGGGTAAGCTGCTGAGATTTGAGATTGATTGGAACAGCAGTTAGAAGACCCCAACACCTCCCACACAACTCACTTGTCCAATGCTCTAGACACAGAGCCCAGCACCGTTGCCTGTCATCTGTACCTCCCTCCCTATTCCCAGATGGCAGGGGGACAAGTGGCCAGGACTTCAGCCTCTCTTCTTGAACCTTCCTCATTCCTGCTTAGGTCTGTGGCTCTTGCATCTCTGTCCTAACTTCTGCATTTCCCAAACCCTTTTCACCATTTTTGCCAAATCCATATGTGACCTCCATTGTCATTTATGTCATATCTTTCCTTAAATGGACTCCTTTTTTATTTAAATAAATGTATTGAATAAGGACACTTTACGTAGCTTCTTAAATGGAATACTAGTATTACTTTCTGTATTAGTCAGGGTTCTCAAGAGAAGCAGAACCAATTTTATATATATATATATATATATATATATATACACACATGTGTATATATATATGTATATATGTATATATATATATAGATAGATAGAGAGAGAGAGAGAGAGAGAGAGAGAGAGCGCTTGAGTGTAAGAAATTGGCTCACACAATTATAGAAGCTGACAAGTCCCAGGATCTATAGTTGATAAGCTGGAAAACAAGGAGAGACAATGGTGTAAGTTCCAGTCCAAAGGCCAACAGCCTCGAGACACCAGAAGAACAGATGTTTCAGTTCAAGTCCAAAGGCAGAAAAAAGCTAATGTCCTAGCTCAAGGCAGTCAGGCAGGTGGGAATTCCCTCTTACCTGAGGGAGGGTCAGCCTTTTTGTTCTATTCATGCCTTCAACTGATTGGATGGGGCCCACCCATGGAAGGGAGGGCAATCTGCTTTCCTGAGTCTACTGATTCAAATGTTAGTCTCATCTGGACACACTCAGAATAATGTTTGACCAAATGTCTGGGCACCCTGTGGCCCAGTCAAGTTGACACATGAAAGTAGCCATCACACTTGCCACAAACAGAAGATAAATACAATTAGGACCTAACAATTTTATTTTATTTAAGTCCAGCTGGAATCTGCAGCCTGTCTTAGGCTCTGAGCCTGAGACTTGCTGTTTTTTTCTCTGTTTAAAAGGGAGATTAGCAAGTATTGGGGAAGTGTTAAAAGTACACCGATGCCACACTGAGACTTTCACCTTAAAAGAATCATAAGGATTGTAAAAGAGTCCAAAAGAGAACACTCTTTCCCACTGTGTGATTCAGCTCTTCAACGCCAGTTCATATCCTACCTTAAGTTACCCCCAGTGCCCACCAGCGGAATCCACACCCAGCCGGGGGCCTCTGTCTTAGACTATGGACCTCTGAAGGCCAAGACCACATCCTAAGGACAGTCACATCACCCTCATACATCGGAGCCACTTAATAAATGGTAGATGAGTGACGGCGTGGCCGGGAACATTCTCTGACCTAGTTGGCGGTTTCTGTCAGAAGCAGAACATCATGACAAAGGAAATGGAACCAGAATGTTAAACCACACTAAAGGTTCCGTCTACCAAAAACCTCCTGTGGCACTTTGGGGCAGGGCTGTGTCTAAAGGAATTAAAACATTCAATAGCCCCAGGCCAGATTAAGACATTCTGAGTCTCCAAACTCTGTCCCACATCATCCAAAACAACAGAATGTATTTTCACAGAGAGAACATTGAACATTTCTATCTAAACACAAATTCAAGCTGCATATATACAGAACAGTGTATTTAGAGAGAAGGAAGAGAGGGGGAGAGAAAGAGGAGCAGGAGGAGAGAAGGCAAAGAAGAAATCGAAAATGGAGGAAATCTGAAATCTAATCATGGCTCTCCCCAGCTTGAAATTCTACAGTGATTTTCCCTCCTTAATAGGGACAAATCCAAGCTCCTTTTTAGATACATTGAACTTTGGACCACTTATGTCAAAATATAGCCTCCTAAGACCACCCAGTGCCTTCAGGTCCCCCCAGGAAGAACCAAGAAAAGGCATCCCCATGCACACGCATGGACCACCCAGGGGCATCTTTAGCTGACAAGGCTTTCACGTCACCAGTACTTTCTGGGCTGAGGGAATTCTCAAAGATAGATACAGAGATCTGGGAATTGTTTTCAAATTTCCAGAAAACCTAATGGGTATCATATATTTTTTTCCTGCAACAAAACCTACTAAATGACCTGCAGTCCCATAGCGGGGTCTTATACTTACCTCTAATGCTGCATTTCATTTTCCTGCCTGTCTCCCCAAAGGAGTATGAGCTCCTTGCAATTGGGAACCATATATTTGCCTGACTTCATGTTTTTAAAAAAGATATCCTCAATGCCTACCACATAATCTTTAAAAGACGTCTGAGAATAAGCCAGTGAATTAGTGAATGAAACAAATAAAGGTGATACTATACTGTTTTACATACTTTGTGTCTTTTTTTTTTTTTTTTAATAAATTTATTTATTTCTAGCTGCGCTGGGTCTTTGTTGCTGCACAGGCTTTCTCTAGTTGTGGCGAGCGGGGGCTACTCTTCGTTGCAGTATGCAGGCTTCTCATTGCGGTGGCTTCTCTTGTTGCGGAGCACGGGCTCTAGGTGCACGAGCTTCAGTAGTTGTGGCACGTGGGCTTCAGTAGTTGTGGCTCATGGGCTCTAGAGCACAGGCTCAGTAGTTGTGGCACACGGGCTCAGTTGCTCTGCGGCATGTGGGATCTTCCTGGACCAGGGATCAAACCCGTGTCCCCTGCATTGGCAGGCGGATTCTTAACCACTGCGCCTGTGCCTTTGAGTAATAAAAATGTGAAGGCAAATCCATTAGCAGTAGGGTAGCAGATTATTTGAAAGGAAAAATCACTCAAAATAAGTGAAAAAAATAATGAAAGGGGTGCTAGGCAATGAAAAGGTTGGGAGCCTTTGACAGTACACATACACATTTGTTCCCACACAAAAAGCCTAAGAAACCCGAATCCCCCCGGGGAAGCAGAGCCCTGGAGACACAGTCTGTTTCTGAGCTACCAGCTCCTAAGGCAGAATTTCTCAAAGGGAGGCCTGGAGACCACTGTATCAGAATCAATGGGAAACTGATCAAATGCAGATTCCTAGGTCCTTGCCCCAGACCCAGAGAGTCTGAATGCCTGAGACTAGGACCTGGACTCTACATTCTAAGAAGTTCTTTGAGTCATTCTCAAGCACACGCGAGTTTGAAAACCATTGCCCCAAGGGTTGCTGGGCAAATCCCTTTCTGGCCACCTGCCGCCCAGATCAGGGGATGGGCTCAGAGAGGCTGCCTCATCCCTGTACTCCAGCTGTGAGTGCACATCCCTCACCTGGGACTCATAAACATTGTATTGGAGAGAAGATGTAGTGAGAACTGGGCATAAATTATGTTCCTCTGCCCCTCTTCCCTCCCCCGGCCTTCCCCTAAGGAAGGCCCCGGCCCCAGGGACTGCTCACCGGTATTTCAATAAACTCCAACTGGCCCTTTATCAGATGGTCCAGTCAATTAGAACTTCATCAGGAATCAATTTGTGAGGCCCAGCTGAGATGTAACTATAGATCAGGGCAATGGCAACTGATTATCCCACTAATGGAATATTCCATTGATTAATTGAGTATTTAAATCTTTCAGAGTGCGGCCATGCTTGCTGCCATTGTTGCTGGATGAAAGGGGTACGACAAGCATCCTGGTCAAAGAAGAAATGGATGGTTCACTCTCCATTTATCAGCTCTCAGCAAAATAACAGGCCTGTCCTGGGTCCTCACAAAACAGGAGCATCGCAAGGTCTTCAACACAATGCGGGAAACTCCCAGAGCTGATTGGGCCAATCAGAGGAAGATGGGTTTAAATTCTCCTCTTTCCTGCATGCCTGTATACCTAGCGGCTCTAAGAAATATCCATACCAGTACGTCTCGCACTTCCAAATCACCTGGAGACTTGTTAAAACACAGATCTCTGGGTGCATCCTGGTCTGATTCAGCAGGGCTGGGGTGGAGCCTGAGAATATGCATTTCTAACAGGATCCCCAGTGAAGCTGAGACCACACTTTGAGTAGCGCTTACCTATAATTTATAAACATGTATTTTAACAAGTGGGAGAGAGGGAGACAAACATTATCTAATACCTGTGTGATTTATGCTAGAGTCTGAAATTTTAAAATGCACATTATCGATGCCAGTGAAATATTGACAATAAATGTAAGACAATACATGCTACACCAATGAAAAAGTGGATGGACTTACGTTTTACTGGGACCCTTGATTAAGAGTGAAGGTTTTGTTTGGGGCTCACATCCTGACCCCAGTTCTTCTTAGCTGCATAGCTCTGAATAAGGATCTTCACTTCTCCAGGCCGGGGTCTCCTTGTACTGAGGCTGCCCATTCCTGCACCACAGATAGGCCTGTGGAAAGAAAGCGCATAAAGCACTTAACGTGATGCTTGGCACATAGTAAAAACACAAGAGATGGAAGCTATTATTATTATTACCCTGATACCCAATACCTAAAAAGGTCTCAGAAGCCAGGTTCCCTTCGGGGATAAGAGGGATGTGATTGCTTTTTGCCGAGAAGCAGATGTGTCTGCTTAAGGGGATGGGAAGAGCCAAGGAAGGCCCCTTGCTCCCTGTATCTTCTCTAGTCGCTGCATTGGGTCTTTACCACATGACTGTGAAGTTTCTGACACGCAGAACTTCCAGGGACTTTGGGTGGGTGGGTGGAGACCAAATTTCCCCAAGCAGCTGGTAGATTGTGAGGGCAAAGGAAAAAAGAAAAGAAATTGGCCTTTATTGAAGCCCTGCTGAATGCTATGCACTTTTTTTGTTAAGGGATCTCATTTAATCTTGACTGAAACTGGGAAAGGTTGATATAATATCCCCACTTTTCAGATGGAGAAACTGAGACCCAGAGAAGGAAAGAGATTAGCTCTAGACAATCAGCTGGTGGGCAGGAATTGGAGCCAGGTTTGCTTAACTCTAAGGCCCACGTGCTTTTCTCTTCACCACACCATGTCCCAGTTCTGGAAGTCTTTGCAGGTATAGGTGTGAATCTGTGGGTGGTGCTACAGTCATAAGCACATGACTGTGTGGAGGTGTATCTACATTCCACACAGCAGACGTGAGCCATCGGTATTCAAAGCATACTGGAGTAAGTTATTCCAGTCACTCTGAGTTCAACCTATCCTCCCGAGGACTTCTTAACATCAGTGGCTGCTCTTTCCCTGACAAATATGGATTGCTTCATTGGTCCTTAAATTTTCATTTGAGTGACCTACAAAGCACAAAGAATGACAGCACTTCTTGAATTATTTTTGTCTGTAAACCACTTCAACAGGGGAAAAGATCCCATCAGCTACCTATCGCATGGTTCCTGAAAATGAGAATCATCACCAGAATTAATGGCAAGACCGGCACTGCTTTTGATGGAACACCAATGAGTGGTGTCTGATTTTCAGAAAATACCAGAGGTCAATTATTCATCCAGGCCACAGCAAATTGGATCCACTGTCATCTTATAAAAATTAATCCTAAAAGAGATGCACCCAGCAAAATCTGAGGGCCTCTTATGTGGATATCTGAGAACTCTCAAGCTCTGATATCATCTTTCTCCCAGTGACTTGAGCCCAAGTCTTGGAAGGTAATAAAAATCCCAAGGCGGTAAGATACTTAGATAAATGTCTGCCCTCAGTCCCAGCTTTCAAGAGCACACTTCCTCATGTCCATTTTTTCAGCTGTTCTCAGCACCCAAGAAATGGATCCATGTATTATTTAGTGTCATGGAGGTTACACTAAACTTGGAGTCCAGGACGTTGACCCGAGGCAGGTTTTTCCACTAACCAGATGGTAGCCTTAGAAAATCATCTATTCCTATTTGGGCCTCAGCATCCCCAGCTCTAATGCTCTGTGATTCCAAAAGGTGTTCTCCATTTGGCAGATGTAATTTTAAGGGTCCTGGCTTTGCAGGGAGAGCTCCTGCTCTAGGCGAGGATGTTTTCTCAAAGGGTAATTTGAGCTCGAGCCGACAAAGTATAACATAGACAACTTTTTCATGGCCAGCTGGATGGAGGGCAGGGACAGCATGAAAAATTTAAAAAGCAAAGATCAGAATTTAGCCAATGGTCTCAGACTACACCCCAGCTAAGCCTTTTCAGACTTCCTCTATGTCCTGTGTGGGTTCTAAACCCTGCCAACTGCAGGCTCATCCTGGCCAGTCGCTGAGCCAAGAAGAGCCAGCCACATAGCCTATTCAGAGCTCCACTCCACTATAAGAAGGACTTTTAGAGGTGTCTGGAATTTGAATGTCATCTTCTAGGTGGGCATGGGGTCAGAGTAGTTCCCCGAATGCTTCAAGAGGGTAATGCTGTACCCTCTTTGCTCAGCACACTGGGAATGACCTTGTGCCCTGATGTCTGGTTCTTGAATTCACTCCAGTTCTATCAAAAATAGGGGTCTAGCCTGACCCTCTAAGCTATTTCCTACCAATCCCTGACTTGCCACAAGAAGGTAGTAGAAGATCTGGAACTAATACCTAGATTCCTGACCCAGTACTCCTTTCCCCCCACCACACAGCTCCACACACTCATAGTGATAGATGGGAAGATGAATATATAGCAGTTACGATGATTTGGATGCATGTGGCAGAACACTCAACAAAGATTAACCAAGAAAGGCACTTAATTACCTAACCTAACAAATTACAGAAGTATGGAAGTTCAAAGGTCTAACTACTGGTTTAACAATGTCATCAAAGAGCAAGGTTCTTTCTTTCCTTCTACTCTTCCATTATCACCAATTTTCTTCAGGCTTATCTCCTCATGG
Source organism: Balaenoptera acutorostrata (assembly GCF_949987535.1). Taxonomy (NCBI): domain Eukaryota; kingdom Metazoa; phylum Chordata; class Mammalia; order Artiodactyla; family Balaenopteridae; genus Balaenoptera; species Balaenoptera acutorostrata. The sequence goes on along the minus strand of NC_080066.1, from coordinate 39,906,313 downwards.
TCTCAAGATGACTGCTGTGGTTCCAGGCATCACATCCTTACACAACCATGTTCATAGAAAGAAAAACACACATTTCCTCCTTCCTCTTTTCATCAGGGAGGAAAACATTTCTCAGAAACCTCCTGGCACTTTTCCTCTTAGTTTCCATTGGCAACGATTAGATCCCGCTGTCGATATTCATGATGCAAAGGAGCCTGGGAATGTGAGTATGTGACATTAACACTTATAGTAGAAGTCTAGCTCTACCAACAAAGAAGGATTTGGGATGCAGAGAGTTCTGATAGTTAGGCAACCATCAGTGTCTGCCCCAACCAGTCTTTATCTGGGTAAAGTTGAGCATGAATGTCTTTTAGGTATGTGAAATTGCTTCTTGAATGAATTTGGGGTCCAGAATGGTATAAATATTAGGTAGCAAGTGCTGATATGAGTTTTGAAAGGCCATTCCAGGCATAAAGCTTAACCACACGGCAGGCAGAAATGGCAGACTTACAGAGTGATGTCTATTGCAGCTGGAGTTTGAGGAATGATGAGCATCAGGGCTTCCGTGCTGCACAACTCCAGGGGGTGTTATCCACACAGGGTGCAATGACAGAGCACTGAGAAGGTGTCCATGTTAGTGAAGAGAGACTCAGAAGAAGACCTTGGTCCCCAGAACAATTAGAACCTTCGACACTGCCCCTGGTCTGAGGTCTCCCTGCCAGAGTCTCATCCCCCGAGCATCTGCTCCCCATCCCACCTCTGCCCTCACTTGCACCCCTCTTACCAGGCAGGGGATGAAAATGACCCCTAAGCCCAATGGATCAAACCTCATGAATAATCTCTGATGAGCAAGAAAAAACAGTTATCCTTCTTGCATCCTTCTCCCTCACTCCCCCCTTCTGCCTTTGGTCCCATTAGGACTTAGGTTACAATGAGAGCCCTAGAAAAGAGCAGAACAGATAAATGCAAGTCATTAGGACAAAACTGAGGATGTGGGCTCTCTAGTAAGATCTCTTTGCCATCATTGAGGCCTAGGTTGGCAAATGACCAGCCCTACTCATATCAAGATCTGTAGGGGCCAAAAAAATAAAAAGAAGGAAAAGCTAGCTGGCCTCTTGGAGAGCCTGCTCTGTGCCATGCATTAGAAGGGTGTTATCTTATGTACAGTGATGTAACTAGTAAAAATGAACAAGTCCCAGTACAGAGTCTAATACCAACCACTCTCTTCATGGTTTCCCCCTGCAAAAGTGATAGAAAGAGTTCCCTTCCTTTCTCCTTTAAGATGTGGAAGTGGGTTTGGAAAAGCAGTAGGAGGTCCTGAGTGGTGAGTTGGGGACGTGGGCAGATGGTGTGGCGTGTGTGTGTGTGTTGTGGCTCTACAGAGAACCGAGCACAGATACCTCGGAGCCAGGCATGGTGGCATTTCCACTATGCCAAGTGCTGTCACTGGAATGCCATAGTTGCCCAAGGCAGCTGCAGAACTGATTAGGGTCTGAGCTAAAATTACAACCCCTTTTGTACCCACAGATCTTGCCTTGGTTCTCTCAGGTTACCAGCCCCTGCAATACACATGTTACCCTGGGAATGAGCCTATGTGGGGTTTTCACAGCCACGGGCCCCTACAAGCCATTGGCTCAGTGTTCCCGAGTTTCCCATGATCTTCTGAACTCCACGCACTGGGTGTTGCTCCCTCCATTGTGCAGAAGAGACGTCAAGTGGCCCCCTCAAGGCCACAGAGCTAGTAAATGGCTGAACTTGGATTGGATATCTGATCTTTGTGACTTAAAAGTCCTTCCGTGAGACGAGGGCCCCATTCTCCCTAGGATAGGGATGGAGGTTCTCAGGGCGCCTGAGGCTAATAGAAGACAGCTGCTTTGCCCACATATGTCTGGTACATTTTTGTGGCGTGAGAAGCTCTCTGCTCCCATAGCAACCACTTGGGGTTTTCAGCTGCTAACCCTGTCCTCCAGGACAATAGCAGTCTGGGCTAGGCAGGCCCGTGTAACCACACTCCACTCCAACCTCTTTGTGTTAATAAGCCCTGGATCCCACTTCTTTCTTCCCAGCTTCTCATTTACTTTTCCAAAGAGCACAATAAGCACAATTGATTTTAAAATAAAAACCTCTGGCTTATGCACAGAGGCATTCTTCAGAAAGGTTAAAAACGATGAGGAGGCATTATTTGCCACCATCCGTACTTTGTAACCTTGCAACTGAAGCACCACAAGACCACGGTGGCCTCCCTTGATGGTATCCCGTGTAGGCGGCTTTTGCAGGTGGACGATGACGATGGCAGTGCTTGGGTGTCCTTGGCTCAGGGTGGATGCAAACCACAAAGGACAAAGTCTCTGTAAGTCAGAGCCGGAGGAGGCCTTCTGTACTATCTGGTACAGCTCCTTCCTTTGCTTGATGGGGAAAGCGAGCAGAGAGGGAAGGAAACCTTGGGAATTTGTAAGTCAGTGTGAGCAAAGAGCTACATGGAAGTCGACAGAAAATTCATTCAGAAAAGGGAACTTGGCCTTCCCCTTGGGATAAAGCAAATATTTTCTGTAAAAAGAGGCTCCACTGAGAATTAAGCTTGCATTTCCCTCTCTTTCTAGTGAAAGAGGTGGCGGAAAAACTTCCTGGGAGGATTTGGCAAGTCAACCCTGGAAGAGTTACTAACCGTCAGTCATTAAAGTGGGGGCAGTACTTCATAAGGCGGAGAAAAATCACTTGTGAGGGGTGGGCAAAGGTGGACTGCCGTGTTTGGAGGGTCTGAAGAGAGTCTGAAGGAAGGGATGTGAGATACCTAGGTTAGCTAGGTATTGTCCTAGCTAACTCATCATTAGACATCATTCTTCATGATACCTACTACATAGTTGCACATTTTCACTATGTACTCTCAATAGGGGCTGTTTTCGCTGTAATAGGAGGGTTTGTGCACTGATTCCCACTATTCTCAGGGTATACACTCAACTCAACATGAGCAAAAATCCACTTCGTAATCATATTTGTAAGCGTCAACACGACCTTCTTCCCAGAACATTTCTTAGGTCTATCCAGTATACCTTGACGATACTCTGACTACCCAGATGCCTATACAACATGAAATACTATTGCATCAATAGGCTCATTCATTTCACTAACAGCAGTCATGTTAATAATTTTCATTATCTGAGAGGCATTCGCATCCAAACGAGAAGTCCTAACAGTAGAATTAACTACAAGAAATTTAGAGTGATTAAATGGATGTCTTCCACCATATCACATTTGAAGAACCTCCTTACGTTAACCTAAAATGACTAAGAAAGGAAGGAATCGAACCCTCTTCTACTGGTTTCAGGCCAACACCATAACCATTATGTCTTTCTCTATAAATGAGATATTAGTAAAAAATTATATAACTTTGTCAAAGTTAAGTCACAGGTGAAAATCCTGTATATCTCTATGGTACATCCTTTCCAACTAGGATTTCAAGACGCAACATTGCCCATCATGGAAGAGTTACTACATTTTCATGATCACACACTAATAATTGTCTTTTTAATTAGTTCCCTGGTCCTTATATTATCTCACTAATGTTAACAACTAAGCTAACACATGCCAGCACAATAGACAAACATGAAGTAGAGACCATCTGGACGGTTTTACCAGCTATTATTTTGATTTTAATTGCCCTGCCATAACTATGAATCCTCTATGTGATGGATGAGATTAATAACCCATCTCTTACTGTAAAAACTGTAGGTCACCAGTGGTATTGAAGCTATGAGTACACTGACTACGAAGATTTAAGTTTCGACTCCTATATAATCCCAACATCAGACTTAAAACCAGGGGAATTACGACTACCAGAAGTAGACAACCGAGTAGGATTACCCATAGAGATAACAATCCAAATACTAAGCTCCCCCGAAGATGTATTACACTCACGAGCTGTACCTTCCTTAGGCCTAAAAACAGACGCAATCCCAGGACGCCTAAATCAAACAACCCTAATATCAACACAACCAGGTTTGTATTACGGACGGTGTTCAGAGATTGTGGGTCAAATCATAGCTTCATGCCTATTGTCCTTGAACTAGTACCCCTAAAATACTTGGAAAAATGATCCGCATCAATGCTGTAAGTTCATTAAGAAGCTAGGTAGCGTTAAAGACTTTTAAGTTAAAGACTGAGGGCTAAGACTCTCCTTAATGGTATGCCGCAATTAGACACATTAACTTGATTCATTACCATTTTATCTATATTTCTAGCATTGTTTACTATATTTCAACTAAAAATATCAAAGTACACTTACTACTCGAACCCAGAATCAATACATACCAAAGTACAAAAACAGTCTACCCCTTGAGAAACAAAATGAACGAAAATCTATTTGCCACTTTCATTGCCCCTACAATAATAGGTAAGGATGTGAGGTCCTAAGTCCCGGAAGTAGCACATGGCTGTCTGACCCAATCCTGACCCAGTGCAGCTGGGCAGATGGAAGGACAAGGTTGGGGATGCCACCCCAGATACAACTTTCTTGGGTATGAAACATGAATAATGGTTCATGAAGTCCCAGGGGGATGAGACTCGGGGTTGGAGAGAAGGACACCCAATTACATTGCAGACAGGAATCATCTTCCCTAGCAGAGCCCTGCTCTGGGCTCCCAGAGTTCTAGCAGAGTCCTAGAGATTCTAGCAGAATCCTAGAGATCCCCTGCTGGCTGGGAGGTTGACTTTGCTACTGGATCATGGGGAGGTCCAAGGGTGAGCCAGGGAAACAGCCAGTGGGCTGGGGTGGTAGCCATTCACCAATCAATACTTAATCATCCCAATATTAAGTGTCATGGCTGTATCATTAGGTGTGGTGTGAATACCGGCCTTGCTCTGTGACTCCACATAAATAGCTTTGCTAAGGTCATTAGTGACTACCATGTTCTAAATCTGTTAAGGCTAATTTTCAGGCCTCATCTTATTCGATCTTTCAACTGCGTCCAGCACTCTTGAACATTCCTTTCTTCTTGAAACACTCCTTTCTCTTCTTCCATGGCTTCATTCTTTCCTGGGTTTCTCCTACAGTTGTGACACCTCTTTTTCAATCTCCTGTTCTAGCTCATCCCATTCCATTGGCTGTTTAATTTTGTTATTCCTAAACACTCAGTCTTAAGCTATCTCTTCTTTCAGTTCTCTGCTTTCTTCCTTGGCAATCAGACCCAGGCCCATGTCTTCAATTTCAATTTACACACCAGTTAAGTCACATTTTCATATCACCAGCCCAGAACCTTCCTCTGTTCATTAGCTCTAACCACTTGAGTGTCTCAAAAGTGCATCAGGACAAAGAGTATTTGTTACACGTATCTGATAAAGGACAAGTATCCAGAATATACATTCAGAAACTCTCAAAGGTTAATAATAAAAAAAAAAACCAATTTTTTCTTTTTTTAAAATTTTATTTATTTATTTTATTTATGGCTGTGTTGGGTCTTCGTTTCTGCGCGAGGGCTTTCTCTAGCTGTGGAAAGCGGGGGCCACTCTTCATCGCGGTGCGCGGACCTCTCACCGTCGCGGCCTCTCCCGTTGCGGAGCACAGGCTCCAGACGCACAGGCTCAGTAGCTGTGGCTCATGGGCCCAGTTGCTCCGCGGCATGTGGGATCCTCCCAGACCAGGACTCGAACCCGTGTCCCCTGCATTAGCAGGCAGACTCTCAACCACTGCGCCACCAGGGAAGCCCCCAAACCCAATTTTTATCTTGTTTGTTTGTTTATTTTTGGCTGCATTGGATCTTCATTGCTGCGCGCAGGCTTTCTCTATTTGCAGCGAGCGGGGGCTACTCTTTGTTGGGGTGGGTGGGCTTCTCATTGCAGTGGCTTTTCTTGTTGTGGAGCACGGGCTCTAGGCGCGCGGGCTTCGGTAGTTATGGCACACAGGCTTAGTTGCTCTGCGGCATGTGGGATCTTCCCGGACCAGGGCTCGAACCCGTGTCCCCTGCATTGTTAGGCAGGTTCTTAACCACTGCACCACCAGGGAAGTCCCCAAACCCAATTTTTTTTTCTTTAAATTTATTTATTTTTATTTATTTATTTTTGGCTGCACTGGGTCTTCATAGCTGCGCAGGCTTTCTCTAGTTGCAGCGAGTGGGGACTACTCTTCATTGTGGTGCGTGAGCTTCTCATTGCATTGGCTTCTCTTGTTGCAGAGCATGTGCTCTAGGCACGTGGGCTTCAGTAGTTGTGGCACACGGGCTCAGCAGTTGTGGCTCAGGGGCTTAGTTGCTCCACGGTGTGTGGAATCTTCCCGGACCAGGGCTCGAACCCATGTCCCCTGCATTGGCAGGCGGATTCTTAACCACTGCGCCACCAGGGAAGCCCCCCAAACCCAATTTTTAAATGGACAAAAGATTTGAACAGACACTTCAAGAAGATATACAGATGGCAAACAAGCACATGAAAAGATGTCCAACAACGTTAGTCATGAGGGAAATGCAAAATAAAATCACTATACAGCTACTGAAATGGCTAAAATAAAAATGTGGCTAATACCCAGTGCTGGTGAGAATGTGGAGCAGCTGGACCTCTCATCTATTGCTAGTGGGAATGCAAAGTGGTGCAGCCCCTTGGGAAAACAGTTTCGCAGTTTCTCATAAAGTTAAACATACACTTACCATTCAACCCACAATCTCACTCTATTGATTATCACTATTTATTCAAGAAAAATGAACACGTATGCTTACACAAAAACCTGTATGTGAACATTTATTGTGGCTTTAATCATAATTACTAAATGCTGGAAGCAAATCAAGTGTCCTTCAACTGGTGAATGAATAAATAAACTGCAATATAGCCATAGCACAGAATAGTACTTAGGAATAAAAAGGAACCAACCACGGATCCATGAAACAACAGATCTGAATTTCAGATGCATTGTGCTAAGTGAAAAAACCCAGACTCAAAAGGCAACAACACATTGCATGATCCTGTTTAAATGACACCTGGAAAAGACAAAACTCTAGGAACAGAACACAGATCAATTGTTGCCAAAGATCTTGGAAAGGGGCAGGAGGAAACTTTTGGGGGTGATGGGAAACAGGACCAGCTACATAATTGGCAAGGCCCAGTGCAAAATGAAAATGCAGGGCCCCTTGTTAAAAAATTATTAAGTATTTCAAGATGGTGACAGGACAGCATTAAGCCAAGCACAGGCCCTTCAAAGCACAGAGCCTTATGTAACTACACAGGTCATGTGCCCATGAAGCAGCCGTGGATGGAAATGTTCTATTTATTTATTGTGGTGGTGGTTACACAGGGTTATGTGTTTGTCAAAACCCATAGAATCATGCACTAAAAAGGATGAATGTTACTGTATGTAAATTAAACCTCAATAAACCTGACACAAAAAACTGAGTCTTGTCACGAGCAAGCCTCGCTATGGCAGGTTGAGGTTCATCCTACAGAAGGAAAGGCCTGTACGCTTCCAACTGCCCATGAAAGTCAGGGAAGTACTGAGAGAGTGCTCCAGACTGAAGGGGACAGAAACGACATGGCAGCCAAGTGCTACATGTATCCCTGGATGGGATCTTGGGCCAGAAAGGAAAAGACCTAGTTGAGAGGGTTGTTGACATTTGAATGCAGGTTGTGGTTTATTTCCTGACCAGGGAGCTTGTATGATGGGAATGAAGAGTGTCTTTGTTGAGGGAGTAAAGGTGATGGAACAGATGCAATTAAATGGTAACTACATTTAGGAGAGTCTGGGAGGAGGGGAGACAGGAGTTCCTTGTGTTCTTGCAGCTCTTCTTTAAGTTTGAAATTATTTCAAAATAATTTTTTTTTAGTACTTCAGAATCAACAGGTCCAAAACCAAACTCACAATCTCTCCCAAACCCCCAGCCCTGAACTTCACTGCTTCCAGTGTCCTTCTGTCTCAGGAAATGGCCTCACCTGCAATCGGTTAAGTGAATTCGAATCTGGAAGGCTCTCCTGATGCTGCCTCTTCCCCTGTGACCCCTGCCTACCTTCCAGGTACTTCTCTCCCCCTTCATAGCTTGCCTTTAGCCGGACCGGCCGCTGCCCACCCCAGAGGCTGCACACATACTGTCCCACCTCCAAACGCCACTTCCTTGGGAAAGCCCCGATTCCCAGGCTGGGTCAGGGCCTGTGCTGTGCTGCCTCGGGGCACCCTGGCCCTTTCCATCCCTGGGTGTCTCACAAGCACGGTTCCACATCATCTGCACGATTCTTCTACCAGCACCTGCCTCCACCATGAGGCTGTACTTCCACTCTGGGAGGGACTGGGTCTGGCACTGCGCTTCACACCTGGCGCGGGCTGCATAAGTATTTGCTGATGACCGTATGGAGATGGGAATGCACCCTGGCACATCTCTTTGGAGGGCCAGATTCTCATCAGGGAACCGCTCTGGTCAGCTTCAAGTCAGGGCCCAGAGGCATGAGCTGGTTTTGAGATCAGAAAGCTAAGACAGATTTCTGTTGTTTTGGTTTCCCTACGTTTGCTTCCTGAGCTCCAGTTTCCCGTCTTGTAGGCAGTCTGTCTCCCTTCTGAGGGATTCTCTTTTTGTAAGAGTGTTAACTTACCTGGCCTCTTAATCATCAAGTTGACTTGACTCAACTCAATGTGACCTGTCATTTTGCCTACCGTTCACATCTATATATGTGTTTTGTGGGGCCTTAACGCTTACCACGCAACTAAATTTTCCTCTATTAACAAAATCTGGGGCACCACACGTCAGGATAAGACTTCACATGGAGGTCCCCTGCCCTGGTTCCCCTTTTCTTTCCACTCCCATTCATTCTCACAGCACAAGGGGCCTGGTCCCCTCCTGCCTGTGGAGTCTAAGACCAGCAAAGCCAGGCTCTGTTCACAGCCCCGTGTGCCCCTGGACACCCCCTGGAATGGGGGGTGCACATACCAGTAGGTTCATTCTGGGGAAGCAGCCCAGGGCCAGAGGCCTACACAGGCCCTGGAAGTGGGCTCTGGGCATCCAGGTAGCGAGGTGAAGAAGATGGGTTCTGGTAGGTGTGTCCCTCTTGGCCCTTGGGGAAGGGTGCAGCCAGAGGAGGGCCAGAGTGGGTTGGGGGTTGGGACAGGAGCCCGGGCTGCCAGTTCTACGGGCAGTACTGACATATGCCACCCCTGGCACTACCTACTGTGGCAGTTTTTGTCCTGGTCTGTTTATTCAGAGGGCAGCCAGGGCGTCCCTGATGGAAGGTGAGTAAGATGCATAGTTCTGGAACATTCATACCTTCCTACTGACACTGAATGCCGAGGCTTGTCTGAATGAGTGACGAGGTCTGAATATGAAGCATTTTTGAAGACATAAAATAACTTCTAAATCATAAGGGCCCAGTCCAACTCCCTTGAAGAAAAGTAAACTGAGCTCCAGAAAGTCTGAATAACTCCCCAAAGTTGAGCATCTAAGTGACAAAACCATGGCTGGAACCCAGGGCCCAGAGCATCTCTGTCTGGGCACCCAGATACTGCTCCTACACCCTTAATAGCTCCAAACATGCCCACCCAGGGGCGGTGTCGTGCACGGGAGAGGTGTGAGTTAAACAGGGTCAGGGCACCAGCCCAAGAGTCAGGCTGCCCGAAACTGACTGCCTCCACCTCTCAAGAGATGTAGGAGCTTGGGGTAAATTATTCTGTCATGTTAAATCTGATTTTCTCATCTGTAAAATGGGTGTCAAACGAGGCACAGATTCACCTGCTTCAGCTATTGGAAGGATAAAAATAAAATCCATACAAAGTAGTTAACGTAGTGTCTGGCATAAAGGAAGAAAAAAAAGCTCGATAAATGTGAGTCACTACTATTTTATATGATGGTAAGGAGACTCACATTAATAAAACATCGCTGGTCTCCTCGGGCTTCTGGGAAGGGAGGGTTAAGTGTGGATCGGGGCTGCCGTACCCATTACTGGTGCAGGAACAGGGCGGGAGGCTCTTGGATCTCAGTTTCTGTATTTCTAATTTCCTCTCCACATTCTTGCTGAGGCAATTAAATTTATATCATCTCTGTTTTCTCTCAATACCTCTCTCTTCCCTTAAACAGGCTCTTAAAACAGATTCACCTATTTTGCTAGACTTTTCAAGGAACAAACTTTTGGTTTTATTTATCCTTTCTAATATACTTCCGTTTTTATTTCATTAATCTCTGCTTTTATCTTTATTCTCATTTTCTTTGGGTTTATTCAATTGTTCCTTTTCTAATTTCTTGAGATGATTACCTAATGCCACCCCTTTTGGGGGGAAGGGGGCTTTCTCCATTAATAATGAAGGCATTTAAGGCTATAAGTTTTCCTCTGCAAACAGCTTTCGCCGTGTTTGATAGATATGGGGACCTAGGCCCTCTCCGCAGAAAGATTTCTGAACACAAGTAAAGTTCAGCTCAGGCCTTTAAAAAAGTGATCTCAAGTTTGAAATTAATGAGACCCATCGTTGGCGGGGTAACACTTGACTGTTGTCATCCTCAAAGCTCTTCTTCCTCTCCCCCCAACCAGGCCGCCAGTGTCCAGGCCTGCACCCTCTCTCCTTGAGCTTGTGCACTCACCACTAATGACCTCCCTGCCTTCCAGGTCTTTCTGTACCACAGGGCTTCCGTGACCTTTCTAATCCACAAATGCCGTCTCATTGTTTCTCTGCCTCAAACCGCTCAGGAGCTTTCTCACTGCAGCCTAGTTTTCAGCACGGCAGACACGACCCCACGTCTGGACCCCTGCCCCTCTCCAGCCTCGACCACCCTCCCTCCTCCACTCCAGCCACCCTAATCCTTCATCCTCCAGCAGAACCGCACCACGTGTGCTTCCCAGTGTTCCCAGCTTGCTTTAGAACATCACCCCTTTGCTCTGCGGGCACATCCCTGCACCCGCTGTGCCCACCACACCTCCCCTGCCAACCGCTGCTGTGCAACCATTTCATCTGGACTTCAGAGCCACTGGCTTCAGGAAGCTTCCCTGGCAAAGAGCCTCTCGGCTCCCACAGCCACCCAGACGTTGCTCCTCCCTTTCTCTTACCACATTGCATTCAAATCGCCTGTTTGCTTGCTTCTCCATCAATTTCCTGTGGGCCAAAGACAACATTTTCTTTAACCTGGGTCCCCAGCCCCTCACTTAATGATTGCATTAAGGAATGTCTAGGAACTCCAGTATCCCAAAGTGGACCCTTCATCAGGGTTCCCAGGGCTCTCATACCGTACGTTCCAGTGAGACAGCAGGTCCTGGTGGAGACTGGTCATCAGGACTGAGGCCATTATCACCATCATCAGGGAAGGACCCCAAGAACCCAAGCCAGGGGAGCCTGGGCAAGCCCTCTTCTCCTCCTCCTCTGCCTTGGCCCCAGTGCTTGTACTCTCAGAGCACTGCAGCCTCACCTGACTATCTCCAGGTTGCAAAGAGGGCCCCAGAGGAGAAGGGCAGAGGGCTAGGTAAGGTGGTATCCATCGGGCAGAAGATTCCATTTCACACCAACTGGGCACCACAGGACACAGGTCAGGGAAACGCTCCCTCTCTGGCCTGTCTGGGAATCCACCTCAAGGCTACTCAGGTAGCTGCTGGCCCTTTAAACGGAGCCAGCTCCCACTGGGCACTCTTAAAGCTCACTTCATTCGTGAATTAAGTCCCTGACATCCCATATCTGTATGATCAATATGTTTGTTTATTAGCAGCAGCTGCTGTGTTTTAGCGAAGGCGGTGGGCCCCAGTTAGAGGGCCGCTCGGTAACCACAGAGCAGGGCCTGGGACAGGGAGAAGAAAGGCCTCCCGCTGGCCGATGGGATCTGGGGCTGGATAGGATTTCATGGTAATGGTCCTTTAATTGAAATCACTGCTTCAGTAGACTGTTGGGTAGGGAGCTGTGCTGATGGCTCCTGGCTCGGCCCCCCTTCGAGAGGTCCATTAACTGGTGGATGTGCTCCCAGCGCTGGGCTAGGGGAGCAGCAGTGGCAGTGGGGGAGCCGAGGCTGCAGTGGTCAGCACAGCTGCTGTGGACCGCGCGGAGGGGAGTGGGACTTGGGGCTTGGTTGCTCTCAGGATGTCAGACTTGCCGACTTGACCTCCCTGGCCTGTTCCCAAACCCGAGCTAGGTTGCTTGTCTCCACCCTGGGTTCATTTCCCCTCAGTGACTCAAGAACCTCATTCCTAGGCTGACTTATGTTTTTCCAGAAGAGGGGAAAGACTCATCATTTTCCAGTTCTGATATCTGCTCTGTGTCGGTAATTCAGGATCTGCGTTTCTTGTCCATGTGTGGTGCTGGAGGGCCAGGGAGCAATCCCCGAATCACTAATTCATTCATTCATTCATGCATTTGGAAAACATGTAATAAGCAACTTCTATATGCCAGGAACCATGCTAGGTTCTGGGAATACAAAGATAAAAGAGTGTAATCTTGTCCTAAAGGGATTTAAAGTCTTATGGGGGTAAAAGCACATAAACATCGACAATACAAGAAATTAGGAGCTTTATTGGGAATATGTGTGATGTACAGTGGGAGCACAGGAGACGAAGACGAAACCTCTAAGTCAGGAAGATGGAACCCAATTTGATCTAAGGGAACCTGTCCTAAGCTTTTAAATTAGTAAACTTCCAGGCCCACAAGCCTCTTCCATTTCTTCCAGATCCCCCATCCCAGTCTGGACTGGCAGGTCTCCTCTACACCCTAGAATATGCACTGTGTACCATAGCCTGGCAGGCTATGCAGTGGTTCTCATCCGGGGGCAATTTGCCCCCCAAGGACATTTGGCAGTGTCTGGAGTATTTGTGGTTGTCACAATGTGGGAGGTGGGTAATGGGGAGAGGACCACTGGCATCTAGTGGGTAAAAGCCAGGGATGTTGCTAAACATCCTATAATGCACAGGACAGCGCCCACAACAAAAAAATTATCTGGTCCAACATGTCAACAACGTCAAGGTTAAGGAACCCTGGACAATGGTGATGTCTTCATATTTTATTCTGAGTGAGATGCAAACACAAGCACCTTCACCATTTCTGCCTTAATTCAGAACCACCTTCCTTCATCCATCCATCATATCTAATTCCAACGTGCGACCAACCCTTCCAAAGGATAATCTTGTTGCCTATTCTACCATTTACTTTGTCACCTTGGCCTTTGGGGCTTGATGTTGGGTACCATTTTCTATGACAGGGCCCTGGCTATTTCCAGTTCAACCCCCAAATCCTCTAAACTTGGGGCTGCCCTCCTGAAACATGTTCCCACTGGGCTCATCCCATTTCCACAAATATGCATCCCGACTACCTCTGCTCCCACCCTTGGTCTCCTGCCTCCACCCTATATTCAGCTAGAAGTGTGGACACATCATTAAGACCACCACTCTCCAAGTCTCTCACCAGAATCCTGCCCTCCCAAAGGTCTCATCCTTCAGCCCTACATCTCACTTGGGCACAAACACAGGTGGTCCTAGCACACTGAAAAAGGTTGGGTGAATGGGTGCCACCCCACATTTGCCAGCACCTGGCTCAGGGTATTGACCCAAGGATATGCTTGCACCCAAAAGTTTGGAGTCATTTCCAGTATCTTATTAAGGTGTCATGATGTCAAAGATGCTGAGAGATCCCATCCTCCTGATTCCTTCTGTACAGGGTGCTCAGTAGAGAAACTTAAGTTATCAACTTACTGTCCACTAGCCAAGTTCTAGGAGGTTATAGAAAATGTCAATTGTTGCACTTGAACTTTCTAAGCCAGAGATGACAAACAGCTGCCTCCAATAAATTGGTGCTAGCTGCCTGGAGCAATGTGTTGTGAAGAATTCTGGGGAAGTGGAGCAGGGCGGACCAAGAAGGGTCTTTGGGGAGGGGGTATTTGGGGTTTTCAATCATTTATGCCTCCATTCCTTTACATAATTCAGCTTTGATTCTACAGCCTAACCCTTATTCCAAGTAGGCAGCTAGCCCTAAATCTCTCTTATTACAAAAATTCTGGAACCTTAACTCTTTGAGGCCAAGGTTCAGGAAGAAAGGGAGTCAAGATCAATGAGCAATATTTTCAAATACATAGAGTTGAGGGGAGTAGAGGCCCCTGTGCCAGATGTTTTCTATTCTTGCATCTAAAAAGGAAATTCTCATACATTCCTCATGCTATTTTATCAGTAGGACAGTGACTAGAGTTTATGATTAGTGCCTGGGCCTTCATGAGAGACCCAAATGAGTACTGAGATGGATTAGATCCTAAATGAAGTTGACAGTGCATTCTTGTGGTTTTTCACCCATGGATCTGTGTACAAATTCTGTTTGGCGATATAATTGAAAAGTAAAATTGTCTTCAATCTGCAAATTTCAATGACCCGTTCATTGCAGAGGTGCCAAATCTGTGATGACTTTGTTTCCCTGAATGTCAATATGCACATACCTTAGAATATCCCAATAATCAGGGATCTTGAAAGTCCCCTTTCGGAAGATTGAATCAACCACTTACCCAATGTTTGAATACACTCTCCAACATTTCTGCCAAGTTGCCCTAACTTTTGTCTGAACAGATCCACAGATGAGGACTTATAGCCTTCTGTCCAGTGCAGAGCCAGAAGCCCTGGCTGTTTAAACAACTTCCTTAAAGGGAACAAAATCTATAGACCTATATTTTCCATCCTTCAGCCCCACTTCTCCTGCTTGAGGATCCTCAGAACAGTCCAGTCCTCTTTCAGACATTCCTTCAACCATCTTATGATAGAATCCTGTAGACCAGGGATCAGCAATCTACAAGCCCAGGGCCAAATCTGGCCCTCCACCTGTTTTTATAAATAAAGCTTTATTGAAACACAGTCACTCTTATTCATTTATGTATCGTCTATGGATGCTTTCACACTTCAACAGCAAAGCTGAGTAGTTGTGACAGAAACCATATGGCTTGAGAAGCCTAAAATATTTACTATCTGGCTCTTCACAGAAAAATTTGCCAACCCCTGCTGTAGACCACACCTTCTTCAGTGCTGTGCTGAACCAACCAGCTCTTGCCAGTGACCACCATAGGGCATGGTTTTGAGTCTTTTCACCTTCACTGCCCTGATCACTCTCCTCTTAACAGCTCCCATTAATTTATGTTCATTTTTTGAAAGGTGATCCCAGAACTGTGCTCCTGCGGGTGCTGGACAAGACTTGTCTCCTTGCTTTTTCTTAATAGTGAGCCCCTCTTTCTACAGGGGAGGATTGCACTGGCCTCCTCATGGTCAACTGTCACTGCTGATTTCAAGATGTTCCCTGTTGACAACAAAATCACACCACCATTACTAGCTAACATGTACTGAGCACTTGCTATAAGCCTGGCCAGTGATAAGCATCTATTTTAGATCACGGTTTTGTTTCCATCCAACTACCCTGCAAGGAATATCCTATCATTACCCCCATTTTGATAAATGAGGAAATGGGGCCCAGAAAAGTAAATACCTGAGGTCAAACATTCACAAAGGACAAGACTAGATTTCAAACTCAGGTTCCACTGACTCCCAAACTCCTTATATGACAACAGCTTTCCTCTTCCCAGGTGCTAGGACTTGGTTGGGTTATTAATTTAGCTATGGTCCCCAGTAAGGTAAACTTTGACTTGCACTTGACACTTTAGCTCATTTGCACTCATTCATTTAATCATTATTTATACAACAAAAGATCCATCGAGCAATGACATGTGCCAGACCTTGATCTAGGTGCTGGGATAATAGCAGTGAACAAAATAGGCAAAAATCACTGCTTTGGTGGAGCTCACCTTCCAGTGGGGTAGGAGAGAGGGGAAGAGGCATAAATAAGAAAGAAATCAGAAGGTGGCAAATGCTATAAAAAATAAACAAGGAAGTAATAGCTTGCTGGAGTGGGGCAGGGTCACAAAATAGGATGGTCAGAACAGCCTTGCTGGGAAGGTAACCTGCAGGAGGTGAAGGATTGAGCCACATGGGCCCCTGGAGGAAGAGCCTTCCAAGCAGAGGAAGAACAAGAGCGAGGACCCTAAGGCAGGAGCATGACCAACAGGGTCAAAAAGTGGCCAAGAGACCAGCTGGCTGGAGCAGAAGGACCAAGGGGATAGAAGTAGGAGGTGAGGTTAGTGCAACAGACTGAATGTTTGTGTCCCCCTTCACCCCCAAAATTCGTATGTTAACTCCTAATGGTATTTGGAGGTGGGGCACTTGGGAAGTGACTAGGAGCTCTTGCAAATGGATCTTCAGTCTCAACGCTCTCTCATCTGAGGGATTTCTGCTGCCTTCACGAACAGGATTAGTGCCCTTATAAAAGGGACCCCAGAGAGCTCCCTTGCCCCTTCCACCACATGAGGATATACTGAGAAGATGGCTGTCTATGAATCGGGAAGCAGGCCCTCACCAGATGCCAAATCTGCCAGCACCTTGATCTTGGACTTCCCAGCCTCCAGAAGTGTGAGAGAGACATTTCTGTTACTTATAAGCCACACAGTCTATGGTATTTTGTTATAGCAGCATGAATGAACTAAGACAGTGAGAGGGGTAACAAGGGATCAGACCTTACGGGGCTTGAGGCTTCAGTAAGGCTTTGGGGATGACGAAGGGAAGGCACTGGAGGGAATCTGAGCAAAGCAGGGGCATCATCTGACTTGTGCTTTAAATGGCTTCCTCCAGCTGCTGGGGTTAGAATGGACTTTAGGGGACAAGAGAGGAAGCAGGCACAGCAGTCAGGACGCTATTGAGATGATAGACAGATGATGGTGGTTTCGACAGATGATGGTGGTTTGGACCAAGGTCACCGTAGGAGACACGGGGGGAAGTGGCTGGGTACATTTTGAAGGCAGAGCCAACAAGAATTCCTCGTGGATAAAGGATGTGGTATGTGAGAGAAAGGGGAGGGTCAAGGATGCCACCAAGATTTCCGGCCTGAGCAACTAGAAGGATGGAGCTCCCTTCAACTGAGATGGGAGAAGGCTGTGTGAGGGGCAGGTCTGGAAAGGGCGATCATGAATTTAGTTGAGACACATGAAGTCTGAGATGCCTATTAAAGATCCAAGTGGAGGCACTGAGTAACCAGTGGGCTATGAGACTGAAGCTCAGAGAGGATCTTTATGTTCATTCCACCCTTCATTCATCCACAGCTGTTTACTGAGTGCCCACTTCAGTTCAGCAAGTTGCAAAGGCATAAAAATGTTTCTGGGGAAAAAATATAAACTGGTACTTGTGTTTAGATCAATACTAAACGGCACATCCTACTATCTTAGACTGTTAACAGCCATCGCTTCTCCATCCGCAGCACCAGCACACCCGTTTCACACACAGACACACACAGGCTCACAAACCACAGAAGGATGGAGCCTCTGTAGAGGAAATGGGGGGAGAAGAGAAAGAGAAAAGATAGGGCAGGGCTTCCCTGGTGGCGCAGTGGTTGAGAGTCTGCCTGCCCATGCAGGGGACACGGGTTCGAGCCCTGGCCTGGGAGGATCCCACATGCCGCGGAGCAACTGGGCCCGTGAGCCACAACTACTGAGCCTGTGCTCCGCAACAAGAGAGGCCACGATAGTGAGAGGCCTGCACACCGTGATGAAGAGTGGCCCCCACTTGCTGCAACTAGAGAAAGCCCTCGCACAGAGGCGAAGACCCAACACAGCCAAAAATAAATAAATAAATAAAAATTAAAAAAAAAAAGATAGGGCAGACGCACCCTGGATGGCGGCAGAGCGCTCTCTCTCTGAGCTCACTGGTTCCAACCTCCTGTGACACTTAGCTCCTCCAGCTCCAGAAAACGTCCCCCACCCCCTCAACTTCCTCCTCGTCCATCTGGCCTGGCCACCTCTAACAGGACTGGCCCAGCAGGCACCGCTCTCCGAGGAAGGTGTACGGCCTCCTTCTAGGACTGCATCAAGGGAAGATCCCTATGGTCTTAGATGACATCCTTTTTTTTTTTTTCCTTTCTTTTTTTTTCTTTTCCAGCTTAATTATGGCTTCTGACAGAGAGGGCTCAGCTGGTGCAGAAATCCGCACTCCGAACTCACTGGCACAAAGGTTCCAGCCAGACAGACCTGGGGAGACTTTTCTCTTGGACTCCGGCTGGGAGATAGAGACTTTTTAATTAGAAGTTGTTATTAATGGGAGATGCTGCAAATTAAAACTAGGCCTCCTCCTTCTCCCTCCCTTCTTCCCCACTATATTTATCTCTGATCTCAATTAGAAAGTTCAGGGACTCGCTGCTGAATAGAATTTGTGGAGATGAAAGTTGCTGGAGACACCGGGAGGAGGGTGAGGACGGGGGAGACGAGGCTGGGGGTGGAAACGGGAGAGGGAGGGGTGGGGCCGAGACGGAACGGAGGGGTGGGGAGTCCTGGGGACCGCCTTCTGGCCCGCAGCTCCCACATAGGTGCTGGAACTGGCCCAGGAAAGTCCTCCTCGGCTTTTTTCTGTCTCTAACACTGGTGACAAATGTCTCCACTCCTCTGCGAGGGAGTAACTAGTCACTAACACACGGATGAGACATCAGAGGTGCTACACTCTGAACAGGACTAGCTTTGGGAAGAGTGGGTAACACCTTCAGTTTGGTTTGATCTATGCATTTTCAAATGGAAAAAGGCTTTATTTTTCCCACTTGCAAAGATAATATATGCTTGTTATTTTAAAAATTCACATATTACAGATAAAAAGACTACAGTAAAAATCATTTGAAATCTCACCATCTAAAAAGATCTATACTGTTAATGATTTGGTGAATATCTATGCTTACTATCCATCTCTGTCTCTCACAATTTTGTATCTTGGGGATCATTCTATATATATCAAATGTCCTGAGGCATGCTTTTTTCCTCAGCAAAATATATTGTGAGGTATCTTTCTATAACAACATAAATCCACGTCATAATTTTTAATGGCTACATGGCATTCCATTGTGTGGGTGTATTATAATGTATTTAACTCGGCTCATCTTGATGGTCATTTAGGATGTTTCCAGGGTCCGTTCTTAAAATCAGTGTGTGCCTTCCCTTTTCCAGAGCTGAGCTGGGACTGGCCTGCATCGCTCCCTCCATCCCGCACAACCTGGGACTTCCCGGGGTCCAACAGCTCCACCTATGGGCTGGAAGACCGCAGAGCAATAACATTTCCTCAGCGACTTCTTTGCCTGGAGTTGGAAAGTCCAGTGTAGGGCTTCCAGCCCCAACATTCTGCCTCGTGACCTAGAGCTGTGGAAAGCTGTATGGTCAGAGGATTTAGAACAACAAGCAAACCTCTCCTCATGGGCTAAACCCTTGGGTGGACCTTCAGATGGACAATAGCCCAAGCTCAGCTCTCTCAATATGGTTTGCTATTATTATGCTATGGAACCATGAGATGATATTTGGAAGCATGATTATGATCATTCCATTCCACCAAACAGAGAGAGAAAGAGCGTGTTGGAGCTGGCCAGCCTGGGAGCAAATCCCGATGCCTCCCTGTCCTAACTGTAGGACAGAGGTCAAGTGACTTGGCCTCTCTGAGTCTCACTTCCTTCATTGGAAAATGGCAGTAATGTTCCCTCCCTTGCAGGTTTGTTTGAGAATTAGAAATAATGTATTGAGATGCTCACCACGTGGTCAGAGCAGTGGTAGCTTTAACTGTTATTATTATTAGCATTATTAAAAATAGCAAAATAACAACAAAGTATTAATAACAAATTTCTCTCTGTCATGCCTCAGGTGGTCTTACAGGGAATACGTGCAAGACATGGGCCCTGCCCTCAAAGCAGGCACAAATCTATCATAGGCAACTTTCCAAGGAAGCAGGTCTTTAGAGAGGCACGAGGTGGCTGTGGTGAGGGAAGGCCTCCTGGAGGAGATGGCACAGAGGACAGAATAAAATGAACAGGAAGCACAATGAGGGGAATTTAAGAATCAGGGGCGGGAAGGGACGTAAAGATCATGAGTCCAACCCCCTGTTCCCACACTTAAATGGAAACCCGCTCCACACAGGTCTGTCTTGTTTGCCCAGTTCCAGGGACGAGTCGAAACCACACCTGGGAGGCAGCGCTTTCCCTCTGCCAACAACTCGGAATTAGAAAATTCTTGTGCTCAAAGTGGAGGAAGCTCTAGCGTAGGCTTTCTGGACTGTCAAAATGATTAAATGCAGACTTCTGAGGGGAAGAGAGATTATGGAGTTACAAACAGGGTAAGTGACCACGGTTTGGGGTGGCTTTGGTCGTCACCTGTCAAAAGCAAGGACCAGTCCAGACGCCCAGATAACCTCCCAGCTACACCAGCCTTGTGCCCCACGTGTTACACACATGTCATCCGTGATCTGTATTTCCAACCCAGGCTGTGGTCCAACTGCTGCTGAGGACCGCGGAGCACACCCAGGACAGCCAGCGTGGTGCTGAGGGCAGAGCAGTGGATGGGGCAGGGGGTCCTCTTCTCTCCATCCCACACTAGTGTCCCAATTCAGACTCTCACTGCCTCTTCTGTAGGCAACTATGATGATCCCTACCTGGTTCCACACTGAGCCCTTCCCCCGCACTACTGCCAGATTAATCCCGCACGGCTGCTCCCCAGCTCAAAAACCACCCAGAAATCCCCACTGCATGCAAAGTGAGTTTCCAACTTATCAGCCCAGCATGCAAAACTCTCCATTATCTGACCCCGACTCTTCCCCTAGCTCTACCCTCTTCTCCAGACGTATAGAAATGTCTGATGTCTCCTGTACATGCCCCATACCTTCCCCCCTTCCTGTCTTTGCTCAAGTAATGCCCTCTACGGCAGCCTCTCTCCTCTACATCTCCACATATTCAGATTCTACCCACACTCCAAGGTGATGCCTGTGCTGGTCACCCATTCAGAAGTGAGCCCCCTCTCCTCTGGCTTTCGTTTGTATCTTTCCTATGGAAGTCAGCATCTTCAATCTGTCGTAATTATTAGTGATTCTAGAGTGCGAGCCTTGTAGACTCATCCCGGAGGACAGGGACGATGACATTCACATCTGCCTGCACACTGTAACCATGACTACTAGTTGATGAAGGTTCAGGACACACCCTTTGACACTCATCAACTATCTGTCCTCAACTAAGTCACAGTCGAAAGCCTCAGTTTCTTATCTGTAGAATGGGGCTAAGAATACCTTCCCAGGGTCATTTGTCAATCCCAAAGCTAATGAACAGAATCGTACACTCCACAACAAAACTGGTGATTAAAAGTGCAACCAGCAGAGAGACCTCTAGGGAAGGTTATGTGGGATGAAACAGAAAGAACCCAAATGTGGCTGTCTCTGTTCCCTCACCTGGAAGCTGGCAAAGTCCACTGCCTTCCCAAAGCTGGTGTTCCAGAAGGTGGGGCAGGGGACTGCAGGGAAGCTTCACTTTATCCCCCTTCTGGAGATCCATCCCTCAGAAAGATGCTGGACCCGCTTCCACTGCTGGAAGCCCCGACCTGGTCCCTTACCTATCCCCCCACATCCCCCCTCCCCCTTCCCTCCCCACCCAGGGCCCCAGGCCGTGTCTGCCCCCTGCTGGGTGACTTGGGCTCCCCAGGCAGCAACACCAAGGTGTTCACTCTCCCGGCCTGAGCAGCCCAGACTCTGAAATTACCCCTTGTCTGTTAATTGCTTGTTGCTATCTCTCCCTCTCTGTAGGAATATCACTGCCAGCAATTAGCACAAAGATCCTTTCCCACTCTAGTTAAGATCCCAAGCTGCAGTTAAATGCTCCCAGATCCCATTTAAATTATTTCAAATGCAATTCATTCTGGCTCATTAAATAATTCCAGGGCTGGCTTTTGTTGCTTTTACCACCTTAGAAATCTCTTTTTCCAGAAAAGAAAAAAAAAAAAAATGAGGGAAGTTTGATAGCAGGAGAAGGGTCTGGTCTGGGAGAGGGAAGGAGAAGGTTTTCTGTCCCGGCCTCTCCAGACCCTTGTTCTGCGTTTCACTCCCTCCCTCTGGCTGCCTCGCTCCTTTGCTCCTTTTTCTCTCGGAAATGACTTCACCTGACAGCTATGGATTTAGAGCTTTTTTGCCAATTACTTATGCCCAGTGAGAAAATAGATTTTTTAATGTCTGTCCTTGTTCCGCCCAGGCTGGCTACCTCACCGTGAAGTGAGCCCACAGCCCTCTCTCCCCAGCAGGCTGTGCTCAGAGCCCAAGCTGCCCAGGCTGGGAGGACAGGGTGAGGACTGCTGGAAGGGGACGGGGGGTGGGGCGGGACAGAGGCTCGGGTCCGGGAGCAGCACCCAGGCTACTGCGCTACTGAGGGTGTACCAGCCCATGGGATCCACATCCTCGCACTGCCCAGTGCAACCCTCATTCATTCATTCTTCACTCATTACGCAGATTTACTGAGCACTTACTATCTGCCAGGTACCAGGAGAGCATTTTATATGTATTAATTTGTTAAATCCTTGGAAAAACCCTGTAAGATAGATGCTATCCTGAAGGTGGTTTTACGGGGAGTGAAATTAAGCCTCCAGAGAAGCTTAATAAATCACCCCAAATCACACAACTATAAATGCCTAACTTGGGGCTTGAACTCAGACACTGCTCTTCCTAGACACACATAACCACTCCAGTGCCCCAGCCTTGTCCTTGGTGAGCTCCTGCCCTGGCACAGCTGCAGAGGCCTCGGCAAGCCGAGGTCCCTGCCATGTCACAGCTCATGTTCTACTTCAAGAGACAAATACTTAAACTAGTTTTCTATAACGCAGCACGTGGTCTGGTGAGGACTATGATCAAAGTCTGTGCAAAGTGCTGTGGAACTCAGGAACCAGAGCCATCCATTCTGCCCGGCGAGCGAGGAGGCAGGACGGGAGGGGCCACAAGAGGAGGCAGCCTGTCATCCAGGCTTGGCAGGCTAAGGAGGAACTCATCAGATGAAGGAGAGAGGGGAAGGGCATTCCTGGGAGAGGGAATAGCATGTGCCAATGCTCAGGGGCTTGAAAGGGCCTGACATAATTAAGTAGCATAGTCCCAGGCAAGACACGAGTGAGTGTGGCAGGTGATTTGTTGCATAAATATTGTTCTAAAGCAGTGGTTCTCAACTGGGGGGCAGGGGGGGAGGGGGGAGGGGTGGCGATTTGCTCCATCACCCCCCCCCCCAGTGGACTTTGACTGGAGACATTTGGACCAATGTCTGGAGACATTTTTGGTTGTCACAACTGGATTAGGAGGTGGAACTGGCATCTAGTGGATAAAAGCCAGGGATGCTGTTAAACATTGTACGATATGCAGGAAACCCCCATAGCAAGGAATTACTCAGCCCCCAAATCTCAACAGAGCCAAGGTGGAGAAATCCTGGTCCAGAGGAGCGATGGTGCCATGGCACGCAGAGCAAAGCGAAATCAATTCTAGTTGAAGAATTAGAAAAGAGTTCATGGAGAAGGGGCATTTGAGCAGCTCTCAAAAATCGGTAGGGTGGACATGTGGGGATGGAGGGAAAGACATCTCCAGCAAAGGAGAGAGCATGAGCGGGACCTAGAAGGTGGAAAGTGAAGGGTGTATTCAAGGAACTGTCCAGTTGGCCATGCACCTGGTGAGGAGCAGGCAAGAGAAAGGGGCTGGAGAATTAGTTTAGGGTTAGATCTTCATGAGCCCTAAGGCACTGAGAGTGATTCAGTAATGCACTAGGGAGCCATGGAAGGGCTTTGAGCACCAAGAGACAGGATCGGAGATACACTTTAATTTCTCAGGCTCTAATTAATTAATCAGGCAATGCGGGTAGAGGCTGGAGGAAGGGAGACCAGTGAGGGGGCTGTTTCCCTGTTCCTGGCAGGAGCTTCTGCCAACCTGACCTCAGAGAGCGGCAGCCACAGTGAGAAGGAGAAAACAGGCCCCTGAGACTCCTCAAGGGAGAGGAGGATTGGGAATTGCAAGGACCTGGACCCTGACTGCAGTTATGAGAGGATGGAGAAGGAGGAGAAGAGGAGGGTTGAGGGAGGAATCCCCATCTCTGGGGAGCAGTGAGCAATGCAGGCCACAAAGTGAAGGGAGCTGAGGGAGCCTGGAGGGATGCTTCCCACTGACCATGACCCGGTGCTGCTGGGAGAAAGCTGGCAAGTGGGCAACACCCACATCTGCAGTCACAGACGTGGTACAAAGGGTGGAGCCAGGAAGATGGAGCAGGAAGGCCGGCTTGGAAGGGCCTGAACAGCATCGCCTTGGCAGAGGAAAGCAAAGACTGAGCATCTGGCTCTACTTGTTGATGATGTTGATGGTGACGGTAATAATAATAGCAGTTACCTGACATAACCACACTACTAAACTATATAAAATAGATAACTAATAAGAACCTACTGTATAGCACAGGGAACTCTACTCAATACTCTGTAATGACCTATATGGGAAAAGAATCTAAAAAAGAATGGATATATGTATATGTATAACTGATTCACTTCACTGTACAGCAGAAACAAACACAATGTTGTAAATCAACTATACTCCAATAAAAATTAATTTTAAAAAATAGCAATTACCATTTATTGGGAGTTTACCCTGTGCCAGGCCTGGTGCTAAACATATAACACAAGACTGAGCCATAGCTGAGCCTCATTTTACCCACCAGACACTTTTCTGGGAGGTACAAAACCCAAGCTCCTGTCAATTAATTTAAAATTTAAATGTAATTTGATATTTTAATTTGTTAAGACAGGCATGCATTACTTTGGCAATTAAAAATACAAGGAGTTTTTTAAAAATGGAAACCAAGATTTATGCACAAATATATTCATTTGTGAATGAATAGCAATGTGCTTGCCATCAGTGGAACACCAGCTACACATCAGGCATTGCACTGGGTGTTTTACATGAAAACAAACAAGTATTTTCTTTGAAAAAAAGAGGAGACTTTGCTTTTAACGGACTGGCATATAGTAGCAGTTCAATAAAAATGTGTTGAATGAATTATTAAATTTATCCCAAGTAGAACAGAAGGGCGCCTGACTGGGACTGGGCCTTGGGAATAAACAAGAAACCTCAGATATGAACCTGCGAGCTGAATCATACTGGGCTTGTCTCTGAAATGAGTAGACTCGGGTGACGGGAAGTGGAGCTACGGCTGCTTCAATCCCTCCTGCTCCAGATCATGACCAGGAGCTAGGGGAGCTGAGTCTGTGACAGAGGAACAATGTCCCAGCAGGGAGTCAGGCAGAGGGACACTGGGGAGAGGACCCAGGAAAGGCAGACAGGTGAAAGCTTCTGTGAGGCATGGGGGCCTTTATGAAGGAGTGCTGTAGGACTCATTGATGGCCCCTAAGATCTCAGAGGCCTACAATAGCAAGCATGTCTTTGTCACTCATGAGTCAGGGGGTGGCCTAGGGGTAGCTCTGCTCCACCTGTCTCTCACCTGCCTCCCAGGAGCAGTGAGATGGCCGGCCGGGTTTTTCTCAGGGCAACGGCAGATGCTCATGAGGACAAGATGAGCCACACAAGGCATTCCTAGCTCCATCTTACACCAGGTCTGCTAATATCCAACCAGCCAAAGCAAGTCATGTGGCTGAGCCGAAAGTCAAGGGGCAGGGAAATATACTTGCCCTTTTGTGGGGGGAATTACCAAGCTTCATAGCAAGGGACCTAGATATATGCAGGGGTAGAGGACTGAGGGCAATAATCAGCCATGCAGCCTCAGCCCAAAGCGATTTGCAATTTCCTTGTCTCATATACCAACTGTGCTCAAAAAGGGCCATGTTGTAAGCTAAGAGGTGCCCCTTGTGATGGATGAATGCTCTCTCCCCTGAAATACGGAACAGGAGTCACGGGAGAGAAGTAGGGTGTACGGAGAACACTGGCCTATGGGCTGGAAGCCTTGGGTCTTTTCATTGCTCTTAGCGTTCAATCTACTGAGCTTCAGCTCCATTTGACACTGAGCTGACCCTAACTTTAAACTCTGACACTGTAGGTGACCTTTTCCTTCATGAAACTGCTTTCCCTCTTTCCAGAGCATCATTCTCTTACTCTTTTCATTCTGCCCCCCAACCCCTAACCCAAGCAGGCCCTTCTCAGTTTCTTTTGGAGGTTTTTCTTCCACCACCTGCCCCTGAAATACTGGTGCCCTTCAGGATGCTGCCTTAGACTTCACTTCTCACTCCACACCACAGATGAGCTTCAGAATACCTACAAACTCCAAGAAAGTTATTTAAACTCTTTGAACTTTTCTCTGCTTGTAGATTTCTGAATTGAGAGTTTCCAGGTTTCATAAGATCCACAGAGGGGTTCAGGATTGCCAGTAGGCTCCAACCACTGCTCTGTACTCTTCCTGCTTGATTCTCATCCTCCTTCAGGCTTTGACCATCACATATGCCCTGATGGCTCCTACTCTTTATTCCACCCAAACCTCTCACCTCTCTCCACACAACTACCCACTCAGTCCCACAGGCACCTCAAAACAAATCCATGGCAGATAAGGCAGAGCCAGTTGTCTCCTCTCCTCACGGATTCCCAAACCCGATGACCTCATCATATTGCCCTGTCCTCTGCACAGACTTCACAAAGTTGGGTCTGCTTTCTGTCTTGCTTTCCAGTTATTTCTTGAATCCATATCTTCCCCTCCACCCCAGCTATCCTGCCTCATTGAGGGCCCCAACATCTCTTATCTGAATAGTCTTCCAGCTGCTTTCCTTCACTCCAGTCTCCCCAGTCCATTCTCCTCCGTGACATCAGTGGTTCCTTCTAAAATCCAAATAGGATGTACAAATCTCCTGCCTACATTGTACCCAGGGTCCCCACTGCTTGCAGGAAAAGGTCCAAAGTTCTTGGCGGGCCACAGAAGCTCATCATGAGCTGATTCCCACCTACCAACCCCATCACTCCCAACAAACCCCGTGGCCCATGATTTGCAGTTCCCAGAGCACATCCTGCTCCCTCTCACGTTGAGATGTTTATGTGGCCACCCCCTTACCCCCGAACTCTCAGCCTTCCTGTAAGAGTGATCTTCAACACTACCTCCTCCAAGGAAGCATTCCTGGACCCCAGGCTGGATAGGTATCCCTCTCTGAGCTCTAACAGAGCCAAGGAACTCTTCTGTCAAAGCTCCAATGAGGTTGTACTGCCCACTAACTTATAAATATCACATGAGCAGGAATATTGTTTTTGCCTCCCAAAGGCTTTATAGTACATGATATGACAGCAGGTATTCTATAAATGTTTGCTGAATGAATGAATAATTAAATAATAGATGAACAGATGAAATGTTGGTGGTACCACTTACTGGTCCTGTGATGTTGGGTAAATCTTGTATCTCCTAGGGGTCTTATCTTTCTCATCTGTAAAACAGAAATAATAGTCTAACTATTAACACTGAACAATGAATGGTGGCCCATTCACACAACTGAGAATTACATAATCAAAAAGTGTTTATCAAGACCATGTAATAACATGGAAAATGCATATGATGTTAAAGTGAAAAAAGCAGGATGGAAAAATAATTGAGACAGTGCAATTACAACTATACCAAAAGAACAATCACACACACATGCACATTCACACAGCAAAAGACTGGAGAGACATGTACTGACATTCATACTTAGGTAATGTGCCTGTGCATGATTTCTCCTGCACTTTATATCCCATATTTTCCACATTTTCTTTAGAGAATGTACATTACTTTTATGATGAAAAATTAAACTTTATTATCAAAAAATAAGAAAAGAAGTGTCGGGCTTCCCTGGTGGCGCAGTGGTTGAGAATCTGCCTGCCAATGCAGGGGACACGGGTTCGAGCCCTGGTCTGGGAAGATCCCACATGCCGCGGAGCAACTGGGCCCGTGAGCCACAATTGCTGAGCCTGCGCGTCTGGAGCCTGTGCTCCACAACAAGAGAGGCCGCGATAGTGAGAGGCACGTGCACCGCGATGAAGAGTGGCCCCCACTTGCCACAACTAGAGAAAGCCCTCGCACAGGAACGAAGACCCAACACAGCCAAAAATAAATAAATAAATTAATTTAAAAAAAAAAAAAAAAAAAAAAAGGAATTAAGAAAAGAAGTGTCTAAGAAAAGAAGCCTGCGTCCTCCTCAATTGGCAATGTGTTGAATGCCTCCCAGTACTCTCAGAGAGGGAGCTTGTCGTGTCCTTCTCGGGTCTTCTTATTCCGTTAGAGAAGCATGTCTGCACCCACACTCTGTCCCTCCCACTGCACTTGCAGGCGGTGCTGGGCACCCAGGCCCAAGCGGTGAGGACACCTATGAAGACATTGCCTAGAATGAACTCTGCCCCTGGTCTTGTGACCATGGGAGGAAATGCAATGTGGGCTTAGTCACGTCCTCTGACCAGTAAGTTCAGTGCAGAAGAGACGAACATCATTCTGAAACCTTGCAGTGTGAGAACACGCTCCTGGAACCAGCTCTTTGGGACTGCCCATTTTCAAAGTCCCAATTTTTGCCCTTCTATCCCTGGAAGGACATCCCACTCCATCTCATTTAGAGCCAACAAACTGCTAAGTCAGACATATTGCTCTGACTCACATTGGAGGGGCTTCTAGGAAACCCACCTTCTCATCCATCACGGGTGGGAGCGGAAAATGGTACAATCTTTCTGTTGAGCTGTTTGGCAAGATGTATTTGACCCTGATTTCCCCACTAAGCATTTATTCAGGAATACGGCAATAGGTATAACTCAAAGAATGTTCATCAAATACTATTTATAATGTAAAAAATTGGAAACAATGTACATTTCAAAATAGAAATTAATTAAATATATTATGACACATTCATTAAATGAGTTACCATGCAACCATAAAATAACAAGGTAGGGGAACAGTGAATGACATGGAAAATGTGGAATACTGTTAAGTTAAAAAGCAGCTTACAAGACATTCTATACATAATGATCCTGTTTTGCAGTATATATGAATGTATCTATAAGCATAGAAAAGAGACTGATAGGATAAACAAAAAACTGTTGGTGGTTATTTCTGAGTAGTAAGCTTTCAAATGGCTTGTCTTCTTTCGGCTCATTTCTATTTTCTACAATTTCTGCAATTAGTTTGGATTGCTTTTGTAAGATGAAAGGAATATTTAAAAGAGTTATACTTTTGACAATCTTTCAATTCTCTTCAGCCATCTTCTTTTCTAAGTCTCATGCTATGGATTGGCCATCTTTTCCTTAGTTCTACTCAGGTCCACCTTCTTAAGGTTTAGGGAATATGTCTGATTATGCCCAGCTTCATCCACCCTGAGTTACCATAGGAGCCTGCCAAAGACTCTAGTCATTTCTTCTTTACCAACCAATTTCTCCTTATCAGTTCAAGAACTAGAATAGCAGGACCCCATGTGTTTCTTCCTGTCCACAACAGATGAATTTGACAGTAAGGCAAGTCAAAAAAGCGTTAGATATCAGCTTGTAGCTGAATGGAATTTCTAGTTGGACTTCCCCATCCCGGGCTGCCTCAGTTCTTGGGCAGGTTGTTCACTGCACAAGGCACGCATCCAAGGTGGCAAGTGGGGGCAAGACTCAGTCCTTGTTTTGCTAAATGGGGCTTGTGCCTGGTGCACAGCTGGATCCTTAACGCAGAAGGTTTCCTTTGAAAATTTCCAAGGCAACCATCCTCTCGTGAGCCTGGGTGGGTGTCTGCAGGACTGAGGCCTCTGCATGATTTTCTAATTTGCACAGAAATACCCATGGACTAGCAGTAACACTGTCACCAGTCCTGAAGATAGTCTGCATCGAGAAGCCAGTATCAGCTTCCTCCATCAGCGCAGGCAGCTTCCATAAAGATCTTAGCTCTTGACATTCACAGAAAGATAGAGAAGATGAAAAGGCAGAGGGCTATGTACCAGATGAAGGAACAAGATAAAACCCCAGAAAAACCACTAAATGAAGTGGAGACAGGCAACCTTCCAGAAAAAGAATTCAGAATATTGATAGTGAAGATGATCCAGGACCTCAGAAAAAGAATGGAGGCAAAGATTGAGAAGACACAAGAAATATTTAACAAAGACCTAGAAGAATTAAAGAACAAACAAACAGAGATGAACAATACAGTAACTGAAATGAAAAATACACTAGAAGGAATCAATAGCAGAATAACTGAGGCAGAAGAACGGATAAGTGACCCAGAAAACAGAATGGTGGAATTCACTGCTGCAGAACAGAATAAAGAAAAAAGAATGAAAAGAAATGAAGACAGCCTAAGAGACCTCTGGGACAACATTAAATGCAACAACATTCGCATTATAGGGGTTGCAGAAGGAGAAGAGAGAGAGAAAGGGCCTGAGAAAATATTTGAAGAGATTATAGTCGAAAACTTCCCTAACATGGGAAAGGCAATAGCCACCCAAGTCCAGGAAGTGCAGAGAGTCCCATACAGGATAAACCCAAGGAGAAACACACCGAGACACATAGTAATCAAAGTGGCAAAAATTAAAGACAAAGAAAAATTACTGAAAGCAGCAAGGGAAAAACGACAAATAACATACAAGGGAACTCCCATAAGGTTAACAGCTGATTTCTCAGCAGAAACTCTGCAAGCCAGAAGGGAGTGGCATGATATATTTAAAGTGATGAAAGGGAAGAACCTACAACCAAGATTACTCTACCCGGCAAGGATCTCATTTAGATTTGATGGAGAAATCAAAAGCTTTACAGACAAGCAAAAGCTAAGAGAATTCAGCACCACCAAACCAGCTCTACAACAAATGCTAAAGGAACTTCTCTAAGTGGGAAACACAAGAGAAGAAAAGGACCTACAAAAACAAACCCAAAACAATTAAGAAAATGGTCATAGGAACATACATATCGATAATTACCTTAAACGTGAATGGATTAAATGCCCCAACCAAAAGACATAGACTGGCTGAATGGATACAAAAACAAGACCCATATATATGCTGTCTACAAGAGACCCACTTTAGACCTAGGGACACATACAGACTGAAAGTGAGGGGATGGAAAAAGATATTCCATGCAAATGGAAATCAAAAGAAAGCTGGAGTAGCTATACTCATATCAGATAAAATAGACTTTAAAATAAAGAATGTTACAAGAGACAAGGAAGGACACTACATAATGATCAAGGGATCAATCCAAGAAGAAGATATAACAATTATAAATATATATGCACCCAACATAGGAGCACCTCAATACATAAGGCAACTGCTAACAGCTATAAAAGAGGAAATTGACAGTAACACAATCATAGTGGGGGACTTTAACACCTCACTTACACCAATGGACAGATCATCCAAAATGAAAATAAATAAGGAAACAGAAGCTTTAAATGACACAATAGACCAGATAGATTTAATTGATATATATAGGACATTCCATCCAAAAACAGCAGATTACACGTTCTTCTCAAGTGCGCACGGAACATTCTCCAGGATAGATCACATCTTGGGTCACAAATCAAGCCTCAGTAAATTTAAGAAAATTGAAATCATATCAAGCATCTTTTCTGACCACAATGCTATGAGATTAGAAATGAATTACAGGGAAAAAAACGTAAAAAAGACAAACACATGGAGGCGAAACAATACGTTACTAAATAACCAAGAGATCACTGAAGAAATCAAAGAGGAAATAAAAAAATACCTAGAGACAAATGACAATGAAAACACGACGATCCAAAACCTATGGGATGCAGCAAAGGCAGTTCTAAGAGGGAAGTTTATAGCAATACAAGCCTACCTCAAGAAACAAGAAAAATCTCAAATAAACAATCTAACCTTACACCTAAAGGAACTAGAGAAAGAAGAACAAACAAAACCCAAAGTTAGCAGAAGGAAAGAAATCATAAAGATCAGAGCAGAAATAAATGAAATAGAGACAAAAAAACAATAGCAAAGATCAATAAAACTAAAAGCTGGTTCTTTGAGAAGATAAACAAAATTGATAAATCATTAGCCAGACTCATCAAGAAAAAGAGGGTGAGGACTCAAATCAATAAAATTAGAAATGAAAAAGGAGAAGTGACAACAGACACCGCAGAAATACAAAGCATCCTAAGAGAATACTACAAGCAATTCTATGCCAATAAAGTGGACAACCTGGAAGAAATGGACAAATTCTTAGAAAGGTAAAACTTTCCAAGACTGAACCAGGAAGAAATAGAAAATATGAACAGACCAATCACAAGTAATGAAATTGAAACTGTGCTTAAAAATCTTCCAGCAAACAAAAGTCCAGGACCAGATGGCTTCATAGGTGAATTCTATCAAACATTTAGAGAACAGCTAACACCCAAACTCTTCCAAAAAATTGCAGAGGAAGGAACACTCCCAAACTCATTCTATGAGGCCACCATCACCCTGATACCAACACCAGACAAAGATACTACAAAAAAAGAAAATTACAGACCAATATCACTGATGAATATAGATGCAAAAATCCTCAACAAAATACTAGCAAACGGAATCCAACAACACATTAAAGGGATCATACACCATGATCAAGTGGGATTTATCCCAGGGATGCAAGGATTCTTCAATATATGCAAATCAATCAATGTGATACATCATATTAACAAATTGAAGAATAAAAACCATATGATCATTTCAGTAGATGCAGAAAAAGCTTTTGACAAAATTCAACACCCATTTATGACAAAAACTCTCCAGAAAGTAGGCATAGAGGGAACCTACCTCAACATAATAAAGGCCATATATGACAAACCAACAGCAAACATCATTCTCAGTGGTGAAAAACTGAAAGCATTTCCTCTAAGATCAGGAACAAGACAAGGATGTCCACTCTCATCACTATTATTCAAAATAGTTTTGGAAGCCCTAGCCATGGCAATCAGAGAAGAAACAGAAATAAAAGGAATACAAATTGGAAAAGAAGAAGGAAAACTGTCACTGTTTGCAGATGACATGATACTATACATAGAAAATCCTAAAGATTCCACCAGAAAACTACTAGAGGTAATCAATGAATTTGGTAAATTTGCAGGATACAAAATTAATGCAGAGAAATCTCTTGCATTCCTATATACTAATGATGAAAAATCTGAAAGAGAAATTAAGGAAACACTCCCATTTACCACTGCAACAAAAAGAATAAAATACCTAGGAATAAACCTACCTAGGGAGACAAAAGACCTGCATGCAGAAAACTATAAGACACTGATGCAAGAAATCAAAGATGATACAAACAGATGGAGAGAAATACCATGATCTTGGATTGGAAGAATCAATATTGTGAAAATGACTATACTACCCAAAGCAATCTACAGATTCAATGCAATCCCTTTCAAATTACCCATGGCATTTTTTACAGAACTAGAACAAAAAATCTTAAAATTTGTATAGAGACACAGAAGACCCCGAATAGCCAAAGCAGTCTTGAGGGAAAAAAACGGAGCTGCAGGAATCAGACTCCCTGACTTCAGACTATACTATAAAGCTACAGTAATCAAGACAATATGGTACTGGCACAGAAACAGAAATATAGATCAATGGAACAGGATAGAAAGCCCAGAGATAAACCCACGTACCTATGGTCAACTAATCTATGACAAAGGAGGCAAGGATATACAATGGAGAAAAGACAGTCTCTTCAATAAGTGGTGCTGGGAAAACTGGACAGCTACATGTAAAAGAATGAAATTAGAACACTCCCTAACACCATACACAAAAATAAACTCAAAATGGATTAGAGACCTAAATGTAAGACCGGACACTATAAAACTCTTAGAGGGAAACATAGGAAGAACACTCTTTGACATAAATCACAGCAAGATCTTTTTTGATCCACCTCCTAGAGTAATGGAAATAAAAACAAAAATAAACAAATGGGACCTAATGAAACTTAAAAGCTTTTGCACAGCAAAGGAAACCATAAACAAGATGAAAAGACAGCCCTCAGAATGGAAGAAAATATTTGCAAACAAATCAATGGACAAAGGAATAATCTCCAAAATATACAAACAGCTCATGCAGCTCAATATTAAAAACAAACAACTCAATCCAAAAATGGGCAGAAGACCTAAATAGACATTTCTCCAAAGAAGACATACAGACGGCCAAGAAGCACATGAAAAGCTGCTCAACATCACTAATTATTAGAGAAATGCAAATCAAAACTACAATGAGGTATCACCTCACTCCTGTTAGAATGGGCATCATCAGAAAATCTACAAACAACAAATGCTGGAGAGGGTGTGGAGAAAAGGGAACCCTCTTGCACTGTTGGTGGGAATGTAAATTGATACAGCCACTACGGAGAACAGTATGGAGGTTCCTTAAAAAACTAAAAATAGAATTACCATATGACCCAGGAATCCCACTACTGGGCATATACCCAGAGAAAACCATAATTCACAAAGACACATGCACCCGAATGTTCATTGCAGCACTATTTACAATAGACAGGTCATGGAAGCAACCTAAATGCCCATCAACAGACAAATGGATAAAGAAGATGTCGTACATATATACAATGGAATATTACTCAGCCATAAAAAGGAACAAAATAGGGTCATTTGTAGAGACGTGGATGAATCTAGAAACTGTCATACAGAGTGAAGTAAGTCAGAAAGAGAAAAACAAATATCGTATATTAACGCATATATGTGGACCCTAGAAAAATGGTACAGATGAACCGGTTTGCAGGGCAGAAATTGAGACACAGATGTAGAGAACAAATGTATGGACACCAAGGGGGGAAAGTGGAGGGGGTGGTGGTGGTGGTGGTGGGATGAATTGGGAGATTGGGATTGACATGTATACACTAATATGTATAAAATGGATAACTAATAAGAACCTGCTGTATAAAAAACAAATAAAATAAAATTCAAAAAAAAAAGGAATGAAGTACTGATACACGCTATTAAAAAAAAATAACATCTTAGCTCTCTTCTTTTTTCCTATAATCCTCTCAAATGCTCTCCAACTTGTTTCTACCCCAAAACCCTCTATCCTATCCTGCAACAAGCAACAGCCTTGCACTTCAGCGTATGGAGTGGCAGTGGATAGTGTTCAGGTTCTCAACCCGTCTGTCCATCAGAATCCCTCAGGGAAATTGTGAAAGTCCAGACACCTCAGAGCAATTAAATCAGAACCCCTTGAGTATGACCCAGCCAGGTCAAACACTTGAGAAGCACTGGTTTACTGGAAACAACTGGAAGGGGGGTTTTGTTTGTTTGTTTTAAGTCTGGGTTTAAGGTTCAGTCCCTCCGTTTATTGCCAGACAATCTTAACAAGTGACTTTCCTTTTTTCCAGCCCAGTTCTTAACTGTGAAACCACCAGTTCAACGTTTTCTAGACAAAATTACACTGTGAACTGGAAAATCCTATAAATGTTCTACCGCTGACCCCAGAATGAGAGAGTAAAAGCAACACAGCCAATGTTACCAACAAAGAGTGGAGGGAGAGGAACAAGCATGAAGTGCTAAAAATTTGGCTCACGGGGCCATAAAACAGCGGGTGAGAATTATAGGTCTAGATGCTCCCTGAGATTCCTCTCATCTCTTAAAATGGATGTTCTATACATGTGTGCAAAACTGGCAGAAAGAGAAACCTCTGTGCTTCCACATGGTTCAGAGGTGATTGTTCATTGCCTAAATATGACACCATTTCTTTTTTCCAGATTCAGGTCATTGGGCTCAGAAAATTTGCTGTTATTGCCACTCCCTCCTCATACCATCTTGAGTCCTTGCTTTCCATGTACTAAGGCAAAACCTTTTAGTGATTACCAGCCATTTCCAACCAGCTGGCTCCACTGAGAGAAATAAAGTCACTCAGCCAGAGAAGTAAAAACCCTTCAAGGATTTTATCAAATCTCTTACCTTTCCCACTTTTCAGCCCCTTCTGCAAAGACAAGCCACATGCCATTTTCTTCCACACTGAAAAGCTATTCCACCAGGTCTGTTGCAGTAGAAAGAATTCTGGGTGAAGCCCAAGAAGACCTGAGGTCAAGACAGAGCTCCACCGCTTCCTAACTGCTTAAAGAAGCATACCCTACCCAAGCCTCAATTTCCTCATCTGTAAAATGGGGAGAATAATATCTGTCCTTTCCTCACAAGATTTTGTGAGGATCAGTTGATAAAGTGCACCTGAGAGCAATTATTAAGCTCTTATTATTTTAGCCAATGTTCTTGTGAGGTCTGCCCAGCTTATATCCTCCCACCCTCAGACACTGTGGTTCACTTGGGCCACTGCACCCCCCTGGCCGTGCTCACTGGCTGAGGGATGGCCATATGACCTAAGCTGGTCAGTGAGCCTTTTGCTGGTTCTATTGAGAAAAAGAAGTTCTCTTTCTGCTGGGAGCCATCTTGTCCCCACAGGGAAGAGGCAGTCCAAAGAATGAAAGCAACACAGAAAGAAGCAGAACAAACGATGTTTAAAGACAAATTTCCAATGAAGCCATTTGAGCACCTGCATGAATTCATTCTTTCATTCTTTAATTCAACTGGTTATCACATTCCTCCTATATTCCATGTCCATTTCTGGATGCTTGGCATTAGGTGATGAACAAAAGGAAGACCCTACGCTCCTGGAGCTTGCATTCCAGTGGGAACCCCAGGCAATAAATACCAAGTAGACACGGAATACCATGCCAGCTCATGATAAGTGCTATGAAGAAAAATTAAAGCAGGGTAAGAGATGAAGACTGAAGGGTAGGTGTTATTTAAGTACAGTGACAGAATCCAGCTCTACCTCGGGACTTTCAAGTTTCATGAGCCAATAAAGGCTCATTGTGCTAAGCCACCTTGAATTGGTTTGCTATCAGTTGCCACCAAGAGTCTTGATGAGTACTATTTTACAAATGCAGGGATTGGTAATGATACTGATGATGATTATTATAATAGCAGCACAAAAGCCTCTTGCAAAGGAACTGGATCACAACTCTGGGAATTCATGTCTAAGATATTTATGCCAATGGAACAGCCCAAGGACCAGAATATCAATAGATTTCCAAAAGTATTCTCTGTGGAGTTAAATGCATAAAAGGATTATTCCTCTGGATTCATCCAAGGCAACAGTTCACTTGAAAGTCAGAAATTTAACCTTAAAAATGTGTTTAGAAAGTTGAAGACATTGATCATCAAGTCAAACAAATCATCAAATTGGTCATCTGTGGCCACTTGGTAATAGCAACATTGCCAGACAAACACCTATCACTTATATGGATTTAAGGGAGACTCCAAGAGCATTAGGTATAATGAAATGCAACTAAACAGCCAGTACCCACAGTTGGTTGATTTCCTACTGTTCTTACAAAGTAGTTAGAAGCTGATAGTCGCACACTTTGACCTTGCCCAAGGTCATCTGCAACCAGACATCAAGGGTGAGAGTGCAAATGCACAATAATATCATCACTCCCACAGTTTTCTGAACTTGGGTCCTTCAATTTTAAATTCCTAACACCAAGAAAATGTTGAAATGTTTTATAACTCACCCACACCACACACGCACGCACACACACACACACACACAGCACACAGACAAACACACAAATTCTGGTATGAGGACTATTATTTAAGGGATGCCTCAACCACGGAGTCTTCCCACTTTGAACTTTTAGAAGGCCATTGGAACATTCTTTATCATTTTGACGCATAGGATGTAAGACCAAATAAAGAAAAATGTGAAATTGGAACTTCTATCATTGTCCTCCTGGGCTGCCACACCCACACTGTGAATAATATTCGCCTTACTCAGACTAAGACGTGTGCAAGCCAAGATGAGCCTACTCAAAAAAACAAAGCAAGTGCTTCAAGCTTTCCTGTAGCTGCTGGAATTTTCTCATGTTTCTCTTCCACAAAATGTAATGATTGCTGAGATACTGTATTACCTGCTGGGAAAAGGTGTTTCAGTATTACTGAACTAGACAGCATGAGGACCCTTTCCAGAATGTCAAACAGGTATTCTGCTGCTGGGCTAGTTTAAAGTGATGCACACAAGGGCTGAAATAAACTTTGCAAAGGCAGTATTCTTTCAGGAGTGCTATGATTATGGTTTTGGGCCCTTTTTGCACCAGAATCTTGACTCCAAGAAACACTTATGATCTACCAGATTAGATAGATAGATAGATAGATAGATAGATAGATAGATAGATGATAGATCTCTACATGTCCCTAATAATGTTGGAACACGGGATGTTATATGAGGAAAGCGTTCTATAATTAAGCAAGTTTGAAAAACACTAGGCTTTTTTTTTTTTTTAAGATTTCTTTATTGACTGATTGATTGCTATGTTGGGTCTTCGTTTTTGTGCTATGGCTTTCTCCAGTTGTGGCAAGTGGGGGCCACTCTTCATCGCGGTGCGCGGGCCTCTCACTATTGTGGCCTCTCTTGTTGCGGAGCACAGGCTCCAGACGCGCAGGCTCAGTAGTTGTGGCTCACGGGCCTAGTTGCTCCGCGGCATGTGGGAATCTTCCCAGACCAGGGCTCGAACCCGTGTTTCCTGCATTAGCAGGCAGATTCTCAACCACTGCGCCACCAGGGAAGCCCTAGGCTTTTTTTAAAAGAGACTTTTAGGTGATAATACACATTGGTTAAGGAGAGCCTTTTAAATGATAATGCACATTGTGAATGAGGCATGCCAGGAGTCCCAAATTTATTTTATCAAAATTTTTAGGTGGGAATACCTATATATACCCCATGCAGCACAATTTGTGACAAATTGAGCTATAACAATATTCACTAGAATTCTTTATGCCAGACTTGGGGATTCAACACAAAGGAATAAATGAGAATATTTGAACTCACGCACTATCTAAAGGGATTAAAAGAGATTATACTCCGGGTTTAACTTAAGTGTAATTGAATCCAACAAAGTACAGATTAAAAAAAAAAAAAAAACTACTCTACTTATGAACTTCCAAGTTATAAACTTTCATAGATACAAACAAAAGCTACAAAACAAGATCACATTAATTCGGCCTCCTGCCAACAGATGGCGATAGATGTAGTGCAAGTTCCCTCCAGTCTGGACCATAGAATCCTTTGTTAATAAGTGGCAATCTTACCTCTTAGTTTTGAGGTAGTTTGCAAGCATGGTTAATCCCACTGTATCCAGCAAGTACAAGAGCAGCAAAAGTTTTAAAGTGACTGAAATAAAAGGTGTGTGATTGTGATGGAACTAAAAGAAGAAATCATAAAAGACTGAAAGTGCTGAGAAAAAAATAATGACTGCTGTGCTCGTGTGCCTTGATGCATTGCAAAAGGATGCACAGTTTGGAAGGACAAAGTGCTTAGCATGCAACCTGCTATGCTTACACCATCACTGATAATCAGCAAGAGGGGAGGGAAAAGAACAAGGCAAGAACTTGACAGTAGGAGGCTATCAGATGAACACTCCTGTGGGCTGCCCATGAGCCAGGTATTAATGCAGGACAAAGCTGGGACTCTGCTCAAGGACCTAATGGCAGAGTGAAAGTGCTGCTGTTGAAGTGTGTATTCATTCATTCACCACCTATTTTATTGAACGCCTAATATGAGCCAAACATACTTGCTGGCTACTGGGAACATGTTGGTGACTAAAACAAACGCAGTCCTTACCCTTGAAAAACTTACAGTCAGTGGGAGATGGGGATAGATACAGGTAATAAACTAAAAAACATTAAAGTGTAAATGTTGTAAGTGCTATGAAAGAAACAAAATAGGAGGCAGTGATGGAAAGCCAGGGAAGGGGAAGCGGGGTGGGAGGCGGTGTAGAGTTGATAACCAGGGGAGGATCATAGGTTCCAGGCCCTTCGAATCTGCACAGTGTCAGAGTAAGTAGGGAGGTGGAAAGTGCAATGATCACGGTGGCTGAGGTGCTCCAGGAGATGTGGGCGGAGGCAGGAAGGAGTTATCAGCTCCATAGACTCCCTTAGTGCCCCCAACTACTTGGAGAAAAGATTGCCCATGAAATACTTATCAGCATGAAGAAGAAGAGTCTGCTGGTTTTAATGTTTCCAAGGATTCGTACTCTGATTAAGTTATGTTCCCAGGGCCTCAGTCCCTCTGGACTCAAACAAATAGACTTAGGAAGAATGTAACCTGTTATTAAGTAGAGGAGGTACTGTGTGCTATCTAGCAAGGCTGTGGTGCTAATTTTTAATTTCTTACCACTAAAGAACCA
Source organism: Balaenoptera acutorostrata (assembly GCF_949987535.1). Taxonomy (NCBI): domain Eukaryota; kingdom Metazoa; phylum Chordata; class Mammalia; order Artiodactyla; family Balaenopteridae; genus Balaenoptera; species Balaenoptera acutorostrata. Next base: position 39,866,461 of record NC_080066.1, on the reverse strand, counting down.
AGGAAGTGTTTAATTGGATTTAGCTGAGAGAACTGTCTATTAACCTGATCTGGGTTTTTTCTTCCTGTGCACCTAGGAGTCTGCTGAGCCTCTGCTGTTCTTCCTACGCTGATCTGGACCCAGACTGGTGTGCACTTCCTGCGTCATGGTCTTCTGTTTGCAGACAATCCCTAGTTTTTATTTAACAGGTCAAAATTTAGTTCAGCATTTATCCATCGTCCATTTATGATGCTGTGTTTGCTAAGATTAGGCTTGCCTATGAGTAGCAGCAAATCCAAAATAACAAAGGCTTTAAAAGATGAAAGTTTGTTTCTCTCTCAAATAAAAAGTGAGAGATGAATAGTCCAGGGATAATGGCAGCTCTGCTCCACCAAATCCTCATGAAGCCATGCTCCTTCTCTCTTGTAGCTCCCCCAAGCACGGCCTCTGTTTACCTCATGAGCCAACATGGTTGCTCCAGCTCCAGCCGTCTATCCCTCAGAGAGCAGGAAAAAGAAAAGTCCTTTCAAGGAACCTTCCTAGTAGCTGCACTCACCTCGTCCACTTATATCCCACTGGCTAGGACTAGCCATACCTAGCTGCAAGGGAGTCGGTAAATTTATTCTCTATCAAAAATAGAAGAAGAAAGGGCTGCCTCATCCAACAAGCTCTGCAAGTTATGTTACCAGTTTTGTCTCCCAGTTTGCATGGCTCTGCTGTGCTGTTCTTCATCTGTATCCCTACCTCAGCTCCCTCTGGGTTCTGTTGTCTATGAGAGGTCATATCTCCTTCTTCTTTGGGAGGAAAAGACACATTGTGATTTTGCCAGAGCTGAAAATGGCCCATTGGGCAAAAGCTCAGACACTAGGATATATCCCATGAATTATTAGAAAAACATGTGTCTAGATTGCAGTAGCTTATAAATTTATCATTTACCATCTTAATGTCCACTGTCCTATGGATTGAAGTGGTAATATTATTAAAGGGTCTGGGCAAGGGAGCAAAGTAGGGAATTAATTTTTAAGGAAAAGCCACGTTATGCCTCACATGAATTTGGAAGCACTTTACCCACTTAGAATCCCCAAGCAATAATTATTGGTTCAGAGAAGTTCATTGACTATATTACTTCACTCAACACCTATTTCTTGAGCATCTGCTATGTGTCTGACACTACTTAGGTACTGGGCATACAGCAGTAAACAAGACAGACAGGGTCCCTGTCCTCATGGTTCTTGTATTCTAGCGGTGGAGAGGGAAGCAATAAACAAGCAAAGAAATCAATAATATATTCGCAGATAGTGGGTAAGAGGAAAGAATGACTAGGGTGAGGGGAGGACCGTTCTAATAAAAGGTGACATATATTATTGACCAATAATAATAGCTAATTCTTACATAAATTTACTATGGGATAGGCATTATCCTAAGATTTTACATTTACACCAACTCATTTAATCCCCACAACAATTCATCCACTCAGGCACACCGGATACTTACCTTGTTCAAGGTGGCAGAGCTGGGATTTGAACCCAGTCAGGCTAGCTCCAGAGTACTTGCTATTAATGTTACATGAGAAGATCCTTCTGAGAGAATGAGTAGGAGCCAGCCACGTGAAGACCTGGGGAAAGAACATTCCAGAAAATGGGATTAGCAAGGATAAAGGCCCTGCGGCTGGACCAAGCTGGGATGTTTGGAGAACCACAGGAAGGTCAGCACAGCTGAAGACTGGAGGTGGCCAGTTAGGCAGAGAATGTGAGAGAAACAGACTGAGGTCTGCTGACCCCGGGGCTGGGAAAACCAACCCAGGTAAGAAACTTGCAGTCACAGAAGCAGGTTAATGTGCCACCTTCTTCCCCACCACGCAGCCCCTCTCAGTGTGACACTGAGGAGCCACACTCAGCCACAAAACACCCGGGACCATCTGCAAACATTGATACAAAAGCCTTTATTGTTCCTGAAGTCGAGGCACCATTTTTGCTTTTATAATCTCTCTCTTTTATATGGTGGCTGATCACAGGTGCTTTTGGGGCTCCTTGGAGGAAGAGCCCACACCTCCTGTCCCTGTGTTTGTACTGCAGTGTCTCAGCGGGGGGTTTCTGCACCCTCCTGACCATGAGAAGGAGGAGCAGTGGAAGGCATGAGCTCCCAGCGGTCAAGTGGTCTGCCACACACACTGTGCTTGGCGGGGCCTCTTTCCTGGGAGGTGTCTGCAATGGACACGGAGCTCCCCACCTCAGGCGGATGAATCACAGCACCTAATAACCCCCTGGATCAATGGCTCACTGAGGTCTGGGGCTGCTGTCAAGAAGTATCCGTAGGGAGCCTGCCCAAAGAATTCAAGCCAGTAACACAGGCTCCCTGTCCACAGCGACACCTTACGTTGAGAAGTCACCCACATGCTTATTCCACGAGACACATAGCACCTTCTTCTCATTCTGCTACTTGAAAACTCCCATTCCTATAAAATAGAGCAAACACTCCCACTGTGTACATGGCTTCTTAATGATCCAATCTCTGCCTCGATAGCCAGCTTCATCTGCCAACACTCTCCATCATGCCCACTTTTCTCCCTCAGGTCAAGCACTTTACGATTCCCCAAACACACAGTGGGTTGGTTCAGGCTGTGCTCTCTGCCTGGAATGTCTCCCCGCCTTCTCTCTCTTTCAAGTTTTCACTTAGAGCCACATCCCCTGCAGAACCTTCTCTGACTTCCCCAGGCAGAGTTGGATGCTTTTTCCCGCCTAATCAAGTAGCTCCTTGCACGTCATGCTGTTAATGTTCATCTGCCATTTCCTTCATCACAGGCACTGCTTGAGGCAGGGTCCAGTTTCTATTTACTTTTGTCCTTCAGTAACATTTGAGACTTTTCTCCAGAAGGATCTGGCATGTGTCCTGTTCGGAATTATTCTTGGGTGGCATTATTTAGGTTTTACTTCCCTTGTGAATGGAATTTTTTCTCTATTATATTTTCTAGTTAATAATTGCTGACATAGTGGACTTTTTGTGTTTTTATTTTTATCCTTCTACGCACTTAAGGTAAAGAGTCAGCTGGTTCAAAGATAAACATCAAGTTCCAGCCCTCTTCCACCCTACTTCCTTAACCCATCCCCACAGGAAACAAATTTTAATTCTTTTAGATGATTATTTTGGTATTTACCTTGCTATTTCTAAATACTATGCTTATACTGCTATTTCTTGATTCATTATTTGCAGGAATGATCTGTTAACGTCCCACTGAAGATGAAGGGCTAGCTCTTTCCTCTTCCTTCCCCTGCCCGCCCCGCCCCCCCACCGATACACACATACTTTCCATCCGCATTAGTTTACTAGGGCTGTTGTAACAAAGTACCACGAACTGGATATCTTAAACAACAAGAATTTATCATCTCACAGTCCTGGAGGTTAGAAATCCAAAATCAAAGTGTCGGCAGGGTTGGTTCCTTCTGAGCGTTGTGAGGAAGAATCTCTTCCAAGCCTCTCTCCTTTTTCTGGTGGATTTTCAGCAATCTTTGGCCTTCTTTGGCTTGTGGCAGCTTAACTCCAGGCTTCATATGTTCTCACTGTGTCTCTGTCTCTATGTCCAGATTTCTCCCTTTGATAAAGACACCAGTCATATTGGAGCAGAGCCCACCCTAAGGTGACCTCACCTTAACTTGATCATCTACAAAGTCCTTATTTCCAAATTCACAAGTTCTGGGGGTTAGGACCTCAACCCATACCACCATCCTTTCAGAACTGTATAATTACATCATCACTCTGGTTAGATTAATGTGCACTATTTACATTGTAATGAATCTATCACTCAATTCTTCAGAGCTGAGCCATGTAGTTCCATTTCCTTTCCTGAATAATTTTTTATATCCCTGGAGTTAATAATTATTTGTTATTGTTTGATTAATTTTTTATGTTCTTTTCACTAATTCAACGCAAAACTCACTGCCAGTTGTCTAACTCTTTTTTCATCACATTCACTCATCTCAGCTGTTCTATTAATTTCATCTTGATGAATTCCTCCTTCCCAAGCCTTCTGACCTTATTTACTGTCTTTTGGATCAGTAGTCTTCCTTTTTGTTGGTTACTCCTCTGATTTATAGGTCATAGCTTCCTAAGAAAGTGTGTGGGAGGTAAATATTTGAGACTTTTTATTTCCAATAATGTCTGTATTCTACTTTCACACTCAATGGATAGCTTGGTTAGGTATAAAATGATAGGTAGGAAATCCTTTCACTTTAGAATTTTGATAGCACTACTCCATAGCTTCCAACACTGCTGTTGAGAAAGCTGAATTACTCTACTTCCTGATTATTTGACTGAACCTGTTTATTTCTCTCTGAAAGCTTATTAGAGCTTCTTTTGTCTACAGTTATGGTACGCAGAATTCTAAGATGACCCCCAATGAGTTACACCCCTGTATATTCTGAGTGTGGACAGAATCTGTAATTTGCTTCTAGCCAAAAGAATATGGCAAAGGTGAAGGAAGAGTCACTCCCTTGATTAGGTTACAGTCTATATATAGCAAAGGTGATGGGATAGTCTCTCATGTGATTACATTATATAAGACTCTGTCTTGACTGGAGTGAGAGGTTTTCCTGTAGGCTTTGAAGAAGTACACTGCCATGTTGTGAGAGGGCAATAAAGTACATTCACAATATTGTTGCAACCATAACCACTACCTACTTCCAAAATTTTTCATCACCCCAAACAGAAACTCTGTACCCTTTAAGCAATAACTCCCACTCTTAACTGCTTTTTAAACAGTTTTCTACCAATCCTCTTTTTCACCCCCTACCTCCAGCTCCAAAAGTTTCTGGTGCAACCAATCTCTGAGCCTTTACATTCTGCAGGGTAAATCTGGTTGGTTCTTAGGATTCTTCTGGTTTAGGATTCTGCTGGCTTAGGATTCTTCTTTCTTATGTTAGCTACATAAATTACCATTTGTCCATCTGCTTTCTAACTCCCCAAATGATGTTGTCTCCACTCTCATTCTCCCCATCTTTGTGGATTTATGGGAAAAAAACTTTACTGGTAGTTTTAGTGGCATTTCAGAACAGAGTGAATTTAAATGACTGTGCTTAATCTATTAATACCATTTTCACCAAAAAGTCAATTGGGTATGTAGACCTTATATCTAGCCACCTTACCAAATGCTCTAACTTTTAACTACTTCTCAGTTCATTTCTTAAGTTAAGTAGGTGATGGCATTGTATACAAATAATGAGAGTTTTAAGGCTTCTTGCAACATGGGCTGTTGAGTTGATGGAGTTCTCCCCTCCAGTCACAAACACACGGAAATGCATGATATTATTTGAAAAATATGGCTGCACTGAAAGAGAGAGAGAGAGAGAGAGAGAGAAAGAAAGAAAGAAAGAAAGAAAGAAAGAAGGAAGGAAGGAAGGAAGAAAGAAAAGAAAGGGAGGAAGGAAGGAAGAAGGAAGGAAGAAAGAAGGAAGGAAGGAAAGAAAGAATGAAAGAAAGAAAGAAAGAAAGAAAGAAAGAAAAGGAAAGAAAGAAAGAGAGAGAAAAAGGAAGAAAGGGGGAGAGATGGAGATGGAGGAAGGGAAGGATATAATAGTGCCAGCAATCAAGAGAGCATTCAGAGCTAAAAAGGTATAGGAAAGGTCATGATCACCCACAGAGTGTTTGGGGTCATGGACCAGGGTTCCAACACCCACATAGGTACAGAAAATCCTGCTTTGGGTCTTGAAGTGAGAAAGCTGGGACTGAGCTGCAAGACGTGCTTTTTGTGTCCCATGTCATATGGCTTTGGCCAGCCTCTGATTTCCATGTAGAAGGTGACAGTGTCCCACCTCCAGCAAGCACCTAAGAGCAGAGGCTAGGTCATGTGGGGCCCAGTAGGCCAAGATAGGAAGTTTGGAAAGGTTTTATATGGCAGAGTGACATTATCTGATTTATATTCCCAAAAGATTCCTGTGGTTGCTTTGCGGAGAAATGGATGTTAGTGCAAGCAGGGGAAGAAGTCGGGAGGGCACTGCAGTAGACAAGGGGAGTGTTCTGATTATCTATCACTGCATAACAAACCAAATTTAGTAGCACTAAAACAATAACCATTTTACTATGCTCATGTATTCTGTGAATCAAGAATTCAGAAAGGGCACAGGGACAATGGCTCCCCCCTGCTCCGTGATGTCTGGATCCTCAGCTGGGAGGTTTCAAATGGCTGGGGATGATTTAAATGTCTGAGAACTGCAAAAGCTTGGTTTAGCTGGAACTGTCAACTGGAACCCCTACTTGTGCCTCTCTTGGGCTTCTTCACAGCGTGACCACTCAGGTATAAAAGGGAGCATTCAAAGGGAGTGTTTTAAGAGAAACAGTCAGAAGCCTTTTATGACCCATCCTGAGAAGTCACATAGCATCACTTCTGCCATACTTTACTGGTCAAAGTAGTCCCAGGTCCTTGCAGATTCAAGGGGAGGGAACACCACCCTCCACCTCTCAATGAGAGGAGTGTCAAAGAATTTGAGGACCATGTTTTAAAACTGCTAAGGGAGAGATGATTGTGGCTATGACTAATGCCGTAGAAGTAGAGATAGTGGGAGAAGACAGATTCAAGACACATTCAGAAGTCAAGCCAAGGACCTTTCTATTGAATTTTGTGCTCAAGAAAGAGTGGGGGGGCGGGTGATATAAAAAATGAATCAGAGATGACTTCTAGATTTTTGGTCTGAGCATTTGGGTAGATGGTAGTGCCATTTATGAGATGGGGTGAAGTTATCCCAGAAGGTTTTATTTCATAGAAAAGGAAAGGTTAAAGAAAATTACATTTTTTGACTAACAAATAGATATACAGACTTTGTGCTTGAAATGCGTTTTTTCATCTAATCTTTAAAATAGCCCTGTGAAGTAGGTATTTTCATTTCCATTTTTTGGATGAAGAAACCAAGTTCCCACAGGTAAGTTATGTGCATAAGGTTACACAGCAAGTAAGTGGCAGAGCCAGGAATCAAACTTCAAAGACTCTGTTCTTTCCATTCAACTACACTCTTTCCCAAGGGGTCACTGAAGTTCAGAAAGATTAAGTGACTTACCTAAGATCACAAAGCTAGGAAATGACAGAACCAGAGTTTAAAATAAGTTCTGGCCCTAATCTCCTCTTAGCCGTACAGGTGGTGATTGAAGGCAACAGAGCAGGTGTATCAATAGGAAGAATACAAACACTCTTGAGTAAGAGGGCCAAGTTTCCTCATGGCCCCCAGTGACCCCTGGATGGTCCCATGCACATCGCAGTGCCCTGTGAATGGCAGATGATTCTCAATTAAAAAAAAAAAAAGAAAGAAAGAATAAGGAAAAGGAAAAAAGACCTGCCATTAAATGCCTTGACCTAAAATTACTCCTTAAAAATTGTCCACAGATCATTCTATCCACCTAGGACATGGTATTATGGATGTTCCTTGAAGACATGGGGCTGCATAGGTGTTCGCCCAAAGGGAACAGCAGTATCACCAACTTTTGAAATACAAGAGAGAAACTGTCTGTTTTGCTTAAATCTTGAATCTTTGATCATCCACATCCAGCGTCTTTGATGGTGGCAGCAATCTACAATGGGTGAAAATTAACACTCAGGTAGGAAACAGGTTAAAGAGGCAGTGAGAAGAGAAATTAAAGTCTTAGATCTGAACAGCTGCACCTTTTTTCTCCATCTGCTTGCCACTCAGAAGATGGGGCTTGTTTATTGTCTCTCTCTGCCACTGGAAGTGAAATTCCTTGAGATCTTGGACTTATCTGTCATGTTCATTCAGTCTCTAGCACCTAAAAAAGGATCTAGTATGGAGTACGTCCTCAATAATTACTTGTTGAGTAAATGAATCAATAACCTAGTTCATATTCTTTACTCCTACACTATAGAATGGCATCTCTCTTTCATTGGTGAAGTCTCAGGGAGCCAAATCAATTGCAGACTTCCCATCCCAACTGCCCACCACCTGGACCAGGGCAACTTCCTCCCGAGAACAGCACAGGGCTTCCTGATGTCTGGCACTCTGCCTGGTGGGCACCCCTCCATCCATGAGCCTGTTGGTGCCTCCATGTGGCCAGCGGTCCCTAGGCCAAGAGAGTGTCAGATGCACCAGGCAACCAGTGAGAGGTACCCACCTGTGTCTCTCCAGGATGCCAGTCCTGCAGACAGGAGCAGCTAGGACACATCCTCGGCTGTGTCCCCAGCCTGTCCCCAGCCTGACCACACCAACCAGCCAGCCTCGGCTCCCTGCCCAGAGCTGTCACCAGCCTTCCACCCAGAGAAATGCCCATATGGGCTTTGGATTCAACAGGGGACTCAGCTCAGGATATTACGACCTTAGACAGCCATAAGAGTGAAAAAAGAAAGCAAGGGGTGCGAGGGAGAGACGGAAAAAGAAGAAATGACAAATGGACATTAGTTTCAAAAGGAATGGATCTCTGTGGGAGGAGAGAAAAGGACAAAGTGAGAAACTCCTTCTTCTTATGATGAATTTTTCCCAAACATGTCAAATTCTTCTCCAGAAACTTGAATAAGCTGTAATCAAAGGTCCTCATGAACGTTGGAGGCAGACAGACCTGGTTTTAATTCCTGGCTCTGGCTTCTGCCTGCTCTGTGGCCTCTCTGGACCTGTTTTCTCCCTGTAAAGTGGGGAAATAGCTTGTAGGAGGCTGTGAAAATTCAGTGAGAGCTTGTCTCGTGCACCTTGTAGCCACTCAGAAAGGTGTTCATTTTTTCCCTCCCCTTGTTCTCCCACTATGTGAAGCCCCTGCTTTGGGCTGGGCTTTATTTTTAGGTTGCGGATTTGTCTGTTCCACAGCCTCTCAAAAGCATCTGAACCAGGATTGCGAGCTCAGGAAAGAAATCTATTTATGAAGGAGACCTGTGATAAATGTTATTACACCCCAAGCTAGCAGTCAGATGAAGCTGTTCCAGGGAACATATCTGCCTTCGATGCTGCAGCTCACCTGAGAGTCTCGTGGTGAGACAAACCAGGGGGCTGCACGGGGAGGGGGAGGTCACACAGGTGGGGACACACACACACACACACACAGGTAAGCTCAGGCCTCAACGATGCTCTGGGAAGCAGTATGGGGAGCAGAGAGGGTCCTCTCTCCAGTCAGGAGACTGGGCTCCATGAGGCTCTTTCCTTCTCTGGGTCTGGGTCTTCTTATCCATAAAGCAAGAAGGTCAAAAAAGGTGGCCCTAAAGCCCCTTGTGCCCTGAAAGTCTGGCGCACAGAGACTTCTCCTGCCCCGGCCCCAGACCACAATGCCACAGGGAACTCAGCAGTGTCCTGGGAGGGCATAGGGAAGCTGATAGGGTGAGGAGGCCAGCGGTGCCCGTTACACAAGGCATCTCTTAGCCATAGGCATGACTAACCCACTGCTAACGGCAGCAGATCTGAGGCTCTTGGGAACTCAGAAACTTTGGCTCAATCCCTGAATCCCTTGCTTCCTTCTTCCAGGGCCCTTTTCTTACTGCAAAGCCCAAGCGTTCAAGGAACTCAACCTCAGACCTCTCCTCCCATGCCTCCGAGATAGAAAAAAGCTGGGTTTATGGAGGACCCTAAATTAGACTCACAGCAGAGCAGGAAAAGGAAGCCAGCGTTCTAGTGTGAGCAGAACATTAAAGTCAGTAATAATAACAGCCTCTAGTCACTGGTTGAGAGCATCAGGTGGGGGTGGGAGCTCTCACTTCATTCCCTCCACGGCTCTATGAGAAGGTGCTATCATTATCCTCACTGTGCAGATGAGGAAGCTGAGGCCAGGGAGGTTAACAAGTTCACCCATGATGAGTTAGTAGGTGGCAGAGCTGTGATGCCAGGCCGAGCCTATTGAAACCAAAGCTTGTCTGCAGAGCTTGCAAGCTGGAGGTCTCTGCCACTGCACAACGCAAAGAGAAGGTTTCAAAGAGGACAGGTAAACTGTGTACGTCCTGTGCAGGGATAGACACCAGACGTTTCCAGTGGAGCCATCAGGGATGCAGGAAGGAGAAGCAGGAGGGCAAGCTGTGTCCTGGACCACAGCCCCAAAGGACTCTGGGAACTCCTTGGGAGGAATTCAGGGCTGGCAATGGTCAGTGTGAATGTCCCTGAAATTCTACTGATGGAAGCCGTACCCAACAGGTCCTTTAATGCAGACAATAAAAGCCAACTCTGGTTAGTATATCTGATACAGGAAAGGAGTATATTGGAAAGAGATCAGAAGAGCTAATGGGAGCCCTAGAGAACTTGGCAGAAATCAGTAGAGACCTGGCAGCCACAAGCTCCCCCAGGTTCATGCCAGAGTAGAAGGCTGATTGGGCCCCTGCTGATGGAGCTCTCCATCATCCTGGCACCAACACCCCACCGGTGAGGCTACGGACTCTCCTCAGCCATCCTGTCCCAGTGATTCATCTCTGCTGCTCCTATGTCTCTGCGCCACTCCCTCCACATTCACAGGTCCAGGTAGCAGCCTCCAAGGGGCCCAGACTAGGAGGGCTGAGTGTGTGAGTGTGTGTGTGTGTGTGTGTGAGAGAGAGAGAGAGAGAGAGAGACAAGGGGGTGGATTCCAGGAGAGGAAGTGGTTGGCATCTTTTGCCTCCCATGGTAGAAGGTGGGTTCCTGCCTCCCACCAAGGTTTTCTCAAAGCACGGATTCTCCCAAGTAAAAAGTGTGCCTGCATGCTGGGTAGCTAAACAAAGACAATGTCCACCTGAGATGCCGAGCCATTGTTTGTCCCAGGTTTGTGACAGCCACAGAGCTCACAGAGGGCTTTCTCAGACACTTCTGGGAGGTGGACAGAGCAGATACTAGGATTCTGGCTCTGGATGGGAAACTGAGGCTCAGGGAGATGACGTGTCACCTGGCCAAGAGGTGGTGTGGGCAAGGGATGAGGACCCCTCTGTTTGCGCAGTGCCTTTCCTATTATGGCGGCTGACACGCCCACCTGGAGCCCAGCTTCCTCCAGAACTCCCTGATGCCACCGCAGGGCACCTCCAAGGAAACCTGCCTCACAGTCACTGGGTAGACAGGCAAACCCGAACACAGCAGGGGTCAGAAAAGACCTCTGACTCCTCTGTCTCTTTCTTCTGACAAGCTCAGTACACTTCCCGGAGACCCTCTTCTTCATCCCCCTAAATGCTGGGAAATGGCAGACAAAGAAAGGAGACCACTGAGGTCAGAAAAGGGAAGTCTCCTGCCACGTGACTTCGTGGGCTCACCCCACCGATATGTATCTGTGGCTCGTGCTGCGATTTGATGCCAGACCCAGAGGGCAAATTTCAGCTCCTCACCAGCTGAGTGGCCTTGATGTGTCACGTTAGCCCCGGCCTGTTGCATCCAACGTGGAACAGTAAAACAATGGTCCATCTCATGGTGCTGTGGGAGGCATTAAATGAGAGAAAGAGGCACCCCCGAGTAGGACCATGAAGTGAACAATTACCACTGTAACCAGCTCCCTAGACAAGCTGCACTTGCAGGCTTACAAACACAAACACCTTTGCTTTTTGTTTTATTCTCCACACTGTCTGACCTCCTTTCTCTGCCCGTGGTACACTGAGCAGATCGCCTGTGTTTGCCGGCTATTTTCAGGTATTAACAGTTTTTACGTGTAGTGAAAGGCTGGAAGAGTCTAATAGAAAATCTTTGGTCTCATCTGATCTAAATGGCTCCATTCCCCCTGCCCGGAGCCCGGAAGACATAGTGGGTTCCTCCATTCTTCTTGTCTCATTCTCTGCCCCCTCCACGCAGCTGCTTCTAGTGCCTCTAGGAACAGGATAGAGGGCTAGGGAGGGAGGGGAAATAAGGGTCAGAGAAGTTCTCATTGGATTGGTTCTGTTGTGGTCTGCCACTGATGTCATCTGCCACTGATGGCTTTTTAAAGAAATTATTATCGGTAAGAACACTTAGCATGAGACCTATCCTTAACACATTTTAAAATGCACGTTAAGTATTGTTAACCATAGGCATGATGTTGTATACAACAGGTCTCTAGAATTTATTCAGCTTATGTAACTAAAACTTTTATACCCACTGAACAGAAACTCCCATCTTCCTCTCCCCCCAACCCCCAGCAACCACCGTTCTACTCTCTATTTCTGTAAGTTTAACTATTATAGATTCCTGGCTTACTTCACTTAGCATAATGTCCTCCAGGTTCATCCATGTTGCTGCAAATGGTAGGATTTCCTTCTTTTCTAAGGCTGAATAATATTCTATTACATGTATATACCACATTTTCTTTATCCATTCATCCATCAATTGACATTTAGGTTGCTTTCACATCTTGGCTATTGTGAATAATGTTGGAATGAACATGGGAATGCAGATAATCTCTTTGAGACCTTGATTTCAATTCTTTTGGTTGTATACCCAGAAGTGGAATTGCTGGATCAGATGGTAATTCTATTTTTATTTTCTGAGGGACTTTCATACTGTTTTTCATAGCAGCTGCACCATATTACACTCCATCAACAACGTATGAGAGTTCCATTTCTCCACATCCTGGCCAACACTTGTTATTTTTTGTTTTCTGATAATAGCCATCTTAACTGGTATGAGGTAATAATTCACTGTAATTTTGAGTTGCATGATTAGTAATGTTAAGCATCTTTTCATATATCTGTTGGCCATTTGTATGTCTTCTTTGAAGAAATGTCTCTTCAAGTGCTTTGCCCGTTTTTCAATCGGGTTGTCTGGTTTTTTGCTGTTGAGCTGTAGGAGTCTGTAGGGGTTTTGAGGGCCCCACCCTCCCCCTTTGGGAGCCTCTCTCTCAGCGTGGTGTCCTTATGCAAGGGAAGTGCTCTCTGGTGACTGCCTCGCCACCCCTTCCAGAGCCCACATCCAGGGGCACAACCACACAACCTCTTTTTGTTGGGGGAGTCATCTTGCATGGAGCCCTTTCCAAATGGCTCCTATCCCATCACCCTCATAAGACTCAGAAAAAGTTCACTGGAATTGGGAAGGGTAAGCCCCTCCCACCTCACTCTTTCTCTGTGTTCTGACAGGACAGGCATTTCCAGCCAGTCCCAGCCTTTAGATGCTTTTCGCAAGAGTCAGACCCAACCGCTATACCCACCAACGCTGGAGTACACAAGTCATGTTCTCTCAACAAAGTTCTTTCACCTCGCTGTACCAGTACCCTGGAGTCCACAGAGCTCCTCCCCACAGCTGGAGGAGAGTTAAGGGACATCCCGTCCCCTCCCCGAATGAATATCATGTTCCATTATTATCAGGCAGATTACATAAGAAGCTGTTTTGTTAACTCATCTTTAACTGGCATTGGGGTTTTGTGCACAGCCCCTCGTGCTCAGGAAGAGCCCAGGGGAGCTGTGAACTTCCAGAGAAATGTGTTCTCACAACTGCTCTGTGTGTCCAGGAGCATTTCTCCAACCAGGACTGCGGACAGAGCTCGGTGGGGCTGGGGGGAAAGACAAAGCTGGTTTCCCCCTCGTCCAGGACGTGGTGTCTAGAAGCAGAAGCTGTCCCTGGGCCCCTGTGTGAGGGCCCAAGGATCAGGGCAGCTCCTGTGGAAGAGGGAGAGCTGGGGCTGGAGGTTTGGTGAGCCAGGAAGTCAAGGGCGAGACATGCAGGGAGCTCTGTGAGCCTTCATCTGCCCCAGCACACCTGGTGGTCTTCACAGAGGGGCAAGCTTTCCTTCTGCAGAGCAAAGGAGGGAATGGGGACTAAGATGACTATAGAATAATGATGATGGTGATGATGATAATGGTGGTGGTGGTGGCAATGATGATGGTGATGGTGATGATGATGGTGGTGGTGGTGGTGATGATGGTGATGGTGTTGGTGGTGATGATGGTGGTAATGATGATGGTGGTGGTGGTGATGATGATTATGATGGTGGTGGTGGTTGTGGTGATGATGGTGATGGTGGTGGTGATGATGGTGATAATGATGATGATGATGATGGTATGGTGGTGATGATGATGGTGATAGCTGCCACAATTTGCTAAACACTTATCACAAGTCAGCACAGGCCTAGGTTACATGTATTGTCTTTTTTAATCTTCATAAGAACACTCTGAGGTGTGGCAGGTGGAATAATGGACCCTAAAGATGTTTCCATCCTGATCCCCAGAACCTCTGAATATATTATGTTACATGCAAGGGGGAATTCAGGTTGCAGATTGAATTAAGGTTACCGATCAGCTGAACTTAAAATAGGGAAATTATTCTGGATTATCTGGAGAGAGGAAGAAGAGTGGGTATCAGAGAGACGCCATGTGAGAAAGACTCAACCAGCTGGTGCTGACTTTGAGGATGGAAGGGGCCACAAGCCACAGAATGGGGGTAAGGAAAAGGCAGGGAAGCAGATTCTCCCATAGAACCTCCAGAAAGGAACCCAACCCTGCTAACACTTGGATTTTAATCTAGTTGAGACCCATTTTGGCCTTCTGACCTCCAAAAATGTAAGATAATAAATTTCTGTTGTTTTAAGCCACTAAGATTGTGATGATTTGTTGCAGCAGCAATAGAAAACAAATACAAATGGATACTCTTATCAGATGAGGAAACCGAGGCTCAGAGATATAAAGCAACTTGCCTAAGATCACATAGCTTGGAAGGGCAGTGAAAAAATTGGAATTTGGACCTACAGACTGTTCCAAATCCAGGGCTTTTTTTACTCTGTCATGCTGCTCTTTGATGGGGGTGGTTTTGATGTGCTCCCCCCATTGCACACTTGCCATCTCACTGAACCTTCACAGCAAGCCCATGAAGTCAATAACACTTACCATTTTGCTGATGTGGAAGCTGGGGACTCTGGGAGGTGACGGGACTCAATCAGGCCTCACAGCTGGAACATAGGAAGAACGGAAGTCCCTGCCGATTGAGCTGCAGTTACCTACATCAGCTCCTCCCTGACACTCCTCTGAAGTCAAGCCACTTCTTTTATCCATTCAACATTTACTAAATGGTCTGCTAAGTGCTGGGCACCACAGGAGTTCTGGGGCCACAGAGAGAGATGCAACACCATTCCAGTCCTTGGGTTCCCTACAATCTAAGCTTTCCTATAATGTAGAGAAAAAGTCTGCTCCCTTTTTTCCATTCTTGGCCTCCACACCTCAGTTCTAAGTCTTGGATCATGTGTCCCAGAGGTCATGGAGCAGAGCCTGACTTATTCTTTTATCTAGATTCATGTTAGCCCAAGATTCCATCCCAGAGGGAAAGCATCTCAGCTGCTGCTACTAGCATAGTGGTCTCTGGACAGTGAGATCTGGTTCCATTGCATCTGTGAGTTTCTGGCTTCCCTCTTCCCACCCTCATATTCAACTCCTTAAGGCCTTCCAAGAAAAGAAGGATCTGTGCCCCTGCACTGATAGAAAATCTACCCCAGGGTTCAGCCCCATGGATGAGAGGGTACGGGCAGCAGAGGCACAAGGGGCAGAGAAAAATGCTCCCACGGTGGCTAGATGTGCAATCACTACAAATGTGAGGAGGAGACTGGATGACTTTGGCTTTCCCAGTTGGTACCCCTGCCCAGTTTGCTGGGCTTTGTGCCTGGGTGAGTGATAAGGAGGCTTATCATTGACAACTACCCTGGAGGAAAGACTTTCTTGGCAGATGTTTCCCAGGGAAATGCTTTTCCTCTTCATCATGGATCTGCAGATCCTCCAGGTTAAGGTTCCAATGTCTGTTGTCAACTGGAAAGAGGTGATTACAAATGATCAGGCTCTCTTGGTCTTCACATCAAGAAAGGATGTGATCTAAGGAAAGGATTGTTGATTTCACTTCAAGGAGGTGGCGTCTCCAGACCAAGAAGAGGTAGGTCATAGGGAGGAGCCTTGCTTGTTCATGCAGAAAAACCCAGTCTCATCTCTGTCTACTCGTTGATGTGCCCCAAAGGACCTGTCCTGGGAAACACCCCAGTGCCTTTTTTTCCCAGATGATTTGCAGTGTGGCCAGGGCTCAGCCCTCCACATTCCTCATTATGCTTAGCTGATTCCCAATATTTGGTCTTACTCCTGGCAAGAGAAGTCGAGAGAGGAGTAGAGGTGCCCATCTTACAAGACAAGAACACTCAAAGGGATGCTCAAAATAGAAGGAGAAGATCCTCGGAAGGACCCAACATCAGGACCAGCCTGAAGACAGAATGAAAGGAGAGAGTGAGGTTGACAGTCTTGCAGATGATGGACAGGTCAAGAAGGTGAGGATGGAAAAAGTCTTTGACATCCATCTGTGCACAGAAGTTTAATGAGCTTCTACATATTCATGGAAGGTAGAGTCTCCTTTCTGGTGAAGTACCTGTCCTCCTTTCTAATTAAAGCTTATTCTGGAGTGGGTATGAGGCTGTGACATGGTTTACCTTCATTTATTACCCTGAAAGCTTAAATAACATCATGAATCAACTGAATCAATATTTTGGAAGAGGTAAAATGGGTACAAGTTTGAGGGGCATAAGAAGCCACCACTGAGGCAGTGCTCATGGCCTGGCTGGGGTCAGGGACATTCTTCCTTCCAGCAAGAAGGGAATGGTCAGAGCTGGTAGGGGAAGGAGGCAGCATTTAAGGATTGAGGGACTGAGAAGAATTTTAAGAAGAGTTTGCTGAATGAACAAAGGTCTTTGGGAGAAAAACAACAATAAAAGAGAACAAGCTAGGGAAGGAAAGACCGTTAAGAAATTTGTTTAATGGGTGAAGCATCCACTTGAGAACCAAGTCAGTAATATGGCCAAGGGAAAGCACCCCAGGTTGAGAGAATGCTGGTGTGGGAAGGGCAGACCACAACCCTTCAGCCTAAAGGAGTAGGAAGTTACCAAGGCCATGGCTGTGGGAGCACCCTTAGGATTAAATAAGAAGTTTGATTGCTAATGTAGGGGGATAAAGAAAATTACTATTTTACCAGATGGCACCAGAGAACCTCCTAGGGAAGGAACTATCTTTGTTTGTGAAAATATCATCAGAGTTTCTTAGGTGGTGCAAGGTGGGATCCTGGAGAACTGCGCTGGAAGGAAACAAGGAGAAAGTTAAGCTCTTTGGCAAGTTAAATGCATAGAAACTTACATGTAGAGAAGAGAAAAAGAACGGAGGAGAGAGAAGGCCTAGGAACATCACTGGGGTCTTGCGTTGTAAGAAATGGCTGAGGGGGGACTTCCCTGGCGATTCAGTGGTTAAGACTCTGCCGCATTTCCACTGCAGGAGCGTGGGTTCAATCCCTGGTTGGGGAAATAATATCCCGCAGGCCGTGCAGCGCGGCCAGGAAAAAAAAAAATGGCTGAGGGACAGGGAAGGGAAATATTCGACTTTAAATTATTTGGCTGAAGTGCTGGGATGTTCCTTTCCACAATGTGCCTTCAAATCACAAGGAAAAATCTATTATGCACAACTACCTCATGTGAACTGTATTTGGGAGGTGTGAAGGTGCAAAAAGGCGGATCAAGAAAAGCTTGTGGGACTTCCCTGGTGGTGCAGTGGTTAAGAATCCGCCTGCCAATGCAGGGGACACAGGTTCGTGCCCTGGTCTGGGAAGATCCCACATGCCACGGAGCAACTAAGCCCGTGCGCCACAACTACTGAGCCTGAGCTCTAGAGCCCACGAGCCACAACTACTGAAGCCCACATGCCTACAGCCTGTGCTCTGCAACAAGAGAAGCAACCATAATGAGAAGCACGCGCACCCCAATGAAGGGTAGCCCCTGCTCGCCGCAACTAGAGAAAGCCTCCGCACAGCAGTGAAGACCCAATGCAGCCAAAAATAAATAAATTAAATAAATAAATTTATTTTTAAAAAAAAAAAGAAAAGCTTGTGTCCCTTATCAGAGTTGTAACCCAGGTGAAGATAAAGGTCCATGGCACTAAATACATAACAAGAATTATCAACCTCCCCCGCCCTTCCCCACCCCACCCCCACCCCCCACCCCTGAAATCAGAGCCATTGTTGACTAAGAAAGCTTTTGAAATTTACAAAAACCAAGGGAGGGAGCTAGATTGGCCTCACCTTCCCAAAGACAGAGGAGTGGGGGATTTGAGTCAATTTCAGCTAGTCCTTTAGACAGTGCATCTCAAATTTCCATGCACAATGAAATCACCTGGAGTCTTGTTAAAACACTGATTTCTGGCCCCCACTCCCTGAGAGTGTGATTCATCAAGTTTGGGTGGGGCCCATGGATTTGTATTTCTAATAAGTTCCCAGGGGGTGCTGATGCTGCTGTGAATAGCAGTGGTTAAAAGATAGGATGACCCCTGCCCCTAAAAGTACCCTTCCGACACTTCTTTTCTGAATCTACCTCTCTTGCCAGGGAACCCAAAAGTCCATGCAGTGTGAGGTTCGTGTAATACCCAGAACTTCTAATCATCATTGACTGCTTCCTTACCCAGGAAAACAAGGAGGGCCTTGTGAGAAAGGATCTTTTGGATCCTTCCTTCAGACCCATGTGCAGCAGCTAGGCTACTTCTTGGATGGGTAAAATGGGAAACCACCAGCATATTTCCCGTCACTCAGCATCCTATTTGCCTAATGCCTTGTCCATCTCTTCGACTTAAACTGTGAGCTCCATGAGGGCAGGGTCTGGCACATAGTGACTGCTTAGTAACTGTTTGGTACGTAATGGGGTGAACAAATTACCCCTTTTGAAGTCCTGAACAGGAAAAACATTTCACTCTGGACCAAAGTGGGCAGGAAAGTGGGGAGCTGAGGTCCACAGGTTGGGCCCAAGGTCAAAGGTTTCCCCCCTTTACAATCCCATGAACCCTGGTCTCCCAGCCTCCTCCTTCCCTCAAGAAACTGTGGGCTCCCCAGTTCTAGACCTAAGACTGTGTTGGCAAAGGGGGAAGATGCCACCTCTTGGGAGAGAAAGAGGAGAAGCGAGGAGGGGCTCTGGCCAGCACAGAGGACTGAAAGAAAAGAAATAACATCTCCCCAGGGCTACGGAGGCTGTCTCTGAGCAGATGATGCAAAGTTTGTGAGGGAGGCTGCCACCGCCCCCCAGCCCTTCACCATTCTCCTGTTCTGCCTCCCTGCCCCCTCCCCGCCTCCTACTCAGAACCAGTGACTAATTGCATCGCATTTCTCTTTGACTTGCGTCACCCAGCAGAGAGTGTGTGGTTGTTTTTACAGCCTATTCTTTCAGGGATTCTAAGTGACATTTTTTAAGTGCTCTTCTCCTGTCTTGGAGCAGCGCACCCTCCTCTACTCTCTCCCCCTCAATCTCTCTTGCTCTCCCCCCCGCTCAGCTCAGTTCCCTTTCCAAGGGCTGCTGGTAAGAATAAGAACAACTCAGAGGCAGGGGGCAGGCCCCACAAAGGCAGCAGAGAGGCTTTCCTGCTTCCTGACCCCTGGGAGACCCCAAGAGGAAGAGCCCCTCAGGAGGCACCCCCTAACCCTGCAAGAGAGGGCCCACACTGAAAGTCACACCTGGTCAGCTGTCCTCCCTCCCTTTCTTCCTTCCTTCCTTCCATCTATGAACATTTTCTGAGCACCAACTAAGTGCCAGCCTCAAGTATAGAGTGGCAAGCAAAACAAACATAATTTCTTTCCCCAGGGTGATGGGTGGAGGGAGAGGTCCACCGTTATCCATCAGTAAACTGACGATTACAACTCAGTGGGTATATCCTATAATCCGGAAGGCTATAGGGACTATTACATTGCATTGAGTAGGCACCAAACCTAACCTGGGGGAAGAAAGATGATCAGGGGAGGCTTCTAGAAGGTGGTGTTACAAAATGAGGATGAGATGCTGTAGAAGGGGGACAGGGAATGGACAGAAATAAAGCAAAAAAAAAAAAAAACTATCATCATGGTTAGGATACAGTAGAAAAAGCAAAGGAGTGAGACACAGCTCAATGTGAGCCAGCAGACAACCATCTGTGAGCCTGGAGCTTCCTCCATAAAACAAGGGTGCTGGGCCAGATCACCTCTAAAATCCCCTTTAGCCCTAAAACGTGGATGGTTAGTCAGGATCTTCTATCATCAAAAAAAAAAAAAAAAAAAAAGGCAAACAACACTATGAAGGAGAGCTGTAGAGTGAAATGGACAATGGGCTTGGAGTCTGAGGACCTGTCTTTAAATGCAGGCCACTTGCTACCTGTGGGACCTTGGACAAGGCAGATAAGCTACATGAGCCTCAGTCTCCTCATCTGTAAATTGGGGATAAGAATGTTAGCTATTTCACAGGACTATAAGTAGAATAATATTATTAGTATTTATTGCTAATAAATTAATAATTTATTACTACTAATAAAATTATTAGTAGAATAATCCTGTGGAATTATAACAAGAGAATGCATTTGCAAGTGTATATTGAGCACAGGAGTGACTAAGTTCTGAGCTACTGTTGCCAGGGTTGTATCTATTGGCCCACACAAAATGCTAAGGACATAGGGATCTCTTTTTAGTTTAAATTTCAAGTAAAGATTCTTCCCATCAAAAAAAAAGGGAGCTGTGGGGCTTCCCTGGTGGCGCAGCGGTTGAGAATCTGCCTGCCAATGCAGGTGACATGGGTTCGAGCCCTGGTCTGGGAAGATCCCACATGCCGCGGAGCAACTAGGCCCGTGAGCCACAATTATTGAGTCTGCGTGTCTGGAGCCTGTGCTCCGCAACAAGAGAGGCCGCGATAATGAGAGGCCCGCGCATCGCGATGAAGAGCGGCCCCCGCTTGCCGCAACTAGAGAAAGCCCTTGCACAGAAACGAAGACCCAACACAGCCATAAATAAATAAATTTTTTTAAAAAAAGGGAGCTGCTTAACATCCAAAATTCCAATGGTCAGACAGCATGGAGTGCAGCCACCAACACAACACTGCTGATCTCAACGGGCTTTTTCTTCCTGCCAGAAAAGCCACTGATGGGGACAGGGAACTGCAATATCACAGGACCTCCCTAGATTACCAAAGACTTCCCACTCCAAGGGCCTCAAAGCAAGAAGCAGGCATCTCAGCACAGAGTGGACCCCAGAATACAGAGGGGCACTTGGACCAAAATCCACACCAGACCACGACCAGTCTCAAATCCACTGAGCTAAGAGACCCGACCTGCTCCTTAGTGAAGAGGACGCAGAGGCCGACATCAGGACAACCCACGTTGTCTCTGCTTGTGGAGATCACTGGTCAGCTGTCACAAGAGTGAGCCCTTCCCAGGAAATACTCTGGACAACATCCAGAAATCTCCAGTTGAAGAAGAGCTCTCATTCCACACACATACCTGGGCTAGTGCGCCTTGCCTGACGATTACAGTCAGGACTCCAGTGCCAAGGGGGAGCAAAGCCAGGGGAGCCACTGCCTTCCAAAGTTCTATCTGGGGGTTGCTGCTGTTACAAAATATCTAACATATAGTGTTTGTCACACAACAGCTGACACCAAATGCTACTTGAACAACATCTTACTTGTGTCTACTATTTGCAAGTGATTTTCCCTCTATTATCTCATTTAATGCTTTCAATAACCTGGAGGGAAAGTTGACATAACAGTACTCATTGGGACAGCCAGTAGTGCTGTTCACCAAACCTTTCCAGATCTCCCCCTTTCTGGGCACATGGTAAGATTGCACTTCCCTGCACCTTTGGAGTTAGAGATGACTATGTGACTTGCTCTGACTAATGAAAAATGAGCAGAATAATGTGTGTTACTTCCAGGTGGAAGTACCATCATTTGCGCCCACTCTCCCTGTCCCACTACCACAGAAATCAGCAATGTTTCTGATGGTAACTATTTTTGTCCATCTCTGTCCTAAAATAAAGACAACATGTAGCAGAACCCTCAGTAGACCCAAGATGGACACAAAAAGTGAGTAAGAAATAAATCTTTGCTGTATTAAGCAACTGAGGTTTGAGGGTGGTTTGCTACTGCAGCATGAGCCTATGCTGACTGATACAAGCATGTCACAGATAAGAAAGCCAATACTGAAATAGGTTAAGTGAATTTACTTGCCTTAAGTAACACAGCAAGATAGTGGCAAAACAAGCATTTAAAGGACATTCTTTTTGAAGCTAAGTTCAATATTGCAAAACTAGTTTGAGTCTTGAACTTAGACCCTTTGAAACTAGAACTACATAACTTCTTTTATCCTTGTCATCAGTCCCCAGGAGCTCAGCTTCTGGCAGAAAAGAACACACAGAACAGTCAGTTCATGAGTATCTTCATGTGTTGAAACTTCCAGGAGGCTGGAACTTTCCAAATATAGCCAAAACTCACACTAACTTGTAAGCAGATAAGGCCCTGTACTCTGCCTCGGTTTCCCTAGTAATGGAAGAACAAAACCTGGCTTAGGTCACCAGCCCTTTCTACTTCCCTATTTAGGGCTATGTGAAGGTCACCAGCCCTTCCTACTTTCCTATTTAGGGCATACCTGTACTTGAACCAAGTGACAGCTTAAGCAGGGGAGGCCAAAAGTCCTGCCCACAAAGAATTACATCCCCCTTAATCCAGGCCAGACTACCAGGTAATTCTGAAGAAAACCTAAGAGGTCTGGGAAAGCTGGGAATAACTGTCAACGGAGTTCACTCATCAGTGATGAGAAGTGGACTTGGGCCTCAGAGGTACAGCCATGTCCAGCATAGACTGCTCCTCTAAGAAGAGGAGTAGATCCAGCTCTGTCACCTGGAGGTAAAAATAGCCTGGTCACTGCTCTTAGGCTTAGCTGCTGGTCCAAGCCTTTTAATGGAAGACCTGGGTACACCGCACAGCCAGCCTCATCCCAGCCCAAGCCTGCATAATGGCCTCTTGGGCAGCCCATCAGACCTGTGGTCACTACACAATGTCCTTTGTAGGTTCCTCTGAGTTCACTCACCCTTGTCCAGCAGTTCCAATGTGCTAGGGTGGTGGGATGGGTGTGGTATCTCGGCTCCCCAAAAGGAGCACAGGGATGTCCAAGACAGGAGGCGCTGGTGTAAATCCAGCATTTACCAAGTGCATACAGACTTAAATCATTTGGGCTTCACTATCTCCCTGTTGGATTGATGTTCTCTCCGTTTTGTAGATGAGGAAACTGAGACCCAGGAGATAGTGCCTGCCAAGTATTAAGTACTCACATAAATAATAATTCTCATTATTGTCATCATCATCATCATTATCATCATTTGGAAGATCCAGACTTCAGAGAGTTCCGTGGTATCTCCAAATCCCTTCTTTTAGACACCAGCAAACTCTTTAGATCAAAATTTCTCAAACTTTGATGCAAATCAGAATTACTTTGAGAGTTCTGAAAAACATGCACCTGCATGGATTCTACCCCAATCCAACTAAATAAGAACCTATAGGTTTGGAGTCCAGGCTTTGGCATTTTATCTTGCTTTCCAGATAATTCTAATATATCTCCTAAGTTAGAGAACCACTGACCTAGATGGAAGAAAGTTCTATAACCACCCGCCTACCCACACGCCTCCCCCTCCAATATCTCACTCTCCTCTGCATTGGGATAGGGCCTCTAAAGTCTGATTTCCCTTGTCTTAAATCTTGGAGGCCTCATCTCTGATCCTTAGGGATCAGCTTCCCCATTGCTGGAGGACACAGCCTCTAAGATGGCCCGGAGTTTGATCCTCACTTCCTGGTTATACCCCTGTGTAAGTCACTCTCTTTGAGTGTGGGCTGGATTTATTGACTCATTTCTAACAAAAAAGAATGTGGCAGAAGTGATGGGATGTCACTTCCAATACTGGGTTATAAAAAGACTGTGGCTTCCATCCTGGGCACCCTCTTCTGCTCTCACACTCGCTCACTCTGAAGGGATTCAGCCGCTATATTGTGAGCTGCCCTATGGAGAGGCCTATGTGGCAAAGAACTGATGTCTCTAGCCAACAGCCTACCAACAGCCATGTGAGTGAACTTGGAAGTGAATCCTCCCTCATCAAGCCTTGAGATGACTACAGCTCCAGCCAACCTTGAATACAGCCTTGTGAGAGACTCCCAGCCAGGGGGGTGTCCAAAAAGCATTACTAATAAAAGCCTAGCTTCCTACAAAGATGTCAAGACTATTATCAATACATTGGTTCAGGAAAAACTCTTCCCAGTGTTGTCCTGTTCACACTTGTATTAGTTTTTCTTACCAACAGAATTTCTTACAAACAGAAATGGTGAAACAGTAAATGGTCATTGTTTAAGCCATGAAATTTGGAGGTAATTTGTTAAGAAGCAATAGGTAACTAATACAATTATCCCTGGGGCTAGAGCGTAGTGGTAGGCAGAATAACAACCTGCTCCCCAACCCCTGCAAAAGATGCCCAAATCCTAGTCCCTGGAACCTGTGACTGTGTTACTTTATATGACAAAATGGACTTTGCAGATGTGATTGAGTTATGGATCTCGAGATGGGGAGATTTTCCTGGATTACCCTGGTAGGTTCAGTGTAGTCACAAGGGTGACAAGTGGGGAAGAAAGGGGCTAAAGAATCAGAATCAGAGATGAGGCACAATAAGAAAGGCTCAACATACATTGCTGGCTTTGAAGGTGGAGGAAGAGACCATGAGCCAAGGAATGCAGGCAGCCTCTAGAGGCAGGAAAAGGCAAGGCAACAGGTGTTCCCCTAGAACCTCCAGAAGGAACATGGCATTGCCAACACTTTGATTTTAGCTCAGTGAGATCGATTTCAGACTTCTGATCTCTAGAACTATAAGATGATAAATTTGTGTTATTTCAAGCTACTAAGTGTATAGTAATTTTTTAAAGCAGCAATAGGAAACTAATGCAAGTGTGAACAGGACAACACTGGGAAGAGTTTTTCCTGAACAAATGTATTGATAATAGTCTTGACATCTCTGTAGGAAGCTAGGCTTTTATTAGTAATGCTATTGGGATGAGGCTATGGGGTTCATGAGAATAAAGATGAAGTAATTAGTTTGCCCCCTGAAGAGACACCAATGGGAGTAGCTTGCTTTCCTGTCTCCAGAGCACTCACCCAATACCCATCAGCTGCCCCACAAAAGCATGCCACAGACTAACTCTTTCAGAAATTTACTGACAGGGTGGGACTAATGCAGGGCTCTAATGTGGGTCAACACCACTTGAGATATCTATGTCATCTCCAAGTACCAACAAGGCAAAGAGCTGCCCACACAATTTTCACCTAGCTTTCCTACTGATGTCCCATCTCCTCCCTACCACTCAACCTCCAGAAGATGGAGGCTGGGTCAAGAGTAATGGGGCAGTACTGGGGACTCCCTAGACCTCCAGGCCACTGAGATTTCCACAGCTGTACCTGACTTTTCTTTACTCAAACAAGTAACCTCCCCACCTCCACCCCAGACAACCCAGGAGTCTACCTACTAGATTGCTATTATATTAAAATTTCTCACTTTACTGATCTGATCTAATTTTCTCCCTAGCCAATCAATGAAGTAAGTGGAGAAACTAAAGCTCAGAGAAGTTAACTGATTGCAAAGCCAAGAAGAATCCAGATTTCCTGATTCCAGCCCTACATTCTGTCAACAAAACCACACTTTTCCCACTTTTAGCAAAAGAACTTGAATTCAAATCTAATTGCAAGGGCTGTGAGACAGACAACTGAGTTCCAAGCCTGGCTGTCACAGAATGGCTGTCATTTCCCTGTGCCTCAATTTCCTCATCTATAAAAAGAAGATCTATTAGCGAAACGTGAGACAGAGTTTGTGATAGTGTCAGGGAGCTGAGGAGGAATACAGAAATCCCCCCAAAATCAGTAGCCACCCGCACTCAGATTTCCAGACCCAAAGCTGGAAACCATGAGAAAAAAAAATTCTCCAAAGTTTTTTCTACAACAAACTTTGAATGTGGGTGTGAGCAGTACTTTAAGGGTTTATAAAGTGACACGTGGATCACCTGTCAGGCAGCCAGGATTGGAATGCTGGTTTTAATTACACCGAATATTTCACTTTCTTATGCAGAGGCATAATCAATTATCTTATTTAAAGGCATTACGATAACGTGTGTGTAAAATGGAGCCATTCCCTGTATTGCATTAGATTCTACTAATTATAGGAGAATGTTTGGAGCTAAAATGTCAGCTTGTCATCCGGATGGCCTGTAATTCAGGATTTGCATTCACAGATGGGAAGGGAACTCTGACAAAAATTGCGTTCAGCTCCAGCTCATCTGGCCTTCGCCTCACAGGCTCCAGCAGCATGGAGAACACTGAAACACTGATCGTTGCTCTACCCCACCCCTGTCTGCCACGATGGCTGGTGGGTGCTCCAACTCTTCCCTTTCCCAAGAGGGCAAGACTGGGAGGAAGGTTTGTGGGGCAGGGGCAGGGTGAGAGGGCAGCAAACCACACTAGCTGCAAAAATGGAAGAGCAAAATCCCCCCTGAAGACCCACCCACCCTCCTATTTCGTTTTCTTCCTAGTATCTGAGATTCTAAAAGTGACATTTAAAGGGATTTGTGTTCCTAAGAATTTACAATCTTTGGCTTTCTTGGAAATAGCGATCTGATGGATTTAATTCAATGCACATGTATTTCATGAGCGCCTACTATGTGCATCATGCCGGGGAGTTGGCTTAGAGGGCACTGGTTAAGAGTGTGGGCTCTAAACTAGACCGCCACATTGGCCTCTGGAACTTACTAGATGTGCACTGTGCACCAAGTAACACTTGTGCCTCTGATTCCTTGTCTGTAAAACGGGGATAGTAGAGTCGTTACAAGGTTGAGATAGATGATATTTGTTAAGTGCTTAGAAGGAGTCTGATGTCAATTAAGAAGTCAAAGATAGAAATTTCTGTTTTTCACAAGCCACCTAGTCTGTGGTGTTTTGTTATAGCAGCACAAACAGACTGAGACAGCCATCCACCAGGTTTCAATGGCCCCCTGCACCCCGATGAGTCCCACACCTCCACCCAGCCCTGGCCTCTCTCCTGAGCTCAGACCCACATGGCCAACTGCGTCCACTGTCTCCTTCTCACACCCGTTCATCTCCATCTCAGACCTGCCCTCCTCCCACCTTCCTTAGCAGCACTGTTTACTCACTTCCCCGGGCTGGCAACCTCCATGGCATCTCTGACTCACCCTCCTTGCTCATGTAGTCATTCATCAAATCCTGTTTTGTCTCAGAAACGTCTTACATGTCGTCCCTCTCCCTCATCCCACCACCACCACCACTGTCACATCTCCTTGCTGTGACGGTCAAGGCCCTTCTCTCCCCCAGTCTCATTGGCAGTGCTTCTCTCTCCCTGCAGACCTACTATGTCCCAGGCACAGTCTCAGGCACCTGTCATGGAGGCCCTTCCAGGGACAAGGTGCTCATCGGAGGTCCTGGGCTATATCTGAGAATCCGAGGCTCAGAGAAGCCAAGCATTTCAGTTATCTATTAATCAGTAACAAAGCACCCGAAAACTCAGTGCCCTGAAACAATGATGATTTTCTTATTTCTCACAACATGTGTTTTCAATCTAGGTGGTCCTTCTGCACGTCTTACCTGGGATCCCTCATACGGTTGCAGTCAGCGTACAGCTCACCTGGAGCTGGAAAGTCACCTCACTCACATGTGCTGGCTATGGATGGGAGCACCCTGGTTCTCCTCCACATGGGTTCTCACCCTCTACTAGGTTAGACAGGCTTCCTTTCATGGTGGTCTCAGGACAGCATTCCAAGAGAGTGAAAAGCAAAAGCGATAAGGACTCTTAAGGCCTAGGCTCCAGAACCCACCTATGACACTCCCACCATATTCTATTGGTCAAAGAAAGTCATAGACCAACTCAGTGTGATGGGGATGAAGAAACTCTGCCTCTCAGTGCTAAGAGTGGCAACACCCCATCACAAAAGGGATGCAGGGAGGCCCGATTTGGGGGCCCTAATTAAAATGAACTGGCTACCACACCAAGGAACTCATCCACAGTAATTCATTCAACTCGAAAATCCTAGAATATGAACCAGGTTCTTCCGATGCCAATGTTCTCCCATTTTTACATTTGCTGTTGGACCTGCTTCCCACCAAGAGGAAGTCAGCAATGGATGGGTCACCAAGAGCAGCCACGGTGGCCACTTGAGCTGGGCCACCCTGAATGAAAGTAGCCAGCACCATCTCATTTTCCAGTAGCTCTGGCTGACGGCAGCTTCCCGTCCCACCTTCCCACTCACTGCATCCAACTTGGCTCCAGCAAGCAGCATAATGCAGGACTCGAGAACTCCCCCAGGTCCCCAGACTCCATTAAGGAGCTGATTAAAATTTGATGCTCCCATTTAACACCTATTAGCAAACACAGTGCCCTCCTGCTAAGAGAGAGAACTTGGAAGAGGGGGTCTCCCCAGCTCCCAGTAGCACCCTTCCTGCCAAGGTGGCAAACCATTAGATGAAAGAAAGGTAAAGCAGAGATGGATGGGGAAGGCGGACCAGCTCTTCCTGAGCCCCAAAGTGGGCCTGAGAGCTTAAGTGTCCCGCAGTGAACAATGGGACTGGGTCAAAGATGAGAAATTGGCATCTGAGAATCTGCAGCCCTAAGTGATGGAGAGAGGCCACCTTCTCTCCCCTGCCTTCCCACCAAGCAACACTCTAAATTGTCCAAGACCATGAGAAGATGCATCGTGGGAATGAATGTAATCAGGATACAAATGCTCCAAATGGCAAGAATTGGATCTCTGTTCCCAAGGTCAGCTCTGGGAACTCTCCAGAGAAACTCCCAAAGGGAAGGGGATCCCAGAGAAACTGACAGTATTCCATCTCTCCTTCCTAAGCAGAATGACTCAGGGGCAGACCTTTCCAATTTGGGGTAGGAGGGAAGAGATGATCAGCCAAAGGTTGGCTGAGTGCTTACTGTGTACTAGTGCCTGGCGCAAAAGGGGGCTTACACAGAACAGGAAACAGAATATCTACCCTCAAGGAGTGTATAATTTCACCGAGGCCACAGGTGCACACACATGCAGTTAAGTAACAACACAAGGTGTCGGGAGGAGAATAGAACTAGACTTGACTCCCAAGCTTGTCACTTACTAGTTGCGTGAGAAGCTTCTAAAAAGCTAATTCACACGCTCCTGGTTAACACTTAGGAAACACTGCGCCCTCCTGCTAGGAGAGAGAACTCAAAGGGGGCTTTCCCGTGACCTTGAAGACCAGCATGGCAGCCATGAGGAAGAGCCTAGCAAGTCACATTTAATCTTGAGCCTCATCTGTAAAACGGGGATGAAAACACCCATCAGATTGTCATGAAGGTGGGATGATCTAGTGCATGTGAAAGCGCCTTGCAAATGTTCAACAGCTATTCAAGGTCACAGCCTTGTGATTAGTGTAAGTGTTAAGTATAAGTGTAACCCACCTCCTCCACGTTGTGGAGCTTCCTGCGGCCACTGAAATAACATGGAAATTGATATGTTTTAAGGTTTATCCAGGAAGCTTTATTCCCTATGAGGCCCTCTCCCTAAGATACAAAGCCCTTCCAGTCCAACCCCATAACCATGGCTTCGACCACATCCCATAATAGGTGTTTTCACAGCAGAGCCCATGATAGTCCTTTGGGGAGCAGGGTGACTAGGGGAGCCCCATGATGACCCTTGCCTGTAATTTGGACGTTGCCCCAACACACTCACCTCCCCCCTCAGGATCCTGTGGTTAATTGATGGCTCCCATGATCTCTGCCTCCCCCTTTGGCCTTCTCCTCTAACCAGGGTCTTCTGCTCTGGGACTCATCACCCTCGGCTTCTCTTTGAAGCCCTGTGTTTCCTCTTTTACCCAGAACAAGAACTTGGCCAGCCCTCAGCACCACTTCCTGAGGGTAACGGGGACATCACATCATCACGGCGCCAGGGGAGAGCCGGCTGGTCAGGGAAGACTGCAAGGGAGGTGGGCGCCCAGCTGCACCTTGAGGAAAGCATCTCCTAGATCTATAGAGGGATGGGGTGGTCTCAGCAGAGGGGCCACGGTGTCTTGCTGGGGGCCAGTGCAGCAGAGGTTCTGTTGGGAACAGTAAGAACTGGACCTGAATGAGAAGACTGGAGCCCTGTGGAGGCCGGGCCTTCCCTGCCAGGCTGGGGAGCCAGATGTGCCCTTCGGACCATGGAACCCACCGAAAGTTGGGCGCTTTTGAGCAGTAGAGGGATGGAATGGAATTAAGGGTTTGGGGATGCTGCCCTGGCAGGGGTTGGGGAGGTGCCTTTTCTGGGAGGACAGCTTTGTATGCAGGGTGACTGGAACCACCCCTGCGGTCCCTTCAGTATCTCCTCACCAGGCTTCACAAAGGAAGACTGCAGCCAGAGGCTCAGCAGCTTATCCGAGGTCTCTCTCAACCACCCCCTTGATTCCTCGCTCTGGAATTAAATGTAGACGCCCAGCAGAGGAGCTACTTGCCTGACTTCTGTCACCCCAACCCCTGCCACCTCCCCCTGCTCTGCTGTGCTCTCCTCCACAGCCTCCAGTGTGACCAGGTGCCCATGAAAATGTCCTTTCGGGTTTTGGGTGCCTCATGCTGCCAAACTGCCCCCGGCAGTGTGTCCAGGTTGAAAGATGTTGGCATATAGAGTAATTAACCCAAGATCCGAGCTCTCCTTTTTCACTCACCAGCTGTGTAGCCTGGGGCAAACTGCTTAACCTTTCCAGGCCTTGGTTTTCTTATCTGTAAAGTAAGACCATAAACTCCCTTTGCAGGACAGTGGTGGGATTGAATGACATAATGTCTATAAAGCCCCTGGTGCAGAACCTGGAACACGAGTGGGAGGCCCCTCCCTGCCCCTCCTCTGAGGCACCATTAGATACCTATTAGCCATCACGGGGAGGGCACATAATGGGGTGTTTGTTCACAAATGGCACTCCATTGGGAATGCGACCTCAGAGATGACCCCCTCTCCTCCCTGCCCCCATATCTGGGCTGTTTCCACCTATGGATTCTCCTCTCCAATCTGGCTTCTTGCTCCTGTCCCTGCTGTTACTGACTCTGTTCAGGCTCTCATCACCCCTCTCACAATCTACTGAGACAACCCCTTCCCGGCCCTCCTACAATGATGGGGGCTGGGGGTGCTTTTCTACAAAGTCAAGAAATCTCCACTAGAGCTCCATGGCCCTCAGGATTAGCTCAACTCCTCTTCATGGCTTATAAGGGCTTCCCAATCCCACCCCAACCTTCTCTCCAGTCTTACCCGCTCACTTCCCCACCTCGCACCTGTAGTCCAATCACTCCAAACTCCCCACTGTCCGGCAGGCGCCCCTGCTCCCCTGCTCCTGCCTCCTTGCCCAAGTAACAGCACTTGCCTCTGCGTAGAAGGCCCACCTCTCCCCTCCCCAGCATACGGTCCCAGTGAAACCATCATCTACTGAGAATCTCAGACCCAGCAAAGCCTTCCCTGGTACCCCTAATGGACTCCATTGCTTTTTCCTCTATGCCAGGAGTCTGCAAACTATGACCCAAATCCAGCCAACCACCTGCCTTTCTACGGACCATGAGCTGAAAATGGTTTTACATTTTTAAGTGTTTTTTTTTAAATCGAAAGAAGAAGAATATGTCAGGACACGTAAAAATGTTGTGAAATTCAAATTTCAGTGTCCATAAATAGTTTTATCAGAATCCAGGCACGCACGTCCATTTATGTATTGTCTCAGGCTGCTTTTGCGTGACAAGGGCACAGCTGAATGGTGGCAAGAGACTGCATGGCCCTCAAAGTCTAAAACATTTACTCTCGTGGCCCTTGACTTAGCAGAAAAGCTTGCTGACCCCAGATCTAGGCTGCTACGATTTTCATTTCAAACAGCTCTTGTCCTAGGATTCCCTGTCTTCTCTGTGGATGACGAGCAAGTTGAGGAAGAATCTTGTTCAGCAATGTCCCTTAGGCCTGTTCCAGTCCCTGGCAATAGTAGATGCTCAATTAATATTCTGTTCCCACTGGAAACACCTCTTCAACTGTCCCCGCCCCCGCAGGCAGGCCCTGATGCCTGGGATCTCTTATCACCACTTCTCTTCTACTATCACCCTACCGCCAGCCCTGGCGGTGGTAGCGTCTGCTGGAGACACCTCCTGAAGCAGTGAGTGAAGAGCATTACTCCCACCTACAGACACAGAAACTGCAGTCTAACCGGATAAGCTGATGTGCCTAAGATCATGCATTTAGGAGGGGCGGAGCAGAGATACCAAATCCAGACCTTTCCCTGCACACAGCCTACCATGTGGAGGAGAGCCGGGATTCCTTCAGCAGCAGAGTCCCGGGACCAGAGGCAACTCCCTGGGAATGTTTGTGGTGTGGGGCTTATAAGCAGCATTTGTCTAATAAAGTAATTTATGAACATTTTACATCCCCTAATTACTTGTCACAATAATGTGAGGCATCTCCCCACATGCTTGTTTTTCCCTTCTCTGGCACAGAGTGGGAGCTCCTGGGCCTGGGAGGCGGAGATAAATATAGCCCTTCATTTACTCACCAGTCGGGTTGCCTGAACGCACAACCATACACGTCGCCACCCCGACACGTGCTAAGCCCGTGCACGCGAGGAGAGCAGAGCTGCATGGACCACATGACGTCACTGACACTCTCGGGCCAGTTCTAACTTGGAAAGGGACTTGGATTTGTCCAGCATGATGCCAACTGTCCACAAGTGGGACCATTCTTTGGGAGTTACTGGGAGGCAGATTTGGGTGTGACATAAGGAGGAGCTTTTCTGATGATGAAGCATCTAACAATGCCCAATCGAGGGCATTTTTCACTAGGTGAGGATGAGTTTGCTTCTCAGGTTCCCATGGGTTCCAAGTCCAAGACATTCTATGCTTAGAAATGTTCCACCCACTTCGCCTCAGCCTCCAGCAGCTCAGATTGAAGTACAGGGGGCGTGGGTGGGGCTAGGGATACGGGGGAAAGGCAAGGCTCTCACACAACAGTCTGCAGCTGTCCTCCAACTCAACTCATGTCTTTCTTTAGGGTCCGATGCCGGGTTCTGTCACCATCTCTGCCTCTTGGGAGAATCAGTAGCAGAACCCAGGACCACATATGTGGTCCTAATTCTTTCCTTTCTGGGTCCACACTCCCATCCTCCCTCAGCTGTCCCTCCTGGTGCCCTGTGTCCCCCAGGCCTCCCTAACTCCCAGCACCCCCTACTTAGAGCCTTGATCAGACTTTATTTCCCCATCACAGTCTGGAGGCCACAGATACAGTGATCCGAAAGAAAAAGAGTGTGTTTGTGTGTGTGTGTGTGTGTGTGTGTGTGTGTTTCTCCTCTTTCCATATGTGTACATGAACAGAACTGGCCCCAAATTTTCTAGAAAACAGTCCCACCCTAGACCAGCAGAAAACTGCTTCCTCCAGGCAAATTCTCCTGTCTTTCATGGTCTTGCTCAAAGGGTTCCTCTCCCTTGAAAAGTTCCAGGTGGATACAGACCGGAAATATCTGGTTGGGTGGTATATGTCCAGCTCATCCCAATGTGGGGATTCATTCCTGGGGTCACAGGACTCCCCTCCTCTCTGATGTCACTCTGTGAAACACCAGGGCTGTGTGTGTTCACAGCAATGCCCTCTGAGCCCAGTTGTGTTCAGTAAAATACAATAGCATTTGCCAAACATCAAGGTTGATTGGAAAGGCCTTGGACAAACAGACAAGTAGGGTTATTCGGAAGAGACAGAGACCAGGTCTCTCCAATGGAGATGTCTCCTGTAGAGACCCCTTGATTCCCAACACCTCTGCCCAGCCACCTGCGTCCACCCGAGGTTTACCCAGCCAGCAGCTTTTTTTCTCATTGGTTATTCCAGAAGACCATATTTTCTTTCTTATCATTTCCACTCCTGTTCCCTTCTACTCCCTGAGCAAGCTGAAGTTTCCTGCATTCCCATGGCAATCCTAGGAATCAAGGCAGAATATAGAGTGAGCCCAACTTGGGTGAAATTGCACCTCTACTGAGTTTCAGCTGTACAACCTGGTACCAGCCATTTAACCTCTATTAGGCTCAATTTCTTCAACTATAACATGAGGGTTGTAATATCTATCTCTGATGGACAACTGTCATTTTTGCCTACCCAGCAACCATTCTCCCATCTTCCAATGTCAACACCATGATTTTCCTTTGGGGAAACCACATCTTTCTTACTCCTAGTCCATGTGGTTTAGATGGGGCTGATGCCCCCACCACAAATGGGCAGATAGCCCTGGGTTGACCAGTGAGAGGACAGCAATCGCTTGGCCACAGTGATTGGGTCAGGAAAGGCTCTGTGGCCCAGGCCAAGCCAATGATAGTCAGCCCTGGGATTTTTGCTGACACTCTCTTTCCTTGGGAATTGTGACAAAGGTAGAGTAAAAGTCTAGAAGCTGCTGGTGGCCACCTTCGCCACCACATGAGGCATGTCTGTCTGAGAATGAAACCAATACAGAAGAAAACAGAACTGAGAAATACAGAAAGAAATTCTTTAGGACATTATTGAAGGACCTGGATCTAATCATGTCTAAAATTTGTCCTTGAACTTCCCATGACATGAACCAATAAATTTCCTCTAAACTAGTTTAAGCTGGGTTTCTTTCACAGGTAACTAAAAGTCCTGACTAATATACTACCTCAGGGCTTTTGTCAGAATCAAATGAAACAGCATCTACAATCACCTAGCAGAGTGCTGGCACATAATAGGAACTCATTAAATATTAGTCACCTTCCCAAAAAGAGGAGGAAAGGAAAAGTGCCAGTGGACACAAGACTAAGAATGCAAGAAAGATGTATAATTAACAGAGCAAGAGCCCAGGGGAGCCAAGGAGGGATGAGATCAAAGCATGGGTGGAAGGCTTAGCCTGAAAAGGGATAGGGACGCTTCTTCCTACGGGGCAGCAGGAAGAAACCCTGGGAATTCAGAGAAGTTGGGGTGGGGAGGAGGAATGTAGAGGGACTTCACAGCAGGTAGCCTGGTCTCCTCGACCTTGGGGTTGGGGTCCTCTGCCGAGTGGAGCACAGGGGTGGCCTCAGAGGCTTGAGGACAGTGAGAATGGTTGGATCAGCTGCCGTAATTGTTAGCAAGAGAAAAATGAAAGGTTGCTGCACAGCCAAGGCCCTGCTGCGCTCACCCCTGCAGACCCAATCCACACAGACTCGTGCCTTCTTCCTGTAATGTTTCTTTGGCTCTTTCTATCTTCCTTTTGGGTCTTGAAAAGAGGGCACTGCATCTGGCTTGCCAGGAGACAAGCTTAGGGGCCCAAGCCCAGGAACACACTCCCCCACCCCCAAAACGCGCAGCCCTAGTTTGGAGAGGACTCCTATGGAGCCCAGCCTCCTACCTGTCCTGCTCCTGCTAGAAAGAGAGAAACTGGGCCACGACAGACGCCATCTTTCGGAGTACCCAGTTCAATCTCTCCTCCTTCATTCCTCTAAATCGGAAGTTGGCAAACTTTTTCTGTAAAGGTCCACGGAGTAAATATTTTAGGCTTTCTAGGCGATATGGTCTCTGTCACAACCAACTTCTCAACTCTGCAGTTGTGGAGCAAAAGCAGCATAGACAATACATAAACAAATGAGCATGGCTGTGTTCCAATAAAACTTTATTTATGGACACCGAGATTTGAATTTCATATCACTTTCACGTGTCATGAAATATTATTCTTCTTTTGATTTTTTTTTCCCCAACCGTTTAAAATGTGAAAATCATTCTTAGCTCGTGGGCTGTACAAAAACAATCGGTGGATGGGACTGGCCCACGCGTCATAATTTGCTGACCCTGTTCTAATAAACAGCAATGGCCGCCATTCATTAAATTCCTACTCCACACAAGATCTATTGATATTTCCTTAGTTAATCACCATTCCAGCCTTATTAAATTAGTAGGATTATCCCCATTTTATAATTTGGAAAATCTGAGATTCAGAGAGCTTTTGTGACTTGCCTTAGAGTATCCAGCTCAGGAGTGGGAAAGCTGGGGTTCCAGCCCACGTCTATCTGCCCCCAAAGTCTTTCTCCTCCATCAAGCTCTTTCCAGAGCCTCTCACACCTTTCTGAGAGGTGCACAGCTTCATATTGTTCTGATTTGCAGTTGTTTGTAACATTGACTTAATTCCCGTGCAGAGGTGAAACTGCTTGAGGGCAGGAGTGTGTCTATTTATTCCCTCCTTACCGGCTAGCCCTCGGCCAGCCCATTTTAGCCACTCAACAGAGCAAACCACACAAAGAGTTGTTAAATTCAAGACCACAAACTGCAAAGCACCCTGAGTTCTGCCCAGCAATACCAGCAGGTTTTTCTAGAAATTTCTTTCTCATTCTCTGAGATGATGATTGAATACCTCCTCTTCTCTCCATAGCCCTCCTCCACCCCCCGGTCCCCAGTCCCCCCTCACTCTCAGCTGCCACTCTCACCCCATGCTTCATATAGAAACAGAAGCCATGCTCGGGTGCTCCAACTGCCTTCACCACACCCACCAACATCCCTCCATCTGAACCCAGAGTCTCGTCCATGAGTCCCTCTAGGATCTGGCAGTAGCTCCCTCGCTGGTCCCATTTCGCACCCTCTCCCCAGCCTCACTGCACCCCATGCTGTTCCTTGAACAGACCATGCACACTCCCAGCCCGGGCCTCTGCCCCTCACCCCATTCCCACCCGCTCCCCCACTCACCTCCTACACTGCTTCACTCCCTCCAGTCTCAAGGCAAAGGTCACCTCCTTAGAGGTCTTCTTGGGTTACCCTGTCTAAAATCGTCTTCCCCAACCTTTCTATCACATGACTTTGATTTATTTTTCTTCTCCCACGTCTCATTCCCTGACATTATTCCACATCTGTATTTGCACACATGTTTCTTTTGTATCTCCCAAGTAGAGTGTGAGCGCTTTAAGGGCAAGGAAGGACTTGATCTGTTTTGCTCACTGATGGATCTCAGTGCCTAGAACAGGCATGTAGAGCAGGGACTCAATAAACATTTTTGAATGCACTAAGAAAACTCAGAGCCCCAGAAAAACTTTTGCCCGATTCTCCTTAAACTTCCCATCCCTGGAACTTTCTCTCCCTGTATCCCAGAGGCCTCCCTTCCAGGCCCCAGGGGCTCATAGGGATGGGAGAATCTCAGGGATCCTTCAAGAAACATTCTCCCCCTCCCTCTGCTGCCCCAGCCTGCATCTCCAGAGCCTGCTGGCATCGGAGCTGTTTCCGGGGCCTTGTAAACTTTCCTTAACGTAGGAAACCCAGAGCGGTGCTAGAAACCAGCACTGCAATTATAGGGCTTTTAAACTGCCAGGCTCCTCTGCGCTCATTTCCCCAGGGGTCCCTCAGAGGCCGGGTTGTGTGAGGTCCAGAGGGAGGAGGTGAGAGCACTCATCTTCGCCAGAGCAGAGCGCCTTTCCAGCTAACGCAGCAGCTGCCTGCTCAGGGCTTGAGAGGCGGGCCAGCCAACAGGGCAGCTCAGGGACCGAGAGCGGATCCTGGGCTCCACACCCCAAATCAGAACCTGGAACTGGCTGGGGTTGGAGGGTCTCCACCAGACCAGGGTCAGCTGGGGCAGGGGAATGGGGAGTGGGGGGATGGCACTGACCTCAAAGTTAAGCCCATCTGCTTGCAGAGAAGCCAGAACTGGCCCTGCTGACTGCTCCAGCTGCATCTCCAGGGAGGCCATCTGGAGCCCTGGGCATATATCTGTCCATCAGACAGCCTATGACATTGCAAAGCTCTTCTTGGATTATCAGTCTGTCTTCCCCACCAGCCTATTGCTTCTTGAGGCTCAGAGACTGTGACTCTTATGTCCCCACAGTGTGTTCTCAGCCAATGTTTGCCTGATAAAGAAGTGGCCCAGGAGAGGCAGGTGGGGTCTGCAATGCACAGGGTAGAAAAGGGATCCCCAGCAAGTCCACCTCACATACAGCCTGGCATATCATGGGCTGCTAACTGCTCTGCAGCTCACAACAGTTTCCAAGAGTGTGCGTTTTGGAGGGGGATGGGGGTTAAGGAATTTGGCAAGGAGGTAGCTAGGACCCCCTCTCAGCTCAAGCCCACCAGGCACATCCTAAAACGCAGGGCTAGCTGTGGCCACGGGAACAGCCGCTCTGGGGCTCCATCCTGCCTCTAGGATCAGTGGCTCAGCGTATCTGCACCACCAGGAGCTCAGCCACCCCCGGGACAGAGCCGGGCCGCTGCTCCTCCCCTCTCTGGAACTCCCTCCTGTGAGCACAGTGACAGAGCTGAAAGGGACCTCGGCGGTCTTCTAGGCCAACCTCCTAAATAAAAAATGCTAGAAGTGGACACCCAGAACTCCTGGTGCAGGTATCCGGCATCCCAGCAGGACTATGGAGAGTGAAGCAGGAAGACCTCCCAGGCACCACGGCCTTGGAGGAAGAGGCTCTTCACCCCTCAGGGCCTCTCCCTCATCACTGACAGCGAGTGGTTCCACCCTGGGGTCTGGGGCGGGGCCCCAGAATCTGTATTTTTAACAAGCCCTCAGGAGATGCTGCGGGGACATTCCATCAGTGTCGGGAGGAGGCAGCTTGATTCACTCCTCTATTGATGAATGGTTGACAGCCTAGAAAATGCCCTTCCTCCACCCCTTTCCTGGTCTCACACATGGATGGTTCCCAAGGTCTGAGGGGGTTATGGGGTCCCTCCTCAAGCTCTCCCTGGCTTGGAAGACGATGTCCTTCAAAAGGATGGGGCAGGAGCCCCTCTGACACTGCCACGGGGTGGCTGTGTCCCAGCTTGCACACTTGGGGACCACGCCCCACGGTGATTCATGCCTCCACACAATGAGGAGGTCGTAGCCCAATGCAGGCCCTGTGCTGGGCATGGTGGGGTGGGGGGAAGGAAAGAGGAAGCCCCTACTAAGCCCATCTGAACAGGACTCAATGAATACTCACAACCATCCTGTGGGGTGGCGATTATTGTCCCCATTTTACAGAGGAGGAAACTGAGGTTCTAAGAGGTGCAGTGGCTCCCCAGTGTCATCCATCTGGTACACGCAATGCCCAGGGCCAGGGCCAAGCGCTTCTGACCCAAGGCTGGTATTCTCAGCTTCCCTTTGAGGCCTGAGGTAGTGGTCCCCATCCTGACCAGGGGAGCTGAGGCTACCAGGGGAGACATCCCAATGCGCTGAGAGAAAGCCAAGATAGGAGGAAGGAGGGCTGTGGGTTCTGATCCCAGTGGAGCTCATACGGAAGTATCTAGATTACCCTCCTGCACCAAGCCCCCGCCGCCGAGTGAAGAGAAAGGTTTTGCTGGTGTGGTGTGCCTCCCCACGTCTGACTGTGATCCAGGGAACAGCCAGAGCTTGCAAACCTGAAGTGCTAGATGAAAGGCCATTAATAAACCTCCTGGCAAGGCGTGACCTGGGCTGCGCAGGGGTGCCCTGTTCATAAATCTGCCATGGCGCTCCAGCTTCCGCACCATGGCCTGCGTGACGGGATGATTTGACTTGAGCAGCCTGCGGAAGAGGCCTAGAGAGGAGCTGGGTGTGTCCCGAGCCCTCGGAGGGGCCTTAGAGCCCCTCGCGCCCTAAGGACTTCTCTCTAGACTCAGCAGCAGCGAGAACCACGAGGGACACCTGGGCTGTTCCCACCCAGGGAAGCTACACACTTCACGGTTGAGGACTCTCCCTGGCCTGGAGTTCTGGGACCTCAGACAGGTGCTAGGCTGGTCTTTTCATCCAGAAAATGGACCTGGGGAAGCCAAGATCCTTCCAGCTCCCCGACTCTAGGATGCCTCTGCAAGCCTAATTGTGAGACTCAGTTTCCCTCTTGGGAGGGTAAGGGACTAACATTCTTGGAATAACCACCAAGATCCAGGCACCCTGCTTGTTCCACTCCAGTGAATCCCCTTAATAACCCAACAAGGCAAGCCCTATCGTGATCCCCACTTTGCAGAGGTGAAAACTGAGGCTCACAAAAGTTAAAATAACTTCCCTAGGACCACGGATCTGTTCCCCAAAATGACAGATTTAGTCACTCAGATCCTTTTGGGATATGATGGAATGTAAGTAAAAATAACACGGACAGAGGCAGGATTCAAACCCAGGCTGCTGGGCCTGCAAAGCCCCCGTGCTGTCCTGTAATTTCTTCTTCTACGCCAGTGGTTTTCAATGGGGACATCTGGCAATGTCTGAAGATATTTTGGGTTGTCACTGCTGGGGGGAGGTGGTATGCAACTGACAGCGAGTGGATAGAAGCCATGCATGCTGCTAAACATCCTACAGTAAACAGGACAGCCCTCACCCCCAGCAACAAAGGATTATCTGGCCCCAAATGTAAACAGCATCACTGTTGAGAGACTTTGAACAGGAGCCAGATAGACTCGTGCTCTGGGCTTTCACTGCCCAGCACCTCTTAGGTCAGACCAGAGAGCTGGGCCAGTGATTTCCAAAGTGTCCAGTGAGGTACACTGGGTGTAAATGGCTATTGTGGCGGGGATGGGGATGAGAGGTGGTTCTTGTCCCTGTAACTTTGGGAAACAATGGGCTCAAAAAAACTAAGGCGTCTTATGTACAGGACTTCTCAGTGTCAGTTTTAAGTCAACCTGTCTAGACTAAATCCCCACTTATTCAGTCAAGCACTAATCTAAGTGTCACTGTGTTACTTTACATCTAAAGTGTTACTTTATAGATGTGATTAAAATCCATAATCAGTTACCTCTAAGTAAGACAGATAATCCTAGATAATCTAGGTTGGCCTGATTCAATCGGTCCAAAGGCCTTAAGAGCAGAGCTGAGGCTTCCCTGCAGAAGAAGTGCCGCTTGTGGCCTGGAGCTCCACCCCGTGCGCAGGACCCTCAGCCTGCCCTTCCTGACAGCCTGCCCTTCAGACTCCAGGTCTGTCTGGTCAGCCCCGACAGCTGCATAAAACAACTCTTTGCTATAAATCCCTATCGATTTTTCTATCTACCCCACTGGCCCTGTTTCTCTTGTTGGACTCTGCCTGATACAATTTGTACCATGATTCATAATCTCCAAGAGTAGAATGTAGTTTTACGACAATTCCCAAACAGATTTGGCCAGTGGGGCCTTGAGGTTGAGGAGCACCTCGTGGGATTCATGTCTGGCAGATCTCTCTCTCTCTCTCTCTCTCTCTCTCTCTCTCTCTCTCTCTCTGGCAAACTCTGATTTAGGCAAACTGAGCTGGCCGGTCCTAAGGGAATGTCAGCTCCCTATGACAGTTGACCGTGACCGTGACCATGTGCTCCCACTTTGGGCAGAGCGTTCTCATCACCATCATGTCAGCCACCCTCCAAAGTCTTGGCTGCTCACAAAACACGTCCTCCACATCCGCTCAGGTCGAACTCACTGGGACACCTCGGGCCCAGACGTTTGCTCTCAGTCGACGTCCTAGTCTATAGAGCAGAGCTGACAAGCCCAGCCCTTCACCAAGGGGGTAAAGACAAAATCAGACAGTTCATGGAGAGTCCCTGGCACACAGAGTGTGGTGGGTGTTCAACCAGTGCCAACCCCTCCTCTCTCCTCCCCCTGCTAATGAGCTACGCTAAAGCAGGCCTCCTA
Source organism: Balaenoptera acutorostrata (assembly GCF_949987535.1). Classification (NCBI taxonomy): domain Eukaryota; kingdom Metazoa; phylum Chordata; class Mammalia; order Artiodactyla; family Balaenopteridae; genus Balaenoptera; species Balaenoptera acutorostrata. The sequence continues at coordinate 39,825,285 of NC_080066.1, read as the reverse complement.
TATCTCCTTATATAGATAAGGTATGAGCAATACGTTAAAAACCAATACCTTTAAAACCACTCAGAATGTTCAGCATTTGCCAGAAGATGCTACGGCGCTCTCCTAGGCCCATGGCCCACCCTGAATTTAACAGACCCATGTTTACAAACCCAAATCCATGCATCTCCGAGGCTCCCACACATATCCCAGCTGTCCTTCCAAGATGTATGTTTGGAGAGTCTCTGGCAGTGTCTCCGCCAGCTGATGCCTCTCAGAGTGTTCCTGACACTCAGTTTGGGCCCCAGGCAGCCACTCAGGGGCGGTGAGAGGGGGAATCAGGCGACACTTCTGTTATCTAAGGACCATCGGGACCCCAAGCTGCAGGGATCAGGCCAGAGCTCTGAAAGCAGGACATGTGGGAAACTCTAGCAGCTAAGAGCAGGGAATTGGAGCCCAAGACACTGCTCACTCTGGGCCCTGGATTTTTCCAGCTTTCTGTCTGTCTGTCTGTCTGTCTGTCTCTCTCTCTCTCTCTCTCTCTCTCTCTCTCTCTCGGGGTGTGTATGCATTTACGCTCATGAGCACATGCACACACACCCTTTCCCAGGGCTCAGCCACCCTGTAACAATCCAATCATACCGAACAATAGCCAAGAACCAGGAAGAAATGCAAGTCCCTTGATTGGATGGAACATAGATCACAGTTGATGCTGTAATGAGCATGCACTTCACACATGGGAGAGCAACTCAGCCCTCACTTGGACTCTATTTATCCTTTCTTACAGCACTGCGTCAGTAAGCGACATCTGAATCACCAGGACAACTTGTTAAATACAGACCACTGGCCCCACCCCCAGAGTTTCTGATTCATCTGGTCTTGGATGGGGCCCAAGAATTTGCATGTCTAACAAGTTCCCAGGTGAAGCTGATGCTGCCGGCCCAGGGGCCTCACTTTAAGGACCACCGCTTCACAGCTTAGTTAAGCCAAGTCTGGACTCCCAAGCAATACCTGATCAGAATGGAATCAGTGAGTGTATGTTTTGGGGGCAGGGCAGATGCTGGTAGTGGTGAGCCCTGCCAAAGCCAGGCTTTCTGACAGCTGCAGGAAGTGACAGTTGACAGCCCAATAGCAAAGAAAGAGACAGCAAACTATAAAAAGCAGACATAGGAACTCAAAAAGCAAAGCAGTCTGAAGCCATCTCAGTGGGATAAAATTATTATATACCCCTAAATAAATCCTGAGGAAGCACTGTCTTGGAGCATTGAATAGTCATGATATTCACAGTGGAGGCCCTGAAGTATGAAGAAAGCAACTCTTAGCCTGCTTAAGAGGGCAGGGAACATAAAATTAATTTTGAAAAAAGAAAATCTACATCTAATTTGTTGGCAATAAAATCATCTGGGTGCTCAATGGATTATAAACGTGGCAAGCTGGAAAATTTACTCTGTGTGCTAATTCATTTACCTCGTTACCCATGGTTTTACTTTGTGTGTGCACCTGTGTATGTGTGCACCCACACATCTGCACAAGAACGTATTTTGCATAAATGCATTCCCTAACGCTCATTGCTACCCATTCTCAGGTCTATTCTTAAATATCATTTCCCCCTTGACCATTCAGGCAACGTTAGGTTCCCACCTAAAGCGCCTTAGATGCACCTATTGCATCTTTAATTGTTCAAACCGTTGTCTTCCTTGCCAGAATGTAAGCATTGTGAAGGAATAGGATCATGACTGCCTTTTTTTCTAGAAGTTTCCATTACCTAAGAGAGTAAAACACAGCAGGTGCCCATTCATGGCTGTTGACTGCATGACTATCATAACTATCACATACTTGCCACTTTTCCTTCGTGCTTTCACTCCTTTCACTGCACCTCCCCCCACTACCCCCTTTACAAAGACTAGGAAAATGTAGGGCAAGGAGCACGAAGCACGCACCTTTAGGCAGCCCATGTTCTGAAAGATGGCATAACTTGTGCTTACTCCTGTTAGCTAGGGAGTCAGTCAGTCTTCTGGAGGGAGGTTTTAATCAGAATTTGCATATTCTGGGTGAGGCGGGGACAAGGAGGAGGATGCAAAGTCAATTAGATTATTCCACTCCAAGTCTGCACCCCCTGGCTGTTCCTAATGAAGCCATCTTCTATCTCTTCGCCTGCCACTCGCCACCAACACATGCAGGCCCCTCCTTATCCTCTAACTCCAAACGAACCACCCCAAGAAGGACAGGGCTTGGCATCCCTGGCCCAGAACACCAGCAGATCGAAAATGGAGACAAAACTGACTGAGAAAACCATGCGTTCCATAATTGATTCATTTGCCTGTAAATAAAGAGCATTAATGAGAATCAGCCTGAGTGCCTCATTAGCAGGAACCGCCCCCCCCCATGGGCTGGTGGGGAAAGTAGAGATCTGTGCCCTCTGCACAGGACTGATTGCATCAGCCCAGCAGCATTCATGGATATTGGAAGACTCTCTGCCACACTCCCGCGCCCGACAACCCCATCTTCCTCTCCCAGCTCCATCGCAGCCTGCAAGCACACAAATTCACTTCATGAGAACTCTGCAGAACTCCTAAGCTCATGAAGAACCCCACTAATACAGACGTGCAAGGATGAGATGAACTAGCAGCTGCCTCAGCCTGTGAAGACGGTTTTCTTCATTTTGCTTTTGGCCAGTTTCAAATGGGGTTATGATTTTCCCAAAACTTCTATCCAGAAGGTTGTTCCAAGAGAGAACATAACTTTTTCTTTTTTTTGAATTTTTGAAATTTTATTTTATTTATTTTTGTATACAGCAGGTTCTTATTAGTTATCCATTTTATACGTATTAGTGTATACATGTCAATTCCAATCTCCCAATTCATCCCACCACCACCACCACCACCACCACCCCCTCCACTTTCCCCCCTTGGTGTCCATACATCTGTTCTCTACATCTGTGTCTCAATTTCTGCCCTGCAGACCGGTTCATCTGTACCATTTTCCTAGGTTCCACATATATGTGTTAATATATGATATTTGTTTTTCTCTTTCTGACTTAACTTCACTCTGTATAACAGTCTCTAGATCCATCCACGTCTCTACAAATGACCTAATTTCATTCCTTTTTATGGCTGAGTAATATTCCATTGTATATATGTACCACATCTTCTTTATCCATTCGTCTGCCGAGGGGCACTTAGGTTGCTTACATGACCTGGCTATCGTAAATAGTGCTGCTATGAACATTGGGGTGCATGTGTCTTTTTGAATTATGGTTTTCTCTGGGTATATGCCCAGTAGTGGGATTACTGGGTCATATGATAATTCTATTTTTAGTTTTTTAAGGAACCTCCATACTTTTCTCCATAGTGGCTGTATCAATTTACATTCCCACCAACAGTGCAAGAGGCTTCCCTTTTCTCCACATCCTCTCCAGCATTTGTTGTTTGTAGATTTTCTGATGATGCCCATTCTAACTGATGTGAGTGATATGTCATTGTAGTTTTGATTTGCATTTCTCTAATAATTAGTGATGTTGAGCAGCTTTTCATGTGCTTCTTGACCATCTGTATGCCTTCTTTGGAGAAATGTCTACTTAGGTCTTCTGTCCATTTTTGGATTGGGCTGTTTGTTTTTTAATATTGAGCTGAATGAGCTGTTTATATATTTTGGAGATTAATCCTTTGTCCGTTGATTCATTTGCAAATATCTTCTCCCATTCTGAGGGTTGTCTTTTTGTCTTGTTTGTAGTTTCCTTTGCTTTGCAAAAGCTTTTAAGTTTCATTAGGTCCCATTTGTTTATTTTTGTTTTTATTTCCATTACTCTAAGAGGTGGATCAAAAAAGATCTTGCTGTGATTTGTGTCAAAGAGTGCTCTTCCTTTGTTTTCCTCTAAGAGTTTTATAGTGTCCGGTCTTACATTTAGGTCTCTAAATCCATTTTGAGTTTATTTTTGTGTATGGTGTTAGGGAGTGTTCTAATTTCATTCTTTTACATGTAGCTGTCCAGTTTTCCCAGCAGCACTTATTGAAGAGACTGTCTTTTCTCCATTGTATATCCTTGCCTCCTTTGTCATAGATTAGTTGACCATAGGTGTGTGGGTTTATCTCTGGGCTTTCTATCTTGTTCCATTGATCTATGTTTCTGTTTTTGTGCCAGTACCATATTGTCTTGATTACTGTAGCTTTATAGTAGAGTCTGAAGTCAGGGAGTCTGATTCCTGCAGCTCCGTTTTTTTCCCTCAAGACTGCTTTGGCTATTCGGGGTCTTTTGTGTCTCCATACAAATTTTAACATTTTTTGTTCTAGTTCTGTAGAAAATGCCATTGGTAATTTGATAGGGATTGCATTGAATCTGTAGATTGCTTTGGGTAGTATAGTCATTTTCACAATATTGATTCTTTCAATCCAAGAACATGGTGTATCTCTCCACCTGTTTGTGTCATCTTTGATTTCTTTCATCAGTGTCTTATAGTTTTCTGCATACAGGTCTTTTGTCTCCCTAGGTAGGTTTATTCCTAGGTATTTAATTCTTTTTGTTGCAGTGGTAAATGGGAGTGTTTCCTTAATTTCTCTTTCAGAGTTTTCATCATTAGTGTATAGGAATGCAAGAGATTTCTGTGCATTAATTTTGTATCCTGCAATTTTACCAAATTCATTGATTAGCTCTAGTAGTTTTCTGGTGGCATCTTTAGGATTCTCTCTATATAGTATCATGTCATCTGCAAACAGTGACAGTTTTACTTCTTCTTTTCCAATTTGTATTCCTTTTATTTCTTTTTCTTCTCTGATTGCCATGGCTAGGACTTCCAAAACTATGTTGAATAATAGTGGTGAGAGTGGACATACTTGTCTTGTTCCTGATCTTAGAGGAAATGCTTTCAGTTTTCCACCAGTGAGAATGATGTTTGCTGTGGGTTTGTCATATATGGACTTTATTATGTTGAGGTCATTTCCCTCTATGCCCATTTTCTGCAGAGTTTTTATCATAAATGGGTGTTGAATTTTGTCAAAAGCTTTTTCTGCATCTATTGAGATGATCATATGGTTTTTATTCTTCAATTTGTTAATATGGTGTATCACATTGATTGATTTGTGTATATTGAAGAATCTTTGCATCCCTGGGATAAATTCCACTTGATCATGGTGTATGATCCTTTTAATGTGTTGTTGGATTCTGTTTGCTAGTATTTTGTTGAGGATTTTTGCATCTATATTCATCAGTGACATTGGTTTGTAATTTTCTTTTTTTGTAGTATCTTTGTCTGGTTTTGGTATCAGGGTGATGGTGGCCTCATAGGATGAGTTTGGGAGTGTTCCTTCCTCTGCAATTTTTTGGAAGAGTTTGAGAAGGATGGGTGTTAGCTCTTCTCTAAATATTTGATAGAATTCACCTGTGAAGCCATCTGGTCCTGGACTTTTAGAACATATCTTTTTAAGGCAGTACTTTTTCCTATTTACCACTAGTATCCCAAAGGCACATTCCTTGGACAGACTTCCTTTCTCACATATAAGTCAGGGTATCCTAGATTACACTATGGTAACAAACTCTCTAAAATCTCATTGACTCTCAATTACAAAAGATTATATCCCACTCATGCTGCTTGTCTGTCACAGATCAGTTATGGCTCTGCTCCAAGAACCGTGTTGAAGGAGCAGCCTACTGGAGATCACCGATCATCACGACAGAAGGAGAGTTAACTTGGCAGAAGCACACACTGGCTTTTACAGCTTCTTTATTGGCTAAAGCAAGTCACATGGCCATGCTTAGGCTCAAATGGATGGAGATATGTAATCCTTCCCCAGGGAATAGCACAAAAGAAAAAGATACCAAATATGAGTTGAACAGTTATACAATCTACCATAACCCTTGACTTCCCAGGCTTTCAACTTCCTCACAATACGTTCATAAGTTCTCACCCATACCATCGTCACCCACAGCACCATCATTCTCCATGACCCCATCACCACTTTCACCAGCCTCATCACAACCACATCAATATCCTCATTAACAACATTATCACTACCTGCCTTAACCCACGTTCCCTGGAAAAGAGAGCCTGCCTGGGGGAGAAGCTTACCTACTGACATTTAGTTGCAGAGTGCAATACCAGGGAAAAGGAGACTGAGGCAGGAAAGGAGGGACAGCGAATAGAGGGGATATTTAAGAAGCAAGCCACAGTTTCATAACAAATGCAACTGACTGTTGAGTCTTGCAGATCTTCAGATCTTAATGGTTCATCTGCTGCACCTCTTACAGAGTTTATTTGTGAGGAGGAATGGAGAAGAATTTATCTGTTGATTCCTTCCCAGCCCCCGTCTCCCATTAGTCAAAGTCAGCTCTATGGAGCATTTGCACCCTTGTTTTTCTGAAACGTGTAACCTGGTCTCCTGGGCAACCTCTAGAGGAGCCAGAGCTTTTGGGGGTCCAGGACAGAGCAGACAGTCTCTTCTTGTTCAAGGACCCTCCATCTGCAACGGTAGCAATGGCAGTGCCGGAGATCCGGGTTTCTTGCAGTGGAACAATAGGGTGAGCTCTCGCTAGGGCTGCTCAACTAAAGAGCAAGGCAAGTGACCAAGGCCCAGGCAGAGGGAAGGTGTGGCCACAGGGACCTGGGGTGGCACACAAATGGGGTCCAGTACAATTATCCATTGTGCCTTTCAGATCTGCTCATACCCATTTATAATACATGGATCTTATATCAGATCAATACACTTTCAATTCTTCCCCAAGATGTGAGAGAGAAAATCCAGTTCTTCAAGGTAATGGCAAATTGCAATATTCCAAAAAGAATTAAAGGAGGTTAGTAAGCCAAACTCGGTACATCCGTACTACTGCAGCTGGTCCTAGAGTTGTTATAACTGGCATTCACCATCACGCTCATTCAGCATCCATTTTGACTAGTCTGCATTCCTTCCCTGCTGGAGTGACCTACACCTTCATCCCCAGGAAGTCTAAATCCTTAGTTGCCTAGACCTTGTAGAGCCATTGTTGCTAGAGTTGCCCACGGGCACGGAAGCCCCAAAATAAGCTCCCAGTGAATCTTCTAGGTTCCAGACATTGTCTTCCTTGTGCCCATTATGTAGCATCAAACCTAGCTCCTCATGGTAATTGGAGCCAGTAACTCCTTTCTCTTTCTATTGGTTTCACTGGCATAAGGACCTAAAAGTTGCCAAGTGGTAGTTGCAATTTCTAGTTAAGTAGGATCTTTACTGTGCTCCCTGGAAGCCACAATTCCCTTCAATGCGCTCTGGGTCTAAGAACTGATAGAAATCTGGAAATCAGGCAAGGGACCACAATTTTCCACTCTTGTAGGTGACATCAACCTCCTGCTGGGCTGGCAGCTCTGACCTTTTTCTGCGTCTATTCATAGTTTCTCTCCCTTAATCTGTTTAGATGATGAATTTAATTGATTGATTTTCAAATGTTATGGCAATCTTGCATTCTTGGAATAAGTCTCTTTTAGTCATAATATATTATTCATTGTCTATATTGCCAGACCAAATTTGCTAATATTTTGCTCAGGATTTTAAAATCTATATTCATGAGGGATACTGGTAATTTATTTTCTTTTAATGTCCTTGTCTGGTTTTGATATGAACAAAAGTATTCCTTCCTCCTCTGTGTTCTTAAAAAGTTTATTGAATATTAGTATATTTCTTCCTTAAGTACTTGATAGAGTTCACCAATGAAGCCATCTGGGCTGGGAGTTTTCTTTGTGAGATACTTTATAAATATTTGTATTTGTGAGACTTTTATATTTACACATTTATTTACCATTTCTGGTGCTTTCCATTCCTTCCTAAAGATCAGAATTTCTACCTGATGCATTTCTCTTCAACCTAAAGATCTATCTTTAGCATTTCTTGTAGTACAGGTTTGCTGGCAACACATTCTCTCATTTCTTTTATCTGAAAATATCATTATTTCATCTTCATTCTTAAAGAATATTTTCACGGGAGATATAATGCTAGATTGACCTTTTTTTTTTTCAACTTAACACATTGTAGATGTTTTTCCACTGTATTCTGGCCTCTATGATTACTGATGAGAAGTCAGTGGAAATTTGAGTCATTGGCACCATACATGTATTGTATCGCTTTTCTCTGGCTGCTATCAAGCTTTTCTCCTTATGTTTGGTTTTTTTTTTTTTTTTTTTTTTTTTTTTTTTTTTTTTTTTTTTTAAAGGATTTTCTTATTTATTTATTTATTTATTTATTTATTTTTGGCTGTGTTGGGTCTTCGGTTCGTGTGAGGGCTTTCTCCAGTTGCGGCAAGCGGGGGCCACTCTTCATCGCGGTGCGGGGACCGCTCTTCATCGCGGTGCGCGGGCCTTTCTCTATCGCGGCCCCTCCCGTCGCGGGGCACAGGCTCCAGACGCGCAGGCTCAGCAATTGTGGCTCACGGGCCCAGCTGCTCCGTGGCATGTGGGATCTTCCCAGACCAGGGCTCGAACCCGTGTCCCCTGCATTAGCAGGCAGATTCTCAACCACTGCGCCACCAGGGAAGCCCCCTTATGTTTGGTTTTTAGCACTTTGACTATGATTTGCCTAGATGTAATTTTCTTTGTATTTATCCTTAGAGTCACTAATCTTGAATCTGTCCATTTATGTCTTCACCTAATGGAAATTCTCCGCCATTATATCTTTTTTGTTTGTTTGTTTAGGTGCTATCTACATGACTGGTTTATTTTTTTCTCTTCCACTCATGGAGACATTTATTGAACAGACATTTACAAGCAAATAAGCACAGAACAACCGTATAATCTCTTCTGTATCTTGCTTTAAGGCCCAGTCCTTTTTAGGTCAGTAGTTATCAACCTCGGCTGAACCTGGGAAGCTTTAAAAAATACTGATGCCTGAGTCCCATCTCAGAGATTCTGATGATATGGATATGGGGTGTGGCCTGGGCACTTGGGCATAGGTTTGCTTTTTTAAAATATTGTCAGGCTTATTAATCAGCCATTATACCTTCAAATATTTTCTTTTCTGCCCTATGCTCTCTCTCTTCTCCTTCTGGGACTCCAATTCCAAAGACATTAGACCTTTTGATGTTGTCCCACAGCTCCCTGATCCTCTACTCTCTTTTTTTTTTTTTTTTTTCTTGACTTTTTTTTTTTTAATTTTTATTTATTTATTTTTATTTATTTATGGCTGTGTTGGGTCTTCGTTTCTGTGCGAGGGCTTTCTCTAGTTGCGGCAAGTGGGGGCCACTCTTCATCGCGGTGCACGGGCCTCTCATTATCGTGGCCTCTCTTGTTGCGGAGCACGGGCTCCAGACGCGCAGGCTCAGTAGTTGTGGCTCACGGGCCTAGTTGCTCCGCGGCATGTGGGATCCTCCCAGACCAGGGCTCGAACCCATGTCACCTGCATTGGCAGGCAGATTCTCAACCACTGCGCCACCAGGGAAGCCCCTATTCTCTTTTTTATTCAATCATTTTCACTCTCTACTTCAGATTATAGAATTTCTACTCATCTGTCTTCAAGTTCACTGGACTCTCTATCACCTCCATTTTCTTTGACTTATTTTTTACTTTATTGATTTCTACAGTTATCTTTATGTTTTCCTCTTCACTATTAACTTTAGGCTTAATTTATTTCTTTCTTTTTCTAGCTTCTTAAGGTGGAAGCCAGATCACTGATTTTAAACTGATTTTAAACGTTTTTTCTTAATATCAGCATTTCAAGCTGATATAAAGCTATAATGCTTTATTTTTATCCCAAATTCTTACATGTTGTATTTTCAGTATCATTTAGTTCAAAGTACTTTCTCATTTCCCTTATGATTACTTCCATGACCTATGGTTACTTAGAAGTGTACTGTTTAATTTCCAAATATTTAGAGATTTTCCAAATATCTTATTGTTATTGATTTCTAATTTAGTATCATCGTGATCAGAGAACATACTCTGTATCATTTCAATCTTTTGAAATTCATCAAGACTAGTTTTATGGCCCAGTTTATGTTCTAGCATAGTGCACATTCCATATGCATTGGAAAAGAATGTGATTGTGTATTCTACAGATGTTGGGTGTATTGTTCTATAATTGTCAGTTAGGTCAAGTTGGTTCATAGTGTTGTTCAAATTTTCTATATACTAACTGATGTTTTATTTACTGGTTCTGTGAATGACAGTGACATGATATTAAAATATCCAACAATGGTTATAGATTTTTCTTTTTCTTCCTTTATTTCCATCCATTTTGGCTTCATATATTTGCAGCTTGTTAGTAGATGTACACACATTTAGGATTGTTATACCTTCCTGATGAATTGGCCCGTTTATTCTTATAAAATGACCCTCTTATCTCTGTGATATTTTTTAACTTGTCTGATATTAATACAGTCATTTCAGTCTTCTTATGCTAAGTGTTTATAAGTTATATATTTTTCCATGCTTCCATCTGTCTAAGTCTTTAGATTGAAAGTAAGTTTCTCATAGAAAACATATTTTTTTTTTTTTAATGAGGATCTTGAATCAGATGCGTATGTTTGATTGATTGATTGATTGATTGATTTTGGCTGTGTTGGGTCTTCGTTTCTGTGCGAGGGCTTTCTCCAGTTGTGGCAAGCGGGGGCCACTCTTCATCGCGATGCGCGGGCCTCTCACCGTCGCGGCCCCTCTCGCTGCGGAGCACAGGCTCCAGACGCGCAGGCTCAGCAGTTGTGGCTCACGGGCCCAGCCGCTCCGCGGCATGTGGGATCCTCCCAGGCCAGGGCTCGAACCCGTGTCCCCTGCATTAGCAGGCAGATTCTCAACCACTGCGCCACCAGGGAAGCCCTGATCTTTATCTTTTAACTGGAGTGTTTAATATTAGTCTCCATGTACATTTTAAAACTTTACTGATATGGTGGATTTAGTTCTATCATCTTACTATTTTTTGGTATATGTCCCCTATGTTTTTTGTTCCTCTGTTCTTCCTTTTCCTACTGTCTCTTGGGTTAATCTTTTTTTTTTTTTTTTTTTTTTTAGTATTCCAGTCTATCTCCTCCATTGGCCTTTAAGCCATACCTCTTTGCATTATTTTTTGGTGGTTCTCTTAGGATTACAATATACATATTTAATTTATCACAATGTACCTTGAATTAATATTATGCTACTTCACACACAAGAAGTGTGAAGTAAAACAGTACAACAGTAAAATTCTATTTCATCCCCCACTCTTTGTACTATTGCTGTCATATATTTTCCTTCTATGCAATACATTGTTATTATTTTCATTCTAGAGAATTGTCATTTAAGTAATTTTTAATCTTTCTTTTCCCATATATTTACATTTTTATTACTCTTCATTTTCTCCCCTGGATTCAAGTTTCCATCTGGCATCATTTTCCCTTTTCTTCAAAAACGCCCATTAGCATTTCTTACAGTGCAGGTCTCTCAGCCTTCACTTATCTGATAATATCTTTATTCTTGCCTTCATTTTTGTTTTTTTTTTTTTCATTTTGCCTTCTTTTTTGAAAGATTTTTACACTGGATATGGAATTCTAAGTTGACTGATTATTTTTTCTGATTTTAAATATGTCATCCCATTCTCTTCTGGAATGTTTTTTATGAGGAGTCAGCTGTTATTCTTATCATCTTTCCCCTGTATGCTGCTTTTTTAGACTTTTTAATCTGGATGCCTTTAAGACTTATTTCTTATCCATTGCTTTCATCATTTTGATCATGTGTGATTTTCTTTGTATTTATCTTCCTTGGTGTTTGCTCTCTTTTTTTCTATAAATTGCTGGTTTTGATCAAATTGGGAAATTTTTAGTCAGTATTTGTTTAATTATTTTTCCTACCCCATGCTCCTGTTCTTTTTTCTTTCTTTTTTTCTTTTTTTTTTCTGGGACTCCAAATACATGTATTCTAAGCTCCTTAATATTTCTTTCAAAGGTTATTAAGACTCTATTCTTTTATTTTCACCTTTTTTCTCTCTCTGTTTCACTTCAGATAATTTCCATTGACTTGTCTTGAAATTCACTCATCCTCTTTTCTATTCTGTCAAATCTGCATTAATCTCATCCAACAGAATTTTTATTTTGGATACTTTATTTTTTAGTGTTAGCATTTCCATTGATTCTGTTTTACAGTTTTCATACATCTTTTGAAATTCCTCTTCTCCTCACCCATTATGTCATCTTTTCCTACAGACTCAACATATTCATCACAATTATTTTAAAGTTTTTGCTAAAACTGACATCCAGATCATCTCTGGGTCTGTTTCTTTTTTTTTTTTTTTTTTTTTTTGGCTGCGTTGGGTCTTCGTTGCTGCACGCGGGCTTTCTCTAGTTGTGGCGAGCGGGGGCTACTCTTCCTTGTGGTGCACGGGCTTCTCATTGCAGTGGCTTCTCTTGTTGCGGAGCACAGGCTCTAGGCGTGCGGGCTTCAGTAGTTGTGGCACGCGGGCTCAGTAGTTGTGGCTCGCAGCTCTAGAGCGCAGGCTCAGTAGTTGTGGCGCACGGGCTTAGTTGCTCCGCGGCATGTGGCATCTTCCTGGACCAGGGCTCAAATCTGTATCCCCTGCATCGGCAGGCGGATTCTTAACCACTGCGCCACCAGGGAAGCCCTCTGGGTCTGTTTCTATTTACTATTTTTTCTCTTGACTTTGGGTCCCATTTTCCTGTTTCTTCTCATATCTAATAATATATATATTTTTATTACATCTAGGACATTGAGGATGATGTTATAGGGCTCTGGATACCATTATCTTCCTTAGAAGAGTATTGATTCTTGTTCTAGCAAGCAGTTAAATTACTGGCAGATAACCCTGATCTTGTGGAAGCTTAATTTTAAGTTTTGTTAAGGTAGGTCTTTTCAGTTTTTCCTTTATCCTAAGGAGCAGTCCTTAGTCCTTGTACATAGTCCTTACTCCCAGAGTTTGACCCTTCTCACATTTTAACAAAAAGCCTAAGGTATTGTCAAGCTCTTTTACTTTGGCAGAACTTGAACTCTAAATCATGTATCCACAGCACTGGGGAGTTGCTGTAATATCTGCTTAGTAAGATTGCTAGTGTTTTCTTCTGGGATTCCTTGGAGTCTTGCCCTATGTCTTCACAGTCAGCTAAGGATTTGAAGAAAGATCTGCAGATTTGGGAGGTCCCTCTTACATGACTCCCTCTTTTCCTGGATATCCCCCCTTAACTTTCAGCCATTCTAGCAGCCCTGAACTCCAACCTCTGTCTCCTCAGTCCATTAGTAATTCTGTATGAGCTCTATTCCCATACATTGAACAGACTAGGGAGTGCCCTCAGGGGAAAGACAGGTAAGTGTGAGTCTTACCTAGGGTGTTTGCTTCTTTCTTAGATTGTAGCCCCTCCAGTTTCTGCCTGCTTTTAGTCACTCTACTATGCCTTCAAATAATTATTTTTTTGTATTTTACCAAGAATTTAAAATTGTTGTCACTAGGAAAGTTAGTCTGATATAAGGTCCTCTGCCATTATCTGAAACCAGAAACCTTTTGAAATATTTTTATCATACAAATTGAGCAACATCCTAGTCAGTTTTCCATGTATTTCATCACTTAAACCCAGTCCTCCTGATTTCTGTCATTTATTTGGTGAGTATCCCAGTAGCCTTCCTGGTAAATCCATTTTGGTTTGAATCAGCCAGAGCAAGTTGTTTACAATCAAGGGCTGAGACTAATACTTAGGGCTTGTACTGACCTGTATGTTGCTCAAATCTTGACTACATTGAGAAGCTTCAAAGACCTCTCCACAGTCAATGGCTATGCATGGGTCTCCCTGAAAATAGCACCTCAGATCACTGCCACCTTTAATACTTTTTTTGAATTTTATTTTATCTTTTATACAGCAGGTTCTTATCAGTTATCTATTTTATACATATTAGTGTATATATGTCAATCCCAATCTCTCCCAATTCATCCCACCACCACCACCACCCCCACTTTCCCCCCTTGGTGTCCATGTTTGTTCTCCACATCTGTGTCTCTATAATATTTTTTAATTTTTAATTAAAATTTTGACTTAAAATATTTTAGTTTTATAATGATCATATTTTTGCACCTGGATAAGTAGATTCCTTCTTAATACTATTAAGTCATTTTACCGCCTGGTTTGGATAAGTTTCACTAGCTCCTTCACTCTGCACCCTTATTAGAATTATTCTCCTTTTCATCAATTCTAAGGGTCTAAAACATTCTCACCAAACCATTTGCCTTGTTCTCCACCCATGCATACGCCCACACACAGACACACATCTTCCTTAGCCAGTAAAGGCAGATGTTCCAAACTTTCACATCCTTTCCTCCCAGTGACAGGCAGAGAAGAATTCCAATTAGTAAAGGAGAAAAAGACATATATTTGGAACATGGTGTAAGACACCAGAGGCAGAAGTCAGGAGAGAGAGAAAATTGTGAAAGCAAGGATACTGATCTAGGGAATTTCAAGAAGTCCTCACGAGCTCATTTGGTTGTGCACTGTCCAGTCATTTTCAGAATTCCAAACAAAGTGCCGCACTTGTTAATGAGTACGTTAATGACCCTTTAATTTACTCAGTGAAGACCAATTCATAAAACATTTATGCTCCATTATGTAGAATTTCCTCTGTCCCTTTGAGGTGAATCTGCCTCCTCAGAGAAACTAAGAATGGGAATGGGCAAAATCTCTTTAAAACTGGGTTCCTGGATCACTCTTCCTGCTAAAGTGAAGAAGGGATGAAAAGAAGGAGAATGGAATTTGGTAGCAGACAGACACAAAATTAAGTCTCTACTCGGCTTCTCACTAGTTCTGTGGTCTTGGGCAAGTCAATTATGAATAACAATAGTTAATACATATAGAACATTAAGAACTGTGTATTACTAAAATACGTTAAAAGTTTTATTTCATTTAATCCTTATAAATTCCTATTGAGGTAGGTACTATTATGATTCCTATTTCACAGAAATAGGAGAAAGCATCATGACAACCTGCTATCTGAGTCTTGCCATAGTGCACAGCTTTTATTCATGGTGTTTGATTTTTGGTTTCATGAATGCTGTGCATCAGATGAAAGAAGCAGCAGGATTGCTGCTACAACAGTCTCACTGTATGGTTGGGTATATCTCCTGGCTGTGTCAATTTCAGCTTTGTGGCTTTCAAGTTTGGGTCCTGAACCTTCCAGGAATTCTGAAAATTGTTAGTATACTGTATTTGTTTTCTATTGCTGTGTAACACATTGCCATGAACTTAGTAGTTTAAAACAGCACACGTATATGGAATCTAAAAAAAAAAAATGGTTCTGAAGAACCTAGGGGCAGGACAGGAATAAAGATGCAGACATAGAGAATGGACTTGAGGACACAGGGAGGGGGAAGGGTAAGCTGGGATGAAGTGCGAGAGTGGCACTGACATATATACACTACCAAATGTAAAATAGATAGCTAGTGGGAAGCAGCCGCATAGCACAGGGAGATCAGCTCGGTGCTCTGTGACCGCCTAGAGGGGTGAGATAGGGAGGGTGGGAGGGAGACACAAGAGGGAGGGGATATGGGGATATGTATACATATAGCTGATTCACTTTGTTATACAACAGAAACTAACACAACAACAATATAAAGCAATTATACTCCAATAAAGATGTTTAAAAAAAAAAACAGCACACATTAATTATTTCATAATCTCCATGGATCAAGAGTCCAGCACCTTTTAGCTAGGTCCTCTGCTCAGGACCTCATGGAAATCAAGATGTCAGCAGCTGTCCCTTCAGGAGGCCCAGCTAGGGAAAGATCTACTTCCAAAGTCTCTCAGGTTATTGGCAAAATTTATTTCCCCATGGCCACGTGATTACAGTCCCTATTTTTCTGTCAGCTGGGAGCTACTACCAGCTTCTAGAGACTGCTTTTGGGTCCTTGCCACATGGTCCCCTCTACAATATGGCAGTGTACTCCTTCAGGGCCAGTAGAAAGGCATCTGCTTTTCTTCTCATAACTTTTAAAAGATAACCTGATTAGGTCAGGCCCACCCAGAAAAGTCTCACTTTTGATTGATTCACAGTCAGCTGATCAGGGGTGTTAATTACATAGCAGCAAAATCCATTCTGCCATATAATGAGCATAATCACATGAGTAATATCCTGTCATATTCAAAGTTTCTTCTCACACTCAAAGAAAGGGGATTAGACAAGGCATGTTACTCCAAGGGGAGACAATCTTGGAGACCATCTTAGAATTCTGCCTACCACAGTGCCATAGACTAAATGTCTGTGTCCCCCAAAATTCATATGTTGAAACCTAATCTCCAATGTGATGGTATTAGGAGGTGGGGCTTTGGAGAGGTGATTAGGCCATGAGGGTAGTGCCCTCATGAATGGGATTAGTGCCCTTATGAAGGAGACCCCACCCCAGAGAGCTCCCTTGCTCTTTCTACCATATGAGGACATGTGAAAAGACATCTATGAACCAGAAAACAGGTCTAACCAGACACTGAATCTGCAGGTTCCCTAATCTTACACTTTCCAGCCTCCAGAACTATGAGAAACAAATTTCTGTTGTTTATAAGCCACCCAGTCTATGGTACTTTTGTTACAGCAGCCCAAACAAACTAAGACACACATATATACTATTTTAATTCTCTTCCTTCTTAAACCTGGCAAAATGGATTCTGTCATCTGCAGTTGAACCCTGAGCAAAACAGTAAATAATATAAAGAGCAATAAATCTTTGAAGAAATGAGAATGCAGGATTAACAGGCTGCCTACCCTGATGGGGTAAGGATACAGTTATCAATAAAAGATGTGATATTGCTAGTTTATAACACTTAGAGACAAAATGATTTCTTAAATTTTGCCTGTGTCGACCTGAAATGAAGAGCATGGATGAAGACTGGTGGTCAGAGTGGCAGCTATGATAGAATATTATTAGAGGCTTGAGGAATACAAGGACTGTGTAGACTAGGATTTATAACTGCAATGGTAAGCTTAGAGAATAAAACTTAAAAGGTTGGGGTTTCAAGTTTTCTACTCAAAGTATGGTCAGAGAACCAGAGTTTCTATGACTACCGAGAAAGAATGACTCTCTTATCTCTAGCAGGGCTGATGTAACTAAGATCAAACTCAGAGTCTGCCTGTAGCTTGTTTAATTATACATTGGAGCTTGAACTCAAAACCCTATCATGTCTTTTGAAAGGGCAGTTGTTAGACTAGAGTAAGATCTCAAGAACTGGAAAAGTTATATTCTGGAGGATCCATATGACTCTGAGTACTCCAAGCCCAAAGCCCACTGAGCTTTCTTCTTCCCTGTGTCACCAGGCTGGCTCTACCTCATATGAAGACCCTGTAATGACCTCACCTGGCATAGTTACATTGTAAGAATTCCCCCTGCCACCTAAATCTATCCTCTCATTGCCTCCAGATCTACAATGAGGGTCAAATGACAGTAATCTCCAAGAGGCCAATTACAAAGTTGTACCTGGCAGAAGATGGCCAACATACCAAAAGAAATGTAGGAGTTTGCCATTTATATTGTCAAAAGCATGGGAAGAGACTTCTGGTTCTGGGTAAGATGGAGTGAGCACACTTTACTCTGTACCTCCCAGTTAATAAAGCTGTAAAACCTGGACAGAATTCATGGAGCTATCTGAGGTTTCTGAAAGATAAATAGTAGAAGGTGGGGAAAACTTAAAGTATCAATGAACTGGTGGTGAGTGTTCTTTTTTTTTCTATGATATCTCCCAGCCTGGACTCAAGAAAGTCAGAAATCTGAAAGTGGGCACCAAACATGACAGAGAATGCTCAGGAGGAACCCTCTAGTTCTGGCTCCAGGAGCAAGAAAGGGAACTCCTAACGCTCAGGGTAAGTGAGGAAGTCCTCCATTTTTCTTTCTTTCTTTTATTTCCTCCTCTCCATTCTCTTGTGCTCCAACCCCCAGGCAATCTCATGGAGATAGAACAGGAAGTAACAGCGGGGAGCCTACAGATCCTTAAATTCTGAGGAAGGGAAAACTTCATCTCCAATTGGAGGACCCGTGGTCCCAAGAGGTGGAGGCAAACCCCACAGCTTTTTTTGTCTCTCTTATTCTTCCTGTCACTTGGAACCAGATGTAGGCATAGCTGTGGGAAATTTAAGACAGAGTGGCGGTGTCTATGGCCTCAGTGTTCTGGCTAGAGAACAAAAAAGAGAAGCACCTGGAAAATCCCAGAAAGATTACAGAGAGGGAAAATCTAGGAAAGCGATCCCATAAAGTAGTTTATAAACTCTGAACTCACCCCTGAGCTGCACATGTATGGATCTGGCCCTAACCAGTATACCAAAGACTGAGAATTGGACTACAAGATAGACCACCATTCAGGCCCCAGACTGGTTGACCCCAGGTAGCACACCAGGTTGAGACACATTCAATTAGCACAACAGACTTTGACGACCCAACTGGCACTGAAAACAACAACCCACAAAAGGCTGGTTGGAATGTGCAGTCTGAACCTAACTGAGTCGATTGCTTGCCATAACAAAATATCAGCATTCTCCCCACGATTTAAATAAGACCTAGAGTCTCCTAAAGTAACATTTTAAATGTTCAGGATATAATTTTTAAAATTACTCACTATTAGAAGAACCCCCAAAATTTCAACTCACATGGGAAAAGACAACAAACAGATGCCAATGTTGAAATGTCACTAATGTGGGAAATATCAGACAAAGACTTTAAAGCAGTTATTTCAAAAATGCTTAAGAAGTAAGGATCAATTAAAAGGAAAATAAAGATAGAAAGCCTCTGCCAAATAGAACCTATAAAGAAGAACCAGATTTATTTAAAAAAGAGAAGAACCAGATAAAAATTTTAGAACTGAAAAGCACAGTTCCACAAACTAAAAACTCACTGGATGGTCCAATAGCAGAATTGGAAGACTCAACCAGATAAAGATATCAATTCTCACCAAATTGATCTATAGTTTAATACAATTCCATTCAAAGTCCTAGCAGGAATTTTTATAGATATAGACAAGTTAATTCTAACATTTACATGGAAGGCAAAGGAATTAGAATATCCAAAACAATTTTGGAAAATAAGAAAAAAGTTGTAGGAATCGTACTACCCAATATGAAGACCTACTGTAAAGCTAGGGTAATGAAGACAATATACTATTGGCAAACGGATAGGCAGATAGGTCAATGGAACAGAACGGGGAGAGTAGAAATCAACACATATTTAGGGACAACTGATTTTGAACAAAGGTGCAAAACCAGTTCAGTGAAGAAAGTATCTCATTTAACAAATTTGCTACAATAACTGGACATTCATGCTCAAAAAAAAATTAACCTCATTCTAAACCTCACAATTTATTTTTTTTAATGGATCAGAGATCTAAATGTAAAACTTAACAGTATAAAACTTTTAGGAGAAAACATAGGAAAAAAATCTTTGTGGTCTGGGTTAGACAAAGGTTTCAAAGATCTGCACCAAAAGCATGATCTGTAAAGAAAAACTGACTTCATCTAAATTACAAACTTTTGCTCTTTGAAAGGCATTGTTATGAGAGTGAAAATACAAGCTACAGACTGGGAGATATGTGAAATCATGTATCTGACAAAGGACTTCTGTCCAGAATGAATTTTTTTAAAACCCAACAGTAAGAAACCAGACAACTCAAGTTTAAAATGGGCCAAACACCTGGACAAAGAGAATAGACGGATTACAAATACGTACATGAAAAGATGTACATCACCAGCCATTAAGGAAACACAAATTAAAACATACCTATTAGGATGGCTAACATAAAATAGAAAACTGACAATACCAAGAGCTCAAAAGAATGGGGAGGAACTGAAACTCTTATACATTGTTGGCAGAAATGCAAAATAACATATTCACTCTAGAAAACAGTTTGGCATTTTCTTATGAAGTTAAACTGATACCTACCATATGACCCAGCAATCCTACTCCTCACGTATTTACCCTAAAGAAATGAAAACTTACATTAACACAAAAACCTCTACATGAATGTTTATAGGAGCTCTAATCATAACTGCCAAAATCTAGGTACAACCTTCAAAAGGTGAGAGGGTGAACAAACTGTGGTATATCCATACAATGGAAAATTCATCAGTAAAAAGGAACAGACTGTTGATAAACACCAACAATGTGGATGAGTCTCAAATGCATTACGATAAATGAAAGAAGCTAGTCTCGAAGGCTACGTACTACATGATTCCACTTATATGACATTCTCAAAAAGACAGAACTACATTGATGGAGAACAGATCAATGGTTTCCAGAAGTTACATGTTGGGGAAGAATATGACGACAAAGGGGTAGCACAAGGAAGATTCTGGGGGTGAGGGAATTATTCTGTAACTTGATTGTGGTGGTAATCACATGAATCTATATGTGTGTTAGAGCTCATAGAATTATATGCCCAAAAAAGAGTCGATTGTACTGTATGTTAATATAAAACTTAAAAAAAAAATTATGAGGAATATGTGTGGGAATGAAGGGGGTCTCATGGACCTAGAATAGGGAGAGAGGGACATAATTTTAGATCAGGTCAAATTTTCTATGTGTGAACATCTACAAGAGATTCTGGATGCAAAATATTGACTCAAGCTACTGGGAAGGATTCCATTTATTTGCTTGGTTGATGGACTAAAACTAGAGTCAACAGGAACCTACGTGAATTTGAGATGCCAGAAAGAACTTGATATAATATAGAGGAAAGAATCCAAAAAGCTGGGGAGATAAGAGTATAAGATTTATCATGTGTTCACAACTCCCACCCCAAAAATAACCCACAAGAGAGTTCAGAAGATAATCTCTTCATCACAGTATTGAGAAATACATTGACGATGAAGAGCACCAATATCCTTTAAAATCACGTTAGGTAAAATCACACTAACCACTGTAGGTAGAGTATAAAAGTAGGAAATGTTGCCATTATAAAGAGCTCCTTGATTTAAGTAGCAATGATGGAAACTTAGGATGACAAAGGTCAAGTAGATGTACTCAAATACCAGAGAAAAGGGAGATGCAGTTACCATAATAGGTAGCAGAGCCAGAGTAACAAACAAAATGGTTTTACCTACAGGGTTTTACCTATAGGGATCTTTGGAGATAATTAGGCCTCTATGACTTAAATAAATGGGTTACCCCCTAAGGTTTTACTCAGTGTGCATAACAACAACAACAACAAAACCCAGCTAGACTTAGTAAGCACAGAAGATTGATTTGAGCCACTGTTATAGAAACTCACTACTTCTCACCCAGTTCCCAGCCCTAAATCAGTTCAAAGAGCCAGAGCTTTCTGATTGAAAAGGAGATGGGGTACCCTTAAAAAAGAATTATGTAGTAACATTATAAGCCATGTGCCATAACACTTTCACCTGACTGTTACCAAAAGGACACAAATTATGTTTCAGGATCATTGTACCCTAGGGGGGTGGGGGAAAGGAATTCCTAGAACTCTGAGGGAGTACTTGACCCTGGCTCGGAGCTAACACTAATCACTGGCAACACAGAATATCACCATGGTCCACTGCTAGGGTAGAAGCCTGTGGAAGTAAAGGTTATTGGAGTGGGATATGAGTCCCGCCATGGTTATTTCATCAGTTCATGGTTGTATAGCCTATAAGACTGCCAGCTTTGTGGGGGATACAAGCAAGAGAAGGCTCTGGTATGCCCTGGATGTTGTGCAAAGCTCTGCCACTAGGACTTCATGACGTGGTAGATTTGTGGCTGATTGAGAGCCTTGTAGAGCCTGCAGCCAGCCCCAATATGAGCACCACAGCTGAGCCATCTGGGGCTTTGAAACAAAGCCCTGCCCTTTGAGTGGGCAGATGTTCTCTTAACAGTTCGTGGTATGGGCTACACAGCTTCCAGGTGTTCTTGCTAGCCTTGCTGGTCAGGCAGGGCCAGGCTGTTTTTCCCCTGGCCGGACTGCACCACCGACTTGGTTCTGCAGATGAGCAAAGTGCTGGTTGGGCTACTGTTTGTGATATGCAGGGAAGAACTCGGTCTGCCTAGATCCAAGTGCTAGTTTTTACAAGCCCATACCCCATTCTCCATCACAACCAGAATCCCACTGATGGAGCCCCACAGATTCCCCTGCAAACCCCAGGGGGCCAGACCAGAGTGGGGACTCCCAAGAAGTGACCCACAATGTTGGGGGAGCTGTAAGTGCCCCTTGGGCTCTCTTTTCTCCCTGAAGGATCCATAGGCTCTGGGGAGACCTTACCACATGGTTCTAGGATTCTCTCGTTGGTGTCTTGTCCATGAATAGCTGTTAGTTGTTCTTCTTGTGAGGGTTAGGGAAGTCAAGAACTACTATGTCGTCATCTTGGTGATGTCACCTCAACAGTTCATAGCTTGTTATTGGCCCTGGAGGAGACAAAAATGTCAAACAATGGGAAAACGGGTGGCCTTGCAATTGAGTTGCCCATCTCTAACTAGGGGTGGCCAGCCAGCATTAGGATATATCCAAAAACACTTCATGATCAGATGGAAGTGGTACGTAATGTATAAACTTAGCTGATCCAATAGATACAAGAAAATTGCATGACTCCTATTCCCAGGATGTCTACTCCCTCCACATTTCCATACCTCCTTCAACCTATGCCTAGAGCCTTAAGAGGTGTTCCACATGACCAGCTGACTGAAAAGGTAAAAACTAGAGCCTCAGGTAGTTCAGGTAGTTCTGCACAATATGCAGGCTTTAGACGAAAATGGATTATAACCCCACATAGAGACGGTCCTAAGGAACAGTAAGGAAAACAAATCTCTCCCAGGGGGCACACTTCTAAGAGGATATCTCACGTTCCACTTTATATGGAAAGAGAGATGCCCTGGGTTGTGGATCCTCTAGGTTTCACAGGCAGTGGCTAATGGTTTGATCAGACTTGAAGAAAACTAGATTGGAGGATTGGTGACAAGGACTATTGGAGAAGAGGCACTTGAATGGACCTCTCAGAATGGACAGAGTGTGGAAATACTCTGTGGTTTCTACTGAGGAGGAAGCTCACAATAAACAGGTTATTAAATAATCTCACAAAATGTAGCCCTACAAAATGTAGTCTATTCTTTAAGTTTTTTTTTTCATTTTCAGAATTTTTTTTATACATCTTTATTGGGTATAATTGCTTCACAATGCTGTGTTACTTTCTGTTGTATAACAAAGTGAATCAGCCATATGCATACATATATCCCCATATCCCCTCCTTCTTGAGTCTCCCTCCCACCCTCCCTATCCCACCCCTCTAGGTCATCGCAAAGCACCGAGCTGATCCCCCTGTGCTATGTTGCTTCCCACTTGCCATCTGTTTTACATTTGGTAGTGTATATGTGTCGATGCTTCACTCACTTTGCCCCAGGTTCCCTCTCCCTATCCCCTGTGTCCTTAAGTCCATTCTCTATGTCTACATCTTTATATCCTTTAAGTTAATGACCACGGTTTCACCTCTAGAAATAGGAGATGGGAGTAGCTCCTCGCATCATGATGACTAATGAACCACTTGCTAAATTTTTGCCTTCTGTGACTTTGGGTTCTACTGATGTAAAGGTCTTTGAACCAATGGGAGGGATACTTTTACCAGGGGACACAATAATAGGCCCATTGAATTGGAACCTGAGACTTCCACATGGACATATGAGACTTATCATGCCCTGTTGGACAAAATGACTGATCCGGATTATCAAAGTAGACTGCTGTCACACATGAGGGCAGAAAGGACTATTTCTGTAAACCAAGGGACCCCCTGGGGCACATCTAAAATTACCATATCCAGTGATAAAAAGTTAACAGTTCTAAGCCCATATGGACAGAGCCAGTAAGTATTCAGATTTCCCAAGAATGAAGATTGGGTCACCCCACCAGATAAAGAATCACAGGCAGCTGATTTGCTGAGGACAAAGGGAACATAAATGGGCACTGGAGGAAGGACATTATAAACGCCCTCGCAGTGTCACAGCCAGCTGCATCAATAAGTTCTGTGGCAGCTAGCCACATTTTCTTCTTTGCCTGCTGTGTCATGTACATATCTAGTATTTAATAAAGTTTCTTTTTTCTTCCTTCCCCTTTTCTCTAATATTTTATATAGTCTATGTGAGTCTACAATTTAGTCCACAGGCTACAGAATATTAGTATGATATTATGACAACCAGAGGAGATATGGTCGTCGCCCAGAAAACCTGAACTTGTATCTAGGTGCAGAAACTAATGAAACTTTGGGTCCTTCCTTTGAGGAAGTGCATTTTGATTGTCCCAGTGATAGCTGTACCATTTTAAGCAAGCACAGGTTATTGCTACTATTATGGTTGGAAATATAAGCATGAAAACATGGCACATATGGATGCTAGGCAGCCAAGGGGTAGATCATAGTAACATCTGTAACTTTTGAACACTTCCACTTTGTAAAGCCTGCCTTTCTGAGATATAATCCAAAAACTACACTTTCCCAGCTTCCTTTTAAATAAGGTATAGACATGAGACTAGCTTCCTTCAAGTAGATGTGTCGGCATGAGACTGGCAAAGCAGAAGGGAGAACAGTGAGGGTACAAGCAAGTGTGAGGTCTTAGGTAGTTTTGCAGGAGCAGTAATAGAAGTTCTGGTGCAGTGGAGGTCCCATTTGTTGCTTTTGTAGGGGTTAAGCAGAAGGTCACAACATCTGCAGGATTTCCAGATGATAAAATAATGTCATCGAATGGAAAAATATGTTGTCCTTATATACAATGGAATATTATTCAGCCATAAAAAAGAATAAAATAATGCCATTTGCAGCTACATGGATGGACCTAGAAATGATCATACTAAGCAAAGTAAGTCAGACGGAGAAAGACAAGTGCCATACGATATCACTTATATGTGGAATCTAAGATATGACACAAATGAAACAGAAACAGACTCACAGATATAGAGAACAGACTTGCAGTGGCCAGGGGTGCGGGGACAGGGGAGGGATGGGTTGGGAGTTTGGGATTAGCAGATGCAAACGATTATATAAAGAATAAACAACAAGGTCCTATTGTATAGCACAGGATATATAGTCAATATCCTGTAATAAACCATAATGGAAAAGAATATGAAAAAGAATAGCTCTCTCTCTCTCTATATATATATATATATGTGTGTGTGTGTGTGTGTGTGTATGTATAAGTGAATCACTTTGCTGTACACCTCAAACTAACATAACATTGTAAATCAACTATACATCACTATTTTTAAAATGTCATCGGGATTTTGCTGTCTCCATCTCCAAGCTTTGCTTTCCTCTGCACTGGGTATCCTCAGATGAGATTTCTGAAGCAGGTTCTCCCTCTCACAGTGGCTCCTGGCAGTTCCAAATTGAGTAGGAAGAGAGTTTCACCTTCGAAAAAAAATAAGTCCCTAGACTGAATCTCATTGATCCAGTTTGGGTCACATGTTCATCACTGAATCAACTGCTATCCAAAGGGATGGAATATGCCAGATCTGGGTGATATGCATACCCTGAACAGGGAGAACAAGATGAAGTCTGAAGGGGAGAATGAGTTTCTCCCATATATTTCCTCCCATGTATTTCATCACCCAAAAGCACCTGGCCTTAAAGAACGGAGGAACAAACTATTGAAGTGATGGTACCAGCAGAGAAACAACACCTGGTGAGGCTGAGGGTTGCCAGACAAAATGTAGCATATACTTTAAGTTAGCAACTACTAACCTAATGGTGGTTCTCAAACAAAATTCAGTATGTTACTAAAGGAAAAGAGAATGGATGCTGGGCAAGCAGAAACAACAGCTGTCCACCAGCCAGGAAGTCTGGCTCCTCCCTTTAGCTACGAATGGGACAGAGAGCTAAGACCCTGACTGTTTCCACCTTGTGATCCCAGCAGCACTTTCAGTTTGCTGGACTAAAATTCAGAAGGTCTGGTACCCAATTCTGATGTCTGTGAACTTGGGAAACTCCCTTAACTTTTCTGGACCTCCATCCCCTCCTTTGCCAAATGAAGAACTAACAGGGCCTGCCTGGTGAAGATTCAACAAGATAAAACTCATAAAATTGTTTCAAAATCTGTAAAGCACTCCATAAATGTAATGCATCATCTTTATTGCTCCAAGGAAACCAGGGGTAACCTGAGCCTAGCTCATCCTATTTGCAAATGGTAGGGAAATTGAGGTCGATGGAAGATGGTAAGACAAAATAGAGGGGTTTAGATTGGAACCACTCTCACATGCCCTTCACCACACAGATAGGACCAATCCACCTCTTTCTGGGATACTGATCAAATTTTTCTAAGCTCTTCCCCTTCCCTGCATAAGAGTGAAAATTGCAGGTGAGCTGGGACCAAAGACTTAAACTGGTAAATATGTTTGATGCAGAATTCCTCATTGAGAACATTTCTTCCAGGAAAGTAACTGGATCGAAAAGCAAAGATTCCTGAAGAAGGAAATTTATTGCAGCAATTATTAGGATAACAAAAGTTTGACAGTAAATGTCCTGCAATAAAGGATTGATTACATAATTACACAAATGATGGTATTATCTTCTCAGTAGCATACCAGGAGGTCATGACAAAGGATGATATGGATATTATATAGAAGGATATCCAGGATCTAATAGCTGAAAAGAGCATACAAAGTATGATCCTGTTTTTATCAACCAATCAATCATATAGATGTATTCATATGCATAGACAAAGATTGAAAAGATATAAAGTGGAGTCACACCACACATGCATTTAACTTCTCTGAATTCAACTCTATGCACTCCATAGAGGGTGGGGGTGGGAGACAGAGAAAAGCTTAAATAGTGCAGATCTGACCTGCCACTCTACTCATTGAGCCCATGAGTGAGACGGGGACACAAGGCTGCTGAAATTCCCTCTCAATTCCCATTTGCCTTCCAGGACGTGAGCATCCTCCCATGCTGAGTGTAATCTAATGTTTCAAGGTGTGCATTTTTCATACTACCTGTCCCCTAAAAGCAAGCCAATCACTTTTTCTGGGGCTCAACTACCAAACAGTGATCTGGTCCAACCCCAGAGGAAAATGGTTGGGTTGTATAGATTGAGAAGTGGTATGTCCACTCCCAATGTGACACATTCCTGAGGAATTGTCCAGGGTAATACTTCTCCTTATGGACCGACTTTACACCCTGATCCCCATGGCACCAAACAAAATGTCTACAGCGGGGATCTCTGGGTGTACCTGTTTCTTTTTTCTGCATCTCCAAGTTTCCTAAAATGAACATGTATTTATGTAATATATTTTCAAGGGATAGGTAAGACCCCCTGTCCTCATCGGTACTTGAGGTACCCTCCAGGAATTTCCACGTAGGGATCTCAGCTTTGCCAGCCCACAGAGGCAGCTTCCTATTGGGTCTCCATAGAGCCGGCTGTCCTTCTGCCGTGGCTTGCAAAGCTGCTGTCTCCCTTTCCCTCGGCCCTTATCGATGAGGACCTCTGTGGGTTATAGCATTAGGCCAGGCTGGGCAGCACTGGATGGCTGCAGAGCCCAGGGTGCCAGGCAGCTCGGGGCCATCTCAGCCCATCGCTCCCGGGCTCCATCAACCCTTGTTAGTCCTCATTACCAGCCCGAGCCCAGACAGGCTGCCTCCACACTGGGCCCTTGATTTTTCTATTTTGAGAGGGTTACTCGGGCCAAATCATCAAATCAAGTTATGCCCCTGAGGTCTTAGGATTGCAGCGCTCTGACAGCTCCCTCCCCCTACCAGTCCCCACAGGCTGGGGTGGTCCTACTCTGGTCCCCCAGCAGCATATAAACACACTCTCTCACAAACACACACACACACCCATGCTCACGTACACACACACACACACACACACACACACACACACCGTCACAGGCTCACAAACACATTCTTTCACCCACACTCACACAAATAAGCATCCTCAATCTCAGCAACATAAACACCCACACTCAGGGGTCCTCAGAAGTCAAGAGAGACCCAGACCACTTGCAGTTTTGAGGCTTCCAGAATATTAAAGAATGAGAAATGGTTATCACCAAGTACCCATATTTGTAGCTGTTCTAAATGTTTACATTTAACAAATTATCATTGTGTGTTTTAAATGTAATATAATTATCCACAAAATAATGACAGGATTTATGATAGGATTTATGAACTATTAATTCCTAGGGCACTGCAGGCTGTGTGCTTCAGTAATGCTATGTGCTCAGGGCCGTGTGATGAATGTCTTCTCCTCTCCATCTTGTCAGCAGATCTTGGACTGCATGTATAACCTCATTTGAGGATAATATCAAGGGCCCATATCTAAGCCCTTTGTGAGTATGAGAAACAGCCAAATGGCTCCTGCCAACTGCTGAACGCACACACATGGGACAGGCCTGGTGTCCGATCACCATCACACCCACCACTCCCACCCACACCTGCCAGGAAGAAATCCAGAGTTCTGTGGCTCGCCCTGTGGGCACCCTGGTAACCTCTTGACAGTCGTGGGAATGTCTCAGAGCTCGGAAGGATCCTCTGTGCCATCTTCTGCAGCCCCTTTCAGGACAGAGGATTCTCTGTAACCCCCAGATGGTTGGCAACCCTGCCTTGACTCAAGGTCTCTCAGCTCGTTCCTGACACGGCAGCCTGGACCAGCTCTAATAAGAAGGAATGCGAAGCCAGCCATCCTGGAACTTCCATGTATCAGCACCCTCGTCCTCTTCCACCAAGCAGCCCTGGGACATGGACCATTGTCACTCCATTCAGGGCTTCTGTTCTGTCCACCTGTGTCTGGGAAAGTTTTGCAAATACACACACACACTTACTTTCTCACTCACACTCATACGTGTACTCATGCTCACACCCATACATGTACACACACACTTTAAAAGACAGTGTGGCATTAGGAGAAGACTCTGGCCTTTAGAAGCAAACAATCCACCATTTGAAGCTCTCTTCCACCCCTTATGAGTAGTCATTTAAAGAGTCATCTGTCCTCTCTAAGCGTCAGTTTTCCAGATCTTTAAAGTAGATCCAGAAAAGATCTGCCTCATAAGTCATTGGTAGGTTGTCTCTGAGATATCTGTAAAAGCACCCAGCAAGTGCCTGACACATCACCTCTTTGCTATATTTGATCCTCTTCTCTATCCATTCCACTGCTTGCAACTGACAGTAAGAAATGACTATCCCTCTTAGGGGGAAAAACCATCCTAAATGCAAAGAAAAACTTGCTTGTCTATACAGTATGGGGCAAAGAGTATCAAAATGGGAATCTAATAATACCTGAATTCTGGCTCCAGTTCTGCCAAAAATGAGTTGTGTGCCATTGGTTTTCCCATCTATGAAAGGGGTACACTGGAGTAAGTCCCTCGGGTCCTTTTCAGATTCAGTGTTCTGGAATTCTCCTCAGAGGCAACTCTCTTATCCAAAGTGCACACCAGGGACTTCCCTGGCAGTCCAGTGGTCAAGACTCCGTGTTCCCAATGCAGGGGGCACGGGTTCGATCCCTGATCAGGGAACTAAGATCCCACATGCTGCATGGTGTGGCCAAAAATAAAATAGAATGAAATGAAATAAAATAGTGAATTAAAAAAAAAAAAAAAAAAAACACAGTGCACACCAGTTTTCCCAAACTCAACTGGTGAAATTCATAAATTAGACCTGAGACCAGACATGTTCAATCCTGTCCAAATTTCTAGCCCCTCAGGAAGACCATGACTCTTTCATAATACGGGAAGCCTTAACTCTTCCTGTGTCCTGCCCATCGAGCCAAAATGAACCTAGTGGAAGTAAAGGCCATGTAGGCCTCACTGAGGTAGAAGGTTCCAGGAGCCGGGTGGGACAGGCAGCCAGGGGCAGGGTAGTGGGAGGAAGCCTCCAAAGGGGACTTGCGGGAAGAAGGAAGGCTGATTTGCCAATTCAGAAATAGAAGATCAGAAGCTGGGGCAGTCTGGAGCAAGCTGGCGTGGGGCATGTGAAGTGCTGAGGGAAAGTGGCTCCAGACCAGTTTTAGGTGGTGCCAGCTGTATGGCACAGGGCAAGCCTCAAACCACGGGCGGGTCAGCAAACCCCTGGCCAAGGCCCTGGAAACCACTCGGGCCAGTGCTTCCAGAGTGAGGCTGGATGGGGAAGGCAGAGATGAGGAAATGACAGTGATCAAAAGGGTCAGTTCGCTTCTCAGCCTTTCCTAAGTTAATGAATCAAAGACACACACAAGGAAGTATCAATATGGGACTTGACCCAGGAGAAATTCTGTCCCCATCCAGGGAATGAGGTGGCAAACACAGAAGACAAAGAAAAGCTTGCCATTCCTTATAATCCTTTTCTGGCGACCATTTGCACTACAACCTCTAAATAGATTCTCTTCCATGACAATGATCCACTGTTAGCTGTAGCTGCAAAACCTGAATAACAGAAAGTTTCAAGACCTTGCCCAGCATCCCCCAGCCAGTAAGCAGTGGAACTAGGTCCAGTCTCAGGCTCAGCACACGCTGTCTAGCTCTTAAATCAAAAACGCCATTAATGTCAATTTTCAGAACAAGTGGACCCTCAGTAAAAGAGGTAATTATGGCTTTTGGGGCCAGGTGGGCCTGGGTTCAAATCCCAACTTCACCCTTTACTAGTTGTGTGACTTTGGGAAATTTTTTTAACCTCTTCCTTCTCTATTTTATCATCTATAAAATAGACATAAATAATGCCTACCTCTCGATGTTCGTAAGGTTTTTAAGAGAACCTAGCTTATGTTTGTCATGTAAGTACTCAATAAATAGCTATTTTCTTTCCCTCTCCTTTCCTGCCCTCATTTTCTCCATCACATGTCAAAGAGAAATAAATTGTGGTTTCCCTGAGTCTACCTGTGTTTCAGGTGAGCACACCTGAGTATTCATATTCCTTCTGTCTTAGGTTTAGAGCGTCATGGGAGAAGGTGTCCTCCAAGTGTCAGGACCCCTCCAATTCCCATGTCCTCTTCCCAGATCAACTGAGCCTCCATCTCCTTGCACAGCTGAGGGCAGAAGGTCATTGGGAGTCATTGGCTCCCAAGCTCACCATTGTGTCTAAGCACACAGCCAGAAGCCACCCTTCAAGGCCATTAATTAGCCACAGTCATTTGGAATGGCTTTTTTTTTTTTGGCATGGTTTGCTGATAAGAGTTTCAGAACTAGTTTCCTTTCCATCCCCAGCTTCAGCTGTTTGTTCCCTCCATGTATATTCAGTGGCACAATCATTCCATCAAGAAACACCTCCTGAGCTTACTGGCCAAGCCCTTTGGTCAGAGCTGAGAGGATCCCCTACCCTTTGCTCCTGGAAAGAGAAGTCTTCTGCACTAAGGGTCCCTCCAGGGTCTTCCTGGGCTTTTGGGAAACCCATGGACCAACCACAACCAGGTTCACTCTCACCAAGGATGAGCACCAATTCAAACATCCAAGCAGAAGACGTGGTCCACGCCCCATGGGTGACTTGTTATCATCCTTGATCTGGCCAGATACTAAAGAACACATCATATGTTGGGCAAAGTGGAGTCCTGGACTCTGCCAGCCTCTCTAGCCTTCCATTTACCTCCACTCCTCCTTATGACCTACGTTCATATCTTGCTGAAACACCTGCAGCTCTCAGCCTTCTGGTATGTATTGCTTTCTGTATTGCTCTCTCTGATTGGAATGTCTTCCCTGTCATCTCCCAGCTCCTCCAGATCAGGAAAGGCTTCCTGGAGGAGGTGAGCCCATGGATCAGTCTGCAGGGGTGAGCTGTATCACCATTTTCCTGCCTAGCTCCTATTCATCCCTCCAAAACAGTGCACATAGCTTCTCCCCAAGAAAGCCTGCCTTGATCACCCTCCCCTCAAGCTAGATTGGATGCTGCAGCAGGTAACACTCTTCCATGAGTGTTTCTGGTTTGGGGTTCAGATGTGTATTAGGAAACAGATGGCACACTCAAACTAGGTAATTGAGAAGAGTTTCATAAAGGGGCAGTTTACAAAGGTGTGAGCAGGGTTTAGAGAAAACAAAAAAGAGATAGTGCTGCACAGAGACTAGCAACAGAGGGCAACCTTACCATCCACAGGCCGAAAGGAGACAACAAGAGGAGCTGCCAGCTGAACCAGGAGATAAGGCATGGGGTGGAAGCAGCAGGGCTAGTCGTGGTTAATATCGTGTATCAGGATGATATTAGCTTAGTAATGTTTGTATAATGTTAATACTTTATCACTTTTAGTTGATGTTTTATAATATGTTTATACGTATTTTATATTTGAAGGTATTAAGGTTTTAGTTTCACTGATTATTTAAAAATGAATTTCAGGGGCTTGCCTGGTGGCGCAGTGGTTGAGAATCTGCCTGCCAATGCAGGGGACACGGGTTCGAGCCCTGGTCTGGGAAGAGTCCACATGCCGCGGAGCAACTGGGCCCGTGAGCCACAACTACTGAGCCTGAGCATCTGGAGCCTGTGCTCCGCAAAAGGAGAGGCCGCGACGGTGGGGGGCCCGCGCACCGCGATGAAGAGTGGCCCCCGCTTGCCGCAACTAGAGAAAGCCCTCGCACAGAAACGAAGACCCAACACAGCCAAAAATAAATAAATTAATTGATTTTTTAAAAAAATTATAAAAATGAATTTCAAATACTTAATTTTTAAATACGAGTATTAATGCTAGTATTTTCACATCACATAAAATAAACAGTAAAATACAGTATTATAATTTTGTCCTGATATTGAAAATCAGTACTCTTACGATTGTAAGTATAAGAAACCCAACTCAAACTGGCTTAAGCAAAAAGGAAATTTATTACCTCACCATGTCTGAAAATTCCAGGGGGTGGGCTAGCTTCAGGCCTGGCTTGGAGCAAGGGCTTAAACAATGTCACCAGGACTTGCGTGACTCTGTGTTCTAGTCTGACTCTCTTCTCCTTCATGGGTTGTCTTGATTCTCAGACAGCCTCTATCCTCAGGATTGACAAGGACTGCAGCAGCTCTGGACCTCATACCAACTCAACTTCACATCTAAAGGGGAGAGCCTCTTTCCCAAAAATCCACTGAAGTCACACTGCCTCTCATTGGCTCTGGTGGGGGGTTGGGTCCTTTGCTACAGCAATCTCTGTGACCTGGGTTGTGAGCTTCAACCACCCTGGAAGTCTGGGGTAGGCCCAGCTTTTCCTGAAACATAAAAGACTGAGAGTAGGAAAGAGGTGATTCCCCCAAAGCATAGGAAAGTACCCCCAAAAAGGGAAAGCTGATGCTGGGTGACAAAAAAGCACCTCAGATACACCCATCGGGGTTCCCACAGAATCCTGGACTTCCCTCTAAAATGACTCCATTCACGTTATTAAAAAACGAAAACAAAAATACCTCTTAGACAAAATTCCTGAAAGACAGGGACTCTCTTGTACCCCCAGTCCCTAGGAAGTGTCTAGCATTCTCTAGCTGCTCCATAATTGTTTGTACAGTGAACATATGACTACAAGTTCTTTGTGAGGGTGTCTTGCTGGGGACCCTCTCTCCAACAGGCTGATGGGACAAAGCTTCTTAGTTACCTTCTGAGTTTTGAATATAAACTTGAGTGTGCCTAGGAACTTCCTGGAGAGCTTTTTAAAACACAGATTTCTTGGCGTCAACCTCAGAGATCCTGTTTCAAGAGGTCTGGGGTGGGGCCTGAGATTCTGCATTTTCAGCAAGCTCCCAGGTGATGCTGATGCTGCTAGTTTGGGACCTTTTCTTTGAGTAGCACTGCTCAAGAGAACCTACAAGAGAGGCCCTGAGCGGGAAAAGCACTGTTCTGGTCAAGAGTCAGGCTACCCTTCATGATAAAACAACTACATATATTCAACACGATGCTCCAGTGACTGCTATATTAACTGAGCATTTTCAAATGGCTTTGCTCGATGGGGCTTCTAATGAAAGGACTAGAGTTTTCAGAACTATCTGGTAAAAGATTCATTCAATTAAAGCAATTAGATTTTTAAAGGTATTTGTCCCTTCATGAAGGCAAAGCCATGCTTTTCTAAGTAAAAGCTAATTACTGGCTAATATGCCAGTCTCACTGCTTTCTGCACAATGAGGCAGAGGGAGCAGGAGGGCCTGGTGGCTGTGCTGGAAACCCCAAGAGTGAAGAGCGAAGGGCCCTGCAGAATGAAACTTGCATATAGTAGCTTCGTTCATCCAACAAGCACCTTGAGCATTTTAAAAGAGAGACTTAAAAATACCTATGTAAACTGGACTGGGTAACTCCCCTGCTGAAGACCCTTCAAAGGCTCCCAAATGCGTGCCTCATCTCGTACCACTTGCTCCCTGACTTGGGGCCCAGTCACACCAGGCTTCTCTCTGTCACTTCCTCTAATGCAAACAAGTCTTTTCCTGTCTCAGGGCCCTTGCAAATGCTGTTGTCTCCACCTGAAAGGCCCTGCCAGCCTCGGCTGAAATATCACCTCCTCACATAGACCTTCCCTCCTTCAGTCTATTTTTTACTTTTAGAGAACCCATCAATGAAACAGATTTCAGATTCTAGAAACATAACCAAATACAAGCGAAAATACAGCACATGGTCAATATCACATTTCAAGTCAGTAGAACAAAGGATGCAGTATTCAATAAATGATGTTGGGATAAGCTGTGTCTCTACCAGGAAAAAAAAAAGTTTAATCTCAACCTTCTTCCTTATACCAAAATAAATTCCTGAGGGAAAAGAAGGTTAAAATGTATAAAATAAAACCACAAAAGTACAAGAAGAACTTTTACATTCTTGGAGTGGGAAAGGCATTTTTAAAAGTATAATACAAACCCAGATACTATGATAGAAAAGATTGAATACACCAACAAAAAATAAAAGTTTTCTGTGAAAAAAGAAGTTACACAAGAAGAGTAACAAACTGAGGGAAGTATTTGCAACATATATCACAGATAAAAGTTTAATTCCCTTAATATATGAAGAGGTTCTACAAATCAATAAGATCAGCAGTCTAATAGGAAAATATGGACAAGATAAAATAGTTAACAGTAACTGGAATAAAATGGATTTTAAAAATACAAAACCTATCAGGTTGGACAACTTGACAAAGCTAACTAACAGATTGTTGGCATGCATGTGAAGAAACCGACATTCTCCTTCTATGCACTTTCAATGCATGTGACCTTTATAGAGGCAATAAACCATAATATTTAAAATGTGTAGAGTCTTCAATCTAGCAATTGCAATTCCAGAAGATTATCCTACGGATATGCTTGCCCATATATGAAATGACATATGTATAAGAATATTCACTGAGGCATTGTGAAAAATTCAAAAGACTGGAAACAAACTTAATATCCTTCAATATCAGAGACTGGTTAAATAAATTATGATACAATCCATAACACTGAATATTATACAGCCTTTAAAATGACTGAGGCAGCTCCCGTGAATTGACGTGGAGCATTCTCTAAGATGCATTATCATGGGGAAAAGCAAGTTATTGAAGAGGGTGTATACCATGAGAGAATGTGTGTTTAAAAATAAAAGAATATGCATGCATATACTTATATGTGCATTGATTAACTTTGGAAGGAAACTCAAGGGGCTGGTAACCAAGGCTGCCTTCCAGGAAGGGAACTGGGACGGGGGAGACTTCTCTTTCATTGCATAACCCTCTGTAACATTTGAATTTTGTATGTATTATGTATCAGATTGAATTCTTGATTAAGAATAAATGAATTAAAAGCCATTTCACAGAGGGAAACTACCAAAAGGAAAAAAAGCAGAAACAAAATATTACTAGTGATTGTGTGGTGGTACAAGCAGTGCCTTGTTCTTTGTATTTTTCTATATTTAACCCTGTTTCTTTAATGAGCATGTACTGATTTAAAATGGGAAAAAGAATCATTTTTAAAAAGGATTGGCAAAGTCACTAATCACCATCTTTCCCATTGAGCCGCGTGTGTTCCCAGCTGGATATGGCATGAAATACCCCAGCCATATCTGTTAATCCTGAGCCATCCTTGTAAAGACCCTCTGAGCCTCTGCATGTGGCTTTGGGGAAACAGGTCATCCCAGCTGCTTCTCTGGTCCCACTCCAAGCATGTTGGGGGTGGGACCTGTGCTTAAATGACAGCAAAGCTCTGTCTCCAGAGCCACAGTGGCCCCCTGAAAACTTGGAAAGACCACAAAAACACAGTTAGCATTTGAACAACACTCTGGAGTGTGCCAAAACTATCTTGTACAACAACTGCCATGAGATGAAGCTCTAATTATTTTCCCCTTTTGAAAGCTAATGGAATTGATGTTGTGAGAAAGTGACTCATCCAAGCTCACACAGTTCCATGCCATAGGTCAGGAGTTCAATCCCCATCTTCTAACTCCAAACTTGAAGCTTTTTCCACTTAATTAAGTTGTGGAGGTAGACACTAAATGTGCTCACCAAAACTGATCTCTTTTTCCTGGGCACACATCTAGATTATATTTCCCTGACTTTGTTATAATTGTGTGGTCACTGAATTAAGTATGCCTTTTTATTCTGATGTCCTTACTGACCCTGGGGAAACTGACTTCCCAGAGTAAGCAGATTTCTAGAGACAGTAAACTCTCCCAAGAGCACACCTCTCATATGCAAACTAACCAGTCCAAACCCAAACCCCCAACCCCTGCTTTCTCAGGATCTTATCCTATGGGACACCATCCCTCTGCCCTAATCACCCCAGGGCCAGGCATCAGACAACTAGGGGCCACCCCTACACACTGAGACCCCAGAAATTATTCAAACTAGTCAATCCTAAACCTGCTTACCCTGCCACGCCCATTCCTCCCCACTGAAAATACAATAAAGGCTTTTCTGCGGTTCCCCTCTCTCTCCCTCTGCTTCCTAACCGACCCTGCTGCTTCCCCATGTGGTCATACATGGGCTGGCATGACCCCTCCTCTTGGGAACTGTGAGTAATAAGCTATCTTTTCAGTGGCAGTTGTCTCACTGATGGAATGTGATTGGAAGCGAAAGATAACACTTCCAGGGCTGGCCCATAAAAGCCCCTATACAAGTTTCTTTCTCTCTGTCTCTCTCAGCCTCTGTCTCTGTCTGTCTGTCTCTCTGTCTCTGTCTGTCTCTCTCTTTCTCTCTAACTTGGGTGTAGAGCATCCCATTAGCAAAGTATTTTGAGGTCCTAGGGGATGGTAGAGCTGCAAAATGGAAGGGGTCTGGGTGCTTGAATTACCACATGGGAGGCCACCTGTCAAACACACATATACTGTTATCCGAGCAAAAAATAAACTTCTATTGTGTTAGGACTTTGCAATCTTGAACTTCTCTGCTGCAGCAGTTGGATGATCCTGACTAATTCAGTTGCCAAAACGTGTCTTTGGTTACATCCACCACCTACCATAGCCCTGCCTTTCTCCCAGACTTCCATTCCCCCTTTCCTCCAGTCCCCCACCAGCTTGAAGCTCTACGATCCTAAGTCTCCCTTGACCAGCATCCTATTATATCAGGTATATTCTCCCCAAATTCAATGCCACAAATGTCTCCTGGCACCTACCATGTGCCCGGCCCAGAACAGGTTGCAAGACACAGGTGCCAGCCCTACGAGAGGGCTGGGGAGCAGCTACTGGAGGTCAGGAGCTAGGCTGGGCCCAGGGGACACAGGGCTGAAGCACAGAATATCTGCCACGTTGGATTACAGACTCTTTGATGGGTAGGTATGCAGGTTTCAACATCCAAAAAAAAAAAAAGAAGGAGAAAGAGGAGGAGAGAGAATGAGATTGCAATTAATTGAGGCTCAAAAAACTGAGGCAAGATGGATTATGGGTCCCAAGGAAGACCAGGGAGCACCTTGAGAACCTCAGGTCACAGGCAAAGGGGAGTGTAGGTAAGAACACTGGAGAGTGCAAAACCCAAGTCCCCCTTTTCTGGGGGTGTTGCTAGAGCTATTTGCCTTCTGTCCTTGAAACCAAGCCTCCCTTAGGGACATCCCAGAAACATGCAGTGGCTCACCCTCTCCAGTGCCCCCATCCAGTTAAGAAGCTTGTGTCTACAGCTCTGGCCGTGGGCCCTGAGCCCGCTGTACAGCTGAACACTCCTCTGTCACAGCCGCACAGCCCTCAGCTGCAAACATATTTGCATTCAGCAAACACGTGGGGTTTGCTGTGAGGAGCTAGGGATGCAGCTCGTGTGAGACACTGTCCTAATCACTGTTTCTAATCAAGGAACAGAAATGCCTCAGATAAGCTCAACTAGTAGAGGGTGTGATGGAAGGGCTACCAGGGAAACCCAAGGAAATATTGAGCAGGAAGTGAAAGTAACTCTCACAGGAGCTGGAAAATCATCCAGGGCATCTCTCCCCCTCTCTGTCCCCTGTCCCTGGGTGGCATAACCGTGTGTGCAGTGCACTCTGTAGACTGGCTTCATCTAGGTACTATGTGGGTTCTGGCTCATCCACAACGTAGCTGAGGTTAAAGGGGAGAAGGATGCCATGGAACAGAGAGTCCCTTCCAGCCACTGGGAGCGCTGTGAGCTGGATAAGTAGATTGTAGAAGCAGAGATGCAGATGCGCTCACATACCCACCGCTGACTGGCCCCAGCCCTCAAAAAGCTCACCGTCTACTGGGAGAGCTTGCCCTCAAGTATACTCTCCAACAAGGAAATGAGAGCAAGGCATCAGTCCCATTTCCCAGGGAGGAACAATAAGTTCAAAGAAGATAGTCCCTATCGCAGGCGAGGAACTTAATGGAGTCCCTATGGGAGTGATCCACCCCCACTTCACACAAACCCATCCTGTGTCCCACACTGACCAGCCTGGCATTTGGTTCACCTGAACCTGTAGCCCCACACAACCTCTCCGTCCTCAGCCTGCCATCAGAAATTCCTGTCATACTCTTGCATGAGCAGGATGCCAAACCAGAGGTAGCTTTATGAATCAACCAAACTGCACCATCCTTGCTCCCTAGGAGTGTAAATGCCAAGACCGACCACACTGGTCTAAAAGTATCTAGGATGTCCCATGCAAAAATACAGAATGTAAACAAAAACTAGTCACACGGTGGCAGAAGGAGGGCTGGACTTGAAAAGCGGAGACCTGATTGCTTGTCCTGAACTGGAAACCAGCTCATCAAATGAGGGTGGACAAGTCACCTCCTCTCTCTGCATCTAGATGACTTCTACAGTCTGCCCTTCCAGATTCTATGGTTGAGGGACATCTTGGGCAGGGTTAGTGGGGTGGGATATAAAAGAGAAGATGATTCAGGCCTTCCCCTACTTAGTCAGAAAAGATTCCCTGCATGACATCAGGTCCCAGAATTGGTTAAAAGAGGGCAGGGAGAGGGCAGTAAATGACATCCAGAAAGAGTTTTCAGGCCTGGTGCCGCTGGGGAGAAGGCGAGTCATTGTCACAGGACAGGTACATCTGACTGAACAGCAGACCAGTATCCTGTTGAAAGGTTTGCTCAGCCATTAAAAAAAGAAGAAGAAGAAAATCTTGCCAATTGCAACACCATGGATGGACTTTGAGGGCCTTATGCTAAGTGAAATAAGTCAAAGACAAATACTGCATAATCTCACTTATCTGTGGAATCTAAAAAAGCTGAACTCGGGACTTCCCTGGGGGTCCATTGGTTAAGACTCCATGCTTCCTCTGTAGGGGGCATGGGTTCAATCCCTGGTCAAGGGACTAAGATCCTGCATGCCATAAATAAAAAAAATTAAAAATTAAAAAAAAAAATAAATAAAAAAGCTAAACTCAGAGAGTAGATTAGTGGTTGCAGGGGGCTGGAAGGTGGGAGAAATAGGGAGGTACTGGTCAAAGGGGACAAACTCCCAATTATAAGATGAATAAGTTCTGGGATCTATTGTACAGCATGGTGACTATAGTTAACAATACTGTATTGTATACTTAAAAGTTGAAAGAATAGATTTTAAATGTTCTCACCACAGCAATAACAAAAAAATGGTAACTATGTGAGGTAATGGATGTGTTAACTAAACTTATTACGGTAATCATTTTGCAATATACACCTGTATCAAATCATCACATTGTACACAATTTTCTACGTCAATTTTACCTCAGTAAAACTGGGGAAAAAATGATCTGGGTCCTGATGCTGCTTCATGGTCTTCAGTAGGTGAGGGTATGTATATGGAAGAGCCATAATAGTAGGGGGCAACCATGAAGTGAAATATTTGGCTTGTGTGGTCTTCTCCAAAGAACCTATTGAAGGATTCTTCAAGGCATCCTGTCGTGAGTCAGGAGGCACAAAAAAACCCATCCAAATTGTTTTAAGTCAGGAATTTCCTGGCAGTCCAGTGGTTAGGACTCCGTACTTTCACTGCCGAGGGTGTGGGTTCAATCCCTGATCAGGGAACTAAGATCACGCAAGCCACACGGCACGGCCAAAAAAAAAAAATTTTTTTTTAAGCCAAAAGAGAATTTAGTGATACATGTAGCTGAAAAGTTGAGAGGCAGGGTTTACTTCAGGCATGGCTGGATCCAGTCACTCAAAGAGTATCACTAAAACCTGATTCTTCATCTCTAAGGTCCTCTTTCTTTGGATACGGTCCATTCTCAGAAAGGCTCTCCTGACAAAACCACAAGATGACTATAATGGCTCTAATGCCACATACTTCCAGGTTCAAGTCCTGTGAGAAAGCATGAGCCTACTTCCCCAGTACTCAAACAAAAATCCCAGAGTTAGATCTCAATGACTCCGATTGGCCAACTTGCGTTATGTGCTAGTTCTTAAAACAATCATTGTCAGCAGGGGAATGAAATGCCCTGACTGTAAAAGACTGAGCCTTATGTTCTACCCCTACCAGGGATGGAGTCTACTAAAACCACATGGGCTGAGAGATGGGGAGAGGTGGACCCCCAGATAAAAATGGAGAATACTATTACCAGATAATGGGGAAAGAATACTCGAGAGGCAAATAACACATGTCCACTATAACAAGTTATCCTAAACTTCATATATTGCTAAAAAGTGCATTTCCATGGCAGATGTAAATACACATTAAAAAAAAGAATTCCGTCATAGCAACTTTCAGTGTATCTTATCTTGCTCCCAAGGGCTGATTCTTATTCATCATTCTACCCCTTGAAGTGCCTAATACAGGACCTGCCTGGTAAACAGTAGTGCTTAATACCTGCTTCTTGGATTGAAATGAGTATCTGCAGTGGACCTCATTAGCACTGTATGCAGCACTTTGTACAATTTAGCAAGCATTCTTGTACCCATTATCTAATTTCATCTTCCCGAAAACCCTGTAAGAAAGGCATTATTAGTCTTACTTTATAGGTAAGGAAACTGAAGATGAGTGAAGCTAAATAGTTCATCGACCGGTAAGTGACTTGTCCAGCTGGTGAGTATCAGAGCCGAGTCTCAACACAGGACTTCTCAACCTAAAGTATGGGCTTTCCAACAAACACATGAAAGAATGCTCAACATCATTAATCATTAGAGAAATGTAAATCAAAACTACACTGAGATATCATCTCACACTGGTCAGAATGGCCATCATCAAAAAATCTAGAAACAATAAATGCTGGAGAGGGTGTGGAGAAAAGGGAACACTCTTGCACTGTTGGTGGGAATGTAAATTGATACAGCCACTATGGAGAACAGTATGGAGGTTCCTTAAAAAACTAAAAATAAAACTACCATATGACCCAGCAATCCCACTACTGGGCATATACCCTGAGAAAACCATAATTCAAAGAGTCATGTACCAAAATGTTCATTGCAGCTCTGTTTACAATAGCCAGGACATGGAAGCAACCTAAGTGTCCATCGACAGATGAATGGATAAGGAAGATGTGGCACATATATACAATGGAATATTACTCAGCCATAAAAAGAAACGAAATGGAGTTATTTGTAGTGAGGTGGATGGAGTTAGAGTCTGTCATACAGAGTGAAGTAAGTCAGAAAGAGAAAAACAAATATAGTATGCTAACATATATATATGGAATCTAAGGAAAAAAAAAAAGGTCATGAAGAACATAGTGGCAAGACGGGAATAAAGACACAGACCTACTAGAGAATGGACTTGAGTATATGGGGAGGGGGAAGGGTAAGCTGTGACAAAGTGAGAGAGTGGCATAGACATACGTACACTACCAAACGTAAAATAGATAGCTAGTGGGAAGCAACCGCATAGCACAGGGAGTTTAGCTCGGTGCTTTGTGACCACCTAGAGGGGTGGGATAGGGAGGGTGGGAGGGAGGGAGACGCAAGAAGGAAGAGATATGGGAACATATGTATATGTATAACTGATTCACTTTGTTATAAAGTAGAAACTAACACACCATTGTAAAGCAATTATACTCCAATAAAGATGTTAAAAAAAAAAAAAAGTATGGGCTGCTTCCTCTCCACTGTGTGGTCACCCAGGGGAACAAGGAGAGGACATCAGCACCATGGTTTGGGTCCCTGCTGCCCCAGCCCAGCTAGATTCAGACACAATAAACCACTGCCCACCCAGTAAACTGGCCAGCAGGGTCTCTATCCCTACACATCTGGAGATAGTCTTGTTGCTAGGTCATGTGGCCTGGGGACTAAACCCTGGGGGCAGGAATGAATGCTGAGCTGAGAACTGTGGTGCCAGGCAACCCAATGGATTCTCTGTTAGTGCCCCCACCTCCTGCCACCCTTCAGGTCTCTACTGAGGCTGGAGTGAGGCAGGGCTGAGTTATGAACCTAGTTTATTGACGTATAAAATCCAAAGGCTTATTTCCCCAAGATTCCACTGATCATGCATTTTTTTAAATAATAACTACAGCCACTGAAAACATGCCTATCCATTTGGTGACTGCCTTTGAAAGAACTGATATGCTTCTGAGCATTTGTTTACCTAATATTTCCAAATTAAATTTAGAATATTTACATATTGATATTAAATGTGTCACCTATTTTGAACTGTATATAAAAGTGTTTATAAGAACGATATACATTTCCAAGTATTTACTTAATCTTCTAAATTAACCTTTGAATTTCTACAAAATGCTGTGTTAAGCATGTCACTTATTTTTCTCTTAATGCAGTACATAAAAATATTCACAAAAATTGCATTGTTTTGAGCATTTATCTGCTTAATCAAAAGCAGATAAATCTGTATGTGTTTGTGCATTTATTTATTTAATTAAAGGTTTTAAATTTTCAAGAAGGGCAAAGATGGCCAACCAAATATAAGAACTCCAAGAAACCACAAAGGAACTACTTATACAACTTTAGAGAAGCAATGAAATAAACCTGTCATGCTGAAATGAAACAGTCACCATGAAGATGTGCAGGAAAGACTACAAATTGGAGGAAAGAAAATGTTGCAGAACTGACTAGACAAAGAGATGGTGTGATATAAATCATCAATAAGTACCATGGACTGCATGTTTATGTCTCCCAAAATTCATGTGTTGGAGCCCTAACCCCCAATGTGATGGTGTTAGGAGATGGGGCCTTTGGGAGGTAATTAGGTTTAGATGAGATATTAAGGATGGAGCCCCCATAATGGGCTTAGTGCCCTTATTAGAAAAGGAAGAGACACCAGAGTTTCTTCGGTCCACCTTATGAGGACAAAGTGAGAAGGCAGCCATCTGCAAGCCAGGAAGAGAGCCCTCACCAAGAACTGAATCTGCCAGCACCTTGATCTTGGATTTCCTAGGTTCCAGAACCATGAGAAAAATATATCTGCTGTAGCCACCCAGTCTTTGGTATTTTGTTATAGCAACCTGAGCTATGATCAACATGGTTGGGGCCCAAGATAGGAAATATGTAACAAATATGAGCATCACAGTGAACTCAGACACTATTCACC
The DNA here is from genome assembly GCF_949987535.1 of Balaenoptera acutorostrata. Lineage (NCBI taxonomy): Eukaryota > Metazoa > Chordata > Mammalia > Artiodactyla > Balaenopteridae > Balaenoptera > Balaenoptera acutorostrata. The sequence goes on along the minus strand of NC_080066.1, from coordinate 39,781,722 downwards.
TCTCACTCCTGCTGTTCCCCTCCATATTCAAAAGAACAGGTTCCTGATTTTTCAGTGATCACCTACCTGTAAGCCCCCGGGGAAAAACTTTTGGCAGAACTTCAAATACTGGAGAAGGATATGCTCTGTCAAGTGTTTTATCATAGAGCTCATTAAGGGTTATATTTGAGAAGAGTCAGATTAACTTTTCACAATGAGATAGATTTAAAAAAAATATATATATATATATATATATATATATATGATTTTATTAATATCACAATGAGATCTGCTGAAATGAAGTGTGTTAGTTACACTGGATATGGCTCATTTCCCGGCCTCTGCCCCTGGGGCTGTTCTCTATCTTATGGATACTTCTGACAGAATTCCTGATCCATGCCTCAGGCTCTCACTGGACTTAAAAGAGCAGCCTTGCATTCTGTCCAGGTCTTTAAGATTATACACTATACTGGACTTGACAATTTGGACTACCAGTTAGCCCTATGCAGCTAATTATTTTCCCTAAGTGCTCCCCACCCCCAACCCTGAACACACACACACACACACACACACACACACACACACACACACAAACCCTAGCAATGTCAGTTCTTTCTCTTTCCCCCACAAAGAGATCCCATACTATTTGCATTCAAGGTACGGCTTGCTGTGATCCAAGGACTTAAGTGGTTGAAAGACTGTTGACCATGGGCACCAATGGCTTTAACAAGCAGATTCTTAACATTTTCCCTATCATAACACTTGTGAAATATGTGAAGAACATAAGCATGATAGACTCTCTAAGTACAGGCAGATTTTAACAAAAATCTCAAACCATTTTTGAGAGAAGTAAGATACTACAATAATTCACAGTTATCTCATCAGTAATGGTGAATTATTTTATTTTATTTATTTATTTTTTAAACATCTTTATTGGAGTATAATTGCTTTACAATGGTGTGTTAGTTTCTACTTTATAACAAAGTGAATCAGTTATACATATACATATGTCCGCATATCTCTTCCCTCTTGCATCTCCCTCCCTCCCACCCTCCCTATCCCACCCCTCTAGGTGGTCACAAAGCACCGAGCTGATCTCCCTGTGCTATGCGGCTGCTTCCCACTAGCTATCTATTTTATGTTTTGTAGTGTATATATGTCCATGCCACTGTCTCACTTTGTCACAGCTTACCCTTCCCCCTCCCCATATCCTCAAGTCTATTCTCTAGTAGGTCTGTGTCTTTATTCCCGTCTTGCCCCTAGGTTCTTCATGACCTTTTTTTTTTTTTTTTAGATTCCGTATATATGTGTTAGCATACAGTATTTGTTTTTCTCTTTCTGACTTACTTCACTCTGTATGACAGACTCTAACTCCATCCACCTCACTACAAATAACTCCATTTCGTTTCTTTTTATGGCTGAGTAATATTCCATTGTATATATGTGCCACATCTTCTTTATCCATTCATCTGTTGATGGACACTTAGGTTGCTTCCATGTCCTGGCTATTGTAAATAGAGCTGCAATGAACATTTTGGTACATGACTCTTTCTGAATTATGGTTTTCTCAGGGTATATGCCCAGTAGTGGGATTGCTGGGTCGTATGGTAGTTTTACTTTTAGTTTTTTAAGGAACCTCCATACTGTTCTCCATAGTGGCTGTATCAATTTACATTCCCACCAACAGTGCAAGAGTGTTCTCTTTTCTCCACACCCTCTCCAGCATTTATTGTTTCTAGATTTTTTGATGATGGCCATTCTGACCGGTGTGAGATGATATCCCAGTGTAGTTTTGATTTGCATTTCTCTAATGATTAATGATGTTGAGCATTCTTTCATGTGTTTGTTGGCAATCTGTATATCTTCTTTGGAGAAATGCCTATTTAGGTCTTCTGCCCATTTTTGGATTGGGTGTTTGTTTTTTTTGATATTGAGCTGCATGAGCTGCTTGTAAATTTTGGAGGGTGAATTATTTTAGATCAGGAGATGCAAACATATGGCCTATGGCCTAAAGCAGTCTAGCCCGCAAAAGCATTTCCTTCATCCTACATAACATTTTTTAAAAATTGGAATTTTTTGCTACCCTGAAAATGAGATGATTTCACACTAAAAGAACAATCATCTGGGTTTCCAATTAATAGAACAGGTCATAAAAGACAGTCACTCTTACCATAACAATGAGAAAACATCAGATAAACCATAAAATCATATTTTGTAAACCCAGCAAAGACTTAAGGATGGAGAGATATCTAAATGAATTAAATTCTAGACAGAGACAAGCCTTTCATAAATGAATAGAGACCAGTAGCTGTTTTAATTCTTGGGAACATGGGCAGGCAGAGGAGCAAACTCGTAGTAGATAGGGGTATTTTGCTGAATTAAAAGGAAACCAGATTAACTCATAATGACCATAAGGGCTGGCATAATGAATTGGGTTCTGATTGAGCCCTCAGGTAGAGATGGCAGTCACTACCTGCCAATCCTCCCCCCACAGAATGTTTATCAACTATGCAGCAGCATGTGGACTTGGGCTGGAAAGAGAGCAAGAAGTCTCCCACAGAATGAAAATGTGAAAGCAGGAAAGGAAATCAGAGAGAGAGATTAAAATCATTTAATATTTAGATCCCAGAGAAGAGGCCTGATCCCATCCTCAAGGCATTTGAAACCAATGATGATGAAACCACTATTTTACTGCTGAGAGAAAAAAGGACATCACCTTTCTGGGGATAAATATTACCTACTTCAGTTTCTACTGTTCTTTTCTACAAAACATCTAGCTTTTGATCCAAGATGACAATAAATGCAAAGAAGGATGACAACTCTAATCAAGAAAAAAGTGGTCAATAGAAGCAGACCTACAGATGACCTAGATAATGAATTAACAGACAAGAACTCTGAAATGACAGTTATAAATATTTTAAGAAATTAGTAGAAAGTATAAACATGATGGGTAAAATGATGGAGAATTTCATCAGAGACAGAAACTCTAAAGAAGAATCAAATGGAAATTTCAGACCTAAAAAAAGTCTGAAATAAAGAAGTAACTCAATAATGGACTGAATAAAGCAGAAGAAAGGACCAGTAAATGAAAAAAAAAAAAAAGATCAACAAGAAAATAACAAAACTGAAGCACGAAGAGAAAAAAAGAACTAAAGTTTGAATAAATTGGTCCTTGGAGAATTAAAAAAAAAAAAAAGAACTTTAATGTAGCATCAGAGTGCTGTGGGAAAAAAATCAAACAGTATATATAAATACAGCTGGAATCCAAGAAGAAGAGGAAAGAGAAAATTAAGGCAAAAGAAATATTTGAAAGGAAGATAACCAGAATTTTCAAAAGTTTATGAAACATATCAATCCACAGACTCAAGTTTAGCGAATCTCAAGTTGGATAAATACAAAGAAAACCACATCTGATGACATAATAGTCAAAACACTGATAACCAAAGATGAAGAGAAAATTAAGCAGCAGCCAAAGAAAGGAGGGACATTACATTTAGAGTAATAACCATATGATTTACAGAAAACTTCTCAGTAATATAAACATTGTTTACAGCAAACAATAGAATGACATTGTTTAGGTGCTGCAAGAAAAGACAGACAACCTACAATTCTATATGCTGTGAAAACATTATTCAAAAATGAAAGCAAAATAAAGACATTTTCTGGGACTTCCCTGGTGGTCCAGTGGTTAAGACTCTGCACTTCCACTGCAGGGGGCATGGGTTTGATCCCTGGTCAGGGAACTAAGATCCTGCGTGCCACACAGTGTGGCCAAAAAAAAAAGACATTTTCAGAGAAATGAAAGAAGAGAAAATTCACCACTAGTAGACTGCACCAAAAGAAATACTATAAGAAGCTCTTCTGGCTGAGGAACAGATGGAGATCCAGATCTTCAGGAAGGAATGAAGAGTAAAGGGAAAGGGTAAATATTGGTGTATGTAAAATATCTGAAAAAAATAACACAAATGGTGGGAGAGGAAGTAAAAGGAATCATACTTTCTAAGATTCTTATATTATTAAATGGACTAACACTAATACTAATTACACGATTTGTTAAATGTGAAAAAGTTAAGCATACATATTATAATTTCTGTAATAGACATTTAAAATAATATAAGAAAGTACAGTTTAAACGCCAACAGAGGAATAAAAAGGAATAATTTAAAATACTTGATTAATTCAAAAGAAGGCTGAAAATAAGAAACAAATATATAAGAAAGGGATTGAGATTGGACACAGAGTAAAAGGGCAAACTTAAAGCCAGCCATAATTATACTGAATGTAAATACACCAGACACTTCAATTTTAAAAAAATAAAAGATTGTCTGTCTGGATAAAGAATTGAGCTCAAATTATGCTATTTTCAAGAGACACTTTAAATATAAAGACATGGTTTGAAAGTAAAGGGTGAAAAAAGATATATCATATAAATGTTAATCAGAAGAAAGTTGATGTAAAAAAAGAGAAGTAAGTTGGTGTAGCTATATTTATATCAGACAAATAGACTTCTAGACAAGGAATATTACTAGAAATAAAGGGAACATATTATAATGATGAGTCAATTCATCAGGAAGACCCAACAATCATAAATGCATATACACCTAATAATAGAGCTTCAAAATACATGAAGCAAAAACTAACATAACTAAAAGGAGAAATAAACAAATCTACAATCATAGATGAATATTTTTAATTAATATAACAATTAGTCAAAAAATCAAGAGGTATATAGAAGACCTGAACAACATTATCAACCACCTAGATTTAATTAATATTCATAGAAAACAATATTCAACAACTGCAGAATATAACTTTTGTTAAATCTACTTGGAACAGTCACCTAAATAATCCATATGCTGAGACATAAAGCAAGTCTTGATAAATCTCAAAGGGTTAAAATCATATAGAGTATGTTCTCTGACCACAATGGATTAAAATAGAAATCATCAACAAAACAAAACCTAAAAGTCTCTAAATATGTAGGAATTAAGTAGCATCCTTAAATAAATAAATAAATAAATAACAACATAACTCCAAGGATCAAGGAAGAAATCCCAAGGAAATGAGAAAATATTTTGAAGTGAACAAAGAGCATACTAAAATCTGTGGGATGCAGCTAAAGCAATGCTTAGAGGGAAATTTATAGCTTTAAAGGTATCTATTAGAAAAGAATAAAGGTATAAAATCAATGGCCAAAGATTCTACCTCAAGAACCTAAAAAAAGAAGAACAAATTTAATCCAAAGTAGAAGAAAGAAAATTAAAATATAAGAGCAAAAAATCAATGAAATAGATAAAAGTAACAGAGAAATCCAAAAAGCGAAAATTGTGTTATTTAAGATTAATAAAATTGGCTAATGTCTAGTAAGAATAATGAAGACAAAAGGAGATTAAACATAATACTAATATTAAGAATAAAGGAGAATGTTATTATAGATCATATATAGACATTAAAAAGACAATAGGGGATATTATGAAGCACTTTATGTTAATAAATAACCTAGAGGAAATGAAAAATATCCCTTGAAAACACCACTGAAACTGAAACAAGAAGAAAAAGGAAATCCTATTTTTGTTAATTTAATCTGTAGTTAAAAACTTTATATAAATTAAACTTCAAACCCAGATGGCTTCACTGATGGATTCTACCAAACATTTAAGGAAAAAAATAACAGCACCACCAAGAAAGTGAAAAGGCAAGCCACAGACTGCAAGAAAATATTCACAGCACACATATCTGACAAAGGACTTGTGTCCAGAATACATAAAGAATAGAGAATATATATATGTATATATATATTATATATATATATATCATATGTATTACATAAATAAGGCACCCCAATTTTTAAAAGAGGACAAGGAATTGAAAAGGAACACCACAAAAGAAAATACTGAATGGGCAATAGATATATGTAAAGGTGCTCAGTATCATTATTCATTGGGATATACAAATTGAAACCACAATGAGATACAACTACACACCCACTAGAATGGTTCAAAGTGCTGGTGAGGATACAGAGCCACTAGAACTCTCACACATTGCTGGTAAGAATGTAAACTGACATAACCTCTATGGAAACTGTCCATGTCTAATAAAGTTTCAAAGACTTATACCATGGCCCAGCAATACTACTCCAATGTGTGTATATAGTATATAGTATATATACTATATATATATCCCCAAGATAAATGAGTGCATATGTCCAGGAAAAAAGACTTACACATGAAGGCTCATAACACCTGTACTCACAATAGCCAAGAAGTAAAAACAATCCAAATATCCCTCAAAGGGAGCATGGATAAACAAATTGTGGTATTTGGTAGTACTCAGCAATAAAAAGGAATGAACTACTGATAACATGCCAGATGGAAAATCTCAAGAGGACTGTACTGAACAAAAGAAGCCAGACTCAAAAGAATACATACTGTAAGATGTTAATCATAAGAAGTTCAAGATCAGACATAGCTCACTTATGGATATAGAGGTCAGTGGTTACCTTTGGGGAGGGAGGGGTAGCTATTGACTTAGAAAGAAGCACAACAGAACTTTCTGAGAGATGGAAATGTTCCATATCTCTATATGGATGGTGGTTACATATGTAAAATGTATACATATGTAAAAAATCATTAGGATTTATATATTTTATTGTATTTAAATTATGCCTCAAAAATAAAACCCCACATATATCCTTTCTTTTGAAAAAATGAGAAAATCTGGCAACACAGGGCCCACATTTGGCCACATTTGGCTGGGGGAATGCACATGCCACTTCACCACAGACACCACCACTCTCTATTGTCGCCCACAACTCAACACGCTCATTTCTGCTACCTGCTTGGCTCCAACCAGATCCAACCGCCTTGGCACACAGGTCAAGCTGGGAGTCCTGAGTGAGGGCACCACAGCAGCCACCCACCAAGACAGCCAGGGAGTGGACTAGTCAGACTCTAGCTGTCTTTCTGCCTGGTATTTGGAAGTAGGTCTTCTCCTTCATACTTAGCCAACGATTCAAGGGGCAGGAAGCCTCAAAAGAGAGACCCTGATCTTCCGAATAATAAAGATTGTTCAAGCAATCAACTGAAGGAATAAGAGAAATGTGATGGTATTTGCATTCCAAGATGGAGAAGCAGGTCATATTGATTACATTTTTTAAATCACTGAAGCAAATCATGTGCAAACTCTACATTAACAGAGATGTACACTATTGCCCCTGTTCAACCTCCAGATAGATGCAGGGCTGCATCTTTGTCTTATGGCTGTGCTGGGGAACACTCTGGGGATGGGGCCTCCCAAGATAGCCGACAGTGGTGGGCTAGGCATCATGTCCACAAGCCATGGTCACTCAGCTTACTGGCCTGACACTAGTCTATAGACCTGTGATACCCAAATAATTTATCTACTCGTCTGGCACATCCTTGACCCATCAGAACTGATACTGGCCAAATCACAGGAGCAGGGTCCTCATAACTCTTTTAGTTAATGGACCAGTGGGAGCTCTGGGAGGATCATGAGGGGAGGGCCAGGGTCAACAGAACAGTAGGAGAACTCTTGAGTCAGTGGCTATTTACCAACCAGTATGAAAATCTTTAATATGTATTAAGCAGCCTTATCACACGAGTAGTACTGGACCAGAACTGTGCTGGAACCAGATCACACCAAACCCTGAGAGCCAACTATGAGCACCTCTTCCCAGTCCCTCATTTAGTGGCACCACAGTGGTGGCTCAAAACCAGCCATGGTGGGAGTATTAACACTATGGAAACTGGCAAATGCTACAAAACAGCACTCTCTCCCCACTGCCCACCACCTCCAAGAACCTGTTCACCAGCACACCGCTGGCACCGACTAAATATCAGCCACAACCCCACACGCAGGACACTCTCTGGACTCGGGACCCTGGTGCCAGGCAATCTCCTAAGTGCTTTAATATACACACTCATTTGATCCTCACAGCTACCCCACAAGGTATGTTCCATGTGTATTCCCATTTTGCAGATGAGGCACAGAGAGGTCAAATGACTTGCCCAAGATCACACAGCTACCAGGGGGCAGAGCTGAGTTCAAACTTGGCCATCTGGAGCCAGAGTCCACATGTTTCTCCCCTACATGACACTGCCCTGCCTCTTGTCTTCCTCCCTCAAAAGCTTCAGTGGGCTATGGGCTTTCTGTCAGCCATGAAAGCAGAGCCCAAATTACTAGCTACAGAAAACCTGACTTCCCATTTCTTGGAGGCAGGAAAGGCCTGGGCTTCAAAAGCACACTCTACCTCTTAGGCTAGACTTCTTATGGAGGATGGGAGATCTTTGCATCTAATCTTGAGAAAAATTCTCCTCCCACCATCCCAACCCCAGAAATGTGCCTAATGAGACCTTCTAAAATGCAAGTTTGAGTTTTCATTACAAGAGCAGGTGGACTGTCCATATGTAGTAGCATTGGTAATGAATGGGTTTCCACATCCCTGCTTGAGCTACAGCTGCCCTGCCCTGCCTTCCTCTCTCTGGTACTGGGGGTAGAAACCCTTCCAGGACCCTTGGAAAATCCTGGCCTGGCCCCAGGCACAACAAGCACATCCAGCCCTGGCCCCAGCCCTGCTCAGGGGTCTGAGAAGACCTCTGGGAGGTCCTGGCTAGCGGTGCCAAGACCAGATGGCCGGGGAGATTACTACCATTTGATTTCCACATAACCCATAAACTTGGACGAGCGAATGTTCCTTCACATGCATTATCCTGTAATCCCAGGGAAAGTTGTGCGAAGAGCCCAGCTCTCCCTACCTCCACAGACCCTGGTATGCTGAGTAATCCCTGCTCTACTGGGTGGGGGTTATGAGGGCCAAGGAGCCCTGCCAGGGGCCCGAGGAGAGGCTCTCCCCAGGGCCGTGCTGGATCCTCAGAGCCTGGCGTTTGTGAGCTGGAGGGGAGTTCCCGAGGCTTCCAGAAGGCCCCAGCTCTCACACTGGAGCCAGGCCCCAGCTCTCACACTGGAGCCCAGCTCCCGCACAGGGCATCTGGGCAAAAGCCTGAGGGTGGGAGTCAGGACTCCCTGGGTCTCCTGCCTTTGCCTCTGGCTCTGTATAAGGCCTGAGATAAGAGACTCTCCCTCTCTAGGTCTCGTTACCCCAAATGTAAAGAGAGGAAGTGACCTGGCCAGCACTGCCTCCCTGTCACAGCTGACAGAATCACCCAAACCACCCTGAGGCGGGTGCCCACCCTACTGACTGTTTCCAGTACCCAGGGGTATCCTTCATGGCTCATGAGGATCTCAATCTAAGTCCCAGCTCTGCCGCTTACTAGGTGTGTGGCAAGGGCCATGCCACTCCACTTCCCCAGCTCCTGGTTCCCTGCACCTGTCAATTAGGGATACCTACATAACCCTGCTTTCCTCGAGCACACTGTAAAAATCACATAAATTTAGGACACTGGACTACAGGGAGAATATAGCGTATCAGTCAGCTCGAAGTAAAGCTATATTAAATTGAATCAAATATGTGTGAAAATGCTTGGATGTTGGTGTTAATACTTCTTCTCTCGTGGCTCTGTCTTCCCTTTCAAATTCTACCTGTCCTGAGTGCCCACACCCTCTTCATGCTTCTGTTTAATCCTATGAGCTATAGTAATTCTAATGTGTTAATGATTGTTGACTTCTGCCTCACCCTATCCTTGCATATTTGCAGTGATCTCCAATGCTTTAACTCAGTTTGTAACAGGCAGAGGGCCACGCAGAGGCACTGGCATGCAGGGAGGCTCCGGGGAAGAGGAACGTGGGCTTTCTGACTCCGTGGGCCGCACAGCTTTTGGCCTGGAGTGTCTGGGGCTGTGTATGTCTTTGTGTGTGGCGCCTCCCTGTGGAAGACTTATGTACCACCTGGGACCCACCCTGACCACCAATCACCAACCCAAGGCAACACCCACCAGCATTGCGAAGCCAACTTCCTAAGGCTGCAGATGAGAAAACCGAGGCCCACATGGGGGCATATTACTTGTTCAAGACCAAACAGTTCCTTAGACATTTTATAAACATGAATAAGTGATGGGTCACGGTCCCTTGTGATTCTATAAGCAAGAATGCTGAGATGAGGAACAGCTTGCCCAAGTCAGTTTCACGACTAGGAATTTAGATTTGGGGGCATTGCTCAGACCACAGGTGCACCCAAGTCGTGAGGGACAGACACTCCCATTCTTCCCTATTTATCTCAGGCATTGAGAGTCCCCTTGCTTCTGAAACCACGTCTGGCGCCGTGATGCAAAATCGTGAGGCTCCACGAAAGCTCCCACGACTCAGCTGAAGGCCATTTACCCTCCGTTCTCCAAATGGGCTCCGTCTGAGATGGCCTGGACCCTCATGAGGCTGCGCTCACTGTCATCGCTTGTGGTCCATCTAGAGAGGGCTGAACGTGCCCCTGAGCCATCTAGTCCCGGGGTCCAGCAAGCTCTGTCCCAGAAAAATCCTGGAACAGTGAAGGAGGCACTGTACTCATGCATTCAACAAATACTGAACAGCTACTCTGTACCAGGATTCCATCCAACAAAGACCTGAGCACAGTTGGAGGAAAGTGTCGGTCAGAGATGAGAATATTTTAAAGGGTGGGTGTTAGAGAAGCAGAAGTCAGGGTCCAGTTAGGGAAAAGTCACTCACGCCAGGTAGTTCAGAAGAGGGAGTTTAATACAGAAAACCAGTCACAGAAGTGTTGCAAAGTCTGGAAAACAAAAACAGAGGATGATGAAGCAACACAGAGATTAGCAAGAGTAGAAGCCACCACCACCCCTAGAGCTGGAGGGACAGAGCGAAGAGCTGGTGCTGCCTGGACCCTTGCCATCCTGCAGGAACTGGAATCATGAATAAGTCTGCTAGCGGGAGACGGGACCACAGAGGGACGCTGGGAAGGCCACCCAAGCAAAGAAGGAGGAGAAATACCTGGCTTCTCCCTTCACCCTCCCACCTCTCACTGGTAACTCTTACTGGCCAAACCCAACTGGAATCCAGTGGCAAGAAAGCTTGGAAAATGTAATTTTCAGGGGTCAGCACCCCCCTCAACACACAGACACACAGACACACACACACACACACACACACACACATATTGCAGAGCAGGGGAAGGGGAGGGGATAAATCTGAGAGCAACAGGCAAATGACCTGCACAGCAAACAGCACGTGAGGTGAATCTTCAAGAGTCTGTGTGTGATGTGAACTTGCAAGAATTTACATGTGTATTCTGCTACCAGTTTCAAAGGTGTGTGCTTGCAGAATGTGCAGTGTGTGTTTCAGTGTGACTGTTCAAGGGTACATATGTATCAGATGGATTTCAGGGGTTTGTATAAATGTGTGATAGGAGCAAGCATCCAAGGGTTTGTCTGTGATGTGAACATTCAAGGGTATGTGTATATGTGATGAGAATATTTAAAGCTCTTGGCGGGTGGGGGGTGGGTGTATGCTGTGAATGTTCAAGGAGGTGGATGTGTGCTGTGCATGCTCAAAGCTGTGTGATGTGAATTCACAGGTGTGTGATGTGATGTGTAAGGGTGTGTGTGAGAGACTGGTGAGAAGTGGGGATGGGAGAACGGAAGTGCACAGAGATGTTCTCTATGGACATGGGAGAAGATGGGGCCACGTGTCTTCGTTGGGGACAGAGATGTAATCAAAACTTTTCATTCTCGCCTATGGACACACAATGGCTGCGAGGATGATGTTCAGAGAAGGTTGTATATGAGGTGCAACTAAAAGAAACATACTTCTTGGGCTTCCCTGGTGGCGCAGTGGTTGAGAATCTGCCTGCCAATGCAGGGGACACGGGTTCGAGCCCTGGTCTGGGAAGATCCCACGTGCCGCGGAGCAGCTGGGCCCGTGAGGCACAATTGCTGAGCCTGTGCTCCGCAATAAGAGAGGCCACGACAGTGAGAGGCCCGCGCACTGTGATGAGGAGTGGCCCCCGCTTGCCACAACTAGAGAAAGCCCTCGCACAGAAACGAAGACCCAACACAGCAAGCAAGCAAGCAAGCAAGCAAGCAAGCAAGAAAGAAACGTACTTCTTCAGCAAACACACTTTTCCATCCAAATGAGTGTCACCTGCTTCAGAGCAGTCATCTTAAAAAATAAAATTCTTAAATAAAAAGAAAAGAAAAAAAGTTAAATTCTTATTTTATTGACGCAGCCACAGTGCAATGAAGTTTGGGGACCTGCCTTCAGTCGGTTTGTATGCCATACATGAAATCTACACTCACTACTACAAGCATCACTTATTCTTATTGGCTGAGGCTAGAATTACCCAACTTTAATCACTTAATCACTCTCATCACTGGCTTGACTTAGAACTTTCCTAAAATGCAAATCTCTTACCTTAAAAAAAATGTTAATTTGTCACCTTTGAGGCCAAGCCTCCTTTGGGTATATTGGTTATTTGGGTATAAGCTTCATTGCTTGATAATTAGCTTCTGCCGTTGGGAGTGTACTGGGAGCTACAGAAACTACTGGGAACCAAATGAATACCATAGAATCACATCATACGCACATGTTACTCTTATGAACTCAAACTATTATACTGGGATTTTTAAAGGGGAGACCAATAATCTGCCAATCGTGCAGGCATTTCCATCCACTATTGATGAGCTTACTGCTCCCAGGGCTCTTGCTCTGGAACGAGCCTGAGATGGGTGAGGCAACTCCATTGTGTCCCGAATGCCTATCTTTGTGTGAGCATCTCATAATGCTGAGTGTGATTCTGAATCTCCTTCATATTATCCCAAATTGCCGCAATACGGGCCCTTCCTGGGGAGGACACGGACCTGCAATCAATTGCCCCTCAGTGACAGGTACGGAAACCCTAGTATTTTATACAATATAGCCCCTAAACACAAGCCAACTGGTTAATCTTGTGCTCAACCAAATAAACCATGATTGGTTCCATCGCTGGGTGAAACACTGGCCATGTTGGATTCCCCCAACAGACCTGTGTCAGTCATATATGTGACACCTTTCTAAGGGACAGTTCAATGGTAGCTTTAACTGTACATGATTTGTTACGTATGCACTGACTTTATTTGTTGTTTGTTTTGTTTCGTTGGCCGCGCCTTGCAGCTTGCAAGATCTTAGTTCCCCGACCAGGGATTGAACCCGGGGCCACAGCAATGAAAGCCCTGAGTCCTAAGCACTGGACTGCCAGGGAATTCCCTAAGCACTGACTTTAGAATTCAGCCCCCAGGTAAGATATGGCTCCACTGTAATAAGAGATCATGGGACTCATTTGCCTTTGGACAAAACAACTCCTGAGCTGTACTGGACAGTTAAGAATGTGAAACACTGTAAAATAACTCCCACATGTGCCGCACTCCAGCCCCACAGAACTTCTTTCAGACCTCTGCGGGCAGGCGCTCCCTCCCCGCTCCTCCCCGGCTCACTCCTTCTCATTCTTCTGGTCTCAGCTTAGCCCTGTCTGTCCAGGAGGTGTTCTCTGAGCCCCCGACTGACCGCGCTGGGTGCACAGCACATGTCCTCCCATGGCACAGCTCTATCTGCTGGTCGACGGGTCTGTCTCCTGCCCCCATCCTCAGCACTAAACCGTCAGGAGGACATCCGCCGGGAGAACTTTGATCACCATTTTATCCCCAGCGCTTGGCAGTCAAAGCACCTCCTCCACACACATTTGTTGAATGGTGACTGGAATGTCTCAGGAACTCACTTTAATGTTTAATAATCTTAAATGTCAAGGAATTCTTCCCGTGTTGTAATTTCCCAAAATTCCATGCGCTGCATTTCAAGCTCAGTGCCCTGAATAAGTAATATACACACTTGAAGACCATGACTCTCATCTTTCTCTTCTCCAAGTTCAACAACTTCAATCTCTTTAGTCTCAATTGTTCTCCACTCCAAATCCTCTTCATGTTCTCCCGAATTGTCCCCGTTCAGGCCTTTCCAGGGGTCCATGGGCCTGTGACAGGTTGCCCCTTGATAACGGGTGTGGGAATTCTGCCACAAAGCTAATTGTCCAGGCAGCACGGGGCAGTGGTGACTTTAGAATCACACAGCTCTGGGTTCAAATCCTGGCTCCACTGCACGCTGGCTATGGGACCTTCACAGAGTCCCCTCACCTCCCCAAGCTTGTCTGCTGATCAAAACACAGCGAAAGTAAAAGCTGCCACACAGGGCTAACACGAGAATCAAGAGAAGCAGAGTATGCGAACACCCCCGGCATCTGTCCTGGCCAGTGCATGTCTCACCCCAGAGGACCGGGTACCGAAGGCTCTGCGGAGCCTGGGAAAAGAAGCCTCTCCAAGGCAGCGGCCTAAGGCCAGGCCTGGTGAGGCTGCAGGGGACAAAGTGTTTGTCAGGCAAATCCTGCCACCTTGTGGTGCCCGTGCATAAGAGACCATCCTACCCGTCCTGAAGCCCCGCCTCACCCCCTCCGCCTCACCCCCTCCGCCTCCAGCCGTCTTCTTATTCTGGGGGCGTCCCCTCCCCTCTTCTCAGCTCTGCCACCCCAAGGCTTCCTTACGTGTCCTCCCAAAGACCCTAGTCCCAGGGTGTTCTCAAGTTTAACTACCAGTCCTGTCATCCTCAAAGAGCCCTACTCTCAATGGTCCTCATCTAACTGTATTAGGGCCATTTTCTCCCTCCTGGGCCCAAAGAGAAACTGGAGCTTTTTCCCCGCCCCCATCTCCATCCCTTCTTCAGCCACTCAGCAGCTACCTGAGGCCTGGGTATCTGATTTTTTCAACGATCAATGGTGTGCCCGTACTGCCAAATCCTCTGAACAAAACATGTTGCTGGCTCCCCTGGCCCATTTGAGGATGGCTTGGAGCAGGGGGGAGAGGGAGAGAGGGGGAGAGAGAGAGAGAGAGAGAGAGAGAGAGAGAGAGAGAGACAGAGACAGAGACAGAGAGACAGAGAGAGAGAGAGAGAGAGAGAGAGATCCTTGCTGTGGGCTAGTAATGGCCTCCCATCCCAGTGCCAGCCCCTCAGCTGCAGCAGTGACTCACTGTTTGGACCCAGCCCTGAGTCTTTACATAGGCACCTATTCTGGATACTTCTGGAAGCAAGGACAAGAACAGTTTCCTCCTTCATGTCCTGTGGTTTAAGCACTGACATTCCAAGGCAAGTGGGAAGTGACTGATGGCCTGAAGTGACTGGCTATAATCCAGGCCTCTAGGAAATAAAGCAGAGAAGGGCGGGGGGCCGAGGCTGCCCTAAGATTCCAGGCAAACAGGCTTTAACTTGCTGTGTGTGCTTGCAGCTTAGCGACCTGTGAGCTCTTAATAATTGGGTTGCTGGCCCTTCCACTGTGCTCCTTTTCCCCCTGCTGGGGTAACGGAATGGGTCAGCCAGTCCATTCTGGTTTTAGTGCCCCCAAGCCTGTACCTAACAGTAGCTCTGGATTTCCTGGCCCAGGGTGGGAATCATGCCCAGCCAGATGGATGTGGTTATGCGACTGACCTGCCATCCACTCACTCTGAGATGGGCTGATGGAATCCATCAATGTCCAAATTACCCATGTTCCTCTCCAAATAGGTCAGAAATGCTTGGCTGTCACATGTATAACCTGGAAAAGGTGAGAATGGGAGTTTCAAAAGCTAAAGATGATACAGCTGAACTCCGGAGGATTTAGCAGCCTAAATATGTCGGAAGGAGGGAAACATTTACTGAGTGTTTATAATAAGCCATGCATGGTGCTAAGTACTTTTACATAAATTATCACATTACCTGAGAAACAGTATCATCTTCATCTTACAGATGACAAAAATTAAGAAAGGTTAAGAGCTAGTTTTGTACACAGATCTGGGTTCAAATTACTACAGAGTAACCCTAAGCAAGTTAACTAACCTCTTTGAGTTTATTTTCTCATCTATAAAATAGGAATAACAATGCTTGCCCTGCTGGTTTAAATAGAAATGCACGTTGTAGGTACAGGTTCCAGCCCAGTACCTGGCACTCAGGGGTCATTCCACTGTTGTAAATAGTGACAGTAGGTGTAATTTGCCTAAGGTCATAAAACAAATTCAAACCCAGGTTTTCTGATTTCCAAGTTCAGCGCTCACAGGGAAAGAAGCTGATTCACTTGAATATGTCTTAGTATGGCTGTGAGGCAGGCCCTGCCCTAGGATTTGGAAGTTCAGTTAGGTGTGGGAGACAGACCATTGTCCTATCAAGTGCTATGTGTAGAGGCATGTTCAAGGTGCAGAAATGGCCCAGCAGGAGGTGACTCTTGAGGATACGTTATCAGGAAAACAGGTTTATAAAAGTGATATTTTCTCCATAGTCCCCGCAAAGGGGAAAAACAAGTGACTGGAAATCATTGGGGAAGAAAATGACCAGGTGAGGGCTAAACTTCTGGAGGAGACTTCTAGTGAGGTGGTCTGTTTTTCAGGTTATACACACAGATACACACACACACACACACACACAGCAGCATTTCTCTTCTTAGAGCACACAAACACACCTCAAATTGCAACTCCTAACACCCACATCACACACAATATTCCTTCCTCCTCTCACTGTTTTAAGGACATCCCTTAAAATACAGAGATCATCACCTTTTACTTTGTTCCATGGCAACCTGTCCCCCAAGGACACACTAGAAACAGTTTTTTGGTTATGCTTGGCAGCCAATGGACAATTCAGGTTGGCACTCAGCATATACGGTCATTTCTACTATAATGCCAAAAAACACTTGCATTCTGCAAAATCACACTCCCAAAATAACAGGGCTTCTGGGGAAAGGGGATTGGGGCAGACCACTCAAAACCTCCAGAATTTTGTAGCCAGGGTGCCAACAAAACAGAATCCAGCCCCACATGATGCTAACACAGTTAAACCTCCACTGGCATGTACACTGGTCCCTTGCAGCCTTAAATCCTAGGGTTTTTTTCTTCCTGAGATGTAAGGTCTTTGAGATGCAGGTCCTAGCAGAGACTAGTTCCATCAAAATCAAAAATGTGATCCAGGACAGGGCTTTCTTCATCAGTTTTGTAAAACAAAGCAGGATTGCGGGGGTGGGGAGTGGTCTTCCTTTCCACTCAGTTTCCCCAGGCAGCCTAACACAGTGGAAAAGCTAGTGGTGAGTCTTGAAGCTACTCAACTAGCCACTACTTGCAATAAAGAAAGTCACTTCTACACAATTTTCAGCTTTTTTCTTAAGGTATTCTATCTGCCCCTGATCACTTCAAAATATTAAAGTCTGGGGAAAACCTCACAGGAAGCAACCTCACTCCAGGTTATCCTGACACCATTTCTCTACTTACCAATTTTATATATGCTATTTCCCTTTAAAGAAACAACCCTGTAACAAAACAGACCATCTTATGAATGCCCATTAAGATTCTGGTATCAACTCCACACCAAGCAATTCTGTGACACCAGCTAGATGTCCTACAATTCAACTCAATTTTGACACTATCTACCTGAAGAAAGCATCGGCTCCCACAGGTTAAGGGCTCCATCCTACCAGACTCCTCCTCTTCCCCCTTAGGTGTCAACCACAAGTCCAAGTGGTCACTTGTGCTTCTGACCAACTGGTTATAAATCAGAGGTTCCAAGGACTCCCTCTTGTGTACAATTAATTTGCTAGGGGCCAGACTGTTTAACCCAGAAGGCCTTCTGAGAGGAAACCAGTTAGTTTGATAGGATCCAGGACTGCAGTCTTGCTACTGGAACCACTATTCTGGGCAGAAAGAAGCATGCCTGAGACCCTCCCTCCCTTCCCCTCATTTTAGCAAATGCTCACTGAGTGCCCTCCATTGCGCCAGGCACTGGGCCCAGCGGTGACCCAAGCAACCTGGTGAGGGGTCAAGAGCCCCAACCCAGAGGCACGAGATCAGCAGTCTCCTCCTGCACCATCAGTGACCTGCGGTAAGACTCAATCAATCACACCTGGCCACGACATCCAGCCACCTTTTCTAAAATGGGAGATAACAGGCTGACCCTGCTTATTTCACATGACTGTTTCAAAACATGTAAGAAGTGATTATATTCTGTTTAAATATAAAATGCTTTAAAAAAAAAAGAATGAATGAAAATAGGAAGGGAGAGAAGGAGGGAGGAAGGGAAAGGGAAGGGAAGGGAAGGAAAGCAAAGCAAAGCAAACAAGGAAGGAATCATTTCCTAGGCTAGATTGATACATTCTCATATCAAGCAGAAAGGGAGAGAAATACAAAACAGAAAATGACTAAGAAACTACATAGCAGTAGGCTGTTTTTTTCAGGGGCCTAAAAGCTTTCACAGAACTCAAGGCTTTTAGAAGGCTGATTCACTTCCTTCCGTTCTTTCTTCCTGGGTCCATGAAGCCAGTTGATTCACTACAAAGTAATGCAATACTACTCAATTATGAGCATGGGGAAAAAAGGGAAAGGCAGCCTAAGAGACGGTTCTCTCTTGACACAAAGAAGCCAGTAGTCCTCAAGGAACAAATCAACAGAGACCCACACAATGAAAAACTTGTTTATTTCTCAGAATTTAGTTTGCTGCTTGATATTCCCTGCAGAGAAGAGGCAAACGCAACGTCCTTGAGGCCCGATTGCAGACCTGTCTGAGCATTGTCCATCAGAGGTCCAAGAGAAACCTCCTAACCTGGGCCAGGTATTTTGGTTTCAAATAGTCACCCAGCTCCTCCTTACTGACCCACACATGATGGCCCTTCTTCCCAGCCTCGAAAAAGTCTCCAGTTAGCAGCAGTGCTTTGAAGAAGAATATTTTGGCCCCGAGGCTGCTCTCTGTCCGCATTGCCTGGGGGAACTTGAACTTGTAGTGGCCACAGGGTGCATTTCCCAGGAACTTGGCTTCCATGTTGTTCTCTGAGAAGGGGGGAACAGAATCGGAAGATGAGGATACACCCACCTGTTTACTATGGCGCCTGAAATCATTGGGGGTCTCTGTGAGAGCCACTTCCAGCCTGAGGTAAAAGCAATCCCTGAGAGTGAGAACTAGTGTCATTCCTGAAGACCCTTGTCTCCTCTCCATCCAAAGGCTCCTGGCCCATAGGCTCCAGATTCACTGGGTCCATTCCTCGTGCCAAGCTACTGCTCTCAGACTGAAATCAGCAATGCAGTCCAAATATCACTACCTGGGAGTTAGAGCACCGAGCTTCTAGACTCAGCCCGGTCACCATCTGTTGATGAAGGACCAAGACACTTGGTATCTGTAAAGCAAAGTTCGTCAGGCTTTTAAACGCAATGCCATGTGGAAAGTATAAAAAGGACCCAATTTGACGGCTGCAGGGTGAAAACGAAAGTTAAAAGGCAAAGACAGATGGACAGACAACATCTGCAATCTACAACAATGGGTTAATAACCCCAACCCAGCATTTCAAAGGATGGGAAAATGATGGATTAATTACTAAATGGCATTGGGAGAATGGACTAGCTAAAAGGAAAAAATAAAGCTGGATCCCAACCTCACTCCTCACATCAAAATTGACACCATACAGGTCAAAGATTTAACAGTAAGTTAAAATTTTCATAAATGGTTTGTTCATTCTGGATTGATGGTTTCCTGGATGTTTAATATTTTCTGAATTTTTCTGTATTTAAAAATTTTTCACAAAGAAAAAAGAAACCATAAGAGTACTATAAAAAAAAAAATGTGGGATATTTTCTGTATCATTTTTGAGAGGGGAAGTCCTAACCAAGACACAAAATTCAAAAATCCAAAACAGAAAAAACATTTATCTACATAAAAATTAAAATCTTTCCGCAAGGAAAAACGAAGCATACAAAAGTCACAGACAAAATGACAAACTAGGAAAAATATTTTCAACACATTCAACAAAGGAATATCTTAAGGTATAAGTAGTACTTAGAAATCAATGAGGAAAAAAACAACTCTAAAAGAAAAATGAACCATGCATATGAACAAGAAGTTCACATGAAAATAATTATCAATGAACTATAAACTCATAAAAAGATGCTCAGGGGCTTCCCTGGTGGCACAGTGGTTAGGAATCTGCCTGCCAATGCAGGGGACACGGGTTCGAGCCCTGGTCTGGGAGGATCCCACGTGCCCCAGAGCAGCTGGGCCCGTGAGCCACGGCTGCTGAGCCTGTGCGTCTAGAGCCTGTGCTCCACAACGGGAGAGGCCACGACGGTGAGAGGCCCACGCACCGCGATGAAGAGTGGCCCCCGCTCGCCGCAACTGGAGAAGGCCCTCGCACAGAAACAAAGACCCAACACAGCCAAAAAAAAATAAATTAATTAATTAATTAATTAAAAAAAAAAAGATGCTCAATCTTATTGATAATTCAAGAAATACAAATTTATTTCTATTTGTAGAAATAAAATTTATTTCTATTTGTACAAATTTATTTTCTATTTGATGTGTAAAACACATCATATTACCGAAGTTCAAAAACTTTGAGCTGCAACATCACTAACAATTAGAGAAATGCAAATCAAAACTACAATGAAGTATCACCTCACACAGGTTAGAATGGCCATCATCAAAAAATCTACAAACAATAAATGCTGCAGAGGGTGTGGAGAAAAGGGAACCCCTCTTGCACCGTTGGTGGGAATGTAAATTGATACAGCCACTACGGAGAACAGTATGGAGGTTCCTTAAAAAACTAAAAATAGAATTACCATATGACCCACCAATCCCACTACTGGGCATATACCCAGAGAAAACCACAATTCAAAAAGACACATGCACCCCAATGTTCATTGCAGCACTCTTTACAATAGCCAGGTCATGGAAGCAACCTAAATATCCACTGACAGGTAAATGGATAAAGAAGGTGTAGTACATATATACAATGGAATATTACTCGGCCATTAAAAGGAACGAAATTGGGTCATTTGTAGAGACGTGGATGGACCTAGAGACTGTCATACAGAGTGAAATAAGCCAGAAAGAGAAAAACAAATATATGTTAACACATATACGTGGAATCTAGAAAAATGGTACACATGAACCAGTTTGCAAGGCAGAGATAGAGACACAGATGTAGAGAACAAACGTATGGACACCGAGGGGAGAAAGGGGGAGTGGGATGAATTGGGAGATTGGGACTGACATATATATACACTAATATGTATAAAATAGACAGCTAATGAGAATCCTGCTGTGTAGCACAGGGAACTCCACTTCGCTGTACAGCAGAAACTAACACAACATTGTAAAACAATTATACCCCAATAAAAAAGTAAATTAATTTAATTTAATTTAATTAAAAAAAAAAACTTTGAGCTGTACACTGCTTGTCAAGGATAAGGGAAAACTGAGATCTCTCAAACATACTGTGGGAGTGTAATTAGTACAAGTGCTATATTTGGCGAGAGATACCAATTTTAGTTATACAAACCCTTTGATTTAGCAAATCTGCTTCTAGAATTCATCCTCCTGGATATAGTTATTTGCCCATGTGAGCACAGTGGAGTGTACACAGATGTTCACTGCACCTTTGTTTGTAAAAGCAATACACTGGTTAAACAAACTGCAGTACATACATGTATGAAATATTACACTGGCGCTGAAAGTGTAAGATACATCTTCACCTGCTGATAGAGATATGCTTAAAAGCTGTGCATAAGAAGAGAAAGAAAGGTATGTAACCATGTATATCCCACTGTGTGGAAAAAAGGAACAGATAAAATATGTATGTGTTTGCAGTTTCTAAAAGGATACACAAAGTGTTCATGTTGATTGCCTCTAAGATGGGAAAATTACTTATTACTTCTTATAGAACTACATTTACCAGACACTGTTTGGTATTTTTTCACCATATACAATGAATTGCTTTTCTCAATATTACAAACAATAACAACAGCATCAGCATTAGATGAGGAATTCATGTATGATGTGAAATCACCTGTGATACAAAATGTCAGCAGTGGGGATCTGTGGGTGGTGGAATTATACTGGCATGTTTCTTTATACTTTTCTGATTTTCCACTTAATTCAATGAATACATATTACTTTTCTATAATCTGGGGAAATGGATTAAATGTAATTAAATCAAAAAGAAAAAAACCAGTTCATTACAAACATGAGCAAAGAATCTGAACAGGCGGTTCACAGAAGAAGAAATACAAATAGCCATATGAAACATATGAACATATGAAAAGATGATCAATTAGCAATCAGGAAACTGCTAATCCAAACGAGATCAATTTTTTTACTGATTGGACATGCAAAAATTTTAAAGGAAAAAAAAAAAAAAAAAAAAATTTTAAAGAGAGACTATTTCACATGTTGGTGAGGTCTAGACAAACAGGCACTCCTATACCCCACTCCTGAAAATGTCACATGCTATGTACGTTCTGCAGGAACTTGGGTGGCACCTATCAAAAACATAAATATGTCCATCCTTGACCATTAATTCCACCTCTAGGAATTCCATCTTGCAGAACTACTCGGGAAGTGCACCAAAGGGGAGGAAAGGAATAGACTTTGACTGTTTTGTATTTATACTTTTATACTGCTTGAGCTTTTCTTTGCCATTTTAATTATTTTATTTACGATTTCAATGAATTTGAAATAAATCAACATATTTCATTTTATATGCACCTATAAAATACTAATATATCCTTTCACACTTATTTATGGCAACGGGAATGTTCAAAGGAGAAAAGCATGGTGCCAAGGGGAGCCCCTTTCCACGTGCTGCACAGCAGGTGGAGCTGAGCACCAGTCGTGAACATGAACGACTGACCGAGGGAAGCTAAGCATCTGAGTCCAATGATCCTGGCAAGAAACCCAGCTGCCAACTCTTGTGTGATGGCTAAGGAAACCAAGAACGCAGCAAAGTCCCCTCCCATTCCATTCTGTCTTGCTCCCTCTCCTGCAGGCCACACAGGTCGCTCTCGGGAAAGGATCAAGGGGGTGCACAGTGGCTGCTGACGTTTCGTTAGCAGGTACTTACGCTGGTGGCAGAGCCAGAAAAGTGGCTGTGCACTTATACAACCAGATCATTTACTCAATAAATATTCAGCAAGTACCTACTATGTGCCAGATACTTTGCTGAGAGCTGGGATGACTGAGAGGAATAGATAGTACCTGTATTTTCAAGGGAGTCAGAATTCTGGCTGGGGAGGGACAACGTGTTAATAAACAATTAAATGGCAATGGAATACATGAAGAGCGTCTTATCCACTAGGACATAAGCTCCCAGGAAGCACAGGTAGCGTTCTGTTCATCACTGTGACCCCACTGCCTGGAGAGTGTCCAGCAAATGGTAGGCAGAGAGTAAATGTTTGCTGCATAAACTGAGTAAGGGCACACACAAGTGCTATGGGAGCCTAGAGGGAGGAGTAGCTCTCTCTACCCAGAAGTTTCCACCACAGAAGGGAGGATGTACTGCGCAGTCAGACTAGGGAGGAGTAAAGCATTCCAGTCAGGGACCAGCAGGTTCCAAAACAGGGATGTATGAAAAACCACATTATTCACAGGATGCAAAAGGTTTGCTAGGTTAGAACTTCGATTATACATTAATGAGTGGCAAGATGGAAGACTGATGAGCTTGGGACCAAAGCAAAAAGGATTTGTAGGCCTTGCTTGGAAGTCTGCTTTTATGGGGAATCTTTCAAGAATTTGAGGCAGAGAAGTGACAAGGGATTTGTATTTTAGAAGGCTCATTCTGGCAGCACTGAAGAGGACAACACAAAAGCAAGGGGGAACTCACTTGGCATCTACCTCAATAGTCCAGTGTAGCGGTTCTCAACCACAGTGATTCCACTCCCCACGTAATGTCTGGCAGTGTCGAGAGACATTTTTGGTTGTCACGCTAGTGGGAGTGCGGATGTGTTAGTGCTACTGGCATCTAGCAGGTAGAGGCCAGAGACGTTGCTAAACATCCTACAAGGCACAGAAGCCCCCACAAAGAATTATCCCGTCTCAAATTTCAATAGTGCCAAGGCTGAGAAAATCTGGACTAGTGAGAAGTGAAAAGCCTCCCAGAAAAGCTGCAGGAATAAAGAGGGGACTATTTAGAACAGACCAGATAGGACTCAAGAACTTATGGATGTTGGAATGAGGTCAAGGATAACTCTGAGGTTTCTAGTTGGGTGAATGGGTAAGTGGTGATGCCAATAAGCAACCCTGCAAGGACAAAAAGAGAAGCAGGCTGAGAGATTGGCAGGAGCATCAATTTTAAATGTAATAAATTTTAAAATCTCTGTGGGGGTGAGGGAGAGCACAGGGACGGCATCTGCCAGCCTCTGTCCCCGCAGGATACTTCCACAGGCCCCTAGATGTGTGCTGAATTGGATGCCTGTTCCCCCAGGCCGATGCTTTATGTTAAACAAACAAGCCTCTTTCGTAGAAAGTCTGGGTGTTTTTCAGTTGGCTGCCTCTGCACTGGGCTCTGGGATAGAACCTAAATCACAGGTCTGTCAGGGATAACACAGATTGTCAAATACTGAACAAAATGGAGCAAAAGATGATAACCAACCAAGGTATCTTCCTCAAGATGATACCAGATGGCCAAGAAATGAAAAAGCTCATTTTCAAAGAGACCCAAAATTCAAAGTCAATTTTAGAAGGCAGTGGGTTACCTAGAAACAGGTTTTGCAAAACTGAGTACTTCTTCAGGATCTGAAGTATGAGCTGAGGAGAAAATCAAGTGTAGACAGACCATATTCTAGATGCGACAGAACTAAAGAAATTCCATATCCTCTAAGTTCTTAGCACAACAATGCTGCTTAAAAAAAAAAAGGGAAGGGGAGTAACTGTGCAAAGCAAAAGATTCATACTATGCAGAGGCACACACACACAAAAAATCCACTTCCTGAAGAATCCATAAATTATAAGAATCAAAAATGTAGGAAAAGAGAAAACCAGGGACTTCCCTGGTGGCATAGTGGTTAAGAATCTGCCTGCCAATGCAGGGGACACAGGTTCGAGCCCTGGTCTGGGAAGATCCCACATGCCGCGGAGCAACTAAGCCCATGTGCCACAACTACTGAGTCCGCGTGCCACAACTACTGAGTCCGCGTGCCTAGAGCCTGTGCTTCACAACAAGAGAAGCCACCGCAATGAGAAGCCCACACACCACAACGAAGAGTAGCCCCCGCTCACCGCAACTAGAGAAAGCCCACCCACAGCAACAAAGACCCAACGCAGCCAAAAAATTAATTAATTAATTTTTTTTAAAAAGAGAGAAAACCAAACAGCTAATCCTGATCATTTTTATGACAAGAAACCATGAACAATAAATAATGAAGCTTTCAGTGTCGTAAAAACTGAAGCACCTTTTAATGTAAGTATTAATTACCAGAATCCCACTGGAACGAATAGTATCACTGGTGTTGAGTGGAGAGACAGAAATGCCTGAAGGGAAGGCGAGTAGGACCTATTAAGCCAACAGGACCCCTCATAGCTACACCCTATAATGACAAAATATTTTACAATACTGGGCCCCAAAGAAGATCTGGGCCAATTAAACCAAAAAAAAGTACTAGAATCACCTATTCCTATGGAGAATGCAAAACTGTAGAAACCAGGAGGTGAATGTTTTGCACTCTGTTGGGAAGACAAGTTTTAGTGATCAGAAGCGGAAACTCTCCATCCTTCAGGTATAACAGCAGTTGTTAATTCACTGAGTACAGGAACTATGAAGAAGCCGCTTCTAAACAACATCAGGCCCATTCAAATAGGGAGATGGGAGGAAGACAGCATCTACAGCCAAACTCTTGAGCCTTGTAGAGGAGATGATGGCCAGCCAGGACGATCCACTCAGCCAACCCAGCAGCTTTACCAACCTCCCCGGGCTCAGAACGAGTATGACAAGAGTCTTTGTGAAGAAACAAGCCAGTGACTACACCTCCTACTTTCCCTTTAGAATAAAATGCAGCCACTGTGGATATTATTATTTGGAGAATGAAAAAACAGATTTTAGGGGGAAAAATAAATCAACCCACACAAAGAATGGGAAAAAATATGGAGTCAGATAAAGCAACTACCTTTTACAAGTGAAAGAATTTTTTCTTCTGCCATCAATAAAACCAATGTGTTATTTTAAAAAAAAGAAAAGAAAATAGTTTAAAAGAAATAAAATAAAAATAAAATTTAAAAATCTCAGTGCCGGGACTTCGCTGGTGGTCCAGTGGGTAAGACTCCCCGCTCCCAACGCTGGGGGCCTGGGTTCGATCCCTGGTCAGGGAGCTAGGTCCCACATGCGTGCTGCAACTAAGAAGTCTGTATGCCGCAACTAAGAAGCCCTCATGCCACAACTAAAGATCCCACGTGCCACAACTGAGACCCGGCGCAGCCAAAATAAATATTAAAAACAAAAAAAAAATCTCAGTGGCACAAAGACTCTCACTTGATCTAAGATTTTTTTCTAGCTGAAATTTTATAAATATCAAAGTTTCCATTAACCTTGCAACCTCCTACCCTTAAAGCCAGGCCCACAGTCAGCCTGCAAATCCTCAGGCTGAGTCTGAAGTGTGTCCTGTGGGGTTTAGAGGGAGGCAGAGAACTCACCTGAGAGTGTGGCCAGGGTTCGTTCAGCTGTTCGGCGGAGGGTCTCCCCGGGCTGCCACTCTGCCTGGGGCAGCATCCAAACATCCTGGTCTCCAAGCTTCTCTTTGATCAACAGAATGAGGTTCCTGTCTAGCTTCCGGTGCAGTGAGGTTCGGTCATTCTTTACATCGGCTTCTGTGAAGAAAAGAGGGGGTCACAGGAGACAAGAGAACCGTGTTCTGCCAGAACCAAGAAGATTAGAATTTTAGAGTCCTCCTTTAAGGTAGAGCCACAACCTCTGCCCTCAAAGAACTTATAATCAAATTAGAACCCTGACCCATCTCTTTAACCCTGACCTCTCTCAGGACAGAGTCTAACAATCTTGAGGAAACTAAAATTTAACAAGAAGAAACCAAAAGCTGAACTCCTCCTTTGAAAAGCCAAACACAAAGTACTTTGAGCCTTTGGAAAAGAAGCAATACCCAGACACTACTATTTCATTGGTCTTGACACTGTTACCGACTTAACCAGCCCCTACTTTCTCTGTTCTTCAGTCTTTATCGTGAAATAAGAATAAAAGAACTCAATCCCCTACTTTGGGAGGGATTTCAGATAAAATACAGGAAACTAGTGGGAAACACTTAATTTCCCCCACTCTTAGTCCCAAACTAGGAGTTAAACCCAGATAACATTCCTGAGGCTTAACTGAGACAGATAAGGCTATCCCAATACCCTTACATCCCACTCAAAAATAACATAGACCTTGAAAAAATTATATTAGGGTGGATGTGAGGAACAGGGAAAAGAATTTCTTTTTCTCCCACGTGAAAGAAGTTCTATCATTTGAAATATTTGTTACTTAAATCACAAGCAGGGGTTAAGCAAGAATCCTTTGTTTGGGAACCAGAATACCCCCCTTTTCTACCTCCAACTGGCCTGAAAAGACCACAAACCTGTTATTCGAGCTCCAGGTTTGAACTGTAGGAATTTCTGCTCCCACATGTCTTCCAAATCCTGTAACAGCAATATATTCCTCTCATCTTCCTCTTCACCATAAAGGTCGCTTTTCTTCTTTGCCAGTTGCTGGGCTTCATCCAAAGCACGAAGCTCATGGTCTGAATACAGGCTTCTCTCTACCTCGATCTGGGAAAATTAAAAGAGCAAATATCTACCCCAAACTGGGAAAATTAAAAGGACAAAAAAAACAAAATAAAACAGAGTTACAGTGCACTTGACAGACTCAGAAGTTTACCACCCAACAGGCATACAACCAAAACACCACAGAGAAAACAGAGAAAAAAAGATCACCTGCACTTTGGGCTTGAGTTATATTTGCTAAAACATTAGAATGTGTTTGGAGGTCAAGACTGCCACAAAGAACAGAGAACTAGGACAGGCATTGCCTGCCCACTTACCTCCCTCCAGTCAGGCCAGTCTTTGATCAGAATCTCACCATGAACTTTCCTGCTTCAGGGAGTTTACAGATGCTATTCCTTCTTCCTAGAATGTTTTCCCTCATGCTCTCCTGGGAGATTCCTACTCATCCTTCAGATCTCAATTTAAATATCACTTTCTTTTTTTTTTTTAATATCACTTTCTTAAGAAAGATAGTCTATGACACCTTCCATTAAAATCAAATTAATGTCCCTGTTAAACACTACTACAGTATCCTGTGTTTTCCTTTACAACACTTACCAGAGACTTCAATTCCATAATCACGTGGTTATTTGGTTACTGACTGATGCCCCCTCCACCAAATTGAAGTGCTCTGAGAACCAGAGCTATGTCTGTCTCATTCACCACTGCATGCCTAGCACTTAGCAGTGTCTGTACAAAGTGGGTCCTATATGATTATCTATAAAGCGATTAATAAAATGTTTGCAGAGTAATAAGCCAAGTAAAAAGCACAGAAGTGAAGTTTTTATCTCTCAGTAGCCAAGACAAAAACGTCTCAGGTTCTGGGGAAACATAATATCCTTTAATCACTATCTATGGGGATTTAAGATCCTCATAGCCACTACACCGTTTTTGCCCATGTCTCTTCACTTGCCCCTCACACAAACAGACTTTATCACAGACATCTTATGGTGTACCCATTGCCTTTTCCTTATGCTCATCACATAACAAAGACTTTCTCCTCTCTAAACTGTCAACTACCTATGATAAGGCCTAAATCCCTCTTGTTCACCACCGTATCCCCAGTATATTGACTGAAAAAGGAGAGCATCTCCAAAGAGTTGCCGACGGTAACAACAGAAAAGATCAATGAAAACGAAGTACCTTTTATTGAACGCGTACTACGTACCACAACAACCCAGTAAGGTAGGCACTATTTTGCAGGTAAGTATACTGAAGCTCACAGCAGTGAAATAACTTGCCCAAAGTCACACAAACTAATTGGTGGCGGAATCGGGATCAAACGCAAGTCAGCGTGCCTCTACTGCTTCCCCAACTGCACCTAGAAGCGACGACCCGCACCTCAATCCCACCTGCTGTAGCAGAGCCTTCATCTCTTCCTGCAATGGGGTCAGCGGCTTCGAGACCAGCGGTGGCCGCTGCAGGCACAATGCGCCCAGCAAGCGCCATGGAGACGCGCTGCTCGAGGGTGCGGCCGCAAGGGCCAAACTGCGAGAACCCAGTCTACGGGTCCAGGGGCCCTCGAACCGCCGCCAGCCCCTCGCCACCCCTAATACAGTCAGCCTTACGGGCGCCGCCATCTGTCAACCTTCCCACAAGGTACCGCGGCTTCCAGCGAGGTCCTGGGCCAATCCTATATTCCCACAAGGCAGCGCGGGCACAGCATGACGGGAAGAGCTAGGTTCCCCGGAACTAGTAGAACGAACCATTCCAATATGGAGGGGCGGGCGAAGATCTCATGTTAGAAAACTAGGAAAAGGGGGGAGGATTCCCAGTGGCCACTCTCAACGATAGTTATTATACATTATTTAAATGGGAAGAAAAATCTTTAATGTATGTTATAAAAAGGAATCAGGTGACTTTTCCTCTTCACCCTCCCCCACAAGCGCTCGTGGTGCTGGCTCCGCTCCAGCCCCGCTAAGCTCCGCGGTCGCCGCGGACGGGAGCTGACTGGGGTCAACTCAAGTCATGCAGGTTGTAAGAAATGCGGGGTCTTGGCTCTTGCGGTTATGGGTTTGGCCACCGACGACCAGGTAAGAATGATTATTCCCTCCGAGCCTATGGCCACCCGCGGGAATTCGCTCCTGCCCGTGTCCCATGAGACACCTGGACTCCAGTTAGGACTCGGTTAGGCCTGGACCTCACCGAGCTTTCCTTCTCCACAGGGTCGCCGTGGCCGGAGTGCCGGCCCCCACCATCCACACTAGCGCCCAGCAGATGCAAGACGCAGCGGCCAAGCCGGAAGTTGAGAAGGCGAAGGCTCCGGCGCCAGCTCCGAGCCGCAGCAGCTTCAGGTGAGGGCCACTTAGGTCCAGCTCTCGGGAGACTGGCACCACCCTCCAGAGTCAGAGAACCAGTGAATTCCCAACTCTTTGTCACTTGCCATCTGCGGGACCTTATGCAGATTAATCTTTGAGCCTCAGCTTTTTCGTCTGAAAGTGGAAATGACGCCGGAAGAGGTTGTAAGGATCAAATGAGATGAGCTTTGGCACAAAATGAATGCTCATGAACATTTGATGAATGAATGAGTGAACGTCCAAGTTGTATAGTAAATATCACCTTTGTTTCCCTCTGGGATCACGTCAGACTAACAACCTTCCCTGGGTCTCGGACACAAAAGGGGGCGGGGATGGGTGGCTACACTAGGGTGTATGTTATTATGCACTTTTTTGAGTTGGTCTAAGGTCCAGGGTGGTTTTTGTGCTTAGCCCGAGCGACTGGCAACTTGCTTTCCACAGTGCCACTGCCTCTTTGTGCTACTTGTACTTCACTGTATTTAACAAACCTTTTCTAAGAACCTGCTTGGTGCCAGGCACCGTGCTAGGTGCTGGGGATACAAATGCAGAAGATCATTCCTCCCCACAAGTAGTTCACAGTCTACCACGGAAGACAAACATACAAATGTTTTCACCATAATCTGACCAGTGGTATATTGGAGGTAAGAGATGGTTGTTTTGAAGTATGAAAGAGTGAGTGTCTGACTCCAGAGGAAATCAGGCAAGAGTGCCAAGAAAATAATGTGAAGCTAAGAACTGAACTGAATGGGAGTTCAGCTGGAAAAGATGAAAGGTCGTTTTAGGCAAACTAACAGTCTGTGTAAGGCATGCATTGTGAAAGAATGCAGTGTATTCAAGTGTATGTGTGATGGCAGATGAGGCCAGCAGGGTGAGAAGGAATCCGAATGATGAGGGTCTTATCTGTAACACTGGGGCTTTTACGCAGTCCCCACTGTAGGCAGTGGGGAGCTGCCAAAGGAATTTAAGCCAAGATTCTCTTATAGTCACTCAGCAACGTCAGGCACTGTTCAAGGTGTTGGGGATGCATCGGTGACCAAACACACAAAAGTCCCTGCCCCCGTAGAACTTAAATTCGAGTGGATAGAGGACAGTATATAGAAAACAAGAAAAACAAGTACGACAGAGTGTAGGAGTGTGTCTAGTGTTTGAGAGCAGCAGCAAGAAGGCCAACGTGGAGTGATTAAAAACAGGAGGTGGGGGCTTCCCTGGTGGCGCAGTGGTTGAGAATCTGCCTGCCAATGCAGGGGACATGGGTTCGAGCCCTGGTCTGGGAAGATCCCACATGCCGCGGAGCAACTAGGCCCGTGAGCCACAACTACTGAGCCTGCGCGTCTGGAGCCTGTGCTCTGCGACCAGAGAGGCCGCGATAATGAGAGGCCCGCGCACCGCGATGAAGGGTGGCCTCCGCTTGCCGCAACTAGAGAAAGCCCTCGCACAGAAACGAAGACCCAACACAGCCATAAATAAATAAATACACCTAAAGTTAAAAAAAAAAAAAAAAAACAGGAGGTGGGGGCAGGAGGGCAAAGGGGTGCAGCAGGCAGGCAGGGCTACATCCTGTCGGCCTTGTGGGCCATCGTGAGGACTTCAGCTTATTCTCTGAGTGAAGTGGGAAGTCACTGGAGAATTCTGAACGGAGGATTGACATGATCCTGCTTACATCTTAAAGGGTCCCTTTGGCCGCTGTGTTGATATTGAACTGTAGGGAAGCAAGGATGGAAGGTGGGCGAAGTCTCCTAAGCAGCTAAAAAACTACTGAAGTAATCTAGGTGAGAAATGATGCTGGCCTGGACCAGAGTAGCAGCTGTGGAGGTAGTATAAATGGTCAGATTGATACACCTAGAAGATGACCAACAGGATTTGTTCATGTAAGATGTGCGAAAAGGAGAGGACTGAAGGAGCACTCTAAAATTTTTGGCCTAAACAACTGGAAAGATAGAGTTGTCATGAAGACGGGGGAGACTGCAGGAGCTTGGATTTGGGTGGTTAAGTTTGAGATGCTTCATTAACATACAAGTGGAGATACAATATTGACTATTAGAAATGGAGTTCAGGGGACAGATCTGGGCTAGAGGTATACATTTGGAAGACTCATCATATAGATGATTTTTCGTTTGTTTTGGGGTTTTTTTGCCACAAGGCTTATGGGATTTTAGTTCCCCGACCAGGGATCGAACCCAGGGCCCCCTGGCAGTGAGAGCACCGAGTCCTAACCACTGGACCACGAGGGAAGTCCCTAGATGATATTTAAAACCATAAGATACAAGATCATCAAGAGAGAAAGGGTAAACAAAGAGAAGAAGAGGTCCAAGGACAGAACCCTGGAGCCTCTGGCATTTAGAGATTTGGGAGATGAGGAAAAATCAGCAAAAGAGAAAGAAGAAACCTCCAGAGAAGTACGAAGAAAACCTGGAGGGTTTTTTTTTTTTTTTAATGTGGTTCAAGGGCAGAGAGATTAGCTATATCAAATGCTACTGATATGATAGGTCCATAGGCTGATGACAGAATTGCTCATTGGACTTAACATTGTGAGTTGGTTGGTGACCTTGACTAGAGCATTTTTGGTGGAGGTATGAGGGGCTAAGGTCTGAGTGGCGTGGGTTCAAGGAGAATAGAAGACAGGAAGAAACAGCAGGTATGGTCATTTCTTTGAGCAGGAATATAGAAATGGGCAGGTGCTAAAGGAGGCTTTAGGATCAAGAGGTTTTTGTTTGTTTTTAGGTTGGGGAAATGACCACATGTTTTGCTGATGGGAATGATGCAGTAGAGAGGGGAAAGAATGAGGATGCCGGACTGCTGTCCTTGAGGGGCTAACACACAAGTGGAGCATCATAACAGGAGAGAAGGCAGAGATTGTGGGCACAGATGTTTGGTAGTGGGAGCTGGAAGAGCCTCTGATTGCTTCTATTTCTCTGTGAAGGTCATCAGCGGGCAGTGAGGAAGCAGGAAGGAGTTGAAGGTCTGAGAGGACAAAAGACGGTACAAAATAGTCATCCAGGACAGTGAAAGGGTAATTGAACTGTGGATGCGCTGTATGATTGCCAGCAATGAGGGCCCACTGGATGTTAGAAGTCATTAAAGTAAAGCAGCGGTTCTCAGCCTGGGGCGGCTGTGCCTCCAAGGGGACTTTTAGCGATGTTTGAAGACATTTTTGGTTGTCACAACTTGAGGGACAATGTCTAGTTGGGTAGAGGCCAGGGATGTTGCTAAACACCCCACAGTGTGCAGGACAGCCCCCCTTCAGAGAATTCTCTTGCCCAAAATGTCAGTAGTACCGAGGTCAAGAAACTGTGATAGAGAGACAGACAGTAGGTACTACTGCACTACTGTGTATTTTTCTCTACCCAACTGTGCAGGCTATTTTCAGTCCTCGTCAGCCATTTGCAAGAGATGCCGTGTGTGCGGGCCTGGTTTGAGGATGGTATGAAGAGGCAGCAGACCAGCGCTAGAAAGCTTTGTCTTTCCTGTTTCTGGGCTGCCTCGGGGTGAACAACTTGTTCGTTTGTACATTGGACCTGGGAGGCTTAAAAGCTTGATCTTGTCTGCACCTTCAGTTAAATGGTTCAAGCTCCAAATCCTTCCTAGTTCAAAAATCTTGGCCTATATAAAAGGCATTATGCTGGTATGTTCAGACTTTAGAAGGCTTAAGTTTTTGACCCACAAGTCCATAGGGGAAATTATCAATGGGGAAATGATAATGTTTCAAATATGAATGTCATCTCAGAGCCTCGTCCACATTCCACCTCAGTGCAGGCTGATAAGCTGGCAACCTGCTGAGATGCTAAATCATCTCTAAGATCAGGCCAAGCAGGAAAGAATACACTTGTAGCTCTTGAATACCACTGTGCTACTGTTTTGTTTTTTTTTAAATCTCTCTAGGAAAGCCAGTCGGGAGGATAATGCTCAGATAATAGTGTATTCTCTAAATCAGAACCCATTGTAGTTCAGGTGGCTGAGGGGGTACAAACACTGATCTGATCTGTACGTGTAGGCAGGGTGCAGCAGCAGGTTTGCTCGAGTCTAGAATTAAAAAAAAGCACAGGTGGTGAGCAGAGCTCTGAACCAGGGTAGAGCCCCTTGACCCAAGGCCTGGCTTCCCTTGTTAACCCTGTTCCCCTATTTGTACTCAGTTTCTCCACCTGAAAATGAAGAGTCCTGACCGAGAGACAGCCAGAGGACAGATCGGACTGAGATAGAGAGGGGTCTTGAACTCGACGTGATATCTAGGCCAGTGTGCTAAACCCTGAGTTCACATTCTGACTCACTTGGGCTACTTCAGAAATGGATTCTCAGGCCCCATCCAGAAGTCTGGGGTGGAGTGTAAGCAAGAATCACGTGATCCTGCTGTTCAGCCAGCATGGACAGCCGCTGGTCTAGGATAGGGCTTGGCAAGTTGGCCCCTACCCAGATCTGGCCAGTTTCCTGTTTTTTATTGGACAGTAGTCACACCTATTAACTTACTGTTGTCCGTAGCTGTTTTTGCACCACAGTGGCAAAGTTGAGTAGTTGCAACAGAAACTTTACGGCCAGCAAAACCTAAAATATTTACTATCTGGCCCTTTACAGAAAAAGTTTGCTGACCTCTATTCCAGGGAATACTGGATTTTTTTTTATAATGATTTTTATAAGTATTATTAAGATAATTTTGTCTTTTTTTATTAAGATAATTTTGTCATATCAATATGATATGAAAGATCATATTGTTTGTACAAATGAACAATAATATAGTCAAGATATCTGTGGTTGATAAAACAAGAAATAGAGGTTCGACTTTATTTTTTTAAATGCAGAAAGAGTAGCTTATAGAGGACTGGAAAGAGTGATCTGATTATACTAGAAGGGACAGGGAAAGATGGGGAGCATGGATTAAATTCTCTTTCCTCCCAGCAGAAAGTCACTAGCTGTGTCTAGAGTCAACAACTCAGGAAACGGCTGCTGAAGCACCGTGTTCCCAGATGTGGCAGCAGCGCCAGAAGGGTTGGGGGCAGTGACCTCAGGAGCAGGTTGAGGCAGAGAGCTGCTGTTTTTTATTATGAGTTTGTCTGTACTGTTGGCTTTTTTTAAACCTTGTAATTTTTTTTTAATTAAAAAAAAAAATCAGGACAACCTTACCTAAAATTTTTCTTCTAATTGCAGCATTTACCCTCCAGTTCCAGGACAAGAGAGCTCTCTGAGGTGGGCAGGAAAGAAATTTGAGGAGATCCCAATCGCACACATCAAAGCATCGTACAACAAGTAAGCAGGGAAGGGAGCACCTGGTAGGGCTAGAGTGGGCTTCTTTCCCCTTCAGAGGGGGCGGGCAAGTCAGGCTGCCACGTTCTGCACACAGACGCTGATGCAGAGGTCCCCCGGGCTCCCTCCTGGTTTGGGGAGACCACCTCTCTCTTTATATAGTTTATTCAGATTTCATGAAAATGTGAACTAGGTTAGGCATATCACATTCATAAGATTTCATTGCTGTCCTTGGGAATTGTATTTCCTGGTTCTGCTCAAGAGTTGGAGAAGAGTATATTTTAGGGCCAGAAAGTCCCTCTGTGAAAGTATTTGTTAAGTGTTAGTACTGGGGATGGGTGATTAATAAATGAGAGAGATTATTTCAGAATATATGATTTACTCACAAACTAAGCAAAATGGAAACCTCCAAATAAGGGTCACTTTAAAGTACTCGCTTTGGGGCCACCGTGCACCGACCTCTGCCTTTGTAGGGCTGCACAAGGTTGGAAGACTAGCGTTCTGTGTGGCTTTCAGACAGTGCTGGGTAAGTTCCCAACTGTGTGTTGGCAACGGAAACCTTGCTGACGTCAGTAACATCTTTGCACACCAGCCCCCACTTGGAGATGGGATTGGTGTTTGGTCACCAGTCGCCTATGAAGCAATTTAGAGAACAATACAAGAGACTGTTGGTAGTCAGGGCTAGAGGGCGGGCACAGGCGAGGTGCCATAGGATGCATTTCCGCTTTCGTCTGGTGAGCTCGGGATGAGAGCCCCTGGATTTTCCTCTCTTCTCAGGCTGCTAAGGACACAGGTAAGCTCTCTTTGTTCGTCTGCTTTTCTAAAGGTCTGTGGCCCACTCTGTAGATCTCTGTTGAGGTTGTCTCAGGGACAAGCCATTCTCTTGTCTATTTCTACTCTGTTCAGTGTAGAAAACCCAAGAAGCCCTGGTAGGGAAATGGCAGCCGTAGCCAGGCCAACAGCAGGTGGCCTGAGCCCAGGGCCAGCTCCAGCAGGTCTCCCCATAACCACTCTCCACTTCCCTCTGTGGTGAGTTCTCAGGGAGCTCTTCAGACCAGGAGACTGGGCAGTGATCAAGAGGGAAATGGAAAGCATGTCTAAGGATTTCTTGAAGTTATTCTTAATTTTAATTTAACTTGTTAAAGAGTCCTTATCTTTTAGAGATATATACTGAAATATTTACAGATGAAATGATGGGTCTAAGATTTGCTTCAAAATAATCCATTAGTTAGGGGATAGAGGGGAGTAGAAACAGGGTTTATAGGTGAAACCAAATTGGATATGAGTTAATAATTGTTGAAGCTGAATGGTGAGTCCATGGGAGTTCAGACATTATTCTATCCACTCTTGTGTATATTTGAAACTTTACCAATGAAAAATCATTAAAAATTACCTGATGTGAAAATCTGATTTCTTAGGGAAAAAAAAAGAAGCCAGAAAGGACCCTGAATCTAATTTAAAACACTGGCTACAGGGAAGATACTAGGAGGAAAATATGCCACCTTTCCTCTGGATGACACTTAGCACCCTCAGATTATGGAGCTCCTGTTAGTCAGCTCAGGCCACTATAACAAAATACCACAAACTGGGTGGCTTAAACAGCATTTATTTCTCACAGTTCTGAGGCTGCAAGTCAGAGATCAGTGTGCCAGCAGGATTGGGTTCTAGTGACAGCTCTTCCAAGTTGCAGATGGCTGGCTTCTCGTTGTGTCCTCACATGCTGGAAGAGGCAAGGGAGCTCTCTGGGGTCCCTTTTATAAGGCACTAATCCAGTTTATAAGGGCTCCACCCTCATGACCTAATCATCTCCCAATGGCCCCACCTCCCAATACCTTCACATTAGGGGTTAGAATTTCAACATGAATTTAGGGGGCGGAGCCCAAACATTCCATGCATAATGGCTCTCTTTAGATTATACGACTTGTCAGTTTTTAGTGAGGTTTAGGGGTTGATTCTGACCTTTCCTGGCACCTCCTAC
Organism: Balaenoptera acutorostrata; assembly: GCF_949987535.1. Classification (NCBI taxonomy): domain Eukaryota; kingdom Metazoa; phylum Chordata; class Mammalia; order Artiodactyla; family Balaenopteridae; genus Balaenoptera; species Balaenoptera acutorostrata. Next base: position 39,744,720 of record NC_080066.1, on the reverse strand, counting down.
AGGAGTTCAAAAAACACTCATCTGATAAGCTCAGAGTGAAAGCAGCTAACGGTCTCTTTTTCTTTCACACTCGGGCTTGTCTGGGCATGGGTTAGCGCTCTCTTACTCCCCTGAAGAGCCATTATATTCTGTACACCTCCCCTCCTTTCCCAGCACACAGATCCAGGTAGTCTCTGCCGCTCACCAGCCCCTTGCCCGCACTTCCTGTGGCACGGAGGGGTTTCAGAATGCCAAGAAGGGCACGGGCATTGCAGCGCAAACAGCGGGCATAGCTGCCGCAGTGGTAAGTGTGTGTTCTTTCGGGCTCCCTCTGTGCTGGGCTCCACTTTCTGCATGGCTGATCACTGGCAGGAAAATTGTCCTTGAGGCGGCTACCCTAACATTGGGGGTGGTTTGAAGAGGTGTGTGTGAAAAGGCTTCTCTTTTCTCTTTCTCTCAGCTTCAGTAGAAGTGAAACACTCGGTTCATTCTAGAAGAGGCAGGAGCCAGGTGCTGAAGGCTCACCGAAGCCTCCTGGATTTAAAGACCAGTGCGGTGGGTGGGGTGTGGTTGTGGTAACGGTCCATCTGGAGGAGGGGTGGCATGTGAGGACTCTCCTGCAGTACCAGAGGGAGCGTGAACTGTTGCGGACCTTTCTAGAAGCAAGGTGGCAGTGAGCTGCAGCTGGTGTGTTTAGTCAGTATCTACTATACGCCAGACACTTTACGTTCATTATCTTGAATCCTCAGAAGACCCTCGGTATTGCCCACATTTTTAAGAGTCATTTGGGATTCAGGGTGTGTGGCTTGCTCAGAGCCATGCAGCCAGTCCAGTTCTCTGAAGACCCCACCAGGTCTGGGACCAGGGCCTGGGCACTGTCTGCTACCACACAGGCCTCACAAAGGTTCACTGCCAAACCGGGAGTATCTCTGGAAGGAAAACCTTGACCTTCAGACAAAGCTTGATGCCCCAAAATACTGATTGCTATGTATCAGTGATCATCAAAACATACTAAATGGCCACCAATGGGCAGGTTTATACACTTAAAAGAAATATGTCAGTGTTAACGGTGGCTTCTGCATGGTGGGTTGAGTGACCTGTGTGTTTTCCAGACTTTCTGCAATAAACTACCTTTATAAACAAGAAAGAAAATTTTAACTATAACTAAAGATTAAAATGATAAGATAACACTTTCTAAGAGGGTACTGAGGCTTAGCCTTGGAGTCCAGGGCACCTTATGGTCTGAAATTCTGCATTTATCCACCTGGGAAAAATCTGAGCGATATTTAGAAGTCTCCACTAGGTGGCAGTGCTGTCCTGGGCGGAAAGAGATCCCAGCTGACTGCTGGTGTCCGTCCTGCACCTCGGCCATCTGCTCTTTGCTTCCTTCCCTGTCTTCTGCCTGTTTACATGTGTGGGTGCTTGTTCCATGGAGCTCATAACCCTGTTGCTCCAGGTGGCAGTAGCAAGGGGCTTGGATGTCGCACTTCTCTCTCAGAGCACTAACCACTTGCTGCTCCTCTCCAGAAAGCTACGGGGAAGGGTGTGACCCACGTCCGAGTTGTGGTGAAAGGCCTGGGGCCAGGGCGCTTGGTAAGTGACCTCGCTTCTTCACAGCCCAGCATGTGTGCTTGCTTCTTCAGTTAGTGAGAGAAACGGGGGTGAGAGCAGAGGAGGGAGAGTGGACCCTGTAGTGGATTTCCCTAACGGCTTGAAGTTTCTTTCCATTGCCTCTAATCTACTAAGCTTCTCAAAGCAAGCCCTGATCCCTTAGTTTCAATTCATCAGACACTTACGGAGTGCCTGCTGTGTGCCAGGCACTGGGAACAGAAAGGTGGCCCCTGGGGGACTGTCACAAATGGGTCCCTCAGTACAGACTAGTGAGTGCAGTGGTAAAGCTTGTGCCCAGGGTGCTGGGAGCCTGTTGGGTGTGATCAGGAAAGTGTCCCCAAAGAGGTGACATCTCTACTGATTTTTTGAGAATGACGAGGGACTAACCAGGTATGCGTATGGGATTGGGGGTGGGGGGATCATTCCAGGCAGAGGAAACTACAAAAGCATAATGCTTAAGATGCGTTGAGATTTACAGCAGTCTTTGTTCTTAGATTGTAAAGCACAAGGTGGGATGTGGCACGTGGGATTGGAGATGTGGGCAGCGTTGAGGGCTTGGTGAAGGGGTTGGTAGGGAGAGCTCTGTGAGGGCATCACGTTGGTACTGTAGATATCAGAGCCAGTGAGCTTTCTCATCCCTACGCTGCCCCCCGCCTGCCCTGACTGGTTCCTCTCCGAGCCCTGTCTGGACACACTGGGCCATCGTTTCTGGGACCGTGCCATCCTGCTATTCCTTCTCCTTCCAGTCTGCCATCAAGGGACTGACCATGGGGGGCCTGGAAGTGATCTCAATCACAGACAACACCCCCATCCCGCACAACGGCTGTCGCCCCAGGAAGGCTCGGAGGCTGTGAGGGGCAGGAAGCCTGCACCTGAACCTGACCTCAAGTCCCGCCTCCCGCTGGACCTCATGGAAAGCACACTGTCAGAGCTCTCTCCAGGGAGGGCTTGTTCGAGACCCTTCAGGCAGTAAGGGAGAGCTCTGCCTCCTTATGTGATGGCCTTTGCTTGTTCCTTCGACTGGAGACCAGTTTGCCCAGAAGTGACGCCATACCTCTCTTGGACAGGAAGGGAGCTACAGGGCAGCTGTGGCCCAGACTCCAACCAGTAAATGCTGCAGCTGCTCTGAAAAAAATAAAAATATCTCCACCATCTGTAGTAATTTGTGGGTTTTTTTGCTTCCAGCGTTGCAAACAGTAACCCCCCACTTCCTCCTGAAAATGAGATTGTGAATTGAGGTGAGACCCTCGATGGAAGGATTAAGATGTAAATGTGGGCCGCTAAGTACCAGGCACCTTCCTCTTTGGTTTCACATATTTCCTTTTTAGCCCCTTAACCAAGGTTTCCAGAGCTCATTAGCAACTTTTCTTACTAACTTGTAATTTGGCCCCAGATTGACAGCTTTGTGCCTCCTCCCTCTGGAGCATTCTGATAGCAGGTTTCACTGTTAGCAGGCGTGTCTGAAGTTAATTAGCCCTAACAATACGGGAGAGTGGTCCTGGAATCGGGTTCCCTTAAGTGTGAACCATCAGAGACTCCCCACAGTCAAGGCTGCGTTACACACTCCGTGGGTGTCAGCAGCCCCAACACCCGAGACTGCATGACCCTAAAGGAGGGAGGGTGGAGCGGTATAAACAGGGTTCTCTAGAAGTTAGGGGAGATGGAGGGATGGGCGAGAGCAGAGCCCAAATTGAGACGTGCAGGAAAGCGAGTCCGGGTGGTGCTGACACAGCGGGCTCAGCCGGGCTCCCAGGCAGCACTGACTGACTGCTCAGTCGGGACTCGGGGGTCCCTGGATGCCACACAGAAGCCAAAGGTGGGGCCTCTGGGGACCCAGCAGGAGAGACCCCCTCTTCCTTGGACAGAGAGGACCAAGGATGAGAGCATTACCAGGAGATGAAAAGGTGCACGTCTGTCAGAGGGGAGTCTACAGGAAGGGCCTGCCGACCACCGAGGGGCTCCACGCCTGCACAGCCAGCCAAGCATTGCGATTTGCCTGAACCCCGTGTAGTAAGTGCACGAATGCCCTCTTACATAGGAAAGCTGCTGAGTTACACAGGTTAGAGAAGGGGAAAGGACTAAGACCTGAATGTGAATTTAGAAGGAAAATGTCTCCCTACTGCCTTCTCTTCCATCCTTAGCAAGACCTATGAAGGTTAACTTGTGACCAATGACTAAAGGAACCCAACTGGAGGCTTCTTGTGTTGAAACCACTGACGGAAGGAGTTAGTTACACTTTAAAACTATATAGTTACACTTTAAAACTATATATAAACATGATGCGTAAAAAACATGGGGCTCGTGAGAACCGCTCTGTGATGTGATATGGTTTGGCCTTTATTCGGGTGGACAGAGGGCCTGGAGCAATTAGTTTAACAGAGCAAGAAACAGGCGGTTCAAAAGAGAAGCTTAAAGAAAGTCCTTTACAGAGGTGTGGGCAGGGTCAGGGGATAAACACGCTGGAGCGCTCAAGGGCTAGCAGGAGCAGGGGAAGGAACAGTCCCCAGAACCTGGCCGGAGCTATAGTCACAGGAATGCGGCCTCTGCCGAAGCCACGGCCTGGCAGAGGGAGAGAAAAGAAACACCCTGACGGCTCCAGCCTCTGACCACCTGACGTCCCCCGTGGCTGATCCCAACAAGAACCAGAAGGCAGGGGAGCAGGGTGGTGCCGTCCTTGGAGGGCCAGCCTCCCAGGCAGCAGAACAGATCTGGAGGGGCACATGGAGAAGAGGAAGCACAGGTGGTCTCCATCATTCCAGAAGTGAAATCCTCCGTACGCTGTGGTTTTAGAAAGTGTTATTTTATTCCCAAGAGGGCATTGAAAAGGAAGGTACTGCCTGAGAGTGCCTACAAGTAGACAGGACACAGGGGACCCTAAAGGATCAATGGTCTCAGGGCCAGAAATGGAAGCCCGGCACCACCGCCGGGAGCCAGGTGGGGGGAGCACTGTCGACAGGGCGCCTGGGGGGAACGCACACAGCTTTGCTGCTGGGAGCCTCAGTGCCCTGCTGGGTCCAGGCTCTAAGAGGCCAGTGAACTTGTGCTCTCTTAGACTCTATCACCTCTTAATCGTGGGGTCTTGGCCTCAGAGACCGGCCCCTCCTCAGGGGAGGACCTTCACTGACCACTTAAGGCAGTTATCGTTCACCCAAAATGCCAGGCTGCCCTTTCCCCTGCTGCCGCAAGCCCTTCTCCGAAGCCAGCCTCTCGGTCCTGAGACACAGGTGACCGTGTGCTTGCACTTACCCCTGGCAGAGAAGATGCAGAGCCTGGCACTGGGTCCTTGTGTTTGCACAAGGTATTTGCACAAGCAGAGTGTTGGCATCAACTTGTGTGATAGCACACTTCCTTGTTTCCTGGCAGCAGGGCCTTGGGTTATTGCCATGAGTGCATCAAAGCGCAAAGCAGGTGGCCCAGGACTAGCTGCATAAGGAAAGCCTCTCCTCCCCTCTCCCCTCTCTTCTCTCGTCTGCAGGCGAAAAGGCAAACATAATTTTTTTCCTTTCAGCATAGATGCAGTGTTTTCCCTTCTTTTGGCCAAGGTCATCACCCGACACCAAGCTGTACCTTCACCACCAAAATAAACCTTTTTAACAGTAGAGTACCTGGATGCTGGCAGAATATAACTCGGCAGTTTAGGAGAAACCATTTTGCAATCGCCTCTACCTGCAACCTGACTCTCGTATGTCCATTTTTTTTTAATGCATATTAAATTAAAAGGCATTTAATGCATATATGGCTTCCCTCGGACTCCTTTATTCTTTCTCTCTAGTCATTTTTTCCTACCCTGGATAGATACCTTGCTTTTTAAATCTGAGTATTATCAGCCCACAGTGATGGAGTGGTCACTGCCAAAGCAGAAAATGTCTATTCAGCCAAAGTGAGCAAACATGGGCTATTGCACAAACACAGGCTGAGCACAGGGAGAACAGATATGGCACTGTCATTCCTGTCCTGGAGCTCACAGACCAAGAAAGCGGGACAGGCACATGGCTGAATTAGTCAGAAGGAAGTTCCATACGAGGCACGAATGTTATTGGTGTTTGAGTAAAAGGATGATCCCCTCAGTTCATCCCAGCAGGATCACCAGGTATCTTTAGGATTGGAAACTGGCAAAGCAGCATGGCCCAGGTTACCGGATATGGCTTAGTTGGCGTGGTGGGTCATGATAGGAAGACAAATGGGGGTAAAATCTTACCAAAGGATTGGGAGAAAAGGAAGGAGGCAAAAAACCTGTGGCCATACAAGATGTGATGGAGAAAGGGAGGTGGGCGTGTAGAAGGCTGCAGTCAAGCTCATTTGCAGGCAGTGAAGGTAGGTGTGTAGTCATCTAAAATAGAGTAGAAAGAGTCACTGAGGTTTAAGTCAAGAAACTATGAGATGTGGACAAAGAAAGCTGTCAATCTTGATGCTGAAGCCCCAAAGTGGGCATCAGGGCAGCGGACAGAAAAGTCTGGTAGAATCAAAGTCCCCAAACAACACAGAGGGGCCAGAGTACAGGAAGGAGTATATGGGTTTAGGAAGAGGGGAGTTAACAGCATGAACTTCAAAAGAGAAGGACTGTTGGGAGGAGGTGGCAGAACGATGTCCCAGAAGGGAGACGAGGCACTGGCCACATGCTGACCCCCATGCCTGGGCACCGGGGTGAGATGTGCAGAGTTGGGGAGGAATGGGGAGGAGTGTGGTGATGAGAGACTGTCTCTTCTCAGTGGAATCAAGCTCTGGGGACCACAGAAGAAGGAGCGGGGTGATGAGAGTCCTGGAGAAGAATGCAGGCTGTGGGCTGGGTTGGGGGTGTCTGGCCTGGTGACTTTGCAGATGCTGAGAGGGTGTGGAGAGAGATGAGGCCGGGGAGGGCCTGGAGGGGGCGAGGACAGGGACCTGCCATGGCTGTGGTCTGGACTGGAACCTGTGTCCAGTGTGTGCTCTGCTTCTAAGCTGCTTTCATAAAGAATACAGACGGCCGGAAGCCATGAAACGATGACCCGTCTTACAAGTAATCAAGGAAATGGGAATTAAAATGCATGACCATCACTCCCCAAATGATACTAATCCAGGCCACAGTGGGGATGAGCTCTCCCAGGAAAAAAGCAGAGAATGAGGAAAATAAGACGACCCAGTGTTAAATGCTGCAAGGAGGGCAAGGCTGCAAAGAGGCAGGGATGCAGCGATCAGAGAGACAGAGATCAGTGGCATCTCAGAAGCCAAAGGGCCGAGCACTTCAGAAGAAGGGAACAGTCAGGGTGCACGGTGCGGCTGAGAGGTCAGCTGGCAGCTCAAGCAAGGTGAGGACTGGGCAATGGCCATGGATTTGGCAACGTGGAGGTCCCCATTCACCGAAGGAAAGGAGGGTGGAAGAGAGTCAGGATGCCGAGTCTTCCGTAGAGGCTGTGTCATGGCAACAGGGGTGGATGAGGAGACGGGCCGTCTCCCTTGAGACATGGCAGCTGTGAGTCGGGGTGTGGAGGAGCCCTGGACCTGAGGGAGGGGGGAGGGAAGAGGCCTCGAGCTGGGGAGAAGCAGACCTCAGCAAGGCAGCAGGAGGCCAGGCCTCAGGGGGACACAGCCAGAGTGGGGCTCCAGTGACAGGCGGGAACAGCAGCGCCCAACTCCAGCAACATGGCACTGACAACGGAAACAGAACGTCCTTGCAATTGGTACACAGGGAACCTTCCTTTTTTTCCCAATATTCCATAAGTTGTTCTGAAATAAAAGTGCTCTCAAATGTAAATAGCTAGAGCCTCTTCAGAGGGAGATCTGGCAATATCGTTCACCACTTACGATGTACAGACCTTCACAGTTCCCTCCTAGGAAGTTCCCACGTGGAGCAGCGCTGTCCCTGCTCACGGACGTGCCCTGGAGCTGCGTGGCCAGCACAGCAGCCACCAGCCCCGCGGGACTCTCAGCACTGGCGATGTGGCGAGCAGGACCATGACTGAGGAATTGGCAGTTCGGTTTGATCCAGTTCAAATTCACTGAAATGTAAGTACAGCACGTGGCTGGTGGCTACTGTCTCGGACAGTGCAGCGGAGACAGGCTCTCACGTGGGTGGGAGTAGGCACAGGTATATACTCACTGAGGCACTGCGAGTCACGGAAGAAGATTGGAACCTAAATGTCCATCAACAGGGCGCTAGCTAAGGAAATGACAGCCCATCTGGATAACGGAATGTTAGCCCTGAAACAAGCCAAGATGTATTGCTAAGTGAAAAACAGGGGGGTTGGGGGGTGGGACAGGCAAGACAGTGCAGAGTACAGTTGCGAACTGCTGTAGAAAAGGACAGGATATGTGTACATAAATGTGGATGCACTGACTATCTGGAAAGACATACCCCAAATGGGAGCATTCCCTCCAGGGAGAGAAACTCAGTGACTGGGTAACAGGCAGGAAGAAGATTTTTTACCTTTTCCACCTTCAGAAGAGGGTGCCATGTACGGCTGACCCTTGAACAACGCCGGGGTTAGGGGCGCCCACCCTGCGTGCAGTGCAAATCCACGTATAACTTCACAGTGACCCTCCGTATCCATGGTTCCGCATCCACAGATTCAACCTTGGGTGTCGTAGTACTGAACGGATTTAGTGAAAAAAATCCACATAGAAGTGGACCCTCACAAATCAAGCCTGTGTTGTTCAAGGGTCAGTTGTCCATGTTGTTGCTTATTCGGGTTAATTAATGAATCAATTAAAATAAAATAAAAATAGAAATAAAAAACTGGTTTATAAGAAATGCGTAGAAGCTGCAGAGTCAGGCACTATGTAAATTATCTCAAGTGGGCAGATCACATTTTTTAATAGACATTTTGACACACACAGATCTGTAACACCCCCCCACCCTGCAGCTGGCCCAGTATTTGGGGGAGGACTTCTGACTTGGCTCTGAAATTTGTTCTGGTAATCAATCTGGCTTCTCCCCTCTGCCCGCCCAGGTTCAAATTAAATTGTACACATGCTCTGCGATTCAGCCTAACAAGTCTGGCCAGAAAAGTTGGCCTCAGTGTCATTGTTGCTTGGCTGGAAGGAAGGGGCAGACAGAGCACAGCGCCCCGTTTCCATAGTGCCCTGTGGCAGCTTAACCACCTTGGATTTGCGTAATCCCCTTGAACGGAAAGGAAATGTCAACTGAGGGGCAGTGTGGTGTCACAGGGGGCCCTGGCTGGCAGGACACCTGTTGTCTCAACCCAGCTTGAGCACAGACTCAGCAGGCTGTCAGCCACACCCCCCTTCCCCAAATGGACCTCACTTTCCCCCTCAGGACCAAGAGGCGGTTGAGTGGGCTGTAGCTCCGGCACCCAGGAACCCACAGCTCCTTTGTGGCTGGGAGGACAGCCCGGGTTCGGATGCACTAGCCCACACTGGGGGAGACCCTCAGGGCTGCGGCACAGGCCTGACTGGATGCCGCGGAAATGCCCTTCGCTCTTCTCCCCGTGTGCTCTCCCCAGGGCTCCATTCCCCCTGCCTGCTTGCAGTGGGGAGGGCCGGGGCTTCGGAGACACCCAGGCCAGGTTGGGACCCCGGCTCAGCATCAGCCTGACGCTCAGCTACTCCACCTCCACGGGACTCTTAGGAGCATTTGCCCAGACAGCTGTGTACCCACTTGTACACAGCTGGTGCTCACGAAGGATGCCTCTGCGCTCTCCCCACACTGCTCCCTCGGGCTCCAGTCTGTGGGGTTCTGGCTGAGAACGGTGGTGGATGCAGATGCAAGCCCATCTTGCTGCCATTATTATTATTACTATTCCCAAAGCTTTCTTTCCTGCGATTTTAATCAGAGAAGGTTCTGATGGAGCCAACCACCCATCCTCCTACTCCCTTAAACCCACTCAATTGTAGATTAAGCCAGATTGTTACAAATTTGCAGCCAAAAATTAAATTAAATTTAAAAGCCAAATGATTCTAGAATCTATCCTTCAAGAGCCTTTCTTCCATCCCTCCTTCCTCAAAAATCTATCCATACTCAGATAAAATATGTCTAGAACCTGGTAGCTGCCCTCAGCAGCTTCGAGGCTGGTGGGGAAGACAAATTCAGAAAAAATCCATTGTAATCCCGCAGGTGCTACCACAGAACAGGGGTGTGTGTGATGAGAAGAGGTATCAAGGAACACTTCCTGGAGGAGGTGACACCTGAGCTCAAAATAAGAGTAAGCATTAGGAGGCAAATGTGGGGGATGAGGGGTGAGGGGGGTAGTTTCCAGCAGAGAGGATGCACGCATGGACAAAGGGCAGGGGGCAGAAATGACAGTCTGTGCAGTAAACTACCAGCAGTTTAGAACATAATGTGAGGGAGGAAAGGAGGCTGTAGCAGGCTGAATAACGGCCCCCAGAGATAACAGATCCTAACCCTGGAATCTGTATGTGTCACTTTATTTGGAAACGGGGTCTCTGCAGATGTGATCAAGTTAAGGATATAAAAATGGGGAGATTATCCTGGATTACCTGGGTGGACCCTAAATGAGATCACATGTACCCTTAAGAAATGGAGGCAGCAGGAGATGTAACTGCACAGAGGAGGAGAAGGCCATGTGACCACGTTGGCAGAGACGAGTGATGCAGCCACAAGCCAAGGACCTACCGGAGCCACCAGAAGCTGGTAGAGGCAAGGAAAAGGTTCTCCCCTGGAGATGAGATGAGAGATGAGAGTCTGACCGAGAACAGACAGTCAGGCTGCTGCGCAGGGCCCATTCAAGAGAGGTTTACGAGGCAAAATTGCTCTCTGGGTTGAAGGGGGCCGAGAAGCACCAGAGCTGCCACAGGGCATGTCTAACAAAAGGGACTGGTAGGGCTACGGCAGCTCCCACTTCACACGGACACCCTGGGCTGGTGGCCCTGCCTCTGAGGGACCGACAGGGCTCCCTTCCCGGGCCTTGCACCCGGGCCTCTGAAGGGAGGGATGAGCCTCAGCCATCGCTAGGACCCCTCTCTAGCCCCTCAGCTGTGCGAGCGGAGCGCAAGCTGCCTCTGGGAGAGGACAGTCGGGATCCTGACGACACATCCCTGGGAGCCGGCATAGCACAGGTTTTTGTCCTGTTGGGACCGGGATAATTGGGGCATTAATGGAAATGCATTTCTTACCTATTTTCTGTCTGATTGAAAAGTACTTTGCAGTCATTTAGGGCCCTCACATCCCTATAATCAGAGCACATGTCGCTCAGACAAGGCAGCAAACTGGGTCACCACACAGGCTCCAGAGCCTCTCGGATGCAACAAGCAAACAGTGTAGGCCCACCCCCCTCCTGTGCCCCACCAAGGACATCGCCAGCTCTGTGCAGCCCCTCAGTGATGGCCAAATTCAGCAAACAGGCTGAATTTGGACTATCAGGGTACAACTTTATTTTTCTCCCATCTCTGCCTCGCATCAACTGTGTCAGAGCTCCTTTTCTGTACCCCTGAACCCCCATCTCAGGAAGAGTTCATGGCCTTCTTTTAGTTGTAAGAATAAGTCCCATTTTGATCGTTCAACTCTCTTCCAGGGATCTAAAAGTCCAGACAAATCTATTAGAAAACTCTGATTTCGGACCTTTCACAGCTTCTCCCCTCGCCCCTCTGTAGTCCCCATCTTCACTCCTCCAGGAACGGGATGAGGGAGGATGGAATGAGGGGGGAAGTGCAAAGTCATCCTGCTCTCCGTGGGGCTCTCTTGGCCAACACCGGCCATCACACCTTCGTCTTGACAGGCTGGCTCTCATGTGGGCCCGTGGTGGGTTCTCTGGAACCAGTCCCCAGCCCACCACCCACACAGAGACCTCTGCCCTGGGCCGTCTGTGGTGGACATGGAGATGGCTGCCCAGACACCCCCCCCAAAGGAAGGGCCTGTTGCCCAGCTGTTGTCAGCCCCAGGGACAGTCACAGAGAGCTGTCACCCTTCCAACGGCAGGTCCACCGATGGCTGATGGAGGCCCGGGCATAGGGCCTGGCCAGCTCTGACAGGCACCTTCGGGTCGGTTTAGGCCTGCAGCACAGCTCGGCTTCCCTCTGCCCACCCTGCCTCCTCCCCTCCCTTCCATAGGGCCGCTCCTGGGCCACTCCCTAATAAACATCCCCACACAAGTGTCTCAAGTCTGCTCCCCGGAGAACCCACACGTGACCCCTTTAGCAAGAAGCACATGCACTCGGGCTGACCCCTCCCCACCCATCTCAGCTCCTGGCCCTGTGGCCCACCCCACCCAGGGTGCTGCTACGGGGAGCCCTGAGCCCCATTAGGTGAGTGGGGTACCGGCAATGCTGGCTCAAGCCCAGCTCCCCCCACGGTCCCCACTGAGCCACAGGGACCTTAGGGACGCCCCACTTATTCCTGCCCCACCAAACGCCAGCAGCACGGCCTACCCAGCTGCTGCCCCATCTCCCTTTGCCCCGCTCTGCCAGCCTCCCCGCTCCAGGCTTCTCCCGGCTGGAAGCAGGCACCACCCTCCGTCTTCATGTCTATGCCCTCCCCACTACCTGTGAGATACCATCAATGTTTTGCTCCCAAGGACTCTCTTGAACCCTGCCTTAGCGGTGGCATGGAGCAGGTTCTGGTTTTCTGCAGCTCAGTGTGCTCCCAGCCAGGGCATGAGACACCATCCTCCCCTTCTGGTAGGTGCCCCAAACTCTGCAAGCTCTTCCCCCATCACTTGACTTCAAAGCAGGGGAAAGCAGTCCTGGCTGTATAAAGCAGTCCTGCGAATTAGTTGTGCTTGCACTAGATTTGGAAGGAAGAAGAGAGGCAGAGACCACGGCCTCCCCGCTGCTTTGGCTGGGGAGATGTTGGGTTTTTCGTCAGTATGGAGAGGCAGTTGCGGCAGTGGCCGCGGTGGCGTCCCCAGCTCTGGGTCAAAAAGAGGCAGTGGTCTGGGGTCGCCCACGCCCTCAATCACTCCTGAAGCCCTGCCTTCCTGATGGGGCAGAGGCAGCAGCTCTCTAGAGGGTCTGCAGGGGTGTTCTGGGCCCTTCCAACAGTGTTGTAAACACTGAATTTCCAGTAACAAATCCTCTTCTACCTAAAACAGCCAAAGTGGTTTCTGTTTCCTGCAACTGTGAACCTGACTGGCACCGGACGCCTTTTCAAATTCCGAATCTCTTCCCTCGCCTGGATGGGGTGGCGATTGTTGGATTCGTCTTGCCATCTTATAAGTCCTGCATGGATATGACTAGCCCCTCTCTTTATCAGCCCTTCTCATCCTCGACTGAGCACGTGAAATCCTTGGGGACCCTTGTTAAAATACAGGTTCTGATTCGGTGGGTCTTGGGTGAGGCCTGAGAGTCTGCATTTCTGACAAGTTCCAGGTAATGCCTTTGCAGTATTTCCACCCCAGACATGCTCAAGAACACAGCTTTAGCTTGTGAGGGTGCTGAGCATCTGTGCTCCTCAGCTGGGCTGTTAGCGGAAGTTCCAAGGCAGCAGGAAGAAGCCCCTTTACCATCCTGCATAAGCGGGGCCTGGGCCAGGTGCATGGGAGGTGCAAAGAGGAGTCAGACACCCTCGGGGCCTCCAGGATCAGTGAGCCTTCTCCTACTGGGCACAGAGCCCGGTGGGCCATGGGGACACAGCCTCCCGCCTTCTCCATGCCTGGTGACTAAAGGATTTGTCCCGCTCCCCAGGCACAAGCCAGCAGTGCTTCCTGGTTGGACAAGGGTTTCTGTTCCTCAATGGACGAGCACTTTAGGAGCACGGTGGGGCTAGGCGCTCACCCCAGCAGTGGACTAAGGAAGGAGGGCACAGGGGGCTGCAGCTGCTGAGCTGGGCCTCTGCCCCAGTGACAGGGTGAGGGCATCATGGGTGGGCGAGGAGCAGCGGAACCACTGCTGGAAGGCCAGGCTGGGCGCATGCTCTGTAAACAGCCCTCCTGAACCATGCAAGGGTCAGGATGGGCAGAGTGGGGGCGGGGTCGGGCTGGGAATGCTGAGGGAAAGGACTGACAAGGGGCTGAGGCCAGACTGGGAAGGCCCTGCAAGGGAATTTGGGGTGCCCCTAAGGATCCTGAGCAGGGCTCTAATCAGAGGCATGACAGCATCGGGAGGAGATGGAGGTGGTGGCCCGAGGAGCAGAGACACAGGATAAAAGGGTTCCAAGTTCACATGTCCTCCCACCAGCCCCGGATTATAGGAGCCCAGCTCCGTGGGCCTTATTAACTATCTTTTATAAACAGACCCATTCACTCAGCTGGCTTTCATGTTTCTTCAAAAGCAGAACACTAAATGGAACACCAGAAAAGAACATGTTGTCCATTTAGATCACACCAAAAGCATGTGTTTTTGAGGGGCAAATGGAAAACAGCCAGTATAGCACTCAGAGTAAATATGTGTTGAATATGTCACATGCATGAATGAATGTATAAGCCTAGAGCAAGCTGCCCTGGGCGGGGGCGGGGGGGTTCCAGGGGAGTCCAGGGCTGCCCTGATCACAGGCAGTGCGGCACTGCGCAGCCTGTTCCTTGGGACCATCCCTCTGCTCCGGCACACCCGGTCCGGATTCACTGAAGTGCTGACTGATCACTAGAAGTTTACAGATCTCTTTACTGACATGACATCTTGACTCAGCATGGCCAAAATAAAACTCTTGATTCTCATGCCCTCCCCAGAAACCCTTTCCCTCTCCCAGTCTAACGTAAGGAAGCTAATGAAACCACTTACCCAGTTCCGGCCAAAAAACTTTGGATGCGTCCTGGATTCCTTTGCCTTACCTCTATGGGGAACTCATTAGCTGGTCCAGCTGGCCCTACCTCCAAAATATGTCCCCGTCTGACCACTTCTCACCATGTCTACTGCTACGCATGTCTACTGTCTTGTCTGGCCTGTTGCCTTGGCCTCCTAAGTGACCTCCCTGTTTCCTACCACCCCTTCCCCTGAGCACAACCCATTTTCCACGCAGCAGCCAGAGGGATCTTTTCAAAACATAAACCAGATGATGTCACTTGTTTATCAGTTTCCTAGTTTATGTTCTGTCTTGTCTGCTAGAATGGAACTCCATGAAGGCAGGGACTTGTGGATTTGCAGTGCCCAGGGCCTAAGAAAGTGCTCAGTAAACACCTGTAAATCTCACCGAATGAAGGAGCCTGAGCCAGTGGTTGGAGTGAGGGCCTCACCTCCAACATCAGTCACCCAGGCTGCCCTGACTGGCCCATACTGCAGGGAAGCCGATACCCAGCTGCAAACTCAGCCATATTCCAGATAATGCCATGAGAATGTTGGCGAGCATTAGAAAATGTGGTTTTTTTAAATGGTTTTCTAGAACATTTCTGGAGAAATGGTCCAAAACGATAAGGAGAAGACTCTGGATTACCAACAAGATGAACAACTAAAATGATACATAGGAGTGGATTCTGGAGTGTTACCTAGAATTCAGAACATTAGCCAGTGTCTGATTCTGAAAGGACACCATACTGATGTCCCCAAAATGTGACAAAAGAATTTAGAAATGAAAACAGTGGGGGTGTTTTTCTTGTTTTTTTAAATAGGTACTTAATAAATATTTATTGAATGAATCAACTGCCTATGTAATATGAAAAAGAAAATATCCCCAAAATATCGTTCTAAGTTTTAAAGTATGAGACATTAGAATGGTTCCAGAAGCAATATTCTGGAAAGGGGTCCCTAAGGAATCGCGGCATTCCATACACTCCTCCAGTGGCTTACCCATATAGTCCTCTGGCCCCAAGCTACTCAAATATATATTTCATTGTCCTGTTACTTTCAATGTATTTTTGAGAGCTGCTTCAAATCCTTTGTGAAATGAGGCAAGAAACAGACAGAAGCGCAGACAAAACCAATGAAACCAGCAGCCCCAAATCAAAGCAGATACAGAGGACGTAGACAAGAGGGGGACTGAGTAGCACAGGAGAGAGACCATTCACCACAGTTACAGACAGACACTGGGCCCATCATCTTAGTTTTACATCTCACTTTCTAGAAGGGAGGAGGTTCTCTGATCCTTTGGAAAAGCTCCCTGGCCATCAAGAGGTGGAAGATTCCACGGCCTTAGCGATGGCCCTGTCACCTCCTGCTGCCATGGGGACAGAGATTAGCAAGAACTAAGCTCCCCGGGCTCGGAGGTGCTGGAAGGGGCAGCCAGAAGGGCCCACTGTGCATCTCCACCCGGTGGTCACTGAGGTTGCTGGGCACACCTAATCCAGCTGTCACCACGCACTTGCCCTCCTCTGCAAACAACAGCTGGTCGGGGCTGGGCTCCACGGCTGCCCATCTGCCACCCGCCCTCCCTGGCCAGAGATGCTCAGGTGTCCTCAAGATGGCCCTTATCCCTCACAGCACCACCCCTCCCATCCCCGTGGGTTGGTTCTGTGGCTCGGATGGGGATTTTCCACCCTTCCCACGAGGCCGGCTGCTAGCAGTGAGTCCCAGATATGCCATCTGCCCTCAACTATCCCACGCCCTTCCAGGGCCCCTTACCACATGCGGGGGGTGCAGGGGGCTGAGCTGCAGAGTCTGAAGCCCATTTGAATTCTGGCTCCAGCTTTGTGACCTTTGGCAAGTTACTTAGTCTCTCTGTGCCTGAATCCTTATCTATAAGATGGGGACAAAGCATTTCAGAGAGCTGAGCTGAGTCAATTAGTCAACATACATAAAGAATTTTACACAGTGCCTGACTCAGGTGCCCGAGAAATGCTAGCTCTTTTTATTTTTTTTTATTTTTTGTATTTATTTACTTATTTATTTATTTGGTTGTGCTGGGTCTTAGTTGCGGCAGACGGGCTCCTTAGCTGCGGCATGCATGTGGGATCTAGTTCCCTGACCAGGGATCGAACCCAGGCCCCTTGCATTGGGAGCTCGGAGTCTTAACCACTGTGCCACCAGGGAAGTCCCAACTAGCTCTTTTTAGACCCCCGCATTCCCTCAACCCTCCAGAAGGCACCCCGACAGCAGACCTCCCCTTTAACTCAAACAGAGCCTTCAACTCCATCTGTCTGCACTCAATAAGGAAAGCTAAAGAAGCACCTTTATAACCCTCTTCGGAAAGGGTCCTGAAATCTATGAGGACCTTCAGAATCTAGTGGAAAGGCCTGCACGCTAATTTTGGCTCTGTCAGTGACTCCCTTATTCTTGTTCTCTAGTTGGTTTCCTAGTCCATAACCTGGGAATCATGCTGCCTAATCCTCATTACTCCAGCAGCAGAATCCCACTAATTGTATGCTGTTTCCAGATGTGAACTGGATTTAGAAAACACAGTTTTATACTAAAATATCAATATTTGGGGGCCACTGCCCTAGGAAAGGGGCTCCCCATGTACCCCTCCTGTCCAGCGGAGTAGGAAGTCTGCCACGGGTGGGCCGACTGGCAGAGCCTCAGCTGTGAGGCCCCTGTACGGGGAGCTGGTCTTTGCTCCCTATTAGAACTCAGAAAATATAGAATCCCACAAACCCAGAAAGAGGTTCCAATGCTGGGGGAAGCAAACAAATGACAATGGCACTCAGTGGTCTGAAAAGCAGAACTGCGGGGGAGAGCCCACTAAAGGCAACGTAAGGGTGAATGGAGGCCTCGAACCTGAAACTGTTGGGCGTTTCTGAATTGCACGGCCTCTGACTCGGTGATGCCTCACCGCGGTGATGCTGCAGCGCACGACTGCCTCCCATCCTGGGATCCTTGCAGCACCGGGTGGCCCGAGCCCAGTCTCTCTGTTCTCTTTTCTAGAGAAGGTGTGCAGAGGACATGCTCTTCCCCCGCCTTCCTCCACACCCACCCCTGAGCAGGCGTCCTGTTGTGTTGTGCCTCGCACAAAAGAAAACACATAGCTGGTAGGTGTCTGCAGGCAGAGACGAGCTGGCCTTTGCCTGCGCAGTGGGGGAACTGGGAGGGGGTGGCTTCCTATTTTCACTTCCTCCATAAGCAGCAGCTGGAAGGGAAGCCAGAACCGAGGGCTGCCATCCCCCACGGCCTCTCTAGAAACGGAAAAGCTAGTCTTTTCTCACCACGGGTAGAATGACTTGAAAATGCCAGATTAACCCTTCAAACACTCACTTGCGCCCACCCAAACCTGGGGAGAGGGTGTGTGCTCCCTGGGAGAGGGGCTGCCTAGCCTGGCACTTGACGAGCGCTTTCTGCCATGGGTACTGGGCACCAGCTACACAGCAAAGGGGGCCCACATGTGCAGTCTCTAATTTCATCCTCACAACAACCCTCGAAAGTCAGTATTGTCATGCCTTTTTATATGTGAGAAAACGGGCTCAGAGAGGCGACGCTCTAGCGTCAGAGGCTGAGAAGGTGTGGAATGAGGATTCTAGAGACCAAACTCCCAGCCACTCACTGGACTCCCTCCCGCAGGGAGTGGTCAATGCCTCTGGCTGGGGTCCGCTTCTCTTCCATTTCCCCTCCTCTCCCCTTTTCTCACCAGGCTAACCCCTCTCATCCTTCAGAATTCAGCTCAGGCCACAGCTCTGCCAGAAGCCTTCCTGGACCCCACCAGCCTAGGTCAGGTGCCCAGATGTCTGCTCCCCTGGCTCCTATGCACCCTTCTCTCACCTGTTCTCAGTGAATCCTCACCTGCTCTCAGAGCTTCTTTCTCTGCCTGCCCATCTGGTCTGTCGACTCAGGTCTGCAAAGACCATGGCTTACTGTCCTTTCAGCCCAGTGCCTAGCTCAGGCTGCGATGCTCGGAAGCTCAAGAAATATTTGTGAAAAGAATTGATGAGTAAACACAAGAGGACCCCTGCAGAAGCAGCCTCCCTCACACTTCCGCGGATACAGAAGGGTGCAGGGGTCACACAGCAAACAGGCCAGTGGATCGGTGAGGTGGGTTATGCAAGCCGGAGGCACACACGCCCAGTCTAAGACGGCCCCAACCGTGGGACTGCGGGCCTCCTGACGGCAACGTGAAAATGCAGGATATTTTATACACCTTCAAATCTGTAAAAACACCACCTACACCAAAAAGGCATGTCACTGAGCAGCATCTCATCTCAAGGCGTCCAGTTTGCAGCCTCTGCAGAAGCATTTGGGAAGAACTGGGGTCCAGAGTCTGGTTCCTGAGCAGCCGTCTCTCACACCCCTTGAGGAGTGGCAAGTTCAGATTCGGGGCTGGGGCTGCTGCTGACATCTCCGTCCCCACGCCCCTTTCCAAAGCCCCTGGAAACCCAGAGCAGTTGGAGCCACCAGGAACGAGGCTTTCCTTTTCCCCTTGCCTGGGACAGGGTGCCCCCAGGGCCTCCAACACCCCCCAAGTCCTTCCTGAAAGGTAGGCTCCGCCTACTGTGGGGCAAATCTCTCTCTTCCCCCAAAGTTTCCCAGCTGCACTTCACAATCCCAGCAGACTTTTTTGGACCATGTTGCTCTGTCTGTATTATAGCTGGTGACATTCTTTCTGCTCTAATCATGAACTTGAAGGAGCGGGGTGGAGTAGGCAGGTCAGGAGTTTTAGCACCATATCTGGCTTTGCAGGAATAACAGGTTCAGATCACTCACTTCCCCTGGAAAGCCAGCCCTAGATGCAGGGACCACCCCCCGTCACCCCCACCCCAGGCTGTGACAGCAGGTGGGCCGGCCACCCACCTTGTCTGGAGAGAAGCAATCAGATGTGAGTGCTGCATGTTGCTAGGGAGCAACTGGTAACAGCTGGCTGAGAAATAAGTCGTGTCCCTCGGAAAGCATGTTCTTGGCCTCTAATTAAATGCTGCTGCAGCGTCTCTTCCTTCAGGGAGCTATAGAAATGTGCCGAATCAATGCAGGCAGGAGCAGGCAGGGAGCAGCAGGTTCACAAGCCTGTTAAGGTCCCTCCTGTCTGTGCAGAGGAAAGGCTCAGGGGACAGGAGTGAAATTGCTAAACCTCCAGGAGGTTGGTAAAGTAAAGAAAATCCTGGCCTCAGACTACTCAGCTCAACTAAGCCCACAGAGTAGCTACCTAATACCACTTCTGCTGTTACAGGAGAATTCATTGGTTAAACACTTTTTCAAAAGCTCATTAAATCCTACTTCTGGGTATATATCCAAAAGAATTGAAAGCAAGATCTCAAAGAGATATTTGCGCACTTATTCATAGAAGCATGATTCACAATAGCCAAGAGGTGGGAGCAACCCAAGTGTCCAGCAATGATGGATGAATGGATAAACAAAATGTATAATACTATATACATATAATGGAATATTATCCAGCCTTTATAAAGGAAGGAAACTCTGACACATGCCACAGCATGGATGAACCTTGAGGACATTGTGCTAGTGAAATAAGCCAGACACAAAAAGACAAATACTGTATAATTCTACTTATATGAGGTAACTAAAGTAATCAAATTCATAGAGACAGAAGGTAGAATGGTGGTTACCAGGAGCTGGGGTGAGGGGGAAATGGGGAATTACTGTTTAATGGGTATAGAAGTTTCAGTTTTGCAAGCTGAAAAAGTTGTAGAGTTTCAGTTTTGCAAAATGAAAATTTCTAGTGGGCTTCCCTGGTGGGACAGTGGTTAAGAATCTGCCTGCCAATGCAGCGGACACGGGTTTGAGCCCTGGTCCGCGGAGATCCCACATGCCGCGGAGCAACTAAGCCCGTGCGCCACAACTACTGAGCCTGTGCTCTAGAGCCCGCGAGCCACAACTGAGCCCGCGTGCCGCAACTACTGAAGCCCACACGCCTAGAGCCCGTGCTCCGCAACAAGAGAAGCCACCGCAATGAGAAGCCCGCACACCACAAGGAAGAGTAGCCCCCGCTCGCCACAACTAGAGAAATCCCATGCACAGCAACAAAGACCCAGTGCAGCCAAAAATAAATAATAAATAAATAAATTTTTAAAAATGTTGTAGAGATAGGCTGTACAACAATGTGAATGTACTTAACACTACTCGACTGTACACTCAGAAATAGTTAGGATGGTAAATTTCATGTCACATGTTTTTTACCAGTTACAAATTAGGAAAAAACTCATTAAAAAATTTTAAGTAATACATGTTTACAGTAAAATAATCACAAAGATAAAGGGGATAAGCTAAAAATTAAATATCCACCTTCCCTCACCCCCAGGCCCACTCTTCACAGAGAACCATCATTAACAGCATATTCTGTGGGCCTTCAAAAATGTTTTATGACTCTAAGAGCATGTATGTATTTATGTCTTTATTGATTTCAATTTCATTTCAGATTTTAGTCGTTTTTCTTTTTTTATAAAAAATAGCATCACACTAAACACACTTGTTCAATTAATATGTCTCAGAGAGCTTTCCAAATCAATATGTATGGATCTGTTTCATTATTTTGGACAGGTGTATCAGACCCCATTTTAGGGACATTTCATAATTTATGAAGTCTATCTCTACTGATGCACATTTAGTAGTTTCCACTTTTTCATAACAAAAAAGTTGCAATGAAAAGCCTTATGCATATAACTTGGTCACATATGCACACGTTTTGGCTTAATAACACAGAATTTAACTGGGCTAAAAGATATGCACATTTACTAAGACACTGCTCTTTGTCTTTCAAGAAATCTGAATCAACTTTCTCTCCCACTAACAGTGGGTGAGAGCACCCTACCTTCTTGACAATACTGCGTCATCAAACATCTTTAACCTTTGCTAATCTGATGGGTGAAAAATAAATATTATAAGCATTTTTCATACAGTTGTTGACCACGTGTATTTATTTTTTCTGTGAAAACCCTGATAATAATATTCTGTGCCCATCTTTTCTTTGGGATTGTTCATCTTTTTATTATATATTTTTTAAATGTTTTAAGCTAAGGAAATCAATCCTTCGATAAATGGGTTGTCATTTGCCATTTGATTTTGTTTTGATATTTTTTGCCAAGTTTTCATTTGTATGTATTCAATTTTATGGAGGTTTTTTTTCCCCCTTCTTAAAAGGGGCTTACTCACTGCAAAATTATAAGCAGAAATCTAGAAGACAATGGTACCTCAGCAATTATAGGTCCATTTTGTGTCCCTTATCTTTCTCCAACCTTGGCACTTGCTGCCTGACCCTCCCTGAGTCTTCTCTTCAGGAGACTCATAGAAATGTTCCTTCTCCAACTTTCTCCATTCAATCTTTTTTATGAAACTCGCCATCTTTCTAACAAAATGTTTTCCAGTCTTCCAAAAGTCATCTCCCTACTTGATAACCAGGAAAATCCCCTCTCCCTCTAGGATTTTGAGGGGATGTGTTCCGCTTATGAATCCCTGTGTCTTCTGCTTAACCTCATCAGATAAGGTTTTTTTTTTTCAATGTCTCCGCAGTTTGTAATGTGAAAACGTATGCATTTTTTCATTTTCTCAATAAAATTGATACAGACTTGTTTTCTCAAAAGGAATCTCCATCAAGATTCTAGCATGCCCACTACTTCAATCTTAACCCTAACTTACACTGAGTTGAGAACCACTTTTCAGATAAACTTTATTTTTAAAAAAATATAAATAGAATGACATTTAAAGTTTAAAAACATTGACTTGGAAAAACAATCCAGAAGCAATTTATTTTGAGCAACACATTCCTCCATAAGGACATATTTCAAACCTCATAACGCCCAACAAAAGCTGCTGGGGGAAGCCTGGAAATTACCTTTTACTTCTTTGTTCCTCTGTTCAGAATATTTCCATCCTTCCGTCCTTCTTTTTTTTCTTTTCTTTTAGTAGAAATACAGACCCCTCTCTATTCTTTCAACAATTTACTAAGGATAAGAGACAGCCTCTTCTTCTAATCTTGGAAAGTTAAGTACTAAGCTTGGAAGAGAAAGGGTAGTTGAAGACCAGGCAATCTCCAGTCTCAGGAAGCCGAATGGGACCAGCCTGGAAGCCCGCTTCTGCTATTAGAGTTCCCCTGTACTACTTACTGCCAGGCAGCAGTTTCAAACAGCTCTCCTGGGGCACTGTAACGCTGCCTGCAGGGGACAGAACTTCATCATCAGGGAGTTAATGAAACAAAGAGAAACAGTGGACTCCCACAAAAAAGCAGTCCACCACTCAGCTCTTCCTTCCTAACTCCACACACTCAAACACTGGTTACCTGGTCGCTTTACTGATGGTGGGATGGGTGAGCCAGGGAGAAGGCAAGACACCTCTTTCTTTCAAAGAGCAGGAGATCGGTATCTGGAGACATTACCAGACTAGAAACTCAAAGGTTGGGACTATGACTTACACAACCTTATATTCCTAGTTCCTGGCATTTAGTAGGTCCTCCATAAGTGTTTAATAAATGAATGAAATAAGCCAACCAGGGTTTTTCATGACGCTGCAGTCACCTGTAGGCTTGACTGGGTTGGAGGATCTGCTTCTAAAAAGTCACATGCACATTTTTGAGTCAGGAAGAGGCCTCATTTCCTTGCCAAGTGGGCCTCTCCAGGAGGTTACCTGCGTGTCCTCATGATATGGCAGCTGGTTCCCCCAGAGCGAGTGATTCAAGAGGGGGGAGGTAGATGCAAAAGCCAAGCCTTGAAATGTCTTTTATAACAGAGTCTTGAAAGTGACACACCACCACTTCTGCTGTGTTTACTGCTCACACAGACCAACCCAAATACAATGTTGGGAGGGGACTACACACGAGCATGAATCTAGGAGGTGAGATCACTGTGGGCCATCTTGGAGGCTGGTTACCACAATGTATCACTAACAAAAAGAACCCAGATAATTCAACCACGGCAATGCTTTTTATTACTTGCAATTACTATTTTGTACAGTATTAACCATGCCTTTTATTTTCTGATGTTTTGACATCTTGGGGCCTTGCTGACCCTGTAGGGAACGCCTCTCCCAGGGTTAGCTAATTCCTAGGGTTAGCAAACAACCTGACTGGGAGTGTGCCTTTCATTACACACCAATCCAGAGTCAGTACCTAACCAGCTCCTTTATGGCACTATCCAGCTGCCCTAATTACCCAGGGCCTGATATGAGACAACTAGTGACAGCCCTTTGTCCCAGAGCCCACCAAAATTATTCAAATTAGCCAATCCCAAGCCTATTCACTCTGACTTGCCTGTTCCTTCTTATAAAAACCACCCTAGAGGCTCTGGCACACATTTTCCCCTCGCTCTCTCTGACTCCTGATTGACCTGGGTGCTTCCCTATGCTATGCTTCCTATTTCTAGTGACCTCTGAGTATAACAAACTTCCCTCATGACAGTCATCTCCATGTCTGTGTGTCTTACCATACTGATTAAAACAAATCTCGATACTCTTAAAATGTACACCTATTCAAAGAGCATTTTAGGCCTTTTTTAGATTGGAGGCATCTGAGCCATGATGAAGAATACCTAGCTTCATCATCGTTTCCTATTTGACTTCAACTCTAGTTTCATTTTCTTCCTATATTGAATCACATATCCCTAGAAGCTAATCAGCTTCTGCTCAAAGTCAGCATGAAGTTTCTGACAAATTGGTTCACACCTTAATGATCAGTCCTGTGATCTGCATGAAATGGTCGCACTAGACCTCTCACTACATTAAGAAATTCTTCCATTTATTCCAAAGGATGGAACAGTTTCCCCTTCATTCATTTACCTTGCTTGGTGTTTGATAGGCAAACCTTTCACACCAATCTCAGCATATCAGTAAAATTTCAATTACTAGTGTGTATCTTTCTTTCTTTAGTTCTAAGCAGCACTTAGTTGCTGCTTTGCAAAAAATATGACCTCGTGTTCATTCCTCCAATGGCAAACCTTTGCTTCACTAATACCGAAATGAACCCCACTGCTCTGCTTCTGTACCTTTCTGAGCACAAAATAACCTTTCTTTGTAGTATCAAATCACAGTGCAGTCTTTTGGAAGACATCTTACACAGCACGTACATTTAACATATGTGGCATCAATAACGCATATCACTTGACAGAAATGATGACAATACGAACAGCATGCTCAACGTGCTCATGCACAGGTGGTGACAGCAGTGACGTCACAACTGCTACCTGGCTGACACTCACAAGATGCCTAGATACACTCCGATTTTGAAAAATGCATCCCGGAACTGATGCAGTGAGGTAAATACCCTCCCGTGTAAGGTGCTTAGCAGAGCTTCTGGTCCATGGTAAGCCCTTACTAAACACGAACGATCAAAAACAACAACAAACTCGCGGCAAATGAAGCTCCCTCTGTCCAATGTGTCTGGCTGCAAAGAGGGTTAGGGATGTTCTGATCTTCTCAGACCTGGGTAAGTGGGGACAGAGGTGATGCCACCAGTCTCCTGTGGGTGATCAGGGCTGGACCTGGAGAAGGGCAAGCTCATGTTGCTTGGTCACCAAGGAAAGGAGGAGTGTTTAGTTAATGCTCATTTAGTGCTCGCATCAACCCTGCAAATGAGAAATTATCCCCATTTTAGAGGAGGATAAACTGAGACTTTGGTCACGTTCTTATTATCAACCCCAGGGCTACAAAGCCAGTAGCACAGACCTCATTTGCAAGCCCGAGCTGTTCTCATAATTCTATCAGAGCATGCTCTGTAAAGAATCTGAGTCCGGGACTTCCCTGGCGGTCTAGTGGTTAAGACTTCGCCTTCCAACACAGGGGGTGCAGGTTCAATCCCTGGTCTGGGAACTAAGATTCCCACATGCCCCGTGGCCAAAAAACCAAAACTTAAAACAGAGGCAATATTGTAACAAATTCAATAAAGACTTTAAAAATGGTCCACATCAAAAAAATCTTAAAAAAAAAAAAAGAATCTGAGTCCTACTATGCATCTCTCTGCTTCCTACGTTGTTTCTGCCTCTGATAATCAAATGCTGTACGATGGAGAGAGCCTTCAGAATGTTTTCTTTTTAAACAACAGAGGGTTATAGCTATAAAGGGTATACACTGAGCAGATTAATGTTGTAAACAAAATTACCCCCAGAACATCAAAACCACTTAATACGCTCCATTGCTTTGGAAGCATGCACTGCAGAGAACCATTATGCTGATTACCAATAATTATAATCTACTCATTAAGGAAAGTCCCTAAGGGCTTCTACAAAGGAACGCTTCATGGCTGACATGGAGTTACGCTGTGTACTTGAAAATAATGAAGCTACTGTTCTTTTAAAAATTATCTAATTTAGGCTTTTCACAGATTTATGTGCTTCTCTGTAAGGACTCTAAATGAAAGAGGTTCTGCTAAATTTAAGTGGAAGCTTTCTCTCAAAGGTCCAGAGCAGCTTCAAACTGATTGCTGACATGCCAGCTCCCTGCCGAGTAGGGCTGAGAGGACAGAGGTATTTAATCTGAAAGGTATATCCCCTGAAGTCTCTGCTTTTCTTAAACATTTTGGTTTCAAAGAACTTGTTTCTCCAAAGATTCTCGAGATTTATTGGATGGACATTTGTGGAGAGAAGACACTAGGATTTACTTAAAGCAGCTTTAAATCCTTTAGAAACAAAGTTAATGTAAACACATAGGGGTTGAGAACTAATTATGGGTCAAGCACTCAATGGGCTGAGTGCTTTACCTCCCATTTTAACTATAATCCTTTTAGGTACAAGAAACAGCCAGGCCAGCTCAGGGATGCCTGCACAGGAGAGCCAGAAATCTTATAGAAATACAAGACTAGGAATCATAATTGGGCCTCATGGACACTGGAACTGAATCTAAGAAGGTCCCCAGACAGCAGGAATTTCATGACTCTTTCCACAGGCGACCTGCCTTTCTCTTTGCATCTATTAATTTGCTTTCAACTGCAAGAAACAGAAAATCCAATTCAAAGTGGCCTAAATAGTAAGGAAATTTACTGCCTCACCGAACTGGAAATCCAGATGTAGGGTGGGTTTCAGGGTTGGGTCTGAATCAGCCAACTGTGTCATCTATGATTCAGGTTCTTTCCTCTTCATTTTCCCATCCAGAAGGCCAGCTTCATCCTAAGGCTGATTCTTACTGAATATGATCATAGGGTGTTGCATGGTGGGAATATGGGCTACATGTTTCCTCACTAACATATTCTAAGGAGAAATGTTTCCCCAGAAGCCCCAGAAACCTTTATCTCATGGTATCATTGACCTGAACTAAGTCACATGACATTCCTAAACTAACCCCTTATGCTGACTGGTCTTAGTCTAGTTCCAGTCACTAGCAAGGAGTATGGGACTACCATGATTGGTTTAGACTGCTCAGGGCACACTCCTAGAGTGAAGTCAGATATGTGGGGGATGGAAAAAAGAGAAACTGAGAATAATTCCTAAGTTTTTGCCTCAAGTAAATGGGTAGACACTGAAGTCATCTGGGAAATCTTGGAGGAAAAACAGGTTGGAGGTGGAGGTGAGAATCAAGAGCATTGCTCTGAATATGTTAGTTCTGAAACGCCTGTTACATCTCCAAACGAAGAGGCCATGTAAGCCATGGGATATACGAATTTGGCGCTCAAGGAAGGGGTCAGGTCCAGAATTATCATTTCAAGAATCATCAGCTTATACCTAGAACTTAAAACCATGGAATGGATGAAATCAACTAAAGAAAGAATATATAGAGAAAAAGAGGTGAGGATCCAAAGCCAAGGGCTGGGCACTCCAACATCTAAAGATAGAGCAGAGAAGCAGCCAGCAAGCAGGACCAAGAAGCAACAATTAGTAAGACAGGAAGAAAACCAAAATTACGTACTATCCTAGAAACCAAGTGTTTCTTGATATACAGAGAAATCAATTATGCCTAATGTCGGGAGGCTTCCTAAGAGAGGGACAAGAGGTGAGCACTGTATTAGCAACATGGAATCACTGGTGACTCAGACAAGTGCAGCTTCAGTGGAGTGATGGGGACAGAAATCTATCAGAGTGGGTTGAGGAAAAAAGTGGGGAAGTGAAAACATGTACAACTCTTTTGAGAAGTTTTTCTGTGAAGGTCCCAGAGAAATGAGCAGTAACTAAAGGGGGAAATGGGGCCAAAGCAGGAGTTTTTAAAGAAGAAAGATCCTCGAACATATCTTTATGTTACTGGGAATGACCTAACAAGAGAAAGATGGAGGAGACAGAAAATAATTGCAAGAGCAAAGACCTTGACAAGTCAAAAGGAGACAGGATTCAGTGAACAGGTGGAGGGGTTGGCCTTTTATAGTAGCAGGCCTATTTCATTCAGGAGGAAAGGCAGAGAATGGGCATAGAGGCAAGTCACATGGTTGACATGGTAAAGGAAAGATAAGGAATCCCCACCTGATCGTTTCTATTTCTGCCATGAAGTAGGTGGCAAGGTGATCAGTGAGAAATCAAAGGAGGGGCTTTAAAGAGAAATGAAGACGTGAAACGAAGAAATGAAAACAGCAATTTCAGGGAGTGGGAAATTAGACAAGAAAAGTATATGAGGATTGCTCAGCAGTTAGAGGTGATGAAAAGATCTAAGATATGACCAAGGGAATGCATGACTAAGGTGGAGGGAAGTGTAAATTAAGTCTCAGAAAGGCTAGGAAATTGGCCCACTGGTCACACAGCTAATGAGCAGAAGAGCCAGGATTCACAGTGAGGCCCGAGTAACTCCACACCCTGTGCTCTTTCTGCTCTGCCAAGTCTTCAGGTACAATCACGCAACCTGGTACAAAGAAAAAGCTACAGGTAAAGGGCTTCTACCAAGAAAGGTTCATTCAGCTCCACAAACATGTGACAGCTTTGGGACCCTAATTTCCTCATGACCTACACAGAATCTGGGAGAATGCTTCAGTATTTCATCCAACCAGATGGCCAGTGATAGTGTTCAAGCTCTCCCTTTGGATTACCACTGACTTGTCTGGCCTATCTCTACTCCCTCCAAGCAACCTTCCAGACCGCTGAAAATTATCTTTGTGAAATTCATACTATGCCTTCCACTGCATAACACCCTAGCACCGTGCACAAGGCTTCTCTTCGTGACTCAGTCCTGTTCCCCTGGGCCCCCCACACATCTTGTGCTGTAGCCATTAGATTATTCACCATTTCACAACCGTGACAGCCCTACTGATGCTTCCATGCCATTGCACATGCTGGATCTCTCCTTGAAATGTCCTCTGCCCTGGTTCACATGACAGATTCCCATTTACCCAGTTTCAGTGTCCCTTCCCAAGTATAGCCTTCCTTCTCTGCCTCTCCTTCAGCCCCCTCCACTGTTCCCAGATACACTATTGGGGCTTTTACCATTTTGCATTATAATTCTATTTGCCTATTTCTCTCCTCACCCTCAACATCTTGGCACAGCATCTACCTGACACACAGTAGGTGCTCAAATCTTATGTTGAATGCTGAATGAGAATTAATTTAGCTGTTCGAAGTTGAAGATGATGAAATAAGCTGAACTGTTTTTGGTGGGGCTCAGCATCTCATATCACGTTTATTATGTTCCCAAGGAAAGTCGGTACCTAGACGGTAGAGGGATATAGGATCCAGCTGTCTGCATCCACGGCTCCTTCCCCAGCCTGCTCTGAAACCCAACATTTCAAAGCTACCTTCAAAGTCAGAGGCTACTAAACAAGCTTACTACATAAGTGGTGGGCACAGTATGAATATGAAACATAAACATCCTGACAAGCCCTGTGGAGGAGGCTAGCTGAGAAAGTGACAGAAGGATGCTGGCTGGTGGCTAGCAGGTGTTTGTAGGAGGGCAGTGACGGCTCAGCCATCCAGGAACAACCCGTCTGATCTCTTTAGGGACACCTGGAGCTTGCCAGCTCCCACTACCCAAATTACAGTAAGTGCTGCACAGTGTTTGTTTCTGCTGTGGCAGTGAGAACCGCTCATTCTTCCACCTGCACACGCAGATGGTGCAGATGGGAGCGTGCTTCCACACGAGGATGTGCAATTATGCCCAGTTCCTCCAGCTGTAACAATTACCAGGAGAACACCCGAGGGAAGGAAACAATCCCGGCAGATAGCTGTCTTCCACGCTGGCACACACCACTTAGTCCTCCCAAGAGCAGCTGCTGGATCTATGGCCTCTAGTCCCTTTCACAGTCCTTCCTGGAACCCATGTATTTGAAAAACATTTGGTGAGATCAGAACATAAGGCAGTCATTAAACAGGATATATTTAAGTAAGAAAATACCAAGGCTTTATTTTTTTTTTTCCTATAAAGACAGCCCTGCTGTTGGCTAAGTGGAAAGATGTACACATTTCTCATGAGTAAACAAGATTTACCTGCTTCAGGCTGCATACCATAATGCCAAAGAAGTGACATGAAGGAGGCAGAGGTGTAATGCTCTCATCTTCATAGCAATAAAATGCAAAATAAAACAAAACTTAAATGGACTTAATTAATGCTGGGCATTCCCACAGGGAAAAGGCAAGAGGACTTTAAGTCGATCGGTAGTTGTACTGTGTACGACAAAAAAATTCCGTCAGGCTGAGCCACCTGGCTCTCCCCATCTGAGGTATACAGTCTGGAACCGACAAGGCTGAGAGTCAGGAGCTTCTGCTTTACAGTCCACTGAGATATGAAGGGGGCAGAGTCTTGGAAGACCAGATGACCCGCTCTGGTGAGGCACCTACGTGCAGCAGTGTCGCATATGGAAGTTGACAACATACTCAGCGTTAGTCCTCTGCACAGAGATAGCAAAAGGCTCGAAAGGGTGGAAGGTGAAGGCAACAAGGCGTCGCACCGTGTGGTTGATGGGGCGGCCCAGTAAGCCTGCCTGAATCTCAAACTTGAGCAGACCAGAGTCCCGGGCATAGAACCTAAACAGAACAAGAGAGAAGGAGAGGATGGGACAGATACTGACCACCGTCTTGAAACCTGAACAGCAGGAAAATGTGCCAACTTGTTATTTAACCTCACTGATGACATCTCCTCTAACAGCAGCCCCAGGTTATTGGAACTGCAAAATCACCTTTGTCTGATCAGCTCATTTTACAGGCAGGGTGATTATGAACTTCCCTATGCTGTCCTGAGTCACTGGGTCATTTCTCTTTCCCAAGATGACCCTTAGTTACAGCCTTAACTACAGCCTCCCCTTTTCCAGTAGCTACCTGCCCAAGATTGCCTAGGCCAGGACTGGAAATGAAATGTGAGCCACGTACGTAATTTTAAATTTTCAGGTAGCCACATTAAACAAAGTAAAAGGTGAAAGGTGAAATTAATTTTAATAATATTTTATTTAACCCAATATTGGTATCTAAAATATTATCATTTTAACCTATAATCAATATAAAAGATACTAAAAAGATTTTTTTTTTGTACTAAGCCTTTGAAATCTGATGTGTGTTGACACTTGAGCACATCTCAACTTGGACTAGTCACATGTTAGTGATGTCAGTGCTCAACAGCTACATGAGGCTAGTAGCTACTATAGAACAGTACAGATCTAGGCCTATATTTGAGTTTTTCACTTTTAAGAATAAATTCCTTTAGAAGGTTCTTCTTTTTCACACACAAATACAAAATACTAAGTAGTTTTTACTTTTTCATCTAACACAGTAAGACTAAAGATGCTTCCATCCATCCCAATACTTAAATGCCTTTTTCCCACATGCAAAATAAGTACCCTGTGAACTTGGGAAATAGAGATGATCAGCAGGGCTGGGGCTGAATTGGGGGAAGTTCTAGAAAATAAAGAGCTCTGAAATAAAGAGCTCTATAATTTCCCTTTCGGGAAGCAAATACATACTAGACGTAAAGATATTCATACCCCTTGACTCAACAATCCCATTTCTAAGAACTTATATCCTCAGAATTTAATTTAAATGCAGTAAATAGTGACCTGAATAAAGATGCCTACTACGGCATTAGCTCTAATGTAAAAATGCAGAGAGAATAATGCTCACTAATAGGGGAATAGTTAAATCAATTATGCTACACCTACTTGATGGAATAATATGCCACCATTAGGACTGTAACCGTGAGGACTATGTAACAACATGGAAAAATGTTTATTAAATAAAAGCAGGCTACAAAGTATTATGCCAACCATGACTACAACTGTGTAAACGTAAACATGCATACTGGCAAAGACTAGAATGGAATATACAGTAAGTGTTAGAGTAATGGCATTACCTCTTCAAATGACTTTTATATCCTTACATTTCTCATTTTAAATTAAAAATAAAGAACTACAAGAAAAATCTTTTAAGTCAGGGTCAATGGCATTTCCAGATTTGTTTAATCTTTTCAAATCAGAAAGGCAGGGAAGTAAAAAAGGATAGAAATGTATCTCGTGCTTCGTGACAATATCAAATGAGGCCAATTATCTGCTTTTATGTGTGAAAAACACATTCACCTTACCCACATAGTCCCCAGCACACAAAGGGCTTATAATTTAAAGTGAGCTGTTTGAGTTCCTAAATCTAACTACCAGTTTACAGGAAATATGGGGGAATGAGAAAGACAGTAAATACGCCAGGGATGCAATGAGCAAAATCTAGAATGTGGTGAATACTACCAGATGAACAATCTGGTTTCTTCAACAATTTCACTGCAAAGAAAGTAAGAGGGAAGCAGAGCTCATAGAATAAAAAAGACTTAAGAGGATAGCAACCAAATACAACATACACACCTTGTTTAGATCCTGATTGGAACAAGTTGTAAAAAGACTATGCACAAGACAATAGGGAAATGTGAAAACTCACCAGATATCGGTGATCTTAATATATTTTTGTTAATTTTCATAAGATGGAATAATGGTATTAAGGTTGTATGTTTTTAAGTCCTTACCTTTTAGAAATTCATACTGAAATATTTACAAGTGAAATGCTATGACACCTGGGAGGTGATGGTCCAGGGTGGCAGTTGGGAGGGGAGGAGTGGTGGTAGAAAGAGATGAAACAACACTGACCATGAGGTGGTAACTGTTGAAGCAGGGTGATGGGTACAGGGAGGTTCATTATACTCCTCTACTTTAATATGTTTAAAAATTTCCATAATAAAAAAAAATTTTTAACTGGCTTTTGGAACTTGACTGCAATTTCTCAAAGGAAGTATTACAAATGGTGATTAAGTGTTCAGAGTATGTTACACAAGCCTATTTAATATAGAATGAAGCTGGATTATGAAATACTATCTACCACTATTTCTATGTGAAAAAGACCTTCCACAATCCAGCTCAGGGCTCCAGGAACACACCTCCCTTGAAATAACTCCACTAGTGGCAGTGGCACCAGTTCCTCTCCCTAGTATCTATTACAGCACACAGAACCACCCAAGCTCCCGGCACAGACAAGCGGGTCTGTGAATTGGACATCCGTGAGGAAGGCATTGCTTACAGGAGGTTAGTTTCAAGGTTCTAGCAATAATACAGTAATCTGCATTCCAAAATTCTTCCAAGTGAGGAAGCATGCGTTTCTCCAAAACCTGCCTGTTCCCCAAACCGTCTCTGCTATCGTTTCTATTAGGTAACATGAGAGGATAAAATAATTTGAGCTGGATAAAATTTAAGTCTCAATTATAAACACTATTAAGAAATGGTATTAGATTATTAAATTGAAAAGTATGGTTTCCTTCCCTGGATACCCTGAAAAGGGAACAACACTTATCTGAATTGGATGTTTTGATGAGAAGCAAAGAGCAGAACTAATTAATTTATGAGATTAGTGCCTGAATGATCAAAGTACCCACCACATTATAGAAATAGCCTACCCTCTGAATTCAACCCATGAGTACAAGTGGACAGAGTCACAGTGAAATGATGTTTAAGAAGAAGAGAAAGAGAAAGCAGGCCACCTCCTCAGGCAGTGTGCAGCTGAAGCAGGGATGGTGTACCTGATAGGGTGATCTCCACAAGTCTTGGGCCGCTCCATGACTGACACCCACTTGTCATCGTAGCTGAAGAGAGACAAATCAAGGTAAGGGCTACCACTGTAAGACTGGGCGCTGATGGGGAGCTGACCCAGCAGCCGGCGTACTGCCTCCGTGTGCCCTCCATACTTGGCGTTTACAATAGTGTCTTTAAACCTAAAATAAAGCACCAGTGAGGAAGGCTGTGTTAGCGGCACACAAACTGCACTGGGTTTTAAATTGACAAACATATATCTAAGAACAACTCATTCTGAAAACAAAATCTAGATATTGAATTCTGACACATCACAAATCTGCCTAGCTACAAATATCCTCAAAAAGCAAAAAACAGAATGAGAAATTGGGAACATTAATTTACTTTAGGAAAGTTAGCAAATATTCTACAAAAGTTAAAAATAGTATGACTAATCTATGACAACTATTTCTACTCAAACTTATTTCCCCCAAATAGCAGCCTTAGAGTGCATTAAAGAGGAGTTACACAGCGCAGAGAATCCTGAACAGACACAGCCTCTGACTCTTCTTGGGATCAGTTATAAGCCAATTTACATCAAACCTTTTGACAAATTACTCATTCTTTGTTTAAATAAAGTTTGAGAGCTAGCTACCTATACTTCTGCCGAAACACCAGTATCTAGAAGAACAGTAACATGGATACAGAATCACCTATCTGACTTATCATTAATAATAACAATAGAGCAGTTATTTCTCACAATTATAATGAATACTAAATTTAATACCCTTTGACCAAGTATTTCTATTCTTCTGGAAATTTGCCCTAAGGAAGAAAAATCCCTGTGCATGTTCAATATAGCACTGTTTATGACAATGAAAAATTGAGAGAAAAATTTAAAACCTAATAGAAAACCATAATTTTCAAAGATTATATGGTAAAAGAGGAAATGTTTATCATAATGGTAAGTTAAAGAAGTAGGGGGCTTCCCTGGTGGCGCAGTGGTTGAGAATCTGCCTGCCAATGCAGGGGACACGGGTTCAAGCCCTGGTCTGGGAAGATCCCACATGCCGCGGAGCAGCTGGGCCCGTGAGCCACAATTACTGAGCCTGCGCGTCTGGAGCCTGTGCTCCGCAACGAGAGAGGCCGCGATAGTGAGAGGCCCGCGCACCGCGATGAAGAGTGGCCCTCGCTTGCCACAGCTGGAGAAAGCCCTGGCACAGAAACGA
This sequence comes from Balaenoptera acutorostrata, assembly GCF_949987535.1. NCBI lineage: Eukaryota > Metazoa > Chordata > Mammalia > Artiodactyla > Balaenopteridae > Balaenoptera > Balaenoptera acutorostrata. The sequence goes on along the minus strand of NC_080066.1, from coordinate 39,710,412 downwards.
AGACCCAACACAGCCATAAATAAAATAAATAAATAAAATTAAAAAAAAAAAAGAAGTAGGCTACAATCTGTATATATAGTATGATCAAAAACACACACACACAAATTTATGCCTTAAAAAAACAACTGGTGGAAATACATCAAAATGGTAATACTTGTGTTTGTGTAATGACATTTTAGATTATTTTTTAACCTTCTTTTTCACTTTCCTATAGTTCCTTAGAAAATATGTCAACTGTTTATCAGCTTGATTTCTTTTTATTTTCTATATTGAAGCATATCATATAGTTTAACAAACAAGGGAAAAATAATTTTTTTAGTCCAAGGGAGAAAATACGATATAACATCTCATCCCTGAAACTAATGGAATAAAAAACTTGAATGTTCAGGACTTCCCTGGTGGCGCAGTGGTTAAGAATCCACCTGCCAATTCAGGGGACACGGGTTTGAGCCCTGGTCCGGGAAGATCCCGCATGCCGCAGAGCAACTAAGCCCACGTGCCACAACTACTGAAGCCCGCGTGCCTAGAGCCCGTGCTCTGCAACAAGAGAAGCCACTGCAATGAGAAGCCCATGCACTGCAACGAAGAGTAGCCCGTTCGCCGCAACTAGAGAAAGCCCACGTGCAGCAACGAAGACCCAACGCAGCAGTAGATAAATAAATAAACAAACAAACAAACTTGAATGTTCGTAACTTTGATGAGACCAGAAAGATTGATTAGATGGGTTTTGATTTTTGTTTTCACTGCTAATCTGCAGTGCTGGATGGACATTAACACTTCTCAGTTCCCCCAGAAGAAAGCCTAGTGTCAACACTGCTCTTCCATTATTTCTCTTGACAGTAATTTTCACAGCCTCAGTGTAAATCATAAAATTAAACCCTGGGCCACAAAGAACTTATTTCTTTCCCTTTCATTTGAGCTGATATCAAAGATCTTGGGCTCTTTGGTTTTCAGCCCTTTGTCAGTGAAGATCTAGTACTCCAACCCTGCCTAACTCACTGGCTTCAAAAGGTGGCTTTGAATGATGGGGCTGGCCCACAGCTTCATGATGACCACAAATCAAAGCCTCCGTGACAATCCACGGGCTGAAGCAGCTCCTATTCCCCGGCAGCACCCATCACCTCTACTCTCCAGGCTCCCCAACGACTAAAAGATGAAGCAGTCATCCCTCTGATGTCTTCACCTGATTAACTCCTAGCTCACTGTCACTCTGTCCAACTACGCCTCTCTTAATTCACGATTTCAAAATTCTCAGAGATGATCCTTCCAACACCACGGCTTCCTAGTTCCTGGACTTCCTTTCTGCCTCAGCCACTCGTTCCAATGGTCATATCCTCAATCTCACTATTACCAATGACTGCACCCCCCTGTAATAGGGTGCAGCACCACAGACTCCAACTATCTTCTCTCCTACTTTTCTAGCTAACTCTCTCTACTCATCCCAGCTTCAACAGCCTTCAGCCCCAATGGGACCTAAATTCCATTGATTCTACCAACTTTTTGCCATCCTATGCCTTCATCATGACCTCTTTTACTTCCTTAGCCAGCTTAAATTTCACAATCATTAAAATCACAAAATTTATATCCATGAACTCACGTGGGCCCTTAATGCTGCAGGACACTCATGCTGCATTCCCACAGTCCAGCGAGTCTCCTACTCTCTTAGACGACTATTTCATCCCCCTCCTCCATGTTCATCCTCACGTAATGGCACTGCCTTCTTTGTAACTGACAAATAGAAGAAATGAGAAGAAAACTTTTTAAAGCTCCCATCTGCACATCTGTACCTATTTAACCGTATGTGCTGCCCTAGAAGGCTAATCTATCCACCTGGGCACTAGGTTCTATCCTCTGACCTCATATACTTAACCAATTCTGCCCCCACCCCAACTTCTCCTAACCCATCAGTTTCCTCCTATGTACAGATCAGTCCCATTCGCAAACAAACATGCCATTTTCCCCTCCCATTTAAAAAATAATATCAGTAAAAGAAAGTTAAGACCACTTGCCCCTCCAGCTAACGCACCATTTTTCAGCTCTCCTTTACAGTAAAACTCCTCAAAACACTTTTTCCTACGGTCTCTTCTCCTCCCATTCTTTCTTAAACCCACCCCAAAGAGGCTTTCACGCCCACCATCTCACTGAAACGACTCTCATCAAGGTCTCCAGTGATCTCCATGTTGATGACTCTAATTGCTGATTATCAGTCCTTACTGTACTTGACCTGTCAGGAGGATGTGACACTCCTTCCTTGGAGAAACTACTAGACCTCTCCACTTACAGAACTTCTGATCTTCTCCCCTAAACCTGCTCCACCCAAAAGCTTCACCATCAGAGTTTAATGGTAACACTCTCTCAGCAAGTTGACTGAGCCAAAAATGTTAGAATCATCTTTGACTTTGCTCTTTCACAGCCCATATCCCACCCTCTGCTAATCTTTTGGGCTCTATCTTCAAAATACACTGAGAATACAATTACTTACCACCCCCAACGTTATCACCCTGATCCAAGCCACCATTATTCAACCAACAAATTATTACTGATAGCCTAGAATGGGCAAGGCACTCTTCTAGATGCTTAGGATACTATAAATGAACACAAAAGAACTTAAATCCTAGCGTCAGGAAACAAAAGGTAGCAATTTTATTTATTGGATCATTGCAATGGTCTACTAACTTCTACCCTATCCCCCTATGGTCTATTCTTTTTTTTTTTTTTTTTTAATTTTTATTTATTTATTTATTTATGGCTGTCTTGGGTCTTCGTTTCTGTGCGAGGGCTTTCTCTAGTTGCGGCAAGTGGGGACCACTCTTCATCACAGTGCGCAGGCCTCTCACTATCGCGGCCTCTCTTGTCGCGGAGCACAGGCCCAGATGCGCAGGCTCAGTAGTTGTGGCTCACGGGCCCAGCCGCTCCGCGGCATGTGGGATCCTCCCAGACCAGGGCTCGAACCCGTGTCCCCTGCATTGGCAGGCGGATTCCCAACCACTGCGCCACCAGGGAAGCCCCCTATGGTCTATTCTTAAAACAGCACCCAGAGTGATCCTGTTAAAACACATGTGAGACCACATCACTCCTCTGCTCAAACACTACAAAATCTCATCTACAGTTAAAGTCAAAGCCTTAGAATGGCCTTATGTGTCTGGTCCTGTCTCAGACAACATCTCTAACTACTCTGCCTCTTGCTTACTCCAGCCCGGTCACCCTGACCTCCCTGGTGTTCCTCAAATGCATGAGATCCACCTCTGGACCTTTAGATTTAATATTCCCTTTGCTTGATATATTCTTCCCCCTGATATCCACATGGCTTGCTCCCTGACCTCCCTCAAAAGCTTTACTCAAATATCACCTTCTCGGTGAGGCTATGCTGACAACCCCACTAGAACAGAACTGACAATCTCTTCCTAATACCCTCAAACCCAACAGATATTCTAATAATTTTAACATTTTATTGGATACATCCCTCTTGGAAACCTCCCTGCTCCTGCTTCCACCTAGTCCAACTGGTGGCCTGTCATCCTGGAACTTCCCTTTACCATCATCCTCAGAATTCTCTGTGCTTCTCTCCACTGTTAGACTCTATTCCCTGTACCATTCTTTGGTGGTTTACTGGGAAAAATACATATTCCAGAGGCTTCCAGAAAAGGAACATGCAAGGTAATTTTTTGAGACCTTACATGTCTGAAAATATCTTTGTTACACCCTATTATTTGGATGTAAAATTGTAGTTTGGAAATCATTTTTTTCACAGAATTCTGAGGATATATAATTGTATTGGCTTCAAGCTTTCAGTATTAAGACTGATACCATTAATAACTTAATTTTTTATATATAAAATGTATGTGTTCTTTCTGAAAGTTTTTACAATTTTCTCTTTATCCCCAGTGTTCTAAAATTTCATGATGATATGCCTCAGTATGGATTTTTTATTTATTGACTGTACTGGGTACTTGATGGAGCCGTGATGTGCTAATAAGTTTAATAATTATTTCTCTGAAGGGAAAAAAGCCATGATTTGCAGCGGCTGCTGATTTCTGTGGTGTAAATCCTCCTGCTGTGGTCAATTTCAAGGTACCAAAGTGACATCACTGAATGCAGAGTTGTCAAGAGATGAGCAGTAGCACATCACTATATAATATTCTTACCAGATAAAATGGATACAAATAACCTCAAGAGTACGACAGTAAAATAATTATGAATTAATAATTAGAAAATAATTAATTTTTAATAATGGCTGTGTTTAACAGCTTGCAGAAACTCCTGAAAGTTTAACAGTTGGCTTTCACAAGCCAGAATGAGCCAGCTCCAGCACACCACTGGATGGTCCTTGCCAATCTCGGGGGAGAGAGAGAGAGAGAGAGAGAGAGAGAGAGAGAGAGAGAGAGAGACAGTGTGTGTGTGTATGTGTGTGTATTCGCACGTCTTGCGGGATCTCAGTTCTCCAACTAGGGATTGAACCTGGGCCACGGCAGTGAAAGCCCAGAATCCTAACCAGTAGGCCACCAGGGAACGCCCATGGAAATGTATATTTTTCAGTACTAGAAAACTGTTTAGGGTCTTCCCTGGTGGCGCAGTGGTTAAGAATCTGCCTGCCAATGCAGGGGACATGGGTTCAATCCCTGGTCCAGGAAGATCCCACATGCCGCGAACCAACTAAGCCCGTGCGCCACAGCTACTGAGCCTGCGCTCTAGAGCCTGCAAGCCACAATTACTGAGCCCGCCCGACTGGAGCCTGTGCTCTGCAACGAGAAGCCACCGCAATGAGAAGCCCTCGCACCACAATGAAGAGTAGCCCCCGCTTGCCGCAACTAGAGAAAGCCCACGCACAGCAGAGAAGACCCAACACAGCCAAAAATTAAAATATATAGACTTTTTAAAAAAAAGGAAAAAGAAAACTGTTTACATTATTTCTTCCCCTTCATTTTTCTACTGCTCCTTCTGAAATTAGCCAGATATTGGACTTCCTGGGAAAATCCTCTAAATTTTTTTTAATCACTTCTCTCCAATTTTCCTACTCTTATCTTTTTATTCTACTTTCTTGGAGAGTTCCTAAACTGTATCTAACAAAGTTCAAATTTCTAAAGCATCTCACTTAGCATTACTGTTCTAAGAATGTTCCTGTTTTTACAGTTTAAATTATTTCAGTGAATACCATATTGTTTATTTTTTATACTGTTTATTTTATTTGGTCTCTATCTTTTAAGATAAAGGCTTTGTTTAAGTGACTCATGATCCCTGATGTCCATTTTTTTCTTAAACATTTATTCTAACCTATAATAGAATCCATTTTGTTCTTGTAGCTTTATACCTCTTCTTTTTTTTAAGATTTATTTATTATTTATTTATTTATTTTATTTATTTTTGGCTGCGTCGGGTCTTAGCTGCAGCATGTGGGATCTTTGTTGAGGCATGCGGGATCTTTAGTTGCAGCGCGCAGGCTTCTCTCTAGTTGTGGCATGCGGGTTTTCTCTTCTCTAGTTGTGCAGCGCAGGCTCCAGGGCACATAGGCTCTGTACTTGTGACGCATGGGTTCCAGAGCACGTGGGCTCTGTAGTTTTATGGCACACGGGCTCTAGTTGAGGCGCGTGAGCTCAGTAGTTGTGGCACATGGGCTTAGCTGCCCTGTGGCATGTGGGATCTTAGTTCTCCGACCAGGGATCGACCCTGCATCCCCTGCATTGCAAGGTGGATTCTTTACCACTGGACCACCGGGGAAGTCCCTCTTCTTCCTTTACTGTCATTTTAGTGGGGTTTTGGGATGGAACAGAGATAAATGCACGTGTTCAACACACATGTTTAACCAAAAGTTATAAAAATTATGTCCTTAGTCATTCATTCAAAAAATATTTAAGTGCTTGACAGTGCACCACTGAAGATACAGCAATGAACTAAACAAAGACAGAGTTTCTATCTTTCTGCAGCTAACATACAGTCTAGGAGGAATCATGGACAACACACAAGTAATTCCTCAGGTGCTAAGAAAGAGAAAAGAGAAGTTTAGGATGACACAATGAGTTACGACAGGCAGACTGACCCAAGGTTGGGTGGGCAGAAAGAATATGAGGTTTCCTGAAGTAAATGACTGTTGGCTTCACACCAACAAATTTTCTGAAGAAAAATTAAGCTTGTTAAGCCTAGTGGAACAGCTTACCGGCGCTGGATCTGCCTTGCAAAATTGTTGCTGGAAGCTGAGCAGGGAAACTGGACTTCACTATGCAGGGTAGCGTTACGGAAGAGATCACAGAAGTTCTCAAACAGCTCCAAAAGCTCATCTGATGTATTCTCAAACACAGCGATCACCTCTGTTGTCACCATATTGTACACCACAAAGAAAGATGCCTGCGGAAGAACAGACAGACCTAAGGAATAGCTGAGTATAATGCCTTGCCTAGCAAATATCATTTTGGTTGAAAAATCAAGCTGCCCAAGTAAAACAGGCAAGCACCTCCACTCCGGCACTATGGCGGAAACATGGTGCCAAGAGGTCCTGGGAAAGGAGGAAGCCTCAGTGGACTTGATCAATCAAGGGCCTCAGTGTTGCCTGATTTCCCACTGTACCTGTGCTGCAGGAATTACTGTTGTTCAGCATATATGTATAAAAAGGCTTTCAATCTTTCATTTCAAGCTGTGTGCAAATTTAATATTTTGCCTTCCAAGTATTTATTCCCTACTTACTCCCCAACCCACTTTTTTTAAATGCTTTTTTTAAATGCTAGATTTAATTTTCCTTCCTGCTGAGAAAGTGATTTGTAGCCAGGAGCTGCCTGTTAGCTTATTTTCTCTTGTATACGTACAGTTGAAAGTTCAATTTAGGGGCATTTCTTTTTCTCTCTTAATATTTCTAACATGCAGAAAGACATCTTAAGTACACTGTGTCCACCAAGGCAAGTTGTAACCAAGCAGGGGACTGCTGCTGAACAAATGAAAAATCAGAGAAGCATTTTCCATTTCTTTCTTCATAAATGTTCTTTCAGCCAAGAGCATTTGTAACATACATTTGAGATTTGTAACAATTAATTTCAGAGGGGGAACCTGAAAACCATTCAAATGCCATAGGTGGCAGAGTTACTGCTTTCTCTGAATGAGCCCCTGGGTGACTGGCCCTCTTCTTTAAACCTCCAGTGCTCTGCTCAGTCTAACAAGGAAGCGCCGGGTACCTCTAGTTTATATCACAGTGAATGTGGCAGTGTGAGTCAATCTGCAAGCTTCCAACAGGACTCTAGAAGTTTTCAGAACACTAGGATTAGTATTCCGCCTCTTATGATTGAATTTAAATCTCCATTACCAATTTCTGGAGACATCTGGCCCACCTGTTTTAATAGTAATTAGTCCTTCCCAAAGCTTGTATTACATGACTTTTGCGGTCACCTGGAAATTAAATTTGGCTGTAAATTAAAGAGGCTGGAGAGTAACCTGAGAATAATACCCATAATATTAGCAAGGCTTTGTGTTTAGGTGCACTTTTTACTCATTAACCTTATTGGAACCTATCAAATTAAACTGGGAAAGGAGGGGGGAGGACAACTAGGGCAGAGAGATTGGGTTTAAAGTTACAAATTCTGTAAGCAAAGCATAGAGCCCTTGTAATGTTTCTGGCTACAACCTACTGTAGCTACCGGATATAAGTAGGTCATGTTTTAGCAAAGGAAAAAAGGATAATCTCAAATGCAGCAGTCACACAACATATTCCCTCCAAAATAAAAAGGTAATTATAGCTCAAACCTAAATACAAGATTGATTCATGTCCTTTCTATAAACCTGGACGCTTTGATCATATTAGGGCTTCACCAGGATCCATCATAATTAGTGAATATAGAATTACACAAACATTTACTAGCCTTCCCACCAGGCCAGACTGGGAAATACAGGACAGGAGGGTACAGAAGTCAAGGGCTTCACGGACAACCTCCCACGACTCATAACATGAACTAGATGCGCTCACCCATGATGGCTCAATTGGTGACTTCATCATTAATAGAGAAGAGAAAGAATTCAGAAAAAAAATGATCTCTAACCATTTTACTCACCCCCCCCTTATTTTTTAGAATACACAAGGTATGATTCAGAAGAAAAATATCAGAAAACATTTTACCATGGATGGCTGGTAAGGTCTTAGGAGACAATTCCTTATACAGTCTCTGTTACGGGCAGAATCAGCTGCAGGTCAATGAGAGAAACCAGACTCAGCTGACTTCGTGGTTTACTGGTTTGTTCTGTTCTAAATTTCCAGACTAGTATCTAAGGAGACACTCTGGAAATAGGAGAATGGGGGGACAAACATACAGAAAGGTAGGTCTCTCACTTGGTCAACACTAAAGTAGGGAGCTTCTCAAAGGGAAATGCCCAAATTACCCTGAATTTCAGCATGGTATTTCAACCCAAAAGTCTTAGAGGTTTCCATGCTCTTAACACCACGTTATTCCTATTTGTGAAATGCCTCTCTCCCCTACCAACATCTTTCACCCAAACTGAAAAACCCTCAGAACCTGCAGTCTTGATGATTCACTTGGTAGATCAAAAATTTTGGCTTCCTTTTGATCTTTTCACTGCTCCACAACCTATGTTCCAGCACATGGGCAAGGTCAGAGTACAGTCATAAAGCTTAATTCCGTCAAATGAACTTACCTATTACATTCTAAAGAAGATTTGGTGAGGAAGTATACTGACATCATTTAAGTAGGAAAGAAAGACTAGATTTTTAGAAGATTTTCTTTTTTGTATGGTGGGTTCATTCTCATTGCCAGAACTAAGCAGACCAATAAGCAAAATCTTATACAAAATCAAGGCAGTATCCATAGGGAGTCAAACCTTGACCTTGTAGCATCTGGGCTTCCATCTCAAGGGTACTGAAAATGCTCTGCAGAAGAATTAGGGTAATAATCACAGAGTTGACTACCTACATGTCAATGGCTTACGACATAGCTTCCATCTGTCCAAATGAGAAAAATCATTTTGAGAAATGATTAGAAAAATCGAGCTGTTTTAAGTTTGAGCCCTAAGATAGCAAAAATTCAAGATTACATAAAATGTGTTATTTCTGAGAGGCTGGCTATAGGCAAAGAGAGAAACCTTCCCATTGTGCCAAGGAGACTGGAGGGGTAAAGGGCAGCAGAGCACCTTATACCTGTGATGGATCTGTGACCCGCAGGGTTACGACATCCTCACTAGTATACTTGATAAACAGATGGTTTTCATCCAGAAGCTGCATTTTCCACATGCGCAGCTGCCGTAGTTGGTCAAAATACTGGAAGAAGCGCCTCTTCGCCATTGCACTACCATCCTGCTCTGCCCGGCGCCAAAGGTACACGAGAAGCCGGTGTTTCAGGGAGTTGATGAAGGGATCCCTGAAAGGATTGGCCATGCCTGTCTGACTGTCCCGCTGCACCTCAGGAAAAACAGCTGACACAGTGAGCAGGTCATCCTCATAGCAGAAGCGGCCAATGGTCCTCACATCAATGAAAGTGCCTTCAGGAGTCACCTGGAAGACATGGATGGTCTGCTGCTGCACTGACAAGATGGCCAGGATGTTCTTATACAAGTACAACCCTTGGTTGTGTGACAGGACCACTTTGTCACACTTGAAGGTACGTGTATCACATAAGCGGCCAGTATGAAGGTCAATGATATGGAGGGAGTAGTCCTCCAGGGGGGACCGGGGGTTGGGGGTCACGGACTCACTGTTCCGATATACCTCATAAAAAGGAGGGTGAGGCTCGTCTGGGAGATAGGCAGCTGAACCCACGATGACACAGCGGCAGTCATCAGTGAAGAGGCTGCACTCCCGGTTCAGGTGCTCGCCATTGGCCGCCACATTGGTAATGTGCAGCAGGACGAAAAAGCGTTCGAAGAGCCGGCCACGGATGTTGACTGACCGCTGGTCATTGCCATTGGACAGGATCTCCCCCTCATAGCCCTGCAGTAGGTCCTCGGCTGCCTGGCAGCCCTGGTACTCATAGATTTCGAGAGATGTCTGGTCTGAAGAGAAAGCAATGAAGTAGCGTCCATCAGGTGAGAATTTACGCAAGAAACAAGGCGGCTTTTCAACATTGACGACCGTGAAGTTGGGGAAGACATTCTGGTGGAACACTCGGACCTGGTGCCAGTGGGTGCCTGCCTTGCCTGAACTGATCCGCCGGCGTTCCAGGCGGTGAATGACATTTTGGTTTTGGATTCTTCGAGGTTTGATGGTGGAAACATGATGATCCATTATCACATCTCTGCATGGAAAAGTAAAGAAGTCAAGAAAATAAAACAAAATTTACCAAAACATAAACACACTTGACCTTTGAACAACGCAAGGGTTAGGCACAACAATCCCCTGCAGCTGAAAATCCAAGTATAACTTATAGTCAGCTCAGTATACATGGTTCCTTCCTATCCACGGTTCCTCCACATCCACAGATTCAACCAACCGGGGATGTCTAGTACTGCAGTATTCACTGATGAAAAACATCCATGTGTAAGTGGACCTGCACAATTCAAATCTATGTTGTTCAAGGGCCAACTGTGTATATACAAGTCAAATAGATTTCCTTCCATATATCCTGGACCTAGGAGCTCCCAAGATGACAGTGATCAGCATTTCTCCTTCCCAAGTTATAGTTAGAAAGTGGTCAGGACATTTTTGAGTCTAGAAACAGGTTTATGGGAAGGGCCTATTCCCTAGGAATACCTTCAAAGCATGCTTAGCTGTTGGGAATGTTCAACAGAACAAACCTTAGAACTACATCAAATTTGTTCAGTGTAAACACCACATTCAATGTACATTCATTTAAAAAATATATTTATTGGGCTGTTAAGATGTCCATACTACCCAAAGCAATCTATAAACTCAATGCAAAATCCCAAAATCCCTATCAAAACCCCAAAATCATTTCTGGCAAAAATAGAAAAATTCATCCTAAAAATTACATGTAATCTCAAGGGACTATGAAGAGCCAAAACAATTTTGTAAAAGAACAAAGTTAGAAGACAGACTCCCTGATTTCAAAAACTGTTACAAAGCCACAGTAATCAAAAAAGTGTGGTACTGGCATAAGACAGAAAAATATACCCAATGAACAGAATTAAGACCTGAGAAATAAACCCTCACATATATAAACCCGAGATTAGAAGTTCAGAGAACCCCAAACGTGATAAACCCAAAGAAATCCATGCCCAGGGACTTCCCTGGTGGCGCAGTGGTTAAGAACCCACCTGCCAATGCGGGGGCACGGGTTTGATCCCTGGTCCGGGAAGATCCCACATGCCGCGGAGCAACTAAGCCCGTGCGCCACAGCTACTGAGCCTGCGCTACAGCTACTGAGCCTGCACTCTAGAGCCCGCGAGCTACAACTACTGAAGCTGGTGCACCTAGAGCCCGTACTCCACAACAAGAGAAGCCACCACAATGAGAAGCTCACGCACCGCAATGATGAGTAGCCCCCGCTCGCCGCAACTAGTGAAAGCCCATGCACAGCAATGAAGACTCAACACAGCCAAAAATAAATAATAAATAATTTTTTTTTAAATAAAGAAATCCATGCCCAGGCATACCATAGTCAAATTGTGAAAAACTAAAACACAAAGTAAAAATCTTGAAAGCAACCACGTAGATGACACATTACCTATAAGGGAACAACAATTCATTTATCTGTGGATGTCTCATGAGAAACTATGGAGACCAAACAGAAGCAAAGCAACATTTTTAAAGTGCTGAAACAGCTGTCTGTTTCATCATTCAAATCTCAGCCAAAATAGCAACTCTTCAGAGTTTTTGCCTGACTACCTTACCTAAAGTCATGACTTTTTCCATCCACATCAACCTACTGTTTTACTTTATTTTCTTCAGCTCTTATCACCTTCTGAAACCATTTGTTTACCTTTTTAGTATCTTTTTCCCCCATACAGGATAGCAGGGGCCTTGACTAATTCCTTGCTGAATCTCCAGCACCTAGGACAGTGCCTGAGGCACAGTAAATGCTAACAAACATGTTAAATGAATGAATGGAACAACGTTTGACAAAGGTCTTAAAGGATAAAGAACTCACTAGGTAAAATAAAGGAGGAACATTTCAGAAAGAAGGTAGCTTAAAAAATATACTTAAAAAGAGTGTAGCATGGCACATTTGGGAAACACAATACCAAGTGGTTAGAACACAGGAAACACAGAGTGATAAGAGAAGCCTAGAAAAGTAGATTGGAGCCAGATTGGAAAATTCTTTGTATGCCATGTCATGCAAGTTATTACAGGTTTTAAGCAGAGGAGTGACTCTATCCAATCTATATTTTAGAAATAAAAACATACAGACAATGGGGAATTTGTTTATATTCTGTTTCCTAAAAGACATCTGAAATGCCTTATGTAAGTATATATACTACCTAGTCAAGTTAAAAATGTGCATACCTTATGATTGAGCAAATCAAGTTTCTCAAACTGCTAGTCACAACTCACTGATGGAGGCCTGAAATCAATTTAGTGGATATACTAATTGACATTTCAAAAAATGGAATAAAACAGAAAATACCAAACTGTATCACATATTTTCAATACATACGTGAGTTACATGCACTGGGTGAGGATATAAAATATATTTCCTACTGATCTAGACTAGAGCAAAAGACTGCAAACAACTAACCTCAGACCAATCTAGCCTGCCTGCCTATTTTTATAAATAAAGTTTTATTGGAACACAGTCATACACACTCATTTCCATCTTGCCTATGGCTGCTTTTGCCCTACAAAGGCCCAGTTCATTTATTAAAACCAAAGACCACACAGCCCACAAGCCTGAAATATTTACTACCTGATCTTTTGCAGAAAAAGTCTGTCAACCCCTGATCTTGAGCACTGGTTCCCAACTGGGGCAATTTTGTAATATATGAAGATATTTTTGGTTGTCATAACTTGAGAGGGAGGAAGGGGTGCTTTGGGTGTCCATCAAACAGAAGACAGGGATGATGCCAAACATCCTACAGTAAACAGGACAGTCCCTCACAACCAGCCCAAAATGTCAATAGTGCTAAGGTGGAGAAATCCTGATGTAGAGAAATGTCTGCACATACGTAACAGGAGACATATACAAGGATGTCTGTAGCAGGACTGTTAGCAACAGCAAAAACTGACAACACTCCAAATGTCCATCAACAGTAGACTAGATAAATTCATCCAAGCATATTCATGCAGCGGAATCTTTTTTTTTTTTTTAATGTTTTTGTTTGTTTGTTTTTTGGCCACACCACGTGGCTTGCAGCATCTTAGTCCCCGGACCAGCGATAGAACCAAGGGATCAAACCCGGGCCCCAGCAGTGAAAGCGCTGAGTCCTAACCACTGGACTGCCAGGCAATTCCCCAAGCAGTGTAACCTTATGAAGTAGTGAATTAATGTACTACAGTTATATGTAACAACACAGATGATCTCACAGTGTTGAATGAAGAAAGCAAGCTACAGAATACATACAATGTGATTTCCTTTATATAAGCTTCAAACAATTTCTACTTTAAGAATACAAATATATATGGTATACAATTACAAAAAGCAAAGGAATCATAAACATAAAATTCAAAATAGTGGTTACCTCTGAGGAAGTAAGAAATGGGATGGGAGTTAGGGACACATTGGCACTTTTAAGTATGTATTTTTTTCCTTCAATCAGCATTCATTGTACTGTTATTCTTTTAAAATTACATATGTTTTTTAAGTAATATTTGTGCTTACTCAGAATTTTTTTAATTAGAAAATAATCATTGTGAAGGGAAAACAAAGGTAGGTCAATAAAATGAAGCCTGAAGTACACAAAAATGCATACCGTCAGGACCTGCAGAACTGCCAAGTTTCTAATTTGGCTCTGACTTTCTCAGTAGACAAGACAGAGGAAAATACAGTCAGTTACAGAACTTGCACTGCCAAGAAGATAAAAATTTAATAGCTGCTTGGAAGAAGTACAGCAATACCCATCACTGGATTTTAAAAGAAATGTCTCTCATGAGTTTTCTCAAAGGACCTTGGCATGATACAGTGAGCAATATCCTCCACTTCTGAACAATAAACACAATGCTGAGTTTCATATGGCTACTCCTTTTAACAGTGACATAGTTGATGTGCCCATTTTGATACAGTCCAAAAAACATACCAGTAAGGTTTAAGCATTTTAAAATACCAAGTACTGTACAAAACTGCCTCCCTCAATCCCTGTCCAGGACATCTCTGCCACTAGCACCCTGCAAACCTAAGATGCGGGCTGGAATCAGAGAGGGAGACCAGAAGGGGATGAGAGAGGCAGGTAAGGCCCATGAATGGAAGAAGGAGTAGGCATCACACACCATCTAGCAGACTAACCACATATAACTGAGTCAGATAAAGTAAACTAGCTGTTTGACTTAGAGCCATTGATCATTTTAAGCAAAGCAGATGCTTAATTCTAAAAAAAATTTGTATATATTTTGAACAGTCCCATCTTAAATTCTCCAATTTGTCTTTTTAAGGGAAAAGCCACCAGTACTGTGGTGGAGGGAGCAGAGGGGTGGGGTGGGTGGAGGTGAAGGCCTGCTGGCTTCAGCTCCAAATTGGACAGAAAATCCACACTTAATTTCCTAACCCTTGTCTCAGTGTGCTCTCTCTCTCTCTCTCCATATTTTACATCACACAATTATGGTTTTTAGAGAGATGATGGAATTCTTAGTCTCTTTCAACTTGTTATTCCAATTATAAAATACATGCTCATAAACTCAAACCATATAGAAAAAGTACATCATGAAAGTCCCTTCTAGTCAGAGTGGGAGTTATGAAAAACGTTAGAGTAACATATTTTTCCCAGAAGCCCTCGACCCGTTTCCCTAGTCCAGTAAATGGCATGGCCATTCACCTGCTAAAAGGAACCAGAAACCTGAGAGTCTCCCTTGATACCTCTTTCCCTCAGCCCCCATACCTGATCAGTCACCAAACTCTGGAGATTTTACCCCCTAAACAGTCCTCTAATGCTCCACCTTCTTTCTATCATGACCTGCCAGCACCCTTACCCAAAATTTTATAACTTCATGTCTATGTTATTGCAACCGCTTCCTAAGTGGTCTCCTATCCACTTCCAATCCACTTACCAGAGCAATCTTTTCAAAATGCTTTTTTGATCACATCCTTTCCCCTACAGATTAAAACGAATATCTTTCCATTGTTCTTAATGATACGGGATCAAAATCCTTACCGTGCCAACCAGATGCCTCAAAGGCTCAGTGCTGCCTCTCCAGCCTCATCTTTTCCCATTTTACTCTAATCATTTCTTCAACAAGTGGCCTACCTCCTGCCTCTGAACCTGGGCACATGCTCTTCATCTCAATCTAAAAAAAGCTCTTCTCCTCACTCTGCCGAGTTAACTCCTATTTCAGGTTATCAGCCTAATCATCACTTCCTGAGAGAAGCCTTCCTTAACCTTTCCCACCCGATAAAACACCAATACACCAGCCATACGTCTCCTTCTTAGCACTTACCACGCTTACAACTTCATCTCTGCATTTTACTTATGTCTGTGGCACTAGATGGTAAACTCCTGACCGGTACACAAACGTTATATCCTGTATGCCCTTCACAGCATTTGACCCATCGAAAGCCTCCTTTGCTGAACGTTCTTTAGCAACTCAAATATCC
Source organism: Balaenoptera acutorostrata (assembly GCF_949987535.1). Classification (NCBI taxonomy): domain Eukaryota; kingdom Metazoa; phylum Chordata; class Mammalia; order Artiodactyla; family Balaenopteridae; genus Balaenoptera; species Balaenoptera acutorostrata. The sequence goes on along the minus strand of NC_080066.1, from coordinate 39,694,792 downwards.
ACAGGGGCTGTTCGCTCTGCCTAGCATGTATTTCCTCTGGCCCTTGCTATACTTCTCAAGCCGCAGCTCGAGTGTCCTCTCCTTCAGGAAGTCTGCTCTGACCACCCTTGCCGAAAGAGATCTTTGTTGCTTTACCATTACTTTTTCTGTTCATCTTTTCCATAGTCATTGCCACAATTTGAATCTGTACTTTCAGCGGCATGGTTAGGTGTTTCATGTTCGACTCCCCCGTAAACTATCCTCTCCAGGCAGGACATAACCATGGCTACTTCAGTCACCTTAGTTTTCAGAGAGCCTAGCACTAGGGCTGCCCCATTCCATGCATTCGTACGTTATCTATGGAACGAAAGAAGAAAGTCTGACTGAACTGGGCCACTAACTCGTGCGGTACTAAGCAAGACCTTCCTCCCTGCTAGGTCTGTTTCCCCGGGCAGGCAGGTGCACGTAACCCTCAATTCCTTCTGACGGTTTCCTAAACGGGAAGGGGATACCTAGGGGCGGGCACACACGCCCAAGGGGGCGCCCCCGGAAAGAAAAGCCCGGGGCGGGGCCTCAATGGGAAGAGAATTCTGAGGGAAGGCGGGGGCCGCAGGGCCTCGGCGTCATGCGGGAAAGGGGCAGCCCCATGGCGGTAACTCGAAGAAGCCTCGGCGAGGTCCTGACGGGTTTGGAGGCTGGAACAAGGAAGGGAAGTCCTCACCTGTCCGGTCCGGGATCAAAGGGCCGGGGCGAGGGACTCCCCGGCCTGCTCGGCGCGCGCCTCCCCCAGCCCCGCCCCCGCCATGCTGTGGGACCTGGTGCCCGCAGCTGCCGGCTCCCGCTTCCGCTAGCCACCGGAAGTGCGGTGCAGCGAGAAGGAAAGTGGAGAGAGCGCGGCACCCGGTCGGCCTGACCTGAGAGACGGTACAGCGCACCCTGCTGTCCGGAGGGGGATCGAAGCCCTAGAGGCCCAGGGGCTGCTAAGGAAAAATGGAACCAGGCGCCGTAACCTCGGCACCTGAGTGATCTCCTATGGCAGTGTCTCTGCACCCGCTGGACACACTTGCAAAAACATGAATAAAAATTAATTTTTCACCTCTTGATTAAATGCACCATTTCATCAGCTGAGAAACTATCCGTTTTCTGTTATCTCCTCCTAGACAGTGAGCTCTTTAAAGACCGAGGCTGTACTGATCTCTGAACGCTGTGCCTAATACATTTACTAGCACACAGTGGACTACAGTAAAAGCTTTTTGCATTAAATTAATCCTATAACCTTTACTTGACTTTTACTTACATTATCTCATTGTCTCTTACAACCTGGTTCCTCCCCCAAAGCTTTGTCCTATTTCTGGACATCCTGCCCCCAAATTTCCCTGCGTCAGCCTCCTTCAGATAATTCAGGTCTCAGAGCAAATGTCACTTCCTCAGAACCCTTGTCTGACCGCTCTCTGACCACTCTCATTTCACCACCATCGTACTATTTCTTCCTAGCACTCATCACTATCTGATATTACCCCATTTGTTTTGTTTTGTTTTGTTTTGTTTCTTTTTTCTGTTTCCCTTGCCCCCACTAGAATGTAAATTCCGTGAGAGCATGGGTTTCGTCCTCTTTTCTTTTCTACCCTCACCTAGACCAGGATTTGGCATCTTGCTGGTGCTCAAGGAAGGTTCAGTCCGTGAATGAATGGCTCTGCCCGTAGGGCTCACAGCATCTCTATGAGGAAGGAATGTTTATTGGCTTTTTTTTTTTAAGTGAAATTTTATTAACTTAACTGTCTTGGTTGACGTTGTTATAACAAAATATCATAGACTGTTTATTGGTTTTTACAGATGAGGATACTGAGGCTCAAGGAGGATCCATGACTTGGAGATGAGGGTGGTTAAAAGGAAACACCGTGGGTTCTTGGTCCAGTCTTGACATTTCCAAGCTGAATGTACTGACTCCAGAGTCTCTATTTCTTCTTCTAGGAAATGAAGATATGGTATGCAGAGTGTATCTCAAGTAGAGAAAAAAGAAGAAGGAGAAGGAGAAGAAGAGGGAGAAGAAGAAAGGAAAGGAGAAGGAGAGGAGAAGAAGGAGGAGGAGGAGAAGAAGGAGAAGGAGAAGAAGAAGAAACTCTAAATTTCAGGTTGTCCCCAGCTTCGGGGCTGGGGTGACCCATGGAGCCAGCTCTGAGTGGGCTGCCGGCCTTCCCCTTCCCCATTCAGCTTGTCAGATGATGCCCCTAGTAAGGGGTCAGCCCAGCACCCTCTCACCGCCCCCCCACAGCCCTCCCTGGCCACTCCTGCCCACCATGGGGGAGGCAGGACTTTCTCGAGCTCCTCTGATTTCTTCAAGGAAAACCTTTCCTGTCGAGTGGAATGGTTTAGAACAAAAGCATTCTGGGACATTGAATTCATCATGCTTTCCTCAACTTTTGTATGGGTTTGAAATTTTTCATAACATCAACAACAGCAAAGGTGAAGCTACCCTGCAGCCTGCCTGGCACTCAAGTAACACTTACCGATTAGCTTACTCTCATACTTGACCTACAAGAAGAGAGAAGAGTGGAAGGAACTCCCTCTCCTGCAATGTAGACCTGTACTGCCCTGTCCCTGGCATGCCACTGCATGGGGATGACAGGTGAATGGGGGCCATGCCTTCCCTTCTCTGCTGACCATTGGCCTGTAAGTTTTCCCCAAGGAGGGAGTTTTGCAGTAAAACTGGTTTAGTTTTGCAGTGAGACTGGTTCAGTTCAGCCTCCAATACTTCTTACCTACAAGTTACTTATCTGTACCCCAGTTTCCCCACCTGTAAAATGGGGATAACAATCATAGTACCTGTATCATAGGGTCAGTGGAGAATAAAATTAGTTATTGCATGTAAAGCTCTTAGTACTGCCTGACACATAATTAGCACCCATAAATGTTAACTCATTAATTTGGCTCTTACCATGCTGGACTACCTTGTCTTGGAATGTTATGGGTTTGTCTCATCAGTGAGGCTGTAAGCAAGCCCCTTGAGAATTAAGATTATGTTTCATACCCTCATGCTCCCACCTCAGACTGACAGATATAACTTTCCTGTGAATATCAGCTCCATCCTGGGATCCTGCCACTGGCTTATGTGGCCTCGGCAAGTCACTTTTCTCTGCCTGCTTTCCCATCTGTGAAATGGGTGTACGAGGGAGTTAAGGAGTGGGGAAACCACGGTGTTTGTGAAAGACCTGATTTTTACATGAATTTTTAAATCAAGTAAATAATATATGAGTACATTTACACAAACTTTTAATTACACAAATCATACAGGAACACTCTACTCTTGTAAAGCTACAAATAATATAGAAATAGAGTAAAAAGTGAAACTCTTCCACATCTTCAATCCCACCTCTCCCACTGTAGTAAGTGTATATCTATCCTTCCAGGCTTTTCTATGCATTATTGTTGTAAATGGATGAACATACAGAGATCTATATATAAGATTTTGCTTCACTTTTTTCTTTCCACATGAATGGACATTGCCTTAATACTGTTTTGTAACTTGCTCTTTCAGTAAACACATTTGTCATTATGTTTTGGAGTTTGTTCTATGTGAGCACATAGATGTCTAATTCATGCACACTATCCCACAGTATGAATGTCCCATGATTTAACTATACTCCTATTTATGGGCATTTAGGTTTCTGGCAGTTTTTACCTTTATAAGCTGCCTCAGTGAATAATCTATATATAACTTTGGACACAAGTATGACATATGGCATATATTTAACAGTAAAATTACTAGGTCAGAATTTAGGCATTTAAAAAGTTTTGATAGAGAATGCTAATTACAAAAAGGTTGTACCAATTTGCACTCTTATTTCTCCACATCCTTGCCCACACTGTATATCATCAATCTTTCTTGTTTTTGCCAGTTGCATTAGCAAAAGATGATATTTTGTTGTTTTAACTTGAATTTTCCTGATTACTAATGAGGTTGACTAATTTTTTCAGATATTTATTAGCCATTTACAGTTTTACTATGAGTTGCCTTTGCATATCCTTTGCCCATTTTTCTACAGGGATATTTTTTCTTATTGACATGTAGGAGCTATTTATATATTCCGGATATTGATCTTTTGTTAAGACTGCAAACATTTTCTTCCTGTCTGAAACTTGTCTTTAACTTTTAACTTTATTTATAGTGATGTCTTGAAAATGCTCTGACCTTCCATTACTGTTCTTGCTATTTGTCGATTTAACGCAGAGTCTAACTTGGGGAGGGCATCTCACTGTGCTTCCTGGAAAATCTGCTAGTGGCAATGGAGGCCTAAGGTTGTCTTTTCTCCCTGCCTTTTCTAGGAAGTGGATGTTGTTTCATTTTTCCAACTGTTATTGCTGTCAGAGTATGATGGGGTTAAAGAGGCATCCAGAGGCAAGACCATGACTGTTCATGGGTCTTTGCAAGGACTTTGCCTTCAATTTGGAGTGAAATCAAGAGCCGCAGGAAGGCTTTGAGCAGAGGAGTAACATAAGCAGTCTCATGTTTCAGAAGGTTCACTCTGGCTTCCACGGGGAAAGGGGGCTATTAAGAGACAGTCAGGAGGCTACTGCAATAGTCTGGGCAAGAGATGTTGGTAGCCTGGACTGGTGTTATAGAGGTGGAGGTGGTGAGAAGTGGTCAGATTTGGAATATATTCAATATATGAAGATGGAGTAAAGAGGACTTGCCAATGGATTGGATAAGTGGTGTGAGAGAAAGAAAGAGAAGAGGCAAAAATATCCCAAGGTATTTGGCCTAAGTAACGGAATGCTTTTGTTCAGAAAGTAATAGAATATTTGGATTGGGCTACATTTGAAGTCAGCTCCATGAGGACAGGGATCATTTCTATTTTGCAGCTACTATTTTGCAGGTCTGTGCCTCAGGGGGGCCATCTTCAAGGATACCGGATGCCACTTTCTATTTCCACAGCTGTTCAGCCTGCCTCTCCCAGATGTTCCAGCTTCTAATTCCCCACTGCTCCTTCCCATTGTCCTCTCACACTGGGAAGAACACTAAGTCCTGAGACCCCACTGCATCCCCAGGCCCCTGCCTTTTTCTTCCCTCCTGGGAGTCTCCGTACACACAGGGTCCCCAAGGGAGTGGGATGATGGAGTGATAGGGAGGGGGCCTGAAGGGCTTGAGAGCATCTCTCCCCTCACTCCAGTCCTTCTGTCGCCCTTCTGCCAAGGCTTTTAGCAACTCTGCTCGCTTTCTGCATTAGCCATGAGAGGAGGAGATGGGAACAAAAGCAGGACAAGAGGCTCTTGTTCTTTCTCCCCTTCTTGAAGAGGCTGGTGAGCTCCTTCTACCTCTATATTCAGTGGCAGACATTTCTTACCCTGAGTATCACATCACCACCCCCCCCATCATCATCATCATCATCATCACCATCATCATCATCATCAATCTTTAATAAACTAACTGAAATTGGGGACTTCCCTGATGGCTCAGTGGTTAAGAATCCATCTGCCAATGCAGGGGACATGGGTTCAATCCCTGGTCTGGGAAGATCCCACATGCCGCGGAGCAACTAAGCCCGTGCGCCACAACTACTGAGCCTGCGCTCTAGAGCCCGCAAGCCACAACTACTGAAGCCCGCACACCTAGAACCCGTGCTCCGCAACAAGAGAAGCCACTGCAATGAGAAGCCCGCGCACCACAGCGAAGAGTAGCCCCACCTGCCGCAACTAGAGGAAGCCTGCGCGCAGCAACAAAGACCCAACGCAGCCAAATAAATAAATAAAAAATAATTGAAATTGTCAATGGGACTTACCTGGTGGTCCAGTGGTTAAGACTGTGCTTCCACTGCAGGGGCCGCGGTTCGATCCCTGGTCGGGGAACTGTGATCCCACCGGCCGTGTGGCGTGGCCAAAAAAAAAAATTTGAAATTGTCATTTAGTACATATTTACTGTACGCCAGACCCTATACCAGTCATTTCACTTAGGTGATCTCATTTACTCCCCTGGTTAACCCTGTGTGTTAGGTATTATCCCCACTTTACGGGTGCAGAAACCGAGACTAAGTTTCACTCGACCCTCCTGTGGAAACGCCACCCAATTCTTGCTTTACAAGGCTCGCTTCTTCATATGTCCTTTCTTGATATTTGCAAGAAGTGCTCAGTTTCTGCTTACGGTTCCTCAGCCTTCAGATTTAAAATCCAAGTTCTTACCAACTGTTTGAAGATGTACCTTCCCCCCGTGCTCTTGGCTGAATGCTCCCTGACCCACGAATAGGTTTGGGCTTTTTTTTTTTTTTTAATCTTCAGTGAGGCTGCAGCCTTCGGTCTTTCTCAGGCATCTTCCCACTGCCTCTTGCACTTATGACTTAGTGCTCAGGCAACTGGATGAGTTTTGTTCTGCTCGGTTTGGGGTTGTGGGGGAGAATAACTTCCAGATTTGGGTCAAGAGGAACATGGCAGCTGCTGTTTGGAGCTTTCACTATTTTACCCATTTCTTACCAAAAAATCAATCTCTCTCTCTCTCTCTCGTTCACATGGCAGAGAAGAAAAGTATGGGCTTCAGAATAGATTGATCTGGGTTTAAACAGGCTGTCCCTTGCTGTGTCTGGGCTGGGACTCTGGGGAGCAAGAATGGGGCTAAAATCTAGTTCTTACTGGCTCAGCCAAGCTCTGAGACCCTCAGACCTCGGCACAGGGCTGCATCAGCAGCTGGGAAAGGAGTGTCTTTTTCCCTCTGGTCCGCCCAGAGAACTTGCCTTTTTTGCAGTCAATCTGCTCAGAGAGGGAGCCTTGTCCTAATTCACAAAAAAGTGCCTTATGGTAGCAGCAACCATGGTTCAAATCTCATTTTTACCCTATGCCTGCAGTGTGACTTTAGACAAGCAACTTCACCAATCTGTTCTTGTTCAGCTGATCTTTCTAGAACACTGGCTCTGTGCCAGGTGCTGTTCTGGGTGTGGCAGGACCAAGGTGAATAAGTCATGCTTCTTGCTTTAGAGAAGCCTGCAGTTTAGTCGGAAAGACACTCACAAACAGCTAATTTCGATATGATATAGTGAGCACTCAGTTGGAGGTCTGTGCAGGGTAGGTGGATGGACACCTAACCCAGGACTCCAAGGGTAGATGCTACAGAAGATGCTGAAGGAGAGGTGGGGATGGCATTCCAGGCAGTAGGGACCACAGGGGCAAAGGTATGAGATGCAAAATACCATAGTGTCTGCAGGCACCAAAGCGCAGTTGGGCATTACTGAAGCAGAAAGGGTAAGGTAGGCAGGGATCAGGATCAGAGAAAGGGCTAAAGGCCCTGAGGCTCAATTTTCTAATCTCTAAAACTGGGTAACAGTATTACCTCCAACAGGTAATACTAGATCCAGTTAGGTATTCAATCAAAAATCGCTTCCGTGGCCAAGCAGATTTGAAACTTCCCAAAGGCGGTTACTTTGTTTTAAAATCATGGCTAGGGCTACACCTCACCTGGGCACTGTGCTGAGAATAAAGTCTGATTTAAATAAGAAGTTTTTGATTGTCTAGCGCCTAGCACATATTAGAGACCTAATGAATATTTGTTGAATAAGTGAATGAATGAATGAGTTAAGCCAAAGCTAAAGTCTAGTTCTCTCCTCCTTCTAGATGTACCTGAGATAGGGGATTGGAGGAAGGTCTCTGGAGAGGCAGGAGAAATGGGAAACAGATCAGCCCCTTCCCTTTCCTGTGGAAGCAGCTGCTTCAACCACAGAGCAGAGCCCTCAAACCGGGGGCCCTTGGGGTGCCTCAGGGCCACCCGGTTCCACCTTCTCAGGGGCAGGACAGGGGAGGATGGCTGAGGTGTGAGTTTGGGGGTGGGGATGTGCAGGCAGACCTACTGGAAAACAATTGCTCAAGTTACTTGCTGGAAATGAAAGAAAGAGGCTGGGGGGCCGAGGAGGCAAAGCCCAGGGAACATAAAAAATCTTAGCTGCAGGGAAAAGCACTCTTCTTCCCATGAAGGCAATGAAATTAGAGGTAATTGTGAGACACAGAGATTCGATAAAACCTAGGGAGGCTAGCAGGTAAGGGGGGCCAGGACTGGATTCGGAGATGGAACAGCTGGTCCTCCCCTCCAGCGCCTGGTAATCGCCCCTCTGTTGTGACGATTGAACAAACAGTCCTTCCTGGCCCCGCACCGGCGCTGTCCTGTAATGGGGGCAGCTGGGACAGGTGGAGGACATAGGTGGCCTGGCCACCCACAAGGCACGAGCCTCCCCCCCAGCCACCACCCCATGCCTGGGGTCTGGGAGCCCATGAATCGTGAGCTGGGACCTGCTTGGGGGCAGAAGGCTAACAGGGGTGGCTAAGCCAGGACTGACCTTCTGTCAAATTGTAGACCACAGGCCACCGGAGGGGCTGGGAGGAGCCAGGGAGCAATCTGTGGGGGAGGATCAGGCATCCCGTCCCTCCCTTTCCCTCTCTTGTCCTCCCTTTCACCCACTGAGCATCTGGGTGAGTAACTCACACAGTAAAACTGAAAATGGGGTGCGGAAAGCGCTGGTTAGGGAAGCACTGGGCCATGAGGATACACACAGCAGGCAACAGTTAGTCGTTAGTCCCGCTGTCCCTTAGTTAGGCAAGAAGTGATCTCTAACTAGGTCTGGTGCACGGCTGTCGGGGAGAAGGCAGCAGAAGGGGACAGTAGGTGAGAAAGCACAAGGCAAGAGATACCTTCTATTATTTTTATGATTTACATTTTTCACTGTATTTTCACAAACTGAAAACATTATAGGTAAGGTTGAGAACAACATAACCAGCTACCAAGAGGAGGCCGGTTAAACAAAGAACGGTGGAATATCAAGCAGTGATTAAAAGGTCTGGGATGAGTGTTGGCCAGAAAGAATACTCGTGACTGTCGTTAAGCGAGGAAAGCAGTATGTAGATGCTTTCCCCCATTTAAGGGGGAAAAGTTTACATAGATAATAAAAAGTTAGCAAGTTTATACACCTATCTGCTGACAATGGTTATTCCTGGGAGGCATAATGGGGAGAGATTCACTTTCTACTTTATACACATCTTTGTTTTTGATTTATACTGAGCATGTTTTGTTTTAATAATCAGCAAAATCAGTACAGATGTTTATACTTAGGTATTTAAAGTAAAACATAAATAACAGCAAAAAAAAAAAGGTAGGTTGAGAAAAATGCTGGGTTTTCAAGCTGCTTATAATCCCCCCTTTTACCCTCAGAACAATGCCATCTGTGGCCAGAGCATCTCAGAGAGGACAAATTATGTTTCCTTCATTCTACAGCCCAGAGACACTGCCTTCTGCTAAGCTCAATTCAGCTTGGAGGAGGGGATAAATCAGGAGTTTGGGATTAAAACATACACAGTACTATATATAAAATAGATAATCAACAAGGACCTACTGTATATAGTACAGGGAACTATACTCAGTATCTTTTAATTACCTATAATGAAAAAGAATCTGAAAAGGTATATATATATATATATATATATATATATATATATATATATATGAATTACTTTGCTGTACACCTGAAAATAACACAACATTGTAAATCAACTATATTTCAATAAAATTTTTTTAAAAAATTCAGCTTGATGAGCTCTTTACATGAGCATCTTTCTGTACGGTGCCTGGCTAGGCACTGAGGGTGGGGGGCATGGGAAGCCAACAAGAAGAACAAGATGAGCCCCTGTCCTCACTGTGACTAGAGTATAGGGCTGGGGGAGGAAATTCGGTTAGAAAGAAAAGCATGGAGGTCTTTGGAGGGTCTCCACTGCCTGGACTTGGTCTGCAGAGAGAAGGGAAAGGGGGTGACAGGATTAGCATTGATCCTTAAGAAGATCATTCAGGGAGCTGTGGGAGGACAGACAGGGAGGGTAGGGACAGGGACCTGAGTGATGGAAGAGGCTGGGCCATCCTTCCAGGTGATGAGAGCCCAGGCCAAGGGGTGTATCCAGGGAGCCCCCCTTATTGACCAGTGGGCTTCTCTTTAGGATTGCAGGCAGGGAACAAGCTGAATCACCCCCTCCCCAGTGCCCAAAAGAAGAGTGTCCTCTAGACCAGCAGTTCTCAACCATGGCTGCCCGATGAACACAACTGGGGAGCTTTAGAAATGCTGAGTCCTGGGTCCCATCCCCAAGTATTCTGATTTAACTGATCCGGGGATATTTCAGAGCTTTCAGAGGATATTAAAGTGCAGTGGAGTTTGAGAGCCACTGTTCCAGAGCATCATCCAACACAGCAGGAGCCTCACGGGTCTGTCCCCAGACAAGTTCTCCCACCTCCTCCTAGAATAGATGCCAAGCAACAGACCACTCTCTTTATCAGACTCTGGATTTGGAGGTTTTCTGGGGAAGTGACAACTGTGTCCTCAGCGGCGTTGAGAATATTCAGCTACTTTTGCTCAGTATTACCCATGACTTTCTGCCTTCCAGAAATTTGTTCGTCACTTAACCCACTGTTGATCCCTCTTCCTGTTTTCCTCATCGTTATGCATCTACTTCCTTCTGTCCATCACTGCCTTCACCACGGGATTTAGAGGAGGCAGGAGGAAAGCACACGTGTGCAGGGAGCCACTCTGGCCTGGAGGCTCCTTTTGTCTTATGGGAGCAGACGTGCGGGGAAGGATTGTGGCCCTGGGGACATCCAGCCTCCCTGGTCCACAGTGGTTGAATACAGGAAAAGGACACCACTTTAAATATATTCATAAAGAAGCTGGGTTCTGTTCCAAGATGCTGGGGTGTGCATTTGGAACTGGAAACGGACATTTGCAATCTATAACCAATAACCACAGTAGTTGGATGTGAAGTTGGTCACCCCATCCATGGGTGAGGCCACCCAGAGTTGCTCTCTTCTTCCCTCCACCCCATCGACAAAACTAAAGGCTGGAAGCCCAGTCCCAGCTCAGGAGGGCAGAGCAGTTAGAGTATGACATCTGGCGATGCCCAAGCTTACCGGCGTGACCAGAGTAAGATCAGTCACCCTCTACTCCAACAGGAATCTCCTCACATAGCCAGCCAGGGAGGGATTTTTGCAGCCCATCCCCCTGCCAGTCCATAAATAGTGAGTTTGAGAGACAGCCAAAGTCATTCTAAGGACCTAGCCAGCAGCCTTTGCAGGGATCTGGTACAATGCGGACAGAGTGACAGCCAGCAGCTAAGGACCACTGGATGGCCTTCTGACCAAATGGGGCAGGTTGAAGAGATGGGAGGAGGGGAGGGAGGAGTGGGGACACTTTTCCCTGCCACCTTCACAAAACATTACTGTCTGCTGGGGCTGGGCCCCTCGGAGCATCTGATAAGGTTGTTAAGTCAGCTGGAACACCTGGCCCGCCATCTGGCACTTTCATCCTCCAGACAGGGCCACTCGGGCGTCCTTGCTCACCTTCTCGAGGCCAGTGGGCTGCAGGGGTCCCAAACACCTGCCAGGGAGAATGAGACCCCCAAAGCCCCGAGGGCTGTAAGGCAGCGTTCTGGGTTCTCAGGTAACACTTCAGGAATACTTCTTTAACTTCGTTAAGAGATGGGGTTTTTTAGCAATGATGCGCCCTCTCTGAGGCTCCTGGTAGTTTAAACACAGGTTAATTGTGACCTTGCTGAGATAACAGAGCAGCGTGGTTACAGCGTCTGGAACAGGGAGAATTTAAACAAGGCTGCCTTCTCTCCATATCAGACTAAACGGGAGCTGCAGCTCAGGGACCATTAATCATCTCAAATGCTGGGCTTCAGGATCTTATCTGCTGTACAATCGCCTCATTCCCACCTCTCCTGGGCTCTGGAAACCATAGCATTTGGGGAGAAAACACAGTACCTATGTTAGCAAATCTTGTTAGGCTCTAGCTAGTGGCACATGACCCATTAATGTATATACTTAGCTGTTCCAATAGAGTTCTGATATGTGTTAAGAAAAACACAATTGGAGCTGCTGGAAATATTCTGTATGCTGCTTGGGTGATGATTATACAGATGTATACATATGTAAAGTGTCATCCAGCTGTATGCCTAAATGCCCTTTATTCATGTACTCTCTCTATATTATCCCTCTACTTAAAAATTTAAAAGAAAAAAATCTCTTTAAAAAAAAGGAACGCACAACTGAATGATGCTAAACTCTTAGGTTTAATACCCCCACCCCACAGCCAAGGAGCCCAGGCTGTGCGTGCACAACTGGAGCCTCAGTGCTTGGATCTCTGCCTGCTGGTGAGGGGTGGGTGGTGGGGGGCAGGGTGGTCAGCAGCAGGGTAGAAAGAGGTGAAATTTGGAGGGGGCATATCCGTATTTGCGCCTTGACTCCGCTGTTTCATAAGTCACTCTGGACAAGTCACTTGGCCCCTCTGTGCCTCAGTTTCCTCGCCTGTAAAGTGGGGATAACATTGCCTGCATTACCAGTTGTTGTGATGTTCAAAGACCATTAAATGGAAAGCACCTGGCACACGGCAGATGCGCGCTCAATGGTAGCGCTAGTCACAGTGTAACAGCTGGTCCCTCAGGAGCCTGCTTCTCCCGCTTACCTGTTCTTAGGTTGACACACCCAACATCTGAAAGGAACTTTTTTTTTTTTTTTTTTGGGCTGTGTTGGGTCTTCATTGCTGTGCGCGGGCTTTCTCTAGTTGCGGCGAGTGGGGCTACTCTTGTTGCGGTGTGCGGGCTTCTCATTGTGGTGGCTTCTGTTGTTGCAGAGCACGGGCTCTAGGCACGCGGGCTCGGTAGTTGTGGCACGTGGGCTCAGTAGTTGTGACTTGAGGGCTTAGTTGCTCCACGGCATGTGGGATCTTCCCGGACCAGGTCTCAAACCCATGTCCCCCTCACTGACAGGCGGATTCTTAACCACTACACCACCAGGGAAGTCCTGAAAGGAACTTTGATGTCAGTTGGCACCAACTTCTCTGTCTCCACCTCCTCTCATGCACTCCATGACTTTCCGGTCCCTATTCCAACTGTAGAAGTCCTGCTTATAACCCTTGACCCATCCCCTGCTCATACTGCCACCTGCTCCATCAAGAGTGGGTTAATCTTTTCTACTGTCCATCCGAGAGACCACCCAAACTCTACTGCTGTGCTCAGTGTCCCCAGCAGCAGCCCTGGCCACATGAGCTGTGGCTCCAACCCTACCTGTGGCTTCAAGAGACCTTGGGCTGGGATTCCCGTGGTGGATGAGGAGGAGCTCAACAGCATACCCAGCACTTGCCAATGGAGACCAGAGGGTGCCCGGTTCTTAGGACCCAGGGTGTGGGTGGGACAGAATCAGTGCCCACACACTGAGCTACTTGTAGCCACTCAGGAGTGCAGACCTCTCCAAAGTGAGGTGTCGTGGATGTGCATGGACACATCGAGGGCATCACGGTCCATCTGTGCACATCCGTCCCCAGCAAGCACGCCTATGCTGCAGGGGAGTCATTGCCTCCCCAAGACTAACCTCTTCCTCTACAAACCACGTGATTTTCAAAACCACTCCCCCATAATGGACTTACATTTGTTTCCCTTTCATGCCCCCTAGAACCAGACTAATCCCTTTTTTGCACTCTCAGATTCCAGACATTTAAAGACAACCAGGTCTCCAATTCTCGAAAGGAATCTCCAGATTAAACATGCCCTATTCCTTCAACAATAGCTCAGACATGAGCCTTGCTATGAACCCCCTTGCTATGCCCTGCCCAGGTTCCATCATGGAGGCAGTAAGGGGTAAAATTAAGAAATGATGCCTATTTTCACTCCAGCTCCCAAGTGCCCATCACAGACCCTCCTGTGTGCTCTTTACACCCTTTTTACCATCCTGCACCGCCCCCCCTCCCCAACCTCCTCTATGATTGATTCCCGGTTCACACTAATTAGGCCTTGCTCGGACTGTGACAGGAATGAGTGCTTTACCATTTTCTTTAAGGGAACCATGTGATAGGCCGACCGGCTGTGGTTGCCAGGCAACCTTGATGCTCCTACCGAAAGACAAACTCGAGAGCGACAGGGCCAGAGAGCCTAGTTAGCAGCTATTGAACATGAGCCTCTGCTCCACTGAGAGGTGCAAGAAAGGCCTGGCTGGCATTGGCTCCCATTGCTCCAGCTGTCTTTTTATATGGAGTGTGTGTGTGTGTGTGTGTGTGTGTGTGTGTGTGTGTGTGTTGGGGGTGCATATGCAAAGGGAGCTGGGAAAGAATAAAGGAGTGTTAGTCTTTAAGATGGAATCACAATAAAGGATACCATGGCAGGATAATTTATGAAATATCACACTTTATCTGTGTACGCTTTAATTTTCCTTCCTGCCTCCTCAATTCTAGTAACTGAGCAGGACTTGCAATTACTTAATCAGAACAGGACAGAAAGCAGAAACAGCCGATAGGCAAAGGCCTTTCCCCTCTGGTAAAATATTAACCCACAGAACAAGGGATAATGTGATGAGTCTCAGAAGGGGCGGGGGGGGGGTGGAGGGGGCGGGTGGTAGTGTCTGTCCCTGGGAAGGCCCAGCAGGGTCCTGTTTGGTTTCAATTTCAGGTGAGTCTGGGCACCTGAGATCCCAACCGCACCGAAGGTTCCTTAACCCACGTGTAGCTCAGCACCTCCTGATGAGAAGTAACCACATGGGCGGCCGGCAATGCATGGCTTCAGGGAAACCCGTGTGAGCTGGAGAGCCGCAGAGCGGCCACTTCAATGCCTTAGCATCCACAGTGACCCAGAACCTTTGCACAACCCTGATGGTGGGAGAGGAAACAATGACTTAGATTGCATTTCCCTCACACTGAGGCCAGATGTGGACTCAGCAGAGTGGGTTTGATGTAGAGCAATTAAAGCTTTTTAGGTGGGCAACTTGGTGGTATCACACCCAGTAATTTCACTTGTAATAAGAGGTCACATTCATTGTACCTTTAACACATGCCAGGCAATGCTCTAAGGACTCTCCTAGTTACACTCTCACCAGCAATACATGAGACTATGTATGTGTCCCACACACTTGCCATCAGAGAACGTTACTAATCTTTAATAGTTTTGTCAATCTATTTGCCAACCTATTACTGGGAAAATGGCATCTCATTGTTGTTGGGGTTTTTTTTTGTTTGTTTTTATTTTTTTATTATTTTTTTTGAATTTTTGAATCTTATTTTATTTATTTTTTTATATAGCAGGTTCTTATTAGTTATCCATTTTATACATATTAGTGTATACATGTCAATCCCAATCTTTAATATATGTTAACACTGAGTAGTGATCTTTCACTTCTATTTCTGTATTGTTTTCATTTTAACAACGAGGATGCATTCGTGTACTAACTTGTGTGTAAAATTAAAGTAAATAAAAATCATGATTCCTTATGCACTTACAAGCATGACTTTGAAATACATAGTGCAAAAATGGATAGAAAAATAAAGTGAAATCAATAAATCCACATGGTGGAAGGTTTTGACTGTATTTATCAGATACTAGGTAAAAATAAGAGATTTGATAACATAATTAAATTTGATCATATATAAATGTATTATACATGTATGTATGTACATAGGTATACACAAAATTCAATAAAAACACACACAATACACAGCATATAGGGAACAGTCTCAAAAAATTGACTCTGCCTTAGGCTACAAAGGAAAACTGGACAAATTCTAAAAATCAAAAATCATAAAGAGTACACAATCTCTGAACACAATGAAATAATATTCAAGATTAAGAATTCTAAAGGGATAACCAAAATATTAATCTGCCTAGAAAAATTATTTAAATATTCTCCTAAATAATTCTTAGGTTAAGAAAAAGAAAAAAATCAAATTATAATTTATTTAGAAATGAAATACAACCAATTAGTTTGAAGATTTAAATGTAAACAAAAACTAGACAAACTATGGGTAATTAAAAAAATAATCTTGGCATAGGAAAGGTCTTTCTAAATATGACACAAACTTCAGATACCCCAAAAGACTAATATATTCAGCCACTGTAGAATTAAAAAAAAATTCTATGTGGCAAAAGCCACCATAGGCAAAAGCAAATGATAAACCGGGAAAAAATATTTGCAACCTATATCGCAGACAAAGGAATAGTTTCCTTATATGTAAAGGTCTCCTATAAACTGTTCAGAATAAAAACTAACATAAATCAAGTATACCTCAATTAAAAAAAAAAAAGAATAAAGACTAATAGCCCAAGAGAAATATGGCCAAAAGATATGTACCAAGAGTTCACAGAAAAGGGAATTTAAGAAATGACTCTTAGGGACTTCCCTGGTGGGACAGTGGTTAAGAATCTGCCTGCCAATGCAGGGGACACGTGTTTGAGCCCTGGCCCGGGAAGATCCCACGTGCCACGGAGCCACTAAGCCCGTGCCCCACAACTACTGAGCCCGCGTGCCACAACTACTGGAGCCCGTGCACCTAGAACCCGTGCTCTGCAACAAGAGAAGCCACTGCCATGAGAAGCCTGTGCACCGCATTGAAGAGTAGCCCCCCCTCGCCACAAGTAGAGAAAGCCCACGCGCAGCAACGAAGATCCAACGCAGCCAAAAATAAATAAATAAAAATTTTTTAAAAAAGAAATGACTCTTAAACCATGTGATGTGGTATTTCATTCCACTTACAATAAAATTAATTGCAGAATCAGACTACATCAAGGTATTGAGTTAAAGGAGAAGACGTACTGGATAATTACATTTATATAAAATTCAAAAACAGGCAAAACTAATCAAAGATGTTAAAAATTAGGGTAGTGGTTATCTTGAGGGGTATGGAGCCAGGGATTTGAAAGGGCTCGTGAAATTCTACTTGTTGATCTGGGTGCTATTTTGCAGATGAATTCACTTTGTGAAAATTGGTGGAGCTGATTTGTACACATTTCTGCATGTAAGTTAAATGTCAATAAAATTCATTTTAAAATACCACATTGATATAATTTTTCACCTGTGAGGTTGGCAAAGATCAAATCATTTGATCTCTGTGTTAATAAGAGTGTGGAAAAGGGAACTCCCTCATATATTGCTAACGGAAGTGCAAATTGATAGCATCTTGATAGGGAGATGACTTATTATTAGTATCCGTGGAAATTATTAATGCACATGCCCTCTACCTAGCATTTCCACCTCCAGAAATTTACCTTACAAATAATACTTGCACCTACATGAAGATATAATGCATTGCCATGTCATTGAGAGATGAAAAGATCGAAAGCTACCTAAACATCCATCATTAGGGGATTAATTAAATAGTCCTTATAATGGAAAACTTACAATGAAATGCTCTGCCACCATTAGCTCTAATGAGGAGACACCTTATGTACTAAGATGGAATGATCTCTGAGGTGTATATTAGGTAAAAATATAAATTAAGGTGCAGAACTGTATGGAAGGTATACTACCATTTGGGTAAAAAATGGGGGAAGGATATAAACAGTGCTCATATATACATAAATATCCCTGGACGGATAGTCAAGGAACTGATAACATTTGTTGCCTTCAGAGAGCATTTGATGGCTGAGGAACAGGAACAGGATGGAGATTTTTCTTGATATACATAGAAAAAGGCCTGGACAAACACCATTGAACAGACATTCCCTCTGGGTTGGAAGTGGTTCTGAGTGGCAACGATAAAGGGGAACTTTTAAAGTTATACTCTGTAAACTGAATATATTCATGCATTAAAAGTATAATTTTTAAAAGGTTGTTTTAAGAAATAATGTGCCTGCAGTAATATTTGTTGCAGACAAGATAGAGGCTAAAATCAGAGGACAAAAGTTTGAGGAGAAACAGATATTAGCATCATCTCAAAGGATTGCTCTAAAGATATTTATCAATTACAAAGGGAAAAATAACTTGATAGTAGAGAAACCTGGCAGACACCACTTTAATGAAGTGATCAAGGTTAACATCGCCAGTAACAAGATAACACCACCTTGTACCCCCTGATATGACACACTGAGAAGAACACAGTATCTCTTCTGTCTTGATAGTCACAGAAGGAGTCCTCACTTCTTTTTGTAAGCCAACTAGGAGGGTGTGTGTGTGTGTTTGACATAAATTGCAAACCTTCAGTTCACCCCTGCATCTCCTGGAGTCAGAAACTCACAAAGGTCATTGAGCCACCAAGCCTGGAGTAACAAGACATTTTTTACCAAGAGGAAATGTTATTTTAGAATGAAATCCTAGCCAAGGCTGCCAGGGGCTATGGAACACAAACCGATAAAACCAAGGTCCTTGGAGCACTTAACAAGATTTGATTTCTACCTGATGATAGGAAAACAATGATCTTATTGAGATTTCCCCCGGAAACTGGTTTCTCCGCATCCAGCTGAAAGGCTGAGATCATTTTAGTAATAATCGTGAGGATCAGCTGCAGTCAGTCAGCCAGCTCTGGCATCCCCTGTGCATGTTAGTTAACTCATCAATTTCCTTCCCAAGGGCAGGAGAAGATGAGCGGCTCGGAGGCAAGTCTTATAGACCTTCCTATCGCAAGAATGCTAAGAACTCACTGGCATCCTCTCTCAAATGATTTGCCTCCTAGACGAGCTAACTGATCACTTCTACATGCTGCTTTCGGTTGCCGCCTCTGGCATTTTCCACTAACAGGCTCCCCTGATGGATAGCCCAGGAGACTGCCAAAGGAGTGATTTATGCTCACCGTTAAACCCAGGACCTTCTCACCCACCTCCCTGGGCAAAACGCCTTTATCGGCACTACTTAGAACACCCTGGGGAAACATGAAGGGGAAATTGAGTACCATCTCTTCATCTATAACCTAATTCAAAATTAGTGTGTGCTCTAGTTGTAAATCTCAGATTAAGCTGCTCTTAGCTCATTATGTTTTTGCCATTTCATTTCATGTGATAACACTAGTATCAGCATTAAGCAGAATTTATAGTTTTCAAAGTGCTCTCTTGTGTGTAAGTGTATTTGATGCTCACTAAAATGCTATTAGAGAGAGAAAGAAGGGTCACCAGTCCTATCTGAGTAAAGAGAACATGTGACACAGAGGTTAAAGGGCTCCCCAAGGTCAAATATCAATTTCTACCATCAAACAACCTTGTGCAAGGATTGTGTCTACTTGTAAAAATAAATTATTAAATATTTCAAAGATATGTAAAATATAGAAAATATAAAAGCCACGTTATCTATCTCCCAGTTTTAACAGCTGTTAACGTATTTCCTTCAGACCCTTTTAAAGAAGAAATAAAATGATACTGATACAGTTATCACCACCCCACTTCCCCACTTCCTCTCTTTCTTGCTAGAGGTCATTGCTGTCCTAAAGTGTTGGTGAAGATATGGGGAAACAGGAATTCTTAGACAGACTGTTATAACCAGACTATTATTAACCAGACTATTATTAGTATAGTTAATTTTCCAAATTGATGGGTGTGATTGATTGTTATAATTGTTTTAACTTCATTGCCTTCATGACTAGTCAATTTGGGCATCTATCCTAAGTTCATTGGCCATCTGAGGGTCCTTTTCTGTGAATTGCCTGGTTATACCCTTTACTCAATTTTCCATATTTTTGTCTTTTTGAATTGATGTATACAAGTTCTTCAGGGATTCTAGATATTAATTCTTTGTTGATGATATGCTTTCCAAATATCTTTTCCCAGTTTCTAGCTTGATTTTAGCTTAGTTTATGTCATTTGCCTCCACTGAAGTTTTAAAGTTTAATGTTATTGAATTTATCTTTTTATTTGTGCTTTTTGTATCTTGTTTAAGAAATCATTCACTGTTCTAAGGGCATTCTCCTGTACGTTTTCCTTTTTTTTTCTATAAGTTTTTCACATTTTTGTTTTTAATCCTAAATGTAAATTATTTTTGGACATGATATGAGGTTAGAAACTAATTTTATTTTATTTTCCTTATAAATGTTTTCATATAAATGTTTCAATTGTCAAACACCCATAGAACAGTTTCTTGTATTATCCATGGGTCTGTTTCTGGGCTCTCTAGTCAAGTCTGTCAGCATATTTTAACTTCTCTATGGCTATTCCATCCAGTACTAATTACTGGATGGAATAGCTTTATGATAAACTTTGATATTTCATAGGGAAGTCTCCCTCCTTAATCCTCATAATTCTCTTCAGTATTCTTGGCTTTTCGTCTTCATATAAATTTTAAAATCAGTTTGTTAAGTTCACACAAGAAATCCCCTTTTTATTAGAACTGTCATAAATTTATAAACTAACTTAGGAAAATTAGCATTGTAATGTTATTGTCATAATCCACAAATATGCCATGTCTCTCCATTTATTTAGGTCTTCTTTTATGGCTTTCAATAAAATTTTAGAATAGGGACTTCCCTGGCGGTCCAGTGGTTGGGACTCCACGCTTCCACTGCAGGGGGCAAGGGTTTGATCCCTGGTCAGGGAACTAAGATCCCGCATGCCGTGCAGCACAGCCAAACAATTAAAAAATAAAATAAAATAAAATTTTAGAATATCCTCAATACGTAACACATCATTATTAGATTTATTCCTAGGTACCTAAGAATTTTTCTTGTTATTCTGAATAACTTCATTTATTAAATTATCTTTTTGAGTAAGGTGTTACTCAGGAATGCTATTGATTTTTTTAAAATTGAGAAATAGTTCACACACCATAAAATTCACCCCTTTAGGATGTACAATTCAGCGGTTTTTAGTATATTCACAAGGTTTTGCAATTCCAGAATATTTTCGTCACCACAAAAAGAAACACTGTACCATTAGCTGTCACTCCCCATTTCCCACTCCCCCTTAGTCCCTGGCAGCCACTAATCTGTTTTTTTGTCTCTATGGACTTACCTCCTCTGGAAATAAGTTCATATTAATGAAATCATACAGTATGTGGCCTTTTGCATCTGGCTTCTTTCACTTAGCATAGTGTTTTCCGGATCTGTCCATGCTGTAGCATGTATCAGGACTTTAAATAATATTCCACTATTTGGATAGACCACATGTGTTTATTCATTTAGCAGTTGATGGACATTTGGGTTGCTTCCACTTTTTCGCTGTTTGAATAATGCTGCTATGAACATTTTGTTTACAAGTTTTTATGTGAACATGTTTTCAATTATCTTGTGTAAGTACCTAAACGTGGAAATGTTGGGTCATATGGTAACTCTAGTTAACATTTTGAAGAACTGCCAAACTGTTTTCCAAAGTAGCTGCACCATTTTACACTCCCACTAACAATGTATGAGGGTTCCAAAATCTCCACATCCTTGCTCACTCTTGTTCTCAAATGCTTTTAAAATTATAGCCATCCTAGTGGGTATATCTCATTGTGGCTTTGATTTTCATTTCCCTAATGGCTAATGATGTTGAATATCCTTTTGTGTGCTTGTTGGACATTTATATGTCTTCTTTGGAGAGCTGTATATTCAAATCTTCCACCCATTTTTTTATTGAGTTGTGTTGTTATTATTGAGTTATAAAAGTTCTTTAAGGATCCCAGACCCTTACCACATATATGATCTGCAAATATTTTCCTCCATTCTGTGGGTTATCTTTCCATTTCTTGGTAGTGTCCTTTGCAACACAAACGTTTTTAATTTTGATTAAGTTCAATTTATCTATTTTTCCTTTGGTTGCTTGAGCTTTAAGTGTCATATTTTAGAAACCTTTGCCTAAGCCACATGGGTATAAGTTCACAGACTTATACCAATGTTTTGTAGTTTTAGCTCTTACATTTTTGTCTTTGATCCATTTTGAGCAAATTTTTGTATACTGTGTGAGGTTACAAGTTCAAAATCACACTTTTGCATATGGATATCCAGTTGTCCCACTACCATTTATTAAAGAGACTCTTCTTTTCACCATTGAATTATCTTGGCACTGTTGTTGAAAATCAATCGACCATAGACGTATGGATTTATTTCTGGACCTCAACTTTATTCCATTGATCTATGTTTATCCTTATGCCAGTACCATGTAGTCTTAATTAGGGTAGTTTTGCAGTAAGTTTTGAAATTGTGAAGTGTGAGTCCTCCAACTTTGTTCTTCTTTTTCAAGAGTGTTTTGGTTATTCTGGGTCCCTTGAATTCCAATGTGAATTTTAGGAACAGCATGTCAATTTCTGCAAACACAGCAACAAAAAAGAGCAGCTGGAATTTTGATACGGATTGTGTTGCATCTGTAGATCAATTTATGTATATTGTCAATTTAACAATATTAAGTCTTCCAATACATGAATATGGGATATTTTCCCACTGATTTAGATGTTTATATTTCTTGCAGCAATGATTTCTAGTTTTTGAGGTACAAGTCTCACACATCTTTCATTAAATTTATTCCTTGCATTCTATTACTTTTGATGCTATTGCAAGTGGAATTGCTTCCTTAATTTTACTTTTGGATTGTTCATTGCTAGAAATAGAACTGATTTTGTATATTGCTAGCCTGCAAACTTGCTGAGTTTGTTTATTAGTTTTAATTGACTTTTGTGGATTCCTTAATAATTTTTCATATAAAAGACCATGTTATCTGCAAATAGAGAAGTTTACTTCTCCCTTTCTAATCCTTTTATTTCTTTGTCTTGCTGAATAGCCCTGGATGGAACTTCCAGTACAATATAGAATATAAGTGGTGAGACCTTACATCTTCATCTTGTTCCTGATCTAAGGAGGAAAACTCTGTCTTTCACCATTAAGTGTGATGTTAGCTATGAGGTTTTTTGTTTTTTTGTTTTGTTTTAAGACACCTTTTATCAGTTTGAGGAAGTTCCTTTCCACTCCTAGCATGTTGGGAGTTTCTATGATGAAAGGGTGTAGAATTTTGTCAAAAGCTTTTTCTTGTCTATTGAATTGATCTTGTGGGGTTTTTCCCCATTATTCTATGGATATGGGGTGTTACAGTGATTGATTTCTAGATTTTAAATCAGTCTTGCGGGCTTCCCTGGTGGCGCAGTGGTTGAGAATCTACCTGCTAATGCAGGGGACACGGGTTCGAGCCCTGGTCTGGGAAGATCCCACATGCCACGGAGCAGCTGGGCCCGTGAGCCACAACTACTGAGCCTGCGCGTCTGGAGCCTGTGCCCCGCAACGGGAGGGGCCGCAATAGTGAAAGGCCCGCGCACCGCGATGAAGAGCGGTCCCCACACCGCGATGAAGAGTGGCCCCCACTTGCCGCAACTAGAGAAAGCCCTCGCACGAACCGAAGACCCAACACAGCCAAAAATAAATAAATAAATAAATAAAGTAGCTATAAAATTAAAAAAAAAAAAAAAAGGAAAAAAAAAAAAAAGCTACTCTTTAAATCAGTCTTGCATTCCTGGAATAAATCCCTCTTGGTCATGGTGTATAATTCTTTTAATATGCTTCTGGATTTCGTTTTCTAGTATTTTCTTGAGGATTTTTACATCTGTACTCATAAGGACTGTTTAATCTGTAGTTTTCTTTTCTTATGATGTCTCTATCTGGTTTGATATGGGGATAATACTGGCCTCAGAGAATGAGTCTGGAAATGTTCCCTCCTCTTCTATTTTTTGGAAGAGTTTGCGAAGGATTGGTGTTAATTCTTCTTGAAACATTTGGTAGAATTCAACAGTGAAGCCACCTGGTCCTGGGCTTTTCTTTGCGAGAAGTTTTTTGATTTCTGATTTGATCTCTTCACTTGTTAGGGTCTGTTCAGATTTTCTATTTCTTCTTGAGACAATTTTAATAATTTGTGTATCCCAAGGAATTTGCCCATATCATTTATGTTACCTAATTTGTTGGCATACGTTGTTCACAGTATTCTCTTACAATGTTTTTTCTTTCTGTAAGGTTAGCAGTAATGTTTCCTCTTTCACTCCTGATTTTAGTAATTTGAATCTTCTCTCTCGTCTTCTTGGTCAAGCTACCTAGAGAATTGTTAATTTCTATGATCTTTTAAAATAACCACTTTCAGTTTCATTGATTTTTCTGAATTATGTTATTGATTTTTGATACTGGTATTTTATCAAATAATCTTTTTAGTTCATAGCATTTGTCTGTAGACTCTTACATTGTCTACATAGATGATCCTATATTCTGAAATGAGGACAATTTGGTACCTTCATGGTCCAATCCAGTACCATGTTGATTACAAGCAGTCACATTCCTGACTTCGAAGAGAATGGTTCTTATATTTCAATATTAAATGTGATGTTAGCTGTGAGTAGATACCCTTTATTAAGGAGTAGCAATTTCCTTTCATTCCAGGTTGGCTAAAAGGTTTCATCTTAAATCAATATTGAATTTTATCAAATGCTTCTAGATTTATTCAGTTGCTTATAAGATTTTTTCTTTTAATCTATTAAAAATTAATTAATTTACATAGATTCTTCCAAATGTTAAAAATTCTCAGATTTCCCTGGTGGTGCAGTAGTTAAGAATCCGCCTGCCATGGGGCTTCCCTGGTGGCGCAGTGGTTGAGAATCTACCTGCCAATGCAGGGGACACGGGTTCGAGCCCTGGTCTGGGAAGATCCCACATGCCGCGGAGCAACTAGGCCCGTGAGCCACAATTACTGAGCCTGTGCGTCTGGAGCCTGTGCTCCGCAACAAGAGAGGCCGCGATAATGAGAGGCCCGCGCATTGCGATGAAGAGTGGCCCCCACTTGCCGCAACTAGAGAAAGCCCTCGCACAGAAACGAAGACCCAACACAGCCATAAATAAATAAATAAATAAATAAACCCAAAGTTTAAAAAAAAAAGGAATCCGCCTGCCAATGCAGGGGACACAGGTTCCATCCCTGGTCCAGGAGGATCCCACATGCTGTGGAGAACTGAGCCCATGTGCCACAACTACTGAGCCTGTGCTCTAGAGCCCGTAAGCCACAACTACTGGAGCCTGCGTGCCACAACTACTGAAGCCCGTGCACCTAGAGCCCGTGCTCCACGACAAGAGAAGCCACCGCGATGAGCAGCCCGCGCACCGCAACAAAGAGTAGCCCCCGCTCGCCGCAACTAGAGAAAGCCTGCGCACAGCAACGAAGACCCAACATAGCCAAAAATAAATTAATTAATTAATTTTTAAAAAATTCTTACACTCCTTGAATAAACTTTACTTGCTTATTATATGAATTTGGCTTACTAAGAATTTATTTTGGGTTTTCTACACCTATGTATATAAATAAGATGGGCCTATACATTTATTTCCCATATTTCTTGTGGTTTGTTGCTGTTGTTGTTTTTCTTCCCTTCCTTCCTCCTTCCCTCCCTCCTTCCCTTCCTTCCTTCCTTCTTTTTCTGGTAAGCGTGGTTATGTAATACAGAGTTATTCTGTTCCTCAACGCTATGGTAGAATTTGCATATAAAACCATCTGAACCTGATAGTTCGTGTGTTTTACGGCAGAGCCTGGTGGATTTTTGTTAAAGATTCATCAGTTCAATGATATCTTCCTGGCCAATTACTTAATCATTAAAATCATTGTCATGCCCCATTTAATGCTTTCTTCTTTAAATTCTACGTTAAGTATGGACACAAAGGGGGTAAGTGGCGGGGTGGGGGTGGTGGGGGTGGTGGGATGAACTGGGAGATTGGGCTTGACATGTATACACTAATATGTATAAAATAGATAACTAATAAGAACCTGCTGTACAAAAAATAAATAAAATAAAATTCCAAAAATAAATAAATAAATTCTACGTCAATTGTTACACCAGGTTTGTTTTGGTTAGTATTGTCCAAATATACTTTTTCTTAACTCTTGACATTCAAAGTTTCTATATCCGTGTGATTATGTATGTCTCTTAAAATTTGGTTATAGCTGGATTTTTTTAAAGCTATCTGAAAATTTCTGTCTCTTAACTGGAAGATATAGTACACGGACTTATTGTGATTAGAAATATTAAAATTATTTCTACCATCTTATTTATTGTTTTCTCTTCACCTTGGTTTTTTTCTTCTTCTTTTCTTTTTCTTTCTAACTTTCCACTTGATCAATCTAGTTTTCTTCATTCCTTCTTTTCCCTCTACTAGTTTGGAAATTACTTATAATTTCTATAATTTAAAGTATTTTCTTAATACATTAACATCTATACCTGATGTAGTACGATATGAAGTTAATAAATATAAAATGTACTGAAATAAAACAAGAAATTTGAACTCTTAAACTCTATAACCACCCTCCCATTTTTCATGTGGTCTGTATGATACTCATTCTTCAGAATTTCTTGAGAGTTATTCTCATATTTTTATTCCACCCCTTCCAAATTACAAATTATTATTGCTGTATTTTTATAGCCAGCTATAATGTTGGATTTACCAATATACTTTCTAATTTATATTGTAATTATTACTACTTTCATCTTGTTCCTTCTTTTGACACTCATTATTTTCATTATCAAAGCCCATCCTTTTGTGGCTCTTGCAGTGAAAAAGACTTAAACTCTATAGTTTTAGGTTCTTTAAAATAGTCTTTATTTCAACTTTACTCTTGAATAATTGTTTAGTTGGGTACTGAATTCTGGATGACATTTATTTTTCTGCAGCACTTTGAAAATGTCATTTTTGACCTTAATTATAGCTAGTTAAAAATAATAATAATTCATATATTGTTGAGACTTCCCTGGTGGCACAGTGGTTAAGAATCTGCCTGCCAATGCAGGGGACACAGCTTCAAGCCCTGGTCCAGGAATATCCCACATGCCACGGAGCAACCAAGCCCGTGAGCCACAACAACTGAGCCTGCACTCTAGAGCCCGCAAGCCACTACTGAGCCCCCGTGCCACAGCTACTGAAGCCTGAACGCCTAGAGCCCGCGCTCCACAACGAGAGAAACCACCACAGTGAGAAGCCCGCGCACCGCAGCCCACTTGCCGCAACTAGAGAAAGCTCACACACAGTAATGAAGACCCAATGCAACCAAAAATAAATATATAAATAAATTTATTTTAAAAATTCATATATTGTTGTTTATTAATAACGTCTTTCATTCATCTTTAATTGCCCTTATGATTTTATTTTTGTGTTTGATGTTCTGTAGTTTCACAATTAGGTGTCTGGGTATGAATTTATTTTTATTTATTCTTCTCAGAACTTGTGGATTTCTTTAACTTGAAGAGTCATTTTTTTTGGTTTTTTAATCAGTTCTGGAGCATTCTTAGCTATTGTCCCTTCTAATATTGCCTCTCCCTCCCTCTCTATTTTCTCTTCCTGGAATAGCTAATAGAAATACCTTAGGCCTTCTCATTTATTCATTCTTGCCCCTTAATATTTCTTTCCTATTTTTTATCAATTTATTTCTCTGCTAAATTCAAGATAATTTCTTAGCACTATCATTCAGTTCACTAATTTTCTCTCCAGCTCAAAGTAATCTGCTGTTTTACCTACCCACTAAGTTCCATTTCTTCAAATTCTCTGTTTCTCTCTAATCTACTTGTTCATTTTAAAAATGATCCCCCCTCCCCCCCCAAAAAAGATTGCCCACTCTTTCATCATGGTTTCTATTCCTCCTTTTTAAGAACTTTTTAATTTTTTAATAGATATTTATTAAGGCTGTGCCAGGTCTTAGTTGCATCATGCGGGATCTTTAGTTGTGGTATGTGGGCTTCTTAGTTGTGGCATATGCGTGCGGGATCTAGTTCCCTGACCAGAGAGTGAATCTGGGCCGCCTGCATTGGGAGCATGGAGTCTTACCCACTGGACTACCAGGGAAGTCCCAAGACCTTAAAAAAATTTTTTTTAATTAATTAATTTATTTATTTATTTTTGGCTGTGTTGGGTCTTCGTTTCTGTGGGAGGGCTTTCTCTAGTTGTGGCAAGCGGGGGCCACTCTTCATCGTGGTGCGCGGGCCTCTCACTATCGCGGCCTCTCTTGTTTCAGAGCACAGGCTCCAGACGTGCAGGCTCAGTAGTTGTGGCTCACGGGCCTAGTTGCTCCGCGGCATGTGGGATCTTCCCAGACCAGGGCTCGAACCCGTGTCCCCTGCATTAGCAGGCAGACTCTCAACCACTGTGTCACCAGGGAAGCCCTAAAAATTTTAAGTATGTTAATTTTTAGGTTTTACCGATTGTCCCACTATCTTTGAATTTGATGACTGGCTTATTACACTTAGGATAATGTTCTCAAGGTTTATCCATGTTGTAGCGTATGTCAGAATTTTCTTCCTTTTTAAGGCTGAATAATATTCCATTGATGTATATGCCACATTTTGTTTATCCATTCATCTATTGATGGATACTTGGGTTGCTTCCACCTCTTGGCTTTTATGAATAATGCTGCTATAAACATGGGTGTATAAATATATAATCACCTCCTTTTCAACTTAAAAAAAAAATCTCCTGGTCTTGCACAGTTTTCCACACGTGGGGAAAATGATGAATTTTCCATTCCTTACAATGTATTTGTATTGTATTATCCAATAATAACCCTGTGTCACTTTTAGAATTGCCCAGATTAGCTGAACCATCAAATTTATAACATATATTTATTTATATAATTTATACCTTTTATATATTTATAATTCTCCATTACTGGATTTTAATTTCCCAGAGGTAAGTATAGTCTAAATTTTAGAACTGCCTTTCAAAGAACTAGTGTTCATTGTCCATATTATACTTTATCTTTAAAGAACAGTCATCTCTCATCTTTAGATATGATGTCATCCCACCAGGTATTGGGCTAATCCTTGAAATTAAAATTTAAAACTCTTTTGGTAATCTAGAAAGGGTTGAGAAATGCAACTCATTTGGGATGAAAGCTGAGAGATCCTTAGTTCGCTGTGATACCCACCGTGTGTATAGCAGGTGAGATAACTGTGTTTGCTGTACTTGTTGTCTGATTCCACATTTGAGATGTGCGCTTGCTGTCATGGGACAGGTGCCTTCTTAGCCACCCATAGCAAGTGAGTCTCTCAGCAGCTGTAATTTAATTTCATTAGATTACGAGATTGAAAAGCTTCATTCTGAAATGTTAACCCACCTGGAAACTCAGTAACACCTTCAGAATGCCTGACCTTCCCATAATCTTTTTTTTTTTTTTTTTTTGCCTCACTGTGCAGCAATGAAGAACTTCCCAGACCAGGGATGGAACCTGCGCCCCCTGCAGTGTAAGTGCAGAGTCTTAACCCCTGGGCCGCCACGGAAGTCCTCCCATAATCTTTTGACATCTGGTCTAAGTTTTCCAAATTCCAAGAAATAAATGGATGAGGATATTGAGGAATCTAGCAGTACCCAGGGTTATCTTTATTTGGCTAGTGGTGATAGAAGTTAAAGTCAGCTAAGCTGCCAATCTGCCCTCCAGTTAAATTTTAATCTAAAGAAGAATTTTTATCCATAGAGAAGATGTCTATTTCCTGTGAAGAGGGAGTGTCTAAAGTCAAATTCTGGATGGAGCCATCACTTATCAGCTGTGTGGTTTCTAGCAAGTTACTTAAACAGATGTTAAACAAAGCTAGAGAAAAGAATACCCAATCTAACGGGGTTGTTGTGGTAATTAAATATGGCAATATTTAAGTGTTTATTTTTTTATTAGTAGCTGTTATAAATTTATGTAAAATATTGGATGTGAGAGCACTAAAAAATGTGAAGTACTATTAAAAATGTACGGAAAATGTAATTATCATCATCATCATCATTGTTACTTCAGGTTTGGAAGGACGCATGGTCAGGAAGTATATATTAGGAACAGAACCAAGCTTATTGGGAAGGAGGATGAGGCCAACCAGCTCGGCTGATGATGCATCTGAGTCTACTAGCAACCAAATGTCTAGTATCAACTCTTTACTGATAAGGTCAAACCATCTCGTGGTCACTGAATACCCCAGGCAAGGTCTGAAGTAACCTACATAGAGTCTAAGACACAGTCTCCACATTTGTCCCAGTTAAGCCCATCTGGAAGAGTGCTAGAGAAGTAATAGATCCCTAATAAATTTCACCTACTCTTATATTTGTATCATATTACATGTTAATTATAGAAACTGCATAGTCACATTTCAGATAATTTGGAAAACATGATAAAAAGAAACTTTAAAATAATAATTTAATAAATAAATAAAATTAGATAAAAAAGAAAAAAAGCCACCTACAGTCTCTTCACTTTAGCAGAAACTTTATCACACTTTGATGTACTCTGTCATGTATTTTCTGAATGCATGAAGCCATGAGTTTAATCATAACAGTAAAGGCAATTCTACATTCTACTCATTTCCTTCCTTAAAATTATATCATGAGTGTTTTCTTTGCTTATGTTTCAACATTAACATAGGTTTTTAGAGTTGGTAGAACATTCCACCCATTCAATAGACAACGCGCCAGTCTCCCATTGTTGGATATCTATGTCACTGCCATTTTAAAAAAAGTATGTAATGCTATAATGGACAATGTTATGCATTTAGATTTTCCTGTAATTAAGATTATTTTATTAGAGTAGATCCACAGAAAAATTCCTGGCCCAAAGGGAGTGAATACGTTTATGGATCTTGATACAAGTTGCAAAATTACATTCCCATGAATTTAACCAACTTAAAATCTCCACAAGTTATTAGTGCTTATTTCACCATACACTCTCCAGCACTGGGAAGTAGACATTTTAATTTTTTGTTAACATCATATGTGAAAAATGGTATCCCACATTGTCAAAATTTACATTTCTAGAAGCCCCAGCCCTGATCCGGCAGCAGGTCTAAATGAGGACTGTCAGTTGTCAGTTTGCAGCTGCAGCCTCAGAATGATTTTCGGGGTGTTGGCGGCCTCCACCATGGAGGCTCTGCTGGTGTTCGGAGCCTGAACCTAGCTCCACAGGCCTGGAGGGCCCCGCTGCCCAAGGACCACTAACCAGCCGTGTGGCTGACAAGGTCTTGGTGCTCTGGCTGGGTGTCAGGCCTGTGCCTCTGAGGTGGGAGAGCCGAGTTCAGGACACTCGTCCACCAGAGACCCTACGGCTCCACATAATATCAAATGGCAAAAGCTCTCCCAGAGATCTCCATCTCAACGCTAAGACCCAGCTCCACTCAACGACCAGCAAGCTACAGTGCTGGACACCCTATGCCAAACAACTAGCAAGACAGGAACACAACCCTACCCATTAGCAGAGAGGCTGCCTAAAATCATAATGAGGTCACAGACACCCCAAAACACACCACTGGATGCGGTCCTGCCCAGCAGAAAGACAAGATCCAGCCTCATCCATCAGAACACAGGCACCAGTCCCCTCCACCAGGAAACCTACACAACCCACTGAACCAACCTTAGCCACTGGGGGCAGACACCAAAAACAATGGGAGCTACAAACCTGCAGCCTGCGAAAAGGAGACCCCAAACACAGTAAGTTAAGCAAAATGAGAAGACAGAGAAACACACAGAAGATGAGGAAGCAAGGTAAAAACCCACCAGACCAAACAAATGAAGAGGAAATAGGCAGTCTACCTGAAAAAGAAATCAGAGTAATGATAGTAGAGATGATCCAAAATCTTGGAAATAGAATGGAGAAAATACAAGAAACGTTTAACAAGGACCTAGAAGAACTAAAGAGCAAACAAACAACGATGAACAACACAATAAGTGAAATTAAAAATTCTCTAGGGGCTTCCCTGGTGGCGCGGTGGTTGGGAGTCTGCCTGCTAGTGCAGGGGACGCGGGTTCGAGCCCTGGCCTGGGAGGATCCCACGTGCCGCGGAGCGGCTGGGCCCGTGAGCCGCAACTGCTGAGCCTGCGCGTCTGGAGCCTGTGCTCCGCAGCGAGAGAGGCCCGCGCATCGCGATGAGGAGTGGCCCCCGCTTGCCACAGCTGGAGAAAGCCCTCGCGCAGAGACGAAGACCCAACACAGCCAAAATCAATCAATCAATCAATCAATCAAACATACGCATCTGATTCAAGATCCTCATTAAAAAAAAAAAAAAAATTCTCTAGAAGGGATCAATAGCAAAGTAACTGAGGCAGAAGAATGGATAAGTGACCTGGAAGATAAAATAGTGGAAATAACTACCACAGAGCAGAATAAAGAAAAAAGAATGAAAAGAATTGACAACAGTCTCAGAGACCTCTGGGACAACATTAAATGCACTAATATTCGAATTATAGGGGTCCCAGAAGAAGAAGAGAAAAAGAAAGGGACTGAGAAAATATCTGAAGAGATTATAGTTGAAAACTTCCTTAATGTGGGAAAGGAAATAGTCAATCAAGTCCAGGAAGCACAGAGAGTCCCATACAGAATAAACAAGGAGAAACACGCCAAGACACATATTAATCAAACTATCAAAAATTAAATACAAAGAAAAAAATATTAAAAGCAGCAAGGGAAAAACAACAAATAACAACAAGGGAATCCCCATAAGGCTAACAGCTGATCTTTCAGCAGAAACTCTGCAAGCCAGAAGGGAGTAGCAGAACATAGTTACACACGTGTACTTGCCACTTGAGAGCATGTGTGTGTGCACACATACACACACAACACTGAAAGGTAACCATTTTAGGTGCAAATAAATTGAATAAATTTGGGGTCAAAGAAAAAAAATTTACATTTCTGTATTAAATAAAGCAGAAATTTTTTCCAAATATTGGTATATTCATTGTTTTTCTACTTTTGTAAATTGTCTGTTTAATCCTCTTAACCACTGAATAAATAATTTTGATGATTCATATAAGGGAGACAATTGGGTCTTTCCAGCAGAAAGAGCACTGATAACTCAAGGTGAATTAAGCAGTTTGACCTCTGCTTCTTCATCTATAAAACGGGCAGTTTCTAGAATCAAGAGAGATACACCATGTGAAATGCTTGGTGAACTCTCAAGC
The DNA here is from genome assembly GCF_949987535.1 of Balaenoptera acutorostrata. Taxonomy (NCBI): domain Eukaryota; kingdom Metazoa; phylum Chordata; class Mammalia; order Artiodactyla; family Balaenopteridae; genus Balaenoptera; species Balaenoptera acutorostrata. The sequence continues at coordinate 39,662,228 of NC_080066.1, read as the reverse complement.
ATTTTAGAAAGGTAATGAATAGAAAATTAATATTATTACTCTCAATTCATTGACAGCCTAGAGTTCTAAGATTCACAAAGAGAATGGCGCTAAGAAAAATATGCTGGGTGAAGGGGCAAAATCAGGCCAAATGACAAGATGTTGGAGGGCACCATGTACTACCAGAAACCTAACAGGTTCCCACCAAGAGACAGATGCAGAATCTCTTCCCAGACCTAATTTTCCTGAATAAGCTAAAAGTAATCTATATTGGGTAAGATTTCGAGTTAATCTAGTACAAAGTTACCTTGGCCTTCAACTAAGATTTCCAGACACTTGGATAGGAGAGCAAGTACATATAAATAGAAACCTCTTTCTCCTTAGGGAGAATTCTACTGCTAAGGGGGAGAAAAGATAATCGCCCTTCCCAACTGTTGCATATATTCAAAATGCACATTTAATGACTGTCCCAGTAAGTGTGGCTGTATAAGTGTGAATACCTGAGACACAACTATTGATATATGGCTCCGTTGTCGATGGTGGTGGGCTTTGCTGGTTTGTTTGTATGTTGATTGTGTTCACGAGAATTTTTTATTTTTAAAGCTACATTTAAACTGCCAGTCAGAAAATGTAAAACATTGTTATGTTTAGATGGTGAGTGATTAATGTTTTTTCTTCTCCCTATTTTTCTGTATTTTTATTAATGAGATATTCTAGTCCTTAGATTTAGAAATGTAAAGAATGTTCTGTATGAGCAAATATCTGGGTGATCAATGAAAAACATGATTTTTAAAATGTTTCCAAATACCTGCATATTTTGAAATGTGAAAATGGAAAGGGGGGGAAACAGCCTTATTAGCAGGAAATATGCTGCTCTGTGTGGTCTGGTTGTGAGTAGCACAGATGTCTGTGTGTCAGTCAAAGGTCTGGACCTGCAGGGCACCAGCCAGCCAGTAGTGAAGCAAAAATTTCAGCTTGAGTGAAGCCATTATCAGTTCCTGTCAAACACAGAGGGGCAGAAAACTCACATGACTGCAGGGCCTGACAGATGACAGTAATGAAGTGAGCAGGTGAGGTGGGGACAAAAATATTTCACTTTCCTCTCTACTACTAAAAGAAAAAAGATAAGGTTGGTTATAGATGGCCTTGGTGACACTGACAAAAAGGAGAGGTGGGCCTAGGTTGGACGGGACCCAGCCTTTCCTATAGGGTCAGTATTTTTTGGCATGCACAATGCCAGCTCCCGTGTTCAAGAGACACAGAAATCCCACATTTCTGCGCAAACATTTTCGATCTTGAAGACAAGTACTTCAAATTTTTTAAATTCTATAAGAGCCCAGTAAAGACTTTTGTGCCCCATCTGGCACCCTCGACCACCGGTTCGCGAACCCTAGATCCATGTTTTTTCTCCGTTGGTTTGGCTGTTTTCTGAAGCAAAAGGGTAAGGTTGGAGTCTCGGTTTACCCGCGTATACAGGCGAGGATTGGGGCAGGTGGTCCTGTGCCGGCGCTGCCTGGGTGCGCTCGCGCAGGGATGCGCGTGCCTGAAGAGTTGGTGAGAAGGGTGAGCGTTTGCATACTTGAATTCAGGGAGAACTAGTCTGCGTGTGGTCAGGCGACCTGGGTCTGATCTGCCAAGGCGCGGCGATTTGGGGGAAGTGGGGCTATAGGAATTGTCCCTGTGGAAATGAAGCTTTCTGCGGGATCGCCCTTTGGGAGTATCCTTGGAGTTCGACGGCCCCTCTCCTGCCCTGCTCAGCTGGGGCAGTGGGACAAGGACCAGGACAGACAGGTGGACCCGGGTCTAGCTCTAGTGCCTGTCCCGTGAGGGTAAAGCTGGCTTGGGCACTTATGCGGGACCGTACTCCAGCATTCAACCCCGGAGGGGCTCGGGATCCCGGTGCCCAACCGCTCCGGAGGAGACAGGAAAGGCGGTGAGCTCCTGGCCCGCCGCCCTCCACGAGCTGTTGCTATGGCCACAGGGGACTTTTGATGTGAAGTGCGGTGACCCCCCTCCACTTCCCTTCTCTGCCTGCCTTCTGGATGACGTCATGGACGTCCGCGGCCCTGACAGGCCACCTGTGGGTTGGTCTCGCTTTAAAGCAGCTGTTCTCCACCGGCCCCCGCAGCCGCAGCGACTTGTGTCATCACCGAGAGGACCATGCCGGGACTCTGGACCTGCCTCTCGCCCTGGCGGAGCGGCCACTGCTCCGGACAGCACTGATTACCCGAGAGAGGCAAGTATTCAAGGGATGCTTCACAAATTATCTTCCTCAAAGCCCAACCGCCTCCCCGCCCCTCCCCCTTGCCCCTGATCTGCAGCTCTTGGGGGAGAAGGGACGAGCCAGCGGCGGGGTGGTGGCTGAGGGGCTTTCTTACAGAAAGAAGTGGAGAGCAGCGGTCTTTCTCCCTGGCCGTGGAGACCCATGCCAGGTAAAGTCCCGACCAGGGTCCCCCGTCCGATTCTCTGTCCCAGGTCGAGGGCTCGGGATTGGAAGAACAGCCGACTGGAACTGAGTCAGGTTCGCGAGGCTGAGTCTGGGGCTGCTTCGGAAGGCCGGAGGAGGGGGCAGTCGGGCTTTGCATCTGCTAAAGGTGCCGAGCCCGCCGCCAAATTCACGAAGAGGAGGGAAGACGGTGAGGGCGCCTGGAAAGCGGAAAGCGGCTCCTAAACCCGGCACCCGAGCGCTCCTGACCGGGTGCTCGACCAGCTCGAGTTGTGGGGACAGCTAGTTCTCGGACCCACTCTCGGGGCGACGCCGAAACCCGGTTTGCCGTTTGCCTGGCTCGGTCCGGCACCCCGTCGGAGATGGGCAGCACCACAGCCTCTGGAGTGGGCGCTCGCCGGCCCCAGCCTCCCCAAGCCCACCGCCGCCGCCTGGTCTCCAGAGCTGCTCGCCCTTCAGATTACGGATGCAGCGGACCTGTTGCGTGCAGAAAAGCGGCGGGGTGAGGTGCTCCAGGCCTCTCCTCCCTGCCTTGCCCGCCACTGCCCGCCACAAGATCTGAGCGCCGGGAGTCCCGGGACTTTGCCTGCAGACTCCCAGAGAGTCCAGTGCTGAAAGAGAAAATGGGAGAACTGCCGGGAGGCAACTGGGTAGCCATCCCACTGCAAAGGGCTCTTCGTACCCGCTGCGATTGCGGCAAATAATCCCACTAACCCGGTGAGGGAAACGGAGAGGAGCGGGGGATTGAGCCCGGGAGGGAGTCGGGTCCGCTGAAAAAGCGCATCTGGTGCAGACATGTCCGAGTCTCGCCTTTGACCCCGGCGGACGGAGCGCCTGCACTTCAGCTCCCTGCCTCGGGGTTAGAACCGAGCTGCTCAAGGTCCCCAGAGCCCCTCCACGGCGAGTCCGAAGCTCCAGCTTCAGCACCAGACGCTGGACAGCGCCCCGCCGAATTGCGCCCAAGGGTGGGTTCCCGCGGGCTACTCCGCTTCCTAGCTCGTCGCCGCTCGCAGTCTCTCAGATCCCACTCGGAGAGGCAAGGAGGTGAGACAGGGTTCACCGAGGAAGAGGTGGGGGTGGGGATACTCATCTTCCCCGTTTCTCCAGGAGCTTAGGAATCGGATTCTAGGAGGGCATTCTATCTCCCCTCCGCTAAGAGCAGTTGGAATAACTTGGTGCTAAGTGCAGGCAGGATGCCGAAGAGAAAAGAGGCGCGCCTGTAAGTGGTGAGCTTAGTTACGCGCAAGCGGGAGAGTGGTTCTACCGGGAACCCCAGGCACTGGTGAACTGTGAAAGGTCGTCACATCCAAGTCATGTTCTCTCTACCGCTTCCCCCGACCCCGACCCCCGCCCTGCCTCTCTCCCCACAATCTCCATACGCCTTAACGCCGGTGAATGAAGGGAAAAGCGTGGGATGTGGGAGAAGATATTGAGGTCGAGGTAAAAAGCACATTTTATCAGGGTTGCCATAGCTCGGTGTAGACGAAATCTGTCCTAATTGAACATCAAGCTCTGCATTTTTAGCTAAAGGCGCCCAATGTGCCCTTTGTATGAGGAGCTGAATGACTGTTCTGCCAGGAAGGAAAAAAGCCGCAGAGGGGAAGACGTTATCACAAAAGGGCTAACAGAGGTGGGGGAGGAGGAGAAGGGGACAGGACCCCGGCACTAGAGTGTGGTTACCAGGCAACCAGCCCCAGCCTCCTGTTGCCTTGGTTACAGTGAGTGGAGGGGCTTTGGCCATTGATTATCCGTGAGCACCTTTATTCTTAAAAATATCTGCTGGGGAGCCCCAGCTTTCCCCCGTGTGGATGTGAGTCAACAACCGCCCCCGCAAAATCCCTGGGGGTTAAGAGGCAATCCTGGAAGGCAAATTTTTCCTTTGAAGTCAAGGTGCCTGGCGAAGCAGCTACCTTTCCACCACCGCAGTCCTTCCCACCCTCTCTCTTGCTCCCTTCAGAGAGGTGAGCATATCCTACTCTGTCCTTTCTCTGGGATTTACAATTAGGGCTTTTATTTTTTCCATGTGGTCCTTCAGACGCAAGGGCTTCCCCCCACCACCACCCCGCACGCTTTGCTTTTCCCCCTTTAAATGAGAAAGACACATTTGCTCCTCATGGATGAACTGGAGGGAGAGAGGCTTTCTCCTGGGTTTGGCAGTGGTTCCTCCCTCCCTCAGCACCTCTCTCATGCTGGAAGGGGTGAATTGTAGATCATCACCTCTTTTCACCTCTTCCCGCAGACCACACAGAAAGCACAGATAGGTAGAAACGGGACTCCCTTAGCAAAAGCCGCTAGCATCACCAGCCTCAGATTCCTCAAAATTCTCTTTTCTTCCTCTTCAGCTCTGCCTTCATAATTAGGGAATGCAGCACTTGAAGCTTCTAATACTCTGATCTTTTTCGTTTCCCTGGATTGACGTTGATTCCACTTTTCACCTGTCAGACTTGTCTGCCTGCATTCATCTGTAGTATCTGGATAGAAAATCATTTTACCCATAATTTTCCAAAGGCAGCTGTAACATTCTCAGAATGATTTAAGGGGAAATCACTAGTAAGTTAATAGAACAACCTGTGTTCTGTGCACTACTTCAACTAGAACACTTCTTAAGAGCCATGAACTTTCTCTTTTCACAACAAAACCTTGTTTTAAACTGAGCTATCACTTGACAACCCAGGAATGGAGGAAATCTCTATTCCAGGCAGTAACTATCATATCTTTATCTTTGTTGCCCTGCATCACAAACACACATATCTTTCCTTTTCACCTTTTTCTTCACTCATTGCTAATGTAAAATTTTTTAAAAATCATTATAATTTCAGACTAAGTTGAAGGCCAAAATTATCCTCCATGGGCTGGCTAGATGTAGTTTTGGGGACATTTGCATTAAAATGCTTCTCCTTCACATGTTACTATAGAAACTTCTTTTTAGTCCAGACTAGACAGCTGGTCTGCTTTTTGTACTTTTCTTCCCAAAGAAGTGCCTTCCTTTATGAATTCTCTGGGGTAGCTATCATTGATCACATCAATAATGTCCCATAGCAACAGTGATTTCTTTTTTCTTTTTTTAAAATTATTATTCCCTTTCTGCTCATTTTCTTTATGGACAAAGGTTTTACTTTCCTTTCAAGAAGAGAACTGAGATCTTATTGGCCAGAAAGGAAGAAGCATTCTTTCATTGGTTGGTGTGTATTGCCTTGTCAACCAATCAGAGGATGCCATTTATCCTTTTCTGACTAGCTAAGTGAGCAGAGTACCCAGAATGATTGAATCTGCCTTAGTACCATCCAGTAGCAAAGGATGGAACTCAGAGTTCTGAGACCCAGGATCTGCTATTTGCTTTGACTAATCCAGATTGCATTTGACTTGCAATGATGAATTTACTACCCAGTTATTTGTAGCTTACTTGAACACAGCTGGATTACACGTTATTCTATGATTCTTTTTTTCATTTTAAAATATATTATGATCATCTTTCCAAGTCAGTGCAGATTATTGGTATCAGCACACCAGCGGTCCAGGGATCTTTCTGATCTCCCTTAGAAGTGTAGAATTGGTCCCCACCCTTAGGGATTTGGTGAAAATCTGGGAGGATGACGATGGGAAGTCAGAAGAGAGAAGAGCTTTGTTACTTAATGATGAACAGATATCTCAGCTTTTGGATTCATTCTGTCCAACTTTGGTGTCCCTGGTAGTTTTATTTTTTGTTTTTCTATTTTAATTCTTCACAGCTACCCTTCTGGCCTGCATTTTCAATGACAAATAGAAAAGCTGGATGGATGGAGACAATGACCCTCTAATTAGGTGTAAGAGAAGACATAACTTCCCAGGAAGGCTGTGGCAGGTAGGTGGTGGAGATCCCTGGAACTGGAGATTACCCCCGTCTGTCATAGCACTGGAGTTGGGCAGGTCTATTTTTTTCTTTCTCCCTCCACCAAATAGCCCTATTTAGGGATGCTGGCATTAGTCTCCGCGTCTCTAAAAGGAAGGGGGCATCAAAGTTCCTTGCCTTGCAAGACAGAAACCGTCTGACAACAGCCTGAGAAATCTTAACGTAAGTACAGACCCCCTTGGTCGATCTTTTCTTGTTCTTGGCTGGAGGGCATGCTGGGAATGGACAGATGCTTGACCATGATGGCGCTATCAAGAGCCACCTCCTTTAGTGACCCAATCTGTGCCAGGGTTTGAGTGGGACCATGACCAGAGTATAAGCCCTTCAATATTAGGGGCTATGTCATGTACACCTTTGATTCCCTGGAGCTTAGTCATGCTTAAAGTAGGGGCCCAGCAAATATTTGAACTGAATTCTACAGGCTAGTGTTAGGACAAGTCCCTCAACTTCCTTTTTATGACAGTGGCAACTCTAGCCCTTCACCCTCCCCCACCCATCTCTTCCAAAAGCTTCATATTCCCTAGCTGTCTTCACAAAAGATAAATGAAGGCTCAGTTAATTGTTTCCATGGTTACATGGAAGTGGCCACACTGAGGATCCCTATCACCCCTTACTGTCTGAAGGAAAAAGAGAGGAGGGGTTTGGGGATCTTTGTCACGGAGGAAGCCATGGAAACAAGCGTTGCTAGGGGGATGGCTCTAAATTCAGAGGGAAGAAACTAGAAGTGGGGAGAGGGAGTTGGTGGGCTCAAGGGCAGGTCATTTTTCAAGGTACATTTCTCTGAGGCTAGAGCAGCCTCTTTCACTTCTTGCATCTTCCCCCAACCCAGACAGAGCCCAGAGTTAAAAAATTTTAGAAAACTGGGGCCACTGTCAGGCTCAAGTCCATCTTTATTGGTCCTGCAAGGGAAAAGCCAATGAAAATGGAGTTATTGTGTTCACACCTCATGATTATACTCATTTCTGAACTTTGCCTCTTTGCCAATCAGTTTTGTATACTATGAGTCAGGCGCTGTGCCGGGCACTGGAAAATAATCATCAGCAAAACAGTCCCTGCTCTCATGGTGAGCTGATAGCAGGACAGCCACTTGGTGGCTCTAGGGCCAGGGTTGCTCACATGGGCTGGATTGGACAGTCCTGCATGGCAGTGTCCAGAGGGCTGTCAGGAGCCTCTCCAAACTCTTTTTGTAATACCTATTAGCTTATCTATTACCACCTGAAGTTTACCTGAGAGCTCACTGAGAAAGGCCTGTTTTTCCTGGGAACACCTAGGGCTCTAGCCCCTCCGGTGAACACCTTGCACCTTGGTTAGGCTTGCCCTCTGATATTAGCGCTCAGGCCCTTGTCTCTGAAACTATACACCAAGGATGATGAACTAGTCCTCTCTCAACAGTGCCAAAGAGAGACGGGGTTGTTTTTTTTTCTTTAATTTTTTGGCTTTACCACGCAGTGTGCAAGATCTTAGTTCCCTGACCAGGGATTGAACCCACACCCCCTGCAATGGAAGTGCGGAGTCTTAACCACCGAACCGCCAGGGAAGTCCCTATTATTATTATCATTATCATTTTACAAAAAATTAAAGGCAACAAGCCCCTCTTTCTTCCTTGATGGGTTAGCTGGGGGGTGGGAGTCCTCAGCTCCCTGCAGCTTGGAGTTGGAGAGTTAGCACCTCGCTGGGGAGTGGAGAGATGGGAGGGGTCTTAACCTCCTGGAGAGGTATACCCCTCTCTTACATCCAGCTGAGAGCTGGAAAGGGCTGGGCCTCCGAGCTCGGTTCTGCCAGTCTTCTCCATGTCCCCCCTCTAACCTTCAGTTTCTCTGGGCCAGCCCTTCCCTACTCCGGGTGCACAGAACAAGCCCAAGGATGGCAGGCTGGGCTACAGAGGAAGAGTTGTAATTAAAAAGAGAAAGAATTAAAAGCAGCACCAAAAGGGAAGGGTAATTACCCTTCAGCTGCTGCAGAAATACAATTAGGGCCGTGCTCTCTTAGCCGCCAGGATATTGTGGCTTTTGCTAATTATGAAGCGGATATGCCCTGGCAGCACAATTAGAGGCCGGCCAGGCGCCGGGGGCCTGGCCTCTCGTCCATCAGTGCCCAGGCCTGGGGAAATTCAGCCCGGAGCCCAGTGCCGGGACTGGCTGGGTGGAGGCGGGGGCGCAGGACCAGGACTCCACCCTCCCCCGGCCCACACCCGGTGTCCCTTTTCCTCTCCTGCCTATTCTGCTAGGCCCAGCCCCCATCCCCACTTCACTCGGAGCCGTGGCTCAGTAAGCACTGGGTGCATTGTCACCCTGGGCCTTGACCGTGGACTAGGGCGGAGAGGGGTCACTGTGACCTGGAGCTCTTCGCTTTTCCCTTCTCCCTGATAGTACAGCGCTTTGTGATTCCCGGAAAAAGGTAGAGAAATGAGCCGCCCGCTGTCTCCCTTTAAAAATAAGATCCCCCTATTATTAAAGGAAATACGTTTATTAGAGAAAATGGAACACTCCAAAAAAAAGAAAATAAGAAAACAATCCCCCACACCCCCATCCCCATCCGAGGCTCCGGAGAATTCTGGGGTGGGGGAGGGGTGGCGGGCTGGTGGGAGGAGGTGACCTTGGGGGTGGGGGCGGGGACACAAGCTGGCCCGGTCGGAGTGTCGGGCTGGCTGACCGCGTGGTGGGTCCGAAGTCACCCAACGCCTGGCCGGAGCGGCGGGTGCGGCCGTGGACCAGCCAGCCCCATCTGGAAGACTAGTGATTTTGTTGTTGTCTCCCTGCGCTCAACAACAAGTCCCAGTCTGCCGCATGGTGCCGGCCGCCGCAGCGGCGGGGGGGGCGGGGCCGGGGGCGGGGCGCTGGGGCTGGGGGCGGGCCGCGCCCTTTGTGGCTCTCCCTCCGTGTGTTCTTTCTGTGCCTTCTCTGTCTCCTAGAAAGCACCTCTGGAAACTACCCTGAGCACCCCCTTGGGCAGCACACCTCAGGCAGACTCTTCCAGAAACAAGGACAGACTATAGTGTGTGTGTGAGTGTGTGTGTGTGTGTGTGTGTGTGTGTGTGTGTGTGTGTGTGGCGGGGAAGCATGAGGGTGGGAGGGATGGACAGGGTCTCAGTCCTCTGGGAGCGGGAGCGGCGAGCTGCTTCCACAACACTGACAAGGGCAGGGAGAGAGAATCCCCCCGCAGGGGCCCAGGCGTCTGGTTGTCTCTGGCAGGAGAGAGCCAGAGCGTGTGCAGGCCCAAAGGGGCATGTGCTCATGACCAGGGTGCCTGTGATGTTGGTGCCCTGGCAGCCACCTGGAGGACACGCCTGACCCTGGCCGGCCCGGACCTCACCTTGCCTACCCCAGGGAGGAGAGAGTGGACTTGTGCATATAGAACTTCTTCTTGGCCCCAGAATCTGCCTCCGTGCTGCTGGGCCCAGAGGTGTCACCAAGGGAAAACTGAGGTGAGAAAGCCCAGTCCCCCAACTGAGCCTGGAAACCAGTCCCACACTATGGCAGAAGCAGTGATCATACAAACCATTTCCCATCCTTTGTCCATGCCTCCGTGTGGGGGACAACTTGCCCTCAGATGGTCACCAAGTTCCAATGGTGAGACTCTCAGTGGGACAAATTTTTCAAGCAGCAAACTCAAATGCCCTCCCCAGTCCTTTCTAAGTATATTCCCACCCTCCTCCTCCACCCTGAAGAAGGAGGCACTCCTGGGGCCCTTGGGCCACAGAAGGGAAGTGTTGGTCAGCAGCCTCGGGAGGCAAAAAAAAGACTGGGAAAGTGTTTGTTTGTTTGTTTGTTTTAGAACACTAACATATCTTACCAATTTAAATTGGGCTGGGAGTTGTACTCCTTTAGGGGAACCCTAAAAATGCAACCATGGTTGAGCTCACCCTGCCTCTGCCACTTGCCAGCTGTGTGACCTTCGGCAAGACACAACCTCTCTGAACCAATCAGCCCTTCACTTCCACCCAGAGGCTGCTGCTGTCAGTGTCTCAGCTCCTCCAAACTGGCTCTCTCCTTCTCCATTTCCTGCCTCTTAAATTCTCTTTACTCCAATCCTGCCTGAAACCAGTGGGCAGCCAGTCCTGTTAGAAATCTCATTCACACTTGAGAAGGCTGCAAATTGGTGTCACTCAGCAGGTGCCTGCCCTTCACTGGAGGAAAGGGGCCTGGATTGGGTGGAAGGGGGCAGAGGTGGAGAACACGGGAGGAGGGGAGTCAAATCTCTCCCAGGCAGTCCTCAGTATCCAGGGCTGCTATAGAGACAGAAAGGAGAGAGATCCTGCCTCAGTGAAACAAGCATCTGGGGAGGGTAGTGGGGTGCACTCCTGATTGGAGAGATGGACAAGAGTGCCCCTGTTGATATGTAGCAAGGTGCAAAATAGAGGGAGCAAGGCACTCCCTGGGGGGTGGGGAGGGAGTCCTGGCTTCAAAGTCAGACACACCCCAGTTCCAATCCTGGCTGCACCACTTACTAGCTGTGTGACTTTGAGGCAGTCACTTAACATCTCTGAGCCTCAGATTCTTTAATTGTAAAATGGAATTGATCACGTCTACCTTGCTAGATTATATGTTAATTAAGAGAAGTGCCAATAATATATAATGGCATATGTAAATACTCAACAGTAGTCTCTTTTGCCTCCTCTTTCATAGTTTTTCTTTTCCAGCATCTGGGGTACCCACAAGTCCCCTTCCCTGAAGTAGCAACAAATGAGAACCACCATCTCTCTATTAGTCTCCCACATCGCATAGAAGTTCTATCCCATTTAAACGTTTATCCTTCCCCTCCCCAGATCAGTATCTTGTCTACTTCAGGAGGCTCAATATATATTTAAAGAATGATTATAGACCAAGTGTCCCCGCCCTCACCCCCCTCCTTTTCTTCCCTCCCCGCACTTCTCCGTTTTAAAAATGCAGAAACCAAGACTTAGGTTGTATGATTTACCTCTAAGTCACTCGGCAAAATAGACAGCTTACTACTTCTTAAGGTAACTTTCTAGGAATCTCAGAACACAAAATGGTTGGTGATCCAAGGGTCAGGCATCTGGAGTCCCCTTACCTCAACTGCATCGCCCGGGTTTAGGCAGCCAGCATCTGCGCGCGCGTTTCCAGGGATGAGCAAGGGGGCAGCGCCCTCTGATGGATCCTGTAGGTAGCTGCGCCTTAGCGCCCAGTCTCAATCTTGGCTGCAAGCTAGAATCACCTGATAAGCTTTAAAAATCTCCACATTCAGGTCACATTGCAGACCTGTTACATCAGAATCTTGGGGTGTCACCCAAGTGTCAATATTTTTTAAAGCTCCGCAGGCAATTCTAATGTTCAGCCAAGATTGAGCAATAATTACAGATTAATTTTATATGTGAAGAAATTGTAGTGTAGAATGGAAAAAGTTAACGGTGGAGAATAAAATTCCCCTGGATCAAATCTTGCCAGTTTTCCACAAAAAGTCAGTCATGTGAGACTTGATATGGTTCTAAAAATCCTGGAAAATCTCAGGAGTTGGGAGAAGGTATAAAATACCGTAATTGTCTTGGTGACAGGCTGTGTCCAGGTAGGTTCAAAGTCACTGTTGGATCAAGAGTGCTAGTAGAGCGGGAATGTGCTTGAATAAAATAAGTTATTTACATTGGCTCCCAGGTTGTGTCCGCTTCATACCCTCTAACACATCGTATTTTAAACTTGAGCATGCATGACGAAGCTGTTAATCTGCTTGTTAAAACACAGATCGCTGGGCCCCACCCACCCCTGAATTTCTGAGTCAGTAGGTCCAACAAATTTCCAAGTGATGCCTAGGCTGCTGGTTTAGGACCACACTTAGAGAATCGCTGCTACAAAAAATGGCCAGATCGACACCCGCCTTCAGGTCTGCACCTGGTCCAGCAACATGGGGATCCCCGTAGCATCCCGAATAGTCCTCAAAACAGGCATGCAAGGAAGGCAGAATGGTGCTTCGAGTGTGGCATAATGATTTGTAAGCACAAAGCACAGGTCAAGTCCGATGTCTCAAGTGCTTCTGGATTGACAAGGTTGGGGGGGATAGGGTGGGGTCCCTGGGGGCAGGGCTTGGATCATGGGCTTCCCCCCCCCAAGCCCCAACTCAAAAGGGTCTGTTATAGAGGAGCCCCAGTCTTTGTGGAAGGAGGAGATAGTTTCATTTCAGGAATGGGAAGGTGAAGTCCCTAAAGGTTGGGGTTGGAGGTACTGCCATTCACAGTCAAGATGCCAGTACTGGGCCATCCATATTGTATACTTGTGGACCTTCAACTTTTTTGCTTGATAACATTTTCTATCGTAAGTTGTGATAGTTACAAATGATGTATCGTAAATATTGACATCTTTTAAAAAAATGTGTCTGTAAATGAATGTAGTGGACACATATATAGCAGAGCAATTTGATACTAACATTAACCATTTTTAAAATACATGAAAAAACTCTTACCATCAATGTTAAATTTTATCTGAGTCCTATGCTCCTGGAAAGCAGCAATGGTGAAGAAATTTCTCCCATCCTTTTGTGTTCCAGAAACTAGTTACTGCAAAGAAACACCCTGCCCCATATGACTGTGATAAGACTCCAGGATTCCCCCATTGTTTACCTATGACAAGTCCTGGCACGGACACTCCAAATTCCCATTCTTTGCCTCATTGATGATTAGCCGAACTGCTGGACCCATGGATCAATTGGAATAAAACGCTCATTAACCAAACTTTGGTTAAGCTTCTTTTCTTCCCCTAGGTCCCTGAACTCACCCTCAGCCAGAGCCAGTTTACAATCCCTCCTTAATGACCCCTCCAGGGAATAGGCTGGCCTCAGGGTAAAACAATCTCCATAGCTAATATCAATCTACTAACCTAATAGGATCTGGGATCTGGTCACTGCCACCCCCATATCCTGTTCTTTCTAGCCCCCTTTACTCCTCCCTATAAAGGAAAACCCTTTTTGCCTACCCTTGAGAACTAGCAGAGCATTTTCTCTATTGCAATAAATATCCCCTCCCAAACACCCACCCCGCTAATCCTTTCAAATAAAGTCTCCCCTTACTAAATCTGGATTTGTTTTTTATTACATGCAACATTCTTTTTTCTTCTTCAACTTACATTTCCATTCAACTTCCACTATGGAGATTTATCCTAGCATAATCTATTTTCATGCTTGGCAATATTTTCTGGAGAACCTGATCATACTTTTATGTCACAAAATTATGTATATCAATTTGAACTTGTTAACTCTAGAAAAATGTCCTGTGACCCATGAAGTTCTACGTGTTATTTTTTTTCCTCCTGGATTGAGACATTGTTGCTATTATTTCTATTACAAGTGAGCAAATGATAAATATACAGCATTTCATTATATGAGCAATCATCTTTACACATAAAAAGTGAGTTTTACTTGGAAATGCCATTGGAAACATGTCTCTTTAGGAGATAGATGGAGCCAGTTATTTTTCATTAAGTTTATAAATCTGGGGATGAATATCACTTTTTGCAAGAATGGGAAAGAGTTGGGCCTTCTGTTTTGTTTTTATGGATGTAAACACTGATAAAAACTTTGTTCACATAAAAAGCAGATCGAAGTGGAAGCAGTTTTCTCTGGCAATGTCAGTTCTTTTCATTCCTGATAATTATCTAGCCTCAAAAAAATTTTTTAATGACCCATTAGCTGGCAACATAATTAAACCCTCCTCGGATCATAGCGAAAGCAAAGAATCAGAAACCCACCAGACTTGTAGAAGGGTTTCTTGCCCAGTCCTCAATAATAACCCATATTTAGAACAGTCTTATTGAAACTGATAGGTGTCATTTCGGGGGGGCTCCAAAAAGCCTGGTCCTTTATGTCTCAGTGCAGAAAGGATTCAGCGAGAGGCAAAGTGATAGATAAGAAGTGATTTATTAGAATGGGGCGCTTGTGAGGCTTACAAGCGGGCGGGCAAGAGGGTGCCATGCCCGAGAACTTAGTGGGAACTTAGATTTATAATCAAAAGAGAAGTGGGGAGGGGGAAAAGACCACTTTCTTTTTCATTCTTGAGTAGACGTCATGCTTCCATCATCAACTCCTCGTCCAGGTTGGACAGGGGAGTTTTTTGTCCCTACATAGTCAAGCCAGGACTTTAAAAATTATTTCAGGTCTCTGTACAATGAGCACCTTTCTATACTGAGCTCACTGGGGAGGATGTGGGTCTAATGCCACCATTGTTTTATTGTTTTGGGGCATGTCTCGTGCTTCTGTCACATGGTTTTGTCGCTAGGCAAGCCTGCTTGGTTTTGTGGTTAAGTAAACCTGCTTTCTTGAGTGATCATTAATCTTACTGTGGTCTCCCAAAACCTCCTAAAGTTCCCTATCTACAATCCCTTAATGGGGTTTCTAAGCTGACTATTTGATTATCCTACTCAATCCCTATCATTATTTTTCTTCTTCCCCAAGACTACTTTTATTTCCCAGGGTAATACCACAGAGCAAGATTTAGAATGTGTGTGTGTGACTTTCCTTTGTAAAGTGGGAGACAGCTGGTTATAAAAAGGGAGAGAGAAGCTGGACTCCAAGGACTCCAGGTCCATTCCCAGGTCTAGTTCCATGGGAGTCGAGGATCCGGTTACTGACTCTCTTAAAATCCTCCTTGCCCCGAGAGTTGCCTCTGACAAAGTCTCCATGTCTGAAAACAGCTGCTCTGCATCCCCTTCCCTTCTGCTCTCTGTCCTCTCAATGTTGCCTCTGAAGGAGTTCTGGAATCTGTCCCAAGCTCTTTATCCTCTCTACCACTCTGGCCACCAGGATCTTATTCCACCTGAATGTCCACAATCACCCCAACACCTACGCCTCTTTCTCCAGGCCGGGTCCATTCCTTTCCTACTGCAGCCAGAGTGAGCTTCCCCAAACGCAAATCCGCTGGTGAACCAGCTCTGGCTTGAATTCCTTCCAGCTCCCCCAAGCCTTCAGGAATCTGAGTGGAAAGCCTTATCCCTCTAGTGGCCTTCTCCTTTGTCCTGCTTCCCTCAAATCTGTAGCCTGGTCAGAAAGAGCCAAGTTTTGGAACATGTACCCCTGGCCTTCTGGGTACATTTGCGATGCCACTGCTGCTTGCACAATGGAGCTAGAAGGAATCTGACTGCGTTGGTCTTTGTTTGGACCCTCGCTGTTTTCCCTTAATTTCTTGAAATGTCTATTTCCTTAATCGTAAAACAGAAATAATAGTACAAATCTCAAAGGGTTCGTCAGATTAAAGGGGTGTATTGCCTGGCACACTGTTAATGCTCACATAATAAATGCAAACTCATTGTTATTGTTTTTATTATTCACGTTGCACTGTTATCTGTTAACCTCTGTTACTGCACCAAACCATGAGCAACTAGAGTCCCCAGTGATTGTTCTTATTCTGTGTATCCCAATGCCGAGCCCATAGTAGGAACTTATTACTTATGAGTAAAGTATCGCAAAAGGATAAATGAAAAAGTAGCGCCGAAGGAGCAAACCTGACTTAAAAATCTTTTTTTTAGTGGCCATCGTGTATATTATTTCACCGAAACCCCTCGACACCAGAGGAGGTAGGGGTTATTCCTATTCTGCAAATGTGGGTGTGTACTCTGTAAGTCAGCCTGCCTTTAGTGGCACGGAGCTCATAGGAGCCCACATCCCGACCCAGGGAGCGGGATGGATTGGACAAAAGTGGGAGCAGAAGTGGGCGATAGGAGGCCACGATCCCCTCCAACCGCTTTAAAATTTCCCGCGGGCTGGGCCAGCCTTGGGCACAAACCACACCCCTCTAGGAGTCCCCGCCCCTTACGCTCCCAAGCGCCAACCCGCAGCGAGCCAGGCTCCCGGCCAATCAGAAGAGGTCTTAGGTGGGCGCTGCGGTTCAGCAAGCCAACAGGCTGGCGGCCGGAGCAGGGCTTGCCCGGGCGTGTTGGAGCTGCAGGTTCCCTGGACGCCACGTGCTGGCGTGAGAAGACTCGGGGGGCTTTCAGGTGATCTCGGGGACCATGCTGGGGATCGCGGGGTCGGGTAGGCGGGCGCGACGTGTCCCCGGCCGCAGGGCCCCGCGCGGTGTGTCCGCCCCCGGCTTGTGGCGGGGGACGCCCGGCCGGGTCGGGCCGGCTCCCGGGCTCTCCGAAGTGCAGGCCTGGCCCCGGGCGCCGCCTGGCCCCCATCCCGCCCTGCTCGCGGATCTCGGGCCTGAGTGGGCGGCGCTGGACGATGGGACTCGGCCTGGTGGGCGTCTGCCCGGCCGCCGCGACCAGTGAGTGACCAATGCCTCAGTCCTTCCCTGGGTGAGGCCGGGCCTCCCACACGTCACTCCTCGGAACGCCGGCGCCGGGGGAGATAGTGCAGGGCTCTCCTCTGACTGTTCTTGTCTCGTGAACTTTTTAGTAGCACAGGGGATCTTATCGAGCCAGCTTTTCTCAAATTCGGGCGATTATTAGTATCATGGCAAGGGGGTGGGGCCGCGCACTCTTTGAAATACAGATTCCAGGCCACGTTTCCCCAAATGGCAGTTACGAAGGTGTGGGGAGTAGGCCTGGAAATCAGCCTTTTAAACAGACGTTTAAACAGACTAGGTTGGGGAAGCCCCTAACCTAGTTCAGTGCTGGACTTCATAAACCCTCGTTTTAAGTTAGGAGACAGTGCCTTGGTCCAGTTGATCAGGCTCTTTAGGGCCAGAGCGGGGTCTAGAACTGCCCACCTTCCTGATCAGCCAGCAGGTTGATGGCCCTGAGGCCACTGGGGATCCTGACTTTGAGGTTCCTTTGGGCCTTTGCCCAAAGGCCTGGTGGCTGCTGATTCAAAGTGCTGGTTCTGGGCTGGAGAGAGATTTGTTTGCCTCACTGAAATACTTTTATTTGAACAAAACTTCTCCTGAGCTTCCCTGAGCTCCAAGTGGGAGCCCAGGATGAGGAAGGTGTGCCCTTGATGATTAATTGTTGGTTCTGACGTGTCAGCTAGGTCAGGGCATGCAGAGAACTGCATTCATCTCTTGCAACACAGGGCCAGGGCCACAGAGACCTTTTTTCTTGGGGATCCTAATTTCTGGCTTCTTTGAAACCTTGCCAACAGTGTTAGGGAGGCCACCGACCCTTGTCCTGGCCTCAGCTCCTGACCTGTAGGGTCCTTAGCCGTCTCAGAGAAGGGAAAGGGCCCTCCTCCCCTACAAAAGTCAGTTATTAGTGGGTCTCTGTCTTCTTAGGCCTCCCCATTACTGGGCTGAGACAAATTGAGGTTCTGTATTTGTCAGCCTTAATATGTGACTTGTCAATATGAAGAAGGTGATTACAGTTAAGAGCCCTTTTAAAAAGGAGAAGACTTCTTGGGGAAGGAATAAGCAAGCAGAGGGAGGGTGAGGCAGGATGGGTCACCGTGCCTCCCCCTGGCCCAGGCATCACCAAATGGCAGTTCATCTCCCCTCCCATTTCTCTTAGTCTCTGCTCCTATTGCGCAGATTCGTATGTTCTCCAGGTCTCTTCCTATATGGCAGCTGTGATCCCCCTCGCGCTAGAACTCTAGGGAGATTGGTTCCCATCCACCTCTGGATTAAGCCCAAACTTTTACCACTCTCCAGGAACAGTTCTTTCTCACTGTCCACACCGCACCCATCTCCCCGCCCCTTACCTCCTTGCTTTCCAATTGCTGCACCAAACTCCTTGCTTTCCCACAATGGATGTGCTTTGCCTCCTGGACTTTGTGTCTGTGTTTTTTTCAGTCTGGATGCCCTTCCCTTCCCGGGCTCCCTGGTGGATCTTTCTGAAACCCTTCAAAGTGTCCCCTCCACTGCCAGGGTTTTTCTAACCTAGCGCTTCTGCTTTTTAAATACCTGGCCTGGTGACTCAGGCATGGGTCCTTTGTCCATTGCTCCCATCCTGAGCACACTCTTGTAAGTTTCTGACTATCTCTCTCCCGACCAAACCAGAGTTCCCTGAGGATGTGGTCACTTCCAGCTCTGTAGTCCCCACAGTCTGGCAGATAGCAGGCCTGGTGTCAGCTTCTGGAGAGGATCCGCTCCATGCCAGGTCCCGGGCTGGCTGTAGGGGAAGGGACAGAGACAAACAAAGCTCTCTCCCTGCCTTCAGAGTGCTCTGAGGTAGGCTGTATGTAACTATTGACTTTGAAGAGTGCAGTAAATTCTCTGATTGTGCTGCCAGAGCAGAGAGGGGTGAACTTCTTTGCTCCCCAGTTAGACTGTAATTGTCCGGGGTCAGGGCTACTGTGCCTGAGAAGGTCACTTTCAGTGACCTCCCTAGGTGCCTTTGGGGCTCCCTCGCTTGACCCGCCGAGACCAGTATAGGGACACCACCTTGGGGTAGGAAAAGCCACCAGAGTGTGATGGGCTTCCCAGAGTGCAGACAGAAGGTGGAGTGGTAAAAAGCGGACAGGGGCAGTTCCTCCAGCCAGCCCTACCTTGTGCCGTACGCCCAAATGGCATCAGGCTGAAGGTGGGGTACTTTTTTCAGGCCTTTGCCCCTAACATGTCCACTGATTCCTCTCCCTTCTACCTGGAGGGCTACTGTTCCATGTTCACGCAGACTTAACCTCTTCAGCCTGTCCTGCTTCCCTGGCACTTCTCACGCAGCCCTTCACACGCCTTCTGCTCCATTTCTGTCTCTGCAGTGAGACTCAACTCTTGGAGTCCAGGATCTTTCTTTGTAACTCTCTGCCCAGCTCTTGCCACAGTTGGGACCCCAGAGGCCTCAGTGTGACATTGGCCTGTGCAACCCGGAGGATTGTTCCAGAAGGGCTTCCTGGAGGATGTAGAAAGGGTAGGGGGGATGTGAGTGGGAAGGGAGGCAGGAGGAAGGCCTGTGGGTTGGGAGTCCAGGCTGAGGCAGCTCTGGCCTGGGAAGAACTGGTTACCAACCATGAGCAGGAGTCTTCACCTCTGGGGGAAAGGGAGCATATAATACACGCCAGGAGGGAATTCCCCGGTGGTCCAGTGGTTAGGACTCGGCGCTTCCACTGCCGTGGCCTGGGTTCAATCCCTGGTTGGGGAACTAAGATCCCGCAAGCCGGGTGGCCATAAATGAATGAATGGATGGATGGATGGATGGATGGATGGATGGCCCAGATTCAGTCCCTGGTTGGGGAACTAAGGTCCCGCAAGCCGCGTGACCAAAAATGAGTGAATGAATGAATAAATAAGTAAAATAAAATAAAAAAGCAAATTATTAAAAAGGCAAAAGGGACTTCTCTGGCAGTCCAGTGGTTAAGACTTCATGCTTCCAATGCAGGGTGTACGGGTTTGATCCCTGGTTGGGGAACTGAGATCCCCCATGCTGCTCAGCCAAAATAAATAAATAAATAAATAAAAGGCAAACAATAAAAAGATAAAGTCCTTTAAATATATATATATATATATATATATATATATATATATATATGCAGGGAGCATATAATATATGCAGATATGCAGTTTAATGGGGATTTGGCCACAATCCAAATATACACTAACCAAGGGAAACTTGGGACATGACACTGCTGACTCCACAGAAAATCCCTTTGTTCCTATTAAGAATAGTTGATTCAGGAGTTAAGGATGAGCAGCTAAATTTTACCCAGATGTACTAGGAAATAGCATTTTCATGAATACAGATGCAACTAAAATTGGTCATCTATAAGGATTTTAAAGGCTACATCAAGGTATATAGTCTTGACTAAAGACAGATTAATGAACCAAATGACTGTAATAATTAGTATTCTTTTTTTTTTAAATAATTAGTATTCTTAATAATAATAGGGTGGGGAAGGGAAGGATTAGGAGTTTGGGATTAGTAGATGCAAACTATTATGTATAGGATGGATGAACAACAAGGTCCTACTGTATAGCACAGGGAACTATATTCAGTATCCTGTGATAAACCATAATGGAAAAGACTGTGAAAAAGAATGTATATATACGTGTAACTGGGTCCCTTTGCTGTACAGCAGAAATTAACAGCATTGTAAATAAACTATACTTCAATAGAATTAAAAAAAAATAAAGAATAATAATTTTAAAAAATATATGCAGATCCTAGCACACATGGATTGTGCCTTTTCCTCTTCACACGGGAAGGATAGTAGGGCCATTTTACATGCAAAGAACCTGAAGCTCAGTGGTTAGGTAACTTATACAGAGCTGAGTTAGCCCCTGCTCTGTCTACTTCAAAGCGCTGGTTTTCTGGTGTGTTCAAAACATACTGGCTGACTTAGTACAGCAAACGAGATGAGGTTTTCCAAGCTACATCCTTCACTGTTGGGAAGATGCCATCCTTATTGCATGGGATTTGCAAACCCATGTGAGCAACAAATATTTCCTATGACAGTGGTGTGTGACAGTATCTCTTTACAACCCAGCGTTCAGGGATGGAGAGCTTGTGGGAGGTACCACAGGAATCTGCAGCACTATAGGTCAGGGCTTTTTCTTTTTCTCTTTTAGAGTTGAGCTGGTTTACCAGCACAGCAGTGCCTGTAGGCTTTAGTGATTAAACTACATGTCCAACTGTATTTAAATGTTTGTAGACAGTGTTGTGATGAGTGAATTAGAAGAAAGTCATTTACTAGATTACATCATTTTAGTTAACACATACCAAAAATACAACTATTGTGGGCTTCCTGTGAAATATTTTCTCCAGGTTTTGCTGTGCGTCTTGCGTTCACATTTCATAAAGTTTTTGTTTTTGTTTTTTTAAAATAAGATATCATATATATGCCGTTTCTGTAACCTTTATTTTCTCATAGCCATACCTCTAAAATGTTTTGATGCTAATGGTATTGGAGGTAAGCTATGGCTTGGAGGTTGAGAGCATGGATTCTGGGTTCACATCAGCCTTTGTCTATGTATTAATTGGGCAAGTTACTTAACCTCTATGCCTCAGTTTTTGTACCTGTAATATGAGGATAATAATGCTTTGTTCAAGTTGTTGGGAAGATTGAGCAATTCCATGTAAAGTACTTAAAACAGTGGCTTTGCAGGTGGTATCAATTGTATGAGTGCAATTATTATTGAAATAGGTCCTTGACTCCATCTGGGATGCTGAGACAAGGTGTAGGGCTCTGGGTCAGCCTGGCAGTAGAGCACTGCAGGGAGGGAGGAAGAGAGGGATGGAGGGGCAGGGCTGGCCTGGGACACTCCTCACTCAGCCCCTCTGCCCTATGTGTTCTCTCCCCAGGCTGCTGCCCCGTAGGCAGATTACCTCCCAGACCTCCCTTGCCCTGAGCGGTGAGCTGATTGGGATGGTGGCCCGGGAAGCTCCAGAGTCTGCCCAGTGCCTGTGCCTTTCCCTGGCCAGCCTGAATGCCAAGGATGTGCTTCGGAGGAAACACAAGAGGAAGAGCCGACAGCACCAGCGGTTCCTGGCCCGGAAGGCCTTGCTGCAGGAGCATGGGTTGCGGAGCACACCCCCGGAGCCAGGATCCTCCCCAGGCACCGAAGCCGCCAGTAGTGTGAGGCAGCGTCCAAGGGCTGAATCTGGAGGTGCCTCATGCAGCAGAAAGCCCACCCCCAGAGAATCTGCTGGGCCCTTGCCCAGCAAGTGCGTGGCTATCGACTGTGAGATGGTGGGCACGGGACCCCGAGGGCGGGTGAGTGAGCTGGCCCGCTGCTCCGTGGTGAGTTACTACGGCGAGGTCCTCTACGACAAGTACATCCAGCCTGAGATGCCCATCGTGGACTACCGCACTCGCTGGAGCGGCGTCACCAGGCAGCACATGCGCAAGGCCATCCCCTTCCAGGTGGCCCAGAAAGAGGTGAGGGCAGGGCTGGGGGCTTGGGGTCAGTGTGATGGGCTGGGAAGAGCAGCCCCGGGTCTGAGTCAACACTTAGCCACTAGAAGCGAGAGACCTTGGGGAGGTTACTTAACTTCTCCAAACATTTGGGTTTCCTCTCCATAGAAAAGGGTGAATAGAAATCCTGCCCTACCTGCGTGGAAGGGGTGCTGGGGTGTCCCACGTGATAGTGTTTGTGGAGAGGCCGCGCCAACTGTAAGATGCGAAACGGCTTCTTTTCTGTTATAAAAGCACTATGTGTCTGAGTAAAATTTGTAAGGCCCACAGTGCTGTCACCTTCAGGTGTTAAATGTTTTGGTATTTTTTTTTTAATGTTAGTTTTTCATTGCTTTGAAAAAAATTAGTGTTGGGACCACACTGACATGACAGGAATTCCCAAATGTCCTCGAGCATAGGAAACACCTAAATCCTTGTTAACGATCTTGGATCCTTGTCCTCAGATCCCTCCGTAGAGATTCTGATCCTGCAGGTCTCTAGGCCTTGGGAGGGCTCTGGTGTGTGCGTTCCTAAAAACCGTCATGCTGTGTAAACTTGCACGATAAAAACCCCAGAGCTGATGGGGAAAAAGGGGTTAGGGACACAATGCTCAAAAAACTTCATTAATGACACCCCAAAAATAAAAAGAAACCTTATAACAGTGGGAGCACAGTTTTGCACAGGTTCAGTGGTTGAGAAATGCTAAGTACGGCACTTTGCCTTGAAAAGACCTGGAGCGCTCGGGGAAGTGGGTGTTGCGGGGGGGCGGGGTGGTGGTGGTGGTGGCTCGCGCTGTGGGAGGGGTTGAGGGAGTTACCCGAAGTCAGGAGGTGGGAAGCCAGGTGCCGGCAGCACGCTGGTGAACTGCGCTGGCTGGTAGGCTTGCAAGGCATGAGCGCTTTCTGGATTCCCCAGTGGCTCTGCTCAGCTAGGTGAGGTTTCTGCATTCACTTTCACCCTTCTGTTTCTCAAGGGCGAAATTTGCATTATTCTCAAGTCACATCCTAATATATCAACCGTGTTTGAACATTTTGCATTTTCAAACCAAGCGTTGTAGCAGAACTACTTAACATTTCTGGTTTATTCTTGGGATAAGGTGCATTTAGGAAATACTGATATTAGTCATCTTGTGTCTTCCTTTTTCACATAAGATACACCCTAAGGATTTCTTTCAAAAGGTTATTTATCAAGCAGGTTGATCAGGAGTAGAAGCAGCAGGAAGGGAGGTAGGCGGTGAGCCCTCCAGCTCCCCCGTGCTTCCCTCAGCCTGCCAAGAGCTGGACCACATTGGATCTGCCTGGACTCTGAGCCAGTGTGGAGTGTGCTGGGTGCCTTCCCACCGCGTGGCGCGCGCGCGCGCGCGTGTGTGTGTGTGTGTGTGTGTGTGTGTGTTATGGGGGGGTGGTGACTGGAGTGGTGTGGCCCGTCCCTACCACTAAAGTCTAAATGCACCTTATCCATACGCCGTGAAGGCTGAGTTTAGCGATAAACCACGTGTCGCCAGCAGAGGCAGCTGTGGGAGGCTGGTGGCGGGTGATAAGGAGATGCCCGTGGCCCTGGACGTGGCCTCCCTAGGGCCTGAGGAGGGCGGGAGGCAGGAAAGAGAGACGCGCATTGTGTAGCTGGTCAGAGCTGAGCCAGAGAGCATGTTTCGAGGGTGAGAAGTGGGAATCCTGTACAGCAGAGGGGCAAAGGGACAGAATCCTGAAGATAAGGACCGTTCATTAATGCTGTACAAGCTGCCGTTGGTGATACGTCTCCAGTGCCTGGCACAGTTCTGGGACTTCACCCTGACCCCCTCCCGGGTGCTGAGCTGTCACAGAGCACCACTAGTCCAGGCAGACATGGTCCCTGTGTGTTACCATGAGCTCACAGTGGGGGCAGCCGGACAGGCCACGCGGAGCTGAATGTGTGCTTAGAAAATGCGGTGAATCCCCCGAAGGAGAGAACAGTAGGGGTCCTGATGGCGTTGGGGGAGGCCTCCTGATGTGTAAGCTGAGACCTGCCTGAGAGGAGTTGTTGGGGGGCGGGTGCCGGGGAGCTGGCGAGGTCTTCCGGGCTGAGAGAGAAGAGCCTGTGCTGGCAGGAAAGAGTGCTTGTATTGGGTCACTTACCCATCCAAGAGCCCCTTAATGCTCACTACCACCCCACCAATGCCGTCGCCAGCTTTCCTGTTTTGCAGGTGTGGGGGAAGCTTAAGTGGCCCCCTGATTATAGCAAGTAGTGAGTAGAGGGTCTGGAATCAAACTCGGGGCAACTTGGTTGACAGTGGAGCCCGTGGTCGCCCCTCTGCGCTGCCTCACTCCAGAGGGGTCCCCGCACCCACTGGTCAGGGTGTCAGGATGTGTCTTGTGCCCGCCTGACAGTGGGGCCTTCCCGACTCCTCCTCTGCTCACAGATCCTCAAGCTCCTGAAGGGCAAGGTGTTGGTGGGGCACGCCCTGCACAATGACTTCCAGGCCCTCAAGTACATCCACCCTCGGGGCCAGACCCGGGACACCACTTATGTCCCCAGCCTCCTCAGCCAGCCCAGCCTCCACGCCCGGACCCGCGTCTCTCTCAAGGACCTGGCCCTGCAGCTGCTGCACAAGAAGATCCAGGTGCATGGTGCAGGGGGGCTGGGGGAGCGAGAGGGCCTGGCCTCCATGCTGGCCTGGCCATGGACGGGCCGGGGGCTGTGCCTCCAGCGGGCCAGTCCCAGTCCTGGGGCTCCCGCGTGTCCACACAGCCCTGGGTGTTTTCTCTCCACCGCCCTCCTTCCCCAGCGCTTTGTGACAGCCAGCCACACCCTCCCGGGCTGCTGTCGTTCAGATCTGTCTCCCACCCAGTTCCTGGCTCTGTCCCCACGCTTGCATGTAGAACCCCATCTCCTGCAGCCTTCGGTCAGGGGCAGCTGATCGCTCTTGCTCCTGCTGTGCTTCACATTCATAATTCCATCTGCTCCTCAAGCCTTTGAAGCAGGGATTTTTAACCAGGTTTTCTATTTGAGGAAACGGGCTTCAAGAAACTAGGCTTGTGGTACAGCTGGGATTCTAGCATTTGTCTGTGTGACTAGGACCCATGCCCTTCCCACTGTACCAGGCTGTACACCCGCATTCTGAGAGTATGCGTCTCTGGGCCAGGACCCAGCCCGGGCCGCTGGGCCCCCACCAGGACTGCGGGCAGTGATGCGTGGGCTCTCGTCCGCAGGTGGGCCAGCACGGGCACTCGTCGGTGGAAGACGCCGTGACGGCCATGGAGCTCTACCGGCTGGTGGAGGTGCAGTGGGAACAGCAGGAGGCCAGCAGCCTCCAACCCCACCCTGAGGACAGAGAGCCCGACAGCAGCACAGACATGGAGCAGTACATGGAGGACCAGTACTGGCCGGAGGACCCGGCCCAGGGCGCCAGCAGAGGAACAGGGGAGGCACCGGGCAGAACGGAGTGAGGCAGGAGAAGCTCCACTGGGGAGCGGGGACCAGGAGTGGCTGGGGCCGGATGCCACCAGTGTCCCTCAGGGCCTAAAGTGTTGGGACCATCTGCCCACAGCACAGCCCCCGATTCTGTGGTTTTGCTGATGGCACTTTATAGGCACCATGAAAATGGCAGGTGGGCTAGCTGCTAGAGCCCAGCAGGAGTAGGGGATGCGCCGGCAGACTTCCCACCCCCAGGCTGTGCTCTCTAAAGGGATGATCTCTCCCTGCTTGGGGGCGGGGGGTGTGGGTGTCCCTATTCAAGAATTCCCTTGTCTCGCCCCAGTGCCCTGGGGTAAAGCTCTCTTCCTGTTGTCACCATCTACCTCTTCCTCCACAGTCATTTTCAGGAGAATAACTACGCCCTGAAGCTACAGAGTTAAGGCCACTCAAGGGTCATTTTGTCCCTTTCTCTCAGAACTGGAACTCTGGCTATAGCCATCGTAGGAGCTGCCAGGCTACAATGGGATAGCAGAGACCACAGCTCGTGGGGAGCTGGGTCCTCACTTGCTCACCACCAGAAGTCACCAGGCACTATTCTGGGAGGAGGGAAGGCAGATAGGCTTTGGGTGGAGACTGGCATATGTATTTTGACCCAAACCAGGCATTCCTCCTGCCCACCCAGCGCTAGGCTCTCTTAAGCAAAAGTCTGAGAAACAAGACAGCGGTTTGAATTCTGGGACCCCTGTGCAGAATTGCCTACAGGGATCTTTATTTATTGAGAGCAAGGCCACGGGTCTGTAGGGGAGCAGAGGGCGGGTCCACTGGGGCCGGGCCGGGCATTGACAGCTGTGCAGCTGTTGCACTCGGGTGGGTGCCCCCAATCACTGTGGTGGTTGGGTTTTCTCCAGATTTCTAAAAATGTTCTGTGTCGGGATTCATCCCCTACCCCTCTTTCCTTGTTTCCTAAGGGGCAGTTTGGGGGTATTGGGGTAACCCAGAGCTCAGGTCACACAGAACCTTTGAGCCCCATCTTTGCTCATCACTCAATAGCTTTGAGACTTAGGCAAGTGTGTCACTTCACTCTTGAGAGTCTGTTCCCTCGTCTGTAAAATGGGGATAATGACACCACCTACCTCACAGGGTTGTTAGGAGGATGAAGTGCTGAGTGCTTGGCCCAGTGCCTGGCGCCTAGTAAGCCGAGGTCAGTGCGAGCGGCTGTGTTTTAAGGATCAGTGTTGGGCTTTCCGGGTAACACCTGAACACACCCTTGCGTTGAGTGGCTTTGACCCAGACAGGACTGTCCTCGTGGCTGTTCCAGCAGGTGGGGCACAGGCCTCTGAGGACAACTCAGAGGTTCCGGGCTCTCACGGTTCCCCGTGATGTGTGGATTTCACGTCAGTCTGAGCAAAGCAGCAGGGCCAGGAAGGGAGAGACACTGAAACCAC
Source organism: Balaenoptera acutorostrata (assembly GCF_949987535.1). Classification (NCBI taxonomy): domain Eukaryota; kingdom Metazoa; phylum Chordata; class Mammalia; order Artiodactyla; family Balaenopteridae; genus Balaenoptera; species Balaenoptera acutorostrata. Next base: position 39,635,380 of record NC_080066.1, on the reverse strand, counting down.
GCAACTGCAAAAGCAGGGCCGCAGATTGTTCTGGGAGCTGGCTGAGTCACTGACCACACCTGGCCTGGCTCCAGGACTTTGTTCTGGGTTCCTTAAATGTCTGTAGCTGAAGCCACACTCTCAGTTGAGAAGTAGCTTTGGTTCTTTGGTCTGTGGGTTGAGGAAGGATGGAGCTGCTAGCAGTGGGGAGATGTACTGAGTTTAAAATCAGCTTTGTTGTAAAACCTGGAAAAAAACTCAGTTGAAAAGTGGGTAAAGCGGCCTTTTCTTTGAATTCTTCAGCTAGGGTGGGAGGGTGGCTTGGGGGAGGGATTGTGGAGATGCTGGGGCGCTGAGTCTTGCTGGGTGCTTTGACCTCTGAGGCGGGCGGCTTTCAAGATGATGCTTTGGGATGTAGCAAGAAAATACTACAGAATTTATATAGTTTATTATTTTTTTTCCTTTATTTTTTATTTTTTTTAACATCTTTATTGGAGTATAATTGCTTTACAGTGGTGTGTTAGTTTCTGCTTTATAACAAAGTGAATCAGCTATACGTATACATATAGCCCCATATCTCCTCCCTCTCGCGTCTCCCTCCCATCCTCCCTATCCCACCCCTCTAGGTGGTCACAAAGCACCGAGCTGATCTCCCTGTGCTATGCAGCTGCTTCCCACTATAGTTTATTTTTGAAAATTTTATAACTGCCCTAGTATAGAGCACAAGTTTATTAAACTTGTTTCTCTTTGAAGGTATGTACTCACTTTTTTTATTTTTAAAAACTTTTTTTGGTTTTAAATATAAAATACACAATATAGAATTTACCATCTTAGCCATTTTTAAGGGTAGAGTTAAGTAGTGTTAAATATATTCACATTGTTTTGCAACCCGTCTCCAGAACTGTATTATCTTGCAAAACTGAAACTCTATACTCATTAAACAATAGCTCCTCATTCCCTCCTCCTTCCAACGCCTGGCAACTACTGTTCTTTCTGTTTTTATGAATTTGATTAGGTACCTCATGTAAGTGGAATCCTACAGTATTTGCCTTTTTGTGTCTGGCTTATTTCACTTAACATAATGTCCTCAGAGTTTGTCCCTGAAGTTGTAGTATGTGTCAGAATTTCCTTCCATTTTTAGGCTAAATAATAATTCATTTGGATGTATATGACACCTTTTGTTCATCCATCCATCCATACATCAACAGACGTTTGGGTTACTTCTCCCTCTTGGTTATTGTGAGTAATGCTACTATGTCTCTCCAGGACCCTGCTTTCGATTCTTTCGGGTATACACCCAGAAGTGGGATTGCTGGACCATGGTAATTGTGTTTGTTTATTTATTTTTGGCCACGCCGTGGCTTGCAGGATCTTAGTTTCCCCCGACCAGGGCTTGAACCCTGGCCCACAGCAGTGAAAGCTCAAGTCCTAACCACCGGACCGCCAGGGAATTCCCTGTGTTTCATTTTTTTTTGAGGAATCTCTATACTGTTTTATACAGTGGCTGCACCATTTTACATTCCCACCAACAGTGCACAAGGGTTCTAATTTCTCCATATCCTCACCAACACTTGTTACTTGTGGTCTTTTTGATAATAGTCATCCTGACAGGTGTGAGGTGATACCTTGTGGTTTTGATTTGCATTTCCCTGATGATTAGTAATGTTGAGTATCTTTTTCACATATTTATTGGTATATAGTTTATTTTTAACTCATTCTTTTTTATGTCTGTGTTTTAAAAAATGTATCCCAGGGACTTCCCTGGTGGTCCAGTGGTTAAGAATCCTCCTTCCAATGCAGGGGACACGGGTTCAATCCCTGGTTGGGGAACTAAGATCCCACATGCCGCAGGGAAACTAAGCCCGCGCGCCGCAACTACTGAGCCCGCACACCTCATCTAAGATCCCGTGTGCTGCCACTAAGACCCGACACAGCCAAAAAAGAAACAACAGTATTCCATAGCACAGTTTGACATGTTTTAAGTTGAACCACCTTAAATTGCTGATATTTGACTGAGGTGTTTCCACCTGTGGTATATAATTTAGAAATTCACATACACATTTTAGGGGTACGTGACCAGCTGAGGTTGGAGACAGTTGAGCTGGATTCCAAAGGGCAGGTTGCCTGTAGGGAGAGGTATCTGACCCACTGTTATGATTCATCCACTCGGCCTGTGTCCTGTGCTGGGGGTTCAGAGAAGGCCATACAGTGGCAGCCTTCGAACCTGCCAAAGGCACTGCAGGTGGGCCAACTGGCAGGACGCGCGTCTTGTGAGGCTGAGAGGTTTGCCCTGAATGACTCACTTTCCTCCTGACCCAATGAAATTTGTGGATTGGTCTGGCCAATGAGTGACACCAGTTAAACCTGGGAAGCATCCCCACTAGGAAATCCCCAGCCCATCCCCCTGGCTGGGGTCAGGGATTCCTCCCCTAGGCTGTTACTCACCAATGCTTGCGTCCAACCTCAGAGCGCACAATACATTTGAAAAAATTCAGTGTGATCCAGGCAGGGTTCCAGGTGCTGGGGGACCCCCACAGAGAACCAGGCAAGTGGGAGGGGGAACAGTAAGTGAACAAGTACAATATGTGGTATCTCAGATGGCATCAATTCTTATAGAAGAAACCTGGGAAGGGGATGAGGGTGTAGTTTTAAATATAGGCCAAGAAAGGCCTTGGTGGGAGACCTGAGGGAAAGGAAGAAAACTGGATAGATAACCTGGAGGAAGAGCTTTCCAGACTGACACAGCAAATGCCCAGGCTCTGGGGACAGAGAAAAAGCCAGTGTGCGGGAAGGAGGTGAGAAGGGGGTGCTAATTGAAGGTGTGGGAGAGGGACTGACCTTGTAGCACGACTGTACATCTCCTTGACCTGAAGGCGCAGACCTGATTATACCCCTGCTAACCCTAGGGCCTAGCACGTGATGAATGAATTAAGGAATGACTGATCTCTTCTGAAGGAGTCAACGTGTGAATACACGGAAGGCCATGAATTTGGGTCAAAACCTAAAAAAGAGTCTTAGGTTGGATAGTGGTGCAAGATGAGATTGGAAAGGCAGGTGGGACAGATGTAAGAGGATCTTGGGGACTGCGTGGGATTGAGGTTTGATTTTTTTTTTTGGACAGCAGGAAATCACTGTAGGTTCTTGAGCAAAGTGCCATGACAGTGTAAGAGATTCAGTTTTGGAGAACTTAATCTGGTAAGATTTGAAGGATAATTTAGAGCAGGGCATGAAGATGGAGGTAGGGCAGGTGAGGACTGGGGTAGGGTGTGGGTAGAAAAGGAGAAATGCAGAGAAGACTGGAAGATGTAGGTTTGGAGTTGACCACAGAGCAGGTTTAGGACCCGTGGGGAAAAGAATCGCAGGGGCGAGTACGTGTTCTGTCTGAGTCCTGAGGTGGCCAGTGGAAGAGAGGGGGTGAGGCCTGTAGTGGGGATGTTGATGTGGGCCAATCACCAGAGGGTGCCTGGGGTCCTATGGGGACTGTAGAAACAGAAACCTCCAATTGGATCTTTAGGGGGCTACTTTTTCAATGCATGTTCATTTAAAGTAATGGGAATTTTGCTTCATCTCCCCCTAAATGAGGGTGACAATCCTTTATGCATTTGAGAAACAAAAAATTCCCAGACAGCCTGAATTCAAGAAAAAGTAGCTCATTCAGAATGGGAACCCCAAATAACCTTTTCTAACTCAACTTGCCACCAGTTGAACGACAAACAGGAACAATGACTTATCCTTTAAACATACTTCAATATCTGGTTTTCTTTTTGAGGTCTGTTAAATGAAGCTGGATGTCACTTGGTGAAAACACCGAGAACCTGGGGAAAGTCCTTTCGAAGCCACAAATCTTTGTGACAACGGGGGGCTGTCAGATTCGACAGCTCAAAGCTTGTTCCATATGGATCTGGGGTAGGAGGCAAGATGGGAGTGCTCAACTCACCACAGCATATAATGGTAATGGACAATTTCCTCATTAAAGCTGATTCTATTTTTGCCCCGGATGTAACTCATTCATTTATTCAATAAATGTTGAGTGCTCCCTATGTGTTAGGCATTGTTCTAAGGGGTCAAAGTTCTAGCTTGGGAGAGCGTAGCCCCTGGGAAACACGGCCGGGCTGGTGGGGCTCCCTCCAGGCCTGCTTCTCCTTGTCCTCAAACAGTGTCAGTCCAGCTGGAGGCAGAGCACGTCGAGGGCAGACAAATGACCCTTTCTGAGGCATCCCTGAGCCAATAGAGGCCGTAGGGCTTTACTGGGTCGGCAGTGGGGGCTAGCCCCCCTTGCACCCCAACCTTCTCCTGCCCTTCCCAATCAATAGCCTCAGTGTCCCAAGAGCCAGCTCTCCCTGCCCCCATAAAAGACCTCACAGAGGGACTTCCCTGGTGGTCCATTGGTTAAGACTCCACACGCCCAATGCAGGGGGCCCGGGTTCGATCCCTGGTCAGGGAACTAGATCCCGCTTGCCACAACTAAGAGCCTGCATACCGCAACGAAGATCCCGCATGCCACAACAAAGACCTGGTGCGGCCAAATAAATATTAAAAAAAAAAAAAAAGACCTCACAGAGTTTTCAGATTAGTGGCGGCCCCCCGGAAGTTGTGGGACATTCCCTGGGCTCCAGTCCTGGGGATGTTTATTCCCTGGCCAGAGGGTGAGAAATGAAAGACAGATGTTGCAATCCACTCCATCCACATCAGCTGCGTCATCCGAGGAGGGGGAGGGCTTGAGCGATTGGGTGGAGGGCAGGGGCAAAGGTGGGACACCCAGACACGGAGCCGGCCAGCTTCATCAATCCTGGCTCAGGACACCGAGCTCCCCACCTTCCGGCAGCCCAGCCCATGTGCCCGGCCTCCCGCCCCTGATTTCACTTGATAGCAAACCAGAAACTGAAACAGGGTCAGGATTCCCGGCTTGAAGTCAGAGATGAGTCACTGCTAAGAGCAACTGCAGTAGCTGAGAAGGGGCACCAGAGAGGCAGGCAGGTGAGAGTGGGAGACAGGATGGTGGGTTCAAGGCATTTCTCCGGGGTAGCAGCCAGGGGAGGTGCTGGGAGGGGGCATCCTGGTCCTGAGGCTGCCGGGCAGGACCAGAGAGAGGCCCTGGGACCGCCGGCTGAAGAAGCCAGTTGGGGTGGCAAGAGGCCAACTTCCTTCTGTGCCAGGTGGTGTTTGTGACAAAGGGCAGGGCAGAGGGTGTAGGCTGGCTGGGAGGTGGCTGAGGACGCCTGGGGTCTCAGCTGGCCCTCATGTGATGCCCCTCCTGCCGTCCCCTCTCCAGCACATCTGAGGGTCCCGGTGGAACATGGCAAGAGGCATGCATGTGGTGGCCATGGACTGCGAGATGGTGGGGCTGGGGCCCTTCAAGGAGAGCGGCTTGGCTCGCTGCAGCCTCGTGGACTACCACGGCACCGTGCTCTACGACAAGTTCATCCGGCCCGAGGGCGAGATCACCGACTACAGAACCCCCGTCAGCGGGATCACGGCTCAGAACATGGAGGAGGCCACCCCGTTTGCCGTGGCCAGGCTGGAGGTAAGAGAAGGGCCATATGCCAGCCAGGCCAACACACATATACTCCCTCCCACACACACATACACACTTCCCCGGCACCTCCCCTGGTTGCTGGAGCTGTGACTTGTGACCCCAGCCATGTCAGATTCCCTGGCACCCGTGCGTGGGGAGCACCAGGGCATGAGAAACCCGTTGGTGTGTCCATCACATCCCTGAGGAGGCTTCCTGCCATCAGACAACCTTAGACTCGTATCTGGGAGCAGCCTTCGGGGCATCTGGTCCACCTTGCTGGTCTTACAATGGGGAAGCTGAGTCCTGCCTGCTGTTCCCTGCACACTGATTTGGGAGCTAGATTCCTCCTTCTTTCCTCTATACCAGCTGCCTCTGGGGAGCCCTGTGGGGGAAATGGGGGATGGGTCCTGGGTGGAGGCCCTCACTGGCTGGGCGCTTGGCAGGGCGCCCTCCTGGTCCTGAAGGACAGGCCAGCCAGAGCCCACTGAGCTCAGGGAGAGCTTGCTCCCAGACCCACCGCAGGCCATCCACTCATAGTGATGGGTGTGGCACACCGAAGTCTCCCATTCTCTTGCCCTTCAACTTGTTGTGACATCTCCAGTCTACTTTCTGTTTCTCTGAATCACTAGAAGAAAAGGAAACTCAACCACTCTAGAAGTGGCACCAGGGTTAGTCATTTCTGGGAAGGTGAACTCACATTGGGGAAGTTCATGAAGAACACAAAGAACTGAGGTTCACCTCAATCCCACATACTGCGCATGTGCCAGGCTCCAGGTGCCGGAGATAAGCCCACAACAATAGCCCCTGTTTTCTGAGCACTGGTTACTCACTGGATGCTCTCCTGAGCTCCATCCAGGAGCTCATTCATGCCTCACAAAACAGTCTGCCAAAAGTGTCTTCAGGAGCTGTTCGCTCAGAGCTAAGAGGGCCAGGTTTGAATCCTGGCTTTGTTCCTTACCTGCTAAGTTACCTTGAGCAAGTTCCTCACCCTCTCTGTACCCCATTTCCCCATCTGGAAAAGAAAATGGGGGTGATGACAGCAGCAATCTCACAGGATTATTGTGAGGAACAGACATTGTGTGTCCCCATATTACAGATGAGGAAACTGAGGCTCTCTTGAACTAAATAGTGATTTGGTAGGGCTGCTGAAACAAAGTACCACAAAGTGGGTGGCTTAAACAACAGAAATGTCTTCTCTCACAGTTCTAGAGACTAGTTCTAGAAGTCCCAGATCAAGGTGTCAGCAGGGCTGGTTCCTTCTGAAGGCTGCAAGGGAAAACCTGTTCTGTGTCTCTCTCTTAGCTTCTGACAATTTGCTGGCCATCTTTGATGTTCCTTGGCTTGGAGAAATGTCACCCCAATCTTCGCCTTCATATTCACATGACATTCTCCCTGTGTGCGTGTCTCACAAATTGCCCCTTTTTATAAGGACATCGGTTGTATTCGTTAGGGACTCAACCTATTCCATTATGACATCCTAACAATAACGTCTGCAATGACCCTATTTCCAAATAAGTCACATTTTGAGGTGGCTGGGGTTAGGATTTAAACAAATGAATTTGAGGGAGAACGCAATTCAACCCATAACACTAAGCAACTCGCACAAGTTCAGATAACTAGAATGTGGAAGGCTCGAAACCTCTAGAGCTGTGTGTCCAGTAGGGTCCCACCAGTTAGGGGTGACAGGTGAGCACCTGAAAAGTGGCTGGTCTGTCTGAACTGAGATGCGCTGTAAGTGTAAAATATGCACTGGATTTCAAAGACTTGATTGAAAAAAGAACCATATAGTACTTCGATAATTTTAAAATATAGCTTATATGTAGAATGGTAGTATTTTTATATATTAGGTTAAATAAAACATTAAAACTAATTTCACCTATTTCTCTTTACCTTTTAAAATATGGCTGGTGATGATTTAAAATTACCTATGTGGCTCACGTTATGTTTCTTTCTATTGGACAGCACTGTTCTAGAGGTACTAAGAGGGTACTAAGGAGCCCTGAGGAGGGGGCAGAGTACATCAGGGTGGTCCTGGAAAGGCTCCATGAGGCTGGTGCTATTTGCCAAAGGGGACGGAGGATTCTGTGTATGCAATTCAGTGGGCCATAGAGAGCCACTGAGATTCTTGAGTAAGAGCATGGCAGGATCAAAACCGCTGTCAAGAAGACCTGAACGGGGCTGCTGGGGAGATGGATGGGAGTGAGGAAAGAGATGGCAGCAGAGAGAAGAGTAAGAGACCCCAGGGAGCAGTGCCTTAGTCATCAGTAGCATCCAGAGGATCGGAAAGAAGGAAACGTTAGGACAGAGGAGGACAAAGGTGAGTCACCAAGAAGGGGAGGGTAACACGAAGAAAGGTGGGGTGGTTTAGGTGCCGATGGGAGACCTAGGGATACTACATGGAGCTGCCCACACTCGGATCCCCACTGAGCAGTCAGGTGGGCGGCTTGGCCCCATCCCTTCTCCTCCTCCCCAGCCTCCCTCCCCATCCCAGCAGCAGAAAGGGCAGAAGAGAAATGCAATTCCCTGGACGCCCTCCAGCACTGGCCTGGGAGTCAGGACACCTCGGTCCTCATCCAGACTTGGTGCCCAAATGCTTTTGTTTCTCAGTTGGAGATTATGCCGGGCCCTTCCAGTGTGTAACATGGAGTGCCGTCCGGAGTAGGCACTTAACAGCCGTTCGAGGAGGGAGGCGGGGATCTAAAGACCGGGCAGCTCTTTGGAACCACACCTGCCGTTCACATTTCCTGCTCGATCACTTACTGGTTTGTGTGACCTTTGGCAAGTTACTGAAACTTTCTGAGCCTGAGTTTTCTCATCAGTGAAGGGGGAGTACTGATGCCTCCTTCCTGGCCTTGTGTAGGTTGGGTGTAGTGATGTGGTCTGTATCCCTAAGCACAGTGCCTGCTTCATGGCTGATGGTCATCAACGTGCCTGTGGAGAGAACAAGGCAGAAAGTCAAATTTTACATCCCGTCCCCTCTCCAACTTCCCTTGAGAACCTCGGTCTTAGATTCTGGCCCTCGTTTTCTGCCTGCTGCACAATGTATGCTCCCTGCCCATGTCTTCTACCCTGCTGCCAGAGACACTTCCCCAGGCCTGGCTCAGATCATAGCCCCCGCTCCCATCCCCACCCCCTGGTTCAAATACCTCCAAGGCTCCCATTGCCTAAGGTCCGGCAACCCAACGTCCATGGTCCTCTAAATACCACCTACCTACCTTTTCTGCCTTCTCTCTCAGCTCAGCTGTGCTTCAGACCCAACCCTACTCTCTCCCATCCCCCATCCCTTTCCCTAGAAATACTGCCATTCTGGCAGGCCCAGGCCAGAGGAGTCCTGTGTGATGCCCTGCCCGACCCCCTCACCCTCCCCACCCCCAACTCTACCCCCCTGGGGGTCTCACCCTCCTTGCTATAGCCCACACACTTCCTTTCTTTCTTTGGCCGCGCCGCGTGGCATTCGGGATCTTAGTTCCCCAGCCAGGGTTAGAACCCGTGCCCCCTGCAGTGGAAGCACTGAGTCCTAACCACTGGACCGCCAGGGAATTCCCATAGCCCACACACTTGAGAGCTTGCCTAGCCACACACACGGGTCTGTCTAGCTCCACAGCTCCTGCCATGTACTTTATCTGCCCCAGGTTGGATACTGTGCTTTGAACATAGAAGGTGCTCTGAGAATGTTGGTGGGATTGGAGTTGAATTGATTTTCACAATATAGGAGTTCTGGCAGCTGCGTGGAAGAGAATTGCCTCTGCCTTCGTGTTGGCCTTTGCTGTCAAGATACAGTAATACACGTACAGCCCAGGGGGCAGGGAGCAAGCACTGTCTTGATTTATTTTTTAAAAATATTTATTTATTTATTTTATTATTTATTATTTATTTTGGCTGCGCTGGATCTTCGTTGCGGCGTGCGGGATCTTTAGTTGGAGCATGTGGACTTTTAGCACACTGTCTTTAGACTTGGCTGGATGTGGGATCAATCCCAGCTCTGCCACCTGATTGCCCTGTGTCCTCTGGCTTGTTGCTAAATCTCTCGGTGGCCCTCAGTAGGATCCTCTGTAACACAGGGGTGATGAAGCAGCACAGGTGTATCCAGCCTCATGTCCAGGCCCTGTTCTAAGCACTTTTCATACCCCACTACCTTTACACCCCACCACAACCCCGGGAGGTAGTTAACTAGTATCATCACCCCATTTCGCAGATGAGCAAACTTAGGCACAAGGCTGAGCAAATTGTCCAAGAAAGGGGTGGAGCAGAGACTCAACTTCTGGCCCGAGGGCTTGCTTTGTGATGTTCTGATCCTGTGATCACAGTGTGTAAATGCGTGCTGTGAATGCTAAGTGCTTGATGCACGAACAGGTAGTGTCGGCGCAGCGTGGGAGTGAAGCTGTGGTTATGAGGCAACCGCCATCATCTGTTTTCACAAACAAGGACACTGAGGCACCTTGACCTCACTCATCACCCACAGTATTTTAATCCCAAAGACCAGGCTCACAGATCCCAAGCTGTGCTGGGGAGCCCCCAAAGGGCAGAAGCCTATTAGCCATTTATCAGACCCCACAAGTCAGGTGACACCTCTCAGCTGAGCCACCAGCTCACCGGGCATTGGTTTCTTGCAGGCCTTTTTCAAAGGTGGCTCGCCAGCCTGTCTCTTCCTGCAAGTGGGCCCGGCTAGCAGTGAGCCATAGACCAGGCCATAGAAGCCAGGCTGGCTCCAGGGAGCCACGGAGCGCCCCAGTCCACCCAGGGCCCGTGCAGCCACGAGGCACTAGGATTTTGAGGGGGCTCCCCTCACCCCCTTTTCTGTAATGGGATGACATTGCTTTTATAATGCAAGGTAACTGCCTTGTTATCTTCTGACGCCTATAGGTCTCACTGTCATCCAGCACGGTGGTTCTCAGTGCACTGTGATTTTGCCCTCAAGGGCAAATCTGGAGGCAACATCTGGAGGCATTTAGCAATATCTGGAGGCATTTCTTTTTTTCTTTTTTTTTTTTTTTTACAGTAAGATCAGATATTTTTATTTTATTTTTTAAACATCTTTATTGGAGTATAATTGCTTTGCAGTGGTGTGTTAGTTTCTGCTTTATAACAAAGTGAATCAGTTATACATATACATATGTCCCCATATCTCCTCCCTCTTGCATCTCCCTCCCTCCCACCCTCCCTATCCCACCCCTCTAGGTGGTCACAAAGCACCGAGCTGATCTCCCTGTGCTATGCGGCTGCTTCTCACTAGCTATCTATTTTATGTTTGGTAGTGTATATATGTCCATGCCACTCTCTCACTTTGTCCCAGCTTATCCTTCCCCCTCCCTGTATCCTCAAGTCCATTCTCTAGTAGGTCTACATCTTTATTCCCGTCTTGCCCCTAGGTTCTTCTGACCATTTTTTTTTCTTTCTTTTTTTTTTTAGATTCCATGTATATGTGTTAGCATACGGTATTTGTTTTTCTCTTTCTGACTTACTTCACTCTGTATGACAGTCTCTAGGTCCATCCACCTCACTACAAATAACTCAGTTTCGTTCCTTTTTATGGCTGAGTAATATTCCATTGTATATAGGTGCCACATCTTCTTTATCCATTCATCTGTTGATGGACACTTAGGTTGCTTCCATGTCCTGGCTATTGTAAATAGAGCTGCAATGAACATTGTGGTACATGACTCTTTTTGAATTACGGTTTTCTCAGGGTATATGCCCAGTAGTGGGATTGCTGGGTCGTATGGTAGTTCTATTTTTAGTTTTTTAAGGAACCTCCATACTGTTCTCCATAGTGGCTGTATCAATTTACATTCCCACCAACAGTGCAAGAGGATTTGGAGGCATTTCTTTTTTTAAAAATTTATTTATTTATTTATTTATTTATTTATTTATTTATTTATTTATGGCTGTGTTGGCTCTTCGTTTCTGTGCGAGGGCTTTCTCTAGTTGCGGCGAGCGGGGGCCACTCTTCATCGCGGTGCGCGGGCCTCTCACTATCGCGGCCTCTCTTGTTGCGGAGCACAGGCTCTGGACGCGCAGGCTCAGTAGTGGAGGCATTTCTGATTGTCACAAGTGAGGTGCGGAAGGCTGCTACTGACATCCAGTGGCTTGAGGCCAGCGATGGTGCGGAACATCCTACAATGCACAGGACACACACTCACACCAAAGGAGTATCTGGCCCCAAATGTTAGTAGTTCCAAGGCTGAGAACCCTGTTCTACAGAGAGCCCTACAAATCAGACTGTCAGCACAGGAAGGAACCGGCGAGGAGACCAAGGTCCAGAGAGGGGCAGTGACTTGCTAAGGACACACAGCAAGCTGGGCTACAACTCAGTGCTCAGATGCAGGGCTCTCAGCTGAGAAGTCAATGCTCTTTTAATTCATTTTTTAATCTAACGGTAATTGTCCATAGACTGTAACTCAATTTTGTGAGTAAATGCTCTTCTAATGTTAACCTGGTATACTGAGAAGCATCCACCCCATGACGGGGATTGGGGAATGATAATGACACTCTTAGTTTGCAAATAAAGAAACTAAATCTTGTGTGGCATCGTGGTTTAGGTGGGAAACAGAAAGGAAGCCACGGTAGCTTGTGAACAGGGACTGGTTTCAGCTGTACCAAGTGCTGTAGCCCTCACCTGGGTTGAAGTGCCCTGTCGGGGCCCCGCCACCTGGCAGGTCTCTCTGGGGCTCAGCCAGATGGAGGACGACTTCGTCATCCAGGTTTACCCCGGGTAAGCAGACAGAAGCTGGGGGCAGGGGCACCCAGAGAGCTTGGCAGGGGACAGAAGGAAAGAGGGGGACCAGGGCCACTCCTGAAGATGACAGTAGGGGACCTGGGCCTCCACAAGGGCAACATTCTTCAGAGTCCCTTATAATCATGTCTCCTGGCAGCCAGGAATGAATGAACGGACAGATGGAAGAATGGATGCATGATGGGAGCAGCGGGCTCTAAGGGGTTGTACAGGCATCGGTGCCGGGATTTCCAAACTTGGCAGATGGGAAGAATACCCTGGAAATATTTGCTAATGCCCCTCCCCTGGCGATGTTGATTCCGCAGGTCTGGAGTAGCGCCCTGCCCTCTGGATTTGTAACAAGGGTCTCGGGTGATTTTTTTGATCAGGCCTGGGAAATACTTGGACTAGATGGAAAACACAGTGGAAAGAGAATTCGGGCAGACACCAGGGCCTGTCACTCCTCTGCGTGTGACATGGGTACACACCACTGGCATCCCCCTTTCCCTGTTGGTAAGATGGTATGACAATCCCCGCCTCACAGGGGCCATATTCCTGATTCAAGAAATCTTCAGTGAGTGCCGTCATGGGCCCAGCAGTAGAAATTATTAATTTCCACCCTGAAATTAATAATGCTAATATAATCCCTAGGTTCTCAGTAGGTAGCAATAACAACAACTGTGATAATAGGGACAGGGTCAGGCAGATCCGGACACCGCATCTCAGCAATCAACTCACCAGCTGTGTGACCTGTGCAAGCCTCTTACCCTCTCTGATCCACAACCCCCTTCACTATAAAATGACACTAAGAATATTCTTGTTGAGAGGCCCCATGATGAGGTGAGGAAAGTACCTGGCCCAGTGCCAGGCAATGAGAACAGATCGATGAATGTCCCTTTCCCCCAACCACTCCAGTTCTTTCCAGGAATGTGAGCCTCCCTCCCCTGTGTTTGGCACACCTGCCTCACGACACTGATTCAGGGCAGGTCCGAAGCCAGCAGGTCACACAGCCCTGAGGCCCATCCAGCTGGCACCTCCACACCACCGTGGGTTTCCCTCCCAGCCCTGCCACAGAAAGTCCACGGAGCCTCACCTCTCCGGGCCCTCACCTTACAAATGGGGAAACTGAAGCCCAGAGACCGTCTTCGACCTCCCTGAGGCCACATAGCGAGTCCCAGCAGCCTTTCCCTGCCCGGTGCCCAGCATCTTTGTCCTGAAGAGTTGGCATCTCTCTGCTAAACAGACTGTTCTCCTCCTTTCCCTACTTCTTCCTTCCTTCTGCTTGTCTACCTCTTATTTTTTTTGTCTCATGATGAGTCTCATGGTCCTGAATGTACCCCTCTCCCCCCGCCACCACCGGGATCCTGGGGCTCGGGAAGTGATGAATTTCCCAGGAATCTACCTCACAATGACTCGGCCCTCTTCCGCCTGGGACCGGCTGCTGTGGCTGACTCTGGGGTGGCACAGTCCCCTCAGAGCTTTGTGTGAACTGGGCCTGAGTCAGCTCATAGATAGGAAAACAGGCCCCATTGTTCAGAAACATAAAGGATGTCAGCAAGGAAAGGCGTGTGACCCACAGCTGCCTAGCACAGCCACAGCCACTGGCCCTGGGCCTCTACCCCTCCCCTGCGTGCTGCCCGAGCCCTTTCCTCCACACGTAGGATCCCCCCTCGAGCCGCTGCTCTGAGGTCGTGCGCCCTTACTACTCAGGGTGACCCACAGACCAGCGGCATCAGAACCACCTGTTAGAAATGCAGAATCCCACATCCGAATCCAGATTTTGGTGAGATTCACCAGACGATTCCTCAGCCCAAGTGTGACAAGAACTGGTGTCCCTCAGGAGTGGCCCAGCTTTATTCTTTGAGTGCTTTCCCCAGTCCCTAGGTTGGGCGAGGGTCTGTCCGGAGGAGGACCCCAACAAAACCACGGTACCGGTGGGGCAGGCTGGTGACATTACGTGTTGACGGTGGATGGACCGACTCTGCCTCCAGTGCTGTGACCGTGGACAGGTCACCTCACTTCTTGGAGCCTTAGCTTCTTTCTGCAGAGTGGCCACAAGGGGGAGCAAGTCAAACGCCCCTTGGGATGTCTGGGGAAGCCACTGGAAGCAGAAGCAGGACACGGGATGGTGTTAGCCATCCAGAGGGCTCCTTCCTGGGGCACAGAGGAAGAGATGAAGGCTGCCGGAGAGCTGTCCTAGTTGGGCCTGAGATGGCCATGAGCTACCCTTCAGCTGGCGCCTGGTACAGCTCGCCCCAAGGTCCCCGTTCCGTCCTCCCCAGTGGCAGCCAAGGGAAGAAAAGGTGACCCGCCTGTGTGGCCAGTGATTGCGGCTCTCCATAGGGCCACCGTGGGAGAGGAGGTGAGAATGGAGGCCTGGGCATACGTGCAGGGCACAGGACTGGGGCACCCTGAGGGTTGCCCTCTGCAGCTTGGCCGCTGGGCTGGCGGAGGCCTGGAGCAGGCAGCTCTTTCAGCATAATGTGGTGGTGATAAGCAGGCTTTCAGGGCTGGCCCTGCCACGAACTAGCCGTGTGACTTGTCCCAGTTATCTAGTGACGCTTAGCACGTCACCCCAAAACGTAGTGCTCCAAACAGTGTCCATATTTATGTCGCTCAGGCATCTGCAATCTGGGCAGGGCTCGGCAGAAGGGGACAGCTGGTTGGCTGAGGCACCCGGCAGGCCCGGGATTAGAATCACAGGATGGTTCGCTCACCCACCTGTGCCGTGGCTGGTGCTGGGGCTCCTTGGGCACAGCTCCCTACCTCAGGGTGGTCTCCCCAGCATGGTGGCTTCAGGGTAACTCAGGGCTCCTGGGACACTGGCCCCATACAGAGATCAGAAGTCACACAGCCCGGCCCATATTCAAGGTGAAGGGAATTAGACTCCATCTTTTTTTTTTTTTTTTTTTTTTTAGTATATATATATATTTTTTAATTATGGTTGCAAGTCATATGGGGCATTTGACAGAGTAACCCAGGGGTTATTTAATTATATATACAAGTCACCTATGTGTTAGACTCCATCTTTTCTGTGAGGAGTGTCAAGGAATCTGCAAATATTTTAAATTCATCAGAGTCACCTTGAGTAAATTACTCCACTTCTTAGCACTTTAGTTTTTTCAACTGCAAAATTCAGTTAAACACAACCCTCCCTCATAGCTGTATGGTTTTTCTATGGCTGCTATAACAAAACCGTAGACTTGGTGGTTTAAAAGAACGAAAACTTATTGTCTTACACTTCTGTGGTTCAGAAGTCTGATGTGGGTCTCACTGGGCTGAGATCAAGGTGTCAGTAGGGCCGTGTTCATTTCTGGAGCCTTTGGAGGGGGATCTGTTTCCTTGCCCTTTCCTGCTTCTATGGCTGCCCCTGTTCCTAACTCTCAGCCTCTTCCTCCACCTCCACAGCCAGAGGCAGCCTGGCAAGTTCACGTGGCAGATCTCTCTGACCTCCACATATAAGGACCTTGGGATTATGCTGGGCCCACTCGGATCATCCAGAAACTCTCCCTATTTTAAGGCCATTTGATTAGCAACCTCAAGTCCATCTGCAACATTAATTTTCCCTTGCTGTGTAACATGTTCACAGGGCCTGGGGATTAGGGAGTGGGCATCTCTGGGAGGTCAACCCGCCTGCCACAGGAGGGTTGTTAAAAGGATTAAACGACATAATGTATGTGATGCACAACGAGTGCCTGGCTCATGGGACCATGGCCACTGCTATCACACAGAAACCACGGAAGGAGTTGGGATGGGCCTTCCGGCAGCACTGAACTGTTGAGGGTGAAGGGGTCTGGTCCAGTCTCCTCATTTTATCGATGATATATACGTTCCAAGCTCAGAGAGGGATGGTGATTTGTTCATAGTCACACAGCAAGTCCAGGAGGACTTTGCTCATAGTCACACAGCTCAGGCCAGCACCCCCCCCCCCACATGATGTCACCAAGTTGCCCCAGACCCACCCGAAGTACCCTGGGTGACGTTTAGGGTGCGTGTCTTCCTGGCCAGATCCTGCAGCTCCTGAAAGGCAAGCTGGTGGTGGGTCATGACCTGAAGCACGACTTCAAGGCGCTGAAGGAGAACATGGGCAACTACGCCATCTACGACACGGTCGCGGACAAGCTTCTTTGGCGCGAGGCTGGCGTGCTGTACTGCCGGCGCGTCTCCCTCCGCCTGCTGAGCCAGCGCCTCCTTGGGCGGCGCATCCAGGTGAGAACCACCCCCTTCCCAGGCTGGGGCCGGACTGCCGGCTCTGGGGGCCTGGCCCTTCCCGCTAGGACTGTAAAGTCTCCCAATAGCTCCGGAGCAAATATTTGGCCCCAAAGATGCTCAGCCTCCCCTTAGTCCTGAGAGGCTGTGTGCTGTGAAAGGGGCGGGGTTTCTCCAGGAGGGCAGGGCGTTTATCTGGGAGCTGACCCAGGAAGCCCTGCTAGAGTGAGGATGAGCGGCAGGGAAGGGAAGGCACCCACTCGAGGCGTTTTTGTGTGTTTTCAAAATCATGCCAGTTTCCCTGTGGGTAACTGAAGCTTAATCCCCCTGCCCAACTCTGCGAAATGGTGTAGAGCACAGAGCGCAGACGTATCCAGGGAGCCGCACTATTTACACACACCTCCCTTTCGGCAGGAACTGATGCTGCTCCCGGGGCCCTAATTCCTCAGCACTTGCAGCCACAGACAGAGCAGGCCCGCCCAGAGCCCCAGGCAGAAGCCTCTGGAATTGCCCCCCAGATAGGAAAGCGGCAGATATCCGATGAGGGGGATTCCAAAAAGTGAGAGAGGGACCCTGAGCTCAAACCCCCAGGCAAAGCAGTCTCCAGGAGCCGGCAGGCAGGTGTGTGCTGGGGGCTGGGAGCTCACCGGGGTGGAAGGGCCCAGGGAGGCAGGGTGGACACTAGGAGCTGCGGCCACACGTGGGCCCTTCCAGCTCCGCGGATGTTTATGAAGCACCTGCTCTGGGCCAGGCTGGACCAGAGGCTGAGCACCCGGGTGAGCAAGGCCTGGCCCATCCTTGGGAAACTCGTGATTGAACGGAGGGTGGCCCGAGACCTGAGCATCAGCACATCTGTGGGGTGTGTCCACAGAGGGGAGGGCAGGTGTCCTGGAGCAGGGACGGAGGACGGGGGGCAGGCAGGACACCAGGTCTGAGTGGAGTGTGACGGGGCCGTCTTAGTGGAGGAGGCAAGAGAGGGGGCGCCGGGGAGGGGAGAGCCCGAGCCCCAGCCTGAGGAGTTGGGGGTGGCTTGGCTGGGGAGCAGGAATGTGTAGGAGACCGGGGATGGGCCTGAGGTTGGGCCCCTCTGTTGGGCTTGTGGCACCAGGGACCGAGGACAGAGTGTCAGCACGTGGATTCACTGAAGAGCCCTGTTCTCCACGTGCTGAGCAAGGAGCCCCTTAGAGACATCTGTGTCCACATTCCTCGGTGCCCTGGGGCTCCCTGTGAGAAATGCTTCAGCCCCTCTGGGTCTGAGGCCAAGTCTGCAGTGCCCGGCCCACACCCAGCGGATCGTAAGCACCTGGAGGGCACGGCCTGGCCCTCAGGATGCTGGATTCTGTGCCTGGCCATGCCTGGGTCTAGTGCTAATGGGTGAAGCCAGGCCTGCTCCAGCCCCCTGCTGAGTCCAGGGTGTCAGAGGCCTGGGAAGACTCACCCACTGACCCACTTGAGCCCTGTAAGTCAGGGTGCGAGCAGGGAAGGCCCAGGTCACATGGGCGCCTGGATTCAGCCGCACCCCAAGTCCCCACTCTGTACCTGTGTCTGCAGGACAGTGTGTTGGGACACAACTCGGTGGAAGACGCCAGGGCAACAATGGAGCTCTACCGAATCTCCAGGAGACTTCGAGGACTATGAGGGCTGCCCGTCTGGTGGTATTCAGCACCCTCCGCAAGGACTACAGACCTTCGTCTCTTCAAAACAAAAATGCCCTTGCTTTTGGAAAATACATTTTTAGCAATAAAATGGCTCTATATTTTCTCTACTCCCTTGGATTCTCCTCTTGTCTTTTTCTTTCTTCTCTCTGAGCCAGGTGTCTGTGGACACCACCCAGCACTGAGAGGACAACGAACACTTGAGCCAGGACAGGGACAAGTGTCAATTTGCTTAACATCTTGAATCCTGTGGGTCCAGGAAGAAGTTCCTGTGACTTAATTAATACCCCTGCTTCGGGGCTTCCCTGGTGGCGCAGTGGTTGAGAATCTGCCTGCTGATGCAGGGGACACGGGTTCGAGCCCTGGTCTGGGAAAATCCCACATGCCGCAGACCCGTGCACTACAACTACTGAGCCTGCGTTCTAGAGCCCACGAGCCACAACTACTGAGCCCACGTGCCACAACTACTGAAGCCCCCACGCCTAGAGCCCATGCTCCGCAACAAGAGGAGCCACTGCAATGAGAAGCCCGCACACCTCAACAAAGAGAAGCCCCCCTCGCCACAACTAGAGAAAGCCTGTGCACAGCAATGAAGACCCAATGCAGCCAAAAATAAATAAATAAAAAATTAAAAAAAACCCAACAACAACCCTGCCTCCACCTCCCTTTTCCAGTTGCATTTATTCCTGGGAGCGTGGCATTATTTTCTGGGGGTGACACCCACTCAGAGGTCCATTCATCCCATCTTGAAATTGGTTCCAGGGCACTGGTGAGCTTCCAGGCAAAGGTACAGGAGGAGTGATGGGTGCCACCCCTGGTGACCTTCAGCAAGTCATCCATCTTCTCATTTGTAAAATAAGGAAGCAAAGGTGGTGGACTCTGGAGTCTGTGGGAACTAGGTTGAAATTTGGGTTCTGCCATTTAGTAGCTGTGTGACCTAGGGCCAATTACTTAACCTCTCTGTGCCTCAGTTTCTCCATCTGTAAAGCAGGAACTTCTAACAATTCATAGGGTTCTTGTGAGAGGCTGTAACAAAGTGTCCAGGACCATGCCTGTCATAGCTCAAGCAGCCACCAAATTCGATAACTGGTGACTATCCTGCACACAGCCCGGCGTTCTAGGAGAACTGCTGCCCTCTGCTGCAGGGCCTGGCCCTCTAAAGGAAGGGCATGAATAGGGTATGGAGAGAAGGATCCAAACCAGAGCAGTGACTGTGCAGTAGAATCGGCTGCAGAGTTGTTATTTTAATCCCTGACTGGGTCCTGCTTTGGCTCCACTGAACCAGAATCCCTAGGGGTGGAGGTTAGGGTGGGGGAGTGGGGGTGAGGCACGCATCCGTTAGTATTTTGACCTTCACAGGTGATTTTGAATCCTAAGACATCTGAATCACCAGAGGAACTTTTTCAGCGCCCCCCAGTACCTAAGCACCATGTTTTCGCACTGGACCGGGCACCAGCATCACCTGGAGGCTGCTGGTCCCCATCCCAGAGTTTCTGATTCAGAAGGTCTGGGGTGGAACCCAGGAATCTGCATTCCCAACAAGTTCCCTGTTGATGTTCTGCTGCTGGTCCGGGGACCATGCTTTGAGAAGCACTGCCCAAGCGGCAGGTGACTGTGATGTGCAGCCATGGATGAGCCACTGGCCTAAGGGCTGAGCACCGCCAGGTGGACACCTGTCACGGATCCAGCCTCGACCCTGCCATCTCCCGTGGCTGCCTGCTCATGCAGACAGAGGGCCACAGTCCTGCAGGATGTGCCCTAAATAGCCCACTGCATGGGTGAGGGACTCCAGGTGAGGTTAAGAACCCCAGGGATTAAAGTCCAGGCCCGTCCGACCCCAAACTCCAGTGCTTTACACTCAGACAGATTTACAGTGGCGGTGCCTTCCATTTGCACCACTGACTCTGAAAGCCTGGTCTGGGAAGGGCGGGGGAGGTGCACCTTGATCTCTCTGGGTTTTCTCCTGCCCTGTCTCCCATGTTTTAGGGTCATGACCTCTGCTCTTTTTTTTTTTTTTTTAAATTTTTATTTATTTATTTATTTTATTTTTTTGGCTGTGCTGGGTCTTTGGTTCGTGCGAGGGCTTTCTCCAGTTGCGGCAAGTGGGGGCCACTCTTCATCGCGGTGCGGGGACCGCTCTTCATCGCGGTGCGCGGGCCTTTCACTATCGCGGCCCCTCCCGTCGCGGGGCACAGGCTCCAGAAGCGCAGGCTCAGCAGCCGTGGCTCACGGGCCCAGCCGCTCCGCGGCATGTGGGATCCTCCCAGGCCAGGGCTCGAACCCGTGTCTCCTGCATTAGCAGGCAGATTCTCAACCACTGCGCCACCAGGGAAGCCCATGACCTCTGCTCTTAAGATCAATGAATGAACACTGGAAGCTGCTGGGTGAGGCTGTGTGTTTGGCTGTGCGTGGCCACCAGGTGGAGCCCTTGGGCCGTCTCGCTCCCAGGCTGCCTTGCAGTCAGAACCAGCGGGAGGGACACTGGCAAGAGGTGTGAGGCGCTGGGTCTTTAACATGGTTAGGCGGCTGCTCCAAGGACCCTCTAGATGCCCTCGCTCAGCCACTGAGCTGAGGCTCAGAGGGGGCTGGGGGCTGTGGTACAGCCTGGCCTGGAAGGTGACCCCAGGCTCCCTGACTCCCAGCCCAAGGTTCCTTCCAGGGCTTCAGGCTTCCTTGAAAGGAGAGGCACCAGGATTCCCAGAGGAAAAGTTTTCTCAAAGGAAATCCCTAACCCGACTTCTTGCTTCTGGCTCTGGGGTTTGGATGCCCCCAGGGGAGAGGAAAGCTGGGGAGGCCCCCCTACCTCCCAGGTGGGCCCCCAAGGTGAGGGTCAGTCCCCAGAGGGCAGCGTGTGCTGTGGCCCTGGCCCCTCTCCCGGGCTCCCTGCCTCCTGCCCAGCCAGCTTCCCAGTGGAGGGAAGCACAGTCACGTGGGAAGCACATGGGTTGATGCTCTAGAGAGACCCCAGCTTCAGTCAGCCGACCTGGCTTGAGTGTCTCCCTCTGTGGGCTCAAGGTCCCCGGCCATCAAAGGGGCTGAGAAGGGGACTGAGATCCCATAGGCAGGGTGTCCAGCCCGGGGCTGGGGGTGGTGGGGGCCCACAAACAGCAGCATCACCACTGATCCTAATAAAACAGCTGCTCCCGCTGCCCCTCTAGACTCCTGACCTACCTGGGTCCCCACACACCTGGGGTCGTGCTGCCTGGGTTTCCCTCTCTCCTCCTCACTCTCCTGTGAGATCCTTGGGGTCAGGGCTACTCCACCACTCATCTCATTATTCCCAGAACTTGCCACAGGCCCTGGTGCTCTGCCAGGGAGTGAGGAGGTGGATGGAGTGATGGAAGGAAGGAAGGACGGAGGGAAGAATCCATTCTCACCTGGCACTGGAATAAGAGGTCTCGTGTCTGACCTAAACATCCTTTCCTCCTTAAGCTGCCCCACCTGACAGAGCTCCTCTCCTTCCCTCAGTGAGCACACATCACACAGCCCAGTGCAGCATGAGGACCAAGTAACACAGTGGCTGACATTTTTCAAGGGCTCGCTCGACACCAGGCACAGTTCTAGGTGCTTCACACGTATGATCTCATGTATAGAAGATGCTATTATTCTGCTCATTTATGATGAAGAAGCTGAGGTACAGGGAGGTTGAGTAACTTGACCAAAGTCATACAGAGATTAAGTGTTAAGTCTGGGCCTGGAATCACATTAGGGGAGAAGATGTTTGGGAATTCCTCACCGTGGAGGGGAACTGACAAATCCAATCTCCTTCTGTAGCAGCACAAGTCCCATCCCTGGCTTGGAGAGGAAAGTATCCCAGGACAATGGGTGAGTGAGGGTCAGCACTCAGGGAGCCTGGCTTTCAGCCCCAGACACTGGAAAAGGGAATTTAACCAATATTTATTGGCATCTGCTATGTGCAGTGCATGTTGTAGCTTCTACTAGTTTAAAACAAAACAAAAGCAAACCCTCGATTCTACATCCTCCCAGCTATTGTCCTTTGCACCCTTTCTCCACAGCATCCTGAACATGATCTACACATCCCTCTCTCCATTTCCCCTCCTCCCATTTGCTCTAACCCCGGCTCTGACTTCTGTTCCCACCTCTCCATGGAAACCGTTCTCACCAGGTCACCAGTGAGCACTATGCTGGCAACTCAAGATGTACTTCCCTTCTCATCACTAGACCTCTCAGCATCATTCACCTGAGTCAGGAAACCCTTCTCTGGAGTGATTTTCCTCCTGCTGCTCAGCCTCTCCTCTGTCTTTCTCCTCCTCCTCCTCCTCCTCCTCCTCCTCTCCCATCGTCTGAGTGTCTCAGGTCCTCAGGACTTGGGCCCAGGCCACCTCTTCTTTGTGTGCCTTCTTGTCCTCGTCCAGTCCAGTGGCTTTAAGAGTCCACTCAGTCGACAAATGTTATTGTGCCCCGAGTGTGTGCCAGGCACTGTTCTAGGCACTGGACAGAGAGCAGAACAGAGCCAATAGTTCTGCCCTCATGGAGCTTACACTCTAGTACAGGAGATGGAGAATATGCAAACCATATACGTTATATCAGGTGTCTGTGTGATAAATGCCATGAAAAAGGGAAAACAGGTGAAGAGAGGGTCATTGGAGTGTGGAGGGTGGGCAAGGCGGCTATTTATGTGGGTGGACAGGGCAGGCTGCTCTACTGATGTGACATTTAAGAAGATACTGAATGAAGTGAGTATGATGACAGTTCCCCTATTTGTGCTTCCAGAGCTGATCTCTGTTGAGATCCAGAGTCATATCCAGCTGCCTCCTGATCTCTCCCCCTGGATGTCTCAGGACACCTCACACTCACCATGTCCAATCCCATCTCTTGAATCGCCCTGCCCCTGACAACACACACTGATCCTTCCTCACCTTCCATCTCGGTCAGTGGCACCACTTTCACAGATGCTCTTCACAACACACTTGTGAATCCACCCACTCTTCTTCCTCTCTAGAGTCACCACCTGGTCCAGATCCATCCATCCCTCTCACCTGGACGCCTGCCATAAGCCTCCAGCTGATGCCTCTATCTCCATTCTTTCCCTCAATTTCTGCTTGGAGTAAACTCAAACTAAGAGACCTTCGAAGGCTTCTCTCTGCTCCCTTAGGATGAAACACAAACGCCGAAACGTCACCTCCAAAGCGCTGCAAGC
Organism: Balaenoptera acutorostrata; assembly: GCF_949987535.1. Lineage (NCBI taxonomy): Eukaryota > Metazoa > Chordata > Mammalia > Artiodactyla > Balaenopteridae > Balaenoptera > Balaenoptera acutorostrata. The sequence continues at coordinate 39,612,149 of NC_080066.1, read as the reverse complement.
TCAGACCCCTTTCTACCTCTCCAGACTCATCACCTCCCTCCCTCCCTCCAGCCGCTGAGAACTTCTTCCAATTCCTCTTTGTCATCTCAGAGCCTTTGCAAATGCAGCTCTCACTACTTGGAATGTTCTACTGTGAATAATAACGTTATTTTAAATGGAATATTTAAAGAACAAAACGAGCTCCTCACCATTAAAAATACCATCGCACAAATTTTAAATTCGATAAAAATATTGGGAGACGAAGTTTAGTCCATCTTTCAGAAAATAGACTGAGATGTTTAGAGATAGAAAATAAGACAGAACAGATAAGAAAATTAGACGCTCTATCTAGGAATTTCATATCTAACAATTAGGATTTCTAGAGAGAAGAAAGAAAACAGAGGAGGAAAATTTCTCAGAGTTGAAGGGTATGAATTTCCTAAGACTCACTGCATGCTTGGCAAGAGGTCGAAAGTAAGACCTACTGGAAGGCACATTACTGTGGAAATTAAATCCCTGGGTGTAAAGAGAATACCCTAGACAGCCAAAGCAGTGTAATAAGGTACACATTGAAGACCAGGAGTCAGAAAGACATCAGACTTCTTAAGTCTGGAAGCTTGAAGACAATGATGTCATGTCTCAAAATTCTGAAGGAAAATTATTTACCTGCTAAAATGCCATAACTAACCAAACTACAGGTCCAATATGAAGACAAAATAAAGATTGTGTAAAAATTCTACACTTTCAAAAACTTATCTGCCATATTTCTTGTTAAAAAAGCTATTGGAGGATGTGGTCCACCCAAATGCAGGAGGAAACCAAAAAAAGAGAAGAACCAGTATGACAGGCAAAGGTTGCTCCGGGGAGGATGGGGAAGGGATGTCTCCAGGTGACAGTGTATATTGAGCCCAGAGAAAAGACAACTCAGACTGAAGCAGGATTCCAGGGAGACCTGGATATCTCTAAATGAAAAAGGGAACCACACCGAAAGATCTGTAGTTCTATTGGTTAGTCAATATCAGGCACATAGAAAACTAAGCAAAATAAAATATGAGATGATTATTAATGCTAAGAAACAAAGAATGTACAAGAATAGTAGAAATACACCCTTTTGTCAATATTTCTGTAGTCATACAAATATAAACATTGAGCATTGATTTAACCCTCCAAAATCATGATATAACTATTTTGAGAAGATAGAGAAAGGGGGGACTCCCCTGGTGGTCCAGTGATTAAGACTTTGCCTTCCAATGCAGGGGGTGTGGGTTCGATCCCTGGTCTGGGAGCTAAGATCCCACATGCCTCCCGGCCAAAAAAAACACAAAATATAAAACAGAAGCACTATTGTAACAAATTCAATGAAGAGTTTATAAATGTCCACATCAAAAAAAATCTTAAAAAAAAAAAGATAGAGAAAGGGTGTGCATACTTCTTACCTTTACATTTCATAGGAAGGAGTCAGGAAATAATATTCCAAATAGGAAAAGAAATAAACAACTATATAAGCATGCTATATTAAAATATAGAGGTAACTATCATAAAAGAGAATTAAGTGAGTTGAAAATGCTTACCTTTGGGTAGCAGTTGTTGAGGATGGGGGGATTTGGCCAGGGGAGCATTGGTTTTCTATTGTAAGCCTTGGTATGTTACTTACTTTAAAAAAATGGTTTGGGTATTATTTTTAGAAGAAGAACTTAAATAAAATGCAATGGGAGAGATAGGTAAATTGGACTGGAAAGAGAAACACAGGGAGCTTCAACTGTATTATTAATTGTTTTAGGTGATAGGTGCACAAGTGTTTGTTATATTATTTATATGCCTCTCAATATCTAAAATATTTTATAATTATTTTTAAACAGCAACAGCAAAGTGATGCTATTCAGAGAGGGTAACTGAAGGTCCAGGGTTGTGGAGTTTAGGAGATGGGATAGAGCATAAATACAGAAGTTAACCGTGGACAGAAGGAAGGACAGTTATGACTACACCAAAAGAAGAAGGGTTAGAAAAGGTGGAGAATCAGAGATATTTTGAACTATAGTTGGGAGAAGTTGAGAAATTACAAATCCCATTGCAGGAAATAGAGCTGTAGTTCTGGTTTTCAGCTGAAGATATAGGAGCTATGGGAATATATTAGTCTCCTAAGGCTGCTGAAACAAGTTACCATAACCTTGATGGCTTAAAGTGACAGAAAGTTATTCTCTCACAGTTCAGGAGGCCAGATATCTGAACTCCTGCTGTCAGCTGGGCCACACTCCTCTGGAGGCCCTGGGGAAGAATCTATCCCTTGCTCTTCTAGCTCAGGGTCACTGCTGGCATCCCACGGTGTTCCAGGACTTATGGCAGCGTCACTCCCGTCTCTGCCTCCGTCTTCGCACAGCTTTCTTTGTGTGTGTTGGTCTATAACCTCCATCTGCCTCTCTTTGTTTTATTTATTTATTTATTGGCTGCACTGCTCCGCATGCGGGATCTTTGTTCCCGACCAGGGATTGAACCGGTGTCCCCTGCAGTGGGAGCGTGGATTCTTAACCACTGGACCACCAGTGAAGTCCTGCCTCTCTTTGATAAGAATACTTATGATCGAATTTAGGGCCCACCCAGAAATCCAGGATTAGCTTCTTATCTCAAGACCTTTAACTTAATTAGATCGGCAAAGGTCTTTTTCCCAAATAAAGTAACATTCACAGGGTACAAGAATTTGACATGGAAATCTCTCCGGGGAATATTTTTCAGCCTACAAGAGGGACTGATGGAATTTAAGGAAACAGTAATTTTCTCACTATTCCCCTGGGGAAATTCAGTAAGAAATCAACAAAAGCAGAAAAGTTGCTGAATAAAAACGAAAATGAAACTGACTTGAATCAACGAGCATGAATTTTGTAGTGGACTCTTTCAACAAAGTTGGTAGGCTCAATTTTGTGTCAAAAATCTCCTTTTCTGTGATTCCCTTATCACTTTGAGTAGCCAAAAGCCTGAAACGTTTGTGTTGATTGTGTAATTTTCAGGTGTGGCAGGGAATGAAATAATGTGGAGAAAGATACTTTGGGTAAATATAAATCAACTAAAGCCTGGGTTACAAATTTAAATTCTGACAAATAGAATTTGAGGTAACAAACATCATAAGGAACTAGGAGGTATTTTATGAATTGATAAAATGAACATCAATCAAGACGATGTAACAAACACAAACATATATGCATCTAACAATATAGCCTTAGAATATATGCAGCAGGCAGTCCAGTAGAAATTTCTGCAATTATAGAAATGTTCTGTACCTGCCCTGTCCAATACAGTAGCTGCTAACAACATGTGGGTATAGAGTGCTTGAAATGTTGCTGGTGAAACTGAGGGGTTGAATTTTTAATTCCATTTGATTTTAATTAGTTAAAAATTTAAATAGCCACACATATCTACTGGCTGCTATATTGCACAGTGTGGATAAAATAAGAACTGAGAGAATAATGAGGAGATATACATAAAGCAGTGATAACAGTTGGAAACATTAATGTACTTCTCTCAGAATTGGGTTGATGAAGAAAACAAGAAGGATAACTCTGAGGTGGTAGCAGCAGTTTCCTCCACAATAACAACCTTTACCATCTTCTTTATTTCCTGTTTTGACCCAAAAAGAGCTGAATGTTCACACTATTTGATAACAAATAAAGATATTCACTATTTACTAACCGATTTCATCCACTATCCTCATGATTCATGTTTTATCATGTTGGGGGCATTAAAAAATATTTTTCCCTTTTGGACCTTGAGTCAGTATTTGGATATTCCATTGGGTTGAAGTCAAGCAATAGTAGATGGCCTTCTGCAAATTCATCATCTAGGTTCCCCTGACCCTTGGTTCCTCTCGAGCTATGACCATAGCTCTCCTTCCCCTTACAGCCAGTAGCTACCCCAGGAGAAGCATATATTTACTGTCTTCCCTTCTCCTTCTCCCTCTCCAATACACTGGCTTCTGTCCTGAGAACTTCATGAAAAAGCTCTAAGCAAGGCTCTCAATGATCTTCAAATGGTCAAATCCAAAGAACCCTTTTCAGTGCTTATCTTATGAGATCTCTGCTTATCTCTGCAGCATTTAAACATGTTGACCACACCCTCCTGGCACTCTCTTCTCTATTATTTTTTTTATGACATGAACCTCTCCTGATTCTTTCCAGCTCACTGCCTACTTCTTCACAGATTCCTCTTCTGCTTGCCACTTAAATATCACTGTTTCCTCCGTACTTTCTTCTCCGCCATCTCTGCTTCTCACTCTGCCTAGTCTCCCTGGGAATTTATACTTATGTCCATAACTTCAATTACCCCTTTAGGGAATGACTCACTAGCCTCTTTCTTAAACTCCTAACCTGTCCAGTTGGACTATCCACAGGCACTTCAAACTCAGCAAGTCACACAATTCTACCTAGAATCATAATCCCCATTTTACCTTCCTCATGTACTTCTCTCTTGGTTTCATGACTTGATACACCCATCCAGTCACTTAAGCCAGAATCCAGGGCTTTCCTTAGCTCCTCTGTCTCTCTTTCACTCCCCATATCCAATCATTCTCCAAATACCTCCTGCAGTTACTCTCAGTAACTGCAGGAGGTATTTGGAGTTATTCTTGTCTTCACTGCTCATGACCTCATCATCACTCTCCTGGATTTTATTTAAATTTTCTTCCACTGGCACCTTATTTACAGTCTTGCTTTCCTTCATTCCTTATTCCACTTTGTCTTCCTAAAAGTCAAAAACTTATTCTTCTGCTCAAAATATCTTTCAAAGTCAAGTCTAGTGGATAGTTGTTACACAACTATCCACTACACTTGGATAATTTTAATTTTTTTTTTCTTTTAGAAATAACACTTCATCATTTCTTTGCGATCTACTCCTCTATAGTACTCAGACCTGATGGGTATTATCAAGGATCAAGAGTTTCTGGCCTGCTCAAGCTACACCAATTGGTCCCTGTATCCAAAAGGTTTGAACACTGTGGATTCATTCAAGCCTGCAAAATATTGCTCATTTATCCCATCAGCAGCACTCTGACAAAGCAGGTGTTCTCACTGCCTAGACCCTTAGTACTTCCTCAAGTTACCATATATTCTCCAAATAAATCAATTTTCTGATGAAATCAGCAAACATCGATTTCTGTTTCTTACAACCTGGCAGCCTGCTCCAAAATCCAAACTCATTAATAAGGCAGGCCAGGCCCCTCAGTAAGTGGCCTCCACCTTCTTCTCCTGCATCACCTCCTGTCATGGTCTCCCTCACCATTCACTCCAGCCTCCAGAATAACACTCGCACCCATAACACTATACACCTAGAAAATTCCTCCCCCTCCTCTCCAAGTCTCAACTTGTGCCACTTCCTCTGTAAAGCCTCTCCTGCCACCCCCAGACACTCCACCTTCCCTGGCCCCTTGAGTAACTTTCGATCATGTTTTACTGAAACTGCCCCCTTACAGGTCTAATCTGCACCCCCTCCCACCCCTTGAACTGAGACCAGAGCACAGCCTGACATGTGGTAGTACTCTGCTCAGTCAATGCTACTCTAAGCCTCAGTTTCTTCATCCAGAAAATGGGGATAATAGCATTTGCGTTTAGACATGAAGGCTCTTGATTACACCCTGCAGAGAATATCTCTGGCAACTTAAGCAAAGAACAACAGTACGAGAAGGATTCTAAGTAGCTTCAAGAATTATTAGGGAGGGACCATGCTTAGATCAGGCTCCCTCCGACCAGGAAGAAGGGCTGCTGGGCAGCCAGGGCACAGCCAAGGGCAGCTGGTCCAGGCACCGTGGCTGCTGGAAGCACACACTGGATGCCACTGTAGGCTCAAGTCGAATGAATTCCGATCTGACCTGGTGTCTGTGTGACCCCTGCTCCTTAGGTGTGTGTCCAGGCCCCATTTGTGGGGCAGGACAAATGTTTATCTGGCCTTTTAAGTTTCTTATTGACAGTGAGGCCCGGTCATTCACCAAAACTCACGCATCTTCAAATATGGGGGGAGTTCAGGTTCTCAATGGTACCCCTCCTTGGAGGTGTACATCACACAAGGTCATGGGGTTGTTAGGAGGATTAAATGAGATAAAACATGATCCAATGATTCTCAAACACTTCCCCTAAAGGCAGAAGGGATGGAATGTATCCAGGTCAGGAGGTCCAGCCTGGATCCTGAGGCTGTAAGCTCGTGTAATATTCATTCAACAAACACCTCAATGTGCCAGGCCCTCTTCTCAGCACTGGGAATACATCAGTGAACAAAGGAGAAGATACCCCTGCTTGGTGGATCTATATTCTAGTGTTTATATTTGAAGCCTCATGTTTCACTTGAAAGTGAATGTGAAGTTTTGCATTCTATTTGATAATAGGACCCTTATAATATACCGATAACATATCAGGCTTGTTTCAATACAAAAGTAATGACTTCCTACTAATGGGCTGGTGGCTGAGCTGTCCTATTTGCTTGAAGATACAGACAACTGTGTCTTTATGTGCCTATATTTGAGCAAGTTCTGGTTGACACCAAGAACAAAGCTTTATTGAATGTGTGGGAGGGGAGAAGAGAAAGTTGGGGTGCCAAGGCCCTTGGGAAGGGGGCAGATAGTGAGAGATGATGGAGGGATCTGGGGCCCTGCCAGACTCTGCCAGGGTTCAAGAAGAGAATATTCTGGAAGTGCCTCCTTCTGCCTGAAGCACCAGAAGAACCACAAGCTCTTTCTTTTAAGGGATTTGCATAAGGAGTGGTCCCAGACTAGCAACAAGAGTGTTACTGGGGCACAGTGGTCAGGGCTGATGGGCAGCTGGCCCCAGCTCAGCACGGACTTGGACCACTGAGGTCACCAGGTGGCCTGAGGGATGTCGTGCTGCTGGCAGCAGTGGGCAGCTGGGAGCCCAAGGGACAGGCGGGCTGCAGCCGGGACAAGGGGAGTGACTGCCCTTGGCAGTAGTGCTAAGAGGGTGTCATTGGCCCTAAGTCTTGTCAGGGTCAATGTAAGGAGGGAAGGAGGCCCAGAGAGACCCACACTCCCACCCCATGAGCAGCCTGGTTGCCCAGATGGGTGGTTTTGGAGAACTTTGTTTCCTGAGGAAGCTCACTCTCCTTCCAGGCAAAGCGCTGGACCGTTTATGGGACACAGATGCTGGTTGGAGTGGAGGTGAGGGGATGGGCTTGGCCTGAGCATCCGCCCCCCATCTCCCCACCCCTGGTCAGAAGCAGACCCAGAAAAGACCAACTAGGACAAACCCTCACCAGCCCAGTTGTCTCTGGAAGAGACCTCAGATTACAGCTCACACATTTTGTCAGCTAAGAAAAGGTCCATCAGGACTTGGGCTGCAGCTGGGCTGTTGTTGACACAATTATGAGGTCACACGTGTCGTGCTCGCTGCAGGTCAAGCACTGCTCTGGATTCATTTTTTCCTCCCAGCAGCCCTATGAACTATGTACTCACTGTCCCCATTTTCACAGGCACAGAGAGGTTAGCTGGCCGAAGATCACACAGGTAGTAAGTGGCAGAGCTGGGATTTGAACCCAGCCATGTGGGTTCAGGATCTGAAACTCTGCTTGGCGTTGGCCTTGCAAGTTATACTCAAGAGGGAGAGAATAGCCAATATTTCCTCAGCACCCACAGTCTGACTAGGTGACTATAACCTCTATTTCATTTCATCTTCAGAAATATTATTGTTGTCATCCCTGTTTTAGAGGTGATGAAACTGAGGCTCAGAGAGTACATTACATCATTTGCTCAAGGTCACACAGTTACTCCCTGACAGAACCTGGATTTGAATACAAGTCTGTCTCACTGCAGAGCTCAGCTCATAATGGTACCTCAGTAAATGCTGAGCCCCTTCCCTCTTCTCTTGGGTCCAGGAATCATCTCCTGGACACCATCTGTCCTGCTCTGGCTGCAGTGCCCCATCCCAGCCAGACCACTGCCTCCTGGTGAGCCAGACAGAAAATGCCATAGAGAGCGTGGAGACCTCACACGGGGACTGACTGGAGCCTTGCCACCCTCTTTCGGGCCACCCACCTCCCTAGAGAGACCCAAGAACAGGAACCAGCCACAGACCAGGGCCACATGGGTTGGCAGCCAGTGGTGTGTCCCTGGGGTGGGCAGCCAGGTGCCCGAGGCAGCATGAGAGAAGAAGCCAGCTCCGTGATTTTTCCAAGAAGCTGGTCCAGAGCCAGAGAATGGGAATGTTCATGCCCTGGAATCTGTTCTGGAAGCAGTGCAGGCCACAGTCTGGGGCTGGTGTGACCTGGAGTCACCCCTGTGTGGAGGAGGCCCTGGCTGGCCGGCTGATGAGGGCAGCCTCAGGCCGCTGCCCTGGGAGACAGCAAGCCCGGGCCAGGCAGGGAGCAAGGGAAGGGCCTGAGGACTGGGTACCGGGGGCTTCTCCATCAACTGTGTGTGCTAAGGAGCTGTGAGAGGTGCTAGCCACCCAGCAGGTGGGCTTGGGGGCCATGGCTCTCCCTCCCCAGACCCCTGCGCCCAAGGTGCCTCTCATCCCTCTGCCTTTTGAGACAGGGATGTGCGGACATCTCTTAGCTCCTCCCCCAGCCTGTCCATCAAAGCTGCACGGAATATGGAGACCATCTGGCCAACTAGCTCTCCCCTGACCCTTCTTCTCCACTTGGCATATCTTCATACTTAAATTTTGTTTTCTTAAAAAGGTAATATATTAACATGGTTGAAAATCAAAATGCTCTAAAAAGACATATATTGAGGAACGTCATTTCTCGCTGAGACTCCATCCACTCTCCCCTCAGCTCCCTTCCCCCACCAGGACCAGGTAACTGCTCCACTGCACTCACGGGAGTCCTTCCCGCGCTTCTTGATGCAAACCAATTGTATACAGGTGTATTTATTTGTATTTCTCCCCATTTCATTACATCAAATAGCATACTAGACATCATTCTGTATCTTACTGTTTTTACTTAATATACCTTGGATATATTTCCTCATCATTATTTTGAGAGTATCCTCTTTTTTCCAGCTGTATAGTACTGCCTCTTCTGTCTGTACCTTTGTTTATGAACCAGCATCCTAAAGATGAGCACATCGTTGTATCCAATCTTATTTTCAAATGAGATCTTGGGCGGAGCTTGATTCGCGCCAGGCTGCTCGGGGTAGAGAAGGTGCTGGGTGAGGCCAACACCCTACTTGATACCCCACTGCCTCACCAGAACCCTAGCGCTCCAGACCACGATTTTAGCCCAATCTGCTCACCTCATGAGTGGGAAACTGAGGCTCAGAGCAGGGACTAGACTCATCTGTGGTCATGAGTTACGCTGGGGCAGAATTGGAACTAGAAACCAGATCTCTTGGGCTCTGCCCTCCAGACTACTCACGGTTCATCCCCAGGGGGACCAGACCAGGGCAGTGGCGCCACTTGACTGGAGTCAGAGCAGATGTGACTGTGGACCCAGCTGTGAACCCCAGATCTGCCTCTCTCTCGCTCTGGCCTTCCAACTCCTCTTTCATTATTTGCAATCAGCCCCTTTGTACTCCCAGCAGGAAAGAGCTCAGGGAAGAGGCAGGGTTGGGAGGGGACCAGGGGTCTCTGGCAGCCCCTCCCCCATCTTGGAGATGAGGAAACTGACTCACCCAGCAGTGAGTGACCTCCTCGGGGTGACGTGGCAGGTTTGTGGCAGAACTAGGGTGGATGGGGCACAAGCCCAGCCTGGAGGACGCTGCTGCCGCACTTGTAACAGGCAGCGTGGGGCAGTGGAAAGGCAGCAGGCCTGGGAACCAGGAAACCTGGGTCCTGTCTTTGATTCTGCCAGACACAGGGTGACTCTGGACAAGTCCTGCCCTCTCCCTGGGGTCCAGCTGCACTTCCTCTATGACAACAGGGTTGGACTAAGCAGAGGACATTTACACTTTCTTTTGAGCTCCATAGTGAGGGTACTGGACCTTGCCTTGGAACTGTGACAAATTAAATTGTAACCTTTAATCCCTACCAAAGAGGAAGGATGGGGCAGCTGCTTTCATGAACCATGAGACTTGGACAATGAGTGCTTCAGCTGAGCCCATTCTGGGCAATTCTTGTACTAAACCACAGAGGCATTTCCATCCTCCTGGGAAGTGAAGTCCCAGGGTTGTGTTCAATTTGATTTGGGAAATATAAGAATATGAAATTACTTGCACCAAGACTTGTGGATCAATGTACACTTGCTTTCCCAATGAAAAAAAATTAATCAATAGTCAATCTAAGAAAGAAATGGAAATTTTATTCCCACCAACCTGAGGATTATAACTTGGGACACAGTCTTTCAGAAAGCTCTAAGAACTGTTCCGAAGAGGTACGGGGTAGGTAGCCAGTATGCATTTGATTTTGGTGAGGGGTGCATGCAATCAAGCACACATTTTGTTAGAAGGTCGCTGTTATTTGCTAGGAACAGATACATTAGTTACTGGCGTTCCTGTTTTTCTAACTATGGGAAGATGCAGGAAACTGGGTTCATAAAAAATTTCTCCTGCGAATATCTAACTGAGGGCCAGTTCTGCTAGTTTTTCCAGAGCATAGAGTGCCTCATCCCGATCTTAGCCCTGAATTCCTTTCAGGGTGGATTGCAGGTCAGCGACTGCAGTGGCTAATGACTTGATTCTTGCAGAACTGGGTGGTGGGCAACATTTTTATTTCACAATCCTCTCCCTTTCGGCCTTAATTTTGACCAGGGTTTGGGAAGCATTTCATTGCAGATTTGTCCCAAGGCGCTAGGAATGCCCATTTCAAGGCACTCAAGGTGCTGTTACTCACCTAGTCCTGCTAACAGTAGCCAAAATCCTCTGGACCAGCTGTCTTACTAGTCTGTTAGCTCCAGGAAATGGTTCCCTCCTGTTGCTTCTTCCCATATCTAGAGTCACACTATTACAATCATGGATCTTATAGACTATACATCAGGTCAATCATTTCAACTCACTTGGTCATCATTATTTTTCTCATAGGCTCAGTTACACATTTGGTAATGCAAGAAATAATAACCTTGTAAAATAGGCAGAATACAGGTAATACAGCCAGTGATATTAATAAAGTCATAAGTAAGCATTGTTATCTTCTAAGGAGTTCATGGTTGGCACCAGAAGAAGAAAAATTCATCTTTATGGTGGAGCAGGTATTTCTTCCCTTGGGGAGGTCGGGTTAACACAGAATGCAGATGCACAATGCACACTAGAGGGGAGGGAGGAGGCCAAATGGGCAGAGAAAATTTTTATGTTAAATTTTTCTGGTCTTGCCTAAAAATAGCAATATTACTTCATTACTTCTTAAGATTTTCTTGCCATGGGGACCACCTCCTGGGAGCCCTCCCCATCCACCCAACCTGCCACTGGGTGAAGAACTCATGCTTCACCCCAGGACTGGAGTGAGTGGCAGCCTTGGTGGTGGGGGGGTCCTTCCCCTGCCTCTACCCCAGATCTCTGCTTGCCTGGCCCCTCTGGCCCTGGTGACACAAGGATGCTGGGCTCTGAACATCCTGGCTGGGAGTAAGAGAGGAAAAAGGCTTATGATGCGTTTCTGACCACCAGTTACTGTAAGGGGCTGCTGGTCTGAATGCACAGGAGCACAGAGGCACACACACACACACACACACACACACACACACTCAGCATGCACACAAACACACACCTTTAAAGAGAGGCACCAGGAGCTGGCAGGGCTCCTTTAAGAGCTAGGGGACCAGATACGGGGCACTGGGGTGGGGCGCACCTCTCCTTTCCTAAGGCTGGGCCATTCCCTAGGATTTGGCTGTGGTGGTGGTGGTGGTGGGCAGGCTGGAGGGGTGGGGCGTGGTGGGGGAGAGACTGAGGGAGGGGTGCCTTGAGAGGGTGCTTTGGGTGAGGAGGGAAACCTGCTTGGCAGCGTCTGAGTTCTAGGTAAATTTGGCGCGATTAGGATCTGTGGATTTTGTGGGTTTTCTTACTTTTATCTTTAAAAGGTTTAAAAACTAACATTATAGATGTGGTAGAAGGGACAAAGCTTCTCTCTGTGATTGACAGCAGGGGCTGATGGGGACCAGAAACTCCAGGAGCTTTTAAAAAATTATGCACATTTATATAGATGCCATTATCCATGAGTCCCAGAGAAGCAGGATGCAGCAGCAAGAAGCAACTGGCACACAGAAACACACGTGTGTGCACCACACGCAGTCACTGCAGCGTCTTTGACTACGGCAGCAGCAGTCTCCACCCCATTCAAACCACTCCACCAAAAATAAAATGAGAAGAAACTTTCCTTCAGAATAAGGCCACCCAGTAATTTGTGACCTCCTAACCAGGAAAAAAAAAACAAACCCAGGCTAACATCAGCTTTAAGGCTGGCAGTGGCCATGTTCTTCTCCCCGCAGAGGCAGGACGTGCTGTTTTGAACTCTGAGGCAGGAGGGCCACATCGCCGCCCCTCACAAACACTGTAGACGGTTGTCTTCAAGACCGTGCAGTTCTCTGCCAGCTCCTCTTTTGATTCCGCAGAGCGTAGTCGGGATGGAAGGCATCCACCCCTGGCTTCCTCTAAGAAGGTCTCTAGGCAGTGGGTTTAAGTAAGCCTGCAAAAATTCTGGAGCCAATTTCAGCTGGGGCTGAGTAACAGCTAGGGCCTAGGGATCCAGGGTCTCTGCTTTAATCCTCCTGTCACTGGAAATCACTGGCCTCCAGAGATTTTTTTTTTTTCTCCACTGGGAGAAAGGGGTTCAAATCCCTAGCTACCCACGCCACCCCCCCTAAACCTATACACATACACCAACGAAGGCACTGCCAGGGGCACAGGCATGCTTTGGCTGTGAGGCCCCTCTGGAGGCCTGGGGTGTGAACAGCTGCACAGAGGGCTGTGTGATGTGGAGTCAGCACCTTAGGAGGTGGGAGGGGGGCGGTGGGCAGAGGAGGAAGAAGCTCAGGGTCCTGATGGATCAGAAGAAGGAAAAGGGGAAGAGGCAGTCAGCACACAGGAGACGAGAAAACAAAGATGACCAGTAAAGGGCCAAAAAGCAGAAAATGTAGAAAAGATGAGGGCAGCAAGAGAAAGAGGCAAAACAGGATCTGGGCAACCACGCAAAACAGGAAGGAGACAGAGCGGAAGGAGGGAAGGAAACAGGAAAGAGAGTGAGATGAATGGGGAAGGATGTGAGCAGGGAGAGAGGTGACAGGATGAGGACACCAGGGGACAGAAGAACTCAGAGAAAAGTGGGAATTGGGAGCCCCTGGGATGATCCTCAGTGCCTGACAAAAACGAGGCGGGCCCAGTACGCTGTGTCGGCCACATAAGTCAGGAGGTTGCTGGCTGTCAGGATGGCCACAGCCAGTTGTTGGTTGTAGATGCACATCGTGGAGGGGAGCTCATCACTGCAGCTCACATCGCTGGACCACTGGGGCTGGCCATCGAACTTCTTGCTGAACTGGTACAGCGGCCAGAGGACCAGGGCACTGGCGTAGAGGAGGACGGAGAGCAGACTCAGCCCCAACAGGAAAATGCAGAAGATGGGCTGCCTATTGTCGCAGTCAACCAAGCCCAGCAGGAGGGCTATGGTCCCCAGGAGGAAGCAGATGGGGTACACGGCCACGCACCACACCAGGGCCGGCTGGGGCTGGCACAGGTGGGGGCTGCAGATGAAGGCGAAGATGACACTGGCCACGAAATTCTGCAGAAGCTTGAGCAGGCTATGCATGGTACCCATTAAACTGGTGAGCTCACCTGGCAGGTAACAGGCCCAGGTCCAGACCACTTCGGTGGCATAAGCCACAGCAGCGATGCAGGAGAATGCGGTGGCAGCGATGGCGTGGTCCCGGGTGGGGCCCTGAGGCAAGAACTGGACGTAGGTGATGGCAAAGACGATGGAGGCCGAGAGGCAGAAGAGGGTGGCGTGGCAGGCATGGTTGATGGAAAAGTTGTACCAGCAGAGGGGGAAGCAGGACTGGAGCCCACATAACTCAACTATGAGGATGATGAGGGTCAGGACGAAGCAGAAGCACCAGATGAACAGGTACCAATTACTTATGGCCTCGCTCCAGGTGCCCACGCGGGCCACCAGGGAGAAGGCCACACAGGTGGAGAGCAGCTGCAGGAAGCGGAAGAGTCTCAGGATCCAAAACGGGGAGCCCAGACTGGAGGACGGTGATTCGGAGGGCGTGGTAGTGGACATGGTCAAGAGGGTCTCCTCAAAGGCATGGCAGTGGTCTTCGCTGAGGACCCATCAGAGAAAGATCTGGCTCTGGAGGGGATTAAGTCACACGCCTGGAGAAGGCTCGGGGGCCTGTGGTGGCTGAGGCTCAGGATGTGTGCAGTTTGAACCAATGGCTCAGACACTTGGGTAACAGCACAGCCGCTCCAGAGTGATTCTCCCCACACATCATCCTTGGCCTTGTCAGGAGACTGTCTTATCACAAAGCTCACAGCTGGGCTGGGTCTGGCCTCAAACCCATGAACATTTTTTTTTATCTCTTTGAGCTGTGGGCCATTATCTTCAGAGACAAAGGGTACAATGGTCCTTATCTGCAATCCCACCCCTCCAAGTCAATGAAAATAGAAAAGAATACTTAAAAAATTGTTTGATAACAAGGTTTAACCAGAAAGGACCTGAGACAATTTATGGTCTTTGTTTAATTCATTAGTGTGAATGTTCAAAAGTTCAGTTGCAGAAACACTAACGTGTTTGATTACAAGGCGCTTTCAGACCCCAGTGGGATGTTATGTCATATAGAGTATATGTACCAAGTCACCTGTCTGAAGCTGCAAAATTGTGAATTCTGTAGCATATCTGATCCGAAGGGTTTCAGAAATGGATTGTGGATTGTACCACTTAACCCGATTTTACAGGAGACAAAACTAAGGCTTAGGGAATTAAGTCCCTTCTCTAAGGTGGCATGGTTAGGAAGTGGGAACCCCAGATAAAAATGCCAAAGCCATGGGTTTGAACCCTTTGCTCTACAGCCCAGCATTTCAGCAGGGCCCGTTGGTGGGAGCCCAGGACCAAAGCTTGGGCTCTGGGAACCCAGGACATGCCTTCAGGGCCATGGGCTCCTTCCACTGCAACCTGAAGAGACATGTGTCCCGGCCTTTCCTCCCTGCAGCCATCACTAGAAGGAGCTGCCATCTGAGGAGACACAGCCCCGCCTGGAGGAGGGCAGCTTCAGGGGTGAACAGGGATTAGCCATGGGGTGAGAGCAAGGCAGTGGGGACAAGATGATATGTGAAGTAGGAACTGTTTTGAATCCCCTCCCCCCAAATTTTGCTTTAACATGTGACTCTTCCCTATTTGGGAAAGAAGACACCAACCCAGCATTACTCCAAGAAGGAGCATCACGGGGGAACCAAACAACAAAATAATAGGTTTGGCTGTTAAGTTCCAAAGCTGCCATCCAGGTGCGAGTCTGGAAGGATCTAGCAATAGTCCTACCTGAGCGAGGATTTTTCTGGCCTGGGAGACTGGTTAGCAGCTCCAAAGGTGGGAAGGAGGGATTGGAAATGAACAAGGATGTTGTGTCTGGATGCTGATGCGGAGCCTTTCAGGGCATCCCAGGGAGGGGGTGGAGGATGGACGGATGATAAGCCCCCTCTTAAGGGCAGGAGCTGAAAGAGGAGGCACCTGCTGGCCCTCTGGGTGTTGACAGCCCTGAGGATGCACTTGGGACTGGGGCGGGGGCGGCAGAGTGGAGATGAGCTGGGGAGGATTCCGGGGTCCGAGTGGCCCCGAGGCAGCCCAGTAAGTGTCTTCTGACCCAGAAGGGATGCAGGCATGGAGCCCACCTTCCCCATGGAGGAGGGGCTGGAATGGAACTGAGGGAGGGAGGACGGGGGCCTAAAGGGGTTTCAGGGTTGGGACAGGGGACACATGGCGAGCGTGGCAGGGACCATGGAGACCAGGGAATTGCCCAGGTCACCTGCCCAAGACGGTCCCGCCAGTAGGGCTGCAGTCCTGCCTCACACAGGGGCCTCCTGCAAGGGTCCCAGGGTGTGGGGGACTGAGAGCTCCTCCCCAGCCTGCTCCCTCCTCAGGGACAGCTGCCCTATTTCAAAGGGACTATTGGCCGAGAGGCGCCCCCAGGGTTTAAGTGTCAGCACCCTGAGCCCGCAGCCAGCTTCCTGCCATCAGGGGCCTTGTCACCTTTGCTGATAATAAACCCTGGAAAAAGCTGAGGCTGGAAAGAGAAACACAGAGCAAACCCGAGAACCTACCTGGACTCACAAGGCTCCTTCAGCCCCAGTTGCCAGTGGAGCCCTGGAACCTGCTGGCCTTCCAGTGGGCACTGCCAGAGGTGGGGTGTGGGCAAGAGGCACTGGATTTAAGGGAGGCTGGGGGTGTCACTCTGTCCCTGAGTTTCTTCCCAACTACTTCCCAAACTGACCCTGCGATTTACACCTAAGGCTAAATGACAGCTTTGGATGCATTTAACGCCACAGAGGGAGGGCTTGGAGAAGGAGAGGCATGGGGGTTCCAGCTGTGTGGCCCTGGGTAAGGCATGTGCCCTCTCTGGGCCTCAGTTTCCCCACCTGTAAAGCAAGAGGTTTGCCTGAGTTTCCCCAAAAGCCCCTCCTCCACTCTAATCTGTGAGCGTGGAAATGGTGCCCCGGTCAGAGCACATCCTAGATGTGGCTGAGCCCTGCCTGCCCAGCAGCCGGGCATGCTGGACTCGAAAGACAGTGAGCCGGGAAAGTCATGGCTGGGAGAAAGGAAGGAAGGAGGAGGGGAGATGGACACTCAGAGTTACAGGGAGCCTGTGGGGCCTGGAGGAGATACTTCGTAGCTGGATGATCCTGGGCAAGTTACTTCACAGAGTCTCAGTTTCCCTATCTGTGCACTGGGCTTAATACCGACTTTGTGTCAATTAAATGTCTGAAAGAATGAGAAGGGCTTATCAGAGGGCCTGGCACATGGCCCGCTCAGTTCATGCCAGCTGCCTGTTCCCCTCAAACAGGACCCAGAAGGCCCTGACCCCACTCTGGACATTAGCACACGCAGGCTTGATTTGCTTCAGATCAGGGGTTGCAAGCCAATTCGTACTGGAGGTGGCCCAGGGATGTGTTTGTTTTTCCTTCCCAGTGTTTTCAGGAAGAGATGGTGTAAAATCGGTATTATTTCTTCTCTAAGTGTTTGGTAGCTGCAGGTTTTAATGTCACATGAAAATCCAGATTTTCAGCTCCTTTTGAAGCGTCAGGAGATCTGGTGTCACTGCGCTGCGTTTCCTAGGACGGGGGGTAGCTGGAGCTGAGCAGCTTCTACGCCCTTTACGTTATAATGTTTTTCATTCTTCATCTCTGTTTAGTATTTTCTATATTTTCTTATTCTCATGTATAAGTGACATAAAGCAGGACTCTGATCATATCTCACATGCCTGGTTTCCCCCCTTCGGCGTGGCCAGGCTTCCTGCCTGCTCACAGGCGCGTCCACCCCCCCACCCAGGGAGCATCCACATCCTCAACCTCAGATAAAACCTTCAACACATTTCACGTGCTCTGAAACCATATTTAGACATGTGTGTACATATATGCATACGTTTGTAGGGCGTATCTGTAGATTTTTTTTCCCCCGATTATAATCATGAGACCATGTCATGCACACTGCATTGTGCTTTTCTACCATCCCCCGACAGATGCAGCTGGTCCTCTCCACTGGCCCTTGGTCCTCTCCATCTCCTTTACTTATCTCCTTCCCTCCCAGCTCCTGTGGGCATTTGGACTGACCACCCTTCTCTAATCAGGGAATCATACTCTGTGAGTCTCAGACACTGGGTGACCACAGGATTATGACAAGGGGTCCCTTGGATCAATGTGCCCATATGCTCTAGAGCAGGAGGTCGGCAAGCTTTTCTGGAAACTTTTAAAAAAATATGACAAAGATTGTATTTTTCATTTCTGGAAATTAATCTTGTTCTCCTAGGGCTACTGCAACAAATTATCACAAGCCTGGTGGCTTAAAACAACAGAAATTTATTCTCTCACAGCTTTGGAGGCCAGAATTTTGAAATCAAGTTGTCAGCAGGGCTTTGCTGTCTCTGACGCCCCAGGGGAAGGTCCTTCCTTTCCTCTTTTAGCTTCTGGAGGCCCCTTAGCTTGTGGCACTGTTACCGAACTCAGGCTCGGCGGCTCGTCAATCAAGAAGCCAAATACTGAGAGACAAGTGTTGGGCTTTGCCTTGAACAAGGTGCCGTTCATCGCTGTCAACATAATCGTCACCAACGCCTGTGCATCAGCCCATGTTGGGCAGTGAGTTGAAAAAATACTAATGAACGTCTCCACCATCTTTTGTGGATCATCTCAGTATGGAGGATTGGCGTTTTTACAGTTTAGTAGGTCTGAGGTGGAAAACGGAGTATAAGTCCAATAACAGCCAACTGGCTGTCCTTGTGCATTCAGACCTCCTGCAGGGAACTGTCTTAGTGGAAATCCACCCCCCTACCCCTCCGCTTCCCCCTGTAGGGGACACACTCTGGCCAAACTGAGCGCCCTGTGGGGTCTTAAAGGGAGAGACTACTCCAGACCTCGTTTCTTCCGCATGCTGTGAGGGCGCTGAGGCCCTGCCCGGTGCACTAGAACTCTTCCTCCTTCCAGAGACCGGGGGGAGGGACCCCGGGCAGCCCCTGCTTCAGGCATCAGGATAGGAACCATAGCAGCTGGGGTGGATTCAGTTCCCTAAGAAGCTGACCCTGTCTTCTTCCTCCCTTGCCTGCAAAGACCCATCTGTAAAGGGGGTGGGCTTTTCACAGTGTAGTTTCCCTTTTTTAAGGGCAGCTTTCCCTTTTTTTTAAGGGCATTAATTTAGTGCCCTTGTTGGAAGAACCCTTATTATGGAGTAACAGGAAGGCCTGCACATGGAATTTCCTCCCACTTACCAGATCTTTGACAAAACAGTTCTAACTGCAAAATAGTGGAGTCATTTAGAGACCCATTCAGGGGTCACTGTTCTTCAGAATCGAAAACATACATGGGCCAGGCTGCATTAAAATAAAAAATAAAAAAAAACATTTTTTTTTCTTGGTTATAAGGTCATAGCTACAGTTTTGCCAGGCTGCCAAGATATGTCCTAGTGGACTTCTAGAAGGGACGGATGTAGACCCCACTTCACTCGCTCCCCAGAACAGATTTCAAAACAAACAAATTCTCCCTCGGGGAGATACTGGTGCAGAGTCATAAACAAGCCACTACCCACTCCTGCAGTGTCCAAACTGATTCCAAAGTCCCAAAGGGCAAAGAATATGCCCAAATGGGTGGGAAGGGGGCTCCGGGGTGCACAGCCCTGCACTCACTCAAGAGCTCGGCTGCTCCTTCAGAGGCCAGCTTCCTTCTCTCAACAGAAAGCAGGAGCAGGCTGTCGGCAAGGAGTGGGGAAAGACAGAGAAAGTTCCGGAAACGAACAAGTTCGGCAGCTGCTGGCAGATGCCTGTAGATCCTGGCCAGAAGCAGCTGGCGCCCCGACCTTCCCAGCTGCACTCCCCTCCTCACCCCAGGACGAGGTGGAGGGGCTGGAGCCTCGGGGACCTGACGCCTGCCCGGCTGCACGACATTGTCACCCAGCTCAGGCTCAGCTGTCGCTGAAGAAGCCAACACTGAGAGATAAGTGTTGGGTAGAAGAAAAGTAGCTTTATCTTAAGGAAGCCGGCAGCCAGGGTAGAAGGGGGTTTACTGCGCAAAAGAACCAACTCCTTACATGCAAGTTTCAGCCGGATTTATACAAGAAGGGAAGCAGGAAACGCTGCAGGCTGCGCGCTGGGGGTGCCCTGCTCTTCTCTTTTGGAGACCTTTACATTAACCACGAGGCGCCTTGCTGGCTTTTAAACTTGAGTCTGGTCCTTACATTGTCCAGATCAGAGGGTCAGTGTTCTAGGGGTCAGTGGTCATATATTTCTGGAGAAAGAAGAACAAAGACAGAGCAAAGCAGGCAAAGCAAAACAGGAAGCAGTCCATCAAACCCCGGAGCTGTGTTTAACTATTCACAAGGCTTTGGCTGTAAAACAAGCAAGGTTACACCACCAGTGACGGTGACCTGCCTGACCATCACCATTACCACGTGCTCATCCTCAGACCTGGGCTCCGTGCCCATCGTGGGTTTCCCCTTCCACCTGCTGCAGCTGCTCTCCACTTGCATGCCCTTCTTGCTGGTGGCCAATGAGGACACTCTGAAGGGTGACGTAATTAACTGGTGCACGTTCATCGGTGCTTCTGCTTCACCGAGACACCGAGATGTCCCACGTCGTCTTCATGGTGGAGTTTGGTGGGCTCCGGTCCCGCCTCCCTTGCTCCTGGGACGGCTTCTCTATTCCCGCGCCGTTTACTTCGCCGTCGTCTGCCTCTCAGCCTCTATCATCTTCCGCATCACCTACATCCAGTTCTTGTCTCCAGGCCCAGCCGGGACCACACCATCGCCGCCACTACATTCGCCTTCATGGCTGCTGTGCTTTACACCACTGAAGTGGCCTGGGTCTGTGTCTGGCCTGGCGATATATCTAACTGTGTGCCCACGTTGCCAGGCATGCTCAGGAGGCTGGAGAACTATGTGGCCTGTGTCATTTTTGTCTTCATCAGCAGTCCCTACCTGTACCAGTCCCAGCCGGCCCTGGTGTGGTATGTGGCCGTGTACCCCATCTGCTTCCTCCTGGGGGCCATGAACTTCATGTTGAAGGGGTCTGACTGCGACGAAGATAAAAAGCTGCCTGTCCGCTTTCCCCGTTTCCTGTCGGGGCAGACTGTGCTCTCCATCTTCTTCTACACCACCGCCTGGTCCTCTGGCTTCTCTACAAGTTCAATGAGAAGTTTGGTGTCCAGCCCCAGCGGTCCAGCAATGGGAGCTGCAGAGACAGACTCACCTCCTTGGTGTGCATGTGGGACCAACGACTGGCTGTGACCATCTTGACAGCCATCAACCTGCTGATTTATGCAGCCGACATGGCATACTTGGCCCAAGAGGCTTTTGTAGGGACTAAGGATCAACCCAGGGGCTCCAGATTCCTCTTCTAACTGGAAGTTTCTACACGGAGCTCTGATGTCATCTTCCTGGCTCCCCTCTCTCCCTGCTCGCATCCTTCCCCATTCATCTCGCTCTCTTTGCTGTTTCCTCCCCTCCTTCCGCTCTGTCTCCGTCCTGTTTTGTGTGGTTGCCCAGATCCTGTTTTGCCTCTTTCTCTTGCTGCTCTCATCTTTTCTACATTTTCTACTTTGGGGCCCCTTTTGGTCATCTTTGTTTTCTCGTCTCCTGTGTCCTGACCGCCTCTTCCCCTTTTCCTTCTTCTGATCCATCGGGACCCTGAGCTTCTTCCTCCTCTGCCCACCGCCCCCCTCCCACCTCCTAAGGTGCTGACTCCACATCACACAGCCCTCTGTGCAGCTGTTCACACCCTGGGCCTCCGGAGGGGCCTCACAGCCAAAGCATGCCTGTGCCCCTGGCGGTGCCTTCGTTGGGGTGTGTGTGTGCGGGTTTGGGGTGTGGGGTGGGCAGCTAGGCACTGGGCCTCCTTTCTTCCAGTAGAGGGGGGTGTACAGTGCACCTCCCCTTTAAGTTAAAAAAAAAACCCCTCTGGATGTCAGTAATTTCCAGTGGGCGGGAGGATTAAAGCAGTGACCTTAGATTCTAAGGCCCCACCTGGTGCTCAGCCCCACCTGAGACTGGCTCCAGAATTCTTCCAGGCTTATAAAAACCCACTGCCTAGAGGTCACCTTAAAGGTAGTTGGTATGCCTTCCAACCCAGCTACTCTCATGGGGAATCAAAAAAAGGACCTGGCAAAAAATCACAGGGTCTTGGAGACAAATGTCTGCAGTGTTTGTGAGGGGCAGCAATGTGACCCTCCTGCCTCGGTGTTCAAAACAGCATGTCCTGCCTCTGCAGGGAGAAGAAAACGGGCACTGCCAGCCTTAACAGTGATATTAGCCTGGGTGTTTTATTCTTCTTTTCTTTTTTTCAGAAAAATGGTGAAGATAACACTATTTACTTATGACCTGATTAACGTCACAGGCTCTATTATTTGTACTCAGCCTTTTTTACAAGATTATTGTTTCTTGCATTAACAAATGTGTGACTGAGCCTCTGATAAAAAATAATGATGACCAGGAGGGCAAATGAGGGTCAGGAGGGCAAAAATTACTGGGTGATCCTTTTTGTAACGGGGAAGCTTCTTTTCAAATTTTCTTGGGCAGGTGGGCTGGGGGGTGGGCGTTGCTGCGGCCACAGTCAAACTGCACTGCTTGAATGTGTTTCTCTGTGCCTCTTGCTTTCTGCTCCTCTGGGACTCATGAATAATGTGACCTATAAAATGTATATAATTTTTAAAAAATTCCCCAGGACTTCCGTTTCCCATCAGCTCCTTCTTCCAGTAATAGAAAAAAATCTTGTCCCTTATCCCAAATCCATAATGTTCTTTTTTTTTTTTAACTTTTAAATAAAAAGAAAGAAAAAACACAAACCCCACAAAATCACCAAATCCTAATTGCCTCAAATTTGCCTAGAGCTCAGAGGCAGCCCAGCTGATTTCCCTCCTCGCCCAAACCGCCCTTTCTGTGCCACCATCATTCCACCATCTCCTGCCCTCACCTCAGCCAGAGCCTATGGAGTGGCCCAGCCTTAGGAAAGGAGAGGTCGGGCCCCACCCCAATGTCCAATATCCTGTCCCCTAGCTCTTAAAGGGGCCCTGCCAGCTCCTGGATGCCTCTGTTTAAAGGTGTGTGTCTGTGTGCATGCTGTGTGTGTGTGGGCACACGTGCATGTGTCTGTGTGCATGCGTGCATTGAGACCAGCAGCCCTTTGCAGTAACTGGTGACCTGGAAGTCACACCAAGACTTCGTCCTCGATTAAGCTCAGCCACAAAGGCTCAGAGCCCAGCATCCTTGTGTCACCAGGGCCCGAGGGGCCAGGCAAGCAGAGCTCTGGGGGAGAAACAGGGGAAGGACCCTCACTGCTGCCACTCACTCCAGTCCTGGGGTGAAGCATGTGATCTTCACCCAGTGGCAGGTTAGGTGGAGGGGGAGGGCTCCCAGGAGGCGATACCTATGGCAGAAAAATCTTAAGAAGCAATGAAATAAAATTCATATTTTAAGGCAAGACAAGAAAAATTTCAACATAAAAATTTTCTCTGCCCATTTGGGCCTCCTCCCTCCCTTCTGGTGTGCATTGTGCATCTGCATTGTGCCTTAACCAGACCTCCCCAAGGGCAGAAATACCTGCTCCACCGTAAAGATGAATTTTTCTTTTTCTGGCCCCAGCCACATAACTCCTTAGAAGATAACACTACTTACTTATGATCTGATTAATGTCACAGGCTATATTATTTGCACTCTGCCTTTTTTACAAGATTATTTTTTCTCGCATTAACAAATGTGTGACTGAGCCTCCGATAAAAATAATGATGACCAGGTGAGTTGAAACGATTGACCTGATGTATAGTCTATAAGAGCCATGACTGTAATAGTGTGACTCTAGATATGGGAAGAAGCAACAGGAGGGAACCATTTCCTGGAGCTGACAGACTAGTAAGACACGTGGTCCAGAGGCACTTGGCTACTGTTACCAGGACTAGATGAGTAATAGCACATTGACTGGTCTATCAATGAAATCCTCAGCTGACCTGGGAATCAGCATTCCTGGGACAAAATGGTCAGGAAATGCCTCTCAAACCTTGGTCAAAATTAAGACCAAAATGGAGGGGATTGTGTAATAAAGAATGTTGCCCACCGAATGTAATTTGATACAGCCACTATGGAGAACACTATGGATGTCCCTTAAAAAACTAAAAATAGAATTACCATATGACCCAGCAATCCCACTACTGGGCATATACCCAGAGAAAACCATAATTCAAAAAGACACATGCACCCCAATGTTCATTGCAGCACTATTTACAATAGCCAGGTCATGGAAGCAACCTAAATGCCCATCGACAGACGAATGGATAAAGAAGATGTGGTACATATACACAATGGAATATTATTCAGCCATAAAAAGGAATGAAATTGGGTCATTTGTAGTGACGTGGATGGACCTAGAGACTGTCATACAGAGTGAAGTAAGTCAGAAAGAGAAAAACAAATATCGTATATTACTGCATATATGTGGAATCTAGAAAAATGGTACAGATGAACTGGTTTGCAAGGCAGAAATAGAGACACAGATGTAGAGAACAAATGTATGGACACCAAGGGGGGAAAGCAGTGGAGGGGTGGGGGTGGTGGAATGAATTGGGAGGTTGGGATTGACATATACACACTAATATGTATAAAATAGATAACTAATAAGAACCTGCTGTATAAAAAATAAATTAATTAAATTAATTAAAAAAAAAAAAAAAGGAGTGTTGCCCACCTCCCAGCTCTACAAGAATCAAGTCATTTGCCACTGCAGTCACTGACCTACAATCCACCCTAAAGGGAATTCAGGACAAGTATCAGAATCAAACACTTTGTGATCTGGGAAAACTGGCAGAACTGGCCCTCAGATAGTTAGACATTTTCATCAGATATTTTTTTTTTTTTTTTTTTTTTTATTTTGTTTATTTATTTATGGCTGTGTTGGGTCTTCGTTTCTGTGCGAGGGCTTTCTCTAGTTGCGGCAAGTGAGGGCCACTCTTCATCGCGGTGCGCGGGCCTCTCACTATCGCGGCCTCTCGTTGCGGAGCACAGGCTCCAGACGCGCAGGCTCAGTAGTTGTGGCTCACGGGCCTAGTTGCTCCGCGGCATGTGGGATCTTCCCAGACCAGGGCTCGAACCCGTGTCCCCTGCGTTGGCAGGCAGATTCTCAACCACTGCGCCACCAGGGAAGCCCTTCATCAGATATTTTTATGAACCTAGTTTCTTGCATCTTCCCATACTTAGAAAAACACTAAAACCGTTAACTAAGATATCTGCTCCTTGCAAACAACAGTAACCTTCTACCAAGCTGTGTGCTTGGTTGCGTGTAACCCTTCCCCCAAGTCACATACATACTGGCCTCCCCCCTTACCTCTTCAGAACAGTTCTCAGAGCTTCCTGAGAGACTGTCTCCCCATTTACAATCCTCAGGTTAGCTAGAATAAAATTTTCCATTTCTTTCTTAGGTTGACTATTGACTAATTTTTAATCCACAAAAGCAAGTATGCATTGACCTCCCCAAGTCTGGGTGCAAGAATCTCATATTCTTATATTTTCCTGAATGAAATTGAACTCAACCCTGGGAGCTCATTTCCCAGGAGGTTGGCAATGCCTCTGTGGTTTAGTAAAAGAATTGCCAAGGAAAGGGCTCACCTGAGGTGCCCATTACTCAAGCCTCACGGTTCATGAGGGTGGCCACTCCATCCTTCCTTTTTGGTGGAAGTTAAGGGTCATTTGTCACAATTCCAAGGCAAGGTCGAGTCCACTCACTTTGGCGTTCAAAAGAAAGCTTAAAGGTCCTCTGCTTAGTGCAACCCTCTTGCCATAGAGGAGGTGCGGCTGGACCCCAGGGAGAGGGCAGGACTTGTCCAGAGTCACCCTGTGTCTGGCAGAATCAAGGACAGGACACAGGTTTCCTGGTTCCCAGGCTGGCGGCCTTTCCACTGCCCCACGCTGCCTGTTACAAGTGCGGCAGCAGCGTCCTCCAGGCTGGGCTTGTGCCCCATCCACCCTAGTTCTGCCACAAACCTGCCACGTCACCCTGAGGAGGTCACTCACTGATGGGTGAGTCAGTTTCCTCATCTCCAAGATGGGGGAGGGGCTGCCAGAGACCCCTGGTCCCCTCCCAACCCTGCCTCTTCCCTGAGCTCTTTCCTGCTGGGAGTACAAAGGGGCTGATTGCAAATAATGAAAGAGGAGTTGGAAGGCCAGAGCGAGAGAGAGGCAGATCTGGGGTTCACAGCTGGGTCCACAGTCACATCTGCTCTGACTCCAGTCAAGTGGCGCCACTGCCCTGGTCTGGTCCCCCTGGGGATGAACCGTGAGTAGTCTGGAGGGCAGAGCCCAAGAGATCTGGTTTCTAGTTCCAATTCTGCCCCAGCGTAACTCATGACCACAGATGAGTCTAGTCCCTGCTCTGAGCCTCAGTTTCCCACTCATGAGGTGAGCAGATTGGGCTAAAATCGTGGTCTGGAGCGCTAGGGTTCTGGTGAGGCAGTGGGGTATCAAGTAGGGTGTTGGCCTCACCCAGCACCTTCTCTACCCCGAGCAGCCTGGCGCGAATCAAGCTCCGCCCAAGATCTCATTTGAAAATAAGATTGGATACAACGATGTGCTCATCTTTAGGATGCTGGTTCATAAACAAAGGTACAGACAGAAGAGGCAGTACTATACAGCTGGAAAAAAGAGGCTGCTCTCCAAATATTGATAAGGAAATATCTCCAGGATATATTTACTCAAAACAGTAAGATACAAAACAATGTCTAGTATGCTATTTTTATGTAATAAAAGGGGGAGAAATAAAAGTAAATATACCTGTATATGCTTGATTTGCATCAGGAAGTGCGGGAAGGACTCCCATGAATGCAGTGGGGAGTTACCTGGTCCTGGGCGGGGAGGGGAGCTGAGGGGAGAGTGGATGGAGCCCCAGGCAGAGGCCAGGTTTCTCAATGTGTGGCTTTTTAGGACATTTTAATTTTGAGCCACGTAAATATATTACCATTATAAGAAAATAAAATTTAAGTTTGAAAAATATACCACTAGGAGAAGAAGGGTCAGGGGAAGGAGAGTTGGCCAGTTGGTCTCCATATTCCCTGCAACCTTGATGGACAGGCTGGGGGAGGAGCTAAGAGATGCCCGCATATGCCTATCTCCAAAGGCAGAGGGATGGGAGGTGACTTGGGCCCAGGGGTCTGGGGAGGGGGTTCTGTGGCACCCAAGCCCACATGCTGAGTGGCCAGGGCCTCCCGCTGCCTTTTAGCATACACAGTTGTTGGAGAAGCCCCCCAGTGCCCAAGCCTCAAGCCCTTTCCTTGCACCCTGCCTGGCCTGGGCTTGCTGTCTCCTGGGGCAGCGGCCAGAGGCAGCCCTCAACAGCTGGCCAGCCAGAACCTGCTCTATGCAGGGACGACTCCAGCTGATGCCAGCCCTAGACTGTGGCCTGAGCTGCTGAACAGGACCAGGATGGAGAGGTTCCCATTCTCTGGCTCTGGAACAGCTTCTTGGAAAAATCACGGAGTTGGCTTTCCTCAATCCACCTCTGAGTGGAGAGAAGAGGGTCTGTTCTGTCCTGTGGCCTTGGGCTCCTGGCTGCCCTCCTCAGGACCAGCTGCCGGCTGACAATCCATGTCGCCCTGTCTGTGCAGCTGGCTTCTGTCCGAAGGTGCCTGTAGAGATGCATGTGGTCAGAGGAGAGTCGGCCATGCTTCATCAGCCCGTCTGAGGTCTCCACACTCTGGAGTTTTCTGGCTGGCTTGCCAACAGGAAGTGGTCTGGTTGAGATGGGATCGCTGCTGCAGGACCTCTGGGTGGGGCACTGCAGCCAGACCAGGACACACAGGAGCCAGGAGATGACTCCTGGACCCAAGAGAAGAGGGAAAGGGCTCAGCATTTACTGAGGTTTTATTATGTGCTGAGATTTGTAGTGAGACAGACTTGTATTCATATCCAGGCTCTGTCAGGTGTTGCTCTGTGACCGTGAGCAGAATACACAATGTAGTCTCTGAGTCTCAGTTTCGTCATCTATAAAATGTGAATGACAATAATAATATCCCTGAAGATGAAATGAAATTAGGTATTAAATCACATGGTAAGATAGCTGGTGCTGAAACAATATTGGCTGCTCTCTTCTTCTTGGGTATAAGGTACAAAGTCAATACCAAGTAGGGTTTAAGATCCTGAAGCCACATGCCTGGGTTCAAATCCCAGCTCGATCACTTACTACCTGTGTGATCTTGGGCCAGTTAACCTCTCTGTGCCTGTGAAAATGGGGACAGCAAGTACATAGTTCATAGGGCTGCTGGGAGGAACAAATGAATCTAGAGCAATGCTTGACTGCAGTGAGCACGACACATGTGACCTCTTATAATTGTGTCAACGACAGCCCAGCTGCAGCCCAAGTCCTGATGGACCCCCTTTCTTAGCTGACAAAACGTGCGAGCTGTAATCTGAGGTCTCTTCTGGACCAGGCTGGGCTGGTGAGGGTTCGTCCTAGTTGGTCTTTTCTGGGTCTGCTTCTGACCAGGGGTGGGGAGATGGGGGGCGGATGCTCAGGCCAAGCCCATCCCCTCACCTCCACTCCAACCAGCATTTGTTTCCCATAAAACGGTCCAGTGCTTTGCCTGGAAGGAGAGTGAGCTTCCTCAGGAAACAAAGTTCTCCAAAACCACCCATCTGGGCAACCAGGCTGCTCATGGGGTGGGAGTGTGGGTCTCTCTGGGCCTCCTTCCCTCCTTACATTGGCCCTGACAAGCCTCAGGGCCAATGACACCCTCTTAGCACTACTGCCAAGGGAAGTCACTCCCCTTGTCCCGGCTGCAGCCCACCTGTCCCTTGGGCTCCCAGCTGCCCACTGCTACCAGCAGCATGGCATCCCTCAGGCCACCTGGTGACCTCAGTGGTCCAAGTCCGTGCTGAGCTGGGGCCAGCTGCCCATCAGCCCAGACCACTGCCCCCAGTAACACATTGCTGCTAGTCTGGGATCATTCCTTGTTCGAATCCCTTAAAAGAAAGCCTGTGGTTCTTTCTGCTGCAGCAGGCAGAAGGAGGCACTTCCAGAATATTCTGTTCCTGGACACTGGCAGAGGCTGGCAGGGCCCCAGGTCCTTCATCATCTCTCTCACTCTCTGCCCCCCTACCACAGGGCCCTGGCACCCCAGCTTTCTCTTCTCCCCTCCCACACACTCATTTGAAGCTTTGTTCTGGGTGTCAACCAGAACTTGCTCAGACATAGACACATAAAGATACAGTTTTCTGTATCTTCAGGCAAATGGGGCAGCACAGCCAGTAGCCCATGAGTAGGAAGCCATTACTATCGTATTGAAACAAACCCTGATATGTTATGGGTATACTATTATGTCCATGTTACAAAATAAAATGCAAAACTCTACATTCACTTTCAAGTAAAACATGAGGCTTCAAAGATAAACACTAGAATACAGATCCACCAAGCAGAGGTATCTTCTCCCTTGTTCACTGATATATTCCCAGTGCTGAGAAGAGGGCCTGTCACATTGAGGTGTTTGCTGAATGAACATTACACGAGCCTACAGTCTCAAGATCCAGGCTGGACCTCCTGACCTGGATACATTCCATCCCTTCTGCCTTTAGGGGAAACACTTGAGAATCACTGGGTCATGTTATATACTATTTACTCCCCCTAACACTCCATGGCCTTGTGTGATGGACACCTCCATGGAGCGGAACCACTGAGAACCTGAACTTCCCACCATATTTGAGGATGTCCCCACCGTGTGAGTCTTGGTGAGAGACTGGGCCTCACCCTCAATAAGAAACTTAAAAGGCCAGGTAAATATTTGACCTGCCACACAAGTGGGACCTGGACACACACCTAAGGAGGAAGTGATAGACAGACACCAGGTCAGGTCAGAATTCCTTCTGCTGGGGCCCGCAGTGGCATCCAGTGTGTGCTTCCATGGCCACGGTGCCTGAACCAGCTGCCCTTGGCTGTGCCCTGGCTGCCCAGCAGCCCTCCTTCCTGGTCTGAGCCTGTTCTGAGCCTGGTCCCTCCCTAATAATTTTTCAAGCTACGCAGCATCCTTCTCGTACAGTTGTTCTCTGCATAAGTTACCAGAGATGTTTTCTGCAGCGTGAAATCAAGAGCCTTCATGTCTGAAAGTAGATGCTATTATCTCCATTTTCTGGATGAGGAAACTGAGGTCTAGAGTGGCATTGACTGAGCAGAGTACTACCATGTGCCAGGCTGTTCTCTGGTCTCAGTTCAGGGATGGGGGGCAGGTTAGGCATGTAAGGGGAAAGGCCCTGAGATAACAAAGAGGAATTGGAAGAGCTCTCAGTGGCTGGAGAGAGGGAAGTGATTAGGCTGTAGAGGTAGAAAGGGCTCGGAGCTGGCAGGGCTTTGGCGGTGATGTTTCGGAGTTTGTGTTTCATCCTAAGAGAAGCCGTCCAACTATCTTAGATTGAGTTCATTCCAAAGCAGACATTGAGGGAAAGAATGGAAACAGAGGAATCAGCTAGAAGCTTATGGCAGGAGTGCAGGTGAGGGGATGGATGGATCTGGACCAGGTGGCGGCTCTAGAGAGGAAGAAGAGTGGGTGGATTCACAAGTGTGTTGTGAAGAGCATCTGTGAAAGTGGTGCCACTGACCGAGATGGAAGGTGAGGAAGGATCAGTGTGTGTTGTCGGGGGCAGGGCGATTCAAGAGATGGGATAGGACATGGTGAGTGTGAGGTGTCCTGAGACATCCCGGGGCAGAGATCAGGAGGCAGCTGGATATGACTCTGGATCTCAACAGAGATCAGCTCTGGAAGCACAAATAGGGGAACTGTCATCATACTCACTTCATTCAGTATCTTCTTAAATGTCACATCAGTAGAGCAGCCTGCCCTGTCCACCCACATAAATAGCCGCCTTGCCCACCCTCCACACTCCAATGACCCTCTCTTCACCTGTTTTCCCTTTTTCATGGCATTTATCACGCAGAGACCTGATATAATATATATGGTTTGCATATTCTCCATCTCCTGTACTAGAGTGTAAGCTCCATGAGGGCAGAACTATTGGCTCTGTTCTGCTCTCTGTCCAGTGCCTAGAACAGTGCCTGGCACACACTCGGGGCACAATAACATTTGTCGACTGAGTGGACTCTTAAAGCCACTGGACTGGACGAGGACAAGAAGGCACACAAAGAAGAGGTGGCCTGGGCCCAAGTCCTGAGGACCTGAGACACTCAGACGATGGGAGAGGAGGAGGAGGAGGAGGAGGAGGAGGAGAAAGACAGAGGAGAGGCTGAGCAGCAGGAGGAAAATTACTCCAGAGAAGGGTTTCCTGACTCAGGTGAATGATGCTGAGAGGTCTAGTGATGAGAAGGGAAGTACATCTTGAGTTGCCAGCATGGTG
Source organism: Balaenoptera acutorostrata (assembly GCF_949987535.1). Classification (NCBI taxonomy): domain Eukaryota; kingdom Metazoa; phylum Chordata; class Mammalia; order Artiodactyla; family Balaenopteridae; genus Balaenoptera; species Balaenoptera acutorostrata. The sequence continues at coordinate 39,581,262 of NC_080066.1, read as the reverse complement.
CTCACTGGTGACCTGGTGAGAGCGGTTTCCATGGAGAGGTGGGAACAGAAGTCAGAGCCGGGCTTAGAGCAAATGAGAGGAGGGGAAATGGAGAGAGGGGTGTGTAGATCATGTTCAGGATGCTTGTGGAGAAAGCATGCAAAGGACAATAGCTGGGAGGATGTAGAATCGAGGGTTTGCTTTTGTTTTGTTTTAAACTAGGAGAAGCTACAAAATGCACTGCACATAGCAGATGCCAATAAATATTGGTTAAATTCCCTTTTCCAGTGTCTGGGGCTGAAAGCCAGGCTCCCTGAGTGCTGACCCGCACTCACCCATTGTCCTGGGATACTTTCCTCTCCAAGCCAGGGATGGGACTTGGGCTGCTACAGAAGGAGATTGGATTTGTCAGTTCCCCTCCACGGTGAGGAATTCCCAAGCATCTTCTCCCCTAATGTGATTCCAGGCCCAGACGTAACACTTAATCTCTGTATGACTTTGGTCAGGTTACTCAACCTCCCTGTACCTCAGCTTCCTCGTCATAAATGAGCAGAATAATAGCATCTTCTATACATGAGATCATACGTGTGAAGCACCTAGAACTGTGCCTGGTGTCGAGCAAGCCCTTGAAAAATGTCAGCCACTGTGTTACTTGGTCCTCATGCTGCGCTGGGCTGTGTGATGTGTGCTCGCTGAGGGAAGGAGAGGAGCTCTGTCAGGTGGGGGAGCTTAAGGAGGAAAGGATGTTTAGGTCAGACACGAGACCTCTTATTCCAGCGCCAGGTGAGAATGGATTCTTCCCTCCGTCCTTCCTCCCTTCCATCACTCCATCCATCTCCTCACTCCCTGGCAGAGCACCAGGGCCTGTGGCAAGTTCTGGGAATAATGAGATGAGTGGTGGAGCAGCCCTGACCTCAAGGATCTCACAGGAGAGTGAGGAGGAGAGAGGGAAACCCAGCCAGCAGCCTGGGGGACAGCCAGCTCTTCTTCCGCCTTGACTCCCCAGGGCCCAAGCTAGCCCTCAGCACACAGGAGATGCTCCACAAATAAGTACTGAGTGAAGAACAGCTTCATCATCACACTTTGGCTACTGTCTCTCGAGCACTTGCTGTGAGCCAGGCACTGGTAAGTCACTTCATCCCCACAACGACTCTCTGAGGAGGCCCCTGAGAGTGCCATGCTGGAGGGGTGTAAAGCCTGGAGAGTGTCTCCGAGATTCTGCTTGCCTGAGACAGGCTCAGAGAGGTGAAGAGGTGGGAGAGGTGGGAACAGAAGTCAGAGTCGGGGTTAGAGCAAATGAGAGGAGAGAAAATGGAGGGGGGGGGTGTAGATGGTGTTCAGGATGCTTGTGGAGAAAGCGTGCAAAGGACAATAGCTGGGAGGGCGTAGAATCGAGAGTTTTCTCTTGTTTTTTTGTTTTTTTGTTTTTCAGGTTTAAAAATACAATTTATTCATGATCCTTTTTGTACAATACAGCATGCATTCCTAATTATAAAGGAAACTTGAAAATAATGTGATACTTTATTTTCCAAATCTAAATATTTTTTTAAAAAGTCTTTGCATTAGTTTGAATATATGAACACTGAGGAACTTAGACGAAATAAAAATCTACTGATAGGGCTTCCCTGGTGGCGCAGTGGTTGAGAATCCGCCTTCCAATGCAGGGGACATGGGTTCGAGCCCTGGTCTGGGAAGATCCCACATGCCGCGGAGCAACTAGGCCCGTGAGCCACAACTACTTAGCCTGCGCATCTGGAGCCTGTGCTCCGCAACAAGGCCACGATAGTGAGAGACCCGCGCACTGCGATGAAGAGTGGCCCCCGCTTGCCGCAACTAGAGAAAGCCCTAGCACAGAAACGAAGACCCAACATAGCAATCAATCAATCAATCAATCTTTAAAAAAAAAACTGATAATTGTTAGTACAATTATATACAACTATCTTAAATAACATTACATAAAACATTTTTATTTAGAAATACCACATTTGTTTTCCTTTCTTGTATTAAACAATTTTATCTAGGCTCTTTGACTTGCAGTACTGGCATCAATCATACAGCCAATTTTTGCATCATCTAACACAGTTTTTGCATTTAAAAATATACATATAGCTCTGTTTCCTTATGATGCTTTCACAAAGAAATCAAATCCTAAACCACATATCTAAATGTCACTAAAATTTATACCAGTTCCCCAAGCCTCCCAGTACTTAGTTGGCATGTGTTTGGTACATACACATCAGTTTGTTGCTTTTTTTTTTTTTTTTTTTAATTTTTTAAAATTTATTTTATTTTATTTATTTATTTATTTTTGGCTGTGTTGGGTCTTCGTTTCTGTGCGAGGGCTTCCTCTAGTTGTGGCAAGCAGGGGCCACTCTTCATCGCGGTGCGCGGGCCTCTCACTATCGCGGCCTCTCTTGTTGCGGAGAACAGGCTCCAGACGCGCAGGCTCAGTAGTTGTGGCTCACGGGCCCAGTTGCTCCGCGGCATGTGGGATCTTCCCAGACCAGGACTCGAACCCGTGTCCCCTGCATTGGCAGGCAGACTCTCAACCACTGCGCCACCAGGGAAGCCCCAGTTTGTTGCTTTTAAAGGTGAAATTTTAGAGACTTATTTACCATCATATAGAGACAATTACAGTTGTAAACTTCATGTTAAATGTTTTATCTAATTTGATAGTGTTTCCATCAGCTGAGTCTTCTAATCAGAGATATGTTGGGAAATATTTAAAACAGGCTCTGGCAGTGACGGGAAGTTCAAATCCTGATTTGTACTATTTTCCAATTTCCATAGAGTAAATACTTCTACTCTGGTTAATTTTAAACTACCAACGTGAAGTTAACTGTCTTGCAAACTTCCTGAAATTTTAACAGTGGGCCCTCCTGAGCCAGCGTGAGCCAAACCCACAACACCAATAAAAAACCACAAACATCTTTCTACCTACAAATCTGGTTCTTTTCCACTTAGCACTCCCAGGTGCTTGTCTTTAATCTGGGTTACTCCACAGTCTCCATCTTTACTGGCTGCTTCTCTTCAATACAAACTCACTTATATTTACTAAAATCTCTCACTCAGTCCCAGCTTAGGCTCATTTTAACAAAAATAATTTTCATAATATTGACAGTGACAATATTCAACCTCATGTTAATTCCAAAGCTTAGTGAAAGTTTTGTTCTAATCATTTACATTGCTCTCCGGTCACTAATTACCATGCCATGGCCAAATTTGAAGGTTCCTTTGCAGTTTTCCCAACTCATTTTATGAGACCAGTATTATCCTGACACCAAAGACAGTACAAAAAAACAAACGGACCCCTCTGCAAAAAACCACTATGGAAAGTTGATTTAACATTTGAAAATCAAATTAAATCCACAATTCCAACATGCTAAAGAAAATTATTTGAGAAAATCCAGCATGATAAAAACTCTCAGAAAGTTAGAGGAATTACCTCAACTTGATAAAGAAAATCTACAAAAAACAAACAAAAAAACCCACTAAAACCAACATCCTGGGCTTCCCTGGTGGCGCAGTGGTTGAGAATCTGCCTGCCAATGCAGGGGACACGGGTTCGAGCCCTGGTCTGGGAAGATCCCACATGCCACGGAGCAACTGGGCCCGTGAGCCACAATTGCTGAGCCTGTGCGTCTGGAACCTGTGCTCCGCAACGAGAGGCCGCGATAGTGAGGGACCCGCACACGGCGATGAAGAGTGGTCTCCGCTTGCCACAACTAGAGAAAGCCCTCGCACAGAAATGAAGACCCAACACAGCCATAAATAAATAAAATAAAATAAATAATAATAATAATAAAAAATTAAAAAAAAAAGATATCCTAAAAAAAAAAAAAAAAAGAATCACTTTAAAAAAAAAAAAAAAAAAACCAACATCCTACTTAATAGCAAAAGACACAAAGCTTTCCCTCTAAAACTGGAAGCAAGGCAAGGACGGGCTCTCACAACTCTCATTCGCCTCACTACAGGAAGTTCCAGCTACTACAATAGGCAAGAAAAAAGACATAAAAGGCACAAAGATAGCAAAGGAAAAAATAAAACTCTCTCTTTGCAGGTGTCCATGATTATCTATGTAGACCAACCCAAGTAATCACCAAAAGAAAACAACAAGAACAAGTAAGCGAGCCCTGTGAGGTCACACAATACAAGATAAACACAAAAAATCAATCGCATTTCTATATATTAACATAAAACAATGAAGAAAATAACGTTCTTATATTTTAGAGATAAGTACTGATATATTTACAAACAAAATAACAATTTCTGATATTCATTTCAAAACAATTTGCTGAGGAGGATGGGGTAGGGATATACATAAAGCAAGATTGGTCCTAGGTTGCTAGTAGCTGAAGTTGGATAATATAGAAATCTTTATAAGCACTAACCTCTCTTGTTCCGCTGTTCTCTAAGCGTGGTCCTTGCACCAGCAGCACCGTCCTCCCTGCGGAACTTGTTAGAAGAGCAAATGCTCCGCCCCCAACCTATTTATTTTGAATCAAAGGCTCTGCACGTGACACCCATTACTCTGGGACTTAACAAGCCCTTCAGGTGATTCTGATCCAGGCTAATGATTCCAAACCGCGGCACATCAACTGCTCTCACCTGAAGATGTTACCGAACCAAACTTGGGTCTGCCAGCCCACGCGCTGTAAAGCCAATCTACTGACCCTGGGTTCCGATGAAGGAAAGTGCAGCATTCACTGAAGCGCATGAAGCAAGGAGGCCAGGACAGCTAGTGCTTAAAAGACCCAAATTCCCCGAAGGCTTTCAGGGAAAAGTTTTTAAAGACAGGGTGAGGGAGGGGGGTTTGGGGGTGTGTGATCCGCTCATGGACATTCTTCTGATAGGCTGGTGGTGAGGTAATCAGGAGTCAAGATCATCAAACTTTAGGTTCCAACCGGTCTGGGGTCTCCGTGCTTGTGAGCAGCAGACAGATAACCTCTTCCACCTGGCGGGAGTTTCAGTATCATGTGACAGAAAGACTGCTTGGTGCTGGATGTGTCATCAAATGAAGCTGGATGTCTGCCGTCATAAAACTGATGTAGATTCCTGTAGTTTCTCTCTCTTCCTCTTCTTTTTCTTACCCTTTCAAAAGAGAGCGGTGTGTGTGGTGAGTCTGGCCTCCAGCCTCTGGGCCCGACGCTGACGCCCCCTCTCCTGCTCCCACCTCAGAGCCTCTTGTTTTGTTTTAAACTGAGAGATGCTACAGTATGCCTGGCATATAGCAGATGCCAAAGGACAAAGAGCTTTACCTAAGGACAAAGAGCTTTTTATTGGCAGAATCTGACCAAAAATTCTGATCCTTTTGGTTCTTGGCCTGGCCTCTGGACCCGAGTTGAAATGATTTTCCACCAGAATTTCAAACTCAGTAGTGACTTTATCCTAATGCTGAGTGCTGTGAACTGAATGTTTGTGTCCCTCCAAAATTCATACATTCAAGCCTAACTTCCCAATGTGAGGATATTTGGAGGTGGGGCTTTTAGGAGGAAATTAGGTCATGAGGGTGGAGCCCACATGAATGGGATTAGTGCCCTTATAAGAAGAAATAGGAGAGATGATCTCTCTGTCTCCACCACGGGGAGGACACAGCAGGAAGACAGCTGCTTGTAAACCAGGCAGACAGCCCTCCCCACACACTGGATCTGCTGGCATTTTGATCTTGAACTTCCCAGACTCCAGAACTGTGAGAAGAAAATGTCTGTTATTTAAGCTGCCCAGCCTAGGGTGTTCTGTTATAGCAGCCCAAACTGGCAAAACCCGGGGTCCTAGCAATACACCAGGAGGCACAATTTGTGTAGTTGGAGTGTTTTTTTCCAATCACAGCCTCAGGGACAGGCATGAAAGAGCTGGGATAAAGGTGTCATCTTCCACCAAGCATTTCCAGGCCTGGTGCCCTCCCCCACCCTCACTGGCCACCAGTCCTCAGCCCCCATCCCCACCCCCACCCCAAGCAAAGCCGTGGTGCATCTTCGTTCAAGGCTGCCTTTCACTGGGCGCCCCTCTCTGCCTGGCCCTTCACTTCATTGTCTCTGACCCTCACACTAACCCTGAGAGGGTTATTATTATCCCCAGTCTACAGATCAGGAACCAGAACCTCAGCAGGGCTAGTACTCAGGACCTCCCAGCCCAGAAACCATTGCACTGGGGCCTGGCCTCCAGCCCTTGGCCAGCCAGGTCTTGCCTTTCCCTCAGCTGCACCTCCGGCCAGTCTCTGGTATCCTTCCAAATGGTCTCCTGGGCTTCCAATTATTAAAAATCTACCGCTCCTTTCGGTAGACTCTAGTTGAGTCCCGAATGCAGTTAGCTCTGAACCACCAGGCCCTGCCAGCTCCCCATCAGCGCGAGTTCTTCCTCCAGACAGAGGGTCTTGGGTGGGGGTCCGTCAAGCAGAACTGCTCCCGCCTCCACTGGAGGACACCTCGGGAGCAGGGTTGGGACTGGCTGGCAGGGCGGGGTCTGTATCCCTCTCCCTCTGTCCGAGCCCTGAACACTGGGGGATGGGCAGGGCAATGAAGAGGTGAGGATGTCCAGTCTTGAGCGAGGGACCAGCTTAGTGCCCTAAACTCAGGTCCCCACCTGCATCCCCTGGGCTCCCCAGCACCTGGGAACAGAGGCCAGAGGTTCTGCCAGGAAACACAGCACATCGCTTGAACTCAGGGTGCTGGGCCCAGACCAGCGTTTGCCTTTTCCTCCACGTCTCAGCAAAACTACTCAAACCCTCTCAGCCCCCAGCAGGAAAAGCATATGTTCTTTCCATATAGAGGAGAAATTGTTCCACGAGAGAGTAAGGTTCTTGGGCGCAGAGCCAGGCTCAGCCCGCAGCACGCTGGGCAGGAAGCAGGCAGCATTCGTACCACTCCTGGAACCAGACTGGGCTGCATCCTCACCTCCCAAGATCTTTGGATGCGGCCGGGCTCTGGGGAGCAGGGGTGGGACGTGTACCTGAAAACAGTTAGCAGGTCAGGGTAGAGAATTCTTTCCCTGCATAGAAGCTCTTTTCTCCATTCGGGCTGGGCTGTGGGCGGAGGAGAGAGGGAAGGAGGGAAGGAGGGAAGGAGGGAAGGCTACGGGGTTTGAGAGAGGCGGGCGCCCTTTCCAATCCCTTCCTCATTCCAGCTGCAAACAGGTCTGAGTCAGAGGTGACCCAGGTGAGCTCAGAGAGGCAGGGCCACTTTAGACTGTCCTTTCCAAACACCCCAGATTCCCCTTGATGCCTTCAGGGTGACGGGGCAGGAGGTGATCATGTCCCTGTGGCGTAGTTCATTCTGCCAGAGCCCCGTGAACGTACAGGTCTTTCCAAAGCCAGCCCTGGACTGGAGGGCACTGCTGGTTCCCTGGGCTCAACTGAGCCCTGGTGTCTATTGGACTCATTTGTTAAGCATCCACTGAGAATGGGGCTGGGGAATTGGGCAGAGAAGGGACGGGGAGGCCAGTGTTGGGGTGGGTGGAGGGGCCGAGGGGAAATTGGTCAGGCTCCACATAAGGGAAAACATTGAACAAATTGGGGATGTTTAACCTGGAAAGTCGGAGACTCAGGGTTGAGATGGGAGACATGAAGATGATGTGAAGATGGGTGACAGGTCACCATGTAGAAGTGACACTGGATTTATCCTGGTTGGAAGCTTCAGTGGGGAAGCCTTGCGTGTATAGATTAGGGACCTCAACCCTCCCTCTGAGCATGCTTAGGAGACAGTGAATCATCTGTCCTTGGACATATCCAGGCCAAGGGTCCATGGCCCCCAGGTGAAAGGAGTCAGGTGGAAGGTGGGAGGTGGAGTAGGGCTCAGGCCTCAACCTGGTGGCCTGTGGTCCAGAGACAGCCCTGAAGATGTTTCCATGGGCCAGGGTTTCTGCACAGCCAAGGTCAGCTGGGCCGAGTGGCAACCGCCCAGTGCAGCCGGGCCTGCGTTCCTAGTTCTGACAAATATCAGGCCTGAGTCACTTACTTGTTCCCAGATGGGCTCCTTAGGCATTTGGGTTGTGAGCCCTGACCACACTCATCACCCTCCGCCTCTCTAGGTTCACCCGCAGGCCCACCTGGGGCAGGAGGGGAGGCGGCAGGACCTTCCCACGGGCTCAGGTGGGAGCACATGGCATGAGTGCCCGGCCATGACTGTGATGCCAGATGGACCCCACTCGGCTGGAGACACCCCACTGCCCGCTCCTCCTACCCATCCCCACGCTGCCATCCTGCCAGGGTCTCTCATGGTCTCAGGGATTGGTTGTTTCCACCCAGGACAGCAGAGTCACACATGGGGCCTCCTGCCCTGGAGCAGAGACAGTCCCCAGGGTGTTGAGGGACCAGGAAGGGCACCAGGACAGGTGCTCTGTGAGCTGAGATGAGGGACAACATAAGGATGTGTGCCCTCCCCCTGGCCCAGGAAGATGGCCCAGGGCAGGATGCCAGCAGCAGTGGGGCAGAGGGAAGGTGAGGGGTGGATCTGGGGGCAAAGGGGACTGGACACTAACCGGGGGAAGCACAGTGGGGCAGCTAAAGGGATTGGGAAGAAGAGACCAGAAAGCAAGGTGGTGCTGAGAAGCCCAGCTATCCCTTCTCCTTCTTGCCTGGGATGGACCCTGACCTACGCTTTTCAATCTGAGGGCAGAAGACCAGGAGGGAGTGGTCTTCATGGGGAGGAGATTCCAGCTGATGCCTGACCAGACTGGGGCAGATTTCACCATGGCCCCATTTGTTTCCATGACAGCTATGGGAGTTGGGACTAATATCCCCATTTTACAGAGGAGGAGACTGAGGTGGGACTTGCCCAGGGATGAGTAGAGCCGCTAGGTAACAGCAGGGCTCCTGGGTGTGTCCCAGGTCTGCTCTCTGAGGCGCTGCTCTGGGCCACCAGGAGCGGGTCTGCTGGGGAGGACAGAGCTTGAGCTCAGGAGCCAGGCTTGGTTTCCTAAAGGTAATATGGGAAATAAAGCAGCCCCAGGCAGGGTCACTGGAGGACAGTGTAAGATGATGTGTTTGAAGCACCGATCACAGAACTAGTCACAAAGCAGGTACTCAACAAACATCACCTTCCCTGCTTCCCTCCTTCAGAACCTCGGTGAATAAAGCCAGCATTTGCAGGCATCAACCCCAGGTGTGTGGGGACCCAGGTAAGCCAGGAGTCTAGAGGGGCAGCAGGAGCATCTGTTTTATTAGGATCAGTGGTGATGCTGCTGTTTATGGGCCCCCACCACCCCCAGCCCCGGGCTGGACACCCTGCCTATGGGATCTCAGTCCCCTTCTCAGCCCCCTTGATGGCAGGGGGCCCTGAGCCCACAGAGGGAGACACTCAAGCCAGGTCGGCTGACTGAAGCTGGGGTCTCTCTAGAGCATCAACCCATGTGCTTCCCACGTGACTGTGCTTCCCTCCACTGAGAAGCTGGCTGGGCAGGAGGCAGGGAGCCCGGGAGAGGGGCCAGGGCCACAGCACACGCTGCCCTCTGGGGACTGACCCTCACCTTGGGGGCCCACCTGGGAGGTAGGGGGGCCTCCCCAGCTTTTCTCTCCCCTGGGGGCATCCACACCCCAGAGCCAGAAGCAAGAAGTCAGGTTAGGGATTTCCTTTGGGAAAACTTTTCCTCTGGGAATCCTGGTGCCTCTCCTTTCAAGGAAGCCTGAAGCCCTGGAAGGAACCTTGGGCTGGGAGTCAGGGAGCCTGGGGTCACCTTCCAGGCCAGGCTGTACCACAGCCCCCAGCCCCCTCTGAGCCTCAGCTCAGTGGCTGAGCGAGGGCATCTAGAGGGTCCTTGGAGCAGCCGCCTAACCATGTTAAAGACCCAGCGCCTCACACCTCTTGCCAGTGTCCCTCCCACTGGTTCTGACTGCAAGGCAGCCTGGGGGAGAGACAGCCCAAGGGCTCCACCTGGTGGCCACGCACAGCCAGACAGGCAGCCAGTCCTCCCTACCACCCCCCTCCACCAGCTTCCAAAGTTCATAAAAATAATAAGAGCAGAAGTCAAGACCCTAAACCCTAGACCCAGGGCAGGAGAGAGACCGGAGAGGTCAGGCTGCACCTCCCTGCCCTCCCAGACCAGGTGCCCAGAGGTCAGTGTTGCAAATGGGAGGCTGCCATTGTAAAGATGTCTGAGTGTAAAGCACTGGAGTTTGGGATCGGATGGGCCTGGATTTGAATCCCTTGGGCTCTTAACCTCACCTGGAGCCCCCTTCCATGCAGTGGGCTATTTAGGACACATCCTGCAAGGCTGTGGCCTCTCTCTGTATGAACAGGCAGCCAAGGGAGATGGCTGTACACCACTTCCCAAGGGGCGAGGCTGGGCCGGTGATAGGTGTCCGCCTGGTGGTGCTCAGTCCCTAGGCCGGTGGCTCATCCGTGGCTGCACATTATAGTCACCTGTTGCTTCTCAAAGCACGAGCTCCCTGCCTCCTGCACAGCCAGCTTCTCGGTGGAGGGAAGCACAGTCACGTGGGAAGCACATGGGTTGATGCTCCAGAGGGACCCCAGCTTAAGTCAGCTGACCTGGCTTGAGTGTCTCCCTCTATGAGCTCAGCAGACCTACTCCCAGTGGCCCAGAGCAGCGCCTCAGAGAGCAGACCTGGGACACACCCAGGAGCCCTGCTGTTACCTAGCGGCTCTACTCATCCTTGGGCAAGTCCCACCTCAGTCTCCTCCTCTGTAAAATGGGGATATTAGTCCCAACTCCCATAGCTGTCATGGAAACAAATGGGGCCACAGTGAAATCTGCCCCAGTCTGGTCAGGCATCAGCTGGAATCTCCTCCCCATGAAGACCACTCCCTCCTGGTCTTCTGCCCTCAGTTCTGAAAAGCGCAGATCAGGGTCCATCCCAGTCAAGAGGGAGAAGGGAGAGCTGTGCTTCTCAGCACCACCTTGCTTTCTGGTCTCTTCTTCCCAATCCCTTTAGCTGCCCCACTGTGCTTCCCCCGGTTAGTGTCCAGTCCCCTTTGCCCCCCGATCCACCCCTCACCTTCCCTCTGCCCCACTGCTGCTGGCATCCTGCCCTGGGCCGTCCTCCTGGGCCAGGGGGAGGACACACGTCCTTATGTTGTCCCTCATCTCAGCTCACACAGCACCTGCCCTGGTGCCCTTTCTGGTCCCTCAACACCCTGGGGACTGTCTCTGCTCCAGGGCAGGAGGCCCCATGTGTGACTCTGCTGTCCTGGGTGGAAACAACCAATCCCTGAGATCATGATAGACCCTGGCAGGATGGCAGCATGGGGATGGGTAGGAGGAGCGGGCAGTGGGGGGTCTCGAGCCGGGTGGGGTCCATCTGGCATCATAGTCATGGCTGGGCACTCATGCCATGTGCTCCCACCTGAGCCCGTGGGAAGGTCCTGCCGCCTCCCTTCCTGCCCCAGGTGGGCCTGCGGGTGAACCTAGAGACACGGAGGGTGATGAGTGTGGTCAGGGCTCACAACCCAAATGCCTAAGGGGCCCCTCTGGGAACAAGTAAGTGACTCAGGCCTGATATTTGTCAGAACTAAGAACGCAGGCCCGGCTGCACTGGGCGGTTGCCACTCGGCCCAGCTGACCTTGGCTGTGCAGAAACCCTGGCCCATGGGAACATCTTCAGGGCTGTCTCTGGACCACAGGCCACCAGGTTGAGGCCTGAGCCCTACTCCACCTCCCACCTTCCACCTGACTCCTTTCACCTGGGGGCCATGGACCCTTGGCCTGGATATGTCCAAGGACAGATGATTCACTGTCTCCTAAGCACTGCTCAGAGGGAGGGTTGAGGTCCCTGATCTATACACGCAGGGCTTCCCCACTGAAGCTTCCAACCAGGATAAATCCAGTGTCACTTCTACATGGTGACCTGTCACCCATCTTCACATCATCTTCATGTCTCCCATCTCAACCCTGAGTCTCTGACTTTCCAGGTTAAACATCCCCAATTTCTTCAATGTTTTCCCTTATGTGGAGCCTGACCAATTTCCCCTCGGCCCCTCCACCCACCCCAACACTGGCCTCCCTGTCCCTTCTCTGCCCAATTCCCCAGCCCCATTCTCAGTGGATGCTTAACAAATGAGTCCAATAGACACCAGGACTCAGTTGAGCCCAGGGAACCAGCAGTGCCCTCCAGCCCAGGGCTGGCTTTGGAAAGACCTGTACGTTCACGGGGCTCTGGCAGAATGAACTACGCCACAGGGACGCGATCACCTCCTGGCCCCTCACCCTGAAGGCATCAAGGGGAATCTGGGGTGTTTGGAAAGGACAGTCTAAAGTGGCCCTGCCTCTCTGAGCTCACCTGGGTCACCTCTGACTCAGACCTGTTTGCAGCTGGAATGAGGAAGGGATTGGAAAGGGCGCCCGCCTCTCTCAAACCCCGTAGCCTTCCCTCCTTCCCTCCTTCCCTCCTTCCCTCTCTCCTCCGCCCACAGCCCAGCCCGAATGGAGAAAAGAGCTTCTATGCAGGGAAAGAATTCTCTACCCTGACCTGCTAACTGTTTTCAGGTACACGTCCCACCCCTGCTCCCCAGAGCCCGGCTGCATCCAAAGATCTTGCAAGGTGAGGATGCAGCCCAGTCTGGTTCCAGGAGTGGTACGAATGCTGCCTGCTTCCTGCCCAGCGTGCTGCGGGCTGAGCCTGGCTCTGCGCCCAAGAACCTTACTCACTCGTGGAACAATTTCTTCTCTATATGGAAAGAACATATGCTTTTCCTGCTGGGGGTTGAGAGGGTTTGAGTAGCTTTGCTGAGATGTGGAGGAAAAGGCAAACGCTGGTCTGGGCCCAGCACCCTGAGTTCAAGCGATGTGCTGTGTTTCCTGGCAGAACCTCTGGCCTCTGTTCCCAGGTGCTGGGGAGCCCAGGGGATGCAGGTGGGGACCTGAGTTTAGGGCACTAAGCTGGTCCCTCGCTCAAGACTGGACATCCTCACCTCTTCATTGCCCTGCCCATCCCCCAGTGTTTAGGGCTCAGACAGAGGGAGAGGGATACAGACCCCTCCCTGCCAGCCAGACCCAGCCCTGCTCCCGAGGTGTCCTCCAGTGGAGGCGGGAGCAGTTCTGCTTGATGGACCCCCACCCAAGACCCTCTGTCTGGAGGAAGAACTCGCGCTGATGGGGAGCTGGCAGGGCCTGGTGGTTCAGAGCTAACTGCATTCGGGACTCATTGGAGTCTATGGAAAGGAGGGGCTGACTTTTAATAAAAATTCTTTCTATGTGAGCTGGCATCTTTCTTCTAAGGGAAGGAAAAGGCTGGAAGACAGCGACCACGGCTGAAGCTCCCCTGCCATTTGGAAGCCCCAGGAGCCTGGCCCGAGGTGCAGCCGAGGGAAGGGCGGGACCTGGTGGGCAGAGGGCTGGAGGCCAGGCCCTGCTCAGTGGTTTCCGGACTGGGAGGTCCTGAGCGCTAGCCCTGCTGAGGTTCTGGTTCCTGATCTGTAGACTGGGGGTAATGATAACCCTTCTAGTGTTAGTGTGAGGGTCAGAGACAATGATGTGGAGGGGCGGTCACAGAGGCTTGCCCAGTGAAAGGTAGCCTTGAACAAAGATGCACTTGTGATCCACTCATCCCTCTCACCTGGACACCTACCATAAGCTTCCAGCTGATGCCTCTATTTCCATCCTTTCCCTCAATTTCTCTTTGGACTGAAAAACTAAGATACCTTTGACGGCTTCTCTTAGGATGAAACACAAACTCCAAAGCGTCACCTCCAAAGCCCAGTACGCTCCGAGCCCTTTCTACTTCTACAGCCTAATCACTTCCCTCCCTTCAGCCACTGAGAACTCTTCCAATTCCTCTTTGTCATCTCAGGGCCTTTCCCCTTACATGCCTAACCTGCCCCCCATCCCTGAACTGAGACCAGAGCACAGCCTGGCACAATTAGTACTGAGCTCAAGCAATGCTACTGTAAGCCTCAGTTTCCTCATCCAGAAAATGGAAATAATAGCACTTGCTTTTAGACATGAAGATTCTTGATTACTCCCTGCAGAAAACCTCTCTGGCAACTTAAGCAGAGAACAACTATACTAGAAGGATGCTGGGTAGCTTGGAGAATTATTAAGGAGGGACCAGCCTGAGAACAGGCGCAGAGCAGGAAGGAGTGGTGCTGGGCAGGCTGGTCCAGGCACCTTGGCCATTGGAAGCACACACTGGATGCTAGCTACTTCAAGCCCCAGCAGAAGGAATTCTGATGTGACTTGGTGTCTGTGTGTCGCCTGTTCCTTAGGTGTGTGTCCAGGCCCCACTTGCGGGTCAGGTCAAATATTTGTCTGGCCTTTTAAGTTTCTTATTAGGGTGAGGCCCAGTCTCTCACCAAGACTCACAAGAGGGAGGCATCCTCAAATACGGTGGGGAATTCAGGTTCTCAATGGGTCCATGCAGGGAGCTGTGCATCACACAGTACCTTGGAATTGTTAGGAGGATGAAATGAAATAACACACAAATCACTGATTCTCAAACATTTTCCCTAAAGGCAGAAGGGCTGGAATGTATAGGTCAGGAGGTCCAGCCTGGATCCTCAGGCTGTGCTCTTGTGCTATATACAGTCAGCAAACATCTGCCATGTTCCAGGCCCTCTTCTCAGCACTGAGACTATATTAATGAACAAAAGAGACAATACCCCTACTTGGTGGATCTATATTCTAGTGTTTATCTTTGAAGTCTCCTGTTTTACTTGAAAGTAAATGTAGAGTTTTGCATTCTATTTTATAAGAGGGCCATGATAATATACTCATAACATATCAGGCTTACTTCAAGACAAAAGTTATGGCTTCCTAATAATGGGCTGCTGGCTGACCTGCCCTATTTACTTGAAGATATAGAAAACGGTGTCTTTATGTGCCTATATTCGAGCAAGTTCCGGGTGACAACAGGAACAAAGCTTAAACTGAGTTTGGGGGGAAGAAGAAAGCTGGGGTGCCAGGGTGCTGTTGTAGGGGGCAGAGGGTGAAAGAAATGATGGAGGGATCTGGGGCCCTGCCAGCCTCTGCCAGGGTGCAGGAACAGAATATTCTGGAAGTGCCTCCTTCTGCCCAAAGCACCAGAAAGAACCACAAGCTCTTTCTTTTTGCATAAGGAGTGGTCCCAGACAAGCAACAAGAGTGTTACTGGAGGCAGTGGTCTGGGCTGATGGGCAGCTGGCCCCAGCTCAGCACGGACTTGGACCACTGCGGTCACCAGGTGGCCTGAGGGATGCCGTGCTGCTGGTAGCAGTGGGCAGCCGGGAGCCCAAGGGACAGGCGGGCTGCAGCCGGGACAAGGGGAGTGACTTCCCTTGGCAGTAGTGCTAAGAGGGTGTCATTGGCCCTAAGTCTTGTCAGGGCCAATGTAAGGAGGGAAGGAGGCCCAGAGAGACCCACACTCCCACCCCATGAGCAGCCTGGTTGCCCAGATGGGTGGTTTTGGAGAACTTTGTTTCCTGAGGAAGCTCACTCTCCTTCCAGGCAAAGCGCTGGACCGTTTATGGGACACAGATGCTGGTTGGAGTGGAGGTGAGGGGATGGGCTTGGCCTGAGCATCCACCCCCCATTTCCCCACCCCTGGTCAGAAGCAGACCCAGAAAAGGCCAACTAGGATGAACCCTCACCAGCCCAGCTGTCTCTGGAAGAGACCTCAGATTACAGTTCGCACGTTTTGTCAGCTAAGAAAGGGTCCATCAGGACTTGGGCTGCAGCTGGGCTGTTGTTGACACAATTATGAGGTCACACGTGTTGTGCTCGCTGCAGGTCAAGCACTGCTCTGGATTCATTTTTTCCTCCCAGCAGCCCTATGAACTATGTACTCACTGTCCCCATTTTCACAGGCACAGAGAGGTTAGCTGGCCGAAGATCACACAGGTAGTAAGTGGCAGAGCTGGGATTTGAACCCAATCATGTGGGTTTGGATCTTAAACTCTGCTTGGCATTGACCTTGAAATTTATACCCAAAGGGATAGAGTAGCCAATACTTTTTCGTACAGAATGTCTGATTAGGTGACTTATTACCTCTATTTCATTTCATCTTCAGGGATACTATTATTGTCATCCCCATTTTATAGGTGATGAAACTGAGGCTCAGAGAGTACATTATGTAATTTAAACAAGGTCACACAGCTACTCCCTGACAGAGCCTGGGTTTGAATACAGGTCTGTCTCCTTGCAAAGCTCAGCAGGTAATAGAACCTCGGTAAATGCTGAGCCCTTTCCCTCTTCTCTTGGTTCCAGGAGTCATCTCCTTGCTCCTGTGTGTCCTGCTGTGACTGCAGTGTCCCACCCAGAGGTCCTGCAGCAGCGCTCCCATCTCAGCCAGACCACTTCCTATTGGCAAGCCGGCCAGAAAATGCCAGAAGGAGTGTGGAGACTTTAGGCAGGGGCTGATTGGAACCTCGCCATCCTCTTTCCACCCACACGCTTCTGCACAGGGACCTTCAGACAGGAGCCAGCCACACAGACAAGGGCCACGTGGGTTGGCAGCCAGCACTGCTGCCCCCAACCAGGGCAGAGAGCCAGGTGCCCGAGGCCGCAGGAGAAAAGGGTCCCTCTTTTCTCCACTCAAAGGTAAATTGAGGAAGGCCGGCTCCGTGATTTTTCCAAGAAGCTGGTCCAGAGCCAGAAAATGGGAACATCTGTGCCCTGGACTCTGTTTTGGACGTGGCTCAGGCCACAGTCTGGGGCTGGCGTCAGCTGGAGTCATCCCTGTGTGGAGGAGGCTCTACCCACTGGGTGGGGCGGCTCTGGCCGCTGCCCCGCAGACAGGGAGTCCAGGCCAGGCAGAGAGCTAGGAGAGGGCCTAAGCCTTGGAACCGGGGGGCTTGTCCATCAGCTGTGTGTGCTAAAGGGCTGGAGGAGGCCCTGACCACCCAGCAGGTGGGCTTGGGTGCCACAGCTCCCCTGCCCCAGACCCCTGGACCTAAGGGGCCTCCCATCCCTCTGCCTTTGCAGACAGGCATGTGTGGGTATCCTTCAGCTCCTCCCCCAGCCTGTCCATCAAGGCTGCAGGGAATATGGAGACCATCTGGCCAACTATCCTTTCCCTGACCCTTCTTCTCCACATGGTATATTTTTCAAACTTAAAATTTGTTGTCTTAAAAAGTAATTTCCTTACATGTTTCAAAATCAAAATGCTCTAAAAAGCCGTACAGTGAGAAATCTGGCTTCTACGTGGGGCTCCATCCACTCTCCCCTCAGCTCCCCTCTCCCATCAGTACCAGGTAACTGCTCCACGGCACTCAGGGGAGTCCTTCCCGTGCTCCTTGATGCAGGTCAAGTTTATATAGGTTAATTTTTTTTCTCCCCATTTTGTTACATAAAAATAGCATACTATACATCATTCTGAGTCTTAATGTTCTTACTCAGTATATCCTGGAGATATTTCCTTATCAATATTTGGAGAGCAGCCTCATTTTTTCCAGCTGTATAGTACTCCCTCTTCTGTCTGTACCATGGTTTATGAACCAGCATCCTAAAGATGAGCAATGGTTGTGTCCAATCTTATTTTGAAATGAGATCTTGGGCTGAGCTTGATTCGCGCCAGGCTGCTCAGGGTAGAGAAGGTGCTGGGTGAGGCCAACACCCTACTTGCTACCCCACTGCCTCACCAGAACCCTAGCACTCCAGACCACGATTTTAGCCCAATCTGCTCACCTCATGAGTGGGAAACTGAGGCTCAGAGCAGGGACTAGACTCATCTGTGGTCATGAGTTACCCTGGGGCAGAATTGGAACTAGAAACCAGATCTCTTGGGCTCTGCCCTCCAGACTACTCACGGTTCATCCCCAGGGGGACCAGACCAGGGCAGTGGTGCCACTTCACCAGAGGCAGGACCACGTGTGACTGTGGACCCAGCTAAGGACCCTGGATCTGCCTCTCTCTCAATCTGGACTTCCGTTTCCTCTTGCCCTGCTTGGGATCAGCCCCTCTGTATCCCAGCAGAAAGGACTTAGCGTTCTCTAAAGGAAACGCAAGCTCCCCAAACAGGGTGAGAGCGTTTGGGTTGCTGAGCTGGACTCTGAAGAAGTGGAAAGTCAACAATGTGCAGGAACAAGGGCATCTGGGGGACCTCAGACTGTGGAGGCACCTGGAAACAGTTTGTGTTTTTGAAAAGAATCACTGGACAGTCTGACCACCGGTAAGTACTGAGGAAACTCATGTTGTGAAAGAGAAGTATGTTTACTGCCAAGCAGGAGGTGGTGAAGGAGGGTCTGTCTAATCAGGAAGGACGTAACCAATAAACAGGATGCAGCAGCCAAGAGGGAAACAAGTAGAGATGGTGGACAGAGGGGAGGGAGCCGGCTTCCACCTCCACGTCTGAGTCTCCGAGACTGGCACAGTCCAGGGGCACCGGGAAGAGGCAGGGTTGGGAGGGGACCAGGGGTCTCTGGAACCCCCTCCCCCATCTTGGAGATGAGGAAACTGACTCACCCAGCAGTGAGTGACCTCCTCAGGGTGACGTGGCAGGTTTGTGGCAGAACTAGGGTGGATGGGGCATAAGCCCAGCCTGGAGGACGCTGCTGCCACACTTGTAAGAGGCAGCGTGGGGCAGTGGAAAGGCAGCCGGCCTGGGAACCAGGAAACCTGGGTCCTGTCTTTGACTCTGCCATACACGGGGTGACTCTGGACAAATCCTGCCCCCTCCCTGGGGTCCAGCTGCACCATCTCTGTGACAAGAGGGTTGAAGTAAGCAGAGGACCTTTAAATTTTCTTTTGAGGTCCATAGTGAGAAGACTGGACCTTGCCTTGGAATTGTGACAGATGACCCTTAACCCCCACCAAATAAGAGGGATGGAGTAGCTGCCCTCATGAACCACGAGGCTTGGACAATGAGAGCCTCGGGTGAGCACATCCTTGGCAATTCTTTTTTTTTTTTTAATTAATTAATTTATTTATTTATGGCTGTGTTGGGTCTTCGTTTCTATGCGGGGGCTTTCTCTAGTTGTGGCAAGCGGGGGCCACTCTTCATCGCAGTGCGCGGGCCTCTCACTATCGCGGCCTCTCTTGTTGCGGAGCACAGGCTCCAGATGCGCAGGCTCAGTAGTTGTGGCTCACGGGCCCAGTTGCTCCGTGGCATGTGGGATCTTCCCAGACCAGGGCTCGAACCCGTATCCCCTGCATTGGCAGGCAGATTCTCAACCACTGCGCCACCAGGGAAGCCCATCTTGGCAATTCTTTTACTAAACCACAGAGACCTTTCCATCCTCCTGGGCAGTGAGGTCCCAGGGCTATGTTCAATTTGATTCAGGAAAATAGAAGAATATGATATTCCTGCACACAGACTAGGGGGAGGTCAATGCATACTAGCTTTTGTTGAAAAATTAATCAATAGTCAATCTAAGAAAGAAACGGAAAATTTTATTTGAGCCAACCTGAGGAATATGACCCAAGAGACAGTCTTTCAGAAAGCTCTGAGAACTGTTCTGAACAGGTAAGGCAGGAGCCCAGCATGTATGTGATTTGGGGGAAGGAGTACATGCAACCAGTCACACATCTTGGCAAAGTTATTGCTCTTCGAAAGGACCAGAGACCATAATTAATGGTTTTAGTGCTTTTCTAAGTATGGGAAGATGCAAGAAACTGGGTTCATTAAGAATATCTCCTGAAAAACTCTGGCTATCTGACGGCCAGTTCTGCCAGCATTCCCAGATCACTGTGTCTCATCCTGATGTCCGACCTAAATTCCCTTCAGGGTGGATTGTAGGTCAGCGACTGCAGTGGCTAATGACTTGATTCTTGTAGAACTGGGTGGTGGGCAACATTTTTTATTTCACAATCCTCTCCCTTTCGGCCTTAATTTTGACCAGGGTTTGGGAGGCATTTCATCGCAAATTTGTCCCAAGGCGCTAGGAATGCCCATTTCAGGGCACTCAAGGTGTTGTTACTCACCTAGTCCTGGTAACAGTAGCCAAAATCCTCTGGACCAGCTGTCTTACTAGTCTGTTAGCTCCAGGAAATGGTTCCCTCCTGTTGCTTCTTCCCATATCTAGAGTCACAATACTACAATCATGGATCTTATAGACTATACATCAGGTCAATCGTTTCAACTCACCTGGTCATCATTATTTTTATCAGAGGCTCAATCACACATTTGTTAATGCAAGAAACAATTATCTTGTAAAAAAGGCAGAGTGCAAATAATATAGCTAGTGACATTAATGAGTTCATAAGTAAGTAGTGTTATCTTCTAAGGAGTTACATGGCTGAGGCCAGAAGAAGAAAATTGCTCTTTATGGTGGAGCAGGTATTTCTGCCCACAGGGAGGTTTGGTTAACACATAATGCAGATGCACAATGCACACCAGAAGGGAGGGAGGAGGCCCAAATGGGCAGAGAAAATTTTTATGTTGAAATTTTTCTTGTCTTGCCTTAAAATATGAATTTTATTGCATTGCTTCTTAAGATTTGCCTGTCATGGGGACCCCCTCCTGGGAGCCCTCCCCCTCCACCTAACCTGCCACTAGGTGAAGATCACATGCTTCACCCCAGTACAGGAGTGAGTGGCAGCAGTGGGGGTCCTTCCCCTGCCCCTCCCCCAACAGCTCTGCTTGCCTGGCCCCTCTGGGCCTGGTGACTCAAAAGATGCTGAGGCTTTGCAGCTGAGAACAGGAGAGGAAGAAGGCTTTGGTGTTGTCACAACCACCAGTTACTGTAAAGGGCTGATGGTGCCAATGCCGGCGTGCACACAGATATACATGCACATACACAGGCAAACACGCACACTGAGCAGGCAGACAGGCACACGCCTTTAAAGAGAGGCATCCAGGGGCTGACAGAGGCCTTTGAAGAGTTAGCGGACAGGATGTTGGGCATTGGGATGGGGCCCAACCTCTAGTTTCCCAGGGATGGGCCACTCCCTAAGCTCTGGCTCAGGTGCGGGTGTGGAGACAGTGGGAGGGGCTCCCACAGAAGGTGGTTTGGGGGAGGAGGGAAATCTGTTGGGCCTCTTGTGAGATCTAGGCAAATTTGGGTCAATTAGAATCTGTTGATTTGGGGGTTTTTTTGTTTTGTTTTGTTCATCTTTATATTGAGGTTAAAAAAAATTACATTACGTATGTGAGAAGGGACGAGGCTTTTCTCTATGATTGACAGCAGGGGCTGATGCAAACCAGAAGCTCCTGGAAATAAGATATATATATATATACATTTATACATTCATATAGATCACCTTATTCGAGTCCCAGAGAAGCACAAAGCAGCAGAGAAAGCAACTGGCACACAAAAGCACACCTCTGTGTGCGCCACCCAGTCAAGCGATGCAATTCCTTTCACTACGGCAGAAGCGATCCCCACTCTCCAAAGCCACCCCTCTGAAAAAACCAAAAAATGAAAAGAAACTTCCCCTTTAGGAATAGGGCTATTCACAAATTTTTGCCCTCCTGACCAGAAAAAAGAAAAGAAAAGTAAAACAACAGCAAAAAACCAACCTAACATCACCTTTAAGGCTGGCAGTGGCCATTTTCTTTTCCCTGCAGAGGCAGGACATGCTGTTTGTGTTTTTAAAATAAATTTATTTATTTATTTGTTTTTATTTTTGGCTGTGTTGGGTCTTCGGTGCTGCGCATGGGCTTTCACTAGTTGTGGTGAGCGGGGGCTACTCTTTGTTGCGGTGCGCAGGCTTCTCATTGCAGTGGCTTCTCTTGTTGCGGAGCACGGGCTCTAAGCACGTGGGCTTCAGTAGTTGTGGCACACGGGCTCAGTAGTTGTGGCTCGCGGGCTCTAGGCGCATGGGCTTCAGTAGTTGTGGTGCACGGGCTTAGTTGCTTCATGGCATGTGGAATCTTCCCAGACCAGGGCTCGAACCCGTGTCCCCTGCATTGGCAGGTGGATTCTTAACTACTGCGCCACCAGGGAAGCCCCGGACATGCTGTTTTGAACACTGAGGCAGGAGAGCAGTGTTTTGAACACTGGCCCTCACAAATACTTCAGACAGTTGTCTTCAAGACCCTGCGGTTCTTCACTAGCTCCTTTTTTGATTCCTCTGAGAGTAGCTGGAATGAAAGGCATCCACCCTTTGCTTCCTCTAAATGGCCTCTAGGCAGTGGGTTTTAGTAAGCCTGCAAAAATTCTGGAGCCAATCTCATGTGGCGCTGAGCACGAGGCGGGGCCTAGTGGTCCAAGTCTCTGCTTTAAGTCTCCCGCCCACTGGAAATTATTGACCTCCAGAGGTTTTTTTTTTTTTTTTTTTAACTTAAAGGGGAGGTGCACTGTACACCCCCCTCCACTGGAAGAAAGGAGGCCCAGTGCCTAGCTGCCCACCCCACACCCCAAATCTTCACACACACACCCCAACAAAGGCACCGCCAGGGGCACAGGCATGCTTTGGCTGTGAGGCCCCTCCGGAGGCCCGGGGTGTGAACAGCTGCACAGAGGGCTGTGTGATGTGGAGTCAGCACCTTAGGAGGTGGGAGGGGGGCGGTGGGCAGAGGAAGAAGAAGTTCAGGGTCCCGATGGGTCAGAAGAAGGAAAAGGGGAAGAGGCGGTCAGGACACAGGAGACGAGAAAACAAAGATGACCAAAAGGGGCCCCAAAGTAGAAAATGTAGAAAAGATGAGAGCAGCAAGAGAAAAAGGCAAAACAGGATCTGGGCAACCACACAAAACAGGATGGAGACAGAGCGGAAGGAGGGGAGGAAACAGAAAAGAGAGCGAGATGAATGGGGAAGGATGCGAGCAGGGAGAGAGGGAGCCAGGAAGATGATATCAGAGGACGTCAGAGCTCGGTGTAGAAACTTCCATTGACAAGAGGGAATCGGGAAGCCCTGTGCAGAGCCTCAGAACCTGATAAAAAAACCGGCGGGCCAAATCCACCAGGGCAACCACATAAATCAGCAGGTTGATGGCTGTCAAGATGGCCATAGGCAGTCATGGTTCCCAGACGCACACATAGGAGGTGAGTCTATCACGGCAACTCACATCACTGGATCTCTGGGGCTGCCTGCCGAACTTCTCGATGAACTGGTAGAGCGGCCAGAGGACCACAGCGGAGGTGTAGAGGAGGACGGAGAGCAGGGTCAGCCCCAAATGGAAAATGGGGGAGGGGATAGGAAGCCTGTTGTTCCAGTTGCACCAGTTCAGCAAGATGGCCGTGGCTGCCAGGAGGAAGCAGATGGGGTACACGGCCACGCATCACACCAGGGCCGGCTGCTGCCGATACAGGTGGGGGCTGCTGATGAAAGCGAAGATGACACAGGCCGTGAAGATCTCCAGCCTGTTGAGCAGGCCTGGCAAGGTGAGCGTATAGCAGGAGAACTCACCAGTCAGGGCACAGGTCCAGGCCGCTTGGGTGGCATGAGCCACAGAAACCGCCCAAGAGAATGCAGTGGCAGCGATGGCGTGGTCCCAAAAGGGGCTGTGAGGCAAGAACTGGATGTAGGTGATGGCAAAGACGATGGAGGCCAAGAGGCGTAAGAGGGTGGCATGGCAGGCACAGGTGACGAGAAGGCTGTCCCAGAAGAGGTGGAGGCGGGACTGGAGCCCACGTAACCCAACTATGAAGATGTTAAGGTCACGACGAAGCAGAAGCACCAAACATGGACCAGTCACCCATGGCCCAACCTCCAGGTGCCCACACTGGCCACCAGGGAGACGGCCACACAGGTGGAGAGCAGCTGCAGCAGGCTGAGAAAGTAGCCCATGATGGTCAAAGAGCTGCGGACGATCACGTGGAGGTCGTGATGGTCGTGCAGGTCTATGTCCCCGATATGGCAGTGGTCTTTGCTGAGGACCCGCCAGTGAAAAATCCAGCTCTGGAGTCAGACTCCTGGAAAAGGCTCAGGGGCCTGTGACGGCTGAGGCTCAGGATCAGTGGAGTTTGAACCAATGGCCCAGACACTTGGGTAACAGCACAGCTACTCCAGAATGATTCTCCCCACCCATCACCCTTGGCCTTCTCAGGAGACTTGTCTTATCCCAAAGCTCACAGCCATGTTTGGTCTGGCCTCAAACCATGAACATTTGTTTAATCTCATTGAGCTGTGGGCCATTATCTACGCAGACAGGATGCTTAGGATGGTCCTTATCTTCAGTCCCAACCCTTCAAGGCTCTGAAAATGGAACAAGAATTTTTTAAAAATTCATTTGGTAACAAAATTTGACCTGCACAGACGTGAGATAATTTATGTTTTTTATTTATTTCACGTAGTATGCATGCTCAAAAGCTCGGTGGCAGAAACACTAATGTGTTTGATTACAAGGTGCTTTTAGGCTCCGGTGGGGTGTTATATCCTATAGAGTAGATACACCATGTTGCATGATTGAAGCTGAAAAATTCTGAATTCTGGATCATATCTGACCTGAAGTGTTTCAGAAAAAGGATCGTGGATTGTACTGCTAACCACGTTTTACAGATGAGAAAACTAAGGCTCAGGGACTTCAGCACTTCCCTAAGATTGCATGGCTAGAAAGTGGGAGCCCCAGATAAAAGTGCCACAGCTGTGAGTTTGAACCCTTTGCTCTACAGCCCAGCATTTCAGCAGGGCATGTGGGTGGGAGCCCAGGACCAAAACTCAGGCTCTGGGACCCAGGACACACCTTCAGGGCCATGGCCTCCTTCCACAGCAACCTGAAGAGACATGTGTCCCGGCCTTTCCTCCCTGCAGCCATCACTAGAAGGAGCTGCCATCTGAGGTGACCCAGCCCCACCCGGTGACCCAGCAGCTTCAGGGGTGAACAGAGATAAGCCATGGCGTAAGAGCAAGGCAGCGGGGACAAGATGATATGGGAAATAAGAACTGTTTGAATCCCACCCGTCACCCCCCAGTTTTGCCTTAACATGTGACTCTTCTCCATTTGGGAAAAAAGACACCAACCCAGCATTACTCCAAGGTGGAGCATTCTGGGGGAACCACAGAATAAATTAACATATATTTGGCTTTTAAACTCTAAAGCTGCCATCCAGGTGCGAGTCTGGAAGGATCTAGCAATAGTCCTACCTGAGCGAGGATTTTTCTGGCCTGGGAGAGTGGTTAGCAGCTTCCAAGCTGGGAAGAAGGGATTGGAAATGGACAAGGATGTTGTGTCTGGATGCTGATGCGGAGCCTTTCAGGGCATCCCAGGGAGGGGGTGGAGGATGGACGGATGATAAGCCCCCTCTTAAGGGCAGGAGCTGAAAGAGGAGGCACCTGCTGGCCCTCTGGGTGTTGACAGCCCTGAGGATGCACTTGGGACTGGGGCGGGGGCGGCAGAGTGGAGATGAGCTGGGGAGGATTCCGGGGTCCGAGTGGCCCCGAGGCAGCCCAGTGGGTGTCTTCTGACCCAGAAGGGATGCAGGCATGGAGCCCACCTTCCCCGTGGAGGAGGGGCTGGAATGGAACTGAGGGAGGGAGGACGGGGGCCTAAAGGGGTTTCAGGGTTGGGACAGGGGACACGTGGCGAGCATGGCAGGGACCATGGAGACCAGGGAATTGCCCAGGTCACCTGCCCAAGACGGTCCCGCCAGCAGGGCTGCAGTCCTGCCTCACACAGGGCCTCCTGCAAGGGTCCCAGGGTGTGGGGGACTGAGAGCTCCTCCCCAGCCTGCTCCCTCCTCAGGGACAGCTGCCCTGTTTCAAAGGGACTACTGGCCAAGAGGTGCCCCCAGGGCTTAAGGGTCAGCACCCTGAGCCCGCAGCCAGCTTCCTGCCATCAGGGGCCTTGTCACCTTTGCTGATAATAAACCCTGGAAAAAGCTGAGGCTGGAAAGAGAAACACAGAGCAAACCCCGAGAACTTACCTGGACTCACAAGGCTCCTTCAGCCCCAGTTGCCAGTGGAGCTCTGGAGCCTGCTGGCCTTCCAGTGGGCACTGCCAGGGGTGGGGGGAGGGGCACTGGCTCTGAGGGAAGCTGGGGGTGTCATGCTGTCTGTCCCCGAATTTGTTCCCAACTTACCTCCACAAAGTGACTGTGCGATTACACTTAAAGCTAAATGACAACTTTGGATCAGTTTAATGCCACAGAAGCAGAACGTGGAGAAAGAGAGGCATGGGGGCTCCAGCTGTGTGGCCCTGGGTAAGGCATGTGCCCTCTCTGGGCTGCAATACCTCCACCTGTAAAGCAACAGGTTTGCCTGAGTTTCCCACCAGCACCTCCTCTACTCTAATCTGTGAGCGTGGAAATGGTGCCCCGGTCAGAGCACATCCTAGATGTGGCTGAGCCCTGCCTGCCCAGCAGCCAGGCATGTTGACGTGATCTTGTGTCACTGGGCTATGTTCCCTTGAGGGTGGTGGGGTGGGGGCTGGAGCTGAGCAGCTGCTACCCCCTTTACTTTATGTTGCTTTTCATTCTTCATCTCTGTTTAGTATTTTCTATATTTTCTTATTCTCATGTATAATGGACATAAAGCAGGACTCTGATCATATCACATGTGCCCAGTTTCTTCTCTTCGGCGTGGCCAGGCTTCCTGCCTGCTGACAGGCGTGTCCAACCCCCATCCAGGGAGCATTCATATGTCCTCAACCTCAGATACAGCCTTCAACACATTTCACGTGCTCTGAAACCATATTTAGACATGTGTGTACATACATGCACACACGTTTGCAGGAGTATCTGTAAATTTTTTTCTCATTTTATAAACATGAGACCGTGTCATGCACAGTGCATCTTGCTTTTCTACTATCCCCCGACAGATGCAGGTGGTCCTCTCCAGTGGGTCTTAGTCGTCTCCATCCCCTTTACTTAACCTCCTTCTCCCCTGGCTCCTGTGGGCCTTTAGACCGACCACCCATCTCTAGATCAGTGGCTCCTACCCTGTGAGTCTCACACACTGCGGCACCACAGGATTAGGACAAGGGGTCCTTGGATCCACGTGACCACCATGCTCTGGAACCAGAGGTGGCAAGCTTTTCTGGAAATTTATAAAAATATGACAAAGACTCTATTTTCTATTTTTTTATTCATCTTTGTTTCCTAGGGCTACTGCAACATGTTACCACGAGCTTGGTGGTTTAAAACAACAGAAACGTATTCTCTCACAGTCCTGGAGCCCAGAAGTGTGAAATCAAGGGGTCATGAGGGCCATGCTGCTTCTGATACTCCAGGGGAGGGTCGTTCCTTTGCTCCTTTAGCTTCTGGAGGCCCCTTAGCTTGTGGCCGCTTAACTGCATCTCTGCCTCCACCTTCACGTGCTCATCTTCTCTCAACTCTGTGTGTGCAAATCTCTCTGTCCTTCCTCTTATAAAGACTCCAGTCACTGGATTGTGGGCCCACCCTCCATCCAGGATGACTTCCATCTCAAGATTCTTAAATAATCATTTCTACAAAGACCCTATTTCTAAATAAGGTCACATTCTGAGGTTCTGAGTAGACATGAATTTTAGGAGGACATTCTTCAACCCATTAGGGTTCTCTCTCATATCTTCCTGTCCTCTCTTCCTGGTGTCTTTTTCTAATGTGCTTAATTGTATTAAGCGTATTTGTTTGTTTTCTCTTTCAGATTGGTGTCTGTTCACTGGAGTTCTTGTGACTCACAGTGGATTGTTCCCTCGTGTACTTTGTCATTAAACTCAGAGCCCCCTTTTACAGGACCCCTTTTTCCTGGGAGGATCCTGCTGCCTGGGTTAGGAGCTTCACCCAGAATAACTGCACTTGCTCCTGCTCAGGACCCTCCAGGCCAGTCATCTGCTGGGCACTGATTGAGTTAATTTCCCAGGTTAGAGTTGTTGGACCTCAGAGACCATGCACATTTGGGCCCACTTCACAAGAACTGAAGCCCTGAGATTTTGATTTCTTCTGTGGAGACCTAAAAAAAAAAAATCCAAACCTCCTGTGGAGGTGGATATCAGCCTTGACATTTCCTCTTGCTAAAGGACATGGTTTTCCTTGTCTACCCTTGCTCTGAGGCTGCAGGCCACGTGGTCCTGGCTTTTCCAAAGTGTCTCAGCTCCAACTCCTTACCTTGTGCCACCCCACAGCCTCATTCTTGACCCAAGTGGGCATATAGACCAGCCTCCAGTTGGCCACACTCAATTCTCCCTTCTCCCTCCCCCTCCCACACACAAGCCGCAGTCACATCAACTCCACCACTGAAGATTCATGCGATCCTTGAGCAAATCATAAAACCCAAAACTCTTCCTCTCTTCTTTGCCTTGTTAACCTTTATTTGTCTTTTAAGATTTGACCCTTAATCACCTCCTCCAGGAAGCCTAACTGGATTCCACCAACTCCACCTCCCATTGCTCCCAGACTGACACTTCTGTGAAGGAGCCTGGTGTGGGCAGGTCACCACAAGCTCCTGGGTCTTACCTGAGCACAACAAGTGAGGCAGGGAGTAAGGGAGGTATTGCAGGTGCAGCAGACAGGGTCCAAAGTGGATGGGCCTGAACACCTGAGAAATAAGTTGGATTTTAGCTGTAAGTGATGATGCCTCACTGACATTCTGTAAGGAAGGGGCTGATCAATCACATTCCCACTTTGGAACTGTCACTCTGGCCGTTAGGAGGAAAACAGAATGGAGGCCGGCCAAGAAGCTGGGTGGCCAGTTTCCGGGCTAATTCCACAGTCGAGGTGTGTAATGATGGGCCTTGAGCAAAGACACTTTCAGAGGTGGAAAATGGGGGC
This sequence comes from Balaenoptera acutorostrata, assembly GCF_949987535.1. NCBI lineage: Eukaryota > Metazoa > Chordata > Mammalia > Artiodactyla > Balaenopteridae > Balaenoptera > Balaenoptera acutorostrata. The sequence goes on along the minus strand of NC_080066.1, from coordinate 39,552,856 downwards.
AGACTTATGAAATATTCAGGGAACAAACATTCAACTGGTCTTGATGATGGGGAGGGGCCAAGAGCGCCAGACATTTGATGCCCCCCAGGGCAGCTGTAGCCTCACATCTCCCTCCTGCTCCCTTAACCATCTCAGACCCCATGCCAGGTGCTCCCAGCGCCCCCACCCCTCCCTCTGGGCACCCGGGCACTGAGTGCTTTGGGAAGGGAGTCTAGGAAAGGGGTACACCAGCCAGAGCATCAGGGAGGCAGCCTGGGGTCCTGCCTCTGTATCTCCTTGAGGAGCCTCCCAATAAACGTGCTCAACCTTCCCACCTGCACCTGGATGCTTGGCTTGTGTGTTTCAAGATGGTTTGAATTTTTTCAAAAAATTAAAATTCTTGGTCAGCCTAGCCAATCCTCGTGAAGGACCACACAGTGAAACATGACAAGGGTCTTTCACAGGCTCGACTGCACAGAGCTGGCCAGGCGGCCAGAGGCAGCTCCTGATGAATCAGCCTCTGCTAGAACGTCAGCGACTCAAAGCCTCGCTCTGCCCCTGGGAGTCTGACTGAACAGTGACAGGAGCGTTTATGATGAAATGTGGACAGAGAGTCTGCGTCGTCTTGGATGACAAGACCTCCATGATTGATGGTTTTTTTTTTTTAAGTAATAGAAACATGTATTTCTTTGTAATTTATCTCAACATAAAAACTTATTTTTATATTATTATAATTGTGCTACATGTGATTTGTCTTTTAAGTATTCTACTCACTTTCCCATGTTACTGTGTAGCACTTTTAACTACATTTTATTTTTTAAAAAACAATTTTATTGAGGTATAATTGACATGTAAACATATGTAAATATTTAATGTATACAACTCTATGAATTTGGGGATAAATATACACCCATGAAACCATCACCACTATCAAGGCCATAAACATATTCATCGCCTCCAAAGTTTCCTCCCACCCCCTTTATTGTAATAATTATCATTTTGTGTGCGTGTGATAAGAACACCCCCTTCCCCCAATGATTACTGATTTCAGTTGTTCATTTGTCCAAAATGTACTGTGCCCACACCATGCCCAGGACTGACTTGGCCCCTTGTCACAGAGGTGACAGCAGAGACTAGACATCCGTCCGCGTGGAGCCTCCGGTGGGAGCGTCAGATGACAAACCCATAAACTTGTTAAATACTCTAACAAGAAAACTTCAGGTAGTGACCAGCACGATGAAGAGAACAAACAGGGTCTTAGGATGGAGCCTGATGGGCAGATGTACTTTTGGAAGATCCTTCTACACAGGTGACGTTTCAGCAGAGATCTGAAGACTGATAAAGAGGTGGCCATGTCCCGGGCGAAGGAACAGCTTGTGCAAAGGCGTTGAGGAGGGATCAAGATGCCATCGTGAGATTATGTGTAAGAGAGCTGTGGGATCTGGAGAGTCAAGTATCCAAGGAGCAATGAGCGTTGGAGACTGAATGTCACAGGGAACGTGTGAGCCGCCATGTGTGGCCCCACAGCCCATCAACACAGGCAGCCAGGACTGTGGCAGGTCTGGAGACGGGGGCACCGTTGAGGTGTGCGTGAGAGAACTGTGGAGGCTCTATTCATTTCTGTCCTAAACAACTGTTTACCATGCGTTTACTGTGCGTTGGGCACTGCAGATCCCACAGCAAAGCCCAGTTCCTGCCCTGAAGGAGCACCTGACTTAATGCAGAGACATTCAGTCTAGAGCACGGGGGGCCAGGAAACACAAGGGCACGTGAGAACTTTCCAGAGAACTCTCCAGCTGAACAGGGATTGAAATTCTCTGTGCAAGTCCAGAGAGCAGGGCAAGTGGGCTTTGCACTCCCTAAGGAATGAAAGCTGCCCCAAAGGAGATGGACCACCGTGGGAGGTGATTTTGTTAGAGCCTTTCAAGCCAAGCTGTTGAACCAGTCTGGGGGCAGTGGCAGTGGTGGGGGGGGGGAGGCAGGGAGATGTGATGGATGGTTCCCAAAGGGTATCCCATGGAACACTAGTCCATGGTGTTCCACCAAAAAAAAGAGTTCCCTGATCACATAAGTTTGGGAATCACTTACTGCTATATACCTCTTTTGGTGATTTTGTAATGCATACTAATCTATACAAGGTCCTAAGAAGTCCTGCAATAAAGAAATCTGTTTAACTTTTTAACCCAGGTTTAGGTGAATTTGGCCAAATAAATTTTTCTTGTCTCATCTTAAAATATGAATTTTATTTCATTCCTTCTTAAGATTTGCCTGCTTCTTGCTTCATCCCAGTACAGGAGTGAGTGGCAGCAGTGCAGGTCCTTCCCCTGCCTCTTCCCCACAGCTCTGCTTGCCTGGCTTCTCTGGCCCTGGTGACACTAGGATGCTGGACTCTGAGCCTTTGTGGCTGAAAACAGGAGAGGAAGAAGGCTTGGGGTGACTTCCCTGCCAACAGTTATACAAAGGGCTGCTGGTCTTAATGCATGCCTGCCCACTGACACACACACACAACTACACACTCAGTATGCACAAAGCACACACCTTTAAAGAGAGGCATCCAGGAGCTGGCAAGGCCCCTTTAAAAGCTAGGCTGCTTCTGATTTCTAGTCAAATTTGGGGCAATTAGGATCTGTGGATTTTGTTGGTTTCATTTTTGTTTTCTTTTTTTCTTTTATCTTTGTATTGAAGTTTTAAAAAAAGAACGTTATGGATGTGAAAGAAAGGACAAGATTTCTCTCTATGATTGACAGCAGGGGCTGACGGGGACCAGAAGCTCCAGGTAATTAAAAGAAAAAGAAAAAAATATATATATATATATATTTCTACATTTATATAGGTCACTTTATGCATGAGTCCCAGAGAAGCAGGAAGCAGCAACAAAAAGCCACTGACATACAGAAACACGTGTGTGTACCACATACTCAAGCACTGCAATTCCTTTGACTGCAGCAGCTGAAATCCTCACCCATTCAACCCACTTTCCCCCCCAAAATAGAAAAGAAACTCCGCCTTTAAGAACAGGGCCGTCTAGTGGGAAGCTGCTGCATAGCACAGGGAGATCAGCTTGATACTTTGTGATGACCTAGAGGGGTGGGATAGGGAGGGTGGGAGGGAGGCTCAAGAGGGAGGGGATATGGGGATATATGTATACATAGAGCTGATTCACTTTGTTTGTTGTACAGCAGAAACTAACACACCATTGTAAAGCCATTATACTCCAATAAAGATATTTTTAAAAAAAGAAAAAAAAATCCAAAGACGAACAATTAAACTCAATCTTATCTTTGTTAGAAAAAAAAAAAAAAAAAACAGGGCCATCCAGTAATTTTTGCCCTCCTGACCAGAAAAAAAAAAGAAAAAAAATTCCAGGCTAACATCAGCTTTAAGGCTGGCAGTGGCCATGTTCTTCTCCCCGCAGAGGCAGGACGTGCTGTTTTGAACTCTGAGGCAGGAGGGCCACATCGCCGCCCCTCACAAATACTTCAGACAGTTGTCTTCAAGACCGTGCAGTTTTTTGCCAGCTCCTATTTTGATCCCCCAGAGAGCAGTTCAGATGGAAGGCATTCAGCCCCTGCGTCCTTTAAGATGACCTCTAGGAGGTGGGTTTTAGTAAGCCGGGAAAAATTCTGGAGCCAGTGTCAGGCAGGGCTAAGCACCAGCTGGGGCCTAGGGACCCAGGGTCTCTGCTTTAAGCCTCCTGACTGCCGGAAATTATTGCCCTCCAGAGATTTTTTTTTTTTTAAATAAAGGGGAGGTGCATTGTACACCCCCCTCCACTGGGAGGAAGTGAGGCCCAATCCCTACCTACTCACCAGCACACCCCAAACCCATATACACACACCAATGAAGGCGCCGCCAGGGGCACAGGCATGCCTTGGCTGCGAGGCCCCTCCGGAGGCCCGGGGTGTGAACAGCTGCACAGAGGGCTGTGTGATGTGGAGTCAGCACCTTAGGAGGTGGGAGTGGGGCGGTGGGCAGAGGAGGAAGAAGCTCAGGGTCCCGATGGATCAGAAGAAGGAAAAGGGGAAGAGGCGGTCAGGACACAGGAGACGAGAAAACAAAGATGACCAGAAAAGGGCCCCAAAGTAGAAAATCTGGAAAATAAGAGAGTGAAAAGAGAAAGAGGCAAAACAGAATGTGGGCAACCACACAAAACAGGAAGGAGACAGAGCGGAAGGAGGGGAGGAAACAGGAAAGAGAGCGAGATGAATGGGGAAGGATGCGAGAAGGGAGAGAGGGAGCCAGGAAGAGCACATCAGAGGACGTCAGGGCTTGGAAATGAACTTCAGGTGAGAAGAGGAATCAGGACCCCCTGGGCAAAGCCTCAGCCCCTGACAAAATCCAGGTGGGCCGAGAACACCAGGTCCGTCACATAAATCAGCAGGTTGATGGCTGTCAGACCGGCCACAGCCAGTCGTTGGTTCCAGGTACACACCAAGGAGGTGAGTCTATCGCTGCAGCTCACGTCGCTGGACCGCTGGGGCTGGCCGCCGAACTTCTGGTTGAACTGGTAGAGCGGCCAGAGGACCAGGGCGCTGGCGTAGAGGAGGACGGAGAGCAGGGTGAGCACAACCTGGAAAATGGGGAAGGGGACGGGCAGCCTGTTGTCACACTTGCCCAGGTTCAGCAGGAGGGCCACAGATGACAGGAGGAAGCAGATGGAGTACACGGCCACGCACCACACCAGGGCCGGCTGCTGCAGGTACAGGTAGGGGCTGCTGATGAAGACGAAGATGACACAGGCCACAGTGGTCTCCAGTCCCTTGAGCAGGCCTGGCACGGTGGCCATATAGCCTGTGATCACGTTGGGCTGGGCCCTAGTCCAGGCCACTTCCATGGCATAAGCCACAAAAGCGAGGCAGGAGAATGCAGTGGAGGTGACAGCGCGGTCCCGGTAGCGGCTGTCGGGCAAGAACTGAATGTAGGTGGTGGGGTAGATGATGGAGGCTGAGAGGCAGAGGAGGGCAGAGTAGCAGTTGCAGGTGATGAGAAAGTTGTCCCAGGAGAAGGGGAAGTGATCCTCAAGCTCACATAACTCGACTATGAGGGTGATGAGGGTTACGACGAAGCAGAAGCACCAGATGAACATGGACCAGTTACCTATGGGCCCCTGCGAGGTGCCCACGCTGGCCCCCAGGGAGAAGGCCACGCAGGTGGAGAGCAGCTGTAGCCGTCGGAGGCAGCAACCCATAATGGTTGGGGAGCCCAGGCCTGAGGACGATTAGGTGGTGGTCGTTCTGGTCCTATTGGTCACCGCCACCAACATGGCAGTGGTCTTCACCGAGGACCCACCAGAGAAAGATTCAGCTCAGGAGGAGGATTGATCAGATGCCTGGAAAGGCTCAGGGGCCTGTGATGGCTGAGGCTCAAGATCTCTGGAGTTTGAACCAACTGTCCACACACTTGGGTAACGGCACAGCTGCTCCAGAATGATTCTCCCCACCCATCACCCTTGGCCTTCTCAGGAGACTTGTCTTATCCCAAGGTTCACAGCTGTGTTTGGTCTGGCATCAAACCATGCACATTTTTTTACCTCTTTGTGCTGCATGCCATTATCTACAGAGACACAGGGTAGCCTGACCCTTATCTGTAACCACAACCCTTCAAGGCTCTGAAAATTGAACAAGAATTTAAAAAAAAATTGTTTGGTAACAAAATTTGAACTGAACAGACACAAGACAATTTATGGTCTTTATTTTATGTAGTGTGACTGCTCAAAAGTTCAGTGGCAGAAACACTAATGTGTTTGATTACAAGGTGCTTTCAGACCCCAGTGGGTGTTATGTCCTATAGAGTGGATACACCAAGTTACATGATTGAAGCTGAAAAATTCTGAATTCTGGAGCATATCTGACCCCAAGGATTTCAGAAAAGGGACTGTGGATTGTACTGCTAACCCCATTTTACAGATGAGAAAACTAAGGCTGGGGGAATTAAGTCTTTCCCTAAGGTGGCATGGCTAGGGGGTGGGAACCCCAGATACAAATGCCAAAGCCATGGGTTTGAACCCTTTGCTCTGCAGCCCAGAATTTCAGCAGGGTCCGTGGGTGGGAGCCCAGGACCAAAGCTCAGGCTCTGGGAACCCAAGACACACCTTCAGGGCCATGGGCTCCTTCCACAGCAACCCGAAGAGACACGTGTCCTGGCCTTTCCTCCCTGCAGCCATCACTAGAAGGAGCTGCCATCTGAGGTGACACAGCCCCACCCAGAAGAGGGATAAGCCATGGGGTGAGAGCAAGGCAGTGGGGACAAGATGACATGTGTAGTAGGAACTGTTTTGAATTCCCTCCCCCCAATTTTGCCTTAAAATGTGACTCTTCCCCACTTGGATAGGGAGACACCAGCCCAGCATTACTCCAAGGTGAAACATCCTGGGGGAACCACAGAATAAATTAACATAATGTTTGGCTCTTAAACTCCAAAGCTTCCATCCAGGTGTGAGTCTGGAAAGATCTAGGAGTAGTACTACCTGAGGGAGGATTTTTCTGGCCTGGGAGATTGGTGATTAGTGTCCAAGCCGGGAAGAAGGGAGTGGAAATGGACAAGAATGTTGTGTCTGGATGCTGATGCGGAGCCTTTCAGGGCATCCCAGGGAGGGGGTGGCGGATGGACGGATTATAAGCCCCCTCTTAAGGGCAGGAGCTGAAAGAGGAGGCACCTGCTGGACCTCTGGCAGGTGACGGCCCTGAGGATGCACCCGGGACTGGGGCAGGGGCCGGGGTGGCAGAGCGGGGATGACTGGGGAGGATTCCGGGGTCCGAGTGGCCCCGAGGCAGCCCAGTAGGTGTCTTCTGACCCAGAAGGGATGCAGGCATGGAGCCCACCTTCCCCATGGAGGAGGGGCCTGGAGTGGGACTGAAGAGGCCCCATAGGAGCCTCTACATGTCTGAAATGCTATGAATTGTGAGCTCCGAGGAGTGTCCCTCAACAGCGAAACGCCATCTTCACCATCTCTCCTTATAGCCCAGTGTTTGGCTCCTTTGTGTCGCCGTGGAGTCCCCCCCGAGCACCACACACCCTGGGAACATCCTTACAGACACAACAGAGCCAGCCTGCCCTCCGGGACACAGTGTGGTATAAAGGACTCAGGCCAGAACTACTACTCAGACACACCACCAATCTGAAGGCCAGAATAGCAGCAATTATTTAAGTATTCTTGGAAACGCCAAAATTTTCTTTCTTTTACTTTGTACTAATTTTTTCCTCTGGGCTTCAGAACAGACCTGCATGGTCAGCACAGCACAATGTCCCTCACTCCGTCTTCCCTTCCCTCAAACACACACACACACACACACACGCAGAAGAGAAACCCAGGCAGGCAGGGTCTTCTGTGAGTTCATAGAGAGCCCCTGACCCAGGGAATTGGAGCCCCTCCTCTGCGACACCTGGTCAGTGTGGTGGAACCCAGTTCGCCTGTGAGATGCAGCAGGTGGAGAAGCCAAGGTTGGTGGAGGGGGGAGGGTGCTGGGGACGCAGCTGGAGAAAAGGCTCCTCTCCAAACAGGTCAGAGCCCTGGAGAAGCAGCCCAGCACATTTAGCTCAGGACAGTTTCTTTGCCCACAGTGGATGCAGAGAGCCCCTTGATGTCCTCGGCCAGTAGGCGGCGCCCTTGCATCTGGTACCCAGCTTGGTGGAGACAGAAGCTGCCACCTCTACCTGCGCCCTGTCCCACAGATGTCTCTCCCATAGTGGTCCCCGATGACCGGTAGCTGCCACCGAGAACGAGCTGCTCCCTCCATCACCAACCACACAAGTGAGGGCTCAGCTGGTGACCGTCGACACGTCACCAAGGCTTTTTTACCTGGGGTCTCCCCCTCACTCACCCATTTTCTAGTAATTGTGCCCAGAGCACCCGAGCTAATTGAAACAAGACTTGGACTTTTGCGTTAAAGTAGCCTTCAGCTGGGAAGCAAGGGCTGCTTCTGGAAAATGTTAATGCTTTCCTGTTGGATGCCGATCCTGCTTGGAACTAAGCTTCAAACAAAACCTCATCTGTAAAATAAGGGGGTTGAATCATCCCGAAGAGCCATTCTGGCTTTGACGTTTATGCTACTGTGAACAAAATTCCAATCGAATCCTGGGTCGGGGAGCCAAGGGCTACTTCTAGTTGGCAGTGGTGTTGTCACAAATAAAGTGGTTGTGAATCAGTTTTTATTTTAGGCCTTGCAGCTGATAGATTATTTTCTATTTTGTGGGCCATACTCTGAATAATTCCAAGAAAATCTCTCCATCAGAGGCTCTACTGACATCAACACCACCATATAGCAGGCCCCCAGTGTGCAAACCTCAGGCTGAGTCACTTTTCGAAGACTTGGCTCCAGGTGAAAAAAAAAAGATTGTTTATGCTTGGGACCCCTAGTTGCCATGGAGACAGAGTTTCTCCCTCTCTATCCACCTTCAGGGGGTGTGAGCTTCAGAGGGTTTCCCACCTACCCGTGCCCAGAACTGAATTTAAGAGGTCCAATCTTGGGTCAGGCAAATCCATCATCCCTGAAGAGATGCTGAAGACAGACAAAGCTCTGTGTTCTGGACAGCCGGACAACCTGAATTTGGGGGTGGGGTGTGGCCTTCACTGCTACATAATTTTGGCTTGGAGGTTTATTGTTTGTTTGTTTACTTAATTATTTAATTATTTCTTATGGGATTTCTCCATGTAGGTACAGTCTTGCTGAGACCTCCTAAGCTCTTTATTTGGAAAAGAAAAAGATCCTTTTTTTTTTTTTTTAAAAGAGAGAGTAGAGAGGTTTATAATCATTTCAGATGGGAGACCAGAACTGCTGAATAGAGAACTGTGTTTAGAGGAGATCAGCTGGGAATGGGATGAAGCACAGCGAAGAGCAGCAGATGGTTTCTAAACTGACAAAGCAAACAGCTTTCTCTTTACTCCAGTTCTAACTTCTTTAGCATCCTGGAATCTCCACACTGAAAGAGACCTCCAAAGTCACCTGGTCTTTCCTCCATCCTTGGCAATTGTCACCCACTGTCTGTTTCCCAGGGCCGTCAACTCTATATTCTTATAACTCTGTGGAAACAAATCTTCTGAAGTTCTTCGAATAAGCTGAAATCAGCCTCCCCGTAACTTCCATCCACCAGTCACAGGTTTGTTCTCGGGAGGCCCGTGCAGAGAAGAAAGTATCAACTTTAGTCCAAGTTAGCTTGGACTACACCATTCGCAGCAGCTACCAGGTCATCTTCTCTTCTGGATAATACCCCTAGTTCTTTTAACCACTCCTCATTTTCAGTCATTTCCAGACCCTTCACCCTCCTGGCCACTCGCCTCTGGATGCTTTCCAAGCTGTCAGCTTACCTTTTACACTGTGACTGAGACTCTGCGCTGATGCTCCCGGATTCTCTGTTGATTGGCTGACGGATGTAGGGACATCCTGAAACTGCAAAGCCACATGCAGATGTCTCACCAGGAACTGGCTACAGGGACATGTCCTGTCATCAAGAACAATCTCGGAGTAGCTGGCAAACACTATGGCATGTTTTCTACCATGAGAACCACATGCGACATATCTTTAAATGTGTCTCTAGAGAATCAGAGTATAGTTGGAAGTGATTTATTTTTCCTCCAATGAACGCTTAGTATCAGTCTTCTAAGATCCTATCTCTGATCATAGAAGAAAGACTTTGGAGCTGTGACAATAGATGGCCCAGTCTCTAACCTCAAGGAGATTAAATGGAATGGTCTTCAAAAGCTTAATTGGCCCAGGTGTGCTAGCTCTAAGCAACTTTGGAAGAATTCTGCTTGTGACTGAAAAAAAAAAAAAAGCATAGTCATAGATGATTCGAGATGGAAGGAATCTCAGGAAGCTTGAATTGATGTCCCTTGGTTTATAGATGTGCAAACTGAGCTCCAGAATTTGTAGCTCATCCACTTACCCGTCTATCCTTCCATCCATCCACACAACAAATGTATTTATTTAACAGCCACAATTTGCAAGGTAATATATTTGGGGGGAGTCCAAAGTGAACAACAATACCAGATAAGGAGTGGGAAGTAACCTCATTGGTGTATGGATAAAGAGCTCTTATTGAATGATCTGGCCAAGGTAATCCAGTTGGTTGGCGTCAGAGCCAGGAATAGAAACCAGGTCTTCTGACATCTGGCACAGGGCTTTTCCCAAAGCACATGCTATCACTAGTAAATGACTAGATGGTAGGTGATAGAGCATCTGCTCTATTTCAGGGGACTCCGTCCTGATGGAAACCTATTTAGACATTTCAGGCAATATGTCTGTAATTGGTGAATGTGCTGGTTGCACAGAATGCTTCACCACTGAAAAGCACGGTGCAGAAGCTAGAGACAAAAACTCTTCCTGTCCATCTTCCAGAAGCATAGACAATCCCTCCTTAGCCCCTTCATTCATGACTCCCCCTTGCCAACAGTTCACCAAAATTCTCTCCCAGGATCCACCAGAGAGCAAATCCAAATTGTTTTCCTTAGCTTTCCTGCTCTTTGAGCTCCACAAGATTGGATGTTATTGGCTTTCCGGAAACATCCTCCTCCCTTGGTTCCCAGACGCTTCTCTCTCCACTGTCCCCTTGCTGACTATCCCTTGTCAGTCCCTTAACCATGAACATTTTCAGGAATATTGCCTTGTACATTATAGCTTCCATTATAGATGGATGGATGGGTGGATGGATGGATGGATGGATGGATGGATGGATGGATGGATGGTCAGGTGAATGAATGACAAATTCTGGAGCCCAGTTTGCCCATTTATAAACCAAGCAATATTAATTCAAGCTTCCTAAGGTTCCTCATTCTTCATATTTTGCCATAATATCTCTCCTTTAAGGACTGACTCATTCATAGAACCTCTGCTATCATCTCTATGTATGACGCTTCCAAATCTACATCCCCACCTTGACAAGTATCCCTTGTTCCACTTGGCTCTCCTTCTGTTGCTTCAAACTCAACAGGTCTCAAATCAAGCCATCCTTGCCTGACCCCCACTACACTCCATGCCAAACATCCATCTCCTTTCCACCACCCTAACCAGCAGCCCTCCCTTCCAGACTCATTCTCTTAGTTCATCAGGCTCAAAACATTGAGATAAAATTTAGTTTTCCTCTCCTGTTAAATAAGAGAATCCTCTACGGAAAGTCATTAGATATTCTTCTCTCAAATCAGTTTAATTTTATCCATCCATCTATCCATGAATCCATCCTTCATCCTTTGAGAACATCCCAGCTTACTCTGGGATGACTAGGTCATGTTTCAGGGAAGCCAGATCCTTGTCCTGCAAGCTCGGGGTAATGTCACATCTCAGCCAGAGTTGCTGGTATATGCATCCCTCAGGCGTTTAAGCTATGCCCAGCCAGATGCTCCACTCACCTTCTTTTCACCCTTGAGTACAAGACCAAGGCCAAGAGCACGTGCAGGGCCACCTGGCACACAGAGATGCCTCCCCATCAGGAAGTCTTGCTGGAGAGCAAATGGCCCTCTTACTCCTCTGGGAGGGGAGCCTCTCCAGTGGCACAATGGGCCATAAGCTGAAATCAGACCTTAGTTTAGAATAGGCAGCTGGGAGCTCAGGGCTCCCCAGAGTTGAGCAGTGACCCCTCTAGTGCAGCCCAATGCCAACTCCCTCCCTCCTTAGCCTCATTTCCCCACCACCCACTTCTGCTCCAAATGCCAGTATCAAGCCCTCCTCTATGATTGTTTGCAAAGAGGGGGTGGGATGAAGGGGGCTGTATGTTAGTCAAACATCTTTAACCTCCCCAAGAGCATAGATGCAAATGTCCAGGAGAAACCCACTTTGGGGCAGTGTTGGGGCACACAGAGTGGCTAGGATCCAGGCATGACGTCCCAGGTACCCATGTAAAGATATTTTCAGTCTGACCACAGATAACCTGCATCCAGATTCCTAGACTCACAGGAAATTGGAGCTTCAAGGGCCCTCAGCGACCAACCAGTTCAATTCCCCCTTGTGCAGATGGGAAGACCAAGGCTCAGTGACTTCCCAAGGTCACTCAGTGAGGCACAGACAGAACTGGAGCTAGAAGGCAGAGGGCCAGTCCAATAGGCAGGATAGTGACAGCGAGCTACCCTCTCACTGAGATAAGACCCCACGGCAGCTGGGGGTTCTGGGTTCTGCCCCTTAAACTTTGAGCAAGAAGGGTTCTGTTAGTGGAGCCAGGTGGATGGTGTGAGCCCAGAAAGGCAGTAGAGAAGTGGGGTGGGGGTCTGAGCGGGGTGGGGAGCACGTCCAGTGAGGGGCGATCCATGCTCGGCCTGGGAGCCCAGCACAGCGGGAGAGGCCGGGAATGGCCCCACAAGGACTTGACCTTCACGTTCCCCACCAGGGGCCTGATCACCTGGGGAGCCAGCCAATTTCACAGAAGGACCCCCTTCCTGCCCTCTCTGCCTACTCACGGGGCTGGCTGGCCAAGAGGCAGCCCTTCCACCCACGGCTCCCATGGCTGCCGGGGACTCAGGCACCCTGCCTGCTCACCTCACCCCTCATGTGCAGACGTGCTCAGGATGCACGCCGTCTTTGCCAAGGGCCCTCAGAGGTCCAGACCATCCAGATCCACTTCCAGGGACTGAGGCTCCCAGGGTATCGAAAAATAAAGAAATGCCAAACAGGGTCACAAAAATTGAGTTGTGTTAAAAACATTTTCTGTGAACAAATTAACACTCTTTACACACACACACACACACACACACACACACACACCCCAAACATAATGCAACATAATCGTGCTATTCACAAAATAATCACAGAAATTATACAAACATTCAGAGGCCCCCTTGGCAACGTGGCCCAGCAACGAACACGGATTTAAAGTTGTATGGTGAAGGTCTCCTTCAGCAAATCTCTGTGACTGGATGTGAAACCTCCCTCAAAGGTAAGTAACATCTCAGGTCGAGACAGGGACCAAACGGCTCTTGTGTCTGAGCCCCAGTCCCTGAGGTGTGCAGTTGACGGACTCTACCCGAAGGTGAGCCGCAGCCCCTCGGGGACTGGGCTTGTACCGGCTGCCTGTCACGCTCACGTCCACACGCAGCCCCAAGCCTGCACCTCAGGGAGAGAGGGCGGGAAAGCAGGCCGCCCCCAGGGACAGCGCAGGAGCCTGGGCTGCCGGTGGGCAGCCGGACCTGGCTGAATGAGGCCTTTTCATAACACACCACCCAGGAGGGGGATGTAATCCCTCCCTAGCCACACAGAGCCCTCCCAACCCAGGCAGCACAGTGCACTGTTCACACAGCTCAGGAAACAAAATAAATATGTTCTCCCCCAAAGACCCCACAATGGGGCTTTTTCATGGCAGAGATTCAGGAACAGCCCCCCCTCTCCACCCGGCCGACAGCCTACTGGTCCCTATAGCCTTTGCCTGACCCTTTCTAGACTCAGGGTCCACCTGGCCCAGCCTGCCCACTTTCTGTCAAGGCCTTGTATGGGCAGTGGCCCCAAGGGTAGGTATTGGGCACAGTCTGCAAGCATCCAGGGAAAGGAAGGAGGCAGGAGCGGGACCTAACATTTGTTGATTTCCTACTATGTGTCAGGCAGGCAAGAGACTCAGAGAGGACACCCCTTCTTGATGGATTAAAGCCGCCCGCAGATTAGATTGCACAGGGCTGAGGAGGGGGGCAGCTACCAAAGTTACTCTTGAGATTCCTGGTCAACCACGCAAAGCTCCAGACCAAACTACATAGTTGGGGGAGCCACCCAGTGTTCTCTGACCCCTCCATCACACCCGGTCCTGAACTATCCCATGCCCGCATGTCCTATGGGAGGCTCACTTTCAGGGGGATGTCAACCAGCCCTGAAAAGACTTCTCTGGTACTTTGCCCCACCCCCCAGTCACAGCTAAACCAAATCATCTGTGACTCCCCAACATGCTCACCTGCCTTGGATGGTGTACTTCCCTCTGTCTGGAATGCCATCTTCCTTTCCACTCTCCTCTCTCTAAAATCATGGGGAATAGTAAAAATAAATAGATAACATTCAGTGAGTGTTTACTCTGGGCCAAGCGCTTATTGGAACGCAAGCATCACCTCCTACAGGAAGCCTTCCCTGACGTTACCCAGCATTGTGACCATCTGTCCAAGAGTCTCTCTCCCCAACTGGATGGGGAGGGCCTAGAGGTCAGGGCCTTGCACCCCATCTCTGAGTGCGCGGTTCCTTTCCCAGAGGTGACCCCTAAAGGTTGGGTGAGTGTGGTGCCTGTAGAGCACCTCATACTAGTACAAGCCCTGAGCCACAGAGTATAATGGTTATAGTCTAGGAGTCAGCATCCCAGCTGTGAGGCCTGGGCAAATAATTTAACCATCTAAGCTCTATTTTTTGCTTTATTTGTATTTTTTGTTGTTGTTGTTGTTGCTTTTAGTTTTTAATTTCAAGCACAGAGAGTTGGGTTAATTATGTCCTTTAGCTCAAGGTATATGATCACCATTAGTTAATGCAAAGCCCCTTCTTATTTTATTTCTTTTTTATAGCTTTAATTGACATAGAATAATATTTAAAGTGTGCAGTTTGATGAGTTTTGGCATGTTCATACACCCGAAGAACCATCACCGTGATCCAGGTAATGAACAAATTTGTCACCCCCACAAGCCACAAGTTTCTTTGTGCCCTTTGGTAATCTCTCCCTCCCACCTCTCCCCTCCTCCTACCCCAACTCTGGGGGCAACCACTCATCTGCTTTCTGTCATTATAGATTAGCTTGTGTTTTCTAGAAATGTACATAAATGGAATCATACTGTCTGGATTTTGTCAGTCAGCATAATTATTTTGCAAGTCATCCATATTGTTGTGTGTATCAATGGTTTTTCCTCTTTAATTGTTGAGTAGCATTCTACTGTATGGTTATAGTACAATTTGTTCGTCCATTTATCTGTTGATGGACATTGGAGTTGTTCCCAGTTTTTGGCTATTACAAATAAAGCTTCTGTGAACATGTATATAGAAAACTTTGTGTGGACATATACTTTCATTTCTCTCTCGAAGTAGAATGGCTGGCTCATATTCTATTTTATTTTTCTCCTTCATTCCCGATCTTTACTCTCACTCTCCCTTAAGCACCCACTCTGATATTCAACATATTCCCTTAACTATGAACATATCCTCATAAAATGCTCAGAGCTGTCATGTGTGCGGTCAGGGGGCAGTAAACTTATGTACATAGTGCTATACTGTAAATCTAGTTGTTTCTTACTTGTTTCACTTGATCTTATTTTGTGAGCTCCATTATGCCTACTCTGCAGTTAGACGTTTGTTGCTTCTAACTACCGCGCAGCATTCATAGTGTGTCCCTACCACCTTACTTATCCCTCCCTCTGATGAACACCAAGGTTGCGCCCAAGGCAGCACTCCCATAAATAATGTCGCGGTGAACATGTCATCCTTCCAGTCCCCTTGCCAATCTGCACAAGCACTGAGTTGGATCTCCAGGTCCCAAGGTATGCACTTACTTCACATCACCCAGGGCTGCTGGCTTCACTGCTTCCGCACTGCCTGAACCAACTAGTTACCTGCCTGCCCTCCAGCAGTGCTCCGGCCCCCGCCTCCCCACATCCCGGCCAACGCTTAGTACCCGTCCACTTTGCTAATCTTTTCCATTCTGATGGGTGTCTAGTGATATCATGTTCAATGCATATTCATCTTATTACTAATGAGATTGAGCATCTTTTGAAATACTTGTTAGCTCTTAGGACTTCTCTTTCTGTGAATTACCAATTTGTATTCTTCGCCTGTCAAACTTTGTGTTTCCTAGCTTTTCCTTATTGATAGGCAGGAGCTCTTTGTTTCGCTTTGTTTGAATTGAGATATAACTTTCAAAAAGTAAAGTGCACAGATCTTTAGTGTGGAATTTGATTAGTTTTTGCACATGTTTACACTGGTGTAACCATTGCCCAGATCAAGATTTAGAATATTTCCAGCCCTCACAAAGATTCCCTGTGTCCCCCTAAGTCAGTAACCTCTTAAGGGAGCCACTATTCTGACCTCTATCACCTTGGTTTTCCTGTCCTGAAACTTCATGTAAATGGAATTAAACGGTACGTACTTTTTGCACTGAATATTATCCGTGAGACCCATCTGTGTTGTTGTCTGCAGCATTAGGTCATTCTTTTTCATTGCTGCATAATATTCCACCATGTGCCTATACCACAATTTATTCACCCTTTTTCTTGTTGCTGGAAATTTGGATTGTTTCCATTCTGGGGCTATTACACATGAATAAAGCATCTATAAACATTCTTGAACATGCCTTTTGATGGATATAAGCACTCAGTGGAGTTGGGAGTGGAATTGTTGCATCATTGGGATTTTTGCAGGTTTAGCTTTGATGGACAACTGCCAAACATTTTCCAAAATGTTTGTACCAATTTACACTCCTACCAGTGGTGTATGAAAGTTCCAGTGGCTCCTCATCCCTGACAATGCTTGATACTTTCAGTCTTTTTAATTGTAGCCATTCTGGTGGGCTTCGTAAGACAGATCTATATATCCTAAGAGATTCACTTCTTTAGGGTTTTATATACTGTCTTGAAAATGTAATTTCACCCATCTGTTTAGTCCACCATGTATGGTATTTGTCTCCTCATCTGTAAATGGCGATAATACCACCCACCTTCAAAACCTGGCACACAATGGGTGCTCAATTCATGTTACTATACATTTCTGTCTCCACCGTTCGACGGGTGTTCTTCCAGGGCAGGGACTGGATCTTAATTTGTGTAGCAACCAGGGCTCCAGCTCCGGGCCAGCAAGGAGCGGTTTTTCAATAAAGTTTGTAGATTAAGTGACCGAGCCTCCCAGAAGCAATCTCCAGGCTGCAATTCAAGGATCTGAGGGAGGGAACGAGGGGCTTGTGGCAGTGAAGTTGGAAGAAGCATTTCCCTTTCAGGCATCCAGTGGGTGGGGAGGGCCCCCTCCTCCAGGCGTCGGGCCGTGGACTTAGCGAGGAGGGATGGGGGCGGGTGGGAGCCGGGGCTGAGAGGTGGCAGTTTTTCCTCTTGAGCCCTCGCTGCCCGGGTGGGCGGCGCGGAGCCGGCCAGCTGCCTTCTGCCCCTCTGCCGCTCCCTTTTTTCCAAAGGCTCTGCCCAGAGGAGCAGGAGGAATGGAAGGAGAAAGAGGCGGCGGCGGCGGCAGAGGCGGAGGAGGAGGAGGGCGCTAGCCTCGCCCGCGCGCGGCCGCCCGAGCCTCCCTCGGGTTCTCGCTGTCCTGGGCGGGCGCTGCTGGACCACGCCGAGCCGCCGCTGGCAGCCGGACCGAGGCGCCTCGCCGCCTCGCCGCCTCGCCGCCTCGCCGCCTCGCCGCCTCGTCGCTTCGCCACCTGGCTGCCGCGGCGGCCGCCGCCCCCTCCGCCTGCAGAGCCGCCCGCAGGCCAGGCTGGGCAGCCACAGGGGCGCCGCCGCCGCGGGCATCACCCTCCCCGGGGGCAAACAGCACTTCTTCGCCAGAGGGTTCGCCAATCCCGCACTGAACCCTTATAGACTCGCAATTAGAGTTTTGTCCACCCCTCCCTTTACCCACTAGGGCCTGAGGACCGGGGAGGCGAAGCAATTGGTCCAAGGTCGCTTGGTGAATTAGGAACAGTCAGTACTAGGCTCTAACCCCCATTCCCTGTCCGCCCTTGCCTCTGCCCTGTGGCCAACGCACAGGCATTTCACTCAAGTACGCCTCCCAAATCCCTCTTGACTCCCCAGCCCCTCTCTCTCTGCGTATTTGACTCTCTGAGTCAAAGCCAGGTCCTGTGTATCACCTAGGGGCTGGCAACACCCCTCGTGGGTCTCCTGCCTTCCCTCTTGTCCCCCGAGCATCCCATTCTCCGTCCAGCAGCCAAAGTGATCTTTTAGAACAGGAATGTGATCACCACTCTCCCCTGCTTAAAAGCCCCGATGTCTCCCAGGATGCCGGGAATACAGGCGGAGGCCAACGCCACAGCCCCAGGCCCCTGCTTTTACTCCCCTCCACCTATTATGCTCAGCCCCCTGACCTGAGCTCCAACCTGCCGAGTTATATCCACCCCAGGGTCTTTGCACTTGCTCTTCCCTCTTCCCCAAGCACTCCTCCTCTCGGGGTTCTTAACCGGGGCGGGGGGGGGGGGAATCCATGGATTGAGGTGGATTTCAATTTAATTGTTTTCCTATGTAACCCTGTGTAATACATTTTATGTGTTTAAAAACATCATTTGGGGAAGGGGTCCATAGGCTTCACCAGACTGTCCCAGTGCCCGTGGCACAGAAGAGTTTAGGAACCCCTAGACCTTTGCATGTCTGGCTCTTCCTTGTCCTTCAAGTTCCAGCTCAAGGTCACCTCCTCAGGGAGGCCTTCCCCGGTTATGTCAGCTAAGGCTGCTCCCTTCCTCATCTGGTCATTGGCCAGCACAGTGTTTCTCAAAGTGTGGTCCCTGGACCCACAGCAGCAGCATCACTCGGGAATTTGTTCAAAATGCATGTTCTTAGGACCCAAGAAACTCTGGGATGGGGCCCAGCATTCTGTTTTAACAAGCCCTCAAAGATGATTCGGATGTTGGATTCTCAAGTCGGAAAACCGCTGGCCCAGCATGTTACCCCTGTGCTCTCACAGTTTTCACCATCCAGCCAAGGCAAGTTGGAACCTGGGGGCCTGAAAAGAGGAAGGACAATGGGGGAAAAGGTGGAAGGGGAGCTGGCTGAGTAATGAGGTGGAGCTGCATCAGACCTACAGCCCACAGAGAGTCAGGCTGTCTTGGGGAAGAGGCACGGTTTGACTTCAGCCAGAGTAGGGCTTGCAGAGCCTGGTCTGTCTCCTGTTGGCTGGCCCAGGTCACCATCGAGCTGGAGAGGAGAAGGAGGTACACATTCTTGTGTTTCACAAGTGACAGGAGAGGAGTTTGCATTCCCCTGGGCACTCATAGCTCGGCCCTGGTCTGAACATTAACCAGTATCCCTGAGGTCCCATTTGGAACTAGCCACAGTGGCTCCCAACTCATACCAGCCTGGTCTCCTGGCCTCTGCTCCAGTGGCCACAGGAAGTTCCAGGGCAATCCCAGGGTCCTCCCATCCTGAGCTGTTTCCTGTGCATATTCCAGGAGGGCCAGATGTTCCTGCAACCTGAGTCTGAGCCTTTCTTCAGACTGGAGAGCTGGTTTTGCCAGTCCCTGGAAGCTGCCTGTTGCTTCCTGCAGACCAGCTGGGTGCAGCCTGCAGCCTCTGGCTCTGGTGTTGTAAAAGGGGAGTTATGGCCCTGTTCCTTTTGGCCACTGGTCTCTGGCCTCCGTGCAATTCCCAGGCCCCTGGGGGGAAACCAGACACTTTTAATTGACTTCCCCAATCTGATGATAGAGTATTGGGTATCAATAGACCGCAGGCAAGCTATTTTCATCCATGATTTCAGAAGGCAGCAGAAGCCCAGGCTACCACGATCCTGCCACGTCACCTCACGGGATGAGCTCACCCCTTCTGCTAGCACAGCAGCATTTGCTGTGGCCAGCCAGTCTGATTCGGGACCTCCCAGGGAAAGTTCTAGGAAGTGGGGTGTAAGCAATTACAGCAGTGTGGCTGAACCAGAGTCTGTTGGAGAACAGCCTGGAGTCAGGAGACCTGGGCATTCTCCCAGCTCAGCCCCTTCCTAGCTGGGGACATTAGGCAGATGACTTGTCCGATCTATGCCTCAGTTTCCTTGCCTGCCAAGAGGAAGTGGAAGTAGATGACAACGCTGGCTCTGGATATCCTACAATGAAGCCTGAGTGCTTTTTTTTTCACCCTGTCTTATTTCACAGTCCTGAGTCTTGCTAGCTGTCATCAAGATAAGAATCACCAACTTGACAACATTCAGGGGTCCTGGGTTTGGTTCCAACTTCCCCACTTGCATGCTCTTCCTGAACCTTGGCCAACCCTCCTGGGCACAGGATTAGAGAGATCATCTCCAAAGCGTTTAGGGCACCTCACAGGCATATTCCTACACTCTGGGTCCAGTGTGAGCAAGCATAAATTGAGGAGGTGGCGATATGACCGGTATGCTGTGGTCACTTCTTCTCCTCACAACCCCTTGCCAGACTGCTGCACTAGACCTTTCACTCAGCATTGCCCGTCTGATCTACATGGTGCCCTTCCCCCACCAGTCTGTGAGTTCAAAGGCAGGGAGGGAATCCAATCACCTCTGTGTCTTCAGGACACAGTGGGCACTTAAGGAACAGTCATGGAACAAATGAATGAATAAGCGAATAAATGGATGGATGGATGGATGGATGGATGGATGAATGGATGGGTGGATGAATGAAAGAAAGAAGGCAACTCATGAGAGGCATGCTTGCTTAATACACTGTGTGTATGTGTGTGTTGTTGCTAGGTGGGGGAGAGGACAGGATTAGTCACAGTGAGCTAGGAGGGGACTTGATGGTTCTGCCTGGAAGCCTTCCCCCTCAGTCACAGTCTGCAGACTCAAGAACAGAGAGAAGCTTTCCTCCGCGAGAAAAACCATAGAATCATGGAATGTTGGCTCCAAGCAAAAACCGCAGGTCACTTAATCCGCACCCCTCCAATGGGGAAGCAAAAGGCCCAGACAGGTTTAGTTCCTGCCTGTACACTGAGCTCATCATGGAAACTGTTGTTTTTTCCATGAAAAATGAGCCAGTGGGCAGGGAAGAAGGGGCACAAGAGGAGTCAGTATTAAATAGAAAACTGTTAATCACAGAGAAAGCCTGTGCCTTCCCCAGGGCCTGACCAGCCCAGGGCAGGGGGCTCACAAAGCAAAGTGGGCTTGCCAAGCTCCAGGGGTGCCAGCTCGCCTGGGCTGGGCCATCAGGCATTACGGAACCAAGCCAGAGGCTCCAAGAAACACCTAAGCTGGCCTCGTGTTCATCCTGGAACGCGGTTTCCTGCTATTTCCTTATAGAGGGAGGTTTTTGCCGAGCACAGGGTTTTCTGCATTTTCCATCCCTTGGCTATTAGAGAAAAACAGGAGACAAAATATAAAATCCTTCCCCGAGGTTGCCAGAAATCTCCCAGTTTTGAAGCACGAAGAGCTTAAGCTCTGTCCTGTAGTCCCTAGAGGCCTGATGCATGAAGCAGCAGGAGCTGATCCCGAGGTGCAATCTGCTCACACAGGCTGCTCCCCTCGGGCCTGGCAGGGAGCAGAGTGCTGAGCCCTTATGCTGCGGCTGAGGCAGCCTCCTGAGCTTCCACGGCTCCAGGAGGAGAGGTGGCAAGAGGACAGGGAGACCAGCACAGGAGCATTAGGAGTCCTGGAGGAAGGAGCTCTAATCAGAAGGTTTAAGTCGGCTTTGGAGAAGATGCTACAGGCCCTACTAAATTCACCACTGAAATTCTCATCTTTGTCTTAGTGCCATGTCTCCAGAAAGCCCGGCTTAGGGAAGAAGGACAGTTGTCTTTAAGGCATTCCTGTGGGGTGAGTACCTTGGGAAGCCAGAGAATCCCTGCAGGGGTGGAGGATGGGTCAGGAAAGGTCTGGAGCACAGGACCTCCATAGGAGGGCAAGCCTGCGGGACATCAGCTCTTGGGGTCCCAGGAGAGCTGGGGGGTGGAGGCAAGGGGCCTGCCTGGACCTCCACCTAAGGATAGGAGCAGAAAGACCTCACAGGAATATGCCCACACTCTGGGTCCAGAGTGAGCTTAAGTTGAGGAAGTGGACCTATGTCTAGGATATCCTCACATCTGCCCCTTCCAGGCCCATCCTCAGGCCCTCAGGCCCCTCACCTACACATGTGGGAGGCGGTACAGACACTGTGATGATCCAGAGTCAACAGCCTGCCATCAAGGTCAACACTGCCCCTTGTAACCTGTGTGACTCAGGCAGTACCTGACTCCTCTGTCTGCCTCTGTCACTTCATCTGTGAAATGGAAGTAACGCCAGCACCTCCATGCCTGGGTTGATGTGAGAGTTGAGAGAAAGCAGCAAAGCGAGGAACACAGCTCCAGTGCTAGACAATTGTGAGTTGTTAGGGAACTAACCACTGCTTCTGGGGCTGAATAAGGACAAGCACAGCCCATTCAGCTGGACATCTCTGGAGTATGCTCATCTGCAGGCTGCGAGTCAGGCACAGCAGAGGGAAGACGCAGGGCACTACAGCGTGGGTGAGAAAAGAGCCCTGGCCCACGGGGTGGATTGTAAAGTATGGGCCTAATGGAAGGACAGCTGTTCTAAGAGCAGAGACTGGAGGTGGTGTTCAGGGAATGCTGCCTGGAGGGGGCGCTAGTTTCTCAGGAGGGGCTTGGTTCTGAGACTACAGAAAGCAGGGTCGTGACAACCAGCATCATCCCAGGCCTTGTGTTCCTACAGGACCTCATGGAGATGAGTAGCCCTGACCTTGTCAACCCCTGGTCCTTGCAAGGGGTGGTGATGTCTGGTTGCCAAATGGACGAAACTCAGGGACTTTGGAACATGGGAGGAACTAGTTCCAATGTCCCCTCCCTCTTCTGGGTGACTTCCCTGAAGCTCCCAAACCCCTGTGCTCCCGAGCGCCTCATCCTTAAGCTTCTACACACCACGCACCACAGTCGCTGGGCACTACGCTTTGGTTGCCCCCACCGGACTGAGTTCCCCGAGGGCAGGAACTGTGTCATCCCCAAGTCCAGCTCAGCCCCTTGGTGCACCAGCACAGCAGGGGCACACACACATAAGATTTTTTTGAAAGAAGTTAGAATTTTGACATTTCTAAAAAAGGCATCAAAGTCCCTATTATAGGGCAAATGAAAATTTTGTTGGCCTCCCTTACACTCCTATTGGTTTAGTATGGCTTTCATATTGATTACATATGGGGCATATTCTTCTAGGCCCGTAGCAACTTTCAAAGTCTCTACCCAGCCCTGCTTATGAAACTTGCTTCTGCTTTTTGGTTTCTCAAAACAGCACCTGCCGAGTTCGGTGTTAGCTATGTTTGCCAGCAAACAATAAGCCCCAACATGACTTCTCTCAGAGTTTTGTTGGTTTAAAAAAATGTATATATATATATATATATGTATATATATATATGGTTAAACACATCATTTCTTAAAAGAAAACCCATGATTAAGAAGAGCATTATGAAGTCAGATCTGGGTTTGAGTCCTGTCTCACCACTCAACCAAATGAGTGCTTGAACAAATTGCTTAATGTACTTGATACAACACAACCCCCGTAAGCCCTTTGCTTCTTCATCTAATGATTTATTTGGTATTTATTGGTGCCTACTGTGTGTAGGCACTGTTCTAGGTGCCTGTTCTAGTGCACAAAACAAGCTCCTAGTGGTACTTATATTCATTAAGGATAGTGGGGAGACAATAAACAATAGACATAATCAATAAGTAAAGTGTATGTTAAGTTAGAGGGTGACAAGGTCTATAGAGAAAAGAAAAAGTGGCAAAGGATAAAGCAATGGGGTGCTGAGGGCAGGGGGGAGGGGCAAGCTGCAGAATTAAATGTTTGTGAATATAAAACATTTGACATGATGGTTAAGAGCATGGATTCTGGAGCCAGACTTGGGTTTAAATCCCAGCATGTGCTAGCTGTGTGACCTTGAGCAAGCTACTTAACCTCTCTGTGCTTCAGTTTCCTTATCTGTAGAAATGGGCCCACGTTCCTCCCTGTGCCCCTCTGGCTCATGGGGCTTGTTCGCGCCCAAAGTCTGAGACAGATTAGAGGCAACACAACCCAGAGGTCACTTACGTCGAGCTGTGGATGCTACCCTCATTGTTTGGCCAGGACGGCAAGATGCTGACGCCTTCTACATGTGGTTCAGGGTCTTCCTCGTGATCAACGCGGTCCCAGGATGCAGAGTCTTGGATCTTCATCATCGGACCACCCTTTTACCAGTATGTTATGACGCTCCTCATTGTGGCAATGTCTTTCCAGTTTCGTATCCTCGGAAATTGAGCGAGCACTCTGGACCAGACGGCTGCTAAATTCTGCGTGGGCCTGGGGGTGCTTCGTTTAAGGCTGGGGCGGGTCCAGAATCCCTTACCCAGATGACTGCTGGTGGCAGACCCAGGACTAGGATGGTGTTGCTCGCAGGAGTGCTGACCTGGAGGTTGGGAGGCTAAGGCTCCAGCCAGTTTTGTTTGTGCCATGAAATATGCGGTTGAGGATGGGAGTGGGGAAAACCGTTCTTAATTCTGTCAAGTTCAAGTGATTGCAAGCTTGACCTTTTAAGGAAAGTTTCAGTGGTTTTATAATAAATGATTTTCATTGAAAAATAATGCCAATAACAATAACTAGCCACCTCATAGGCGATTATTATAAGAACTAAATGAGTGAGGTACCTGTAAAGCGCTTGGAACAGAGCTGGCCCATAGTGAAAGCTGTATTCCTGTTGAATATAAGCAGTAGGAAGCACTGGCTAAATGCCAGTGTTTAAATAATCCCTGAATCCTAGGACTCACCTTCTTTCTCTGGGCCCCCTTAGGTTGTGGGCATGGGAAAGGGTAGGCAAGGTCCCCCTCAGCCTCTTCAGCTCAAGACTCAGCAGGAATCCCCTTCCTTTGCTTGGCAGTAAAGGGTGAGGGCAAGCCCACTAACTGTAGACCAAGCTGATTTGGGCTTGAAACCCATTTCCACCACCGGCTAGCTGTGTGACCTTGGGCAACTCGCCTGATCTCTGCAAGCCTTGATTCCTCCTCTCTAATGTGGGAATAATAATTATTGATTATTTATCATGACCCAGGCACTGTTCTAACTGCTTTGCAAATATCACCTCACGTCATCCTTGCCACCACCTTATGAGCTGGTTCTTTTGTTATCCTCTTTTACAGGCGAGGAAACTGAGGCACAGAGAGGTAAGACGTTTCCCTGGTGGAGCCAGGATTGCAACCCCCGTCTGCCTGACCCCAGAGCTCCCCACCCCCTGCCCCTCCCTGTAGCGACACCCAGGCTGGGTGTGTAACACACACACTCCAAGCTCAGAGCTTGACACCTGGCACTGCCCTTCCCTTCCTCAGTTCCTTCCCTACGAGTGGCTGGTTAGAAGTGGGTAGTTTGGGCCCAGGGGTCCTTTGCCTCTTGTTTGTATTTTAAAAGTTCTTTCCGCCCAGGCAGAGAGGAGTCATCATAGGCTCCAAGTTTGCAGTTGGACTATATTTCATACCCGGTACCTCCCCCAAGAAAGCAGGTCTCTGCTATTTGGTAACATCAAAATAATTAAATTTTAAACATCTGTATTTGGCCAAAGCTCAGCCCTCGAAGGGGGATCTGGCTAAACCATGTTTCAGAAAGAAAAAATTTAAAAATCTAATAGACTAGGTTGTTTGTTTGTTCGTTTGAATGAAGAGACTCAGAGAGGCTAAAATGTCTGGGGATGGATGGGGACAGCAGGGAAGTGGGATTCACTCTTCAGAGAGAATCCCAGGAGGGCCACATGGACAATGAGAAGTAAACCGACTTGTGCTTATTCCAGTGTGTAGGTCTTTAAATAGACCCTGGGTGCATTTCTGTAAATGTGGGACAAGGTGTCCCTTCTGAAGGCTGTTTATGGGACTTGGTAGTTCTGGCCGTCAATGGGCTGCTTTGTTGTGTGTCTGCTTGAGCAGCCACCGCGGACGCCGAGTGGCTCCAAAGCTCATGCTCCCTCCGCCACTTCCCTTAAGCAAACTCCAGAAGCAACAGTCACCCTGGGAGTGAGGATTGCACAAGAGCGGATGGGACCCAGGCTGTGGCACCAGGACCTTCCAGGGCTCCCCAACAAGGACCGCCCTCCTGGGCCTCCTCTGAAGTGTTCCAGAGTGGCTCTGGTGGGACCCAAGATAAAGCCTCAGCCCCTTGGTCCCTCAGTTCCCTGCCTTAAGGGGCTCACCTTGCTCCTTGATCCCTAACACAGTACACTTTCCACCGCAGGGAGACAGAGTACAGGGGGCCCACCACAGAAGGTCGCGAGGAGTTCAGCCGTGCCAGCCAGGCGACAGGCGAATGTCTATTAGTTCAGTCTTTTCTCCGTCCGTTCAGTCACCCACACTCTAAGCTACCATTGTGCCTTAGGAACAAATAATCCATAATCACAATCACAATAGCTAAATCTATTGGACGTTTACTGTGTACCTGGCCCCGTGCTAAACTCCTACATGCCTTCTTTCTTTAATCCTCAAAACGACTCTGAGTGTATCATCCTCACTTTATTTAGTTAGTTTTTTACATACTATCAATAGAGTATATATGTCAGTCCCAATATCCCAGTTCATTCCACCCTATCCTCACTTTATTCTTCCCCATTTACAGGCAAGAAAACTGAGACTCAAGTTCCTGCCAAGGAGGCCAAGGTCCTGCAGCAGTTAGTCAAGAGCAGACCAGTACTCTAACCCAGGTATGTTCAATTCCAAAGCACGTAGTCTTTACCATTAAACTCTCCTGCCTTGATGATGCACTGTACACCACCCCTGGCCCCCAGAGCTCAGCCTGGTGGGAAAGATACGCAAGGAAACAGACCATTACAGAAGACCTATAGGAATACTAGCTCAGGCGAGAAGGGCTAGTCCAAACAGGGCAAGTAGGTCATAAAGAACTTAAGAGATGGTCTTTGAGTTCAGTCTTTAAAAAAAAAAGTAAAAGTTAGCCAGATGGCGGAAGGGGATCTGCTCCCTGACTGAACTGAAAGATTCTTCAGAATGGGAGGAGGTGAGAGTGTGTGCATGTGTGTGTGTGTACATGTGTGTGTGTGTGTTTCAGTCTGACTGCTGACTTAGGGAACAAGGAGGCAAGGCTTGGCACTAGAGACTTCAGTAGATATGGGGGTCTTGCCATTGGTGTCAGCTACTGACCTCGATAATTTAATAGCCACCCATATTTACTGAGAGCCTACGTTAGTGATATGTTACATGTCACTATAGCTTTGAGGGTGTCAAAGCTCATTTGATCCCCACCATGATGCGACCCAGACACGTTGTTTTTCAGATGGGGAAACTGAGGCTCAGTGAGATTAAAACACTTGTCAATGTGCATGTCACTGACTCAATTCCTGGGACTTAAAGACTTTCAGGGTAGATGAGACATGCCTTTAAGAGAATCTATGGCAGCCACTAATCCAATTCATGACTCCCCTCCAAACGTCCCTCCAAAATTGTTGCTACCTTTTGTTTGGACACACTTAATGGAAGGTAACTCATTATCTTCTAAAACACCTCATCTGTCCTCAGAGAGATTTCACAATTACTGACAAGTTCTTCCTTTTTTTTTTTGATGTAAATTTACTTATTTTATTTATTTATTTTTGGCTGCATTGGGTCTTTGTTGCTGCACAGGGGCTTTCTCTAGTTGCAGCGAGTGGGGGGCTACTCTTCATTGTGGTGTGCGGGCTTCTCACTGTGGTGGCCTCTCTTGTGGCGGAGCACGGGCTCTAGGCACGCAGCCTTCAGTAGTTGTGGCACGCAGGCTCAGTAGTTGTAGCTGGCGGGCTCTAGAGCACAGGCTCAGTAGCTGTGGGCACTGGCTTTGTTGCTCCGTGGCATGTGGGATCTTCATGGACCAGGGCTCAAACCCATGTCCCCTGCATTGGCAGGTGGATTCTTAACCACTGCGCCACCAGGGAAGTCCCTCTTCCTTATTTTGAGGATAACTGTCTCCAGGTTCTTTGATCCATCACTCCAGTTCCCTCGGGGGGCCCTAGAGAGCAGCATCGCTCTCTTCCAGAGGTCAGCCCTTCAACATTTCGGAAGAGACCCCTGGGTCTTAGCCAGGAGGACTCAGGCATATGGTGAGGTTGCACATGGAGGCCTTTGTCCCACTGCCCTGCTCCCTCTGGGCCTGCCCGGTGTGTCTGACATCAGGCCAACACATGTCTGCTTCCAGCACTCGAGGAGGGGGGCACTGTTTGCAGATCCCAGAGCCTCTGCCTGGTGGCCCAGCCCCAGGGGCACTTGCCCAACCAGGTCCTCGGACTTGCTCCAGCCAGTGTGGTCCTCTCCCTCGTGCCAGCGTTGTCTGCTGCTAGCTCTGCTCTTCTCTCCCTTTCCCTGTGCTAGTGAGAGAGGGTTAGGAACGAGGCGGCAGCAAAATGCCCTACTGTTCAGGCCTGCAACCCACTGGCGTGACTCTCTCGCGGAACGTGTGGCCCCCTGACTTACCGGGGCCCACCCTGGGTAAACGTCTCGTGCTGGGAGACCACGAGCTGTCCTTTCAGAACATACATTTCCGTGAGGCCCAGGTTTGGTTCCCAGAACAGCAATAAAGGAAGGACCCACACCTTCCCTCAGCACCTCTTGCTCAGCCAGTGTTGACAGAAGAGCCACGTGACACAAGAGTGAGTAAGGCAGGGGCCTGGAATGAGTAAGAGAGGGAGCAGAAAGCCACGTTCCCTTGCTGGTCATCACCTGGGACAACGCCGGGTGTTGTCCGCACACCCCTTCCCCTGCTTCCCATTGCGGGGCCGTGGTTTTCCAGCGGAAGCTTGTGTGTTGTTGGGTTGAATCCTGCTCAGTCCCCCACCCACTAAGGGCCTGCCCCCAGGAGAACGTCTCCTGCCTGGGCTCAGAGGGCAGCAGGTAAAGACACCCTGCCTGGCGTTTTCCTCTCCCTCCCTCCTCTGGCCAGCCCCTTGGTCAGATCGTGGTAGTGCAGGGAGGCCTCTGCATCTGGAATCTTCCAGCCCTCCTGTTCCCTTGGCTGAGTGTATTTGTCTTGGCCACCTTCACCTGGGCTTTTTGAAACAGACTTTCTTTCCTTTGCTTTCCCCCAGCAGCTGGCCTCCGCAGCATGGCTCACAGAGTAAGCCTTGTTTTCAGGGAGCCACGGAACCCCCCGCTCTACGAGGCAGCCCACCCGTGTCTGCACCCTCACAGCCGCTTTTCTCTGAGGCCACAGAGAGCAGCCATGGGCAGAGGACTGCGAGAGTCAGGGCCTGAGACCAGAGAGCCAGGATGGGGGACAGAGAGGCCGAAGTTACCGGGAGCGGGAAGAGATGCGCCAGTGCCCATCACAGCAGGCGCACGGCTCCGTTACATTGAGACGTGTTGGAGGAAAACAGGGATCGAATGGAGAAAGTCAAGTCCCAAAACCACAAGGGGGGAGCCAAGCTAGTCTAGAGGGAGACCCTAGGAAGAAGGGACCTGCATTCAGGTCCCCATCTGCCCCTTATTATCTATAAGGGCCCCTGTGCCCTATTCCTAATCTGTAACGTGGGCACAATAATAATATTCTACTTGCTCCAGGGTAAGGAACTGGACTTCTTGAGGCACTTTCCAGTTGGAAAACCTATGACTTAATAGTTTTTTAAAAATGCCAACAAAAGGTTATTTGTGTGCAAACAGAACATTGACATAAGGAGGTGTGCCTGGGTCAGGGGTGGGGAGCAGTTTTCTGCCTCGTGAATTTCAGATCCCTGGTAAGGACTAAATCAGTCTGATCACAGCCAGTCTTCCTTGGGCAGATGGTTTCTGAATGGAGAGGCCTTTATGGTTCTGAGTCCACTGCCCCTCCCAGGAACACAGGGGAGAGGGCAGACGTTCCCCTGAAGCCCCCAGCCTTGGCCTGACCTTCTGCCCCCTCCTCCTGCTCTGCTAATGCCTCCCTGCCCCGGACTCTGTCCACGGCCAGCTGGCCCACAGAGCAGGCTTGGTGCCCCGGATTGACTCCTCTGCTCCGAGGGCAGTTCTGGGCTTGCTCTGGAGGTGTGTGCTGTCACAAGCCCGTGCCTGAGGCTCAGGAAGCCTGGTGCTGGAGGGAAGGTCCTGTCCACTCTGTCTCCCATGCCATGGAGGGAGGGATGGCCCCTCATCCTCAAGGTCCAACCCCCCACTGCACCTTGGGGTGCCCTCCTGGTCGAAGAATTCCCTTCCAGGTGTACCTGCACCCTGCCCCGCCTCCATCCAAGGTGGGCACCATTTCCCATTGCATCTCTGCAGGGCTCAGGTATTTCTCTGTGTGGGTCCCTGGCCCTTGCTGCGACCTCTGACTAAAAGTGCTGACAGCCCAGCTGTCCTCCTCACAGCTTCACAGCTGCTGGCCCTCGTTCAGCCCAAAGAATCCCATCTCCTTGACACCTCCTCCTGCCCATCCTGCATCCTCTTCATTCCACACTGCCCTTCTCTTCTCTTGGTCGGTTCTAATAGGCGTTGTCTATTTCTTGCCATTTGATCTACAGTAAATTCTCATTATTCTCTGTAGTTATGTTCCGTAAGGTCGCTGTGAACACTGAATTAGCAAATACTGAAACATTGCTCCTCGGGGAAGTATGGGGTTAGGCTCCTGCCAGCCTCTGGTCACAACATTTTCATCGACCATCAGTACGTAACCTTGCTTTATGTGCGTTCCTGTTTAAGGGCATCTTATTTAATAGATGTAGTTGATTCATTAGCATTGAATCCACAGTCAACAGCACTACGACTCATGCCTGAACTAAGCTTATCTAAAGCATGTCTTTTCTCCATAAGGCACATCCCAGCCTTCTTGCTCTTAGGAAGGCTAGACAGCACTTCAGTGCTATGCTTGGGGGCCATCCTAAACAGCGCAATCACCCACACAAAGTACAGATATGTAAAACACGTGTCACTAAATAGAGCAAAGAAGCCCACTTATTTATAGTATGAGAGCTGAGATAAGAAGGCAGGGCATCACCTTGTCCCACCTCAGTAAGAACACGTGGGTAGGCAAATTCCAGAAAATGTAACCCATGAATACAGAGGATCATTGTGTGCTGCTCTTGCACTCCCCACTCCCTTCCTGCACCAAATCTTCCTGGATCCTCTCTGCTATGTCTCACCTTTAGTCTGTTCTAGCCTCACTTTTTCACACAAATACTTATTGAGCAACAAGTACACATCGGGCAGTGTGTTAAGGACTTTCGGGCTCCAAAATAAGGATCGGATCCTGTCCTCCGGTAGCTTATAGTCTAGGTTAGGGTTATCACACAGTTTCTGTAAAGGGTCAAATAGTAATTATTTGCAGCTTTGCGGGCTTTGTGGTCTCTGTCACAGCCATCTAACTGCTGCCATAGACCATAGGTAAATGAAGAACTGTTACACAAAACAGGTGTCCCTCCACTGACTCTGGACTAGAAGAGTCTTGTCTCCTGTCTCTGCTGTCTCCTGCTTCTTTCCCCCTGGGCTCACCACTTTCCCCGAGAATCATCCGTTTTTGCCTGCCTCTGCTGGAAATCCTCCCCCGACGATGCCTGGGACTCAAGAGCAGGGGTCAGGACTCCTCTGTTCTCTGCCATGTCAGGGTCTAGCACAGCAGGGGACATTCATTTGCTGGATAGACAAACAAGTACATAGATTAGTGTCATATTTATGACCACACAGGACCCAACTATTGACACCAGCACACTTTTAAAGTATTTCAAGCCAACTCCATGATTTTATTTATTTATTATTTTTTTAAAATGAGGTATCCTAGTATTTTCTTTTAATTTTCTTTTATTTTTGGCCACGTTGGGTCTTCGTTGCTGCACGTGGGCTTTCTCTAGTTGCGGTGAGCAGGGGCTACTCTTTGTTGCGGTGCGCAGGCTTCTCATTGTGGTGGCTTCTCTTGTTGTGGAGCACGGGCTCTAGGCATGCAGGCTTCAGTGGTTGTGGCATGTAGGCTCAGTAGTTGTGGCTCGCGGGTCCTGGAGCACAGGCTCAGTAGTTGTGGCACACAGGCTTAGCTGCTCCTCGGCATACGGGATCTTCCCGGACCAGGACTCGAACCCGTGTCCCCTGCATTGGCAGACGGATTCCTAACCACTGTGCCACCAGGGAAGTCCTCCATGATTATATTTAAAAACAGACACCTGTGGGGCCCTGTCTGGAAGCAGCCCCTAAAAAACACAAGCACTTCTTCAGGGATGAGGTATCTGCTAGCCCTCCATCCACACATTTTCCTCAGGGAAGGGTCCCGAAGGGCACCATGGGCATATAATTGAGACAGTGAAAGGGGGATCCTCCTCCTTATTTTTTCCTCCTCATTGTTTTTTCTCTACTTCTTTTTCTTCCCCTTCCCCTCCCCAGGGAAAGCCACGTAGGCAGGAGGCTGCTGAGGGTTGCCTCTGGCCTAGGGTTTCAGGGAGCAGGGGGGCAGAAGTCCCTGATTCTGGGTTGTCCCGCCCAGCTTTTCCTCACCCAGTGGGCATAACATTCCCTTGCACTTGGCTGGAGACCCCTGGGATTATATCTCCTGGAGACTCAGCACAGCTGCAGGCAGCTGGATTCAGATCCAAGGGAGGGCAAGGGCTCCCAATAGAGGCCTGTCACCAACATAAAGCAATGACCCCTACCCACCCACCCCCCACCAGGGAAGGAGATACTAGGGGATGGGCCAAATGAGTCAGGAAGAAAGTTAATTCCCAGCCCCCACTTAAATCCCACTGCACAGATCTGCCTCTGTGGTTAAAGGCAGTCCCAATCCTGGTGCCCCGTGGCTCTGGCCCCGTGAATGTATGTGTGTGCACACACACGCACGTACAAACGTGGTCTCATAGTCTGCAGGGCAGAAAAGGAATCTCAAGTTGGTTTAGGGTTTCTTCTCAATATGTCACTTCTACCTATAAAGTCTCCACCCAATAGGGAAAGATTGAGAAAATCTGGGACATGAATCCAGGGGCTCAGGGGTTGAGGGGAACCATGGGTTGGTGTGAAGATGAGTCATCTTTCACACTTGCTCATGAGCCTTCCACAGGTCCATACAAAATGCAGCCTCACATCACCCTTCGAGGCTGGGCTCCATAAGGGGAGCCCAAAGGGGGCTGGCCCAGCACTACACAGAGGACAGAAACCCGAAAAGATAGAGAAGATGGGAGGGGACACAAGGGAACAAGCTCTGGCTGAGGGCCCTTCACATCTGCACCTCTGGCGGTAGCTCCCATATGATGGCAGCCTCAGGGACCACAGCAGACAGGGGAGGACCCATGAAGATGCTGTGTGGATCCAGGCCCTCCTGGAACAGAAGGCCAGGACTACTCAAAGACCATGTGAACACTGAGGTCTACAACAACCCCATGTCTGAGGAATGGAAGCACTGGAGGGGCACACGGTGACTAGTTATGAAGACTCGGGCAGCACTGAGTTAGGCAGATGTGGCTGTGTGATCTGGGCCCATCCAAGCTCCAAACTCTTCATCCGTACCATGCACTAACACCAGCATCTCCCTCACAGGTTTGTTGGGAGGATTAATTACATAAGGCTTAGCACAGTGCTTGCCATGTAGTAAGTCTGCAAAATCTTAGCAGCCGTGATGACAAAAATAATAATGATCATAAAACTCTTTTTAGCTTTTGGGAATAAAAAATTTGATCCAAGTTTTCATTTTTACAGTCCCCTTTCTTGTCAGCAATAGCTGTCTCTTCTATAAAATGAGATGGCTCAGCCCAATGAGCCCTAAGATTGCTTCTAGAACTAATGATTTAGGACTCTAGGAGTTTCCACATTCTGGGACTCTACAGAAAGTAATTAATGCCCTGATACAGTACGGGAAAGATCCAATTGTCCCGAGACTGCTCAGAGCAGAAATGGAAATAACCCAGCTAAAACAGAAACAGGTTGTATTACTCTGGATTTTTAACAGCCTCCTACCTGATGCCTCATCTCCTCTCTTGACCTTCATTGCCAGGGTGATTATGCTGAGAAAATAAGTGTCTTGCAAAGCAGCCTATCCCGCCAATACGCTCCCAGCGGTGGTGACCCACTGTTCTGACTTTTATCACCGTGCATTAGTTTTGCCTCATATAAATGGAACCAAACTGTGTGCATTCTTTTGTCTGTCTTCTTTTCCTCCACATGTTTTTGAGAGTCATTCATGTCGTTGTGCTTATCCATAGTTCATTCTTCTTATTGCTGGGTAGTATTCCATTGTATAGAGGTACCACAATTTGTCTCTCCATTAATGGACACTTGGGCTGTTTTCATTGTAGGACTGACTATGATGAATAAAGCTGCTATGATTTACAACAAAAGCTCCATTGCTCTTCAATGGGAGAAAAATGTCTTGCAATAAATGATGGTGGAGCCATTGGATATCTACTTGGAAAAAAATTAACCTTTACCCCTAACTTATACTTCACACAAAAATTAATTCAAAGTGGATCACAGGCCTTAATTAGGAAAGTAAAACAATCTTTTATGAGAAAGCATAAGACAGTATCTTCACGACCTTGGGAAGGGCAAGAATGTCTTAAAGAGGACACAAAAGGCATTAAGCATTAAAAAATTTAAAAAGTGGACTTCATTTCAATCAATAACCTGTTCATCAAAAGACACTATTAAGAAAACAAATAGATAAGCCAAAGACTGAGAGATGTTTGCAATACATATATCTGACAAAGAAGTCCTATTTAGAATGTTTACTTTTAAAACTCCACAAGTCAGTGATAACGAGAGAAACAACTCAATTAAAAAATAGGGAAAATATTTGAACAGGAACTTTAAAAAGGATATCCAAAATGGCTACTTTGAAAAAATCCCCAACATCAAATACTTGTCAGAGAAATGTAAATAATAACACAATGAGACACTCCTACGTACCCACCAGAAAGACTGAAATTAAAAAGATGGGCAATCCCAAGTATTGGGGAGGATGTGGAGAAACGGAACCCTCAGACACTGCTGGTGGGAGGGTAAGTTGTTTCAGCTGCTTTGGAAAAACATTTGGTAGAATCTACTAAAGGTAAATAGCACTCCATGACCCAGCAATTCCACCTCTAGATGTAGAGCCAACAGAAAGGAGTACAAATATTCACCAAAAGACATGAAAAAGAACGTCCAGAGCAATTTTATTCGCAATATCCAGCATACTTGAAAGTATAAAATAGAAATGTCTTCTAAGCTGACTTTAGTCTTAGGTTCAAGAGGACACAGAGCACCAGAAAGGACTATGCAGGAGGCTGCACGTCTTGGTCCAGGAAGGAGACTGGTAACAAAAGGGAATGAAAGCAGGTGGTCCCTGGAAGGGCACTGCTTAGATCTGCTTAGATGATGAAGCTAGAGGTGGGGGTGGTCCTGATCTGAGCTACCTAAGGGAGCCCTGTCAAGCTATATATGAGCTTGAGAGCAGCAGTCCATCAACTGGGCCCTGACATTGCCCCTTGCTTAAACGGAGTGTATGTACCCTGTTGGAAAGGACAGGGGAAAGACGAAAGCTCTGCCAGAGAGGCCAGGGAGAATGAAATCTTTGAGGGGAAACTTCTCCCTTTTATGTGTCATGAGTAGGCACCCACCATCCAATGAGACTCTTGAACACTGGGATCCAGTTCACTGGTCCGAAGCCACAGTGGAGCTGGTTCTGCTTCCAGAGAGCTGGACCTTCAGCCACCTCGCTGCCCTCTATGCTGCTCAGCTCCTCTCCTCCCACAGACACAGCCAGGGAAGGACGGTGTGGGCTGGGGATCCTGGAAACCCCTGGGCCAGGAGCACGTGTCCACCCATGTTGATTGTGCGCATCCACCAGGACACCTTTTCTGAAAGCAGAAATAACCTCATCCAAACACAGAATGGAAGAGATGTTTGACAAGGAGATACACAAGCATTTCCTGGGGCAGGCACTATAGCTTTAGAAGCCACAGGGAAAGGACACACACAGGGCTTGGTCCTGAGTGACCTGGATCTTACACAGGAAATATCTGGGTAAACCTCTCACCTCTGCACACATACTAGATTAAACTGTACCTCCTGGTGATAGGGTCAGAACCAAAAAAAAAAGCTGTCATTTTTAGTAAGAGGAACTATTGGAAAATATTGTTAGGGAAAAATAGAAATAAATAGAAAAATTTTCTGCTTTAAGAGTAACTAGTCCACAGGAAGCCACAAGACTATTTAAAATGTCATATTGAAAGTCCAGGAAAGATTTGGAGCTAGGGCTCCAAAATAGCTGCTAAATAATGAACCTGTTTGGCTGGGCTGGTGAAACTGCAGATATTCGTAGAGGAAAAGGTATGTTTTCAAAAATGGTAAGTGGGTCTGAGGAAGCATAGGAACCCAGAAGCCCCCCACCCCAGAGAGGCAGCTGGTGCTCCCCAGCCAGGGCGCTGAGTCTAACCAACCCAGACGCCTGCACCGCTTCCTGATCCGCCCAAGCCCCTGGTGTTTTCCTCCTCTGTTCGTTCTAAAAGGCAAGCTCCTCTCTGTAGAAGCATGAATTCTCTCATCCACAAGCCTCTCTTTTATGAGCTGTCTTAATGACGTTTATAGGTCAAAAACATAGTTGAAGGAACTTCTTACAGGAGATATCTCAAACCAATAGTACAAGCTATTTCAAGTCAGAGATGAAGCCATGGCCCCTCCCCTTGTGGAGATCTCAGTTTAGGGGGTGATGATGGGGGCACCTAACCTGACAGTTACAGTGGAGTGTGATAAATGCTCTAATTGATGGAGTATAGGGGGCTTTGGGAGCCCAGTGGAAGGCATCTAGTCCCCTCTGGGGTATCACGGAAGACTTCTAGGGACCCAGTGCCTGAACTGGGTCTTGAGCCCGAAGAAGAAGAGAAGGAAGGGCATTCCAAGAGGAGAAGCCTCAAGTGCAAAGGCACAGAGCTGTGATTGTTTGGCAGATGGCAGGGGCCTGAGGGAGGGAAGCAGGATGGTGAGAGAGGCCAAATCTGAGAAAGAATTGTATGCCCTGCTCCTCTTCTGAATTTACCCTGAAGGCACATACATAGGAATCGGATGAGTAACTGACAGTATGCTTTTCATGAAGTGGAGCCCCTTTCGACTCACTCCCATTCTCCAACGATAAAGGCATTATTACACACGGGGAAAGAGTGATTAAGCCCATCAGAGCACCCAGGAACTGAGACTGAAAAGAGATTTACATATTTGTCTTGTTCATTCTCAAGAGCACTGAGAAGAAGAGAGAAAGTGTTCATGTCCTGAAGAATGTGAAGAAGGTTCAGCACGTCAAAATGGTGGAAGCAGGGAGTAACCCCAACAAGCTTAGACAGGGATGCTTTGGGGGGGGGGGAAACAGGAAGCAGTACTTTGCCCAGGAAGCTGCAAACATCTGGAATTAATCCACCCTAGAGATGGTAGGGAGGCAAACAAAAATTGGTTCAAGGAGGGTTTTGATAATTTCAGGGGTGGGAGAGTCACAGTGATTATTAAGGGAAGCTGGGGATGTTTGGCACTTACGCCTAACCACCTGAGGTTGGAGCCTTGGAGCACCAGCATGCTTTCCCAGCAAGCCTGCAGACAGGGCAGACCAAGGGTTGGGCTGGACTGACCACTCACCCAACCCGGCTTGGCACCGCTCCTGCTTCCTGCATCGCTGACCTCAAGCCTGGGGGACCCTGGTTCTGATAATGATAGGGAAGCAGGACTCAGGGTGGGAGCTGCTGAGCCGGTGGCGCCACCCTCTGAACCGATCACATGCTCTCTTCCCCCACTACTCACATATGTGCCAAGCTCTAGTGCCCAAGAAAGGCTGTGAATGTCCTGGTCCATGGGCTTGAGCGCTATCTGACTTTACTTTCTTCATACAAGTCTCCTTGTCTCAGCAGGAAGAGGCTCATGTTTACACGGATATCATTTACGGGCAAGGGCCAGATATGAGGTTTCTATGTTCAGTGTCGAAGGTAGGGACATGGAAACAGTTAAGAAAAATCTGATAATAATGAGGAGGAGGCACTAAGGATAGAGGCGAAAGAAATAAAGAGCAGTGGTCATAATGGTGGCGTTGACGAGTGAGAATAAGACATGGAAGTAACAGTGGAGAAGACAGAAGTGGAAGCGATAATAATGGAGGTGGTGACGGTAGAAGTGGGAGGGAAGATAATGGAGCAGTAGTGGGGGTGAAGAAGGAGATGAAGTCAGTGGAAGCAAAATTAGAGGTGGTGATAATTGTGTTGGAGGAAGTGACAGTGAAGGTAACAGAGCATTGGTGGTGGAAGTGGTAGTGGAAGTTGTGAACCAGTGATGGTACAGGTGATGTAGGAGATGAAGATAAAGGTAGAGGTGCTGGTGGTGGTGATGATAGTGGTGTTAGTTAGTGAAGGTGAGGAACAGGGATGGTGGAGGTGACGAAGGCACTGGAGGTGGTGGTGGAGGTGATGATTAATGGAAGCAATCACTGCAGTGAAGGTGAGGAATAAAGAAGAAGGAAGTCAGTTGTGAGCTGCAGCAGTCAGGGAGGGATTCCTGGAATGTGTGAGTCTTGAACCAGAATTTACAGACTTGTAAAATTTAGAGAGGAGAGAGTAGGACATTCCAAGCCAGGGATATGTTAGTGAGAATTTGCAGGGGAAGAATACATAGGTTGTATTTGTGGGGCAGTGAGGGGAGGGTGAACACTGGGCTGGTGTGGGAAATGAAGTGGAGCAAGGAGAGAACGCCTAGGCGGAGAAGCTCAGACTCTGGGTGGAGAGCCCCAGGAGCCTTGAGCAAGGGTGGACTGTTAGGAAAGAAGGTGTGCTGTGGACAGTCTGGAAATGGAGAGCAGCCAGCTGGAGGTGGGGCATACAGCTCGGAGACTGTGGAACCCCCGGGGAGCGCAGTGAAGAGGCGAGAGGCGACACGTGCCAGCAGTGCAGGAGGGTGGCTCAAGCTGGGAGGCTCATTTTACCCTAAATCTTAGCTGATATGTGCCTTCTTTCCTGAGGTCCGGGTTCCAGCCACCAGCCCTCCCTTAACGCCCGAGGAATCAGGATGCGTTTTGTCTGGTCCGACCCTTTGTCAGGCCAGACTGCAGTGGTATACTGCAGCCAACTCGCATGGGCCTATGAGAGCTGTTTTTATGAGAATGTCTTCTCAACTTTGAGTTCAGTAACATCACGTTGGTAGTTTTAAATCAGCCATGGTGAGCGTATTGATACGACGGAGATTGGTAAATGCTACAAACTGGCTTTTCTTTTCCTGGAGATCCAGTTGTTAAACATTTAACGACACACCAATGATTGCACCCCAGGAACCCCAACATGAGCAGGAATGATACTCCCCATGCTAGGCCTGGGAGCATAGTGCATCCCTGCATTCTAATGTCATCTATGGTATGTTTCAAACCTAGCCTGTATTACAGTAATTTTGAATCCCCAATAGGCAGGGAAACTCATTAGGCCTGTATTTTTTTCCCCCAAATTTTTATTATGAAAAAATTACAAATGTGCAGAAAAGTTGAAAAAAATAGTACAATGAATATGTATATACTCTATGAATACACACTCAAATTTCCCTCAATTGTCCCAAGAATGACTTTTTCTGTTTTCTCTCCCAAACAAGGATCCAGTTAAAGTTCCCCCATTGCATTTGGCCGTTTTGCTCTTTAGTCTCTTTTAATCTAGAGCAGGGAATCTAGATTTTTCAGCAAAGGGCCAGATAGTATTTAAATATTTTATGTTTTTCAGGCCAAGAAGCAAAATCAAGGTAGGTACTTAGATTAACAACCATTTAAAAATATAAAAGCCATTCTTAGATTGTAGCTGTTAAAAAAAAAAAAAAAGCAGCAGTGGGCTAGATTTGTCCTGTGGGCCATAGGTTGCCAACGTCTGATCTAGAGCACTCTCTCCACATTTTGTCCCCCGTGACCAAGGATGTATGACTTGTGCAATTGTATTCAGGAGGACCCAGTGCTTGGTTGGATGTCCTGCTATTGCTCTCCTGAAATTCTTAATTTCTCCTGAAATTTTATCTTTCTTTTTTTTTTTTTTAATTTTTATTTATTTATTTATTTATTTATGGCTGTGTTGGGTCCTCGTTTCCGTGCGAGGGCTTTCTCTAGTTGCGGCAAGTGGGGGCCACGCTTCATCGCGGTGCGCGGGCCTCTCACTATCGTGGCCTCTCTTGTTGCAGAGCACAGGCTCCAGATGCGCAGGCTCAGTAATTGTGGCTCACGGGCCCAGTTGCTCCGCGGCATGTGGGATCTTCCCAGACCAGGGCTCGAACCCGTGTCCCCTATATTGGCAGGCAGATTCTCAACCACTGCGCCACCATGGAAGTCCCTGAAATTTTATCTTTGAACTCATGTTTTATAAGTGAAGTCTGAGAGGACAATGTGTATGAGCAGAGGAAAAATGCACAATATGTGTGTCTGCTGTCATTCTGCCACCCTTCTGCGTATAGTCCCCAGTAGCCCACAAGCACACAATTCCAGTGAACCCATAATGTATGTTACATCTACGACAGAGTAAGTGGGGCACTTTCGTTCAAACCAGAGGCTTTCTTCAGATGCAGAACAAAGGCAAGAGGGTTCTAAGAAACACACATGACCAAGGAATCCTATCATATCCTTCCTTACTCACCTTAATTCCTTGTGACATACTTTCCTGTAACTTACCTGAAAATGATGACATATAAGCAAAGGGAAAGACAGAGCAATCTTTTCCTTCCGAGACTTCCTTATTTATAAGTACATGGAAGGTAGAGAGTGTTGGCAAAGTGTATCAAGAAGCAAAATAGAGACTTCCCTGGTGGTCCCGTGGTAAAGAATCTGCCTTCCAATGAAGGGGACATGGGTTTGATCCCTGGTCAGGGAACTAAGATCCCAAATGCCGCAGGGCAACTAAGTCTGCGTGCCACAACTACTGAGTTCACGTGCCTCAACAAAGATCCCGTGTGCCGCAACTAAGACCCGATGCAGCCAAAAAACAAAAAAAGAAATGAAATAAAAGCAGCTGTTATTTTTGTGCTGCAATCCCACTCTTCTGGTAATAACCAAATACACATGTATGTACAAACTATGAACTACAAGTTGTATCATTTTGGTGATTCCACATATGAATTAAGTACTTTTTAATTTGTGGTTAAAAGTGGCATTGCACAAAATAAAGATGGACGGGAAAATTCATGCTAATAATGCTCATTCCTCTTTACTTAAAATGTCATTAGGGCTTCCCTGGTGGCGCAGTGGTTGGGAATCCGCCTGCCAATGCAGGGGACACGGGTTCGAGCCCTGGTCCTGGAAGATCCCACATGCCGCGGAGCGGCTGGGCCCGTGAGCCACAGTTACTGAGCCTGCGCGTCTGGAGCCTGTGCTCCGCGACGGGAGAGGCCACGATAGTGAGAGGCCCGCGCACTACGATGAAGAGTGGCCCCCACTTGCCACAACTGGAGAAAGCCCTCGCACAGAAACGAAGACCCAACACAGCCAAAAATAAATAAATAAATAAATTAAAAAAAAAATCATATATTAAAAAAAAATGTCATTAAATAGCAAATTTTAAATATGACCAATCAAGAGAGAAACCATAGAAGAAGGAAAAAACTTTATATTACAGTGTCCTTAAAAGCATTTTGTTCTTGCCCTTTGAACAAGGGGCCTCACATGTCCCTTTGCACTGGACCCCATAAGTTATGTAGCCAGACCCATAATATTGACTCTTTGAAGATTCTAGGCTTTGTAGAAGTTCCCACATTGCCTGACTGTGTCCACATGGTGTTGTGTCACTTGTTCTTCAATCTCCATATTTCTTACAAACTAGAAGTGAGGATTAGATGCTTGAGTAGATTCAGGTTAAACAAATTTTGGTAATAATTCAGGTTAAACAAGTTTTCTAAGTGATTTTGTATTCTTTACATTGCATCACACCAGAAGGCATATATTATCAGGTTGCCTCATTCTGAGTGATGCTATTTGATCTTCGAATTATGGTGATGACCTCCAGGTATTTCCATCCTAAAGGTATGTTTTTCTCTTTGAAATAAGTAATTTTGTGGAGTGCTATTTTGACACTGGGCAGTTCCCCACTGACCTTTCACCTAATGATTTTGGCATCCATTGCTGATCTTTGCCTATATCAATTGCTACATTGGAGCTTGTGAAATGTTTTTCTAATTCTATTACTCTTTTTACATGTACAAGTAGGCTTTCTTCAGTTTAAAAGAGACAGAGCTTTCCCTCCTCCCTTGCTCACTCGCTCACGCATGCTCTCTCTCTCTCTCTCTGTCTCTATTTGGCGGGGGGAGGGGGGGAGTCCCTTAGGACTCTTTAATTCTTAGTATTACAATTAATGACCATCATTATTCTTATGATTTGGCTCAAATTGGGCCACATTTATTTAGAAGAAGACCCTTCAATTTGGTTCCTGTGTTCTTTTGACATAACTTCCATTCATCTTTGAGTGCTGCCTTGCTTTCTGACACAAAAGATGTTCCAGGCTGATCTTGTACTTTCCCTGCTCCAGAGCTGGGCTCAGCCAAGATCCAAGGCACCATAGTGTTTAAAAACCAAGATCTGGGCATTAGGTATGCTCATCGCCACTGGGGTGTCACTGCTTTAAGTGCTTTAAGGACGTAGATAGAAAATAAACCTTTAAAAGCCATGCATCTATATTACAATTTTTAATGCAAATTTAATACTGCAAGTTTTTTTCTAATTTCTTTTATTTTTATATTTGTATCTCTTGTCTCTTATATTGAAAATCTTGGTTCCTAATAAAATTAATATATTTTCTTTTTTGCTTTATTTCACAAAAATAAAATCGTTTCAAAATTACAGTACTATTACTACGTCTAACAATAAGCCTACTAAGTGAAATTTTAACTTTCTTTGCAGTTGTTTTTCTCCTTAAAATATATTCTACTCTAGTCAGAAATCTATGTTAAAAAGTTGTTTGAAATAATTATTTTCTCCATGAAGTAATATTATCAATTTAACATGGAGTTAGGTTCATCTGTTTCTGTTTCTGTTCAGTTTTAGAGTGTATTTTTTCCTTTTATTTAATTTTGCTTTCAAATACATAAAACATTTACATAGTTCAAAAGTTAAAAGTATATGAAATGATGTACTCAGAAAAGTCTATCATCCTTATCTTCTCTACCCGGTTCATCAACAGCCCATCCCCACTGAATATGTAATTATCTTCTCTAGTTTCTGTTTTGCAAACAGTATCTAATTATTATTTTCATTTCTTTCTTACACAAAAGGTAACACTATATATTCTGTTTGGCCTCCTGCTTTCTTCACCTAACAGTATATCCTAGAAATCAACATACATGT
Source organism: Balaenoptera acutorostrata (assembly GCF_949987535.1). Taxonomy (NCBI): domain Eukaryota; kingdom Metazoa; phylum Chordata; class Mammalia; order Artiodactyla; family Balaenopteridae; genus Balaenoptera; species Balaenoptera acutorostrata. Next base: position 39,510,131 of record NC_080066.1, on the reverse strand, counting down.
ATTCATAGAGATTTTTCCTCATTCTTTTTTAGACCTGCATGGTATTCACTACCTGGACATAGCAGAGTTTATTCAACGAGCCCCCTTTTGATGGACATTTGGGTTCTTCCTATCTTTTGTTTTTACAAATAATGCCACAGTGAATAACCATGTACTTATTTGTTGAGCTGTATCTTCAGGGTAGATTCCTGGCGAGTGTCAGGTCAAAGGGTAACTACATGTGCCACTTAGCTAGGTACTGCCCACTTCCCCTCCATTCTGCCCTCGCATAGCGATGCACAAGACAGCACAGCCTCAGAGTGAATTGTCAATTTAATAAGTGAGAAATGATAGTTCAATGAAGTTTTAATGTGCATTTCTGTGATTGCTTATGAGACTGAACACAGTTTCATACGTTTAAGAGCCATTTGCCTTTCTTTTATCTATGAACTGTCTGCGCGTGTCATTTACCCATTTGCCTGTTAGGTTTTTTGCACTTTTTCTTCTCAATTTCAGAGAGCTCTTTATATGGCATCACTTTACCTGTAATATAGATTGCAAATATTTCCCCCCAGTGTGTCATTTGTCTTTTGACTCTATGCTGTGTCCTGAGGGTGTTTGTTCTTTGGGGAAGGAGGAAGGCAAGAGGAAAAAGCCAGCAGTACTTCCCCAGCTGTGTCCTCCGGATTTTAGGCCACTTCTCTCCCTTAACAGGCCAAAAAACATCCCGAATCAGGTGTGTAAATGCCCAGGAGTTCGTGAGACAGGGAGCCATGGAGATCAGCTACCATGAGTGTGGGGATGGCTACCACACTTCCTGCCCTCAAGAGCTCCGGGAGCCAACAGTCGGAGGTGAGGCAGCCCTCAGGGAGAGGCCAGGGGTCAGGCCCAGCCAGGCTGGGTTTGTACAGACGCTGTGAAATTCCTCCTGAGCTCAGCAGGACGTGGCATTTGGACTCTGGGTGAGCAGAGCATTCCAGACCCCACCCAGAATGAGGCGTGAGGGAGGCCAGTCATGAGAGGGAAGGGGCAGGACCCTGAGTCAGTCCTTCTGAGTATGACCCCCGCTGTCTCACCCAGGCTGTGAGGCCTTCCCGCACCTGGAAGAAGAGAAAAACACCCAAGATCCCAATTCTAGGACTTGGGGGAAGTTAGGACTCCCAGCTGCCTTCCTTTGTGTTCGCAAAACATGAAAACTAATACTACAACTGATAATAGTAAGTGTTAATATATACTGGCACTTACACAACTCATAGTTTGAACTCTGAAATTTCCATTTTTGTGGGCCAAAAATCGTTGAATATCAGCAATTTCATGTGGCTCAACTGGAAGTGTACCGGGAATGTTCTAAGTGCTTTTTATATCTCATCTCGTTTGATTCTTCTAATTCTACAAGGTAAATACTCATCTGAGGAAACCGAGGCTCAGAGAAGCAAGACTTGCAGTCAGCACCTGCATCCTCTCTTGTCTGATCTGTCTGAGAGATTTCTCCCAAACCAGAGCTCATTCACTGCCAGAAACTAAAAAAAGCCAGGGAATTATCACCCCCTCTGGCAACCCTCAACCAACAGAAGACAGGGGTGGATGGATTCATGCTCCAACCTCCTGTCCGGGGCAGTAGAGAACAGCACAAGTCTGAGGCATGTTCCACGTGGTTTCTCAGAGGGCCGGCAGTGAGATGGAACCTCAGTTGCCCAATCTGTAACCTGCCTATTAATATACCTTTATGGGACTTCCCTGGTGGCGCAGTGGTTAAGAATCCACCTGCCAATGCAGGGGACACGGGTTTGAGCCCTTGTCCAGGAAGATCCCACATGCCACGGAGCAACAAAGCCCGTGTGCCACAACTACTGAGCCTGCACTCTAGAGCCCGCGAGCCACAACTACTGAAGCCCGTGAGCTTAGAGTCCGTGCTCCGCAACAAGAGAAGCCACCGTAATGAGAAGCCCGCGCACCGCAGGGAAGAGTAGCCCCCGCTCACCGCAACTAGAGAAAAGCCCGTGCGTGGCAACGAAGACCCAACGCAGCCAAAAATAAATAAATAAATAAATAAATAAATAATAAATAAATAAAATTTTAAAAATGTACCTTTATGGACTTTCCTCTTTTCCTTGTCTTACTTTCCCCACTCTCTTGCTAGGATGACCTGTCAAATAAACTGCCTGCACCCCAGTACTTGCCTCGTGGTATGCTCTGGGGGGAGCTCAGAAGACATTTGGTTTCTAGTTCTGACTCTACTTGTTAATGACATGGCACTTGCTCTGGGTCTCAGTTTCCCTGCTGGAAAATGGGGCTATCATCTCTGCACACCACATGGTGGAGAATAGGTATGAGACAATGATTTCATTGAGACAACGCCCGTGAGAGTGTCCTGCACGGCAGAGGGGCCAACATGAAGGATGTGTAGTATCACTATTAATTTTGCCAGAGAGACAGCAAATTGGGAGCCAGGGAATAAACATATTCAAGTACATCAGCAAAAATTAAAATAATGGGCATTTTCCCTTCCCTTTCAGTCCTTCCTTCAGGATTGGAAGTGGTCAGTTCCTTGGGTTCTTGTGCCAACTTCTGACCTAGCCAGTTGTTTTCTGCATTTTTAATAGGCCCATGATGGTCAGGATCATGGCAACTTTAGTCCCACCAACCTATGAGTGGGAGTGTTGTCCTTCTGAATAATCTCTTTAAGAAGAGAAAGGAGGATTGATATTCATTTAGTGGCTTCTCTGCTAAAGGCTTTACATAAATTATCCTTTTTAGTATTCATAATAGCACTGCCAAATTGGTCTCAATAGCTCCCCTTTACAGATAAGGAAACCGATGCCCAGAGGTTAGTGCCTAAGGTCTGTCACTCAGCAAGAAGTGGCAGAGCAGGGGTGCAAACCCAAGTCTGTCCGCCTCCCAAAGCGCATGTTCCCCCAAGATTGGATATGCTCCCCCCAGGAAGTCCCACTGTAACTCCCTGGAAGGGCTGTGATGATAAAGCCAGATAATTAATCCATGTAAAGTTCTTAGCCTCATGCCTAGTACATTAAGAGTGTTCAGTAAACACTGGCAATTGCTATCCTTTCCAGGAAAGCCCTGGCTGATTCCCCATCCCTCCTGTGGTTAGGGCTCCCTCCTCTCTGCTCCCCCAGCATCCCCAGGCTGCCTGTCATTGTGCTTAACCCCTGGGCATTGTCATTTTCTGCTACCTTATACCAGGCATGAGCTGTGCTCCCTGAGGGCTGGCATCATTCCCAGACCATGTGGGTCAGGGGGCCTCTTAGAAGGATGACCGGTTGGTCATTGGGCTGGCCAACCTGCTGATTACCCCTAGCAAACCATGAACACTTTCAGGATATTCTCATCCCCGAGCAACAAGAACAATGCCTGGCTCATAGTAAGCAATGGGTGAATGAGCTCCGAATGACTACTAGCTATTTTTAATTGGAAAACACCCACCATCTTCACTGAGAAAATTCAGGATCATTTGGAGGAGGGGCTGGGAGTAGTTCCTCAAATAGTGGTGGCCTCACTGGATATGTGAGTATCCAGCCTCCTCAGGGAGCAAACTTATTTGCATGGATAAATTCTGATCTGTGGTTTTCCAAATCAGTGCTTCTTTGTGTCCTTCATCGTGCTATGCACACAGTAGGAGCTCAATAAATAGGTGTTTATTTATTGAAGTACTCCAGAGCCCCTGAATTCACAAACAGAAACCAGAATCTGAGTCTCCTCCCTTGTGGGCCAGGCCTTGGTCCATCTGGGCAGACAGATGATCATTCACCAGCCTGCTCCCTCTGGAATACTGTCCTGGCTCCAAGCAGGGCTGCTGAAAAGGGGCCATTCTCTCATCTCAGAAGGGCCTCAGACACTTCACAGTGGGGATTTTTTTCTCAACTGCCTCACTTGACCTTTGGGCCTAACGGGCAGTAGGCAAAGCCCAGGGAGGCCTGCAACAAGTGGCCTTCCTTCCACCAGCCTACGACCTACTCTGCTCTCTTGGACTCTCAATTTGGCACTTTTGGGGGCTTCCTGGCAACCTAGAAGATCATAGAAGACTGCAACATTTCTCTCCTTTCCTCCGGGTTGGGTGCTGGTCTCCATCAGAAGTTAGGAGGCTCCTTCTTATGGCCACAGCACCTGAGCCACTACCCTGTCCCTTTCCCTGTCTCCCTCCAACATGGCAAGGGCTCATGGCATTCAGTTATCCTAAATTGTATCAAAAGTCCCGACTGACCAGCGTGAGGATTTCAGTGAGCCTGGACAATCACAGCACACCATCCCCCGGGACTGTGGTCCCATCTCTGCTGACTGGCGCGCTCGTGCCGGGCAAGGGAAGGTGCTGCTGGTCACCGTCCCAGGAACTCATGCTCCTGCGAGTCAGCCGGGGGGCTCGGGTGGGCGGGAGGTGGCTAGAGGAGAAGGTGGGGCACCATATGAACGTGTGTTGGGGGAAGAGAGAACGATCTAACAGGAGACAGTCTGGGGTCTCCTGAGACGTCCACGTCAACTGGTCTCAACTCTTGCTTTTGGTATCTCACCCCAAACTTCTAGCATTTTCATAACATCATTTACCAGAGACCACACAGGGCACAGCACTGTGATTCCTAAGGTCTATGTAATAGTCAAGGGTTTAGGTTCTGGGGACTGGGAGGCCTGTGTTCAAATTCCCGTTTACCAGGTGACCTTGGCCAAGTCAGGAACTATTCTTAGTGTCAGTTTTCTCATCTGTCAAGGTAATAATACTTCTTACCTTGTAGGATTGGGATAAGGAAAGCTCAGGACCTAGCACATAGTGAATGCTGAGCAAGCGTCAGTTACCATGGTTATCGAGTGCTAAGACAGAGGGGCACACAGGCAGCAACACATTGTCCTATTTGCCTGAAGCTAGGGGCAGGTGAGAAACATCATGTGAGAAGGCACTGACAAGAACGGACTGGAAGTCATGCTAAAGCTGTGGGCCGTGGGAAGTTTATACGTAATTCAGTGGTCATGGGAGCCATTGAACAAGGTGAAAATGGACAGTTTATAGACAGAGGAAGATTCAGCCTATGGTCTTGTCACCAATGTCCTTGTGTTCAGATCTTGCCTAGCACACTCCCCCCAAACTCCCACCCTCATCCCCAGCCTACACAGCAAACGGGTCAGCCTTGCATTTGAGGATCACAGCTTTCTTCTTTCCCGCCCTCTGGATGTGACCATGAAATCTTGCTTGAATTTGCTGAGTAAAAATAACAGGACTCAGTGAGAAATAGCAGGTCTGCACTTGTTTCTAACCAGACCCTGGTTTGATTTAATGCTGATCTAGTGTGGTGCCTAGTTTTCACACATGTTTCTTCTCACTTCCCTGGAATTTCCTCTTTTTTTTTTTTTTTTTAACTCCCCACAGTGCTCTTTGCCAGTCACCAATAAGCGGATCCTTAGCAAAAAGCTGCACAGGACTGGCAGTCCATCCTGTGGACCCGTTATGTTGAATCTGTAGGTAGGGAAAGCTAAGGCCAGCAGGGAGTGATCTGTCAAAGTCAATGTAATCGTGGTGAAGGAACAGGTTTTGGAGTCAGGCCACAGCACCCCTGAGGGCAGAGACTAGGTCTGCCTTGTTCTCTGATGTATTCCCAGCACCTGGAATAGTGGCTGGCACACAGCAGGTGCTCAATAAATGTATGCTAAGTAGAGACGTGAGTGGAGGGATGGACGCCCATCATCATGAGAGGTGCAAGTGTAAGGAATGCCATGCAGGCTCAGGGGACTCCGGCTCAGGAGTGCCTTGCTGCCATTTGCCAGGCTTTGGAAAAGATCAGTCACTCCTGGTGTATGGTGGGCAGTGGGTGATAAGGGTGTACTGAAGGGACGGGCAGGTAGGCAGGGCTGTGCTGGCAGATCCACCTCTGAGGATGAGTTTGGCCAAGGCACGCTCAGAGTCGTATGCTCTGTCAAAACAGCCCAGGGGAAGGCACGCAGCACCTGTGTCCGCCTCCACCCCACTACCACCCCAGCACCCCCATCATGCCCACTGAAAGGTGACGGTGACAAGGGCACCTTTACTGCCTCCGTAAGTGGCGAATGCCTATGACTCACAGCTCGAGAAACCCCACCGGCTGGGTTCAATCAGGGCCTGGGCCTGGCCTTCCTTGGCAGAGCAGAGCCCAAGGCTGGGGCCCAGGATCCCTGGCAGAGCGTGTCTACCCCACCCGCCCCCCACGCCACCCCCGCGCCAACCCCCTCCAGGAGTCTGCGGCAGGCAGCACGTCCCCTTCCCGGCGTGGTCAGGACACTCGGCTCCGAGCGCGGGCCAGAGAGGACCCCGGGAGGTCTGGGCCCAGGGCATGCATCCGAGGCCGCCAAACAAGGGCGGGCTTTGTGCCGCGGGCAGGCGGCAGAACGGCTAGTCCCCGTGCCCCTCCCGGCCCCGGTCCCGCCGCTACCCGCCGGATTCCTGCGGCCGCAGCGCCTTGGCAGCTCCGCGGCGGCGGCGGCGGCGGGCGGGCAGGCGGCGACTTTAGCCTCGGCCCCTCTCCCTCCCCTCCCACTTCTGGAGAAAAGTTCCAGAGCACAGAGAAGCGCCCAGACCTCCGGGGAACGCAAAGCTGCCACGGAGTCAAGGGATCGCAGCGATTTGAGCACAAGCTGGCTTTTCACCGAGCAGGCGCTAAGGCAAACACAGGGCCGGCCCACTTGGCTGCTCTCTGCACTAGAAGGGCGGAAAGTACATCCAGTGCGGGGGAAGGGGGGTGTCCAAGGGCTCCTCCCTCCTAGCCCCAAGGCCTGCTTCCCCAAGACCCTCTGGAGTAGCGGCGGGTCTGCAAAACGGAGACACCGAGTGTCTTGCTCTCTCTGAGCCGTGCCTGGTCCTGCTGCGGGGAGTCTGAGTGCAGAGTCCACTACACGGACAGCAGGTGGGAGGGAGGAAGGTTTCCCGGGCTCTCACCCCAAGATCCCAGTCCCAAGCCACACCCACCCAGTGCTCCCAGGACCCGGGCAGCAGCCTACCCGATCCTCTGCCTCTCTCTTGCACCTGACTGGGGTTCTGCCTGAAGCCTGACCACCCCTACTCCCGGGGGTGTCAGTGTGACCTTGGGAAGGGAGTTGTTGGAATGGTCTCTGAGCATTCTTATACTCTGCTGGAAAACGTCCACACAAAAGAGTGTGATACTTCAGGAGGCAAGGCCTTTAAAAATGGTTCTTCCTTCTGATCAGCAATTTCAAGGAATTTATCCTAAGGGAGGAGTTATATCTGGGCACAAAGATGTTCACTGCGACATTACTTATAATAACAAAGCAATTGGAAACAAATTCATGGCCAACAGTAGACTTTATATAGACATCACATGGCATAGACATGAGAAAAATTGTCACGATATATTTAAGTGGAGAAAATGTAAGATACAAAGCTGGATGTTTTCAGTTTTAGAGCTCTGATAGGTCGGGAGTAAACCAGTGTTCTGAATATTCAGAGCTGAGAGCTAAAATAAAGTGAATCCAGGATTTCCAAATATACACCCATGCAGAATAACATATAGCACAGGGTTTTCTTGACCACCAAATGAAATCACACTAGCCAGCATTCACCAAATGCTTATGATGTAGAGGGAAATTTTTAAAAACAAGATAAAAATGATAGAAAAAGTGAAGAGGGGGTAAAAAAAAGCACAGGAAAAGCAAGGTGAAGAGAAAGCATACAGTAAGATGGTAAAAATAATAACTATATTAGGAATTATTACAAATGGTAAAGGTCTAAAATCAACACTTAAAAGTTTGCCAAATTTGGTTTTAAAAATGTGTGCCCAAATCAAAAAGTGATAGAAATTTATAAATTCACAACTATATGTGCAAGATTTATAGGAGAAACAGTCAAAATATGAAGCAGAAAGGTTGAAAATAAGACTGAAAAAGATATACCAAGAAATACTAATCCCACCCCCCCCCCCAAAAAAAAACCCAGCTGCTATGGCTCTATTAAACTTTAAAGAGAAAAAGCATTATTGAGAATATCAATAACTGCATAATTATAAAAGGAGTAATTCACCAGACAGCTATAACAACTATAATAACATAAGTTGAGTGTCCAAATTTATAAAACAATAAGTGATAGAATTACAAGGAGAAATTTATAAATCCTCAATAATAATGGCAGATTTATTATACTTCTTTCAGTAACTGATATATCAAGCAGACAAAAATTTAGTAAGGACAGTATATTTAAATAATACAATTAAGTTTAATCTACGAACATGTATAGAACTATGTATCCAACACTTAGAAATATTTTTCAGGAACACATACCACATTTGCAAACATTTATTATTTACTAGGCATGAAGCAAATAGTGATAAAAACCAGAATCAGCTGCATATAAACCATATGCCCTGAATGTAATGCAATTAAGATAGAAATCAAGAATCAAAGATGACTAAATGTAATGCTGTAAATTTTTTAGAAATTTTGAAACAAACTTCTGGATGGATTACAGAAAAATTAAAATGGGAAATTAGACATTATTTAAAATTGAATGACATTGAAAATATTATGTACCAAAACTTATGGGATGCCTTTCTCCTTCACTTCCCTTCCTGACCCATTCAGTTTTAAGCTATCAGGTGGACAAAGCAAGATAGGTGCCCACTGAGAGGGGTAACCTGGAACACGTGTCACAGCCCAAGTGGAATGAGGAGCACGTCCATGCAGGGGGGCGGTGTGGCGTGGGGAGTAAGAGCCTCAGCCAGGAGAGGAGGGCGTCTGTGCAAGGAAGCAGCCTGGTGTGGGGTGCTGAAGCCCAAAGCTGGTGAGGACTGCATCCACCAGGCTAGGGGCTGCCTGATGGGAGGTGCCGGAGTCCCAGGAGGCTGAGGAGGGCAGCCACACAGAGCGGCAGACTAGTGCCAGGTGTCAGAGCCCAAGCTGGGTAAGGAGGGTACCCACAGACCTCACACGAATGCTTCCAATTCCAATCCAACATCAAGGGTTCATTCTAGTTATCTCCCTCTCCATTGATGTAACTTCTTTGCCAATAGTGAGAAATCTGGCTCCCATTATCCTTGACATAGTGACACATTTGATCCATCCCTCTTGAAACCAACCTCCTGCTACTGCTGCCACCTCTGTCCTAAGCAGACAGATATCCTTCTTACCCTGGTTGGTCTCTGATGCTCCATGACAAATTTTTTATACTTTACTTGAAACTTTTCTATAAGTTGGAGATTATGTTTAAAAATTCATTTTAGGGCTTCCCTGGTGGCGCAGTGGTTAAGAATCTGCCTGCCAATGCAAGGGACACGGGTTCGATCCCTGGCTCGGGAAGATCCCACATGCTGCGGAGCAACTAAGCCCGCGCGCCACAACTACTGAGCCTGAGCTCTAGAGCCCGCAAGCCACAAGTACTGAGCCCACGTGCCACAACTACTGAAGTCTGCGTGCCTAGAGCCCATGCTCCGCAACAAGAGAAGCCAAGACAATGAGAAGCCTCCACTCGCCACAAGTAGAGAAAGCCCGTGCTCAACAACGAAGACCCAACACAGCCATAAATAAATAAATAAATTTATTTTTTAAAAAATTCATTTAAAAAACCTTACAGGATGCAGCTAAAGCAGTACAGGGAGATTTTGTAGACTTAAATGCTTATATAAGAAAAGCAGACTGAAAACTAATCAGCAAAGTACCCAAGACATTTAAGAAAGGAAAACAGAGTAAACCTGAAGGAAGGAAATAGTAAAGATAAGTGTTGGCAATGTCATAAGTTCATGTCAACGCTTCTACATCTATGGAAAGAGTGTAACTGGATACAACCAATTTGGAAAACAATTTTCCTCACCGAGTAAAGTTTAAGATGAGGGGAAAAAAAAGATGTGCTTAACCTATAGACCCAACAATTCCACTCTCAGAAACTTCTCGATATGCCCCCAAGGGACAGTACAAGAATGCTGTTTCAGTGTTGTTTGTAACAGACAAAAAAAAAAAAAGAAAACAAATGAAATGTCCCTTGATAGAATGTATAAATAAATCATGATCTATTCATAAAATGAAATACCGTGGATCAGTAAATGAACTACAGCTACACTCATCACCACAGATGAATTTCAAAACCATAGCAATGAGCAACAATAACTAGTGACAGAAGAATTCATATTTCTGAAAATATTTCAAGAAAATGTAGAATAACGTATTTATCCTATGTTTGGGGTTGGGAAGAATGTCCTAAATAAGACATAAAAGACATGTAAACCATAATGTGAAAGACTGATAAAAATGATAATATTAAAATTAAAACTTCCTATATGACAAGACACTATTTTAAAAAAGAGAGAAAGACAAGACACAGGCTGGGAGAAGATATTTGCAGCAGATTTAACTGACATGGATTGGTCCCAGAATTTGTAAAAGACTTCTTAAATATCAACAAAAGTCAAGCTCAATAGTAAAGAATAAGCAAAGGATATGGAGATCCAATTTAAAGAAGAGGAAGGTGGAATGACTAACAAACTTGATAAGACGCTCTACGCTCTGGAGATGGGGGCATGCAAATTAAAACTCTAATCTTACACCTCAGCTCCCCTCCCCGGGCGCTCCACACCATGCTCACCAACCTGCCGCTGTCACCACTCATCTGAACCACTCATCTTCAGTGCTGACCACACCTTGATGCTCTCAACTGCCCCTGCTAGGTGCCAGAGCTCACCTCCTAGGTGCCCGGTGGTGCACTCTCTTAGAGCTGTTCAGGTCCCCAGGGGTTAGACACTCACAGCCCCTTCTTCCCCAGTCCACATATACATTTCCAGGGGGATCAGGCTCAGGCAAGTTCAAGTCACAGCCAAATACTGTGAGTAATGAAATGCTGGTCCCCTTCAATCCTCAAGCCCTCTGCTGAGTCAGTCTCACCATGGCTTGTCCTCCTTTCCCTGTGGTGTCCTCCTTTCTCTTCCAGGTTCTCAAATATTCATCCCCCTTGCAATTGTGTCTTTTGGCTTCTCCACCCCATTCCTGTGTGTCTGAACCCCTAAGTGTGGACACAGTTTGGGATCATTCCCAGTAGGCTACCCAGTCCCCATTAATATCAATGAATGAAAAACATATTTCATAGTACTATTTTTTTTTTCTGAGATAGGTAACAATTGCTAATTTTTTCCTCAAGGTAGAAAGTAAAAACAAAGATTTTTGGAGTAACCAAGCTATGGTGACGGCTCAAGCATGCCCTCCTGCTGAGAGGCCTTTACTTCAGCCTCAGTATAACTAAGCATACCTGCCATGCCTGCATTATGCCTTTAGTAAGAAATTCAGGGATAACAATAAAATCACTCAAGAAACACATGCTTCTTTCTTATCTGGCTGTAAACGAAGCCATGTCATGGAATTGGCAAGAATCAGCTGCCATGTCTCAGGAACACAGAAGCTTCGCAGTCATCCAGTTCAAGCTTAACCCTCTACGACTAATGACCTGGGGCCAATGAACTCTGCTTAATCTCTCCAGGGGATAGAGAGGTAAAGTCTGACAATACCAAGCATGGGTATCCCCAGCACAGAGCAAGAGACATGGCCAGCCACTGGACTCAATCAATATCTGCTGAGCAAATAAGTGCATTTTTCATTTACTGAAATATTTATTAAAAGCTTCATTTGAATGTGGTCTTTGACCTGTAAGCTTTATTTTGTGACTTGGAATGATATTTCTATATATTTACATGAGGGTTACATTTAGAATCTAACCACCCTCAGAAAAATAGCTTTTTGTGAATCTAAAAATTCTCAAGCTTGTTGTTTCAATGACTGGAAACAACGTTTTTCTAAATGGTTTCTTTAAAAGCAGGCATAAATCAGCACCACTTTATTGGCTACAAAAATACTGATGCAACTAAAGGATTAAAAGTTATTTGCAGATGGTAGCAGGCTAAATTTGTCCTTAAAATCTACTCATGTCACCAAATATGGGTTTCTCTATAGTACTGAAAAATAAAGTTATTTTTAAATATAATGTAACCCAAATGTCAACGGTCCTCTCGTCCTTCCTCATTCTTTCCCCTTCTACGAACTCTTCAGCAGTAGCTGAGAATAAAATTTCTTCATGTGGTTACAATAATATTGCATGAAATTTGGAAAAAAAAAATTACTGAACCATTGTAAGCATTTCTGTGGTTTTCTTTCTTACCTCCTTACTTTCTTTCCTTCCTTCTTTCTTTCTTTTCTTTGTTTTTTTTTTGTTGCTGTTGTTAATTTGCAAATATATTTGTATGTTTGTTACATGGTTTGTACATACATGTACATACATGATACATGCATTTTTGTGCCTCGTTCTGGAAAATGCCCCATCCCCAGCTTGCAGTGTCAAGTCTAGTTCCTTCCATCTTGTCTCTCTGAAATCTCTTCAAGGGCAGGGATCATATCTTTGCCTCTCTATAATCCTCTTGAGGGCACAGCACCTGGCACATTGCCATGTGCTCTCAATAGTATTCACTAAAGTTCTCAATAATATTCACTGAAATCACCAAAGAGCAAAGAACACTCTAAGTCTTCAGAATTATGACTTACTGTGCTATGCATAGATCTCATAGCATTATTATGTGGAAGATACTGTTATTTTTCTCACTCAGTAAGTGAAAAAAATTCAGATTCAGAGAGCTTAAATAACCTTCCCCAGGTCACACAGTGACCTGATAAATGGTGCAGCTAGGATTCACTCACAGGTCTAAAGTGTTGCAACCCCAAACTCCTGACCAGCTTGTATGATGAGTGTCTAGCAAATATAGAACCTTTAATGATGCCTCTATTCCAAAGTTGGAGAGCTTCCATCGTTAGAGAAAACCAAGTGTGCCTTTTGGTAGTCACTGGCTTTGACTACCAAAGTAGTCAAATCTACCTTGATCTTCTCTATCCAAGGCTAGTTATCACTGTGTTTTTCAACCTTTCCTTCATATAGCAAGACTTCTAGCCTTTCTATCATTATTGATCTCATCCAGAGGTGTTTTAGTCTGTACATATATTTCTTCAAATAGGGTGCCAAAGACAAACAACAATCCAAAAATAAATTAAGAAAATAATCTCATTTACAATAGCTTCAAAAAAGATCAAAATACTTAGGAATAAATTTAACTATGGAGGCAAAAGACTTGTACACGGAATACTACAAAACGTTGCTGAAATATATTAAAGAAGACACAAATAAACAGAAAGACATAACATGTTAATGGACTGGAAGATTTAATATTGTTAAAACGTCCATACCATCCAAAGCAACTTACAGATTCAATGCAATTCCTATCAAAATCCTGATGGCATTTTTTACACAAATAGAAAAAGCAATCCTAAAATTCACATGCAACCACAAAGGAATCTGAATAGCCAAAACAATCTTGAGAAAGAAGGACAAAGCTGAAGGCCTCACACGTCCTGATTTCAAAACATATTACAAAGCTACTCTAATCAAAACAGTATGGTACTGGCATAAAGACAAACATGTATACCAATGGAGCAGAGCAGAGAGCCCAGAAATAAGCCCACGCATATACTATCAACTGATTTTCAACAAGGGTGCCAAGAATACCCAATGGGGAAAAGGTAATCTCTTCAACAAATGGTGCTAGAAAAACTGAATATCCACATGTAAAAGAATAATATTGTACCCTTATCTTACACAAAACAAAAATCAACTCAAAATGAATTAAAGATTTAAACATAAGACCTGAAGCTATAAAACTCCTAGAAGAAACCATAGAGGACAAGTTTCATGACGTTGGTCTTGGCAATGATTTCTTGGATATGACACCAAAAGCACAGGCAATAAAAGCAAAAAAAGACAAGTGGGACTACATCAAACTAAAGAGCTTGTGCACACCAAGGAAACCATCAATAGAGGGAAAAGGTAACCTACAAAATGGGAGGAAATATTTGGAAACCATATATCTGGTAAGGGATTAATATCTGGAATATATAAAGAACTCCTAAAACTGAATAACAAAAAACAAATAATCCAATTAAAAATTGGGCAAAGGATTTGAATAGATACTTCTCCAAAGAAGACATACAAATGGCCAAAAGGCATATGAAAAAATGCTCAACATCACAAATCATCAGGGAAATGAAAATCAAAACCATAATGAAATATCACTTCACACCTGTAAGGATGGCTATTATTGAAAAGAAAAAAACAACGTAGAAAATAACATGTGTTGATGAGGTTGTGGAGAAATTGGAAACTTTGTGCACTGAATGTTAGGAATGTAAAGTGGTGCAGCAGCTATGGAAAATATTATGAAGTCCCATTCTGGATATTTATCAAAAAGAATTGAAATCAGGATTCCATAAAGATATTTTCATTCCCATGTTCAATGCAGGATTATTCACAATATCCAAGAGACTAAAGCAACCTAAATATCCATTGAGGGATGAATGGATAAAGAAATGGATAAAGAAAATCTGGTATATACGTACAATGGAATATTATCCAGCTGTAAGCAAACAACAAAAAAGCAAAACAAACAGAAACAACAACAAAAACCTTCTGTCATATGCATCCATGGATGAAGCTTGTGGACATTATGTTAACTGAAATAAGCCAGTCACTGAAGGACAAATACTGCATGATTCCACTTATATGCGGTGTCTAAAGTAATCAAACTCATGGAAGCACAGGGTAAAAGGGTAGTTGCCAGGGACCGAGGGGAGAGGGAAATAGGGAGTTGCTGTTCAATGGGTATAAAGTTTCAGTCATCTAAGATTAAAAAATGTCCTAGAAATTTGCTGAACATTGTGCTTATAGTTAACAATACTGCATTGCATGCTTGGAATTTTGTGAAGATGGTAGATCTCATGTTATGGATATATGGGTATATTCAGCACTTTGGCCCTTTGACTTGAGAATTAAAAGTTCCTCTTTTCTTGCAGAAAAAGACTAATTGTTCTGCAGCCATAGTAAAAACTAAGCACCACAAAGACTTTAAAACCTGTTCCATTCACGGGCTTCACACCAGAATCCAAGCTTCTGAGAGTCAGCCAATCAATGAATGACCCACACTTCCAGATAGCCAGCCAATCAGAAACAGTCCTATGCTTCTGTCAGCCAATCAGTAATAGTTGCACTTCAGTAACCACACCTCCACAGCTAAAGGTCAACCAGCCCCTAACATCCTCACTCCTGAAATTCCAGCTAATCCTTGAATTCCTTTGCTTTGTTTAGGAAGACTGTCTCAAGTTTTCCCTTCCTTCACAGAAAATAGATTCTGTTTCTTGTTTCAAGTTTTCAGGAGTGCCCTCTTGCCTTGGCATACCTACTAATTCCATTTTCTGGGAGTTTATCCTCAGAAAATAACCAGGAATGTGTGCAAAGATTTAGAATTAAAGATGACATTGTTTAATATGGAGAAGCAGCTTGTGTACAAAAGCATTTTTAGTTCTAAATTTTGATTCCTTCATCAAATGGAATAAATGTCAAATAGTCATTAAAAATCATATTATAGCAGATTATTTTATTGATATGGTATTGATATGTTCAAGATATGTTATGGGAAAAAGCATATTACAATGCAGTATTTACCATATAACTCCAATTCTGTAAACTACTTAAGTATATATTTATACAAATAAAAGACAAGAAGGATATATATGAAGCCATTAATTATTATTATAGATGGCAGGATTATAGGCAATTTTCCTTTTCTCAATTTCAGCATTTTTCCCACTTTTCTGTATGGAAAATGTATTACTTTTGTAATTTAAAAGAAAAAGAGTGTTTGTTTTTTAAGTGGTATCCAGAACAGAGTACAATCTTCTGATAAGTGCAGAGAGCAAGACAGTACAAACAAATGCCCCCTTGATGATGCCAGACACTAACTCTGATCATATAACACTGCAGCTGCCTAATGCTGTAGGCACATCTTGAGTTCAAAGTTAATTACATCCTCCTTGTCCTTTCCTCTTGGATATGCCCAACCATGATCTCAAATGCAACTTGTTAAAACAGAGCTCATTTTCCTCTGGTTTCCCATCTGTGCCCAACCCTCCCACCCACGCCCATCTCTCTCTCTCTCTCTCTCTCTCTCTCTCTCTCTCACACACACACACACACACACACACACACACTTCTTTCACCAAAGCAAGCTCTCCCTCAGTCCACAATCCTGAATCCTCCCAAGCCTTCAGGCTCTTCCTCTCCTTGCACCCAGTCCATCACCAAGCTTTCCAGATCTTCCTCCAGAACACTCTGTGCATTTGCCCCCTTCTGCCAACACTCCACTTCAGTTTTTCCTATCTGATAAGATGTCTCAGACTGTCAACATGAGAACCAAACCTTCCCCACAAATCAGTTTTGAATTATACATTGACATTTAAGAATTGAAAAACAACATAAAAATATAGATTTCTGGCCTCTCATTTAAAAAAAAAAAGGCTATGCTGATGCTGAGAAATATCTACCCCTTTAGACACAGATGATCCTTTCCAGTTTTCCACAGTCTCCAGCATTCCCTATTGCAGGTCTAACACTAAGAGTTCCAGGGATCATCTAATATCAAAATTACTTGGTTTTCTTGCACAGTCCCTGTGAGCATTTGAGTGTGCGACTCCAATCTAGATTATTTGCAAGGAATTTTACTTTTAAAAGCCTTCAAAATCTTTTTAGAGTAGGAACATCTTCTATACATTTTTTAAAATAGTATTTTCTCTTTGCTCTAATCAATTCCAAAATGATAAATCACCTAAGAACTGGTAAGGTAGAAAAATGCATCCCGGCTTTCTCCTTTCATCTTTGAACAAACAGGAAAAGGAAGACTGAGTTGACCACATAATGCAACATTTTGTTTCTTAAGTTGTCCTAGCTTGAAATGATCTAAATTTATTTTTTAAAACTGTACATTTCAGCTTTTACCTATATGTTGGTATTTTAAAAGAATTACGCATTTTATGGAAGGAAATAAAGTACACTTGTTGCTTTCATTGACATTCACGTCTTATTTTTGGTGATGGCTGTTGTCCTAAATAGGCAATTGTGGCAAAAAAGAAGAAAAAGCAACTTTCAAATAACCACTATTTCTCACCTCTCAAAAATTGCCTTAGAAGGCGCCCTTATGGAGAAAGAAGACATTCAGTTTTCTGATGCAGATGCAAAATGAAGCTGAAAAGCTATCAAAACTAATTACTGCTTAAAATTCCCAGGTATATCTTCAGAATAGGAAGCCTATCTATCTCTTATACTGTAAGAAAATGTAATAAGAAGCAAGTATGTCATTTTAGTCGGGAAAAACGATTAAAATGAGCTTTCTCAAAGAGATATTTCTGTTGTGGTTTGAATTACCTTGATTGGCTTTGAATCGATACAACCTTGGAAACTGTGGTGTGTTCTGATCAAAAGACTGTCTCTTAAATCTAATAATAAAATAATAGAATTATTATAATTCTGTGACCTCTACCGTGGGTTGGACAGGAAGAGAGAAAAGTGACCCGCAGAGCCAGCTCATAGATTTGTGCCCCAAAGGGCAGGTGGCAAGAAAAGATATGATGCTGTCTTTCGCATCCCTGTCAACTCTCCCTCCCACTGTGAATTAACGTAACTGGAGCCATCTTCAGACCAGCTCTGCTCTCACCTGGTCCTCACCTTGAGACAAGTCTAGATGTCACCACCCCCCCCCAAAAAAATAAGCCCAACTACAAAAGCATTAAAAAGTAATTACAAATTTACTAGAGGTCCCTGGGGACAGAAAGAAGAAAGTCACATCGTATCATGTCCCACCCAACATAACTTTCTCAAGTCCCTCTTAATCACTTCCATTTCCTCTTTCTGGCCAGTCCCTTTTTAGGGCTACTTTGTACCTCTTCTCACCCTTCCCTCTCACCACCCTGGCTACCTCCCCACTCCTGGACCGTTTCTTCTGGATCCTACAACATCAGCTTTTCTCAACACTGGCTGCACCTCATGATCCCCTGGGGAGCTTATAAAGCAAACCACTGCCAGATTCCCACCCCCAGAGATGCTGATTCAACTTTTCCTGGAGTAGAATCTGGGCCTATTATTGTTTCAAAGCTACCAGGTGCCTCTAATATGCTGCCTGCACCTCTGCTCCCCACTTTTCCTGTGTGGAGTATCTCAATTATTCTGATATACATCCTTATCCTTCACCCAACCCTCTGAAGGAGGCCACGGGGTTGTTTTCTTCTGTTCACATTAATAACCTGGCATCTAGTTGACAATTCAGTCTCATGTAAGCTTAAGCCACGAGGATTCATCCCAGAGCCTAAAAATTGTTTAAAACTTCTTTACCTTGGACTTCCCTGGTGGCGCAGTGGTTAAGAATCCCCCTACCAATGCAGGGGACACGGGTTGGATCCCTGGTCCAGGAAGATCCCACATGCTGCGGAGCAACAAAGCCTGCGTGCCACAACTACTGAGCCTGCGCTTTAGAGCCCGTTAGCCACAACTACTGAAGCCCGTGTGCCTAGAGGTCCTGCTCCGCAACAAGAGAAGCCACCGCAATGAGAAGCCCGTGCACCGCAACAAAGAGTAGCCCCCACTTGCCGCAACTAGAGAAAGCCTGTGCACAGCAACGAAGACCAAATGCAGCCAAAAATAAATAAAATAAATAAATTAAAAAAATTTTTTTTACCTTTGGTAAAGGTAACAAGGAGTCCACCATAAGACACAATCATAAATGCATGCTAAGCTTTCATTATAAGGACGTTCACAGTTTATAACAGTAAAAATATACTATCTACAGTAGATTGGGCTAAATAAATTATAGCATATTTCTATGGTGGAATAGTATGCATTACTAAAATAACAGTATTTTGTGAAGGAAACTAGCATAATGTAAAAATTTAGCCTAATTTTTTTTATTTTTAAAAAACCTTCAACTGGCAGAGATTTGAATTATACAATGAATATCAATATGTCCTTTACCTAGATTCACCTATTGTTAATATTTGCCACTTTTCTCTCTCTCCCCCATTATATTTAAAACTGCGTGTGTTGTTTTTTGGGAGTTTTGGTGAGGGGGGACTTTCTTTGTCTTTTTTTTGTTTTGCAGAATCCTTTGAAAGTCAACTGCAGACACTGTCACTCAAATCTTAAGCACTGCAGCACACAACGCCTCTTCTAAGAACTAGTACTCTATCCTACATGAACCATATTACCATTATGTCACCCAAGACATCAAGATTGATATAATAATATGATCTACTTTAGAGCCCATATTCGACTTTTTCCAGTTGCCCCCAAAATGACCTTTATAGCTGTTTTTCTTAAACCCAGCCTCCAGTCAAGGATCATGTGTTGCACCTAGCTGTCAGATCTCTTTAGTCTCCTTTTAATCTACCGTCCCCACCCCTTTTTTATTTTTTCTTTCATGACACTGACTTTTTTTTTCAGAGCTCAGGCTTGTTTTGCCAAAAATCCCACAATCTGGATATTCGATGGTCTCTTCGTGATTAGGTTTACGTTAAACCTTTTTGACAAATATACCACCCAGGCAATGTTGTGTTCTGCCCCCTGTATCACATCAAAAGGCCCATCATGTCGAGTTGTTCCATTATTGGGGATGACACATTTGATCCCTTGCCTGAGGTGATTGCTGCCAGACGTCTTCAGTGTAAAGGTACTTTTATCCCTTCGCAAGTAATGAGTAAGCTGTGGGGCGAATATCCTTCCCCTAACAACCTTTCTCCCAATGCATCCATTGTGATCTTGCCTGAATCAAGTATTACAAGGATGGTTGCCAAGTGGTTCAGAACATAATATTAAATGAAAAAATTTAGGGCACACATCTCACCCCATACGATCTCAACCAGGGGTATGCTGGAGCTGACTCTTACTGGCTTGCATAGGCCAATTGTTACGTCTTCAAAAATTTTGAAAGTCACTTGTTAAACTATTGGTTGCTTAAAATCAATCATGGTGGAGTATTTATAAGATAGATATTGGCTAATGCTATAAACCAGGAATTTTTTTGAGAACTTTCTTAACAGCACACCCCTGAAATATATGAAACGCATATACATGCTTTAAAAAAAAAAACTGAGAAAATATACCAAAGTGAGATTTAAGTGAGATTACAAATGATTTTTACTTTTTGACTTTGTCCTTTCCTATATTTCCCCAGATTTCCATAATAAGCATGTATTATTGCTTTTGTAATCAGGGGGGGAAAAAAAAACTCTAAAGTTGTTTGTCTGTTTTAAAGTGCACCAGTCCCTATATCTATGATGAGGGTTAGGGTTCATTTCCTCTTTAGTGACTCCTTGGGCACAGAAGTTCAGAGGACCTCAAAGTTACCCAGAAGAAATGCTTGAACCTACTGCCGAGCTCTAATTTCACAGCCCCAAACTCTAAGCAGACAATCAAAATACAATCTGGAAATCAGTCTAATGGAGAGAGAGGTGCAGGTTGCAGCCTGGGGATCCCCCTGGAGTGACACAACCAGTCCTGTGGGTCTGGGAGTGGGGCGAAGGTGTTCTAAAGCAGCCTGCAGATTTTTAGAAACAAGGAGCCAAGGGCCCGCTTCGTTAAAGACTAAATCAGGACCTTCTGGCTAAGATCCAGCCTCATCTAGTGGTCTCTAGTTAAGAAACACTGACACCAAAGTGTGCAAATTTGGACAGAAGGGGGGTTTTTGGGTAGAGGCCCCCATGGCTCAGTCTTTGGTTACTGCCATCGATTGCTCTTCCTACAGGGGCAGGAACTGTGGACTTAGTGATTTGGGTGTCCTAGATACATGTTCGCAAGGCTTTTATAACAGGCAGAGCAGTCCTTGTGTATATTGATTGCTAATGTCTCAAAGGCATGGTAGAGTCCACACATCCGAGGGAGGGGCCAGCCATGCCTGCTTCTTATTTATGTCCATTTAAACTCTAAGCACTTTGGCCTACATTATCACATCCTGATCCTCACTACACTTCAAAGTCAGTAGGTCACGCTGCATTATGCATTTTCAAAGGAGAAATGATTTAATGCTTAGAGAAAGAAAATGAGTTGCCCCAGGGCCCACAGTCTGGGAGTTATGCTAAGAGTGGCCCTAGGCTCTGAGGCTGGGAGGTAAATGGACCTCAGGGTTTCTTTACATTCAGTTTGTCAGGGGAGGAAGGTACAAAGGGATATAGAGGAAAAGGCCTGCCCAAGATGTGTGCCTTTCCTGGAGCATCCTGGAGAACTGGGGTGACTGGATAAAGTCAGAGCCATAAATGGAAAGCAGATCACCTACCTGGTTCTAGATCCAGCTCTACTACTGGCCAGTGTGATCCTGAGCAAATCCCCTCCCTCTTCTCCCATCCCAGACCTCCTATTCTTTAATACAGGAAGAACTAAGTGGACAATTTCTAAGGTACAGGCTGCCTCTAGGATATAGATCCTTTCTGTTCATCTTCATTGTATTTGGATTCCTATGGTTTATGCTTTGGGAAAGCAAATCAATTTGATTTCTTATCGTAAATACTTCATCTTCCTTCATATAAATACTGGTGAATATGAAGTTATATGTCCCCAGAGGGACTTTATTTTCCACGCCAAACCACAGTGCCTGTTACATGACCCAAAAAAGTGGCAGCTTTAATCTCCTGATGAGAGCTATTAGAGATATATGCAGAGGGCAGGGGAGGCACTAAGCCAGACAGTATCAGGATATCATCCCAAACTTTAGGCTTTGAATCATCTTCCGAGTGCGTTTCCAAGGCTGTAAGTGAGCCCAAGGACCCAACACCCCATAAGAATAATGTTTATTAAGCATTTATTATGTGCCAGTTTCCACACATTTGCTTATTTAATCCTTGTAACATCTCTATAAAGTTACTGTTGTTCCCATTTCAAACATGAGGGAAATGAGGCACAGATAGGGTAGGTAACTTGTGCCAGGTCACACAGCAAGTAAGTGGCAGAGCTGGCATCCAAACCCAAGCATTCTGCCTCCAGGCTGGTTTATCACAACACATGTTGGCTCAATTTATAATCAATAAAATCAGGAAATTTTACTATGGGATGAGCATATTGCCACTGCGCTTATATAATATTTTGAAATGTCAACTGTGGTTTTTTTCCTTTGAATCTTGTATTTCTTTGGACCCCATGGCCCTTTCCCTATTCCAGCAGACATAGCATGTGGGATCTTTTGCCTCAGAGAAGGGATAATGAAGCAGAATGATAGAGGAAAATAAGAAAATGAGTCTTTTCCTGGCTTCTGAGTTGAGGCCCTAGAGGTAATGGGAAGGATTTTAGCAGAGGCAATCAGTTTGGGAGAATGTTCAATGTCAAAGCAAGGCTTGGAGCCCAGGGCTGGATGAGGCCCATGATTACGGGTAAGAGACTGGATGGGAAGTGAAGAGCATTGAAATGCAGGTGTGTCCACGGGCAGTGGAGCCTGTTCTGCCCCACCCCTGGTAAAATGGGGGTGACAGAGCCAGATGGGTTCAGAAAATCTGAGAGCGGTGGAGAGACGGCAACAACCCAAAGTAGAAATATCTGGGTGGGGTGTGCAGGCAGGCGGGTCTCAGTAAGACCACCAAGTTCCCGTGGCCCAGCAGAGCAGGCAGGCACCTATGTGTGCCAGGATGGCCCTGAAGGACAAGGAGAGTTATCCAACCTGAAGGGTCGCTCATACGGGGACAGGAATGACATAGGAATGTGTCGCTGCCCTAACCCCAGCCCCTTGACACCACAACCCAAGGGGGAAGTGAGAGAAACCACAGGATGACTGAGAGTGTTTCCACCATGAAGGGGAATCAGGACTTAGAGCAGAGATTAGTCTCAAAAAGATAAAGTTACTCTTTTTTTTTGCACGTTGGATTTTGTGGATTGAAATTTGCATGTTCTTTTATACCACAGGATTTTGAAAGCATGAAATATGGATCCTGTTTCCAAGTTACTATCAGCCCAGGCAGGAGACAACTGTGTCATAACAGCCAGAACCCAGGGTGTGTGAGGTCATAAGACCTGATCTCAGGACCAGTTGCCCCACTTTCCAAAACAATCTAAGCTGTGGGGTCCTTCATCTGTAAACTTGGCACATGGCACTAACTCACTAGGTATCAGGTATATTAATAAAAGGCATGTGAAGAAATTTTGATCATTATTATTGTTACCAAGACACATAAAATGATTACAGAACTCAAGACGGGATATCATTTTGTGGTGCACAGTGAGGGCAAATGAGGTCCAAGAAGGACTGGAATATGTCATCAGGTATGAAGTGGGAATTTAAAATGCCCTCTTCACCCCCTTCCAAATTATTGTGACTGCACAGGGTCTTTCCCTGTGTAGAAAAGGTTGCCACACGCTGTTTAAGTCACAACCATTTATCCTGGTCAGCACTCTTCACAGCCTGGCCCTAGCTTGTTCCTGCTTTTCCTCGCAAAGCAGCTCCTTACTGCCTGTGGGCCTGAGCTTGGGCTGAGTTCCCTCAGTCAACCACACACTTCCCGCATTTACCCGGGTCCAGGGGCCCAAACCTCCAGGCCCAGCCCGGTGCCAGGAACAGAGAGGATATAAACTCAGCCCTTATCTTGAGCTAAATGGGGTTCTTGCTTCTAGACCCACTCCCAGCTCCATTTCTTCTGTGAGACCCTCCTCACTTCTCCGCTTTGCCTTCCATTGGGAGGATTTGTTGCCTCATTTGTGACCTTATCTGGACTCTTGTCATTGGAGCCTTTGTCACAGCTCTGCCTACCTCCCGGACCAGGCAGCATCCTTGTGTCCTCACACGGCATGGCACAGACCCTCCCATTTAGAAGGTGCTTGAGAAAGAAAACAATGAAGGGCTGAGTGTAAAACACACGTGGGTTTTTAAACCATAGTTCAAGGACGTGTTCTTGGCAAATATTCCAACAGTGACAAAGGGGATAAATGTAAAAAGCAAAATTCCCCCGACTCTTCTCTCTCAGGCCCAAGAGGTGGTCACTGTTGTCATTTTCTTGTGTATCCTTCCGGAAATGGTCTTGTATTTTTGTGTAAGCCCCTTGTACCCAATGAATGAAGACAGATAACGAAGACAAATTAACATGGGGGGAGGGCGAGTGCAGGCCAGGGATCTGAATGGATCCTTTGCCCATTATAGCTGACACTATAAATGCTCTACCTCGGATCCCCTTTATTTGGTCTGTGAGTCCTCTCCAGCTTCTATGTGCTTTGCTTTTAAAGGCTTGCATCTGTGTTCTTCAGAGGGCTGCTCTGGGCTGCTGGAGACATTTCCCCTACAAACTACTCACTGCTGCAAAGCAGGAAGTGCCCAGGAGTTGATATCCACCACTCCCCCCTGCGCCCCACCCCCCGCCTCCCCCACTTGTTTCTCCTGGGAGAATTTTCTTAATAAATCACTTGCCCACAAATCCTCACCTCAGGGTCTGCTTCTGCGAAACCAGACTAAAATACTCAGCGCTATAGACTGAATGTCTGTGTCCCCCAAAATATAGGATGTATATGTTGAAATCATAACCCCTAAGGGGATGGGTGTTAGGAGGTGGGACCCTTGGGAGGTGCTTAGGTCATGAGGGTGGAACCCTCGTGAAAGTGATTAGTGCCAGATAACTCCAGATAACTCCCTTGCCCCTTCTGCCATGTGAGGACACTACAAAAAGATAGCCATCTATGAACCAGGAAGCAGGTCCTCACCAGACACAGAATCTGCCAATGCCTTGATCTTGGACTTCCCAGCCTCCAGAACTGTGAGAAACAAACGTTTGTTGTTTAAGCCACCCAACCTATGGTAGTTTGTTCTGGCAGCCCAAACAGACTAAGACACTAGAAAGCTTTTATTCTAGTAGTGGAGATAGACAATAAACAAGAGAAAAAAGTAAAAAATATGTAGTATGTTAGTAATAAATGCAAAGTAGAAAATAAAGCAAAGAAAGGGGGAATGTAGTATTTAGAGGAGAGTTGGATTTTAGACAGAGTGATCTGAGTAGGTGGTATTTGAATGCAAATCTCAAAAGAGAGAGGGTGAGCAATGGAGGCAGAACTCTGAGCAACAACACATGCAAAGGCCCTGTGGCAGGTGTGTGCCTGGTATATTCCAGGAACATCATGGAGGCCAGAGCAGCTGGAATGGAGTAAGGAAGAGAGTAATGGAGATGAAGACAGAGAAGGAAAGTAGAGCCAGTGAAGGGGGGAGATGATAAATGGTTTTGAGTAGAGAAATGTCATGATCTGACGTGGGTTTTAATACTGGCTTCCATGTGAAGACTAAAGGGGGACAAAATAGAAGAAGAGAGACCTGTTAGGAGGCTGTTGGCAGTAACTCAAAGGGAACATGATAATGGTGGGGACCACGGTGGTAATGATGGAAGTGGTGAGAAGTGGTTGGATTCTGGATACATTTTGAAGACAGAGTCAAAAAGATTTCCTGACATATTAAAGATGAGGTGTGGAAGAAAGAGGTGTCAAAGTTGACTCCAAGATTTCATGCCTCAGATACTGGAAGGATGAAGTTACCTCTAATGGAGATGGGGAAGATTCTAGAAGGTGCGGATTTGTGAGAGAGGATCAGGAGCTCATTTTTGGACACCATATACTGAGATGCCAATTAGACACCCAAGTGGAGATGTCAAGTAGGCAGTGGAATAAATAAGTCTAGAGTTAAGGAAAGTCTCCTGTTCTACCTAAGAGCTGTGGCTTACCTGTAAAATCTGTGCCCAAATTTGAGGATGCAAAGCATCCATTCTGCAGGAAAAAGAACCCCCCCCTTGAGACAATGGGCTCTGACAAGAAGCACAAGGCCAGCCAAAGCATCCCACCACCCAGCATCATTCAGGGAGGATGGGGGATGCCGCACAACACAGCTTAATTTGCAAAAACCTCTCACAAGTGGGCAAGATGGAAATTTATTGAGTGTTAAGCATCAACGACCAGGAAAGAGACTTTCTGCTGTGTTTTCTCCTGAGATCTTTTGCCAAGGTTGCTGAGGCCACCCACACTCCCTAGATCACATTGTCACCCAGATGCTGCTGCTGAATGCAATGCTCAGACAAGTCAGCCTGGCCTTTTTGCTCAAAGAGGTTCTATGTCTATCAACAAATATTTATTGGGGACCTAATATGGGCCAAATACTGATCTAGGCACTAGGCATAAAGCAGTGGACAAAACAGACAAATATTCCTGCCTTCATGGAGCTTACATTCTATTGTGTGCAGCAGGGAAAGAAGAAGAGACAGACAATTAACAAAATAAGTAAATGAAATATGTGGCGTGTCAAGTGTCAATAATTGCAATGGAGAAAAATAGAGTAAGGAAGAGGAAATACCAGTATGGAAATGTGCTGCAGTTTTTTGCAGGGAAGTCAGGGAAGGCTGACTGAAAAAGTAACAGATGAGAAAGATCTTGGAGGGGAATGAAGGAGGGAGGGTGTGTGTTCAGTGAAAGGGTAATCCAAGAAGAAGAGCCAGCAGGTGCAAAGGCCCTGAGGTGGAAGCAGGGTTGAAAAGAAACAAACTCATGTTCTCAGAGCCTTGTCCCGGACAGGCCTACTCTTAAACCAGACTGAAGACAAGAAGTCGTTTTCAGCTTCTGAGCAGCTTTCTGAGCTTTCTGAGCAGCTCCCCTCCTCAGACTGATCAATTATTCCTTTTCCTGAATCAGCTGGGTATGTATCCAGGGGAGAAATGTCCTTTCTGGCCTGCTCCCACCTCAATCCCATCCTTGTAAGGACTCCTCTCCTGATGTCTGCCCTACAGAGGTGAGTGGTGGCAAATGCTCTCCTGGGACTCCTGACTTTGAATTCACCCCAAGGTCACTGTGTTGGGCAGTGGACGCTCGCAGAACATAGGCCCTGTCCCAGGTGCCAGCGAGTACCCACAACGGGAGGATTTCAGTTCCCTCAGCCATCTGGCTGCTCTGTCCCACATACTCCCTATTTAAAACCAGGCCTCGAAGCCTCAGCAGAAGCCAGCAAGGGAGACTCTGGGGAGGAGCCGGGTGTGTGGAGGCGAGGCTTGCCTCCAGCCTCACCTCCCCGTTCTCCTTCCCCTCACTTCATCCTCTTCCTCATCCTTCACAGTCCCACTGGCAGGCCACCCCCTTCAGAAAGCCTCCTCCTAGCTGAAGGAAATGCTCTCTTCTTTGGATTGACACAGCAATTGCTCTCTCTCCGAAGCAGAAGCCACAGCCTACTGTATTCCCGTTGGTTGAGCCAGTTTCCCCACAAAACTGAGGCTCCTTGAGGCAGGACAGGCCCTTGCAGGGGGCTCTAATTCAATAAAGGCTTCTTGGATTGACTTGTGACAGGCTGCTTAAGCACCTTCCTCCCGAGCCCCAAGGCTCCAATCCTCAAGACCCAATATCCAACCTCTCCCTGGTGGGGTAAGGCCTACAGGGCATCCTGGGGTATAGTGGCCCCAATCTCCTTGGGAAACCTCCAGAAGATCTGCAGCTCAGAGACCCAGGGTACTATGGGTCAGAGGGTGAGGCCACAGCTTTAAACACAGAATAGGCTACAATAATAAAAAGATTAAGCATGAGTGTTTTTTCTCAAAACACAAGACTATGCCCATCTTTGGCATCAGAGCCGATCTGAGCTTTTCGCTGGTGTTGATTGGGCTCAGCTCAGGAGGCACAGCATGCTTTACAACCGTTTATAGGAAAAAGGGGAAAGCTCAGAGGAGCCAAAGAAAGGCCTACTGTTGGGAGACCAGATGGACTGAGGTGCCCAACTGGGGGAAGGTCAACATCTGTGGTCAGCCCTAGGCCAGGGCAATAAGGTCACAGAGAGGAGCTTTTTCCTCAGGTAAACAATACCAGGCATTTGCAGCTGAAGAGGTACTTTTGTAACCAATACTATTCAAATGTTAACCCTGTAATAAGGAGGTGGATGGAATGGGGGACCCGGGGTGCAGCAGAGAAGGGTCATTTGGCTTGAACTTCAAATTTCACAAAGTGTTTCAAACTCAGACTTTTGAAATTCTCCCCAGTAAGGTTTTTGTGTACAGTCACAGATATCAGCTGCCAGGATGGATGGGAAAGGATGATCATCACTTGGTTTCAATGTCCCAGGACAGAGCCACCAAGCACTGTGAAATAATATGGTTTTATAAATCCCATTATTCACTTGCAAGTAGCTCAATTCTACTATATTGCATTTTTATAAAAACATCAATTTATGTCAATATTTTAAATACACCACAACTTCAAGAAGCAAAGCCACCCTAGTAGCAATGAGCATGCCTAATGCTCAGATCTTGGTCTCTAATATTCTTCTCCACTAAAAGAATCAAGGTTCCTTAAAGAAAAGTCTCGTTCCAGGCCTGGGGCAGGGTTGGTACAAGATGAGCCTGGCACATCTTGTTATGCTGGAAAGTAAGTGCTCAAAAAATGATGGGCACGTGTCAAAAGGACAGGGGACCCAGCTTGAAGGACCAGCCACTGACTAAATCTAGAACAATCTGAGCATCAAAGTAATTAAGTACAGTGTGTTACAATCAAGTAGTCATGAATTATAAACCATTGGGAAAAAATGGGAATTCATGTCCATGCTGATAATAAATAGGTACATAAATAAGTAGGGGGCAGGAAGGACTCTTGGTTAAAATACAATATGAGAGTCAACTACTAAATGTGGTGGGAGTACGGGAACTGGAAAATCATCATTTTGCCGCCATGATGGTAAAGACAGGCAAGAAGCATTAGTGGATGCTGAATCCAGGGGGAAATTTTGATGAGGAACAGGATATTTACACGGTCTTAAAGTGTTCCCCATAGTTGCAAGGGAGAAAATAATTATACTACAATGAACAAGTTAGAGAACACCTAGACTGAGGGATCAAAATTAGCATCATCAATGAGAGACAGAGGGGTATCATGTACCTCCACATGTGATATGCTGAGGAAGGACATATTATCACCTGTGCAGTATTCCAGCCAAGAATACAAACACCAGTCTAATCATCAAGAAACATTAGGCAAACACAAAGTGAGGCACATTCAATTAAAAGAAGGGGAGGGCAAGCTGTATTCCTTCAAAAACGCCAATGTCATGCATGACAAAGAAAGCTGTGGAATGTTCCAGATTAAAGAAAGCTAAAGAGACATGACATTTAGGCCTTGACCCTAGGCTGGATCCTATATGGGAGGGGGGAAAATGTTATTAAGAACATTATTGGGTTAACTGAAAAAATTGGAATACAGTAGATTTTATAAAAGTATTGTATCAATGTTAAATTAATGAAGTTTATAACTGTACTATGGTTATGTACAAGAATATTCCTATTCTTAGGAAATACACACTGAACTGTGTAGGGGTAAAGAGCCAAAAGGTAGTGGGTTGGCCAAAAACTTTGTTCGAGTTTTCCCATATGATGGAGCAGAAAGCCCGGATGAATTTTTTGGCCAGCCCAATATATAACTTACCCTTGAATGGCTCAGAAAAGAAAATAGATAGATAGGTGATAGATGGATAGATAGATAGAGAGAGAGAGAGATGACAAAGGAGAGAAAAGGGGGGAAGCAAATGATAAAGCAAATGGGTAAGATGGTAACAGGAGGTGAATCTGGGTAAAGGGTTATAGGTATGTTTGTACCAGTTTTATTTTTGTATGCTGTCTGTAAGTTTGGAATTATTTCCAAATAAAAAGTTTTAAAAATTTGCCACAGTTTCTATAACTATGTTCTGGAATTTGTTTATTTTTAATATAGCAGAAGTCTCCAAAAACACAGAAGAGGCCCAGATCTCTCTCGATCTTTCAATCCCAAGAAGCTCTCACCTTACACCTTGTCCTCTCTCTCCATAGAAGGGGAGGGGCAGAGACTCCTTGGGGAGACTGGGCCATCTCAAGCACCAGAAGAAAGACAGAGGCTCAGTTGGCCCCATCTGGATTTTGATAAGTTGGAGACACCCAGGATTTTGCTAAAGTTCTTAACCTAGAATTCTTACATATCACTAGGCACCTCTGCATCGCCGGGTCCCTGCCACCACCCTCCGTACGCTTTCCCAGGCAAGATCGTCCTCTCCACAGCTCCGTTTACAGGGAGCTGACTCCCAGGTTTGTGTACCTAGCCCCAGCCTCTTCTCTGAACTTCAGACCCTCATATCCAACTACCTCCTTGAAAACTACATCTCAGAGGTAGCCCAAAGTCACCATTCCCAGATGCAAACTCTCATCTTCTCAGCTGAAGCTCGTCCTTCTCCAGGGCTCCCTCTCATAGAAAAAGCACCACACAGGTGCCGAAGCCAGGCCCTGCCTCCTAAACATCTGCCCAAGCCATCCACTTCTCTCCATCTCCACGTCAACACTGCAACAACCTCGCAGCTGTCCACATTCACGCTCACGTCCATCCTCCAGCAACAGCCAGAGGGGTCTTTCCAAAATGAAAATCATCAAGTCCCCTCCCTCTCTAAAACCTTCCCTCTGATTACTCTTGGGATAAAATCCAAAGACTTGAACAAGATCTACAAAACCTCACTCGGATGGTTGATTCCAAGAGCTTCATCTCACATTCCCTCCACGGCAGTTCTGTGCACCCACTGACAGACCATGTCCAAGCGCCTGGCATGCTCCTTGTTCCCCAGCATCTTTCCAGGGGCCATTCTCTGCATCTGGAAGATTCTCCTCCTCCCCCTGCCTCCCCCCCACCGCCACCCAGCTAACCTCCATTCATCCTTCGACTCCAAGCTGCCTTCTCCTCTTGTGTGCTCAGTGTTCTCTGCACTAATTAACTGACATAGAGTACTCTGGCCACTATAGCTGTATCTGGGTTGACTGGTTTGGAAAAAGAGAATTTTGTGGGAAAGGATGTGGCTTTAGAAGTGGGGAAAACTGGACAAAAAATATGGGGTGGTCAGAGAGAAATGGTCTCCCAGAAGCAGATACAAGACAGGCCTTCCAGAAGGGCTTGGTCAATCCTGTCCTCCCCAAAGCTTCCCAACCAAACTGTCACCGGCAAAGTCCATTAACAATTCTCAGTGAAAAAACAAAGAATCTGGGTAATAAAATAAAGTCTAACCTTTTTGTGTGTGTGTGTGCTTAGTCTAGTCACAGGGTACAGCGTGCAGAGGCCTGGCACCTGGCACTTCAGACCAGAGTTCCTAGTGTGAAATGGCCACACCCAACACTTCAGCTCCATGGGCGGTGTGCAAAAACTCTGTGCACAATACCTCAATTCAAGATGGCAGCATTTGGCCATGTGCTGGAACTCCAACCTCCTTTCCGCCGACAAAAGCCCTATAAAGCAGCCCTGCCAAAAGCTTTTCAGGGATAGCATGAACTCTAGAGTGCGAGCTCGCACCTCTCTATTCTTTGATCAAAGAATAAAGCTGCTTTCCTTTACTTCTGAACTTAACTCAGTCTCATTCTATTGCCCCGAGCGACACCAGAAGAAGGACCCTGTTGGAAACTGACTCAGGAGAGTTGGTAACAAAACCTGTCTTAAAAGGAAGAAATGAGCCGTCAACCCAAAGGGACTTCAGAATCAGAACAACAAGGAAACTGTGGGTCCTACTGACCTGAGTGAAATCGCACCCCTTGTGGGCTTTCTCTAGCCTGTGATGCTCTCCGGGGCCACGTGGGGCTGCAGGGCAGGGAGGAGCCAGGCCAGGGGCAGCATGGAGGGCGGGACCTGGAAGTTTGGCCCTGAGTGTGAGAGCGAGTAGGGGTGCAGGACCCAGAGGACAGAGCCCTGGTGGAATTTCAAAAGGTCCTTCAAAGTCCTCAGAGCTTTAACCCAGCATTTCTCAGAGTGCGGCAGTGTAATTTCCCAATGTGGTCACAGCAGTCTCTCCCATCCCACTTGCTCTTCTTTTTTTTTTTTTTTAATTTTTTTTATAGAGACTGCAGCTTTAAATTTATTTTATTTTTATTTATTTATGGCTGTGTTGAGTCTTCGTTTCTGTGCAAGGGCTTTCTCTAGTTGCGGCAAGCGGGGGCCACTCTTCATCACGGTGCGCGGGCCTCTCACTATCGCAGCCTCTCTTGTTGCGGAGCACAGGCTCCAGAGGCGCAGGCTCAGTAATTGTGGCTCACGGGCTCAGTTGCTCCGCGGCATGTGGGATCTTCCCAGACCAGGGCTCGAACCCGTGTCCCCTGCATGGGCAGGCAGATTCTCAACCACTGCGCCACCAGAGAAGCCCCCACTTGCTCTTCTTAATGTGACCTTGACACCCAGGGCTGTCATAAAAGACATGTAGCTGCTGCATGGGCCTCTTGGAACACTCACCTGGGAGCCCTAAGCCACCAGGTAAGAAGTCCGACTACCCAGAGGCCGCTAAGCCCAAGGCACGTGGATGAGACACGCAGAGGTGTTCCAGCTCCCAGCCCTGGCTGAGGTCCCAGCCACAGCCAGCCTCAACTGCCAGGCGCATGAGTGAAGACAGCCTCCAGCCATAGTTACCCTCAGCCTTCAAGGCCTTTCAGACAAGGCCCCAAACAGCATGGAGAAGAGACAAGCCATCCCTCCTGTGTTCTGTTCGAGTTTCTGACCCACAGAATCTGGGAGCATAATAAAATGGTTGTTTTATGCCACTAAGTTTTGACTTGGTTTATTACTCATCAAAAGTAACTGAATACACACGATGTTAATAGACATTATGCAAAATAGAGCAGGGGGGTCCCTATAATTAAATGTTTTGGAAAGTGCTCTGTTACACAAATTCCAAGTGAAACAGGGTTTTATTTTTCTACAGGACTCCTCCCTCACAGCCTTTAATACACAATGTGCACTGTGAATCTCCGAGAGGGAGATATGGTATTTGGTGTTTCCAAAACATATTTTTTTAAACGAGCTGTCATCCTGCAAAAGGTTGAGGGTCCAGCCCTAATGGGATGGAGAATCCATGTGAGGCCCAGAAAGGTCCAGAGACCCCTCCAGTCATAGGCAGAGTCAGGACTGGAAGCCAGGTCACCCGGCGCCTGGCTTAGGGCTGGTTCCACGGTGCCAGGCTGCTCCCACGGGGCCAGCTCGGGGTCGGGCACGTGGGCTGTGCAGACTCAAGTGGAAGTGTGCGGTGGCATCTGTCTCCCCATCCCTTCAGCCTCTCCTGTGGCCTGCACCTCTCGTCCCTGCCTCCTTCTCACCCCTTGCCTGCTCCCCCCCACCTCTTCCTCCTGTGAGGCCGCCTGTCCTCCTCCACAGGCAGCTGGGAGATGGGAAAGGAGAGGCAGGGCTGGGGGGCCGCACAGTCCTCACCCCACCACACCCCGGGCACGCACCACACAGCCCACACACTGCCACCTCCACAGCCGACCTCAGCCCCTCACAGCTGGGCCTGCCTCCGTGAAAGCTGCCTCTCTGCCCTGAACACTGCCTGTTGTCCCATCCATGCAGCCTGGGGCTTCTCCTCCTGCTTCCAGCCCCTGCTGGAAGAGGAACACAGCCCTGCCTTGTCCCTCCTCTTGATATTTCCAGTAAAAGCACCTCGAGCACAATCTCGCTGCCACAGCCCTAATTATGTGTGAAATCATTTTTTTTTAGCTCGAAACCAAAGCAAACAAGCGCACACAGAGAAGTCCATTCTCTGCGGCCCAGGAGGAGCAGCCTTGCTCCTGTTGGGTTACCTCAGGCCTGCACAGAGACCCCGCTGTGTTTCGCAATCTGCCCGCCTGGCCAAGGTGCCTCCCAGGCCTGACCAGGGAAGCAGTCCACCCGCTCAGGGGAAAGAGTTTGTTTCAAACTGAAACTGGGTTTCAGTTTGTTCTGCACTCTCCACGCAGGCTTCCAGGAGCCTCACACAGGCCTGGTATACTGTGAGGCCACAGGAAAGGCCTCTTTAAAAAAAGTGGGTTCTCGGGAGCAACGTGGGGCAGAGCGCTTTCCCCAGAAGACAAGGAACTGTTTTCCTGATCCTGTCAAATAATTATGCACCTTGGTTAAATTTTTATCATTTTATTTTATTTTACTATTTTGTTTTATTTTACTATTTTGTTTTATTTTAGGGTTTCAAGTAGCCAAAAGAAGATTATACGCATCCTTGTCCCCACATGGCCACTTTCTCTTGCTTCCATTTCTTCCTCTTCTCCCCAGATCCTCACTCCCAAGCTTCTCCATTGACAACTGCATTCAAATTTGTTTAATATGCATTTTTTATATGTATGCACCTTTGAAAAGATAATACTATGGTAAGTGTTTGTGATTTTAATTTCTGTAAGCGGTACTGTTAGAGATTCACTCTATTTCTAACTTTTTCATCGTGGTCCTATATTTGGAAAGTGTATAGTGTTGCTATTTAGCCCTTCTACATACGACCAGTACTGCATAACAACCCACCACACACCCCCACCACCTTGGTCCATTTGCCTGTTGATGGATACCTGGGCTGTCTCCAACTCCTAGCTACCACAAATAATGTAATGATGGACTGCCATGTACATGTCCCTTTATGGATCTTTGCAAGAAATTCTGGGACTTACATGTCCAGGATTTGGATTGCTGACTTGCAAGATACACATTCACTTGGTCACTAAGCATTGCTGGATTGGTTTCCTGAATGCCTGTAACCAGTTTACACTTTCACCAATAAGGCATCAAGGGTTCCTGGTTTCCTCACCATCTGACCAGCACTTGATATTATTCAACTTTCTAATGATTGCCAATATTTGCATTCAAAATGCTATTGCTTTTTAAAATTATTTTTCTTATGGCTACTGAGGTAAAGTATCTCTTCAAAAAGTTCAGGTTCCACTTTCTGTAAATTGCCCCTTAATATCTTTTCTTAACCATTTTTCTAAGTTACACACACACACACACACACACACACACACCTCTGCTGGAATTGTGATTGGAATTGCATTGGATATAGATTAATTAAAGGACAATTTACATCATTACTGTGTTAAGTTATACCATCCATAATCATGATCTACCACTGTGAAACAGAAATATAATGTGAGCCACATATGTAATTTTAACAATTTAGTAGCAATATTTTTTTAAGAAGTAAAAAGAAATAGGTGAAATTAATTTAACCCAATATATCCAAAATATCATCATTTCAACATGTGATCAATATAAAGAAACTAATGAAATCCTTTACATTCTTTTGTTATACTAAGTCTTTGAAATAAGTCTTTGAAATTCAGTGTTTACACTTATGCCACATTTCAATTGGAACTAGCCACATTTTAAGTGCTCACATGTAGCTAGTGGCTATGGATTGGATAGCATGAGTCTATCTCTTCATTTATTCATGTATTCATTTAAGATCTTAATTTTAAAATTGTATTTATAAATATCTCAAGCATTTTTTTGTCATTAAAATTTTTGTTACTATTGCAAATGTTATCCCATTTTCTGGTTGGTTTTTCCTGGAGTACAGAAATGTTGCTGATTTTTTTCAAGTTGATCTTGAATCTGGTAGATCTGTTCAACTGTCTTAGTAGTGCCAGAGGTTTGTTGATTCTGCTGGGTTTTTATGTAATTGATCATCTTATTTATAAATGATGACTGTTTTAATTCTTCCCTCCTAATTGTTCTCCCTATTATTTTCTTTTCTTGTCTTATTGCACTCACAGCACCTAAATTGCTGTGTCAAATAGCAAGCATCCTTGTCTAATTCCTATTATGAAAGGAATGCCTGTAAAATTTCTCTTTAAGTATGATATTTTTGGTAGATATCCTTTATCAAGGGAGTTTCTGTCCATTCTTAATTTTCTAAGAATTTTAAAAGTCATAATTAGGTGTGCACTTTATCAAAAATCATGTATATATCTATTGCACAAAACAGATAAGATTGTCTCTTTGTCTTTGGTGTGTTTTTTCTCCTCTATTCATTAACATGGTGAATTGCATTGACTTTTTTCCCTGATGCTGAGCCATTCTTGCTTTCCTGGGATAAACTCTACTTCATTGTGATTTTTAAAAAATACATATTTAGATTAGTTCAATTAATGTCTCACTTAGGATTTTCACAGTTATGTTTATAAATTAAACAGGCTTATAATTTTCTTTTCTTGTGATGTCTTTTATCAGTTTTGAAATCAAGATTATGCTAACCTCATGAAATCATTTTATTCATTTCATTCCTATTTTCTGGAAAACTTGTATAAGATAGGGATTATTTGTCCCTTAAATGGTTCATATAATTAACTGATCTTAGGGCTTTTTGATGTAGGGAAGTGTTTGGTTACTACTCTAATTTTTTTTTATTGGTTTATGTGGGTTTTCTGTTGCTTTTTGTGAAAATTCGGTCGAGCTGACTTCCACTTATGTCTCATGGCATAGAACTGGGTCCCAAGGCCACTTCACTTGGAATGGAGATTACGAGGGTAACAATTTAATGTTTCAACCTCTATAAAGAAAAGCAACAAGGAAAAAGGGGTTAGGAATAACACTTTATCTGTCACAGTCTCTGGAAGACAACATATTGCTTAATCTTGTTTTGTTTTCACTTTGTCATCCAATCTGATCAGTGAGTTTAACTCACATTTATTTTAATTGCTGGTATATTGGGACTTATTTCAGCCATCTCACTTTGTGTTTTACTGTATTTACCTTCTTATTTTGTATTTATTCTATGTGTTTTCTCTCTTTGTTCTACTTTCCATTGCATGAATCAGATTTTCTTATGCTAGATTGAAAGTTGTATATTCTATTTTTATTCTTCTAGTTGTTTCCCCTAACTTTTTAAGTATGATACTTACGTTTACTTTTCATTGTCAATTTCTTTTCCCTTGGCACTCACTCACCTCTTTCCAGTCTCTACATCTCCTCAACATCATCCTCACCCTGCCACACTGGTATCACCCAGAATTTGTTCTTGATTGTCACAAACAATTTTTATCCCTTTATTTAAAATTTTATTTTTAGAGAATGACAAATCTTAGTAAGTTATTTACAAGTCCTTCTTTCCCATGCCTCATTGCTTCCTGATGAGAAATCTGATGTCAGTATAATTCTTATATTTGTACATGATCTGCTTTTTCTTCTGCTTTTTCTGAAAGTAAACTTTCAGAATTTTCTCCTGTGTTTGGTGTTCTGAGACTTCTCTGTAATGCCTCTAACTTGAGTATTTGTTTGTCTTGAGTCAATGTGCCCCATTTAATACTCTATGAACTTTAAAATTCAATTTATTTCTTTCAAGTCTATGAAATTCGTACTCACTATTTCCTCTTTTCCATACACTTTTTTCTATCTTTCTGGAAATCTTATTTAACGATCACTACTAAGTACCAAGTACTTTTATAGGTGATGAGGTTACAGTGCTGAACAAAGCAAAGCCCTCATGGAACTTGCATTATGGTGGGGGGAAATAGGCAACAAACAAATTCCTGTGTAATATGTCAAAGATGAAAATGCCATGGAAAAAAATTAAGCAGGATAAAAGGGGTAGGAGGTGTCAGGTGGGGCTGGGGGTAATGGGAAGGCGTCTCTGTGCAAATGCCTAAAAGAACTAAGGGAGCATTAGTTAGAACTAAGCCATGCAGACATCTAGAAGAGCACTAGACAAAGGCCTTGGGACAAGAGCATGCTTGGCTTGTTTGAGGAGCAGAGGGCAACCAGGGAAGATGGAATGAGTAAGGAAGGGACAGGGCAGCAGGGAGAGGTATCTGGGAGCCAGGTCAGGTACATCCTTGTGGTCATAGTAAGGACTTGGGCCTTTATCCTGAGAGAAGGATAGCCATCAAAAGGTTTTGACCAGAAGAGTGACATGATCTGGATTTCTTTTTAAAAGACTTATCCTGAAGGAGAAAAAAAAAAAAAAAAAGACTTACCCTGGCTGCCTGTGAACAACATGGGGAGCAAGGGGGACAGAAAAATTAAGAAACTGTTACAATAATCCAAGTGAGAAATGATGGTGCCTTGGACTGGAGTGGGGAGTGTGGAGGTGGTAGAAGAAGGTCAGATGCTGGATATATTTTAACAGGAGAGCTAATGGAATTTTCTGACATATTCGATATGGAGTGTGAAAGGAAGACACGAATCAGCAAAATTCAAAGGCATGAAATGTCTGGAACAGTTCCAGGCATTACATTCAATCCCAACAATGTCCAGTAGAGGAAGAGATTATCTCTTGCATTTCTCTCTTAAGGACTAGGAAACCTTCCCAGAAACCACCCAGCAGAATTCTCTTCATGTTTCACTGGCCAGAATTATGTCACATAACTATGCCTAAACCAATCACTGGCAAGGGGACTAACATTATCTTAGACCAGCGGTTCTTCAAATGTGATCCTTTTTTAAAAATTATTTTATTTTATTTTTATTCTTATTTTTGGCTGCATTGGGTCTTCGTTGCGGTGCACGGGCCTCTCATTGCAGTGTCTTCTCTTGTTGCAGAGCACGGGGTCTAGGTGTGCGGGCTTCAGTAGCTGTGGCGTGTGGGCTCAGTAGTTGTGGCACGCAGGCTTCAGTAGTTATGGCACGCGGGCTCAGTAGTTGTGGCTCGAGGGCTCTAGAGCACAGGCTCAGTAGCTGTGGCGCACAGGCTTAGTTGCTCTGCGGCATGTGGGACCCCTTTAAATGGGTCTGTAAGACTAAAAACAATTTTCATAACAATATAAGACTTCATATGTCTTGTTCATGTTCATTCTTCCCTGAGTATATAGTAGATTTTTCCGGAGGCTACATGATATATAACGATATATAATGTCAGACAGTTCATGAAATGTATACGTGTGTATTCCTCTGTTTTCTAGAATTTTCTAAGAAAAGTAAGCTTAGGGCATAAATATCAATACATGTATTTTCAGAGATTAACTCAGTTTGTTCTCAGTACTTCTACTGTGCTTTTATTGGCTATCTTTAGTTATACCTGCTGTATTCTGTGACCTCATTATCATCCAACAAACCATTATTTTGAAATCCCAAAGTTTCTTTTGCACCTACACAGAAATGTAAGAAGTACAATTTGTTGCTCGTTTTGAAATACTATTCGCTAAACGTTCAAAAACTTTTCTTAATTTTTAAATTGGATCTCAAACTCTTACTTTAGAATTTAATAGTATCTTATTCTGAAATTTATAAATTTATTTATAATATATATATTCTTACATTTAAGAGTCAATCATTAGCTTTAAAAGGGGTGCTTAGAAGACTCACTTTCTCAACCCATCGCTAAATCTAAAGATCCTGAAGAAGATGAAAGTGATATGTCAGAGAGTTGGCTGACTACTGATAGGAGGAATCTACTCCAGAGAAATTGGGAGGAACCGTGAACAAGAAGCAAAAATAGGATGAAAGCAATCTCTCCCTCAGCTTTACAGAAATTAATTATTTACCTCATTGTGCCTTATGCAACAGAACATTTCTGAATGGCGTTATGGTGCCCAGAGCCAGTTCTAGGCGGAGGCTAGTGAGGTTCCCAGGGTGCAGAACGTCAGGAGGCACTCGCGCTCAGGCTCCTGCAAGTGCAGGGAGGCAGAGTGGGCACCTCCTTATACCCTGTGCCCTCGGCTCTCGCTTGCCTCGCCCCTGTTCCAGCCCTGATGGGGCCATTTGAGTTGTGGCATCATTTTAAAACCAGAGTTTAAAGAAAAAGGAATTAAATATTTTAAATGTTTTAAACGCAGACGTTATGAGCTGTTAAAAAGCCAGAAATGGTTTGTTACAGCTCTTCCAACTAGAAGTGAAAAAGCCACAGAAGCATCTGACAGAATAAGTCATCAAACTGCATTAATCGAAAGACTAAGAAAAGTCTTGTCCAGTGGACACTGCTGAATGCCTACTGAATGAAAACTCAGTAAAAAAAAAAAAAATCACAGCACTGCCATTTCCCAGTGATACGACAACTGGTTGAATTAACAATTTACTTGTCAACATGAAGACTGAATTGATCTCTCGTTGGCAGAATTGTACATTTGTCTTATAAATGGACAAATGCACAGGGGTGGCTGTGTCAGCTGCTTTGTTTGTATTTGTTCAAGATCAGCACTAGCTAATCATCAAAGAATATCTTTTATGTGAATGCTCGGCAACAGACGAGTGGTGCTGAAATATTCAGTGTTGAAGAACATTTTTTGAATCTTACGGTTTATCTTAAGGTTTATCAACCATGTTGACATTTGCACTGGTGAAGCAAAAGCAGTGGTGGGTTAAACTGCTGAGGTCTTAGCACCCAAGCAGTGGCAAA
This sequence comes from Balaenoptera acutorostrata, assembly GCF_949987535.1. Classification (NCBI taxonomy): domain Eukaryota; kingdom Metazoa; phylum Chordata; class Mammalia; order Artiodactyla; family Balaenopteridae; genus Balaenoptera; species Balaenoptera acutorostrata. Next base: position 39,470,235 of record NC_080066.1, on the reverse strand, counting down.
CAGTAGTATCATTGTATACTTTGGTATCATGCTCTCCCAGTTAAAAAAAAAGCCAGTTTCACTTTAGGATGTCCTTGATGAAGCAGTAAGAATTATTAATTTTATAAAATCTCAACACCTAAACATATCTTTTTTAACATGATATTTTAATATCCTGTGATGAAATGAAAATTATGCATAAAGCATAAAAGCAAACAGCATGTCTGATGTATGAAAATGGTTGTCTAGAGAAAAAGCATTTGTACAATTGAGTTGTAAACTAAACTAGCCACTTTTTTCAGAGAACATTATTTTTACGTGGAACAACAATTGCCAAACTATAGTTATTCAAACTTGTGTATCTGGCAGACATTTTCTCGAAAATGAACAAAGTGAGCCTGTCATTTCAAGGAAAACAACTGACAGTGTTTGTGGCCAATGACGAAATTCAACCTTTCAAACGAAAATTCAAATTTTGGAAAACTTGTGTCTGACATCATGACTTTGGCAGCTTCCCAATAAAAGCTTTTTGGTGGTGATGTTAACAAATATGATTTTATTTTTTACGCTGTGTAACAAAATGTGTCAACATTTGGAGTATGTGCATACTCAGTAAACCAGTATTTTCCAAATATCACAGATGGGTAGATGATCCACCCAAAGCACAAGGTACACCAATAGATTTTCCTGCAACAGGGTATGAAAAGTTCTTTGACCTCATTTCAGATAGCAAATTACAACTAACTTTTTCAAAACTACCTCTCGTTGAGTTTTGGTGTAGTATCAAAGAAAAATATCCAATTATATGAAAGAGCTATTCAAATACTCCTTTTTTCTTTCTTTCCTTTCTCCCCCAGCCTGATTGAGGTATGACTGACAAATAAAAATTGTATACATTAGGTTGTACAACATGATATTTTGATACAGGTGTTACATTGTGAAATGATTATCACAACCAAGCTAATTAGCACATCCATTAACTCACACAGCTATCTTTTGTGTGTGTGTGGTGAGATTTACTCTCTTAGCAAGTTTCAACTATACAACACATGAATACTCCTCTTTTACAACTAGATAGTCCCATGAAATATTTTTGTGTTAGAAAATATACTAATTTGTTATTAAAAATATGTTAACATGTAATGGGTCTACTTTTTTTTTTTTTAATAACAGAGTGGGGGTTTCTTTGTTGTTTGTTTTTATAAATTTATTTATTTATTTATTTTTGGCTCAACTGGGTCTTCGCTGCTGCGCACAGGTTTCCGCTAGTTGTGGCGAGCAGGGGCTACTCTTCGTTGTGGTGTGCAGGCTTCTCATTGCGGTGGCTTCTCTTGTTGCGGAGCAGGGGCTCTAGGCACGTGGGCTTCAGTAGTTGTGGCACGTGGGCTCAGTAGTTGTGGCTCACCGGCTCTAGAGCACAGGCTTAATAGTTGTGGCACACGGGCTTAGTTGCTCCGCGGCATGTGGGATCTTCCCGGACCAGGGCTCGAACCCATGTCCCCTGCATTGGCAGGCAGATTCTTAACCACTGTGCCACCAGGGAAGTCCTCTACTGCTATTTTTTAAATGAATTAATAAATAATTTTTAAATTCTCAGCTTTAATTTCTAATCTGGTAAAATCAATTGATAAAACACATAAACAAAATCTCGTTAGAGGTCCTCAATTTTTAACAGTCCTGAGAACTGCTGGTTTAAACCCAATCAGGATTCACCCTCTGGGATCCAAGCGTTGTCCACCCTTCCCAGAGGCACACAGCTGCCTTGATGTGAAGGGGGCCTGAAAACCCTCGAGGTTCCCTGAGGAAGGAGGAGTGGAGGTGGGTAAGTGACCACTTGGTCTGCTACAGTGGCTGCCGAGTGAATGATGACCTGGACCAGGGACTCCTGAGGCACCTCTGGCCAGCAGGGCTGCGTTAAGGCCAGTCCACGCTGTGGCAGACGGTTGGAGTGAGAGACAGGGGACCTTTCTCCTGTAGAACAAGAAGGCTTTGTGGGGCACGAGGCCTCTGCTCTGCAGTGCTTCATGACCTCTTCTGTGAATGGGCAACCCCCTGGCTGTGGAGGCCCTTCTCTATGGAGTGCAACTATGTATTTTGACTTTCCATACAACACCCCCTCATCCCATCTTTTCACCATATTTGCAAAGTGAAAAGCCACAGCCAACAATTTAGTTCTCCTGCCTAAACATACAATCCTATCACTTACCCATTCAAAATTCTGAAAAATCCAGTGTATACAGAATAAAGCCCCAATTTTTACCATGCACTTAAAAGATTTCCACATTGTGGCCCCAGACCATCTTTCCAGACTTTCAGAATAAGTTTAACCTAGTGGTTAAGAGCATGCACTTAGGAGCCAGGCTGTCAGGGTTCAAGACCCAGGCCTACCAACCACTTACCAACCGAATGCCCTGAGAGTGCTATGCTGGTGAATGTTTAACAACTGGCTCTCGGGGTGGGCTTGACGCCCTGATTTGTGGCATCTGCCAGTTTCCATGGTGTTAATACTTCCACTATGGCCAGTTTCAAACTACCAATATGGCATCACTAAATTTAGAGTTGGGAAGAGATGCTTATAATTTGCTCCCAAGAGGCAGTGCAAGCCAGCTCCAGCATCCCTCCGGACCTTGGGTAAGTTACCTTCTCACTCTGAGACAGCTTCCCCATCTGTACAATGGGGATAATGAGTGCCCGGCTATGGCGTTGTTGTAAGCATCAAATTGGATGGGGTAATGGTTCTCAATCATTAGCATGCATCAGAACCATCTAGAGGGCTTGTTAAAACACAGATTGTTGGGCCCCACTCCCAGAGTTTTTGATTCCATGAGTCTGAGTGGGCCTCAAGAATTTTCATTTCTAACAAATTCCCAGGTGATAACATTTTGAGAACTACTAGTTTGGTGCCTATAAAAGACTGAACCCAGTCCTAGCACAGAATTAGCTCTCCTTTGTCTGATGCATCCCCACTCATCCCCCATCATAGCCGCACTGGGCCGCCCATCTTTCCCTGAACCCACAGTACACTTTCCAATCTCTGTACATTTGCTTCCTCCTTTTCCCTGCACCTAAATGTCATTCTCTCTGCACCACTAACCTTTCCCATTGAAATCTTAATTCAGCTTAAATACCACCTCCCTGCTAAAGCCTTCCCTGCATCTTCTACTTAGAAATAATTGTTCCTAACCTGTCCTCTCTCAAATTTGCAGTTGCCCTTATTCTTCTCATCAAAGTTTGCCTCAAACTGGAATGACTGCCTCAATACCATCTCTCTTACTCAAGTGTAAGTACCTGGTGTGCAAAATACTGTCACATCCATCCCTGTCACCCTAGCCCAGCACCTTCTATACAGAAGGAAACTCCAATCACCTCTCAGTGGACAAGCCTCTTGCTAGCAAAGGAAGGTGTCCTGTTCAGGGATATGTGACCCATCCCCAAATTACAGGTTTCCTCATGTTCAGCAGAGTTGTGCTAAGGGAGCTCCCAGGCACCCTCTGGGGTTGAATGAATGATACATACATAGAAAATGTAGCAAACAAATAAAAATATTCTTAAGTCGAGGGAAAATAAGAAGTTCTGTAAGAAAAGAAAATATACGACAGTATTCTACATGGCTCAGCTGTGAAGCACATTTCCACTGTCATAGTAATGCTCTTACTGACTTGTCCAAAATTATGATTTAACTCTACCAGGAGGATGATGGGGACAGAAAGTGTGCACATTTGGGGAGATGGTGGTGAAAGAGAGCTAAATCTTCATTTCCAACACAATGAGAAGTCAATAGGTAATGCCTAGAACCTAAAAACCAAGAAGTATCATTATGTTCATATTACTTAAGGATATAGAGATGAATTCCAAATGAAAAAGATAAAAGAATTGAAGTGGTTGCCTCCAGGGAGCAAAAAACAAAGAGAGGCAGGGTCTGATTTGAGAGGTAGAGTAAGAAGCCTTAAAGTATAACTGACTCTTTAAGCTGTATTCACACACAGACACACACAGACATCTGTGAAAAAACAAAAACTAAATGTTTTTTAAAGTGACAAAGAGGAACCTATGACACAGCTATAATAAGCAAAACAGTTTGGCACTGTCATAAAGATAGATATATAGACTAATGGACTAGAATAGAGACCCCAGAAATAAGCCCTTGAATATATGGGCAAATGATTTTCAACAAGGGTGCCATGCAGTGGAGGCCATTCCATGAAAACAGGACAGTCGCTTCAACAAATGGTATTAGGAAAGCTGGACATCCACAAGCAAAAGAATGAATTTTGAACAGTTTGTAACTGGCTTTGAACAGAAGGATAACGGCACCTAGGACCCAGCTTGGGGAATGTCTACATTTAATGGCTTGTGAGAAAAGAATGAGTCTACAAAGAAGACTGAGGAGGAGTGAACAGAGAGGTGGAAGGAAGTCAGGAGAGAGCAGGGAGGGGGGGACCTGAAGAAGGGAGTGGTCAGCTGTGCCTCCCGCTGTTGACAGGTCAGGAGGTCAGTCAAACAGAGAGTACAAAATCCAACAGATTTGGTTACATGGGAGTTAACAGGTAACATCAGCCAAAGCTGATGGAGGTGAAAGCCTGTGGTTGAAAATACAAAAGAGAGAAGGGATCACCAATGGGAGGTCCTGAGAAGATAGTGGGGTTGGGGGATGCATGGGGTCTCCGAGGTGAGCTGGAGGATTGGCCTCAGAGAGGGGGAAGGAGGTTCCACTATGGCAACAGGAAGGTCAGGGGAAGGATGAGTGAGGACACTGCTGGGTTTGGAAGTTGCAGAATTTTAATCTACAGCTTCAATTTTCTCTATAAAATACAGGATGGGTGCAGGAGTGTAGGGGGCTGGCAAGAGAGTTACTGAAATGATAGGTTGAGTAAGAGGGAAGGAGAGGGTGAAGACTAGAAGAAAGGCGAGATCCCACTGAGGATGTAGCAGGATGGGGGCCAAGGGTGGCCGGAAGGAGAAGGCATCGTGGTAGGAAAGCAGGATGCTTGGACTGGGGGTTTGTGGGGATGACACGCCCAAGATGAGAATCAGGGCTGAGTCGTGAGGTGGGACAGGAGAAGCCTAAAGAATGAGCCTAAAGCCCCTAGACCAACCAGCTCTCCTGAGTCACTGCCCTGCTCCGCCAGTAATCACCAACCTGCGGTATCATGGCAGCATGCAAAGGACTGAAAACACAGAGCCAAACAAAGCCTATGCCCTTTGCAGCCTGTTCCCCAGCCCGAGGGAGTATGTTTTGCACCCAAAAGGTGATCTTAGGGTGGACACTGGAAGAGCATCAGTTACAGCTGAAATAGAAATTTAAAGAAAGTGGGGGAAGGGACTTCCCTGGTGGTCCAGTGGTAAAGAATCCACCTTCCAATGCAGGGGACAAGGGTTCGATCCCTGGTCAGGGAACTAAGTTCCCACATGCCGCGGGGCAACTAGGCCAGCGCGCCACAACTACAGAGCCCACGTGCCCTGGAGCCCGCACACCACAACTAGAGAGAAGCCCTCGAGCCGCAACAAAAGATCCTGCATGCCGCAACGAAGATCCCGCATGTTGCAACTAAGACCCAACACAGCCAAAAATAAATAAGTTAATTAATTAATTAAATACTTTTTAAAAAAAGAAAGTGGGGTGATACCCCTATAATTTTAATCAAAAACAAAATAGACTGTGCCATGTTTCATCCAGGGAGGCATGTCGACTAAGGTTGGCTCCAGACCCCCCAACTCTGCCTCACCTCGTCTCAATGGTGCTGTCTTTTTAGATAGAGCAGCTGCTCTCACACTTAGCAGTGTGTTGGAATCACCTGGGGAACTTTACAGATACTGGAACCCCGGATCCCACCTCCAGAGATCCTGGCTGAATTGCTCTGGGATAGAGCCAGGGCTCCAGGAGCTTTCAAAGTTCTCCAGGTGATACCTGTGTGCAGCCAGGGCTGAGAACCACTGCTTCTGACCAATTTCAGAGCTAAAGCAGCTGTGCCCCAGCACCCAGGCTACCTCCACTTCCAGGGCAACAGCCAGTTGCTGGAGTTTCTGGACCATTCTATGGAACAGCAAACAGGCTCCCCTCTCCTTACAGAACTGCAGGGCTCTAGCCCAGACCAGAAGGGAAACCATGTAACGCTGAGCTTGGTTAATGCCTCCAGGGCCTGGGTGCCCGGTCTATTGAGCTGGGTTTGCACATTTTGAGCAATCAGGCTGGACAACGTGCCCAGAAGCACTGATCAGGTGGAGGAGGTGGGGAAGAAAGGCCAAATGGCTTCAGGTCTGGTGTGAAATTGGGCAAGAGGGACAGTCAACCCTACTAGGAGAAGCAACCCAGACGGCAAACAAACAGGGCAGGGTGGACCGAGACCAAGTTATGCGGACAGCTCAGCAGTCACAGAATCCACCAGACCCAACAGAGCTGCCTTCTCTCAGCAGCTCCAGAGACCAAAACTTTCCACTAGGGACAGAGCACTTGGAGACAGCGTGACGTAGCCGTCCCAAGACAAAGCCAGAAAGTTCACAAGTGTAAGGAACGTGACATGCAGTCTTAACCTCAAGAAGGAATTCACGCTCAGACTCTAACCAGCACGGGGGTGTAGCTAGGCCTCATGGGGGTCTTTGCAGGACAAAGAGAGGCTCCCTGTATCCCCAAACTGCAGCATCCACAGTGGCACCCAGGACCACCAGATTCACCCACTCTTCCCACAAGGCTCTGTCGGACCCATCTGCACACACGGGGCTGCACTGGCCTGTTTGCTTGTTCAAACAAACCTTGTTCACTGAGGCACACCAGAGCCCAGCAGAAGAGCCAGTCGTTATGTGTCTAAGGAACACACGAATGAAAAGGAGAGGATGTATCCATTGTTCTTAAGCAAAGAATCAATAGCTCTTAGTCGGGGAAGTTTTCTTCTGGGGGCTTACTCTAGACCTGCTAAATCAGGCCCTTTGAAGGTGGAGCCCTGGCATTGGGTGATTATCATTTCTATTCCTAATTAGGAACCAATGCCCTATGATCCAAGGGTCTCATACTTTAGCCAGTACAAGAATCACCAAAGGTGCTCGGTAAAAATGCAGATTTGAACCACAAACCATTTGGGAAAAGAAATCTAAAAAGTAATATCATCAAGTAGCTTCAAAAACACATGACCCGTCCATGGATGAATGGGTAAACAACCTACAAGCTGATTTTCAACAAAAGGGCCAAAGTAATTCAACGGGGATAGACTAGTCTTTTCAACAAATGGTGCTGAAAAATCTGAATATCTGTAAGAAAAAAAGTTAATCTTAGCTCTTACCTCACATCACACAAAAAATAACTCAAGATGTGTCACAGACCTAAACATAAAAGTTAAAACTATAAAACTTCTGGAAGAAAACAGGAGAATATCTTTCTGACCTTGGTAGGCAAAGATTTCTTAGGTGGGACGCAAAAAACACTAACTCTACAGGGAAAAAACTGGAAATCTGAACTTTATCAAAATTAAAGACTTCCACTCTTTGAAATTCACTGTCAAGGAAATGAAAAGGAAAGCCATAGACTGGGAGAAAATATTTGCAATATTTATATTCAACAAACGACTTGTAAAGTTCAGTAAGAACTCTTAAAGTTCACTAAGAAATTAAACAACACCTCCTACACACACAATGGGCAAAAGATTTGCACAGGCATTTCAGAAAGATATACAAATGACCAATAAGCACACCAAAAAATGCTTATTTAGGGAGATGCAAATTGAAACCACAGTGAAGTACCTCTATACATTCATTTAAATAACTAAAATCTGAAAGACTGATGTACAAAAATTGGAATGATACAGAGATTAGCACAGCCCCTGTGAAAGGATGGCATGCAAATTTGGGAAGCATTCCATATTTTTTGACCATAACATTTGAAGAATTATGTTGGTTTTTAACACAAAATTTAAGAAAATAAAAATGAAAGATTTCAAGTCTACAACTTTACACTTCACTAAATATCTACACTTTACACTAAATATCATTTGGTTCATATTTAGATATTTCTATAGTTAAAACTACTACACGTTCCCTAGGTGTACTAATGTACACCTTTGTACATTACTTATCATGAACTTTTTAACTTTTTTTTTTTTGGAAAAAAAGAAGCATTCTTTTAACAAGTAAGTGTTTTTCGGAATTTATGTGTGTACTACATATATTCAGTATATTTATTATATATAGTACATATATGTTTATTAAATATAACCTATAACTAACTCTAGTATAAATATGTATATTTATTATCGATTATATATAATATATAGATCATAACTTTTTAATTAAAGTTGAATTATATATTTTTATTTATTATATATACATATACATATATAATAAATAAAAGACTGACAAAATCAAGTGTTGGTGAGAACGTGAAGTAACTGGAACTCTCGTACATTGTTCATGGGAATCCAAAATGGTACAACCACTTTGGGAAAGAACTTGATAGTTTCCTATTAAGTTAAACATATACTTATAGTATAACCCAAGAATTCCACCCCTTGATATTTGCCCAAGAGAAATAAAATACATGTATACACACATACACACACACACACACACACACACACACACACACACAAACTTGTTCATAACAGCTTTATTCATAATACTCTGAATCTAGAAACTATTCAAATATTCATCAATAGGTAAAATGAATAAACAAACTGTGGACTAGCCATACAGTGAAATACTACTAAAAATAAGAAAAATGAACTATGAACACAAACATCATGGAGGAATATTAAAATCAAGCTGAGCAAAAGAAATTAGACACAAAAAATTGCATACTACATGCATTAATTTCCTAGAGCTGCTGTGAAAAATTACCACAACCTTGGTGGCTTAAAACAACAGAAATTTATTCTCTCAGAGTTCTGGATGCCAGAAGACTGAAATCGAGATGTCAGCATGGCTGCACTCCCTTTGGAGGCTCTGGGAGAGATTCCATTCCTTGTCTCTTCCAGCTTCTGGTGGCTGCCAGTATTCCTTGGCTTATGGCCACATCACTCTAATCTTTGCCTCCGTCTTCACACTGATTTCCCCCTGTGTGTGTGTGGTGTTCAATCTTCCTCTACTTCTCTCTTATAAAAACATTTGTGATGGCACTTAGGACCCACCCAGATAATCCAGAAGTATTTCCTCATCTCAAAATCATTAACTTAATCCCATCTGCAGAGACACTTTTTCCAAATAAGGTAACATTTACAGGTTCCAAGGATTAGGACACATCTTTGGGACTACCATTCAACCTACCACATCACATGTTTCCATTTATATGAAATTCTGGAACGAATCTCTGGAAACAAATAGAAGTGGTCATCTGGAGCCAAGTGGGGTAGTTGATTGACTGCAAAGGGGCAAAAGAGAACTTTCTGGTGTGAAATAAATGCTCTATATCATGATGGAGATGATGGTTACATGACTGTGTAAATTTACCAAAACTCATCAAACTTTATTACAATGGGTACATTTTGTTATACATAAATTATGCTTCATTAACATTAATTTTTTTTGATGTGGACCATTTTTAAAGTCTTCATTGAATTTGTTACAATATTGTTTCTGTTTTGTGTTCTGGTTTTTTGGCCACGAGCCATGTGGGATCTTAGCTCCCTGACCAGGGATCCAACCCGCACCCCCTGCACTGGAAGGCAAAGTCTTAGCCACTAGACAGCCAGGGAAGTCCTAACAGTAATTTTAAAAGAAAGCAAAAAAGTGAAGATTTGGGGGACCAACCTTGGAAAGACAGATTTGGCAAGTCTGGGGTGAATTCTAAACAAACAGTCCAAGTACCTGGAAGGCAGGTGGTCCTGGAACGTCCCTGGAGAAGCAGCACTCTGGAAGATGGGGAAAGGACCCACCAAGTCCTGCTACCTTCCCCTTGGCTTCTCAGATACCTGAGAGCCAGGTGCTGAGCTGGGAGTCCCCTGCGGTGGGGTCCTGTCCACAGGGAGATCAGGCTGTTGGGAGAGACAGCCGTAACTAACTCGAGCACAAGGCACCTATGACAAGAACTGACAGATACAGAATCATAGAAGAAGGTATATTTTGACCCTAGATTATGGTAGAACTCTCTAGATGGGGTAGCATTTGAGCTGGGCCCTGACAATGGGGCAGGGTTTTTACATGCAGAAATATCAATGCCAGTTTCCTCTTGCTCAGAACCCCTTAGTGTGTCCTGGGTCCTCTTGGCCCCTTCCCCATTCGAGTCAAGCTTACTCAGGGTGGCCTCTCCAGGCATTCTATTCTGCCTCCTGTCTTTTGCCCACGCTATGCCATGTGCCAGTCATGCCAATGCCTTCCCTAGATTCTTCACCAACAAAGCCCCAACGACAAGACATGACCTTCAATAAGGCCCCTGTTGTAGACAAGCTGCTTGGTTGTCCCTTCTCTTGACTCCTCCACCCCAGGTTCCAATCCACAGCTCCAGCCAGGCGTTCATGTTCCCAGGGCTCTACTTCTTTGACTTGAATCATTGGTCCCTTCCTGCATCTGCTCTAGCTCTGGTTCCTCATGAAGCCTTTACCTGCCTCCAGGTGAGCCCTATCTTACATAGCGCAGGGGTGCTATGGATGGTTAGGCCTTCTCCTATGACCTGGCTCCTGATCCCCACCTCCACTCCCCATTCCTGGCTCTTCCTAGGCCACAGTATTTCAACTCCTAGATTCTCACGGATGGACCCAGGCCAAGGCCCCATGGCTTCCCTGGACCAAAAATGAAGCAATTTGAGGCTTCTCAGGCCTTAGTCCCAGCACAAACCCTTGGATTTTGTTCTGTGTGCCTTGCCTAAGGAGACAGCTTGGAATCTCTTAGCCTATATCCTCCCCTTGCCCCAATAAGCCAGGAAGCTTCTCCCTCCTTTGCTGAGTGAGGAAGGACAGGCTTCCTGGAGCCAGGGCCAAGCTGCGACTAGGAAAGCGGAGCCCTGTGGCTCCAGGTGTGCCTCCCTGCATCCCTGCTCTCACCGCACAAGATGCTCCATTCTTTTCTTATGATCATTCCTTGTTTGTATCATTTTTAGGTGTCATCAGAGCTCCTCACTGACCAGCTGAGCAGATAAGCCTGCAAGAGGTCCCCAAATGGGAACAGCTGGCAAGACCACAACCAACTCCAGTGATGCCTCCACCTTTTGGAGAGCCAAGTGGCCTCCAAGATCTGGTCCCAGAAGACAAGGAAGAAAGCCATGGGGAAGGAAAGGGGCGTTCTGCAGAGCTAACAATCCTAGAGTGAAGAGCAGCCCTCACCCTGGCAAGCACACTGAACCCACCACCTTGTGTCAAAGACTTGAACACATCTTAAGTGGGGCCTCCAGGTCCCAAATGCCCAGGTAAGGAACACAAGGAGGAGGCTGCCCTCCTTTCTTTCCAGAACAGTGGGTCTAGACCACAGGCAAATGGGCACTAAATGGGGTTCCACCAAATGTCCAAGACCCTTGTCAGAGTATGAAGGCTGTTCTGGCAACAAGGATCCAATAATGGGGCCATCCAGGCTGCACCCCCAGCCCCCCATGCACCATATCACCCTTACCTACTCTGGGAGATATTCTGATCCCTAAAGAAGGGATCCCAGTAACCGAAATAGCCAGGTGGAACCCAAACCTTATCCGACCACTGAGACACTGACTAGAGACAGTAACCATGCCTTTCACAATATTCCAGCTTTTCATCCACCTGGCACATAGGATTACACTTCCTCTCCCACAGTAGCTGGATGGGGTCACATGACTAGTTCTAGCCAGTAAGTTGTAACCAGAAGTGACATGTGCCAGTTCTGGGCTGGAGCATTTAACTACTGATACACAACATTCCAGGGCTCTCTTTCCCCCTCTGCCATGGAAACCTGCAATGTTCCAGATGGTGGCTGTTCCATCAGCCTGACCTGGAGGATGACAACCTGGTGCAAAGCTCCCAAGTATCCACAGTGGACGTGGGCAAGAACTAAATCTTTGTTATTTCAACTCACTGAGATTTGGGGACTGTTGTTACTGAAGCATAACCCAGCCTATCCTGACTGAAACGTGGGCCAAAGGCCAACCAGCACAGCACAAGGTCAACATCACTATTCCCAGTGACCCATGCTGCTTTGCTTCCCCATCATCCACTTTTAATTTGGGGTCCAAGTCAACACCTCAGTCCTAACACAATGAAAGAGTAAGGATGTCACAGAATCCTGCCCAGCTTGAAGACTCCAAATCTATAATCTTCTCTGAGTCAAAGATGCCAGCTCTTCCGGATTTGGTAGATTCTGGTTCAGTGTTAGAGTCAGGGTTAGGCAGCTACAGGTGGCAAACTTGAGGCTGCCAAGCAAATGGCAGAAGTTGAACCATGACGTATGAACTGACGTCTGACGTCAGACTCCGGAGCTCGAACACTTCTTGCCAGGTTTGACTAAAGAAAAACTAACTTTACATCTTCTGTGGTTTCATCTTGGAAAAGGAGAACTCCCATCTGTGGGTCCTGACTTGACGGCCCTGCTGGGTCATCATCTTCAGCTTCACGTCCTAATGCATCCTAGCGGTACTCCTCTTCTCCCATCAATTGTCTAACTTGCTATCTCATGCGATTTGTAGCTTCTAGTCTTTTTTGCTCCCCATTCTTGCCAGCTCAAGCCTCAGCCCATGGCCTTGGCCTGTCATCACCCTTCTCTCCTGTCATCACCCTTCTCTCCTGTCATTTAGACTTCTCCTAACCCCACCATGCCCAGGAAATTCTCCTGGCTGATAGAGGCTGGCTGATCGGTACAGAGGCCTTACCCTACCCACCCTTAGAGATTATATACCTTACACATCTTTACTGTCTTATATAGCTCTAATTTGACCCTTTCAACTAAGTGGACAGGGAGGGGGAAAGGATACATGAATGTTTATGAGCCCCTGCAATGAGCTAGTTGCTCTCCTTCACTCACTCCTCATTCAAGCAGGATGGTGAGAGGTTAAAGGCACAATCTCTGGGACCTAATTGTCTGGCATTGAGTCTCTGCTCTGCCGTTCACTAGCTATGATTTGCAGCAAGGGGCTTGACCTCTCCGGGCCTCAGTTTCTTTTTTGTAAAACAGGAATAAATTGTGAGGGCCATTAACAAACAGTAAGATTACTATGGTTACTAAATGAGTTACTACACATAAAATGCTTAGAACAGTGCCTAACACAGAGTGCTCAATGCATGTGAGTTATTATGATTCACTTCTAGATTCTCTAAATGTGCCAGACACAGCAGATACAAAGGAGAGCAAACTAGACCTACTCATTCATTCAACAAATATCGATTGGGAGGCTGCAACGCCCCACACTGAGATGGGAGCTGACAATATGTGTCCCTACCCTCCTGAAGCTCAGAGTCTGGTAAGAGAGGGCAGTGGACACTACACAAGTAAACAGCTCAAAATACACACCAGCAAGGCGTGGTCTAGACCGGGAAGGGAAGGAATGAGATGCCGTAATAGAAACTGGGGGAGGCAGAGAAGTTGGGTGGTCAGACAAGGCCTCTCTGATATTTAAAGTACAATCTGAGGGACTTCCCTGGTGGTGCAGTGGTTAAGAACCCGCCTACCAATGCAGGGGACATGGGTTCGAGCCCTGGTCTGGGAAGATCCCGCATGCCGCAGAGCAACTAAGCCCGTGTGCCACAACTACTGAGCCCACGCGCCACAACTACTGAAGCCCGCATGCCTAGAGCCTGTGCTTGGCAGCAAAAGAAGCCACCGCAGTGAGAAGCCTGCACACAGCAATGACGAGTAGCCCCTGCTCACCGCAGCTAGAGAAAGCCCGCGTGCAGCAACAAAGACCCAACGCAGCCAAAAATAAATCAATCTATAAAAAAAAATAATAAAGTACAACCTGAAGATGAAATGGAGCCAAAACACAGAGGGGAAGAGTAAGGTGACTCGTGGGTAGATGAGGTGAGAAAGGCAGGGCCAGGTCGCTCAAGCTCTGTTGGCCGTGGTGTCCTGAATGCAACCAGAAGCCACTGGATGGTTGTAAGCAGAGAAGCAGCAGGATCCCATCTGCATCTTTCTATGGGAATATTGCAATTCCTCTTTTACTGAGGAGGAAACTGAGGTCCAAGGTCACATTGTTGGTAAACAGTACAGCTGGACCTAGAACAGGTCTCATACGGCCAAGCTCAGGGAACTTGCCAGTTCGCCCTGCACTGCTCACTCACCCCTGTCCCATACAGCGGAACCAAGTGTACAAGGTAAGAGCTTGTTACCTCTAAAAGCCCTTCACCTGCTCGTGGGGTCATGGTGCCTGCCTTGGGGGCCTGGTGACAGTTTTCACACCAGTGGCTTCTGCAAATGAGCTGCTTCCCCGCACTTCTTGCCACCACTTTTTCCATCCCCCACAGTCACCAGAGTTGACACCCAAGCCAATAACCACAGGTAAAGGTGTTTCTCCCTGGGACACAGAGTTAAACACACAACCACAGAGATGCGTCTTGGGCCCAGAATGGAAGGGGCCAAGGTGCCAGGGATGACAAATCCCCCAAGAATCCAGCTCCAAGCTCCCCTGAGAGAAACCCCTTCCCAAAATAGGCAGAGGGGTCAGGAACACTCGTGCAAACAGCTGATCCACAAAACCCCACTGTGCCCACGGCTTTCCCCACCTCAGCCCTTGCTATTTTTATCAGGAGGGCGAGAGGGGGTTGCCAGGTGGGGCTACACGGCTGTTTATGTCTGAAATTTGAAAAGATGCACAGTGTACTTGGGAGAAGGCGTTTGCAGTTAAAGGAATTTCAGAGGAGAATTTCAAACCCAGCGGGGTGAATAGGGGCCTTGTGCTCTGGCTTTTGACTCTGGAAAAGCCACGTTTCCATCTAAGGCATGCAGAGGGGCCAGTGATGGGGAGAAAATTTACGGGTGTGAGATTTGGACAGGCAGTGGGACCCAGCTCACCTGGGCACAGGCAACAACTGATTTGCAGACTGAGGGTACTTGGGGAGGAAGCCCTCTGACCCTCCAGTGTAATTTCTATTTATTTATCCCCCAGATAATTCATAGACTTTCCTTGCCCTCTTAGTCTTCCCTGATTCACCCCACTCAATGCTAACCATTCTCTCCTCTGCATCTGTCATTTATCACCTCTCAATCAGGGAGTTTTATTGAGTATTAATTTTCTCATATATACATATTTGCTTATTATGGCTTTAAGTCACTCTCATTTGTCAATTTTCTGTTTCTGAATTAAATTGTAAGTGTCCCTTTGGTAGCTGTATGGCTACTATTCCTTTGACACACACACACATACACACACACGCATACACACACACACACACACACACACACAACTTAGGACCTGGTCGACCATTTTACTCTGTAGGCACAATAGTGGGACTCAATGGTCCTATTCCTTCAATTGTGGAAGATGGGAGGCAAGAAAGAACAACAATTAAACGACACCACCCCCTAAGCTGAATGAATTTTACCATGTCTCTTTTCTTCATCTCTCAAAGGTTAAACTGGCTCTGACACAACTCTGTGGAGAACTTCTAGCCTGAACTACGCATGCCCTTATTAAGCCAGGGATCCTCAGGAAGGCTGGGGTGACTTTTGCAGGGCTGGACTTCTGATTTGATCTGGGACCTAAGGTGGACTTGATGCCATGGTTCCATGGTGAGATCTGGCCAGAGTATATAAGAAGGTCATAGCTGTTGATCTCATTTATTTGGGCCTAGGAGTAAGTGCCACGAAGCATCAGATTCATATTGTATTTGTGCTTATAGATGCAAAAATGCAATAGTCATTCAAAAAATGAATTTAAAAATTCATTAGCTACAAAGTCCTAATAGCCACAAGATGCAGCTGTCATGCAATCAAACCCTAGTTTTGTCTACGGCTGATGGAAGCTCACCGCTTGATACTTGTCCACATTTCTTTTTCTCTAGAACCCCCTTACATGCATCGCTTTTCCTTGGTGCGTCAGGGTCTCTGGCATTCCTTTCCTGTTTCTGCGCATCCTTGCATTTCTCTCCAACAGCCTCTCTTCCTCCCCCTTTTCTGCCCTTCTATTCTCTCCCTTAATTAGTTACAGTATGAAATTAAAGTATATTTTAGCATTTGTTGACTGGAATTTAATGTTCCCTGATCTTATATTAAAAGCAGACGTGTGGAATCTCAGACTGAGCATTTATTTCCCCAAGCCCCAGCCCCACATTCCTCTCCACCTGCTGGCCACCTCCCTCTGGATGTCCCTCCACCTCGGAAAACCCAACTTGGCTACAAAGGGGACTCCCTGTCTTTTCTCCCCAAGCCAGCTGCCCTTCCCGACTGCCCGGCTCTTGACAGGGACTCCCCATTCCCAGGCATTCAGCTTCAGAAGGGTGAGGCCATTCCTTTTTTTTTTTTTTTTTTCTTTTTTTAAGTTCCCCATGGGGTCTTAACCACTGGACCAACAGGGAAGTCCCGAGGCCATTCTTCATTCTCGCTTCTCTCTCTCTCTCTCAAGATCCAGTGTCTCTGATTCTTCCTTTCAGATGTCCTTTCCTGTCCATTCTCACTGCCATCACCATAGTATTTATCCAACCACCCATAGATGAATTTTGCTTATCCTTCAGTGTTTTGACATGTACTATAACTTTTCAAATTAATCATAATTTGATATTCCATAAAAATCTAGATATTTGGCTTCTCAAAGAAAACAACAATAATAACTACTATTACTAATACTACTACTACTACATGACCCAGCAACATTGAGCCTGAACTCCTGAATGGCGACATTTAGTTGGAGCTGGCTAGTGGCTGTCCCTTTGGGTGGGCCACACCCTCTCCAGTTTGCCTCTGGTTTGAGTGAAAGAAGCCAGACAAAAAAGAGTGCTCATGTGAAGATCACATTTCTATCAAGTAAAAAAATAGACAGAACTGGTCTGTCAGTGAGGTTAGAACAGTGATCTTCCTGGGGCGGGGGCCGAGGGGGGAAGGGGGCAGGAGACGGTGTACTCACTAGAACACGCACAAGGGAACCTTCTAAAGAGCTGAAAATGTTCTACATCCTGATTTGGTTGTGATTAGAATGGTGTTTGTCGATGTAAAAAAATTACATAGAATAAATTGCATACTTAAGATGCACTTTATTCTACGTAAATTATATATCAAAAGAAAGAAAGGGAGGGGGGACAATGGTACAATGCCTAGCCTGGTACCAAGCACACAGGTGCTCAATAAATGACTGATATTGACATATTCTTTAAGTGTGAGAGCTCTGAAGCCAGGTGGCCTGGATTAGATGCCTGGTTCTACCATGTAGCGACCACATGAACTTGAGCAGCTTACTAAACTTCCCTGTCCTCAGTTTCTTCATCAGTGAAATGGAGGCAACAAGACCTCACAGGATCATTGTGAGGTTTAACAAAGCACTTAGCACAGGGCCTGGCACATGGTAAGTACCCAGTAAATATTACTGTGAAATAAAGAAAATTCTGACGCCTGCTACAATGTGGATGAACCTTAAAGACATTAGGCTAAATGAACAAGCTGTCAGTAAAGGACTAATACTGTGTGATTACAGTTATATGAGGTACCTAGAGTAGTTAAACTCAGAGACAGAAAGTAGAGTGGTGGTTGCCAGGCGCTGGAGGGAGAGAGGGCATGGGGAGTTTACTATTTAATGGGTACAGAGTTTCAGTTTGTGAAGATGAAAGAGTTTTGGAGATGGTTGGTGGGGATGGATGCACAACAATGTGCATGTACTTAATACCACTGAACTAAACACTAAAAACTGTTAAAATGATGAATTTTATGTTCCTTATATTTTACCACAATAATAAATATTATAAATAACAAGTAAACAAACCAATAAATATTACCACGATGATGAAGCTGTGCTAGCCCATGAAGAAACTGAAATCCCATTTTTTTAAACTTGGGATTTTTGAGACCAGTCCGAGAACCCTCCAGCATTTTTAATGCCTATTTTTATGACTCATTCAAGATTAAAATGCTAACAAGTAAATGTCCTAAGAATAAAAGACAATCTACTTAAATAAGACTTTTTCTCATATTCTGAGTTTTCTTATATATTCTGGGTTTTCTCCTCTTGAAAGAATACACATTAAAAAACCAAATAGATCAAGAGGAACAACGAAAATGTCAAGATGACTATTCTCCAGCACCATATATCAAATGAGTACCAAGTTTTGTGGGGAAAAGTCATGCCTGTGTCTTAGCAGATCATTTTCAAACTATGGAGTTGCTGTCTGTCCCTCTATATTTCATTTCTAGCAAGCATTTGCTTGTGGGGTACCATATTTGTTCATTTTATACATATTTTGTATCTGTACTATAATGTGTAAAAATCTAGGAAAAATTTTCCAGAATGACACACTGTTTATCAGTGAAAGAAAACGAAAACATCAAGCCCAGTGTGACAAGGGCTGGGCGCTCAGTCCTCAAAGACTCTGATGGCTGGAATAAAGGGAAAAGCAGAGAAAAGCCAGCTCAGGCCCGGGTGTGGGAGGTGCCCCATAGGATGCAGTGTGGGGAAGAGAAAAGATGGGGAGGCTTTCAAGAGCTTTGGGGCCTGAAGTTACCTAGCGAAGCATCCTTCTACACCTCTTCTTACCCCAGACCTGCTTGAAAAGTGTTTTTGTAATTGGTGACATGATGATAATGATGACGACTATGACGGTAGAAACCAACATGGTAACACCCCACTTGGCATCACTCCCTGCATGTTCTCGGTGATAAAACACAACTGAGGGACTTCCCTGGCAGTCCAGTGGTTAATACTCCACACTTCCACTGCAGGGGTCACGGGTTCGATCCCTGACCAGGAAACTTAAGATCCCGCATGCCGCGCAGCACGGCCAAAAAATTAAAACAAAACAAAACAAACAGACAAACAAAAAACACAAGTGAGTCACGAGTAAAATGCTTGCCCTGATTTCCTCTTTTATAAATGGCGGGGTTTATTGAAAATAGAATCTGCGATGAATTCGGGGGAAAAAAAATCAAACTGAATCTTCAAGAAATGAACGTTTCCTTAAACGTGCCCTTCAACTTCTATGTCTTAAATGACACAGCACTTTCCTGTTACTGTACATCATTATTCCACACAGTCCTGTGTGGAATTGTGTTTCATTAACATACTCCATGCTCTTTATTATTAGAACATTTCCCTCTGAGTTTGTCATTCGCACGGTGTTAAAGAAATAAAATGGCACTTTTCAAATGTTCCACTAGTTCTCAGAAGACTCCACTCCCCGGCCCAGTTCTGCAATAAGAAGGCTTTTCTCTATCATGTTTCTATGGCCCTTTGCTTCCAGAAAGGATCACAGCGTTTTCTACACACATTACATATAGTATTAATCATTGCCAAACTCCTATGAGGTATTTTTAGCTTCTTTACAAACCCAGAAACCAGCATACAGAAGAGAATGCACTTATTCAGGGACATTAAACTGCAAAGAAGGGCAGCAGGGAAGAAAACTAACCACCTTGCACCTCGAGCCAGATCATTTGCTAGGTGCTGACATCTAGCTCATTCTAATTCTCACAACAATTCCATAAGGTAGCTCCATTTTTCAGATGAGAACACCAAGACCCAGAGAGGTTACAAAACTTGCCCAAGATCTCTGTGCCAGACATGGGATTCACATCCAATGCTCTTGAACATACAGGGAACTTCCCCCTCCTCAACTCTGTTTTGTTGCTTGAGATACACAGGAAGCCCTTTTGTGGTGGCCAGCATGAAAACAATTTGATGGTTTCAACTGTCCACAAGTTTCAATATCAACCAAAAGCATAAGCTCAAAGACTCACCAATCTTTGGTGGCGCCAGTAGGAGCAGAATGCCCAAATGGTGAGAGGGAAAGGTTGTCTTGGCTCTGCCCTGGTCAGTCCACGGCTGAGCTTGGGCATCCAATGCTGGGAATTACACATTTGAGGGGCATCCACAAACAGGAGTTTCCAGAGAGTGAGGAAGCCAGAAGGAAGCTCCTTTGGGAAATATTTGAAGGACCTGAGGGCATTCTGCTGTGAGGATAGGCATAGATGGATGATATGAAAAGCCCCTTGGGCTAAATGAAGCCTGTCCTCTACGGAAATTGAGACAGATGTGTTGTCCCAGAGAGCAGGCTAGACCACTTACTCATATAGGGGTATTGGAAAGATGCTTCAGAGGAATTCTGAAAACACCTTACACTTGGACTTAGTGAGGCATTTACATGGTATCACCATGTAAGGGACAATAACATGATGATACAGTTAGATGGACTGGGAGACTGGCCATCCTCTAACAGTCAGTTTAATGGAGAGTAGAAGCCAGCCTCCAAGATGCCTCTTGGCGATCCCCATGCCCTGGTATTCACACCCTTGTATGTCCCTTCCCACACTAATACAGGGCTGGCCCTATGTGACCAATAGACTACAGTGGACATGACCATGTGTGACTTCCAAAGCTAGGACATAAAAGCATTGTGGCTTCCCCTTGGGCTCTTGTATCACTCACTGTGGTGGAAGCCAGGTGTCATGCCATGAGGCAGCTCCACCAGCAGGCCCTGTATGGAGAAGATCTGAAGCCACCGGCCAATAGCAAACACCGACTCGCCAGCCATGTGAGTAAGCCACCTTCGACCTGGATCCTCAAGCCTCGGTCTAGCCTTCAGATGATGGGGCTGCAGCTGACATCTGACTGCAACCCCATGAGACAGCCCAAGCCAGAACTGCCTGGGCGAGCGTCTCCCAAATTCCTGACCCATAGAAACCATGAGAGATAGTAAATGACTCTTAAGCCAGTAAGTTTTGGGGTGATGTGACACACAGCCATAATTACCGGGATATGGACCATGGCATCCTAGGAGGGCTGTCTCCAGTGCCCTGCCCTAGAACTCAGTCCCAGGCTGAGTGAAGACCCAGAAAAAGTTGTCCTCAACATTCCCTAAGAGCCCTTCCTAGTTCAGAGATTCTCTTGTTCTGTAATGAGTAAACCTGCTAAACAATGCCAGCACAGTGCTTCTCAAACATCAGCAGGTATAGAAAACACCTGGGGGATCTTATTAAAATGCAGATTCTGAGTCTGGGGTGGGCCTGAGAGTCTGCATTTCCAACAAGCTCCTGGCTGACTGTGCTAGTCTGTAGACTACTCTTGAGCAGTGAGAGGTTAGAACTTGCCCATGACAGCAGACCAGGTCAGGTAGCCTGGAAAAGGCAGTGGGCAGCTACAAAGTATTTGAGCAGAGGAGAGATGACCAGGATCAGAAATACTACACAAGGAGTTCCCTTGTGTAGACTCCTGCATTGAATAGGGGAACGTCCATATGCCACCAAGGGCTTTCAGACACTCATGTCCTTTGATTCTCTCAACATAGTCTTTAAAGTATCCAAATGTTTTCCCATCATGCTGGGTTTTCTGCAGCCTGTAAAGGTAGGCAGTGTGGAGTCATGCCAACCTGCACTCATTCACTACCTGGGTGGACTCTTAGTCTCAGTTTCTTAGTGTGTAAAATGGGAATAAGAGCCACCTGCCAGGCCGTGGTATCAAGCAGTGTCTGGCACACAATAGGTGCCTATTATATGCTTCTTAGTTTCGTTACAAACTAGATGATCAATAAACATTCACTCCCTTCATTACAAAGATTAATTACCTAATTAATATTTGTCCTTGAATTGAATTGTCCTTCACTAACCCCACGTGTCCTGGGATATATGTCAGATATGGCCCCATTTCACAGGTGAGGGTGCGGTTTGTTCTCACCAAGAGCATCTGATGAATGAATACTGACATGAGAATTCATGACCGTCCTGTTGGAATTTTAAAGATTGTTTTTTTCTAGAAGGGTCATTTCCCCTGGTCCTGACATTAGGGCCAGTAACTAATAAGATTTCATCCCATTTCTTTGAAAGTCGCTGTTTCCGCCTAAGGGGCTCTGGTCACTGTCCTGTCAGCAGTGCCCAAAGTGCTCTGCAACTTAGAGACCTGACTTGGAGAAGCCAACAGACTCAGGTAGAACACTGGTGAAGCCAGAACCGCCAACCAATGGAACACCTTAACCCCAGCTCCCCGGACCAGCGGGTGGAGTGGGCAACACGCCCTCCCTAGGCTTCACTGTCCTGTGCAGGGAAGGGGTGGGGGGCAGCTCCAGAGAATGTGCTGGACCAGGGCCAGTCCTGCCCCGCAGGAGAGATGGCCAGTAAAATACCCACACATTTCCAGAGGACTCACGCTGGGGAAAGTGAGGCACTCTGGTTCCTTTTAACCAAGGAAAAGCTGGGTCTGTTATCTCTGTAATGCGCAGCCCGCAGAGATCCCACTTCTTGTCCTTCTCCATTCAGTCCCCGCCCAATGAGGGGTCTAGCGGCTTCTACTACACTGACCAAGGCCACTAAATCCTAGTGTCAGTCACCAGCAGCTTCCTCCATAAGGACCCTGAAGGTCACCAGCCAGCCTGGGTCCCCCAAAGTGCTAAGGTTGAACCAGAAGCTTGTGTAGCAGCAGAGAGTATGACCTTGGGTTTGAATTCAAACCCCACCTTTTAGTGGTAACTCCATTACCCTCTGAGCCTCAGTTTTCACATCTTTTTTTTTTTTTTTTTTTTGCAAGGGGAGATTAGTTGTAATATTTACGTATATTTACCTCATTGGGCTCTTTGAGAAAACTAAATGAGACATTAATGTGTATTAAGCAACCAGCTCAGAAGGTCTTCAAAACCTGTTAGTTCTTTTATTCTTTTGCGTGGAAACAAAATTGAGGGTGGTCTCTGCAGCTACTGGAGAATTCCTGCTTCATTTGAGATGTCCTTGGTCTCTCCTAGATTTTGAAAACCCTCAGCCTTTGGTCTTGAGGCTCCCAGCCCCCAGCACGCCTCCCCGCTGTCCTCTAACTTCCTCCCCACCGCCACCCCCAGCCCCGCTCCGCACTCCCCTGCCATCTCGCCGCACCCCATCCCCAAAAACTTTCAGCCAGCTCTTCAGGAAGGTCCTTCCGAACTGCGGCCTGGGAGCAGGGGGCCGCGCCCCTCCCGATCGCATCTTGAGGGGCGTCAGCTGCAGACCCCCGCGCAGGCGCCGGACAGCCCTGTCCGGCCGCGGCGGCTGCGGAGCCGGGCCCGCAGGGGCTGCCAGTGCGGGTACAGCCCTCCCGGGCCCCTCCGACTGCGGAGCGGCCGACCGCATTGCAGACGCGGGCCCTCCAGCCCTTCCCGCGCCGCCGTCCTCCCGCGGGCGCCGGGGCTGCCGGGGCCGCGCCGCGGCGGGGAGCGCTCCTCTCGCGCCCTGCGCGCCCGGCGGCTTCCCTAGCCGCGCGCCGGTCCGGGGCTGGGGACCAGCGCGCTCCAGACGCCTCTGCCTTCCCCTCCCCTTGTCGGCCGCCCCTCGGGTCCCCCGGGGGTGGGGTTTCCCTTCGCGCTCGCCCCCTCCCGCCCCCCTCCTGGGCCTTCCCCTCCCCCGCCCGCCCCTATGTATGTGTCACCGCGCGCCGTGCCCGCCTGCCCACCTACCTTCCCGCTGCTCCAGAGGGGCCTCGCAGAGCTGAGGACGCGCGCGGCGCTGCTCAAGTCTCTCTCTCAGCACCCTCGCCGGCCGGCATCTGACACGGGTGCCAGGGGGCTCCGGGCGCCTTTCAGTGTCCCTTCCCTAGGCCGGCCGGGACTCCGCAACCCAGACGCTGCCGCTGCGGCCACCGCCCGAGGGGACCTGCGGACAGGACGCCGGCAGGAGGAGGGGTGCGCAGCGCCCTCCCAGAGCGTCTCCCCCTCTGCGCGGCGAGACCCGGGCCTCCTGGCCCCAGGAGACCCCGCCGCCTCGCCAAGTGTACGGGACTGAAGTTCTTGGAGAAGGGAGCCCAACTCTTCAAGGTAACCGTCTCCTGCCCTCCAGAGAGAGGCTCTCCCAGGGCGCCCGGCGAGCCGGGAGCGGTGCTGCGGCTGCCCCCTCTGTGCTGGAGGCTGCGCTGCCTCCGTCTCCCCCCACCCCCCGGGGAGGTGTGTGCTGGGGGCCCCCGACATCCCGCGGCTGCGTCCGCAGTGGACTTGAGCAAACTTTCTGGCTGTTGCAGACTCAGAGTGAATGGGGCGAAGGGACACGTGAGGAGGGGCTCTTGTCTCCTGGTCCCCAGAATTAAGGGACCCACTTTTCAAGCCCCAGGGTCTGGGAGGAGCCATAGTGGACAGAGTAGCAGCTCCGGAGTCAGGAAACTGTGGGTCCAAATCCCGCTGTGCTATTTTTGAGCTGGGGGAGTTGCTTCATCTTCCTGAGCCTTGGCCTGCCCTCTGTCAGTGGGGAAGGAGGAGGCCTCTTCAGCAGCAGAGTGGCTGAGGAATAAACGAAAGGACACGGCAGTGTGTCAGATACCCAGCAGGTGCCTAAGTAGAGGCTGAGAGAACCCTTTGGTCCCACTTCCATGGCCACTGGGCACCCGGAGGGGTGGGGGAAAGCCAGGAGGAATTGGCAGAGCTTGGGACAGGGCTCCTGAGCTGCCAGCAAGGGAGACAAGAGCAGCGCTCTGAACATGCCACCAAGAAGGGGCATTTCTCAAGGAAGAGGAGGGGAGGGGAGGACACATGGCCATGGGTTGCCTTTCCATCTCTGGATCCCTCTGCCGAAGAAGCCAGTGATGGTGGAGCAGGAACCCTTTCTACCCCTGGGGTTGGGTAGGCAGTTGTCAATGCCAATGGAACCCACATTCTAGGCTACAGCAAACTGTAGGGGTGAGAGTCATCTCCTATTGGGGGACAGGATCCAACCCAAACTTTTTCATCATTCTCCTCCTTGCAGTCATAGCGGGGTTCTGATGGGGTTCTTCTAGGGTTTCACCACTAAGGAGCCCAGGTCTCTGTATGTTGATTGATGCGTAAATTCCAGTTCTGCGGGGGTGGCTGGCTACCAGGAGGGAAGGGAGGAAGATGCAAAGCTGAACTGGGTTAGTGTGGCATTTTGGTTCCTGGATGCTGCCGTGGGCGGGTAGCTGACAGTCTGAAACACATTCATCTCATCTCATGCTAAGTGAAAGTGAACCTAGAACGGTGTGATGATTCACTAAAGGTTGCACTGTGACTTAGGGGTAGGGGTAGGACTAGAATCTAGGTTTTCTGAGGCCATAGTTGATCACTAGTCCTGATTGAAGTGTCTGGAGGTCTGGGATCAAATCCTCCTCTCTCTTCCTTGCCTTCTGGACTGCCAAGGAGAAGGGGCAAAGGGGCTTAGGAGGCTCTGTGAAGATCCATGTTGGCGCGTTGGCCTGTCAGTCACTGAGCCAGGAAGAGACTACTCAGGAATGGAAAAGCAATGGGGGGGGAAACCCAAAGGCTTGTTAGGGGTGGGAGTGTGGGGTTGGGGAGACGCTTCTAACCTGAAAGAAAAAATTACAGAACAAAAGATCTCTCCAGTTTAAGAAGTTTTGGATGGAGGAATTATCAAAAGGAAGAAAGTCTCTCTCAGAGAAATGCTGGAATTCCTCAGGTTACATCAAGCTGTGTTTAAATTAGATGTATTTCTGTGCAGTTTCTAGCTAAACGCCTGGTATATTCATTCATTCATTCTCTGACATCTACTAAGCACCACCTAGGTGCCAGGCTCTGTGCTCAGTGCTGGCCCATAGCGGGTCCTCAATAAACGGAAGCTGTGATGTGACCCAAGCAAAGCTCTTAGCACAATGCCTGCCACTGGACAAATACTCAAAGCTGTTCGATATTATTATTATTACTGATTTTAATCTTAAGTAGACGTTTTTCTTTCCTAGAATTTTCAGTGAAAATCATACTTAAATTGGCATTCTTCCTTTATTATCTGAAAGCCCTATGATCAACACAAGAGCAAAGAATCCAGAGGGGAAAACAGTGTATATTCTTGCTTCTTTAGAGGAAGTCTGTGCGCTTGAGGGGTGAGCTCCTGAGCTGTCTGGTGTGAGCCACACCTGTCCCCACGCCCTTCCTCACACCCAGGCACACGTTTTGCCCCTGTCACCCTCTCACACACACACTCCTATCCCACGCAGCCTGTACCCCTGCCTGCCAAGATGGGGCACTCTCCATCCTCACAGACCCAGAATGGCCTGTCAGACCCCCCAGTCGGAGAGGGAGTCCAAGAGAGAGCTCACCTGCTGAGCTGGTGGGGAAGAGCCATGTGGGTGGGCAGCCTGCCGGCCAAGGCAGACCTGGGTTCAAATCCCGGCTCGGCCAACTACTAGCTACATGACTTTGTCAAGGTTTCCTAGGCCCCTTTGTCAAGGTTTCTAGGCCCCTTTGGGGTCCCAGTTCTGTCTTAGTAAAAGACCGTGTGTCCAACTTTTGGTGTGGATTTTTTTAATGATCCCTTCTAGAACTTGGTCTCCCCAAGGTCCTTCTTGTTGGATACTAGGAAGACCTCAGCTGAGCCAGGGGAAGCCCGCAGGACCCGCAGGACCCTGTTCGGAGTGTCATTTTTAGTCCACTCCCACATGAACATCTAGAACAGGAGTGGTCCAACTGCCGGTTTTGAAACCAATTTCGTGGAGGTTTAATGAAATAGGAAAGAATAATCTCATAGTGCCTCCCATGTCGTAAAGGTAAGTATTGCTTCTGGAAACTTTTCTTTCTGATACATACTTATGCAGGTCTACATAAGTATATATATGTTGATAATATATATGTATACACACAAATAGACACAAATTTGTTATTTGTATAATGTATTTCTTACTGCGGGTTGTGGTCAAAAGAACTTGAAAGACTCTGATCCTGGTGATATTTCTGTCTCTGAGAAATTCCTGCCTCGCGGCTCCAGCTGGCGGGCACCGGGGCATCCTTGCTGCCCCTATAGGAACAAAACCCTTAAGTATCATGGGAGTAGAGGCAGCGAGGGACGGAAGCTGGAGGTGGGAGTGAAGGGCAAGTTCAAGGAAGAGGGCATGCCTGCTTACAAGTGGAGCAGGAGAAGGGACAGGGCTAATGGACTGCCCTGGTAAAGGGGTTCTGTGGATGGGAACACATCTTGAAATGGGAGCTGGGAGCCGTCCTCTCCTGCTGTCACCAGGCTGCCTCTGGGCCATGCTTTGGGTCCTGATGGGAGCTTTACTACCACCCTCCTTCCTTAAGAAAGCCCTGTTCCAGGGGGCAAAGGGTGGGCTGTCTGTGTGGCATCTCCCCTGGGGCGGCTGCTCTCCTTCCCCTGACCTAACAGGACAACCCCATCCCTGGCAGGGGGTCTGGGCCCCTGGGCACGGTGGGAGCTGGAGTGGAGACTGCAGAGGATGGGCTGCTGGGGGTGGGCAAGGGTAAGGGTAGAGGGAGGGAGCGGGATTGAGGCAAAGGGAGGACCAGAGAGACGAGAATTTGTAGGGAAAACGGTAAAACGGTTCCTTTTTTCAAAAGTTGAATCCAGGGCAAGAACGGAAACGTAGAGTTTACTTTTAAAAACTCAGAGCCTTCTTGTAAGCGGCCGAGTATGTGTGTGTGTATGAGTGTGTGTATGTGTGTGCTGGGAGGGCGGCCCTGTGGGCTGGCCTGGGCGTGTAAGAGGCGACTTTTCTCCCTCTCAATGGCCTTACAGTGTATCCTAAAGAAGCTTTTTGTTAAACTCATGAATAGGTGGATTTGGGGTGTGTGATGCTGGGCACCGTGATTTGGATATTTGGTTACCTTTGAGGTTACATGTTTTTCCTTTTAAGACACACACCCAAAAAAGGAGCCACCTCTGCTGCATACGGTCTTGGGGCAGGAGGGAGGGAGGGCACTTCCCGTCTCTCTGTAATTGATTTGACTTGAGGAGCAAGAGGAGGAAGGAGAAACTCAAGACTGGGCAGATCTCAATGTCCAGCCGGGGAGACGGCCCCTCTCCTCAACCCCTGGACTCTGGGCCTCTGAGGTAGAACATGGCAGTTCCCAGACCACAGATGTCCAGGGCTTCAGGGCCAGTGAGGATCCTTATTTAGGAGATGGCAAAGGGGACCAAGGCCTAGAGAGGAAAAGGTATTGTGCTCCAGGCCAGCCCAGTGCAGGTCCGTGAGGATCTGGAAGGGAACCTAGGCCTTCAGGCCCTCATCCTGAAACATACCATGTCCGTGGAAACTACTCATTCATTCATTCATTCATTCGTTCATTCTTCTTTCAGCAGCACTTGTCACATGCCAGGCACGGCACTAGGTGTGGGTAACACAGCAGTGAATAAAACAATTCACTCTTCCTGCCCTCCAGCCACTCATGGTCTAATGGGGAAGACAGGTTATAATCAACTTGACCCTGACCCCTCATTTCTATAAAGCAGTGGTTCTCAACTGGGGAGCTATTTTGCCCCCCAGGGAACATTTGGTCGTGCCTGTAGACAATTTTTGTTGTCACTGTGGGACAACAGAGGAGCGATACTACTGGCATCTAGTGGGTAGAGACCAGGGATGCTGCTAAACATTTACAATGCACAGGACAGTGCCTTCTCCTCAACAAGAGAGAATTATACAGCCCAAAATGCCCCTAGTGCCAAGATTAAGAAACTCTGCTCCAGATCTTCATTTAGTCATTGGGTCAGGCCATGCCCAACTGTGTGTAACAGCAGGAAGGTAATCTGGGGGTAGGAGGGCAAGAAGGGAGAGTTTGGCAGTCAGTAAAGAGGAGACAACAAATGAAGAAAGAGCCAGGGGCACAGAGGTAAAGTAGAGAGAACTTGGACTTTGGTGGCCCAGATACAGGTTGAAATCCGAACTATGAGCACTTAGACAAGTCATCTTCTCTGAGCCTCAGTTTCTGCACCTGTGAAATTGGGCTTGTGGGACAGTTGAGAGAATTCAAGATAAAGCAAATAAAGGACTTGACACAAAGTAGACCTACAATAAAATAGCAGCTGTTAGGATTATCTGAGGTTTTTAAAGGGCCCACTATGGAAAGTTACAGTATCAGCAGGTACGGACATGTGATCATGAGGTCAAAGAAGGTTGCTGTTTGGGACACGGTTGCCACAATAATGCCTTCTGCTTCTGGGGGTGCAGGGTCAGCTCCTCCTCACACACACAGCTCCCAGCAAGGGGTGAGAAGATGGGAGAAGGGTTAGCTTCAGCAAGAAGCCCAATGTGTGCATCCTCCAGTGTGTGCAGGGGGAAGAGCACTGACTTGGAGTCACATGAACTGGCCACTGACTGGCTGTGTGATGTGGGGAAATTGTTTCACCTCTCTGAGCCTCCAGTTCCTTATCTGTAAAATGGAGATACTAAGCCCTGCCCTCACAGGTCGAGATCCAGTGAGAAATTACTGTCCAGGAAGCTGCCTTCTGGGGGTGCCTGTGAAGCCCAAGCAGGACTCTTTTGTATCTGGTGTGCATTGTGCCCAAGCCAGTGCTGGACACAGACAGTCTGAATGAATGAATGAACAAACCAGTGGATCACTGCACTCTAAATTCCTTTCAATTCTTGACAAGGAAAGGGCCAGCAACACCCAAACAGGCATCCTCCACTTTGCCACTCTCTCCCAAGAAAGCTAGAAGCCAGGACCTCAGGTTCCCAGTGCCTGCTAGGGTCAGGTTACCGCACCAGGCAGCAGCGCCCTCTAGAGGGAACTGCAGATACAGCCATTGAGCTGTGACAGTCCCAAGAGCGGGATCCCCATGGGGGGAGGGAGGTAGGAATGGGACATCAGAACTGAGGAAGCTGCTGAATAGAGGACCAAATCAGGATCGGGAACCTGGAGACTTATCTCAGTGCAGGCACGTCATTGAATACCTCCATTTTCCTTTCTTTAAAATGGAACCGTTACTCAACCACATGGAGTTGAAATCACAACAAATTAAGGCCTAACTGAAAGCCACTAGCCAAATGGGTGGACTTGGGAAATCAGCAAACTTCCTTGAGCCTTCTCAGAATCATGAAGCATTAGAGCACAGGGGGACTAAGGAGACGTTTAAGTCACCTGGCTCCTTCATCATGCAGGTGAGGAGACTGAGTCCCAGAGAGGGGAGGGCCCTGGACGGGGAGGGCACAGGCTGCTCTTGGCAGAGCCACAGCTTTAACCAGGCTGCTGAGGCTCCTCCCGCCACCTCATATGTCACATCCAAACCAGTAATAGGAGGCGCTAGGTCACAGAAACACTGTGCCATCCCATCCAACTGTGGACGCATTTTGTCCTGGGACCACCCATTGCCCACCCTTGGGCCACCTTCTGACTCTGTCCTTCCAGGGTCCTTGCTGGCCCCAGGGTTGCTTTTGGGAAGAAAACCCTTTAGAAGAGAAATGTCCAAGGCAAGGAGGGAGCCCAGACTCCCATCTCTCTCAGGAAACCTGGGCTTCCTTGTCCTGGCCACCACCCTGGGTCATATGTAGGGGTATTTCCCCCAACAAACCCTGGATCTTCCCTGACTTTCCCCCCGCTACTTCCCTTCCCCATCAAGGGTGCTCCCTTCCTCCTCCCCTCACTTTGACCTGCTTATTCAGATGGTTCAGGGGAACGCCTGGATTTTAGGATGACTCAGGGATGTAGCAGATGTTTGCCGGTTTTACGAGGGGCTGAAAAAGGGGCCTGGAAGGCTGTCACCAGAGGTAACCTCTGTCCCTAGAATCAGAAACATTCAAGGAGCTTTTGAGAAACAAGGGTTCCCAGGCCTCATGTGCCCCCAGAGATTGTTAGTAGTGGGGGGCAGTTTAGTAATCTGTGTTTTTCAAGATCTCCCCAGGTGATTCTAATGCAGTCCTGATTCTGAACCCCTAGTTTAAAGGCCAAAACAGTTCCTCTTGTTGCATTTGGTTCTAAGCCCCTCCCTCTAGCCCTGCCTCTCAAGGTGACTTGTCCTCCCTTCCCTGCAGACAGAACTACAGCCTCTGGCCTCACCTTTGTCCTTTACGGGAGTGAGAAAGTGGAAGCCTGCCTCCCCTCTCCTGCCTGAGACAGGGGCCCTTCTTCCATAACACAATTGTCCTTGACCCTGGATTAAAGTACATTTGTCCCAAGAGGCAGAAAAAGCTAGGCAAGGGTTCCCCAAAGTAGAACATTCCTTCCAGGGATGTCAATAGCATTGCATGTAAAAAGGATCTCATCCCTAAGGGTTAAACAGAATAAAAAGTGCCCCTTTCTTGCAGGACTTCTCAATATGCTAAGGGGCATTGGAAATCTCCATCAAGTTCCTCACATTGAATGTGACCAGAGAACTCTTCTTCCCTAGGGCAGAGTGAGGGACTCAGTCTAGAGATGCTGATCTAGGCAGTCAGCCAGGTCTGATGCTGCAGCAGGATTGAGGCTGCTGCACCAGGGCCCCAGGGCCAACCCGGGACAAGGGAGACCCCACCAAGTAGAGCTTAAAACCCTAAACTTCAAACGCAGTCACTGACTCGACAAGCCCTCTCCACCGCCAGGGCGAGGCTGGACCCCACCTCTCCTTTCCCACCTCCTACCTGCTACCTTCCGTTTAAAGGTTGGTCATGTTGGAAGCTCATTTTAGTTCCTTATTTTCCTGGATTTAAAAGAAAAATGAGGAGAGAGGTAGAACATTCAGTGTGGTTTTCCGGAGGGTGGGGCCCTGGCTCCTTGGCTGAGTCCTGCCTCGGAACACTTTCTCTCTCCAGACCTGACTGCCCTGCCGGCTCCACACACACCCCTCCTACCCCATTGGCTGCAGGCCTAACCCTGTGTGCGCTACTGGCTGTCCGACTCCAGGGGGCACCAGTCTCCCAGAAGTCTCAGTGAGTAGCATCCCCAGGGGGGAATGGCAGCCCCAGAGCTGAGCAAAGAAGTGCCCTACCTACCTACCTGTCTCTGTCCCCTGTCCTCACCACTCCATCGGTGGGCATCACCCCCACCCAGGCCAGCCAGGGGGCTTCTTCAGCCCCTTCCTCAGCCCTTAATTCCCCTTAGGGCAGCCTCATTCTGGGATTCCTACTTGCTTCCTAAGCCCAGCCTGCAGTGGCTTCTGCTGCAACTTGCTTTGGTGATGTTTTAAGAGACAGGGTCCCCCTGGTGTGAGGGAACCTGATTGCTTAGATTGTCTTCAAACCCATCCCTGGGGGAGAGGACTGCTATGTAGCCGGGTTGGGGATTGGAGTGGCTTTGTTAGTCAAGGAAGCTCCTAGCACTGACTCAGAGCCTTGGCCTCCTACTGCCCCCTCGACCCACCTCGGCCTCCATCGCTCTTCTCTCAGGAGTTCCCTCTGCCCTCTCAGTGCCTGGGGGCGCCCGGGCTTTACCCACGGGGGTCAGCAAGACTCTTATATACACCAGATAAGGCTCAGGCAACTTCGATGGCTGGAAACTGGCAACTAGTCCGAACTACTCCTCAGTCACTGCAAGTACCCTGTGGGATGACCTACCCTTAGTTGCAGGCAGCAATTACGCCCTCCTCAGCCCTCTGGGGATTGCAGAGGCTCTTAGAAGGCCGTAGAGATGTGGTCCTCTCACACTAAGAATAAAGCCCAATCCCCTTCTTTGGCCCAAGGCCCTCAGGAGCTGGTCTCCCCGCCGTCTCAGCATCCACGATTCACTCTCCCCTCACCCACCACCCTCCGGCCACTGGCCTCCCACTTCATTCCCACCTCAGGGCCTTTGCCCGCGTGGTCTCCCCTGCCTGGATGTCCTTCCCACATGACTTTGCGTGGCTGGTTCATTCTGGTCATTCAGGTCCAAATGTCACCTCCTCGGTGAAGCCTTTAAATTGGCCCCCCAATTTCAAGAAGATGAAAACCTCCACCCCAACGCCCCAGCAATCCTTTGTTGCATTTTCTCTGTAGCTTATCACTATCTAAAAGTTTCTGCTTGGTTGTTTTCCTTGGTGGTTGTCTGCCCCCTTCCCAGCCCCTCCAAGAACAAAAGCTGCATGGGACAGGAGCCCTGTCTGTCTTGATCGTCTTCTATCTCCAACACCTAGAAAATGCTTAGCATGCAGTAGGTGCTCAGTCAAAGTCTGCTGAGTGACTTCAATCCAGTGCTTTTCAAAACCATGCTCCAGAGGGAGTCGGCATGGGGGGCGGGTGTCTCTGACACCCCTCAGGGGCCACAGAAGTGAGTTGAGAGGGGCAGTGATTGTGAGGGTCTGTGTCAGGTTCTATGAGAACAACTCTGATTTTATGTCTTTTGAAAGCCATCGTGTGGTGCATCTTTCTCTTGTCATAGATATGAAAGCTGGGACCTAGAAAAGAGTATGTCCTGGCTACAGGTGTGGCTGTCAGAGCTGGAACTAGGGCCCAGTCTCCCAGCTCCCAGTGCTCTAGCTCCTGAACATGGCGCTGTCTAAGAACAGTCCCCACTGGCCCAGACACCTCAGTAGCCCCATCCCACCCCGGCCAGGGCCCAGGGACTCTGCATAGTCACCTGGGCCAGCTGATATTCTGCCATCAGCGGGACCCAGCTGAGGAGAGGAATGGCCACTCCCCTTCCAAGCTTTCCTTAGTAGTTCATGATGACTCGAATGTCTTGGGGAGCAGCTGCTTCTAGAAATAAATTTACATCTTTAAGTTCTACCACCTTTGGAGCTTCAAATTCTATCATTGGGCCACCCAACATGGGCCATGGGCTATCTTTCATCTCATTTCCTGTACATCTTTCAAGCTGCAGGGTCCCAGCACTACCCATGACATGGTAGGAGGTAGGCCAGGCACCGGGGAGAGGACAGAGAACAAGACGAGGTTTCCTTGGCCTCAGAGCTCAGCGTATTCATGATTCTGAAGACCTCAGTGGGCAGCTCTTCTGCGCCTTCACTGTCCACACTGAGCAACATTACCCCTGCCCAGCTCTGCACCTGTCCTCTCAGGCCACCCCCACTCTGGGCCTTCCTTGAACCCCAGCTCCACCTTGTCTTTCTTTTGTGGTGGAGAGTCCAGCGCATTGTCACCTACGTTTTATTCCCAGTTCCCTTCCTGATGACATCTAGCACTTGGACTCACCAAGAAATCCATCAGGCCACTGTCTTCCAGGGGTGGAGTCAGGTCAAAGGGCTCCAGGCCCAGTTTGACCAATTCGCCAGCGGTGTGACCTTGCCATAGTTGATTAGTCTTGCATACCTCAGTTTCCTTATCTGCAAATTGGGTATAATGACTCTCCCCTCATAAGTTTATTGGGAGGATAAAGCAAGATAACATGGCTAAATCAAGGTATGTAGCACAGAGCAAGTGCTCTCGAAACACTCTCGAAGCTGTTCATCGTGAATATCCCCGGGCCCATTCCTGGTGTCTCAGAACCTGATGTTTTGTAGCAGTGGGTTGGATGATCATGTGATTGCCTCCTCTTGCCCAAACTGAAGTTCCTCAGCTGCTTTCCTGCCCACTTATGCTCTTAAGGTAGTCATACAAGTTTGGAGCAGGAAGGGACCTGAGGGATGCAACAAGAGCCTTATGTTCCCTGCCACCTTGAAGCTAGCACAAGTCTCCCGACACACCTGGAAACTGCAGCAAGCCTACTGTACCATTGTAATGACCTCATCTTAACTTGATTATATCTGCAAAGATTCTATTTCCAGATAAGGTCACATTCACAGACACTGGGGGTTAGAGCTTCAACATCTCTTTTGGGGTGGGGAGAGAGACAAAATTCAGCCTATAGCATCCTTTATTGACTTGCTGTTATATTTTAGATCTATGCTTCATTTATAAGATATAAAGGAAGTTCTACCAGGGAAGGCAGATTAAATAAATGATATATCTTCCAATAGGTCAGTGCGTGTAAGCTAACCAGAGACTGGGCAAGTTGAGTACAAAGGATATAAATGCCCTCCCATGACCTGAACCAAACTCCCCATGTACACACACTTCATGCTGAGTCAGCAGGAAGCTCTATGAAGTAGGTCTAATTATCCCTATTTTATAGATAGTGAAACTGAGGCAAAGTTGGTAAGTGGTAGGGTCAGGACTTGCACTCATGACTATCTGATTATAAAGTTCATGGTTTCCTGGCTATTCCGTGCACTATGCCCCAAGAGAAGATGAATTTCCCAGACCAGACCCTGACATCTAGCATAAGAAAGAGAAGCACCGGGGCTTGTTACCCAGTCTGGGGCCTGTCCTTCAGGGGGTGTGTGTAAAGCCCTGTTTATTCCTGCACACCATGCCCTTGAACTTCATGGGGATTCCTTGGCTCAGAGTCAGGGCCACCTTCAGGAGAGGGAGCCGTGAGCAGGAAAGACCTTGGGCCCAGAGTCTGTTGAACACTCACTGTGACAGAAGAAAATTCTGTTTCCCAGCAGGTTTCCAAGACTCCTAACACATAGAGAACTGTCTCCCTCCTCCCTTCTTCCCTTAGACACTCCTCCCCACCTCCCCACACCAACCCTAATTGGCTGTCACCTTGGTCACTGGGGAGTCCGTTGGCTTTGACCCACAAACTCCAGTTCTCCTAACGGCCTGGAAGGACTGGAGCTTATTTTCTAGTGCGATTGTCTTGAATGTAGATTTTTTTAAAGGATATAAAATTTCGTTTTATCTTTAGAAACATTTTTCCTTTAAAAAATAATAAAGAACAGCATAGAAAGTTTAGGAAATAAAAATGCTCAAAATGGAAAAAATTAAAATCTACTGTAAACTCTCCTCCCAACAATGACCAGAGTTAAATTTCTATATATTTTTCTGGTCTTTTTTTCTGTGAATAGGTATACGTAAGAACAGAATGGAATTGCATTCTACATATTATTTTGCAACTTGCTTTTTGAGCTTTATGATATAGGGTGAACATGTTTCCAAGTCAGTAAATAGTTTTCCATAATTGGACTATTCTACATGCCAGGCTCTCTATTGGACACAGTAGGGAATACAAAAGGAGAAATTAAAAGTTTTCCCTGACTTTCCGGAAAGCCTACAAGCTAGGTCGGAGAAAGTGATGTCTGCTCGTCATGTGATGCAGAGAGCCCTAGTTCCTTGCCCTCGTACAGCTGATTGTGCAGCTGTGAGTGAATTTTTCCATCAAGGGAAATTGGCATCAGGCTCTCCTGGGTTGGAGGCTCAGCTACAGTGCAGTGGCGGTCACTGGGAGAGAGCATGCTTTAGTAAGAAATTCTGCAGGCATTCCGCTGATGGGTCTGTGTTCCCAGTGAGCCAGAGACACGGGGCTCAAATTTGCTGCTCCCAGAGTTGGCCTCTGTTCCCTCATTTCTCTCAGAGTGAGAGCATTTTGAGGAACCACACTTGTATCTAGTGTTTCATGACATGTATTTCTCATCCAACATGGCCCTCCTAACAAGCAATTCATCTGCTGCTCAGATAAACAAACAACAGTCCCACCCAGTAATGGAAGAAAGATGATTGTGTTCAAATCTTTAGGAGAGAATGTGGGGGGCCTCCGCCATGACACCTTCCTAAGAGATTTTCAAGGCGAGTTTTGATCATACCTGGTTTCCATCTTGTGTGCGGCTTTAGAGCCCAACCCCATGAAGATGCAGCTCCTCTCTGGGGTATGTGAAGGCGTCCCAGGATGCTGGAGGCCAGGTGGTACCCGGGAGAGCCCTGAGTATGTGAAGGCCTCCTTGGATATACAAAACAGTCCAGAAAAACATGGAACCTGTCCAATAGAAATAGCATGCAAAGATCTCTAGATATTTTTCCACTTACGGATATATATTTGCCTCCTCAAAAGGAAAGACAGTAGTCCAGTTCGTAGAGACGGAAAGTAGAATGGTGGTTGCCAGGGGCTGGGGGAGGGGGGAGGAGGGGAAATGGGAGTTATTGTTTAATGGGTACAGAATTTCAGTTTTGCAAGATGAAAAGTGTTCTAAAGATGGATAGTGGTGATGGCTAAGAAACAATGTGAATGCACTTAATGCCACTGAACTGTAAAATATATGAACTTGAAAATAGTTAAGATGGTAAATGTTATGTGTATTTTATCACAGCTTTTTAAAAAAGGAGATCAGTTTGTTAAAAAGGGAAAGGTAGCTTTCTTGTGAGGACAATGTCGTTGAAGAAACCCTGACTGGGAGCAGCTGGGAGGCAGCAGATGGCATGAATCCCTAGAAGGCGCTTTCATGAAGCTCGCTGCTCTGGCATCCTGTCGGGAGGCTGCTGGGCACCATAATCCTGACAGCCTTGCAGGGCACAGTCACACAGCCAGGAACAGCTGGCAGAGAACTGGGGACACGCCAGGGACAGCTGGAAAAGGAGGAAACGGGAACGGAGTGGGGGCAACACCATCTCATGTCGATGTTTGCACCTCTTCGCCGACTATTCTCGAACAAGTCAGGAGTCAGAGAGGTCTGTGAGGGGCTCAGAGAGCAAGCTCTCTGCCTCTCGTGGGGTGTTATTCTACAGCACCGAGGTGCCTTGGTGCTTCAAGTCAAAATGCAAAGCCTACCCATGTAGGAGGCACACAACCAATGTCCATTCTTTGAATCGTGCTTTTAAGCTGAGGCCACAGATTGTCAAAGGTCTTTGGGTGACAAGACCAAACCCGTGACAGGCTGCATCCTCAGCATCCTGGCACGGGCATGGGAAGCAGAGAATTGGTTAGGAGCACTGGTTTTGGAGTCAGACTAAACTGGGTTTGAATTCTGGCTCGGCCACTCCCTGGCTGTGGGATTTACGGTAAGTCATTTACCCACGCTGAGCCTCGGTATCCTTTCTAAAAATGGGACTAGTAACGGTGCCCCTCCCAGGACGATTGTGAGCCTTGAATGACATGATTTGTTTGTTCACACTGCTGCTGCGCACCATGCCCGGCCTGGGCTCAACCTTCAACAGACAGCCATTTTTAGAGGAAGTAGTTATGGTAGGTGCTCGTGGGTGAGGGAGACCCAAGGATGGGCAAGCCCAGTGTACACCCCAGTGGGTTAAATCTCCCTGCAGAGGCAGACAAATGCTCTAGGAGCATGTGCTCCTGCTGTAATGGAGGAGGTGGACCTGATCACCATGGGAACTTCACAGAGCAAGGATCAGCCAGCAGAGATAGTGGGGGCTGTGATTTCCTCCTGACACACACCTTAGATCGGGTCATTCCCCAAACCCCCAAGAGCCCCCCATCACCTACAGAATAAAGCCAAACTCATTAGCCCAATCATGGAGGTTCCTCAGAATCTGGCCCAGCTTTGTTTCTAACTTTATTTGATCCTTCAAATAAAGGATCCACTTTATTGGATCCCAGTTGGATCCACTCCTTTCGCCATGCCTTTGTTCATGTGATCCCTTCCTCCTAGAATGCCCTCTCCCTACCTCCACATGCCCATAGTGTCCTCATCTTTCAAGGCTCAGCTCAAAAGCCACCTCTTCTTCAAAGCTCTCTCAGGTCCTCCCAACAGGATTGATTTCTATATTGTGGCTTCTGGAGCCCTCTCATTGAGAGAGGATCCCCTCTTGTATTGTAGGATTTATTCCCATGTCTGATCTCCCACAGTGAGCCCCAGGGGTGGATTCACACTGGTCCTTCCTTAAATCCCCCTCATCACCTGCTGCAGAGTTTTCCACGTGGTGGGTGTTTGACAGAGGAAGCGAGAGAGGGAGGAGGGCCAAGAAGTCCTTGGAACTGTTCCAGATGAAAGGCAATTATTCCTTCCACATGAGGGCCAAAAAAAGAAGGCTCAGCTCTTCAGAGCACATGCGCCAAGAAGGGAAAGCAGTGTCACTGAAGGACGGCTGTGGGAAGAACAGGGCTTGTCCACTGTCTACTCAATCCACACTGAACCACCCTGGGCAGGACAAACTAACCTGATGGAGCAGAAATGTGCAGTTTCAGGAAGTCTCCAAGACCTCCTCCTGGTCCAGTAATTCACTAGAAGAACTCAAAGAACTCAGCAAAGCTGCTATGCTCACAAGTTACGGTTTATTACAGCAGACGAATACAGATCAAAATCAGCAAAGGGAAGAGGGGCACGCAGGACAGGGTCCCAGAGAGACCAGGCATGAGCATCCAGATGTGCTCGCCCAGGGCATTTTGTGGACAATGCTTACTTCTCCCAGCAACAATGGGTTACAGCATGCACAGAGTGTTGCCAGCCAGGAAAGATCACTTGAGCCTGGCTGTCCAGGGTTTTCACTGGAGGTTGGTCATATAGACATGGCTGACCACCCACATGGCTGACCTTAGTCTCCAGCCCCTCCAGAGGTCAAGTTGATATCACATGACCCAAGACCCCCACCGTAAATCACACTGTTAGCATAGACTATCCAGCATGGCCCAAGGCCCCCAGCTAAATAAGGGCTTAGAGATTACCTTCTGGGAGCCGGGTCCACAGCTCCCATTGGCTCTCAAAGAGAAGCATGACCCAAAAGGAGCTAAGTGGATGTTCTCTATGAAGTCTTCCCAGTCCTGGAAGCAGGGCATGCAAACTAGAGTCAAAAGAATGAGGTTTGATTCCAAATGACTAGACCCCAGGACTAAACTCCAAGAACATGCATCTGCCTCTAGAGTTTAAGGGGTTGGGCTAGTTGCCCCTTGTTTCCTTTCAGCTGCATCCCAGGCACCCGGCCCTCTGCTTTGTTCAGGAATTTGGCTGTAACCCCAAATGCCTGGTGGCCCTTTCTGGCAAGGACCCTCGGCTTCTAGAAACCTTTACTGAAGATCATTTTTGAAACCTGGGCTCAGTTTCCACCCAGAGAGGTCACCAAGGGGTCATGCTGGGTCCCCTAGCCCCTTCCCAAACTCCTTCAGGAAGGAGCACTCTGTCCTGCCAGGTTGGTGGTCAGCGCCAAGTTGAGGGAACTCAGTTCTTGGCCCAAGATTCCTGCCCCAGGAAAGGTGCTTGTGCCTGATGGAAAGTTTGGGCTGAAGGATACTCTTTTCCAAACTCCCAGGTCTGATATTTACCCAACGTCTGAAATTAATGCAGAGAAAACCTCCAAAGTGCCCGGGCTGGAATGGAAGGCTGAGAACAGGAAGGGGCATGTCCCAAGTACCAGGTTTTTTTCCACAAAGAGAGCAGGGCAAAGCTCAGTGTCCCCGGGTGAGTGAATCAGGAGCCATTAATCTTGCCATGTACCACTCTCCACTTTAAACTGGTTTTACAAGGAAATTGCAATTGGGAGTGGGGAGAGGTGGGAATAATGGGGAAAGGTTGGTGGTGTTGAGCTGAATTCTTCCCTCTGGTGCCCACCCTGGTCCAGTCATTGGCTTCGGGGCCAGGTTTGGCTGCTTCCTTCCCACCCTAGGAAGTTCCATCATGGCTGGCCTTCCTTCCCAGCTCTGGACTTGGCTCACTCCCAGCACCTTAGAAAAGCAGCCTTCATCAGGCTGCCAGCATGACTCTGAGTTCTGTTTTGTCCCTGGATGCTATCTC
Source organism: Balaenoptera acutorostrata (assembly GCF_949987535.1). NCBI lineage: Eukaryota > Metazoa > Chordata > Mammalia > Artiodactyla > Balaenopteridae > Balaenoptera > Balaenoptera acutorostrata. The sequence continues at coordinate 39,430,203 of NC_080066.1, read as the reverse complement.
CTGGGTCACCCACCACTCCCTGCTTGGTGGTCCCTGGGCCCATCCTGACCACTCCTGGTCCTCTCTTAACAGGAGAGGAGGGTGGATGAATCTTTCCAGAGGCCATGGCATGCTCTAGGCTACCCTGTTAGCCGCATTTGGAGTTACCCTTCCTTCTAGAGCTTCTAACATATTCCAGGACTGCGGAGGCAAGAATGCTTTGAAATCACTTGCAACAGTTATGATCAGTCTTAAGCTTAACACTCCTTCCATTTCCAAACTTAATCCAGAAAGAACATTGCCCATTCATGAAGCACCATTCATTCATTTATTCAGCAAATATTTGTTGAACACCTGCTATGTGACAGGCACTGTTCCAGGCACCTGAAGTGTTGTAGAGTAGTAAGCGAAGCAGACAAAAGTCCCTGCCCTCATGGAGTGTATATTCTAGGAGGGGAAACAGACAATAAACAAACAAACAGTACATGGCAATAATTTCTAATAATGATAATGATATAAATAAACAATACTAGGGTGACATGATAGGGAGGCACTGGATAGGGGTGAGGGAACAGGGTGGTCAGGGAAGGGACCTTTGAACTGAGGCTGAAATGATGAAAAGTGGCCAACTAGGGAAAGATCCAGAAAAGTATACCAGGAAGAAGGAAGAGCAGGTACAAAAGCCCTTAGAGGGAAACACGTTTTTATGTTCAAGAAACAACTAGAATGTGGCTGGGAATAGAGGTAGGATGAGGTGTGAGCAGGAGCGAGGGCATATCATGTAGGAACTTACAGGCCATGGGCACGGGCTGGACTTCATTCCAAGGACATTCGTCCTGTTCTGCCATGACATATAGGCCAAGATCCCTTTTGCTTTAGCTGTCCCTCCTGACCTGAGCTTAGCATCCCTGACTCATTCAAGATTCCAGTGTGATACAAGCTCCCTTCCTCCATCTCCTCCTGCCACCCCACCCAACAGGATCAGACTACTCAGGGGACATAAAGACTTCTGTTTGATGATTTAAAGGAAATTAGAAGTTTAGAGCAATTTGTCGTGGCAATCATCATTCCCTGCCTCTCCTCCTAACTGGAAATTAGCCATTTCCAGAGGCCTCATTCATGGATATTCTGGCCAGAGCTGCCAAGAAACTTCCCTGAGCTCACCCAGATAGCAAGTGATGAGTCAACGGTACGAATTCAGTTTGTATTTTTAAGGTACCCACCTTCTCCCCAACCATATTGTCTCCCTGGAAACTGAGAAGAGGCCATTTGAGGAAATTGCATGGGGTTCAAAGTGGACCCCAGAGAGAAGATGAAGAACAGAATATCTCTTGTCACAATAGATCCAGGTCAAACAGTTATTACTAGCAAGGACCTTTATTGGTGGGTGAAGGGAATCACGACAGAAAGGCCAGAGAGAGGAGAAATTGATGTTTTCTGAAGTCTTTTATGTGCTCTGTGCCCTGAACCAGGGTCTACTCCTTCCAGTTTCCCATTGTTCCCATCACCCACCTCCGCAGGGAGGGCCTTTACCTTCAAACCTACATAGACCTTCAGCAAACCAAGGCCAGTGCTGTTTTTGTTTTGGGACCAGCATCCTCCTGGGCCCTGGTAAGGACAGTGAGTTTGGCCACAGATTGACGTTGGCAGAAATAGCTCATGGGCTGATGTCTGAAGCTGAAATTCAGTAAGGGCTTCCTTCCCTTGACTTGCCTCTCCCTACAAGGAGTTGGACAGTTCTTCTAGCCGGTGGAGGCAAGAGTCCTCACGTGGCAGGGTGGGACATTAGGAAGGTCCAGAACACCCAGCCCAAGGGAGGGCTCTACTGACTTTTCTGGTGAGTTGGCTGATAGGAGGCCAATTATTCATGAGTAAGTGATGTTCATGCCTTTGCAGACACTGGCTGAGACATGGCCCATTCAATCAAGAATGACTTGATTGGAGCTCTTTTAAAAACCAGCCCTGAAGACCCCTGGAAGGAAGTTAACATGGACTGCCTGCAGCCCAGTAGAGCAGAATTGGATTTGTGCAGTGGCCATCTTTTTTTGGACCCCTCAGGCAATTTGCCTGAAGGACTTTGGGGAAGAGCCGCCATGTTGGGCTGCAGGGGCCATTCCTCCATTGGACTTCTAGGCACGCAGGGAAAGACAGGACTCGGAGCTCTGGCCAGGGACCTCCCTGCTGATGGAAGGTCCAAGAGTGGGTCAGGACTCTTACTTGGGAATTCACCTCCTCCAGACTGGACCCTGTGTTAATCTTTGTCAAGATCCCCCCAGCCCTGCCCATATTCCATGTGCTCTGTAATCCTGGGCAGAGCTGGAGTAAATGTGGATTTCCCTCTGGTGAACTAATTAGGGATTCATTTTACCCTCTACCAATCCCTAAAACCCTCTGGATCTGAAATTCAATGAGAACATCCCCTATCTTCCCCTTAAGTTAAATATGTTTGTTGACTGAAGAGTGGAATGAATGAGTAAAACTAATGAATGTAGAGGGGCTGGGAATGTTGAGAAGAAACATGGAATTTATAGCCATAAGACCTGGGTTCCAAGCCGAGTTCAGCCACTTACTGTCTGTGTGACTTTTGGCAAGTTGCTTAACCTCTCTGAGCAGTCATCTCACAATCTGTAAAGTGAGGATAACAAAACCAATGTTTGAAAGGTTTTTTTAAGCATGGCGTTATGTACCATTATGATCAGAGTACAGTTCCTGGCACGTAGTAGACCCTTCATAAAGGTAGTCTTCAGAGGGTCCCTGAAACCACTGTATAAGCTGATTCCGACTGTAAGATATTCACTGTTGCCTGAGGGTGGAACGGGGAGGGCTGCCCTCAGTCAGTGAACATGGAGAAGCTCTGAAAGTGACAGGTCTTGTGTCACTGCAGGCGACACCAGCAGCATTAGGATCTTACAGTCCAGAATTTTACTTGAACCCACATCCTGTGCCCAGGCTTGGGGCGAATGCAGGAATGAGCCTAGGTTAACCAAGTTGGTGGGGGAGGGGGTCCCATGGTTTGTTATCATTGCAGATCAAAAGACCATCCGCATGGGGCATCATTTAAATTAGATCGAGCCATAAACTGTATTTGGGTGTAACTTCTTATCAAGTCAGCACGTGTTGGTTGTGGAGCTACTATGTGCAGAGCCCTGTCCTCGGCCACCACGGTGGGTGCTCAGTGCGTCTACACTAGACTGAATGCCGTGATGGGTGTACACGATGCAGCTGTTCTCTTCTCCCTCCTCAATGAGGGAGGGTTCAGTTGGACAAGACTTAGGAAAGGAGACAAAATTTACTGAGAGCCACACAGTTGTCTCTCATTTAATCCCCACGAAAGCCCTATGCGATGGATCCTATTTGATCAGCACTTTAGAAGTAAGGAAATCGATCCTTCAAGAGGTTAAATAATTGGGCCAAGGTTTTATGTTCACATATAAGTATCAAGACTGCAATTTAACAGCATCTATGTGACTCCAAAGCCATCTTCTTCTCACTACACAGCCCTGCCCTCCACCCACGCCATTCCACCCAGCCATCCACCCACCCACACACCTGCATAAGTGCTTGGCCTGGTAGTTTAAACCAGCGGTGGGAAAGAAGTCACAAGCTGGGATGTATTCGTTAATTAATTGGTGGTAACAACAAGGAATGACAAGAACGTGGGCAGAAAGGAGATGGTTTCAGGCCAGGGTACCTGGAAGTTCCCAGGAGGTAGTATTTGCACTGCGTTCAGAGAAGGCTATGATCAGGTCCGATGTAGAGCTGTTCTACAGATGTAGAGTCTTCTGGAAAGAACAAACTGTGTGAGCAAAAGGAAGGATGGGAAAGTGCAGGGCCAGACCCAAGCCAAGGGCACTGCTGGGAGATAAGCCCATGGCCACATTAGCAGACATACCAGGTATGACAACATCTGGACCTGTATCATTTCTTGATTTCTTTATTTTTTCTCCCAATTCCACCACTTGAGCCTTGCTCCTCCCCTTAGAGCCTCCCCTAATTCCTCTGAGACTTAGGCAGGACCTCCACAACCTCACAGCTCCCCTCTTTGCATCCTGTTGCCCCTCACTTCTTCTGCAGCACATTGAGGGCACAAGGGACATCTTTCCAAGTGGGCTTGGACCTTCCCAGATAATGCTGATCTTGGTGCAGGGGCAAGTAACAGACGAGCTGGTTCTTAACCATGGGGGAGACTGTGATGTGACTGTGAGATGTGACTCACTCTGACCCCGTATCAAATGAGTCTCTCTTCTGCACTGTGTGGAGCTGGCATTTAGAATCTCAGAGAACTCCAGGGACAATTCTCCCACTCTGCCCCATGTCAAAGATGGAAAAACTGACGCTCAGAGGCAGGGTCAAGGTTAGGATCCAGCGCCCACTCGCTGATGTCTGCTATCTCTGGGTATAGGTTTGTCTCCATCTGCTAGGCTATAAGCAACTCAGAGGAAAACCGTTCCTCCCCACCTCATTGTGCCCTTCTGTCTAAGCACAGTGCTGCTTGAGGCCAATCCTAGACAAAACTATGGGCTTGAAAGGTCGATCTACAGCCCCCCACCCACTGCCAGCTGCCTTTTTCAGAGGACCCACTTCATTGCCAAGAAAGCAGGAAAACATTTGCAGAATTTACTATGCTTTGGTGATGACCAAGCAAGTAACACAATAAGAATAAGGAAATCAACTATATAGAAAAAGATATAGATGGAGAGAGAATACGGAAAAGGGAGAGAAGAGAAAGAGGAGGAAATACAAAAACAGTATTAGCCTCCATGAAAATTACCTTCACAGTGTTCCTGGGGTGAAGCTTGCATTCTGATTCCAGTTTGCAGTTAGGAAAACTGAGGGCTTGCATATGTTCTCCTGGAATCAGTTTCCTGGCTCCCCTTTTGCACACCGCCCCCAACCATGTCTATTTAGAATATGTGGAAAATTAGCAGCTGCAGTTGGGATCACTCTGGCCAGATGTGTCCTTGGTGTGGGATCCCTACCACTTCCCCTATGCTGGGTTTAAAACTCCAATCTCAAGTGCATATGCCACCACTTGCATGCATAGATCCATGAGTGGTAAGAGAAGAGGCACCACTGGGAATTTAGCCTGCAAATAAATGATGTGCTGGAGACTGGTGGCTAGGGGAATGGCTGACCTTGGTCCTCTTGAATCCCTCCTCAGGAGTTAAGTCACAGACACAGAGCCCCTTGGGTACTGGCAAATCTTACTGGTCAACCAGTCTACTAAATTCCAGCATCCACCCATTCGTTTAACAAGTAGGTGTCAAATACCATTTTTTGTCGTTCCTGACCCCCAACCCACTCCCCACCTGACCCGCACTGTGTGAATTAACACAGGAGGACTTTTTTTTTTTTCACTTAAGGCTTGATTTTAACTTTAAGGAGGTCACAGTCTGCATGATGAGGCCAAGCTAACATATGTAAAACAACAGAGAAAAATAAGTGCCAAAGTGGCTGTACAGGCAGTCACAGTTGGGAGAGCTGAACTGAGGGGCAGGGCCTGATGAGGCTTCATGGAGGACACAGGGGCCCTGCAGGGTCAGGGAAGGGGGAGTGAATACATTCACTTAACCAGCAAACATTTGCTGAGTCCACACTAATGTGGCTGTCAGGCTGGGCCTGGGAATATGACATGGAGATGACTGTGACCCCACCCTGCCCTCAGGCTGGCAAACTGGCCTCGGTTTCAGGGTCAGCTTCAGAACTCATGCAGGACAGCAAAATGAAGGAAGAATAAGGCTTCATTAGGAAAGGAGAAGTGCTCATTACCCTTCCGCCAGCCGCCTTCTTTATTTAATATTAGTAACTTCCAGTAGTGTGCTGCTAAGCCTACTCTCGAAAAAGGAAAGAAAAAAAAGAAAAGCCCTTGTTTGTAGTGTTTCCTGATTTCCATGGTGTAATACTCCCATCGTGACCGATTTCAAGCACTGGCTCTCGCTGGAGCCCTGGGAAGGGAAGACCCTGAGGGGGTCACACTCCTGGGCTGCACCCGGACTATGACCTTCCCAAAGTCACACACTGTACTGATGCACTAGCATTAATCATTACTGCTGTGTGCATCACAAGCAAGCAATATATATCTCTAGCTGAGATTTATTGACTGCAAAATGGTCTACCTCAGAGGGCTGTGCCCCTCATGGGTGCTCAACAAATGTGGGCCTCCAGCCCAACCCTCCTCCCTCAGAGGCCTGGGGTTGAAGGAGGTGACTTCTAAGGTGCTTGGGCTTCCATTTGTTCATTCATTCATTAATTCATTCAGTAGATATTTCCTAATTGCCCTCTCTCTCCGCTGGATACTCTTCTGGGGGTCAGGCAGACAGTGAGGAACAAGCAGACACGGTCACCGCCTTGTGGAGCTCACGAACCTGGCATTAAGACAGCCAGTCCTGAGAACTCGGGACCAGAACGCTGGTCCTGGCTCCATCTCCAGCTTACTGTGTGGCCTTGAGCAAATCACTTACCTCCTTGGGCCTCAGTCTCTTCACCTGTAAAATGGAAGAGTTGGACTTGATGTTCACTAAAGTCTATCCCAGCTTTGACCTTCTGTGGCTCCAGGGAGGGAGAAGAAGCCACATGAGGAACATTTGAAGGAACTAGGAATGTCTCCATAGGAGAACAGCAGATGGGAGAGCAGATTAGACCCCTGAGGATCTGGCATGAGTCCCATAAAAGAGGAGTGGGCTTGTTTAGTGTGGTCCCTGAGGGTAGAACTCATGGGTGGAAATTGTAATAGGGGTGGGTCACCTTGACTCCGTCTTGAAATATATTGAGCACAACTGGAGCTGTGCAGCCATGGGTGGGTCACCCCGTGAAGGAATGAGCACTTCCTGTTCGATTAGAGGCTGAAGACCACCTGTCCCGGCCACATAGAAAGGATTTCCGGCAGTGAGGTCATGATTGTAAAACCCCAAAGCCATCAGTTCTGAAGGAACCAAAAGCAGTCATTTGGTCCACCGTGCTGTGTGGAAGAAGCAAATAGGATGCAAAAAGATTACAACTCCATGAAACGCAAGTAGATGCCTAAGGAAAAAGACCAGAAAGAAAACTATCAAAACACGAATAACGGTTGGATTAGGATTGAGGATTATGGTGATTTATTTTCTCTAGTTCCTTATTTTCCAAATGTTTGGTAGGGTGGTGATGTTGTTTTTGAAACAAACGCAGTTTTATTCTTTATGGAAAGTCATCTAGTCCAACCCTCATCCCAGGGCAAGAAGCCTCCCTGTAACCTCTAAACTCTCTCCAGTCCCCACATTCTGAGGGGCTCACCCAGGCCTGACACCAGGGAGGTGGGAGGAGAGTGGCGCTGATGGATGCCTGCTGAGTGCCAGACCCTGGGTTGGGTACCAAGCCAGAGACGCAGCCCCCGTGCTCCAGAAGCGGGGCCTGCCTGGCACATTATCCTACTCGGTCTCTGAAACAGCAGTGGAGGTGGGTCCTGTTTCATTAAAGCAGGAGGTGGCCAAGCCAGGACTGGGACCCGGGTCTGGGGGTCTCCACTGCACGTTGCTGGAATAGGAATTCAGGGCAAGCAGGCAAGCTGCCCATTCAATCCCATAATCTGATGGAATAAAGGTCAAAGGCCCAGCAGGATTGGCAACCATGGGACAGAGTCTAGCTGATGGGGAGGTGGAGTGTTTTCCTGTGTTCAGCTATGGGTCTCTCTCTCTCTCTCTCTCTCTCTCTCTCTCTCTCTCTCACACACACACACACACACACACATGCAGCCTCAGTCAGGTTCAAAGCACTAGCAAGCTTACTTTCTCCCATCAAGCCTCCTAATAATTCTCTCCTAAAAAAGCCGATTCCTTGATGATGAACCCAACCTCACACACACGGATCCCACAGAAGCTCCACTCACACACCCCGGCCTTCACCCAGCATCCACTTCCCACCCTCCAGGCTCCTCTTTCCCTCCATTTCAGACACCCCCTTCCCCCTTCCTCAGTCCCAGCTACCCAATCCCCTCACCACACCTAACTCTGCCTCCCATGGAGAAAGGCCTCCCTGTTGACGGGACTGGCAAAGTCCATCTCCTCACATAAAGGCTCAGTGAGTCCTGGAGACACTTGGAACCCAGACAGAATGGAATTTCTCCCTATTTTCTTTACAGCTCAGAAAACACACACAAATACAAGAGCATATTTATTGCGATACTTCTATCCCAAAGTTTGTCTTAAAAAAAAGAAGAAGAAATAAAATTAGTTTCTCTGCCCACACCCCGCCTCCCCCATGCCCACTCCCTGCCCTTTTCATTCCTGGCTGAGGCCAGGGAGAAAAACAGAGCAGGCCCAAGCCCCACAGAGAACCATTGCCTCCCGGACAATGTCAGGCTTGTTCAGAGAGTGAGGAAAGAAGCACAACTCTGAAAACATACACAGAACTTCCCCGTGAAGGGTGTTCTGAAGGAAGAAGAACAGGCGGCCTTGTGTCTGGACACGGTTTCCCTGAGGCTCTGGGAAGAGGGGGGCCCGCAAGTCTAGCCCCCTGCTCACAGTGGAGGAGACACCTGACCGTTTTAGCCTCCGGGGGAATATTTCTTGGCCATGACGGATCACACTGGACCTGAGAGAGCCAGAACCTGGAGCTCCAGAGATTTTTCTTTTTGAAGACAGCCTCTAAGGAGAAAAATCCCTGAGGAGAAGCAAGGGGCTGCTTCTTAAGCCTTTGGGATTTCCCAGACTTCCTACTTATTTTATGCCTCACGGCTCCATCTCTGGGCCCCCAGCAGCACCCATACAGACGGCCCTTCATCCCTCAGGTGCCCAATGTACGTGGAATGAATGAAGGATAGCAGTGGAAAGATCACTCAAACGACAGACTGGGGTCACCCAAGAGGGTCCGCAGGGTCCTGGGCCCTGCCCGCCCCTCCCGCACAGATTCCAGAGATGGGGACCACGGGAGGCCCTCATCTTCACATCCTCTGGCCCCAGCTGATGGTGACTGAGCCAATAGCGACAGCTGCTGGGCCATCAGATGCTGACAGAGTCAAGGTCAGGGACACTGGCCACAGCCTCAGTTGGGCATTACTCTCAGCCTCTGAAAGCTCCCTTCTTGTCTTTAGTTCCAGGCTTCCTCCCTCCTTCCGGCGGAGCATGCAAACACTCATTAAACCAAGACAAAACGCTCACAGACTGAGAGGAGGGCAGGGAAGGCGCCAATGCAGGTCCATCCAACAGAACAGCTCAGTAAACATCCTCAGGCACGTGTCATGGGGTGCAAGTCACAGGTGTCAGCAGTGTGACTGCACACCCTCTAGCTGGCAGTGCCACATCCTGGCTGCGCGTTAGAACCTTCTGGGGAGCTTTTAAAACGTCTGAGGACCAGGCTGAAGCCCAGGTGATCTCAACGTGCAGCCAAAGTTGAGAACCACCGCTCTGGTTGATCTCTTGCAAATTCAGATGGGTCTTCTTGGGGTCTACCTGCACTGGCCCACTTGGAGTCAGGGTCCCAGTAATGCAAGGATGCCCTTCAAAGATTAGTGTACTTAGCGTGACAGTTTTCCAGCAGATGGCAATAAGGAAAGTTTGTTTCTCTAATTCACATGAAGTCATTGTTCGGGCCAGCAGGAGGGCTCCAGGGATCCTGGGCTCTCATTCCTCTCCTAAATTATTAATCTGTCCATCCCACAGAGCTCTCTGGGTGAGCGTCCTTCCCCTGACTTGAACCAGGCCCCTGAATTGTGCCCCAAATCTTGGAGCATACTCCATCCTAAAACGTACAAGATTCCTGAATTTGAAATTGGTGACAGGTCCAGATTTCATCAGGGAGGTTGGGTAACTCATGTCAATTTTCTGGGCCTGGGGAATTGTGTTAGTCAGGGTTCTCCAGAGAGATAGAACCATTTGGATGTGTGTATACATATAGAAAGAGATTTATTCTAAGGAATTGGCTCACATGATTACTGAGGTTTTTGGCAAGCTAGAGACCCAGGAGAGCCAGGGTGTTGTTCCAGCCTGAGTCTGAAGCCTTGAGACCCAGGAAGAACCAATGTTTCAGTTCGAGTCTGAAGGCAGTTTGAAGGTCATCAGGCAGGAGAAATGATCTCTTATTTGGGGGAGGTTCAGCCATTTTGTTTGACTCAGGCCTTCAACTGATTGGGCGAGGCTCACCCCCATTAGCCGGGCAATCTGCTCTACTCAGTCTGCCAATTTAAAAGTTAATCTCATCCTTGGGACTTCCCTCACAGTCCAGTGCTTAAGACTTCGCCTTCCAATGCAGGGGGTGTGGGTTCGATCCCCGGTCGGGGAGCTAAGATCCCACATGCCTCACAGCCAAAAAACCAAAACATAAAAAGAAGAAGCAATATTGTAACAAATTCAGTAAAGACTAAAAACTGGTCCACATCAAAGAAAAAAAAATCTTAAAAAAAAATGTTAATCTCATCCCAAAACACCCTCATAGACCCACCCAGAATAACGTTTGACCAAATATTTGAGCCCAGTCAAGTTGACATAAAATCAACCATTGCAGGGATCCTTTAGGATGAGCCTTTGTTGGTCAGAAGATGAGAGGTTCCCTAGACAAGGTAGGAGGAGGTTTCCAACCTCATACCAGTAATTAAACTGAGAAATCCGTGAAGGTTTTGTGAGGAGGGGATTCTTGGAGAAGATATCTCTCGAGTCACGTGCAGCTTCCTTACCGTTTTTTTCTTTTTCACTTTTATTGGAGTATAGTTGATTTACAATGTTGCGTTAGTTTCTGCTGTACAGCAAAGTGAATCAGTTATACGTATACATATATCCACTCTTTTTTTAGATTCTTTTCCCATATAGGTCATTACAGAGTACCGACAGAGTTCCCTGTGCTTATACAGTATAGCCTCCTTATCCTGATGCAATTTCAGATCCACAGGCCAGGAGTTTATCACACTTGACATGTGACACATGACCCTCAACCTCGCTGTATCTGAACCTCCGAATAACTCCTCTCTTCCAGGTGAACTATGACCACTTTACTCTTCGTGTTTGTGACTCTGAGGGTCATCGCGGCAGCCATCTCAGTAGAAGTTTCAGGTGAGGACCTTCCCACTCATGTCTCGTCTACCCAGCAGGCACCGGGGACTGGACTCTGGGGATGGGGGAACCGAACCTAGGCCTGCTGGCCCTGGTGCTTACTCTGGGCCATCACTCTAGAGGCCCCTCTTACCCTCCTCCAGCCCCAAAGCTCCCTAAAGAATGAGGAATCTGTAGGGCCAGTGAGATGTGTCCGCTCAGATCTATGCTCCCTCTGGGTACCCAGAATGCCCAGAATTCCCTGCCCAGCTGGACCCAAGTCACTTCCAGGGCTGCACGGTTCGCTCCTCTGGGTCCGTCCTCCCATGGAGGAACCACGCCTCCAGTCTGAGAGGGGAAGGGGTGGCTGTTTGAGTGTAGACAGAGCTGGGATGTGAGGGCTGGGGTACACACAGACCCCTCAAAGTGCAGAGCTGTGGTGGGAAGAGAAGGGGCCCTGATTTCCCCTCCTCCAGCTTGGCCAACACATCTCAATGCAAAACTCTAAGGAATCCAAGAATTCTAAATTTGAATCTGGCTTTTCATTTTGAAAAGCATCACTGTCAAATAAGAAGATAGAACATGTTTTACTGAACAATCTTTTGGCTTGATTTATAGCTTTTAATTATTTAGACCTATGGTCCATGGGTCTCCATCTGCACTCTTGCTCTGGGACCCACAAATATCCACCCCTGGCTGTAACCTGGGGTGGTTTGCCCACACAGGCCACGCAGCTCACGAGGGTTAGTTGAGAGCTTTAAAAACTTTAGAGCCAGGCGCTGCTGTCACTTCCAGCTGTCCCCAGAGAGCCACCACCACTAAAACCACACTGTGTCATGTGCTAGGGCTGAGTATCAGAGGGAGGTTTCTGTGAAGGGCCTGGTGGTGACCAGCCAGGACATCAAAAGGTGACAGTTCACCCCAAACATTCCTGGCTCCCCTTTCCGTGCCTTGTTATGTATCTGCCACCCACAAATACCTGAAACATTTTTATTTTCAACCTCTAGGTTCTCCTGGAAAAAAAGGTTCAATAAATGTATGAATCTCCATGAAAGGTGCTATTTTTTCAAAGGCTCTTTCTTTCCAATTCCAGGAAGATCTTTGACTTCTAACGGGGTTTGGCAGACACGCTGCATCTTCCCTATCAATGCTCTCCATGTGTTTTTGTGGAGTCTAATCATATCCCACCCCACCCCAGTCTGACCCTTTGCAGACTTAAATGTCTGATCCTCTCTGATGCTTCTCCAGCTAGGCTCCCGATCCCCCAACAGCAGAAGAGAATGATCCATCCTTCTGCAAGGTCAGGATGGAGCCTGAAGCAGACCTCCTTAAGTATTTGATATTTTTATATCTTAGCTTTAAAAGTTGTGTGGATATTTTTTCCTCCCTATAATAATTTTTTCTATCCCCAGATAATTGTTTACCAATTTTTGAGTCAAGCTGTCACTCCAGGAAGATGGGTTCTGTTTATCCTATGGCTTGGCATCGCTTTGGGTACCCCAGTTTGAGAAACAGAGAGGTGGTCTCCCCTCTGAAGCTTCCCCTGCCCTTCTCTGCAGCCCTTTCTGGCTCCATAGTTCCTGTCTTGAGGCACAGAGACCAGAGGTCTTGGGAAAGCTGCTCTGGAAAGGGAATTCCATATGACACAGGATAGACACCAGCACACTCGTGGGACTTTGTCATTTGCAGAAGCACTGACAGGGAGGCTGGGTGGTCCTCTCTGGGCACTAACAGGTCTGTCTCCCACCCCCGTGTCTCCCGCACAGACCCTGACAGCTCGCTGAGTGTCAGCATCCCTGAACCGTCCCCGCTGCGGGTCCCCCTGGGGAGCTCCCTCACCATCCCCTGCTACTTCATCGACCCCATGCACCCCGTGACCACCGCCCCCTCCACCGCCCCCCTCACCCCAAGAATCAAGTGGAGCTGTATTTCCAAGGAGAAGGAGCTGGTGCTGCTGGTGGCGACTGAAGGGCAGGTGCGGGTTAACAGTGCCTACCAAGACAGGGTCACGCTACCCAACTACCCGGCCATCCCCAGCGATGCCACCCTGGAAATCCAGAACCTGAGCTCCAATGACTCTGGGATCTATCGCTGCGAGGTGATACATGGCATCGAGGACAGCGAGGCCACCCTGGAGGTCGTGGTGAAAGGTGAGAGCCTCGTCCCACAGGGGCCCTGCTTCACCTGCAGGAAGAACCAGAATGGCATCCTCTCTCGGGCCAGGCTGTCTGGCTTTCAAATCCTGGCCCCTCCCCCTGATGGTTTGCACCTCAGTCAAGTTGCTTAACTTCAGTTGCTTCCCCTGTAACACAGAGCTGGTAACATCACTCTCTCTGGAATTTAAATGAATTAAATTCTTCAGGGCCACAGTTGCACGTAAATGACAGTCTATTCTTCCCATCAATCCTGTGATTCGGTTGCCTTGTGATCATCCCCATTTTACAGACAAGCAAACTGAGGTTAAGTGACTTGCCTGAAGTTTCCCTGGAAGTGAGCCAGAGCAGTCTCCTGACTCTCTACCCAGGTGTCTTTTCCCTCCCCCACCTCCAGTTCCAGAAGCCAAAGAAAGGGATGAGGACTCCCTGGTTCCCTTGCTCTAGATGGACCAAGGAATATGGTTGCCCTTGGTTGGCTCTAGGACTTCAGTCAGCACCAGATTTTTCCTGCTGGGAGACTCTGCCAAAGACGGTCCACTCCTGTCTGTGCCTTAAACAGGATTCCCACTAGGATGCCCCTGGGCTGAGGGTGCATGGAGCTCTAAGTGTCTCTTTCTGCAAAGCAAATATAGGGTCCTGGAATGACAAGAAAAAATTATAAGGAGGCAGATTTTAGTTCAAGTCAAAGAACTTTCTGATTATCAGAAATATCACAGGTTTCCAAAAAGATGCCTTGTGAGGTAGTGAGCTCCCCGTTACCGGAGGTGTTCCAGGAAAGGCAAAAGGACCACATGCAAATGTGGAGACAGGAGCCATCCATCAGCTAGGGGCGCGACCAGATGTCTCTACATCCCCTTGACTCCTGCCCTAATTCTGCAAGGGCCTGGGTGACGGGAGGCTGTGCCTGACCTGCTCTCTTGCCGTCGTGTCTTGCAGGCATCGTGTTCCATTACAGAGCCATCTCCACACGCTACACCCTGGACTTCGACAGGGCGCAGCGGGCCTGCCTGCAGAACAGCGCCATCATCGCCACGCCCGAGCAGCTGCAGGCCGCCTATGAGGACGGCTTCCACCAGTGCGACGCCGGCTGGCTGGCAGACCAGACTGTCAGGTGAGCCCCAGGCCACCATCGGAGTAGGGTGGATGATGGGCTGGAACGTTGACCAGCACTGAGCTGGTGCCAGCCTGACACAGAGCCCAACCTCAGCTGGGGCTGAAGGGATGCCTTGACCAGTTCTAGGTCAGGCCCCGATGACCTGTCCCAAATCCTTGGTCTTCTGTCCTGCGGTGGAGTGAGTGACCACTAACAACTTTGCGCTACATGAGCATTTTCTCCATGCAAATTACACATGATTATTCTTCCTACTCATTTTTCCCTTTGCCATGATTTCTTCACTTACATCTTTTTAAAACTTTGTTGTTTATATATTTTTGTAAACCACTTTACATTCAGTTTGTCTTTAATAAGGCAAGACGTACGTAAATTAAGCTTCTTGGTGCATTTTTCCCTGAGCACAGCTGCTGAGGAATAGGTTGCACAGCAGGACAGTCAGAGCCCTGCGTTCAAGGAACTGCAATTGTGTGATCAAGCCTGTAAAAGCAAGATGAGACAATTCATTGGGGATGGATCAGAGCTCTAAATGCAAAAGCCAGAACCACAAAGCCACAAGAAGAAAACAAAGGGAAATACCTTTGTAATCTTGGGGTAGGCAAAAGATCTTAGGACACAAAACCCATTAGCCATTTTTTTTAAAGCAAGATAAGACAACAGCCTAGCATAGTGCAAGAGCCCACACCTCAGCCTCAGAAAGAGCTGGGCTCAAATCCCAACTCTAACACTTGGAAGCTGTGTGACCTGGAACAAATTGCTTAACCTCTCTGGGCCCCAGTTTCTTCCAGTTTAAAATAGAGTTGTTATAGCACCTCATTTGGTTGATGTGAGACTCAAATGGTACAGAGCAGGGGTCAGCAAACTATGGCTCATGGGTCAAATCCAACCCACCCCTTGTTTCTGTAAACAAAGTTTTATGGGAACACAGCCACTCCTGTTATTTTGTCTGTGGTTGCTTCATTCACACTACAATGGCAAGGTCACAATGAAGACCCTATGCCCTGTAAGACCTAACATATTTACTATGTGCCCTTTTATAGAAAAGATTTGCAAGCTCCTGATAGAACATGTTTGGTACCAATAAATATTCAGTAAAGGGGTCCTCCTTTAATCACCAGTAACGGTGAAAACATATATCTTAATAAAGCTGGGGAAAAAGCTGTAGAAACAAGTAGCCCACAGATCTAGGCAGATCTCAGCAAACACATCAGTAAGTCACCGTTTCCTCCCACAAGGGAGGAGGATACAACGGCACGGGCCACTGGCCCCCTCCATGCCCTGACTGTCACATCCCTGCTTTGGGTTCCTGGCAGGTACCCCATCCACACTCCAAGGGAAGGCTGCTATGGGGACAAGGATGAGTTTCCCGGCGTAAGAACCTACGGCATCCGTGACACCAATGAAACCTATGACGTGTACTGCTTCGCAGAGGAGATGGAGGGTGAGGCCACCCACGCCCCTCCCAAGAGCCGGCTCCCCAACCCCTTCATCCTGCTGACCCTCAGGATCACAGGGGCCTCCTCCTGGGCAGGGCGTTAACCCAGGTCATCACACCCTCAACACCCCCTTGCTCCCGGCCCCTGCCCCTCCCCCCTCCCCCACCCCTAGGCTCATCATGCCCAGCGTGGGTGGGGGAGGGAAGAGTTCAGGAAGGAAGGGTCTGGCCCCCTCACTCTCCACTTTGGAGAGGGCCTCAGTGGCCCCAGGTACCTGCAAACTGGGCCATTACTGGGCCCAAGAATATTTATAGCTGGTCTCTCACCTGCAACTCTTCCTCCCAGCCAGGACCCCTGCTGCTTGACCAGCCCATCGCTGTCCCAAGCTCCACTGCACAATTAAAGCCCAGCTCAGCCTTGTCACCCTCACAAAGGACCCCCTCCCACCCAGGCCACTCCAGGGGGAGCCTATCAGAAATGTCATTCCCAGGAGAGCTGGCCTCCCAGCCACCCTCTCTCAGCTTTTGTGCTGCCAGCCCCCAGCCCTATCCAGGCCACCCCAATGGGCTAGTTCTGGAGAGCACCAGGGGCAGCGAGAAGGAACCTATAGTCTTTCTCTGGTTTGTAAAGGGAGTTAAGTTTGGTCACAGTCAGAGCTGAGCAAGTTACCCAGGCAAGTGGATGACAGCCCTTCCCCCATCAGCACTCATTCACCCATTTTGGCATTGCAAACTCTGCACCTCCACCCCTACCCCGAGATCACGGCTGCACCCAGGCAGGAGAAGGGCTGACAACCTGGCCCACTGTGAGGCAGGGAACGTCCGCAGCTTCCTCACCACCGTGACCCCTTTCCTCATTCTCACCCCAGGGCCCAAGCCGGTAGATTAAGTAACGAATATTTGTGTTCCCACTTTGGGCTGATTAAAGACACTGATTAGGGCCAACCAGAGCTGCCATTGAGCAGGGACAACCAGAACAACCCCAGGCAGCGATGCCCACCACCCTATCCCTCCCTGCAGCACAACCTTGTTAGGTTTTCAAAAACAGTAAAAAAGAGCCCACAGGCCCCCACCATTGCCCTTATGGACACTTCGGGGCCTAGAGACCCCAATTTGGGAAACACTGCTATTAGGGTCAAAGTCTGATGCCTGCTTTTCCCATCAAAATTTGGAATTGTAAAAAGGATTGCTCTAGCGACTTCCCTGGTGGTCCAGTGGTTAAGACTCTGCACTCCAATGCAGGAGATGTGGGTTCGATCCCTGGTCAGGGAACTAGATCCCACATGCCTCAACAAAGATCTCACGTGCCGCAACTAAGACCTGGCGCAGCCAAATAAATAAATTTTTTTAAAAAAATCAGTTTAAAAAAAAAACAAAAAAGGATCGTTCCAGTGGGCAATGCTTGACTCATAGGAGAGATGCCCCGGTGGCAGGAAGTTCCATAGCAAAGTGTGGGCGAAGATGCTTTCCGGCAGGAGTTTCCTTCCGGGCCTCACATTTGCTCTGCACTTTCCTCACTTCTTTGTCTTTTTGGCAGCTTCTTTATTGGTCCCTGTTTTAGGAAACTGACATCACCCCACCTAAAAGCCCATAGGAAGTGGAGGGCAGGATCTGAAATA
The DNA here is from genome assembly GCF_949987535.1 of Balaenoptera acutorostrata. Classification (NCBI taxonomy): domain Eukaryota; kingdom Metazoa; phylum Chordata; class Mammalia; order Artiodactyla; family Balaenopteridae; genus Balaenoptera; species Balaenoptera acutorostrata. The sequence goes on along the minus strand of NC_080066.1, from coordinate 39,412,909 downwards.
CAGACATGTGGGACCAGGGATTTGAGAAGTTAGAGGCCAAACCCCGAGGAACCACATGGATCTCCCTGGGGACACGGGGCAGGCGTGGGAGGGAGCTCCTCACCCTGCTGGCTGTGTCTTTCGCAGGCGAGGTCTTTTATGCAACATCCCCGGAGAGGTTCACCTTCCAGGAGGCAGCCAATGAGTGCCGGCGGCTGGGTGCCCGGCTGGCCACCACGGGCCAGCTCTACCTGGCCTGGCAGAGTGGCATGGACATGTGCAGCGCCGGCTGGCTGGCCGACCGCAGCGTGCGCTACCCCATCTCCAAGGCCCGGCCCAACTGCGGGGGCAATCTCTTGGGCGTGAGGACCGTCTACCTGCACGCCAACCAGACGGGATACCCCGACCCCTCATCCCGCTACGACGCCATCTGCTACACAGGTGCGCTTGGGCTGGAGGCTGGAAGGGGGATCGTGCCACCGAAATTGGGGCCCAGAGGATGAGATCTTAGAGTGGGGGGCTGGTTTCTACCCCCTCCAAAGGGCCACTGGGTACCTGAACCCCTTTTCTTAGCACCCCCTATTTTCACGGGTTCCTAGGGGAGCTAAGGTAGAAGCACTGGAGGCTGCAGCGTACCCAGCCCTAAAACTAAAACTGAACTAAAACTTTTAAAAATGTTTTTATCTTATATTTTACACAGTCTAGGTTATACTTACAATTAAGTGCTAATTATTGAAGGGGAAAAAAAAAACAATGAATAATTTGGAGTTGAGTAAATTTTATGACAAAACTGGTGCTAGCACAACAGCATAGCTCATTTCATGTTTAACTTCCACAGCCTGATCTTACACGAAGAGGGTTACTTGTGCAAAAATAATTAGGATTTCCCCCAAAACTTCTCTTAACCTTTCAATATTCCTACCACCCTGTTTGAAGTTCCAGCATCCTCATGGTTGCTCTCTTTGTTAATTACTAAATGGCTTGTTTCTGCCGTTTGTTCATGACTCATGGCACCTTCATCAACTTCATGAGCCCCTGCATCCTTGGGAAGATTTTTCCATTTCTCTTTGTAGCTGATTTACATTGTCCGGTTGGCTAGTTATAACATCAGATGGTCAACAGATACTCACAAGATAGGTAAGGAGACAACTGGCTGGCATTAATCAGGAAGGGATGTTGGAACAAGATGGCTTTACAAGCAGTGAGCTGATTGGTCAGTCTTGTGCTCTGGTGACTGCATTCTCTTGCAGTCTGGAAACCGTGGGCACCCCTATAATAAATACTCAAATCGTTGAGGACCCCTGCAATGGGCCTGGCCAGGTACCAGGCACACAGTAGGTGCTTTCCTTCCTTAGCAGAGGAGGAGACGATCAGCTACTCATCTCCCCCAAGCCAGCCCCAGGCTGAGCAATAATGCCTGTCTTTAACCCCCGGCCCCAGGTGAAGACTTTGTGGACATCCCAGAAGATTTCTTCGGGGTGGGTGGTGAGGAGGACATCACCATCCAGACGGTGACCTGGCCTGATGTGGAGCTGCCTTTGCCCCGAAACATCACCGAGGGTGAAGCCCGAGGCAGCGTGATCCTCACGGTGAAACCCGTCTTTGACGTCACCCCTACCGCCCTGGAGCCCGAGGAGCCCTTCACTTTTGCCCCCGAAGTAGGGGCCACCACCTTCTCTGAGGCCGAGAACAGGACTGAAGAGGCTACCCAGCCCTGGGCCTTTCCCGAGGAGTCCACATCTGGCCTGGGCGCTCCGACAGCCTTCACCAGCGAGGACCTCGTCGTGCAGGTGACTGCAGCCCCAGGTGCAACCGAGGTCCCTGGGCAGCCACGACTGCCAGGGGGTAAGTGCCCGCCCCCTCAGGGGGCTGCATCGGGGGTAGGTGGGAAGGGCTTGGCCTGGGGGTCTTCTATACCTTTAGCTTAACCTGGGACCTGGGACAAGCCTCCCTCCTCTCAGACTTGACTCTCCTCATTTGTGAAACAAGGGGGATGGGCCAGACCAGTGATACCCACGCTCTTTTGTGTGTCTATGGCTCTTTTGCCACAAAGCATTTCCTTCCAATGAAGTCATAGGTGGTATATATCAACAGGTAGAGGCGAAGTGTGATGGAGAATGGGGGCTCTTTTTCCCAGGGGCCCTCCTAGCCCCATCAGGCACTTCCGCAGAATAGAACCACTTGAGATTGGCTGCACTGGGTGACCCCTGGGCCTCTCACAGCACTGACCCTCCCGGGCAGGGGTCAGCAAACTGGCCCGTGGACCGAATCCAGCCCATCCTCTGTTTTTATATGGCCCATGAACTAAGAGTTAAGAACCTTTTTAAATACTTGAGGGGAAAAGTCAAAAGAAGAAGAATATTTTGTGACATATAATGAAAATTATATAAAATTCAAATTTTAATGTCCACAAATAAAGTTTGATTGGAACAAAACCACACCCATTTGGTAACATGTTGTCTGTGGCCATTTAGAGTTATCATGGTAGGATTAAGTAGTTGTGCAGAAACCATTTAGCCCACAAAGCCTAAAATGTGTTCTGTCTGGCCCTTTTCAGAAAACGTTTGCCACCCCAGTTCTGGGATGATGGTGTTTTAGGTGCTTAATAAGTGTCTGGATGATTGGGATGTCACATCACATAAAGCCCAGCTGGTCCCCAGACTCAAGTCTGTGATCAGGAAGGACATATTGGGGTGGCCTCCTTAAGGACCTTGGTGGTGTCCCCTCCTGGAGGAGGGGCAAATGGACACTGCCATCCACCATCACACCCACGATGCCACCAAGTGAGATTTCAGCATGAATTGCCCAGATTAATACAGTATGTTGAGAAGGAAGAATTGTTTGGAAGTTTTGGAGTAACACCAACAATAGCTGAGTCCCAGGGTTGGCCCAGGGCTGGAGAGACCCTCACTCTCTCCACGTGGCCACCACATGGGAAGGTGCCAATGGACACATGAATATCTAACCCAGAACAGGACAAGAACAGGGGCGGACTCAGATCCACAGCTGTGACATAAACTGGCCAGTCACCCAGGGGAGTGTCAAAAGCAAATGTGTGTCCAGCTGAATTCAATGGGGGAGGCAGAGTAAGTAGGGGCTCCAGGATAAGCTACGTGGACCCCAGACCCTTTGGGAATCTGGCAAAAGCTATGAGTTCACTCCCCAGAAATACACCCGGTGCACCCACACAAACTCTTGCAGCCACTTTCAGGAGGACCACCCACCCACTGAACCCTGGAACCTGGGCCAAGTGGAAGAAATGCAGTGGTTGATTTCTTCCTTATCCTTCTCTATATTTTCCAAATGCTCTGTAATGATTGTTTATTCTTTCCATAACAAGAGAAAATGCATTTGTTTTAAAGAGTAACGGGAAAAAAGAGCAGCCTAGGAGTGGGGAACCCAGAAAGGAGGGTTGGGAAGACTTACGGCAGAAGAGTCCTAGAAGGCTCTCTCAAGGAGGTGGCTTTCAGGAGTGGTTTGAACAAGCAGAGAGGACTAGCTTGACTAGGAATCAGATCAGACTCTCTCAAGGAGGTGGCTTTCAGGAGTGGTTTGAACAAGCAGAGAGGACTAGCTTGACTAGGAATCAGATCGGGAGTAGGAAAGGAAGGAGGGGATGAAGGGAGGTCATTCCTCAAGGAGCCAGGGCTCCCTCCACACCTGCAGAGCCTTGAGAACCAGGCACCATGGTCACTGGCATTGTGGCACCTGGTCCATGCCTTGAGCCTGACCTGTCTCTCCTTCTCTCCCTCTCCTCCCCACCCAGGAGTTGTGTTCCACTACCGCCCGGGCTCCTCCCGCTACTCACTGACCTTTGAGGAGGCCCAGCAGGCCTGCCTGAGCACCGGGGCCGTCATCGCCTCACCCAAACAGCTCCAGGCCGCCTATGAAGCAGGCTACGAGCAGTGTGACGCCGGCTGGCTGCAGGACCAGACCGTCAGGTGACAGACTAGCTGGGCTCCCCTCTTAACCCAAACCCAACCATGAGAGGTCAGGCTTGGGGAGCCAGAGCGGGCACCCACCACACTGCATGCCCATTAATTAGTGGTTTCTGGCTAATCCCTTAATTTCTCCCTCAGAATCAAGGCATATTCTGAGACAGTGGGGATGGGCCTCAGGTGACATTAACTCCTTGGACATTTCACCTGAAGAGACATAGAGAGTGCTCCTTGTCAAGCCCCGCAGTCCTCCCCAGCTTGGCCCTTCCATGCCATGGGCTTTCTTCTGAAGCCAGGAATCCCCCAGGGGCCCCCAGACCCTTCTCCCAGCCACACAGGGAATGTGCTGCATGAGAGGTTCCTTCCTGGTTTGAATCCCACTGGACAGCAGAAGACACACCCTGCCCAAGTCCCCAAGTGACCTGCCGGCCACACTCTGAGGCCCTGCATCCCCAGCTCCCAGAACAGGCCTTCATCCGCCCCTCCCATCCTCCTCTGCAGATACCCCATTGTGAGCCCACGGACCCCGTGTGTGGGTGACAAGGACAGCAGCCCGGGGGTCCGGACCTATGGCGTGCGACCACCATCAGAAACCTACGATGTCTACTGCTACGTGGACAGACTCGATGGTACAGACCACGTTCTCACATTTCGGTCTCTAGACAGGCAGGGGGCTGACGGGGTGACACAGAGAAGAGGGAATTACCATCAACCTAATCCCATTCCCACCTGGGCGGGGAGCAGGGGAAGGATCCTGTTTAAGAAAGAAGGGCTTCCCAGCTGGTCTCTCAGGTCAGGCCCCTCCTCTCCCTCCCAAATGGTTCATGTGGATTCCCCAGCATTGCAGGGGAGCATTGGTTTCTTGTAAAAGCAATAAGTTCTATGGATAAATGAATTAATTTACTTACACCAAAAAGTATTATATATACCTTCTGCCTCATGGAGAATCCCAATGCCCATGAACAAATCAAAGGCTCTGAGAAGTCCTGCAGTAAAAACAATCTCTTTAACTCTGCTTAACCAAGCATCGCCCAAGCTTAGTTAAACACAGACCCTTTGTTTGGTCTTATTTCATTTCTTTTCATTTCAATTAAAATCACCAAATTACCGTTCCAGTGAACCCAATTTTGGAAATGCTCGTATTCAGGAAAGATCTCAACATTGCCACTCACTTGTTTTGGGAACTGGACAAGTTACTTAACCTCTCTAGGCCTCAGTTTCCTCATCTATAAAATGTGGCTGATTTATGCTTATGCCAGAGACTTTTTTGAGTATTAAATAAGACGTGCATGAAAAGTGTCTGGTATAAGCAGGTTTTCGGTAAATGTGAACTTCCTTCCCCCAAATCAGACAGAGACCCGGGTATTGTTCTGGTTATTGGGACCCCAACCCACAACAGTGGCTACAGGCCCCGCCTCCTGCCCTCGATGAGCTCACAGGGTGGGGATGACAGTGGGGCGGGTGGGTTGGCAGGTCCACAGCATTCAGTGCTCAGTGATTAAGTGCTGTGGTTTAGGGGAGCACAGGGTACCCAATGGAGTTCTTCTCTTAGCCAGAGGAGGGGGTGCCTAAGTGTGACTGGAGAATCCGGAAAGGAGGGAAGGAGGGGAGGTTCCTTCCATGGAGAGACACCAACTCGCTTAGTTCAGCTGCCCTGCCCCTGGGTGAGCAGAGGCTGCTCTGGCCATGAGGGTGGAGGGTCACACCTGCCATCTGCCTCTGCCCCCAGGGGAGGTGTTCTTCGCCACACGTCTGGAGCAGTTCACCTTCCAGGAAGCACAGGAGTTCTGTGAATCCCAAAACGCCACACTGGCCACCACGGGCCAGCTCTATGCTGCCTGGAGCCAAGGCCTGGACAAGTGCTACGCCGGCTGGCTATCTGACGGCAGCCTCCGCTACCCCATCGTCACCCCAAGGCCTGCCTGCGGCGGGGACAAGCCAGGTGTGAGAACCGTCTATCTCTACCCCAACCAGACAGGCCTCCTGGACCCGCTGTCCCGGCACCACGCCTTCTGCTTCCGAGGTACGTGCCTTCACCTCTCCTCCGGCACCCCTTCTGTCTGGGGTGGTGACTCCCCTGGCTCACCCCTCCTGACCTCCGTCCATCCATCACAGCAAAGAGGAAAAAGTCAGTTTTTCAGGGCAGGGGCAGCTCTGGAGCTAGCATGACCTTAGGCTTTGACCCCAAGGCAAGCACATCCTTCTAAAATGCTCCCAGAGACACATAGAGAGAAATGAGTAAGAACTTGGGCTCTAAGATCAGGCAGACCTGAATTTTAATCATGGCTCCGCTGCTTAGTAGCTGTGTGACCTTGTGCAAGTCACTTAACCTCTCCGTTCCTCTGCTTCATCTATAAAATAGTGATACAATAGTTCCTACCTCAAAGAGTTGCTGGAAGGATTAACAAGGGTAGTGCACACAGAATGCTTGGCATAGTGCCTAGGACATAGTAAATGCTCAATAAGTGTTACCTTTATTATTATAAATAAATAACACACACACATATATATACATGTACTGTTTTAATTTGTCCACCTTTGTTAAATTTTCACCTTCTAAATATTTCTGTGATGAGTTTAGTCAAATTATTATTCTTCACCAAGCACCAAAAATTCACATTTTAAATTGACCCATGCTGGGTACTTGATGCCATGTTACCAGAGTTCTGAGAGTGACGTCATCAAACAACTCAGTGGGCATGGCCAGGGCATGGCCAAGGCCTTGCTGGGTTCTGATTGGATGAGTTCTCACAGGGTCCACGGGTCTAGATGCACTGCCTAGAATGTAGATTGTAGTAATGGCTTTTGCCATATTTTACATATTATACATCAAAACTCAGTATATTTGTAACTGCCCGTGAATCTGTAATTATTTCAAAATAAAGTTAATTTTTAAAAAACCCTGAGTGCCCTAAAGTTTCCCAGACTTTCAGGTCCCCTTTTAAAACCTAATTCAAAGAAAGTTCAGTCCCACTCTGCCAGCCTAAGAAAGCCAATCCCCTCCCAGAGGATTTGATGAGTCTCTTACCCCAGTACCCTTCTCCCTGCTCTGGGAAGTAGAAGCCAAGCCAGTTAGCCTCCCAGTAAATTCCTCCCATGCATCTCCACCATCCATTCCCAACCCTCTGTAAACTCAGCCTCTTATATAACTGCCAAGAAGTTTGGCTTCCTTCCCAATCGAGCCCACTAAACCAGAACAATTACCCCCAGTCAATGAATCCTGCCTTCAGCCATCAGTGCCAGGATGGCTTCATGCATTTTAAATAGCACTCTCCTGATTTTGATCCAGACACACTTGGAATATAATTTCTGTCCCCAAGAAAGGCAGCATCATTGCAGTACTTGAGAGCAGAGAGTCTGGCACCAGATACTTGGATCCAAAGACTAGATCTATCACTTAGAAGCCACTGACACTGGACAAGTCACGTAACTCTGTGCCTTAGTTTCCCTATCTGTAAATGAGATAATAGTATCTGTTTCACATGGCCATTGTGGGATAAAGTGATTTTATATACATAACACCTTTAAACAACTCCTGGCAGGTATAATAGATTCTGCAGAAGAGGTGCCCCAGACCACCCTGAAATAAAGTGCCGATGGTGTGTACATATCGATACAGCTGATGCAAAAGGCTCTTATTAATTGAGGACAAGAGCCATCCTACTGGACTGGGCGGGGCGGTGGGAGGCCGAGGACAAGTAAGGTTTGTGCACAGGCCTGGCCCACCTCAGAATCCCGTAGTTCCCCTCAAGAAGGGCCAGCCTGGGTCGGGTCACTGGTAAGAAGGAACCCTCACCACCCACATGCCCTTTAGGCATCTCGGCGGCGCCCTCTCCAGGAGAAGAGGAGGGTAGCGCACCCACAGAGCTCCCTGAGGTGGAAGACTGGATCGCTACTGAAGTGGGGCCCAGCGTGGCTGCGGTCCCTGTTGGGGAGGAGACGACTGCAATCCCAGAATTCACCACTGAGCCAGAAAACCAGACGGAATGGGAGCCCGCCTACACGCCAGCGGGCACTTCCCCACTGCCAGGTCTGTGTGGCTTGGGGTCCGGGGCACGTCCCAATGCATCACACGCCTGGCAGCCTAGGGTGTGCCCTGGGTGGGGGGAGGGCAGGGTTGTCTCTCCCTGGGACTTGTGCTCTGTTTCCCCAGCCCTTACACTAGCTAAGTGTGCCGCTGTGGGCAACTTCGGGAGAGAAAGGGCAGCTTTGTTCATAAAACACACCTCTTTCCCTCTCTCTCTGTCTCTGTCTTTCTCTCTCTCCGCACTGTCTTCCAGCTACACACCCCAAATGCCCAGCACTGTATCAGTCAGAAGGCTCTCACTCTGTGCTCCTGCATTTACACGCCTCCTCTCTAACCTCTTAAAAACTCTCTTGCAGGAGGAGTTCCAGTAGAGGGGAAAGGGCCTGGGAGGGGGTGGCTGTGGGCAATCTGACTGTGACCTGTCTCCTTGCCCTGCTTCTCCTTCCGTGTCCCTCTTCTGGGCCAGGCGTCCCCAGTCAGAACTTGCTGAGCAACATCTGTTATGATTAAATCAGATGGGACTTGATGGGATGAAATCTGAAGACCCCCAAACCCTATTGGAAAAAGCGTTTTGTAGCCATAAGGTTTGGGAAATCCTGGCTTACAGGAAGATACAGATTTCCCCTACTGCAGACCTTATCAGAGCCTTGGATATGCTAATATGCTAATATGTAAGGCAGAGGGGGGCAATGTATTCAGTGTGTGCCAAATGAATCTGATCACAGGGTCTTTTTTTTTCTCACGGAGCATTTTCTTTTTTTTAAAAATTATTTATTTGTTTATTATTTATTTATTTATTTATTTATTTTGGCTGCATTGGGTCTTCGTTGCTGTACATGGGCTTTCTCTAGTTGTGGCGAGTGGGGGCTGCTCTTCGTTGCAGTGTGTGGGCTTCTCAGGGCTTCTCATTGCGGTGGCTTCTCTTGTTGCAGAGCACGGGCTCTAGGTGCACGGGCTTCAGTAGTTGTGGCTCGTGGGCTGTAGAGCGCAGGCTCAGTTGTTGTGGAGCACGGGCTTAGTTGCTCTGCAGCAATGTGGGATCTTCCCAGACCAGGGCTCGAACCCATGTCCCCTACATTGGCAGGTAGATTCTTAACCACTGCACCACCAGGGAAGCCCCTTCATGGAGCATTTTTAACATGGCCCCCTTTGGGTAAGGCTGAATTAGAGCAATGCACAGTAACCTGTGTGCACCTTTTAGAGTCAGCTCGCCCAGGCGTACATGCATTTGAAGAAAGGAATATATCAAGGCTTCCCAATAATTTATCCAGTCATTCAGTGCACAGTTCCCAAGCAATCTGGCCACACCAAGTGCTCCTCTGGGTGCTGGAAATGCAAAACCAGAAGGTAAAGGTGCATCAGTGGAGCAGGTGGGATTCTAACCCCGAGACCTCACCCAGCAGCCACACCTGCTTGAGGCCCTTTCCTTGACCTTCACCAGGACAAGAATAACCAAGTCCTCTTTGGCATGAGTATGTGGCTTGGCACAGGACTCGGGAAGCCACTAACGGGAGTTATCCATGGGAGGGGACTCCAGTGGCCCCATAGAAATGTTTTCCAATGTTTCTTCAGTTCCCCACCACCTCGCTGATTTGAGCCTTATCAGGGAACCATCTCTACTGCTGTTAATTCTGTACCTTTTTCTTTAAATTGACTTCCTTTTGAAAAGAAAGGTAGACGTATTTCAAAGAGAAACATTGTATCATATCTGTAAGTGGCTATTTTCTGGTATGTGCTGTGTGTGTGTGTATACATATATATATGTGTATATATATACATATATATGTATATATATATGTATATATATGTGTGTGTGTATATATATATATATATATATATATATATGGTTGGCCAAAAAGTTCATTCGGGTTTTTCCATAGCCTCTTACGGAAAAACGCAAACGAACTTTTGGGCAACCCAATACACGTATGTGTGTGTGTGTGTATATATCCATCTAAAATCGTCTTGCATGTCACCACTGCTATATCGAACTCCCCACCCCCCTCCAGGATTCTCCTTTAAGTGAGAGTAGGCTGTAAACCTGCCCACTGGGACCCAGTACCCTCTGTGCTCATGTTCTCTGCCTGGGAAATTAGCCCAAAAATACATGCAAGGTATAATGCCAGCTAGTTATTTTTAAATGCCAAAGGAAACAAGACAGAAAGAAAATAATGTAACCATGATTATTTAGGATGGTGGGGTTGTCTTTTCTTTTCTTTTTTTCCTATATTTTCCAAATCCTCTGTAATAGGGCTCTGAGAATTGAAAAAGTTGATGTATTTTTGCAAACATCACCTGGCCCTCTCAGCCTCAGAGGGATGGGTTCCGATGAACAATTCCCACTTTCAAGGAGTATCAGCATGGTAGGGAGAACTTATTAAAACACATAGTGCCATGTCCCGCCCCAGAATTCCTAAGTCAGTGGAGCTGGGGTAGGATCTGAGAATTCGCTTTTCTGTCAAGCTCCCAGGTGGTGCTGGTGCTGATGGTCCGGAGACCACACTTTAAAAATTATGGTTTTAGATAAATGAGGTAATAATGTGGAAGTACTTGAAAGGTGACGTTGGCTGTCTTCAGTGGCAGCCAGTCCCCCACATTCTGTGACTAGTGTGAATGGCGCCCCCGAGGGCCTCACAAAGCATAGCCTGAGGGTGGTGGGGAGTTTCCTGGTCCCCATCCTTCCCAAGAGGCTGTGCGAGGTTCCATTAGCAAATGCCTGGACACATCTCTGAGTTCTTGAGAGAAAAGTTTTACTGTGGAAGGAATGGAGTTCAGCTTCTCTGCATGAGCTTAAAATGGGGCAGAGTTACTAAATCCACACCTCATCTTTCTTCTTCCTTTCCTCCAGAGATCCCTCCTACGTGGCTTCCCACTAGCGCAGCAACAGAGGAGAGCACAGAAGGCCCTTCTGCAACGGAAGTGCCCTCAGCCTCGGAGGAGCCATTGCCCTCAGAAAAGCCGTTGCCCTCAGAAGAACCATTCCCCTCAGAGGAGCCATTCCCCTCAGAGGAACCATCCACACTTACAGCTCCAGTGCCCAGCAGGACTGAGCTGCCAGGCTCTGGGGAGGTATCTGGGGTGCCTGAAGTCAGTGGTGACTTCACAGGCAGTGGAGAAATTTCAGGACACCTAGAGTCCAGTGGGCAGCCCTCAGGGGAAATTGCAAGTGGACTGCCCTCTGAAGACCTTGACTTCAGTGGGCTCACCTCTACAGTGGTCTCAGGCCTGCCTGTGGAAAGCGGACTGGCTTCAGGAGATGAAGATAGAATTACGTGGACCAGCACTCCTGAAGTTGACAGGTTGCCCTCTGGAGGTGAGGTCCCAGAGGGCTCTGTCTCTGGAGTAGGGGACCTCAGTGGACTGCCTTCTGGAGAAGGTCCAGAAGTCTCTGCTTCTGGAGTAGGGGACATCAGTGGACTTCCTTCTGGAAGAGAGGACCTAGAGACCTCTGTCTCTGGAGTAGAGGACCTCAGTGGACTTCCTTCTGGAGAAGGTCCAGAAGTCTCTGCCTCTGGAGTAGGGGACCTCAGTGGACTTCCTTCTGGAGGAGAGGACCTCAGTGGACTTCCTTCTGGAGAAGGTCCAGAAGCCTCTGCCTCTGGAATAGAGGATCTCAGCAGACTTCCTTCTGGAGAAGGTCCAGAAGCCTTTGCCTCTGGAGTAGAGGACCTTAGTGGACTTCCTTCTGGAAGAGAGGGTCTAGAGACCTCTGCCTCTGGGGTAGGGGACCTCAGTGGGCTTCCTTCTGGAGAAGGTCCAGAAGCCTCTGCCTCTGGAGTAGGGGACATCAGTGGACTTCCTTCTGGAGGAGAGGGTCTAGAGACCTCTGTCTCTGGAGTAGAGGACCTCAGTGGACTTCCTTCTGTAGGTGAGGATCATCTAGAGACCTCTGCTTCTGGAGTAGGGGACCTTAGTGGACTTCCTTCTGGAAGGGAAAGTCTGGAGATCTCTGCTTCTGGAGCTGAGGATCTTAGTGGGTTGACTTCTGGAAAAGAAGACTTGATTGGGTCAGCTTCTGGAGTCTTGGACCTTGGCAGAATACCTTCTGGAACTCTAGGAAGTGGGCAAGCTCCAGAAGCAAGTGGCCTTCCCTCTGGATTTAGTGGTGAGTATTCTGGGGTGGACCTTGGAAGTGGCCCATCTTCTGGCCTTCCTGACTTCAGTGGACTTCCATCTGGGTTCCCAACTGTCTCCCTAGTGGATACTACATTGGTGGAAGTGGTCACAGCCACCACTGCAGGTGAACTAGAAGGAAGGGGAACCATTGGCATCAGTGGTGCTGGAGAAACATCTGGGCTGCCCTTCAGTGAGTTGGACATTAGTGGAGGAGCAAGCGGACTCTCTTCAGGAGCTGAACTCAGTGGCCAGGCATCTGGGTCTCCTGACATCAGTGGGGAAACATCTGGACTCTTTGGTGTCAGTGGACAGCCATCAGGGTTTCCTGACATTAGTGGGGGAACATCTGGGCTTTTCGAAGTCAGTGGGCGGCCATCAGGGTTTTCTGGGGAAACATCTGGTGTGACTGAGCTTAGTGGACTGTCCTCCGGACAACCAGAAATCAGTGGAGAAGCTTCTGGAGTTCTTTCTGGCATTGGTCCACCATTTGGCATAACTGACCTGAGTGGAGAAACGTCCGGGATCCCTGATCTCAGTGGGCAGCCATCAGGGTTACCAGGGTTCAGTGGGACAACATCCGGAATCCCTGACCTGGTTTCCAGTGCTGTGAGTGGCAGTGGTGAATCTTCTGGCATTACATTCGTGGACACCAGTTTGGTTGAAGTGACCCCAACTACATTTAAAGAAGAAGAAGGTTTAGGGTCCGTGGAACTCAGTGGCCTCCCTTCAGGAGAGGCAGATCTCTCAGGCACATCTGGGATAGTGGATGTCAGTGGACTATCTTCTGGAGTAATTGACTCCAGTGGGTTTACACCCCAGCCTCCGGAATCCAGTGGCCTGCCAAGCAGAGTAGCTGAGGTCAGTGGCGAGTCCTCTGGAGCTGAGAGTGGGAGCAGCCTGCCCTCCGGAGAATATGACGGCCGTGGACTTCCATCTGGTTTCTCCACTGTCTCTCTTGTAGACAGAACTTTGGTGGAATCTGTAACCCAGGCTCCAACAGCCCAAGAAGCAGGAGAAGGGCCTTCGGGCATTTTGGAACTTAGTGGTGCCCCTTCTGGGGCACCAGACATGTCCGGAGACCATTCGGGACTTTTGGACCGAAGTGGACTTCAGTCTGGACTGGTAGAGCCCAGTGGAGAGCCATCAAGTACTCCATATTTTAGTGGGGACTTTTCTGGCACCACTGATGTAAGCGGAGAATCCTCTGCACCCACGAGCACAAGTGGGGAGGCCTCAGGACTTCCAGAAGTTACTTTAATCACTTCTGAGTTCGTGGAGGGTGTTACTGAACCAACTGTTTCCCAGGAACTGGGCCAAAGACCCCCTGTAACATACACCCCCCAGCGTTTTGAGTCCAGTGGAGAAGCCTCTGCCTCTGGAGATGCACCAAGGTTCCCCGGGTCTGGGGTAGAAGCATCATCAGTCCCAGAATCTAGCAGCGAGACGTCCGCCTATCCTGAGGCTGAGGTGGGAGCATCTGCTGCCCCCGAGGCCAGCGGAGGCACTTCCAGGTCCCCTGATCTGAGTGAAACCACCTCCGCCTTCCATGAAGCTGATCTGGAGGGAGCCTCAGGCCTGGGAGTGAGAGGTAGCACCTCAGCCTTTCAGGAAGGCCCCAGGGAGGGCTCGGCTGCCCCGGAAGTGAGTGGAGAGTCAACCACCACCTATGATGTGGGCACAGAGGCATCAGGTTCACCTTCGGCTACTCCCGTGGCTTCTGGAGACAGGACTGAAATCAGCAGAGACCTGTCTGGTCACACCTCGGGGTTGGATGTTGTCATCAGCACCACCATCCTGGAATCCAAGTGGACTCAGCAGACCCAGAGCCCTGCAGAGGCGCATCCAGAAATCGAGTCCTCAAGCCCCGTGCACTCAGGAGAAGAGACCCAAACAGCCGAAATACCCACCTCCCCAACTGATGCTTCCATCCCAACCTCTCCAGGAGGGACAGATGAATCAGAGGCAACCATGGCAGGTATTGTTGGGATTATTTTCCTTTAAATGGGTTTGGGTAGTTCAGACTGTAGCCGTGTAGATTCACGTTCTGAGCACAGATGAGCTGTGCAGCCTCAAGTAAGTTTCTTAACCTCTCTGAGCATCATCTGTAGAATGGGAATAGTACCAAGGAAGATTAAGCAAGATATAAATATGTAGAGAACAAGCATCATACTTTGCACACAGTGCACACTTGTAGATGCGTGATTACTGTTACAGTGGAGTTACATGACACAAACATTTATATGTGAATTCAACTGTCTGTACTTGGCACGAGAAGCACTATTTAGATAGTGCTGGAAATTCTGCTCATGCCCCTTTCCATGGAGTGAGTGTGAGATGAGAGAATGAATCTACTGATGACATTTATGCCCCAGTATTTGCTTTGTGCAGGGTGAAAACCTGCACAGTTCAAGGAACTATGAAGCGTCATTTTGGCTGTGTCCTGTCTTTAGACCCTGCCTCCCCACCCTCACCCTGTGCAGGTGAATCCTCTGTACTATAGTGATGGCCTCACCTTGACACAAACCTGGCACTGGGCACCAGAGGCTGATGATTTTCCTTTGCTTTTTGTGTGGAATCCCTTGCCTCCCCCTGTGTACTGAGAGACCTTCCCCAGTCAGAGAGCCCCCAACCGCTCCCAGATGCTGGGGCTCAGGAGGGACAGAGACCTCAGAAGCGTGTTGACCCAGAACCAGCCTTGTGGGCTTCTGGGGCCTCAGGCCCCACCCTCGAGGTCGTAGAGGCTGCGCTGTACCCCAGGCAGCTACATTCTTGATGCTCAGCCTCTCCCTGGGGGTTGCAGACCCCACCACCTGTGCCAAGGAGCCCTGCGGTGCTGGGACCTGCCAGGAGATGGAGGGACACGTCATATGCCTGTGCCCCCCCGGCCACACTGGCAAGCACTGCGACATAGGTAAGACCCTCATAGGCCATGGGGGTGCAGGCAGAGGGGTTGGGAGGAGGCAACCAAAGTCAGTTGGGGCTCAGGCTTCTCACACTGGGAAGGAGAGTACACGGTGATGTGCTGGGTAGCAGGCACAGGGTAAACACAGCAGTCTTTCTAGAGCGTCCGGTCTACATGGTGGTTTAGGAGAAAAAAGTCAAGTAATTAAACTGAGAAGTAGTTCGTTTTTTTTTTTTGTCAAGCCAATGATTGTTTTATGAGTAGAATGCAAAACGTGCTGGAATTTTGAAGATAAAACTTGAGACTTCAAAGAAATGTTGAGCTAGGGCGTGTGTTGAGGAGACCCCGTCACGCCCCGCAGTTCCCGGGAGAGAATCTCCATGGGGGCTGTCTTGCATCATACAGAGTGGAGCCCTCCAGGAAAGCCCCTATGGTCCCCTCCACGCTTGCGTCTGGGTGGGGTTTGGGTCCCCTTCTTGCCCTGAAGGAGATGACACAGACAGAGCTTGTCCCAGCTCCCAGCTCCAGGATTCATGGCTGCAGGTCAGCTGTGACCCAGCAGTGCCCCACCCCTGGGCACCCACCACCCTGGGGCCCCTGTTTGCCCAAGCAGCTTGTGGGATGAGTGAGGAGCCTGGGGGATCCTCTGATTGGAGGTGGCCCTGAAAACAAGATGATTAGAATCTACCTGTCGCTCCCTAAACACCTTGAGGCCTGTGGCCATGAGGACATCTCAGCTCATTAACATCACCACCTTTGAGAAAAGAAACGCCCAGTCCCCTCCACGCTCAGATTCTTGGGTTAGCTCTCTGCGCTGCTCCCAGGCCCTTAGCCCCGCCCTGTCTGAAGTCAGGCATCAGAGACCCAAGGCCTTCCCTAAAAGGGCTTCATACCTAGGACACATGCAAAATACCTTTACATCATACACAAAGAAGCATTCTGTGTTTATAGACATTAATATATATGCAAAATAACACCTCATAATACATTATATACTCATAATATAAAGACGCTGTATCCTTGGCACTTAGACAGGAAATATATATGTTTATATAAACAGGCACTAGGGTGAATACCTATTCACTCTCTCCCGATTTGGAGTCAGCCTCTGCCCACGTGTGGGGGGCCGTGACTGGGAACACTATGGGCCTCCGTGGCCAGAGAAGGTAGGCTCTCCTAGGAAGGTCCTGGCCTTTCTACCGAGGGGACAGTGTTCCCACTGAGCCATAGTGACCCCAGGGGCTATAGACATACCCCTCTGTCGTCCACCCCCAAGGGGAAGGCAGAGCATTGGCTCTGTCCTGGGAGAGCCCACCCCTGATGAAAACTTAGGGAGACCTTGTGCGCTTTCCAGCACACAAAGTCTTCAGTCGGCAGTGGGAGTGGCTCTGTCTGTCCCGTGAGCAGTGCCTCTGGGGGGCATCGTGCCAGGTGTGCAGACACGTCCCCCCCTGGGTCTGGGTGTGCAGGTGGAGAGCAGCAGGGGGCCCATCTTGGGTGAAGTGTTGTGGAGCTCAGCTCTGTTGGCCAGCTCAGCCTGGGTCAGCGAGGAACAGACTCAGAGCCCGACAGGACTTCCGGGGTGGGGACAGCCACCAGGACCCCTTGCCCTCTTTTGGTATCTTCTGACACCTCTCTCCATTCTTAGCAACTGCTTCCCCAACCTGATGCTTGAAGCAAAAATGTAACACTGGTATCAGAAGTCACACAGCAATCCTCATGTCCTGGCACCTCTGAAATTAGAAGTAGGTGACAATGGGCCTTAACTAATCTGCTATAAGGACAACTTTTCTCTAATGGTGTATATTTCCAAAGGGCTTTCTTTCCCACAGTTTCTTCCTAGGCAGCTCTGAGAGCTTGGTAATCATCCCCATTTGAAACTGCAGCACAGAGAGGTTAAGTGATTTGCCTAACTTCACTGAGCAAGTCCAATCAAGAACTGAGGTGTTCGCTGTTTAACACACTCGGTTAAATAAGAAGCCTTCTCTTGAACATAACAACCGGTTGTCGGTCTTAAAGAGCTAGAAGCCAGACTTCAGGGGAACCAGAATGAAGAATAGCTGTAGAATTGGAGTTGGTCCAACTAGACACTCACAGACAAGCCCTCACTACCTCATTTGTAAATAGGGTCAAAGGTAGTGGTTCTCAGCTTTAAAAAATTCTGATGCCTGGGCCCCACCCCCACAGATTCTGATTGGAATGGTCCTGTGGCCTTGGCACTGGGGTTTTTTAAACTCCCAAGTGACTCCAGTGTGCAGGCAGAGCTGAGAAACACTGCTATGAGGATTAAGATCGTCTGTGTACATCTGACCAGTTCCCCTTCCCCATCTCTCAAGCCACTGATTACAAAAAGCTTTGTCATCTCTAAAGGGCAAGTGGTAAGAGTCATCCACATGCAAAATCTGGGGTCTCATTGCCCATGACTCTACCCCTGGTGTCCCAAGTCGCTCCTGTTCAATTCAAGCTCAAGATTTGGTGCTTCCAAAAGGACTGCAGAAGGTGTCCAGTATCCACAGATCACCCACCTGTCATCTGGCTCTAGAACTGGGAACCACAGGTTGTTAAAAGACCGTATAGATCAGTGCCATCTTGTTTAGTCAGCGTTCCTTAAATAAGTTCTTGATAAATTATTAATCTCTACTCTTTACATCAAAATAAATATGTTTAATGAATACTTAGATTCTTTAGCAATTAAAAGCAGGACTGGGGACTTCCCTGGCGGTCCAGTGGTTAAGACTCTGCGCTTCCCACTGCAGGGGGTCAGGGAACTAAGATTCCGCATGCCTAGCAATGTGGCCAAAAAAAAAAAAAAAAGCAGGACTATCCTATTCGGATCCACTTAAAAAGCAGAAGCATCCTCCCCACCTCCATTGCTAATACAGTACTTCCTGTGGGGATTAGATTTCTGATTCTGAGGTTTCAATCCTGGTTACTCCTTAGAATCACCTGGGATGTTTTTAAAAAGCAGTATACCTGGGCCCCGCCCTGAGCTATTCTGATTCACTTGGTCTGGGGGGGGGGGGGGGGGGGGGACTCTGATGGTGTTGGTAATTTTTTTTAATCTAAAGATTAACTACCACAGTGATTCTAATGGGCAGCTAAATTTGAGAGATCAGATCTCACGTCCAATTTCCCACCAATCACTGGCATTGCCTGGATTTCTCTAAACTCCTTGGTTAGAAGGGCATGAACTTAAAATTTAATCAGCCTCTTTTCTGTTTAACTGACATCTTTTACTTTGTGGGCTTGGGGTTCTGATCGATGACCTGACCCTGTCTCTCCCCCTAGTGGGGTGATATTTGAATTCCAGTGACACCTTATCCCTGGGAGGTGGGGGGAAGTGCTTTCCAAGCAAGTGAAAATACAGGGTTACAAGTGAAAATACAAATTACACCTTCTTGACTTGACTTAACCAAGAAGTCCATGGGCAGATTTTAACAGGCAACTAATTGAATTTAGCAGGATATTAAAGTTACATTCAAGATCAAACTTTAAAAACATAACATCAACAACTTGATAGTATAAATAACTATAACATACTTTTAATCTAATCATGTTTGTTTTTAAAGCAAATTGGAACTGATAAATATGCTCTTGTAATCCTTCTGTCGATTGTGATACACCAGAAAGTGAGTGTACGTATTCAATTCTGTTCATCCTGATTGATCTTAGGCCTTTGCAGGGTGCAGAGCATCTACTGAGCTAAGAAATTGTCTCTGTGCTTCTTGAGGAGATTGTCCCCCTATCCTTGTCCAGGAAAGTCATGTCCAGGGTCACCACATACAGCTGCACAGGTTGTACACTGAACAACTTGAGGGGTACCATTCATACCATGCTATTTACGAGTGGCAACCCCTTTGGTTGGGTATCACTTGAGTAAAAGCGCCTGCTGTCACTTCATTCAACCTTTTCTATGAACAAAGTAAGCTCTAACTTGGAAATCCTGGGCTCTGACCCAGACAACAGCTGGACAAGACCTCTTCAGGGTGGAGACCTGTGGTCTCCAATTCAGACGCCAAAGTGATTATTTGCAAGTAACTTTATTTCCCTCACCTTTACCAGGGTTCTCAGTTATTTTCTCCCTTAAGTTAGAGATATCACTAGAGGGCCTTGTTCAGGAACAAACCATCCCTTTTGATTAGAGTAGAGAGAAGAGGACTCAAAGTCCCTGCTTAGTGATGACCGGTGAGCCCTTGGCTGGGGAAGCAGAAATGGTAATGAGATGCTGAGATCCAGGACTCCAGTGTCTCTCTCTCTCTCCATGTGGAACAGAGGCCCAGCTTTCATCCTCATGGTCTAATTCTCTCCTCCATCTTCTCCAGTCTGTCTCCCCCACTTACCAGCATGGGCAGGTCACTTCATTTGTTTTCTTATCTGTAAAATGGCCCAGCGACGTCCATGCCATAGGGCCGCTGGGAGGATAAGTGTGTGAGAGACATAGTGTCTGGCTCAGAGAAGATTTTTGGGAGATATTGGATCCCTCTCTTTCCTCTCTTCTTTCACACCGTCTGCCCGTTGCCCAAAGCCCTTCCCGTCCTCCATCTGCCGTCACCTTGTCTGGGGTACCCAAAGTACAGCAGGGCCCAGCCCAACCCTTCTCATGGTTCCAGAAGACAAGCAATGTTCTAATTGCCTTCACAGAAAGAGGTGGGCAAATCAGGGCCAGAGTGGCTCTTCCAGCCAGTGGAAGGGGAGAGGACGCACCACAAGCCTGAGAAGGCCCCACACAGGATGCTCAGCCCTCTCCCTACTGCTGAAGGCCTCTCTAAGCTGCCCCAGTGCCACTCACAGGCTCTGGTCTTCAGGATTATGGCCCTTCCTTTCCTCCTCATCTGTGAATCCAGGGCCCTGCATAAAACAGCTTCTGAGCCCGGGAACCTGGTTCCTTGGGTTTCAGTCCCTGCAGACTTCTCAGATCCTGTGCCCTGGCCAAACACCAAAGGAAAACTGTCCCGGACCTCATGCTGCCTTGCGGGGGCGAGTGATGTGAAATAAGCTTCTGGTACCACCGGAAGCTACCTGGCCCGAACTCCCTCGGGGCCTCCGCCCTCCCGCCCTCTCCCACGTGGGTTGGCCAGAGGCCCCAGGGTTGATGTCTGGCTCTTCTCCCCACGGGCCACTCCTGTCCCCTGCTCTGTACAACTGCTTTAGCGCCTACATTTGCTTAATACCCCCTTGCCCAGTGCTTCCCATCTTCCATAATGACGCTAAGGGACGAAAGACAACAGTAGCTTTTCTGAAGCAGGAGAACCTCCCCCAGCTTCCGCCCACCGGCCTGACCTATTGCTGCTACTGCTGCTGCTGGGAATCCTGGTGCATGCTGGGAATCCAAGTGCATGCTGGGATTTCAGTCCGTTCCTCCATGCATTTTGGTTTTGCTTGGAACAGTTTCAAACTTGGAACTGTTGGTTTCTAGCCCATGGTGTACACTCCCTGAAATAAAGTCAAGAACTTCGTGGGAAGAGAGACATACCTGAGGACTTGAGATTTTCAGGCCTCCCATTGCACAAACCCAGCTCTGGTCTAGATAACATCGGCTATGCACTAGTGAAAAGGATCCAGAAGAAAGTGCTTTTATCTTCTTATCAGAGGATTGACTTTAAGATCTAGTCTGTTCTTATGAGAGGTAAGAACTAAGTCCTGGAACATATTCAGGGAGCTGCCTACGTGGAGACCACCCACAGACACGCCAGGTCCTGAAGGTTGTATGAACATAGCTGTACGTATCATGCTGCCCCCATAAGCCAGTGGAACCCTTTCATTCCAGAATTTTATTAATCCCCTGGGAAGAGGAGCTTCACAATACCTTTTATCATGTTCCCAGAGGAAGTAACCCAGCCGGTGTTTTTGGAGAACGAATACAAAGAGAGTAGACGGATCCTGTAGGTCTCTGGCTTCTCTGAAAGTGCAGAAAGACCAGATTAGGAGTTTCAGTTCTCACCTTGGCTAATGGATGAAAATTTGAGGCAAAGGCCAATGACTTACCAATGTAAGTCCCACAAAGAAGTTGGATCACAAAGAACATCCTGGACCAGAAGAACAGAAGGAAAGAAGAGTCTTCTGGGGAACAGAGGCTGATGGGGACCTGCCAGTATCCCAGGCTGGTGCTGGTGGATGGCCACTTACTAAACGCCTCTCTGGCTTCAAACACTGGCCTCCCGCTGGCCAGGATGCAGCCCTTCTAGAAATCATGACTCATTGGAGATGTCCATTTCTGAGGCCTTAAACTGGAAGGAGATTACATGGGGAAATATTAGGCTGGGTTTCTGTCCCTTCCCCCAAGATAACAATGTTGGCTTCATCTTTATAAGATACTCTAGAATCTTATTTACTGAAGACAAAGAAGGTGTCTGCAACCAAAAAAAAAAAAATCTAACAAGTCTCATGCGGATATCCCACACTGCCATTTTCTCATGATCCTATACTCTGTGAACCACTTCTAGCTTCTTTGTTCTAGTACTGCACGGCCTTGTCCTCTTTCCTTGGTTCATAACTACAGAAGAAGCTAGGAAAAGAAAGAGGTGGAACCAAGCTTCAAGAACTGGAATTCCAGTGTCCTTGCTCACCGCCATGTTTGAGAGCCAATTCAGACCTCAAGGCCTCTTGAAATATTCACAAGAGAAGACGTCCTGGAGGAACTCCAAGCTCACTCTCACAGTAGGCATTTGCCCTCAGAAGCAGCAGATCCCTTCACCCACTGGGAAACCTGGCTCCAGTGCTCCAAGCTTGCCCATCCAGAACCACACACATCCGAGAAAACCCTTGTTGGATCTTTGGCTCAGCACTCCACGATGGCGGCAGCAGCAGCAGCAGCAACAGTCCTTAGGAAATCCAGGGCTCTGGAGAGCAGCGGGGCTGGCCACCCCTAAAGAAGCTGCAGTGCAATTGTGAAGCTGGAGTTGCCGGCAGGAGTCCTAATGGTGGCCCTTGGTTTCTTGCAGACGTTGACGAGTGCCTCGCAAGCCCTTGTCTGAATGGAGCCACCTGCGTGGACGCCATCGACTCTTTCACATGCTTATGCCTTCCCAGCTACCAAGGGGACCTGTGTGAGATCGGTACGACCGTCTCGGCTTCAGCTAATGTTACTAACTGCTGCACCCCCCTCTTCCTCCCTCATCCTTCCCTGCTAACCACAGGTTCTAGGCCCTGTGGGGCCCCCAAGATCCATCCAGACAGCCCCTTCAGGGGCCACAAGTGAGAAGTCGGCCCCACTCATTCTCACTCCTTCTCTTGCTGTTCCCTGCGGAAACCCTCCTCTGGGGCACTGGCTGATCTGACTGCAGAAGAGACATGCAGGCCGGGCCAGCCTGCACTTTGGAAGGTGGGGCTCTGGGGCACCTTTCAAACACTAACCTGCTCCAGGGCTTCCAGATGCCACCAGCAAAGTTGGTGCATGCATCAGACTAAGAAGACAGAGGCAATTCCATGCATTTGTCTTGAAGGACACTATGGGTGGGAGTCATTGGTTCTTGCTCCGGATGAGAGCCCCGGATCTTCCCAGCATGGCCATGGGCATGTGTCTGCCTGCCGTATTGCCCACGGGACCTCGGTGGCCCCTCCATGGCCTTGGGAGCCACCGTGCCACACTGGTCAAGCTGCCTTCCTCTTCTTCTCTGGCAAGAGCTATGGTCTGTCTGTCTGAGAGCTCCCGTGTCACCAGCATGCTCAAGTCATGCATGCACAAGGACAGCTGCATGTCACCTTGTCCTCATTGCCACCGTGACAGCTGCCACGTCAGTGCCACTCCGGTCCATGCTTCCTTGCTCCCTCCCTTGTGCAAGGCAAAAGGCTGGCCAGAGAGAACAGAGCCTCGCTGCAAGGGCTCTGAGCTTCCTCTCTTGGGCCTTGCCAACCCCTCAGTTTCTGCACCTGGGCCAGGCCCTGCCAAAGGGAGCTGTGGGCCAGGAACTTCCTGAGGCCAGACTGAGCCCACAGCCCTCTCACCTTCAGTGTTTCCTAGTCTCCCCATCTCAGGGCCACCCCAACTCAGAAAGGGGGAGATGGAGCTTGCAGTTGCTAGTAGCAATGGTCTGTGCAGAACTGGAAGTGTTTAGGGGCTCAAAACCATTTTCAATGAACTCTCAATTTAGACATCCCAGAAACTTCCAGACAGCAACTGAAACTCCTAATCAGAGTGGGAAGGTAGTTTTGGATTGCATGTTCCTTGGAGGCACTGCCAAGGTTACAGACTGGTGGAGGAACTTCTGGAAGAAAAGACTTGGCCTGGACCCTCCTTCCCTGCAGCCTCCCATTCTCCACCTTCACCCCAAGACTCCAAGAAATTGGTGCATGGGGTCTTGTCTGGGGTGGGAGTGGAGGATTACAAGGATTTCCTCCCCAGGGTGTCAGAATATTTGCCACAGGGAGAAGGGCATGGAATGTCCACGCAGACAACAGCTCTTGGGTGTCAGACTGGGAGAGGAAGTGCCCTGCTGGAGTGGAGGCCAGGCCCGCAGAGGGCTCTGCACTCTGATGGAGCAGACAGAGGGTGCCAGAGCCCCTGAACTGGGCCCTGGGCCTGGGCGCCCAACTGAGCAGGGCTGCATCTCTTCTCCTACTCCAATCCTGAGCGCTCACCACCCCAAGGGTGCTTCAAGCCTTGGCTCTGGCCCTGCTCCTTCTTGCAGCCTTCCTGGAATTCTGTTGCTCTTGCCCCAGAGCCTCCATCCTGCATGGCCCTGGCCCCTCCCAGCACAGCTGCTGCCTCCAGCTTTGCCCACCCAGCTCAGCCCTCAGGCACTCAGGTGGCCCAAGAATGGACCCCACAATCAGCCCTGGGATGATATGCCTCTGGCCTCCTCAGGTGCTCAGCTACCTCTGAAGTCTCTCTGCCTTTCTTTCCAAACCCGTGGGGAAGGCACTGGCAGCAGGCGACTGGCAGCATCCTCCTAAGCCTTCCTGCTGCGCTGCCTCTTTCTTCAAAGGCTGCTGGCCTCAAACTCTTCTCTCTCTCTGCTCTGCCCAAGCGTCTGTCTTCCAACCCTGCCCAGCATCCACCCCTTCAGCTTAAGCATCCTTCCCTTCAGGTACTGGTCCTTTCGTCCTGGAACAGCCAGACCAGGGAGACTGCCATACAGCCTGAAGGGTTCATGGCCCTACACTCAGCCCCAGGGCCCTAGGGACAGCCCTTCACCTGTGAGGCACGAGGGGAAGAAAGAAAAGAGGGTCTTGGAATTCCCTCTGTCCAGTATTGTGCTGGCAGATGTTTAACAACTGACTCTCAGAGAGGAAGGAGGATCCCTGATTTGTAGCGTCTGCCAATTTCTGGGGTATAACACTCTCATGAGGGCCAGTTAAAGCTACCAATGTAATGTCACTAAAGGCCGAGTTGGGGGTCTTCCCTGGCGGTCCAGTGGTTAAGACTCCGTGCTTCCACTGCAGGGGGCACGAGTTCAATCCCTGGTCAGGGAACTAAGATCCCGCATGCCGCACGGAGTGGCCAAAAATAGTTAAATAAATAAATTAAATTAAAAAATAAAGGCCGAGTTGGGAAGACACACTCCTAATGGCTTTCCCAAGCCTGAAGGAGCCAGTTCCAGCACGCACCTGCTTCTGTCTGTCCCTCTAGGCTGCTCCAAGAGATCCGCATCAGTCCCTTCTGCTGCACTCAGAATCCATTACCAATGTAGGCTTGGGAGGAGAGAAGCCCTTCCCCTCTTCTCATCTGCCACCAAGAAATAAAATGAAAAGCCAGGGTCCATGGGTCGTGGACCCTGAGGCAGTATCGTGTGCTCTGCTAGAGCCAGCTCAGATAGGATAGACTTAGAGTTCTGTGTCTTCTTTGGACCCAAAGCAGACATTTCTGCTCCTCTGTCCCCACCCAAGTTTCCATTTCATGCCCCCAGCACTGCCTGCTGCTGCCCCCTTCACACACTTCCCCGCAGCTCCCTCTCTCCCTGGAGCCCCTCAGAGCCTCTGAGCCATGTTTTTCCTTAAGCCTCAACACCTCCTACCTTCCCACATCTTTTTACCTGGCTGCTGAGCTCTGCCAGCCCTACAGAGCAGACTTCAACAGGAGAAAAGCTTTGGGGGTGGGAGGCAATATCAGGAAAAGAAAGGGTCCCTGGCATTTCCCAGAGGCTCCTGGGGCAGGAGGGGGCAGGGCCAGGCCTCTTGGCTTCCAACTTGAGCCCCGATCCAGTCGGGCCTCTCCCTTCCTTTGGGGAGTGACACGGAAGGCAGGGTGAACGCAGGAATCCCTGCCCTGAGACTGGCAGCAGACGCCATCCCCAGTCGGCCTCCAGGCCCTCTCCTCAAGCCCCTGACCTGTGTTGCAGACCAGAAGCTGTGTGAGAAGGGCTGGACCAAGTTCCAGGGCCACTGTTACCGCCACTTCCCCGACCGGGCGACCTGGGTGGACGCCGAGGGCCAGTGCCGGAAGCAGCAGTCCCACCTGAGCAGCATCGTCACCCCTGAGGAGCAGGAGTTTGTCAACAGTGAGTGCGGCCGGGCCTCAGGGGCCCAAGCGGAGAATGGTCACATGGGCGAAGGATCTCCCTTGGCAGCAGTCAGCGGACTTGGGCCCAGTGAGGCGGCAGGGGCCGGGGGCAGGGAGGGAGGGAAGGGCATTTCCGCAGCCTGAGGGGCCAAGGGCTCTGGCTGCACCCAGGACAGCCCACTGTCTGTCAGAGTCAGCCCTGGATTAACCCCGACTCTGTCATCAGTCCATGTCAGCTCAGGGAGATGGTCCAAATGCACTCCAAACATGCAGGTGCTAAGACCCTTGTCAGGACCCTGGAGGCAGGTGTCACGCTCCTAGGAGCCCTCCCAGCTCCTGCCACCCCTCCATCCCCTCTGTCTCTACGAGCTCAAGTTTCTCAGACACCTTCAGGGCGCCCCATACCCACGTCCTCTCTCCAGACAATGCTCAGGACTATCAGTGGATCGGCCTGAATGACAAGACCATCGAAGGAGACTTCCGCTGGTCAGATGGACACTCCTTGGTGAGTTCTGCTGGGGGCACCCGGGATAGTTGGCGGCCCAGAGGAGATGAATAAAGACCCCCAGAGAGAGACACATTCAAATCACATGCAAACATTCACTGAGCAGCTTCTGGACCGGGAGCCCTGAGATCAGAGATTGTGTCTCGTTCTTGTCCCTTTAGAGACCAGCCCAGAGCTGGACAACTGAATAATGGCATGAAAGGAAGGGTGAGGGATGAGGAAGGCAATGAATGAAGGAAGGCAAACCACCAAAAGGGAACATGGAAGCTTTAGAGTGGTTCCTTGCCCACAGAGGACTCGAGTCCACTCAAGAAGACAGACAGACAGATAGAAAGCAACATAGATGCCAGCTGAACAGTACACATAGTAAATGATGGGGGTCAGCAAAGGACCTCAGGGAAGGCTCCCTGGAAGAGGCGAATATGAACAGGGTCATGTGGGAGGGGAGCAGTTACATTAGAGGAAAGGGGACTTGTTTGTCCCTGAGTCAGGCTAGAGGGAGAAGCCTGGGAAGGCAGAGTCTGGACTTGGGAGCCATATGTTTCCCTCCCAGTCCTGCCCAAGCAGGCAGCCTGGGTGACCAGCCCCATTGGCCCATATGGAAGAGGAGAGTGTCGTCAGCTCATTAACAGGGACTGTGAGTGCTGGGGGCTCTGAGTTCCTGACAAGGACCACAGCCAGGCGGTGTGAGCAGCTCTTTGGAGGGCTCGTGGGTTCCATGGCACCTGGGACAACCCTGACCAGACTCCCAGCAGTCTTTGCGCCACCGCCAGGAAGGGGCTTGTGGGGAGGGAAAGCAGGGGTCCAGCCAAGCTGTACTGCTGCTGCCCCCTCCTCACCCCTTCCCCACTCCCACCCACAGCAATTTGAGAACTGGCGCCCCAACCAGCCTGACAACTTCTTTGCCACTGGGGAGGACTGCGTGGTGATGATCTGGCATGAGAAGGGCGAGTGGAATGACGTTCCCTGCAATTACCAGCTGCCCTTCACGTGTAAAAAGGGCACAGGTAAGCAGCAGCCTGGGAGGGATAAGCAGCGTGGAGAGAATCAAGACTCCAGGCTCCTGCTGTGTGACCTGGGGCGAGTCACCCGGACTCCTGGCTGTTGAGGTCACCTCACCTGCCCAACTAGCAGATTGGAGCTGACCTGGGGGGGCCACTCCCAATGCCAGCATCCCAGAGCTGATGGAAAGGGCCAGCCCACTAGGGACAGGGAGAGGGTGAAGGTCACAGGAGGACAGACCCCCTCCACACGTACAGTGCCTTGGATATCAGCACAGAAATTCACCCACAATCACACATAGGTTGGGAGCCTCCCTGTCTGGGGTTCCCAAGCCCATCAGTCGCAGAGTCGGAGTTGTCAGCCTTGATCATCAGCTTTAAGTCTGTGGACATCTAGGTGCGGGTAGTACACTCCCCACCTGTTCCTGCTCCTGGCCTCGTTCCCCTCCCTTGCCCCCGAGGCCTCCTTTAGTTCCCACTTTCCCCTGCATCACTGTTTTCATAGAGAAGTCACAGACAGTCTGCCCGGCTCTCGCCCTCTTTCCCCACCTTTCTCCCTTTTACTCCCTTACTGCTGCTCTAAATCATCGAGGAACTCAAATGTTAGAACCAGTGTTTTCCAGATTCTTAGTGCGGCATGAAAGCACCCCTTCCCCAGCAGTCAGGGCTCACGGCTGGGTGTTCAGGCTCCGTGCCCCTTCCTTGGGCTCTGAGCCCATCTCCTCACAGCCAGAGGGGGCCATACTGGCTCATGACCAGCATGGGGCATCACGGGAGACCCTCTGAGAGCCCTTTCTGAAGGGTGTTTGCCCCTCAGTGGCCTGCGGAGAGCCCCCCATGGTGGAGCACGCCAGGATCTTCGGGCAGAAGAAGGACCGGTACGAGATCAATTCCCTGGTGCGGTACCAGTGCACCGAGGGCTTTGTCCAGCGCCATGTGCCCACCATCCGGTGCCAGCCCAGCGGGCACTGGGAGGAGCCTCGGATCACCTGCACAGACCGTGAGCATCGCCCCACACAGCATTAGATACCGCCAACACGTCCTCCTCCCTGTCCCCCGCTGTCTGCACCGTTCCTGGGCTCAATCACAGATGTCCGCTGCCCCCAGGGAGGGGGCTCACTTGCACTGAAAAGGTGAAGATGAAAGTGGGTGGCCCACTTTCCTTTTCAACACCAGCCCCGAAGCCCCGAAGCCCAAGGTGGTTCCAAGAAAAATCAAAACCAAGAAGTGGGTAAAGCCTCAGGCTGCCTTCATGAGCCCATGGTTTCTGCAGGGAGGGGAGCCAGCGGAGAAGGGGCAAGACGGGGAGAGGCTGGGTTGGCCCACTCTCTTCCCAGGGTTCACCCAGATGTTTCCATCTCCCTTTCACCCCAGCCTCCACCTACAAGCGCAGACTACAGAAGCGGAGCTCACGGCCCCTGCGGAGGAGCCGCCCCAGCACGGCCCACTGAGAGGAGCTTCCAGGACGTGCCCAGGATGCTGAGCCCAGGAGCCTTGCCAGGCTGACATCCCACAGGGATGGTGTCCTCTCCTTGTCGCTTTCTGTCATATAAGGAATTCCATTAAAGAAGGAAAAAAAATAAATCCCACATTGTGTATGCACCCACCCACCCCCTCAAATCGCCAAAACTGCATCTAATTTTCCTCCCAAATGCCAAAGCAAAGCAAACGTATTGTAACCCGTGGACTGAGTTTAGAGACGTTTCTTCAATCTCCCGTTGTGCCTTTCCAGGGACCAGCGCAGGGACAGGGGGAGAAGGCGAGGGGTTAAGTTAAATAAAGAAGGTAATTTTTTGTTTCCTGACTTATCCAAGAGCAGTGCAATCGTTGGTTCTTTCACCTCCAGGGAGAGCTAGGGAGGAGGGAGGACGGGGCAGAGGCCTGAGGGCATGAAGAGTGCGGAACCGCAGCTGAATGTATGGGATGAGACGGAGTAGGAGGGCTGCACCATCTGTGCGGGGGAGAAGCCTGGGGGAGAGGGGGTGGCTTCCGGCCGCAGGTGAGCGGGCAGGAGAGAGCCATCGAGGGATCTTCCAAAGCGTGGGGGTCGGGTTCCCTCCGAGGGTCCCTCTTCCTCTCACCCGGGTCTGCCACCCTAGCAGGTGTCGATCTCCATCTCGGCAGGGCTGGGCGGGGGGCATTTCCTTCCCGGTGGGAGTGCCGCCCAACCCTCCCCCCTCCCTCCCCCACCCCCGGGACCGTGCAGGCACCAGGGTTCCGTGCACCTATTTATATTTTTGAAAACTAAAGATTATGATAATTATAATGATAATAAAGACATTGGAAGAGATCTATTTCTTTTCTTTTCCCTTCTTTTCTTAATTTAAAGAGAAGGCAACCACGGTCCAGGGTCTACTGAAGGGGCTCTTAGGTATGGGGGCAGTGGGGACACATTTTGATCAAATGACCCCGAATTCTTGTAAATCCTGTCTGATCAGAAAGCCTGGGACAGTCACACTTGTGGTGCTTTATTTTCGTAAGTGTACCTGTGCATATGATGGATTCTGTGTGTGTGTGTGTGAGAGAGAGAGAGAGAGAGACAGCCAACAGGTGCTGTGTATGGATTTGCCAGTTGGCATGCTGTCAAAGTACAACTCAAGTGAGACATCTGGCCACTATCCAGAGTTTGGTCCTTTGATTTACACTGTTTGCTCACATAGGAAGAGTCGATTGGTAGAGTCTAAGAACAGAAGCAAAATCAGGATTTATAAGAGGGAAGAAAAAAATTGCAGACAGCCTAGGAACAGTGAATCTTGCGTATACATTTTTGAGGCCAAATGGTTAGCTAGCCGCTAGCACAAAGGTCTGGGCATCCTGCCCTTAAGTAGGCTGTAGGATATCAACGAAAACGATTTCGACTGTTTATGGATTTCCCTCAACAGACCTTGAGTCGAGCTGGAGTGTGCATGCCAGGCAGTGACCCTCCGCCAGCCTCCTCATTAGAAGGCCAGGTCGGCGCCACCCTCTCATCACACTTGCTCAGCGGGCATTGATTCTGTGTTTATGAAGGTGTCTGGGTGTTGGTTAGTGTGTGCCAGTGTGAGTCTGCTAGTGTCTCTTTGGGTGTGTACGTGTGTGGTTGAGTATTTGTTGGTGAATATTTTTGTGTACCCAGGTTATCTACAGCTCTGGAAAGGATCAGTGGACAAAAGCAGAGGATGCAGCAATGGTCACATAGTAGGAACGCAATAATCATGCAATTTATTGATTAATTAACTGATTCACTGGGAACACGACTGTGTCAGTGGTTTTCAACCTTGAGCCTGCATCAGCATCGAGAGGGCTTGTGCTGGGTCCCACTCCAGAGTTTCTGACTCAGCAGGTCAGGGGTGGGGTCCAGAAATTTGCATTTCGAACACGTTCCCAGGTGAAGCTGGTGGTGCTGGCCACACTTTGAGAAGCACTGGGCTGAGTGAAGGATAGAGTGAATTACTGACTGTGGGTGACAGAGGTGTGCCTGTGCAGAGGCAAAAGGTCTGGTTTCCTGAGGCTGACATGGAGGGGGTGGGGGTACAGAGGGTGAGGCACAGAGAGGGCTGGTCTCCAAGATCCTCTGCAGGGCACAGCTTCCTCTGGTCTCCCGAGAGGTATCTCCCACTCTTGTGCTATGTCCACAAAGACTCACAGCTGGGAGTAGGAATGGTGGGAGAGCGAGCCAGCGCCTCCAGCTGCTAGGCCAGCCCCCGAGGCAGGGTGTCCTCAGGGCAGGCAAGGCCAGACCAAGGCAGCCCAAAGGTGCAGCCCATGGCGTTTCCCACCCACTCCAGTGGACAGACCCAGTCGACCTTTGAAGTCTGGGACAGAACTGTCCCCCATTCCCACTGGGCAGGGAGCTGGGCCCTAAGACTGAATGAGATAAAGAGTGAGACCCAGAGCAGGGACTCGGGGTGGAGGAAGGGGTCACAGCACCATTTATTGTCCAAAAAAAGTACACACACCTGAGGGCTGCTCCCCAAATAGGGAAAAATGAGAACAAAATATGGACTCTCTGGAACTAAGAAAAGGAAAAAATGTGGAGGAAAGTCTCTCTCTTCCCTGGGATGTCACACAGAAGGCCAGGGACCCGCTTCCAGCCCTCGCTCCTCCGCCATGCTGATGAGGGCCAACTGCTTGCCAAAGAAGCACGAGAGGGCAGGAGGCTGCAAGGCCCAAAGCCCAGCTCCAGAGCCGCCCTGGATGCCCTCTCCTCCCTCAGGCTGAGGCGGAGGGAGGATTGCAGCCACCACGCCCTGGCATCTCGTGCCACTGCCAGCTCTGGGCGCCAGCCTCCCAGGGGCAGGGAAAGGCGCTGGACTCAGCAATGGCAGAGAGCCCTCGTGAGCCCATGAACCTCAAATGTCCTGGAGGAGAGGGGCAGGAGGATTCGTGGAGGGGGAGAGCCTTGGGGTGTCTACCTGAGTAAAGGAAAGATTTGGGATCTGTGCGATTTACAAAAAAAAGAGTATTTAAAAAAATTTTAAGTTGAAAAGTATAAAAACAAAATGAAAATTGCCCCAACCTGCAAGGGAAAATGAACTACTCAATAAATACAGCCCGTGAGGGGATGGGGTAGGCGTGAGTACAGAGCTGGAGCCTGGGCGCTAGCGCGGTCGGTAGCAATAGACGCCATACTTGCGGCTATGTGGGTCTGGGAAACCGAAGCTTCGGACCCCAGGCTCCAGGGACCCACAGTTGTGACGTGCGTGAGCCACAGGGTAGCGGGCACTGCCATCTGCCAGCCAACCAGCGTCGCAACGGTCCAGGCCGTGGAACTTCCAGGCGGCAAAGAGCTGGCCCACCTTGGCGATCTGGGCATCGTCTTCCTGGCAGGCCTCCTTTGCCTCTGCCAGTGTCAGCTTCTCAGGGTGCTCCAGGTAGTACACCTCCCCTGTGGGATGTGGGGCGTGAGAGCTGGGCAGTGGAGTGGGCAGCTAGAGAAGACAACAGGGCCTGGAGCAATGCCAGCCCATCCAGACCCCACCAACCAGCCCCCAAAGACCTGACAGCTCTCTGAGCCTAGGGAAATGCCAGGCTGTGGGCATCTGCAGTGGATACTGTTGGGGGATAACTTCCCAGTCCTCATCCCCTCTCCAAGAGTGCCATCCTATCTGCCATGGGGCTGGGGTTCCTCCAGTCATATCAGTACTCCACCCTAGCCCTCCCTAATTACACCCTGGGTTGGTGCCCCACCTCTGCTGGACCAATCAGAGTCTCTCATTCACTCAGACATTTACTGAGCACCTACTATGTGCCAGGCACTTTTCTAAGTGCTTGGGATATGGCACGGAACCAGTTTGTTTTTATTCATTTATCTTCCCATGAAATGAGCTCCTTTGTGAGGACAGATTGTGTTTTATTTGTCTATGATGACCAGTGCCTAGCCTTGGCCCCAGCACATAGTGGGCACTCAGGAAATGTTTGATGAATGACTAAACCAATGATTGGTGTGAAGCAACAGCAGCAAAGCACTCAAAACTCAGCTGGGGGACTTCCCTGGTGGTCCAGTAGTTAAGACTCCGCACTCCCAATGCAGGGGGCATGGGTTCAATCCCTGGTTGGGGAGCTAAGATCCCACATGCTGCAAGGCGTGGCCAAAATAAATAAATAAAATAAAGAGCATCCCTAATGAACACCAGGAAACTTAAAAAAAAAAAAAAAAACTCAGCTGGACATGGCTTCAACATGTGCGGGTGCTCCAGACCTCCAGATGAAGGTGCCAGCAAGGTGGGCAGAGAGGTCTGAAAGCTCCCCAGACGCTGCCCTTCCACCCGCAGGCCTGTGCTCAGCCATTCCACTCACCCCTGAGGGCAGCAGCAAAGCAGAACACATCATAGCGGTGCAGGCGGCGGTGGCGTGGGCCGTAGCTGCGCACGCCAGGTGCCAGGCCCAGGCCACCGCAGGGGTGTCGGGCCTGCGTGATGGGGTACTGCACAGAGGCGTCCTGCAGCCAGCCCGCGTTGCACCAGTCCAGGCCTTCCTCCCAGGCCCGGAACAGCTGCTCAAAGGAGGCCACCACCGCGTCCTGTTCCTCGCAGGCCCACTGGGCCTCGTGGAAGTTGAACTGGTAGCGCCCTTGGGGGTGTTGGTAAGGGAAGACCACACCTGGGGAGGGAGGAAAAAGCAGCTTGAATGGGTGGGCCGGGCCCAGCTGATTGGAGACCCAAACCTACTGGGACAGATGCTCCCCTCAACACACACACACACACACACACACACACACACACACACACACACAAAATCCTTCAGAAAAACTCTATAAACCTGTCATCTCCTGTCCAATATCCAAAATCCAAATCTGAGGCAGAGCCTATATCTGCTTTACACCTCCCTCCCAGAGCTAGACTGGCACACAGCAGTACTCAGAAAACTATTAGCTTGTTAAGGTAATGAATTAATCAGCTAACTAATATCCCCAACTACAGAATGAGACTAAGGCCTAATTCACAGGGATGTTGCAAGAACCCCAGTGCTATGGTCTCGATGTGTTCCCCCAAATTCAGATGTTTAAATCCTAACACCCAATGTGATGGTATTAGGAGGTGGGGTCTTTGGGAGGTGATTAGGTCAGGAGGGTGGAGTCCTCATGAATGGGGTTAGTGCCCTTTTAAAAGAGACTCCAGAGACCACCCCCCACCCCCAGCCCCTTCCACCATGTGAGGACACAGCGAGAAGTCTGCAATTTAGCAGAGGGCCCTCACTTGACCATGCTGGCACTCTGATCTGGGACTTCCAGCCTCCAGAAATGCGAGAAATGAATTGCTGCTGTTGTTTATGTTGCCCACACTGTGGTATTTTATTACAGCAGCCTGAACTAAGACACCAGTGAGGAGGTACTGCCATCTACAGGAGATGGTGCACTGCTGGGCTCTGGCTCTCCCTGTCGGTAGCTGAGATCTCATCATCTACATTAACACTAACATTAATGTAGAAGCTTCTTAGGAGAATACAAGTTTCCATGTGGGACAGATGGAATTCAGGGGAAGAGGAGGGATGGTAAAAGGTCTTAATAAAGGGGAGGCTCAAGGTCAGGGAGGTCCTGGGCAGGGGGCTTCCCTTTGTGGTGCCAGGGGCTTGTAGGTACCATAGGCTCCCTCAAAAGTCACCATTCATGTTTGAAACTTTATCATAATAAAAAAGTTTTTAAACACCCTAGATCCAGTCTCTACCAAGTCAGATGAAACCTTAAGGAGAGGCTGTGTCCCTAGTGCCTGGGACTGGCATTGTTTAGAAGCAGGGCCTGGAGTCCTTAGAATCTCCTTCCTGTGGCCAGGGGCCTGGGAACATCTGGGCCCCAAACCCCCAATATCACCTGGTTCAGGAAGCCAGGCCCCTGGGCAGAGCCAGGTTGAGGGGGCAGAGAGGCCCCTGGGCCTCGACAATCAGCGCACAACCTCCATGTGTGTTTGCAGGGGGCTTATTTCATGCCTGGTTCCGTCCCAAATTCCCAGCCCTTCCAGCTGCAGGAACACGGTGAGGGCTCCCTGTTTCTCTAGGCTGCTTCTGTGGTCCCCAGACAAATGGCTCTCACAGGCTCCCTCCCATCCCCCACCATCCCCAACATCATGGGCCACCACTGGGCCACCACCTAAGCCACGTGGACTGGGGATGCGGCTGCTGATGACAAAGATCTGCACTGATTGATAGGCCCTTGACTCACATCTATCCTCATCTCCTCGAAGGAGGTAAAGGAGGAACTACCCTTGTTCTTCATTTTACATGTGAGGGGACTGCAGCTCTGGGGGTGAAGCACTGACCTAGGGTACCACAGCTGGGATGGGAAGGACATTGAGTCAGGTCACCCTTCTCT
The DNA here is from genome assembly GCF_949987535.1 of Balaenoptera acutorostrata. Taxonomy (NCBI): domain Eukaryota; kingdom Metazoa; phylum Chordata; class Mammalia; order Artiodactyla; family Balaenopteridae; genus Balaenoptera; species Balaenoptera acutorostrata. Next base: position 39,378,217 of record NC_080066.1, on the reverse strand, counting down.
ACATACCCCCCAGCTGCCTCCCTAACAGGTAGGAGATATATGAGGACACACAGCCCCATCCTAGGGACAGAGAAGGTGGGAGTCATGCAGAGATCACAACAGGGACCCATACATAAGATCTAGTGTGTAGAGTTTGGCTGGCTTGCACAGCACTGGTTTGCTTTTTTTTTCAGTTAGATTTCACATAAAAATATAAGCTTCTCTTTTCAAATCAGAAAATCTGGCTGCACTAGGCCTGCTTCTGACGTGGCATCATCGGCTGGGCCTGAATAGAGCGGCTCCTTTCAGATGGGATGAGGGCTCAGGAGTGTGCCCCAGTCCCCACCACTCCCTATCACTCACCCTGGGCTGCCTCATTTGCTTGTGTTGCCTGCCAACCCTGCTTGAATCTCAGTTCTGTCTCCATCAGCTGTGTGCCCCGCTCTTGTCCCCCTCTCTCTGAACAGGATGTGAGCAAGAGGGAGTAGAGAGTAGTGGATTCTGGAGCCTGACTGCCTGAGGTCAAACCTCTACTCGGCCATTTATGAGCTGTGTGACCTTAGGTAAGTGACTTGACCTCTCTGTGCCTCAGTTTTTTCAGCTGTACAATAGGGGTTAGAATAAGAGCAGCTTCCTCCTGAGGTTGTTCTGAGGATTAAATGTTTATCTGCCGAAAGCACAGAGGTTTGGATGCTTTCTCAGGCCCCTCCTCCCGTAGCTCCCAGGACCCAGCCCCCACTGGGGTCTCACCCCGCAGCTCCAGCTCCACCAGGCCACTCTCATCCTCCAGCCCATCAATGACCTCGCAGCGGTAGCGCCCATAGTCCTCCAGCCTCAGGTCCCGGATCTCCAGTGACACTTCACGCTCCCTCTCCTGCCACAGATGCACCCGGCCTCGGTAGTCTCCGAAGGCGCGGTGCCTCAGCCCAATCGCCACCAGCACGTCCTGCTCTGGGGCCCCATTCTCCGACAGTTTCCACCATTTGATGCGTACGGGCCGAGGAGAGACCAGGGCCGGCTCGTAGTGGTAGCGGCAGGGCAGGGTCACGTTGGCCCCACGGTAGGAGAACAGGATCTCCTCAGGCGTCTCTACCACCAGCTTCACTCCATTGAAGATGCCTGGGGGGAGAGGCGGGTGCAGATGGGGACCTGCTGCAGCATGTCTGTACCCCTGCAAAGGCCAACCCCACCCTCACTCCCAGCTCCCGCCAGGCCCAGGAGTTCTAGATTGCATGAATGACCGCAGTGCTGCACCCATCCCTGTATCCACACGCTCTGCAACGCAACTTTACATCTCCTTCCATCAGGAGATGACTCTATGCCCCCCACCCCACCCCGCCACCTTGAATCCTTGCTGGCCCTGCCACTTGCTTTGACCAAATGAATGTGGTGGAAGTGACTGTTCCGTGGTGCTTGCTCTGAGCCGAGGCTCCAGGAGGCCCTGCTGAGGCTACTCTTTCTCCCGGAACCTTGCCAACCACCATCAGAACAAGGCTGGTCTCACCTGCTGGGTGAGAACATGCAGAGAGCAGAGACAAGCCATCCCAGCCGAGGCCATCCTAGACCAACAAGCCCCCAGCTGATCTGCCTACCAACCTCAGGCACGATCAATTAAGTGAGCACAGCCAAGACTGAAGAGATGGAGCCCAGCCCAAAACGCTGACCAAAATGGAATCATGAGCAAAATACATGGCTGTTGTCTTAAGCCACTAGGTTTGTTCGGTATAAGAAGCAAACTGGAGGACTTCCCTGGTGGTCCAGCGGTAAAGAATCCGCCTTTCAATGCCGGGGACACCGGATCGATCCCTGGTCGGGGAACTAAGATCCCACATGCCGCAGGGCAACTAAGCCCGGGCACCACAGCTACAGAGCCCATGCGCTCTGGAGCCCATGCGCCGCAACTAGAGAGAAGCCCGTGCACTGCAAGGAAGATCCCACGTGCCACAACTAAGACCCGACGCAGCCAAAAATAAAAAAAGATTAAAAATAGAAAATATTTTTTTTAAAAAAAGAAGCAAACTGGTGTAGCAGGCAGCAAGAGCACCCCCAGATGGGTGGGTGGCTGGGACTCTAATCCCCCTGAGTCTCCTTCCCTAACACACTGGCCACAGGAGACCACAGCCTGCCCTTCACTCTCTGTCCACTGTCCACCACGACTCTTCCCAAACACCCGGAAACACAGGTGAGATGAGGCCAGGACTTCTAGAGATTATAGTCAGGGCTCAGGGGGACAAACAAACACAGAGCCTCCCATGCACCACAAGAACCAGGCTTATGGGCTAAGGCTGGCCCATCTCTAACATGAGCCCCTCTATAGGGGCCTCATGGTCTCATGACCTTGGGTCTGGACTCGAGAGGTACACAGGGTGGGGGCAGGGGGTAGCCTCGGGGGTAGGCAGGAGACAGACAGGGAGGCTCCCTGCAGAGGAGCTCATGCTGAAAAACAGCTACTCCTAACAAGGCCTCGCCTATGCCAGGGTTCCTGTGAGGATCATACGAGGTAACATATGTAAGGCACCTAGAAGCATGCCTGACACATAGTAGGTGTGTAAAACCACTGATAAAAAGTCACCTGCCCAAAGCCACGTAGCCAGTAAGTGGCAAAACTGAGATTCAGACTCACATCTCCCTAACCCCAAACCCCCTTTCCACTGGGGAGACCTGGGGAGGTCATATTTAAGCAGAATCTTGGAAAATCCGGCAGGACTTTGGGGAAAGTATAAAAAGCAAAAATGATTGTCCTACAGTGCACTTGGCGCCATATCTGAGGGGCCAGCAAACACGGAGTAACAGAACCCCCTCTTCTGCTCGTCTTAGAAACGAGGCTGGACCACTGCACAGCTGGGGGAGGGGCTGCTGGCTTCATACCCTCGCCCCTGTCCCAACCTGGAACCTGCACATCACAGCAGGGGCCAGGAGAGGTCTTCGTCACCTGGCCGAGCCAGAAGTCGACCCAGGAGGCCACCCACCTTCGCCGTGGCCCTTGCCCGCGTTCCAGCCGTTGGGACTATTGGAGTAGTAGAAGCCATTGTAGAAGGGCAGGCCCGAGACGCAGCACAGCGGAAGCAGCAGGACCAGGAGCGGCAGGTCCATGACGTCATGCACGCGGCAGCACCCAGGCGTCCCGGGGAAGGCTGGGGGCTGGGGCAAACTGGGAAGAGGAGAAAAACAAGCCAGTGAGGGAAGCCCTGAGGCGGGGGGCCGGGGACCCCTGGGTTCCAGCACCCACTCATTCACTCGATCGACAGGAAATTGTAGAGCATCTTCTGTGTGCCAGGCACCGTTCTCGAGGCCAAGGAGACAGTGGTGATGAGCTAGACAAGGTCCCTGCTCTCAGAGGACTGCACCCTGCAGGCAAGATGGGCAACAAGCAAGCCAACAAGTCCTAAACAGGAGTTAGGAGGCAGCAAAAAGACCATGGAGAAAATTAAGCAGGATGAGATGACAGTATCACCATTTTTCAAACACCGGGATTGAACTGGAAAAGTTGTGAGCAGCATTTTTTAAAGACATCCAAGAGACTAGACTAGACTAGAAAACATCAGGTTGCATTCACGGTTAGCGAAGATGAGTCCTGCACTGCAGAGCTTTTGTTTCAGTCCAGAAACATCTGTGGGGATGAGGTGGGGGGTGGGGGTCACAGTGTGAAATTATTTCTTATCCTGGGTCAAGGTAAAAAAAAAAAAAAATTTAATACCATGCTAGAATACTTCTGGGGGGCTATTCCAGGTTCAGTGGACATGCAAATAAAATAGGCAGCTGGCCCATGGGCTGTAGTTTGTTGATTCTATTTTTTTGTATTGCATCAAAATATGATATCTTTTTAAACTTTATTTTATTTTTGGCTGCGTTGGGCCTTTGTTGCTGCGCACAGGCTTTCTCTAGTTGCGGCGAGCGGGGGCTACTCTTCGTTGCAATGTGCAGGCTTCTCATTGTGGTGGCTTCTCTTGTTGCGGAACACGGGCTCTAGGCATGCGGGCTTCAGTAGTTGTGACTCGTGGGCTCTAGAGCGCAGGCTCAGTAGTTGTGGCGCATGGACCAAGTTGCTCCGCAGCGCGTGGGATCTTCCCAGACCAGGGCTCGAACTCGTGTCCCCTGCATTGGCAGGCGGATTCTTAACCACTGCACCACCAGGGAAGTCCCAAAATATTATATCTTGATTATTGAGTTTTTTTTGCACACACACTCGCCTCCCTTAAATTTGCACATGAAGCTAATGCCTCACTCACCTTCCCCCATCCCTGCCCTGCTCATTGCCATTTACTGAGTACTCTCAACGATTAAAAGGCTGGGTCATACCTTGGAGGAGCTCAGTCCAGGGAAGGGGCAGAGTCATAGGCAGGAGATATCGTGTGGTGAGTACAAAGATAAGGTACAGAAAACTAGACTGAAGACACAGGAGGTAGCCAGGTGGAAAAGGACAGCAGGGTTTGCCCAGCAGGGGGCGCAGCAAGTGCAAAGGTGCAGAGGCCAGAGAGCACGTGGAGGGCTGGGGTGTGCTGCTAGTTGTCCATTTGTGACCCCCCCACTCCCTGGTCCATCTCTGCTCTTTTCTGCCCTGCACTGATCACTTCTCCCAGGCCCCCAGGCCCTCTGGCTTCCAGCTAGATTCAGCCAACAGGAGGCACACACAGGAGATGGGCAGGAGGGGAGAGAGGTTGTGTCTCTGTAGTACCCGTGTCCCGTCAGGATCACAGCTCGGCCGGGCGGCTGCTCTCCCCAACACCGCTCTCATGGCTCTGTAACACTTTTTCCTCCCCTTTCCCCTCGAGGCCAGGGGGACACCGACTGCCATTGCTTGTCTCTGCACCCCAACTCCCTAGTTTGTTGCCTTTACCCTCCTCTCTAAATGTCATCACATCATTAGAATCTCTTTATTGGAAACATCTAGGGTGAATTCTGCTTCCTGCCAAGGCCCTGGCTGATATAGGGGAAAGGAAGGGAGAGGGGTCGGCAGGACCAGAGTCTAGATGCCCTTGTGTGTCAGACCCAGCAGCCTGTCCTTTGTCCCCAAAGCCCTAGGGTGCCAGTAATGGCTTTAAGCAGGGGAGCCACAGGATCAGACCTACATCTTAGAAACATCCCTCTGGGGGCTGAGTGGAAAGTAGGGCAGCAAGACCAGAGTTGACAGCAGGCATTTGGAAGTATGACTATGATTATCATGCAGCAACGTGGAAAGTGCTTAGGGTATCATTTAGAATAGATAAGGCAGAACATAGACTTGCCACTCTGCTATGATTGTAAGTGTGTGGCCCTAAGAATGCCTGTGAATGGGAACCAGAAGGGGAGGGAGCAGCAAAAGGAGAGAAAGGGAGAGGAAGGGAGGGAGGAAAAAGAAAAGAAATGCATTGGCCTGTAAGGGTGGTGGGATTGTGGAGGAAACATTCTTGTTTCCAGAACAGTTAGGAGCTCTTGCTGGGGAGGAAGGAATGGATGTGAAGGAAGCTGAGGGATAGAATCCACTGTTCCCTTAGGCCCCTTTGCAGAGAGCCCAAGGCCCAGACTTGCCCTCTGTGCCTTGCACAACAGGAGGACACCGTGAGCCTTGCTTCTTGTCCAAGAGGAATCCCCGGGTGACACCCACAAAGCCTCTTGGTGACTTGGATCTGGGCAGCCTAAGCACAAACAACCTAATACAGAAGTTTGGACCCCTGATAATGCATTTTTCTGTTATATGTATGCTGTGCAGTTAATAAAAAAAGAAAAGAATTTGGAAATGTGAAAAAAAACCCAGAAGTTTGGAGCAGGAAGCTCTGGGTTCAAGTCCCATCTCCACTACTTAATAGCTGTGTCGTTCTAGGCAGGATTCCTCATTTGTGAAATGGAGATCATAAAACTCACCATGGTATATTTTTCACTAATATGTTCTACTTTTCTCCCATAGTGAGAGAGTTCTACATAAGTGTGTGACCAGTCAGCTGAAGGCTGTATTTCCAGCCTCCCTTGCAGCTAGGAGAGGCCATGTGACTCAGTGCTGGCCAATGGGAGTGAGCAAAAATAATACATGACACATGCAGGTCTTACACTGAAAACAATCTGGGAAAGCTTTCCTTGGTATTCTTTCCCCCAACCTGTTGGCAGCCAGAGTAACCACCTTAGACTCAGAGATGGAAACCACAGGCTTAATGACAGAGCCACCCCACCAGCCCTGGACCTCCCTCACCTACACTGTGTCATGAGAGAAAAACAAAGTCCTATTGTATTTAAGCCACCACATTTGAGTCTCTTCATGAACGCAGCTTAGCCACACTTGGCCTAAGAAAGAACTCCACAGGGTTGCTATGATCAGCATAAAGATATTAACAGCTGACTTTAATGAGCCCTTACTATCTCACTTAATTCTCACCACAACCTCTAGAGGTGGGACCTATTGGTATCGCCATTTTACAGATGGGAAAATCAAGGCCCAGAAAGATTAAATAATCTGCCCAAGGTCATCCAGCTAGGAAACAGCAAAGCCAGGATTTGAACGCACTCCAGCTCCAAAGCCTGGAACCACAATATCAAACTAGGGAAAGTGACGTGTATAAAGCACATGGTCCAGTGCCTGGCACAGAGCAGGTCCTCGTAGGAGTTAGTTCCCTTTCCCTTCCTTGGGTTTCCATGTTTAGAATGCAGAGAAAAGTGGAATGAGGATGGAGAGGCTGGATGTCCCAGGGTCCGCCCTGTCCCTGGGCACCCAGGGCCTCCTGGAGCAGAGGGGCTCCCCAGCCTCCACCTGCAACGTTTCCAGCCTCTTTCCAGCACCTCATCTAGTACAGATGCTCCCCAGTGAGAAACGGCTTCCCCAGGATGAGCAAATGCAGGCATTTCTGCCACAAAGTGATCTTTGTCTGCCTGGAAAAAAAAAAATGTGTATTTTTGTAAAATCATGCATTAAAAAATAACAAGGTTAGGGGAAAAATAAGTTTGGGGCAGACTACTCAAAACGTATGCAACTTTACAACCAGAGCACTAACAAAAACAATAGCAATCCTAAAAAAAAAAAAAAAAAAAAAAAACCCAGCATCGTTAACACTCCACTGACACTGGCACCCACATCCCATCAATCAGTCCTCTGCAGACTTCACCCACCACTGGGGCAAGTGCTTCTTCCTTCAACATGCAGGTCCTTGGGGGCATTGGATTCCAATTTTGGTAAATTCCAATGGATTTACCAAAATTAAAAATCTGACACAGGGTGAAGTCACCTTCTTCAATGTTTTGTTTTGTTTTGTTTTGTTTCGTTTTAACACAGAGGAAATGTCTTTGTAACTTCTTCAGCTGGTTCCAACTTTTATCAGAAAACTTTACGCTAAGTTCTGTTAAGCAGCTAAACCAGCTGTACAGGCATTCCTCCGTCACCAAATCTATTGCATCTTTGAGTTGGGATGGCAGGAGTTTGGATATTGAGAATTTGGGGGATCCAGATAGGGAGGGATGCTGTGTTATTCAAATCTAGTTGGTTCCTGTGTTGGACAGTGAATAGCAAGCATTTGGATAGCGAGGGACATCTGTACTAAAGAAAGGCACTTTCTACAGGACTGGCAGCATTTATCATAAGGAATTCATACATTGCTAAGGTTTGCTCTGTAATTGTGAGAACTCTTGTTTCAGTCACTCCAATACATTAGCGAGCTGGAAACAAATCACCACCAGACCAATGCGATTCCATGTTTTACTGACGTTGTTCCCCCAGGGTTCTTACCAACCATGGATGAGGTAATTCACAGTTCAGAAACACGTGCTGAGGCAGAACAGACCGTTGCACCTTCTGGTGTCTCCAGAACCAGGGTTCTGCCCTCCAGAACCGCAGAGCGTTAAGTCTCCAAGGCACCCTTTCCCAGCCTCAGAGACCCCAGCACACACTCACAACCTTGAGCCTGGGCACCATACTTTCTCCCTGGCTTTTAAAGGGCTTCCACATCCAACAGCTCCCTTGATCCTCCCAAGAGCTCCCCACCCCCACCCTGATCAGCAAGGAGAATTTCATTCTCCCCAATTAATCCACAAGTGAACAGACACACCGAGGCATGAAGCAACTGTCTAAAGGTGAAACGGCCTGGAGGTGGTAGAGGCAGGACTCTGTTGAACTCTTTTTAGCCAATCTCCATAACAATCTGTCATAAGGGCTGCCTTCTACTTGTCAACACACTTTCATGAACATCATTGCTTATAGGCCTCACAATGTCAGAATTATTATCCCCATTGTATAGACCAGGAAACTGAGGTTCAGAAATGCTAGGTTGCTTGGCCAAGGTTACCCAGGTAATAGATGAAGGAGCTGGGACTTGACCGCATTCACTCAACAGATATTTATCATGCATTTACCATGTGCCAGGCATGGTTCTAGGCACTGGGATTACAAACCAGGGGTCCTTGTGGGGTTTACACTCTAGTGAGGGAGATGGACAATAAACACGATGTGGGATAATGTGATGTGAATGAACATGTGGCACATGATAGAAGAGGATAAAGCAGGGGGTGGGGGGGGGGTCCTGTCAACAGGATGGGTCAGGAAGGCCTCCCTGAGAAGGGGATGGGCAGTGAAGGCATGAGCTTTGAAAATCCCAGGGAAAAGCTTTGCAAGAAGAGGGAACAGCAAGGGCAAAAGCCTATGGCAGGAACAGCTTGAAGGCCAGTAAGGCTGGAGCCCAGAGACAGAGAAAGGGAGGGTGGCAGGAAATGAGGTCCAAGTAGCAGTCACAGGTCCCAAGCTGTAGCCCTGAAGGGAAGTTACGGAAGAGTTTTCCACAGAGGAGTGTCAGGAATCTGATTTACATTCTAAAAGGATCATTCTGGCTATCTTCGTACCTCAGTCAAGTGCATGTCCTCATCCTGGTTCTTCCTTTCCAGCTACAAACAGCCCTAGTTCTCTCCATTACTTCTCCGGTCTGAGCACCCACCTTGGTTTACTCCCTGGCTTATTAACACAGCTGCAAATGGAGAGGTGTGATCTGGTTAACATCCCTCTGGGATGTCAACCCAGCAGTCAAGCAACCTTAGAATAGGTGGGGGGATGCCAGGAAAAACAAAATGAGTCTGAAGAAAAGATCAGCCTGTGTCCAGGAGCTACAACCCTCCTTAAGAGGAGTGACCCTGAGCAAGTCATTTGACTCATCTGAACAGAAGTTTCCTTGTCTCCAGAGAATACTAACAGAATACTAACAGGCTCAGGGGCTGAGGACAAGGACCACCCTGAATGTCAAGGCTAAAACACAGAACAGAGTCCTGGGTGTGAATCAGGGGTGGCAATTGCTGCCTAGTTGCTGCCCTGCCCCGGGCTAATCCCCAACCACAACCACTAAGGGGAGCAATGGACGGCCTCTGCTCCCTGAGGCTGGCTACCCTGGCCATCAGCCCCTCAGGACCACCACAGAGATGTCACCAGCTGGAAGGCCCATGTTCAAGTCCAGCCCAGTCACCTTGGCAGTGAGTGGCTCCAGCTGATTTGGGGTACCCAGACTTGGGCACACAGGTCTGGGCCCAGCATTAGGGCTGGACACACCTGCATCCTGCTGTGTGACCTTGGGCAAGTTACTCAACCTCTCTGGGCCTCCACTTCCTCCCCTGTAAAAAATAATAATAGTAGCACCTCCCTATGGGTCTGTGGTGAGAATTATAAAGATAAATTTTGTTTAGCCCCTGACACATAGCAGGTGCTCAACAAATAGTAGCTAATACATATTGGCGGAAGACATAGTGACAGGCTTCAGGCTCTAGAATCAGATTGGCCACCTGGAATCAGTTCTGGTTCCACCCACTTACTAACAGTCTGTCGCTGGGAAAGTCCTGGAGCCTCAGTTTTCTCATCTGTAAAGTGGCAGTCAACAATAATACCAACCAGAAAAGCTTTTTGTGAAGATTAAGGAAGAGAATGGCTACTGAGCACTTTGAAAACTGCCTGGAGGGGGCAAGCACTCAAAAAATATTAGCTATGATTACTACTGTTAACAGTTTACAAAGTGAGTCTCACAAGATTTCAGTAGATTGTTCTGTCTCATTGTCTAGAAGAGAAGCAGCCACTGTTGGGGAAACTGAGGCCAAGGGAGGTGAAGACCCAAGGCTTTATCTTCAGAAAATAGGTTAGAGAAAATTCAGGTCTCCTGACGGCCCATCCCTTGCTTTTCCTAGCACCACTTGCCTTGGGACCCCTCCACACACCAGAATAAGCTGAGCCCTGACTTGGAAGGAACACGGAGCTCCACGGGACCACTCCGACTACACAACTGGGGAGTACAGGTCTCCCAAACACCAGCAGAGGGCAGCATTGCCCCCCAGGTCTCCAGCTGACCCGGCTCCCCGAGAGGAATTTGACTTCGGTGCCCCCTGTTTGGGCAAGGCTTACAAGGGCCTTTGAAACCTGCGGTTCCCGGAAAGTGGAAGCTGGAGGTGTTTCCTACCAGCATTCCCAGCCCACTGGCCCATGCAAGGCCGCGGGAAAGGGGCCAGGGCGCCTCTCAATCACCTCCCCCCGCTGCAGAGGGCAAAGGAACTCCGGAGGTCAGCTCTGGACGCCAAGGCCCAGACCGGGTCACAGGCTGCTGGAGACCACCCAGAGAGCTGGTGACAGAGCTGGGTCCAAGTGCCCGGAGCTGTTTCCTTCCTGGCTGCTCAAAAGCCCTAAATTCCTCCCTGAGCGATCCCATCTCCCACCCAGGGCTCTACCCTCCGCCCTCCCTGCCCCTCTGCTGTCCCTAAGACAGAAACCCCAGTGAACCCGGACCTGAAACCCGGGCAGCCATTGCGTTTGCCCTGGGATGGCCAGAGCAGGCCGGCAGAGGCCGAGAGGCGCAGGTCCGCCTGCCCGCTGCCTCAAGAGTTGTCCCCAGCCCCTGCCAGGGTTACCGCGGACCCCGGAAGCATCGGACAGATGCCCCGGGGCAGAGCCTGACGGGCGTTGCGCTGTGCTGGAGGCTGCAGGACGGCGGCAGGATGAGACGGGAAGGGACCCGGTGGCTCCCGGTGGGAAAGAGGGGACCCGGGTGGTCTCGGAGGCCACTGGTTTCCCTCGGCATTTGCCTCCTCGCGAACAAGGGTCTATGCACAAGGGTCCCACGCAAGTCAGCCCGCGCCCCGCGCTGCTCTCAACCCACTGGCGCCGGGGGAGCCCCCCCCCCACCGGCTCTGGCGATCACAACCCAGCTCCGCTCCGGCCCCACGGTGCCCAGCTCACTCCTCCGGCCGGTTCCCCAACCCTGCCCCGGGAGGCGTGGGGCCTGCAGGAGACCCAAAGCGGGAAAGGAGGAACCGGCCCACAGGGGGCCCCAGGAGCCCGGCCACCTCTGAGCCACGTACCGTCCCCAGGCAGCTCCTCGACGGCTCGAGCGCTCCAGGCTGCGGGCTGACCGGGTCCGAGGAAGCAGGCGGATTTGGGGATCTTGAATGGCCAGAAAGGAAGCGGTGGCGAACAAATCCCCGCGCTCCCGCCGGGCCAGCCCCTTAAAGGAACACACGCCCCTTTCCCTCCCTCGGGCTGGGCCCAAAGGGAGGAGGTGCTATACACTTGGGCTGTCTCCAGACTCGGCTGGAAACCACCCAACCCGCAGAGCTGCTGGCCGCGCTGGGAAGGGAGTATCCAGGAGTTGAGGCTGTCACATCTGGGGGAGGGAAGTGGGGGAGGATGGAAGAGGAGCGTTCGTAAAGGGAGGGGCTCATTAGAACGCTCTGGTTTACCAAAAGCATTGGGACTAAGCAGGAGGAGCCCCTCTCCACACTGCAGGTGGACTATGGCTGCCCCCCACCTGCAGGAGAGGGAGGGGTGAGCGTTCTGTATACCCGCCTTTCCCCCTATAGAAGGCAAGGGGGCGCTGACATCCCTCCTGCCCCTGAGTTTGACCGTCAGGAAATCACCAGTCAGCCTCTTAACTCAGTGTCAGGCTCAGGGATCTAGGAGGTGGGGTTTGAATGAGCCCTGGGAGGAGGGGGAGCACAGGATGGGGGATGGTGATCCCAGCAGCCCACAGGGGCGGTCAGAAGCCTTTCTGACTGGTCCTCCAACAGGGGTGACCCTACCTTAGAATCCTGACATCTGTCAGCACAGCCATCCGGCAGCCACCTCCCAGGATGCCTCTGTTTGGACAGGGTGTTTTCTTTCCCCTCCAGACAAACAGGAGGCCTGGCCTGGACAGCCCCTTCGTTTCCTCAGCAGCAAAGCCTATGGAGGTCCTTCAGCCTTGGCCAAGTGGTCACTGAACCCAGAGCCTCTTCCTAAATACACCTTGACAGCCTCTGTGTGTGTGTGTGTGTGTGTGTACATGCATGCACGCTTTACATACACACAGCCAGGAGCAAATCAGAGCACAAAGAGCTGTGGTGGACAAGGCTAAATTGCACAAAGTGAATGCCAGCTTGATGAGCAAAAGGGAGCCAATGAAAGTTCCTCCATAAGGAAGAGAGACCAGTCTGTGCACTGGATGCAGGACAGATTGGAGGGGGAAATAGGACACGAGTTCCAATTAGGAAAGTTGCAAGCTTTCCTAACAACAATGACCAAAGTTTTTGAGGCCTCTGATGGGCCAGGCTTTACATCAGTGCTTATGTACATTCTCTCCATCAGTCTCAAGGCCATGGAGTCGGTTCTATTATTTCCACCTTACAGATAGGGAACTGAGACCCAGAGAGATTTAAGTAAATTGCCCAAGGTCACTCAGAGCCAAGATTTGAACCCAGGTTCTCCAACTTGAGGCCTTGCACTCCCAATCACTCCACTATATTTAAGCCAGGAACGGAAAGGAATCTAGACTCCTGGGAGAGGCGGGTCAACAGATGCCAGTGCTGACAGCCACACGTGTAGGGAGAGGGATGGACATCAGAGAAGGTCAGTTTTGTAACAGCTAAGCAAGTTTAATGTCCCAGCCACTGGCAGGGCTGGCCAGCAGGTGGCTCTCGGGACTGCAGTCAGGAATAAAAAAGTAAATTTGTGGAGGTGATAGTGAACACTGTGGAAGTGGAGGGGGCTGCCCAGGGAGAGAAGCCAAAGACAGAAGGGGTCAGCAGGGAGGGGGCCCAGGTCCAGGGTCCCAGGAAGGGGACTTTCAGAAGGCTATGGCCAACACATCCAAGGCTGCAAAGATGAGCAGGAAGAAGGGACTGAGAGGTGGCTTAGGCAATTCCATAGTAACCTTGGATCTCCTGGGCCGGGTGGGGGGCTTGTGACACCAACCCACCCAGCCAACCAGCCAATGAGACTGGCCCACAGAAAATATTCAACGCCACAAAGAGGGACAAATTGACAGATGGAAGTGATGCTTGGAAGTGACGCTTGGTTTCCCCTTCTGCAAGTGGGACTCCTGCATTCTAACAAGGCTCGAGCTGCAGTTACTTATTGGGGAGGCATCCAAGAGCAGAGATGCAGGAGGGGAAAAGCTGTTTCTCCCACTGTCTGCTAAGTCCCCAGGAGAGGCCTGAACAGGTTGGGTGGTAGGAAATGCTCCCAGGAGGGAGTCCTAAAGCCAGCAACCACCCAGAAAGACTGACTTCAAACCCAACCCATGCAGCTCCACGGAGGAGAGCTCTGAAACAGGAAGGAGTGAGCCAACAGACCCCCAGAGGTGGGGAGCCCCACAAACCCAGTTCATTCAGAGACCACAGCCTGGGCCTTTTATTCCATCCCTGCCCAGCCAGGAAGCCCTGGCAACAGGAGCTCTTGGGGGGGGAGCCACTTCCAGACTAATTTCTCTGATGAACTTCCAACAATGCCACACCCTCCCTTTGGCAGCCACATGGCCAGATCTGCTGCCTAGAGGTGCCTATGTGTACAAAGGCATGGCTCCCAAAGTCTGTTCCGGAAAATCCATCTTGTGTCCCAAGGTGTTGAATACTAGGGTGGTTTCATATGCCCCTTCCCAGCTAGTCAGTCCCTCTTTTATCTGCAAGCCCCACTTCCAGATCACTGGCCTGCACTGCCTCCCACTGGCCACTTCCTGATGGCCCCTGCATGATGTGAGGGGTGGGGGGAGAGGGGTACCCATGGAACTCTCCTCCCAGCCCTGGAGTGGAGTTGCCAGTGGCCTCTCAGGAACCAGTGTGCTGGGCCAGAAACGCCCCGCCCACTTGGGAGAGCCCTGGCCCCTCCCATCCCACACTGCACCCCGCCCTGGGGTTCCTGCAGCTCTGAAAGCAGCCCAGGTTCACTGAGTTTCTAATAGTTTCTCCAGCCCACCACTCCAGTTGCAGAGAAAATGGCAATTGCTGCAGAGGAAAACCAGCAGCCTCTGCCTGTCTTCCTGGCGTGGGAAGGGAGCAAAGGCATTTGTGAAGACAGCCTCTGCACAGGCCCCGCCCTGGGCACTCACCTGGCAGCAGCTATGGCCCTGGGGCTGCATGGGTCTGGAGGAGGAGAATTGAGGGGAAGAGTCCTGGCCCCTCTGGTGGGAACCCCCCCCCCCCAGTAGTCTCCTCCCTCTCTGTAGTCGGGCAGGTGACACAAGAATGCTGGGGCTCGGGGAGGACTCAGGGTGGGAACACCAGCCCAAGTCAAAGCCCATTTTGACGGAGCAATGATGAACCACAGCGAGAGTTCAGGGGGTGATATAAATATATTTTGGAAGCTGCCTGTGTACTCTGGGGTGAAGAACCAGCACAGAGGGCCCCCCAGGCCCAGCCACCTCCTCCCCCATCTCTCCACAGACCCACCCCACCCGCGTCTGTCTCTCTCTAGGCTTCAGGATGAGGGTCAAGAGGGGTCTCCAGGGAGACGAGGGGGAAGTGTCGGGGGGCTAGGTGGCAGCAGCAGAGTGGCAGCATCATGCCCCAGGGCTGAGGGGCAGGAGACCAGCACTCTCCAGCTTGGGGCCTCAGGGCCTATTCCTCCAGGGCCTTGGGAATGTGGGGTGTGGGAGAGGCGCTAGGGAGGACCCACGCGCCCTACTTCGCCCTTCCCTGTCCATCCCAGACCTACTCAACTCCCACCATGCCTAAGAAAATGGGATGGCATGAGGGGTGGGCACCAGGGGCATGTGGGAGGGGGAGGGGGAGGAGGAAGGGAGGGAGGGAGGAGGTGGAGGGAAGGAGGGAGGGAGAGACGACTGAAACCCCCACCCCCAGGCCAGCTACAATCAGGAGGGCGGGTGGAGAAGGCAGCAAGTCCCCAGAAGGCCAGGAGGACCAGGAAAGGGGCAGGTGCCCCCACGGCCCTTGCGGTCACTGCAGCCGGGCCTACCACTAACAGCCCAGCAGCTCCACGCGAAGGGTGATGCGGTTGTGCCAGGCCACAGGCAGGATGCGCACAAAGCGAGCCAGGAAAGGCACCTCAAACATGTTCTTCTTGTGGGAATTATTGTCCATGTTGCCAGGGAAGATCTGGAGACAGAGAGGGGGTCAGGAGGGCCCCAGAGCCAGCCTTCCTCCCCTCAGGGCCCCAGATCCCACTCGCAGGGCACCCCTGGAGTGGGGAGGGAAGGACAGCTGGACACACACTCACCTTGCTTTCCACGGCGCCCTGGTCCCTGTACTCAGTCCAGTTCACACCATCGTCACCATAGGCCACCTTGTAGGCTGCCACATACTGGATGTGGCCAAAGTCTCGGGCTCCCTGGGTGATGATGCCGGTCACTCGCTTCTGAGAGCCCAGGTCAATCTACAGGAAAAAAAAAAATCCACCCCATCTTCTTTGCTTGGACCATCTCCAGTAAGGTGGGAAAAGGCAGACACACTGGGGCATACAATCTAGTTTTGGGAAAACTACTTCACTTGGCAGAGCCTCAGTTTTCCATCTATAAAATGGGCATAAATAATCCCACCTACTTTGTCAGACACTGTTAAGCACTTTGCTGCAATGAAGCTCAGATTTCAGAGCCTGGGCTCCAGCCAACTCACTGCCAACTCCTCATAGGATAGGAACAGGGACAGGGGAGGCCACAGCCTATAGGGACATGAACTGCTCCTGAGGCCCCTGCAGGGCTGTCCACAGCCTGACATTGGTCCTGAGGGACTCCAAAGGCAGGCAGCTCCTCACAGAACCCAGCCCCACAGGCTAATGTGCTTGTTGGGGCCTAGAGATGCCCCTCCTGCCCCCCAGTTCCCTGCCCATCCCAGGGAGCCTGCCAGCTGCCCCTGGGCAGGCAGTGCCAAGACCCAGGCTGCAAACCCAACTCACTGCCAACAAGCGGGTGAGCCCCAGGCAAATCCCCACCCTGCCGGGACCCAGTTTCCTCATCTATAAAATGAGTGGATGCTCTGGTTTTCCATGACTCTCCTGTGCTTCCCAATTTCAATGAAATCCAAGGGCTGTCACATGGTGTGTTCTCAGACGGCAAGTTAGAGAGCATCCTCTGAGTGCAGGCAGAGAAATCCTGAAGTGTCCCTCCTCCGTCCTGCCCTGCTGTACGTGGGCTCAGCCTTATCACCCTGTGGCAGCCAATGGAGGTGGCCCTACCCCTACACACACACCACACACACACACACATACACACACACACACACACACACACACTCACCACCTGGGGCTGGGGGCCTTGGTGGAAGCATCACTGAGCTCCCCTACCATCCCCCCCTCTGGAGTTACAGAATCAGGAGAAAGGTGGGGATATGATAGGAAGAAGGAGCAAAGCCGAACACAAACAAGGCCGTGCTGAAACTCCCTCTTGGGGAGCAGAAGCCTGGGTTGGGCCAGGGTCATAGATCCAACAGCCCCACCCAAACCCACCCAACGCCAGCCTACCCCAGCCCTGCACTCCAGGGGGAGCCTGACCCACCTGCAGCCACTCAGAGGCACTGTTGGTCTGGGCGGTCCAGGCGTTGAACTTGCCCTGATTATCCAGCCGCGCAAAGGAGGGATACCAGCTAAAGGCACTGAGGCCCCAGGTTTTGTAGAAGCTGGAGGCTGTGATCTGCTTGCTGGGGATGGTGTTGTTCTTCAGTCCTAGGGGCTCGGCGCATCCTGCCAACAAGAGGGGTGCTGTCACCCAGATCTGGGGTCCACAGCCTCCCAGGGGTGTGAGCGTGAGGTGGTGAAGGGGAAAGAACTCTGTGGCTCCTGACCGACCTCTGGTATCCTCTTGGACAACAGACGGAAGATCCTTCCGCCTTTTAGGGCCAACTGTTCTATTTGCTTACCGACAGCCCCACCTACTCCTCATCTCAGCTCCCACCCCGCGCCCCTCACTTGCTCTGCACAGATCACCCACTGCTCTTCTCCCTCTGCACCAGGGCAGGCCCTGATCCACCACCTCCACCCTCCTTCAAGGCCTGACTCATGGGACACCTCCTCCAAGAAGCCTGCCCTGACCACCTCACTTGGGTGGGACTTCTCCCTCCTCTGGACTCACAGCACTTCCTCTGTCACTCCTACAGTACAGCTGCTATTCACAGCGCTGAGTCCTGGGATAACCGTCAAGAGTGCTAATAACAACCATCTCACTGACTCAGTGCCGACTTTAGTCATTTAATCTACCACACAAAAACCGGAACGAAGAGGATATTAGTAACCCCATTCCACAGATGAGAAAACTGAGGCTGGGAGACATTAAGCACTGTGCGCAAGTCTCACACACACACACACTCCTAATTACCATGTCACACTGTGACACTATCTCCACCATTCCTGCACCCACCCAGAGCCGTGAAGGCCTGCCTGGTGGTGACCCAGCGATGAGCAGGACAACATTCCTGCTCTCTAGCAGGTGGAAGCCGAAAAGTCAGAACTCCTGGGGCTCAGGAACGACCCTGTATCCCTGCCCCACAGCCCCTCCCAGAGGGCCTTCACACACTCACTACCTGGCATGCTGTCAGAGAGGCCTGGGAGGGCTACCTGAGAAGCTGGCCTTGGTTTCACTCAGGCCTGCTCCAAACACTCAGGAATGTGCCGGGCTGTTCTGCACCTGCAGGTGGCCAGAACAGTTGGGAACGGGCAGGAGATAAAACTCCCAAAAGAACGAAGGGCGTGTCTCACACGTGGCAGAATCACCACTGCACAACTGCCTGTCCCTTTGCAAAATCAGGAGTGGGAGAGTGGGCTTGGAAAGTCATGGCTGCATCTGGGAGCTGACTATAGTACCCAGTGCTTTACCTCACTGTCTCCCCACACGCTTGCTCCCTTGCCACTAAAGAATTTGCCTCCAGAGTGTGCTGATGCCGACCAATCGTACCATCTCCTCGTGACGGTGGTGCACCAGGTAACCTCCACCCTGCTCCCACAAAGAGAGGCTGCTGGGCTGGGAGGTGGCTCATCCCACGGCTCCAGACCTGGAGGGCCATGAGGCCGGCACAAGCCTGGGGCACTCTGCAGAGGACGCCAAGGCATCACTTGCCCACGGTGGAACCTTCTACAGATCATCTGCTTCCAGCAGTTCATGCCCCCGTCACTTATGGCATGTCAGACAGCCTTCCACATAAAATGCAACTGGGCAGGGCACCAAGCCGAGAGCAGGACTGTCAGCTCCACCACTCGCTATGTGACCCTGGGAAGTCCCTCCCCTCTCTGGTCCTCAGACTCCCCATCTATAAAATGAGGTGCCAGAGCAGTGCTTCTCACAGCTCACCTGGGGACCTTGTTAATATGAGGATTCTGTCTCAGAAAGTCAAGGGTGGGGCTGGGAGTTTGCATTTCTACAAGCTCCCAGGTGATGCTCATCCTGCTGGTCCATGGAGCTCACTTTAGTAGAAGGCTCTAATCTGCCCAATCCATTGACTCCACCACCCTGATCCAAGCCACCTTATCTTCCCACATGTCTCCCGCCTCACTCACAATGGCCCTCTGCCCCCATTCTCCCTATACAGCCTAAGGGATCTCTTCTAGACCCAACTCTAATCATGTCCTATTAGCACTCCCTCCACAATGGCTGCCCCTTGTTCTCAGGATAAAGACCTGAATCCTTAAAATGGTCTACATGGCCCCTGCCTGGTCTGTCTCTGCCCACCTCTCCAGCCTCATCACCCACCAAGCTACCCCCTCATTCTCTAGGCTCCAGCTCCACTGGCCTCCCTTCTATCCTTTACATGCCCCAGGGCCTTTGCATATGTCAATTCCTTGCCTGGGATGCCCTTTCCAAGTTCTTCACACGTCTTGATCTCCATCATTCAGCCTCTACTTAAACGCCATCCCAACACAGCAGTCCCCATGCCATTCCCTCTCTTCACTCCAAGTCACCCTCATCACATCTCCCTCTCATGTTTCCTTCATAGTTCTTACTGCTATCTGAACTTTCTTTTATTTGCTCGTTGTCTCACATCAGCCTCCCTCATTAGAATGCAATTTCCATGAGGTCAGGGATCTCACCTATATTGCTCCCTAGAGCCAGGCACTCAGAAGGAGCTTAATAAATATCTTAATAAATGTCTACTGAGTTAAATAACTAATCAATTCACCAAGGACACCTTGCCTGCTGGTGAAGAGGAATCCTGGTGCAGGGCATACCCAGAAATGTCCAGACCTCAGCCCCACGCATGTGCACACAGGCACACACCAACACTCCCCAGGTGACCGGAATGCCTATAAGGGAAAGGAGATGGTCCAGTCCTTGAGGGAAGCAGACAGAAAAACTTCACTTCCTCGGCTCGCCAGACTCACCCTCTCTTGGCCTTGGAGGTAACCGGCTGTGACAGGCCTAGGCCGGCAATTAGCCAAAGGCTTCAGACTATGACAGTGAGTAGTGAGGGACTCCAGGGAGAGGAGCCCAGGGTGGGGGGCCCCAGACCTGTCTCTGTCCTTTACCAACTGCCTGAATTTCCTTTTAGCAAAAGGCAAAGTCTTTAACTTCCCACTTAAAACAGTTAGGCTTGGGGGACTTCCCTGGTGGTCCTGTGGTTAAGGCTCCATGCTCCCCATGCAGGGGACCTGGGTTCGATCCCTGGTCGGGGAACTAGATCCCACATGCATGCTGCAACTAAGGATCCTGCGTGCCGCAACTAAGACCTGGCACAGCCAAAATAAATAAATAAATAAATTTTTTTCTTTTTTTTAAAAAGAACAATTAGGCTCAAAAAGCAGTGACCCTGGGAGCAAGAATATGTTGGCTCAAGTTCATACTTAAAAAAAAGACTAAACGCAGACAGTCACTGAACTGAGCTCTGAGTGGTATTGGGCAGTAACTAAAACGGGATAACAGAAAGAGGTGCCACAGAGGGTGGAAGGGGGAGCAGAGGGTGGGTCTTGGGTTAAGACAAGAAAGACAGAGAGCCACCTCTGCTCTGCAGCTCTGCCTAGTGAGCCCTACAGTTCTGCCGGTGGCCAGCAGGTGGCACTGTGGCTGCAAAAAGAGGGAAACATCAGACCTCAGAGAAGGCAAGGCTGGGCTGAGCTGGGCAGAGACAAGGCCCTCAGCCCAAGCTCTGCACCCTGACCTCACCAGTGGTGAGATTTTTTTATGACTCAGCAGAAACCTATCCCTTTCTGGTCCCCCATCCCTCCATCTGAGAATCTCTCCGGAAAGGGCAACAAGAATCACCATCCCCAGGGGACTTCCCTGGAGGTCCAGTGGTTAAGACTTCACCTTCCAATGCAGGGGGTACAGGTTCAATCCCTGGTCAGGGAGCTAAGATCCCATATGCCTCTCAGCCAAAAAACCAAAACATAAAACAGAAGCAATACTGTAACAAAATCAATAAAAACTTTAAAAATTGTCCTCATCAAAAAAAATCTTTAAAAAAAAAAAGCACTATCTCCAGCCCTATGACCCTAGAAGTCCCCATGTTTCTCTTGAATGCAGGCTACAGGTCTGGAGGTAGAAACAGTGGATGGGTAGGTGTCAGAAGCCCGGGGATTCAGACCATCTTTTAATACCTACCAGCTGTGTGCCCCTGATAAACAATTTATCTGGGCCTCATTTTCCTCATTCATTCATTCACTCACTCATCCATCAATATTTATTGAGTGCCTATGAGCCAGGCTCTGTTATAGGCACTGGGAATGCAGCAGTGAACAAAACAAACTCCTTGCCCTCGTGGAACTGACATCTGCAAAACAGAACTAATGCTACATGTTCTAGAAGCTCAAGGAACCGATCAGAGTAAGTGAAAATATTTTGAAAATTGAAGTGGTGTCTTTTTTTCCTCTACCAACCAGCAAAGAGCAAACACCTGGGCAGGACTGCTGATGGCCAGGTGATCCCTCTCGTGGCCATCTCCTGTGAGAGCCCAGGTTCCTGGGCCTTGCTGCCACCCTACTCAGCTCAGCTTGGCTGAGAAAAGAGGGGGCAGGGAGAGCCATCTCCGAGGATTACAGAGCCTCCAGCACTCACCATTCAACTCACAGCCAAGGAGCTCAAAGCGAAGGGTGCAGCCCCGGTGGCAGATCACGGGCACCAGTCTCACATACTGCACCTCCAGAGGGGTTTCAAACAGGTTGACCTTCAGGCCGCTGTTGTCCACATTACCCATAAATATCTAGGAGGGAAGAGGCAGATTGGAGGAGTGGGTCAGTGTGGGCAGTCCCACTTCCTGGAGTGGTCTCCCCTTCCTCTTTGGGCCTGGAGGCAGAGGTGGGCTTAGCAGAGCCAGGAGGGGCTCAGCCCTTCCTCTGACCACCCCACAGCCCTCAACACAGATTCCCCTTTTCAGATCCTCCTTGGTCACCACGGGGCCTGGGCATAAACCCCTGTCTTTCGCACAGGGCCACCTATGATCTATAGGGTGCCTCTGTGCAAATTAGGAAAAGGTACTCCTTTCTCAAAAGACTTTTTTATAACAATTTTCCCACAGATAGAAGTACACAAACATGATGTGAATGGTGCTGACTTAGTAATGACACCCTTGAGCAGTGTACAACCTGTATGACTGTACATGGTATCCCTGACGGCTCTGAATGCATCCCATATCCACCACTACCGCCACTCTCAGCAAGTCATTGAACCTTTTTGAGTCTCACTATTCTTATCTATAAAGTGGGGCTATTACTTTTAACCACAGAGCACGGGCACAATCTGGGTTTCCCAATTTCTTCAAACCAAGATACACCTGAAAACCCACCTCATGGCCAATCAGCCAGGGCACCCTCACCTCAATGGGGGCCCTCAAACAGCGCTGGAACCCCAGGGGTTGCTGACCACAGCCCTTCTTTAGGGCTCACAACAAACCTCACCTTATCTCCTGACTCCCCTGCACCCTGGATGAACTGGAACTTGCGCCCATTGGTGCTGTAGGCCACCTTGAAAGTCTTCAGGTACTCGGCACTGCCTGCGCGGCTAGCACCCTGCGTCACCACGCCTGTCACCCGCATCTTCCGCATCAGGTTCACCTGGACCAGGACAGGAAGGACAGAACCCCTATCTCCCAGATTCTTTTCACCCCCATCACTCCCCCAGCCCAGAAGGAGAACAGCCCAAGCAGGGCAAATAAGGGAGGCTTTCTCATCTGGCCCTCTCCAGGCTTTGGACCCAGTGCTCAGGGAAGCACACAAGGACAAGCTTCCAGAGGCCTCGTACAGTGCAAAGAGCCCCTCTACAGCCTAGCGTTCACTCCCCCTCATCCTGCCCATGCACTCCAGGCCCCCCAAAGCTGCCCTCTACTTAAAGATACTTCACCCGTGGGAACCTGCTACCATGCTACCTGGACCCCGGTTATGAACCCTCCCGTGGTGACCCCCAAATGCAGGCGCACTCATCCCGCCTTCTCCATTCCCATCACGCTATGCACCCCTGAGCCATCCCTTCCATACCTGGATCCAGGGGTTTCTATCGTAGTTGCTGGATGTCCATGCGTTGACAATGCCCGTGAGGTGCAGGCGGGCCAGATCCGGGGCCCAGCGCTGCAAACCCATGAAACCAAAGTGCATGGACGAGGCGGAGATCTGGGAGTCGGCGATAGCGCCCGTCTCCATGCCCAGCGGCGAGATGCAGACTGAGGGGGGAGGGGGCAGTCAGAGGGCCACCCGAGCAGGCGGGGCCCAGAGGACACAAGAACAAGACAGTGTGGCCTCTGCCGGGGACCCAGAGCAGAGACCATGAAGGGACAATGAGGGCCAAGGAGGAGGTACCAAGACAAGGTGCACAGTGAGGAAGAGAGGGGCTGGGCAGAGTCACTGGGGGTTGGGACCCTGGGCTGCCAGAAGGTTCTAGGGCAGGCCGGCACTCATGGTACTGCCATGACTGGCAGCTGATGTCCCCCACCAGGCTGCAGTAGGTGGTCTCGTTTTTACAGGATATGGAGCAGCAATTATTCAAAGGGGGGGGTGGGCTGCTGAGCGAATACCAGCGTGGCCTCCTCTTCCTTTGTGTCCCTGCCCCATCAGGAGGACCACCACATCCAGCCCAGTCCCTGGCTCCCCCAGGAGGATGGTCTTGGAAGAAGCAATGCCTCAGACAGCAATGAACAGTACTCGTACTGCACATAAAGCAAGAAGCAAATCTGCCTGGAGTTTTCTAGAATCCCACTGGCAGGAGTTTTCTGGATGGGGTGTGAGTGCCATTCTGTTTTCCCTCATATCCTTTGCCCCTTCTAGCTACTGGTCCTGACCCAGCCATCTGGGAAGCTGCCCCTGGCCAAGCGATGTGGTCCTTGGGGGCCGAGCCTGTGTGCCTGGGGCTCAGCTCCCAAGCAGAGAACCCAGGACAGATCCACTCTTATTCCAACACCCCAGGCTCACGCCGAGCTCGGTGTCTGACATTCTCACAGGGAGAGTGAGGCACAAGGGAGGCCATACACCCAAGATCAGAGCCGGCCACTGGCTGAGCAGAGACCTGAACCCAGGTCTGCTCTGTCCTCACAGCCCCCATGCCCACACCCAGAGGGCCCCAAACGTGCATTCTTTGGGCCTGTGGGGTCCTGCTGGGCTCCAAGGAAACACACCATGTAACAGATAAGGAGGGGCTGCAAAGGTCTCTCTGGGGGTGTTCCTCCAGCTTTGTGGTCGCCTCCTGCCTTCTGCCCCAGGTGCTGCCATATCCAGCCTGGGACAGACCCCAGGCCGAGGAGCGGAAGGAGGCTAGATGAGTAATCCCCACTCAGGCACACCCAGGGTTACCTGGGCTCCCAGCACGGTAATTAGTGGGCCCACCTGGCCCCACCCAGGGCTCCGTGGGCCTTGGCGACCCCGCTCCCCCGCATTCCTCCACCCAGTATCTCAGACACATGGGCCTCAGCCCAGGGCCCAGGGCCCAGGCCCTCGGGGCTGTCTCCTCTAAGATGAAGGGCGTCACAGGCACTTCATCTGCTCTCCCCCAGAAGCCGGCTCCCACGGGGCTGGCCCTGCCCTCCCTCCTCCTCCTGGAGCCCAGCCCCACATCTGCCGACAGCAGGACCGCTTGCCCCCTGCCCGCAGTGCTCACTGACAGACCCACCGGACTGCAGACGACTGGCACCACCACCCCTACTCCCCCCACCCCTGCGCCTAGACATGGCCTCGCCTGCCCCACAGCAGGTGAGGAAGAGTCCTGGTTTGTGGGAGGGACCCCAGCCAGGCCAGGAGGGAGACGGCGTGCACAGACATTGCTGGCCAGGTCTGCCGGGTACCCGCCCAGCGCCGTTCTGTGGCCGCGTGGATGACCAAGCAGGCCAGGCGGGTCAGCCCCTCTGCACACGCAGGGCCTCTGAGCACCTGACCGTGAGGGGATGACCCAGCCTGCCCAGGCCTCTCCCTCTTCCCAGAGCTCTGTGATGAAGCCAGAGGTCAAACCTGGGCCAGAACTGTCGGACCCTGAGGCTCAAACCTTATTAACTAACCTCCTGGGCCCCAAAAGATTAAGAATCTGTTGGTTTTCCCCTCTTGGTAGAAAAATGCCAAGACTTTACCCTAATGCTGTGTGTCTGGTTCATGGTGACAGAAAATAACACTCCCACGACCTCTGGGGTTACCACCAGCCCTCACTCCCCTGCAGGGACATCAGGCCTGGCCTGCAGTCCCAGGAGAGAGGGCCAGGCAGGAAGAAGCCTGGGGAGGGACAACAGGGTCCCGCGCCCCTCCCCACACACCACCCTGGCCTAACTGAGGCTCTGTCCCCTGCCTCAGTGCACCCTGACGCAGGAATAAGGCTGGCACACTGCCTGGGCTGCCAGGACTGTGGCTCAGGGTCTGCCCCCTGGAACAGGCACCCCCAGATACTCACCGATCTCACAGTGGATGCCTGTGTAGCCATGAGGGCACTTGCAGATGTACTGGGTGAAGACATCCCCTCGGTGGAAGTCGTCAATCACATGGCATTCGGCATCACTGTGGCAGGGATTTGGGAAACAGGGACCTGGGGAGAGGGAGGCAGGTGAGATGGGCAGGTGATCAGGAAGGAGCTGGGGACAGGCAGCAGCAGATGGGCCAAGCCCAAAAGGACCCTCCGCCCAAACTCGGCCCACTGCCCGCCTCCCCCAACCATCTCGTCCCTCCCCCCTCCCAATCTGCCCAATGGGGCCTGGGCCAGCCTGGAGCCAAGAAGGGTCACGGGTAGGCGAGTCAGCCCAAGTGAAGGAAGCACCCAGCTTCCCAAGTGGCCTGGGAGCTTCCAGGGAAAAGCTGGTGGGCAACAGGAGGGGTGCTGGGGACCAGTGTCCACTTCAGGAGGAGCTCAGCCCAGCAGCCTGGGCTGCAACTGGGAGCCAGTGGGAAGCAGCAGGCATGGCCCAGAGCGGGTACCTCTCTCAGTCTCATTGCATATGAGGCCTGTGAAGCCTTCAGGGCAGAGGCAGTGGAAGGGGGGTTTTCTGTCCTGGTCCAACAAGCAGGTCCCACCATGCAGGCACTGGCTGGAGTCACAGAAGTCACCTGCAATGACAGTTCTGAGTCAGGAACAAGTCGTTCATCGAGTAAATATCTGGGGGGCCAACTACCATGTACGTCCTGGGCCCCTGAGACAGAGAAATCAGATGCAGTCCAGGCCTCAAGAAGCCAGAGGAAAGAGGCGGACAAGTCACCACGTAATGAAGACGGACCATGAGCTCTGACAGAAGCCTGCATGAGGGGCCCCCGGAGGATGGTTTCTGCCAGGGAGCAGGAAGTTTCAGAGGTGGGGACATCTGAGCTAGTTTAAAAGTCAGAGAGGGAGGGACTTCCCTGGCCGTCCAGTGGTTAAGACTCTGTGCTTCCAATGCAGGGGGCACAGGTTCGATCCCTGGTCAGGGAACTAAGATCCCACATGCCCTGCAGCATGGCCAAAAAAAAAAAAAAGTCAGAGTGGGAGGGTGTCGGGCTGGGGAATGAGGAAAGAACTTTCTTCAGAAAAGCAGAAGCACAGAGGACATGGTATGCTGGAGAACAGTAAGACATTGCTGAAAAGGGAGACTGGTAGGGACTCTTAAGAATGACAAGTTTAGACTTTTCATCCTGCAGAACAGGGTTCTTAACCTTCCTTTAGTCTCCCCACCATTGTCCCCCAGGAAAAAAAGTCAGAGATTCTCAAGCATGAGGTGGGAGTGGGGAAGCCATTTCTTAGTTGGGGATGGAGAATGTCAAGAAAAGGCCATCTGCAGAGATGTGGATGGGCTGCCCAGGGTGGGGAGGCATCCTGTAGCTACACAAAGATCCCTCTGGCTCTGTGTGGAAATATGACTGGAGCAGGTGAGGTAGGAAACCAGGAGAGCATCAAGGAGGCTGTCACAGGCTCCTGGTAAGACAGGAAGTCAGGCGAAGGGGTGAGGAGGAAGGACAGATTTGAGAAAAACTGGACGACTAGAGGTGGGAAGAGGGCTAGAGAGGACATCACAGCTTCTGGCTGGGGGCCTGGCTGACACATGTGCACTGTTAGCCTGTCCCCGATCCCTTGATTCGAGTGAACTTCAGCTCACTAGGTCAGCCAGGCCTGCGGAGCACCTTCTAGCTGACCTTAGCATCCCAGAAGGGCTGCCTCAGACCCCACACCCAAACCCGTCATTTGGGGTAAAACATGAGACATCTTTTTTCCTCCCTGCAGAGTCAAGCCATCCCAGGCTGGAGGCCCTCCTGAGATCCCAAAGCCCCAGAGACCTGGGCCGGGGCTCCAGTGAAGGGAACACTGTTAATGAGCGATGGAGGCCTCAGAGCTCCACCTCAGCGTGGGCCTCGGGAGCTTAAGGCGGCTCCCAATGAGCTATTAGTCATTGGCTTTAAATAGCAGGTTAATCCCCTCCCTGACCTGACAGGCGGCGGGCACTGCCACGGCAGAGGCTTGAGAATGGCCAGAGCCCTGGGCTTCTGACCTGGCAAGGTCCAACTCCCCTCTCTCCCCCTCCCAAAGTGCCCTCTCCCTGTACTGCTCCAGGGCAAAGCAGGTGAGTGGGAAAAAGGGAAAGGGAAAGGTCTCCCTTACCTGGCAGGCCCTTGACTGACTCACCTGCGCACTGCAGCTGTGGTACTTCCCCCTTCCCACAAAGCCAGGTCACCCTACACAAAACCACCTTTGGGATTTCAGGGTCCTGCCCTCTTTGGGAGAGTTCCCCAGGGACATTTTGCCAGGGCTCAGGCTCTGGGGCCAGAGAGGAGTGGCAAGGGACTTTTAAGACCCAGCCAGCTCTCCATGTCTCGGGGGAGATTGGAGTGGCCTTAGGCTTCCACTCCAGGCCTGGGGGTCAGACTGGCACCGGATGGCAGAGCCAGGGCTCAGCTGGGACCCACCCCCGCCCCCAACTTGCTTCAGCCAATCCTATTTCTATGAGAAAATGATGGAGGGGGTGCCTGAAGAGTCTTTGCCATCTCCTCCCACCCCGTGGGCACCCTTTCCTCAGCCCACTGTGAAGCAAATGGGGCATCCCCATGACCACCCTGCTGGAGGCCCAGCTGCCAGCAGGATGTATCCTAGGCAGGGGAGGAGGACCAAGGAAGATAAAGCAGCAGCCCAAGGCCGCAGGGGGAGGGGGGTAGTCAGGAGCTGCCACCTCAGGAGGGAGCCCTTTTCCAAGTCCCTCCCCAGGCTCCTCGCCCCCTCTGGGGTCCCACCTGGAGGCCCTTCCATTCCACCGACTCCCCAGCCCTTCGCTTATCTGACCAGACACCTACTTTTAAGCAGAGGATAAAATTCCAGCGAACTGACCAGCCGCCAGGGCTGGGAAGGGAGTTACCAGGGAAAGTTGGCTGGAGAAGACTTATCAGTACAAGAGTCCTAGAAACTTCCTGGTGGAAGGAACGCGCGAGTCAGACACAGTTCAGTGGCCTCATTTTACAGATGGGAAAAGAGAGGCCCTACACAGCGGATTCCTTTGTTCTGTGTAAGCCACATCCCTGGGGGAGGCTGGGCTGTCACCCAGTGTCCCGAGTCCCCGCCCAGCGCTCAAGCCTCTATCACCGGCCAAAACCCCTCCGGCGCGGATACAGCAGGAGAGGCCGAGAGCATCCCCGCCTCCCTCCCGGGCGCAGCCGGAGAGGTCGCCCCTCCGCTCGGCGCCGGCTCTTTGACCAAGTTTGTAAACAGTGGAAGTAGAGGGAGGGCGCGGCGGCGAACTTCCGAGCGGCGCGGAGAGGAGGGGCGAGTGCGAGAGGGCGGCGCGATCGACTCACCGGAGAAGGCGAAGAGTCCTGAGGCGCAGAGGAGCGCGCCGCAGAGCGCGGCCAGCAGACGGGTGCCCGGCATGGTGTGGGGATGCGGGCCCGAGACCCGGTGCTTGGGCTGTTCAGACCCGGCGGTTCTCACTCCTTCTCCTGGACGGGAATAAATCAGCCAGCGCAGCACCTCCCACTGGGCCACGTGCTCCGCCCAGGCCCGCCAGAGGCGGACTCGGGGCGGGGCTCCGCGGCTGGGAGGGAATGGGGGGGATCCGAGGGCTTCGCGGCCACCCACTCCAGCCCCGGCCACGCCCGGCGTCCCGCGTGGTGCTGGTGACCAGGCCCTGAGTCTTGAGTCGACTGGGCTAGAAAGGGCTCAGAAGGAGTTGTTTGTTCTTTGCTTTTTGTTTTTTAAACTGTTGGCTTCAGAAAATATGCTAAACCTTATTCATAACAAGAAAAACGCAAATTACGAGTACCATGTTTCAGTTATCAGATTGGCAAGTATCAAATTATTAGCGCACCGTTAGTGCGAGGCTACGGGAACAGGCTCAAGCATGCATTGTTGGAGAAAATGTAAACTGGTTCAAGTTATCAAGAGAGCTGTGTGGTAGTATCTATGAAAATGACAAATGCTGAGACAGTAAGACCTAGCAATTCCACTTATAGGAATTCACTCTACCAAAACTCACACGTACAAAATGACATATACACAACGATATCATAGTATATCATAGCAGCATCCTTTGAAACGGTAAGAGACTAAAATAAAAAGGAATCAGCATACTTTTTCTGTAAAGGGCCAAATAGAAAATACTTGAGGATTTTCAGGCCATAAAGTCTCTGGGGCAACTATTCACCTCTGCCCTTGTAGCAGGAAAGCACCTCAATATTCCAGGAAATGAGCATAGCGGTTGCTAAAGGGGAAGGTAACCAGGGTGTCAGGGTGGGAAGAGACTTGCTTGTCATGGTTGACTTTTTCCTAAATGATTCTTTTTTATCGTGTGCAGGTATTACCTATTTACAAAAAATAATAATAATAGTTTTAATAATAGTGTTCTAGTCAGACTAGACACAGGGAAAAAAAAAAAAAAAAAAGCAGCCAGATATCTCCCCTACCACGTATGTTGATACCTAGGTTAGGACTAGAGTCAGACATAACTACTGGCCAGAGGCATTTCTTACAACTATTCAGAAGGAAAAACACTACCTATGATCAACTCAATAGCCACAGAAAAAGCATTTGGTAAAAAACCCCTTCATGATAAAACAACAAACCAGGAGTAAAAGGGAGCTTTCTCACCTGATATAGAATATCTATGAAAAACTTACAACTAATATCATGCTTAATGGTGAAAGACTGAATGTTTCCCCTACGATCAGCAACAAGATAAAGATATCTGCTCTCACCCCTTCTATTCAACACTGCAATGGAGGTTCTAGCCAGGACAATTAGGCAGGAAGTAGAAATAAAAGACATCCAGGTTGGAAAGGAAGAAGTAACACTATCTCTGTCTCTATTCACAGATGACACACTCATATATAGAAAAATCTAAAGAATCCACACACCAAAAAAAAAAAAAAAGTCTATTAAAACCAATAAATGAGTTGAGCGAGGTCGCAGGATACAAGGTTAATATACAAAAATCTTGTGTAGTTTTTACACTGGAAATGAACAATACAAAAATGTGATTAGAGTTCAGTGGGATGGTATCTCCTTGGCCTGACTACTTTCTTACCCAGTACTAGATAATTTCAGGTCTTAGCTAGTGCTACAAAGACAACACAACAATATGATGTGATTTGAATAAGGAGGAGGAAAGGGAGACATGTTTAAACAGGGTGGCCCGGAAAGGCCTCTTTAAAAAGGTAACTTTCACACTGACCCTGAATAAGAAGCCAGCCTTAGAAGGATCTGAGGAAGCAAAAGCTCTGAGAAAGGAACAGAACAGGGAGCTCAGAAATCAACCCCAATGTATACACCGATATGGTCAACTGAATTTTGACAAAGGTGCCATGGCAATACAATGGAAAAAGGATGGTTTTTTCAATTAATGGCACTGGAAGAATCAGATGTCTATATGCCAAAAAAAAAATAAAAACAAAGTTAAACTTCACATCTTATACAAAATTTAACTCAAAACGGATCATAGACCTAACTCGAAAATGGAAAACTATAAAACTTCTAGAAGAAAATCTGCATGACTTCTGTTTGGGTGATGAGTTTGAAATGCAATACTAAAAGCAGGATTCATGAAAGAAAAATTGATAAATTGGACTTCATCAAAAGTAAAGAGTTTGCTCTGTGAAAACACTGTTAAGAGAATTAAAGACAAGCCGCACACTAAGAAAACATTTGCAAATCACATATATTGTAAAGAACATGTATCCAGAATAAAGAACTGTTAAAACTCAAAAATAAGAAAACACACAACCCAGCTTTTTATTTTCATTTATTTTTCACCTATTCACTAAAATGTATTTGTAATTCTAAAATCAATACTTATGGAAAATTCACAGACATGCACAGAGTGGTGAAAAATTTAAGCTGCCTGACGTGCACGTTTCCAACTGAGGCTGAGCAAGATAACTCTGCTTTCTTGTCTCAGTTCTCATCCTGTAAACAAGTGTCTTGTCTACAGTCTATTTAGTGTTGGTTTTTTTCACATTTTTGTGCTTTTTGTTGATCATTTTGCTGTTAAAATGCCCCCCAACATAGCGCTGAAGCGCTGTCAAGTGTTCCTAAGCGCAAGATGGCTGTGATGAGCCCTGCAGGGAAAATACACGTTTTAGATAAGCTTCATTCAGGTATGAATCATGGTGCTGTTGGCTGTGAGTTCAGTGTCAATCAATCAACAGCCTGGTCCATCCAGAAAAAAGGAGAGGAAATTCACCAGTCTGTACATGAGGCCACTCAGAAGGTTTTAAAGCTAACATTTACGGTGCTATGGAAAAAGATGGAAAAGTAACGATATAGATTTGTGGATTCATGTGCTGATGACCGATAAAAAATGCGACAATCCAGCTTTTTAAATGGGCAAAAAATCTAAACTGGCAAAGGAGATAAATGGATGGCAAATAAGCATATGAAGAGTTGCTCAACGTAACTTTTCACTAAGAAAATAAAAATGCAAACAACCATTTAATATCACTGCAGACCTACTGGAATGGCTAAAATCCAAAAACAGTTGATCATACCAAATGCTGTCAATGATGCAGAGCAATAGGAACTCTCATTCACTGCCCATGAGGATGCAAGATGGTACAGCCATTTTGGAAGACAGTTTGGTGGTTTCTTATAAAGTTTAATATAGACTTACCATATGACCCAGGAGCAGTTACACTCTAGATGCTTACCCAAGTGAATTAAAACATATGTCAACATGAAAACCTGTACACAAATGTTTACAGCAGCTTCATTCATAGTCATCAAAAACTGGAAGCAACCAAGGTGTCCTTCAGTAGGTGAAATGGCAAACTGTGGTGTAACCATATGATGGAATAGTTATCTGTGATAAAAAGTACTGAGATATTGATTCACACAACAACATGGATGAATCTTAAATGCATTTTGCTAAGATAGAGAAGACAGACCAAAAAAGCTAAATGTTATATGATTTCATTCACATAACATTCCGGGAAAAGTAAAACTATAGAGATGGAAAATGGATGAGTGGTTGCCAGGGGTTTGGGGAAGCAGGAGTGGTTAACCGCAAAGGGGAAGTATGGGGGAGTTTTTAGGTGATGGAATATTCTGTATAATACTAGGATGGTAGATACATGATGCTACCCAACTGCCAAATCCATAGACACTACAGCACAAAGAGTGAAATTTAACATATGCAAATTTTAAAAAATCAACCGGGATGCTGCAGGGCACCAGATTGTGACAAAAGAATCTAACTTTATTGCAAATGTATGACAAAACGTCAGTGCGAGTTGTTGTTATATGAGGAGAGAAGTGGAGTGGAGAGGAACTGACCTAAGTAACTTTGGAAAACAGTGTTTTGACTGGAAACTATAAGACTGAAGACAAATGGAACTGTACATAATCCCTGAAACCTAGTCAGTAAAGTCAATAAAAGTCACTACAATTGTTTTTCATGGGGATTCTGGTTAACACGTGCATGTATGCTGGGGCTTAAACAAGTAAGTAAATGGATGGTTGATGGTAGGAGTCAGACTTCTCACTGTTGGAGAAAGAAGTTATAGATAAGCAAGGGAGGAGGCTGGAATAATCCACATGGTACTAGATTAATCAGAGATACCAGTAGGACTTCGTGTTTAACTTAACCTAGATACAAATGGGTAGGTACAGAAATTATTATAGATATGTGTGTATACAAGGGTTATAATACATATGTTTATTTCCTAGCTCTGTCTGCTGAGAGGGACTAGAAACAGTGACACCCCAGTAGCAATGAACACCTCAGTGCTCAGACCTTGGTCTCTAATACCATTCGCCAATAAAAGGGATGAGAGTTCCTTGGAGAAATGGCTGGTTCTAGGACAAGGAGAATATAAGATGAGCCTGGAGCACCCAGAAAGTGCTCAAATGCTCTCCAATGACAGCAGCTATGTATGCATCGGGAGATGGATTGGTGTTGTAGGCGGTGGGCTCCCTGTGGCTGGAGAGATTTAAGCAAAGGGCATGTGTCAGGGTGACAGTGTTTGAGAGGCACAGTGAGGACAGGTGATCTCTGAGGTCTATGCTCTCTCTAAGGTGCCGGTTTACAATTACGTATTTGTCAACACTGCCCAACTCCATCCAGGTGGAGAAGAAGGAAGAGTTTGCCTGGTCCAGCCCCTCCTCTTCGGCTCTCCAGCATCTGTGAATGCAGGCATCACACGGGCTGGAGCAGAATAGCACAGCAGTCCCATCCTCACACTCTCCAAATGCACACTCCCTTTCCTAGACCACATGCTCAAAGCACACATCATGATCTGTGAGCAAATAGCTCAGCCCAGGGAATGAACAACCTCCTTTTGTTTTTAAGCCAAAGGCCAAGGGCCAGGGGCCAGTGCTGGGGAATAAATATGCTTTCAGTTTAAAAATGTAAAAGTGTTTTCTCTCTGAAACCAAATGGGTGGGCCAAATTCTGAGGTTCCTTTATGTGATTTTCCTCACTTCTTTTGGGACTTCTGTTGACCACTGTGCTCACTAATTTCCCTGGTGACTCCCTCCACCCTAACTAATTTCCCCTTCTCTGAACTCCTGAAGCCCTGACGCTCAGAGCAACCAATGGTCTCCTGTGCACAGGTGAGTGGCGCCCTGTGATGCCTCCCCACCTGGTTTGTCTGCTCCTCTGAGACAGGCAGTTGGGTGTTTTACAGAAAGATTTAGACCTGGGACCTGGATTTGAGCCCCAGCTTCCCATCTTACCTGCCTGGTGACTCTACCAAGCTGCTAATCAGGCACATTTATTTTCTTCATTCAAAGTTTGCTTCCTTTCCTCCTTCCCAGGAGGTCAGTGGCTGAAAGGAAGTTGCCTTGCTGGTCCAGAGCAGTTCTAGGAGTGAGCATCTTGTGTCGAAAAGAAATACACCCACACCGGGGTTGGGGATTTGGTCTGCAGAGCAGAAAGGACGTGGAAGAAATGCCTTAGAAAGATCTATTTTTATAGGGCTCTGCTCAAAGCCAGCCAGACATCTGGACAACCCATCTCATGCCTGCGTCCAGAGCAAGGCCATTTCCGGAAGAACATCAAGTCCTTTCTTGGAAATCAACCCAGGGAGAGTTGAAGCCAGAGCCCCAGGTTGGGCAGGGTCAAGGGGTGGTTAGTAAAGCACGGGCCCAGGAGGGTTTGTCACTGGCTAACTTCACCCCCCCCCCACCCCCAAGCAACACTCTCTCATCCTCCAGCTGAAAGGACCTCCCTTTAAGGGTATGGGTGCCTTGTCTCTGACCTGTCTTCTTTCTCCTACTACTACCCCCTTTTCAAGTCAGCAGCCCCAGGAGAATTTGTCAGACACTCATTTTGCCATTTCTCCCAAGAAAAAGTCAACCCTCTTGTTAAAAAAAATGAGACAACAGGTCCAAAATGGAATCACTTGTGTTAAAGCCCCATGTTAGCAAACCAAGACTTAATACCTAACCTAATTGCAGTTACAACCTCCCCCAGGAATGTAATCTTTAACCAACCTGAAATTACCTGATCGGCACTAATGAGATATTCTGTTCCCCTTAGGAGGGCAACCTTGCCTGAAACAATGCATTTTTTGCTAATAATTTCCTTTTTCTGCCCCCTCTCTGCCTTTAAAAATCTTTCCTTTTCTCCAGCTCAGCAGAGCTCCTTTCTACTTGCTACCTGGGATGATGCCCAATTTATGAATCGTTCAATAAAGCCAATTAGATCTTTAAAATTTACTTGGTTGAGTTTTGTTATTTAACTCTCAGTGAACTGAGTAGCAGACTTAAAATTTCTGATTGCTTGCTCCAAACCTACTTCTCTGTAGCTCTGGCCCCAAAGCCTCTTAGAACTCAACTCCCAAGTCCTAACAGATGTCAGATAAACTTTTGTAAAGTTGCCAAGTGAAGAAGTTGGTCTATCCAGTCTTTGCCAGATTCTAAGTATGCCACTGAGCCCAGAGGGACGCCAGCTTGGCTGTATGGGGCAACCTTCTCACCAGAGAGGGGAATTTGGACCACATATCCTGCCCCAATCCCCAGTGTCACACATGCTTGGCCATCAATCAACATCCTCCCTACCTAATCCCTACTGTGTTCATTCAGTCATTCAAAAATATTTATTGAGCAACTGCCAAGCCAGGTGGTGTGAGGGCCCATTCAGAACCTCAGAGTTGGTATAGAGATTATTTTAAGCTTAAGACATCTGAAAGTCAATAGATGCAGAAAGAAGCCTTCTTGGAGCTTCCCTATATGACTAAAAGCAGAAAATCTTGAGAAATGAGGATTGCCATAAATGCCCTCTTTGGGGTGGGTCTGCTCCCAGGAAGAGACCAAGAGTAAACCTACCATAAACCCCTCTCTGGAGGAGTTTTAGGGCTCTGAAGAAGACAGAAAGACCACTCATACCTTTTTAGACAAACATTATCACAAACATTCTTATGTCCCCTTAGTTCTCCTAGAGAAGCCTATTCCTTCCATAGGAGCCTTTTCTCCCTCTTCCGTTTCCCCTGCTAAGTTAACACACAACCCCTAATTCTAAGCCCCCTTTGAGTTACTCACCACTGAGCACTCCTGTGTGTAAATAAATTCTTGTTAATCTGTCTTTTGTCAGTTTAATTCACAGGCCCTCAGAAACTGATCATAAGAGGATAGAGGAAAAGTCTTTTTCCTTGTCAACAATGGTTTGTAATGAATCTTGTTTTACCCTCCAGTTCTCAACAAGACCTGGAGCTCCTAAAGCCCTTACCTAGCACTGCCAATCTCTTGATCCTAAGACATCAAATCCTTCTCAGGGGACTCTTGGTGGGGGTGTGTGTGCCAGTTCCTAGCCTTGCACCCCTCCCATCCTCACTCTCCAAGTGTTTGCTAACCTCAGCTGAGGAACTCCCTGAGACACGGGCCTGGAGCCAGAATCTACTCCTTCCCCAGCATTTCCACAGGTCTAAGCTATTTGTCTTTCTAAAATTAAGATTCTAGAGTCTATTTGTCTTTCTAGAATCTAGAATATTGATTAATGCCCTGGGGACTCCTGACAGTGTGGTGGCCTTTGGCTGGGGAAGCTTTGGCCCACCAAGCCCAGACCCCTTCAAGGTCTCACCAGCAAGGCGACTTGCAGAAAAGCCTCTTCATTTTCCCACTAATCCAGTGCATCATTGTTGAATCAGATACTCCCAGGTTTCCAAAGGGCAAACATTCGTTCTCAGAAATAGCACCACCCAACCCTTAAGGAGGACAAAACAATGTCCCTAAGGGCCCTCAGATACTGAGTTAGAACTTCACACCACCCCGCCCCCAGCCCCTTGGGCTGCCAGGACGCAAAAGCGTCCCAGCCGGAACAGACTCCTTAAAGGCTGCACTCAGCGACACACACAAAGAGCTGGCTGGAGCTCTGAAATAACCACTTGCAAAGGCGCAATTTGCATCCTTAACGGAGGGTGGCCCTCCTCCTCCTTCGCCCCTCTGTCTCGGGGGTGGGGGGGTCGGGGGGTGGGGAGATCGTTCTTCCGGTGATCTTTGTGTTTGGGAATGTAAAGCTGAGATGTCGTAAGGCATCCAGGAAGTTGGCAATAAAGCTCCTGAGAGCCATTTGATCCATACAGATAGATGTGAAAATCATCAGCTCTAAGGTGGCAACCCAGGGTGTGAAAATGGGGACGTTCACTTGGGGGCAGACGCAGGAAGAAGGCAGAACCTGTGTGCTTTCACCTGCCCAGCTCTGCAAAGATGCTCTCCTTCACCTCAGCCCAGCTTCCCCAGATACTTGGACAAGAAGGGGCAGGAGGAAATTTAAGAGGTTTTGAGTGCCTGCTGGCCCCAAGGCAACATTAGCACATGAGAAGGCCATGGAATTCTGAGTCCTCCAAAGTGAGATGGAACCGTGGCTCTGCCATTTTTGTGGTGGGGTAACCAGGACCAGCTACATGATGCGCGGGGTCTAGTAGCCTGCTGGAGGCCCTGTCAGATTCATCAAGGTGAGAGTCAGCTGTTCAGGCAGACCTTTCGCATCACCTCTAAACTTGACTTTGCTGCCTTATTATATTTACTAAAAGACCTCTTTTCTATTAGCAGGGGAGGCACTCCTCAAATTACTAGCCACAGTTGATCCAGATTACTTATCCACCCTTGCAAAGTGACCCTGGAAAGTTACAGACGATTCATTGAATTCTCCATCCTCATGCTGAGCATTTAGTAACTGCCAGGCTGGTGCTGAGTGCCAAAGGGACATAAAGGTGACCAGAAGGGGCTCAAAGCCAAGTGGGAAAGCAAGCTTATCCAAGGCTAACAAGGCAGATGGTGATAGGGGCCCCGTGACACATTCTAGCAAAGACCACAGTGGCTCTCAGAGACCGGACAAACAGCTGGAATCGCACACCGCACACTCCATGCCTGTCTCCATAAGGCTTCCCAGCTGCAGCTCTAAAGCCTTTCAACGCCAGGGATCTCAGCAGAACTCTGAGAACCTATTTCCTCTTTGAAGTAGCAAGTGGATGCCCACTAGTTGCCAGACCTCCCTGATGAATGTGGAGGGAGGAGTGTCCCAAAGCCCTCCCCCTTCAGAGTCAGCACTGGCACATGGCTCCTGTGTCCTCAGAGTGACAGTCTCCAGTTGGCTTCCCCAGCACTTCCGAGAGAATTCTTGCAAACCTGCTGTCCTGCCATCCCCCCTTCCCCGACCAGAGAATCGACAGGCTCTTTCTTGCCCACACCAATCACCGTGACCATTTTCCCCACTGCTGCTACTGAAATCTCCGGCCTGCGTTACCTCAAGCTGCCACCAGCAGCCCCTTGAAGTGGGCTCGGACCACATCGTGCTGCTCAGTTGTCAGGGGGCAGGCCCTATACTCCAAACACTGGGTGCCCCTCCTTGCCATCCCTCAAAGGACAGACTCACTGCTGAAGATGCCTAGGGGTATGTCTCCCTAATGCCAGTTTAAGCGCCCGCTTCCCCCAGGGGGCGAGTGTGGACCCCAGGCAACACAAAGCCCTCTCCTCTCCCCACCCTCCAGCAGGCCCCTCTATTTCTGCTCTTCCAGCCAAACTTCTCCCATAGAGACTCGGGCTGTAGCCTGCCCCCGTCCCTGCTTCACCTGGGCTCCCTCGCAGTCATCAGATCTCCTTATTGTGCCCATTTCACAGTTGGGAGGATGCGACCCAGACAAACCTCCCACCTGCTGTTTGCTTGGGCACACAGCTGCTGGGTGTTTTGCTTGGAAGCCCAGGCTCTGAGGGCAAAAAGAATAGATCCTGGTTTGCGACACTGGCTCTCCTGGGAAGAAACCTCATCAGAACCGTCCGCGGTGGGCAGCTCCCAGGCTCGAGCCTGGCCACCCTCCCTCAGCCAGCGAGCTTGGACGGGACCAGGCTCCCCGGGAAGCAAGTGCACCAGAAGGAAGCCGCCTGCAGCCTCCCAGTGGACCTTTCAGACTGAGTGTTGTTGAGGAGCAGAGAGCCTGGGGGACAGCAGGTGACAGAGAGGCCACCAATGGGGCTCTTTGTAGGGAAAAGCAGAAAAACACACTTAACTACCAAAGACATTTCCTCATCAGCTGGGCTAGCCAGCTCTCTCTGGCCTCCTACCCCCATGCCAACCCCAGAAGTCCAGTTGGCGCAGACCATGGGCACGGAGAGTTCCTTCCCAGCACAGCAATTAGATCCAGACATGGAGCAGATGCACATTCCCAGGGAGGCCAGGTCCCCAGGCCTTGGCAGGGACCCCCGTGGCTGTCCATCGCCAGCAAGGCCATCAAAAGGAGGTGAGGCGTGGGAGCCGGGCCCTTGGAGGGACCACCACAGGACCCGCCGAACTGCCATCAGGTCTTGGCAGGAAGAGAAAACTATTTTGCTCTTATAGAGAGCAGAGAGAAAGGCAGCATGGCCGGACAGGCCAACTTCTGCCAGTCTTCAGGGGACGGAGAACAAAACCCTTTTATCTCCAGGTCCTAGAACCTTCTGCCAGGCTGGGCCATTGGTTGGTTCTTTCCCAGCTCTCTTGGCACCGGGAGGTGTGGCAATCAGAGCTGCCCAGTCCCATTGAGGAAAAGCACTGAATAGGCACACCCAGGAGGCCCAGGCCAGTGGGTGCTCCCTCCCAGAATCAGCACCTCACAGGCTTTGCATTCTGAGAGACCTGATTAGCCATCCAGGCTCCATAACCCCGGGAACCTCAGGGTCCTCTTATTTAAAATAATGAGGAGAGGGTATATGGCAAAGTAAAGGAGGCGAGGTGCAGACTGCATGGATACTGGAGCAGGTGGGGGAGGGGACATGATATTTACACACGTTTGCTTGTGTGTGCATGAAGCGACTCTGGAAGGATAAACAAAAAATTGCCGCCAGGAAAGGAAATTGGGTGGCTGAGGATCAGGGGAGGGAGGGAGACTTTTCAGAGCGTACTTTTTGGAACTTTAAAGTTTTGAATTGCTTCAATTACTATATACTAAAAAATAGAATTTGAATTAGAAAACAAAACCCAAGGGTAGCAGTGAGTACCTCGCTGGATTGCTGCGAGGATGAAGTGAGTTAACATAAATAAAATGC
The DNA here is from genome assembly GCF_949987535.1 of Balaenoptera acutorostrata. Taxonomy (NCBI): domain Eukaryota; kingdom Metazoa; phylum Chordata; class Mammalia; order Artiodactyla; family Balaenopteridae; genus Balaenoptera; species Balaenoptera acutorostrata. The sequence continues at coordinate 39,338,777 of NC_080066.1, read as the reverse complement.
CAGCAGGATGCCCAGTGCGTGACAGGAAGTGGTGTTAGACTGTGGGGTTTACAAAGCACACGCACGCACACACACACGCATGTGCACTGGCTCGCACTGCTGAACAGGGAACGGTGCAGAGCAGGCACGGGCGGGACCCTGAGGTCCAGAAGGGACCTGTCCAAGGTCTCACAGCTAAAAGTGATGGATGGTAGATCTTGGACTGGAATCCTGTTCCCAGGGGCCTGGGAACCTTTGTAGAAACTAGAAAAACTATTAAGATCTTTGGAGACACCAGCACCAAGTAAAAGTCAGACCCTTCCATGATGACCTGGCTTTTAAGGTCGGCCTTCAGAAGAGCAAGGGGCCCAGACCCTGGCTGATCAAGGCAGGACTTTGGGCTGGGGCCTAACGGCAATGAGGTTGGATCCAGAATCTAGCCTCCTGCCAGACCAGGTTCACCCCAGAGGCCCATTACAGAGAGAACACGTTTCTATCTGTGGTTTCTCCTCCCAACTCCAAGTTCGGCATCAGCTGGAGATGAACGTTTTCAAAATGCCCACACTCCCTTCCCCACTTCTCCACTGACATTGCATGCCCAGTTAGTTCTAGCCATTCAGCTGTGCCTTGGGGACATCAGGAGGTCTAAGGTACCTCTTAGAGCTTCTAGCTTAATCTGAAGATAGATCAGGAACAAAGAGGTTAAGCGCAGACTGGTATATGTTCTTGGAGTCCTGGCCCTGCTGCTTCCCAGCTATGTGGCCTCAAGTCAGATACTACACTGTTTTCAGCTTCCGCTTCCTTGTCTGGAAAATGGATTTGATAAAAGCAGCTGCCTGGCTTGTTTTGAGGATTAAATGAGATAATCCATAGAAGGCATGTAAACTGTCCATAGGAAGCACCTGACCCATAGCTCTATCAGCTACTATTGTTTTGCAAGAGAGAAGGGGAGAAGAGACATTTCAAGACAGAAAGGACCAAAGGTTGGATGAGTGGTGTAAGTCTATACTGCATAGTTGGGATTCCCAGGGGTGATTTAGCCCCATGAGGAAGTGGATCTTAAATTGATCCTTGAAGCAGAGAAAAAAAGGAGAGGGCCTTCCACGAAGGAGGATCAGTGACAGCAAAGATATGAGTTGAGAATGAGTTTGGCGTATTCGGCTGGGGAGACCAAGGCAGCAGGCTCTGTCTTTGGGGAATTGGCCCCTCATCCTCCAGATGAGAGTACTGGGGTCTAAAGCCAGCCTCTGCAGTCCTCCCCTAGCAGCATCCAGGATGGGCCAGAGGTCACCCAGAGTTCTTGCTCGCAACTCATTGGTGTCAGTTTACCTCTTCCCTCTGGGTCCAGCTGCTCAAATTCAGAGTCAGGATGTTCCATTCCCACTCCTGGGCAAGACCAAGGCAATGGGTACAGGTGGCCTGATCCTGTGCCCACTGCCCTCGCATTGACTCTACCCCACACAGAAGCATGGCTTCACAGTGGTCAGACTCTTCCCTGGTTGGGCAGTCAATAAAACTGAGCAACATCTTTTCATAAGAATTATATGCTCCTTATCAGGACTTTAGAAAATATGGAAGCATTTTAAGAAGGAAAGAAACAATATCTTAATCCTCTAACCCAGAAAGAACCATATCATCATTCGGCCACCTGTGTTCTTTTCATCTTTGTCCTATGGATGCAATTTTGACAAAGTTAAAAATTGTGCCATGTGTGATAGGCAGCCTTCTAAAATGGCCCTCATTGACCCCCACCTCTGGGTGGTCACACCCTTGTGTAATCTCCTCCGCTTGGGTGTGCACTGGATCTGGTGACTTGCTTATAATGAATAAAGTATGACAAAAGTGATAGAATGACATTTTCTTTCTTTCTTTATTTTTTTATTTTATTTTTTTACTTTGGCCGCACCACTCGGCTTGTGGGATCTTAGCTCCCCAACCAGGGATTGAACCTGCGTTCTCAGCAGTGAAAGCATGGAGTCCTAACCACTGGACTGCCAGGGAATTCCCAGAATGTCATTTTCAAGATTAGGTTATAAAGGACTGAATTGCATCTTGCTGGCATTCTCTCTCTCTGGCTCTTCTCATATGCTTGCCCTGATGGAGAGGGCCACCCAGCAAGGAACTGAGGGCAGCCTCATCCCAACAGCCTTGAGGTCCTGAATCCTGCTGATAGCCATGTGAGTGAGCCTGGAAGTAGATCCTGCCACGGTTGAGTCTTCAGATGAGACCACAGCCCTGATTGACACTTTGTAGCTTCTCAAGAAACTCAGAAGCAGAGGACCCAGCTAAGCTGTGCTCAGATTCCCAACCCACACAAACTGTGAGATAATAAATGTTTGTGTTGTTTTAAACCACTATGTTTTATAATAATGTGTTATGCCTTGATATATAACTAATAAACTACATATATAATTTTATAAACTATTTTTAAAGCCTAAACTAATGATGTAAGTATTCTCCTATGTTATCATAACTCTGTAAACATCACGTCTGCTTGTTGTCCAATTCTTCATCCATGATTTGTTTAACCATTCTGCTATTGTGGAACATTTGAATTATTTTCCAGTTTTTACTCTGTAGTTGACATTTTTATGCATAAAGCATCGTCCTTAATGATTTCTTCAGAGCAGATTACCATAAGAATGATTGGGTCAAAGAGTATGACACAGGGACTTCCCTGGCTGTCCAGTGGTTAAGACTTCATCTTCCAGTGCAGTGGGTGAGGGTTCGATCCCTGGTTGGGGAGCTAAGATCCCACATACCTCGTGCCCAAAAAAGAAAAACAAAACATAAAACAGAAGCAATATTGTAACAAATTCAATAAAGACTTTAAAAATGGTCCACATCAAAAAAAAATCTTAAAAACAAAAAAGAATATGATACATATCATTTAACAAGATAAGTTCTGATAAACTCACCACCCTATCACCCTATCTCTTTAAGGTACAGTTTATTCTCTTTTAAACCCTGGATCTTGACAAAGTTGCCATAAGTTCATGCTGAGACCCAAGGTTTTGGCTGGGGTTATAAGTTAAGGTCTTAGAGAAGCCATAAAACAAGAGGTTCAGGTTCAGTTGTTTTGTTTTGTTTTTTTTCAAGAGCACTTGGTACTGAAGATGACCGAAGGTCACCTTCTAGGTTCTGTTTACCACAAACTCCAACTGTATGTCTCAGCAAACCAGTCTCTTAGGGTTCCCATCTACTGCTGTGTGACCTCGGGCAAATTACTTAACCGCTCTGTGCCTCAATGTCCTCAGATACAAAAGTGGGGAGTAAAAATAACTCGTACATCACAGGGTTGTGGTGAGAATTAAATGATTTAAAATATGTAAAGTGCTTAGAACAGTACTGGCACATACTCGATGCTACGTGTATGTGTTCTCATTTGCAGGGAAGGGCAGTGTGATGGTGAAGAGTCAGGCAGAGCTGGCTTTATATTCCCCCTTTGCTAATTACAGGCTGTGTGACCTTGGGCAAATAGCCTCTTGTAGATTTAATTTCTGCATTTGCAAAGCTAACGAAGCTTTGCGACCCTTCATTTGTCAAGGTTCTGGACCCAATTTTGTATTTATTACTATATAATTGCAATTTAATTTTTTTAAAGAGGGCCCCCCAATTTTATAAGCTTCAGAGCCTCACAAACCTGGATCCATGCCTAAGAAGGGCAATAAAGTAATAGCACGCACAGCACGAGGTGGTCGTAAAGATTAACAAGGTAATGTATTTAATGACTTAAAATCAAGTCTGACAATAGAAAGCCCTGACTGTGTGTAGCAGCTGCTTCCAATTTCCATTTGGAAATTCCTTGAATTTCAGCCTCCTCCTCCCCCAAGAACAAAGTCACCACAACTGAACACAGCTGGAGGCCGCGTTTCCGGCCAGGGCCTCGTGTGTCGCCTGCCTGCCTAGGAGATGAGCAGACAAGAGTGAGGTCCCTGAATCAGCCGGCCTCGGGCGTACCAGGTCAGAACTCGCCCTCTGTCCCTGCGCAGTGTGGGCTGAACGTCCTCACTGTCCCCAAAGGCCCTGAAAGCAGCAGCCCCGGACCTGGGCCCTGAGAGAAGAGCTCCTCGGAACATCTCCCTGTGGCCAGATGTTCCATGATGCTGGCGGACCTGACCCGAGTCCGGAGGTCGACTGAAATTCTGGGTCAATCCCTGGTTCCCTGGGAAGGGGTGTCCTCTGGGGATAGAAGCGTGGGCCCCCACATCCTTTCCAAAGCTGCAGAGCCCTCCCTAGTCTCAACATAAGGCCCGAAGGGGTCTGTGGCCCAGTACACCCTGGACTGCAGTTCACACCACCTAGCAAACAAGATCATAGCTAACCCTTATATAATAGTCGCTAACTCACCGAGCACTTAGCAAGAGTTCTGTTTTTTAAGTGTCGTATTAGTTTCCTGTGACTGCACACATAAATAAATAAATAAATAAAAATAAATAACAAGCCACAAATTTGGTGGTTTAAAACAACAGAAATGTATTCTCTCACAGTTCTGGAAGCCAGAATGCAAAATCAAGGTGTTGGTCGGGCCACGCTCCCTCCAAAGGCTCACGGTTGAGAGTGCATCCTCGCCTCTCGCGGCTTCTGGTGGCTCCAGGCGTTCCTTGGGTTGTGGCTGCATCACTGCAAGCTCTGCCTCCATGTTCACATGGCTTTTTCCCTGTGTGTTTCTGCCTCTTCTGTCTCTTATAAGGACACCTGTTATTGGATTTAGGGTCCCTGTGGATAATCTGGGATGATCTCATCTTAAGATCCTTACCTTAAATGCATCTGCAAAGACCCTTTTTCCAAACAAGGTCACATTCACAGGTTCTGGGGGTTAGGACGTGCACATGTATATTACATGTATTAAGGCTTATCAACCTCACGACAACCCTGTGAAGATGTGCTCATTTTTCTAGATGGAGAACACAGGCACAGACAGTTTAAGGAAGCTCACCCAGATCACACAGCTAGGAGGTGGTGCAGACCACATTTGAACCCAGATGTTAGCAATCACTATACTATGTTGCCTCTCCTGTAGGTCCCAGGACCTCAGACACATGATCCTCTGACAGTGATTGAAGGGCAGGGACAAAGTAAGCCAAAGCTTGTGAAATAACCTCGCAACCCCATACACACCTAGACATTTTTATTGAACAACTGAAGTCATATTAAAATGGACAATGTAGGTAGCCAATGGCAGGGGTTCAAATAAAAGGATAAGTGTCCTTTCATTCACATTTTTTATCCAGAACAGTGCCTAGAATATAATAAGCACTGAATGCATGCTGGCTGTTACCATTATTGTTGTCCAAACTCCCAGGAGCCAGAGGCAGGAAGGGGGTGCAGGCAGGCCCATGGGGGAGATAGTCTCTGAGCCCTGGCCTGGCAGGCAACTCTGCTAGCAGTATGACCTGGCACCCCTGTCCTGAAAAGTGGTTTGGTATCACTCTACACGTATTCTATGGGGAACTGACATTAAAATTAGGATTCGAACTACATATCAAAAATCAAACCAGGATTCCTCAATAAGTTAAGCAGAGAAATATCATACAATCCAGCAATCCCACTCCTAGATGTATTCCCAAAAGAATGGAAAACAGGTGTCAAACAAAGACACGTACACAGATGTTCATAGCAGCACTATTCACAATAGAGGTGGAATAGAACCCAAATGTTTATCACCTGATAAATGGATAAACAAAATGTGGTATATTCATGCAATGGAATATTATTCAGCGATAAAAGGGAGTGTAGTACTGATACACGCTGAAACATAGATGACCCTTACAAATACTATGCTAAGTGAAAGAAGCCAGACACAAGTAGCCACATATTGTATGAGTCTGTTTATATGAAATATCCAGAACAGGAAAATCCATAGAGAAAAAAAGCAGAGTACTGGTTGTCGGGGACTAGGGGACACGGGAATGAGGAGAGACTCCTTAAGAGATAAAAGGTTTCCATTTGGAGGGAAGAAATGCTCTGGAACTAGACAGTGGTGATGGTTGCACAACATTGTGAATGTACTAACTCCTACCGAGCTGAACACCTTAAAATGGTTAAAATAGCGAATTTTATGTTATGCATATTTTACCAAAACAAACAAAAAATATCAAACCAGCATCACAATTCTGCTCCTTCTACTCAGAAGTGTAATTGGTGGCTATGCCTTTCCAAGCCTAGATGACAGGACGTTACCTTGCTTTTGTTTTTTGTAAACATCCAAATGACTTAGTTTTCTTTTCTTCTTCTTTCTTTTCTTTTTTAAGAAAGTCATGGAAGGAAGAACCAAAGAAAGTCAGTGTCACTCATAGTAAAACCCCTGGTGATAACGTAAGACAATAATGAGGAGGTTTGAGAGCAGAAGTAAACACCAGTCAAAGGAACAGTGGCTGATAGGATGTGGGAGGGGAGGACGCAGGAGAGGGGCGGCCCAGCAGTGAGTCAGCCTGGAGGCTCAGCATCCCTCCACCTGCCGGCCCCTAGTGGAGGCCGGGCTCACAAGAGGGACACGCCTGGTAAACCGGTCAGGATCCAAGGGTCCCTGGAATCCCTTCCTGCACCTGTTCTCTCCCTCCCTATGGCCCCTCCTCCACTTCCAGCCTCCCTTGCTCAAGAATTCAGCCTCTTGCCATCTTAAACCAGAGCCTGCGTGAAGAACCCATCTCTCCCGAAGGCAGGCATTTCACACCCAGCTCTGTCCACCCCTCCTGCTTGTGTGGTCCCTTCCAAGCATGCCCACCTGATCTCCAGCTGCACCCACACTTTCTAGACCAAAGAGATCCCCCAAAAGTAAAGATTCCAACCAGGTGATGCTGGGTGAGAGAGTGGCAAGGGCACTGACACCCGGGCTCACATCCCCCTCTCCCTTGTGTGACCTTGATGGTGTGACCTGGGTGAGTCACACATATTCCTCTCTCAGCGCCATAAAATGGAGGAAGTGACACCACCCGGCCCACCTTACCTGAGTGTCATGAAGATGAAGTGAGTTGCTGTGTGGGAAAGTGTCTTGCAAATGAAAAGGTGTGTGTGACAAAGACACATTGTGGTAATAGATTCCCAGCCTGACGTGACACATCCACCTCCTGCAGTGACCTGGAAATACTCGGGGACCCTCTCCTGTACCCCGGGTGTGTCTGTACATCCCAGGCCATGGCTCAGCGAGCCTTGCTCAGTGCTTGGTTGGACAGTGTCTGGAGCACATCCTCTGACAGCCGTCTCCATGGGACCCAGCTCCCCAACTCCCCCCAACTTCTTGCTGATACCCAGCCCCAGGACCAGAGCCACCCAGGAGGCAGCTCTCTGATGGCCCAGACCCAGGCAGGGCTGAGTGTCCCCACAGAGAGAGAGATCTGCTTCCCAAAGAAAGGGCTCAGAATGGCTGTCTTGGGATTCCCTGGCGGCGCAGTGGTTAAGAATCCGCCTGCCAATGCAGGGGACACGGGTTCGAGCCCTGGTCCAGGAAGATCTCACATGCCGCGGAGTAACTAAGCCCGTGCGCCACAAACACGGAGCCCGCGCCCCACAACTACTGAAGCCCTCGTGCTCTAGGGCCCACATGCTGCAACTACTGAGCCCACGTACTGCAACTACTGGAGCCCGTGCTCTGCGACAAGAGAAGCCACCGCAATGAGAAGCCTGCACACGGCACGCAGAATAGCCCTGCTCGCCACAACTAGAGAAAGCCTGCATGCATCCACGAAGATCCAAAGCAGCCAAAAATAAATAAAAATGTTTTTTTAATTCTTTAAAAAAAAAAAGAATCCCAGTATCACACAATGCTTCAAAGAAAAAAAAAAGGGGTTCTATAGTTGGAAAAGAAATTCTGCCGACCCAGGTCTAAACTTCCCCTCTTTCCCTTCCTGACCCATCAAGGAAACACTCAGGAACCTGTGGAATTTGGACAACACAGTGGCTAAGGGCATAGTTGGTGTTTTTTTTTTCTTTAAGGCAATTTTCATATACACACAAGTGAAGTGAATAATAAAATTAAACCCTTTGGATATATCATCCACTTTCAACAATTATCAACATTTAAGAACCTGGGAAAGCAGGGATCTGGGAATCAAGTTGATGTTGGAATCCCAGTCACACCAAAAATTAATGCTGGGACCCTGGGCGAGTTGTTCAATCTCTCTGAGCCTGTTTGGTCATGCACTAAGTGGAACTATTACCTCACACCTAAAGGGATTGTTCCAGAGTAAATGAAATAAGGTAGCTCTAAGGCACTAGCCGAATGCTCCCCCACTCCCACCCCCAAGGTAAGTGCTCAATCAATAGTGATAATCATTGCTAGAGGTAATGTGATATAGGCTGAGTGTGGGTTCTGGAGTCTGACTGTCAGGGTTCAAATCTCAGCTCTCACTGCCTTCTAGCTGTGTGACCTTAGACAAGTTCCTGACCCTCTCTGTGCTCCAGTGTTTTCATAGCAGTATCTACCTTATGGGTGTTTTGTTAGGTAAGTACATTTAGAGCATTGGGAATAGTGCTTGGCAGGTAGTAAGGGCTCAATAAAGATAGGCTTTGTTACTGTTAACACAACCTGTTGAATTTTATTTAATTTGGCATTTCCTACATTCCATTCCCACCTGTAAGCATTCACCTTCTGAAGTGGAATCTCAGAGCACCATCTTTGGGAAAATCTGGATGAAGGAAATAGAAGTAAAGTCTCAGAGTCTCACTTCCCCCAGACCACAACATTGACACTTCTACCATTTCCCCACCAGAAATGCCAGACCCGTAGACCCAAGAGTTAGTGTGCTGATTTGCTTGCTGGGTATGTGGGTCATAGATTATTCACAGGACATCCAAACATGCTTTTCCATTGAGTTGACACAATCTTGGAAAGCTGGAGTCACAAATCAGGAGAGGCATAACGGTGCTCTTCCCCACCACTAGGTAAACAAAAGGAGGAATCTCAGATCTTGAAGACCTCTACACTGCTGCCTGGCCCTTCACTGGGAGCCCTGTCACCTGGAAGTCCTGGAGTGGGGTCCATGGATGAGTCCACCTTGTTATTCTTCTCTCATTGAGCAAACACAGACCCAGTACCCACTGGATGCTGGGTTCCCGGGGTGACGGGATGCAGCGTGCTCAGTTTTCCCTGGGAGACCTCAGGCTGGTCATGTACCATATCTGGGCTTTCTTTTTTCAATAGGCTGCACCCAGATGATACCCAGAGTCCCTTCCAATCTTGCTTTTTATGATTATATAATTCTGCTTTTGATCTGAAATTCTACCATTCTCACAATCTGATTCTTTTACCAAAACAAGGGGCAGGGGTGAGGGGGAAACGATAAATAGAGAAATCGGGGCCTGTGGCTTCCAAAGAGTGTGGTTCTCCTCTCCGTCTGCATCTGCCCACACCGCCTCCTGCATCCAGATGTTTACAGCAGTCCAAACCACAGCACTTCCTGAGGTTTCAGACAGTGTGGCCAGCTCATCCCCTCTGTCCCCTCGCTTTGTTTATTAGGGAAAAAAGCAACCAAAAAAATCCTACCACCAAGATCCCAGACAGGCTGAACCCATAACCCCAGGGAGGGCAGTGCCCTAAGCCCAGGCCAGAGGGAAATCCCAGCAGCCCCAGGAGGGCTGGGCCTCCTTCTGAACCCTGGCCAGAATATCAGGAACTGGAAAGAGAGCCCTCTGCCCAAGTTCTGACCTTTTCACCCAGTGCCTGTGAGGTAGGCTGGGACCTGGGACCTGGGACCCTTCGCTGCAGTGCTTGCACCTGGACAAACATCTCCTTGAGCAACAAAATACAAAGAACTATAAGGGGCTAAAAATCACTGTATACATACACAGTTAGGGCAAATTATGAACGAGATACAAAAAGGCCAAAACCCAGCTGCCATTTGTGAGGTGCTGAGAGCAAAAGCTGGGTCCTGTGCATGATCCCTGCACACAGCACCACAAAGAGGGTGGGCAGACCCCCTAAGCCGCCCCTCCGCCAGACCCACTGGTCCGCCCCTACCGTCACCCCATTTAAGGAGCCAGCTCGTCCCCCTCCCTCCAGGGAGCAAGCAAGGGCACCTGTTGCTTGTTTTCTCTCCCTCGTGCTGCAGCCGGAGGCCCAGTAAAGACTTGCCTAAATTTCTCGTCTGGCTTCTTATCAATTTCTATTGGTTAAAGAGTCCAAGAACCCAGGTCAGTAACACCTGGTTTTATTACTGTGCTCCCTCCCATGGACTCTCTGGTGTAAAACGATTTTCTTCACAGTCAGCTGTGTTGTTGGTTAAATTATGCTGTTAAAGAGGCCAGTTGTAACTCTGAGAAGCAAGAGGACTGGGCCTGGGATACTGTGCTGTGCTTCCCATTATCCACTGCCCTCCCTTCCTGTAAGAGGATTGTTTATCCCCACCACGAAGGGAAGAGGATACCTTCCCCACCACAGTGTCAGACGTGGCCTTGTGATTTAGCACCGCCCGTGAGATGGGAGTGCAAGTGACTGATGCCAGCTCCAAGCAGCAGCCTGAAGAGCCATTGCGTGTTTCTTGCAGCAATCTTGCTCTTTTTTTTTTGCCGTGGGAATACCAGGTTCCAGATAGGAGATCCTCCTTCAGCGTGGGTCCTGGAATGAGCAGTCACATGGATAGAGCTGTAGCCACGGACATATAACGTGAGTGAGGAAGAAGCCATGGCTGTTCCAAGCCACTGCGATGTGGGTGTGCTTTGTTACTGCATCATAACCCAGTGGAAGCTGACTAACCCAGCAGTGTTCCCCCAAGATGGTGTCATGGCTTGCCTATTGGCCTATCCTGCCTACTCCTATTAAAATTCAAACACCGGAAATAATCTGTCTCCATTCCATCATTATCCAACATCCGGTTGGAAAGCACTGGTGCTGGAAAAGCATCAGGACTTCTGTGAAACCAACTAACCGGCGTTCAAATCAACAGGAGCTGCTTGACTTTCATTCAAAATGGTGAGTCATGTGAAGACACTGTTGTTTTCCACTCCACGTGATTTCTGCTGCCTTGAAATAGAAACACAAAATCTGCTTGTTCTATTCCCCACCTTACCTACAATGATGGTTAATTTTATGTGTCTGCCTGGCTAGGGTAGAGTATCCAGTATTTAATCAGACATGAATCTAGGAGTTGCTGTGAAGCTATCGGGTTGGCCAAAAAATTCGTTCGGGTTTCTGTAACAGCGTATGGCAAACCCGAACGAACTTTTTGGCCAGCCCAGTATTTTGTAGACATGATTAACTAGAGTCAGTTCACTTTTAGTAAAGGAGATGATCCTCCATCATGTGAGTCAGCTCCATCCAATCAGTTGAATGTCATAGGAGCAAAATCTGTTTCCTGGGTAAGAAAAAATTCTGCGGCACCAGTTTCCAGCCTGCCAGCCTGTCCTAGAAATTTCAGACCCATCAACCCATTCCTTAAAAGAAATCCCTCTCTCTCCCACCCTGTTCCTGTCCAACCAGAACCAATCCAGGTTTTCCTGTATTCCCAGATCTGAGCCATCCTCACTATCTGTGGGGCTGCTGGGACTGAGGCCCCTGGTTCACATTAGGGATGTGACGGGGGTTTCGAGAAGAAGGAGGGGCTCCCCTCCCCCCCCCCCACTTGTTCTGAAAAGCCCTGCACAGAGTGAGCTGGGGAACTCTGTCCCCTCTTCCAGAGCCTCCTCTCCCGGACCTCTCTATGTCCCCCCTTCCACATTCACCCCTCAGCGTGCCTGTCGCCCTTTGCTGACCTCTTTTCCCCTTTAAGGCTATCCGTGAGCATGATTTTATCCTCATTCCAGCAGTATAAAAACAAGTGTACGGATCCAAGGCCCATCGGCAGCCTTCCCCCTTCAGGAATGACCCACCCCTCCAGGCTCTAATCTTTCCTTCCTTCCTACTTCCTTCTCCTCCTCACTCCTTCCTCCCCATCTTTTCTCTCATTTCCACAAAAGTGCAGACAATGGAAATAGTGGGACAGAGAAAGGGAGCCCTGGAGGAGGTGATAGTAAAGAACCAGGGCAGGAACAGAGCCAGACCCCATGGCACGGAAAGGGAGGGACAGGTGCTGTGGGTGTAGGAGACTCCCCCGAGGCCTAGGGGACAGAAGCAGGTGTCTGCCAGTGTCTGAGAGGCTGGGTGGGCGGTGAAGCCATTAACTGACACAGGGGACAAAGGATGTGGAGAGAGTTGGCGAAAGGATAGTGTGATATTGTGATTTATAGTAAGAATATATATTCGGTCTTCCTCCATTTCTGGCACAGGGTTCCTAAAACTCCTGGAATTTCCTAAGTGATAAGAGCCATCAAGATGTCTTTTGTTATTCATAACAAGCCCCTTTCAATCACACCAGAGTTTATATTAATGAGGAGACTTTTGGAAAGCCCCTAGGATGGGCTGGTTGGCAGGGGAACGAACCTTGTGATCAGAGGATTGGAGCTTTCAGCCCCACCCCCAACCTCTGCAGAGGGGAGAGGAGTTGCCAAGTGTGTCCCATTGCCCATGGCCAGTGATTTAATCAATTGTGTCTATGTAATAAAACCTCCATTAAAAAGCCAAAAGGAGGGGTTGCTGAACAAGAGCACATCTACATGCCAGGATGGTGGCACACTCCAGACTCCAGGGGGTCAGAGACGCCCGTGTTCAGGATGCTTCTGCACCTCGCCCTATGAGTCTCTTCATCTGGCTGTCCCTTTACCCTTTGTAATAAACAAATAACTAGTAGGTAAACTGTTTTCCTGAGTTCTATGAGCTGCTCTAACGAATGAATCAAACTTGAGGAAGGGGTGGCGAGAACCTCCGATTTATAGCTGGTGGGTCAGAAGCCCAGGTGACCACCTGGACATGTGACTGGCGATGGGTGTCTGGCGGGGGGAGGCGGGCTTAACCTGTGGATCTGATGTTATCTCCAGGTAGATAGTGTCAGAATTGAGTTAATTGTAGGACATCTGGCTGGTGTCACAGAATTGTTTAATATGAGAACCTCCCACCCCAACAACACAAACACACATATGGTGACCAGAAGTGTCAGAAGTGTTGTAGTAGCAAACTGAGAGTAAAGGAGACACACAGGAGTGTGCTGTTTTTCTTTACAAGTGGGAAGGAAGTGATTTTCGTTAAGATTTTAAGTTATCTGTGAAATACTGGGTGGACTGAGCAGGTAGAAGGAAATTTGTGTCTGAACTCCTGAGACTTATGGCATTATGGTTTGGACAGGCCTCAAAATACAGGAGGGAGGTAAGCTATGGGAGTAGATGTGATCATCCTGAGAGGAAGTGGTGAGTGACAAGAGACCCTCTGGCTGGTCGCTGGGGAAACTCCAGCACTTGAAGGGCTAGCCAATAAAGAAATTCCAAAACAGGGGGAAAAAAAAGTAAGGGACAGGAGAGCAGTCTATATGAAAATTCCAGAGAAAGAGGAGAAAGGAAGGAAGGAAACAGAGAGGATGGAAATAATAGAAGAAAATATCCATAAATTGAAGAAAGGCATGAATCTTCAGCTTGCAAGGACTCATGTGTCAAGCAAGATAAACAAAGGAACAAAACAAAACCCCAACCAAACTCCTAGACACAGCCTTGATGATATTACAGCACTCTAAGGATAATGAAAAAGAAAGAAAGAAAGAAAGAAATCCTAAGTTTCTGGAGAGGGAAAAACAGGTTACCTGCAAAAGAATAAATATCCAACTAGCCTCAAACATCTCATCAGCAATATTGGATTCTAGAAGATTGAAACATTGCCTTCCAAGTCCTCAGGGAATATTGTTTTGATTCTATAATTGTATGCCCAGCCAAAAGATCAAATAAAATTTTTTTTCAGATATGGAAGGACTCAGACTATTGACTTCCCATGCACCTTTTCTGGAAAAAAGAAAAAAAATTCAAGGACAAACTCTAGCAAAATGAAAAAGGAATTCAGGAAAAAGAAATGCACAATGGGGGAAAAAAAATCCCAGAATGATGGTTGTCCACAGACCTGTAAATTAGTGGCTCAGTTAGAGCAAGAGGTCCAGGAGTTACTTGAAGAATGCTTTCAAGGAGAAAGTAGATTTCAACCAACAGATAATGTTTATGAAAGAGATGATCTTTGCTCCCCATCAATGAAAAAAGGGGAAGCAATTTTTAAAACTCTAGGGAAAACAAAAAGTGGTATAACACAGTCGTGATCCATATATAAAGTGCTGGGGAGGAAAAAATTTCCCTCTGCCTTTCTAGGTTCTTCTGGCTGGTCTAATAATTAAATTGACATGCGACATTAACAGGAGAAAATCGAATTTTAATCTGGTATGTATGGGAGTTCATAGAAATATGAGACTCAAAGAAATGACCAAAGCGGGTCAGCTTTTATATCTTTTAGACAAAGAAACAATAAATTTGTGAAGAACTGACAAGACAAAGGAACTTAGGCTTGGGTACTAATTAGTGAAGAAACAAAGTAGAGTTTGTTTACACAGCCTTCTGGACCCTGAATTCCTTATCTCTGGCGACAAGGGTGTCTCTTAACCTCCTGATGCAGGGAGGGGACCTTTTGTGTTGGAGATTTATTTCCTGCTTTCAGGGGCACAGAGAGGAGGGTCACAGTGTCCTTGCACCTGCTGTTTCTCAAGTAACTTTAACTCAGTCAACATGCCACAGTGGCATATTTTGGGGCACCCTGCCCTGAACCCCATCAGAAGCTATTTATTTGTTTGTTTCATTTAAAATTGAGGTATAATATACATTTGGAAAAGTACTCAGATCTTAACAGTACCACTCAGTCAGCTGCCACAAATGTGTAATCTCATTTAACATCACTTATTTACATCACTATCATGATAAAGAACATTTCTATCACTCCAGAAAATTCCCTCATGTCCCAGTCAGTCCTCTCTGACCAAAAGCAACCACTGATCTGAAACAAGCTCATTTTGAGAAATAGATGGAGTGTCATAAACAAGAATCCATTTGACCTTGATTCTTAGAACATCTCCTTCAAGCAGCACAAGTGTAGTACAAAGAATTACATTTACTTCTTTATGGATCCAATCACAATTTTGTGTCCTAATACTGTAAATGATATTTATTGATGTATTGGCTTCCTAGCACTACTGTAACAAATTACCACAAACTTGGTGGCTTAAAACAACAGAAATGTGTTCTCTCACAGTTCTGGTAGCCGGAAGTCTGAAATCAAGGTGTAAGCAAAGGCCCAAGAGGATAATCTTTCCTTGTGTCTTTCAGCCTCGGATGGCTCCAGGCACGCGTTGGCTTGTGGCTGCATCACTCCAATCTCTGGATCCATGGGTAACATTGTCTCCTCCTCTCCTCTGTGTCTTCTCATCTGTGGGTCTTTTATAAGGATGCCTGTCATTGGAAATAGGGCTCATCCAAATAATCCAGGATGATCTCCTCCTCTCAAGATCCTTAGCTGAATTACATCTGTGAAGCACTTTTTTCTAAGTAAAGTCACATTCACAGGTTTTGGACATGGACATATTTGGGTGGGTGTGTTGACCATTCAGCCCACTACAATTTTTTTTTTTTAAACCCAACATCTAGTCCAGTGCTGCCAATAGAAATATAGTGTGAACAACATATGTAATTTTAAATATTCTAGTAGCTATATTACAAAAGTAAAAAGAAATGGGTGATATTATGGGCTGAATGTTTGTGTCCCCCGAAACTCATATGTTAAAGCCCTAACCCTCAGTGTGGTTGTATTTAGAGATGGGGCCTCTAAAGAAGTAATTAAAGCTAAATAAGGTCATAAGGGTGGGGCCCTAGTTTGATAGGATTGGTGTCCTTACAAGAGGATGAGACACCAGTGCACTTTTGGTTAGAATGTAAATTAGTGCAGCCACTATGGAAAATAGTATGGAGGTTTCTCAAAAAATTTAAAGTAAAACTACCTTATAAACCATCAATCCCACTTCTAGGTATAATATTTATCCAAAGGAAATGAAATCACTATCTCAGAGAGATATCTGCCCTCCCATGTTCACTGAAGCATTATTCAGAATAGCCAAGACATGGAGACAACCTACGTGTCCATCAACAGATGAATGGATAAAAAAGACATGGAGACAACCTACGTGTCCATCAACAGATGAATGGATAAAGAAAATGTGGTTTATATATACAATGGAAGATTATTAGACCATGAAAAAGAAGGAAATCTTGCAATTTGCAACAACGTGGATGAACCTTGAGGGCATGATGCTAAATGAAATAAGTCAGACAGAGAATGGCAAATTCTGTATGTAGAATCTAATAAAAGCTGAACTCATAGAAACAGAGAGTAGATCGGTTGTTGCCAGGGGCTGGGGGTGGGGGAAATGAGTGATGGTGGTCAAAGGGTACAAACTTCCAGTTATAAGATGGATAAGTTCTGGGGATAACGTACAGCATGGTGACTAGTTAACAATACTGTATCACATACTTGAAAGTTGCTGAAAGAGTAAATCTTAAGTGTTCGCACATTGAAAAAAGAAGTAATTATGTGACATGATAAAAGTTTTAACTAAGCTTTTTGTGGTAATCATTTTGCAGTATATTTGTATATCAAATCATCACATTGATGATTTGATGATAAGGTGATCATCACACCTTAAACTTATACAGTGTTGTATGTAAATTATATCTCAGTAAAAGGAGGGGGCGGGGAGGAGACACCAGAGCTCTCTGTCTCTCTCCCTATTCACTCACACAAAGAAGAGGTCATGTGGGACTTCCCTGGTGGTCCAGTGGTTAAGACACCGTGCTTCCACTGTAGGGGGCATGGGTTCGATCCCTGGTCAGGGAGCTACGATCCCACATGTCACATGATGTAGCCAAAAAAAGAGTAAATAAATTTTAAAATTTAAAATAAAGAAAAAAAGAAGAGGTCATGTGAGCCCACAGAGAGATGGCAGCCACCTACAAACCAAGAGAAGAGACCTCAGAGTCAAGCTTGCTGGTACCTTGATCTTGGACTTGCCAGCCTCCAGAAGTGTGAAAAAATAAATATCTGTTGTTTAAGCCATTCATCCAGTCTGTTAGTATTTTGTTATAGCAGCCCAAACTGCTTAATA
The DNA here is from genome assembly GCF_949987535.1 of Balaenoptera acutorostrata. NCBI lineage: Eukaryota > Metazoa > Chordata > Mammalia > Artiodactyla > Balaenopteridae > Balaenoptera > Balaenoptera acutorostrata. Next base: position 39,321,813 of record NC_080066.1, on the reverse strand, counting down.
CAGGTAAAATTAATTTTAATAATCTATTTCATTTAATCAAACATACTCAAAATACAACTTCAACATTTAATCAACATTAAAATTATTAATGAGATATTTTACTTTTCTTTTTTTAGCACTAAATCTTAGAAATATGGTGTGTTTTTACACATATAGCACAAATCAATTCAGACTGGCCACATTTCAAGTGCTCAATAGCCACGTGTGACTCATGGCTACCATGTTTGACAGAGCAAAGCTAAATAATGCAGAGAATACACTGCACAGAGTATGTTTGTATGCACAGAATAGTTTATCATAATTATAAAATAGAATGTACATTTTTTAAACATTGACAAAGTAGAAATAATGATACAGTCACAGAGGTTGGGAAATGTGGGGGAAAGATCAGTGTCTGAAAAAAAATGCACAACTTAAACTTACTGAGGACTTTAGCCTGGGATACAGCGTTTCAGATAGCTCTGAGGGACAATTCCAAAGAGGTAAGGGAAGAGCCAGGATATATAGCAGTTTTTCTGAAAAACAAACAAACAAAAACAACCATGTTGTGGAACATCAAAAGTTTACTGCTAATCATAAAAACAGACATCTCATGTTAATGACTTTGGTGCTTTTCTATGTATGGGAACATGCAAGAGTCTGGGCTTATTGAAATCATTCTTTTGACATGCATCTTAACTATCTAGGGCCAGTATCCTGTTTTTCTCCAGCCTGAATCCCCTCAGAGTATACCCTTGGGAGCAGCTGCAGTGGCTGCTGGCTTGATGGCCACAATATCCTTTGTTTAATGAAATGGCAGGAGACATTCTTTGTCCACAACAGGATGAACAAATTTTATGTAGTGGGAAGTGAATCGATAAATAGAAGTTTAACGATAGAATTTAAAATTATAAATTAACCATGTGTTTCAGTTACCTATTGCTGTATAACAAACGGCTGCAACATTTAGTGGCTGAAAACAACAATCATTTTATTTGCTTATGATTCTATGGGTCATGAATTCAAGCAAAGCGAGGTTGGGCGGCTCTGCTTCCCATGGCATTAGCTGAGGAGCTGGGATAGCTTGGTGCTCCAAAATAGCCTCCCTCACATGACTAGCAGTGGGCACTCATTGCCAGCTTAAAGCTCAGCCGGGGGCCCCGGCCAGGGGCCCCTCTTCTCCATGTCAGCCTCTCTAACGGCTGCTTTGGCTTCCTCACAGGATGACGGCTGTGTTCCAAGAAGGAACATTTCAAGAGGTGAAGACAGATGTTACAGATCTCTTAATGTCCAGCCTTGGAAGATACACATTATCACTTTCTTGCATTTTATAGATCGAGATAGGTCACAAGACCAGCCAAACTTCAAAGGAAGGGAAAAATAGACTCCATTTCTTGATGGAAGAAAGGTAAATTAATATTGCAAGAGAGCATGTGGGATGGGAGATATTGTTGCAATCAACTTTGAAAACACAACATATCATACCACTAGGAGAAAACAAACAGATAATCAACACTGGGGAGAGGAAAGGTGGGAAGGGAGCTGAGAGTGTGAGCTTGAAAAGTACTTACCCTATATATAGTCAAACGTTGATAAATCAAGAAATATGAAATGGTGGATACATGTCATTATAAATATGTCCAAACCCATAGAAAGTCCAACACCACAAGTGAACCCTAATGGGTGATTATGATGTCAGTGTAGGTTCATCAATTGTAACAAATGTACCACTCTGGTGGGGGATGTTGATAATAGGGGAGACTATGCATGTGCAGGAGGTGAGAGTATGTGGAAAATCTCTGTACCGTCTGCCCAGTATTGCTGTGAACCTAAAACTGCTCTTAAAAAAAAAAAAAAAAAAAAGCCCCAAGACAGAGCCACAAAACAGAGACGTCAAAATGATTACCTCTGGGCTGTGGGTTGGGGAACATAAAGCAGAAGACATTGATATTTCATGTTATAATTTGTAATACTGAAGGAATTACTATTTCATGGGTTGGGGAATATAAAGCAGAAGATATTGATATTTCATGTAATAATTTGTTATACTGAAGGAATTACTATTTCTGTATTGTGTACATGAATTATTATAATAATGTAAGTATATTTTAAGAAGCTGGGTAAAAACTAATCTATGAAAAAAGTAGGTATATGACCTAAAATAGAAAGCAAGAATGCATAGAATCTAACAACGTACAAAAAGGATTACTCAATATGACCAAGTAGGATTTATCCCAGGAATGAAAAACTGGTTTGACAATGAAAATCAATCAACATAATACGCCATATTAATAGAATAAAGGACAAAAACCACACAATAATTTCAACCGATGCAGAAAAAGCATTGGACAAAATCTAACTCCCTTTCATGATAAAAATACTCAACAAAGTAGGAATAGAAGTGAACTTTCTCAACCTAATAAATGGCATCCACACACATAAAAAAACCCCACAGATAATATCATATGTAATGGTGAAAGAATGAATGCTTTCCCACTAAAAACAGGAACAAGGATGTCTGCTCTCACCACTTCTATTCAGCATTGTGCTGGAGGTGCCAGCCAGGGCAACTGGGCAAGAAAAATAGATAAAATACATCCAGATTGAAGAAGAGGAAGTAAAATTATCTCTATTTACAGGTATTCAGAGATGACTATCTCTATTCACAGAAAATCCAAAGAAATACACATTTACACACACACACACACAAACTATGAAAACTAATAAACTCAGCAAGGTTGCAGGATATAAGATCAATATACAAAGAGCAACAGTATTTTAATACAATAGAAGTAAACAATCAAAAATGAAATTAAGAAAATTCCATTTACAATAGCATCAAAAAGAAAAAAATACTTAGGAATAAATTTAACAAGAAAAGCACAAGACTTTTACATTAAAAACTACAAAACATCATTGAAAGAAATTAAAGAAGACTTAAATAAATGGAAAGACATACCTGTTCACGGACTGTAAGACTTCTGTTGTTCTATTGTTAAGATGGCAATACTCCCCAAATTAATGTACAGGTTCAACTCAATCCGTATCAAAATTCCAGCTGCCTTTTTGCAGAAATTGACAAGCTGATCTTAAAATTTATGGAAATGCAAGGGATCCAGAATAGCTAAAACAATCTTGAAAAAGAACAAAGTTGGAGGACTCACACTTCCCAATTTCAAAACTTACTCTACAAAGTTACATTAATTAAGACTATGTGGTTCTGGAATAAGGATAGACATAAATCAGGGGAATAGAACTGAGTCTAGATGTAACCCCAGATATTTATGGGCAATTGATTTTAGACAAGGGTGTCAAGACCATTCAATTGGTGGGGACTTCCCTGGCGGTCCAGTAGTTAACACTCCATGCTTCCAATGCAGGGGGCTCGGGTTTGATCCCTGGTCAGGGAACTAAGATCCCACATGCCACTCTGCACGGTCAAGAAAAAAAAAAAAAAGACCATTCAATTGGGGAAAGAAAGTCTTTTCAACAAATGGTGCTAGGATTGGTTGATATCCACACACAAAACAAGTTGGACCCCTAGCTTATACCATATACAAAAATTAACTCAAAATAGATCAAAATCTAAACGTAAGAGCTAAAATTAGAAAACTCTTAGGAGAAAACATAGTAGAAAATCTTTGTGAACTTGGGTCAAGCAATGGGTTTTTATGTATGATACTCGAAGCATAAGCAACAAAAGAAAAAAGATAAATAAGGCTTTATCAAAACTGAAAACTTTTGTACTTCAAAAGACACTATTGATAAAGTAAAAGACAACCTTAAGAATGGGAGAAAATACTTGCAAATCACTTGTCTGATAAGAGCCTAATATCCAGAATATAATGAACTCACAACAACAGGACAGCCTGGTTTAAAAATGGGCAAAGGATTTGAGTAGATATTTCTTCAAAGAAGATATACAAATGACCAAAAAGCACATGAAAAGATGTTCAATATCATGAGCCACTGGAGGAATACAAATCAAAATCACCATGTGATACTATTTCACACAAAGTAGGATGGCTATAACCAAAAAGACAGACAATAAAAAGTGTTAGTAAGGATGTGGGGAAATTGGAACTGTCAAGCATTGCTACTGGGAATATAAAATGGTGCAACCACTTTGGAAAATAGTCTTGGTGTGAGGGAGAGGGAAGGAAGTTCGGGATTTAACTAGGCCCTTAATTTTCTCAATGAAATGATCATTCATTCCACAGACCTTATCTATTTTTTAAATTGAAGTCTACTTGATTTATAATATTGTGTTAGTTTCAGGTGTACAGCAAAGTGATTCAGTTATATATATATATATATATATTCTTTTTCAGATTCTTTTCCATTATAGGTTATTACAAGATACTGAATATAGTTCCCGGTGCTATACAGTAGGACCTTGCTGTTTATCTATTTTATAAGTAGTAGTGTGTATCTGTTAATCTCAAACTCTTAATTTATCCCTCCCCACCTTTCCCCTTTGGTAACCATAAGCTTGTTTTCTATGTCTGAATCTGTTTCTATTTTGTAAATAAGTTCATTTGTATTATTTTTTTTAGATTCCATGAATAAGTGATATCATATATGTCTTTGACAAATATTTTACTTAGTATAATAATCTCTAGGTCTATCTATGTTGCTGAAAATGGCAATATTTCATTCTTTTTTATAGCTGAGTAATATTCCATTATATATCCATTTATATATATATAAATACACACACACCACATCTTCTTTATGCATTCATCTTTTGATGGACATTTAGGTTGCTTCCATATCTCGGCTATTTTAAATAATGCTGCTATGAACATTAGGGTGCATGTATCTTTTCAAATTAGAGTTTTCCTCTTTTCCAGATATATGCCCAGGAGTGGGATTGCTAGGTTATATGGTAACTCTATTTTTAGTTTTTTAAGGAACCTCCATACTGTTTTCCATAATGGCTGCACCAAGTTACATTCCCACCAACAGTGTAGGAGGGTTCCCTTTTCTCCACACACTCTCCAACATCTATTATTGGATCTTGTGAGATCTTAGTTCCCCAGCCAGGGATTGAACCCGTGCCCCCTGCAGTGAAAGCACAGAGTCCTAACCACTGGACCACCAGGGAATTCCCATTTGGAGACTTTTTATTGGTGGCCATTCTGACTGGCATGAGGTGATACCTCACTGTAGTTTTGATTTGCATTTCTCTAATAATCAGTGATGCTGAGCATCTTTTACATGAGCCTGTTGGCCATCTGTCTGTCTTCTTTGAAGAAATGTCTATTCAGGTCTCTGCCCATTTTTTGATTGGGTTGTTTGTTCTTTTTGATATTCAGCTGTATGAGCTGTTTGTACATCTTGGAACCTAAGCTCTTGTCGGTCGCACTGCTTGCCAATATTTTCTCCCAATCCATAGGTTGTCTTTTCATTTTGTTTATGGTTTCCTTTACTGTGCAAAAGCTTATAAGTTTAATTACATGCAGAGCACTTAAGTGTTTCTTGACCCAGCAGAGGTTCTGTAGCTGCTCATTCAATAAGAAGGCAATGCGTTCTGCTGATTTAGAAGGGGTGTGGTGTTGAGGATTTTAAAAGGGAGAAAGTTTCCTTTGACCCTTCTAAGCACAGGGGAGCACCCTTGGTGTGCTAACTATCCTGGGCCGTGGTCTGTCTGTTGACCGTTCCGGACCATAGTCTGTTGCCCAAAAGGCCTTTTAAGGGTCAGGAATCCTTTTGATGGCTTCTGCAGTGAGTTGCCTTGCCAGTGACAACATCAGGGCAGCAACGGAAAAAGACCTACTTCCGGTTCCCTGGTAAAATGTCTCCATAGTCTTGGCGAATAAATTCTTTTGCCATTTTCCCAATAAATGACTCATTCTCCTGGAAGCAACTCTGTGGGCACTTCCTGGACACCCACGCACCTGGAAAAACTGAGGTTGCCCTTCTCCTGAAGCAGGCCTTCAGGCAAGACGACAAGGCCATTGTGGGTTTCTATCTCCTTCCCCACACTTACCTAATCCCCTCACTGCCTAGGGGACCTGTCTTCAGTGCCTTAGTGAGCCAGAAGACACACAGATTCGGCTTAGGGTCTGGACAACTGACTAGGACAAAGAAGCCCAATTTAGAATTGTAATGAAGCTAAGACACATCCTTAGGGCTGCTGGAGCTTAACCACAGAGGCGGAACTTCCCTGGCCTTTCCTGGTAGCGGAAGCCATGAAATGCCCAAAGCACAGTACTGGGTGGTGCAGTTCTGTTCCCACTCATTCACCGCTGGCCGCGTACCTTGCTCTCTATCTGTTAAAGAGGCCCCTCCTCTGGACTTCTAGATGCGGGGAGGGAAATGGGGCGCTCACCCAAATTTGCGATGTCCTGCTCCCCAGTGCCCTCTAGTGGCTAACAGGGCCCAGTGCTTTCTCGCCTCCCCTTAACCACTCCAGCTGAGGTTCTCGGGTATGAGGGACTCTTTTGCAAGTCAGAATACTTCACTGAGGGTATCACACCCTCACACATCCACCCGCACCTCCACACTTGCTTCTGACAGTAAATGTGCTTGAGAAAATGTTTTTGAAAAGTTGCAGTTACGTAAATAGAGAAAGCATGTTATTTGTCTGCTGACAACGTGTTTGGTGTGTGTACATGTGTGTTGTGTGTGCACCCAGCTCCCTCGCTATAATATCAGGAGCTTCCCAGGACAGGAGGCACTAACCAGGCCAGGCCCTTCTGGCCCTTGTGTTAAAAACAGACTGTGGCTGTAGCCACCGCGATTCCTATTTAGGCTCTTACTGCCCAGGGCTCCTTTCTTGGGGGAAATTCCAGAAGCTGCTGTCCTCTTTAGCCAGGACTGACTGAAATTCCCTGGGGAGAGGGAGGTGCTGGAGGGAGTCACGTGTACTCTCAGCTTCCGGGCTGGACTCCCGGCAGAAGGGTCTCTGTTGCCACGTGACCTTGTCATCCGTGTGACTCGCGCGGTCAGTGGTGCCAGCGCACACAGCGTGTTTGAGAATGTTACAGTGCACGAGGTTAGCAGGCTTCTCTTCTGATGTGGTCATCACCACCAGCACAATCCCCAGCATTTTGTGAGCTCTTACTGTGCGCAAAGCACCTTTCAGGAAATTTTAAAAAGTAGAAGACTTTTAAAAAGTGTCCTCGTCCTCCAAAAACTATAGTTTTATGAGAGAGGGGGGTGATGACATGAATCCATAGGAGAAAATAACTAAAATTCTGTTTAATTCCGTCAAAACTAATTGAGTACATGTGTAAGGAGTTGCAGAAGGCATTTTAAAGGTGCCTTAAAAGAGCTTAGCTAGAATCTTGTGAGGACAATGAGGACAAGGAATGGGACAGTATTAAAATGTAAGAATCAATCATACAAAGTAGGGTAAGTTCCTGCCTATACTAACCAGGACTTGTTATGCTGCAAATGCCAGTTATACAAACTCACACAAACCAAAAAAAAAAAAATTGGCTCATTGGACCAAAGGATAGAAAGGGTAGGAATGGGCTAGCTTCAGGGACAGCTGGATCCAGGCCTGAAATGCCTGGAGAACTCTCTCACCCCTTCCCCTCACCCATCCCATCCCCCCAGTCTCTGGGCTTCTCTCTCCCTGTGGCCTACACAGAAGGGCTTTCTCTGCAAAGCCGTAAAATGGCCCCAGGCAGATCTGGATTCACATCCTTGGCTTTCTACCAAAGAGGAAAAGAAATCTTCCCTTTCGGTTCCATTCAAAATGAGAAGAAAATAAAAAGGACTTGACACCTCACTCTTCTCAGCCGAGTACTTTTATTGGTAGCCCATTTAGAGCCTAATAGTTGAAGTCAGGGAGGAATGTCCTCTGAAAGAAGGGGGAATGGTGGTCTTGGCAGACAAAACAAAGTAAGCCAGTATAAGCCACGCGTTCGTTTTTCTGGAATGAGGGTCCACGGTTTTTAACCAACTAGCAAAAGGATCCCTAACCCCAAAACTCAACTCTAGAAGGAGTGTTGGTGACCATCCAGTTCAACTTCCCCACTTTATAGAGGAGCATACCAAGGTGCAGAAAGTATAGACAGTTTGCTCAAGATCACACACTATGGTGGAATTCTATATTGATCTGATGTAGGTTGGGGAAGGGGAAGTGTGAGAAGGAAGAGTCAAAACCTGATCTGAGGGCTTCCCTGGTGACACAGTGGTTGAGAATCTGCCTGCCAATGCAGGGGACACGGGTTCGAGCCCTGGTCTGGGAAGATCCCACATGCCGCAGAGCAACTAAACCTGTGAGCCACAATTACTGAGCCTGCGCGTCTGGAGACTGTGCTCCGCCACGAGAGAGGCCGTGATAGTGAGAGGCCCGCGAACCGCGATGAAGAGTGGCCCCCACTTGCCGCAACTAGAGAAAGCCCTCACACAGAAACGAAGACCCAGCACAGCCATAAATAAATAAATAAATAAAAATAATTTTTTTAAAAAAACCTGATCTGAAGTTTAAAGTCAAGACAAACATTTTTCAGATGATGATAGAATATCATAAGAAGAGAATGTGAGGGAAAATAAAGCACAGAATGAGGTGAGGCTTATTTTTAAATAAGAAAATTTTAAAAATCCTCTAAAGTCAACAAGGGCTGCTTTGGTTACATTCCAAGCCCCAGCAATGTTTGTAATCTTTAAGGAATTTTTAAGAATGGGCGAGGCTCCACCTAACTGGAAATAGGAAAATGTTCTAATTTTCCAAAAGAAAAACAAGCAGATTCTAAGAACGGCAGGCTGGTAAACTGGACAAGACTGCACTGTGGGCTTGTTAAGAGTGGGTTATGCCAGACAGACCTTGTTTCCATTTTTGAGAAAGTTCTCCCCTGAAAGGTTACTTGTGGGGAATACTCTAGACTCCAAGACTCCTGGCTTGTTAAATCTGAAAAGGATCTTCAGGGATTAAGAAACCAGGGGTTTGACAGGGATTTCACTCAAACTAGTGACTCCCAGCTGAATTCAACCCTCAGGTGCTTAAACAAATGAACTTCCCATCAAATCTGCCTTTCTGGCTTCATGAGGATACTGGCCTACATTCCTGCCAGGCAGTGGGTATCCCTGCCCTCAATAGACAAAGCATGTGCTGGCACACTCCAATTCACCCCAGGCCCCATCATTCCCTGTTGCCTCACCCATCGCCAGCTTCACCCATCAGTGTAATCTGTCTACTCCAGCAAGCATTGGAGTGTGTGACCCTGATCTAAACTACCTCCATTATTTTAGAGAGACTCTGAGGAAAGGAGTGCAGGGTTGGAATTACTTGTGATTCCTTACAAGGTGGCAATCTAGCATGGGCTACGGGTGTCTATGCACAAAATTAATGCTGGAGAAACCGTAGAAGCAGAGAGAAGCTTGGATCTGAGAAACAAACCTAAAACCTTGTGAGCTCCCAGGAAGCCCAAAGGCTGTGGTGAACCAGTATGTGTGTGGTGGGAGTTTGGAGAGTGGGGAGTGGGACATTAACGGGGGGTAGAGCGGCCTGACACATCCGTGGGAGGGTGGGTTGCAAGAGATCTTTTTTTTTTTTTTTTTTTTTTTCAAACATCTTTATTGAAGTATAATTGCCTTACAATAGTGTGTTAGCATCTGCTTTATAACAAAGTGAATCTGTTATACATATACAATATGTTCCCATTTCTCTTCCCTCTTGCATCTCCCTCCCTCCCACCCTCCCCATCCCACCCCTGCAAGAGATCTTTTAAGCTTTTCTCTTGCTTCTTCCCCACATTGATTGGGACAGTCATTGCTGCCCCACTCCCTCTGTGTGACAGGAGCTGGAGCAATAGCTCTGGCTTCAGGTGTTGGTGGGGTAATATCAGGGCACCCCAGTAGCTCTGCTGGGGTGAGAAGCTGGTAGAAACAGGTGTGGCTGACCAGCTTCCCCCAGACATTCGTTTCTCCCCGCTTCTCTGTCCCACCACCAGGGCTGGTAGTGTTCCTGGGGGAAGCTCCCACTTCACAGCACTGCTTCTTTCTAAGTGTTCAAAAGCGAATCCCTGAGCAGAAGCTTTAGTTGGTGGCCCTGCAACAAACAGGGAGGGGAGAATGGGGATCGGTAGTGGTTGCATGGTGCCTGGGGCTCTATGCCTGGCTTCATCCAAGCCACTCTCCTTAAACTCATCTAGGGGCACAGACTAGGGCACGAACTTGCCCAAAAGACAGTGTTAGATACCACCATGGAAACATGGACTTCAAGACCAAAATACCAGATAACCTGAGAGGTACATCCCATCAAAAAAGGAACACACACACACACACACACACACACACACACACACACACACACAGGAAACAGAGCAAAATATATCCGTTGAAGCAAAGTCAATATGAATTTATTTTAAGAATCTTCAAAGAGTTAAGAGAGGATATTAGTAGGTGGGGTGGTTTTTAAATATGTGTGCAACTTCTTTGATAATCCTCTCTTGAAGGGGTGATTGAGTCCCTGCTCCTTGAGTGTGGATTGGACTTAGTGACTCACTTCTAATAGATAGACTATGAAGGAAGCAACAGGGTGTGACTTCCAGGACTAGGTCATAAAAAGCATTACGGCTTCTTCCTTGCTCTCACTCTTTTGGATTGCTTGCTGTGGGGAAAGCCAGCTGCCATCTCATGAGGGCACTCAAGGAGCCCTATGATGAGGCCCATGTGGTGAGGAACTGAGGCCACCTGCCAACAGCCACCTGAGTGAGCAATCTTGGAAACAGGCCCTCAAGCCCCAGCCGAGCCTCCAGATGACTGCAGTCCTGGTTTACATCTTGACTGCAACCTCATGAGAGATTATGAGCCAGAATTACCCAATCAAGCCACGCCTAAATTTCTGACCCACAGAAACAATAACAAAAAGGCGGAATTCTAGAAGACCTAAAACATAAAATCGGTAAGCTTGAGCTATTAGGTTATGTAGAACTCTACAACCCAAATCAGAGAGCACACATTCTTTTCCAGCACATATGGGATATTTACAAAACATTTCCTGTGTACTTGGCTGCAGAGGAAGCTTTAATAAATACCAGAGAATCATCATCACACAGACTATGTTTTCTGACCAATAATAATTATAATTGGAGGGTAAGAGAAATGAGTGAACTGTTTTTGGTTGTTGTTGTTGTTTTATTTGTTTGGTTTGTGTGTGTGTGTTTTAGTTTAAATAAATTGAATTTGGGGGGAAAAAAAAGGAAAGAAAGAAGACGCTTCTCCTCTGTCACACTCTAACAATTTGGACTGGAGTCATGGAAGCTGCCATGTTCTTTCCTGTAGACCCCACCCTTCTGGTCGAAGTTGATTGATCTGGGATGGAATCTGATCCAGGTGGCCAGCCAATCAGCAACTTTCCCAGGAGTTGTTGAATTTCAGAGAGAACACAGTCGGTCTTTCTCTGCTGCATGTGCAGTGAAAGAGAATGAAATTGATACACAGACAGAGGCAGAGAAAAGGATGGTGAGAGTTCTGGTGGTTTTCAAGTCCTTGGTTGGAGGTTTTCTAAGTCTCAGTTTCCCCTCTGACCTTCCCAGGACTTGACTATGTGACACACCTCTATGTCCTTCTGATAAATTCCTCTTTTGTCTAACCTATTTCAAAAACAACAAAAAAAGTAAAACATAAGTCTTTAAAAGTGGAGAAATCTTTCCTAGCTGCATCAAAGACATGGCAGCATGAGAACGATTTGATGCCCTGTGCTGCCTCTGAGATGCAGGGAGCTGTTTGCAAGGACCAGAGAGAAGCTTCTTTAAAAAAATCAATCACAGAATGATGACAAAAAATCTCATGTTTCGAGACAAAATAACATACTATTTTAACACCTTGGGTTAAAAAATCATAAGGGAAATTATATAATGCAACTAAATGACAATGAAAACATTACATGTCAAACGCTAAGTGACATTGCTAAAACAGTATTTGGAGATGTAAATATATAGCTTTACTTATATTTACCAGGGAACAAGAAAGATTTAAAATAAATGAGTAAACATTTAGCTCAGGAAGTTGGAGAAAGGGAGCAATAGAGTAGGCCTAAAGAAATAAGAAGGAATCAAAATTTTTATGAAATAGAGAACAAAAGAAATAAAGAAAATGAATAAAACCAAAAGTTGATTCTTTGAAAATATGTATTAGTAAGAGAAGCCTATGGTAGGAATTATCAAGATAGGAGAAAAGATAGAAATAAATAAATGAAACATAGATATATTTTTTTAAAAATAGGCCAGTGTATGCATAAGAACTCAATATATAATAAATAATCACCACTTATCAATGCAGAAAAGGCAGGGTATTTAATAAAATTGCACTAGGAAAACTGACTACCTACATAGAGACAAATAAAATTGCATTGCTTCCTAATACTATACAAAGCTGGAAATCCAGTGGATTTGATATCTAAATTTGAAATGGAAAGTAATAAAGCATGAAAATGATAATATAGGAGAATGCAGCGACAGGGAAGCATAGCCATAAGCAAAAAAATGGACAGATTATAAAACTAAGGATTATGATTCAATGAGAGACATCACGGAGAAAGTTAGCATTCATCTCACAGACTGACAAAATACATATGCGACGTCAAAGACCTAAAGGGTAGTTCTAAACATATAAAAATTCCTTCTAATCAAGTAAAAAGAATCCTATAGGAACTCGAAAGGAAAAACGGGCAAATATTGTAAATAGCTCATTTCTAAGATTAAAACCCAAAAGGCTAGCAAACATTTAAAGAGATGCTCAAACTTATTAGTAATTGAAGAAATACAAAATTAAAACAATAATACACCCCACTGGCATCCCCATCAGAAGGGCAAAAACTAGAAAGCTGGCTAATGTCTAGGCTTGGCAGGAATTTGGAGGCAGGAGAACCCTGATTCACTGCTGGTAGGAGTGCAGACCGATGCAAGGGGGCCAATCTGGTACTACTTAGTTGAGTAATACACACACTCCATAACCAGCAATTCTGCTCCTAAGTAAATTTCCCAAAGAAATTCCCTTATTATTCCATATATAAGGATGTTCATGTTAGCATTGCAATAGCAAAGAGTTAGAGGCAATCTAGGTGGCCACCACTGGGTGAGTAAATATGTAAAATGTAGTACATGCATCCATCAGAAGTAACAAATTAGAGGCATATTTTGCAAAATGGATGCATATTAAAAACAGACTGTTGAGTGAAAAACAAAGAAATAGAATAAGGCCTATAGCACAATAACATCTATGTAAATTAAAAGCAGATGCCCATAAAACAACATGATATCTTTTGCAAGAACACATGCAAATAAAAGGATACACATCAAACACATTAGACTCCTATTTATGGAGAGAAAGAAGAAGGTGAGAGTGAAGAAGGGAGATAAAAGAAAATGTCATGGATTCCTCTAAACCTCACCCATAGGCTATTCTCCTTTCCTCCCAAACATGTGGGAGGATTGCACTTCTCTGCCCACTTTCACCCAGAGTTGAGCCAGGTTGTGGGATTAGTTCTGTCCCAGGAGTTGTGAGTGGAAGTCATGTGTGCCAATTCTAGACCAGAGCATTCAATTTCTGGTGGGAGGTCATCCAATGCTCCGTTTCCCTACTGCAAATGCTCAGGAAAGCACAAGTTGAGAAGAAACATCCATCAGCCTGGATCCCTGAGTGAAGACAAGGTCATGACCCCCTCCTCTCCCTCCACCCTGCCAACCTGCATGGAACAGTTAGTTTTAGTGAGAAATAAACTTTTGTTGTTTTAAGCTTCTGGGATTTGGGGGTGTTTGTTACTGCAACAAAATCCTGTCCTATTCTGATTAGCACGGGAACTAATCAATTAAATAAAACAAGGGGTCTTGTTTGGGACCATTGGTCTGGAGATGGGTCTTTCAGGGACCAGTGATACCAAGCAGAATGACCAACTCAAACATGTGCACCTGAGCTTTCCCTGCCCCACCCAAACGTGATGGAAGAAGAAGACAAGGCAGTTGCCTACGATCACACAGCCTTGAATTAGGGCATGACAACAACCCTCAAAAGGATGAACAAGAATGAACACTGTGCTTGCCTAGATTTCGGCAAGATTTTCACAGAGTTCCTTGTGCTGTTTCCAGGGACAGGATGGAGACTTACAAGCTGAAGAGTATGGTTACTGGCATTCTCGCTGATAGAAATCCATCATATCCCACGAGGGCCAGTGAGTGGATCCATGTCAGTCTGAAGTGTCTTGCTGCAAAGCTGGGTCCTCAAACTCTCCCAGTTCAACCTTTTATCAATGACTTAGATGAAGATACAGAAAACAGGCTGGGAGGGACAGCTAATACATGGAGAATGGCATCATGACTCATAAGGACAGGCTAGCTAGACCGACGGTAGAAGTGTACTCCACAGACCATCTGCATCACCTGGGAACTTGTTAGAAATCCAGATTCTTGGTCCCCACATAAGATGGACTGAATCCACTCTGGGAATGGGGCCCAGATATCTCTGTTTTCATAAGCCCTCCAGGTGGCTCTGATGTACAATAGAGTTTGAAAACCATAGTTTTAGAAAAATGGGCTGACACCAACAGCATCCTATTTAACAAGAATAAATGTAAACTTCCTCCCTCATCCACCTATCCCTCCACATTCAAAACAGAAAAAAAGGGACTTCCCTGGCAGTCCAGTGGTTAAGACTCCACACTCCCAATGCAGGGGGCGTGGGTTCGATCCTTGGTCGGGGAAATAAGATCCCGCACCCCGCATGCCGTATGGAGTGACAAAAAAAAAAAAAAAAAAAAAAAACATAAGTATGGATAAGGGACTTTTAGAAGTTTTAGAGGTTTTGTTTTCTTTTGTTTGTTTTTTTACTATAACCTTGAAATGAACTGTTAGTATGTGAGGGAGCCTGACAAAAAGCCAACTCAATCTTAAGCTACATTAAAAACAAGATTTACTACCACTGAGGGGCCCAAAGGTGACTCTGAGATTTGGGGCTTGGGCCTGGAATCACAAAGCAGGTCTTGTTAAGATTGGAGCCAGTTAAAATATAAATAAACATATTATATATATATGTATATATATATACATATATATATAATATGACATGTTATAAATTTGCAAGGCTCAAAACTCAAAATGCAAATGGTTATACAATGCAATGTCTCTCTCCCAGTCATTCTCCAGCCATCCTGTTCCTTTCCCAGAAGCAACCAATTTTGTCATATTTCATTGACTTTTTGTGGGGGGGTGGTTAGATTAGGATATTGTTTAATTTTCTTCTTTTTTTTTGAGTTTTTGAATTTTATTTTATTTACTTTTTTATACAGCAGGTTCTTATTAGTCATCCATTTTATACATATCAGTGTATACATGTCAATCCCAATCGCCCAATTCATCACACCACCACCTCCCTGCCGCTTTCCCCCTTTGGTGTCCATACGTTTTTCTCTACATCTGTGTCTCTGTTTCTGCCCTGAAAACTGGTTCATCTGTACCATTTTTCTAGGTTCCACATATATGCGTTAATATACGATATTTGTTTTTCTCTCTCTGACTTACTTCACTCTCTATGACAGTCTCTAGATCCATCCATGTCTCTACAAATGACCCAATATCATTCCTTTTTATGGCTGAGTAATATTCCATTGTATATATGTACCACAACTTCTTTATCCATTCATCTGTCCATGGGCATTTAGGTTGCTTCCATGACCTGGCTATTGTAAATAGTGCTGCAATGAACATTGGGGTACATGTGTCTTTTTGAATTATGGTTTTCTCTGGGTATATGCCCAGTAGTGGGATTGCTGGGTCATATGGTAATTCTATTTTTAGTTTTTAAGGAACCTCCATCCTTTTCTCCACAGTGGCTGTATCAATTTACATTCCCACCAACAGTGCAAGAGGCTTCCCTTTTCTCCACACCCTCTCCAGCATTTGTTGTTTGTACATTTTCTGATGATGCCCATTCTAACTGGTGTGAGGTGATACCTCATTGTAGTTTTGATTTGAATTTCTCTAATAATTAGTGATGTTGAGCAGCTTTTCATGTGCTTCTTGGCCATCTGTATATCTTCTTTGGAGAAATGTCTATTTAGGTCTTCTGCCCATTTTTGGATTGGGTGGTTTGTTTTTTTAATATTGAGCTACATGAGCTGTTTATGTATTTTGGAGATTAATCCTTTGTCCGTTGATTCGTTTGCAAATATTTTCTCCCATTCTGAGGCTTGTCTTTTTGTCTTGTTTGTAGTTTCCTTTGCTGTGCAAAAGCTTTTAAGTTTCATTAGGTCCCATTTGTTTATTTTTGTTTTTATTTCCATTTCTCTAAGAGGTGGGTCAAAAAGGATCTTGCTGTGATTTATGTCATGGAGTGTTCTTCCTATGTTTTCCTCTAAGAGCTTTATAGTGTCTGGTCTTACATTTAGGTCTCTAATCCATTTTGAGTTTATTTTTGTGTATGGTGTTAGGGAGGGTTCTAATTTCATTCTTTTACATGTAGCTGTCCAGTTTTCCCAGCACCACTTATTGAAGAGACTGCCTTTTCTCCATTGTATATCCTTGTCTCCTTTGTCATAGATGAGTTGACCATAGGTGCGTGGGTTTATCTCTGGGCTTTCTATCTTGTTCCGTTGATCTATATTACTGTTTTTGTGCCAGTACCATACTGTCTTGATTACTGTAGCTTTGTAGTATAGTCTGAAGTCAGGGAGTCTGATTCCTCCAGCTCCGTTTTTCTTTCTCCAGATTTCTTTGGCTATCGGGGTCTTTTGTGTCTCCATACAAATTTTAAGATTTTTTGTTCTAGTTCTGTAAAAAATGCCACTGGTAATTTGATAGGGATTGCACTGAATCTGTAGATTGCTTTGGGTAGTATCATCATTTTCACAATATTGATTCTTCCAATTCAAATACATGGTATATCTCTCCATCTGTTTGTGTCATCTTTGATTTCTTTCATCAGTGTCTTATAGTTTTCTGAGTACAGGTCTTTTACCTCCTTAGGTAGGTTTATTCCTAGGTATTTTATTCTTTTTGTCGCAATTGTGAATGGGATTGTTTCCTTAATTTCTCTTTCTGATCTTCCATTGTTAGTGTATAGGAATGCAAGAGATTTCTGTGCATTAATTTTGTATCCTGCAACTTTACCAAATTCATTGATTAGCTCTAGTAGTTTTCTGGTGGCATCTTTAGGATTCTCTATGTATAGTATCATGCCATCTGCAAACAGTGACAGTTTTACTTCTTCTTTTCCAATTTGTACTCCTTTTATTTCTTTTTCTTCTCTGATTGTTGTGGCTGGGACTTCCAAAACTATGTTGAATAACAGGGGCAAGAGTGGACATCCTTGTCTTGTTCCTGATCTTAGAGGAAATGCTTTCAGTTTTTCACCATTAAAGATGATGTTTGCTGTGGGTTTGTCGTATATGGCCTTTATTATGTTGAGGTAGGTTCCCTCTGTGCCCACTTTCTGGAGAGTTTTTATCATAAATGGGTGTTGAATTTTGTCAAAAGCCTTTTCTGCATCTATTGAGATGATCATATGATTTTTATTCTTCAGTTTGTTAATATGGTGTATCACATTGATTGATTTGCATATATTAAAGAATCCTTGCATCCCTGGGATAAATTCCACTTGATCATGGTCTATGATCCTTTTAATGTGTTGTTGGATTCTGTTTGCTAGTATTTTGTCAAGGATTTTTGCATCTATATTCATCAGAGATATTGGTCTGTAATTTTCCTTTTTTGTAGTATCTTTGTCTCGTTTTGGTATCAGGGTGATGGTGGCCTCATAGAATGAGTTTGGGAGTGTTCCTTCCTCTGCAATTTTTTGGAAGAGTCTGAGAAGGATGGTTGTTATGGGTGTTAGCTCTTCTCTAAATGTTTGACAGTATTCACCTGTGAAGCCATCTGGTCCTTGACTTTTGTTTGTTGGAAGATTTTTAATCACAGTTTCAATTTCATTACTTGTGATTGGTCTGTTCATATTTTCTATTTCTTCCTGGTTCAGTCTTGGAAGGTTATACTTTTCTATGAATTTGTCCATTTCTTCCAGGTTGTCCATTTTATTGGCGTAGAGTTGCTTGTAGTAGTCTCTTATGATGCTTTGCATTTCTGTGGTGTCTGTTGTAACTTCTCCTTTTTCATTTCTAATTTTATTGATTTGAGTCCTCTCCCTCTTTTTCTTGATGAGTCTGGCTAATGGCTTATCAATTTTGTTTACCTTCTCAAAGAACCACCTTTTAGTTTTATTGATCTTTGCTATTGTTTTCTTTGTTTCTATTTCATTTATTTTTGCTCTGATCTTTATGATTTCTTTCCTTCTAGTAACTTCGGATTTTGTTTGTTCTTCTCTCTCTAGTTCCTTTAGGTGTAAGGTTAGATTGTTTATTTGAGATTTTTCTTGTTTCTTGAGATAGGCTTGTATTGCTATATACTTCCCTCTTAGAACTGCTTTTTCTGCATCCCATAGGTTTTGGATCATCGTGTTTTCGTCGTCATTTGTCTCTAGGTATTTTCTGATTTCCTCTTTGATTTCTTCAGTGATCTCTTGGTTATTTAGTAATGTATTGTTTCGCCTCCATGTGTTCATGTTTTTTATGTTTTTTTTCCTTGTAATTGATTTCTAATCTCATAGTGTTGTGGTCGGAAAAGATGCTTGATATGATTTCAATTTTCTTAAATTTACCAAGGCTTGATTTGTGACCCAAGATGTGATCTATCCTGGAGAATGTTTCGTGTGCACTTGAGAAGAAAGTGTAATCTGCTGTTTTTGGATGGAATGTCCTATAAATATCAATTAAATCTTTCTGGTCTATTGTGTCATTTAAAACTTGTGTTTCCTTATTAGTTTTCTTTTTGGATGATCTGTCCATTCGTGTAAGTGAGGTGTTAAAGTCTCCCACTATTATTGTGTTACTGTCAGTTTCCTCTTTTATAGCTGTTAGCAGTTGCCTTATGTATTGAGGTGCTCCTAATGTTGGGTGCATATATATTTATAATTGTTATATCTTCTTCTTGGATTGATCCCTTGATCATTATGTAGTGTCCTTCCTTGTCTCTTGTAACATTCTTTATTTTAAAGTCTATTTTATCTGATATGAGTATTGCTACTCCAGCTTTCTTTTGATTTCCATTTGCATGGAATATCTTTTTCCATCCCCTCACTTTCAGTCTGTATGTGTCCCTAGGCCTGAAGTGGGTCTCTTGTACACATCATATATATGGGTCTTCTTTTTGTATCCATTCAGCAAGCCTGTGTCTTTTGGTTGGAGCATTTAATCCACTCACATTCAAGGTAATTATCGATATGTATGTTCCTATTACCATTTTCTTAATTGTTATGGGTTTGTTTTTGTAAGTCCTTTTCTTCTCTTGTGTTTCCCACTAAGAGAAGTTCCTTTAGCATTTATTGTAGAGCTGGTTTGGTGGTGCTGAATTCTCTTAGCTTTTGCTTGTCTGTAAAGCTTTTGATTTCTCCATCGAATCTGAATGAGATCCTTGCCGGGTAGAGTAATCTTGATTGTAGGTTCTTCCCTTTCATCACTTTAAATATATTGTGCCACTCCCTTCTGGCTTGTAGAGTTTCTACTGAGAAACCACCTGTTAACCTTATGGGAGTTCCCTTGTATGTTATTGGTCGTTTTTCCCTTGCTGCTTTCAATAATTTTTCTTTGTCTTTAATTTTTGTCGATTTGATTACTATGTGTCTCGGTATGTTTCTCCTTGGGTTTATCCTGCCTGGGACTCTCTGTGCTTCCTAAACTTGGGTGGCTATTTCCTTTCCCATGCTAGGGAAGTTTTCGACTATAATCTCTTCAAATATTTTCTCAGGTCCTTTCTCTCTCTCTTCTCCTTCTGGGACCCCTATAATGCGAATGTTGTTGCGTTTAATGTTGTCCCAGAGTTCTCTTAGGCTATCTTCATTTCTTTTCATTCTTTTTTCTTTATTCTGTTCCACAGCAGTGAATTTCACCATTCTGTCTTCCAGGTCACTTATCCGTTCTTCTGTCTCAGTTATTCTGCTATTGATTCCTTCTAGTATATTTTTCATTTCAGTTATTGTATTGTTCATCTCTGTTTGTTCTTTAATTCTTCTAGGTGTTTGTTCTTTAATTCTTCTAGGTGTTTGTTCTTTAATTCTTCTAGGTCTTTGTTAAACATTTCTTGCATCTTCTCAATCTTTGCCTCCATTATTTTTCCAAGGTCCCGGATCATCTTCACTATCATTATTCTGAATTCTTTTTCTGGAAGGTTGCCTATCTGCACTTCTTTTAGTTGTTTTTCTGAGGTTTTATCTTGTTCCTTCATCTGGTACATAGTCCTCTGCCTTTTCATTTTGTCTATCTTTCTGTGAATATGGTTTTCCTTCCAGAGGCTGCAGAATTGTGGTTCTTGCTTCTGCTGTCTGTCCTCTGGTGGATGAGGCTATCTAAGAGGCTTGTGCAAGCTTCCTGATGGGAGGGACTTGTGGTGAGTAGAGCTGGCTGTTGCTCTAGTGGGCAGAGCTCAGTAAAACTTTAATCTGCTTGTCTGCTGTTGGGTGGGGCTGGGTTCCCTCCCTGTTGGTTGTTTGGCCTGAGGCGACCCAGCACTGGAGGCTACCCGGCTCTTTGGTGAGGCTAATGGCGGACTCCGGGAGGGCTCACACCAAGGAGTACTTCCCAGAACTTCTGCTGCCAGTGTCCTTGTCCCCACAGTGAGCCACAGTCACCCCCCACCTCTGCAGGAGACCCTCCAACACTAGCAGGTAGGTCCAGTTCAGTCTCCCATGGGGTCACTGCTCCTTCCCCTGGGTGCTGATGCGCACACTACTCTGTGTGTGCCCTCCAAGAGTGGAGTCTCTGTTTCCCCCAGTCCCATCAAAGTCCTGCAATCAAATCCCGCTATCCTTCAAAGTCTGATTCTCTAGGAATTCCTCCTCCCATTGCCGGACCCCCAGGTTGGGAAGCCTGACGTGGGGCTCAGAACCTTCACTCCAGTGGGTGGAATTCTGTGGTATAAGTGTTCTCCAGTTTGTGAGTTGCCCACCCAGCAGTTATGGGATTTGATTTTGTTGTGATTGCGCCCCTCCTACCGTCTCATTGAGGCTTCTCCTTTGTCTTTGGAAGTGAGGTATGTTTTTTGGTGAGTTCCAGTGTCCTCCTATTGATTATTGTTCAGCAGTTAGTTGTGATTCCAGTGCTCTCGCAAGAGGGAGTGAGCGCATGTCCTTCTACTCCGCCATCTTGAACCAATCTCTCACTGACCTTTAAAATACACATTTTCCCCCCACATTTTAACATCTCTGAAATCAGGCTGTGTTTTACAATAACTGTCAGCCAGGTGGCTGTCATCACGTGGATGCCATTGCTGGCACATGTGCAAACTTAGTTATAGTTTTTGTACTGTCAGCACTTCAAAAGATTTATATGCATTGTGGCTACTACACATGCTGAGTTTAATTGCTAATGAAAATGTCTTCAGAAGGATTATACTATGATTTGACATTGAAATGAAAGGTCTTTCTGGATGCAGAAAGTCACAGAAATAGCAGTAAGGTACAAAATTGATATTAGTGAAGCAAATGTATACATTGTTGGAGAAGTGATGTCAATTCCCTATATTGTTGCAGAGAAATCCCAGAGTACATTTCTTTCTTTCTTTCTTTTTTTTTTTGATGTGGACCATTGTCACAGTCTCCACTGAATCTGCTACAACATTGCCCCTGTTTTATGTCCTGCTTTCCCAGGCTGCAAGGAATGTGGGATCCTAGCTCCCCAACCAGGGATTGAACCCGCACTCCCTGCATTGGTAGGTGAAGTCTCAACCGCTGGACTGCTAGGGAAGTCCCCCCAGAGTGCTTTTCTGCAGCAGTGCTTCTCCAGGTGCAAAGTGCACATTGACTCCCCTGGGATCTGGATAAAATGCAGATTCTGATTCACTAAGTCTGGCATGGGTCCGAGATGCTACATTTCCAATAAGTCCCCTCGTGGTGTTGATGCTGCTGGTCCACGCTTGGTCCACTTTGAAGACCCAAGAGAGGAAGATACCCAAAGTAGGTGGAGAGCCATTACATATGGAGATTCATGCAAGAGCCTTGCCAGACAACACAACTTAAGGCCAAGGAAATTGCCAGATCTTGCAAAATAGTTGCAAGAAATTTCAAAGCAATGAAGGGCTGGTGTGATCAATCATGTGTCATGCAGGACTATTGTTATGGCATCATGCCATATAGTTCATTGGCAGTCTTTTTTTTAATTACTTATTTATTTATTTATTTTTGGCTGCTTTGCATCTTCATTGCTGCACGTGGGCTTTCTCTAGTTGCAGAGAACAGGGGCTACTCTTCGTTGCAGTGCGCGGGCTGCTCATTGCAGTGACTTCTCTTGCTGCAGAGAAGGGGCTCTAGGCACGCGGGCTTCAGTAGTTGTGGCGCACGGGCTTAGTTGCTCCGTGGCATGTGGGATCTTCCCGAACCAGGGCTCGAACCCGTGTCCCCGGCATGGGTAGGCGGATCTTTAACCAGTGCACTACCAGGGAAGTCCCTTTCTTTTTTCAATAGACTTTATTTTTGGAGCAGTTTTAGATTCACAACAAACTTGTGAAGAAAGTACAGAGTTCCCCTGTATCTCTTGTCCCCACGCATATACAGCCTTTCCCACTATCAACATTCCACTGGCCTACATTTGTTACAATCAATGAACCTACACTGACACAATATTATCACCCTAAGTCCATAGTTTACATTAGGGTTCACTCTTGGTGTTATACATCCCATTGGTTTTTAACAAACATATAGGGACAAGTATCCACCAGTAGAGTATCATACAGAATAGTTTCACTGTCCTAAAAATCCTTTGTGCTCCATCTACTCATCCCTTACTCCCCCCTAACCCCTGGAAACTACTGATCTTTTTACTGTCTTCATAGTGTTGCCATTTCCAGGATGTCATATAGTTGGAATCATACAGTGTGTAGTCTTTTAAGATTGGCTTCTTTCACTTATTAATATGTATTTAAGGTTCCTCCATGTCTTTTCATGACTTGATAGCTCATTTCTTTTCTTTTTAACTTTTTATTTTATATTGGAGTATAGTTGATTAACAATGTTGTGATAGTTTCAGGTGTACAGCAAAGTGATTCAGTTATACATATACATGTATCTATTCTTTTTCAAATTATCTTCCCATTTAGGTTGTTACATAATATTGAGCAGAGTTGCCTGTGCTATACTGTGGGTCCTTGTTGGTTATCCATTTAAAATATAGCAGTGTGTACATGTCAATCCCAAACTCCCTAACTATTGCATATAAGCGGAATCTAAAAAGAAATGATACAAATGAACTTACTTACAAAACAGAAACAGATTCACAGACTTAGAGAATGAACTTAATGGTTACCAGGGAGGGAAGGATGGGGAGAAGAGATAGTTAGATAGCTCATTTCTTTTTAGCACTGAATAATATTCCATTGTCTGGATGTACCACAATTTATTTATCCACTTGCCTACTGAAAAACTTCTTAGCTGCTTCCAAGTTTTGGCAATTATGAATAAAACTGCTATAAACATCTGTGTATAGGTTTTTGGGTAGATATAAATTTTCAACTCATTTGAGTAAATACCAAGGAGCATTGCTGGATCATAGAGTAAGAGTGAGTTTGATTTTATAAGAAACTGCGAAACTGTCTTCCAGAGTGCCTATACCATTTTCTCATTCCCACCAGCAATAAATGAGAGTTCCTATTGCTCCACATCCTCACTAGCACTTGGTGTTGTCGGTATTCTGGATTTTGGCCATTCTAATAGGCAAGTGGGGACTTCCCTGGTGGCACAGTGGTTGACTCCACACTCCTAGTGCAGGGGGCCTGGGTTCGATCCCTGGTTAGGGAGCTAGATCCCACATGCATGCCGCAACTAAGAGTTTGCATGCCACAACTAAGGAGCCCGTGAGCCACAACTAAGGAGCCCACCTGCCACAACTAAGACCTGGCACAACCAAATAAATAAATAAATAAATAAAATAGGCATGTAGTGGTTACTCGTTGTTTAATTTGCATTTCACTGATGACATGATGTAGAGCATCTTTTCATATGCTGATTTGCCACAGGTATATCTTCTTTACGGAGGTATCTTTTCAGGTCTTTTGCCCATTTCAACATCAGGTTATTCGTTTTCTTATTGTTGAATTTTAGGAGTTCTTTGCATATTTTGGATAGCAGTCCTTTATCAGAAATGTCTTTTGTAAATGTGTTCTCCCACTCTGTACCTCTTCTCATCCTCTTGACCGTTCTTTCACAGAGCACACATTTTTAACTTTAATGAGGTCTAGCTTATCAGTGATTTCTTTCATGAATTGTCCCTTTGGTGTTATATCTAAAAAATCATTGCCATCTCCAAGATCATCTAGTTTTCTCCCGTGGCATTTTCTAGGAGTTTTATAGATTTGCATTTTACATGTAGGTCTATGATCCACTTTGAATGAATTTTTGTGAAAGGTTTAAGGTCTGTGTCTAGATTCTTTTTTTTTTTTTTCCATGTGGTGTCCAGTTGTACCAGAACCATTTGTTGAAAAGACTATCTTTCCATCATTGTATTGCCTTTGCTCCTTTGTCAAAGATCAGTTGACTATATTTATGGGAGTCTATTTCTGGGTTCTCTCTTCTTTTCTATTCCATTGATCTATTTGTCTCTTCTTTCACCAATATCACACTGTCTTACTACAACTTGTAATAAGTCTTGATGTCGCGTAGTGACAGTCCTCCAACTTTGTTCTCCTTCCGAATATCGTGTTGATTATGATGATCTTTTGCCTCTCCATTTAGCAGTCTTTTTCATTTCTTTTTTGTACACAAAACAATCAAGCAACTTGCAATTGACGGTACCATAGATTTGATGGACTATGATAGTTCTTTATGGATATTTCCAGAGATATCTTGTGCATATAAAAGCAAATACACAAATGTTTTATTTTTCCAAGTCCATTTTAAATGTCTATATTGTGGGACAAATATTAAGAGTCTTTGAAAGAACATGAGAGTATAATGGGGAGATCTGCCCCCTGATGGGTGCCCAGGGGAATATTTCTTGTCAGATATGGCTTTTTTTACACTTATTTCACACTTACTATGTGCAAGGCTCTGAAAAAAAGAATTCCTGGCCCATTAAGCTTATGAACTAATAGAAAAGATGCAAAAACATAATAGATTATAGTTCTATATGTTCTCTACTGCAAGTTTATACCAAATGCTGCTAAAGCATAAAGGGGAGCGGTTAATCCTCCCTAGGACTGAGACTCAGAGCAGAACTCACAGAGTGAGTGCTATTTGACTGGAGTCTTAAAATATAAGCAGTGTATAGCAAGCAGAGAAAGCAGGAAAGGGCACTGCAAACAAAGGGAGCAGTTTGCTCAAAATATCAAAGGGCAAATGCTAAAGAACATGCCATGAGCTTAAAAAGGTGAGATTGACTGTGGAGTTGGTAGAAGAGAAGAGAGTATAATAGGGACTGAGGTTGGAAAAGCAAGTTGGGGGCCTGTGAGTCTGTAAATTGTTTTGAATGTTATTCTAAGTGTTTGGATTTTATCCTGTGGACACTGAGATGCGGTGAGGAGTTTTTAAATGGGGGAGTGAAGTGCTCAGGTCTGAGCTTTAGAAAGGTCCCTCTGGCTGCAGTATGAAGGGCTGATTAGGAAGAGAAAGAGCAGGGAGACTGGTGAGGAAGCTACTGGAAAAGGCCAGCTCAGATGATTAAGGAAAGTGTCAGAGACTGGTGGTTGTCTCCTCACATCCATTCTCCTCTTCTTTAAAAATAATATTTTTTATGGAGCATGACTTTGCTGAAAGCTAAGTGTCATAAGGTGGTTTAGGCTTCTTATGAATATATTCTTTTTTTACTTATATTCAA
This sequence comes from Balaenoptera acutorostrata, assembly GCF_949987535.1. NCBI lineage: Eukaryota > Metazoa > Chordata > Mammalia > Artiodactyla > Balaenopteridae > Balaenoptera > Balaenoptera acutorostrata. Next base: position 39,296,033 of record NC_080066.1, on the reverse strand, counting down.
GAAGAGTATACTATTGTATATATTTATTTATACGTTCATAAGAAGTACATATTCATAGTCATTGAATACATTAAAGGCATTTTCTTTCAAATGGGAAAATCAGGAAATTCAGTAAATTTGGCAAAGTGGCTTTAGGTGACCCTTTCTGCTTCCAGCATCAACAGCTCTTTGAAGGATTTTGAAAGTGAAGGAAAGGAGACAAAGCAGTAGCTTGAGGGAGAAGCAGGACCGAGGGAAACTGTTTGGAGACAGCTGTGATTCAAGTGGTTTGTTGACTAAAAGGGACGATTCAGTGAAGAGGAAGCAGAGGCTGAGCTGAGAAAGAGACTACTGGGTAGAGCAACGTTTCAGAGGAGTCTGGAAGGGAGGGTGTCAAGTGCACAAAGGGGGAAACTTAGGAAAAATAAGTGGAAGTTGACTGCCGCTTTGGTGGTTCCCAATAAGCCATTCCTCCTGGTATTCAGACTGTGTGTAAGCCCCCCTACCCTGACTCTGGGCTTGGACAGGTGACAAGCTTTGGCCGATGGGGCATTAGCAAAAAGATGCCAGCAAAGACTGCAAAAGCGTTTGAACACCTGGCCTGTCCTTTTGGAGGTGCTCCCTCTCAGAACCCAGCTGTCAGGCTGCGGAAGTCTGATTTAGCTATGTGGGGAGGCCACGAGGAGGAGGCCCCCTGGGCTGACAGCCCCAGCTGAGCCCCAGCCAACTGCCGGCATCAACTTCCAGCCAAGCGAGTCCACCATCCTCCAGCCTCAGTCAAGCGGCCCCAGATGATGCCATGTGGAACAGAGACGAGCTATTCCCGCCAAGCCTGGCCCTCGCTGCAGAATCATGAGCAAGTATGAGTTTTGTGGTTTTAAGCCAATGAAGTTTTGGGGTGTTTTCCATGGCATAGAAAGGATTGCTTTTCTTCTGAGTTTTGGCTTAAATTCTGCTCTATTATAATTTATTTATTATATACTTATGATAATTCTGTCTTGGCCCATCGGCATTTGCCTGCCAAGGGCCACTAAGGCCCTAGAAACTTCCTTGATATCTGGATCTACTGCAGTGGCTTTACTGCAGTGGGTGAAAGCCAGACTGCCGGAGTTTGAATCCAGCCTTGGCCGTTCATTGTCTGTGAGATCTAGGTAAACCTTGTGCCTCTGTCAGCCCTTCTGGGTAGATGCCTGGGGAGATCACTAAGGAGAGAGCTGAACCAAGTGAGAAGTGGAGCTGGGGAAGCAGCTCTGCCATCACCTGCTCTACTGACCCGGTGTGACACTCCACCTCCATGAGCAGGGCCCACCTCTCCCAGGCCCTGCCCCTGAGCGGCAGGGAAGCATAGTTCAGCGCAGCAGTCAGATGGTCACAGGATAAGGAAGCTTAGATCTGGAAAGGTACAGGCATTTCCCCTTACCGGGAATCAGATACTTAGCTGGAGTCTAACAATGGGGAGGTGGGGTGTGTGTGTGGAGGAGGGCCAGGAGGGGTTTGTGGCCAGAGGTCCCCTCGGGTGTTTGGTTGGTAAGGGAGCCCAGCATCATATTCATCATCTTCATCATCGCCATCATCAACACCAACATTGCTGACATCTAATGAGCAGGTACTAGGTGCTGGGTACTAATCTAAACTCTTTCTTACATGTATTAATTCATTCGCACAGCCACTTGATGAGGATTATTATCATCTACACGTTGCAGCTGAGGAATCCATGGGCCAGAGGGGGTTTGTGATTTGCCAAAGGACGTGCAGCTGGTGAGTAGCACAGCCAGGATTCGAACCCTGGCAGTCTGGCTCTCAAGCTTGCTCAGAACCACTCAGTAATACTATCCAAGATTTTGACCAGCTTCTCCATAACCCCATGGTTTTGCTATTACTCTAGCCCCTCAACATCCTTTCACCAGGTCAGTACTTAAGCTGAAAAATTGCAAAGCTGTTGCTTTGGGAGCAAATACTCAAGGTGCAATGCACTGCCCCCCTCCCCCCACTCCCCACCCTGGCTCCCCAGCCAGGCCACTCCCGTATCCCCTGCTTCCAATCACATCTAAAAATCACACTGAACGCCACCTCCTCCATGAAGACTTCCTGCTTATTCCCCTCCTAGAAATTCATCCCTTCTTTCGTACTTTGCCTAGGCTCATGGGTTTCCTGCCTCTTATCCAGGGCTTCCACGATCTGTTTTTATGCCTGTGCTGACCACTGGGATGAGACCCTGGGCTCTTTTCAACACCATCAGGGTGGCCAGGAAAGTGAGCGACACGGCTGTGGACAGACAGCAGTAGGACATAGAGTGTCTCTCTGAAGGTGGCAGCCCACCCTGCCTGAGCTCTTCCTTGTGCCATAAATCAAGGTATGTTTGCTCTCGGTAGAAGAGCTGGGGTCGGGGGCAATCTATAAAGTTGGGATAAATGTTTTGATATACTCATCTATGCGTTTTTTCCCTCCTCCTCGTATTGTTCTCTTTACCATCCCTCCAAAGATACAGGTGTGGGTTCATTGTCTCTGGGCAGGGCTATGGCAGAAAACAAAAGTCACCCACTAAATACCAGCTCCCTTCCTGGACTGTTGCCATGGCTCTGGTCTAAGACTCCGAAGTGGAGAAGATTTCGTGGAGGAGAAAAAATGTCTTGGAGGAAGGGGAAGGCAGCTGGGCATCCCCTCCCTGCTGACATGAGCCTGGGAGGAGGGAGAGGTCATGGGTCCCAGAAGCAGCAAAGACCTGGCCCCGCTCCCAGCAGACTGCCAAAACCTCAATATGTGACCCCTGGCAGGTTGGCTGGAGACTGTGTCTAGGTTGGGGAGGGGGGTGCTGGTTGTGATGGAATTTGCAGTTTTAGAGGCCAAGGGGAGGGATTGTGGACATCTCAGCAGTAACCGTGTGGACATGTGTCCAGTGAGACAGCTCGGCACAGCCTAAGATGTGGGAACTGAAACCAGCCATGGAGTGGGACGGAGAGCAGGGAACTCATCTCCAAGAAGAACTGGAGTTAAGCTCCCCCCAGTTTAGCAGAGTGCTTGATTCATGAAAAACAAAGTTAAACCTCATGTGCACCTGAGTTTGCAGACTGAGATTTCTCCCCAGCGCACCTGTTCTCACATTGCGAGCCCTGGGGAGACGATCTGTTCCTGTAGGGGAGCCAGCACACTCACTGGAGCCCATCTGCTGAGGTGGGAGGTGGAGAGGAGGGGGCTGGCTTTCCCTCTGACACCAGATGACAGTTCCCCAGGGAGCGAATCCTGCCACCTGCCCTGTTCCCCCAGCCCTGAGGGAGGCAGGGGGAGCTTGAATAACACCCATGGGTCTGGGAGCTTGGGAGAGCAGACTCCAGGGGCCAGGAGAAAACTGGGAGAAAGAAGTCTTCATGAAGGATGTCATAGCAGGGGATTCAATCCATTTAAGAATTATACACTGAGCATCTAGTATGTGCCCAGTCCTGGGCTAAGTGTGGGGCGGATAAGTAAAAAAAAGTATGCAAGAGAGCACTGTTTCAGAGCCTGGCACATAGCAGGTGCTTCATAAATGCTGTATCTCTCATACTCTTCCTGGAAGGATACAACGTTGAAAAAAATAGTCTTGCCCTCAGGGATCTTAAGATCCTGTAAGAGGGACTTCCCTGGTGGCACAGTGGTTAAGAATCTGCCTGCCAAAGCAGGGGACACGGGTTTGAGCCCTGGTCCAGGAAGATCCCACGTGCCGCAGAGCAACTAAGCCTGTGCGCCACAACTACTGAGTCCGCGAGCCACAACTACTGAAGCCCGAGTGCCCAGAGCCCATGCTCTGCAACAAGAGAAGCCACCGCAATGAGAAGCCCGCACACTGCAACAAAGAGTAGCCCCCGCTTGCCGCAACTAGAGACAGCCTGCGCGCAGCAACGAAGACCCAACGCAGCCAAAAATAATAATAATAAATTAATTTTTTTCAAAAAAGATCCTGTAAGAGGTCAAGACCCTTGCACACAGTTCTCTAGAACCCAGCCAAAGCAAGGTAGGCACTACAGCCCAGGCCCAAAGGTCCAGGGGTTCAAGGGAGGGAGAGAGAGGGTCTGGTTGAGGCTTCACAGAAGAGGTACCATCTGAGGGTTGAGTGTGTATAGGGGAGGTGGGAGGTGAGGAAAGGGCCAGGGGACGGGACTCGTGGGGAGCTATCAGAAGGCTGAGCTACAAGAGAACACATTCTGGCCGTCCCTAACCTCCAGAGTGAAAGTTCATGTGCAAATCAGTTGTTTGGAATTTGGAATGCATTTTCCCATGGGAACAAGGCCATAAATGGAGGGTAGGTTCTTGGGCCAGAGGATGGAAACAGATTTCCCCCACAATGTTATTCAACTAGATTACTCAGAGATAGGCCCTAGTTTAGGGTTCAGAGAGATGGGAGCCCTGTGGCATAACTTCATTCTGGGAGGCTGGGCTTGCCATAGGCCAAGGACTTTTTGTTGGGGGTTTGCTATGGTTTAGGAAGGGATTAAACCTGAGAAATCGTAAGGCTAGTTTTAATTGTATTTAATAACAAAGCTATCAGCTGACATACATTTATGATTACATATTGAAGGAATAGTCTGTTTGCAGGAGGTAGAGATGAAGTAAATCCTAAATTACTATCAAATCAGCAGGCAGGCTAGTCTTAGAATTTCATAGTGGCCAAAGCAGTTCTGTTTGATGTAAATGCCTCCTAATCCCTAATCCAATATGACTGGTGTCCTTATGAAAAGGAGGAATTTGGGCACAGACACACACACGGGGAGAACACTGTGTGAAGATAACGGATGTGATCGTGGTGATGCTGTAAGCCAAGAATTCTAAAGATTGCCAGCAAACCACCAAAATGAGAGAGGTGTGTATGAGGTTCTCCCTCACAGCCCTCAGAAGGAACCAGTCCTGCTGACACCTTGATCTCAGACTGATCTAGCATCCAGACATGTGAAACAATAAATTTCTGTTATTTAAGTTTGTGGTACTTTGTCATGGCAGCCCTAGAAAACGAATACAGCCATTATAGTAGACACAGATAAGTGACATGCAGCATAATCCCACCACCTTTGTGACAGCTGACCGGGTCAGGAATCTCTAACAAAGGCTGACCAGTGCCCTCTGACCTGCACTGGTGCTAGAGCTATGCACAGCAGGTGCTCCCGATACTGGGCACCCAATCAGACCGTCTTTCTTGAAGGGTTTAAAGAGAGTGCAAGACTCTCAGAAAAGGGGGACACAGAGAGGAGCTGATACCAGGTATAAGCAGAAACCATAGAGGAACTGGTCAGGAGCAGATCCTTCAAGCAGAGAGGAGAGTGGGGTCAGGTATTGGGAGCAGCAACAGGGATTGAGACTCATGGATGAAGCAGAAACCAAGGCAAGAGGCCTGGACCAAGATGCACTTATGAGGGCGCCCCTCTGAGCAAGAGCATCTCCACTGCCCTTGAAGGCTGAGAAGCTCACCCCACCACTCCCAGGGGGCTGCCAGAGCCACCGTCATCCTGAATAATGTGTCAGCCTCCCAGACACCTGGCGTCCTCACCTTTCTGGTGGAGCCTTAAAATAACCTCACCCCTACCAGGTGAGACACCTGGTCTCTGCCCCCCTGCAACCGGAGAGAGCCTAACACATTACTACACAAGCAGCACAGGATCCCTGTAGAAATTTTAGAAAATATAAACAAGGAAAATAAGAAAATAAAGGTCATTTCTGACCCCACCACTCAGAAATGACCACTGTTAATATTTCAGTGTTCTTAAAGTCTTTTATTCTATGCACATATTTTTACAAAATAGGGTAATACTATATAACATGGCTTTTCTCTAAATAGCTTCTAACAAACACTTTTCAAAACCAATAGAAATTTGTCATTATTTGTAAGGAATGTTCCTTTGTGTGAGATGTGCGCTAATCAAACTCCTACTGTTGGAAATTTAGTTTGTTCCCAGTTTTAATGAGCATGAACTTTGATCCTATGATCCTACTTTTAGGAATACATCCCACAAAGGTAAAGCACTGGTTTCTAAAAATATATCTACAGAGACATTTATTGCAATATTATTGACAATAGAATAATCGCTAGAAGCAACCTGGATGTTCACCAATAGGGCAGTGATTGAATAATTTACGGCACATTTGTACTATGAAATTTTGGACTGCTATTAAGAATGAGATGGATCAATATTATTTGTAAAAATGACCATGGTATATTGTTAAGTGAAAAGTAGGTCACAAGCTAATTGTATAAGGTGATTTTTGCTTTTGATTAAAATTTTGTAAGTGGAAGTGGGGAACCCCTATATGCATTTTTACAAATTTGCATTTGTATCTCCATAGAGAAAATAATAGGAAAAAAACTCACAAAACTGTTAATATTGTTCACCTTAGGAGGTGCTGGTGGAGATATTTTATTTAGTTACAATAATATGTATTGATTTTTCAACTTGAATAATTTGGTGGGAAACAGTTTAAGAAGCAACAGAAAAAAAGAACACCATGCCCTAGTGCAGGGATAGTGGCAGGGATTTGAATATTTAATCCCTTCGGAGATGCTCGCAGAAGATAGAACAGTGTAACGAAAAGAGAGATCCGGCAATGCTCCTTATTAGAGTGACCTTGAGTAAGTCATTAATCTCTCTGGGCCTCAACTTCCTTGTCTGTAAAAGGAGGACCATAACAATCTCTACCCATCAGGGTTCATGTGAGGGCAATGCCAGGAAAGATAGCAAGATTTATATTTTTCACTTAAAATAACGTTCAGTGGAAAGGGGAAAAGACCTATTTAACTCCCTCTGCAAACATGTGATCTCTGCTTGAGAGGCTGCCCCCAGGACAGCTCTCCTAAGCTACTCAAGCCTTCATCTCTAAGTTACATGGGCACTTGGCGGGGTGGCAGGGGGTTCTGGTGATGAGGAGAAGCAGTGGTTATACAGGGACCATTGGGAAGTTGGGAACTGCATTCCTTGGGAGCTCTGAGGACTGACTTTTCACCATTAGTAAACAGCTGAGAATCCCTGGGAGCTTCCATGAGGAAACCAATATTTTTGGTAAGAAAATTAAAAGTAAAATCTAATGTAGCTGTGGCTGTGGAATCAGGAAGGGGCAGATCTGGTGCATCAGGCGCTCAGAGGCCGGCCCCCTTGGGAATCACTCAAGGATTGCTGCTGCAGTTCCCACTCTGGCCTCAGGGAGGCACTGCTCCTCTTCAATGATGGTCATTTATCCCTGCTATGCTGTAAACTGTAAAAACTAACTGGGACTTTCCAACAAGACCGTCCTAAAAGCTGAAGAATAACAAAAGGAAAAGAGTCTCAGAGGGCACCATGTGTCAGAACTCTAGCTTGCCACGTCTAGCTTGTTCCCTGCAGCTCACAGCCTTCTTCCCTGTGCACCAGTGACCCCAGGACTACGACTCCCTCGTTCCTCACCTCCAATTTCAGGCCCCACTACATTGGTGGGGTCCTTGGCAAGAGGACAAATGGAGGGCTTGGTGCCAGTTGGTCAGGAATTCTGGGGTCCTGGTACCCAGAGTCTAGTCTGAGAGCGTGTATTAGTTACCCAGGGCTGCTGTAACAAAGTACCACAAACTGGGTGACTTAAAAAAACAAAAATTTATTGTCTCACAGTTCTGGAGCCTAGAAGTCCAAAATCAAGGTATCAGCAGGGCTGTGCTCCCTCTGAAACCTGTATGGGAGGCTCCTTCCTGGTCTTTCCCCAGTTTCTGGGGGTTTGCGGAATCCTTGGCATTCCTTGGCCTGTTACTGCATCACTCCAGGCTCTGCTCCATCTTCTCATGGCTTCCTCCTCCCATGGGTCTGTGTCTCATGTTAACTAATTACAACTACAACAACCCTATTTCCAAATAAGGTCACAGTCTGAGGTACTGGGGGTTAGGATTTCAACATATCTTTGGGGGCACCTCAGTTCAACCCATCAAAGGATGGGTATATGGACTCTTTTGCCTGTGGGAAGGGATGCAGCCAGAGGAGGTACAGAGCAGGGGCTTCTCTTGCTCTGGGCCAGGATGGTCCTGGGAATGGGGGCAGGGAGAGATGACATCCTTAACCCCCCACCACGGGGGTATGCCCCAAGACGTCTGGACTCCTAGAAATCTGGAATGAGAGAGGCCAAGTCCCCTCTCGCTTCCTCTTTTCTGCTGTGGACCTGCCTTGTGTCCAATGATTGGCACCAGGAGACACCTCACCCTCAGGCAAGACCACAGTAAGTGCCCCCAAAGCCTTTCTCTCTCCACCCTCAATAGTATCTCAATAAAACTGCAGCCCAACCTTCTTGTGAATGATAGAGGCCTACGGTAATGGGGGGTGGGGTAGGAGCTGTCCTTCCAGGAGCACAGAGTGCCCTTTGTCTCTCAAGGGACAGATGATTTCACCTTAATGCAATTCTTCATCTGCTCCATCTCCAGCTGCTGTGAAAGCAGGCTCCCAAAGCAGTCCCAGTGAGAGATAAGGGCTCTTTGCCTGAAATGAAAAATTCATGAAGAAAGACTAAGGATGGGGCACTCGGATAGCGGCCAAATTGCTGTGCTCTGGGGACATGGCAAGAAGCTGGAAAAGCCAAATGGAAATTTTCTCTCCTCTCCAGCACCTCCCTTCAGGCTCCCCTTCCATGTTCAATAGGACTCCTTTCTCTGCTGTACCCGCACACACCTCCTCAGTCTCATTTGAGACTCCAGGCCAGCACCAGCAATGCCCATATTCCAGGGCGTTCAGGAAGAGGGTACCTCTCCCTACCCAGGCTGGGCATCTACCAGCAGCCTCAACAAAACGTGTGTTGTTTCTAGAGCAAGCTGGCACAGTCCTGACCACCTGCCACCCCCAAACCTGGAGGAGCCACAAACTGGCTATTATTTGCCCCTGGGAGGACCCCTCCAGATTACTTCCTGTTCCAATTCCCTGACCCACAAATCTGACCAAAATTCATAAGATCAGTCAGATGATCATAACTTACAACTTGGGGAGGAAGCCTTGGATCTGTTGTCACCATGCTGGACAGACAGTGGTTTCAATAAAGGGGGGAAAACCCTCAAACCCTCAGAGTTGGAGAATTTGACTCTAATGTAGAGATGGGTTGAGAAGTGTGACTGGCCGGCCTGTGATATGCAAGATGCATAAGAGTCGCAGATGCCAGTGCAGAGACGGTGAGCACTGGGGCAGTGGCTGACCCCCAGAAATCAGGTAGAAGGGCAGGCTGTCATCGCAGGGGAATCAGCCACCAGACTCCACTGTCAGTGGGAAATGGGGAGCTTGAGTTTCCTGCTGCAGAGCTGCGGTGCTTCCTCCTAGTCACAGGTGCCACGGGAAAATCTCACTCCACCATCCCTGCCCAGGCCAGCTGGGGCGCTCCATCAGGCAGAGCACAGAGAGGCCTATCCGCCCCCACGTAACATAAACAGGAGCCCCTGACAAGACACCAACAAAAAGACAAAACACAAGTTACGTTTTCCATGTACCACCCTGATGTACTTGGGAGCCTAGCCATTCAGACTAGGACACCAAGTCCAAGTGTAATTGAGTCATTTCTTCTTCTGTGTGTGGAAAGTCTTTTGGAGCTTTTTCCTGCAGATGATAAAAGGGATTTGTACTCCCATGGAACACTTGAAAAGTATAAGTATGAAGACAAACAGGGGGAAAAAATGTACCTGTAATCTCACCACCCAGAGGCAAGTTATTAATATTTTGACATATTTCTTTTTATTTTTGTTCTATGACTTTTTTATTTTACTTGAAATCATACCAAATATATCATTTTGATCAAGAGTATTTTTCCCCTGGCATTAATGATACTCCACAAACATATTAATGGCTGCATAACTGTCCACAATATGCATATGCTATAATTTGCTTAATTTGATCAATCTTCTGCTCTTGGACATCTAGGCTGCTTCTGTTGTTTTTTTGTGGGTTTTTTTTTTAAGACTTTTTTTTTATTTGGTACACAGAACTATTATTCACTTCCCTTCTCCTTTTATTTTATTTATTTATTTTATAAATTTATTTATTTTATTTATTTTATTTTTGCATTGGGTCTTCGTTGCTGTGCACGGGCTTTCTCTAGTTGCAGTGAGCGGGGTCTACTCTTCGTTGCGGTGTGCGGGCTTCTATTGCAGTGGCTTCTCTTGTTGTGGAGTGCGGGCTCTAGGCACGCGGGCTTCAGTAGTTGTGGCTCGCGGGCTCTAGAGCACAGGCTCAGTAGTTGTGGCGCACGGGCTTAGCTGCTCCGCGGCATGTGAGATCTTCCTGGACCAGGGCTTGAACCCATGTTCCCTGCATTGGCAGGCGGATTCTTAACCACTGTGCCACCAGGGAAACCCTGCTTCTATTGTTTTGCTAACTTAAATTATGTGATTCGTATTTCTGCTTTAATCCTTGTCCATCCATTTCCTTAGGAGAGAGTCCCAGAAATGGAATTATAAGGTCAGAGTTTCAAAGGCTATGAATATTTTCAGGATCTTCTTTCAAATTGCCAAATGGCTTTTCTGGAAGCTTGTACATCCCAGTAGTTTATGAAAAGGCTGTCTCTGCAAGACTTAATTCTAAGCTCCACCAGGTCATAAGGCCAAAGCTACACAGTAAGGGGTGAGGGGGGCACGACTGAGCTTGAGGTGAAGGAAGAGTAGACCCAGCCAAGAGGAGCTGGAACAGGCAGCGCTAGCAAGGCCAAGGCTCACAGAGAGCACCAAAATTTGAGGACACTCTCAAGACATGAATTCTGGAGGATGCAGCCACAAATGGAAAGAGAAAAACCTTTGGACCCCAGGGCTGGAAGGAAAGACAGTTGGAGTCCGGAGGCCAGGCTGAGGTCCAAGAAAAAGCACAGAGTGTGAAGAAGGGTGTTGAGGGCCCCAGAGCAGTTGCTCATTCAGCAATATTAAGGTTGTTTGGGCATGATGTGCACTAGGGTAAGTCTGGAGGAGGTTGAGGAATTGATTTTAAAGAAAAGACATTTAGGAATGGATAGAGAGGGGTGGTTCCAATGCTGGCAAAGAGAGGATAAGTGTAGTTTCAGATGTTCTATTGTAAAATAGGAATGAATATGTCAAAGAGGAGATCTGAAGCTGGCCCATCTCACCTTATTGATTCTACTGTTGACTGAATGAGTCACTTTTATTGGAGAATAATTTCCTTTTAATTGTTTTTATCTTGCTCATTTGACTATGTCATCTCTTTAATCAATCACATTGCTGCTTCTTTTTTTTTAATTTTTTTATTTTTATTTTTTATAAATTTCTTTATTTATTTATTTAGTTTTGGCTGTGTTGGGTCTTCGTTTCTGTGCGAGGGCTTTCTCTAGTTGTGGCAAGCGGGGGCCACTCTTCATCGCGGTGCGCGGGCCTCTCACTATCACGGCCTCTCTTGTTGCGGAGCACAGGCTCCAGACGTACAGGCTCAGTAGTTGTGGCTCACGGGCCTAGTTGCTCCGCGGCATGTGGGATCTTCCCAGACCAGGGCTCAAACCCATGTCCGCTGTATTGGCAGGCAGATTCTCAACCACTGTGCCGCTTCTTTTTAAAAATTTTATTTTATTGAAGTATAGTTGATTTACAATGTGTTAATTTCTGCTATACAGCAAAGTGATTCAGTTATATACATGTATACATTCTTTTTCATATTCTTTTCCATTATGGTTTATCACAGGATAGTGAATATAGTTCCCTGTGCTTATCCATTCTATATATAATAGTTTGTATCTGCTAATCCCAAACTCCCAATCCATCCCTCCCCCACTCCCCTTCCCCCTTGGCAACCACAAGTCTGTTCTCTATGTCTGTGAGTCTGTTTCTGTTTCGTAGATAAGTTCATTTGTGGCATATTTTAGATTCCACATATAAGTGATATCATATGGTACTTGTCTTTCTCTTTCTGACTTACTTCATTTAGTCCATCCATGTTGCTGTGAATGGCATTATTTCATTCCTTTTTATGGTTGAGTAGTATTCCATTGTGTATATGTACCACATCTTTATCCATTCATCTGTTCTTGGACATTTAGGTTGTTTCCATGTCTTGGCTATTGTGAATAGTGCTGCTATGAACATACGGGTGCATGTATTTTTTTGAATTATAGTTTTGCCCAGATATATGCCCAGGAGTGAGATTGCTACATCATATAACAACTCTATTTTTAGTCTTTTAAGGAACCTCCATACTGTTTTCCATAGTGGCTGCACCAATTTACATTCCCATCAACAGTGTAGGAGGGTTCCCTTTTCTCCACACCCTCTCCAGCATTATTATCTGTAGACTTTTTAATGATGGCCATTCTGACCAGTTGAGGTGGTACCTCATTGAAGTTTTGATTTGCATTTCTCTAGTAATTAGCAATGCTGAGCATCTTTTCATGTGCCTGTTGGCTATCTGTATCTCTTTGAAGAAATGTCTATTTAGGTCTTCTGTCCATCTTTCGATTGGGTTGTTTGTTTTTTTGTTACTGAGTTGCATGAGCTGTTTGTATATTTTGGAAATTAAGCCCTTGTTGGTTGCATCATTTGCAAATATTTTCTCCCATCCATAGCTTGTCTTTTCATTTTATTTTTGGTTTCCTTTGCTGTACAAAAGCTTGTAAGTTTGATTAGGTCCCATTTATTTATTTTTGCTTTTATTTCTATTGCCTTGGGAGACTTGCCTAAGAAAACATTGGTACAGTTTATGTCAGAGAATGTTTTGCCTATGCTCGTTTCTTTTTTTTTTAATTAATTACTTAATTTTATTTTTTTGTCTGCATTGGGTCTTCATTGCTGCATGCGGGCTTTCTCTAGTTGTGGCGAGCGGGGACTACTTTTCATTGCAGTGCATGGGCTTCTCACTGCGGTGGCTTCTCTTGTTGCAGAGCACGGGCTCTAGACACATGGTCTTCAGTAGTTGTGGCACATGGGCTCAGTAGTTGTAGCTCGTGGGCTCTAGAGCACAGGCTCAGTAGTTGTGGCACACGGGCTTAGTTGTTCTGTGGCATGTGGGATCTTCCTGGACCAGGGCTCGAACCCGTGTCCCCTGCATTGGCAGGTAGATTCTTAACTACTGCACCACCAGGGAAGCACCTATGTTCCTTTCTAATAGTTTTATGATGTCATGTCTTATATTTAAGTCTTTAAGCCATTTTGAGTTTATTTTTCTATATGGTTTGAGGGTGTGTTCTAAATTCATTGATTTACATGTGGCTGTCCAACTTTCCCAACACCACTTGCTGAAGAGACTGTATTTCCTCCATTGGATAGTCTTGTCTACTTTGTCAAAGATTAATTGACCATAGTGTGGGTTTATTTCTGGGCTCTCTATTCTGTTCCATTGATCCATATTGTCCAAGAGCCAATACAATGCTCTTTTGATTACAGTAGCTTTGTAGTATTGTCTGAAGTCTGGAAGGGTTATGCCTCCTGCTTTGTTCTTTTTCCTCAGGATTGCTTTGGCAACAATTGCCACTTCTTGATGAAACATGGGATTCCTTTCTTTTAAAATCAGGTTTATTGTTTTCTGATTACACATGTAAAATTTACTCATAGCCAAAGAACCATATAGAAAAGCATGAAGTATAAGAAAGAGAATAAAGATCATCTATAACCTGAACACAAAAAGATAAGCATTGTAGACATATTGATATAAATTCTGCCAGATTATTTTCTATACATTTTCCTTCTCTCTCTTATACACACACACACACACACACACACACACACACACACACACACACACACACACAGAAAGGTAATTGTATTATATATATAGCCATTTCTTATTGTGGTAAAATATATATAACATAAAATTTACCATTTTAACCATTTTTAAGCATACAGTTCTGTGGCATTAAGCACATTCACATTGTTTTACAACTATCACCACCATTTATCTCCAGAACTTTTTCATCTTCTCCAACTGAAATTCTGGACCCATTAAACATTAACTCCACATTCCCCTCCACCACCAACTCCCAGCCTCTGGAACCACCATCCTTCTTTCTGTCTATGAATTTGACTTCTCTAAGTATCTCATGAGAATGGAATCATACAGTATTTGTCCTTTTGTGACTGGCTTAATTCACTTAGCAGTATGTCTTCAAGGTTTATCCATTATAGCACATGTCAGAGTTTCCTTTCTTTTTAAGGTTGAATAATATTCCATTGTATACCACATTTTATTTATTCATTCATCTGTCAATAGGCACTTGGTATATATAGTTTTTAAGCTGCCTTCCCCCCCGCCCCCTACCCCATACTGGGCGGTATGTGGAATCTTAGTTCTCCCACCAGGGATCGAACCCATGCCCCCTGCATTGGAAGTGCAGGGTCTTAACCACTGGACCACCAGGGAAGTCCTAAGCTGCCTTTTTCATTTACTATATTATGGACGTGATTTCATATCAATAAGGTAAGATTACATTATTATTTCAATGGCTTGTTAGTATTTCATTAAACAGATATTTTATGTTATTTAGCCAGGCTGCTGATAATGAGCACTTGATTGTTTCCAAATTTGTACTTAATAAACCTCTCAGTGATGAACAATCTTTACAAACTTTTATTGAAAAATACTTCACACATGAGAGGATATAATATATGTGTAAAGCTTAAAAGATAATAATAAAATGAACCCCTCTGCACCCCGCTCCCTGCTTAAGAAACAGAGCATGATCAGAAGCTTAGAAGCCCCCTGGAGTTCCTGCCCCAGCTTATGAGACTCTCATCCTCCTAGAGGCACTACTATCCTGAACTTTGCATGAATCATTCCCATGCTTTTCTCTATGATTTTATTCTATAAGTATTTATCCTCCACCCCAATAAACTAGATCCTAAGTATAAGCCTACAGGATAAAATAAAGAACAAGAGTGCTACGGGCATCTTGATTCCTGGCCTTCCTTTCTAGACTAGGGACCCTGACTTACTGAGCTCTACATTCACAGCCTGGAGCTTACTATATGATCAGCAATTGTTTGATGAATGAATGAATTTGTAAATGAATGAATGAGTGAGTGAAAGAACCAAGTTCAGTGGAACTCTCGCCATAAAGACCGAATAAACTTCTACTTCCTTTACCAAGGAATAAGGGAGAATTTCTTTCTCAAAGACCTTGGCCCTAGACTTCATGACCCTAGACTTTTCCCCTTGTAGGACCTTTCCTGTCAGGGACCCTGCAGGCCAGTCTGTGGGCCACCTACCATCTAACATATGCAAACTCACTTTAAAAAGGCCCGTGAAGAGATTTTTATACAATAGATAACTGAAACAGTTTTTTATGTGTATTTTTTAAACTGTTCCAGTCATCCACTGTTACATAACAAACTCAGTGCCCCAAAATAAGCATTTTATTATGCTTATGAGCTCTGTGCATCAGGAATTGAGACAGGATCTAGCAGGGGTGGCTTGTCTCTGCTCCCTGATGTCTGGGGTCTCAGCTGGGAAGACTCAAAGGCTGAGGATATCCCAATGGTTGGGGGCTGGGGCCAACTGGAGGCGTCTTTACTCACATGTCTGGCTGTTTGACGCTGGGTGTTGTCTGGAACCTCAGCTAGGCTGTCAGTCCCAACACCTACACGCGGTCTCTCCACGTGGGCTAGTTTGGGCTTGCTCAAACTAGCTTGTAGCTGGGATGAAAGAGAAGGTGTACAAGAAAGCAAAGCACAAGTGCGTGCCATTTTCATGATCCAGCCTTAGAAGTTACATAGCCTCCCTTCTTCCATACTATTGATATATTGACTGAGGCAGTCACACAGTTGCCCAGGTTCAAGGCGTGGGGGGGTGGCAAGTTTCTAGAAGAGTATGTAAACAGGAGTTATTGTGTCCATCTTTGGAAAACATAATCTGCCATGCTTTTGCTTTCTTTTTCTTTAAATTGCATAATCTACACACAAAAGAAGAAATATAACATCTGAAGAGTCTAAAACTCTCCAATCATGTCTGTCTCCCTTATATTCAACCAAAGGGAACCATTCTCGTGAATTTTGTGTTAATTATGCTCTTGTTTTCTTTATAATTTTGCCACCCCAGGTTCGTTCCTAAATAATATACTGCTTAGTTTTGCCTGTTTGCAAACTTTACAAAAATGGAGTCATACAGAGGTATACTTATACAGAGGTATACTTATGTAATCTTGTTCATTTACTCTTGTGTCAGGCAGGATTGGCCTGGTTATGCTGTGGTAACAAGCACCACCCAAATATCTCTGGCTTATTACTCCAAACATACTACATATATGTTGAGGTGGCTGCAACTCTGCTCTGGGATCCAGGCTGAAGGAGCAGCTCCTATCTGGAACATCACTAGTCTCGTGGCAGAAGGAAAAGAGAAGATGGTGGGCCACAAGCTGGCTCCTCAAACTCCTACTCAGAAGTGACAATTGTCTGTTTTTACTCACATTCTATTGGCCAAAGAAACCACGTGGCTAAGCCTAAGGTCAATCAGGTTGCAAATATAATCCTCACGTAAATAGGGACCCCAAAGAGAGTAGCCCTAGAGGGGCAACAAATATTTTGGATAATAATACTGTCTACCCCAGCATTCTCCTTTGGTCACAAATATTTATTTCCTTTTTTTCTGTAAAATAAATTCACTCGTCTCACAGGAGACAACCAAAATTCTCATCTAACCATGGCAACAGACTTTTTTTTTCTTTTTTTTTTTTTTGGCTGTGTTGGGTCTTCGTTGCTGGCTTTCTCTCGCAGGCTTTCTCTAGTTGTGGCGAGCAGGGGCTACTCTTCATTGCAGTGCACGGGCTTCTCATTGTGGTGGCTTCTCTTGTTGTGGATCATGGGCTCTAGGCGCACAGGCTTCAGTAGTTGTGTCATGGACTCTAGAGCACAGGCTCAGTAGCTGTGGCTCACGGGCTTAGTTGCTCCATGGCCTGTGGGATCTTCCCGGACCAGGGCTCGAACCTGTGTCCCCTGCATTGGCAGGCGGATTCTTATCCACTGCGCCACCAGGGAAGTCCCTGGGTGAGTGTTTTAAAGCCTCCAGTAGTGAGGGACCCATAGAGAGGGGGAATGAATATTCTGAATACTAATACAATCTACCGCAGAAAGCAAGTCAAAAAACCTCACAGCCCCCAGGAGAGCGTATGCCCTCTCTAGGAAGAAAATAGAACAAGAAGGACCTCCAAGATGGCAGAGGCAAGAACTATGAAGGGCAATGGCCTGACAAATCCCCTCTTCCCCTGAGAGCAGGACTAAGACCTAATCAAGAAACATTCCCTCTACCTAGGGTCCAGTGGTTTAGAATCCGCCTGCCAATGCAGGGGACACAGGTTTGATTCCTGGTTCCGGGAAGATCCCACATGCCGTGGAGCAACTCAGCCCATGTGCCACAACTACTGAAGGCCGTGTGCCCTAGAGTCCATGTGCCCTAGAGCCCGTATGCCACAACTACTGAGCCCACATGCCACAACTACTGAAGCCCATGGGCTCTAGGGCCCACATGCCAAAACTACTGAGCCCATGTGCTGCAGCTACTGAAGCCTGCACACCTAGAGCCCTTGCTCCACAACAAGAGAAGCCATCACAGTGAGAAGTCCTCACGCAACAAAGAGTAGCCCCCGCTCGCTGCAACTAGAGAAAGCCCACGCATAGCAACGAAGACCCAACGTAGCCAAAAAAAACTCACCTGATTGATGACAAACTTGGTCATGTGACCTTTTTGGCCAATGGAATGTGAACACAAGTGACATGTGTCACTTCCAAATAGAAGCTTTGTTAGGGTGACCAAACATTTTGATTAGCCCAGGACTATTCTGGTTTTAGCACTGAAGTTGTGTGTCCCAGGAAACCCCCATTCCTGGGCAAAATGGGATATTGGTCACCCTAGCTTTATGAATCATTACATGGCCAAGCACTCTCTTTTTTTCCTTTTTCATGAGACCACAAATATCATTAGAAACCTCCATGAGCCTTGATCGCAGAATGAAGAGGAGATGCAGCTGAGCTCTGTGGACATGTAACATGAACAGGAAAGAAGTCTTTGTGGCTGTGAGCCGTGGAGATGTGAGAGTTGTTTCTCACTGCAGCCTTAGGCATAACTTATCTTATCTGACTGAGAACACTGGACATGGTGTTTCTGACATTCAGCCATTCATTCATCTACTTCTTGTTGATGTCCCGGCAGACCCTGCCTCTTCCTTCCCTCCCTAAGGTTATACCAATTTTCTCCTTGAAACTCTGGTACTGTTGTGAGTAGGGTTGCCAAACAAAATACAGAATGCCCAATCCAATCTGAACTTCAGATAAACAATGAATAATTTCTAAACAATTTTTACCAAATTTAAACTGATCAAATTTATATTTTTTACTAGTAAATTCACTAATTTTTTACTATTGAAAATAATTTTAATTAGTATATCCCATGCAATATTTGGGTCATACCTATACTAAAAATTTATTTACTATCTGAAATTCAAATTGAACTGGGCATTCTGTAATTTTATTTGCTAAATCTGGCAAGCTAGTTGTAAGGAAAACACCTTCTGAGGTGCCTGGGACAAAGAGTATACTCAGAAATTTTCCTCTTCTGCAGGGAGGTGGTGTTGTTGAGGGGAGTGGTCCCCAGACTTACTTGATCATCACACTTATGGGGAGCTTTAAAACAGGGACCTAGGTATGACCTCAGACCTAATGAATTAGAAACTTGGGATACCTAGGGAATTCATACTCTAAAAAAACAAACAAACAAAACTCCCTAGTTAATTCTGATTGTCAGCCAGGTTTGGGAATTACTGGTCTTCTCATTTTTTTATTCTTTTTTTGCCGCACCGTGTGGCATATGGGATCTTAGTTCCCTGACCAGGGATCGAATCGAACCCGCACCCTCTGCCTTGGAATCAGAGTCTTAACCAGTGGACCGCCAGAGAAGTCCCTGGTCTTCTCAAATTTTAAAGTGCATGCAAAGAACCTAGGGATCTTGCCAAAAAGATCCTGAATCAGTGGGTCTGGTGTAGGACCTGAGGTATGGCATTTCTACCACATTCCCAGATGATGTTGATGCTGTGCGTGTGTAGATCACAATTTTGTTTGAGTAGCAAGGCTTTAGAGCAGCGGTTCTCCAACCTGATTGTGCATCAGAGCTACTGGGGGGCTTGCTTTACCAGATTGCTGGGCCCCACCCCAAAGTTTCTGATTTAGTAAGTCAACAAGTAAGTAGGGCCCCCGCTTGCTAGAAAAGTGCCGGGGACCTCACACTGAGAACCACTGCCCTAGGGGAAAGCGTTCAGGCTTTGGAATCAGGCTGACCAGAGTTGAATTCCATCCCAACATGTGGACCACCTCCAGCAAATTCCTTACGATGGTACTCCACTCTGACTATACATTAGAATCACCTGAAGAACATAAAAAATTCAGATGCCAGCGTCTTATCCCAGATCACATTAAATCAAAAAAGCTGGGAGACCCAGAGCCACAGTTCACAAAGTTCCTCGGGTGATTCTAATGTATAGCCAGGGTGGCGAGTCATTGAAATGCTTTGAGCCATTCTCCTCATCTGAAAATGAAGACTGTGGGGATTAAGTGAAATAAAAGATGTAAAGGATCCGGTACAAGGCAGGCACTCCAAGCAGCTGCTATTACTCCTTTTCTCTCTATTGTTGCTTCCTTCCTTGCCTTCTACCTTAGAGGAAGAGTTGTCTCCAGGCCAGTCCAAGGCCCATCTGGTCCCCCTCCCCCACAAAAATAAACCTAGTCGCCTTTGTCATTTTGCTTCTGTCACTGCCCCCTCTCACCAGCCTCTTAAGTCTATTTCCCATGGGCTCCTCTCTATGTCTTTTAAAATACTCTGAACACCCTTATCACTCAATCTTGCTGCCATCCTGTTTCCTGCCCCTTCTCATGAATGTATTTTTTAAGCTCATGGCCTACAACTGGTCCAATTCCTAGGTTCTCCTTAACCCCTGGGAACATGGGACTCATTCTCTCCATCCCTGAACCTAAATTTTACCACACAGACACCCAAAGGTTATCAAGACTGTTTGAATGGTCAATCCCAAAGGTCTTTTCTGAGTAATTATTCTCCTTCAATTCAATTGAACAAACATATTTAGTGCCGTCACTGGGGTACAAAGATGAATGAGTCACCATCCTTGCCCTCAAGGGGTGGGGTACAGGAGTGGCTATTTATGTAAATAAGTCAATAGTATTGATGAGATAAGAGCTATGATGTAAAGTGTGAACCATGTGGATTCTTGACTTAGCACTCAGACTTAGTTAAGGTCCTTGAGCATAAATATTTTTTGAATTAATTAATGAATGATTGAATGAATGAATGAACTCCACAGGAAGGCTTTATGAATGAAGTGACCTCGCAGCAGTGTCCCAAAGGATGAGTAAGGTTTTCCAGGTGGGGAAGTGTATGGGTAGGTGTTCCAGATGGGGTCAAAGGTATGGGAGCAACAAATAGCATGGCACATTCCAGAAATGGTGATGATGTAACTGGCTGACAGGGAGGTGTGAAGAGGAGTGGGAGGAGGGAAGGGTGGAGAGGGAAGGTGGTTTGGAGGTAGAGGTGTAAAGAGATGCTGAAGGACCTCCTGTGCCTCCATAAGACTTTGAATGTTATCACTTAGGTAATGGAAACCATTCCTGGGTTTTAATGAGGGAATCGGTTGATTAAAATTGCATTTTGAAAGGCAGCCTGGCAGCCACTTAAGCTACTGGGAGAGGATGAAACCCTTGGCAAGAGTGTATGGGAGAGAAGCAGAGGGTTTAGGACAGAACTCATGGCCGAAGAGTCAGACACAGGAAGGAGAGTCCACAATACAGACTAATGGGGGAGGCAGGGAAAGCAGAGGTTCCTGCCACCAGAGTCCCAGGCTACCAAGAAGTCAAGAAAGGGGGACTGAAAGCCGACTTCCAGATGTGGGAGTTACGGTGACCTTGTCAGAGCTGGTCCAGTGGAGTAGCAGGGGCAGAGACAGAAGTACAGCAATGGGCACCACAAGACCACTCCCTGCCCCTTTGATCTCTGTGACCACGTGCCTGCTCTCTCCTCATCTCTCTCAACGGAAATACAAACTTAAAAATATGAAGCCACGGGAAGCAATTCCTTTGTTGGGACATTGAATGTAAGTTTTCTTCTTTTTTAAAAACTTCTTATCTAAAAAATGTTCAAACATATACACAAGTAGAGAGAATGTTACACGGAAACCCAGGTAGCCATCTGCCACCTTCCAGAATGATCAGCTCCTGGCCAAGGCTGTTTCACCTCTACACTCATGCCCAATGAGTGTAGCAAATCCCAAACATCACATCATTTCATCTATAAACATGTCATTACCTCTGACATATAAAGACTTAAAAAAATTAACAATACAATTAATATACCTAAAATCAACAATTTATTAATATCATCCAAAATACAATGTGTTCAAAGTCCCCGATTGTTTCATTATTTTATTATTTTTACAATTTGTTTTAATAAGACCCATGTGTTGCATTTGGTCAATCTCTATCTCTTAAATATCTTTTACCTTTCTAATTGTATAGGATCCCCTCTACATTTTTCTTTGCATTTTATTTGTTGCAGAGGAAACAGGACACCTGCTATCTTGACAGCTCATGGTTAAAAGGGCATGTCCTCAGATCATATGGCCTACTTCTATTTTGCTTTCTTTTGTATGAGTAAACTTTTTATTGATGTATTACCTATTACACAAAAGTATATAAATCGTAAGTGTGCAGGTTGATGCATTTTCATAAAAGAACACACCTGTGTAACCACCACTGAGATCAGGAAACAGAACATTACAGGACCCCTTTCATGCCCTCTCCCAGTGTCTACTACCCCACAGACGTGACCTGACTTATTCACACCATAGATTCATTTTGCCTCTTTTTGAACTTTATATAAATGGAATTATACAACATGTTCTCTTTCAGAACTGGCTTCTTTTGCTCAACATTATGTCCATGCTGTTGCTTATGACAATGGTTTGTTCATTCTCAAAGCTGTATAATATTCCATTGAATATGAATATACCAGTTAGCTTACCCATTCTAGTGTTGATGGACATTTGGGCTGTTACAAACAGTGCTACCATGAACATTGGTGAATGTTGCTTTGGGTACACACTTTGGTATGAATGTTATGCCACACTTTGGTATGAATGTTATGCATGCCTAGGTTTTCATTTTGGCTCTACTGCATACCACTTGTGTGACCTTGAGCACATTATTTCCCCTCTCTAGCCTCAGTGTCTTGATTCGTAAAATGGGGATAATAATACCCACCCTGTGGAGCTATTGTGAGGATTAAATTCAAGAAAGCATGTAAAACAGTGCTTGGCTCTTAGCAAGGGTTTAATAAGGGTTGGCTATCATTATTCCTACCTGTCTTGTGTGAACTTCTCAATCTCCTTACTGTTTTCCTCCTCCTGCCTCTTAAAAGTCCATTTTTCCAAGTTTAAGGTAAACTGGTCTGGTTTTCTCTCTCTGAAACTTATCTATTCTCATGACTTCCACTATCATGTATGTGGGTAACTTTGCAAAGGGTCACATAAAAAGTTTGACTCAAAAACTCTTGCCTTGGGCTTCCCTGGTGGTGCAGTGGGTAAGAATCCTCTTGCCAATGCAGGGGACACGGGTTCGAGCCCTGGTCGGAGAAGATCCCACATGCCGCGGAGCAACTAAGCCTGTGTGCCACAACTACTGAGCCTGCATGCCACAACTACTGAGCCTGTGCGCCACAACTACTGAAGCCCGTGCACCTAGAGCCTGTTCTCCACAACAAGAGAAGCCACCGCAGTGAGAAGGCTGCGCACCACAACGAAAGAGTAGCCGCCACTCGCCACAACTAGAGAAAGCCCGCACACAGCAATGAAGACCCCATGCAGTGAAAAATAAAAATAAATAAATAAAAACACTTGCCTACAAAACTCAACCTTTCCCCTAATCTCCAATCCTGCCTTTCTAGTCCCAATGTACTATTTGCCCTTTTCCTTGCATATATCTGTTACCATGATCTCACCAGACCTAAATGAGACTTGTCTTTCCTCCTCCATATTATCATCACCTTGGAATCCTCTCTGACACTTCCCTTCCCCTCGCACCCCAGATTTAACCTGCAGGAAGTCCTGATGAATCTTTCTGTAATCACATCACTCCTTCCTTGCTTTTCCTTTTTACTCCCTCTGTCAAGTTCATATATTTATCACTTTACACTTAAGCTAATCAATCGCCTGCTGTCTCTTCTACCTGGCTCCAGTCTCTCCCACACTAAATTACCCTGAACATTGCCTTCAGACTAACTTGACTAAGATAGTACTTGATGGTAAATAATCATAACAGAGCATATGACTGCTGGAATGGTGCCATGAAGAGCTCCATGAACCCTCTCCCCAGTGAAACAACCATAATTGGTGAAAACTATTTAAAAAATTAAAACCCCAAATGAAACAATTTGTAGTCTCTGAAATTTGTTTTAAGAGCACACAGTAAATTAAGAAACTTTTATTCAAGAAAATCTACTAAATCTTAGCAAGAAAAGTGAGAGTTGTACAACATAATAAATACAATTAACACTGCTGTATGTAATATGTCTTCACTAGAATAGTCCAGCCAAGTCACTGAACAAACAAACAAGCAAACAATAACAACAAGCCGCAGAGGGGAGAGGAATCCATATCCAAAGTTACTGCATTACCCAAAATATCCAGTTTTCAACAACAAAAATTACAGTACATGCAAAGAAATAGGAACGTATGACCTATACACACAAAAATCAGGCATCTGAAACTGCCTGTGAGAGGGCCCAGTTGTCAGACTTACCAAAGCCTTTAAAATAATTGTTATAAATATGGTCGAAGAACTAAAGGAAACTGTGTTTAAAGAAGTAAAGGAAGGTCTGATGACACTGTCTCATTAAATAGAGAATCTCAGTAAAGAGAAATTATAAAAGAGAACCAATGGAAATTCTGGAGTCAAAAGTTCAATAAGTGAAGTGAAAAATTCATTAGAGTACTCAGAATAGCCAAAACAACCTTGAAAAAGGAGAGCAAATTTGTAGGACTCACACTTAACAATTTCAAAACTTACTACAAAACTTCAGTAATCATTGTGTAATATTGGCATAATGATAGACATATAGATCAATGAAATAGATTTGAGAGTCCAGAAATAAACATATACATTTCTGGTTAATTGATTTTTGACAAGCAAGGGTGACATTCAGGGTGAAAAGTATAGTTTTTTCAACAAATGGTGTGGGACAACTGGATATTCACATGCAAAAGAATGAAGTTGGACATCTTCCTCACATCGTACACAAAAATTAACTCAAAATAGATTATAGACCTAAATGTAAGAGCTAAAACTATAAAACTCTTAGAAGAAAGTATACAAGTAAATCTTCATGGACCTTGGGCTAGGTAAAGTCTTCTTAAATATGTTACCAAAAGTACAAGCAAAAATAAATAAATTGGACTTCAAAATCAAAAACTTTCATGCTTCTCAACCATTTTTAAATGTAAAATTCAGTGGTATTATGCACATTCACATTTTTGTACAACCATCACCACCATCCATCTCCAGAACTTTTTCATCCTGCAAAACAGAAACTCTGTACCCATTAAATAATAACTCCCCATTACCTCCTTCCCGTGGTCCCTTGTAACCATGATTCTTTCTGTCTCTATGAATTTGACTTTTCTAGGCTCTTCATATAAGTGGAATCATACAATATTTGTCCCTTTGTGACTGGCTTATTTCACTTAGCATAACGTCTTCAATGTTCATCCATGTTGTAGCATGTGTTAGAATTTCCTTCATCTTAAAGGTTGGATAGTATTCTATAGTATGTATATACCACACTTTGTCTATCCATTCATCCATCAATGAACATTTGGGTTGTTGCCACCTTTTGGCTATTGTGAATAATGTTGCTATGAACATGGGTGTACAAATATCTGTTTGGATCAAGTAGCACGTGGAAGAACATCTTAAAATTTAATAGTTATGAAATTATTTTAATGTAGAGTAGAATAACTATAACCAGCACACCAAGCTTGCTATATCATAGATGTTATTACTTAGGTCCACAGGGATTCTCAGCCTCAGCACTACTGACCTTTTGGGCCAAATAATTCTTCACTGTGGGAGCTGTTCTGTTTAGCAGCATCCTTGGCCTCTACCCACCAGATACCAACACCACTCCCTTCAGTTCTGACAACCAAAAAATGTCTCCAGACATTGCCAAATGTCCCTTGGTGGGTGAAACTGCCCCCAGTTGAGAACCACTGATTTAGGATGATACAGAAGAAGGTACTTAATATAAAAAATGAATGAATTTAATGAAACTATTAAGTAAATAATAAGCAGGTAGTAAAGAGATAGGGTCAAAATGATGAAGGTGATATGCAGGTGCCTGGAGCTTAGGATGCCTGGGGCATGCCATGCACTGAGCTAGGATAGCCAAATCCTCAGGCAGCTAAGAGGAAGCCATCAACTTAGATGAAATATTAACTGGCCTCTGTCATGGGCCCACTCTATCTTTTCATCTTCTCGCCTATTGATTCTCCACTTGGACTCTTCTCTGGACAAATCAACTTGTATTCTTCCACTTAGAGGCCTCTGTCCCTGTTGTCCTCCCCCAACTGGAATGTCATGCCACCCGAGCCTGACTTCAGCCCATAGACCTTCAAGGGCCAGTTCAAATCTCTAAGAATTGAAATCAGAAGAAATTGTTCCCTCCTCAGAATAACTGTTCATGTTGATTACACTTTATTGCTTACTGCTCAGTCCTTTTTAGTCATCTCTTCAAGTATTTCCCCTTGCCCTATATAGGGATGGGACATCGCTTCCTGGTTCTCTCTCTCTAATATTAAATGTCTTGCTTGGTAAAAATATTTACTTTCTTGTTAACTCAAATATACGGTAAAACAATATAGGGATCTCTGGTAGGATGTAAACAGCTTAAAAATAGCTCAAGAACATGAAATTATGCAGGAAAGGATTGTAAAGCACTTACTTAATGCACAAGTTTTACTGATTCCTCTTGAGTTAACAGCATGAACAACTCAATTTTTATTACTGTAATTAAGGATGACGTCAAGAAAAGGAATGCATGGTGACTAAGAAGTCATCTTTAGCCATCCACCTGTCTGACACTCTGCAGACATTATAGGGCTCCAACAGCCTTGTGTGTGTGTGTGTGTTACATGAGAATTTTCAGTCCTGGGTCCTATGTATGTAAGTGTAAAAGTTACCACCCAATTTATCTTTCAAACTGAGACCATTTGAGAGTGAAAGACACTCTTTCAAATTTTGGGGACACTATTCAAATTTTGCCAGGGCAGTAGGCATAAACCACGACTGTCCTGGGCATAAAGCCACCCTATGATTTTACTATAGACAACTTCACATGTAGGTTTAAGGAAGCACCCCGAATCACAGACAAGGTTATTGTTCAGCACTGTTTGACTAGCCAGAAGGAAGCTTTCCTAATAACAAAAGAGGCTAAACCCTTGAATTTCACCATAGTTAGTTCTGTGGAACTACTGCATGCTGGCACTTAGAACTTCTAAACAAACTTCATCTCTATTATCAATCAGAAGCTAGCCAGGAGGCCTGGTCCTGGGGCATTCTGAGCTCACTGCCCAGACTTTACAGACAGGCAGCACTGGGTGTGACAATAAAGTGACAGTTTTGGAGTCCTCAGAGCCTAAACTATCTCAGGCCTTGAGGGGAATCTCATGAACACTCAGGTTGCAGCTTTTATCACTATTCTCTCAGCCATAGACTTCCCATTTCCCTCAGAGTGATTATGCTGACGAGGTCTGGTCTCAAAAACCTTAACTTATGGTGGGAATGTAAATTGGTGCAGCCACTATGGAAAACATAGAGTTTCCTCAAAAAAATAAAAATAGAGTTGCCATATGATCCAGCAATCCCACTCCTGGGCATATATCTGGACAAAACTATAATTTGAAAAGATATATGCAGCCCTATGTTCATAGCAGCACTATTCACAATAGCCAAGACATGGAAACAAACTAAATGTCCAAGGACAGATGAATGGATAAAGATGTGGTACATATATACAATGGAATATTAATCAGCCACAAAGAAATGAAATAATGCCATTTGCAGCAACATGGATGGACCTAGAGATTATCATACTAAGTAAAGTAAGTCAGAAAGAGAAAGACAAATACCATGATATCACCTATATGTGGAATCTAAAATATGACACAAATGAACCTATCTACAAAACAGAAACAGACTCACAGACATAGAGAATAGACTCGTGGTTGCTAAGGGGGAGGGGGAGTAGGGGAGGGATGGATTGGGAGTTTGGGATTAGCAGATGCAAACTATTATATATAGAATGAATAAACAACAAGTTCCTATTGTAGAGCACAGGGAACTATATTCAATATCCTGTAATAAACCATAATGGAAAAGAATATGAAAAAAACCCTTAACTCAGTCCTCTGAACCCTCTCTGGTAAGGGTATTCTGAAGGAAAAGCTTCTCTCACTAGGTGGTAGATATAACTAGTAAAAAAAATCCTGCATGCATTGGGGCAATGGGTAAATGAGAATTTTCTGCACTTGCTGCCCAATTTTACTGTGAATCTAAAACTATTTTTAAAAATAAAGTCTACATAAAACCAAATCCTGAGTCCTGTGACCACTACTGACGGACAGAACTTAGAAAATGAGGTAGCACTTAGAGAAAAAAATTTTTTTATATTTCTTTTTTTTTTTGGCCTTCCCACAAGGCATGTGGGATCTTAGTTCTCCGACCAGGGATCGAACCCGCACCCCCTAGCATTGGAAGTGCAGAGTCTTAACCACTGGACCACCAGGTAAGTCCCTAGAGAAAGATTCTTTTTTTTAAAAAATTAATTAATTATTTATTTATTTTTATTTTATGGCCGTGTTGGGTCTTCGTTTCTGTGCGAGGGCTTTCTCTAGTTGCAGCAAGTGGGGGCCACTCTTCATCGTGGTGTGCGGGCCTCTCACTATCGTGGCCTCTCTTGTTGCGGAGCACAGGCTCCAGACACGCAGGCTCAGTAATTGTGGCTCACGGGCCTAGTTGCTCCGCGGCATGTGGGATCTTCCCAG
This sequence comes from Balaenoptera acutorostrata, assembly GCF_949987535.1. Lineage (NCBI taxonomy): Eukaryota > Metazoa > Chordata > Mammalia > Artiodactyla > Balaenopteridae > Balaenoptera > Balaenoptera acutorostrata. The sequence goes on along the minus strand of NC_080066.1, from coordinate 39,268,037 downwards.
ACCAGGGCTCGAACCCGTGTCCCCTGCATTGGCAGGCAGATTCTCAACCACTGCGCCACCAGGGAAGCCCGAGAAAGATTCTTAAATGGGTTCCTACAATAACTAGGGCAAACATTTATTAAGAGCTAGATATGTGGCAGGCACTGTTTGATGCACTTTACATCTATTAACTCATTTGCTCCTCACAGCACCCCATGAGGGAAGCACAAATACTGTCATCTGAATTTTATGGAAAAAAGTGGGCACGGAGAGGTGCAGTACTTGCCCAAGGTCACAAGGCTAGGAGAGGCGGAGTCAGGATTCAAGCCCCGGCAGCAGAGGGGCCAAAGCCCATTGCTCTCAATCATTCACTAAGGATACAGAATAATGAAAATGACAGGCTGAGTGAATCACTGATTTTGCTAGAAAAGAATAAACAGAGCTCACTACCTTCTCTGACCTCCACTGCTCACTATCTCTCTGAGGACCTCCAGGACTTTCGCAAATCCTGCTGAGAGGCCCCAGGTGAGTTTAGAGCCACTTCTACTTCTGTAAATTGATGGAGCTTTAGTCATTCCAGAATGTGAGTGGGTACACACCCTCTCCCTTGTTCCCTTTATAACAAGGCACTCTCATGCTTTCAGAAGTGTACTTCATAGCCACGTCCTAACCACTGGTTATCCCAAGCCAAGCCTCACCAAATCCTCAATCCCAACATGCTACTAAACTTGAGTCCATTCTGTCTCCTAAACGGCCTCCCACAGAAACTCTTTATAGAGGGAAATAGTATGATTCAACAGAATATGGCAAGAGCCAAAGCAGAGGAGAGGAAACAGAAACCAGAGACCAATAAGGAAACAGTTCTATGTGTTGCAAATGGTAATGGTTATTTAAACCAGCCAGAGCTGCAAAGGAGAAGATGCACGTGTCCTTTCCCTCTTTCTCCTCTGCCTGGCCTCATTCTGCACCTCTCTTTGAGCCTCGGTGACACAATTGTGCTTTAGAATTCCCGAATTGGATGGACATCCCTTTCTGGAACTCTTGGCTGAAACTGTGTTCCTGACATGGGTGGAAAAATCCATTTGCACAATGATAAGTCCATCTGCAATCTACTCCCAACAGCTGCTTTCTGTGGCTCTGAATCAAGCTGGAGAAATCTTCCCGGATATCAGGAGCCACTTCATGCTTTTCAAGGCCTAACAAGACATCTCAGTCTCCTTCAGCAAACACAAGCAGGAGCAAACCTGTTTCCCCAGCACGCGTGCAGACGTATGTATGGCCACCAAGCAGTACTATTTAAAGACACAACAACTGGAAAACTGTGGAGCAGAACCAAGTGCATGAACGCACACGTGCACACAGACACATCCAACTGGCCACAGATGTAAAGCTTTTTTCTGGAAGCCCAAACTGTTTTAACACAAAGAGTTGGAACTATGGGCGTCCCTCACTAAATTCCTTTGGGTTTTTCTTTCCCAAAATAGAAGAGAATATAGAGGAATAAATAAATGCTGAGGTAAAAATTTTTTTTTTTTGACAACGGAATGACAAAAATACAGAAATGGCAATGGATTCTTTCTCCTCCTTCACCCTAGAACACCACGGGTGTGGGTTCTCTCAAAGGCAGATCCAAAGGATCCGGGGCTAAATTTGGGCTTGAGAGTCTATTTCTGTTCACATTCTAGGACTTCCACACCTTCAGAATGGGCAATGGGCTTCAGGAGTTCCTGACAGATAGATTTTTATGCAGTGGTTTTTGGTCCAGTGCTGATCAGCCTTCAAAGGGATGAAACATGAGCCATTGGACACTTGGATGGGTGAACAGGAAAAAGGAAGCTCCATTTTTTCTTGTCATAATCCTGAAATGTGTTGGAAAAAATTTAACATTGATACAAATACCACTTCCCTTCTCTGGCTAAATGGCTACTCTCATCTCAACCCCTGCTCTTGGTAGGGTGGCCCTGTCTGTCCTAGAGCGGTTGGTTGCCTTTCAAGACAGTCAAGTGTTCTATTCGTGGCAAAAGCACATGCCATTGCAAAAGCAGTTTCAGACTCAGAATTTTAGAACTGGACCTAATTCCATAAACCAATGTGTAAGTGGGTGGGGAACTAGTCTTGAATGAATGCCTACTGAGTGCCAGGCACTCTTAACATTTACCGGAGTTATTTAATCTTCTCATCAACTACTATTGTTACTCCCAGTTGCCAAATGAAAAAAATCAGGATGCATGCAGAAAGGTTAAGTGACTTGCTCAAGACCGTACAACCTGTACATGCCAACAGGGAGTTCAATTTTAGATATGATTCCAAAGGCTACATTCTTCCAGGCTGCCTCCAACTGGGCGAAGGTCATCTTAAGGGCTGAAAGAACAGTGGGACGATAACTGAGGTCCACACTGCCTGGCACGGCCCCATCACCCTTTCCTAGCAGGAAGGGGCCAGAAGCCGTTGCCTCTTCATCCTTTCCTCTCCTTGAGGCTTGGCGACTGACTCACTAACCTGACTCCTCTCTCCCGGGACACGACCCCAAATTTTGCCCCTGGTGTCCTGGACTACAGGTGAGTCCACCTGTCGGCCTGGAGCCATCAGACCCGGCAGCTGAACTACCAGTCGGCCTCCCTCCTCCCAACCCCAGACGACGCCTGACATTACCCAATCGCCCAACCCAGCTTGCGGTCACAATTGCCTCCCTCTTTGCACCCCGCCTCAGTCAACATCAAACAAGACCCCTCTAGTAACCCTCCTCTCTTTTCCCTGCCCCCTCCGGGCTGGCTTTATCCTATAGTGTCTCGGCCTACGGGCTAAAGACGTCAAAAATAACCAATTGTCTTGCAGCGCTTCGCTAAGGGCTCCGCCTTCGCTCTGAGGAGCAGCTCCGTTGACCAATGGGCTACCCTCCGGGTACAATGGAAGTACGGGGCTAGTAGAGCAGCGGCTGGGCGGCCCAATGAACGGGCGGGTTTCCGTGGTTAGGGGCGTGACAGAAGCGGTCGTCAGGGGCGTGGCGGCAGTTGCTTGGGCGGGGCCGGTAGCGGCGGGAGCTGCACTGGCCAGGGGTTCCGGCTGCATTTCCATGAGCGCCGGCGGCAGCCGCTGAGCTTCGGGAACCCGACTGGGGGCGAACTGGGCCGCAGTAGTCAACCACACGCAGGTAAAGCCACGGCGGAGCGAGCTCCGCTAAGCCGCTCTTGAGCCCCCGATCAGTCGGGCCAAACCCGTGAGCCCCGCGGTCCCTGTCGTGGCTCGGCCCATCGCGCCGCAGCCTGAGCGCCCGGGATCCTCGGGGGCCTGTCACCTGGTGCCGCGGTGGTCCCCAGGGCCGGCGGGGAGGGAGGCAGCCTGGACCGCATCGGGTGGGATACGCCTTCCTGAAAGCCCTTTGTCCCCTTCAGCCTCAGATACCGAGGATGGGGACAACCCCGACTGCGGCCTCCCTACCGGCCATCCCTCCATCAGTGCGCACTCTTGGGACCTCTGGGGTCTGGGGAGGGGCTCTTCCAGCCTTGGTGATGGAGATCCGGGATCGGCACCTGCAAGGAGAGGGCCGAGGGACCTGATTACAACCCCGAATATCCGAGGGGCCTCTGCGTTTCTGGGCTCCAGGGGGGCACCCAGGAATGATGGGTTCAAGTTGTACAGACGCAGCTTTTGACCCACTTGGAGGCACACTTATTTAGCTCGCCCACATGCCAGGCACTGTTCTAGGCGCTTCGTGGTCTTTCCCCACAGTGAGAACTGTCCAGCAGCGCAGGCCCTGCTAGGCGAGGCAGCCAACACCTCGACCTTGGAAGTGACCAGGCAGAGGCCAGTTGACAGCCACCTGCCAGGGATGCTTAGAAGGGAGGACTGCATGACCCACCTGTAAGGCCCTTCTCCATTCACAGATGCACTCTGACCTTTAATGCCTACCTTGAGAAGAACGCTGCTGGGGGCTCATTAGTTTGAAAGTGGGTGTTGAATTCATCCACAATGAACTTGTGGTCTCAACTCTCAAGCGTGGGTGTTAGCAAAGAGAACGGACCATACCAAGAAGATAAGGTTTATTTAGCCATTATGAAACTCCGTAATTTGAACTACTGTGGGCTGCGTGCGTCTTTTAATCTTCCTGATTCCTCTCCTTTGGTTGCTTCACCTCCAGTGTGTCAGTTTCACCTGCATTCCAGTAACCAGATCCAAAGGCAGGCTCCAAGATCAGACTCCTGAGAGGTTGCAGGGGGGGACTGTAGGTTTGGCAGACTTAATGAGATCTGGCCCAGAGCTTTTCGAGGGCCATTTCATTGCAACCACATGAAGCAGAGTCCAAAAGAAAAACCATGCAGTACCCCTTTCACTACCCTCTGTCATTTGCCTGAATAGAGGCATAAGAGAGGAATAATCTATTATTATTAGAGTAATATATATATTATACATATTATATATATATAAGATATTATATATAATATATAATTATATATATTATTATATAATAAGAGGAATAGTCTTGCGAAGGTCAGGAGGCAGAGGAAGAACCTTAATAGCAAGTTTGCTGCTTGTTTTAGGATGAATTAACCTTTGAATAACCCGTCAGAAAGCAGACCTGTCCATATACTGCTGATTGTTGCATGAACTTGCGGCATTTTAGAGCTGAAGACACCTTAGATAGAGCTTGTCTAATCCGTCTTCTCAATGCACAGGTGAGGAAACGAAGGCCTGGGGAGGTCACAGGACTGACTGGTCATCACAGAACCATGATCTGTTGACCCTGGATCTAGCCAGTGCATGACTTGTATTTCACTCCTAGACTACTTATCTCGCTCTCTGTGTTGAAATTCTAGGGGAGTCTAGAGAGGTTAAGAGCACAGATTTTGGGGCCAGAGTGCCTGGATTTGAATCCTAGCCCTGCTTCTTACTAGCTGTAACCTTGGGCAAGTTACTTAACCTCTCCGTGCGTCTGTTTGTTCACCTATAAAACAGGAATAATAATGGTACTTAGATTAGAAGGTTGTTTTGAGGATTACTCTATCTGAGGCATTTAGAACAGTGCCTGGCACACAATAAGCACTATAGATTTGCCAAATACGATTTTCTGTTGCCTTTTTATACAGCTTTTCTTCATACCTACCACCCAGTATTTTCTATCAGGAGCTAATTTTTTCCCCTGCTTCCTCTCCCCCAGTTCATTAAACATATTTCGGATTTCATTGTATTTAGCACATATGGCTGTGGGGTTTTCCAAGTCACATCGCATTTTATTTCTTATTTTTGTCTTTTATTGAATCAGGTAATTCATTTTCTCTGTTAGTCCTCTCATTGTAATTACACTCTTCTTAGACTCCAAATCTCATTCTCTTTAAAAGGGGGTGGGGGGGAAATCCCTCAAAGTGATAAACCAAGTCCCTGATGATACCAATCTCCACGGCATCCTTCCAAATATCTATTCCCTCTGTTCGGCCCTATTTCCCAGTTGTCAGCGTGCTGCAGCGTGATTATAAATGGGTGAACATTTTTAGATTAAGATTTCATGAGCCACTGTATTAAGTGCTTTTCGGAAGTTCAGGGATCGTGTGTCAAATGCATTGAAGTAAGTTACTTAGTCATTGGAGCAGGGAGAGCACCAGCAACGCCTGCCTTGCCTGGCAGGAGCACAAGTGTATGACTGATTCTTGCTGGTAATCTAGCTCTCTCACTAATTTTACTGCATTTTTCCTGTTCTTTTCTTGAGCTTGAAATAAACCAGATGGGACTTGCAGCGGAACGGTCTTTTCCTCTCGTTCTAGTTGGGGAAGTTCCCTTTCTTTCTACTTTCACCTTCCTTCTCTTTATCACCTTCACGGTTCTGATAAATATCTACTCTCAGTCTGCCATCCAATTCCCTTTCAATCAGAAGATACCTGTCACCTTTATTTCTTGCAGGAATCTGGTCACTTTGGGTTTTCCCTTCTCTGTTTTTACATGTTTTCTAGAATGAAGCAAAGATGATCACTATTTATTGATTGGCACCTTCCTAAGAGTTGACTCTGAGTTTGGGTTTTTTGTTTAGGACATTCTGGAACTCAGCCATCTTAGAATAATTGTTTTAGTTTCTTTGTGTATTAATAAGGGCCCCTTTCTCTCTCTCTCTTGTTCTCTTTTCTCATAATGTCTTGGTGAAAGGGCTTCTTATTTGCTGTTATTCCTTACTTCTTCCACTTCCGCCTTCCTCCTGGGAATCTCTGGCAGGGCCCACGAAGAGTGTAGGGGTTCCCCACTGCCCTTGTTCCAAGCTCCTGTCCAGAGCACGAAATAATTTCTTTGGTCCTATGGAAGACTGGGGTGAAGTCTGCCTTGTTCTTTGCCTAAAACTTGGCTCTTTGAAAAGCCCTAGGAGAGAGAGCCTTCCAATATGATGGAATTCACGTGGCAGAATTTCTGCTCTAACCTACTGCTTACAGTATTCGGTTTTCATTGCAGTGTGGGTTTTGAGTACTCTTTGACCAATTTAAGAGCATAGGTGACTGGAGCAAGGGGTGTTTAAGCCTTCCTGTTTCATCTTGGGCTACGCTGTCCCTAGAACAGAGCACAGGGAGTTCAGGCTGCCTCTTGATGTGCTCTTGCATTAGGATTTTGTAGCAGCTCTGCACATTCCAACCTTTTTGGCCGGTGCGTGTTGTTTTTAACCCTCATGCTGCTATTTCTGCATTGATACCCTGCAGGTGCTGACATTATCTCCCTTCAGGATCATTTTCATATCTGCATGTTTGTTTTTGTGGTCTTGGTTCCAAGGCATCATGTTTTTGGATTAAACATTTTCTATTTATAAAATGGCTGGTGTGGACAGGCCACCAGACCTATTGTTACCCATGAAGCTTGCGCACTGGGCCCAGTTGGGTGCAGGGCTTGTGACCCAAGGACCCATTTTCCGATCTTTTGCAATAGTTAAGTAGCAGACAGGTAAAGAGCTTATTAGAGAATTGGAACACTGATACCCTTGGGTTTGCCTGGTTTCTGATTTTCTTTTGTTGTCTTTGAGTGGAGCTTCATTAAGTTCAACAAACTGAGCATCTGGTGTGTGCCAGGAAGACAGCTCTCCAGATTAACAAGGGTGTTTGGTTTGCTGCAGAAAGACTATTTTGTTTTTATTTTACATTTTAAAATTTTCAGTGTTTTTAATTTTAAAAATTGTTTTAATGGGTAATGCATTTACATGATGAAAGAAAATATTCGAAAGGCGCAAAAGTGAAGTAGTAATTACATCTCTGTCCACCCCAGACTCCTACCACCTAGTTTTATTCCTTAGAGGCACCAGTGTTACTGATTTCTTCATCCTCCAGAGGTGTTCCAGGCACAGCCGAGATATTTTATAACATCTTTTAGCAAATCCATTATGATTATCTTTCCCTTTTACACAAATGGTAGCAAACGATACATGCTATTTGGAACCTTGCCTTCTTTCACTTAGTGTTTCTTCACAGTATGGAAAGAGCTTCAGCCTCATTTTTTACGAAGGTGATCTATTTTAGATATTCGATTCTGTTTCTAAGGCTGCTAAGAACCAGTCTTATTTAGGCAACAGCTTCACATGGAGATCTTAAAGCATTTTGTGGATTATTTGGGGGCAAATATTTTTCTTCTCTGTCCTGCAGCTCTGAGCCTGAGAAGAGGCCGCGTGAGGGGGAGGGCCTCCCCTGAAGGTCATCCTATGAAGGGAGAGTGGGGACATTAAAAAATGAGGAGCACTGGCCCTCAGGCTCTTCACCTGCCCTCTGGGCAGAACGTGCTGGAATTGCCTGGGAAAGCTTGCTGTGCTTTTCTCTGGTCTCCAGGGAAAGCTTGCGGCCTTCCTGATACACCTTTCAGCATCTCTACCACGTCAAATCCTGTCTCCTGCACCCCAGCCCCAGCTCTGTTTGTTCTCGACCTTGGGCATCAGAGAGGAACCCTGCCCTTCATGACGGGACTTCCTGTCTGGAAAGCTTTGTTAAGGGCCCCACCCCTTCCTTTCTCTCACTCCATGAAAAACCAGCTCTCACACCTGTGCCTCTGTGAAGCATTTTTCCCAAACAACATTTGGGAATATGATATTTGTTGCTCTCCTTAGGAGTGTTTCCCATTCTCCATATCACTTGACCAAGGTCTCTGAGCCTCACATGGCCTTGCTAAGCTTTTGCTGATGATTATTCTAAGAAGAGAATTTAGGTGGTCTTCACATTTGAATTTTCTATGGCTGCTCTTATGTTTTGTATAACCACACTGGTTTAAACATGGTCTCATGGTCTTCTGTGGCTCCCAGTTGTTGCCTGTTGCTTTGTTTCTCACTTTTCTTTAAAATGTGTCTTGGGACTTCCCTGGCGGTCTAGTGGCTAAGACTCTGCGCTCCCAATGCAGGGGGCCCAGGTTCGATCCCTGGTCGGGGAACTAGATCCCACATGCCGCAACTAAGAGTTCATATGCCGCAACTAAAGATACCGCATGCCACAACTAAGACCCGACGCAGCTAAATAAAATATAAATAAATTAATTAATTTTTTTAAAAAACTAGAACACAATCCTCCTGGGAATAAGCTATAAAAAAAAATGTGCCTTAATCTTCATCTTGTTTTTATTTCCCTCCCAATCTAATTTAGAGCGTTGAATTGCATTGAATCTTTATGATGTTAGTCAGCCAGTCTATTGAGAGTCATTACTTTCTGATCTTTGCTCCTTGCTGGGTGTCCACATCATCAATCAGTTGTACCACAGATGCTGTGTTATGTAATATGAGGAGAGGGAGGTGATGTTATCAGTCAGCCTCTTCCCAGTCCCTCTGGGGTAGAAGAGATAGAAGCTTTGAAAAAACTGCCCCATTTCTGCACAGTCACTCCAGGCATGTATTTGTGTACTGTTTACTTAGTCATGTCAATGAGAGCAGTAAAAAACAAATCAGGAAGTCCAACATAGGATTGCCAAATTTTAAGTTTTTCAAATAAGGCATTAAAAAAGCCCTGTCATCTCCCATCATCGCCATCATTTAAGAAAAGACTTTAACCCCAAAAATGTGGGAAGGTCCGTATCCGAGAATAAAGAGCAGCCTTCTAAACAGAACATTCGATTGATAAAAAGGTTGAGCTCATGGAAATCGAGTCGTGGCGTTCGAGAGGGTCTGAGGTAGAGGATTCTATTCAAGGAGGGTTCCACTTTTTCAGTTTCCTTAAACAGTGCCAGCTGTTCTTTTGCTGAGAAACCAGGCCATTCACTTAGCCAGCTAACCTAGCCATGGCATCATTTGATGTGGTTTTGTGCCCAGTGTTTTTTTTAGGTGGTACGGACCACACAATGTCGATGTGCAGTTGTAGCATCTTAGTGTGATATGAGCTGATAGTGGGAGTTGTTCTTGGACTCAGCAGGGGCTGGATGTGTTCATGTCTGAAGTGCTATGTTGGGACTTCCCTGGCGGTCCAGTTAGGGCTAGGGCTCCGCGCGTTTGCTGCCGAGGGCCTGGGTTCGATCCCTGGTCGCGGAACTAAGATCCCACAAGCCATGTGGCGTGGCCAAAAATAAAAAATACTAAAAAAACCACAATAATATAGTGCCCTGTTGTAGTTGTTAAGGATGAGGAGCGGGGGAAATTGAGGTGGGACCTCCACAACTTGGAATGAGGCCATTTGATGTGATGGGTTTACACATCAGGCTTTTGAAGCGTATGCTTACATTAAATTCTTGATGTAATGTGTCAGGTGGTGGCTCCCATTGTTTCTGAGATATAATGTGACTTATCACCTGAGTCCGCATGGCACCTTTTGCTCTCCTCCAGCAAAAGTAAATAGCACAACATTCCTTCTGTGTTATGGGTATTTCCCAGTCCAAGGCCAAGGGTATATTCTTGAGTTTCTTTGAGTTCTCCTTAAGTTAAGAACACTCAGACTTTTAGGTTTCACGTTAATGATAACTGGAAATATTTTAAAAGCATATCCTGGATCACGGGGATGACGTAATTATATCCAGGTCCAGGCACACCCCACCTCAGTGCCCCTTAGGTGTGTGTGAGTTAGAACCGGGCTAACCTGCTATGAGAAAAATACAGAGATGGACTTAGCGTGAAGAAGAGGAGCTAACATCAGGTGAAGCCAAGTGTGCAAAGGAAGGCTGAAACGGGGGTCCCAGCAGAGGAAAGGGGTGCGAGAACAGTCACCGCACTGCGCCTGGTACTCATACAACCTGCCCAGGAGCGGGTGGGAGCACCTGACGTTGTCTTGGGGATTTCAGGTCTGAGAAATGGCATCAGCCTCATTACGTTAGTGTAGTTAACCTGAATTATACTATTTGGGTAATTGTATTTGTATTTATTTGTACATTCGTTTTAGTCTCCATAATTGTAAAAGTGCTAAGAAAACTTTATGTCTGGTTTTATGTTCGTACATTTTAAGAAGTAGTATAAGAAATAATAATCAAATAAAAGTAATTCAATTTAAATTTAAGATTCGAATAAAAAGTCCCCAGAGGATCCGGCGGGACCATTTTTTTCCCATAGAGGGGACCAACTAGCACCTGAGTTTAAAAGACCCCAGCGTAGGAATCTAACCTCATGACTGAGGTTTCCAGTCATGTTTGTGTCATGCATGGCTCCTTTCCACGTGTTGAACACTTTAGAAATATTCGTTGAGTTGAAATGAAGAGTTAGTTGGCATCATTGCCGTGCCGCCTGAATGAGAGATCCTGTTTGTCTGTGAAGTCAACACTAAGTGTCCGTACCAGAGGAGGGGAGCCCTCCAAAAGTAATCTCTTTGATTCTTTTTGTTTAATTTTGGAGTGAGTGATAAAGTTTTCTTATTGATATTTACATGACTCACACACTTACCAGGAGGGCCATAGCTGGGATCAGCCTGAAGCTTATTCGCCACAAGTAACTCATCAGCCCAGGGACAGTGGAGGTTTGACCATAGCTGAAAGCCAGGTGTGAACTTGAACCTCAGTGACTACTGAGACTGTTTGTACTGTGGCTAAATAATCATTCATTCACTTATGAGCTTTTATTATGGGTATTTTAAAGGTATACAGAAGTAGAGAGAATCATATAGGGAACTCCCGTGTACTGTTTCCTCTTTACCAGCCACTGCCCCAGCTCACATCAATTTTGAATAAATCCCAAATATCATACAGTTGTATCTATATGTATTTCTGTGATATCTCTTAGAGACAGGGATTCCTTTATTAAACCTAACTATAGTACTATTATACTCTTTAAAAAGTTAACAGTAATTCTTTAATATCATCAGCTATCTAGTCATCGTTCAAATTTCTAAGTGTCTAAAAATGTCAGAAGTACATTTCTTCAGTTTAATATTTTTGAATCAGGATTCAAATAAGGTTCACACACTGTGGTTGGTGGCTCTGCCATTTATGTCTCTTTTAAACTACAAGTCCATTTCCTTTTCTTTCTTTTCCTGCAGTGTTTTGGAGAAATTGGGTAATTTGCCTTGTGGACATATTTATTTATTTATTTTTGAACAGGTAATACACTCACACAGTATAAGAGTCAAAAGCTATGACATAGTAAACAGTAAAAAAAACCTCCCCCAAAGCAATGAATGTTACTAGTATCTTATATATTCTTTCAGAGGTATTTTATGCATATCCCAGCAAATGTGTGTATATCTCTATCCTATATCTTTCTTTTTTCTATAACTGGCCACATATTGTGCTTGTTGTTCTGTTCCTTGCTTTGTTCACTTAACATGGAATGATGCATTTTAGCAAATCTCCATATGCATTGTTTGGCATCCTATTAACTTTTCTCAAGTATCCAATTATGACATAACTGCTTCTGAAAAATTGAGGGAAGCACAGTATTCCCAGGATGATGTGATTGCACTGGAATCTTTCAACAGACATTTATTGAGCCCTCTCTCTGCTGGGCCTCTGCCATCCAGGCTCTCCCCTGAAGCCTGGACACCCTCTGCCCCACCGTTGGCCCATGCTTAGCCCAGAAGTGGTTTTCCATGAATGTTTGCTGAGCTCCTAGCCCCTCACAGCTAGCGCCCTGTGTGGCCTGGAATGTATTCACACCGTAGACTATAGCTTCTCAGATTCCATATACCCTGGCTACAATTCCCTTCTCTATTCTGATCAGGTAAATAAAGTGCTCACTCACTCTTGTCAGTGACATTGAAAAATGTGCCCTTCTAAATAGTAAGATGATAGAAAATGTCAAGGAGATTATAGCCAAGGATATTTTTCCCAATTTAGAAAATACAGACCATTTCCCTCCATCTATCATTAATATCACCCATCAGTCTATTTATTGACTCCCTGTAGAGAGCTGAAATTGCAAGAGAAATCTTGACTTTGCCACCAAAGAGTTTATGAGAGGAATGCAAATTTCTTTAAGGCTCTCTTTGGATGGGAGAGGACTTGCAGAGCATCTGTCAGTGGGGCAAAGGGATCAGGATCCATCCAGCTCTGTGACAGGTGCCTTGTTTCTCTGTATTCCTAGAGCCTTTTCTAGGCCTGGACCAGGGTGGGTCTCCAGACCTCAGACTCCTCCCTGGCATTCATAATAACACACAGAACTGTCATAAGTACCAAATGAGGTAATGTCTAAGGACACACTTTGTAAACAGTAAATTACAGATTGGTTTCCATGTCAACACCAATGCACTTTGTGATGTGTTTTTTTTTTTTTTTCTTTTCTTTTGGCTGTGTTGGGTCTTCGTTGCTGCGTGCGGGCTTTCTCTAGTTGTGGCAAGCGGGGGCTACTCTTCGTTGCGGTGCGTGGGCTTCTCATTGCGGTGGCTTCTCTTGTTGCAGAGCACGGGTTCTAGGCGTGTGGGCTTAGTTGCTCTGTCACATGTGGGATCTTCCCAGACCAGGGCTCGAACCCGTGTTCCCTGCATTGGCAGGCGGATTCTTAACCACTGCACCACCAGGGAAGCCATCGTGACATGTTTGAGGATTAACTGAGGTCATGTATTTAAATCACAAGCCTGTGATAAACTGTAGAGCTACACAAATAGGAATTTTATTTTCGTCTAGTTCTGCTCCTTCCTTTTGAAAATATGGTGACGTGTTAGTTGGCATTAGCCACAGAGCACTTACTGGTTCCCAGGATGAGGGTCTTTGACCCCTAACCTGTGGTTCACAGACTTAATATTTTCTCCGGGGAGCTGATAGATAAGCTAATGGTCTGGAATGGATACAGGAATTTGTAGTACATCCGTGATCTACTCGTCACCTGCAGAAGATGGTTAAATTGGGGTTGGTAGTGATCGCTCCTAGGCAAGTCCAGGACCTGGACTCACCGGGCTTGAAGACACAGACTTTGGTCCCTGCCCTAGGACCCTCTAGCCCTGTTGGATAAAGTGAGCCCCTCTTCTGCTATGTCTGGTGGACACACCATTGCCAAGTATTGTGTTTGCATTTAAAATTTTCATTTTAATAATAGGACACTCTTTATCATCCCCATTTTAATGGGTAAGGAAACTGAGGTGCAAAGAGGTTAAGAAATTTGCACAAAGTCATACAACCAGTAAGTGGTAGAGTTGTGATTCAGGCCAGATCTATCTGTCCCCAAAGCCTGTCACCCTACTGTGAGTGGCCTTAGTACCCCGCCATCCGTGTACACCCACAGGAAGCATCTCAATGAGATAGAAATCTTTGTAACAAGACTTGTTCTGACCTATTTACATAAACCTGTTTCAGATACCACAGATATTTAAGGAAGGATTTTTCCATTTTTCTTAGATATTAAAAAGGATCCCTATTTTTTAATTTCCACTAACCTCTCAATCTAGGTTAACCTTAGGATTAACTGTACTCAAATTTATATTTTCTGGATCAGATAAGCTCACATCAGTTGGAAAATGCCATAGACAACTTTGTTGCATTGGATGTTTTGGAGTGAAAAGCACAAATCGTGAGTCTTCTAATGGTATTTCAGTATTTATCTGAACGCCAACAGTCAATGGATAGTTTTCTGCCTACCTTCTCTTTGGGCATTTTTCCTTCCTTCTGCCACATAGAACAGCCTGTTTTTGCTTTGAATTCTCTTTCTTTCTTTATTGGTGAGCAGTTTCTGAAGTAGATTTATAACTCTTTGAAACTTTAGATAAACAGGGGAAAAGGTAAAAAGAAATATGGCATTGGACGTGAGCTTCTCTGAGTGATGAAAAGTGGAAAACTTTCACTTCGGTGGATAATTATTTGCCTGAACTTCAAAATGTTCTTTAAAATATCCAAAAGCTACTGACAGCCCAGGTCACACTGAGCTTCTTCTCTTGACCCATGGTAGTATGGCAGTAACTCATAGTGGCCCCCACCTCTCAGCCTAATATAATAATTTCCTCATGAGAAAATTCTGCTCAAGGGATCAGAATGGTGATGCGTTAGGCCTTTCCCACAGGCTCAGTCAATCAATAAATATTTACAGAGTGCCCACCCATGCTCCACACCCTAAATTTAACCTAGTATACAATTTTACACTGAGGATTGAATTAACAGGGCATAGACCGGAATCCCCAGCAGAGATCAAAGGGATATGAATCACCACTTTTATGTGGAAATGAGGCTTGCTGATTTTCTAGTTATGAAAGAGTATTTGCAAAATGTGAAGTGAGGAAACAGGATGATTTTTAGGGCCTGGAGGGGATGGCCCTCAAATGAAGACTCCTGTATATTTGAGCAGATTGTATGAAAACTACTTAGCTGTCATGGCGGCTTGGGGTGATGTTCACGTGGTGAATGCCAATGTTTGTCCAACATCCCATGGGTCAGGTTACACACAGCCAAACAAAGCCTTCTCACACTTACCGAGGCACATCAGTCCCCCATTGGGCCAGCACAGTAGGCTCTACCAAGGTGCCACCTTCCCGGCTGATGTCTGGAATTCCCCCTGGAAGTAAAAACCCTGAAGCTTCTTCCACAGTGACTCACTCCCACTGCTCCCAAACCCGTCCCTCTTGCCCTGCCTGCCACTCTCCTGGCTGCCCTGCATCCTCAGGCCTTGGCTGGCCTGTGAGGCTAGCTTGAGGTCTGCACCCACCCCTCCTTTTTCTCTTCTTCTGTTCCATCCCTTCCCATGGTTCTCCAGCTATCTGAGCCCATCTCCTTCTTCTTTCTGCCTCCTTTGTTTGAATTCCTCTAGTATTTATAGTTGGAACTTCAGGATTTCATTCTTAATTATACATGGATTCGCACTGTTTGCTAATTTTTTCCTGGATGCCATGTATTATACTTCTTTCGTAGTCCCCACAGAGCTTAGAATGAAGCTGGTGTCTTTGGTACCCGTGGGGAGCAGGGTGGAATGTCAGAAGCAGGATGTAGTTTTGCAAATATCTCCCCCAGTGGTATTGACATACTTTTTTGCGGGGGGAGGTCTATCCTCCTCTTTTACAAACGACTGCTTTATCCATGAGGGTGCTCCAACTTATACAGGTAAATCAATTTGGGGGAAATGGGATCACTTTCCCGACGATGGAGAAGCATTTCCTTCCTTTCCAAGGAAATCTTCCTTGATGGCTAGTTCCTTGCCTCCCAGGAAACATGATTGGCATCACATACGTGTGGGGAAAGCCTGGGAGAGTAAGACCTCCTGTACAGTGAGCTCGTGGCTGAGTCTCTGCTCCATATGAGGCCCACCTGCCTTGAGTAGAGGTGGAGATGGACTCAGAGAAAATGCCTGCCTGATACAGGCAAAATTTAGACAAAAACCAAAGGAGGAAGGCTGCTGGGAAACTAAGAGTAACGGTGGGGACTTGCCCTCAGGCTCTAAAGTAAGCTGAGAAAGCTCGCTTCCAAAGTGGGAGGACAGGGAGAAAGGCCCAGAACAGCAGTGGGATGTTTCCCCTGGATGGACCAGGAGACAAGAACTTTCGAGGGTGTGAACCTACTTCTGTCTCTTTACTTGGAAAAGCTATCTATTTAGTTAAGACCCCAAAATATATCAACCCAGAGGGCTGCCCTTTCCAACTCAGAGCCTTTGAATTTTTATTTTTCTAGATTTTCAGTGTCCTCAGTAGAAGGGTCTGATGAAGTCAAGCTCAAGACTGCCTGGGGACCAATTCCCATGTTCTTCATGTGTTGAAAATTGCCTAGCTGTTTCTTTAAAACTGACATTTTTATAATCTTGAAATATGTAATAAGGCAGTTTTCCTCTAAAAAGCTCAAAGCATTTTGCAAACCTCATCTTGAGCATATGGGTATTTTATAATTATAAAGCGTTTTTTTTTTTACCTACAAAATTTCATCAGCTTCTTTCCCTCAATAGTCTGTAAGGTAACCTCCCCTCCCCCGTTTTATAGAAAAAAAGGAAACTTTCACAAAATTTAGGTAGTTCATCCAAGGTCACTTGGCACAACCTAAACTCAAACACAAGTCCTCTGACTCTAAAACCTTTGTCATTTGAACCTGATTTAAAAATGGGCAGAGGCCCTGAATAGACGTTTTTTCCAAAGAAGACCTACAGATGGCCAACAGGCACATGAAAAGACGCTCAACATTGCTTATCATCAGAGAAATGCAAATCACAATGACAATGAGCTACCACCTCACACCTGTCAGAATGGCTATGATCAAAAAGAGAACACATAACAAATGCTGGAGAGGGTGTGGAGAAAAGGGAGCCCTCGTGCACTGTTGGTGGGAATGTAAATTGGTACAGCCACTATGGAGAACAGTATGGAGCTTCCTCATTATTATAAAATTATGAATAGAACTACCATGTAATCCAGCAGTTCCATTCCTGGATATATATCCGAGGAAAACAAAAACACTAATTAGAAAAGATAAATACACCCCTATGTTCATTGCAGCACTATTTACAACTGCCAAGATATGGAAGCAACCTAAGTGCTCACCCAGAGTTGAATGGATAAAGAAGATGCAGTATATATATACTATATATAGTATGGAATATTACTCAGCCATAATAAAGAATGAAATCTTGCCATTTACAACAGCGTGGATGGACCCAGAGGGTATTATGCTGAGTGAAGTAAGTCAGACAAAGACAAATACTGTATGATTTCACTTATTTGTGGAATCTAAAAATACAAAACATAACAAAAATGAACAAACATAACAAAACAGAAACAGAGTTAGATACAGAGAACAAACATGTGGTTGCTAGAGGGTGGAAAAAATAGGTGAGGGAGATTAAATAAGAGTACAAACTTCCAGCTGCAAAATAAATGAGTCACCAGTATGAAATGTACAACGTGGGGAATATAGTCAATAACTATGTAATATCCTTGTATGGTGACATAGTGTAACTAGACTTATGGTGAACGTTTTGAAAAGTATGGAAATATTGAATCACTGTGTTGTGTAACAGGAACTAACATAGTGTTGTAGGTCAATTTTACTTCAAAAACGAACGAACAAACAAACTTAGAAAAAGAGATCAGATTTGTGGTTACCAGAGGCAGGGGGTGGGAGGAGGGGAAATTGGATGAAGGTGGGCAAAAGGTACAAACTTCGTTATAGGATAAAAAAGTACTAGGGATGTAATGTACAACATGATAAATATAATGAACACTGCTGTCTGTTATTTATGAAAGTTGTTAAGAGAGTAAATCCTGAGTTCTCATCACAAGGAAAAAGATTTTTTTTTCTATTTCTTTAATTTTGTATCTATATGAGATGATGGATGTTCACTAAACTTACGTGATAATCATTTCATGATGTAAATCAAATCATTAGGCTGTACACCTTAAACTTATACAGTGCTGTATGTCAAATACATCTCAATAAAACTGGAAGAAAAAAATATAATCTTTGTCATTTGATTATAGCACACAGGCCCTTAGGGTAAGTTTCAAAATCCCCAGAGAGGGCAAGTGATATGCCCAGAGCTACACAGCACAGCATACTCAGAGGGGAGAATAATTCCAGATACCATTGGAAGCAAGTTGTATGGAAACACAAATGGGATTCCGTCCCTCTTCTGACATCCAGAATCCAGCCTGTCTGGGTCCTTCTGCTTGGGTTGTGACCTAGAAGTTGGGGACGAGGCTCTCTCTAGCTCTCAGAATCGGCAGGACTGATGGCAGAGGCTGGGTAGGGGCTCCCTGGAGGCCCAGTAGTGGGGCTGGCTTGTTCGGCCCCAGAAGGGTGACTATCTCGCATTAATATCCTGTCCTTCATTTTTAGCCTAAGGGTGTGAGTGTGAATCAGTCCTTCATATGTATCTGTATTTAGCTGGTGGAGTTCGTCTTCTAGGACTTGGGCACTGGTCACGGTGGAATCCATGTGACCTTTAACCTTGCCGCTCCAAGCTAGCGGGAGATCCTGTTTCTAGTCACAGTGCCCGAGGTATATAAAACAGAAATAAATAAAGCATGCCTCAAAATGCCATGCGCGCTGCGTACCCTTGCCCCTAGAACCTTCTCTCAGTCTCGGAAGGACAGGAAGCCCAGAACCTTTCCTGCTTTCTAGACCGAGCCCTGAGGGGAGCTACTGTTCTCACTACTGGCAAAATTCCTCATCAGAGAGCCCAGAACTGAGAGAGGCTGGGGGTGGAGGAGCTCAGCCCTGCCCCTGGCCTTGCGAGTGGTCAGGAGCGTCTCTCCCTAGGGGAGGGGCGAGGGGCTTGACCTGTGTGTCGGGTCTCCTCACAGATCTACTTCTTGCTGCCTGTGCAATGAAAGGCAAGTGTTGGGATTATAAAGGGCTGCCCTTGGTAGTGCTCCCATTACAGCTTCCAACGGCACTGTGCGCCGTTCTGGCTCTGGGGCCCTTGGGACACCCCAGAATGCTCAGGAATGGGGACTCCTGATTATTTTTATTTTCTCATTAACTGAAGGTAGCTGTAAGTGCTTTGTGTTGCAGCTCTGGGTGAAACTTTCTTCTCTGGTTTAGTGAGTTCCATGGGGTCAATGATTTTTAGCCAAGGGCCGTGCCTCCCACCCCATCCTCAGTTTCCTCCTTCTGGAAGCTTGTTTGCTGGTGAGATTCCAGCACATGCCCAGAAGTTTCTTCTGTGGAATAAATCTGGAGATGCTCTTCTCTTCAGCTGTATCTATCTCTTAAAAATTCCAGTAAACTGGGCACTTGGGTTTGTTGAGTTCGGGCAAACTGAGATTTTCTTTTGATATTACAGATTTTAATTGCAGTATATGGTTTTTTAAATTTATTTATTCATTTTTGGCTGCATTGGGTCTTTGTTGCTGCACATGGGCTTTCTGTAGTTGCAGCAAGCGAGGGCTACTCTTTGCTGCGGTGTGCAGGCTTCTCATTGCACGGGCTCTAGGCGTGCGGGCTTCAGTAGTTTTGGCTCGCAGGCTCAGTAGTTGTGGCTCGCGGGCTCTAGAGCGCAGGCTCAGTAGTTGTGGTGCACGAGCTTAGTTGCTCCGCGGCATGTGGGATCTTCCCGGACCAGGGCTCAAACCCATGTCCCCTGCATTGCTTGGCAGATTCTTAACCACTGCGCCACCAGGGAAGCCCTAATTGCAGTATATGTTTTTTAATACAATGTTAGAATTATCAAATCTCTCCATTAAAATGCCTGTCCTATTAGAAAATTCTCTGATCTCCATAGAGGAAACACTTGGCTTAGGATTTTTGGTTTGTTCTCAGGTGTGCATTGAATGGTTTCTTGATGGTAGAGAAAGCAATTTTGCTTGTGATTTTACTAAGTGCTTTTACCCATTGTCCTCCACTTGAAAGTACTACTCTTTGAGCAAGACTATTTGCTAATGAGAGAGGCCAGCTCCCTTTCAGTAATTTAGTAAATGCGTGTAAAAGTGCCCAATTAAATGTGCATGCTTAACTGGTGACTCAGTCTCCAGCTATTTTTAGTTTAGTGACTTTGTTTTGTGAAAGTTGTGGGTTAGTAGCCATTCCTGATATTTAAACACGAGGTTCACATTTTCTCTCATAGGGTAACTTTCCTCTTACTAGAAACTTGTAGGACATTTTCTGAAATTTCAGCAGGATGAATGTGTGGCCTATGACTTTGTAGAAGAATATGGTTAAATAAAACTATTATCACATGAGTGAGTTTGCATAAAAAGGCAATTTCAAGCTCTTAATTTTGAATGCAACTGAGAGTGAGGTTAACCTAAATATATTTAATTATCTGTAAATTCTCTTCTCTTTACCAAATTGTGTGTGACTTAGGACATTCCCTTCACCTCATAGGACCTGATTTGTAAGGGACTTGGGACTAGATCTTGCTTTCAGTCTCCCTGCCACCACCCACATCCCAGTGTCATAACCTGGTCCCAGGCCCCCAGGCCTGCTCCCTGGTTTGATCTGCTGAAGGAAAGTGTGTGGGTACTTGATGCTTAATGTTCAAAAATTAATTAATTAATCAATCAATCAGTGTCTCTTGGCATCTCTGGAAAACAGGGTTTTGGCCCTGTCGTTGCCAGGGCTCTCCATCATTTGGGGCTTGAGGTAGTGGCGGTGGTGAGAGCGGGAATTTCAAAACCCAGTTACCCTGAAGACTCAGCCAACAGGACCGTCCCTGGGAGAAGGACACGCAGGACTGGTACAGCCGGGCTGTGCTGAGAGGCGGTGCTGTGAGCTGCTGGCGGAGGCGCTCACCCAGGGAATCGAAATCTCACTGTGAGGTCAGAGTGGGGCCCAAAGCGGCCCAGGTTATCAAGGGTACGCAGGTCTGGGTAGACTAGGACATACCTCAGAACCTTCTGGCCGTGCCTCTGACCCTGTCCCAGCTCCGTGGCAGTGAGCACTTAACAGAGAAACAGCTCAGAGGGGGTGGCGGGCTTTGTCCTAGCAGTCAGCTCTGGGCTTGTTTCTCCCCTTCTGTGGAGTGACTTTTTTCTGTATGTGCAATAGCCCTGATTTCTTTAGTTAAATGGCAGATAAAGGGGGGGAGAAACTGACCCTTTTCCTCCCTGCTTTCTCCCCAAAGGTGTCATGTTGCCTACATTTCGGGTTGACTACTTCGAAGTTGCCACCAAAAAGGCTGACAGATTGGGATGACGTGAGGTTTTTGTCTACTACACTACTCATAGGGCCTTCTTGAGGAAGGAAGCCTGCCTGAGGCTTACTATGCTGGTGTAGGGTTTTATTTCAGGGCGTTGAAGAGGTTTGCTAGGAGAGCCGGGCCAGACACGAGTGGTTTTACCTGCAGAAAGGAGGTGCAGATGAAGGAACGGTCTCTCTGCGGGAAAGGAGGGGTCCCTTGGTGGGAGAGGGGGTGTGTGTATCGGAAGGAGGGGGTCCAGGCTGTGCACCTCCAGACCCCTTTCAGCACAGAAACGAGAACACACCTTGGAACTGTTAATGGACCTTCGTGATGAACACTCACTATCCAACAATTTATTAAGTCTAACACGGTTCCGCGTTAGAAGAATCAGGAGTGTGTCCTGGGATTAATTTTAAACTTGTTGGAGGAGGCCCAAGCAGTGGATCCACTAGTTATTTCATTGTTGATGAGGCCTCTGTGTCAGCTGGGAAAGAGTGTCTTTTGCGGTAATTTCTGTCAGATTAGTGTTTACTTAGGCAAAATGGAGGAGAGTTTAATGGTGGGGATGGGATGGCTAATATTTGGGGGACACTTACTGTATGTCAAGGATTGTTTTAAAATACTTTCCGTGTATTAATACCTTCAGTTTGCAAAGGAGGCCCAGAGGAGGTAAGAAATTTGCCCAAAGACAAACACCGGAACTGGCGGGGCCAGGATTTGACACTGGGTTACCTCACTCCAGGGCCTGAACCTAAACATAATGCTCTTCAACCTGATTGGAATTGGAAGAGAGAAATCCTTTAGGAGTCTGGTTTGGTTTTCCTTGAGGAGTATTTGCCATGGGACCCATGTATGTATTGAAGTTTACTTGTCAGGTCCTTTAGGTGGCAAGGGAAAGAGGGCCCTCCCCTCCCAGCCCGTGATGTCTCCGTCTCTGGGCTCCCTCACTTTCCTATAACAGGAGAGGAAAGGATGGTCCTGACAGCTGAATCACAGAGGCAAAGAGGCCAAGCTAGTAAACATTTGTGCACAGAATACAATTTGCCTTGTGTTAACAAGTAGCCTGGGAGTATCGTGTTGTTAGCTGATTATTGGTATGCATTGGTTGGAGTTTGTCTGGATAACTTCCAAAAGAATGTGGCAGAGGGTCTCTTCAGCCTCTGAAGAACAGGGGTATGGAACAGCTGAGTCACGAGAGGTCATTTGGGCTTATTCTGTCAGAGTTCTGGAGGCTAGACGTCTAAAATCAGGGGTCGGCAAGGTTCTGAGTGTCAGCCAGGTTCTTGAGGGCTCTGAGGGAAATCTGTTCCCTGCCTCTCTCCTAGCTTCTGGTGGTTGCTGGCAATCCTTGGTGTTCTTGGTTCAGAGATGCATCACCCCAGTCTCTACTGCCATCTTCATATGGTCTCTCCTCTGTGTTCCGTGTCCAAATTTCTCTTTTCTTACAAGGACACCAGTCATGGGGTTAAGGGCCACTCTAACCAGTATGACCCCATCTTAACTTGATTATATCTGCAAAGACCCTATATCCAAACAAGGTCACATTCACAGGTCCCTGGTGAACGTGGATTTTGGGGGAACAATATTCACCCCATTATACCAGGTAATGAGTCTTCTGTGTTTGAGGTCTCTGCTTGTTTTTTTCTTCACTGTAAGTTTTAGATTTTCAGTGAACATTAATATTCCTAGGCTGAGATCATCACTCACCCATGGAGGTGGAATGAATATGATGGAATTATTGGCATAAATGGCACAGCTGAAAATATAGAACTGTTTAACTTATTTGAAGGAAGAACAAAGGCCCTGAGCGTTGTTAGTTCTTATGAGTTTTACTGTTTAATGGTCCATGAAGTAGGCTGGAAGACAGGGCTATCTTCTGTTACAGAGCACAGAGAGCGTTTCCTGTGCTCTTTAGCCAAGGACTGCAATTCTATCCCTAGAATCTCAGAAATTTTGAGCTGAAAGAGACCTTTGGCATCATCGACTTCTAGTCTAATCCTCTCATTTTACAAATGAGTTCTTCAGGGCCCGGAAAGGTTAAGGGACTTGTTCAAGGTCACCAGCTGAGAAGGGGCAGAGCAGGCACGAGGACCCAGGTCTCAGAACCCCCAGACTGGGCGTCTCTCACTGAATCTGTGCCTCCATCTTAAAATAACGCCCTTAGTCATGGGGGAACAGCGAGAAGCCCAGGCCCTCGCACTGGCGGAGATGCCAGTGGAGCCTGTCTTAGAGACTGAGGGCAATACCGAAAGTTCCTTTACTGCTGGGCCTTTGACAGCACCTTGGATTTCTTCGTTAATGTCGAGAAGACAAATGAAATTTTAACTATCATTTACAGCACCTAAATCTCACTCATAAGAAGACTGCAGTGGGAGCAGGGAAGTGTGGGGCTTAGGGTGGAGGAAGTGCTGATCAGGTGCGTGTGAGGTGTGGGTGGGGGGATGTCTCCTTTCCATCTTCCGCATACCCGGCCCTAAGCTGCCTGAAGTGCACTTTAACTGGATTTCACCTGCCCAGAGAGGGAGAAGGGGCACACAAAATAGTGCAATAGAAGCTAAGTTTGTTATGTCTGGAACAAGTGCAGAATATTAATTTTTAGTGGCAGGTCAAACTTAGAAAGAAAGAAGACCCTAAAATAAAATGCAGCAAGGTAAGTTAAAATGAATATCAAGAGTTTTATTCTACAATTGCCAGTTAATTCCTTGTTTAATGTATATCGTGCACACGCACACACACACACACACACACGCACACACACCACAAAATCTCTCTCACACAGACTTACACACACTTCTTCTAAATCTATACTTCACTAAGGTGCAGTTCTAGTTCTAGCTGCTCCATAAGTCCTTTCCCCACTTATTTTTTTCCTGGGCTACTTATTCTTGTCCCCAAGTTTCTAAAGTATATGTAGCCCTAACATAAACTTCTTTTCTCCCCAGTTAAAATGAGAATTCGACTTAACTGTGGTTCTACACAATGCTTAGTACAGTGCCAGGCACACAGTAGGTCATCAGGTCCTTAAGCCCACTGAAGTTCAAGGAAGGTGGCCCTAGCAACATGCGGTAGAACCGCCCTGCTCCTCAGGACTTCAGCTCAAGGCTCTGTATCTGGACCGTAATAATTAGAAACCTCTCATAGGATTGCCTTCACCGAATCAAATTCAATTTTAAATCCTTGGCATTTTTCAAGCGTTGAGGAAATTAATTCTCTACTGCATTTGCTATTAAAAAAAGTTGTAGGAGGACATTGCCTATCACATCACTCAAGGTTCCCTTATGTAAAGTCCCGCAGAATTTTTTTTTATAAATCTGTGCCAGAAGAACCCTGTTTTCTTTGAGTATCTGTCGTGCTCTCTGGAGGTAAGAAGAGTGTACTACGGATTAGCTCTGCATTTTGGAGAAACCATAGGTCTGACTAGGTTTCCCTTTTCCCCCTGGCAGTCAGAAAGCTCAGACACATTCTAGGCTTAGTCGTATGCTTAGTTGTATATCTTTTATATATATAAATTTATTTAATTTATTTATTTTCAGTTGCATTGGGTCTTCATTGCTGCGCAGGCTTTCTCTAGTTGTGGCGAGCGGGGGCTACTCTTCCTTGCGGTGCGGTGGCTTCTCTTGTTGCGGAGCAGTGGCTCTAGGCGCGCAGGCTCAGTAGTTGCGGTGCACGAGCTTAGTTGCTCCACGGCATGTGGGGTCTTCCCGGACCAGGGCTCGAACCCGTGTCCCCTGCATTGGCAGGCAGATTCTTAACCATTGCACCACCAGGGAAGTCCCTAGTTGTATATTTTGACCTAGGTATTTTCCTTGTTCACAGAGTCTCTTAATTTCTTTTTAGATTTTGTTAGTTGCTATCTTAAAGCTTTTTTTTTTGTAATAAAAAAAAATTTGTAGTCATTATGAATTTTGGAAAAGAAAAAGAAAAATTGCCTGTGCTCTAATAATAACCCAACCAGTGTCGCATCCATAAAGATTTGGGGAGATAGTACTTTCTCCTGTGTCATTAGAAATTACAGACTAAAAGAGTCTAGAAATAACAGTGGTTTAAACATGCAAGGGTTTATTCTCTTACATAAGAGAACTCCTGAGGTAGGCAGTCTGGGTCTGACATGGTGACTCCATGGAATCACCAGGGACCCCAGGTCTCTGTCTTTCTCCTCTGCTGTCCTCTCCATGTGGCTCCTAGAGTGACCTCAAGGTCACTTCACAGCCCAAGATAGCTGTCGGAGTTGCAGCCCTGTCGTCTGCATTCCAAGGAGGCAGGGAGGGAAAAAGGCAGAAGAAGAGTTAACTCCCTTCCTTTTAAGGAGTCTCCCCAGAAAGCAGAGCAGCCCCGCCAGAACTGGCCAGCACTTAGTCACGCGGACTCGCCTACCTGCCATGGAGCCTGGGATCTGTAGTTAGTTTTTTCTAGCTAGGCGCATTTTCCAGGTTTCTGTTCAAAGAAAGGAGGAGAGACTTCTTACCGGGAAGCAATCAGCAGTCAGCCACTTTTCTGAATCTTTCTCTGTGTAAGTCTATTCAGCATTCTTTTTATTTTTTGTGGGGCATGTGGGGTCTTAGTTCCCCAACCAGGGATTGAACCCGTGCCCCCTGCAGTGGAAGCACGGAATCTTAACCCCTGGACCACCAGGGAAGTCCCCTATTCAGCGTTCTCTTGAAGCTATCTCCAATATTTTGTGGAAAAGAGTGAAGGTGTAAATAAACATCAGTGTAAATATCAATAAATAAAACATACTGCCTCCTGTTATTTGCTACTCTGCCTTCCCATAATTGTTTTTTATTAATTTACCATTTATACATATACTGATAGTGTATGTTTTGAATATTCAATCAATATAGACTTATCCAGGGCTAGTAAGGACCTTAGGTTTCTGCAAGGGTTGCACATTCAGATGCCTTCAGGGACCATTCAGGTACCAGCAATGATTAAGTAGGCCAGAGGTCATTGTTGAGGACCATGATAGGGAGTGCTGGGAACTGTGGCAACCAGGAGGGAGCATGGCCTGTCTAGAGGGGCGGCCCCGCCCAGCTCCATTCATTGCTGCCATGTGAGAATGCTGGATCAGTGTTCCCAAATCTTCGGATTTTTTTCTCAAGAGAAACCAGAGATCCAGATTTGTATCTGAAATCTCCTGGTGTTTATAACTTAGCAGCTAATAAATTCAGTTTTGTTCAATGCCAGTCAAACGCACTGCCATCCCATGGGTTGCCAGTTTAAGGTCTCTGATCTGGCACATCCCTTGTTTTTTAGTTGGCAGCCGAGCCCTGGAAAGGTCAAGTAGCTTGTGATACGGCTGGAGACATTGCTCTTTAGTCCCCTCCCCAAAAAAGCCTGGTCCTCTGTGGCTAATTTGCCTCAGAATGTGAAGAAATAATAAAAAGTTGAAGTTGAACAAGGCTACTCTGAAGGTTAATTGAATCTCCCCTTCAACTGGCTTTCATTTTCTTTTTAAATCATTTTGGTGTGATCGAATCAGTGAAAATTGGGCTTGAATACCAGCTCTACTATTTTATAGCCGCATGAACCTGAGCAAGCTTTTGGTGTCTCATTTGTGTTTTCAGGTACTATCCACTTTCTTTCTTGTTTCTCCCTTTCTTTACTTTTCCTGCTTTCACACAACGTAGTGGTTAAAAGCACGCTCTTTGGAGCCTGGTATGAATCTTGGTTTCTCTGCCTACTAGCTGTGTGACCTTGAGCAAGTTACTCAAGTTTTCTATGCCTCAGTTTCGTCGTCTGTAAAATGGGGATAATAATAGTACCTACCTCAGAGGTACAATTAATAGCGTTAGGATGGGTAAAGTATGAAGAGCAGAGCTTGGCACATAGATAGTGCTATATAAACACTGGCTGTCCCTCCCCCACCCCTTTCTCTCCTGTGTTTCCTCTGCTGCTTTCGAAGCCACAGATCTTTAGCCCAGTGGTCCTGGCTCTGGTTCCCCATCTCACGGTGAGCACTTTTAGCTCCGGATGGCCCTGAGTAGCCAGCCTCCAGCCCCCAGTATGGACCAGATCTGGCAGGTGTTACGGCTCCCCACTCATTACTTTCAGTTCTGTTCTGTTTCTGGAACTGTGTTTTTGAGCCCATCTGTGCCCTTTTACTTTTCTCAGCTCCTATTTTTTCCTGTCGTAGCTGTATATTTGGGAGAGATGGAACAAGTCAACTGCCTGCTGTCTTGACCTAAACCTGACTAAGTTATTTCATTGGTCACACAGAGATGGTACCTGTCAGGTGTTTCTGAAGATTATGTTACAAGATAAAGGACAAAAGCAGTGTGAGTTTGCGTTAGCCAGAGTTTTGAACGCAGCAGATAACTTGTCCTGGAAACCACAGAGAGCCCGTCAGTCTGTGGATTCACAGAGGCTTCACCAGCAGGTCTGTCCAAACAGCCAAGAGTGCGTCACACGTGTTAATTAAAGAAATTGTCTTTTTCCCTAAAGACTTTAAATGCAGAAAAACTTAGACTATGCTTATATTTCAATTAAATTGCTTCTTTCTCAGCCTTTAAAACATCACCATCCGATCTTTTCAGCTTTTAGGTTAAATCGAATGAGATCTGACCTGACCGGCCCAGCTGTACAGCTTTTCAAGAACAGTTCACATTCGCAGTAGAGAGGAACTGGTGACGTAGGTACGTATTGGCGAGACTCTTATTTTTGCTTCTTCTCCCCACCTTCCCTGATATTAGTAAGTAGTGAGTGGAAGTGGGGACAGAGGGACTTCTTGTACGTTTTTAATTCAATAAGTCTACTCTAGACCAGCCAGGAAACTGGTCAAGCCATCCAATGTATTCCTCTCCTCTCTTTGCAACCAAGGGGACAAGAAGGATGTCTGTTTCAGTTCCATATCACCAGCATCATGTCAGAGAAACTGGAATTCCTGCTAGGTTTTGGTTTTGGCCCTTCGCTAACTACACTTAAAAATCCCTATTAAAATTAACACAACATTGTAAATCAACTATACTTCAATAAAATATATATTTTTTAAAATCCCTATTAACAAGCTGTGTCTTCTTGGTTGTTTGTTTCTCGTCGGTTTGACTGGCATAGGTGGCAGGGCTTTGGAGAGATGAGGGACAGGGGCCACAGGTGGAACCCCTGGAGCATCTTTGAGTGCGGTGCTGTGTACTTTTTAGGTCACAGACCCCTTGAAGAATCTGATTAAATCTGCAGACCCTCTTCCCAGAAAACTTACAGATACACACACTTTCATGTATAATTTCAGGGAGTTCCTGGACCTTAGAATTCCATAGGGGACCTACAGACCCCAAGTTAAAAGAATCCTTGTTTTAAGGGTTTGGGGAACAGCCTTTGGGGAACATGGCCCTAGGAGTGAGGTGACATGTCCCCAGAAGTTAAGTTTTAAGGAAACTGTCAGCTCATAAAAGGTCAAAGGTTGATGCAGCTGAAAAGTATATTCTGAGGTCCAGCCTTGATTCTAAATCATGCCAGATAAATTTTAAAAAATTATTTTCTTGCCCTGATGGTGAGTTAAGGAGCTGGGATCTTTTTTGTTTTTTAATTGGGGTATAGTTGATTTACAATGTTGTGTTAGTTTCAGGTTTACAGCAAAGTGATTCAGTTATGCACATACATATATTCAT
Source organism: Balaenoptera acutorostrata (assembly GCF_949987535.1). Taxonomy (NCBI): domain Eukaryota; kingdom Metazoa; phylum Chordata; class Mammalia; order Artiodactyla; family Balaenopteridae; genus Balaenoptera; species Balaenoptera acutorostrata. The sequence continues at coordinate 39,239,591 of NC_080066.1, read as the reverse complement.
TCTTTTTTAGATTCTTTTCTCATATAGGTTATCACAGAATACTGACTAGAGCTCCCTGTGCTGTACAGGAGGTCCTTGCTGGTTATCTGTGTTATATATAGTGGTGTGTGTGTGTTCATCCCAAGCTTTTGATTTATTCCCCCCACCCCCACCCCCGCACTTTTCCCCTTTGGTAACCATCGTTTGTTCTCAATATCTGTAAGTCTGTTTCTGTTTTGTAAACAAGTTCATTTATTTCCTTTTTTTAAATTAGATTCCACATATGAGTGATATCTTATGCTACTTGTGGGATCTTTGATTGCCTTTCCTCACTGAGTTGGAACCCCTGCCAGAGATCGTCTACAGTGTGTTTGGGTCCTGTATTTGCCAAAATCACCTCGATTTTAGAAAAGGGCTTCTGAGACCTCTCTGGCCTGGCTGTAGGTCTCAAATGAGTTCATTCGGTTATGCCCCAAACATGTTTTTGAGAGATTGTTTTGCCTTGCCTCTTCTGTCTGCACCGTTGGCCACCAGAGTTCTCATGCTGTTTTTAGCAGAGGCTACTTGAAACCATTCCAGGGGAAGCTGTTGCCATAGCTACCTTGGCTGCCAGAGTTACCGGTTTCTCCTTTTTGTTAGCTTGTGGTTTCCCTGATTTTTAAGGTAACAGCTGATGTTCTGTTTTCCTGCCTTGCAGCAAGGAAGAGGATGAAGTTTTGTTGCTGTTGATGTTTGGTTTTTTATGTTTGGAGTGGTGTGTGTGTGTGTGTGTTCTGTGTACAAAATAAAGCTACCTGAGAAGATGAAAAGCCAGATATGCATGTACGTTTTCCATACTCCAGTTTTTAATTTTGGTCTAGCAGTTGAATTTGGTCCACTTTTAGCCCAATTTTGGACTACCGGGTATAGTCAGTTGCCTTCGGTGGGGAAAAATGTGGCCAAGTTCCATTTCACACTGCCTACAACTCCCAGGAGCAAGAACCACTGCGACCTGGGCTGAGCCTGAACTTGGCTCCAGCACCAGGGCTGCCTCCAAAGGAGCAGGTGGCTGAATCAGGCCCTTCCTGCTCTGAAAACAGAGGTGAGAGGCCAGCAGGCAGTACAGCCTCACCTGGTGGCAGCAGCAGTCCCATCTCATGTCTCTGTCCGAGGCTGTAAACACAGCACCTCATGTGCAGCTGGTACTCCAGGTGCAGGTTAAGTCTGCAGAGAGATTCAAGGTTGCCTGGTAACAGAAATCAAAGCTCGTCTCCTGGCCCCCCTCGTACCTCTCCGACTGGACTCCTTTCTCCTGCTCTCAACAGGACGCTATTCTCAGCATTTTCCAATTCTCTCATCTTAGAAATAAACGTTCATTACGTTAAAAATAACACCACCCAGCCCAGTTTATTAGTGCTCAGGACTGTTCGTGATCTGGGTTGTTGCCAGTCTGTTGGCACTTGTAAGGCACCGATGGGAATCGGCCAGGGTGGGTTCTGCGGGCACATCTGGATCGTGACAGGTGATCGCTGGCTTTGTCTCTGTGTGGTGGGCTCCTCCCCTCCCCACGTGCTTCTAAACCTGCCTGTACCCCTGCTCCCCAGATCAAGATGAATGCCATGCTGGAGACCCCCGAGCTCCCTGCCGTGTTTGACGGGGTGAAGCTGGCCGCAGTGGCTGCTGTGCTGTATGTGATTGTCCGGTGTTTGAACCTGAAGAGCCCCACGGCCCCACCTGAACTCTACTTCCAGGACTCGGGGCTCTCGTGCTTCCTGCTCAAATCCTGTCCTCTTCTGACCAAAGAGTGAGTAGACCTCAAACCCACCTGTACACCCTCCTGCTCATCTGTCTTTGCAGTGTTCAGAGAAGAACCTTCTCACAATGTGTCCTCAAGGCATCCATGTAAAATAGTGTCATTGGTGTTAAAGTAGCCACCGTCTCCATAGGAGCCTGGCGTTCGAATCTTGGCGGGTAGGAGACAGCCTCAGATCTTTGTTGCCTGGAAACATCCCTTCCTCCACGGTGTGGTGTCATCATCCATGACAAGGACTTTGCAGAAAACAGTTGTCATTTTTAGGTAGATACAGAAAGCTTAGACAATATTCTAGCCCTTTATCAAATGCTCTGTTGCCAGTTCTAAGACAGAGAAATCATCCTGACCCAAAATAATTAATGAGCAAAAAAAGTACACGCTCATTCATTGGGTACTGTCCCTCTGCCTTATTGAAAAATATACTGAGCATTAACTAAGAGAATCCACTTAAAGAGAGGGTTTTCATTTCAAGTGAACCAGATTTCCCTGCAGAAGCCCCAGGTCTGTGTTTTGGGGGTGGCAGGGGTGAGCACTGCTTCTGATAGAGGAAACCGTAGTTGTAAAACAAAGGGTATCTGCATTCCACATCACACGTGCTGTTTTCAGGAGATGCGTCGTGACATCTTCCCCTGTTGATGTCTTCTGAATAACTCCGTCTTCCTGCAGCGCTTGGAACAAGCCTCTCACGTGAAGCAGTCCACGCTCTCCGGGGTCTTAGTTCCTTCCTCCTTCCTCGTCATTGCTGCTTCACCTTGTTTGTGCCTCTTCAAGCTTAGTCCACTCTGCCAGGTGTGCCTTTTCAGATGGACGCTGCTCGGAGAGCTGTCTTTATCCCAACTGTGTCCCCAGAGCACCTAACAAAGTTTCTAATACTCAGTGGACAGTAGCAGAAGCTCTTCCCTCTATCCCGGTATAACCTCTCACCGCCTCTGTTGGGTGAATTATTCCCTTCTAAGAGCAGATGGGCAGCAGAGACACCTGAGAGTTTGGGCTCTTGCTTTGTCCTCTTTGATTGTCTAGTTCATTTTCATGTGCTGTTACCCACGGGTGAAGAGCTGTGGGCTGCAGGTGTTTTGGGTGTTTGTGTACAGTTTGCTCATAGTTGTAACAATAATGCCATGACTCCAAAAAGTTGCTATCAAGTCGAGAGAGACTTATAACTCCGTCATATTGCCTAACACCTGTGGACTGCCGTGTACCATATAAATGTCATCATAGTAAATTTGGACCCGCCCCTGCTGAAGGGACTTTACATTACAGTAGGCTCCACAACCATTATCAAGGACGTGGTGTTCTTAGCAAGCAGTGTTTGCATTGAAAACGCTCCTCTCTGAGGAGCGTACACAGAATTGGTATGTTTTCAAAATTGTCCAGCATTTTTCTTCCATACTTAATTTAGATAATTCACTCATCTGGCAAGGAACATTTACACCCGATTTCAGATTGAGTGGGACCCAGTTAGACCTAGTTCCCAGGTCTTCTCTTTGTAGAGAGCTTTTGAAAACCAAGATATTAAAAGAGCTACAAGATTTTAGGCAGATGAGTACACATTTCCACCCAGCATTGGTTCCTAAGTAATTAGAGGAAGCCCTGGGAAAGTTGCTCCTGTCCAGGCTCTGGATAAACATCACGTAAGGTTTGATTCCACACTAATTGTTCAAAGTGTTTAAAAAAAAAAAAAAAGCTGATTTTGGCAGGGGTTTTTTTTAACCTCTTTTCTTGTTTTCTTTGAAAAATACCCAGAGACATAAGTCCAATAGTTTCTCTTTGCTTTTTCCCCTTCCTGGCACTCTTTCTCAGTGAGCCTATGGAACTGTCCTGGCGCTACGTGACCTCTATTGCGATTGCCCCCACCCTCCCTCCTGCGATGGAAGTGCATCCCTGGTCACAGTCTCCTTGGACCTCGTGGCTCTGGCCACCCTCTCCCACCACCCCCTTCATTAACCAGTTGCCACGTTCCTTCCTGGTGAACACAAATCAAGGAGGGGTGGAGGTCAGCCTAGGTTAAAGGCAGAACTGATGCATGTTTAGGACTCAGCTATGGTTTGAAGGTGGCTGTGACAATTCCCCAGAAACTATGTACTTCCAAGACCTGTCCTGTTGAGCACAGGACCAACGTGCTCTAGAGAGCACGTTGGAACATTACTTAAAACAGCTAAATGCCAAACACCCACATTCTCTGACTTGATCGTGACAAATGATTATTAAAGGGCAAAAGGATTCACTTTTCCCCTCCATCTTTTAACTAGGTTCTTATTTTTTATTTATACTCTTAATTTTGGGAAAAACTATATCCTGTGTTCACATAGCATATCACCAAAATATTTTCCTGTTACACTCTCATCCACATTACTGCATTTAAAATTTTGAGTATCTCTCATAGGCATTATGCCATTTAATCCTCTTAACAACTTTGAGGTTGGATTCATTTTTCCTCTCATTTTAAGGATGGGGAAATGAGGAGTAGCAGAGGCGGAGACTGGACCCAAGTCTGTGACCCCAGAGCTGGCTTCCTTCCTATCCACAGGGAGGGGGACAGAGAACTTTCTCAGGGTGCAGGTGAGAGAGAGGAAGCCGAGAGCAGTGAGGGGCCAGCCCATGACAAGAGTCTCTAGCAGGACTGGCCCCAGAGTGGCCTTCCGATTCCTGCATGACCCTCTTTCTATTTTAATTACTGTCGGAAGCCAGTGGCCTTGATGTTCTTTCTCTGTGTGGCGTGTTTGTAACAGCCTTCCATATATTTGAAGCTGAGGGCAGGAAACATATCTGTTATGGGTAAAAGTGCTTCTCCTGGGACTTTGAAGATTTTTTTTTCCCAGAGGAAGCCTGTCTGCAGCCTTCACAAACAATCATCTAGGCTAGAAATGTCAGTTAATTGATTTACAACAAGTTAATGGTGTTACTCAGTAACCCCGACTGAAAGTGGCCAGTTATTATGACTTATGTCCGGAATCAGGACATAGCCTCTTGCTGTTCTGGTGTAGAAAAAAAAGTCGGTGAAAGGTGAACATCGAAAACCTGTTAGGAGAATAGGGATTTTTTTTTTCCCTCCTTTCAGCACTGAAGTCAGTTTTTAAATCTGTTTTGAGATCACCTATCCAAAGATACATTAGAAGTGAACCTTTTAATGTCTGGAAGAAAACTTTTCTAAGATGGGATGATATGTCTCTTGTTCACTTAGCAACAGATCAATATTTACCTAGCAATTCCGTTTTTTTGTTCTCAAGAAGTGTTTGCTTTTAGTGAAACAAGCAAACTAAAAGCTCAAATCAGTATTATGAGAAAATGTAGATGATGATACAGATCTCCGTTTTTTCCCGAATAAAAAATTTAATGCATATTCATTTTTTAAAATGGAGAATAAAGTGAAACATACAAAAATCATCTGTAAGTCTCCTCCTCAGAGATTCATATCATTACTACTTTGGTCATCACCCCTGTGGGTTTTTTTCTGCTGCAGATACTTTCCCCCAACAAAGTCAGGGACATATATAGCATTTGGTAACCTGCTTTAACACTTTGTGTTCCCTGGGAACTTCCCTGGCGGTCCAGTGATTAAGAGTCTGCACTTCCAATCCAGGGAGTGCAGGTTCGATCCCCTGCGGGGGAACTGACTGAGATCCCACATGCCTTGTGGCGCAGTCAAAAAATTAAAACAAAACAAAACACTTGGTATACCGTGGACATTTATCCATGCTCCTACATATCTTCTAATATTTGATTTTTAACAGCTTCAGAATTCTATCAACCATTCAGATTTCCTAATGGCCGTTGGCAGCAGTGGTGTAGAGAAAAAGGCTTGATTTGAAATGTAGATTAGGATACAAACTGAGGTCTTCTTCTAAACTAGCTGGAGAACCCTGGACCAAGTGACAGGCCCTCTGATCCTTGGTTTCCTTGTGTATAAAATGAAACAGTCTTACAAAGCTACTTCTCATCATGAAGCTATGATAGGAAAGTACTACCCAAGACAGCATCAATATTCTTTTTATTTATACATGCGGCAGACACCACGTAGACTTCTAATACCCCAGCTTTTTGTTGGGGGTGAATGACTCAGTGACTAGAAGTCACAGAGCCATGAAGAGGGGAACATTCTAGAGCTGTGCTTTACACATATCTCTAGTTTTAAGCCATGAAGAAAAGGTTGAGTGTTTCTGATAGTAATTCTTTAACTGTAATGCATGAAAAAAACAGGGCTGATTGACCCCATTATTCTGGCTGTGTATACTACCTCTTTTCCTATTCTAACTCACATTGAACCATCCCAGTGTGGCTTGGGAAATGGGTTGTGCTATGGACTGAATTGTGTCCCTCCCCAAATTCATATGTTGAGGCCCTAACTCCTGATGTGATGATATTTGGAGATGGGACCTCTAAGAGATAATATGGGTTAAATGAGGTCATATGGGTGAGGCCTTCATGATAGGATTAGTGCCCTTGTAAGAAAAGGAAGAGATACCAGTGCTCTGTCTCTACCATATAAGGACACAGCAAGAAGGTGGCCTTCTACAAGCCAGGAAAAGAGCTCTCACCAGGAATCAGATTGGCTTACACCTTGATCTTGGACTTCCAGCCTCTAAAATTGTGAGAAGTAATTTCTGCTACTTAAGCCAGAAAAAAAATTAAAATTAAAATAATAAAATAATAAACTGAAACAGGTAGCTTTCCTGCAGTACCCTTTCAACACTAACATCCTCTGAGTCTAGGACCACTGCATTGTCACCAAGCACCGGAAGAGTTTCCTGCGGGAAGGACCCTGGGGTTGGGGAGCCCTGGCTACAAGGTAAGGGCAAGAACCCAAAGAGGAGGATTTTCTTGTGTATCTGCCCTCTCCTAACTATTCCCACTCCCCTTGCTCTAAGACAAGGGGACACTGGATCCCATGGGCTTTTGTTTTTTTTAAGGACTTTTTTGAGCTATCATTTACATATATTAAAATACACAAACCTTAAGTATACAGCTCGGGGCCTTTTGCATATATATTCACCTGTGTAACTGCCACTCCCTTGTGCTTTACAGGAGTGTCCCGAGTCACCTCCCTGCCTCTGCCCCACTCTGTCACAATACCACTTGAATTGGGTTCTTCAAGCAGGCCAGCACCCAGGGTGCTACAGTGTGACCCCAGCCTACCTGGCCTGCCTTACCACTCATGGCGTTCTCCCATTGCCCGTTAAGTGCCTGCCCCTTAGGTTTTCATCCCTGGCTCCCCCAAATCCCTTCTTTCTCTCTCCACCAAGATACCTCCTTACCCTGTAAGAAAAACTTTAAATAACTTCAATTCTGAGAAACTTTGCCTGACCTCCTCCAACTCCTCTTCAGCCAGAATGAGACCCTCTTCCATCTTCCTACCCGTGTTTCCCCAGCATGTAGCTTCTGTGTCCATTTAGCACATTTCATCTTGTTCTTTAGGGATCTGTGTCTGTCTCTTTTCTTCATCAGTGGAGTATATGTACCCCCAAATCAAGAGCCATACTCTTGACCAGACAGAACAGGATTCCTAGCAATGCCAAATCTTTAAGTATAATGCCGTTCTGTCTCTCGTTTTCCATAGACAGGTGTAGATGAGGGATGTTCCCATTTTGGTGACTGCCACGTGCTCAGGCGAAAGAAACCACACTGTTTCCAGCTTATGCAATCAGTGCTGCTCAGGGGCTCTCCAGGGAATCAGGTGTACCTTCGGCTCTGATCAAGTTTTGTTTATTAGGAAGTCACCATGCTGTCTCTGAAAGAAGATAGATTGGTTGTTTGGTCTTAAATTAAGTCAGGGCAACCCCAGGTCTATGCAGAAAGGCAGTTTGCAGCCTCTGCCCTTCCCTTGTATTTTCCATCACCAGGTCCTGGTTAGAAAATGAAGGCAGGAAGCAGGTGCCCCATCTCTGGAAGCCTGCTATTAAAATGTATATATTCCCTGTGGGAAGCCAGGCTTCTGCTTTTTCATTCATTAGCAGGCCTGTCAGTATGGGTCGTGGTATAGCTGAAGATGAAGGCATTTAGGAGGAATGTGATGGAGCACTTAGCTAATAGACAAGCCTGAAAGCGGATAGCTGAGGTGTTTTTATCGGATGCAAGAGACATCTGTGAGTCCCTACAGGGTCTGGAGAAGGGAAGCAGTGTGATCAAAACCTCAGCCACATGTTTGTGGGTCCTTTCTTCCCCAGAGACAAAAAGGTAATGGGTTTCTTCTGCAACCAGCTGCCACCTGTATTAATAAGAACTGGATGTTATTATTCTCTGTGAGTTTGAGAGATACCTGAAACTTGAAGAAGAGGGTCACACCCATTCCAACACCAAGTCAAAAATAGTAGTTGACTCACCTATGCCATGGTGCCCTTTCTGAGCATTTCCTCTTTGAAGCTGCTTCAGACACTCATAAGAGAATGGCAGAAACCCCATGACCTTTCCATGGATCGTAATGGGTTCATCTTCTGTGGTTTTTTTCTGTTTCTCTCCTCACTCACCAAGAGTACACACTCCAAACAAGAATCCTATTGAAATGTTGTTCTCATCATAATTAGTCCATATTTTTAGTTTCCTGCCAGTGGTCCTCCGTTAGTCTTGGTTAATGAACATTTGAAGATCTACTTCTCTGAGACTCCATTGTTGGGAGGTATTTTTAAAAGGTCATTTTTAAAAACTTTTTCATTGTGAACAAAATTTTTAGGGATTTTTCCCTGGCAGTCCAGTGGTTAAGACTCCAAGCTTCCACTGCAGGGAGTGTGGGTTCGACCCCTGGTCGGGGAACTAAGATCCTGCATGCCACACGGCACAACCAAAAAACAAAAACAAAAACAAAAAATGTTATTGGTTTCTGCACAACTGTGCTTCCTAATTATTTCTTCTCTCAAGCAATACCAATTCCCTCTCTGTTGCAGTCGTACACATTCCCCTCCTAACAGTAATATTCATTTTTCTTATATGTACCCCAAATAAAAGCCTGATTCTATATATAAAAATACTATATATATATATATATATATATATATATATATATATATATATATGCAAGATACACTATTTTTGTCCTCATGTACCAAGGACATATTAAATAATTAGAAGTACTCAACAGAAAAGCACTAATTCAGATCTCTCTGATACTGCGGTATATGGAATTATTTTCCAAATCTAAAGGGCAAAGGACTCCGTATATAAACTCCTACTCCCCTTCCCATTTCCTTCCTTGCCTCCTTTTTATTTTACTGTCTATTTGCAGTGGCAGCATCACAGGGGAAGCTAGGGCAAGGGTCTTGGATATAGACAATTGGTGTTTTCTCAGTCTTAAATAAAACACCATGCAAAAGCAGCTTCACATGTCCCCTTCCAGTCAGATTGTCACCCCTAGGCCCCTCCTGGGTAGAAATTCTGGAGCCAGCACTGCTTATTTATAGTGAGTTAAAGTTGAAAAGAATTTGATTATCTTGGGCTTAAATTCTTAATTCCCTCTTGTTCCCAGAGACATTCCAAATCAGATTTAGATCCTTTCCTCCTTGGCTGAACACTAAAGCTTTGTCCTTTTTATAGGATAATCTCCTAATTGCCAAGAGTCTTAATTCTCTTGACCTGATTTTACCCATTTTAAGAACTGTGTAAATATTTCCTTAGATGCTTGTGGTAAACCATTAACAATTGATAAGTGGATCTGTAGTGCTCTGGTGGGCTTATTATGTAGGCACCAGACCTTCAAGCACATTTTTGGGAAACTTACATTACAAGAGAGTTCTTGAAAGATGAAAGACTCAAAATCATCTCTGTTGAGACTGATTATTGATGGTTAGCTTCAGTGAGGACACGTTCTCAGGTGACTTCATCTTAAAATTGCTTGTTTCTGATGACATGGCCCAAACCAAAGCGGTCAAGGTGAGAAAGTTGAGTTGTTAAACCTTGGCTACTGTCCTCTGTTACTAGGCTGACCAAACGTCCCGGTTTTCCCAGGACTGATAGGTTTCCCAGAATATGGAACTTTCGATGCTAAAACCAGGGAAGTACCAGACAAACGGGGATGCGTTGGCCACCCTCTGTTACTGTCTTCTGCCATCAGATGGTGAGGTTTTTATAAGGGGGTATGCATTAGGGGTAGGTGTTCAGTTCACCAGTGGTCAGGTTTAATTTAACTCTTGGATGTTGCCCACCTGTACTGTCTCTACCCTAGCAAGTCACTTATCCAAGAGGCCAGGAGGAAAGTGCTACCATCTTTGAGGCCTCTTGTATTGAATTAAGATGAGCAAGCTGAGCCTGTGGAGAAATTCATCCACTTTCTCTAACCTTGGTACAGGTTGTAGCTTCTTGTTAGAGACTCTGTGCCTTCATGCAGGAATTGCTGAAAGATCTAAAAGCTTCCAAATCCAGAATATTCAAGACTTCTTTGATTTAGTTCAGATGGAAGGCAGCACATCTCCCACGTGCCGTGCACTCCTTAAAGCAGTCAATTTCAGTTTCCAGAAACGTATGACCAACCTATTCCCCTGTTCATCATGCCTGAGTTTATTCTTCAGGGCTCTACCATGCCTTCAAAAAGGCAAAAGAAGATGTGCTACAGCTGATTCCATCACAACGGTGTCAAACCCAGCACATATGGATGGGCAAGTGGGCCTCTGCTCCGTGCAAGGCCGGTCCCATTGCCAAGTCACCCTCTCTTTCAGTCTTTCCCAGACTAGGCTCGATGTCAAACTAATCCTTTTGTCTGCCTGCTCCACGGCACGGCTCCCTTCACTATGACAGTACACTCGATACTACAAAGCAGTATATGCTTTACTAGTAACGTATAATTAAGACAACAACTTGACTTTGAAAGTGTGTTCTAGAGGGTTAATAAATATGATTTCTAAACTCTAACTGCCCCTGTTGCCATCCAGCGGTGTAGAGGGTTAAGAGCTGACTGCAGTTTTACTTCATCTTTGTCTGAAGCAGCGGTGTGTAAAGCAACCAATTTTGGAAGCCCCCAGTTCTCTGCAGCAGCCTCGAGGATACCTTCTGTGCAAATGGAGTCTGTTGGGGGGACTGGGTTTTAGGATCAGAATCTGCTTGGTGGTTAACTCAAGGAAAGCATCTTCCTGGATTTCTAAGGAAATCTACCCCTCCGTGAAATTCTAGGAAGCGAAGCTTTTACTCGTACAGAAAGCTGTAATCCTTAACGAATTGATGTTTCACATGATTGGATGAGATGCCATCCCTGTTACCACCCCAAGTAACTGTCTGCCAGGCTGAGCAGTGCCCTCTCTCAAGGGCTGTGTCCTCCTCAGAGCAAGCACTTCCTCTGCCCAAGGCGGCTGCCTGCGGTGCAGTGTCACCACAAGCCCTGGAAATGAGTCAGCCCTTGTGGCAGCTTGTGAACCACCCTAAATCTCCACCCCATGTCGTTTCTAATCATAGAGTGAGGGCTCTCGGTCAGCGAGGGTGCCTTGGCGTCAAGTTGGAGGGCTTAATTTCTGAGGTAGACATTAAGAGTCTATAATCCGGAGCATTTGGGAAACCTCCTAGCCTGGAGGTCAGTGGTTGATCCCAAACCGTCTCTGGCCTTGTGGGAACAGAGAGGTCCACAAGAAGCAGCAGGTTGTGTGTTTTTCCATGTTTCCACTGAGTACTAATGCCATTGCCAACCAACCTGACTTTCCTGTTGACATGTGGCACCAAATTCTCCAGAACTGGTGTTTTCAGCCAGATAACAAAAGCTTGAACATTAATTCCTTATTAATATGAAGTGAGAAACTCCATGTTTTTTTTTTTTTTTAATTTCTTTTTCTTTTTCTTTTTTTTTTTTTGGCCGCGCTACATGGCTTGTGGGATCTTAGTTCCCTGAGCAGGGATCGAACCCGGGCCCACGGCAGTGAAAGAGCCGAGTTTTAACCACTGGACCACCAGGGAATTCTCCATGTATGTTTTTTAAACTTGAAATCTGCCAAGCCATAAGAGTACAGACTTTTCCTTCCTTAGCATTTCAATAAAGGATGATTCTTCTCAGTGAATACATAAATATGTATTTTTTAAAGTTAGTTAATATTTAGTAACCTGCTCTTCCAGTCTGTTCTCTGTGTGTATACCACACTCGTCCCCTTCCATACACACAGAACCCTTTTTCTCGTATTTCCACCTCCTCTGCGCATCAAAGCCCTCTTCATCCCTCAAGGCCTCCCCACATCCTAGTTCTTCCAGCATTCTCTGACTTTCACTCTTCTTCTGTCCCTTTGGCGCCTACCTAACAACAGGGATGTAAATGATATCTTTCCATGTGTGTATCTCTCTTCTGTATTCTGAGAGGCTTAAGGACAGACACCATCTTAAAATTTCCTTTATTCTTTATGGCTGCTGCTTTGCACAGAGTCAGTGCACCCTAATGTTTTTAGGTAGTTTTGGTAGGAACCCAGGTGATTAAGTGTCAGAATGAGTAATTCAGGTAAGTGGTAAAGGAGTTTAGGGAAAGAGGGAGATGGTACTATGGTGGCTTGGATGTTGAGGTCTTGTGTGATCCTGAAAGATGAGTTGGTTTGGAAAGAAGAAGAGAAGACAGAGAGGTTGGTGTGAGCATGAGCCAGTGAAATCCATCCTTTAAGCAAGTGCTTCCGGTAGAAAACCGACTTTGCTCTCCGGGCCAGCACTCTTCACCCACCCACATCTCTGCCCTTGTCCTGCTAGCCTCCCAGCCAGCTGGCCTGCGTAACAAGATGATGGAGTCCTCACCGATTTGGCATGTCTCCTCATTGTCACTGCTGTGCCCTGACCCCACAGCCCCTCTGCTCCTGTCGCCCCAGTTCCAGGATCTTCATTTGGCTGGACTTTGACCATCTCTCTTGCAATTCCCAAACATTTCCTTGGTGCTCTTTGTATAGCCTTTGGACCTGCCGCCCTCTCTGCCCTTTGTTCACTGTGCCCTTGATTTTGTTTGCTAGTGTGCTTTGGCCCCATCACTGGCCTAGTCTCCATAGCTGCTTCCCCCTATGCCATGATCTGGTGTGACAAGAGCTGTCTGATTACAGCAGAGAGCCCCAGGTCTTCAGGGGAGAAAGAGGAGGTCAGATCACATGGAGTCTCAAATTCCCAGAAAGGGGGTGTTTGGACTTGATCCCACGAGCACTAGTGGTGGTAGGAAAGGGAAGGGCAGGACAAATTCCAGATGCCTTTCAAGGTAGAATCAATGGCATCAATCAATCAAATGTTGGTGGATAATGGAATGGCCTTGGGCATTGGCGGGAAGGGCTGAATCACAGAAAATGCAGAGGTTACTGAGCAGTTGAGAGAAGAATAGAATCATTGACAGAAATAGAGAAGTCCAGTAGGGAAGCTGCTTTCTTGGGGAAAGCTGTTTAGTTTGGGGCAGTCTGTGGGATGTACCTGTGCCCAGGTGCAAATGTGGCAACAGTGTGGCTTAGGTGTGAGCTTAAGGCCCGACATGCAGATCCCAGAGCAGCTGCCGGCGGGGGAGAGAAAGACAGAGGGGCAGAGAGAGCTGAGGACCGATGGCCGTGGCAGGTGAGGGTGGGAGGAAGAGCCGGTGAGCAAGCCAGAGATAAGCAGTCAGAAAGGTTAGAGGAGAACCAGGAGCCCTGGCTGCCATAGAAGCCAGAGAAGGAAGGCGTGGCAGGAGACAGTGTCAGAAACCACAGAGAGTGAGGAAGAATGAGGGCTGACCAAAGGCCTTGGAGCTCGGCCAGGAAGAATCAGGGATTTTTAAAAAAATCTTTTGGCTGCACCGTGCAGCATGTGGGATCGTAGTTCCCCAACCAGGGATCGAACCCGCGTCCCCTGCATTGGAAGCACGGAGTCTTAACCACGGGACCGCCAGGGAAGTCCCAGAATCAGGGATTTTTTTTTTTTTTTTTTTAAACAGTCAATTGCCTTTTTTTTTTTTTTTTTTAAATTTATTTATTTATTTATTTATTTATTTATTTTATTTTTGGCTGTGCTGGGTCCTCGGTTCGTACGAGGGCTCTCTCTAGTTGCGGCAAGTGGGGGCCACTCTTCATCGCGGTGCGGGGACCGCTCTTCATCGCGGTGCGCGGGCCTTTCACTATTGCGGCCCCTCCCGTTGCGGGGCACAGGCTCCAGACGCGCAGGCTCAGCAGCTGTGGCTCACGGGCCCAACTGCTCCGTGGCATGTGGGATCTTCCCAGACCAGGGCTCGAACCCGTGTCTCCTGCATTAGCAGGCAGATTCTCAACCACTGCGCCACCAGGGAAGCCCAGAATCAGGGATTTTTGAGGGTGAGTTTTCAGTAGTAGGGTCAGAAAAGAAGTCAGCTCATAGAAACTGAGGGGAAAAAAAAATGAGTGTGGTAACCAAAGCTGAGAAAGAAAGGAAGGGGAAAAAATAGGAAGCTAGAGGAGAAAGTCAGATTGGATGAAGGTCTTCCCCAAGATTGGGAAGGTGAGTGCTGGGGCACCAGGCAGAGGGAGAAGTTAGCAGCTGTTGCTCAGGGAGATGTGGAGCCCGGGCTCTGTGGTGAGACCACCTGGGCTCAAATGCCAGCTCTGCCCCCTCCTGGCCAGGCCACTTCACCTTGCTGAGTGTCTGTTTCCTCATTCGTAAAATGGGCATAAGAGCACTTATTTCATAGGTTCAGTATGAGAATAAAAAGAGACAGCATGTGAAACGGTTTATAGCCCGCTTAGCATGTGTAAGACTTCAGTAAGTATTGCTGCTTTATTGTAGCTATTTTCATATTAACATTATTAGCTAGACCAGTTGTAAAAATGACAAAGGGCATCATGTACACCAAGTTCATACAAGAATATTTGGACATCTATAAAACCTCGGTGGATAAGTGGGTAAAGGATATGACTAGATAATTTCCACAAGAGGAAAGACTAGTAATAAACAGCAAATAATGTTCAGCCTTGGTAGCAATGAAACTTTTAAAAATGGAGTATTGTTGGATACTCAGAGGAAAATCTGGCAGTATGATCAATATGAAATTAAATTGGACACGGCATTAGTCGAGATAGGCTAGTTTATGCCGTGGTAACTAATTACCCCTAAATCTCAGTGTCTTAAAACCACAAACATTTATTTCTCACTCCTGCTACATGTTTACTTTAACCAGCAGGAGGGCTCTGCTGATTGTATTCCCACTAGGACCCCAGCTGATGGAGGTGTCATCTCCATGTGTGCTTCCATGGCCACCACAGAGGTGGGAAAAGGGCTGAGACAACTCACTGCTACCCAGAAGGGACCCTCAGTCATTTTCTTTCCCATTTCGTTGGTTAAAGCAGGGCTTATGGCCATGCCTAACTTCAGGCACGCAGACTCACCCTGTATCCAGGAGGAGGGAGTATGATGGTGACCACAGCCACTAACTCCTATCAGCTGAACCTCCTCAGTCTGTCTCTCCGCACCATCCCATTGCTTCTGCCTCAGTTCAGGGCATCATCAGGTCTTGCTTGGACCGATCCCATAGCTGCACATCTATTCTCTACCCTTCTAACCACCTTGCAGGCCACCAAGTTGTCTTCTAAAGCACAAACCTGGTCATGTCATGCCCCTGCTCTAAGCTACCTGTGGGGTGAGGTCCAGCATCAGCCTTGCTTCTTCTCTCCCACCCACATGCCTTGTGTTCCCGACACATCAAATCACCCCACATTTCCTGATACCCTGTGTTCTCTCTGGCCTGTGTCTTACACTTGTCATTCCTTCTACCTGGAATCCTTCCATACCTTTACACAGACTGCTTATTTGAGAGAACACAGATATCACCTCTTTGAGGAAGCCTTCCTGGGTATCCTCCTCCACACTCGGAGTGAGTTGTTGGTTATCTCACAGCATCTGGGACTTCCATTGTAGAATTTACATTCATCTGCATTAAAATTATTTACTAGTTGGTATTCCGTGATAAATTATGAAATAACTTACTATTAACAGCAATAACAACAAAAATAACAAATACCGTTGTCTCTTGAGTGGCTACTATCCACCAAGTTCAGTGATTTCAATATATTTTATTTCATCTTTAGAACAACCCTGCAAAATGGGTGTTCTTATTCTTCACCTCTACCCTCCAGTTTTTAACTAATAAGTAAATGCAACTCAACAACGTGAATTGACTTGCCCAAAGGTGCAGAGCTGTAAGAACTGAGATTGGACCCTGGTCTGTCTGACTCCCTAGTCCTTGTTGTTTTCTCTCTGCCATGTGTCCTCACTGCCCAGGATCGTGTCCAGCACACACTAGGTGCTCCATAAATGTTTACTAAGCAAATACATAAAGACACAGATCATAAATAAAGGAGCAAAAATGTTGATTCCACTGCTATGAATTTAACAGAAAGAAATCATTTAAACAAGGAGAAAAGCTAAAAGGCTTGATTAACAGTGGCAGATCGAACACATGTTTATCTTCACCTCTTCTTGAATCCCCACTAAAATGATAATAAGGGGAAAAAAGGCACAAATTCTCAAGAACATAGAGAATAGGAGAGGAGAGGGGAGCGGATGAGTGGAAAGCAGATGGACAAGTAGAAACTAACTTAGAGGAGCAGAGACAGCTCAATCCCCAGCCCACAGAGTGAGAACTCTGCAAGAGTCAGGCTGATCTGAAGGCTCAGGAACGAGGCATCCCTGAGGATGGGGTGTGAAAGATGTCTGAAACCACGAAGACTGGTGGAGAGTCCCCCATTCTCTTCCCATCCCAAACAACCAGGTGACTGTGCTGCCTCCGCCCTGGCAGGAGACTGGCACATTGAGAGTGGGAGTGAGGCGCCAGGCCACAGAGTCTGCACGTGGAAAGTCCCAGCCGTGACCAGGTTCCCCAAGGAGATGAAAGGACTCCCCTCTGGGGAAACTAACCTGCCCAAGGGAAAAGTCCCAAAGACTGCTATTTGGGGGTCCTCTAACAGAGCGGCTGGAACCCGCAGATTGACAGGCCCGGCCTATGTAGACAGATAGCTGGGCATCAACTCTCCTGCCATAGGAGCAGACCACCAAGAGTTGCTGGACATGTAAGGAAAGCCTCGAACATGAAAGGCAAAGATATAAAGCAAGCAGATGAAAGGAAGGGGAGGAAACACAATGGAGGGAACCAAAGTAAACTGGAGAAAACCTGTCATGAGCATACTCAGAGGGAAGAGAAGATGTACATCCTTGTGGCAAGAAGAATCGCATCGTTCAGAGAACAGGAAGAGCTTTTGGAGCACAAATGGAGAAGATTAATAAAGAGATTAGAAGATTAAATGAAGATCTCTTCCAGAAGGTAGAATAAGAAGTCCTTATAACTTACTATTAATAACAGTAGCAACAAAAATAACAAAGAAAAGTGGAAAAGAGATTAGAGGATCAGTCCAAGAAATCCAATATCCAAATCGTCGTAGTTCCAGAAAGAGGCTAGAGAAAGTGAAGGGGAAGAAATTATCAAAGAAGTACCCCAATAGGTATCCCATAAGTATAGGACCTGAAAACTCCAGATTGAAAGAGCTTCTGAAATCCTAGCCCAGAGAATGAAAAAGACCTAATCAAGGCTCTTGTGAAATTTTGGAACACTGGCACTAAAGCAAGATCCCAAAAACTTGCAGAGAGTAAGGAAATAGAGCACACACAAGGACCAGGCATCAGAATGACACCAGATCTCAATGGCAGACCAGAAGCTGGAGGACAGTAGAGCAAGGCCTTCAAAATCCTGAGGTAAAAGGGTTTCTAACTTGGACGTATATACCAGACAAACTAAACCTACTGTGAGGGTAAAATAAAGACATTTTCAGATATGGAGAGTTGGTCTCAAAAAGTTTTTTTTCCAATTTACTTTTTCTCAAGAAGCTAGTGGAAGCCGACTTCCACCAAAAGAAGGAAGTTAGCCAAGGAATAGTGGCCACGGGGTCCACAACACAGGAGAGAGGCAGAGGGGCCTCGCAGGATGGGGGGAAGGGGAGCCCTTCCGGAGGGAGCAGGCGTAGAGGGCTTCTTGAGCAGTGTCTCCAGGATCAAGCAAAACAGCTGATTGTCTGATGTCTTTGACTGTCCAGTGACTTACGGGTCCTTTAGAGTTTGGAAATAAGTTGGTGATTGGTGCAAAGAAAACTAAGCTAATGAGGAAAAGATAAAAGTGGTAACCTTAGGGCAAATGAAGAGTCCTACAAGAAAAATACAATGTGTGACTTAGTTGTGACTGATATTTACATAGTTATAATATAAACGCTGAAAATTAATTCAAACGTGTTGCTATAACAATATTGAAAAGAATGGGTGGGGTGGCGGAGAAAATGCATGTTTTAGGGGAGGTGTAAGAGAGTAGGGACAACCAACAGAGTTGAAATAGTTGTCTTTCAGAAGCAGGAATTGGGAGTGGAGAAGGGTAAGGAGGCATCTTGTTGGACTTTTTTTACTGTGTTGAAAAAAATGAAAAAAATTCTAGAAAGGTAAAAACGAGATGTGGAAAGATACTCTACCAGCATTGTTTATTGTAGTAATAAACCTTGGGAACAAAAGGATCCCCAGTGGAGGCAGCAGCAGTATAATGCAGGGGGAAGAACGTGGGTATCAGGTCAGAGATGTGGAGTTCAAATGCAAGGTCGACTGCCTGCTAGATCTTTAGACACTGTTTCCTGGTGTGTAAAGAGAGGTCCTGATAACACATGTTGCTGTGAGGGGTAAATTACATTATGTAATGTGTCCATAGAAGGTGCCAGATAAATGTTTGCTCTCTAAACTGTAGCTAATAAACAGGATAGAATTTTGTGCAGTCATCCAGAACTTAGTATTACAACTATATGTAAAAACAGGGAATAAGTGAAAAAAGCAGAGGACAAAATTATATATCTACATATTGATATACCAATATTATAACTATATCAATACTCTATATTCAAGTAGATACAGGTAAAAAGGAAACAAAAGTGAAAATAGTTTCGTAAGGGTTGTGAGGATATAGATGATTTTTATTTTTTATTTTGTTTTTTTGATGATTTTTAAACTTTTGATTTCTTCTAGCTGTTTCAGATTGATATGAAATAAAACTGAGGACTCTGAATATACGTTTCCTCCTTCATAGTTTTGAAAGTCGTTTGTAGTTCATTGCTAATAATGGGTATAAGCAGTGACACCAGCTGTTGTCTTTTGAATCTGTCCTTCATGTGTAAAGAGAGATGTGCTTTGCTTTAGCAGAACTTTCTAGAATATGCTTATCTGTATGATTTTGTGATGCTCTCTTGTCGTATGGACAAGTATGAAGGTTTGGTGCCTAAGTTGCCGTGAGTTTTCACAAGGGTGGAGTTGTTGACTATTTGAGGAAATATTTTTCTGTTCTCATGTCATAGCAAAGGGCTGCCATTTCAACAGGGCTAAACCACAGCCTTCAACAGTGGCTGCTTTCAGCCTTTTGGAACTGTGTTCCTCTTATTGAAATCTCCAGGGCAGCTGCATCATTTCCTTCCTTTTACATTTCTGCTCAAGAAGCAGTGTCTGCATTTGCCAGTAGTTCTCTCATCAACCAGCAGAGTCTATGACCTTGTTCTGTCCTTCAGTGTTACCCTTGTAGGCTCTGAGATTTATCAGAGTAAATTTTTTATAGTTACACATATCATAAACATCCTCAACTCCTGGATAGCTTATATTTATATTTATTTTTAAAAGACAGGTTACATTCCCATGAAAAGATTCCCCCAGACATCATCAACCAATGTTTCCCTTCAACCAATGTTTCCAGTTTCTTGACTATTTTTCCAGACATATTTTATGCAAAAACAATTATACACACACACACACACACACACACACACACTTCTTTTCCTTTTATTGCACAAATGGTAGTATTCTGTATACTCTTCTGCATTTTGCTTTTCTTCATGAAATACCACCGAGGGATTCTCCCATATGAATGTAGGAAGAGCTTCCTCCACATATTTCTTGACTTCTTAGTATTCCATAATGGACCATCATTTGTTTAATTAGTCTGCTAGAGGGAGGTTTCATTTATTTCCAACCTTTTGCTTTCACAATGCTGCAACAGATCATTTTACATTTACATCATGATGCACACGTGTCTGTGTAGGATAAACTCCTGGGAGTAGAATTGCTGGGTCAAAGAGGATGCGCATGGAAAATTGTGTTAGCTAATGCCCTCAGGGCTATCCCCACAAGCACTGAGAGTAAGAAAGTGCTGTTTCTCCCAAACCTTGCTAACAGAAGGGGTTCTCCTACTTTTTGATATTTGCAAATCTGATAAGCAAAAAGTATTTTCTCACTGTGGTTTTAATTTGTATTTCTTTTATCAAAGAGGCTGTGCATCTTTTTTATATTTAAGAACTGTTTTTATTTCCTTTTCTATTAACCTCCTATTGGTAGCCACTGCCCGATTCTCCAATGGTCATTGGTCTTTTCAGAACCACCTGAGAGAGCTCTTTAAGTACTAGGGAGATCAGCCCTTTGCGGTATGAGTTGCAAATATTTGTTCTCGGTTTGTCATTTGTCTTGTGACTTTGCTCAAGGTGGTATTTGCCATGCAGAATTTTTTTTAAATGTTTGTATAGTCAAATCGTTGGATCGTTTCTTTTGGCTTCTGGGATTTCTGTTTTCCTTTGAAAGGTCTTCTTCATTGTACAATTATTTAAAAAAACACCAAACTTTCTTTTGGCACGTATATGCTTTCATTTTCTACTTTGAAATGTTTGATCTGTCTCGAATTTGTCCTGGTGTGAAGCGTGGTTCCAACTTCATTGTTTTCTAGATGGCTACCCTTTGCCCAACGCCACTTATGGAACAAGTCATCTTTACCCCATTTATTGAAACACCACCTTTTTCTCCTGCGAAGTTTCCTGGATGCACTTAGACGTATTTCCAGTCTGTTCCATTCTGGTGATAATCCTGAATATATACCATTAAGCAGATTTGTAGCTTTTTAATACGTTTTACTCTGGGCAGTGGGGTTGGTGCTGCTACCCCCTGACTACTCTTCTTTTTCATAATTTCCTTGACTATTACAGCTGGTTCGTTTTTCCATATGAACTTTAGAATGCTTGTTTAATTCCAAATATAAAAATCCTGTTATTTTTACTGTGTCTCTGTGACATTTATAGATAATTTAGGGAGAACTGGCATATTTGCAAGGCTGAGTTTTCCAACGCAAGCTCGTTTGTTCCAGTCTCCTGAGCCCTAAAGAGCTTTATACACTTTCCTTCTTATCCCCTTCTCGTGACTGTGAACTCCCTGGGAACAAGGACAGAGCCAGGTTTTGAGTGTGGGGCAGTAGTAAGGATATATATAATTACTGACAATAGAAGCATGTTTTTAATTAACTATTTTAAGAACCCATCTTTTTTCTAATGTCATTGTTTGCCATTTTGTGAATTATTTTCTGCATATCAAAGAAAGGCAAGGTATGTGCCCATGTTGAATGCTAACATTTTAATTCTTACAGTAATTTCTTGATTAAAGTGTTCTTAAAAGGGGCATTCCATGTAGATAATCCAGGAACCTCACATGTAGCTATTCCAGTTCCTCCCACACTAGGAATAGTAGCAGACATGATGTGATATTTCAGCTCTAATCTTCCTGCCTAGCCCTGGAATAGATTTTTGAGGTGATCTTGGCCTGAGACGTGGCCAAAAAGGGTTGGGCAAAGAGCAGACCACTGACATTTCTCTGCGTGTCCTCCAGACAGGAGAGGGCTGAGCGGGGGAGACAGGGACAAAACGAAGGTGTTCTGTGTCCTGTGCATCACCATGCGCCCTGTCTGGTCAGCAGAGGCAGTTTTTTCAAATCCATGATTTAGCGATAAGAAAGGTGAGGCGGGGGAACAGTTTAGCATCTTGAGTGCCAGACTCCAGGAGCTGCGATGTAGTCCCCTAGTTAGGTAACTAATATTTGACTGGGTCTTTGCAGGACTAGTTCTTTAACGTATGGTATTTGTTGGTGGAACCCTAGAGCCTCGTAATAAACTACGAGCCCACTTAGAGCATAGTGTCCAAACCAGGTTGGGATATACATGAGGAGAGAGGACTGTGCTTCCTCCCTTCTGTGTACAGAGGACTGTGACCAGAGCTAAATGTGCAGGAAGAGAGGGACTTCCCTGGTGGTCCAGTGGTTAAGACTCCACGCTTCCACTGCAAGGGGCGCGGGTTCGATCCCTGGTCAGGGAACTAAGATTCCGCATGCTGCATGGTGCGGCCAAAAAACAAACAAACAAACAAAAAAATATGCAGGAAGTTAATGGGATCAGAGACCTTTAACATGTGAATGCAGTTCTGAGGGGTTTTAACTGGTTTTCTTTGAACTTTAAAATTGAGTTTATTTTTCCTCAGAGCAAAAAATGTGTGGTTTCTTTTTAAGTGGTTTTATTGTCACTCATGTGCTTGTTCTTGCTAACATTGGCGTTTCATGGCTGGCACAAGGTACACAATGGGTCGTAGATGGGCCAGTGTCCTGTATTTATTTAGAAACCAGTCTCAGGAACAGAAGCTGATTTCTCTCATTTCCTTAGGCCACTTTTGGTCATTTCAGGCAGAAACAACCCTCTCTGCACTGGAATTTTCCTGTGCATCATCCTGCAATTCAGGAATAGAGCATCTAACAACAGCAGTTTTGAAAATGTAATGTGTGACAGCTGTGAAGAAGTATTTGCCCCCAGTGGGGAAAATGCTGTGTTCAAAGCGTATTTCTTTCTTTCTTTCTTTTTTTTTTTTTTTTTTGATGTGGACCATTTTTAAAGTCTTTATTGAATTTGTTACAGTATTGCTTCTGTTTTATGTTTTGGTTTTTTGGCTGCGAGGCATGTGGGATCTTAGCTCCCTAACCAGGGATCGAACCCATACCCCCTGCATTGGAAGGCGAGTCCTTAACCACTGGACCACCAGGGAAGTCCCCCAAAGTATATTTCTGATGAGCCTATTAATGGATGTTGGGGAAGCTGAATATGCCACTTGCCGTTTTGAGATAAAAGGCCCAAGATGTTTGTTTCCAAAGCTAAAATGATGAAGTCCTTTCCCAGCCTCAGCCTTGCCTCCCCAGCAGGACTGGTGTCATGTGGTGCAGGGTCTCCTCCACATCTGGGCCTCCTGCAAAGAAGGGGCTTCCAGGGGGCTGTGTCCTAGCGGAGAAGGGTGAGGCCCAGTGTTGTAGGCGCACAAAAGACCAGCTGGCTTCAGGCCGGCCAGGCTGGACAGGGGAAGAGAGGCCACAAAGGGAACCAAAGAGATCCGTGGTAGGAGCAGCAAGAGTCCTGGGTTCAAGATCTATGAAGAGGAGGCTCTGGCAGTTCAGGGTCCAGGATAAGTATCTACAAACTGTTCCCCTAACTCTAAAGAGTTCTGCCCCTTCCCTGCTTCCTCACCTCCTCTGTGGGGACACAGGCTTGTCCACATACACACACACACACACACACACACACACACACACACACACGAAGGCGGAAGTCAATTTTCTGACTTTCAGAGCTGCCACAAAGCTCTGCTCCCAGTGTTCCCCCCCCCACCCCCCTGCCTCGCTGATCCTTGTCCTGATTAATTTATTCTCACTCATTAAAGTAGGTAAAAATGCTTCCCCAAACCAGACATCTCTGGCCTTTCCAGAAGTACCTCTAGCCTCTTTATCATCACTCTCCTGGGTCTCATTATCTTTGGGGAGCTATTCAGTATGAGTTAACATTCTGGCCCCATCTTGAAATAATCAATGTGAGTATTCAAATTAATTACCCTCCAGATGGATCTCCTGCAGAAAAAAATGTCACTAACCTAAAGAAGATGGTTACAGTTGTGAAAAACATGTAAAATCAAAGAAATGGTTTTTTGTTTAATGTACGTGAAGAACACCAAAGAGAAGTTCTGACAAATTCAATTATCAACTTGGAAAAACATGATTTAATATAACATTCTGCCAGTTGATCAGACAGAAAAGAGCAGACACAAAAATGTTTAATTGTTGTTCTAACTTGTAGTTGAGGGAGTTGATGAGTCTCGAGTGTGGCATGGTAAGAAAAGCTCTGGACAGAAATCAGAGATCTGTCCTCTAATCCTGACTTTGTGATATCAAGCAAGTCAAGACTCTACTTTTCTCATCTGTAAAGTGGGGGGCGATATCGTCGCTCAGAGATATTGTGAAGATTGAGAGACGTGACCAGCCCAGTCCTTGACTCAGAGGTTGGATGCTCAGAAACTTGCCCACTCTGAGAACCTTAGTCTCCCATCTTAGTCAGCTCAGGCTGCTTTAACAAAATACAGTAGACTGGGATGCTTAAACAACAGATACTTATTTTCCAAAGTTCCAGAGGCTGGAAAGTCTAAGATCAAGGTGCTAGCAGGTTTGTTTCCTGGTGAGGGCCCTCTTCCTGGCTTTGCAGATGGCCACCTTCTCACTGTGTCCTTGCGTGGTGGAGAGAGAGAGAGAGAGAAAGAGAGAGCTCTGGTCTCTCATCCTCTTCTTATAAGGGCACCAGTCCCATCACGGGGGCTCCACCTTCATGACTTCTAATAAGCCTGATTATGTCCCAAAGATCCCACCTCGAAATATCATCACATGCGGGGTCGGGGGTGGGCTTCAATATGTGGATGTTGGGGGGACACAAACATTCAGTCCTTAACACTCCCCATCATGTACTGAGTTAAATTGGTGCTTCTCAGCCTCGTGATTGTCTCCCCATACCATCCTCCCATCCTGCCTTTCTGCCCTCATTGCCCACTCCTTCTCTCTGTGACAGTGTCTGTGTTTCCCTCATGTGCTTCCACCCCCAGGTTGTGAACCCTACAAGGTCAGGCACTGTGTCTTGCTAATCTCTGAATTTTATTGACTCAACATGTAAGAGCCAAAAGAAAACATAGGCAGAGGCCAGCTCAGTCCCGATAATGTCTCTGGTTTGGTCCCAGATGCCAGCCACGTGTTTCTAGAGGCATTCCTCGTCCATGTGGTCACTCTCCAAACAAATCTCTTGGTCTGAGTAAATCTCTTCTCAGTGGACAAATATTTTTCCTGAAATGGAAAATTTGTTTTTCTTTACCTGAGGCTGTGCTCACTCTGTGAGCAGAGTGGAGGGCCTGCTGAGAAGGGCATTCTCTGGGGAAGCTGAGGAAACGTTCTGAGCCCTTGTCTCCTAAAGAGTCCCAGCACCTGCTCTGACCCCTGGCTGGCGTCTCGGCTCAAACCCAGGGAAAGACATTATCAGCCTCTTGAAAGTGAGGTTCTCAGGAGAGAAATGGGAGCAGCTGTGAGGCAGCGCTCTGTGGGGCCGATGCAAAGGGAGCTTTTCCCTTGGGAGGGCTTCCCAGGATGACGTGACTCCTCTGCTTCCTGCCCCATCACTGAAGTGTCCCTTGGGCTTGGGCTTTGCTGAAGGAGAGGGAAGCCGAGGGCAGACCCGTGTCTGTGGAGTGAACCTCTGTGTTGGGAACAAAGTCAGGACCATGGGCTGGTTGGGCTTCCAGTCAAGTGCTGAGTTCCCAGACGCTGACTTTCGAAAGTCACCAGCCCTTGAGAAGGTGGCCGCTCATTTTGCCGGATGACCTATTAAACCTCAAGAGTGAGTTCTAGGTGAATCCCAGAGGTAGCTGTGGCTGCCTGGGGGAATCCTGCAGACAGATGGCTCTGCACCGGGTGTTCCTTCTTCTGCCCAGTGCCTGGAATTTAGGCCGGGGATAAATTAAATTACTACTATTTTTAACATTACAATATTTAATTATTATCCTGATATTCTTTCTAGTCTTCAGTGGAGTTGTATCATATGTAACTTAACTTGTATAGATTCAGGTCTTTACACCAAGAAAGACACACACACACACACACACACACACACACACACACACTTCCTTTGTGCTGGGCCCTCAACCGGCCTCTCCGCTCAGACAAGTGCAGGCCCCGTGGTGTGTGAGCTGGGAGCCTCACATCCCCGCTTGGTAGTGCCAGGGCCTGTGTGCCTCTCCTGTGAGAGGGAGCATTGTGCTGCATCCTCTCATTTAAAGATTTGAGTTTGTTTTTTTTTTTAATTTATTTATTTTACTTTATTTTTGGCTGAGTTGGGTCTTCGTTGCTGCACACGGGCTTTCTCTAGTTGCGGTGAGCAGGGGCTACTCTTCGTTGCGGTGCGCGGGCTTCTCATTGCGGTGGCTTCTCTTGTTGCGGAGCACGGGCTCTAGGTGCACGGGCTTCAGTAGTTGCAGCACATAGGCTCAGTAGTTGCGGCACGCAGGCCCTAGAGCACATGGGCTTCAGTAGTTGTGGCACACGGGTTTAGTAGTTGTGGCTCTCAGGCTCTAGAGCACAGGCTCTGTAGTTGTGATGCACAGGCTTAGTTGCTCCACGGCATGTGGGATCTTCCTGGACCAGGGATCGAACCCTTGTCCCCAGCATTGGCAGGCGGATTCTTAACCACTGTGCCACCAGGGAAGTCAAAGATTTAGGGGTTTTATATTTCACAACACAGCCCTAACCTCAGGCCACCAGTGCCATCTGTGTTAATGCAGTCCCAGCCATCTGCCCGGCACTGGACAAGAGGTACCTGGGCTCTGTTTACGGACAGTGTGTTCCTTCCTGAAGGGTATTCGGGGGTATGATTTGGCTATAGTTGATAGCTTGACCTTTTAACTTGAGGATCAGGCTACGGGTGAGACGTGGCACCACTACACTAACAGAATGACCCTGAGGAGGAGAGAGCAAGGTTAAAACAGGAGAAGGGGTCACTCCCGAATGACCCCTTTGTTGTGACTGTTGTGCTTGCTGGAGGCCCAAGTTGTGGTCTGAGTGTTTGTCCTTTCTCCTGTGTGTTGCCAGCTTCCAACTCAATAAGCAGATTTGTTTCAGGAGTAACCTCCCAGGGCTCCCCATGTTGCTGAGAAGCCCCTGGTCGGCCATAGCCTTAAAAACTGACAACTCTGGAATACACGTATGCTAATTTGACGTTATTTTTAAAGCTAGAGGCTGGCTGTTGACTATTTAAAATACGTTAAGCCTCATTTACACTGGTTCTAGATAACTAATATTTTTAAAGGATGACTAATAGAGTCATAGGAGTCTCTGGAATGAAAGCATCTATTTTCCTCATCACGCCTATTTTATCATCCAAACAAGCACTGGACACAGTGGTCAAGGCCTCAGTTGAAGTCCTAACTCTGCCCTTGATTAGCAGAGTGACAAGTGACCATGGCCAAGCCTTTCATTCTCTGGGCCGCAGGGTCCCCATGGTTGACAACAGCTGCCCATTTCACAAACTTGTTATCAAAGGCAAATGAAAGCAACAAGGTCCTACTGTATAGCACAGGGAACTGTCTTCAATATCCTATAATAAACCATAGTGGAAACGAATCTGAAAAAGAGTATATATATATGTATATAACTGAATCACTTTGCTGTACACCAGAAACTATCACAACATTGTAAATCAGCTATACTTTAATTTAAAAATTTAATTAATTTAAAAAATAAAAATAAATAATTTTTTTAAAAAGCAATGAAATCCTATACAGAAAGGACTTTGAAAAATTGTGAAGTGCTATAAGTAAATAAAATGTTCTGTGTTCAAAGGAGGTAAATAAATCATGGTGATGGAGCCATGACTAGTGCCTCAGATGCTCCTGACTTCCTTTGGTAAAGGGCTTGGGGAACATCCTTAATGCGCCCAAAGTCACGAAGGGAGAGGCCCTAGGTTTCAGTCCAGGTGATATTCCTTTGCTCTAGTAAGGTTCCAGCGGCCTTTGTCTTCACATGTATCTCAACTCATTCTTACAGATAATTAGAGCATGGTAACCCTTCCCTCCTGTTTCCTTTTTCTCTGTGAAATCATGAGCCCTATTACTTCCTTGTGAAGGAGGAGAAGCAAGACTTCTCAGATGACTCCCACGGATCTCCACAGCCCCTGAGTGGACCCTGCATTTGGGATCTTCTCTTCCACATGGTTCCTTTTCAGTTCATATCATCTCCTTTGTTGGTCCCGAGTCTTTTGTCTGGATTGGGCTGGGAAGAAGGACCTCTAGTTGAATTCTAACCACCTGCACTCCCATTGGGAGAAGGCTCAGGAGAGGTTGAACCCAAGGACATTTTAAATACAAGTATCTTCATTAGAGTTGTGCTAACATTAAAGAGTTTTAGACTATTTTCAGGAACAAATTCTACTGAGCCAATTTGATTCCGTGTTGATTTTTTTAATATAATACAGTTAAATTTTATCTTCATCAGGTTTATTTTCCATTTAACTTTTGCTACAAAGCTTGGAATCAGTTTTTGTTCGTATTGTATGTTACTGATCGTAGAAAGTTCTCTTATGGCTCTCCTTTTCATCAAGACCAATTCTCTAGGTTAACTTTTGCAAGTCTAAATGCTTTTATGAAAACTGGATTCTTTTGTGAAAATTTAGGCAATACTAGATTATACCACATGCCGTTTTAACTGTTACCAATTTTATTCTGATTCGATTCTTTCTACCAGTAGTAGCCGTTGTGAACAGGAGGCTAATAGTATACATTTATTTTATTTTATTTATTTACTTTTTTAAATTAATTTATTTATTTATAGCTGCCTTGGGTCTTTGTTGCTGCGTGTGGGCTTTCTCTAGTTGCGGCGAGCAGGGGCTACTATTCGTTGCGGTGCACGAGCTTCTCATTGCGGTGGCTTCTCTTGTCGCGGAGCTTGGGCTCTAGGCGCGCGGGCTTCGGTAGCTGTGGCACGCAGGCTCAGTAGTGGCGGACGGGTTTAGCTGCTCCGCAGCATGTGGGATCTTCCTGGACCAGGGCTCGAACCCGTGTCCCCTGCATTGGCAGGTGGATTCTTAACCACTGTGCCACCAGGGAAGTCCAGTATACGTTTATTTATCAACTGGTTCATCTTTTAAATTGTGATCAATATCACAAAGATAGAAGTAGAGATAGAGTGGAAGAAAATAGCCTAGAGTCAAAATGGTAGGGCTGTTCAATGTCATTAATTATTAGGGAAATGCAAATCAAACCACACGAGATGCCACTTCATACCCACTAGGACTGCAGTAATAATTTTTCTAATGGAAAATAACAGGTGTTGGCAAGGATGTGGAGAAATTGGAACCCTTGTACGTTGTTGGTGGGAATGTAAAATGTTTCAGCTGCTATGGAAAACTGTTTGGAGGTTCCTCAAAAAGTTCAGCATGGAATTAGCAGATGACCCAGAAATACTACTCCTTGGTATATACCCAAAAGAATTAGAAACAGGTATTCAATCAAAAACTGGTACACAAGTGTTCATATCAGCACTCTTCATAATAGCCACAAGGTGGAAGCAATCCAAGTGTCCATCAACAAATGAATGGGTAAACAAAATGTGGTATATCCATGAAATGAAATAAAAAGGAATGAAGTACTGACACAGGCTACAACATGAATTAACCCTGAAAACGTAATGTAGGTGAAAAATCACAAGACAAAAAGTCACATGTTGTATGATTCCATTTACATGAAATATCCTGAATATGTAAATCCATAGAGACAGAAAGCAGATGAATGGTTCCCCGGGGCTGGGGGAAGGGGAGAATGGGAAGTGATTGCTTAACACATACAGGGTTTCCTTGTGGAGTGATGAAATGTTCCGAAAATAGGTAAAGGTGATTATTGCACAATGTTGTTAATGTACTAAATGCCACTGAATTGTATACTTTAAGACGGTTAATTCCATGTTATGTGAATTTTAACTCAAAAAGATAGTGAGGGCAAAATGATAGGCTGCATAAAATGTACTATTTTACTCTGAGACCAGTAAAGATCATCGACCAGGAGTCATAAAAACTCTACTTTCCTAGATGTCTCCTTTAAAGAAAATAACACAAACTCTTTTTTTTTTTTTTTTGGTGAAATTAGCTTTTAGAAAGATGGGTGTGTGAGAAAAAAAAAACAGAAACGCTTGAGCAAGTAGGTTGCCTATTTCTGATCTATGTTGTGTTATAGGTGAAGCTTTTCTGAAGAGGCTTTAAAGTATCAATAGATACATTTGAGAACGATGTGAAATACTAAGAGTTGGGACCAGGTTTCGGGGAACAGGGACAGAAAGAAAGAGGAGACTTTGGAAGAACAAGAGGGAATACTGTGATTTGATGGGGGCTGTGGAGTGTCAGGGGCACTGAAAAAGCCTCTTGAACCAAAGACATGTCCAGCTAAAAACCTTGTAGGGGACATTTGTCACTTTTCTGCTGCCCAGCATCCATTCTTCCTCTCCAGGAGCACACAAATTTCCTTTTGGGGAAGTTCCTCTCTCCCATTGCATGCAGGTAGTAAATCAAGGTGCCCTGCCCACCCACTCTGAAATTCCCTGCTTCTAGACACCTCACTCCTGGGACATTGACTCTTTCCAGGCGGGTGGGGGGCAGTGCTGCAGCTGACTGTGTAAAGAGCACATCGCTAGAGCAGCGCCCTGGTTTCCTTCCTGGATCCTGTGCTCTTCAAGCCTGGCTCTCCAGACTCTTGTCCATCTGCTGAGCACCCCAGCATCCCTGTAGTATAAGAGGAGTTAAGTTAGTCAGATTTGGGTTTTGTTGCTTTAACCAAAGCAGCCTGTTTGATACAAATTTAAAATGCCAAGGAGTAGCGGCTGATGGGCATTTGGTTCACTGGGAAGGACTTGCCGGGAGTCAGCGGGGGGCTCAACCTCAGACAACATATCCTAAACACCTCCTGTGTGCCAGGCCTTGGGCCGATTTGGTAGAGAGGTACTGGAGAGGATCAAAGGGAATAACGGCTAAGTCTGGGTCCCATAGCTATAAAGTGGTTTGATCTACAACCAAGGGACCCAAGTCCCATAAGGAAGAATTGTTCACCCACAGATTTAGGGCAAAGATGAGCATTAGTCGGCTTTTTTTTCAACTGTCTTATAAACAGCCCAGCAACCATCTGTCCTTGCTCATGTGAACTCCATCTGCTGAAAGGCAGCATGTGTGTGTGTGTGTGTGTGTGTGTGTGTGTGTGTGTGTGTGTGCGCGCATGTCTGGAGGGATGTGGGAGAGAGGGAGGTCCAGATTTTCCCTTGTGGTCTTTCCCTTTGGGCAATTCCGTTAGCATAGCCAGATGTTGATTATAAGTAGGTTCAGAAGATAAAGACATGCTGGCCTCTAGATTTTGTTGTGATCTTCTAGCTTCTTTCTTAGTAGCAGGATTCATTAACCACTGACCACAGCATGACATTGGACAAAATACCATCTAGATAAGTAAAGAAGTAGAAGACATCACTTCTGCTTTCTGGGAGTTAGTAAAACATGCCCAGATGCTAACTCTAAGAATAGCTTTTTTAAATGTAGAAATGCATGCAAATTAGTGTAGTAAAAAATGAGTACTGAAACGTGAAGCAAGCCATAAAGTTTTACTATAGGACATAAATACGTGAATAATGGAGAGATACACCATGTTTGTTTTTTTTATCTTTTGGCCGTGCTGCGTGGCATGTGGGATCTTAGCTCCCCAACCAGGGATCGAACCCTACATTGGAAGCGTGGAGTCTTAACCACTGGACCACCAGGGAAGCCCCTCACACCATGTTTTTGAATGGGACAAGTCGAAACTGTAAAGATGTCAGTTCTTCCCAAAGTAGTATATGTTTGGTGTGTTTCCAATTTAAAAACCCCTAATTTTTCATAGAACAAGCTAATCCTATAGTTCATCTGGAAACTAAAATGCCAAAAGTCTGCCAAGAAAATTTTGAAAAAGTAGAGTGAAGTAGGCCTGCACTATCAACTCTCAAAATATTCCATAAAGCTATATTAATTAAAGTGGTACCATATTGGCACAAGAATAGACAAAGAAATAGCTGAACCAGAATAGAAAATGCAGACACAAATCCAAAGATTTAATTGAGAACTTGGTATATATTTAGAATGACCGTTGAAATCGGTAGGGAAAGGATGGGCCATTTATGGTGTAAGGACAATTAGCTAACTGTCAGGAAAAAATGAATTAGATCTTCACTTCGCATCATTTTCAAAAATAAGTGGACTTCAGGGTAATACATTTTTTAAAACTATAGAAATAATAGAAGGAAATATTGGTGAGTATATTTATAATTGGGTGTTGGAATAGCTCCTTTTAAAGCAAAATGCAAAACACAAAGGTTTTAACAGAAAAAATTAACAAATTTAACCACAAAATATAAAAAGCTATATAAGATGAAAAATAAAATTAAAATATACAATAGACTGGAGAAAACCCTCGCAAAATATAATATATAATGACTTAATGTAGGAGTGATAAAAATAAAAAAGGAAAAAGGAAACTGTGATAAAAAAATGGACAAAGGATATGAACAGACAATTCACAGAAAAGAAGTACAAATTGCTAATAAACACATGAATCAAGGAAATGCAAATTCAAGTAAGAAATTTTTTTTGGCCATAGATTGGATCAACCTTAAGAAACACAAATTGAAATGTAATACCCGTTTTTTGCCTATCAAAGTAGCCAAAACACCAATTATTGATGAGGGTGAGGAAGATAGGTACTTTCATACACAATTGGTGGGAATGTAAATTGGTCCCTCTCTTTTGGGAGGCAGTTCGGTGGTGCTATAAAATTTAAAATGCACACAGTTCTTGGTTTTATTTCTCATCCTCTAGCCCCCCTCCGTATTTCCCTCATCACTGGGTAGTCAAGGCCTGGCTTCTTTATAGCATAGCACCAGACTTCCGAGGAGGTATTATACAAGCAGAAGCTGCTAGGCTTCTGAAGGGCCAGGCCCAGATCTGCACAGCAGGCCTCCCACCACGTCCTACCAGACCAGACAAGTCACAGGCCAGCCTAGATTCACGGGGGGGCGGGGGGAGGAATCTAGCTCCTGATGGGAAGAATGGCTTGTGGGGGCAGGAATAGGTGGAATTATTTGGCAGCTATATTTTCAGACAAACTACCCCATAGGTAGTTAGAGTAAAACATATTCCTCCATGTACCATTTCAGCAACATCTCTTAAATGTTTCCAGGGACTTCCCTGGTGGCGCAGTGGTTAAGAATCCGCCTGCCAATGCAGGGGACACAGGTTCGAGCCTTGGTCTGGGAAGATCCCACATGCCGCGGAGCAACTAAGCTCGTGCGCCACAACTACTGAGCCTGCGCTCTAGAGCCCGTGAGCCACAACTACTGAGCCCACGTGCTACAGCTACTGAAGCCTGCACGCCTAGAGCCCGTGCTCCGCAACAAGAGACGCCACCGCAGTGAGAAGCCCCCGTACCACAACGAAGAGCAGCCCACACTCGCCGCAACCAGAGAAAGCCCGCACACAGCAACGAAGACCCAAGGCAGCCAAAAATAAATAAATTTTAAAAATTAAATGTTTCCATATTTATATAAATTTCAAAATATTCTGTTGTTTTGGTCCAGATTTCTTCCCTGAACTGAACCACGTGGCTAGGCACCTATTCTGGTTTTTACTTTCTTAATGTTTTTGCTATGATCTGTGGATCGGTTATGAAGACAAACGAACAAACAAACAAAAACACAATAAAGCTCCACCACAGTAAATGCTATGCAAAAACTCAATTTTGTAAGCCCTGGTGTTGGGTTACCGTGATGCTAATTAAAAAGTGTTTTATCAGTAGGTGGTATTGTCATAAAATTATAGACAGTGAAACTTCCACTGTGCACAACTGACCTTACACTGAACTGAGAAAGTCCCAGGCAGAATCACTTGTTCACACACCATGCACGCTCGCATGCACACACACAGGGACAGCTTGAGAATTTCATCCCAGCCCAGTCTGAGAATGGTGCTGTGTAGCCTGGAAAGAGAACAACAGCCAAACACCAATCATGCCACAGTCAAGTTCGCATCATCCTGACGCATACGATTTTTTAAGCATATCTTTGTCTTTTCAGATTTACTAAGTGGGTCTGTATTCTGTTCATCCTCAAGTCCTCCCTACGTGCTTCGTGTGTTTCGAGTGTCCTGAGGATAGACACAAAGGAGAATGAGCCCAGGCCCTACAGGTGGCAGGGAGGAGTGTGCTTGAAAAGAGTGTATTTTAATCAAGCCTCGTGGATGCTGGGGTGTGCAGGGTGCTTTGCCAGGGGACACAGAGGCAGGGAGGTCCCCAAAAACCTGATTGGAAGTGACTCTTGAGTGGACGGTGGTTCAGGTTTTTTGGAACTTAGGCAAAAGAGGTAAGCAGGCACCAAGGTGACACCTCCTAAGCCGAGCTACTAGGACTCAAGCAACGGAGGGCCGTGGCCAGATTTGTGTGTTAGTTATCCCTCCACTGGTGGGGGGATGCCAGAGTCGATGGGAACAAGACTAGAGGCTGAGAGGCCACTTGGGGGGCAATTGCCAAGATTCAGAGGCGGTGACAGGACCTTGAATCTGGAGCATGGCGTCAGGATGATCACCTGTGTCACGATTATACAGGAAATCTGACTAGCCAAAAGGAAATTTTATGCTTTTGTCATCTTTTCTATGATTATATTATATTCTAAATGAGATCAGAGGCTAATTAGATGAAATTTAACCCATTCTTCTGACATTTTTAACCTCAGCACATTTCTGTTTTTAATTTATATTGTAAACAAAATTTTCTCCTCCAGGAACAATCGGAAGTTTGGTTTCTTGGACCACTCCCCTCCCCCTGTGCACAGTTTATTGTCCAACTTAGTAGTCTGAAACCCTTTATAAATTCGGTTATCTAAATCTTGTATAGTATTCAGCTGTCCAATTGACATGATTTTATAAGCTTGCTTTTTGTTACTGCCATAATCCACTTATCTCTTAAAAATGCCTTTGCCTGCTTTCTAAAGGCCGTGGGCTCTGCGCTGAGATTTGCACCTGTGGTTGATGCTGGCAAGTGGTTTCATGTCTTTAGGTCTTAAAAATACTCTTCCTTCCCCTCCCTGCCCCCAGAGAGGAAGCTTATCTGGGAACTGGCTTGCTTAAAGTGATGATTTCCCTTCTCTTAAATTTGTGTAGATTTAATGAATTGCCAAAAACAGAGAGTAAATCTGGTTTAATTTAAGAAGAGGGTCTGGGATCATCTGGTCTGATAGAAATGATAGGCACGATTCGGCAAGCAGGTTAAGGTAAATTCTTAATAAAATGTTCACCACTGTGATACACTACAGAGGCGAAGGATTGATGTCATTACCATTTAATATTATAGGTCTCTAGTTTAATACAGAACACAAATCCTGCTCATGCATCAAGCTTGGGCTCAAAGCTGAAGAAGAGAAACCAATAGCAGTTTCAGTAAATGGGATCATCTTGCCCTGTGGTTGTGAACTATAATCATCTCTTAATTGTAACTTGGAACACCTTGTTTTCCCAGTGATTAACTAGTTTGTGATTTTTGCACTTCCTACCAAGGACCAGAGTCACTGTGTTTTCACGAAGGACAGTTGTTAGGGTGGTATCATGCCTTGCTTATGCTAACAAGACTTTATTCTTCATTAATCCAACAAATATTTACATTGCTCTGCCCTTCTAGCACATTCTCCAGAGCATACAATGTGCCCCCCAACACACACACACATGCACACACACATACATGCACAAGGCACTCAACAGACTCTTAGGAGGCTTTGCAGCCCTTCCCAGTTTAACAAGGCAGCAGGTTTGGTTCATGGGGTAACCCTGCAGCTGTGGCCTGCCTTACTGGGGGAAGGCAAAGAAGTGAGCATTTAGTGTGCATAGGTGCCGTGCTAGCTATTTTATATACATTAGCTCATTTGATAATGAGGCTAACCCTGTCAAGTAGCATGTGTTCAAAATGTATTAGTTGCTTTCTTTCTATTCTACATTATGGAAATAACCCGTGTTGAATTAATTAACACCTTAAATTTGAAATCTGTCTATAAAAGCATGTCCTGGTTGATTTCTAAAGCTAATCTGATGCATAAATGGGGAAAGGAGATAAATCATGGCATGGATATAAGGTTTAAAAAATCTCATATTTGTGCTTAGTGTACAGAATTTGTCAGGAAAAAAAAAAAGAGGTTGAAAAGCTCTTGCTCCAAAGTTTTTTTTAGAGCATTATTCAAGGAGTGTGGGAAAATTGACCTCTCCTCTCCTTCTTTCTAGATATATTCCACCTTTGATCTGGGGGAAAAGTGGACACATCCAAACAGCCTTGTATGGGAAGATGGGAAGGGTGAGGTCACCACACCCGTATGGGCACCGGAAGTTCATCACCATGTCTGACGGAGCCACTTCGACCTTTGACCTCTTCGAGCCCTTGGCTGAGCACTGTGTGGGAGGTAAGCTAGTTTAGGTCATATGATTGGGCCATGACTCAGGGAAGGGGAACTAGTTCGTGAGGGAGCCTCGATATAAATGCTAGAGCCATTGATACTTACCATCGCATCCAGGGTCCTGTAGGAAGTCTGCTGAGGTGCATCACTTAGGAGCAACCTGCAAGGACTGGCTCCAGCGTGTGCTTGCCGGGCGCCCTGTAGGGCTCTTCAGAAAGCATTGTTGAATACAGTTTTTTAGTCCTCTTGTGAAATAGAAAAGCTTGGTATAAGAGCTTGGAGCCCAGGACCAGGCCTCTGGTTTGATGACAGCAACAGAAGCTGGACTCTTCTAAGTGCTTTACGTATGCTATTATCTCATTTAATCCTCACAACAACCCCAAGAAGTCGGTGCCTTATTATCCCTACTTTACTGATGAGGAAACTGAAGCTTAGAGATGCAGTGTAGCTGGTCTTGTTTGTTGGACAACAGCAGATAACAAAGGCTCTCATATACCCTCTGCTTAGGTTTCCAGAGGTCTGGGACACCTATAGCTCAGAAACAACCACGGTTTCTACTGGTGATAAAACTCTCATTGCTCTGTGCAGACTGCACAATAAACATTCATAAAAAGCTTCACAATGAGGACTTCTGAGGAAGTGGAGTTAGATGGCTGCATCCTTTGAATGCTGTTCCTACTGGAAGAGGACATGTCTTTTGAGTTCTGTAGTATTCAAAGGCACCTAGTTTTTTACAGGAGCTCAGTCAATATTTAGGGGCAAATTCCAGTAAATGTAATATAGCTCTCAGTTATTTAAAGCACTTAGGACCTCTGAGTAGCTAGTGACAACTTAGCTTATGTTCCCTCTGTCTGGAATGCTTGTCCCAGACCTTCACACGACTGCCTCTTTGTCATTTAGCTCTCAGCCCCGATGTCACCTCAGAGGGATGGTCCCTGACTCCTCTAGCTAGTGTTTCCTTCCCAGGAAATCCATCACACCTTCCTGCCCTAGTTCTTCATGGTACCTGCCACTCTCTGAGCTTATTTACATAGTTGTTTATCATGTGTCTGCTAGAATGTAGGAATCCCCAGAGTCGAATAAACAGTCACAGAAGGAATGAATAAATGAATAGATTAGGAGTTCGCATTGTGTTTCTAAGCCTTGTAGCTGATCTTTCAAATATTTATTTCTCTACCATTTAAAACAAGTTTAAATATTTTTAAACTTGTTTTAAATGGTAGAGAAATAAATATTTTTTCCCTTGCTTCTAATGCTCTGACTTCTTCTACTATTAAAGCACAAAATTTAAGCAATTTAATTTAACCTGCTCTTCTAGGACTGAGGTGGAAAGTTGAAAAGGACGAAACTGATTCTTTTTTGTGATTGTCTGTGTCTTTCTATCACCCCTGTGCCCAGAAAGGATTGATGAAGGTGGCTCTGGAAGGCAGAAATGCTTCCAAGAAACCCTCTAAGAAAAGCAGCGGTTTTTCCTTTTTAATGATTTCTTCCTGACAACAAAAGGAATAAATACTCACTCATAGAAAATGTAAATAATGTAGAAACATTTAAAAAAAAGAGAATAATCATCTGTAATCCCACACCCAGCATACCACTGTTAACGTTTTGTTCCATTTACCTTTAGTTCTATGCAAAGTTTTCCTGAAATTTAAATTACTACACATTATATTATAAATTATAATATAAATATTTCCCCATATCGTTAAAAGTCTAAAAGTCTTCAATAACAGAAGTCTAACAACTGCTTAATAGTCTCCAATGTGGTCATACCATAATTTAATCGTTCTGCTTTTGGGCATTTAGCTTGCTTATAATTTTGTTGCTCTCAAATAATCCTTTGATAAGCATCCTTACTCATAAAATTTAAGGCAAGATTCCAAGAATTGGAATTACAAGGTCAAGGTTTATAAAAAATTTTAAGGTTCTTTATACATATTGCGTAAGAATTTTAAAATTGTTTTTATCTTAACTTTTGGAAGGAAAATTTATGATTAGATTTAATAACCCAAACACAACTTTTCTTTAAAGAAAAACACATATTCATATTTTTAAGTGGGTAGTTCATGCTCATTATAGAATATTCAAAAGGTACTAAAGGATATACAGTAAAAGTGTAAGTCTCTCTCCCACCCTAACAGTGGTACCCACTGTTAGGATTCTTGTGTATGATTCCAGAGCTAGTGGATGCGTTTATAAACATAGATGTCTTTTCCCCCCCAACAAATAGTAGCATATCATAACCCTTTTCTGCACCTTGCTTTTTCCACTTAATACATATTAGAGAGCTTGCCATATCAGTGTATGTAAAGATGTCTCATTATTTTTAAGGGCTACATAATATTTCATCATTTGGATATGCAAAAATTTATTTAAGCAGACCCCTATTTCTGGACATTTATGTTATATTCAGTCTTTTGCTATTACAATCTATACTGTAGATATATTGTTTTGTGTATGTACAGTGTATCTGTAAGATAAATACCTGAAAGTAAAATTGCTGGATCAAAGAGGTCTATGCAAACACTGCTTTTTATTTTTCCATTCATTCATTCATACAGAATTTCATATAGAAATTAAGAGTAATGCTTGGAAACTTGTATAAGAATTTGACAGAGTAATTTTATATCTGTTGAATCTAATAATTAAAATATTGAGATTTGAATTTTTTCATTTCATTTTTCTAGTAATTAATTTTGATTGTATTTCATTTTTCAAAAGCATCTGTCCATAATGGATTGGAACTTTTAAAAACTGACCCTTCACCACAAATAATTTGAGAAACACTGATATAGAGAGTTCCAGCTAGAAGGGAAAGATATTCTTTCCCAGAGAAATGAGTGACAAGATGTATGTTAAATTCTCTCCTACTGTTGGCTAAGCCAATGAAGTGTAGTTGTGACCATTTATCATGTCACTATTTATTGGCTATCTCGGAATCTCCTCCTCCGCCATATAGATGATGTTACCATGGTCATCTGCCCTGGAATTGCCAATCACAGCGAGAAGCAGTACATCCGCACCTTCGTTGACTACGCCCAGAAAAATGGCTATCGGTGTGCCGTGCTGAACCACCTGGGCGCCTTGCCCAACATTGAACTGACCTCGCCACGCATGTTCACCTACGGTAAGCTTGGGGCACAGCCAAGTGGAGAACCCCTTATTTCTGTTCCCACTCCAAGTGTGCTGCTACTTCTGCTTCTGCCTTACTTTTCTAAGTTTAGAATTTGTGCCCATCTGCAAGAGCTGGTGGGGCACACAATTGTAACAGCAGCCCACGTGTACTGGGCATTTGAGAAGCTATGCCCCACATCAGCCTCTCAGCTGGGCACTGGAACAACCCCTATCTCAGCCCATCTCAGAGGCAGAAACTAAAGCTCACAGGGGAAGGTCTTGCACAGCGCCCCCTGCTGGTAAGTTAATGCCCTTCACCACTATGCCCTCCTGACGCTCATTCCTCAGGACTCTTGTGACTGGCGGGCCAGCGTTGTGATGAGGCATGTGGATGTTAGTGGGAAGGGAGTCTGGCACATTAACAACTCAGTGGGTTTCAGGCTGCTTGAGGACGGGAATTGGATCTCATATTTAGACAAATGCTTCTTGCGTTTCATCGAAGTCCTTTGTTAGGTAAGGCTCTGTGTTCTGGACCGCTCGTTCTTAAATCTTATTTAACTCTCCCTTCAGATTAACTGAACACACATAAATAATAAGCGCTTAAAATATGTGTCTGTATATGTACCAACATTTGTGGTGTTTATAACCACATCAATTATAAGGTGTTTTCATGGGAAACAAGTGAAAATTACATCTATAATCTCACCATAACTAATTTTCTCTTTCTTCATCCTCCCATTCTTTTATCTATGTGCACATAGTTTTTATCTAGATGCAGTCATAGTGCTTATATCTATGGTAACTTAATTGAAATAACTTTATATTCACTAACATAGATACATAGTCATTATATTTAATCTTTTTAAAGAGCCACATTGCTGTGATTACCCTGTTATAGTTTATTTAACCATTCCTCTTTGTAGCCATTTAGGTTATTTAACGTTTTTCAGCATTTTAAATAATGACGCTATAAATATTTTTGCATAGAAATTTTTTCTTCTCTTTAATGTCTTCTTGGGAGTACATTTCCAGGAGTAGAATTTCAGAGTCAGCATTTTTTATGCACGTCTGTACATATTGTCAGATTGTCCTCCAGTAATGTTGCTCCAGTTTTTTCCACCCTTGGTGGCACGTGAGGGCGGGTAAGGAAGCGTGAGCGGGGGCACCTGCTCTGTGCCAGGCTGGGGGCTCCCCATCCCACTGCTCCTCCGTGTGCACTCCCACCTAAAGACACCCATTTTACAGCCTCCCTTCTGTTCAGCAGTTTGGTCAGTAGCTTGAAGATACAGGTGAAGCTCCAGATTTACACATAACGCAGGCACATGGGGAGTAGTGAGTAAGTGAGAGGCAGGTTTGGATCAAAAGGCAGAAACAGGCAGTATCTAACAAAAATGAAAACAATGGAGAACAATTATAAGGTCCTATACTTGGATATACAAATTCGGGTGCACAAGTAGAGGATGGGGAAGTGTGGCTTGGCCGCAGGGCCTGGGACGGGAGTGCCACCTAACAGCACAAAGTGCCAGCAAGACAAGAAATGCCAGCGAGAACACTTAACGTGTGCCCAGCACAGTACCGCCGTTTCCCATGGACGTGATCTCTTCCATCTCCACAGCAGCCCTTGAGGCGGTGAGTGAAATTGTGATGGAGAGACTGAAGCACAGAGAGTTTAGGTAACTCGGGCAGGGAGAGAGCCCGTAAGTGGAAGAGCCAAGATAAGAGCCTGAATCTTGCCGCCCCGGCCTCCAGAATCCTAGGAGAGGAGCTAGGCCTGTGCAGTCCAGGCCCCCGCCCCTCAGAGTGCTGAGCTGTAGAGACAGGAGACTAGACTGGGGGACACTCGCACACAAGTCAAGGAATCTGGTGGCTAAAGGAGCAGATACGAGTCGGCTCAGTGTGGGACGTGGTCACAGAGAGGCTACCCCAGCCCTGCCACTGGCCAGCTGTGTTACCTTGAATTTGCTTAACCTCAGTTCCAGGTTCTTCAACTGCAAAGTGAGGGTTACAGTTTTACAATTAAATATGGGTTACTGAGGACTTAGCAGGCAATTGAGTGCCTAACATATAGTATCCACTTATGAAATGTTCGACTTATTCAAATACTTGAAGATCTGTTAATGCTAGTGAGAAATTAGCAGTGCTCTGTGTGGCCCAGATAAATAAGACGTGTTCTGCAGGGGAAGATGGGAATATCAATAATAATTACAATACAGTACGATGAGTGCACCAGTTGAGAGCGTCTGGTGGGCGCGCAGCAGCAGGGTGGAGAATCCAGCCTGTCTCCATAGGCAAGGAGTCACGCGTGGAAGGAAGGGTCCTCCCAGAAAAAGCATTTGAACCGGGTCCTCAAGGTGAGGAGGGGTTGGAGCTCAAAAATAGAGAGATGGGGGCTGTGGGGTAAACAGCCCTACAGCTGCCTTTTAAGAGAGCGGCACATCTGGGCTGGCGAGCAGAATTTGAGAAAGGAAAATCCGCGGGGTGAAGTGAGTCCATCTAGGGTGAGCTCAGCACCCACATCTTTCATAGTAATTTAACTTTCCTTTTTTGTTGTTGTCACCGTTTGTTTCATCAGAATTTTAGAAATAAATTCCTATAGTTTGTTATATTTTAGTAGTTTTCCAGAAAGACAGGTACCTAAAGATATGGATGATTTTTCTAGCTGTGCTATTTAGTTCTTTTGTTTATCAGTACATCTTTTAACTGTTGAGGTGCATTGTTTAACCATCGGTTAGTAAGGTCAAACAAATGTGACCTGAGGTCAAAAATCCAGAACTTAAGGCACTTGAAATCCAAACAAAAACGTCTTTGGTAACTTAGAGAAGGCATTAGTGCTTCCTTAAGTGCTATTGATGTGACTTTAGTTTAAAAGAATGGGTTTTTAA
Organism: Balaenoptera acutorostrata; assembly: GCF_949987535.1. Taxonomy (NCBI): domain Eukaryota; kingdom Metazoa; phylum Chordata; class Mammalia; order Artiodactyla; family Balaenopteridae; genus Balaenoptera; species Balaenoptera acutorostrata. The sequence continues at coordinate 39,197,768 of NC_080066.1, read as the reverse complement.
AGAATGAAATTTTGCCATTTGCAACAACACAGGTGGACTTGGAGGGCATTATGCTAAGTGAAATAAGTCAGACAGAGAAAGACAAGTAGTGTATGATATCACTTATATGTGGAATCTAAAAAATACAACAAACTAGTGAATATAGCAAAAAAGAAGCAGATTCACAGACATAGAGAACAAACTAGTGGTTACCAGTGGGGAGAGGGAACGGGGGAGGGGTAATATAGGGGATTAAGAGGCAGAAACCTCTTATTTTATACCTTAGGTATAAAATAAGCTATAAAGGGGAATTCCCTGGTGGTCCAGGAGTCCAAGGACGAGGGTTCAATCCCTGGTTGGGGAACTAAGATCCCACAGGCCGCGCAGCACAACCAAAAAAACAAAAAACAAAAAACTACAAGGATATATTGTACAACATGGAGGATTTTCAAATATTTTATAAATATAAGTGGAGTATAACCTTTAAAAATTGTGAGTCACTATATTGTACATTTGTAATTTATATAATATTATACATCAACTATACTGCAATTTTAAAAAATAAAAATAAAAAAAATAAAAGAATGGGTTTTTAATAAATGTTTCCCTGGACTGGTGAATAAAGAGCAATCCTTCAACAAAGGTGGCCTGATACATTAGAGCAAAGCCTATGTTTGTTACTTTTCACTGGTAAAGTGAGGCAGCTCAACTGTTAACAAGCTAGAACTGAAAAATCTTCATCACACTTAGTCCTGTATTGACTAGTTGCCTATTTATGGACTTTATATACTTCAGTATAAATATATTTGTCGACTTTTATTTCTACACCTAATATCATTCATTTTTAATTACTGTTGCTTTGTGATAATGGCCTAGTATCTGATAGGATTCACCCTGACCCATTGCTTCTTCAGCGTGTGCTTTCGTCTCTCTGCGTGTTTATTTTTTCAGTTGAACTTTAGAATTATTTTGTCACGTTCTGTGTTGAGTTTCTGTACCAGTCAAGATAGACTCAGTTATGCTGTGGAAACAACCCCCAAATCTCACTGGTTTAAAAACAAAGATTTATGTCTTCCTCACATGACAAATCCATCCTGGCTTGGGGGGGGGGGGTCCTATGTCCCATCACCATCCTCACTCAAGCACCCAGGCTCATGGAGCAGCCCCCATCTGGAGCATTACCCGTAGAGGTCACAATTTATTGGCCAAAGCATATTACATGGTCAAGTCTAACTTCAGTCGGGTGGGGGAGGTGTGTTGTTCCCAGAGAGAGAAAGTAGATTTTGGTGAACTCTAGCACACTGTATCACAATTTTTTTTTTTATTTTTATTTATTTATTTATGGCTGTGTTGGGTCTTCGTTTCTGTGCGTGGGCTTTCTCTGGTTGTGGCAAGCGGGGGCCACTCCTCATCGCAGTGCGCGGGCCTCTCACTATCACGGCCTCTCTTGTTGCGGAGCACAGGCTCCAGACGCGCAGGCTCAGTAACTGTGGCTCACGGGCCCAGTTGCTCCGTGGCACGTGGGATCCTCCCAGACCAGGGCCCGAACCCGTGTCCCCTGCATTGGCAGGCAGACTCTCAACCACTGCGCCACCAGGGAAGCCCCACAATTTTTTAATAGGAATTTTATTGTATAAATTAACTTGGAAAAGTTCGTTGTTATAGTGTTTTCTCATCCAGGAATGTGGAACTTCCCTTCAAGTCTTCCTTTATTTCTCCCATAAAGAACTTCTAGTTCAGTGGTTATCAGCATTAGAATTCCCCTGGGGAACTTCTGAAAGATACCAAGGCCAGGGGCCAGCCCCCAGGAGTGTAAGGTTCCCCCCGCCCCGGGCTGAGAGCCACAGATGTAGGTCTTAACACATTCTTTGTTTCCTCTTCAGTTTTTTTCTTTTACCTTTTTATTATAGAAATGTTCAAAGTATAGAAAAGTAGAGAGAATAGTAAAATAAACTCAGAATAAACCCCTCTGTACCCATCACTCAACCTCAACAAGCACTCAGCTTCTGGCCAATCTTATTTCATCCATAAACCACGCCTTTCCTGCATCCCTCTTCCAAGATTGTTTTGGAGCAAGTCCCAGACAGCCTATCATCTCATCTGTAACTGTTTCAGTGTGTGATGCTAAGGTACATGGACTCTCTGTAAACTGTTTTAGTTTGCTAGGGCTACCAAAGCAAAATACCATAGTCTGGGTGGCTTAAATTAAAGAAATGTATTTTCTCACAGTTCTGGAGTCTAGAAGTCTAAGTTCAAACTGTTGACAGGTTTGCAAAGGCTTCTCTCCTTGGTTTATAGATGGCTGTCTCTCTGTGTGTCCATGTCTGTGTCTCTGTCTGTGTCCTAATCTCCTTTTCTTATAAGGACACCAATTTTATTGGGTTAGGGCCCACCCTAATGACCCCATTTTAACTTAATTACCTCTCCAGAAGCCCTGTCTCCAAGTACAGTCATATTCTGAGGTACTGGGGCTTAGCACTTCTACATATGAATTTGGGGAGGACACAATTCAGTCCATAACATAAACATAGCACAGTACCATCATCACACCTAAAACTTTTAACAGTATTCCTTCATAGCGGTTCAGTTTCCCCAGCTAACTTCTTTCTTTGTTATTTTACTTTTTAATTACAGTTTGCTCAATTTGGGATCTAAATCAGGTCCCATATATTACAGTTGTCTCAAAGCTTTCTTAAGCCTCTTTTAAATCTCCTTCCCTTCACTTTTTTTTTTTCTTTTTTTTTGGTTGTGTTGGGTCTTTGTTGCTGTGCGTGGGCTTTCTCTAGTTGCGGCGAGTGGGGGCTACTCTTCGTTGCAGTGCGTGGGCTTCTCATCGCGGTGGCTTCTCTTGTTGTGGAGTACAGGCTCTAGGTGCACGGGTTTCAGTAGCTGCAGCATGCGGGCCCTAGAGCACATGGGCTTCAGTAGTTGTGGCTCGTGGGCTGTAGAGCGCAGGCTCAGTAGTTGTGGTGCACGGGCTTAGTTGCTCCGCGGCATGTGGGATCTTCCCGGACCAGGGCTCGAACCTGTGTCCCCTGCATTGGCAGGCGAATTCTTAACCACTGTGCCACCAGGGAAGTCCCTCCTTCCCTTCACTTTTAATAGACCCAATCAAGTCAGCCTCTTCCATGTGGGGTACCTGGATGTGACATGAAGGGGGTCCTGATCCCTGGGACATGGCACAGCCCATCCAGAACATACGTGGGCACCAGGCACTGGCCTGAGGGGCCTGCTGACCTCAGGTCTGCCCAAGTTCTGTGTGGAGGGCCCTTCTCTTGTCTCACCAGGTTTCACCTTGTCATGCAGGACTCAGCCAACATGGCACCTTCTTGGAGAACCCTTCCAAGACTCCCCTCGCCCCCAGTCATTCTCTGTCTAATCACCCTCTTCACACTCTTCAAGGCATGTATGGTTTGGTGAAATGGTGTATTTGTTTACATGTTTATTTCCTGTCTCTCCATCCCCAATTCCCCTCCACAAGTGCCCGGGGTCTTTGTGCTCCTGTTCTAGCCCCCCAGGGCCTCGAACCCTGCTTGGCCCATAGAAAGTGCTCACTAGGTCAGTGTTGCCTGAATGAGGACTGAGAGGAAGGGTGCGAAATGACAGTTTGTGGATGGAAGGTGATGTTGTGCAGACTAGCGTGTCTCAAACAGGTGTGCCTTATGGTTGTGTGACCTGTCCTTATGCAAACTGTGTCGCTCTGGAGCAGACGGCAGGCCCTCCAGTCACTGTGATACTCTTCTGGCCTTTGGAAACTGTGATCTTGACCGGAGCAAACTAAAGAGGGCATCAGCATGAAGCCCTCATTCTTCTTTTCCTGTTTCCCACCACCCCACCCCCGACCTCTCTTTCTGAGAAAATTGCAAAAGACCTTTTCCCACTTATCAAACTAACTCTGTTCTAAACCACGTAAGCACTAATCCCTTGTTATTGGGCATCTTTGCTGATGTGATTAGAAATTGTTGAAAACAGATCTCTTGAACAGAAGAATTTCCTAAATGGATAACCATACATTCTTGTGACTTAGAATCACATGAATCCTTCGTGCTGCCTTTGAAAGATAAATTCATTAAGGAAAATCCTGCATGACAGCAGTTACCATTTATCTCACACTAACAGTGCCAGCCATGTGCTGAGCACGTACAGGTATTACTTCCCTTGATCCTCCTGATGTCTCGGAGGTAAGCGTTAGTTTCCCCACTTCCCAGGCTCAGGGAGGTTAAGTACCTTGCCTGGGGTCACACAACCAGTAAGTGGTAGGACCAGCATTCAAACTGTGTGATTCTTAACCTCAACTCAGTACCACCTCTGTCGTAGTGTTCATTTGCTATTTATGATATTGCTTATTAGAATAAAGGGGAGCAGGGAGATAGTTGAGCATTAAAAAGATTTGTCCCCACTATGGTGGTAGTGGTCATTACTGTTTTTATTAGTAGCTGTTGCTTACATAGCACTTGCTGTGTGCCAGGCACTGTTCTAAGTACTTTATAGGATATATTAAATCAGTCATCCCCCTTTTACAGCTGAAGAAACTGAGGCCCGGCAAGGTTGAGTAACTTGCACGTACTGTATAGCACAGGGAACTCAATACTCAATACTCTGTAATGACCTAGATGGAAAGAGAATCTAAAAAAGAGTGGATATATGCGTATGTATAACTGATTCACTTTGCTGTGTACACCTGAAACTAACACAACATTGTAAATCAACTATACTCCAATAAAAATTTTTTTTAAAAAAGGTTAAGTAACTTGCTCCAGATCACAAAGCTGATGAGTGGGTGATCCAGGTTTCTATTCCAGGCAGTCTAGTCCTGGAGTCCATACTTCTTAACAACAGGCTACATAGCCTTTCCATGTAAGGGACTGCATCCTGCTGATACTTCTAAGGAGTAAGGAAATAGTTCCGTCAGATACATTTTAGGTTTAAGGCAAAAGAGCAGCCAGGAGCTTCTCAGAGCCACAGAAACAGGCCTGATGGGTTTGGGCTCTGGTTTTTGTTTATCTCATATCCTACAGACATTCATGAGGCCAGACCCTGTGATGAGAATACAGGCGGGAATTCAAGTCCCTGCTTTTCTGAAGCTCCCATTCTAGTGAAGAACAGCTCACCATCGAGGGAAGGGGGGGAAATAGTCCCAATCAGTCTGCACTTACTGGCTGGGCTTGTCCAAAAAGAATATTTACCAACAGCAACCTTTTTAAGGACAGGGGCCAGATTTTAATATTCAATTTTTATATTATGTTCTTGTTAATCTCCTGCATCTAGTGTATCACTTAGAGAGAGTTGCTCAGGAAATGCCTGCATAAGGAAAAGGCAGTGTTTCAGAGTCCAACAGATGGGAATTTGAATTCCGCAGTTGGGGAAGTTAGCATTAATATAAAAGTACACAGCATGAGGCCCAGCAAATACCAGTAAATGCCAATGATTATTGTCTTTATTAGTCTTTCACTCTTACTTTGTGTTTTCTGTGAGCCCACTTAGAGGAGAAAAGGCGAAAGTTTACTTGAACAGTTAAATGGCCTAGCCTCTATGTCAGCTTCAAACAGTTGACTGCCTGTGAACTGTCATAAGGGCCAATTTGAGAAGCAGTGCTTGTTGAGCATAAATTTCTGTTTTGAGCTTGGTCTGAGTTATGACTCTTTTTACAGGGATGGCAAGGCCCCGGTGGTTATTTTGAAGGGTGCAGTGCTTGCTTTCCAGCTTCATAACCTTCAGTATTGGCTCCTTGCCCAATCTGTTGGGCCCAGGCCCAGGGTAGTGGGGGTGGTCACACACCTCCAGCTCATTGTTACTGGCTTCTATAATCAAAATCAGTACTGGCAAAAAAAAAAAAAAAAAAAAAAAAAAAAAAATCAGTACTGGCAAGTTGTTTTTATTGTAGTACTTGTTTATTAGCTATGTTTTAACTTTCTAAAAATAATTTTCATTCTTTAAAAAAATTCCTCACCACTTGCCTCAGAATAGTTCATAGATTTTTTTTTTTAACCAGCAGATATTAAAGATTTCCCTTTTGATGAATTACATGACATTATCTGATCTGACCAAAGACAAAATGTGAAACTGTTAGGATGACTAGTAGAACCCACAAGGGTAGAATTTATCAGTCTTTTAAATTTCTTATTTAAATACGATACTTTGCTGGAACAGAACGGGGGTCCATAACCCTATCTTCTGGATGAGATCAATGAGTAACACTTGAAAATGAAGGAAAGCATAGAAGTCTTGAAGATTTTTTTGAAGTGTATTCATCATACAGAGCCTAATCTTTAATTGGAACACTGCGGTAGTGAACAGTTGACTTAATTGATTTTCTAACCTAGGCAGTGTTAGGAATATGAGTAATGTTGTCAATGATGCTGCAGGGGGCCAGTAAATTCAGGAAATATTCTGCTCCATCTTTGTCTTTGGCTAAATGCCTTATCCCAGCAGTCCAGTTTTCATATTCAGAGCAAAGTAGAGCTGGATAAAGTCCACCAGCCAAGGAAACGAACTAAAAACCAGAATGATCCAGTTGTGGTTATTCTGACCTCCATTTCTAAGACTGACCTTGAAGTCTTATAACCAGAAAGTTAAGAGCCAAGTGACAAAGGGTCTATGAGTTTGATCTTGATTAGAGAAAAAGTTTAAGGTTTTTAAAAGTCTTTTCTATATCAGATGAAAGGAATAAAAATAATAACCTTGCCTTGGCCCGCATAAGGTGACTGAGTCCCTTAGAATCATGAGCCTCCTAAGAACTTATGACCGAACACCAACCTAGGACATTTTGACATTGAAAATGGTCTCAAACGATTTAAATTGCCTTTTCCTGTGAGTTTAAACAGTGAAGTGGGCTCTTCCCTTATTTCTAAACATTTGGCTTTCTTACAGTAGACATCAAGCTGAGAAGAGGTACATGAAATCACAGCATCATCTTCTGTTGCTTGGAGGAGGAGCTCATTAATGTCCAATTGGGTTTAATACTGGATTTTTGTTTGTTTGTTTTTTAAACTGTCTTTTGGAACCTCAATGTAAGATCAGAAAATTTTGCCTTGCTTAGGGGACAGCATTTCCATCTTAGAAGGGAGGGAAGCCCGGTACCCTGGGGTCACCATATAATTTAACAACCCAACTGGGTCACTTTTGAGAGTGAAAAAGGACCTTACTAATAACTGCATCAGAATAACAGACAAACTCCAGGACTCTCTCAGGCAAACTAAGGTGTATGGTCACCCTGCTATACAGCACACTGTAGAGATCACCCATGATCCAAGACATTTTGCCACAAAGAGTTGCAGACAGTGATTTTTAAGAAACTTCTACTTTGTTAGAAGTAGAAGTAACTGCTCCATCTAGCTGAAGATATTTGATTAGATCATGAACATAAATGTTTCTGTGAGCTTTTCATGTCTACCATTTTAATTGATGCAGACTCCATTTTGGGTTTTTTTCTGAATTTTATTTAATTTATTTCTTATACAGCAGGTTCTTATTAGCTATGTATTTTATATATATTAGTGTAGCTATGTCAATCCCAATCTCCCAGTTCATCCCACCACCACCACCCCCAACCGCCACTTTCCCTCCCCCCTTGGTGTCCATACGTTTGTTCTGTACATCTGTGATGCAGACTCCGTTTTGAATCGTATTCATGATTCCAGATGACAACCAGGAACTGTGTTGCCTCTGAAGCAGTCGAGTGTTATAATGGCAGAAGGACACTGTGGGAAGGGAGGAGGGAGGGGTGGTGGGTAAAGAGAGAGGGAGAATGGGGAAGCGAAGGCAGTGAATTTGCAGAAGCTCAAGCATCTTAGTAAAACATCTGACAAGACCATCTGCTGAGAGTCACCGAGCTTCGAGAGAGTGCCCAGGGAGGGGCCCAGAGTTTAGGGGACATGTTGGGGAGTAATACTGCGAGCAGAACTGTGGAGGAGCGTCGACAGGTCTGCGCTTTCAGGATGAGATCTGAATATTTAACCTTCAGACAGAAGAGGGCAGTTTTCAGCATCCTGCACCCCGGGAAACAAAGCCAAAAGCACTCATTTGCGAAAATCTTTGTTTCAGAGATAAAGACAAGGCAAATTAATATGGTGGGCAAAGAGGTCTCTCACTTTATTTCTACAGCTGTTTTCTTCCCGAGTGAGTCAGCTTTGCAGCAGCTTGCCCACAGCTCTAAGAAATGACTCACACACCTTCACTATGAAAATGCTAGGGGCTGCTAGGCCCCCAACAGTCCGCCAGCTAGCCATGTTGTTAGCCGACCACTCTCTTGGATTAAATTTAGTGGGAAGGATATTTAGGTTCTTCTTTCCCGTCCCCTGCTCAGTCACGCTGGCTGATACTGTGTGCTTTCATGCCGCATGATTCAAACTTCCTTCTTACCCAGCTCCATCAGTGGCACGCCCACCATTTGCCTGGCGTGGAGAATACAGAGATGACTCAAAGTCTCCAACCACAAGGAAAACCACGTCTCTGGGTCCTTGTATTTGAGCCGACTGAGTCATGATAGTGCCATTTTGGGGGAAATGGCTTTTGAAATAGATGGGAGGTACAAGAAAAAAGTCTCTCCTGTCCTCGGCAGTTTGCTTTTCCAATATAGGCCTGTGGTACTCATCTGTCTAAGGCCAGGTTAGTGCCTCCTATTTCGTCTTGTCTTAAAAAGCTGCAGCAAGATTATATAAGGGCCTACTGTATAGCACAGGGGGGAAAAAAAGGTACAATCTGTTTGCAGGACATATATTAAGTTAACCTTAAAAATACATTCCAATATACATTAGGTGCAGACAAATAGTGTTTGATTCCACGTATACGAGGGACCTAGAATAGTCAAATTCATAGAGTCTGAAAGTACATTGGTAGATGCCAGGGGCCGGGGTCGGTGGCGGGGGTGGTGAGGGGGAATGGGGAGTTACTATTTAATGGGGACAGAGTTTCAGTTTAGGAAGGTGCAAAATTCGGGAGATGGATGATGGTGAGAGTTGCACAACAATGTGAATGTACTTAGTGCCACTGAACTGTACACTTAAATACGATTAAAATGTTTTTAAAAGTGGGCTATAGAAACATTAAAAAAAAAAAGATTATATACCTAAATCTTGTTACTGGTGCTAATCCTTTAAGGATTAAATACATAGAACCTCATTAAAATCCTCCTAGTATTAAAAAAACAGATAGCTGCAGCTCTTAATAAAAGAGCCCAGGGAGGGGTTCCCAGACACTGAGGGTGTTTGGTACCTGACATCAGGTGGAGATCCCGGGAGGACCCTGCATCTACCAGCAGGCTGATCCTGGAGCTGGGCAGATACCATGTCCTTGCCTTTCCCTTGCCTGGGAGAGATGGCAGCTCTTCACAAAACACCCAACAGCTTGTCTAGGATTATGTAGACCTGGCCTTTTATCCAGATCAGAAGTGCTTGAATTTAATTAAACTGAGGCTCCCAAAGTGCCTACACGATTAGCTGTAATTGCTCCTCAGTAGTGTAGCAAATCCGAGTTACAAAATCTAAGTTTTGTAACTGCCCCAGTGACATCTGAACATCTCCTCTAGGTCTCAAATAATTAGTCTCAAACCTGGATAAAGATAGGTAGGTCCAAAAGGCATTAGATGGTGAAAAAGTAAGACTTTTCACAATTGAAAAATAAATCCTGGCTGTGCAATTACTTATGTAGATTTGGGATACAAGACAAAGGACTTGGGCTTTGGGGTTAGACATGGGTCCAAAGCCCGGTGCTCCCACTCACTCACAGGGCCTAGCACAGGGCCCGGAACGTAGTGCCTCCTTCCCATTCGTTTAGATGGTACTGACTGAGTGCCCGCTGAGTGCCTGGCCCCACAGATACAGTGGTGAACAACACCAGGAATATCTTTGATTGATGGAGTTTATAGTCTAATACAGAGGCTCATTCAATGGTAGAGCAAAACTTAAAGATACAAATAATTAGCCAAGGGATGAAAAAATTAGGCAGAATCCCAAGGAAATGGTGGTAGAAACAATTGACAGTAAGTCCCTTAGTACCATTTCTTATACAGGCAAATAATGTCCCCATCACAAGCTGCACACATCACTGCCCCAGCATGAGGGATGTGTTGGGTGTATTTAGCATAGTTGAAACTGGTCTAAGGAGATTTAAATATCTTTTTAAGAAATTATTCTTCATTTTTACTAGATTTTTTAACTGGCTGGAGTTTTATTGAAAAAGTAATGTCTATACACAGGAAAAACATTCAAACGGTGCAAAAGTCTATATAGCAATGAGTCAAACTATGTCTCCCTCCCATCCTAGCCCCTGGTTCTCCTCTTCAAAAAAAAAAAATAATAATAATAATAATAACTGCTATAGTTTTTCAGCAAATATTCAATCAGATATGTGTACACATATAACCCCTTTAAAAACACAAGTACACACAGGAGATGATGCCATCCCACTGCTCCGCTCTTGTTTTGGTCCCTCAGTAAGCTGGCTCAGGGTCATTCCACCTCAGCAGACCGGACCCTACGTCGTTCTTTTTCACAGCAATTTAACTAGTCCTCTTACTGGTGGAAATTTAGGTTATTTCCAATCCTTTGCTGCTGCAAACAGCGCTGCAGGAAACATTCTTGCACTTATACCTTCGCACACGTCTGCAGCATCAAGTCCCCCAAAGTGGAATTGCAGGACCAAAGGTTTGTCCTTTTAAAAGCATTAATAAATGTTACCACATTGCCTTCTGAAGGCTATTCCAGTGCCCACTCCCACGTCAGTGGATGGACCAGCAGGCCTGGTACCCACACCCTCCCCAGTGCTGGGTATCGGCAAAGCTGATCTTTTCTAATACGGGCAGTGGAAAAGGATTGCGAATTGTCGTTTTAATTTGCATTTATTTAACCGTGAGTGACATGAAGCATCTCTCTGAACCGCCCTTTTAAAAGACAAAAGAAACAGAAAATTGAAGATTTTACCCACCTTTCCTATCAACTCAGACAGGGGTTCTCAAAGTGTGGTCCCTGGACCAACATTGCCTGGGAACTTGCTAGAAATGAACATTCTCATCCCACCCAGACCTCCTGAATCAGAGATTCTGGAGGTGGGACCTAGCAATCTGTGTCTTAATGAGCCCTCTGTTTAGACCCCACCCCTAGAGTTTCTGATTCAGTAGGTGGCATGAGGCATAAGAACTTGCATTTTGAACAATTCCCAGGCAATGCTAATGCCACTGGGCCAGGGACCACGCTTTGAGAACCGCTGGGCTAGCGCATTTTTCTTGCAGTAATATTTAACCTCAATGCAGCTTTTCTGATTCACTCTACAAGAACGATTACCAGAAAGCAGTTGTGTGTATTTAGGGCTTTAAAGATTGTTTTTGTTAGGAGTTTGATGGACCCGGTAGAGGTTCCCGGTTGGGGTGAGCAGGGGTTCACCCACTACAGAAACCTGGCTTTGAGGAAATATTTGGAAAGCAGCTACCAGGGCAACAGCCCTGCTTCAGAAGCTTCCAAAAGGCAGAGCAGTGCCTCCATGTGGGCAGGTTGCTTACTGCAAGTGGAAAGGGAAGTCTGAAAAGGCTGGTCCAGAGACCAAGTGGGAGTATGCCTTAAAGAATGCTTTCTCCTATTGGTCTGAGCCAATGGGATCCTTGTTCCCTAGACCAGTGGTTCTCAGCCCTGGTTGCACTTTGGAGTCACCTGGAGATCTCGTAAAAGAACACCCATGCCCGGGTCCTACCCTCAGTTAGTCTGATTTAATTAGTTTGGGGAGGGCCCAGGCATTAGTATTTGTTGTTGTTTTACAAGATCCTCAGGTAATTGTAATGTGCAGTCAGATCACAGAACACTGCTTTGGAGAAAAATCTAGAAATCTAGATTGGCCTTTTCAAGTGTTAAGCTACAATCCCTTGTTTAAATGATTTTTTTTAATTGTGGTAAAATACACAAAAATTTACCATTTTCATCATTTTTAAATGTACAGTTCAGTAGTGTTAAGTGCATTCACATTGCTGCGCAATCAATCTCCAGAACACTTCTCATCTTGCAAAATTAAAACTCCGTACCCGTAAAACAACAACTCCCCACTCCCCCTCCCTCCAACCCCTAGCAACCACCATTCTACTTTCTGCCTCTGTGAATTTGACTACTCCTGGTACTTCATGTAAGTGGAATCCGACAGTATTTGTCTTTTTGTGTCTGGCTTTTTTCACTTGGCATAATGTCCTCAAGATTCATCCATTTTGCAACATGTGTCATAATTTCCTTCCTTTTTAAGACTGAATAATATTCCATTGTATACATGTACCACATTTGGTTTATCCATTCATCTGTTGATGGACACTTGGGTTGCTTCCACCTTTTGGCTGTTGTGAATAAAGCTGCTATGGGTGTACTTAAATAATATTTTTAAAAGAGAAGAGAAGTAACAGTTATAATAATAGTTAACATTGAATACTTACTATGCCCTGGTCTAAGCCTTTTACCTATATCACTTTACTCAGTCCTGCAACCAACTCTGTAAGGTATTCACCATTATTACCTCCATTTCACAGATGCAGAAACAGACCCAGAATGGTTTGGTAACTTGCCCAAGGTATTTTCCAAAGTTCCCTCAGGATAAAAATCATTTGGAGTATTTGTTAAAACTACCCATTGCCAGACCCCATGCTGTATCTGTGGACTCTGAGCCTCCAGCAGGGAGCCCAGAGGTATAGATTTTCCTTGTACCCCAGGATTTGCTTGTCATGATTGGGAAGTTGAGAGCATTGGGGGGCCACTAAAGGGGCCTACCCTAAACAGTGTGACCACAGAGCTCTTTCACTTAACCATGGGGCCAGACTGCCTCATTAAGGCTGTGTTTTTAAGGCCTCTTATGGCCTAAGAGAGGTGAACAAATATCTCTAACAGGATTTCTGAATTCTTTATTTGTTGCATGCCTGAGCAGCCGTGATATTAGCTGAGTGTGTCTGAAGACTCCCCCCTCTTTTACATCACATCTCCCCATTTTAAACCTAGCGTTTCCTAGAGATATAATATTCCTTCTATTGCTACCTTTTTAAAAAGAGAAACTTGAATAAATGACCTAGGTGGGGACAAAAGTCTGACGTTTCAGATTCCTAAGTTGAGTCAGGGTTCCCTCTGGACCAGCTTTTTGTTGCTCCAGGAGGCTGTCACCAGGACCCATCGGAGGACTTCAGAATGCACTCAATTCATCAGCTATTTATTGAAGGGCTGCAAGGTGCCCCAGCCTCTGCTGGGTGCAGGAGGGAGAAAAATAGGAGGCTTGATCTCTTATATCTCAATGGAGAGAGAGACGTACTTCCTTTTCAGGGTGACGCCTGGGTCTTTCCATGTTGGGAGGGAGCAGCTCTTGGCCCCCAGTTTTTCCCCTAGTCATAAGCATCTTCCAAGCCTCAGGAGCTCCGAACACTTTCAAATTGTGATCATTAGTCAAAGTCTGGGGGATCTTGTCTGGAAAGGGGCACGAGGGGGCCTCTAGGAGTGTCGGGAATATTTTCCGTCTTGATCTGCACAGTGGTTGCATGGGTGTAAATGCATAGATTCATCGACTGTGCACTTTCCTGGGTGTATGTTATACCTCATTAAAAATAAAAAAAAGAAGGCAGCTTTATGTGTATTGTTACACAATGGCTTCCGAAACATATTGTTAAAAAAAAAAAACAACAGCGCTAAGCAATATGTATGCTGCCATTGGTATTTTTTAAAAGAGTGTAGGAAAGTACCTTTTACCACATCTTTTATGTCACTTGAATTTTGTGCCATGTGCATGAATAACCAACTCAAAAAAAAAACATTTAATGCAGATTCCTGGGTCTGGCCACCATCTTACTGAATAAGCTTCTTTAGGGGTGAAGCCCAGGAATGCCCGTTTCTAACACCCTCTCCAGGTGATTCTAGGTACCCCGTGGGCTGAGAACTCCTGCATCGGGTTGTGCTGGCCTTCCACTGTTAAGAGGAAGACAGATCCAAGGGGGAGCTTGTCCCGGCTCAGAAGGTCGTGTCCCTCAGGGTTTGTGGGTTAGGAGAGGAGCCGTCCAACTCTCTTAGGAATGTCCAGCCCTCTGAGCTGGCTTTGATAAGCAGGAAGATGTGGAAGAAGTCTGTTTTCTTTTTTTTTTTTTTTTCAACGAACAAAATCCATACTGTCTTCATGCTGGTCCGTCTTGTACATGCCTCTTGGCAAAGTCCCTCACTTTCCCTGTTAGGTTTTATTTTAAGTTGTCTCCCTGCTGAGTCTGGGGCTGGGCCTTAGAAGGATGTGATGAACCCCTTCATTTGTATGGCCACTAACCTCCTCCTCTTCGCAAAGCTGCAGAAACATAACATGACTTCACCAGCTTCCCAAGGGGACACCAGTTGACATCATCCCTCCTGGGCAGACTGGGCCCAAACACCCTCTCCGTTCAGAAGTCTCCTCTGTATGTTTCTGAATGGGTCTGTCTCCCACGGCACCTGTCCCTACGTCACCAAGAACATTTTATCCTAATCCCACAACACATCTTGGCCGTCCCTCTGGACTGAAGTTTGTCTCTCCTTCCCTTCCCCACATCGACAAGGCAGTCCTGTAAATAACATCCACTTGGTACTTTTCTTGACACCATGAATCATTGTACATGTGGGTGTAACATCCTATTTTGTAGCCTAAGAAGCTAATCCCAAAGAGTATTGCTATTGCTTTTGTTTACCTGTGTGTGCAAACACAGGTGCTCATGCACACCCTGAATATCTGTTTTAATTTCCATGAGTATCCAGATAGGTTTCTCACAACCCATCTTTAAAGGAGCATTGTACAAGCATTTGATACATGGTCCCTTCCTTCATGGGCACTACTAATGCCATGTTTCCTCTAATACTGAGGGGCATCTGGGAACTTCGCTGCAGGCAGCCAAAGAGAAGTCTGCCTGTCTGGCTGAATGTATGTGTCTCTCTCTCTACACACACACACACACACACACACACACACACACTCACATACACACACACACTCACATACACACACACACACATACACACACACTCCTATACAGTCGTCCCTCAGTATCCTCAGGGGATTGGTTGCAGGATCCACACAGATACCAAGATCCACAGATGCTCAGGTCCCATATATAAAATGGCATATTTGCATATAACCTATGCACATCCTCCTGTATACTTTAAAACATCTCTAGATTACTTATAATACCTAATACAATGTAAGTGCTATGTAGATAGTTGCTGGTGCATGGCAAATTCAAGTTTTGCTTTTTTGGAACTTTCTGGGATTTTTTTTCTGAATATTTTCTATCTGTATTTGGTTGAATCCATGGATGCAGAACCAGCAGATACAGAGGGCTGGCTGCGTACATATATATTTCTCTCTCTCTCTCTATTAGAGTCTTAACACCCACTTAGTAACCTTCCAGCTCACATTTTCTCCAATCTTTGTTGCACCCGAAATGACCAAGTCATCTTACCTCTCTGCCCATAGGCTGCACCTGGGAATTTGGAGCCATGGTAAACTACATCAAGAAGACATATCCCCTGACCCAGCTGGTGGTCGTGGGCTTTAGCCTGGGTGGTAACATCGTGTGTAAATACTTGGGAGAGACCCAGGCCAACCAAGAAAAGGTTCTGTGCTGCGTCAGCGTGTGCCAGGGCTACAGTGCACTGAGGTGAGTGATCCCGGCCACATGCTCCCACTTCTTTCTGCCGTTGGTCCTCCAGTTAGCACTCGTTTATTGAGGTGCCCCAGTGCACCAGACATTGGCCCATGAAGAGCAGGGGAAATGCTGGGGCAGACTGAGCAGAAGTTTCTGGGTCTTGGATTCACCTTGTTTTGCTTCCACATCATACACTGGATTTGTCCTATCAGACCCCTTAAGCCTGGGATATGCAGCTCTATTTTGGGATCAGATCTGTAATTGAATAAGCCAAAGCCCCCCTTAATAGCGGCTGTTCCCCTTTGGAGTTTCTGTGAGATGACTTAACTCTGTTCATGCTCCAGGAGTTTTGTAGAACTGTGGGTTTATGAAAACAGAGGAGACTTGGTGAACCAGGGTATGAGAACTGGGCCTTATGACCCCAGAATCCTCCTGTCTACCAAAGAGTTGAGTCTCAGGTGGCATCTGGAAGGGGTCTTTAGAAACGATTTAATCCATGCCCTCACTGTCAAATAGTCATCTCTCTCAGGCATCCCAGAATCACACACAAGAGATGACCTACTGGGTAAAGGTTTACCTCTCCTCTTAGTCTCCCGACAACAGAACCCCGAAGGAGGAGTCCTAGGAGGGCATTATCGTCTGCTCTGACCCCCCCACCAGATCAGTGTTGTCCTAGATCACTCCAGAGTCACCACACACACACATTCACCCACACACACACACACACACACACACACACACTCATACACACCACACTCACACACACATCTTTCCAGACTCTTTAAATGCATTCATATTTTTTCCTGTACTCACTGCTCACGATAATGTCTTTTGTATTACCAATGGGTATGACCAGTTATTAAAGAACTCCTGAAATCCAAAATCACACAAAAAAGTAAAAACGAACAAACAAAAAACTCCCTGATTGATCCAGTCTAATGCCAAAGAGTCCTTATAGTTAATAAATGAATCCTTCCTTTTTGCCTCACCTATATCTCTCGTGGTGTAGTTTAAACCTATCTTGTCATTTTCTAATGGATAAGGGGCTACGTTATTTCTAAAAATATCTGTTACTGGAATGTGAAGTCAACACATCCAAAGGGCAAATGCAGGCTCAGAATTCAGCCTCTGCCTGAGCCTTAAAGCTGGCCAAAATGGAGAATTTAAATGTACCCAAAAATAGACATGAAAGACATCCCTGCTGGAACCTTTCCTGAGTTCCAGCACCAGGGCCTAGATTCCAGTTGTCCTCACCTGCAATATGGAGATGATGGTAATAATAAATGGTACCTACCCCATGGCGCCATTGTGAGGGTCAAATGAGTTAATGGGCATGAACTACTTGCAACAGTGCCAGGCATGTAGAAAGTTAAGTCAGTAGCTGTTAATTATCATCATTATTCATTGTAAAATGAGAAGTGGACTGGATCAGTGGATGACAAAGACTAATCTAACGAACTAGCGACTGCCTCACTTCATTAAGAATCACTTGGAGGATCATGTTAGAAATAAACTCATTTTCTTGGGCCCCAGCCCTGGAGATCCTGATTCATTCATCTGCGGCACAGGGCCAGGAATCTGCGTTTGGACACATTTCACAGGTGACTCCTGAGATTTAGCCCCGTTTAGCAGTCATTGGGCCTGGGGACCTCAGCGGTCTCTCCAGCTCTAATATTGCAGGACTAGGTTAGTCCCCTCGTCCTCCTGATGGGAATCCTCCCCTTCACTCCTCTCTACACTCTGGTGAGCCAGGACATGTTCCTTTATTTTGGCTTGGCTAAAAATATTCAACTCCCAATTCGTAGCCATTATGTAACCAGAGTTAACCGAAGTCCCATCCTGCCCAGTGACTGGAATATTAGAGCAATGAGCAAAGGGCCCGCCACAGGATCCGAGGGAGCAGGGCCTGGCAGGAGGCCCTTGTCACCTGACAAGTGGTCCAGTTTTTGGCAAGGCTTCTAGCATCTGTAAAAATCAGAATCGCTGAAGTCCCCTCCTAAACCAAGTGCTGTCAAACTACTGTGAACACTGACTTTGTGTTCAGAGAGCCCTGGATTTGACAAGCAGGAGGATGTAGGACAAGTTTGTTTTCATTTTTTTTTCAACGCGCAGACTCTTCAGTAACAGCCTGATTTCATTTTGCTGCAACAGCGCCATCTGCTGCTGGCCAAGCACACGACTCACGCGTTTGCCGATCCACGGTGTTCAAACTAAGGCAAAGGTTTAAGCTAGGAAACTGACCAACATCTGTGAGGTGCTAAACATTTTGCAGGCGTGGTCTACGCCACTTCTCTTTGAGACCTCAAAGATCTTGATACTCATAATCATTGTCACATCAGCCTCCTGCAAAGAGGAGAGAAACAGACAACTTTATCTTCTAGAGCACAGAGAACTAATGCTAAGGCTAAGATCCTGTGGCCCTACACACAGAAACTGGCAGCAGGTCAAGGAGACACCATCGCCCTATGTGTACCCCCAACATTTTAATGAGTTCAGGTCACCCCAACAGTTTAATGAGATCGACTTGCTAAATGACGGTGGCTTACTTTAAACCAGCATAACCTTTTTTTTCCTGCCAAGGCTTGAGGGCAATGAGCCTTTTCAGCACTGGGATGATGGCAGCCATGCTTCCTATATGCCAAGGTGGAGCGGGGAGGGCTCGTCTGCCTCTGCAGGGGCCACACAGGAGTTCATGCTTCCGGTAAATCCCTCCTCGTTGAGTCTACACAACCGCTTGTCAGTGACCCATCCCCTCCCTCTGGCTTCTCGTCCCCATAGCGCACCTCCCCACTAGTCAGAGCCAGTTCTAGGCTCAGAAGCCAGCGCCTGCTTGCTGTAGTTAGAGCAGTCTAGCTGCTGCTGAACTAGCTCACCTTTGATGAGGTGCTGAACCAGTGAAGGAGGGAAACAGATGTCCCAAAACTACATGGTATCCAGCTGACTTAGCATGTTGCCTCAGGATAAACAGCAGCCAACTAACTAGCCCTGGAAATGTGTGAGGTCAGACTCAGCCTAACTCTCTGGTTTGATTAATCATTTGAAGCTATCATGAAGACCTTGATTATAAATTCATCCTGTGAATAGCAACCAGACAGAAGTGCAAGAGGGAGAAGTAGTGATGCCGAAAGATTACCCGCGATTAATTCATTCATTGATTCTTTGATTCATTCAGCAAGACACCCTTCTAGGTAATAGGACACAACCATGAACAAGGCCAACAAATTCCCCACCCTCGTGGAGCTTAAAGAAAAGGGAAGGGAAGCTTTTGTGGTCTCATTTCAGGTAAAATCAAGTCGTCATTGCTGAGGAAGCCCTCAACAATCTTGCATTGAAGAATCCGCTAATAATAATATGATTAAATACAAGCATTATGTTGCAGTTTGGGTGTAAGAGATAGTCTGTATCTGCTTAATGACAATAGAATGATGTTTACACAGCAGCAAACCAACAAATAAATGTCACTAATGGTGACACGCTAGGCATATGGGTGCCAAGGAAGTCCTCAGTCAAGTGGGGAGTCAGTGGGGAGGGATTTTTGGAAGGAGGTGAGGTGGGGTCAGAGGCCCCTTACAGGGCAGTGGAGGAACCATAAGATCTCCCTAAATGCAGTATGTTTCTGGCTAAGTGAGTGCATGAGCACCACTAACTCGTAGCCACTTTAACGTCCCAGCATTTTTAGCAGGGCCTTCCTGTCACAAGGAAGAGCCAGGCCCCCCTTTTCCTGCCAAATTGTGCATATATTCTCTCTTATGCAAATGGGCAAACTCCAGACTACAGATGAGTTTATGACAGAAGCAAGCATTCTCGTTCATAAAGTCTCTTTATAGAGCTGTACCTTCATCAAACCTGTGTTCATAGTTGAGCTGTAAAATAATTTTAATACTCAGTAATTTTTTTAACAGAGCCAAGCAAAGGAGGAAAATCTGCTGAGTTTAGACAAAACTCCATGGACAGAATTCCAACCTTAAGAAACAGCTTAACTTTGCCACCACTGGGTGATGAAGCTAACCAAATGTTTTGTCCTTGGGGATTTTTGTTTATTGTTCATTGTTAATTTTTGTATTCAGAAAAATGAGGGTGTATGATATGCCCTTTGACCCATTAATCCCATTCCTATAAAAGTGCATCCTAAGGGAAAATATTCTGATAAGGAAGAAAGGGGGTTGGTGGGTGGCCATCCCTACTCTTGTCTGGACTCCCGGCCCCGTCCTGCCACAAAGCCCAGCCAGGCAGGTGTGAAGAGTTCTGGGCCCAGTCCCTAGTAGGGTACGGAGAGCTTTTCTTTTGCTTGCAGTCTCAAGCTGAACTAGCTGGAGGTAACGACCTCTCCACAGGTCAGCCCTGCCCCTGAAGGGCAACCAGCTGCCAGCCCGGATCCTTCTGCTGCGTGTCTTGGGCCCAGAGGTGCTACCATCTTCCTCCCAGAGGCCACACTGTTCAAGGCTCGTCCTGGCTTTCCCCCACTGCAGTATGACTCTCTTGTAGGGCCAAGTTAGAAATAACCCACGTGTCCAGCAGGAGGGATAGTTGTAAGCTATGATATACCCATTCAGTAGAAAACAAGGCTGCTTGTATTTTTTAAAATTAAGAAAATATATAAAATGGCAGACTGTGTATATTAAACGTAGGGGGGAAGGTAACTATGTAAAACTATGATTGTAGGGAGAGAGAAATGGGGAGTTGTCATTTAACTGGGTATAGCGTTTCAGATTTGCAAGATGAAAAAGTTCTGGAGATCTGTTATATAACAGTGTGAATATACTTAAGATTTCTGAACTAAGCACTTAAAAAGGGTTAAGATGGTAAAATTTATATGTGTTTTTTGCCACAATTTAAAAAAAATTTTAATGATTGCATATTGGCAAAGCCTGGAGGGGAACACCCTCCCTTCACAAATAAAAATATTGGTTATATTGGTGTGGTAGCATTCTGGGAAAATACTTAATGTACTTTAAGGTTTCATTGGCATATTACTTTCAAGGTATTTTTTAATATTGCCTGGGACCGTATTTAAGAAATTCCTCACCAATCTTAATTTGTGGTGCCTCTTTTTGGAATGTGAGAGTCATGCTTGCCCATCCCAGACATATAGTACCCGTCTCTCATTCTCATCCTCCATATTTTCTCAAAGACCACAGGAAAGCTGTGTGGTGTTCTCACAGTCTCCCAGCACTCTGAGATGAAATTTATATGCGCTAGGAGATTTGAATTTCTTTGGGTGTTAGATGCATTCTTCCCCCAGTTCATTCTCTTCCAACTTTAATTCCTTTTAATGGATGCTTTGTCCACTCATTGTGCAAAGTATGAGTTGGAAAAGTTGAGCTTTCTCTGAGCAGTACCCCAGGAGCATAAAGCAGTTGTCTCAGCTCTTCCTTGCCTAATTGATTGTTCTGAACATAATTACAGACCCCTGTTTTGTTGGGACCCTCTTCTAAGTGATTTAAAAATCCATCTCCTGGGACTTCCCTGGCCATCCAGTGGTTAGGACTCCACGTGACCATTGCAGGGGGCTCGGGTTTGATCCGTGGTCTCAGGGAACTAAGATCCCGCAAGCCGTGCATCACGTCCAAAAAAAAAATGAAAAGAAAATATCCATCTCCTTCCACAGCACCTTTTAAAATTCTTTTAACCCTGCAGAGAGAAATCTCTCACCAGCAGATGGCTGGGAAACCAGTATGGATAATATCTTATTAATGTTACATTGATTAGAAATAACAGCATTTTAAAAGAACTTTATTGGTTTTCATAATAGGTAGATGGATGGATAAAGTTCTTTAAAAATCCATACATGTCATTCTGGAATAAGACTCCCAGTGAAGCCTTACTAGTGTTTTGGGGTACTGTCTTTTCTCATTTGCCATCTCAATGACAGAATCATTTTTGAGGGCTTTGCAACTCTCAGGGAGCATCATCCCTTTTGGAGTCATCTCGTCTTTCTGAAATCTATGAAACCTGCCTTCCTTCCAACAAGGGTTCACTTTGGATTATACAAAGGCTTTCCTCCCTGTAATTATGACCTAGCTGCGTTCTCCCAGGTTCCACACATCTCTGCTGTGTCCTCAGCCAGTTTCTCCTGGTGGGCCAGTATCTGGCTCAGCCTGGGAGCACCTCCTGCCATCCCTTCTCTCTTCTGGAGAACATAGCTGTTTAGAGGCAAGTCAAGAACTTGGATATTCTGCTGTGTGGCCAAGTAAGGGATTCTTTCAGTATCTAGAGAGCTGAAGTCCCCTGGTTTTGGTGCCCATTTAGCATCAAAAAATGAAAATTCATTTCTTCCATCTGACGTGGCAAATCTCACCCAAACATTCCCCACATGTTTTTCTACCTTGGTCTGTGTTTTCTTGTCATATAGCACTTTTCTGCTTCTCCTTCTCTACCTTATTTTGAATAGCTACACAGTGTCCATCGCAGGGTTCCTTCCAATCCTGCTCTCATCTCAGCAGGTCTCACTAATACCTCTCATATCTTATGACTCTGCCGAGTTGAGTTCACCTGTGCGTGCTCTTCCCATTGGCATACCGGTATCTGAGGCTATAAATGTCATCTCTCTCTCCCGTTCTTTCCCGTTTGTTCTCATGACACCACTCTGCTTATCACCGTGTCATACTTGAAGTCTGTCCACCATGGTACTCTATGTTATAGTCTCATCTGAGTGTTCTTCCCCTACCACCACCACCATTCTCTTTAAACCTTCTTGACTGAGTCATCTGGTTTCCAGGCAGACGTTCTCTTCATGCTCATGAGATGCATGCCCAGGAGCCTGCCCATCCCTCAGGTCTCTTCAGCCGAGGCCAGAATTCAGACCCATTCTTAACACCACCGGTTGGCCGGCTCCCCACTCGCAACATCCACCCCTGTCTGCAGAAGTCCATCCACCATTAACAGAAGCAATGAAAGCAACACCAAGGCCCCCAGGGTGGCCTCTGTCAGGCCTGTGATAGAACTGTCTACCTACCTCAGCCACAGAGCAATCTGGGTGTGAAAACTGCTTCTCTAGTTCAACCTCCTGATTTGACAGATAAGGAAACTGAGGCTTGGAGAGGTGAAGTGGCTTCTGCAGAGTTTGGTGAACTACCCAGTGGGGTCAGATGGGCCCTAGTTCAAGTCTCTGCTCTAACTCTTGCCAGCCACGTGGCCTGGACATCTTGTTAGACCTTCATCCCATCACCAGCCCCAAGCCCTGGGCTCGTTTGCCCCTCTAGCCTGGTTCTGCCTCCTGCTTCCTCTCCCTGCAAAAACATGACAGATAAATTGGAGTTTGGCTTCAGTGGGAGCTGCATGGGTGAGGTTCTTGATGGGCCATGTATATAACGGTTCCAGACCACCTGCTGGTCTTTTGCCATCCCTGAAAATGGTTGTTGGGCTCAGGGTTAACAGTTAAAACTGACTTTGATCTTTGACTTTCCTCAGCAGGGTAAATAATTTTCAGTAGCTCATAATCCAAAAGATTTTCTATTTTCTCTTTCTTCTCCTCCTCCTTCTTCTTCATTGTTATGGAATATTTTAGACACATACAAAATAAAAGCAACAGGATATTGAACCCCCGTGTACCCACCACCAGCTTCAACCATGCTTAACTCTTGGCCGCTCTTGTTTCCTCTGCACCTCATCCACGTACCACTCCCCCGTAAACTGGATTATTTTCAAGCAAATCCCAGACATTATGTCATATCATTTGTAAATATTTCACTAAGTAGCGCTAAAAGACTCTAAGGACTTTTTCTTAAACATAATCACGATACCATTATCACACCAAAAAGTTAATAATTCCTAATATCATCCCGTTTCCAGTCAGTGTTCAGATTTCCTTGATTGTCTCATGGAAGTTTTGTTAACAGTCGGTTTGTTT
This sequence comes from Balaenoptera acutorostrata, assembly GCF_949987535.1. Classification (NCBI taxonomy): domain Eukaryota; kingdom Metazoa; phylum Chordata; class Mammalia; order Artiodactyla; family Balaenopteridae; genus Balaenoptera; species Balaenoptera acutorostrata. Next base: position 39,174,336 of record NC_080066.1, on the reverse strand, counting down.
GAATCGGGATCCCCATGATGTCCACACATTGCATTTATTGATTTGTCTCTTCAGTTGCTTTTAGTCTGTAGGATCCCCCTCTCTTTTATTTCTTTTCAGTTTGGTGGTGGTGGTGGTGGTATTGAAGAAATCAGGTCTTTTTTTAGATATATGAAATGAATGTTTTTTATAATACGTTGATCTTGATTATGTTTTCTTAAAACTACTATAAAATTAAGTTTCAGTCCCTTAATTTTACATTCAGAGGTGGTGAAAGACATCCCTTAAATATACTGAGTGGTCAGCCGAAGATATGAGGCATCAGTGTTGGCCAGCGTTGACTGGGTAGAACATTGGTCCCAGCAGCCTTACCCCAGTCCCTCCTTGAGCCCAGGGCCCCCGTGTATTCCCAGAGCCTTTCAGTGAGTGGCACCTCTGGGGTGATTCAATCAAGGAATCTGCAGCGCTGGAGCATCTTCTCATAGCTTAAATTTATGGTCAGTGCCCCCTCCCTTCCCTACCTCCGCAGTCCCTCTAATATGAAGGAGATACTAACAAAAGCAGTTAGAAGGTCAGCAAAGGGAGAAAAGGATGAGGGCAAGAGAAAGCTGGGATTTTGAGACCATAGGCTTTCTGAAGAAGGGACAGCTTGGGTCCAAGGTCAGAGGAGGGAGACCCGCGCTGGCAGCAGGCTGTGGGTCACAGATTGGGTAACAACCCCCCCTCCTCCCTCAGCCCAAGAGGCAAATGTCCACAGTCCTGCCTTAGCTGGGGCCCTGCCCATGGTGATCCGGCCCGTCCTTTCTGCTCCTACAGTGTTCGGGAAGCCCCCCACAAAAAACTCGTGCATTTATAGAATGACCTTTTGACCTTTGAAGGCAGTGTTAGTCTTCACTGTGAGCTTTAGCCCATGTTTTATGAGCACGTCATAGGCCGTTAAATCCACAAACCCTTTCACTTTTAAGTTCCTGCCAGCTCTAATTTTTTAACTGCGACGTTACAGGAAATGTTTGTTATTCCAAAATTGAAGTGTGGCAGTTTGGGGGAAATTACTTTTATAACTCCCTGGATTTTTTTAAAAAATACCTATGTACCACCCTCTCTCAAGAGTCCCCTCTCTGGCCATCTGGGAGATGAGGCCAATGGATTCTGTATGGGAATAGTGACACCTAGACTCATTCCCAGGGTGGAATCAGGCCTCAAGACTCAGAAATCTGCAAAATGAAGGTTAGCGTGGCCTCCATGGCAGCTGTGTCTGGGTTCACACCCCCCTGAGGGAAGAAAGCACGATGGAGTGGGGAGGGCTGAGCGGCAGCCTGGGAATGACAGCATCGGTGTTTGTTCACCTGACACGTGGGCGAGGAAATCTGGCCGCAGAGGCGAGTAGAGGAGGGACAGGGTGAGGGTGGCGGAACACACGTGCTGGAGCCAGGCCCGCCTGGCTTAGACTCAGCCATACCTGACCGTTCCAGTGTGACCCAGGGCGGGTCGCTTGACGTCTCTGAGCCCATGGTCTCCTGATCTGGAAGCAGAGGTGTTGCCTGCCTGGTGACCCCACACGTCGGTAGGCCTTGCTGTGCCAATCACACACTAGCTCTAGAGGAAAAAAGACTCAGGACCAGCCCCAGCAGCTGGGCCTAGAAGGGGTTGATGGCCTCGCTACTTCTTCCGTTCCTTGCCCCTTGAATATGCTAAGGCTAATCAAAAGAAAGCTCAAAGTACATGATTTTCCTTTGCCTCACAAATGGCAACAAGTGGTGTTTTTTTTTCCCTTCCCATTTTTTAAACTGTTATTGAATGATTCTTTAAATTCTATAGTGCGTTACCGTTTTTAAAAGTTTCACACACATGATTTCATACACTCCCATAATAACCCATCCCCCCACGGCCCCTCCCCCCTTCCCTCTCCCCACTGATAACCACTAGTTTATTCTGTGAGTCTGCTTCTTTTGTGTTTTATTCACTAGTTTGTTGTATTTCTTAGATTCCACATATAAGTGTTTTCAGGTTTTGCCGTGCACTTATTTTCTCCACACACCCCCTCCCCTTACACACTCCTATTATTAAGCCAGAAAAACATGCTTGCAGGGTAGGAAGCCGAGTAGCGAACGTGTTCAAATGACAATTGAAGCAGGTCCTGTGACGAAGAGAAGACCAAGGTGATGGAAGGAGGGGTCAGGAGTGTTAGCAACAAAGCCTGTGGCCCCAGAGAGCTTTCTGGCTGGGGCCTCATGTTCAGCAACGTTCAGCTGTTCTGGTGTCTCTACAGGTAGTTTGAGGACCACGCATCCAAGCCCATGTTCCAGCGTAGGGAGCCGGCGCTCTCCAGCGGCAAGAGCTCTGCCTCCTGCCCTCGCCAGCCCCATCCTCTCCTCTCCAGGACGCAGTCCCTCTCACTGTCACTTGTGGTTCTTCCAGGGCCCAGGAAACCTTCATGCAGTGGGATCAGTGCCGGCGCTTCTACAACTTCCTCATGGCCGACAACATGAAGAAGATCATCCTCTCGCACAGGTGCGGTGCCTTCCCTATCCCTCGGGAGACAGACAGTTCCTTTCTGAGCTTATTTCACTAAAAGCCAAAATTCCTCTTTCTCCAGGAAAGAAAAAAAAAAAAAAAAAAAAAGGCAGGGGTGGTACACATTGTCTGCTGACTTGTTTTGTGACTTGGCTAGAAACAAACTTGTCCCAAGCTACCAAATTCACCAACTCGCTTTCTGCTTCCATAAATTTCAAAAAGTCCAAGAAGAAAGAGAAACCGTTTCCACACCATTCTTTCCCAAATGCGGGCAATCCTGAGGGTGGCCCATCACTGTTGAGGAGCTTTTCTCCTTAGGATGCTTTCGTGCTTGGGGATCCAGAATCGCTCTCTGCTGGCTCTTGGGGTTCTGACCAAGCAGCAGCGTGACAGGAGTCCGGCCGCTGATGCCAAGCGTGGTGTCCACACTCTCCATGCTCTGCCTGCCCATCTCCTGCTCAGAATCCTTTGGTGGGTTAGCCCCTGACAAGTGCTTAGAGCAGCGCCTGGTCTTCAGTAGCACTCAAGAAATATTAGGGATGATTTCATCGTTGTGATTATTGTTAGCGATATTGGCTCTCCCTCCTCCCCCATGCCTCCCTCCCCCTCCAGCTGGACCAGGCCGCTCAGAGGCCCACGTGCCCTCTGGCCTCTCCCACACCACTTATGCCCTTGCTGAGGACCCCCTTCCCCTCATCTCTGCTTGTCCAAACCCAGCGCATCCTTTTAGGTCCGTCTCGGGTATCTGCCTCTGTGAAGCCAGCTCCTCCCCCCACAAGTCGTTTTTCTGCTGCCTCCGCAGTGTGAGTCCTGCATCATGAACTAAACTGGAGAGCACTGGAGGGCTCCGGCATGTTTTGATGCCCCCAGAGCCTGGTACATATTGGGCACTCAAAAAGTACAATTTTAGGGGGTTTTTGATGCCATCCTAGGAAAAGCAACCTGACTGAATGATCAGTTTCTTATCCTGTTTTTTTCAGTGATTAAAAGAAAATGTGGTACTGCCCACCCGGCCAGCCAAGCACCCCAGATTGGGCTTCCTGTGGGTAGGGTTCACATGGCGCCTGGGCAAGGCTGGCGCTCGCAGGCCCCTCAGGCTGCCAGGCACATCCCCAGGCCCTGGTGTTGGGTGGGTGGAGGGCACAGGGAGACTTACGTCCCCCGGGCTGGCTGAGTTTCTGCTCAGATCGTGGTGTGTGAGCATCAGTTGTGTGCTGGGCCCTGATTCGGGTGTGGCTCAGCTGAGGTTTGGATGGATCCAGGGATTTGCTGAGGTTCCAGCAGGGGTGAAACCAGGCCATCAGACACCAAGTCCAAGTCCTCTGTCCGTCTTCCCACACCTCTGCAATGGAGAGTGAACTCCTTCCTCCCAGGGAACATTTGTTTTGCTACAGGGCCCAGTCTTGCCATTAATAAATTAGTCCAAAAGGTCCATCATGGAATTCTTAACAAACTGGCAGAGTCCTCTGGATGTGCTCTCAGTGTATTTACATTTTAAAAATTTACCACAGAAAGCCAAACACCTAGAAATTTTAGGGACACTTTATTATAATTTTTTTTCTCTATCAACATTGTCTTTTCTTTCTTAAAATTTTTTTCTAGTTTTATTGGGACACACTTTAAATTGTGAATTCTATCCTTTAAGTATATAATCTTCCTAATACTCTTTTGAAAAAAAAAATTTTTAAGAAATCTGTTCCTGTTCTTTGGAAGAGGTTGTGAATGGATACCAGAGCATTTAGTTTCCGTAATGAATTTTTCCCACTGTAGGGCCAAACCTCAAAGTAAACTCAGTCTTCCTTCAGCTGTGTGAGTGAGAGCCCTTGCTGGGAATGGATGTCTAAATGTGCACATTTTGATCTCTGCCTTTATTGTCATCCGCTCCAGATGGATCATTTTCTTACTAGAAATAATTACTCTTCTGAGTATACGTTAGCTTTTTAGCTAACATATTGGAGGGCTGTTGATTTGCCCAAATGCTGAATGGGTTAACCATTATCTTCCTTGTTAAGTGACACAAAGAGCTCATAAAGAGAAGGGTTCTGCTAAAGGGGGCAGTGTCAACATCAGTGTAAAGATGGGGCCTCCACAACCTTACACTAAGGCCCCCCACTGTTTGGCTGACAACCCACCACAGGCCACAGAGCCCATCCTGAGACCTCTCTGCAGGGCCAGTTTTGTAATAGTCACCTAGGCTCAAACACAATCTTCAGTTTGTCTAGCTGCCCCTTACACAGGGGCAAGGAAAATAAGGTCTTGCTGTTGATCCTTCTTCAGTTATTCAAAAGTCAACAGTGCAAGCTCATCCTCTGGGACATTCTGAAGGCTGAAGGGATTTACTTCTAAGTTACCCGCAGACGCTATGTCAGAGACCCTCTCCTGGCTTGCCTCTGGGCGAGGAAGCAGGCTCGGCTGAGGTTGTTTATCACGTGCTTTAAAAAAAAATTTTTTTCAGCTTTAGTGAGGTATGATTGACAAAATTGTAAGATATTTCATTGTACAGTGTGATGATTTGGTTTATCATCTGCTTTTCATTCTCTGTTTGCTTCTTGTCTCATTGTAGGCAAGCTCTTTTTGGAGACCATGTTAAGAAACCTCAGAGCCTGGAGGACACGGACTTGAGCCGCCTCTACACAGCCACATCCCTGATGCAGATCGACGACAATGTGATGAGGTGTGCCCATGCTCGGGGGCAGGGTGCCAGGTGGGAGGCAGCAGGCCAGTGCTGCCCGGCGCCAGGGGTTTCCTCCGCCCACTTTAGTGTTAAGGGTTTTTGTTGTTTTGGTTTTTTTTTTAATGTCCACTGTTTAAAAACTGAAGATTTCACAGAGAAATCCAAATTTCTAATGTCTCTTAAAAAAATAAGAAGAGGACTTCCCTGGCGGTCCAGTGGTTAGGACTCAGCGCTTCAAATGCAGAGGGCGCGGGTTAGATCCCTGGTCAGGAAACTAGGATCCCACATGCCACATGGCATGGCACGGCCAAAAAATGTAAAAAAAAAAAAATAGGAAGAGGCTCTGACCACTCGTTCTACATTCCTGCGTGGCCAACTGAGCTTGAACTGGGGAGCTGGGGTATGCGTGCCCTAGTTGCCCACAGTCCTCAACACCGGGTCAGGGATCAGATGTCACATAAACTGCATGTGGCAATGGAGTAAAAGGAGAAGGAAAATATCTCTTGTACCTGCCTATGTCTCTATCAAAATTAGAAAAACCAAAATTAGACAAAGAGAGCTGTGTGTTACAAGAAAAATGGACAGAGCCTCTTCCTTTAGGGGCGTAAAGACTCTCCTCTGAGTATAATTTGCAAACCCCGCCCACTTCACTCGGTTGCCCTTTCCCTGCCCAGCCCCTGCAGGCCTCTCCAGGCACCTGAGGTCACCATGCTGACAGTGTCCTCTTTCCTGGCACCAGTAGTTTCTGATTGAGGTTAGCATTAGCTGGAAAAGGTAAAGTTAATCTCTGACCTCATCGTTCTCTTGAAAAAGTCATCCTTTTTATTTAGAGGTCACTTGATACCTTCAGGTGTGGCCTGAAGCAAGCTAGTGTTCATCCAATAGATAGGCACATACTGACCTGAGTATGAGATCTGTATTTACCTTCCTTATGGGATTTTAGTAGCCTTCTTACACCAAGTAACTTTGAAATATGCCCATGAACAGTTACTCAAAGGAAATGGAAATTGGGAAATTGCTGGCACGTTCAGGAGGTGAGAATGAATTATACCCACCCTCGCTTACGATGGGGTGTGCAAATTTACTGTGGTGCAGACACTACACTAATGAGAAAAAAAACAAACTTACTTAAATTTCATTCATCTTCTAAATTTTTTTAAGCCCAAAAGAGGGTGTTCTTCAACTCTTCCTAAAACTCTTCCTTTTTAGTAGTGCTAGATAGTAGCAGTTTTCATGATCATAACCAGTTTGGGTAGCCTCCTCATCAACCCACCACCGGTAATACTGGAGGACGAGAGTGACTTCCTGGCCCACTGAGACCTCAGAGGGGCTGATTTCTTGGAGACAAATGTCCTAGAGATGATTTCTGCACTCGGCCTCCTCCCTATCAAGTTTGGCCCAAATAGTCCAACCTGAGGGTCCTTCGCCGGCAGAGATGTCTAAGGAGCCTGGGAGTAGAAGAGATCCACAGCTGCTACAGGGGAGCCGAGATACCTTGAAGACCCCAGTCAGGACAAAAAAACCCTACTATTCACAAACCAGAGGCCTTAATCTGTGTCAGAAAGAAATGAGGTTTCCAGAGATCCTCTGACCTGGGGTTGACTCTGTCTCCTGGTGTCAGAGCTCCAGGCTGAATCGTGCCAGCCTCTCAGAGCACAGGGCAGGGCAAAGCTGCAGGACCTGCCCGCTGGAGCACCGAAAGGTTTGTTGATGTCAGTGTGTCTCTGACTGCTGCTCCATGGGGGACAGAGTGGGTAACTTTGAATCCCTGTCTCATTTCTATTATCTGGTACATATTTCTTTCCAGTTCACAGTGGTCCAGATCACTCTGCCAGGAAGAATTCTGTTGAAAGCAAAGTTCTAGTAAATGTCTTCGAATTGCAGTTTCTTAGTGTCTACAGTGACATCTGGTTTTATGCTGCCTCAGAAAGATGTAACATCCGCTAATAATTACTGCAGATAACACTTACTGAGTAATTACTCTGGGCCAGTCACTGTGCTAATAAAATGTCACTTTAATGTCATAAATCTCACAGTGCCGTTAAAGAAGCTCCTGTCCCTAGCTCCATTTTACAGAGGAGAAGCTCAGAGAGGTTAAACCCTTTGCCTAAGGTCCATAGTCAGTAAGTCAGAGCCAGGATTTGAAGCCAGATGCCAAAGCTGGGTGCTCTTAACCCCTAACTCTGGTTCCTATGTATATTGTACTGATATGATGAGCTAGTGTGGGAACTGGCACAGTAATAAAATCAATTCAGCATTCCAATCTTATTTCAAGTGTTGTTTTGTCTTTTTCCTTTGTGTGTGTATGTGTGTGTGTGTCCCAGGAAGTTTCATGGCTATAACTCCCTGAAGGAATATTACGAGGAAGAAAGCTGCATGAGGTACCTGCACAGGGTGAGTGACCGCATCAACTCAGGGAGCAGCATCTCAGAATTAGTATCACCCCATCCAGCTCCACCCGTGATATAACAAGCATCCCTCCTAAGCTTCCCTGGTGGAAGCTCAGCCAGCATCTGGCTCCAACCGCTCTAGTTGTTGACTTGGGTTTATTATTGAACCAAACTCTGCCCCTCTGTGACCTCCATATCATAATCCCAGAGCTGCCCCTTGGTGCGGTGAAAGCCCTTAAAATCACTGCCACACCCATTTTTTTCTTAGTCTTCCTTTGACTGTATAATCCTGCCTGGTTCCTACCATGGTTCCTCACAGGAAGTCCGTGTAGATTTCTTATAATCCTAGACCCTGTTTCGGTCATTGTGTATTTTGTTGGTGTGGTGCCTAGGACTGAATTCAAAATTCCTGCCATGATCTGGCAAGCACAGAGTAAAATAGATGCATTTCTGTATCAGAATGATAGAAGAGCATGTCTTTTGTCGAAGTAGGCTGGTTTATGTTAATGCAGGTGTGAGCAGCTACAATAAACTTCGTATTAAATTAAGCTTGTGGCCAATCATAACCCCCATGTTTTTTACCTGAACCACCACCAAATCAGTCTCTCCACTTCTGTCTTTGAGCAATTGCTCTTTCTACTCAAACACAGGACTTCCCATTTATCCCCATCAATGTCTACCTGTTGTTTGGCCCACCACTCCCCCAGCTTAAGCAGACCATTGTGAATGGCAGTTCTGCCTTCGTGTCCTATCGGCCACCCCTCCTACTTTAGCATCGTCATCCAGGCTTTTCATGTCTTCATTTAAGCCATCACAGAAACGTGCAACTGTCCAGAGCCAGTGTCAGGGGCCTCCAGGTGAGGCAACCGGTCATTACGTTTCTGGGCGTGGCTGTTCAGTAATGCCTGAGCGCCCCCATCAGCACCACCTCTGCTAAAATGAAAAAGGACACTTACTGGCTGTTTTGATAAATGGATGTTGAATGCAAAGCTGCCAAGAGCTTCCCGATATCCACCAGCCTGCTCCTGTTTTCAACCTTCAGATTCTTCTAGAAAGCCTCCCTTGTCCGGAGTGGAGCACACTCCTTTTTTCCTCCCCACCATATAAATTGAATGAATATGTACATAACTCTGTAAAGTCATTCTTCGGAAACATATGGCTAATCTGAGACACTGTGCGGACGATCAGAAATATTTTGCCAGTGAGTATTGTAAAGTCTTTACCCTTGCTCCATCAGAGCACGTGGGTCACCTAGGCTTGACTAGGTGCTTGGCTCCTGCACATGCCTGCCAGGGCTGTGATCACAGCGGCAGTTATCATTCCTGCCACCACCAGGAAATACGAGGTGTCCTTAGTCCGCATGTTCAGGAAACTGAGCACTGACCCTCTTCCCTTTGCTTCAAAGACATATCCGGTAGTGTATTTGAGCCTTGGATCAATGGGGTCTAAAAAGAGAGAACTGATCATTTAATTCTGCTTTATTTTCTTGTTTCAGATTTATGTACCTCTCATGTTGGTGAATGCAGCCGATGACCCCTTGGTGCATGAAAGTCTTCTAACCATTCCAAAATCTCTTTCGGGTAAGTGTTTCTTCCTGCTGCTCCCTCAACCACTCAGCAAATTGCCACAGTATGTCACCTTCATCATGCTGTCATCTCCTGGCGATCAGGGTATCTCTTGGCAGTGTTCTTATTTATTCTAGCCTGATAGTTCTGTCCTGGTCCAAGAGACAGGATCATCATTTATATCCATAGCCAAGAGGTTCGGGGAGTCCCCTGGTGTTCTGTGAAATTATGGCCTCAGGGATGTGGGTCCATTAAGTCTGAGAGTTTGACTTAAAGAGATATTTAGACTTAAAATTTGACCTGAAAAGCAACACAAAAAAGCCAGTTCTGCTACCTCTTGTGATAGACAGCCTCCCCATCTGCTTTGAGGATAAAAATATAAGCAACTGAAAAAGCAAAGAAGGTTGTTCATGAGAATGTTATCTTGCCTCAGGCTTGCACGGCCTCACACCATGCTAGGTAGGAGCTACGGGAGAAACTAGAAAGAGGATAATGGAAGGAAACATTTGGGTCACAATCTAAAGTTACTTTGCCTTGTACCTAATCTCCTCCCTTCCCAGTCCTCTGTGATTACGTTTCCTCTTGTAAATATCATATGTTAACCAGGGGGAAAAGGGGTACTTCTGATTCTCTCATGACCCCAAGTTAAAAGAGTAGATAACACAGCAAGCAGGTAAAGGACCCACGCCCAGACAGAGCTCCGTTCTCTGCTCAGAGTGAATGCATGTGTCGCAGGTGCATTACGTGATAAAAAGCTGTGTGTCAACCGTCTATCAAACCACAAGCTCCCTACACAAAAGCAGCCACGTGGGCTGCAGTGGGAGGAGGCAGCCATGCTGGTTTCCTTCTGCATATCTAAAGTAACATCCATAGCAGTAATGCTGTCACACAGAAACTTACAAAATAGCAGCCGAAAGGGAAGAATAAAGGGGGTCAGACAAGAAAAGAGCCCTTGCAGAGCCAGAAATGTGAGTGCCAGGAAGCGCCTCAGAGGCCTGGAGCAGCCAGCAAGGGGCCCGTTGTCACTTATCCCCCTGGGAAGAGAGAGAGATGCTCCCTGTGGTACCTCACTGTACCTGGCTGCCCATTTTGCACACATCTTCGGTAATGGCTTTACCAGCCCATGCGGGACTAACTTAAACGTGGACTCATAAAGTCAAGCTGCAGGTTAATAATTCTCAAATGGTCATTTAGCACGTGCCATTGAGAGCTTGGCCGTCTTTTAACTCAACTTGCAGCTTTATGTTTTAGCCTTGGAAAATAAAGTTCTGTAATGAAAAATCATTGACTCCATTGAGTTCATCTGGTTCTCTAGTAAATAAGAGTGTAAGTGTTATGAATTTGTCCTCAAAGCCTGGTCCCCACCAGTAGCATTGGCATCACCCAGGAGCTTGTCAGAAATGCAGAATCTGGGGACTTCCCTGGTGGCGAAGTGGTTAAGACTCCACGCTCCCAATGCAGGGGGCCCGGGTTCCATCCCTGGTCGGGGAACTAGATCCTGCACACTGCAACTAAGAGCCTGCATGCCACAACTAAAGATCCCACATGCCGCAACTAAGACCCAGTGCAGCCAAATAAATAAATAAATATCTTTTAAAAAAAGAAATGCAGAATCTCAGCTCCTTCCCCAGGCCTATTAAAGCCAAATCTGCATTTTAAGGCAGTCTCCCAGGTGATTTGGATACACGAAGTTGGGAGGTACTTGGCTGTACAATCAAGTCAGCTGGGGAGTTTTAGCAACACCAATGCCTGGGTCCTCCCTCTCTCACCTATCACCCCCCCAACTCCACCCCACCCCCACCCTCAAATCAGAATCTCATTGGTCTGGATGCAACATAGGGATCATAAAAAACAAAAAACCCAGGTGATTCTAATATGCAGCCAAGTTTGAGAACCACTTAGAGTTTTAAGGATCTCCTAAGCCGGTACCCATTCTGCTCCAAAGCCAAGCTGCTATTCCAAAACCTGCTAGATCCCACCATCTTGCCTGCCCCACCAAATCTCCCTCCCGCTTTGGTGAACGAGGCAGAGGGAGTAGAAATCAGATGCCCACTTAGGTGACATCTTCGCCTGTGGGGAAAGCCTGGGCCGCCCTGGCCAGCTCACTTTTGCACCTCCTGCCCTGGAGCGGGTCAGAGAGCAGTGACTCACTCAGCTGCCTTTCTCCTGCAGAGAAACGGGAGAACGTCATGTTTGTGCTGCCCCTGCACGGGGGCCACCTGGGCTTCTTTGAGGGGTCCGTGCTGTTCCCCGAGCCCCTGACATGGATGGATAAGCTGGTGGTGGAGTACGCCAACGCCATTTGCCAGTGGGAACGTAACAAGTCGCAGTGCTCTGACACGGAGCAGGTGGAGGCCGACCTGGAGTGAGGCACCCCCCGGACTCTGGTGCGCTCCAGCTGCCCTGGTCACCGGCTGTTTCAGGTCTCCCATCTCCCTCAGTGACCTGGATCTGACCTCACGCCATCAACGGGGACCACCCACTAGACACACCTGACTTGAAGTAGGTGGCCGTCCCTGGGAGCTCCAGGCTATTTTTGTGCTTAGTTACTGGTTTTCTCCACTGCATTGTTAGCCATGGTGACAAGCGACGGGGTTTTCACCCTCCTGTCCGGTGTCAGCATCTGATTGCTTTCAAGCCAATTACATCTAGTTTCCCTATTAAAAATGTGTCTGAACAGCAGTTTTGCTTTGCCAATCAGCAGGCTTTTCCCCAAGAGCAGTGAAGGATGTGTGTTATTTTGTGGTGGTGTATGTGTCCTGACGTAGACCCTAAAAAGAGCCAACGCTGTAGATGCAGCTCAGCTTGGGAGCCTGGGGCCCTGGGCCTCCCAGGCCAAGACTGTGGCCTCTTACATGGCAAAGAAAATTCCCTTGAGTCACAAACCAACTTTCTCCCGCACTGTCTTCTAAGACAGTTTTCCCACAGGTTGCTGATGATGAGAGTTACCTGGGGCGCTTGGTACAAATTCAGCCTCCCAGGTCCCTCCCCTTGGAGAAGCTGTTTCAGTGGGTCTGGGAAGGGGCCTGGGGATTCTAATTTTTGACAAGTGCCCCAGGTGATTCTCCTCACCAGGCAAATTTGAGAAGCACGGTTGTGCGGAGCCTTTAAATTAGAAACATCTCGGTAGTTTGTGTTGTTGAAATTCGTAGTCGGAGGTATCTCTTAGATCCCAGGAGCCTCCAAAGCTGCAAGGCCTGTCGTGTACGGCTGCCCTGGTGTGATTGCTATGTGATGTCTCAGAAAGGGCTTGGGCTGGGGGTGAACACTTCAGGCCATGCCTGACTCTGCCTCTCACTGGCTATATGACCCTGGAAAAGTCCCTTTGAACTTTTATTTCTTCACCTGCTAAATGGGGGACTTGGGCCAGGTAGATTGCCGATATCGCTACCAGTTCTAAAGTTCAATGACAAACTCAGTTTACTGAGGTTTGAGAGAACACCTCTCCAGGGAAGCCTGAGAGCTATTCTAAGCATGTAGATGTCATCATTTGCCTTTCTTTTTTTTTTTTTTCTGTCCCTCATTTCATATAAAGAGGGTTTTTTTTGGTTTTCTTTTTTTAAAGCACTCAGTTATAATTTTATTTTTTTAACCCAGGCCTCTCTAACTCTGGCTTTTGATACCAAACAATTCAAAAGTTGGATCTGAGTTTGGAGAAATATCTTTCCAACTGAAGAGGGTGTGATTTTGAAACCAGATTTTGTAATGTAATAGCTCATATTTGTAGCCTATTGGATAGATCTTTCCAGAGTGTTATCTTCTCAAATGAAAAGTCACTCTACATTTCAAGTACTCCTTTCCTCCAATCCTGTGGTACTTGAATATCTAAAAACCCTGCACTTTGAAAAATCAGCAGTTGCTATCTGGAACTAAACAGAATTACAAGTGAAAGGACCTAGATACTTTAAAAAAAAAAAAAAAGTCCCAGCTTCCTCTCCTTTGCTATAGGACAGACAGGAATATAAATAGTGGGTCTGTATGTGGATGTTTAAGGAGTAAAGGGAGCCACCTGAGGGCCTGGATGCAGACCCTCATGGCCGCAGGTGGATGTAGTTTGGGCATCGGTCCAAGTCATGTGACAGTAATGTCTAACCTGAAGAAGTTGTTTTCTGACAATCACCAGATCATCCTAAATAATAACATCAAAAACAGCCGTATCTGAAGAGACTGAGACTTCTGTGGTCTCGACTTCGCTTCGGTACAATTTCTCACACACACCAAATTCATCATTGTGACTTTCCCCCCAAGTTGTTACTTTTCAAGTGCATTTCTTTTTCATGTTCTTTTAGTACAAATTGGCACTTTATCATCTACCCCTCAATTTCGAAGCTAGTCTCTCCCCTCTGTTATTTTTCCTTCCAACCAACAACCACAGCTGTAATCTAGAAGATTCACGGTCATATATCCTGCTACAACCTTCATGTCTCAAGACCTTTTTTGGTGAAATTCGATGAACGAAGCAATAACTTAATGGGGTTGAATCACCATCCCAGGAAGCAAGAGGCTCCTTTTCATTTGCCTTAGGTCACATCCCTTGATCTATTCTGACAAAGTAGTGGCCAGGTACCAGCTCCATTCAGGAGGAGAAAACAGTCCTGTTGTCACACACTTGGCGGGGATGGGGGCACAAGTCCTTGGAGCCTGGTGTGCACGGCAGTTCTGGTGGTCCACGGAGGAGAGGCAGGGCTCGGGGCACAGCCTTTGTTGCCACATAACCGGAATTTACCCCACAGGACTGTGGGGACTGCCTCCCAGCTGAAATCTTTTTAGTGTGTGACTCTGAATGGCACTTACATTCCATTTTGGCTCACATGAAATCAACTGAAGGCTTCTGTTCAAGCTTCAGGCTCTCAGGCATGGAAATAAGAGTGTAACTGTGGCTATCTTACAGGAAAATTCTTGTTTGTCCCTGAATGAGAGCACAGAGGCATTGAATTTACAGAGATGCGAGCTCGCCTAATAAACAAGGGAGCAGCATTTTCTATGTAGGTCAGCTTTTTCCTTCCTCCAGCTTTCCTTGCTTTTCGTTCGTTCCTGATGATAATGTGAGGGCTCTTCTTGCTACTGAGGTCCTCTTGGGCTAAAACAAGGCAGAATTTTCAAAGAGTATTTGAATATTATATTTTAAAATCAGGTTAAAAATACAGTAAAATCAGGTTAAGGATATAAATTGCAGAGACCTAGACAGTTCTATCACAGGAAGAACATGTTAAAAACCAAGCAGGTTTTTAACAATTCTCCGGGTTGTTCTCCCTGCCTCTAAACATTTGAAGACAATGATGAAGATCCCAGTCAAGTCAGGATTATCTGACTTGAAAAAATGGTCTCAAGTCTCCTTTATGCATTTATGTTAGTAGGGAATTTAATGGACTTGAAGAAAACCTCTTACCTTCCCGCCCGTGAGTTTGCACCAGTGATTCCAGAGCAGAAGGAAGGCAGAAAGTTGTTTGTTGTCACTATATTCTTTGAACCTCCCCGCAGCGTTTTACACATGAGAGTGGGAATACACCTGCAAGGGGAGCGTCCCTTTCTTGACATGGTGTTAGGGAACCAGGGTTCAGGAGACTTGGATTCTTGTCCTATCTCTAATTCACATTGGGTTGTGGGCAATCACTTCACCTCTCCGAGCCCCAATTACCTCATCTTAGACCATCTCTAAGTCCACTTCATCTACTTACACCTCATTTGCCAGAACATTCCCACTGGCCTTCTTACAGCCCTTGCAAGTGGAAACAGATAAGTCAAGACTTCGGGCTTATCTTGAGGGGACTTGGAGAGAGGGAGCTACTGCATTCAGCCTTTGCTGGTGAAGACCCTTGATTTTTGCCCAAAGCCCTGTGTCTCTGACTGGCTTCTCTTCAGAGCCTCCACTGTCATCTCAATATTCTTTCTGTACTGAGGGTGGTCTTATGACTGAGACAGGTGCTGACCGTTGGAACGAGGTGAATATCCCCATCCTTCTGTGTGACTCGGGCAAGCTTTGAGAGTTCCCAGGGCAGAAACCCTTCCTGCTCAGACTTTCATTCTAAAACTACAGTCTTCATTAAAGCTGAACTTTCTGGGTAGCTGAGCTTATATGTCTGGCATCTGAATGAGAGCTCTCTTTGTCACTGTGTGGCTTGAGATCCGTTTTGCCAGCTCCGGGGAAACAATACGTGTGTTCTTGTTAGTGTTTGCCGGGCAAGCAGATGTCTGAGCTGTGAGAGGCTTTTCTTTTCCCGTGGCATTGCTTCTGACTTAGCGCTAAAGTGAAGATCACTGAAACATCACGTTGAGTTGAAACTCAGGTCTTTGTCATCTAAGGCAGGACAGGAGAGTTATTAAGAAGCATTTCACTGCAGCATCCGCTCACAATACCATCTGGAATTGTTCTCCTTGCCCAGAAAGCCTTAACTTGCCTCTAGAATAGCCCCTGGTGGTACAACACTATTGTGGCTTTGGAATTCAAATTATTCTGCTGTAGAAGTCTGAAGCAAAGCTACAGCAAAACCAGAAAACGTCTTCATGTGGCCTGTACGCTCCTTATTACATTAAGTGCCCCCCACCCCTGACAATAAGAGCAATCCAGAACTGGCCAAACACCTCATCTCTGACGCCTTTCTTCCTTCTTCGCCTCACTCTGTTGTTCAAAGCCACTTTGGATGCTTCAAAAAACCATGAAAAGTGGCCTGCCTTTGGCATTTAGAGGCCAAGCAATGGGGGGAAAGGTTTTCTTCTCCCCCCTGTTATCAAAGCAGAGGGAAGTGCCCCCCTCTTCATAAACTAGAATTGCTTTTGCCAAATTGTATTTGAAGGGGAACGGGCCCCTACTCACAGTGAGAACTGGAATGCTATCCAAAACTAAAGCTGCTTCCTCTTGCCTGTGTCACTGCTGCCACTGCCTCCGGACGCTGTAGCCCAGGCATCCCCCCGAAGTGGCCCTTGGAAGCAGGCTGCAGAGCCCAGCTCGCCAGCCATTCTCAGACCCCAGATGGTAGACAGCTGCCCCTTTTGAAGGAGTCAGCCCCCCCCACACACCATGTTTTCTGAACCGTTTTTCCTAGCATGTATTGTGGGTAAAACGTTCGTCTATCTCTAATGAATAAGCTGAAGTTAATTTCCAACCAGTGGACTAAGTCCTTTAACTCGACTCCTGTCAGTTAGTAATAAAACCTATAACCTGCCGCCTCCCCGTTCTGGTCCCCATTAGCCAAGAAATCTATCGCCATAAGTTGGGGACAGTCCATGTATAGCACCTGCAGAAATACCCTTCGTCTCAATAGGCATTCTCCTTCCAGACCACCCACGTGGAGCAGCCAACAGTCACCTAGAATAATTGCTGAGCCCTCAGTCCCAGCGCCAGCCGCTCCCTCCCAGTCGGTGGACCGAGTTCCTGGGTGTGGGAGTTAGGTTTGGTTTGGTTTTTGTTTTGGCCTCTTTAGTTTCCCTAAAGCACAAGTCCATGTAGAATCCTGTCACCTCTCCACACCAGTTTCAGATGATCTGGGTCTCTCCCACTGCCTCAGGAAGACCTTCACTGTACCTGAGCTTTTGACTTCTGCCACTGCAGCTGCCTTAGCGACACCAGGAGCTGGGGGCGTGGAGGGGGGAGCCAGTTTGCATCTCCCCCTTTCCTGGTTAGACTTCCATGAACCACATTCTTCTGTTGGCAGGTCTGCTTCCAGATTGATTTTTGAGAACCATCACTTTCACATTCCTAATTTTTGTTTGTTTTGTTTGATTTTTTTTTTTTTTTGGACTTTCTGAAACTTCAAATGCTGCCCTGAAAATAATGTATTTTTGAGTTTGTGTTCTGAAAGCCTCCGTGCTGGTGGATTGGGGGGTGGGGGAGGTGGAATACGGGATCCTCCAGCACTGAGGTGTTTAAGATTTGCAACTAGCAATGCAATTTTTTCTAAATATGAGGATATTTACCTTTATTAAGAAATTATACTAAACAGTGGTGTCCTTGATCATTTTATGTTCTCATATTACTTTTGGTTCTGTTTTGATTCTGTGTGGTGGTAAACAAAGATCATTACAAACAAAAACTGTAATTTTGTTATCTTTGATTCAATGGAATTTCTTTACTTAAAAAAATAAAAGACTAAAAATGTGGCGTGGCTGTGTGTCCTTTGTAGTGGAGATTTTCTATCTAAAAGAATTCTTCCTGTGTCTTCACCGAAGCAGGAGCTTGAAAGAAATGGGCAAAACACCAAGTTCTCATCACTGATTTTAACCCAGCCTTGCAAATACCAAAGAAATGACCAGCCCACAGGTGTCTTTACAAGCCCATCCTCTCCAGGAAGAAGGCCAAGGCCTGGGAAGAGTGAGATATCAGCATTTTAAATACTCGCTCTGTAAAGTGAACCATGTAGACAGAATGTAAGGTGAGATGTAAATGGTGGTTGCCACGCATGAGTCACATCATTTTCTAATAGTGTTCTTTGAAAAGACTGGGTGAACGTGACCTAAATTAAGGTTATATTGGGTTGATTGAGTAATGGTGGTGTTTTCTTCTCCTTTGCATCTGTCTGAATCCAAGCTAAGGGTCTCCCAGGGCCAAGCCCTGGCCCAGCCAGGAGAGTTGTGCCAGTCCGTGCTCCCCCCACCCCAGGGACCTTGCACTCAGAGTTTTCTTCCCTCCTTGGCCATGCAAAACCTTTGACAAGCTAAGTGGGGTGAGGAGTGTTGGTTTTGGAGGACATGCATTAGCGAGGCCTAAAAATGCCCAATATCGAACTCCAAAGTGTATCCCTTTCTGGTAAGCAAGCTTCTCCCCCAGCACCGACCCCACCGCCCCACTTCCTATCACCCACAGAATAGCCAGACTACTTTGATCCAAGAAAACCAACTTGCAAAGAATACTACCTATGAAAAGTACCCCATGAAAGAGATTTCAGGTCCAGGGTGTTAGGCAGATCGATGCCAACAGCTTGCCAATGTGGTCAGCACACAGCTGTGCCTCTCCTGATTCTACCCTATAGATTTGTTCTCGGTGACATTTATCTACAATCACTCGCTGACCCAAGGGTGCTGATGTCTTTTTTATTATACCTTCCAATAACAGGCCTCTCAGCTCTAGCTCTATAGGGAGTACTTTCCCATGTTAAGGACCAAACACCTAACTGGATGGCCCTCCAGCTGTATGACAGTCTCCCTCCTCATTTCTGTCTTGGTGTATCCCCCCTTAGAGGGGGTCACATGTAGCTGAGTGGTTGGGACGACCTTACGGGCGGCTTAGCCTTGAACTGCTCAATCTCTCCCCAAAGAAAAGTTAAACCTCTCTCTCTCTCTGTGTGGCTGTGTGCACCCAGGACTTATATTTGATTCGTGCTGTCTACCCCATTTGGAATTACCCCAGCATCTCTACTGAAGACCATTTGGTTTCCCCTTAAAGTTATTTCCTCCTTTATCTGATGATGTTGGTGAAATTGACCTGGAATAAATGAAGCTCTAATTCCATGGTTCCTCTTCCCCACCTCTACCTACATTTCCTCTATCCCCAGAAATAAACATTTGAGAAAAAGCATTGGTAGTAACAGAGCCAAGGGATTTGGAGCCAGAGTTGCTGGGTTAGGGTCCCATCCAGGCCACTTTCTAGCTCTGTGACCTTGATCAGTATTGGACCTTCGGTTTTCCTTTTTCTTTTTTTTTTTTAACCCCTAAGATGAGAATAATTTTAATAAGAATGCCTGTCTCTAGATATTGAGAGAATCAAATAAAATAATGTTTTTCAAAGTGTTATGTTGAGCAGTCCCCTCCTGGGACCACACTTTGAGTAGTAAGTCTCTCTGGTATCCTGTGAGCTTCCAGACCCTGCACTGCTAAGCTTCCTCAACACCAGAGCCACGCCCACCATTGAAAGTGGGATAAAAGGTGGTCTAGTTCACCCTGAAGGTGACTCTTCAGCTCTTTTGCTGGTTGCCTTAAGACCTGGGCATCCCTCTTCCAGGAAGACTTTGCCAGGACACCAGGGAGCATTGGCCTCCTACAGCGTCCCTTAGTTAAACTCAAAGCTCCAAGCAGTGACCAGTCTTGCTCAAAGGCTCTCTGAAGCTGATGGCCCATTTCCCTACTGAGACCTCCATCCACACCTTAACAAATGCTTCCATCTGCTAACAGACAATATTTCCCCAAAGGGCCGCATGGTGCACCACTGTGACCTCCCAGCTTTTGCTATGCTCAAATTACTTTCACATGCAGAATCCCTGCCTCATCCCAGACGTCTCCAGAAAGGAAGGTGTTCTGAGCAGCAAGTGGTTGCCGTGAAAGTCATGCTTTGTTGTCCCCCTTCCCATATTTGCTGGCTTTCAAGAGTATTTTATTGTCCCTCTTCCTCTCTCATTAATGCGGAGGTTGTGGCCACTTGTAGGAATCCATCATATGTAGGCAGCTCGGATTCTGTGAGACTGAGCACATCAGATTTTAACATTAACATTCGTGGTCTTCAGGCACCTGCTCCCAAAGGCGGCACCACCTTCCTGGCAAGGTCTGGCTCGGCCTGCCCCTGGCTAGTCTGTCCCTGGGCATGGAGGGGCAGTACCACGGCACGGCCAGCAGGGGGTGGTGGCAGCCCACGGTCAGAACCGACTCGCTGGGTCCCAACCCTATAGCTTTTTCCTCAGAAAGCCCCTGGGCTTTTACTTCAAACCCTCCCTAAGCTAAGGCCCTAGCCCTGCTGACTTTAGGAGGGACACCAGCATCTGTTTGGATTTGAGTAAGACAAAGCTGCCCCAAGAGCCTCTGCCTGCAGTTTTTTCCATATCCTGATCTCATTTATAAATTAGAGTTCCCACAAATCAGAGGGTGGGACTAGGAGGGCTCCTGGCAATTAGGGGCCAGGGGAAAGATGGGAGTCATCCAAGAGGGATCAGCCACTGTTTTCCTCAAATTTGGGACACAACTCTTTTACAAAACAATTATAAGTGTATCTTGAAAGTTTAAAAAATGCTCATTCCTTTAATTTTTTAAACTCAACCTCATCCCTGCTCCCAATCCACCAACACCTGTACTGTCGACTCACCAATGCCCTCTATCTTGGCAAACACAAGTCCCCATTCTCTTATCACTTGCCCCCTCAGCGGCATGTTTGTGCCCTCACACTTGAAATACCTTCTTAGCTCCAGATGTTCTAGGAGATCTCTCGGGGTGAGGCTGCTGAGCCCCCTTCAACCATAGCACCTCCACTCTTTATAGGCTTAATACTAGAGTTCCATGTAAGGTTTGATTTGGAAAAGCTTCAAGTTTCAAAGGGTTTAAAGATGGGTTTGGGAGAAATCCTCACTGGTCAGCCACCCACAATAATTTGCTATGATTCCTCCTCCAGCTCTGAAGTAGTATGTATATCATTTATGAACATAGATTGTTGACTGTGAACGTCATAGAGAAGGAAATTACTTGGGTGATGAGCATACACTGCAAACCCTAGAAATGAAAGAAGAGATATAAGAAGTAAATGCATATATATGTACAGTCACATATATAGGTACATGTACATAGCCACACTGGAAAATGAGAAAGAGAATTCAGTGGTTCAGAGAAATTCCTAAAGGAGTGAAAGCAGACAGCATTGGATTGAACCCACAGCCCAGTAAACAGCTGAAGGTACTGCCCCAAAAGGTGGGTACAGCACCAAGGGTGCTTCATGCCCAGAAGGAGGCAAGAGCAGAGAAGTCTTGGGATGATTATCAGGGTACCTAGTGGAGGCAGCCAGGCCAGTTGACCCTCACCCACCACCATGAGCCAGACAACAGGAACAAGTGTCTGCCTCCACTGGGAGAGTCAGTGTAGGATCTTGGGAAAAGAATCTGTCAGTGCCTATGAGCCCCATGCCCAGAAGAAGCCAGGCCTTCCCCAAGACAGAGCAGCATGCCCAGCACACACTCAAAAGTCACCAGACACTTGAGGAAAGCCAAATGCACGGAAAGGAAAGCATTTATATTTGTCTAAATATGCAGAGCTTGAAAGTAGAAGTTCATTTCTATAAGGTGTCTGAGACTGAAGACAAAGAAGAGCTTTCACTGTATAACTTGAGGACTGGGAGAGTGCTCAGAGAAGATACCATCTGTAAATCTAAGTAAAACCATCTGTTGAGGCAAGGGGTCTGGAGGAGAGAGCTTTGGTGGAGAGACCCACAGACAGAAGGAGGGGGACACAACTGCCACCCTTGAAGGAAGTCCAAGCTCCTGACCATCACTGCATACATCAGACTGCACCTGACTGAGGGGGACCAGACCACCCCAAAATGGAGCTACTTCAAGGCTGCTTCCACCCTGGAATTCCACGTGGAAAACGTTTCACCTGCCTACCAGCCACCAAGATCACTATACTTGCCAGATCATTTTCACTTATATTCCCCCTCTTTTATCTTCTTTTTTATATTTTTAGGGGTGGGAGAGACTTTTAAACCAGCCTCCTTGCCTATTTTCACAGACCCTAAATAGTAAAACTATTACAAAGAAAATCACTGAGAAGCTTGATTAGAGTCTTTGACACTCAACCCCACACAAGTCTCTGTCCTAAAGCTTCAGAGGCAGTAGGAATATAACTGCCCTCACTTCTTCTTGCTCAAGGGAATTCCCCTGCTTTTTTATTGCCCCCCCAGCTTGGGAGGAGGGTAACACCTGAGCTCACCCAAGCTTAGGGAGGTTCAGAGGAACCACAGTCACCCCAGGCAGCCCTTTTCCCAGCCTTCTGGGTCCAGGGCAGCTGAGGAGAGGCCCAGGGACACTAACTACAGGTCGGACGGCAGGGGATGTTCTCAGAAGGCTGTGTTCTCATCTTGGGCCCGGGGACCAAACAGCTGTTCAGCAACGACTTTGCCGTCATACTTGGGCAGTGTGCCCCCAAAGTCGGAGGGCAGGATGTCCTCGTTGAACTCCTGGTAGAAGCTGGAGAGGTCTTCTCCATGGACAAAGACCTGCAGGGAAGCAGAGGAGATAGAGCTGAGCAAGGGGGGTGGGGGTTCCCTTAGGATGAGGGCTGGGGGGAGAAGAGGGACAGGAGGACAAAGGCACACATGACATCTCTGCCTGGTGATGGCCTTCTCAAAAGTCCTCCTTGTTGTGCTGTCTGTGGGATCCACTTGGTTCGGAACCTTGGTACAGAGTCTGAGGAGGGCTCAGGTGGGGTGCCCTCCTCCTCCACCTTCATCCCTCTTGTCTCCTGAACCCTTTCTTGCTACAACCCCATTCACTCACTCACACACCAGATGATCACCGGGCACCTTCCCTGTGTGACCACGCACTCACCCTCTGGAGCAATTTGCTCTTCAAGAAGGGCTTGACCACGTTGTAGGTCGTGGTGAAGTACCACGGCTGGTGGATGAAGTGGATGGCTTTGAACCGGGCTGGGAAGGAATCCTGCAGGGACAGACAGCACCCCACCACATGGCCCCATGACCTCAGAGGTTCCCACTTACTCTCCCACTGCCTCTCCCCATGACAAGAGGACAGAGTTGTCATCACTCGGTTGCCCCAGAGGGTAGCCCACTGAAGGTTCCATCCCCAGGCCAGCAGCTGGGGAGCCCTGGCTTCACTGCAGCTCCAAACTGAAGGAAGGATGCCCCAGAGGCCACGCAACCCAACCCTCATCCTGCGGATGCACAATACCTTGTAATTAGGTGGAATAAGGAAATGAAATGGTAGCCTTGCTTGGTTTTTAGGTGACCAAGATTTTTCAAATCCACTTGCCTGCTGAGCAGACTGCAAACTATTATAGACCAGAGGTACACTATTGTCATGCCTCATTGTCCTTCGTCCCCTCCCATGACTCCCACCTCCCATCTCTCCTTTCTAAGACAAAGCAGATTTAAGATTAGATTAGCTCTAAGAAAGGACTTCTGACACATCAGTTTATAGGAATGAGTTGTCAGGATCATTAATGATATCTCTTTCTCAGGATAAATTCACATCCAGAGGGAGGCAGCATGACATATGTGTACAGAGAATGGGATTATAGGTCAGAAGGTGTAGGTTCAAGTCCCGCCTCTGCCACTTGATAGCTGTGTGACCTTGAGAAGTCACTCAAATCTCTGAGCCTAGGTTTCCAGGTTTGTAAAGTGAAGCAGGGAAGCGGGGAGAGAATGCTTTTAAGGAGTTAATGAATTAATGAATGTGAACACGTGGCAAAATGTTGATCACCACGAAGTGTTTGTGGCTGGGGCTGTGATTGTCATTGCTCTTTTGGGCACTAGGCGGCTGTCTTCTCAGGTCCCTGCCAGCATCATTAAACCGGGAAACCCGGCCCAGCCTCCCAGCCTTCCCACCTGTGAGAGGCTTCTGCAGGACAGGGTTCTGTGGCCTCACCTGGAGCATGTCCACCATCTTCCTGAGATCTGAAGCCCGAAGTCCGGCAGCCTGCTGCATGGTAAAGCCCTTGAAGTTCTCAATGATGCAAAAGCCATTAATTTGAGTTTCCTCATTCTCCAGTAGTTTCTCCAGGATGAAACAGTATGCCTGCAAGATCTTGGGCACAATGTGAACGGGCTGTAAGATCCAACCCACAAAGACAGTTAAGACTCAAGTTCCTAACGGGAGAGCTAACTGGTATACCCCTTCCCAGAGGTAATTTGTCACAGGCTTTGAGCTGGGACAGTCCACCCCTGTGAATGTATGCCAAGAAAATAATCTTCAATGTCATATCCACGGTTAGATGCCAGAGTGTTTATCCTTGTACCCCTATAATAGTGGAACAACCTAAATGTCCAGCAATAAGGGACTGGTGAAATTATGGTATATTCATGCCATGGAGTATTCTAGAACGGTGATATATAAGACTAATGATACAGAAAGATATCCATTCATGGTATATTATTGTAGAGTACAATCCCATTTTTATAAGAAAAAATGTGTATGTCTGTGTGCATATGCGTTCACATATGTTTCTAGGTTTCTAGAAAAAATAGGCTGGAAGGATGTCAGTGGTAGAAATCTCTGGGTGGTAGAATTGTGGATGATTTTAAATTTGTGATTTTTTTGGTATTTTCTAAAATGAGTAGATATCACTTATGTAACAAGAAAAAATATTTGTAAGTCTCTTCCTTAGCATACATATGTATGCCTCAGTCCTAACGCCAGTATCTTATTCAGTAGCAAACACTACAGGCATCCCTAATATGATCAGAAACAAGATAAGCATGTTCACTTTCCCCACCACTATTCAACTCTGTGTTGGAAGTAGTGGCCAGTGCATCCAAGTTGTTTTTTTTTTTTTTTTAAATCAAGGGTATAAGAACTAGAAGAGGAAAAGAAAAAATGTCCCCCATTTACAGATAATATCATAGTGTTCTTAGAAAATATGAGAGAGTCATTTATATGAGTAACATAAATAACAGAAGAATTCAGTAAAAATACCAGGATATGAAATTAACATACAAAACCAATGATCTTCATAGATACCAAAAATAACCAAGTAGGAGATATAATGGCAGAGAAAGTCCCACCTATAGCAACAATAAAATAAATACTTACGACAAACTTATTGACAAACATGCATAAGGTTTGAAAACTTTAAAACACTCCTGGAAGCTCAAAATGTAAAAGGGAAGGCATCCCTTTTTTGTGGATAGTACCACTGGCCATGGATGTTGCATTCCTAAAGATGCTGATTCTCCCCAAGTTTGTTATTTACATTAATGTTATACCAATAAAAATCTCCTGACATTTCTCCTAGAGCTTAATAAATTAATTCTAAAGTTCATAAGGAGAGGTAAACATGCAAGAATAGCTAGAAGAGCCCTGAAAAGGGGGAGCATTAAGGACAGAACTAATCCCAACAGATATTAAACATTCTATACCATCTCTATAATTAAAACTGTGTGATATTGGAGCATGAAAAGACAGACCAATGGCATAGAATAGAAAGTCCAGAAATAGATCCAAGCACATATGAAGATGCAAAATATGATAAAGACGGCATCTCAAGCCCCTGGGGAAAACGATGGACTTTTTTAAGTAAATGGTGTTGTGACTACTAGGCAGCATTTTCTAAAATGAGTTCGTACTTTTCTTTTAAGGCCTGGTGGCACATGCCAAAGTTCTCCCAAGATAAACCCTAGCTCCCCCACTAGGACAGCTCTCTTAAAGGCTTGACAAGTGAAATCACATATATATATATGTGGACTTCTCCTCCTGCTGGGAAAGGGCCTGGTGCCATGAGCTACTGGCCACTCCCCCCCACAAACCTCGCCTCCTGGGGAGCCAGGAATGAGGGTCCAATAGAGGCCAGGTTTGGAGGAGGGAGCCCAGCCCAGGGGATGGGAGGGAGCCAGGCGAATCCCCACTGACCTCATCAAAGGTGATTTCTTCAGAGTCCCAGTTCTCAATATTGAAGAGCATGACCACTCGGCCATACTTGTCCCGACTGGAGAGGACACCAGGGTAGCCAGCCTCGACAGTGCAGCGGACAGCCTCCAGGGACAGGCTGTCGAAGAGCTCTGGGTACTGCAGCCGGAAGTTCACATAGCCTGGCAGAAGGGGAGCAGAAGAGATCCCTCTGGGAGCCAGCCCATGCTGGGGTGGCACATGGTGGGCCTCCAGGGACCCAGGCTCCTGCCTGGTCCTCCACCTACATGCTCTGTGTAAGCCAGCAGGATACTCAACCTTTCTGTGCCCCATATTACCTCTCCAAAAAATAGGACGATAACATTGGCCTATCTCACCAAATTGCTGTGGTAATCAAACAAGATTCCAGGTACAAATGCCGTGAGCACACTGTAAAAACACAAGATGTAATCCCAAATCTAAGGACAATTATTATTTGGTATTTTTCTCTTTCCCAAGGGTAGAGGCACAGGTTTCTCAGTTGGGCACAGGGTTAGCTGAGGGGGTGGGGGTGGGGAAATGACCCCCAGATAAAACCCAAAGCAGGACACAGAGGCCCTCTCTGACTCCAGCGGCACTCCCACCACCCACTAACCCCACCCTGACCCATCCTGAACAGGTCCCCGCCTATCTGCGATTGTCTCTTCCACCAAACCCCGGAGGGACCAGCCCCAGAGGAGGTTTGGGGAGGCATTTGCCAAGGGAAGGCCACTGACCTCCTCGCTGCTCGTCCAACACTCCAGGCCCGTTCCCACCACCTAGCCTTCGTCCTTGCTGTACCCTCTGCCCTACTGCTCTTTCCCCAGGCATCTCATTTCCTTCGAGTTTTTCTCTAAAAGTTCTCTTTGCACTGGAGCCTTCCTAGCCTCTTTACCTAAAACTTCGACCCCTGAGTCCTTTATATCCACCTTCTTTATTTTTCTCTGTATATTTTTATTTTATTTGTCTGGTTTATTATTTCCACCATTAGACTATAAGACCCACGAGGGCCGGCAGTTCTTGTCTGCTTCGTTCTCTGCCACATCCTTTGGCCTAAAACAGCGGTTGGCAAAGCACAGCAGAGAATTACCATTTGCGGAAGGAAGGAAGAAGTAAGGAGAATCATCAGGCTGCATAGGGCCTGCTCAGACACCCCTTCCCTCCACCAGCACCAAGAACTTGATTTCCTTAAGACACTGGTCTTCATCCCGTGGGCACGGCCAGGGTGGTTCTGTCCTTGAGACTCACTCCCAGGGCTGGCACTATCTTCAATTCTACTATGCATGAGGTTTGGGTACCTGAGGGGAGTCAAGCTCATACCCACCTTCCCTGCAGTGCTCCAGAGCCAAAACCTAGGCTGGGCGGGTGGGGAAGGGGAGAGCAGGGGTGAGAGAGGAAACTACCCCAATTTGGGGACCCAATTTGGGTGACTCAGTTCTGCTCATTGAGACTCAGAGAGTGGAGAGGCGGGGCCAGACCTCTAGGAATCTGGTCCTGTCAGACTCATCCATTCATTGTCAGAGCTGAAAGGGATCTTGAAGGCTATTTAGTTCACACACCCATTTTACAGGTAAGGATAAGGAGGCTCAGAGAGAGTGACTTGCACGGCACAGGGAATGGGAGGGAAGTGAAGGAGTCGGTCTCAGTGCCTGGGTGAGGGTCAACGCCCTCCTCATGACCTTCCCCCCCTTCCCCCCTCACTCCCCACCCCCCGCAGCCTTCCCAGGGCCACCCATCCTGCGCAGGCCTCACCTCTGAGCAGCTCGTAGGCTCGGCCCACGTGGAATTTGCGCGCGCGGATGAAGCGCAGGAAGAAGGCGCTGTCCTTTCCCTGCACCCTCTCCGCCACGGCCACGGCCAGCTCCTGCCCCGAGGCTGCCTCCCCCTGCACCAGCTCCTGCAGCTCCCGCACCGCCTCCTCCCGGGTCTCCTCCCTCTCATTCAGCTCGTCCTTGGCCTGGAACAGGGGTGGGTTGCAGGCATGAAGTCAGGTAGGCTCGGGTGCAGGAGGCTCCTCCAGGTGCCAGACCGGCTGAGGGGCAGAGGGCGTGGCAGCTGGGGCCATCGCTGCTCTGCCCACAAGGGCAGCTTCTGCACTGGCAGCACCTCAGACTGCCATTTACATTTGGAGAAAATTAGGTCAAACTTTCATC
This sequence comes from Balaenoptera acutorostrata, assembly GCF_949987535.1. Classification (NCBI taxonomy): domain Eukaryota; kingdom Metazoa; phylum Chordata; class Mammalia; order Artiodactyla; family Balaenopteridae; genus Balaenoptera; species Balaenoptera acutorostrata. Next base: position 39,146,778 of record NC_080066.1, on the reverse strand, counting down.
CTGGGTTTGTTTGAGGAGACAGCCAGAGAGCTAAACGTTTCTAATCACAACAGCCTACTGGAGCCCTGACTGAGCACACTGCTAAGTCCTTTAGATACATTATGTTTTTAAATCTTTGCCACAATCCATCACAGGAAGGTTGTAATCTTATCCCCATTTCTCAGGGTGAGCAGACTGAGGCTCATAGAGGTCAAGGTATTCTTGACCAAGGTCACCCAGATAAAAAGGGGTGAAGCTGAAACTCTTACTGAGGTTGGACTTTTAATCGCTTCACTCTGCTGCCTCCCAGGCTCATTTCTGATCTTTCCAAAATCAAAGATACCAGGCAGATGGCAGCCTGTCCTCTGCCTCCTATTCCTCCCCTTGGCTGAGCCTGGAGAACTCCTCAGCATGCCAGGGGCAGCTCTTTCCTTGGATGGCATGAGGGGGAAAGGCAGGTCTGGGGGATCTCAGAGCACCTTTCCCTTGAGACGCCCAGGGAGCAGAGATGGAAGCCAGGAGCCCGGGTCCAGCTCAACCCCAAGACAGCTCCCTCCACAGCCACCCTCCACAGAGCACAGTCTGATAAACTCTGAACCGGTCCAACAACCTTCTTTCATAGGTAGAGAAAGCAAGACCCAAAGAGGGAAAGAAGTTTGCTCAAGGTCACACAACAAGTCGGAAGTCGGTCTGGTATTAGAACTCAGGCCTTTTCCTATCCAGTGGGGGCAGCAGTTGGATCCCTGTTCTCCAAGGCCATTGCAAAGCAATGTTCCTCACATCTGAGTCTAGGATGATCCCTGGTCCAGAAGCCCTAGGTCTCGGCATTGGTTTCAGGGAACACTGTTGGTGCCATAGTCTTGGAATAGGCTGGCCTGGACATCTGGTCACCCCAACTGCTGCCATGGCCCTGACCTTCAGAATAGCCCCCAGAACAAGCCAGTCCTTTAGGTCCAGAATGACCTGGAGAGCTGGTGCTGGACCCTTTCTACAGGAGAGAGGATGCTGTCAACATTCCCCCTTGTTGCCTCTCTACCCTGTCCCTCTGCACACCCCGGGGCCACCTCACCTTCTGCAAGGTGTGGCGGGGCAGCTGGCTGCACTGGCCAAAGACAGGTCCATGGTCTTTGGTTGTAAGCCGCTCCAGTTGGGCACGGAGCTCCTGTTCCTCTTCAGGGACCATGCGGAATGTGCCCGCCTGGGCAGAGAGAAGTCAGGAAAAGACAGGAAGAGACCCCCAGCAACCTGAGCAAGCCAGCCAAATGGGTCTGCTCAGACCCTAAACTAGTGCTTTTGCCCAAGGTCACTGTTGAGCTTCCTCCCTTTGGGTGGGGTCAGGGACCACAGAGAGGTTGTAGGGGTGAACGCCCATAACCCTGAGCAGACCAGATGACAGAGAAACAGGAAGGGAGAAAGGGAAGGAGGGAAGGTGGATGGAGGGGAGCCCCAGGGCACAGGGGTACTCACCCCCTCTGACATGCTGCCTCTGGAAGACTCGGAGTGCTCGGAAAAAGAAGGACCCCACTTCTTCTGTCCTGGCCTCTCCAGGCAGCCTCCTTCCTAGGAGAGGAAGTTAGGGCTGCAGTGGTATGGAGAAACTGTTCTGTTATTGTCTCAGAACAGTGGATGTCAAACTTTTGAGTGCATCAGAATCAGGTGGAACATTTGTTAGAAATGCAGATGCCTGGGCTCTGCACCTGTGATTCTGACTCAGGAGGTCTGAACTGGGGCCCGGGCATCTATACTTTAAAACAGCACCCCCGGTGGCTCCGAAGAAGGTGGTTCTTGGGCTACACTTTGGGAAACACCCCTTTGAGAAGGAACACACACAAAAATACCTCAAACCTCAGTTCTTAAGATGAGTTGGCCCAGCCAGGGAAAAACTAGGATCAGCCTCCATTCTCAGTTACATGATCACTGCAGGATAAGGCAATCCGTCCTCCCATTTGTGGCCCTCCTTTTCCAGCCCAAAGGGGCACCTCAGAAACTTCCCAGCCTAGTGGATGGCCCCGTTCCAGTGAATTAACTCTCCAGAGGGGTGATGGCTAGTTACATAACCATAACTGAGTGCGTATTCTGTGCCTTGTGATGCGTTATTTTCAAATCCATTGTCTGGGAGCCAGCATTATTATTCCCATTCTACATAGGAGGAAACAGGCCCAGGAGAATAAGTGACTTGTCCAAGGTTACACAGCCCGCAATAGCCAGGGATCGGGACTTAAGACCAAGCTGTGAACTTTCCATCAGCATCAAGAGGCAGCCTGTTGTGGCAAAAGTTAGACCTGGGTTCAAATTCTCTCTCTTCCATTTGCAAGCTTTGTGATTTAACCTGTATCTTGGTTGTCCCCTGTAAAAGGGAGATGGAAGTTTATGAGGATTTAATTAAATAATGAACACAGAAGCAGTGCCTGCCCACCAGAACCAATTTCATCCATTGCGCACATGACAACCCACTGAGTATTTTTGGAGACAACTCTTCTATTTCCAGATTTTCCCCTCTCCTACCTAAATGTCCCCAGACCCGTCACCACCCTGCTCCTGCCTCTGACCAGGTTCCCGTTGGTCAGTTCTGTCATCTGTTCACTGTTGATTAGTAGCAGAGGTGGGACTTGAACCTATGTCTGCCTGAGACCAAGACTTGCTTTGACACCTAGAGTCAAGACATCTCCAGGCAAACTCCCTAGGAGAGCTGGTGTCACAGAAAACCCTTTAGGGTCAGAGAGAACCAGGTTTGAATCAGGCTTGGTCATTTACCACCCATATGAGCTTAGACAAGTTATTTAACCTTTCTGAGCCTCAGTTTCCTCATCTGCAAATTGGGGATAATAACCACACCTACCAAATAGAGTTGTAATGAAGATCCTATAATTTCTGTAGGGTACCTAGCACAGTGTTTTGCTCTAAAACATAGTTCCCCTTCCCTTTCTTAGCATCATACTGATCATTACCCCAACTTGCACAGAGAGACTTAGAGGGTGCCAGGGAATATCTGAGGATCTCCCATTTCCTGCCTCTCCCACTCCACAGACCCAGCAGGGCAGGGAGGTTCTGGGGGCTGTCATCCACCAACAGGAATAAAATCTAAGTCAGCTTTCTAGCAGGTAGACTTCCAAATATGCAGGCTTATATACAAGACAGACTGAAATACGACTGTGCTCTCCCTTGGATTCTGCTGGAACAGAAAGGGAGAGGCTGATAGAACTCCCTGAGCAAGGGGCTCAGACAGGAGAGACAGTGGCTAGACACCCCCAGCCAGCTAGGCAGCTCATCAGGACAAGATCCTAGATCTTAGAAATGGAGGGTTAAAGTCGGTACAGCAACTCTTTTTAAAATATGCCTAATCTACTAACTCTGATTTTTTAAATATTGATTTATGCGCTGTATACAAGAAAAAATACCCACCCCTCACTCCGTGTCGAGGCTCTTCCCTGCCATCTAGGGTTGCCAGTTAAAATACAGAATGCCCAATTACATGTGAGTTTCAGATGAGCAAAAGTTTTTTTGAAGTGTTTAAGTATGTGCCTTATAAATTTGGGACATACTTATACTAAAAAAGTATTTGTTGTTCATCTGAAATTCACATTTAACTGGGTATCCTATATTTTTATTTGCTAAGTCCGCCATCAAGTTGGTCTGGCTCAACCTGAAAAATGGCTAGCTGGTTTCAGTTTCTGAGCAGCCTGAGATGTGGTCTCCCCACCGCTGACTCCTCACCCTAGTCCTGGGCTTCCTGGCCCAGCCAGGTCCCTGCTACTGACTTACCTGCCAAGTCAGCAGCTCCTCCTTGGGACACCTGGTGCCTGTGTCCTCCAGGGCCTGGAGGTTGCCTCCTCTGGGGGCGTGGTCCAGTCAGCAGGCTGGGATTAGTGTGTCACAAGGAACTTCTCACGGCCCACAGTTTTCCGTTAAATCAGGCTCACAGGGAGGCCCAGATTGGGGCAAGTGACGCACCAGGGGGAAGAGGGGATCAGCTTGGGAGCTACCTCAAAGCCCTCCTTTGTGTGCGTCTGCTCCAGAGTTCCTGCTCAGCCATGTGGAAGCCGGGCTGTGGGGATGGGATCTGGGCCAGCCCCATACGCTTCTCCCCGTCCTCTCTCTCATCGCAGGGGGGTCTGAGAAAGCATACCCCTGGGTAAGACATGCTCGAGATGGAGGGAAATTTTAAATGTGATTGCAGATGAAATGGCAGCTGTGGAGAACCCTGACCTGTCACCCTCTCCCCAAGCCCAGCAGGGCCTGGCGTGGTCAGGCAGGGAGTGAGGCCAGCTGGGAAATGTAGCTGGTTGAGATTGAGTGCGGAAAGGACAAGACAGGCTGACCCACTTTTAGGCTGTGGGGTGCAGTGATAGGAGCCTGCTTGGGCACCAGACTGCCCACTTTTATATCCTAACTCCATCACCTTCTAGCTGTGAGACGTGACTTCACCACTCGGTGACTCAGTTTCCTCCTCTGAGAAGTGGGAATAATTAGAGGAAGTCCTATCTCCCAGCATCTCAGAACGGGACTGTATTTTGTTGTTTGTTGTTGTTTGCTTTTATTTTGGGTTTTTTTTGGCCTCACCGCCTGGCAAATGGGGATCTTCGTTCCCTGACCAGGGATCAAACCTGAGCCCCCCTGCAGTGGAAGCATGGAGTCTTAACCACTGGACCACCAGGGAAGTCCCAGAATGTGACTGTATTTGGAGATAGGGTCTTCAAGAGGTAATTAAGGTAAAATGAGGTCATCAGGGTGGGCCCTAATCCAATATGACTGGTATCCATATAAGAAGAGGGAATTTGGACACAGACAGTTACAGAGGGAAGATGATGTGAAGACACAGGAAGAAGGCACCATCTACAAGCCAAGGAGAGGGGTCTCAGAAGAAACCAGCCCTGCTGACACCTTTACCTTGGACTTCTAGCCTTCAGAATTGTGAGAAAATGAATTTCTGTTGTTTAAGCCACTCAGTCTGTAGTACTTTGTTACAGCAGCTTTAGCAAACTGATGTCAGTGGGTTGTTGGATTTTTTTCCCAGGTATTTCACAGAGTGTGAGGCTCGTGCGAGATAACGGAGGTGGGGGTGAGGGCTCAGGCTGCCCACAGGAAGGAACCATGGAGGCCCCAGAAGAGGCTTTGTCAAGCTGGGTGATGGACTCTAGCACAAAGAACACTCCTGTGCACCAAGAACACTTTCGAGTTGATGGCACAGCCCCGACGGAAGTGAGCTACTGTTCCCAGAGATTTTCAGGATGCTGGCAGGCCGCGAGGCCCTGTTTAAGGAGCAGAGCTTTCTATGACACTCCTCTGCTCACAGCTTTTCTCTGCCTCTGCCCTGCCCTTCCCCCCTCCCAAGAGTCACGTTCATGTCCAGTCTCTCTGGCTGGAACAATAGTGCCAGTGTGTGAGCGGAGTTGCTGCCCTCATTGGCCCAGACACCTGTGCTGGCCACACTGGCAGACTCTGTGGGCTCCCTGGCTCTCTCTGCCAGGCTGGAGGGAGGGAGGGAGGGGACTCGCACTTGCTGTGCCCCCCATTCTATACAGTGGCAAGAGCCTTACCAGTGTTATCTCATCCAGTCCTTTCAGATGTGAAGTAGAGAGTAAATTCCCCCTTTCCACAGAATAGGGAACTCAGAGTCAGAGAGGTGAGGGGACCTGCCCGAAGCCACACAGCTGGTAAAGAGTCAAGTCCTGGTCTCTCTAAAGCCCTCTCATTATTCAATGCACAAGCCTGCCCCCTTCTCCAGAAGTGAGAGTGACACAGGTGTGACTGCCCAGGGAAGTCACACTTCCCCCTGGCTGCTGGGGAAGGTGACATCGCCTCACCTTCCTGGAAGCAGCTTCAGGGGGAAAGTCTGGTCATTGCCATTCCCTCTTGGCCAGTACTAATACTCCTGGGCCAGGGAGGACCCCAAGGGGTGCCTGGGCCTCAACCCCTCCTTTGAGAGATGGGAAAACCCAAGTCGAGGAATATTCTGCACCTTCCTTAAAATTACACAGTGGTACTGAGTGCCCCGACTAGCATGGGCTGACCCACAGGGCTGGCTCTAAAAAGCTCCAGTTCCTCCAGGAGGCATACTCATTCCATGAAAAAGAGTCTGCCCTGTGGCAGTGGGGGAGTGGGAGGTGTCAGAGATTAAAGTAATGAGGAGTAGAACAATAAAATCAATCTGTATGCTTGTTGAAAGAGTATTTTCTAATTAAGTAGGTTTAACAATATGAGGAAAAACCAGTTGGTGCTTTCAGATGGGAAGTTGGCTTTAGCTCCCCACCACTAAAGAAAAAGATGTAAGTGTTTACTATGGACTGAATGTTTGTGTCTCCCACCAGATTCTTATGTCGAAGCCCTAACCACCAATGTGTTGGTATTAGGAGGTGGGTCTGCTGGCAGGTGACTAGATTTAGATAAGGTCATGAGGGTGAGGTCCTCATGATGGAATTAGTGCCATTATTAGAAGAGGAAGAGACACCAGAGCTCTCTCTCTCTCCACATGAACACATGGAGAAAAGCCTCATGAGCACACAATGAGAAATCTGGCCATCTGCAAGCCTGGAAGAGGGTCCTGACCATGCTAGTCACCTGATCTTGTGCTTCCAGCCTCCGGAACTGTGAGAAAATAAGTGTCTCTTGTTTAAACCACCCAGTCTATGGTATATTGTTATGGCAGTGTTTATAGGAAGGAAGCCGTAGAAAGGGAGAGGTTAAAGACTAAGGTCAGAGAGGGGTAAGTGATAGTAAGTAAGGTTCTTGGTGAGAAGATGGAACAGAGAGGGAGTCATTGCTCCAGCAGAAGTACCAGCCTTGGCAGGGTTGGTCAAACACTCTCCCATTGCTACAGAAAGCTAAAGAGAAGAATTTGTGCGGATGACAGTGAGTTTAAAGGTTTGGTGTAAAGTTAAGGTCATCTGCTGTGAGTAAAGGAGGAGATAGCAAAGTTTGAAATAATTCTCATGAAGAAAAAAAAAGGTTAAACTTACTAGGGAAGATTGGCTGTGTTGAAGGCTTGAGATTGGTTAAAATGACTTCTTTTTTTCAAATTGAAGTATAGTAGATTTACTATGTTGTATTAGTTTCAGGTGTATAGCACAGGGATTCAGTTATATATATCTATATATTATATATAATATATATATTATATATGTATTCTTTTTCAGATTCTTTTCCCTTATAGGTTATTACAAAATACTGAGTATAGTTCCCTGTGCTATACAGTAGGTCCCTGTTGGTTATCTATTTTATATATAACAGTGTGTATATGTTAATTCCAAACTCCTAATTTATCCCTCCTACATCTTTCCCCTTTGGTAACCATAAGTTTGTTTTCTATGTCTATGGATCTATTTCTGTTTTGTAAATAAGTTCATTTGTGTCTTTTTTTTTTTTTATATTCCACATATGAGTGGTATCATATGATATTTGTCTTTCTCTGTCTGGCTTACTTCACTTAGTATAATAATCTCTAGGTCCATCTATGTTGCTGCAAATGACATTATTTCATTCTTTTTTTTAATGGCTGGGTAATATTCCACTGTATATATATATATATATATATATATATATATATATATATACCATATCTTCTTTTTTTTTGTTTGTTTTTGTTTTTTTGTTTTGTTTTTTTGTTTTTTAATTTTTATGGCTGTGTTGGGTCTTCGTTTCTGTGTGAGGGCTTTCTCTAGTTGTGGCAAGTGGGGGCCACTCTTCATCGCGGTGCACAGGCCTCTCACTATCGCGGCCTCTCTTGTTGCGGAGCACAGGCTCCAGGCACGCAGTCTCAGTAGTTGTGGCTCACGGGCCTAGTTGCTCTGCGGCATGTGGGATCTTCCCAGACCAGGGCTCGAACCCGTGTCCCCCGCATCGGCAGGCAGATTCTCAACCACTGTGCCACCAGGGAAGCCCCTATACCATATCTTCTTTATCCATTCATCTGTTGATGGACATTTAGGTTGCTTCCATGTCTTGGCTATTGTAAATAGTGCTGCAGTGAACATTGGGGTGCATGTATCTTTTTTTTTTTTAACATCATTATTGGAGTACAGCTGCTTTACAATGCTGTGTTAGTTTCTGCTGTATAACAAAGTGAATCAGCTATACATATACATACATCCCCATATCTCCTCCCTCTGTGTCTCCATCCCACCCTCCCTATCCCATCCCTCTAGGGGGACACAAAGCACAGAGCTGATCTCCCTGTGCTATGCGGCTGCTTCTCACTAGCTATCTATTTTACATTTGGTAGTGTATATATGTCCATGCCACTCTCTCACTTTGTCCCAGCTTAACCTTCCCCCTCCCCATGTCCTCAAGTCCATTCTCTATGTCTGTGTCTTTATTCCTGTCCTGCCCCTAGGTTCTTCAGAACCTTTTTTTTTTTTTAGATTCCATATATATGTGTTAGCATACGGTATATGTTTTTCTCTCTAGGTCCATCCACCTCACTACAAATAACTAAATTTCGTTTCTTTTCATGGTTGAGTAATATTCCGTTGTATATATGTGCCACATCTTCTTTATCCATTCATCTGTCAATGGACACTTAGGTTGCTTCCATGTCCTGGCTATTGTAAATAGAGCTGCAATGAACATTGTGGTACATGACTCTTTTTGAATTATGGTTTTCTCAGGGTATATGCCCAGTAGTGGGATTGCTGGGTCATATGGTAGTTCTATTTTTAGTTTTTTGAGGAACCTCCATACTGTTCTCTGTAGTGGCTGTATCAATTTACATTCCCACCAACAGTGCAAGAGGCTTCCCTTTTCTCCACATCCTCTCCAGCATTTATTGTTTGTAGATTTTTTGATGATGGCCATTCTGACTGGTGTGAGGTGATACCTCATTGTAGTTTTGATTTGCATTTCTCTAATGATTAGTGATGCTGAGCATCTTTTCATGTGTTTGTTGGCCATCTGTATGTCTTCTTTGGAGAAATGTCTAGTTAGGTCTTCTGCCCATTTTTGGATTGGGTTTTTTGTTTTTTTGTTATTGAGCTGCATGAGCTGCCTCTATATTTTGGAGATTAATCCTTTGTCAGTTGCTTTGTCTGCAAATATTTTCTCCCATTCTGAGGGTTGTCTTTTCATCTTGTTTACGGTTTCCTTTGCTGTGCAAAAGCTTTTAAGTTTCATTAGGTCCCATTTGTTTATTTTTGTTTTTATTTCCATTTCTCTAGGAGGTGGCTCAAAAAGGATTTTGCTGTGTTTTATGTCATGGAGTGTTCTGCCTATGTTTTCCTCTAAGAGTTTTATAGTGTCTGGCCTTATATTTAGGTCTTTAATCCATTTTGAGTTTATTTTTGTGTATGGTGTTAGGAAGCGTTCTAATTTCATTTTTTACATGTAGCTCTCCAGTTTTCCCAGCACCACGTATTAAAGAGGCTGTCTTTTCTCCATTGTATATTCTTGCCTCCTTTATCAAAGATAAGGTGACCATATGTGTGTGGGTTTATCTCTGGGCTTTCTATTCTGTTCCATTGATCTATATTTCTGGTTTTGTGCCAGTACCATACTGGCTTGACTACTGTAGCTTTGTACTATAGTCTGAAGTCAGGGAGCCTGATTCCTCCACCTCTGTTTTTCTTTCTCAAGATTGCTTTGGCTTTTCCAGGTCTTTTGTGTTTCCATACAAATTGTGAAATTTTTTGTTTTAGTTCTGTGAAAAATGCCATTGGTAGTTTGATAGGGATTGCACTGAATCTGTAGATTGCTTTGGGTAGTATAATCATTTTCACATGTTGATTTTTCCAATCCAAGAACATGGTATATCTCTCCATCTGTTTGTATCATCTTTAATTTCTTTCATCAGTGTCTTATAGTTTTCTGCATACAGGTCTTTTGTCTCTTTAGGTAGGTTTATTCCTAGGTGTTTTATTCTTTTTGTTGCAATGGTAAATGGGATTGTTTCCTTAATTTCTCTTTCAGATTTTTCATCATTAGTCTATAGGAATGCAAGAGATTTCTGTGCATTAATTTTGTATCCTGCTACCTTACCAAATTCATTGATTAGCTCTAGTAGTTTTCTGGTAGCATCTTTAGGATTCTCTATGTATAGTATCATGTCACCTGCAAACAGTGACAGTTTTACTTCTTCTTTTCCAATTTGGATTCCTTTTATTTCTTTTTCTTCTCTGATTGCTGTGGCTAAAACTTCCAAAACTTCCAAAACTATGTTGAATAATAGTGGTGAGAGTGGGCAACCTTGTTTTGTTCCTGACCTTAGTGGAAATGGTTTCAGTTTTTCACCATTGAGAACAATGTTAGCTGTGGGTTTGTCATATATGGCCTTTATTATGTCGAGGTAAGTTCCCTCTGTGCCTACTTTCTGGAGAGTTTTTGTCATAAATGGGTGTTGAATTTTGTCAAAAGCTTTTTCTGCATCTACTGAGATGATCATATGGTTTTTCTCCTTCAGTTTGTTAATATGGTGTATCATATTGATTGATTTGCGTATATTGAAGAATCCTTGCATTCCTAGGATAAACCTCACTTGATCATGTTGTATGATCCTGTTAGTGTGCTGTTGGATTCTGTTTGCTAGTATTTTGTTGAGGATTATTGCATCTATGTTCATCAGTGACATTGGCCAGTAGTTTTCTTTTTTTGTGGCATCTTTTTCTGGTTTTGGTATCAGGGTGATGGTAACCTTGTAGAATGAGTTTGGGAGTGTTCCTCCCTCTGCAATATTTTGGAAGAGTTTGAGAAGGATAGGTGTTAGCTCTTCTCTAAATGTTTGATAGAATTCGCCTGTGAAGCCGTCTCGTCCTGAGCTTTTGTTTGTTGGAAGATTTTTAATAACAGTTTCAATTTCAGTGCTTGTGATTGGTCTGTTTATATTTTCTATTTCTTCCTGGTTCAGTCTCAGAAGGTTGTGCTTTTCTAAGAATTTGTCCATTTCTTCCAAGCTGTCCATTTTATTGGCATATAGTTGCTTGTAGTAATCTCTCATGATCCTTTGTATTTCTGCAGTGTCACTTGTTACTTCTCCTTTTACATTTCTAATTCTATTGATTTGAGTCTTCTCCCTTTTTTTCTTGATGAGTCTGGCTAACGGTTTATCAATTATGTTTATCTTTTCAAAGAACCAGCTTTTAGTTTTATTGATCTTTGCTATCATTTCCTTCATTTATTTCTGATCTGATCTTTATGATTTCTTTCCTTCTGCTAACTTTGGGGGTTTTGTGTTCTTCTTTCTCTAATTGCTTTAGGTGCAAGGTTAGGTTGTTTATTTGAGACGTTTCTTGTTTCTTGAGGTAGGATTGTATTGCTATAAACTTCCCTGTTAGAACTGCTTTTGCTGCATCCCATAGGTTTTGGGTGGTCGAGTTTTCGTTGTCATTTGTTTCTAGGTATTTTTTGATTTCCTCTTTGATTTCTTCACTGATCTCTTGGTTATTTAGTAGTGTATTGTTTAGCTTCCATGTGTTTCTATTTTTTACAGATTTTTTCCTGTAACTGATATTAGTCTCATAGTGCTGTGGTCGGAAAAGATACTTGATACAATTTCATACTTCTTAAATTTACCAAGACTTGATTTGTGACCCAAGATATGATCTATCCTGGAGAATGTTCCATGAGCATTTGAGAAGAAAGTGTAGTCTGCTGTTTTTGGGTGGAATGTCCTATAAATATCAATTAAGTCCATCTTGTTTAATGTATCATTTAAAGCTTGTGTTTCCTTATTTATTTTCATTTTGGATGATCTGTCCATTGGTGAAAATGGGGTGTTAAAGTCCCCTACTATTATTGTGTTACTGTCAATTTCCCCTTTTATGGGTCTTAGCATTTGCCTTATGTATTGAGGTGCTCCTATGTTGGGTGTATAAATATTTACAATTGTTATATCTTCTTCTTGGATTGATCCCTTGATCATTATGTAGTGTCCTTCTTTGTCGCTTGTAATAGTCTTTTTTTTAAAGCCCATTTTGTCTGATATGAAAATTGCTACTCCAGGTATTTCCATTTGCATGGAATATCTTTTTCCATCCCCTAACTTTCAGTCTGTATGTCTCCCTAGGTCTGAAGTGGGTCTCTTGTAGACAGCATATGTATGGGTCTTGTTTTTGTATCCATTCAGCCAGTCTGTGTCTTTTGGTTGGAGCATTTAGTCCATTTACATTTAAGGTAGTTATCAATATGTATGTTCCTATGACCATTTTCTTAATTGTTTTGGGTTTGTTATTGTAAGTCTTTTTCTTCTCTTGTGTCTCCTGCCTAGAGAAGTTCCTTTGGCATTTGTTGTAGAGCTGGTTTGGTGGTGCTGAATTCTCTTAGCTTTTGCTTGTCTGTAAAGGTTTTAATTTCTCTGTCAAATCTGAATGAGATCCTTGCTGGGTAGAGTAATCTTGGTTGTAGGTTTTTCCCTTTCATCACTTTAAATATGCCCTGCACTCCTTTCTGGCTTGCAGAGTTTCTGCTGAAAGATCAGCTGTTAACCTTGTGGGGATTCCCTTGTATGCTATTTGTTGTTTTTCCCTTGCTGCTTTTAATATTTTTTCTTTGTATTTAATTTTTGATAGTTTGATTAATATGTGTCTTGGCGTGTTTCTCCTTGGATTTATCCTGTATGGGACTCTCTGTGCTTCCTGGACTTGATTGACTATTTCCTTACCCATATTAGGGAAGTTTTCAACTCTAGTCTCTTCAAATATTTTCTCAGTCCCTTTTTTTTTTTGTCTTCTTTTTCTGGGACCCCTATAATTCGAATGTTGGTGCATTTAATGTTGTCCCAGAGGTCTCTGAGATTGTCCTCAATTTTTTTCATTCTTTTTTCTTTTTCTGCTCTGTGGTAGTTATTTCCATTATTTTATCTTCCAAGTCATTTATCTGTTCTTCTGTCTCAGTTATTCTGCTCTTGATTCCTTCTAGAGAATTTTTAATTTCATTTATTGTGTTGTTCATCATTGTTTGTTTGCTCTTTAGGTTTTCTAGGTCCTTGTTAAATGTTTCTTGTATTTTCTCCATTCTACATCCAAGATTTTGGATCATCTTTACTATCATCACTCTGAATTCTTTTTTCAGGTAGACTGCCTATTTCCTCTTCATTTATTTGGTCTGGTGAGTTTTTACCTTGCTCCTTCATCTGCTGTGTATTTGTCTTCTCATTTTGCTTAACTTACTGTGTTTGGGGTCTCCATTTCGCAGGCTGCAGGTTTGTAGTTCTTGTTGTTTTTGGTGTCTGCCCCCAGTGGGTAAGGTTGGTTCAGTGGGTTTTGTAGGCTTCCTGGTGGAGGGGCCTGGTGCCTGTGTTCTGGTGGATGAGGCTGGATCTTGTCTTTCTGGTGGGCAGGACCACAGCTGGTGGTGTGTTTTGGCGTGTCTGTGAATTTATTATGATTTTAGGCAGCCTCTCTGCTAATGGGTGGGTTTGCGTTCCTGTCTTGCTAGTTGTTTGGCATAGGGTGTCCAGCACTGTAGCTTGCTGGTGGTTGCATGGAGCTGGGTCTTAGCATTGAGATGGAGATCCCTGAGAGAGCTTTCACCATTTGATATTACATGGGGCCAGGAGGTCTCTGGTGGACAAATGTCCTGAACTCGGTTCTCCCATCTCAGAGGCTCAGGCCTGACACCCGGCCAGGGCACCAAGACCCTGTCAGCCACATGGCTCAGAAGAAAAGGGAGAAAAAGAAAGAAAGAAAGAAAGAAAGAAGGAAAGAAAGAAAGAAAGAAAGAAAGAAAGAAAGAAAGAAAGAAAGGAAGGAAGGATAAATAAATAAATAAAATAAAATAAAGTTATTAAAATAGAAAAAAGTATTAAAAATAAAAAAGTAATAAAAAAATAAGAGAGAAAGAAAGAAGAGACCAACCAAACCAAAAAACAAATCCACCAATGATAACAAGTGCTAAAAACTATACTAAAAACAAAAAAACAGACAAAAAAAATGGACAGTCAGAACCTTAGGACAAATGGCAAAAGCAAAGCTCTACAGACAAAATCACAAAGAAGCATACACATACACACTCACAAAAAGAGAAAAAGGAAAAAAATATATATATATAATTAAAAAAGGAAGAGAGCAACCAAATCAATAAACAAATCTACCAATGATAATAAACTCTAAATACTAAACTAAGGTAAACATAAAACCAGAAACAAATTAGATGCAGAAAGCAAACCACAAGTCTACAGTTGCTCCCAATGTCCACCACCTCAGTTTTGGGATGATTCGTTGTCTGTTCAGGTATTCCACAGATACAGGGTACATCAAGTTGATTGTGGTGATTTAATCTGCTGCTCCTGAGGCTGCTGGGAGAGTTTTCCCTTTCTCTTCTTTGTTCACACAGCTCCTGGGGTTCAACTTTGGATTTGGCCCCGCCTCTGCATGTAGGTCACCTGAAGGCATCTTTTAGGAAGTCTGAGGTCTTTTGCCAGCGTTCAGTAGGTATTCTGTGGGAGTTGTTCCACATGTTGATGTAGTTTTGATATATTTGTAGGGAGGAAGGTGATCTCCACATCTTACTCCTCCACCATCTTGAAGGTGCCCCCCCATGTATCTTTTTGAAGTATAGTTTTGTTCAGATGTATGCCCAGGAGTGGGATTGCTGGATAATATGGTAACTCTATCTTTAGAGTTTTCTACAATGACTTTTAGGGTCCCCATGAACACAGTCATGTGACAACTCCAGCACAACCCAAGCAATCCAGATATAGCCACAACAAAGGAATATGGCTGGCCTCATACAGGGTTAGGATTTGCCAGATGGGTGGGATGGAAGGACAGACAAGGGGGCAAGTTGAATTCAAGATGAAGGAGGAGTGAGGGACAGCAAAAATTAGAGACTAAGTAAGTGGGAATAATTTAGCATGCAAACTGGACAAAGAGGAAGCTGCTGTCTAAGTAGTGATTCTGCTCAGGCTGTGTCCAGGAGAGTAAGTGGCTGAGGTGACATAGATGAGAAAGTCATGGAGATGGGAAGAGAAGCACCAAGAGGCCTCATGTAGGATGGAGGATCCACCTCAGTTTTGCAGCCATCTAGGGTGACAACAGAAGAGGGTCACGTGAAGTGGAAGATGAAGAACAGGCATCTACCTGTCGTCATCAAAGGCACAGAGATGGCTGCTCAAAGTTTGCTGATTATTTACAAGCCAGAGCAGATCACTAGGTTCACAACTGGCCTGATTTTTTTTTAAAACTTTTTTATTTTGTCATAATTTCAGAATTACAGGTCACAAAAATAGTACAAAAACTTCCCATATGCCCTTCACCTAGAAGTTAACATTTTTATCACATTTGCTTTATAATTCTTTCTCAACATACACATGCTATTTTTTTTCTAAACCATTTTAGAGGAAGTTGCAGACATGATGCCCCTCTTCTCCTAAATACTTCAGGATGTATTTCCTAAAAACAAAACATTCTCTTAATTAACCACAGTACAAATACCCAAATCAGGAAATGAACATTGTTATAATATAATTGGATAGTCCATAAACCTGAATCAAATATCACCAGTTTTAAGGGGCCAGTGTTTGGGGGGTTTTTTTGGCTGCATTGGGTCTTCGTTGCTGCACATGGGCTTTCTCTAGTTACGGTGAGCGGGGGGCTACTCTTCGTTGCAGAGCGTGTGCTTCTCATTGCGGTGGCTTCTCATTGCGGAGCATGGGCTCCACGTGCACAGGCTTCAGTAGTTGTGGTGCATGGGCTCAGTAGTTGTGGCCCGCAGGCTCAGTAGTTGTGGTCTGCAGGCTCAGTAGTTGTGGCACAAGGGCTTAGTTGCTCCGCGGCATGTGGGATCTTTGCTGACCAGGGATCGAACCTGTGTCCCCTGCATTGGCAGGTGGATTCTTAACCACTGCGCCACCAGGGAAGTCCCCAAGTGGCCAGTTTTTAAGGATTACTTTCCACCCTGCTTCCCCTTTCCCAAGTCCTCTTCCTGTCTTCCAGGCAGGCCTCTGAGAAACAAGAGACCAAGCAGGGTAATGGAACTAAACTTTTTGTTTGTTTGTTTGTTGTTGTTTTTGTTGTTCTGAACTTTTAATCTTCAAATGATTGCCGATTCACAGGAAGCTTCAAAAGCAGTAATGTATTTTTTTTTTAATTTATTTATTTTTGGCTGTGTTGGGTCTTTGTTGCTGTGTGCGGGCTTTCTCTAGTTGTGGCAAGCGGGGGCCACTCTTCATCGCGGTGCGCGGGCCTCTCACTATCGCGGCCTCTCTTGTTGCGGAGCACAGGCTCCAGACGTGCAGGCTCAGTAACTGTGGCTCACGGGCCTAGTTGCTCCGCGGCATGTGGGATCTTCCTGGACCAGGGCTCGAACCTGTGTCCCCTGCATTGGCAGGCGGATTCTTAACCACTGCGCCACCAGGGAAGCCTGCAGTAATGTATTTTTAAGTCAAAATTTTCATTTTGAAATTTAACATTTCAGTGAAATAATTTAAAAACCTCTTTTTCTAAGGATGTGTTCATAATTTTGCACCCATTTAACAAATGTCTGAAGCACCCACTGTGTGCCACTTTTCCAGACCCTGGGATTACAAACGGTGAGCTGTTAAACCTCTACCTTAAACCCTACTAAATCAGAATTTCTTCAGGATGGAGTCAGCTGGTTCTTCTTAACAATCCTGTGACCTGCCCAGGTAGTAGTATCTTTTTTTAATCTTAACCATTTCTAAGTATACACTTCAGTAGCATTAAGTACATTCACATCGTTGAGAAACAGATATCCAGAACTTTTTCATCTTACAAAACTGAAACTCTATACCTATTAAACAAGAGCTCCCCAATTTACCTTCTCCCCAGCCTCTGGCAACCACCATTCTACTTTTTGTTTCTTGGAGTTTGAATCCTTTAGATACCTCATGTGAGTGGAATCATACAGTATTTGTATTTTTGTGACTGGCTTATTTCACTTAACATAATGTCCTTCAGTATCATCTATGTTGTAGCATGTGATGGGATTTCATTCCTTTTTAAGGCTGAATAGTATTCCACTGTATGGATACACCACATTCTGTTTATCCGTTCGTCTTCCCATGGATGTTTGGGTTGTCTCCACCTTTTCACTATTATGAATAATGTTTCCCTGAATATGGGTGTACAGATATCTGATTAAGAGCCTGATTTCAATTCTTTTGTATACACACTCTGAAGTGGGATTGCCGGAAGGAACTGGAATTCCCGGAGGGAATTTTTTTTAATTCAAAAAATACTTTATTGGTAAAAAATGGTAAACATCTGAAACTTCAGTGAGTTGTAATCTTTTTGCAATAGTAACATCAACACAGATCACCAGAACTACACTACTAAGTGCTCCTAAACACTAGGCTCCTTATACATGCTACCTTTATTATTCTCTCAAGCACTGCCGCCCTTAAACCCAGGCAACTGGAGTGCTTGGACTGGGTGGGTGCCTCAATAGCTCCCTTCCTAGATGATGAGGAGTCCAAGAAACTTGGAGTGTGTACGCACTGAAGCCCACGTGCCCTCCTTTAGACCATGCTCGGGGTACCTTCCCAAACATCCCCAAGCTCAGTTCCTCGGCCTATACAGGCTCCTTCCTAAGTCCACCCTCCCCACAGTGGACCTGCTAGTGTGCACAGCCCTAGGCACAAAGGTAGTCAAGGGTAGCCAAAGGCAGCTTTAGAGGAGAGACGTAGTGTGGATTTTCAGGCTGGGTGTCCACATGCAGGCATATGAAGCCCCTCGCACTGCAGGATGGAGTGGGGAATGATAGGGGGCCTCCATTTGTACTTTTCTCTGAACTCCTGCAAATACCAGTAGCTATAATATTATTACCCAAACATGAGCTACTGACAAGGTCTGAAGAACGTTTGGTTCCAGTGTTGTAAACCTGTTTTTAACTGGCTGTGTTTTCTAGAATCAGTGTATCACTAGCTGACCAGTGTATGGAGTCTAGTCGGTTGAAGCAGATTGGTAAGATTTGCTGCTTAGTAAGGAAGCCTGCACCAGGGTGAAAAACATTGTTATGAATCTAAGTCTGTTCTCTTCCTTTGCATATGTAACACCCATTAACACTAATGGAAAATACAGATGATACATTCGTGCAACAAGGGGAGGCAAGACCCCCTGCCGCAATTGTCAATGCCAGGGGGTAGATTCTCACACAGGCAATGCAATAAGTGCACCTGGGATGCAAAAATGGAAGTTCAAAAAGGCAAATGAGCCCATTTGACCTACACAGACACACAAATTCATGGCTGCCTGGCCCAGTCCCAGAAGCAGCCTGGAAGGGTGATTTTGTGGGGAGAAGATGAGGTAAAGTCATCTGATTCCTTGGCAAGCTAAAGGATTCCTCTCAGGAATAATCTTCCAACCCAGCTGCTGTGTTTTAGCCAAATATCACAGCTTAATATTGGGCCAGAAACGTGGTACAAGTAAAAAGTACTTAAGAAGTGTCATAGGCTTCCCTGGTGGCACAGTGGTTGGGAGTCTGCTTGCCAGTGCAGGGAACGTGGGTTCGAGCCCTGGTCCGGGAGGATCCCACATGCTGTGGAGCAGCTGGGCCCGTGCACCACAACTACTGAGCCTGCGCTCTGGAGCCTGCGAGCCACAACTACTGAGCCTGTGTGCCACAGCTGCTGAGACCCACGTGCCTAGAGCCCATGCTCTGCAATGGGGGAGGCCACCACAGTGAGAGGCCTGCATGCTGCGGCGAGGAGTGGCCTCCACTTGCTGCAGCTGGAGAGGCCTGTGTGCAGCAACGAAGACCCAGCACAACCCAAAATAAATAAATAAATTTATTAAAAAAAAAAAAAAAAGTGTCATAAACAAGTAGCAGACCTAGGCAGCCGCGAGGCATCATTCTCTTCCAGCAGCTATGTTTCTTGCAGAACTGGCCAAGTAGATCCATCCTACCCCTGGGAACTGGGAGACAGGCTCCAGACTGAATGCCCCCTGATCTTAGCATTCCTTCACATGCCATCCCATGGTCCCACATTTGGCAAGTCCAAATCTGAAGGCTTCATCATCAACTCAAACTTTCATCCTTCCCTGTGTGTCAGTCAACTGGCAGTATCACCAGGGTGCACCTCCATCCCAGTCACTCAAGCCTGAATATTCCTCAAACCCCTCCCACCTCTCCCCAAGGTTGGGCCACCACCACCTATGTCCAGGACAACTTAGAGCCTCCTAAGGGGTCTTGCCTTCAATTCTCCTCACCTCCATCATCTTTTTTTTTTTTTTTGGCTGCATTGGGTCTTTGTTGCTGCGCATGGGCTTTCTCTAGTTGCAGCGAGCAGGGGCTACTCTTTGTTGTGGTGGCTTCTCTTATTGTGGAGCACAGGCTCTAGGTGCGCGGGCTTCAGTAGTTGCAGCACACAGGCTCAATAGTTGTGGCATGGGGCTCTAGGGTGCACGGGCTTCAGTAGTTGTGGTACACGGGCTCAGTAGTCGTGGCTTGCAGGCTCTAGAGCGCAGGCTCAGTAGCTGTGGTGCATGAGTTTAGCTGCTCCGCAGCATGTGGGATTTTCCCGCACCAGGGATCGAACCCGTGTCCCCTGCGTTGGCAGGCGGATTCTTAACCACTGCACCACCAGGGAAATCCCCATCATCTCTTTTAAATAACCTCTGCAGCACTCACCTGCCAGAAATATTGTTCTACAACGTGAATACAATCACGCCCTTCCACTTCAGCTGTTCCCCACTTGCTCCTGATATGAAAAAGATTAACAAGCCCCTGCTTTCCCACCCCCACCTGAAGCACCTGCACCTCCCGAACCAGCCAGACGCTGGATTGCTTGTTGCTGTCAGGCCCTTTGCACAAGCTGCCCCTTCAACGTAGTACAGGTTCTCAAACCTCCCCTCCATTGCTCTTTGCTCTACTATCAGTTGTTCATTTAACATATTTACTGAACATTTACTGCTTTGCCAGGCTTTGTGCTAAATGCTGAGATTTTGTATGCAATAAGCCCCCTGGCCACATGAGGCTTACATTTTAGGGCTGTCAACTGAAAGAAAAATGCATAACCTAAAAGTTGTGAGTTAAGTTTTATCCAGGTACCTTACTGAGGACGATAGCCCAGGAGACAGCCTCTGAGATAGCTTTGAGGACCTGCTCTGAAGAGTTAAGGGAGGAGCCAGGATATATATGAGTTTTCGGGTTTTTTCGGGGGGTGGGGGGGAGATCCATGTAATCAAAGATCAAGATTACTGATCACAAAAACCAGATATTTCAAGTTAATGACTTAAGTGCTTTCTTATGTATGGGAAGATGCAAGAATCTGGGTTCATTGAAACTTTTCCTTAGATATGCATCTTAACTATCCAAGGATCCTTACATCCAAAGCACAGAATGTTTCCTGTTTTTCTCCATCCTGAGCTCCCCTCAGGTACACTGAGGCCAACGACTGCAGTTGCTATAGACTTGATCCCTATAGAAATGGAATGGCAGGCGACACTTTTTTCCTTTACAGGAGTTACTGACACCTCCACTGGCACAAGAAGTAGGACACCTTCCTCCGCCTTCCAGACACTTCCAATGCAAAGACCTCTACAGCCATCACTAGATTCATCCCCTCTCTCACTGACAATTTCCCCAATAGTACACAAGAAGGCCTTAACTGGTCAAGACACCGTGGTGGCCACACCCAGGCCACACTGCCCTGGGTCACTCTGCGGTCCCGAATTGGAGTTCTTAGGCTGCCCCCCCCCCACAGTGAGTGGGATCGTCCCAGGAGTTCCCCACTCCCTTCTGCCTTAATGGTACGCCCCATGCGCGTGCTCCCGGGCGGCGGAAGTGAGCCGCGGGAGGCGGGACTCGCTGCTCCCGGTAACGGAAGTGCGGCGGAGTTGGGTTGAGCGGGCTTTTTGGAAGCTTGTGGAGGAGGTGAGGCTGCGGTGACCGTCTGGAGGGGCTTCGCGCGTTGCAGGGGCGGTGGGACTCAGCCCCGGGGAGGTAGCGGGTCTGGGAGGACAGGAGGACCCCACTTCCAGTGTGACGTTCTGGCGTTTTCCTTGGCCTGGGAGGGTCGATGTGCCCCGCCGTCTCCCTCCGCGTCGGTTGGCTCTCCCTGCTCCCCGGGCGTGCTACACTCTCGGCCCTCTTGTTAAATTCTTCCTCTCCATCAGCGTTTAGCTCCTACGCCTGAGAAATTTCTCTAAACCTGTTTCAGTCTTGTAGCTCGGTCACAGCGCACATCACTAGCTGCCTCATTTTATAGTTTCTCTATTTGTGTTTATTTCTTGCTCTCTGAGGAGCCCCGGTGCAAGACCCGTGGCGTTTCACTTCTGTGGTGCGTCACTAACCTCAGGGCCCCTTGACAAAGAATCTGCAGCCACCTATCTGTTACTCACCTTTGGTTTTAGGAAGAATTTAGCAAATGTACCTGCTGAAATAGAAAGAGTTCAGCATCTTCCCCTTAGGGCTGGACGTCTCTTTTAGTCGGTATGCCTTGTTTGCATCCTCTACTGTCACCCAGCCCCTAACAGAGGGTAGCAGGTAAAAGCATGGGATTTAGGGTCTGGAGCTGGACAGACTCGGATTTCAGTTCTGCTTCTACCCTTACTAGCCTTCTAACTTTGGGAATTTGGGGAAATTCCTGAATCTCTCTGAATCCCAAAAGATCTTTATCTAAATTGGGAGTAATAACACAAACCTCATAGGGTTGGTGTGAGGATCAGATTAATGAGTGTAAAGTGCTGGGCCCAGGGTCTTGCCCATTGTAGGGAGGGATTCAGTCATTCATTTGTTCAACAGATATTTATTGGGGACCTTTTATGAGCTAGATACTGTGCTAAGTACTGGAGGTTCAGTGATAAACAAAACCAGACAGGTCCCCCTGCCCTCCTGGAGTTTGTAGTGGAGTGGGAGATGTAGTTCCTAATCTAACAATTACAAATGTAATGTTAAAAGTGTGGTGATGGTGAGAGATTATAGTTGCCTTGAAAGGATGTAATAGGGGAGTGTTTAATCTAGACTGAGCTTCTAAGGAAGTGTGGATTGAGCTGAGATCTGAAGAATTTGTAGGAATTAACAATAAAAGATTGGCAAGCAGCAGATGAAAGGAGGGGTATTTCTATAAGTTCCAGACAGAAAATCATGTGTAAGGGTCTGTGGCGAGAGGAACTTGGGGGTTTGAAGGACTGAAAATGATTCAGTGTGGCTGGAGAATAGAGTGAGGAAGGGGAGTTAGCATGGACCAGACCTTTTTATTCTGAATTCAGGATTTTGGACTGATATGAGAGTAGTGGAAAGCCACTGAATAGTTTTAAGATGAGGATGGAGATTGAGAGAGGATAAGTCATATAATCTGGTTTGTGTTTCAGAAACATTATTTTAGCTACTGTGTGGGGGACAAGTTAGGAAACTGTGCAGTAGTTCAGGTGAGAGATGATGGTGGGTTTGGAGTAATATGGAGGTAGTGGATCTCAGAGAGAAGTAAACTTGAGAGATGTTTAGGGGGGTAACATCATCAGGACTTGGTAGTGGATGTGGAGGATGAAGGGGAAGTGGTTAAGAATGTTGTCCAGGTTTTTGGTTTAGCAGCTGAGTGGATGATGGTACAATTTATGGAGATTGGAAACAGGAAGAAATGCAGGAGGAGGAGCAGGTTTTCTTTCCATTAGTCTGCATTTCCCCCTTCCCATAATACTCCCATAGCTACACACTAACTCCTATCTGTCTAATGTGCTTCCATTTCACCCTTTCCTTTCTGCTCCCCAGAGTCACCACCCTAAGACAGGCCTTTGTCACTACCACTGAAATAGCCCCCAGTAGCCTCTTAGCCTCTGTTCTTCCTCCTTACTCCCTCCCTACTTTAATCTGCACATCGATGCCAGATTCAGTTTCCTCAAACACTGTTTCAATTTTGTCAGATTATCTTTTACTCCAGAAATTTTTGTTGCTATCTATTATTTACAGAATAAAATCTGAATTCCTTAACTTGGCTTTTAAGAGCTTGCACAGTTTAGTCCCACCCTTTCTTTCTAGACTTCCTACTCACTACTCCCCTACTTGAACTCTCTACTAATTTTCCCCAAATAAATTTTTCAAATTCTTTTATGAATACCTTTGTTCATGATACTCTCCTTCCCAATAATGTATACCATGTGGTTATCTTGACTGTCTAAATTTAATCTTTAAGTTCCAGTTTAAGCTTTCCTCTGCTGGGAAGCCTTCTTGATGTTTGAGCACACATTTATTTCTTAGCCTTTTTAACTTCTCATTTGTTTTTACACCATTTAATTGGTATAAATGCATTTACAGTGCTGTTGATTTATTCATTTATCAAGTGTTACTTTATTATATGTTATAATATTTTTGTGTATGTGTCAATAATAATTTTTTATATATTTGCTATACTGTTAAATGATAGCTTTGTTCTGGGCAGCATACTGGGTAGATGCTTAAAAAAAATGATAGAAATGTGACTTGGAATTAGGAAACCACTTGATTAGACTACAACTTTCTAATAAGGAAATTCCAGGGAATTCTCAAGATTATTTTGGTTTGGATAAGAATCACCTACTCACACTAGTTGGTAGTCCTTAGCCTGTTGAGTACCCACTGTGTACGCTGTCTATAATATGTATGAAATACTCAGTTAACAGGTAGAGAAGGGAAAAAAAATCAAACTTGTTTACTTCTGAAAGTTTCATCCAGCTCTGACATTTTCCCTTTCCAGTTCCTTGATATGTGCAACAATGGACCAGAAAATTTTATCTCTAGCAGCAGAAAAAACAGCAGACAGACTGCAAAAATTTCTTCAAACCCTGAAAGAAGATGATGTGAGTATTAGGATGTTCTGCCAAAAGCAAATGTCAAGCATGATAACAAATTCAAGGGACATGTTAGAAAAATTAATTCTGCCACTTCATCTATCCCCCACTCTCCTTAGGAGACAAGGATTTATTTGATAACAACTCATAGATACAAAGAAATGGGAGAGAGGAAGAGATATGGACAACTTAAGGGCATTTGTGTACATTTATACAACTGTATTTATTTGTTTGTTTATTGATTGATTGTTGCAACGTGCGGCATGTGGGATCTTAGTTCCCTGACCAGGGATCGAACTGATGTCCCCTGAAGTGGAAGCGTGAAGTCTTAACTGCTGGACCACCAGGGAAATCCCTACAACTGTATAATATTTAAATGACATTTATGCAACCGTATAAGCAAATTAGTACACTTTTTAGTTCTTAGAACAATCCTACTTGAAAGCAATATCCAAACTATAATTATTGATGTGAGACATTAGATTTGCCTGTTGATGCTTCTTTATTTATGTTTTTCCCTAAAGAAGATAAGTTCATAAGTAGTAAGATATTTTGAAATTATTAGTAAAAGCGAAAACCAACCAATTTACATTGTGTCTTCACTATAAGTATATGATTATAAAATGGGACAATAGTTACCTTCTATGTTAGGCTTTCTTTCTAATCTTTCTCTCCTGATATACTTCTCCTTATTCCATTATAAATGATCTCAGCTTATTCAGATCCCTACATGGAAAATAATCCCTCCTTAAAATTAACCTTAAACATTAGTATATATGTATAGACAAATTAAGACTTTGAGTATTATTATTTTTTTTTTAATTTCTTTAATGTTGTATCTATTTTATTCATTTTTGGCTGCATTGGGTCTTCGTTGCTGCGCGTGGGCTTTCTCTAGTTGCGGTGAGCGGGGGCTACTCTTTGTTGCAGCGCACGGGCTTCTCATTGCGGTGGCTTCTCTTGTTGCGGAGCACGGGCTCTAGGCGCGCAGGCTCGGTAGCTGTGGCTCACGGGCTCTAGAGCACAGGCTCAGTAGTTGTGGCGCATGGACTTAGTTGCTCCACAGCATGTGGGATCTTCCCGGACCAGGGATCAAACCCGTGTCCCCTGCATTGGCAGGCAGATTCTTAACCACCGTGCCACCAGGGAAGCCCCGAGTGTTATGTTTTTAAGGAACTTTTTATGTGCTAGTTTTTATGGTCATTGAAGCTAGGTGCATCTTAATCTTTGTTATCTTATGCTAACTGGGAATTGATACAGGGATGTGCTCTGATTTTTTTTTTCTTTGAAATTATCCAGAAATTGCTTTTTGTGGCACTTTTTAAGACAGCCTGTTGCATGAGTTGAGAGTTGAATCATCCTATAGACAATTTAAAATTTGGTTGAAACCTGCTTTCTATTTATTTATTTACTTAGAATTTATAGTTTACCTGCTTCCAAAAGGAATTTGAGGAGGCTTTAACATTACACTATAAAATAAGTAAAAAATAAGAAATAGAACAAAACCCATGAGAGATGCTATGAATTACTTCTCTGATTCATGCTTATCACAAAAAGAATTCCTATCTTGGTTTTTGTGAGGATGAAATGAGATACTGTATGCATCTAACATCTAATAGACCCTCAATAGGCATCCAGTAGACGCTGAATAAATATTAGAAAAGGTCCTTCAGCTCTTCCTGTTTTAAGTTTCTTCGCCAACATGAACACAGTCCTCTGAACATTTTTGTTTTGTTAACATTACCTTTAAAAGTTTTGTACCTCAAATTGAACACAGGGTTCCACATGTGTTCTACCACTAGAGTAGAGGGGCACTGATATTTCCCTAATTCTTCCATTAATGCAGAGTCAACTTTTTGGCAGCAATATCATATTATTGTCTCATTGCTCTTACAAGCAACTAAAAACCCCAAGTCATTTTTGCATATAGGCTAAATTTCCTTCATCTCTGAACTTCTATAGTTAGTTCTTAGAACCCACATTAAAATTTTTACTTTAAATCTGTTACTTATCTTTTTAGATTAATTTGATTTCACTCCATCAAGATCATCTTGTTGTATCCTGATTCTGTTGACCATTGTGTTAATCATCATTTTATATGCTCTATAAATTTGATAAGCATTCCAGCAATATATGCATTCAGTCCATTTGATAAAAATGTCCATAGAAGATGTGCTTAAGAGTAAAAAATTATAAAACACATAAGCAAGTCCATGACAAGGAAGACTGACATATCCAGCAGTGGGAAAATTTACATTCAAAGATTTAGAGAGAATAGAGGAATCTAAAAGGGACTGCTAGAATAAAAGTGGAAGTTAATAAAGTGGAGAACAGTAGATCAAATTAATACATAAAAATCCTGGTTCTTTGAAAAAATAGACAAAACTATTAACTAATCAAGAAAACAATGGAGTAAGCACAGATATACTAAATAAGAAATGACAAGGGGGAAATAACTATTCATATAGAGAAAAATCTCAAAAAATACTAAGAGACTACTCTGTATATATCTACTACAAATAAATTTGAAAATGTAGGCGCAATGGATAATTTCTTAGGAATATACAGTTTAATTAAATTGACCCAATTTGAGATGGAAAGCTTAACCAGATCAATTTCTATAAAAGAAAAAAAGAGTCATCAAGCAATTACTTGACACAAAAATACCAGGCCCAGAAGTTTCATAGGAAACGTCTACCAAATCTTTAGAGATCAGAGGTAAGAGATAGTCCCGATGCCACATAAATTGTTTTAGAGCATATATGATACATAAGGAAAAATGTGCATATATAAGGAAAACTTCCAAATGCTTTTTATAAAGTATAACATTGATACCCCAAACCTGATAAAGACAGCTTGAAGGGGCTTCCGTTGGTCAAATTTGAACATTGAAATAATCAAGTTCAGTTATGAATTATAAACCACTGAAAAATATAGAAATTTGTGAGTCCATATTGATAATAAATGATGAGAAGGGCTCTTGCTTACCACAGAGTTAGAAAATCATCATTTGGCAACCATCATGATAAAGATTGGATCAGGCAGGAAACATCAGTGGATGCTAAATCCAGGAAGAATTTTTTAACTCTTTATTTTGAACTGATTTTAGACTTACAGAAAAGTTGTAAAAATAATAGAGTTTCCATCTACCCCTCTCCCAAATGTTAGTATCTTACATAATAACTTTAGTAAAAATTTAAGAACCAGGAAATTAACATTGGTACAATGCCATTAGTGGAACTAAAGACCCTATTTGAACTCTACCTGGTAGTTTTTTCACTGATGTCCTTTTTTTATGTTCCAGAATCCCACTCAGGATCCTACACTGCACTTAATTGTCATTTTTCCCTGATTTTCTGCAATCTGCAACCATTCCTTAGTCTTTCTTTGTCTCTTATGGTCTTGATAACCCTGAAGAGTACTGATCCGTTACTTGGCTGAATGTCTGGTGTGTCTCATGATTGGACTCAGGACATGCATCCTTAGCAGAAGGACCACAGAAATGGTGCCATGCCCTTTTCACTGTGTGTCATATCATTGAGCTCACGATGTGAGTGTCCTTCCTGGTGATACTGACTTTGAGAACCTGATACCAGAGGTTGCTGCTGGGCTTTTTCATTATATGAGGGGAAAATTAGATGAGGAGCAAGATGCCTGCATGGTCTTAAAGTTTCTTCCTACGAACTGCATACTGGTTGCAAAGGGAGGGGAAAGAAGTAATTACAGAGTGGGAAAATCAGGCAGCGTATTTGGGTGATCAGACTCATATTACCAGTGAGGGACAGATGGATATCACATGCCTCCATGTGTGATACTCCAAGAAGGGCACAGTATCACCTGTGTTCTGGCCAAGAATGCCTAAACTCAATCTAGTCATGAGGAAACATCAGCACAAAATGAGGAATGTTCTGTTTTTTTAAAAATCTGTATTTGGACTGTGCCATTAACTTGGTAGTTCCAGTCTGTCAATTAAAAGAAAAAATTTTAAGCCTTCCAAAATAACAAGGATACTTAATCTTACTTGGTTTACTTCTGCATTTTAAAATGCAGTATAAAGCATAACTGAATAAGGTCAAAAAAGTAAGACCAAAGATCATGTAAGTAGGGGGAGTAGAGGACAGAGGGAGTGGAAGAGAACTAAATTTTGTTGAGTACCTTTTGTGTGCTAGGCCCTGTGCAAGGTCCTCTACCTGTCATCTAATTTAATCCTCATAACAGTCCTTTGAGGTAGGGAATAGACACCCATAACAGAGATTAAGTAACTTGAGGTTATAAAGTTAATAAATGGTAAAGCAAGGATTCATACCCAGCTCCTCTGATTCTGGGTCCCATTTTTTTCTCCTATGCCACATTGCCTTCTGTTGAAACTGAATTTTTTTGAGAAGAGTCGGGGTTTCTCAGTCTTGGCACTGTATTTTGGACTGGATAATTCTTTGTTGAGGGATGTCGTCCTGTGCATTGTAGGATGTTTAACAGCATCCCTGGCCTGTACCCATTAGGTGACAGCACCCTTCCAGTTATGACAACTAAAAATGTCTCCAGACATTGCCCTATGTACCCTGCCGGGGGTGGGGTGCAGATCACCCCTGGTTGAGAACCACTGCTCTAATGGTTATGTCAAAGGCTGTTGGAGGTTCCAGGCAGAAGGTTGGAGGTTTCAGGTACTTCCTTATTATGTATTTAAGAAGGTAGGGATGGACTCCAGTTGGAAAGACCAGGCACGTGTAGAAGAGATCGAATTCACTGTTTTATTAGTTTTGGCCTCTGTGACAGTCCTTTGGATATTACAACCTCACCTTCTCCGTTGTTTTTGCTGGCTGCTGCTTTTTTAATCGCTGAATGTTGGTGTCTCTTTTCTCTTTACATTTTCTCCCTGGATGATCTTACATGTTCTCACTGAGCTCCACTTTGGCATATTCAGTTATTGATTTGACATCTCCACTTGGATATCTTAAGAGTAACAGTTCTGAGCACCACATCAGATCTGCTGAATCAAAAACTGCAGGTGGAGTTCTCTGTTTTAACATTCTGTTTTAACAAGCCCTCTGGATGATTTAGATGCTTGCTTAATCCGAAATTTTCACCATGTCAGTAAATGGTGCCAGCATCTACCCAGTTAGTTGCTTAAGCCAGAAATTTGAGTCCTCCTTGATTTCTTCTTTTCCTTCATCACCACACCCATTTCACGTCTAAAGCATGAGGAAGTCTGTCTTAGTCCATTCAGGCTGCTATAACAAAATACAGTAGACTGGGTGACTTATAACAACAAACATTTATTTCTCATAGTTCTGGAGACTGGAAGTCCTAGATGATGGTGCCAGTGTGGTCGAGTGTGGGCCCTCTTCTGGGATGCAGACTTCACATTATACCCTCATATGGTAGAAGCAGCCTGGGGGCTCTGTGGGATCTCTTATAAGAGCACTAATCCCATTCAGGGGAGTTCCACCCTCATACCTAATCACCTCCCAAAGGCCCCACCTCCAAATACCATAACACTGGGTATTAGGATTCTAACACGTGAATTTTGGGGGGACATAAACATTCAGACCATAGCGAAGTCCTACTGATCAAGCTCTCAAATATATCTTCAGTCTACGGATCTTCCCCAAATTTTGATGGGGTTACATCCCAATAAACCCATTTTAAGTTGAAAATATTCTAAGTTGGAAATGCATTTAATATACCTAACCTACCAAACATCCTAGCTTAGCCTAGCCTTACCTTAAACGTGCCAAGAATGCTTACATTAGCCTACAGTTGGGCAAAATCATCTAACACAAAGCCCATTTTATAATAAAGTGTTGAATATCTCATGTAATTTATTGAATACTGTACTGAAAGTGAAAAACAGAATGGTTGCGTGGGTACAGAATGGTGTATCGGTTGTTTATCCTTGTGATCCCGCAGCTGATTGCTAGCCCAGGAAAAGATAAAAATTCGAAATACAGTATCTACTGAATGCCTATCACTTTCGCCCCATCGTAAAGTTGAAAAATCATAAGTTGAACTGTTATAAGTTTGGGACCATCTGTACTTTTCTTCATCTTACAAAGTACTACAAACTGAGTACCTTAAACAATAGACAGTTATTTTTAAAGTTCTAGGAACCAGAAGTCCAGGATCATGGTGTTGGCATTGTTGGTTCCTGCTGAGGGCTGTGATCATCTGTTTCGTGCGTCTCGCCTAGCTTCTGGTGGTTTGCTGACAATCTTTAGCATTCCTTGCCTTGTGTCACCCATGGTCTCTGCCTTCATTTTCACATGGCATTCTCGCTGTGTACGTGTCTCTGTCCAAATTTCCCCTTTTTCTAAGGACATTAGTCATACTGGATTAGGGCCTACCCATATGACCTCAGCTTAACTAATTACACCTACAATGACCCTATTTCCAAATAAGATCACATTCTGAGATGCTGGGGGTTAGAGCTTAAACATGAATTCTGGAGAGGGACACAGTTCAACTCAGGACATCTCCCCTGCTATTACCTTGCTGTAGGCCACTGTCATCTCTCATTTGATCGCTGATAACAATCTCCTAACAGATGTCTCTATTTCACTCTTAAACCCTCCCACAACCTATTTTCTACAAAAGGAATAAAACTGATTTTTTTTTTAAAAAAACATCTATCATATCACTCTCCTCTTTTCTCGTTAGTTACTTCTGTTGCACTTAGAGAAAATCTAAGCTTCCTACCATGGCCTACAAGATTCTTATTATCTGGTTCTTGCCCATCTCTCCAAATTCATATTGTGCCACTCTTTTCTTACTACTCTTCAGCCAAATTGGTCTTTTTTTTTTTTTTTTTCAGGCCATCCACTATGCCAAACTCTTTGCTCCCTCAGGGCCTTTGCACATAACAATACCTTTATCTGAAATGTTCTTCTTTCCTCCCTTTGCATAACTAGCTCTTTCTCATCCTCCAAGTCTCTATAGAAATGTCACCTACCTCAGAGAAGCTTTCTCCCTGACTGCTCTAGCTAAAGTTGCTTCCCTTTCCTCAATTATTGTCTCAGTGTTTTGTTTCTTTTACAAATTTTTTTTCTGATTTTTTTTCTTGTCGTACTTTTCCCTCCTGCTCTACTGTAAACTGAGTCAGGTTATCATGTTCATCCTTGTATCCCTAATGCCTAGGAAGAAGAACATGTTCAAAGAGTATTTGCTGAATGAATGTATATCCCCAAGAACATAGCTCGATACCTAGTGCTGATTAAATACTTAATAAACGTTTGTAGAATGTATGAATAAATTTCAGTCTTGACAACCCAGCATCATGTTAAGATCTACCCTGCTATATGTAAATAAATGTTACTTGTGATACCTGGAGTCTCTGAAGGATATGAACTTGACAGATGGGTGTTTTTCATACCGGGAGTTTAGGTCATTCAGGTAGGGAAATTGTTGCCAGGGACTTGTAGCTTTTTCTTTCTTTGCAGCTGGCTAATCTCCTTCAGAATCAGGCAGTGAAAGGAAAAGCTGCTGGAGCACTCCTGAGAGCCATCTTCAAAGGTAATAATAATGCCACTTCTATCTCTCTGGATTCATTGATATATTTGTTTACTTTGGGCGCATATTGCTACTTTTCTTACTGTTTGAAGCCCCACTGAGACTTTTCTGTTTTGGGGATTTTACAGAATCAACTAAAGCAGCAGTCTTCTGTCTTGTGGACTTAAATAATTTTGCTAAAGGGGGTTGAAGTGGCTACCTGAGATTGTATTGCTGGTTTTGGAGCCTGTAAAGGATGCACTTCATAAAATCCGCTTTGATTTATTTGTGCTTTTAAAATTGTGGAGAAGAGGACTTCCCTGGTGGTCCAGTGGTTAAGACTCCGTGCTTCCACTGCATGGGGCACGGGTTCTATCCCTGGTCAGGGAAGTTCCACATGCCCTACGGTGCAGCCAAAAAAAAAAATTGTGGAGAAGAGAGCAGCAATGTTTAATAGTTAATCTGTGCTTAACAGAAGAGGCTAGGGTGCTCTGAGTTTTAATGAAATGGAGTATCTTAGGTGACTTACGTAGAGATTCTTAATTCCCAGTGGGGCATATTTTTATTCCATATCTTGAACAAGGGCCAGTTCTACATTGTTGCTGGTTGTGACTCATAGTTGTTTTATAAATTGTAGTAGAATGAAATTCTACAAGCAAAAATTAAAACTCGCTTTACACTCTTAGCAGGTTATTTTAACTTGGTGTATTTTTCTTACCCCCTCAAGTAAATTGTGTCTCTTCTTGCAAGGGTTCAAAAACACATCTTCAAAAAAAAAAAAAAAAACATCTTCCTATGCATGAAAAAAAATTTTTTAATTGGTTAAAAATTGGAAACTTGCTAAATGACTGTTTTGTAGAAATATCAGAGAAAAGGAAATAATGAAAGATCAAA
The DNA here is from genome assembly GCF_949987535.1 of Balaenoptera acutorostrata. Lineage (NCBI taxonomy): Eukaryota > Metazoa > Chordata > Mammalia > Artiodactyla > Balaenopteridae > Balaenoptera > Balaenoptera acutorostrata. The sequence goes on along the minus strand of NC_080066.1, from coordinate 39,114,775 downwards.
AGCAGCTGTCTATACATGCTAAGTGACAGTAATAAGAATAAGTGGAAGAAATAAGAGTAATTTCTTTCTTGGGTAGACAGACCTGGAACAGACTATCATGGCTCCCACTTCTGTAAATAACCTTATTTTTACCTTATTTAAAAACATAGATTTGGAAATCCTAGTTTAAAAGTAGCATGAATTACCAAGTATATATGGAAACTACCTCATAACCATTTTAATCCTGTTAAATCAATGGCGTAAACCAATAGTTAGCTAATGATGACATTTTAGAAAATTGAGATATAATCCACATACTAAAAAATTCACCCTTTTAAAGTGTACATTTTTTGTTGAGATATAATTGACATCGTACAATTCACCACTTAAAATAATGCATTTCAGTGGCTTTTAGTATATTCACAGAGTTGCACACCTATCACCACAATTTTCAAGTATTTTTATTACTCCTGAAAGAAACTTTGCATCCCTTAGCTGTTGCTTCCCTAAACTTCTGATCCACGCCAGCCCTAAGAAACCACTCATCTACTTTGTCTGTAGCTTTGCCTATTCTGGATATTTCATATAAGTGGAATCATACAATATGTGGTCCTTTGTGACTGGCTTTCACTTACCATAAGGTTACTAAGATTCATCCATGTTGTAGCCTGTATCAGTATTTCATTCCTATTTATTGGTGAATAATATTCCATTATATGAATATATCATACTTGTCCATTCATGAGTCGGTGGACAATTAGGTTGTCTACACTTTTTAACAATTATGAATACTGCTACAAGTTTTTGTGTAGACATATTTTCATTTCTCTTTAGTAAATAAGAGTAGAATTGCTGGATCATATGGTAACTCCATGTTTGTTTGGGGACTGCCAAACTGTTTTCCAAAGCTGCTACATCATTTTACATTCCCACCAGTACTGAAATAAGGATGCCCATTTCCCACATCCTCTGTCAACACTTGTTATTGTCTTTTTCATTCTAGCCATTCTAGTGAGTGTGAAGTGGTATCTCAGTGTGGGTTTGATTTTCACTTCCCTGATGGCTAATGATGTTGCGTATCTTTTCTTGTGCTTACTGGCCATTTGTATATCTTCTTTGGAGAGATGTCTATTCAAATCCTTTGACCTTTTAAAAATTGGGTTGTCTTTTTATTACTGAGTTCTAATATTTCTTTAAATATTCTGGATACAAGTCCCTTATTAGATATATGATTCACAAAATTTTTCTGTCATTCTGGTTGTCTTTGCACTTTTTTGATGGTATCCTTTGATGTGCAAAATTTAAAATTTTGATGCCTACTTAATTTTTTTGTAGCTTGCGCTTTTAGTTTTATATCTAAGAAGTCATTGCTTAATCCAAAGTCACAAAGATTTATACCTGTGTTTTCTTTTCAAAGTTTTATAGCTTTAGCTTTTTTTTTTTTTTTTTTTTATCCATTTATGGCTGTGTTGGGTCTTCGTTTCTGTGCGAGGGCTTTCTCTAGTTGCGGCAAGTGGGGGCCACTCTTCATTGCGGTGCGCGGGCCTCTCACTACCGCAGCCTCTCTTGTTGCGGAGCACAGGCTCCAGACGCGCAGGCTCAGTAATTGTAGCTCACGGGCTTAGTTGGCCTAGTTGCTCCGCGGCATGTGGGATCTTCCCAGACCAGGGCTCGAACCCGTGTCCCCTGCATTGGCAGGCAGATTCTCAACCACTGCGCCACCAGGGAAGCCCAGCTTTAGCTTTTAAATTTAGATTTTTGCTCCATTTTGAGTTAATTTTTGTATATGGTGTGAGGTAGGAGTCCAGCTTCATCTTTCCCCATTTTCGGTAGCACCCTTATTGAAAATCAATTGCCCATAAATGTGACAGTTTGTTTTTGGACTCACAGTTGTATTCCCTTGATCTATGTGTCTCTCCTTATGTCAGTACCACACTGTCCTGATTAGAATAGCTTTGTAGTAAGCTTTAAAACTGGGAAGTGTGAGTCCTCTAACATTTTTTTTTTTTAGGATTAGTTTGGATATTCTGGGTTCCTTGAGTTTCCATATGACAAGATTAGCTTGTCAATTTCTGCAAAAATGGAAGCTGGGGTTTTGGTAGTGATTGTGTTGAATCTGTATATGAATTTGAAAAGTATTGCTATCCTAATATGTCTTCCATTAATGAACATGGAATATCTTTCCATTTACTTAGGTCCTCTTTCATTTCTTTCAACAGTATTTTGTACTTTTCGGAGTACAAGTCTTACACTACTTTTATTAATTTATTCCTGAGTATTTTATTCTTTTTGGTGTGATTGTAAATGGGATTGTTTTCTTAATTTAATGTTCTCAGTGTTCATTGCTAGTGTATAGAAGTGCAATAGACTTTTGTATATTGATCTCATATCTTGCTACCTTCCTGTACTTGTTTATTAGCTCTAGTAGTTTCTTCTTTGTGGATTCCTTATAAACAAGATTGTGTCATCTGTGAATAGATACAACTTTACTTCTGTTTCAATCTAGATGCCTTTTGTTATTTTTCTTACCTAATTACCCCAGTTGGAACCTCCAGTAGAATAGAATTGGTGAGAGTAAACATCCTTCTCTTGTTCCTGATCTCACGGAAATCTTTCAGTTTTTTATTATTGAGTGTGATGTTAGCTGTGGGTTTTTCATGGATGCCCTTTATCAGGTTAAGGAAGTTCCCTTCTATTCTTAGTTTGTTGAGTGTTTTTTATCATGAAAGGGTATTGGAATTTTCAAATGCTTTTTCTGTGTCTACTGAGGTGTGGTTTTTATCCTTTACTCTATTTCTATGGTATATTACATTGATTTTCATACACTGAACCACTCTTCTATTCTTGGATTAAATCCAATTTGGTTATAAAGTATAATCCTTTTTAAAATGTTGCTGGATTCAGTTTGCTAGTATTTTGTTGAGGATTTTTGCATCTATAGTCACAAGGGATACTGTTCATAGTTTTCTTAGGATGTCTTTGTCTGGTTTAGGTATGAAGATAATAGTGGCCTTGTAGAATGAGTTGGGAAATGTTTCCTCCTCTTCTTTTTTTTGGAAGAGTTTGTGAAGGGTTGCAGTTAGTTCTTTAAATGTTTCGTGAATTCACCAGGGAAGCCATCTGGTTCTGGGCTTTTCTTTGTAGAAGAGTTTTGATTGCTAATTCAGTCTCTTTTTTTTGTAGGTCTGTTGTGGTTTTCTATTATCTTTTTTAGTCAGTTTTGATACTTTGTATCTTTATAACAATTTATCCATTTCATATAAGTTTTGTAATTTATTGGTATACAGTTATTCATTGTATTACCTTATTCTTTTTACTTCTGTAAGATTGGTAGTAATGCCCCTCTTTCATTCCTGATTTTAGTAATTTGATTCTTCTCCCTTTTTTTCTTGGTCAGTCTGAAGATTTTTCAATTTTGTTGATCTTTTCAAAGAATAAGCTTTGGATTTCTTGATTTTTCTCTATTCTATTCTCTGTTTCATTTATATCTGATTTTACTTTTATATTCTTTTCACTTGCTGAGTTTAGTTTCCTCTTTTTATAATTTCTCATGGTGGAAGATTGGGTTATTGATTTGAGATCTTTCTTCTTTTTTAATATAGGTATTTACAACTATAGATTTCGTTCTAAGCACTACTTTAGCTGTATCCAATAACTTTTGTAATGTTGTGTTTTTGTTTTCATTCATCTCAAGGTATTTTCTAATTTCTCTGTGCTTTCTTCTTTGACCCATTGATATTTAAGATTATGTTAATTTCCACATATTTGTGAATTTTCCAGATTTCCTTCTGTTATTGATTTCTAGTTTCATTCCACTGTGGTCACAGAACATAAGTGATATGATTACAATCCTTTTAAATGTATTGAGAATTTTTTCATGGCCTAATGTGTGGTTTATCCTGGAGAATGCTCCATGTGCACTTGTGAAGAATGTGTCTTCTGTTGTTGTGTGTAGTGTTCTATATAGATGTTTGTTAGATCTGGTGTGTTCAAGTCTGTTTCCTTGTTGATCTTCTAATTGTTGTTCTATTGATTATAGAAAGTGGCGGGTTGAAGTCTCCAACTATTGTTGAATTGTCTATTTCACCTTTCAGTTCTGTTAGTTTTTGCTTTGTGTATTTTGGAACTCTTTTGTTAGGTGCTTATATGTTTATAATTGTTATGCCTTGATTCTTTTATCATTATAAAATGCCCTTTTTTGTCTTTAATAGTAATTTTTGTCTTAAAGTCTACTTTTTTCTGTTATTTTTAGAGCTACTTCAGCCCTCTTTGGTTAACTGTTTTCATGGTATATCTTTTCTAAACAATTTGTATCTTTGAATCTAAATTGTGTCTCTGATTGACAGCACATAATTGGATTTTTAAAAATCTGTTCTGCCAATCTTTGCCCTTTTTTTAATAAATCTATTTATTTTATTTTATTTATTTTTGGCTGCGTTGGGTCTTTGTTGCTGTGCGTGGGCTTTCTCTAGTTGCAGTGAGCAGGGGCTACCCTTCGTTTTGCACAGGTTTCTCACTGTGGTGGCTTCTCTTGTTGCGGAGCATGGGCCTTAGTTGCTCGGGCTTCAGTAGTTGTGGCTCGCAGGCTCTAGAGCACAGGCTCAGTAGTTGTGGCACACGGGCTTAGTTGCTCTGCAGCATGTGGGATCTTCCCGGACCAGGGATTGAACCCGTGTCCCCTGCACTGGCAAGCAGATTCTTAACCACTGCTCCACCAGAGAAGCCCCAATCTTTGCCTATTGATTGGAGTATCTAATCCCTTTACATTTACCATAATTGCTAAGAAAGTAGGATTGATATCTGCCATTTTGCTGTTTGTTTTCTTTATGTCGTGTTTTTTTGTTCCTTTGTTATTACCTTATGTGTTGTATGTTAAGTAGGTGTTTTCTAGTATACCATTTTAATTCCTTTGTAATCTTTTTCACTATTTTTTTTCAGTTGCTTTGTTAGTGCTTGCCTTGGCAATTAGAACTGACATCTTAACACATTATTGACCGGAGACATATCAATACATTTTTAGAGAGTGCTACAATTAACATCACCATGAGAAGTTGTTAGAGCTTGAAATTGATCAAGGGTTCATTATACAACTTATGATTGTCATTATCATTCACATTTTGTTCTGTTTGGTTTTTGCTTCAATCTTGTGTATATTATAAATGTAAAATTTTCAAAAATGACACATCATGAAATTTTGAGTGAAAAATTTTTTGGTGAATTTTATGCAGATACTTTCTCTGATTGTCCAAGTGACATATATACTAGTGTCTCAGAAGATGATAGTTCTTCAGAATATAATTCTGATTCAGACGATGTGAATAATAGACCAACAAAAAGACAAAAAACCTTAGTGATTGATTCTGATACAGAAAGTGAAAATGAAAGTCATGGTGCAGGAGAATGCTCCTTTGCTTCTACAGAAGAGTGGCTTGAAGACAGCATTTTACAAAAATTAGAAGACTTTACAGGTGTGTCAGGTCTAGCTATTGAATGTAATAACCCACAAGTGTTAGTGAAATAACAGAATTAATTTTTTGGCTGGCCAAAATAAATATCGCCGGCCACAGGCATTAGTTTCTGCAAAAATTCCCCCAGGCAATAATGAGTTAATTTATAACAATCTAGTTCAGAGTAATACCAGCTTAGATTTAATAGTTATAAAACTTTGCTCTACATATAGCTTCATTCTTCCCCTTCCTCCTTTGTGCTATTATTGTCCTACAAATTACATCTTTACACATTTATTCCCACCAATGCAGATTTGTAATTGTTGTTTTATGCAGGTGTCTTATAAATCAGATAGGAGAAAAAATAATTACAAAGTACATTTATACTGTCTTTCATATTTTCCTATGTAGTTACCTTTACTGATGTTCTCTATTTCATGTGGATTCAGATTAGTTCTGGTGTCCTTTCATTCCAGCCTGAAAGACTCCCTTTAGCATTAGGGCAGGTCTTCTGGCAGCAAATTCTCTTTTGTTTATCTGGGAATGTCTTAATTTCTCCATTTTGGAGGGATAGTTTTTCTGGCTATAGAGTTCTTGGTTGACAGTTTTGGAGGGATAGTTTTTCTGGCTATTGAGTTCTTTCAGTACTTTGACTATGTTATCCCATTTCTGCCCTTCAATGATTTTTTTAAATGAGAAATCAGCTGTTAATCATATTGAGTACTCCTTTTACCAGATGAGTTGCTTCTCTCTTGTGGCTTTCCATATTCTCTTCTTGTCTTTAACTTTTTTATTTAACTGTACAGTTCAGTGGCACTAAATGCAATAATTGCTCTATTTAGAACTTCCAGTATTATGTTGAATAGAAGTGGCAAAAGTGGGCATCCTTGTATTTTTCCTATCTTACGGAAAAGTTTTCAGTCTTTACTTATTGAGTATGATGTTAAGTGTGGGTTTTTCACATATGGTTTTTTTTATGATGAGGCATCTTTGATTTTGATAGTTTGCTATGGTATGTCTAAATGTGGATCTCTTGGGTTTATCCTGTTTGGAGTTCTTTGAGCTTCTTGAATGTGGGTTTTGTTTGTTTGTTTGCTTTGTTTTTTGTTTTTTTGGTTGCACTGTGCAGCTTGTGGAATATTAGTTCCCCGACCAGGGATTGAACCTGGGCCCTCGGCAGTGAAAGCGCGGAGTCCTAACCTCTGGACTGCCAGGGAATTCACTGAATGTGTAGATTAGTGTTCTCATTAAAATTGGGAAGTTTTTGGCCATTACTTCTTTCTTCTCCTTTCTCTCTTTCCTTTCCTTCTGGGACTTTCATTATGTCTATGTTGGTATTCATGGCGGGATCCCGCAGGTCTCTGAAGCTCTGATCATTTTTCTTCTTTTTCTTTCTGTCCCTGAGACTGGATAATCTCAATTGCTCTATCTTCAAGTTCTCTGATTCTTTCTTCTACCAGATCAGATCTCCTGTTGAGCCTCTCTAGTGGATTCTTCAGTTCAATTATTGTACTTTTTAATTCCAGAATTTTTATTTGGTTCTTTTTTATAATTTCTATCTCTTTATTGATATTCTCTATTTGGTGAGACATCATTCTTATATTTTCCTTTAGTTCTTTAGACATGGTTTCCTTTTGTTCTTTGAACATATTTAAAATAGCTGATTTCAGTCTTTGTCTAGTAAATCTAATATCTGGGCGCTCTCAGGGACGGTTTCTATTGATTCCTTTTTTTTCCTGTGTGTGGACCATACTCTTGTTTCCCTGTATGTTTTTTATTTTTTGTTGCTGAAAACTGGACATTTTAAATGATATTTTGTGGGAATTCTGGAAATCAGATACCACCCCCCTCCCCCAGATCTGTTGTTGCTGTTGTGGTGTTGCTTTTGTTTTTATAGTTGTTCTTCTGAACTAATTTTGTAAAATATGTACTGTTTGTTGTGTATGGGCACTGTTCTATGTGGCCACTGAAGTCTCTGTTTGGTTAGCTTTGTGGTCAGCTAATGATTTGGCAAAGATTTCCTTTAAAATGCCTGGAACCAGTGAGTTTCCCAGCCTTTGCTGAGGGACCCTGTGCATGTCAGGTGCACACCTTCAGTTCTCAGGCAGGTTAGCTTATAACTCCTCCTTAGCCCTTCTGCTTGTGCAGAGCCTCAGGATCAGCCAGAGGTGAGAGATTAGGGTTCTCTTGGGTGTTGTCTGGGCATACACACAGCCCTTTCTATGTGCACAACCCTAAGTATTTGCATGGCTTTCTAGGTTCCCAGGAATATGTCAGAATGTTTCAAAGTCCTCTATGCACCTTTCTCCAGGCTTATATTTTAAGTTCTTTGGTCAGCTTGTTGCATGCCCAACTGTTATTGCTATCCAGGCAGCTGAAAAAGTAATCACTTGCAACTGGTTTAGACAAATGCCCCTGGTAAAAGATTGCACTGGGCGAGTTCTAAGTCAGGTCAAGTAAAGACAAGTCTTGCGAGTGAAAATTTCTAGGGAATAGCCAGACAGGTCAAATAATGACAGTAATCTGGGAATTGGGCTTTGGTGGAGCTCCAATCATATTCTGTCCCCTCCAGAGGCTGCTAGACTGATGGCTTGTACCATGAGTGTGAACTGTTGGTTTTAAAGACTACTGGACTGGTGGGGGTAGGGGTTAGGAGGTGGAATGAAGGCATGTTGAAACACAACAGAGCTTGCTATTCTGTCTTAGATTCAGCTGTTTATCTTAAATAAACTCTCCCTGGATTGTTGCAAGTCTGGTTAATTTCCAGAATTCTGAACAAGTTGGTTTTCACTATTTTTGTTAGTGTTCTAGTTGCTTTTATGGAGGAGAGCATTTTCCAAGGTCTTTATTACTCTACATTCCTGCTGACATCAATCAGTGATGATGTTTTGAAGTGAAGTATGTTAAAGGCACTTAATTTGGGTTTCTGGATCCCAGAAAAGCTCTAAAGTATATTAGAAGGTGTTCCTTCTTCTGCACTATAAAATTATTTTAAAAATTAATGACATGGGTGGAAGTAGAAAAGGTAATGTTTCAGTTTTCTGTCTAAATTAAGCACTTTTTCAAAGCTCCTAAATATTGCTGTTCTAAACACCATAGTAATAAGTAGTTTGATAATTCTGTTTCTATATTCAACTACAAAGCTGTTTGTTTTTCCTGTTTACACTTCAACCTTGTAAGAATTCTTCCTTTTTTCTTTCTTTGTTTCTGTACCACCTGTTTAAAACAATAAGGTTTCCCCTGTTCTGAGGAAGCTGGAGCTCTTAGGAGACTTAAGATATACAGTTGTTGTGTCCAATTGTTGGAATCAGGGGATTTGCAGAAAGAAGTAGCATCTGAAATCATAGGATTACTAATGCTGGAGGTGAGATGGAAAACAAAAACTTTTTTGGTTTTGGGTGGATTTTGGGGGGTTTGTAATTTGTTGAGGGAGGGAAAACTTAAGTGTGCCAAACCTACCATAGCTCCTATTTATGAATAAGAACTACTGTTATAAAACAAAATAGTTGATGGATGAGCCATAAACCATTTAGATGTTTACGTTACATTTCTGGTATCATGGACATGTATCTCTTTGAAGAGTTGGCGTATTTGAAAACATCAGGGAACTGGTGGAAGATCCTGATCTGTGAAATCCTTTACAATTATAAGTTTATACCAGAGCAGAATGATTCCCTGAATCACTTATAGGACCAGTTCTAGGTTTCAATGCCAGTTCTATTAATTCAGCAAAAGAGTATTTCTTAGAAAGAGATATCAAACATTTAGATTTCTGCTTAACATTTTTTTAATCCCATGAACTTTTAGGTTCACAATTTTCCAGGAGCATTATTGGTTGAATTAGCCAATGAGTTTGTTGATGCTATCAAAGAGGGCAACCTAACGAATGGAAAATCTTTGGAGCTATTACCCATCATTTTCACTGCCCTTGCTACCAAAAAGGAAGATCTAGCTTATGGAAAAGGTAATTTTCTTCCAATCTTAGTGGCTTTTACTCTCTTCACTGAATTAAATTTATTCCTCAGTGTATTTTGCATTTCTAGGTGAACTAAGTGGGGAAGAATGTAAGAAGAAGCAGTTGATTAACACCCTCTGTTCTGGCAGGTGAGTCTTTCTTATTAATATGTAGAACTTTCTCAGGACTACAAGTGACCAAAAAAAGAATTATCATTTATTTTAGGAATTTATACCACTCAAGTTTTTAGTCCATTTTGGTTTATGGTCTACCACTATAGAACCATTTAGTCTGTGATGAATTTTTGAGATAGATTATTTACTGTATTCTCTGTTCTAAGACTATACATACAGTTTCTACTTACTTGATTCTCCATCTTAACACAGCAGTTTATCCCTATAGCAGTATTTGGAGTCCCAAGGTCCTTAAGGCTGGGAAGTGACCCTACCACTATCTTTTATATTTTTTTGAGGGAGTGAGATGTATAAGTGATGTTTGTATCTTTAAACCAGAAATATGAGAATCTACCCTAAGGAGAAATTGCAACATAGAAAATCTTCATACATGAACATTTCAACACAGAAATTTGTGACCAACTTAAGCATACAATAATAGAGATATGTAAGTTATGGTATGTAAGCTATGTATCAGTAAGTTAAGGTAGAGCCACTCCATGTAAATTATACCCATTAAAAATGAAGTATATAAAGACATACATCAAAGATGAAAAATTCTTACTATATATATATCTCTGTGTGTGTGTATTTATAGTAAGAAATCCTTAATATATATATATATTTTTTTTTAAATTAATTATTTTTGGCTACATTGGGTCTTTGTTGCTGTGTGTGGGCTTTCTCTAGTTGTGGTGAGCAGGGGCTACTCTTTGTTGCAGTGCGTGGGCTTCTCATTGCGGTGGCTTCTCTTGTTGCGGAGCAAGGGCTCTAGGCACGCAGGCTTCAGTAGTTGTGACTCGCGGGCTCTAGAGCACAGGCTCAGGAGTTGCGGTGCACGGGCTTAGTTGCTCTGCAGCATGTGGGATCTTCCCGGACCAGGGCTCGAACCCGTGTCCTCTGCATTGGCGGGCGGATTCCTAAGCTCTGCGCCACCAGGGAATTCCCTTACAGAAATAATTTTAGGCGTGAATCAGCACATGTATATTTATCCATTTATTTGTTTTTAATTACACAAAAGAGTTTATTCATTACATTGTAATATACCTTTCATTTTTCATTTAACACATCTGTTCATGTCAGCATATACCACTTTACATCATTCTTTTTAATAGTTCCATAGTATTCTGTTATAATATTTGGCTAGTGTCCAATTGTTAGATTATTTGTTTTTTGCCGATAAATAATATTTGGCTATTTGGTTTTTTGCTATTATAAAAAGTGTTGGAATTAACATCCTTATATGTCTAGGTGACCTTTTATAAGCATGTACATGGGATATATTTCTAATAGTAAGTTGGGTGGGTCTTTGGTTATGTGCATTTTTAAAGTTGATAAGTAGTATTGCCAACTTGTCTTCCCAGAAGGATTATATCAGTGTACATCCCCTAAAACAGTATGTGAAGTACTTGTTTTGCAAAATCTCACCAGCACTGAATATCATCAGAGTTTGATTTTGCCAGTCTGATAGGTTAAAAGCTGTTATTTCATTGTTTGAAATGTCATTTCTTTGATCTTGTTTCCCAGTGGTACCAAGTCAAACTTGAAATGGCCCTAATTTTTTCCTTCTTACTAATTTTACAAAGTAATATGTCAGTAAGTTTAAATGACATAAACTTTCTTTGTCAATTTCTTTAATCAGATGGGATCATCAATATGTAATCCAACTCACCTCCATGTTCAAGTAAGCATCATCCTTCCCTTTTCTTTTTATATCCTGCTATGAGAACTTACCTACTAGAAACTGAAATGTAGCAAGCTCAAATACCACTGTTCCCCAAATAAGAGTATCGGTACCTCTGTTTTCTGTTACAGAATTTCCCCCCACTCTTTTTTGCTTTGATTTCTTATTTAAAGTATAACTTTATGATTTTTTTTTCCAAGATAACTTTGGTTAGGTAAGGTTATTGGTCCCCTTTAAGGTTCTGCATTAGAGAAAAATCAAAAGAGGTAGTTATAGTGATCTAGTATCTCCCAAATTAGGCTCTGATCTTTAGAATCTTTGATCCACAGGGATGTCCCTCTGACTGCAGAAGAGATGGAAATTGTGGTGGAGAAAGTGTTGACGATGTTCTCCAAATTGAATCTTCAAGAAATACCACCCTTGGTCTATCAGCTTCTGGTTCTCTCCTCAAAGGTATAAATGAAAAATTTGCTCTTTTAACTCTGGTGAAATGACCAGTTAGTACCATTCAGCTTATTCATACTCTTGTTTTATGTACTAGGGCATAGATGCTTTTATTTCATGTATGATGATTTGATCTAGTAGAAAGGTCATGGTCCTCAGCCAATGTAAACATACATTACCTCTTGTAGTACCATGTTTTGTGTGTGTGTGTGGTAGTAAAAGGGATAAAGATCTCAGAAAGGGTGGACTATAGGCCCCTTAAAATCTGATATTAAGATGTATTTCAAACTCAATTTCAACATGGAAGTGTTCTATAAATTCTTAGTGTGACTCTAGGTTATAATTTATCTATTTAAATTCATACTTGAAAATCCTTCAAGCTGAAAAGAACTTTAAGTTCAACTTGCCCTTTATGGGGAGACCTTACTTATTTTGTATTTTTTTCAGGGAAGCCGGAAGAGGGTTTTGGAAGGAATCATAGCTTTCTTCAACAAGCTAGATAAGCAACACAGTGAGGAACAGAGTGGTGATGAGTGAGTAATACAGTATAGAAATAAAATCATTTTTCCAAATTCATCTTATTGTTATCTAACTGTTCAGTCCGTACCTTCACCTCAGCACAGAATTTCCCTAGTCCCCTTAGCTGCTCAGTAATAAAATTAAAAGAATACTGTAGTCTCTTCAACTCTTTCATTTTAATCTTTCCGGGAAAACAGCAATAATTGTTCTGTAAGTTGCAAGCTTAAGAGCTATTTAAGTGTTTACTCTGTGCCAGAAACTATTTGGCCCTAGGACTACAGTGATGAACCAGTCAGACAAGGTTCCTGCTCTCATGGAGATATTTCAACGAGAAGAGAAAAGAAAATAAATAACAAAAATATTAGAGTGAAAAGTGTTATGCATATATTTCAAATTGATGATGTGATAGTGACAGCATAGCTACTTTAGGTTGAGTGGTCAGGGAAAACTTCTCTGAGAAGGTGCTATTTTAACTGAAGCCTAAATGATAAGAGCCACAATATATAGATCAGGAAAAAGCACATTCTCAGTTAGTGGAACAGTTAGTGCAAAGGCAGGACACAGCATGATGTGGCTGAAAAAGAGGATTTTTTTTTAAACAGATATTTACAGAGTGCTTGCTCTGTGCCAAGTGCTGTTCTACGCACTTTAAACCTTACAGCAACTCTGTTTTGCCTCTGTTTTATGCATGTAGAAACCAAGGCACAGAGAGATTAAGGAATTTCCAAGGGTTATGTAGCCATAAATTGGTGGACCTGGGATTTGAATTCAAGCAGTTTGGCTGCAGAATTCGTGCTTTTAATCCTGTTGCAGCCTACTGCTTCTAATCTGGAATAACTTTTAGTTATTTGGCTTGAGCCATTGATTAGAAGGTGGTCTTGTATACTGAGTTAGGAAAGACTGCCAAAAAGCAGGTTTAGGGGGAAATAAGTTCAGTTTTGACCATGTAAGTTTGAGATGTATATTAGTATCCCATATGGAGGTGTTGAGCAGGCAGTCTGGGGTTTTAGGGAGAGGTCAGGACAGGAGATACAGATTGGAAAGGACTAAAGCCTTCGGACTGGATAGGGTCACCTAGGGAAATCGTGAAGAGAAGAGAAAGAAACCCAAGATTGAGCTCAGAGGCATTCACCATTTAAAGGGAGGATGAGCCAGCACAAATAATTAAGAGGCCAGTGACAATGCCCCAGAAGCTAAGAGAAGAAAATGTTTCAAGAAAGAAGGGGTCAACTGTGTCAAATCTGCTGAGGCTTTAATTAAGATGAGACTTGGTTATTGGTTTTGACAGTGTAGAGGTCATTTGATTATTCTTGCAAGGGCTACAAATAGCATTGGAAGGGAGGTTAGGGAGGGGACAGAAGCCTAATTGAATTGAATTGAACTGGGAAGAGGTAAAGAAGTGGAAATAATGACTATAGACAGTTCTTTCAGAAAGTATTGTAAAAAGGAGCAGAGAATGAGACAGTAGATTTTGTACTTTGTGCCTGCCTCCAGTGAACATATTAGTTCAGCTTGAGTTTTTCTGTTTGTTCATATGAGCATATGCACTGTTGTCTCTTTCCCAAACTATAGCTCATACCGTTCTGTTGAATCTTTTAGGCTGTTGGATTTTGTTACTGTACCATCAGGTGAACTTCGTCACGTGGAAGGCACCATTATTCTACACATTGTGTTTGCCATCAAGTTGGACTGTGAACTAGGCAGAGAACTACTGAAACTCTTAAAGGTAGCCCCACACTCTTAAGGAGATCCAGGATCTCTTTATGAAACAGGGATGTTTGAACTCAAGCCTCTTTTATGCCGGCTAATGACAGGAAACAAATACATAGAAATATTGTAGAATGACCCTGGGTCTAGAGGATCTCCTTTTTTTTACTTTGAAAGTGGAAGATATATGATATCACTACATTCTTAAGCAAGTTCCGTTTTAAAACCATACCTTAAGTGTTTTAGTGTTTAAAAAGAAAAAAAAAGGTGAAGACTCTTCAGCAGGAAACTCAAAATTTAACCTTAACTCCATTATTATATGAGCTTCAGTCTTGACGTCTGTTTCCGTATTTGTGAATTGGGGAACTTGCCTATTTCTAGTACTATATTGTGGGGTTTTGTGAAGCTAAGTCATTCATCATTAAATATTTGTGAAGTAGTAAGATAAAAATTAGCAATGTTTTGAACTCTTTTTAAGTATTTTGCTACATTTACCTTATCTCACTTTCTCACAAGTATAGATTTTTTTTCTGAACCATTTAAAAGAAGAAATCATGACACTTCAATGCCTGAATACTTCCACAGATGTCTCCTAAGAATAAGGATTAATACCTTTTCATTGAGTTTTTTGAAGCATCCAGCCCAGTTTTCTTGTGTCTCTCATTGTCAGATTTGTCTGTTTCCTCATGATTAGATTCAAGTTAAACATTTTTGTCAAGAATATGTCATAAGTGATGCTGTATACTTTCTCTTGTTGGGGTCAGCAAGCTTTCTCTAAAGGGACAGACACTAACTATTTTAGGCTTTGCAGGTGATACAGTCTCTGTCAGTGCTACTCAGCCCTACTGTTGTAGCAAGAAGGCAGCCAGAAACAACACATAAATGAATGACTGTGGCTGTGTGCCAGTGAAACTACATGGGCACTGCAATTTGAATTTTATTTAATTTTCGTGTGTCACAGGATAGTATTCTTCCTTTGATGTTTTTTTTCCCCTCAACAATTAAAAAAGTGAAAATCAGTCTTAGCCCATGGGCTGTACAAGAATAGGTGATGGGCTAGATTTGTCCCAGAGGCTGTAGTTTGCCAACCACTATTCTATTGCATTATGTCAAAAGGCTCATAGTATCAGGCAGTCTTAGCCAAATCATTTGATCAAGACAATGACCATCAGTTTTCTTCATTTGCAAAGATATATGTTTCCCTTTGTAATTAGAAAGTAATCCATGGGATCATAATTCGAGGCATGCGAAAATTCTTTTCCTCAGCAACCTTTCACACAGTAGATTTTGTTTTCCCGTCTACTGATGATTCGTGGCCTAAATCACTAATTATACTGGGAGTTGCAAAATGGTAGAATTAAGATTAGAAATTTTTAATTCTGTCATTCCTTCTACATTATTAGCTGGTTTTCTTCTGTGAAAAGAGCCACCCCCCCATTTTTTTGGATATTGTTATGCAGCCATAAACCTTTTAAAATTCAATCTACTCGTATGCAGTACCCAAAGTGACCCATATTTGGCTAATTGGATCCTTGAGGTAGGCTTATGTGTCCTTCTGACATGGCCCCATTAGTCTTTGAGCACTTCTGTGGCATAAGCTATCCAAGACACACTTGTACTTTCCTTACCCCATCCTGATTTCTCTAAGGAGCCTTGGGTCCCTTTTGTAGGAAAGGATATTTAAAGACCATGATGTGGGAACTAGCCTTTAAAGCTCCTCTGTCTTCTCTGTATCTGTTCACTCTTCTTTTTATTTAGGTTTACAGTAACTATATTATTGATCTTTTCAAAGAACCAGCTTTGTTTATCGACTGTTTTATATTTGTTTGTTGGTTTTCTGTTTTATTCATCTTTGATTTTATATTTATTCCTTTTTTTCTTTTTTTTAAATTAATTAATTTATTTGTTTTCATTTTTGGCTGTGTTGGGTCTTCGTTGCTGTGCACAGGCTTTCTCTAGTCGGCGAGCCAGAGCAACTCTTCATAGCAGTGCATGGGCTTCCCATTGTCGTGGCTTCTCTTGCTGCAGAGCACAGGCTCTAGGCGCGTTGCGGAGCACAGGCTCTAGGCACGCGAGCTTCAGTATTTGTGGCATGCAGACTCAGTAGTTGTGGTGCACGGGCTTAGTTGCTCTGCAGCATGTGGGATCTTCCGGGTCAGGGATCGAACCTGTGTCCCCTGCATTGGCAGGAGGATTCTTAACCACTGCTCCACCAGGGAAGCTGTATTCCTTTTTTTCTTTTGTTTCTTGTCTATCATTTCTTTCAGGGCTCAAAGACCTATTTTTTAAGCTTTATTGAGGTACAATTTACATAACATAAAATACACCCATTTGGGGCTTCCCTGGTGGCACAGTGGTTAAGAATCTGCCTGCCAATGCAAGGGACATGGGTTCGAGCCCTGGCCCAGGAAGATTCCACATGCCATGGAGCAACTAAGCCCGTGCACCACAACTACTGAGCCCACGTGCCACAACTACTGAAGCCTGCGCGCTTAGAGCCCGTGCTCCACAACAAGAGAAGCCACAACAATGAGAAGCCCACGCACCACAACGAATAGTAGCCCCTGCTCACTGCAACTAGAGAAAGGCTGTGCACAGCAGCGAAGACCCAACACAGCCAAAAAAAAAAAAAAAGGAAAAACAAATACACCCATTTTAAGTGTGTAATTCATTGATTTTTCATAAGTTTACCCAGTTGTGCAACCATCATCATAATTCAGTTTTAGAACATTTTCATCACCTTGTAAGATCCTTCATGCCTGTTTCTATAGATTTACCTTTCCTGATTTCATATAAATAGAATCATACAATATGTAATCTTTTGTGTATGGCTTCTTTCATTTAGCATAATTTTCGAGGTTTATCCATGTTGTAGCACTTACAAGTACTTCATTCCTTTTTATTGTTGAATAGTATTCCATTGTATAGACATATCCATTGTTTAGCTGTTCACCAGTTGATGGACATTAGAGTTTTTACTTTTTGGCTATTATGAATAATGCTGTTGTGAACATTCACATGCATGTCTTTGTGTGGACATATGTTTTCATTTCTCTTGGGTAGATACCTACAAGTGGAATTTCTGGGTTATGTAATACATTTATGTCTCTCTCTCTATATATATAATGTTTTTCTTTTTTTCTTGGCCATGCCGTGTGGCATGTGGGATCATAGTTCCCCGACCAGGGATTGAACCTGTGCCCCCTGCAGTGGAAGCACGGAGTCTTAATCACTGGACCACTGGGGAAGTCCCATATGTTTATAATTTAAAGAAACTACCAAATTGTTCTCCAAAGTGGCTACATCATTTTACATATCCGTCAGCACTGTATGAGGGCTCCTGTTTATCCACATCCTGGCCAACGTTTGTTACTGTCTTTTTTTTTTTTTAATATACCTATTCTAATAGCTGTGAAACAGTATCTCATAGAGGTTTTACTTTGCAATTCCTTAGTGACTGATGATAACCGAACATCTTTTCATGTGCTTATTTAGCTCTTCTAATATCTTTGATGAAATGTCTATTCAGATCTTTTGCCCATTTTTTGATTGTGACTTAAAGAGTTTTAAGAATGCTTTGTATATCATGGGTACAAGTCCTTTATCATGTATGTAATTAGCAAATATTTTTTTCAATCTGTGGCTTGTTTCATTTTCTTAATGGTGTCTTTTGAAGCACAAAAGTTTTGATTTTTAATGAGATCCAGTTTATCAATTTTTTTCTTATATAAATTATGTTTTTGTTATTGTATCTAAGAAATCTTTAATCCAAGGTCTTGAAGATTTCCTACTGTGTTTCCTTTGAAAAGTTTTATAGTTTTAGCTCTTATATTTAGGTTTCTGATCCATCTAAGGACTTGCTTTAAAGTAGAATATGTTATACTTTTAAGATGTAAGTTATGACTCCTTTTTGGTTTATCTGTTCTAGGCAGGACAGCAAGGAGATTTCAGTAGTAATATATGTCCTTTCAGCATTGCCCTCTTCCTCTCTGTGACAAGAATACAAAGATATGAGGAACAGGTATTTATGAATGACTTTTTGGTTCCTTCTGTAGTTGATAAAGTGTACAATAGCCTGGTTTTTTTATTATCTTTTCCTAAACAATTCCACTCCCACCCTGCCAGCAGCATATTCCCCTATAAGAATGTAAGCCCACACTGTGCGGGCTGCTTGAAGACGTCTTCAGATACTTGGTTTATACCTCCACTTCCTATTTTGTGGTAAGCCAGGTGGTGAGATGGGAATAAGAGTGGAAACATCACACAGTCCAAGTAGCAAGAATGGGAAGTTTAGCTGGATAGTCACTGCTGTTGTATTATCTTGTAGCTTTCTAAGAAACTGTCCCTGATCAACTTGAAATTAATGAGAATATGTTATTTGAAAGAATGAAAATATAAAATCCTTTACCCTTTTTTCTCATATGTGTTTCTCTGGTTGTGGGTAATATTGATTTTTAGCCCTTTTTCTCTCAAGGAAGGCCTGTCTTCAGCTCTTTTAAGTTCCCACTGAAAGTCATAATTTTTGTATCATACTCATCAGTGAAACAGTTGTCATAGGGATATGAGTGTATGGCAGCAAGTAGGAACAGTTACAGGGTTAAGATTCTGTAGTATGGACTATCATTTTTTGCTTCATTTTCCTATTTCTTTCATTATATTAGGTATTTGACCTTTTAAAGTCTTTGGTTATAAAAAGCTTTAAGGATCTTCAGCTTCTCCAAGGCTCAAAATTTCTTCAGAATCTAGTTCCTCATAGATGTTGTGTTTCAACCATGATCTTGGAAGTGGTAAAGAATAGGTAAGTTCATGAACCTTAAGGTTCATAGGGTATTTAGTGTTAAGATCAGAAGATCCTTGAATCCCAAGGCCTGAGTTCTTGGCCACCTTGATAGCAAGGATACAAAACTGAAGTAGGTACCTTTGCTCCTTTCATGCTATTACTACTCTGTTGGCCTGAGTCTTCACTGGCTTTTTAGGTGAGTAGAAAACAAGAGTTTTATTTACTTTAACTGTTGGAGTTTGGGACTGATGGATGGAATTGAATTAGCAGTTTTAGACAATTAAATTAGCAGTTTTAGGCAAATCCATTTTAAATCAAATTGAAAAAACTGGTAACCATCCTGGTTGTTACTTTCATGTTTAATGTTGTATTTCAGAATATACGTTAGCTGTTATAACAGTCTTTACTGTGTCATGCTTTGTCTGTGGTTTGTCTCCATGGTTTGCTATATTTAGCTCTACTGACATACTTTGTGTTTACCTGCAGATACTTAGAGGTGCAGAACATTAATGTACTAGGAAAAAAAATCACCTATGAACCAATACAACTTCCAGGTTATACTTACTCCCCTATTTACCAATCATGTATGAGCTCTTTCATGTTACAGATAAACATTTTGTAGCAAACCGACTACAACTGTCTCCTCCCTCCAAGATGGGAACTTTAGCCCACAGCACACACTATTTCTCCATTTCATTCTTTTTTTTTTTTTAATTTAATTAATTAATTTATTTATTTATTTATAGCTGTGTTGGGTCTTCGTTTCTGTGCGAGGGCTTTCTCCAGTTGCGGCAAGCGGGGGCCACTCTCCATCACGGTGCGCGGGCCTCTCACTATCGCGGCCTCTCTTGTTGCAGAGCACAGGCTCCAGACGCGCAGGCTCAATAATTGTGGCTCACGGGCCCAGTTGCTCCACGGCATGTGGGATCTTCCCAGACCAGGGCTTGAACCCGTGTCCCCTGCATTGGCAGGCAGATTCTCAACCACTGCGCCACCAGGAAAGCCCCTCCACTTCATTCTTGTTAAGATTATTAACAGACTATACTTATTTAGACTTCATAATTTTACTGGTTTCTTTGTTTACATCTATCTTTTGAACCTCATACTTTTCACTTGGAAACATGCCATAAGTATATATTTTTTGCGGTAATCCTTTCTGATATGGTTTGTGGATAGTAAAATTTTCATATCTGAAAATGTCTTTGTTTTGCTCTTCCACTTGAACAATAATAGTTGGACCAGGTTTAAAACTCTGAGTTTATAATCAGTTTTACATTGTCTTTTTGCATCTAGCATTGCTGATGAAAAGTCTGATGGTTATCTGATTCTTGTATTATTTTAGATAATCTGTTATTTTTCTTCATGGGAACTTATAAGACTTTATTTTTATACTTGATCTTCTGAAATTTAACACAATTTGTGTTGATGTAAGTTCCTTTTTAATTCATTTCTGCTTGGTAATCGGTATGCCCTCTCACTGTAAGGAGTCATGTCCTTCCTAAACTCTGTAATGATTTTCTTCTTTTATTTGAGTACTGTCTCCCCTTTTTCTCTCTGTTGTCTATTAACTGTTGGAATTTCTTGATCTGTGTGCTGTATCTCTTAATTTTTCTTTCACGCTTTTCATATTTTTGTCTTTTTCTGTCAAGTTCAACAAAAATTCCTTAGCTCACTCTTCTCAATAATTATTTCTTCAGCTCTGCCCATTTTATTCTTAGGTCCATTTATTGAGTTTTTCACTCTATCCATCATGTTTTTTATTTCCAAAATTTCCAATTGGTTCTTTTTTTATAACAGTTCATTTTTTGTTTCATGCTATAATATTCTTTCTTATTTCTCTGAGAATATTCATTAGACTTTTAAAATCTTCTGTTTGTTCCATTAACCTTTTCCCTTAGTGATTAGTTCTCTTCGTTGAGTTTGGTGCTTCTCTTTCATGGTGATATTGTTTTCTTGTATTTGGTGGTTATTGCTTATCTCCTTATTATTGTTTTTGATATTCCCCATTAGTTTGTCTGAGAGTGCTGTATGTTTTAACACATTCTACCTCTGTGACTTGAGGATAGTGGTAGGATGTACCAAGGGCTAATCTTCTAGGTGTGGCATCGCCCTAATCCTCCAGCATGTTGTCATCCTCTCAGAGTGCTGCTCTGCCTCTCAGGCCCAAGCTCCTCTATGCACAGATCCCATCTAAGGACAAGCCTCATGGTTGCTTATTTCTTGGCATAAACTGCAGATGCAGTGAGGTCTTGGAGAAAAAGGTAGAGAAGGCTGCTGTGTACCAAACTGTTCATGCACAAAAGTTGCCCCAAGGCTCCTTCCAGTTCCCAGTATATCTGCCTTTGGTATCTGCTTTTGGAGGCACCCCTTCATTTTACACTATGTGTTCTGTGGCTTCCTTCTTATATTATGTTCACTTTTTAAGGATTCTTCATAATTTCTAGAGAGTCAAAAACACCTCTTATTTTTCCACATTATCATGGATTGTATGTATACACCACATACAGACATTCGCACACAGGTATATGTATCTTTTCTGTCATTTGTAGGTATTTGGGGTGGGAAGAATGGAGCATGTGCTCAGTCTATTATCTTGATCCCAGATCTCCAGAGTGTGACTATTATTAAAATCTGTCAAAGTGTTATGAGAATCTGTTCACAACTATCTCCTTCATTCTTTAATGCAGCATTATAATTTGTTGCTGTTTAGCAGGTAGATATAATGATATAAAGGTTATTATAAACATATCATTTCCACTATAGTGGGTAACATTAAGTGGTATAAAATCACCAAGGATTCTACTGCTTTACAAAGGCTATTTGTAGTTTCAGCTCATGCTTTTGAAACCCAGTCATTCATCAATTCATACTATAGATATGAATATGATATAAATATGAATATAAATATTCCTACTGTAATTATTTACTTAGTGCCTTCTATATGCCAGCCATTGTGCTAGGCTATATGGGTAAAAATATGACTACAGTGTACTCTCCATCGTAGAGAGTCTCAGTTTAGAGAGAGAGGAAAACTTGTAAGCATATGTATAGTGTAAGTGTTGTTATTGGTATGAGGGGAATAGAAGCAGCAGCAGTTAACTTCTAGTCATGAAATCTTGAATAGAAATCTCTAATGGTCAGTACATTGAGATATTCCAGTTTCTTCCATATGTGTTTTAATGTTCTGTAGTTTTTGGATTTTCTCGGTGTTCTGTCGGTAGAGATTGCTTGCCTGCCATTTGCATTACTGTTCATTAAGAAATTCAGAATTCATGTGGAGTGTTGGTTATCCAGGTCAAGTTTGGGAAATATGTAACATGGCAAAGAATATAGAGGTAAGGTATTTTACTAAGTTTTTCTTCTTAACTAAACTTTGTTTTCTTGCAGTGTTCATAGTTGGGATCATATTACTCAGGGCCTGGTAGAACTTGGCTTCATTTTAATGGATTCCTATGGGCCAAAGAAGATTCTTGATGGAAAGACTATTGAAGCCAGCTCAGGTCTTTCTAGAATGCCAAACCAGCATGCATGTAAGCTGGGAGCTAATATCCTGTTGGAAACTTTCAAGGTGAGACTCTAGCAACCATTCCCTAATTTTGTTAAATTATATTATAAATAGGGCATTAACTTGGGAGTTTGGGGGACAGGGCAATTTGAGTATGTAGCAGTTTCCCAGAACAGAGATTGGGATAGTAATTGAAACATTATAGACCCAGTTTGATGGAATAGTTACTTTCTCACTCTTTATTTATATGAGATTTTCATTTATTCTAATTTCTGTTCTT
The DNA here is from genome assembly GCF_949987535.1 of Balaenoptera acutorostrata. NCBI lineage: Eukaryota > Metazoa > Chordata > Mammalia > Artiodactyla > Balaenopteridae > Balaenoptera > Balaenoptera acutorostrata. Next base: position 39,092,302 of record NC_080066.1, on the reverse strand, counting down.
CCTGACCATTTCTTAGAAGTTTGAATATAAGTTAACTTCCTCATGATTTCCTCTTCTTCCTCTAGCAGTAAATCATTTCTGGGTTTTTTTAATTCCCTTATACAAAAAATAATCTTTTAGGTTGCTGTAGAACATCAAGCTTGAAGAATCATGCTTACTGGTTCATTGTTTTTGAAGAACCAAAAATGGGGAATTTACACTCTTTTAATTCATTACCATATTATGACTATCATCTCAATCTTAATTTCTGAAATAGCTTTCAAAAATTCATTTCAAGTTAAAAAAATCATATCTGAGACTAAACAAATTTGCTTTGCTAGTGATTTCTCTAAGACATCTTCTTTACATTCAATTGTTCACTGTATCTACACACCAAAAGTATCTGCTGAAAATGTTATTTGGAGGCCAATTTAAATGTAAATCTGATGTTCTGATCCAGAACTATGAAGTGAATGCCATATAATAGTCCTTGAGAGTTGTGTATTAGATACATATGACTCTCCTTAACCATAATCTGATTAAAAATATTCTTAGAATAAGAAAATGGTTTTTGTTTTTAAATTAATCTTTTTTAAAACTAAGAAGGTTCCACTTGATTTCACACAGATGTTGGCTTTGTCAAGGTATCTATAGAACATAGAATTTACTAATAATCAAATTATTAGTCCAAGGTCTGAAAGAAATTAGTCTGTACCCCAAAGTTATCAAGTTCAGGTATGAAATTTAACTAAAATTCAAGTAAAAATTCAAAACAGGTCGTTTTTTAGGCAATTGCTCTGCTTGTAGAAAGTGAGGAAGGGCTTGGTGAAGATTTTCTAGGTTTTCAGAAATTTTCATGGGCTTTTAAATTTTAAAATAAAAGTTGTGGGCTTCCCTGGTGGTGCAGTTGTTGGGAGTCTGCCTGCTAATGCAGGGGACACGGGTTCGAGCCCTGGTCTGGGAAGATCCCACATGCTGCGGAGCAACTAGGCCCATGAGCCACAACTACTGAGCCTGCACGTCTGGAGCCTGTGCTCCGCAACAAGAGAGGCCACGATAATGAGAGGCCTGCGCACCGCGATGAAGAGTGGCCCCCGCTTGCCGCAACTAGAGAAAGCCCTCGCACAGAAACAAAGACCCAACACAGCCAAAAATAAATTAATTAATTAATTAATTTAAAAAATAAAAAATAAAAGTTTTGCATACTGTCAGGAATATGGATGTTGGCATGTTATAGATACCTAGGTAGAATTATTCCTGTTTGATGCTGGACCTTATATGTGGCAGTACTTTCATATGATCTCTCTTTTAGGCTAATAAAAGTTTGCCCTGCTAATGAATTGTCTGAGCACAGAATGAGGGTAGAATTGAGTGATTCTTTCCAGATGATTCACATTATATTTGTCTTTGAAATAAACAGTCCAGTTTTACCCATATTCAAACTGTTCTTTAATCTGCCTAACATGCATTGATACAATTGTAAGCTGAAGGTCACCAAGGAATATTTTATTGGTTCTTCTGTTCTTTTTAGATCCATGAGATGATCAGACAAGAAATTCTGGAGCAAGTCCTCAACAGGGTTGTTACCAGAGGATCCTCCCCCATCACTCATTTCATAGGTATTGAACTTTGGAAGGGTGGATAAAGTTGTCAGGAACATTTTTATTTAAATGTCATAATGCTTTTGGTCCTGGAAAAAAAATTTAATGATACAGTAGATTGACATCTTTGATTATGATGCCAGTAAAACATAAATGCATTTATATTGTCTATGGTTGTCAAGAAGGAAAGGAGCATATAACTAATGAGTGAAACTTCTGTCTTGCATCAACTTTCTCTCTTTTTTGTTTGAATACTTCTCAGGTGAGTGCTGTCCTTCTGCTATCACTCACTGACCTCCCGTTCTCTTAACCCTTGACATTCTGACTTCAGTACTGGTCTCTTTGGTGACCTCTGAATGTTTGGTTCTTTTAATACGTATATCCTAATGCCTAAATCCACTGGTCTTATCTTAATCACCAACTTTCTTAATTTCTCTATCATTCTGTACTGTTTACAACTCCCCTGAAGTTGATAACTGTAATAATTTGCATCTTATCCTGCCTATGATCAGTTTTTCTTTCTTCTTTAGTGATTCCTTTTCTTTCTTCTGTCCTTAAATGTCAGGGTTCTCCAAAGCTCTGTACTTGACACTTCATTCTACTTTTTTTCTTTCTTTACAGCTTTACTGAAGTATAATTGAGGTATAACAATGTCCACATATTTAAAGTATAACAGTTTGATAACTTTTGACATATGTATACACCTGCGAAACAGAAAGTATCACCACAGTCAAGATGAACATATCTATCACCCACAGATGTTTCCTGGTGCCTCTTTGTAATTTGTTCCTGCATCCCTCTCTTCCTTCCCACCTCTCATCTCTAGTCTGGTCTGCTTTCTGTCACTATAAATTTTAAAAAATTTATGTAAATGGAATCCTACAGTGTGTACTCCTTTTTTTTCCCTTTCTTTTTGGTCTGGCTTCTTTCACTCAGCATAATTCTTTTGAGATTTTTCTGTAGTTGTCACATGTATCAGTAATTGATTCCTTTTTATTGTTAGTAGTATTCCCTGATATGGGTATAACCACAGTTTATTTATCCATTCACCTGTGTGCAGGTTTTAGGTTGTTTCTAGTTTTGGGGTATCATGAATAAAGCTGCTATGAACATTAATGTATAAGTCTTTCTGAGGATGTATGCTTTCATTTCTGTGTGGAAACATGTTATAGTGGAATGGGTACACCGTATGGTAGGTGTAGGCTTTATAGTTTAAGAAACTGCCAGACTATTTTCCACAGTCGTTGTACCATTTTACATTCCTATAAGCAGTGTTTCTAGTTGCTCCACATTGTGACCAACTCTTGGTATGATCAGTCTTTTTAATTTTACTCATTCTAATAGCTATGTAATAGCATCTGATTGTGTTTTTGTTTGCATTTCCTCAACGCCTAATGATATATTGAACATTTGCCATGCTTATTTGTCATTTCTGTATTTTCTTTGGTTAAATGTCTGTTCAAGTCTTCTGTCCATTGTTAAAAAGTTGAGTTGTTTCCCTTTTTATTACTGAGTTGTAAGAGTTATTTATATATTCTAAATACAAGTCCTTTGTCAGATATATGTTTTGCAGATATTTTCTCCTGATCTGTGGTTTGACTTTTAATTTTTGTAACAGTGTCATTTGAAGAACCAACATTTATAATTTATCAGTTACCAGTTCATCAGTTTCTTTGTATAGTTCCTGCTTTTTATGTCATGTATTAAAAAAAATCTTTGCCAAACCCAAGGTCACTAAGATTTTCTCCTATATTTTCTACTAGAAGCTTTATAGTTTCAGCTCTTATACTTAGATCTATGATCCATTTTTGTTAAATTTTGTATAGGGTGTGACATAACAGGGTTCATCTTTTTGCTTAAGGCTATCCAGTTGTTCCAACACAATTTTTTGAAAAGATTACCTTTTCTTCATTGAGGTACCATGACATCTTTATTGAAATCAACTAACCATACATGTGTGGGTCTATTTTAGGAATCTGTTCTATTCCAGTGAGCTATGTGTGTGTTACGTCTTGATTGCTATAGCGTCATAATGTGTCTTAAAAGCAATAGTGTAAGTCTTTTAACTTTGTTCTTTTTCCAAATAATTTTGTCTATTCTAGGTCCTTTGCATTTCCAAATAAATATTCTAATCAGTTTGTCAGTTTTTATAAAAGGTCTGCTCAAGTTTTGATGGAGAATGCCTCAAATGTATGGATTAATTAGGGAGAGAATTGGCATCTTAACAATATTGAGTCTTCTAACCCACGAACACAATGTATCTCTCCATTTATTTAGGTCTTCAATTTCTTTCAGCAATGTTTTGTAGTTTTCAGTGCGTGGATCTTGCATATCTTTTGTCAGTTGATCCCTATTTCATTTTTTTGACACTGTTGTAAATAGTATTTTTAAAATTTTCAATCTCTGATTGTTGATTGCTATTGTGTAGAAATAGTTGCTTTTTTAATATTGACCTTATATCCTGCAACCATGCTAAACCCACTTATTAGTTCTAGTCGCTTTTTTGGCAATTCCTTAGGATTTTCTACATAGAGATCATGTCATCTCCAAATCTAGACATTCTTGATATCAGTGATATGTCTTTTTTCTTTTTTTCTTTATCAATCTGGCTTAGAAGCTTGCCAGTTTTACTAATCTTTGAAAGAATGAGATTTTAGTTTGAATTTTCTCTTTTTTTTTTTTTTTTTTTTCAATTTCACCAAATTCTGCTTTTTATTATTTCCTTCCTTTTGCTTGCTTTGGGTTCATTTTGCTCTTTTAAGTGATTGAAAAACATCAAAAGAAGAATATATCATGATACATGAAAATTTTAGACTTCAGAGTTCATAAAATATAGTATTATTGGAATACAGCCATGCTCATTTATGTGTTTTCTGTCTTGCTTTTATACTTTACCAGCTGAGTTGAGTTGGTATGTGTGTGTATATATATATATATATATATATATATATATATATATATATATACCAACTCATGATATATATATGTATATATATCTCACATGACCCATTAAGCCTAAAATAGTTATTGTCTGGCCCTTTACAGAAAAAGTGTGCCAACTTCTGGTCTGTTATATTTACCTAGATATTGATACTGCTTTTTTTTCCTTCCTGATGATTGAAGTTTCCTTTTGTTTGTGTGAAGGGTTTTAACTACAAAATCCATTCTTTTAATAGAAGTAGGGCTAGTCAGGTTATCTAAATCTTCTGGGTGAACTTTGGTAGTTTGTGTCTTTCAAGGAATTTGACCATTTCATCTTAAGTTATCAAATTTATTGTCATGAAGTTGTTCAGAATATTCCATTTAATGTCTCTAGGATCTATATTGATTTGCCCTTTCTTACTCCTGAAAGCCGTAATTTGCATCTTTTCTCTTTTTCCTGATTAGTCTAGCAAGAGGTTTATCAATTTTATTGATTTTTCTCCAAGAACCAGCTTTTGGTTTCATTGAGTTTCTCTGTTGTTTTTGTTTTCAGTTTTATTGATATGTGCTCTTTTTTGTTTTATTTCTACTGCTACTTTGGGTTAGTCTGTGCTTCTTTTGATTAAAAGCTTATGTCATTAATTTGAGACCTTTCTGTTTTTTTTCAATACAAGCATTAAACTATAAATTTCCTTCTAAACGTTGCTTTAGCTGCATCCCATAAATTGTGTTTTTTATTTTCATTCCGTTCCAAATACTTTTAATTTCTTTTGTGATTTGTTCTTTAACCCGTGGGTTATTCAGAAGTGTTGTTTAGTTTTCAAGTATTTGTAGATTTTCCAGGTTTTCTGTTATTGATTTCTAATTTGTGGTTATAAAACATACTTTGTATGATGTGAATTTTTAAAAATTTATTGAGACTTGTTTTATTCTCAGAATATGGTCCATTTTGATAAATGTTCTGCATGCTATTGAAAATAATATGTATTCTATTATTAGGTAGTTGTCTATAAATCACTGAGGTCAGATTATTCAAGTCTCCTGTGTCCTTACTGATTTTCTATCTACTTATTCTGTTAACTATTAAGAGAGGGGTGCTGAAATCTCTGACTTTGTATTTATAGAAATGACTGTCTGTGCCTTTCAGTTCTATCAGTTTTTGCTTCAGGAATTTTAAAGCTCTGTTATAGGGCATAAACATTGAGGATTGTTATGTCCTCTTGGTTAATGGATCCATTAATTGTTATGAAATGACCTTTTTGTTCCTGGCAATATTATTTACTCTGAAGTCTACTTTGATATTAATATAACCTCTGCAGCTTTCTTTTTATCAGTGTTAACATGGTATATTTTTTCCATCTTTTTAGATTTAACTTATTTATGTCTTTATAGTTAACTTGGGTTTTATTATAGACAACATACAATTGTGTTTTACTTTTTTTATCCAGTTTGACAATCTCTGACTTTTAATCAGGGCAGGCCATCTACATTTAATGTGATTATCATCCGGCTATTTGTTTTCTACTTTGTCTGTCTGTTTTTTGTTCCCTTTTTTTTCTTCTCCCTTCTCTTGAATTGAGTTTTTTTGGTTTTTAATGATTCCGTTTTATCTTGCTAATTTGATTAGTTATATCTCTTGTTTTATTTTCTTTTGGGTTGCTTTAGGGTTTATGATATACATCTTTAACTTATCATAGTCTACCTTCAAGTAGTAGCATACCTCTTTACATATAGTATAAGAGCATTACAACAGTATACTTCCATTTTTTACCCCTACTCCAGTAGCTTTTGTGCATTCTCATGCATTTTACTTCTCTGTCAGTATATTGAATTATATCTACATTGTTGTTAATTTAGCTTGTTTTTATTTTTATTTTTTTTTAATCTTTGGCTGCATTGAGTCTTCGTTGCTGTGCACAGGCTTTCTCTAGTTGCGGCGAGTGGGGGCTACTCTTTGTTGTGGTGCTTGGGCTTCTCATTGTGGTGGCTTCTCTTGTTGCGGAGCACGGGCTCTAGGGCATGCGGGCTTCAGTTGTTGTGGCACACGGGCTCAGTAGTTATGGCTCACAGGCTCTAGAGCACAGGCTCTGTAGTTGTGGTACATGGGCTTAGTTGCTCCGCGGCATGGGGGATCTTCCCGGACCAGGGCTCGAACCCATGTACCCTGCATTGGCAGGCGGATTCTTAACCACTGCGCCACCAGGGAAGCCCTAATTTAGCTTTAAACATTTATCTTTTTCAGAATTTTTAAAAATAATAAGTCTTTTTATTTTTACCCATGTGTTTCCCATTTCTGGTGCTTTTTCCTTTGTGTAAATCCAGATTTCTATCTAGTATCACTTTCTTTCTGTCTGAAGGACTGCCTTTAATTTTCTTATACTGCTCATCTGCTGACGATGAATTATTTTGTGTATCAGAAGAAGTCTTCATTTCATGTTACTTCTTAAAAGACATTTTCATTGGGTATAGAATTCTAGATTGACATTTTTTCTTTTTTTTTTTCTTTTTTTAGTTTTTTAATTTATTTATTTATTTATTTATTTTTGGCTGTGTTGGGTCTTCGTTTCTGTGCGAGGGCTTTCTCCAGTTGCAGCAAGCGGGAGCCACTCTTCATCGCGGTGCGCCGGCCTCTCACTGTTGCGGCCTCTCCCGTGGCAGAGCACAAGCTCCAGACGCACAGGCTCAGTAGTTGTGGCTCACAGGCTTAGTTGATCCGCGGTATGTGGGATCTTCCCAGACCAGGGCTCGAACCCGTGTCCCCTGCATTGGCAGGCAGATTCTTAACCACTGCGCCACTAGGGAAGCCTGACTTTTTTTCTTTTAGTGCTTTAAAGATATTGCTGTACTGCATTTTGGCTTTCATCATTTCCAATGAAAAGTCTGCTTTCATTCTTCTCTTTTTTCTTCTCTTTATAATGTCTTTTTTCTTTTTAGATTTCTTCTTTATCAGTGGTTTTAAGCAATTTAATTATGATGTGCTTTAGTGTTGTTTCCTTCATGTTTCTTGTGGTTGAGGTTTGTTAAGCTGCTTGGATCTGTAAGATTATGGTTTTCATCAAGTTTGAAAATTCTTCAGGTATTATCTCTTCAAAAAATTTTTTCTGTCATCTTCTTCCTCACTGGTGCACACGCACGCACACACAGACACACACACACACAGAGTCTTCTGCAACTCCAGTTACACATATGTTAAGTGGCTGTAAGTTGTTACACAGCTCATGGATATCCTTTCTTTAGTCTTTTTTACTTTGTGTTTCATTTTAGTTTTTATTGCTGTAAATTCAAATTCCAAAATCTTCTGCAGTGATCTTATCCATTAAATTTTTCATTTTTAGATGTTTGATTTATGTCTTCCATATCTTCCCTGTCTCTTTTTTTTAAACATGCTTCCCTTACCTTTTTTTTTTTTTTTTTTTGCTGTGCCACATCTTCTTGCAGGATCTTAGTTCCCCAACCAGGGATCGAACCTGGACCCCTGGCAGTGAGACCACCAAGTCCTAACCACTGGACCACCAGGGAATTTCCTTCCCTTACCTTCTTGAACATATATTTATTTTAGTTCTTTTAATGTCCTTGTCTACTAACTCTATCATTGTGTAATTTCTGATCTGTTTTTATTGATTTATTTCCTCTTCGTCATGAGTTGTGTTTTCCTGCTTCTTTGCATGATTAATAATTTTGATTGGATGGCAGACACTGTGAATTTCACATTGTTAATTTGCTGGATTTTTTTTTCCTTCAAATATTATTGAGCTTTAAGTTTCTTGGAAAGCATTTAATCCTTTTTATGATTATTTTTATGTTGTGTTATGTAAGACCAGACAGCATTTAATCTAGGGCCAACTTGGTGCTACAATTAAAGCAATGCTCCTTGTATATTATGAGGTGTCTCCACTGTGGAAGTTGTGAATATAAACTATTTCCTGTCCTTTATGACCTCTGAGAATGGATTTGCCTACTGCTTGCCTGTGATTTTTTCCCTGACTTCAGGTTGTTTTTTCATACAGATGCACTGACTAGCATGCAGCTAACATACAAGGGGAGCTACCTGCACATCTCCAGGGCTCTCTTTCCATGCAGCTCTTTCCTTTCTGGTACTCTGCCCTGTGAATTCTAGCTGCCTTGGCTTTCCTGAATTGTCAACTCTGTCTCTCTAACTCAGGAAGACTGCTGGATTCTGAGTTTCCCCTCTCTGTGCTACTGCCTAGAAACTCTCCAGGCAGTAAGATGGGGCAATTATATAAGCCTCTCCTCATTTATTTCCCTTCTCTCAGGGATCATTGTCTGTACTGCTTCTTGTCTGGTGTCTGAAAATTGTTGTTTCATGTAATTTGGCTTGTTTTGTTGTAGATGTTTAAAGTGGGAAGATAAATCTGGTTACTCTTACTCCATCCTGGTGGGCAGTGTCTGTCCCTCTTTTTATACATTCTCTCACTTGCAGATATCATACCCTTCTCATGATTTCAGTTATTTTGGTGGGGTCTTTTGTGGGCATGGCTCCCAAGTCTTTATGTCAAGACTCTCCTCTTTCCTTAGTTCAGTACTTCAATGACTTCATTCCTGCTGGATATTTCCATTTAGTATTTTTTTTCCTTTTATTTCAAATGCAATACTGTTTCCTTCAAACAAATTCCCCTTTCCGTTGTCCCTATTTCTGTTATCTGAAACACGGCTCTGAGTCTCAGAGGCTAGAATTCCTTTTAGTCTTCTCAAATACACTTGGTACCTAAGTTCTTTCATTCTTTCCCTCATACTGTTACCTCTTTCTTCTTTTTTATACCCTCCCCCACACACGTACACGCATTGCCTAATTCCCAGTCTTATAACCTTGCATTTAGACTACTACCACAGCTTCCTAACTGGTTTCCCTGCTTTCTTTTTTCTCTGCAGCGATTCTCCTTGCAAATTGCCGCCAGATCAGTATTCCTAAAATACCACTCTGTCATTCAAAACTCACCAATACCTTCTTTCATAAATTACCAGCTCTTTATCCTGGTATTTAAAGTCCTTGATGGAATTCCCTGGTGGGCCAGTGGTTAGCACTCAGTGCTTTCACTGCCATGGGCCTGGGTTTGATCCCTGGTCGCAGAACTAAGATCCCAGAAACCATGTGCCACGGCCAAAAAAAAAAAAAGTCCTTGACAATTTGATCCAACCTGCCTTTCCAGCATTAACTTCCATTATTTACTTTTCTGAATGCTTCACCCTATCTCCACAGATTTCCCCACCATTCTCTGTATGTCTTACACTTGCCTTTCCTGTACTTTTACTCATACTTTTCCCTTTAAATATAATAGTTCTTTCCAGTTCTTTGTGCATCTAAATGTTACCTATCTTTTAGAATCCAGCTTAAATTCCTTCTTCTCTTTGCTCTCCTAAAGCGCACCATCTCATAATGATCTCTTCCTTTGCACTCCTGTTTAAACTCTCTCTTTACCATTTGCTAGACAATAAACAATGTTTGGAATTATTAGATTTTTGATATCATTCTATTACTTCTTTCATTCTTTTAAAATATTTTTTTCTTGACTTCCAGCTAAATTAACATTCTTGAAGGAAGAGAGACCAGGTTTTGTGCTTTTGAATATTCCTTATAGGACCATATTATTATGCTTGCACATAATAGAAATTCATAAATATTTATTGATTTATTTCAGTTTGGAAATATGAAGACAATGTGTGCTACGTATTCAGGCAGTATAATGGGTTTCTTCCTTTCTTTTAGACAGTTTAATTTTTATAGTCTTACACTATCACCAGAAGAAATTTTACAAGTATCCTGGTTACATTGACCTTAAAGTATTAATATATAGAATCAGTAGAAATCTATATTGCAGTGTACTTGGCTTATTTGAGAAAGAAACAAAAAACTTTTTACCATTTCTTTCTCCATTTTATGTTCCTTTTATTTGAAACGTTTTTAGTTATTAGAGGCAACTGATTATAGATTCTGTTTTTCAGACCTGCTTTCAAATATCATCATGTATTCACCCTTAGTTCTTCAAAGTTGTTCTTCTAAAGTCACAGAAACTTTTGACTATTTGTCCTTTCTGCCCCTTCAAACCGTACAAGGGCTGCTGAAGGCAGTGCAGGTAAGTCTTGACTCCTAAGGAGCTTACCACAACTGAGGTTGAACTGCCGAGTGGAGGTCTGATGTATTTCTTACACATATGTACGTGTAAGAAATACTGTTTCCCTTGATTCTAGAACATAAAACTTTCTATTAAAATAGAGTCTATTTTCCAAGTTTACCCCCTCTTCATAGTGCTATTCTCTCCCCTTTGATTCAGTTTCAAGTTAGTGAAGTAATTGAAAGGCTCTTAGGAAATTATTAATTGAGGACAGTAGGTTTAAAGGTATTCACAACTAGTTTCAATTTAGCATTTCAAAACATAAAATTGTCCTTATTACTAAGTGTAATAAACAATGCAACTTGTTTATAAAACAGAGCCAAACTTTCTTATAAAAGCCAAATGGTAACAGTATTGAGTAGAAATGTGCTAAGGCTAATAAACAAATTGCTGTTTTTACCTACCGATTCTTCCTCTTTCAGCCCCTTCTAAAAGTCAGCTTGTCAATAAGAGACTCCTTGATACTTGTCCTTCGGAAAGCTATGTTTGCCAGGTATGTAGCCACCCGTGCGATCTGAGGAAGTGATGCTTTCTCATGTTACTTAGAGGCCTCTCGGCAGTCATCTCTGGTACAGCCTGTTCACAGCAGTCATGCAAATTCCTAACCCAAGCTAGAGATGACAATACCATCTCCTAAAGATATTATGAGATGGGTAATATGTGGGAAGCATTTGTTACTTTAAGGATAAGATACCAAATTCATATCACATTGGCCATATTATAATACACCCATGGATATTCAGAGGAGCAGCTAGTAAGTAGCCATATGCTATTTATCCCTAGTCTAGAATTGACAGTTTGTTGTTACTCCTTACCCAAAAGCATGTCTGATAGGCCAAGGTTGTATATTGTAGCATCTATAACATGAATTAATCATTGAGCCTCAGTGAGATGAGTGTATCATTTTTCTGGATGGAGGGTTTATAAGGCACCAAGCACTGCACTCCTCTATGAAGAAAGGAAGTGCTCCTTTAAACTCAGAGAAAATCAGCAATTTCCTTTGCTATATTTAGTACTTACATTTGAGTTATCAACCCATTGTCCAGCCTTTCAGCACTCTTGTTCTCATTTCCCTCATAGATTTGTCAGCAGGATAGAGGAAAGTATAGATAGTGTCATGAGGTTAAGTAGATAATGTAAAATTCAGCTGAATTCCTATACTACTAATTGCTGTGAACAGCTGATGCCTTATTTTGAGTATATAAATTCAATTTATTTTGCTTTGTGCTTCATTGTTTATACATATTCCCTTCCTGTACAGAACTAACTGAATTTTTCTGACCCAGAAGCCTATTCTTGTGAAATCAGTACTGTTTGGTAACTTCTTCTGTGTCTATTCCTGAGCTAGCCAGCTTGATGCCCGAAAATCTGCAGTTGCTGGGTTTTTGCTGCTCCTGAAGAACTTTAAAGTTTTAGGCAGCTTGTCGTCTTCTCAGTGCAGTCAGTCTATTGGTATTAGCCAGGTAAGGATTTTTTTTCACACCAGCTTATAGTGTGTGCACTGATGCAGGAGCTGATGATGTGCAGACTCTTTTCTTTTAGTCCTGTTCTGGTTGTACAAATGATCCTGAAACTGAGAGTCTGATGATGATGATGATATCAGCCAACACTTTTTAATGGAAAATTTGCTGTGTGTTAACTGTGCTTTTCAATATGGTAGTCCCTAGCCTCAAGGTGGCTGTTGAACTGAATATTGATTGAAATGTGGCTAGTTCAAATTGAGTGTTGCTCTATGTGTAAAACACACACTGGATTTTGAAGACTCTGTGTGAGATAAAAGAATGTAAACTATCTCATTAATAATTTTTTATTTTGATTATGTGTTGAGATAATATTTTGGCTGTGTTGGGTTAAATAAAATATTAAAATTAATTTCACCAGTTTCTTTTTACTTTTTTGATTTGGCTACTAGAAAATTTAATATTATATGTGTGGCTTGCATTTGTGATTTGTATTGTGTTTCTACTGGACAGCACTGTGCTAGACTCTATGCTAAGTGCTTTACATTTATTTTCTCATTTAATCTTCACGGCAATTCTCTGAGGCTAAATACTGTTATTGTTCCCAGTTTTAATAGTTTATTTACTTTGCACATCTATTAAAACCTGTAACCTGAGAAAACAAAACTTTTTACAGTAATTTGATAATCTAGGTTTTGCAGCAATAAAATTGTCTTTGTCATTTAAATTCAGTAATATACGATTTGTAAATAAGAGACGTATCTGTTTACCAGTTTCATTAAGAATCCTTTATTGCTCTGGTATAACTATACAAAACTTTTGTTTATAACATATGGCATAGATTAAATATTATTAACACTGGGTATCATTTATGTATTGTTATTATCCCCAATTTAAGGGTAAGAAAACTGAGACTGAGAGAGGTTAAGTAACTTGCCCAAGGTGATATGGCCAGTAATGGGTAGAACTGGGATTTGACCTCAGTCAGTATTAACTTCCTCACTAAGATGCCTGAAGTAAGGATTAGGAGTTCTTGGTCTATAATGGCTGAATTTATTATGTGAATCAAACAAGCAGTGTTATTCTTTGTCAAGTCCAAAACAAAACAACTACCTACCTGTAAAACTCTCAGGAGTTCACAGAACCAAAAAGAGCTCAATTCTTCTAGCTATTGAAGACATTTAAGGAAGTCTTTTAGACCTTTTATGTAAAATCAAGTTTATTATGACTACTGAATTCTAGAGGCATGAAATAATCTGTGTGCCTTCCTAAGCAGGTGACATTGCCAAGGAAAATCTTAAGGAATAAGGAAGAGTTAATTTTTTTAAGTGCTTGAAAATTCTCTTAGTCCGAACTAGAATAAGAGTGATAACTTATCATGGCCTAATAATGATTATAATGTCGGCCTCAGTCCTGGGTTTTGGCATATGGGGAAAGCTAAATGTAAGGTTCTTTGACCAAGTACATCAACTCATTTTACCCCCTTAATAGAAACTACTTACTCTGGTAAGATAGACATGAACTGGCCTCTCTTCTTTTCAGGTCCATGTGGATGTCCATAGCCGTTACAATTCTGTCGCCAATGAAACCTTTTGCCTTGAGATCATGGATAGTTTGAGGAGATGCTTAGGCCAGCAGGCTGATGTTCGACTCATGCTTTATGAGGTAAATCAGCAGAGTGAAGAGATGTAGTACTTCCCTCCCCAACTCCACTAATAATCCGTTTAATTTTAATAATTTTTTTTCTGATTATCAAAGTACAGTAGGTATGCTCTTATTTAATGCAGTTAGGACCAGTAGTTAGTGATGCTTAGCCAAAAAGTCGTTTAAGGTGAGGAATCATAAAGAATAGTTAAAACACCTTAAATGTTTTATTTTAATTTGAAATATTTAAATGTACTGTTAATTTACCAGTCTTTAGTTTTAAGGCCAAGTTCTTTTGGTTTTGAGTATGAGTCTGCCATTTGGAACTTCCTGTCTCTCAGACAAACCATAACTTTAATGTATTGCCTATAATTTCAAGGTTTTGCTTACGTAAAGTAGGATAAAAACTTTAAGACACTTCAGATACAGTCTTAGTATAGAAATCTTCTAGATATGTTCAGTTTTTCCCCTAAGTTATTAGAATTGTCTTACCCCTAATTCATCAGAAATTGGTTTTAGAGATTTACTTTTATTAAGTCTTTCCAAAACATTCAACTTAGTTTTTATAAAAGCAACTTCTCGTTTTTTTCGTTGTTGTTGTTGTTTTTGGCCATGCCACGTGGCTTGTGGGATCTTAGTTCCCCGACCAGGGATTGAACCTGTGCCCTCGGCAGTGAAAGTGCAGAGTCCCAACCACTGGACGGCCAGGGAATTCCCAGAAACAACTTCTTTTTCGTTTTGCACTTGGTTTCCAACAGTTTACAGAATGTCTGGTTAGATCACATAATTAACAACGATGGTACAGTTAGCAAAAACTGAGTGGAACAAATATTACTACTGACTTGTGATTAGGATATAATTCAGCCAGTGGGAACAGAAGTTTGCAGTCATGAGGGATTGCACTACAATTGCTAGCATTTAGTATGCTGTGTACTTCAGCATACATATTTTATAGGATGGCGAGCATTAGATAATCTAGCAAATAGATTAAGTGGAAGTCATTTCAGAGAACAGCTATTGTAATACTTTTATTTGCCCTTTTTAAAATAACATTTATTGAGCTACAGTGGTTGCCAGGCACTGTACCAGACATCGGATTTTTCAGGTTCATTGTAGAAAATACAGGAAAATATTTTTAAAAATATTATTACTAATCCCAGCACTCATATATGTATATTTATACAAAATTGGAATCATAAGATTTATCTAGCTTTTATCTCTTAATATTATGTTTTAAGTATTTTCCCATTTCATTAAATGTTCTTTGACACATAATTTTTAATGCTAAAAAGTGTTCTTTATGTATACAGTAATTTATTTAACTGTTTTGGAGCATTTCTGTTGTTTCCAGTTTTTCACCATGAATGTTGTTGTACCTGAATATTTGACCACATTGCTGGGTTAAAGATTAGAATATTTTAAAGTCTACTGGCATACTCAGGCAAGCATTGAATTTTTTTTTAATAATTAAAAATATCTTGGACTTCCCTGGTGGCACAGGGGTTAAGAATCTGCCTGTCAATGCAGGGGACACGGGTTCGAGCCCTGGTCCGGGAGGATCCCACATGCCGCGGAGCAACTAAGCCCGTGCGCCACAACTACTGAGCCTGTGCTCTAGAGTCCGTGCTCTGCAACAAGAGAAGCCAGCACAATGAGAAGCCCGCGCACCGCAACAAAGAGTAGCCCCCACTCTCTGCAACTAGAGGAAGCCCACGCACAGCAACGAAGGCCCAGTGCAGCCAAAAATAAATAAATAAATTTAAAATATATATAATAATAAAATTTATGTGGAGTGTAAACCACCTAAAATGAACAAAACAATTGAACAAGTATAAAGTTGGTCAGTTGAGTTTTTTCTTTTTTCTTTTTAATTAATTTATTTTTGGGCTGCGTTGGGTCTTCGTTGCTGCGTGCAGGCTTTCTCTAATTACAGTGAGCGGGGGCTACTCTTCGTTACGGTGTGCGGGCTTCTCATTGCGGTGGCTTCTCTTGTTGCAGAGCACGGGCTCTAGGCGGGCTTCAGTAGTTGTGGCACAGGGGCTTAGTTGCTCTGCGACATGTGGGATCTTCCCGGACCAGGGCTCGAACCTGTGTCCCCTGCATTGGCAGGCGGATTCTTAACCACTGCACCACCAACGTCGTCCCTGGTCAGTGGAGTTTTGACGGAGATCCCAAGGTAATTCAGTGGAGAGAGGATGGTCTTTTCAACAAACGGTGCTGGAACAATTGTTTGTTGTATTGGGGGTCCCCAAAACCACCTCTGTGTTTAAAGATTTCTTTAGAAGGACTGATAAAACTGAGCGTAAATTTGTTCTCATGGCTGAGATTTAGAGTTAAAGGATACAAAGCAAAAAACAGAGGCGTGAGGCACATAGGGTGAAGTCCACAGGAGACCAGGTGCAAGCTTCTAAGAGTCCTCTCCAAGTGAGATTGCACAGGATGCACTTAATTCTTCCAGCAAATGAGTTGTGATAACGTATGCAAAGCATATTCAAATAAGTTGTGATAACATATGCAAAGCTTATTCTACTAGGGAAGCTTATTAGCACCCAAGGTTTTTTTTTTTTTTTTTTTTTTTAATTTATTTATTTTATTTATTTTTGGCTGTGTTGGGTCTTCGTTTCTGTGGGAGGGCTTTCTCTAGTTGTGGCAAGCGGGGGCCACTCTTCATCACGGCGCGCGGGCCTCTCACTATCGCGGCCTCTCTTGTTGCAGAGCACAGGCTCCAGACGCGCAGGCTCAGTAATTGTGGCTCACGGGCCCAGTTGCTCCGCGGCATGTGGGATCCTCCCAGACCAGGGCTCGAACCCGTGTCCCCTGCATTGGCAGGCAGATTCTCAACCACTGCGCCACCAGGGAAGCCCCCCAAGGTTTTTTATTGGCAGCTGGTCACATAGGCACCCTTACTTAGCATGTACCAAAATTCCTAACTCCCAGAAGGAAATCAGGTTTTCAGCATAAACTATATTGTTTGTACAAATAGTTTAGGCACAGTAAGTAAGCTTCTCATTGTTTAGGGAGTTTTATATCAGTATAGGAAAAAACTGTTTACCAGGCAAATTCCCAGCCACCAGCCAAGGGCCAACCTTGGAAGCAGACCTTTCTAAGGATAGCAGTCTCAGACCACTGTGTTAATAACTCTTCTGCACAGTCATCCATATCAAAAAAAAAAATCTCAATCTTATCTACCTCCAAATTTTAAAAATTATCTTGTAACTGCCACCCTTCCCGTCCTGCTCTCCTCCCGCGTGGGGCTGAATGGGCTTCCGCGACGCCCTCTGCCATGAGGCGTTGGCGAGTCCTCAGCACACTGAGCACTGCTGACTCGTCTTCCTTCGGCCAGAAACCCTCCTCCTTGGGCCTGCGCGGGAGGAGCGGAGCGGCGAGTCCGCTGGCCCCAGTCTCTTTCCCTGACAGTCGCGGCTTCTTCTGTAGGACAGTATGTTCAAGAGAATGGCCGAATTTGAGCCTGACTCCGGCGGGAGAGTGAAGGGGGTTACTGTCGTTAAACCAATAGTTTATGGTAATGTTGCTCCATATTGTGGAAAGAAAAGAGAAGAGGATGGGCACACCCATCAGTGGACAGTATATGTAAAACCATACAGAAATGAGGATATGTCAGCATATGTGAAGAAAATCCAATTTAAATTACATGAAAGCTATGGCAATCCTTTAAGAGTTGTTACTAAGCCTCCATATGAAATTACTGAAACAGGTTGGGGTGAATTCGAAATAATCATCAAAATATTTTTCATTGATCCTAATGAAAGACCTGTAACCCTGTATCATTTATTAAAGCTATTTCAATCAGACACCAATGCAATGCTGGGAAAAAAGACAGTGGTTTCAGAGTTCTATGATGAAATATTTCAAGACCCAACAGCAGTGATGCTACAATTATTAACAACATCTCGTCAGCTTACCTTAGGAGCCTATAAGCATGAAACAGAATTTGCAGAACTTGAAGTGAAAACCAGAGAAAAATTAGAAGCTGTGGGGAAAAAAAACAAACTTTGAAATTGCAGAGCTTAAAGAGAGATTAAAAGCAAGTCGTGAAACTATAAATTGTTTAAAAAATGAAATCAGGAAACTCAAAGAAGATGATCAGACAAAAGAAATATAAACGGTTCTGAAGAGAACTCGTTAGGAAGTGAAACTAAAAATAAAGTGGAGTTTAAAGGAGAGATGGACTACAAATACTGCGATGTTTCTTAGAGGAACTGCACACATAGTTGTCAGCCATAGATTTCTCAGCAATGGGGTCAAAGTATTTGTACTTTACAAGCAATTTTTAATGTGAAATATATCTGTATAGTGCTGTATAGGCATTTTATCAACCCATTTCGGGGTAGTTCTGTGATACTAAGCACAATTTTAAAACATTTTTTACTGCATTGTATGTATAACTTATCCTTTTGACAGATATCAAAATTTCACTATAAAGTATAACTTGTACAAATTTGTACTTCCCTAGTAGTTAAATTAGTGGTAAAATTAATGTGTATATTTAATTTCTTAAGTTCTTACCTGCCCCCGTCCCAACTCTTTTGTATCTGATGTGCCCAGTAAGCACTCTATGAATGTAGTTTACAGATGCTGGAAAAAAAAAAAATACCTTGTAATGGATCATAGACCTAAATCTGTTAGGATATTGTTGTTCATTTATTCATCAAAGAGCTTATTTGTCCTCTGTTTGATTCCTTTTAGGGGTTCTATGATGTCCTTCGAAGAAATTCTCAGCTGGCTAATTCAATCATGCAAACTCTGCTCTCACAGGTAAAATGTATTTTTATGGATATAAGGGAACAGATACTAAGGCATTAAGAGGCGATTGACAGTCTTCATAATTTTCAAAATATGAAATAGTTCCCAACTAGTGCAGTGGTACATTGTGACCATGCCTGAGGTATGTGATGCTATTTCATGTTGTTTTATTTTAATCACCACTTATTGCCATTATCTGACAGTTATCCCTCTCAGTTAACAGTCTACATCCTAAGTTAGAAGGACGTTCTGAAGAACCATTTGTATAGAGGCCATCAGCAGCTTTATCTATTATGTTTATTTCTGAAAGAAGAAAAAGAGAGATTTGGAGAAAATATAGCACAATATTGACATTTGTTAAATCTGAGTGACATATTCATGAGTGTCTATTAGGTTATTTTCTGTATTTCTCAGTTTTAAAAAAAGCTTTAAATTATGAAATATTTCAGAGGATTATCAAGATGAGAAGAATTCAACTGGAGAATATCTGCTGTAAATAAGACCTTTTACTCAACGTTTATTCATTAAGCATTTATTTGAATTTTTTTTAATAACAGTTTAATAACAGTTTTGTGGTGATATAATTCACATACCATGCAGTTCACCCATTTAAAAAAATATAACTCATATATTTGCAGAGTTGTGCAACCATCACGATAATCAATTTGAGAACATTTTATCACCTCAGGAAAAAAAACCCTACGCCATTTAGCTACCACCCTCTAATTCTCCCATCCTTCCCCTATCCTCCTACCCCTAAGCAATCACTTATCTTCTTTCTGTCTCTATAGATTTGCCTATTCTGGACATTTCATGTAAATGGATTCATACAGTGTGTGGTCTTTTGTGACTGACTTCTTTCACTTAACATGA
This sequence comes from Balaenoptera acutorostrata, assembly GCF_949987535.1. Classification (NCBI taxonomy): domain Eukaryota; kingdom Metazoa; phylum Chordata; class Mammalia; order Artiodactyla; family Balaenopteridae; genus Balaenoptera; species Balaenoptera acutorostrata. Next base: position 39,072,928 of record NC_080066.1, on the reverse strand, counting down.
TGTTTTCAGGAGTCATCCATGTGGTAGCATGTATCAGTGCTGCATTCCTTTTTATGGCTAAATAATATTTCATTACATGAATCTTTTTATATATTGAGAGAGTTCAAGATACTATTATGTACTAATAGTAATAACAACAGTACCTAATGTTTAGCACTTATAGAAGGCCAAGCAATTTATGCAGCACTATATGGTGGATGATCTCATTTAGTCCTCACAAAACCCTGTGAAATAAGAACTGTCATCTCCATTTTACAGATTTATATTTTAAGGGTCTGAGAGATTAAGTAATTTAATTTGCCCAAGGTCACACAGTTAATTAGCGGCAGAGCTGGGATTTGAACTCAGATCGTCTAGCTCAAGAGTCCAAGCATGTTTTTCTCCTATTTGGAGTTGATTAAGCTTTTTGGATCTCTAAGTTGATGCTCGTCACCAAATTTGAGAAATGTCCACTGATTATTTCATCAAATATTTTTTTCTATCCCCCTTTTCTCTCCTTTCCTTCTGGGACTTCATTGGTATGTATGTTGGAATACCTGATACTGTTCCACAGATCTCTGAGAGTTGGCTCATTTTTCCTCAGTGTTTTTACACTATTTTCTTCAGATTTGATATTTTCTCGTAATCTATCTTCAAGTTTACTTTCTCCTCTGCCATTTCAGATCTGTTGTTTTACTTTTGAATGTATGTTGAATTTTATCAAATACATTTTTGTATCTATTGAGATGACCGTTATGATTACTCCTTTAACCTATTACTGTGATGAATTATATTATTTAATCTTTTAAAACAACATGGCGGGGGGACTTCCCTGGCAGTCCAGTGGTTAAGACTCCGCACTTCCAACGGCAGGGGGCGCGGATTCCATCCCTGGTCATCAGGGAGCTAAGATCCTGCCTGCCGTGTGGCACGGCCAAAAAAAAAAATTGCATTCCTGGGATGAACTCAAATTGATGATGATATATTACCTTTTTTATACACTACTGAGTTTGGTATTCATTTAGGACTTTTACATATATGTTTATAAGAGGGAATGGCCTGTAATTTTCATTTCTCATACTGAACTTCCTTGGTTTAGTATGAGCTTAATAAAATGATTAGGGATGTTCCCTCTTTTTCTAGTTTATGTAAAATTTGAAATTGTCTCTATTTCCTTTTTTCCATTTTTTCGCTTAGCTTTTCTCAAAGTTATATGTTATCTTTCTTTAAACTTTCAGCTAAATTTTTGGCTTTTGATTTTTCGGACTACACAAGTAGTGTGAATTCTAGCCCCATCTACATTTGGAGACTGGCTTGTGGTTAGAAAGTCCCAGGAGAGACATTTTTCCCCCTTCACCTAAAGTCAGGGGTCAGTTAGGCAGGTACATATCCCTCTACCATCTTCCTCCATGTGGTGGATTTATTTTTTAGGTTTATCCACTAAGAATATCTCCTCTGAGAATTCAAGCTTTATGTGAAGGTTTCTGATCCAACCTCCACCCCATGAGGGCCCTAGGCCTTGTCTTTAATTTCATGATTCCTTTTTACTTTCCTTTTCCTTTCCTCTTAGCTATCTATTTAATAAATATGTCTATATAAAATTTTTAATGCAATATTATTTACCGTTCTTTACCTTGAGGATTTCTCTAAACCCTAGTCCACCATTTTGCTATAAATGGAACTGCTCTTTCTCTCCCTCTCCCTCCTTTTTATGCCGTTGCTTTGTGATAATTCTGCTAAAGAAGCTCCTTTTTAAAGTAAGGTCTTAGATGTGGAGAAATTATTGGAAGGTCCTATACTATTCATCAGAAGCTTTTCAGTGGGCCTTGGACCTGATCCTATATAAAATCTGTATCCTGTTATATTGTGTCTGTGAAACTGTAATGATCAGTCCATCTACATTTGCACATTTAACATTGCAAATTATGACTGAAGGCATAGACCAGTGCTTCCCAACTTAGGTTAGTATGTGGACCTGTAAAATTCTACAGACTCCAAAAGTTAAAAAAGAGAAAAATGATAACTAACTTTTTTTTTAATGGAAGTATAGTTGATTTACAATGTTGTGTTAGTTTCTGGTATACAGCAAAGTGATTCAGTTATATATATATTCTTTTTCATATTCTTTTCCATTATGATTTATTACAGGATATTCAGTATAGTTCCCTGTGCTATACAGTAGGATCTTGTTGTTTATCTTATATACAGTAGTTGATATTTGCTAATCCCAAAGTCGTAATTTATACCCCCTCTTTCCCCTTTGGTAGCCATAAGTTTGTTTTCTGTATCTGTGAGTCTGTTTGTTTTGTAAGTAATTTCATTTGTATCATATTTTAGATTCCACATATAAGTGATATCATATAGTATTTGTCTTTCTCAGTCTGACTTACTTCACTTAGTATGATAATCTCTGGGTCCATCTTTGTTGCTGTAAATGGCATTATTTCATTCTTTTTTATGGCTGAGTTAACTAACAGTTTTTTGAGCTCTGTTATGTGCCAAGTAGTATTTGAAGCTCCTTACGTGTGTTAGCATGTTTAATCCTTATATGAATTTATACATTTATATTAATAATATCCTCATTTCACAGATGAGGAACCAAGGCATGGATACCTTTATTGAATTAATAAGTGGTGGTACTGGGATTTTAGACTCAGCCAGTCTGACTCTAGAGCCTATATTCTTTTTTTTTTTTTTTTTTTTTTATGGCTGCGTTGGGTCTTCATTGCTGTGCGCAGGCTTCCTCTAGTTGCAGCGAGGGGGGCTACTCTTTGTTGCGGTGAGCGAGCTTCTCATTGCGGTGGCTTCTCTTGTTGCGGAGCATGGGCTCTAGGCCTGTGGGCTTCAGTAGTTGTGGCACGTGGACTCAGTAGTTGTGGCTCCCAGGCTCTAGAGCACAGGTAGAGCCTATATTCTTAACCTTCAAGCTATACTGAAAATGCTGATTGCCTATACAAATTTAGGAATTGGTGTGAGAGAGTATGATGTTTTATAGGAGAGGTTATGAAGTGGAAATAGGAGAGAAGATCTCAGTTAGTACAGTGCCTAAAGCAAGGGCAAAGGATATGGTTGAGCCAAAGCAACACAAATTTTGCTGCAATGTTCTTTGGACAGTTGGGAAATAATGTCTTAGAAAGCATTAAAGGTGCCATTAGCTTGACCCGCTAAAAAAGTGAAAAACATTCATAAGCCATGGTATCTTTTTCCTTACTATACACAGTTAAAACAAGTCTATGAGCCAGAACCTGATATGCTGCCACCTCTGAAATTAGAAGCTTGTATTCTGACCCAAGGAGATCAGATCTCTCTACAGGAACCACTGGTGAGACTTTTTTCCCTCCTCCCAGAACCATTATTTTTACTCTTAAGTAAAACTATCAGCCCTGTTGATATGGTTGATCTTCAGAAACAGATACCTTCCCCTGTGAAGCGCTCTTCCTGGTACTCCCAATGAATTTTTACTCTTAACTGCTTATCTTTTCTGACCCATCTTCACCTTGGTTTTCTTGGTAAGATATCTGCATGTCAGCACTTTACTAAATCAAGGCATCCATTGTTTCTCCCAAGGAGCATTTTATCTCCCGTTTATGGCTCTTTGATTACATATACTAAATAAATATACTTTAGAATGGAGAGAAGGAGGTCGCCCAGAAGCAGATGAACCCAGGGGACCTGCTTCATTAGTCTGGGGTATATGATTTAGGCTGAGCTAAGAATTGGCATTCTGTCGAACCTTCAGAGGAGCTAGGACAGGTTGGTTTTCTATTCTAGTTGTCTAGCCTCAGAAAGAGAAGAAAAGATAAAAACTGAAACTCTCTCATCCCAAGTGACTTATAACTGAGATGTCCTCAGCCTGGATCAGAGATGCTAAAGATTGGTCTCCCAAAGATTCCCTCAACATAAACCCCTATCTTTAGAATAGCCTCTGGGACTCAAAGGAGCTAGAGAGGATTTAATTTCACAACCTGGCTCCATGGTGTTTGTACCAGATCAGAGGCAGCACATCTGTTGCATTCTTAGGTGTCAGCTGCTTATGAAGCCAGTGCCTTTGGGAGAGGCCAGAAAACAATGCCTCTGTTAGTTCAATTATTTTTTTTCCGGTTTTGTTAATCCAGATTGACTGAACTTGTGCTGCTAATGAATAACTTACTTTAGCCTTATAGATAAGGATTATTTGTTGATTATCAACAGCTTCATAGGTTATCCTTTAACAAGAATATTCAATTATTATTTTCTTCTGCAGGATTGTCTGCTATGTTGTATTCAACACTGTTTGGCCTGGTATAAGAGTAGAGTGATGCCCCTACAGCAGGAAGAAGAGGAGGAGGAAGAAGAGGGATTCTACCAAGACTTAGATGATATGTTGGAGTCTATTACTAGTAGAATGATTAAGAGTGAACTAGAGGACTTTGAACTGGTAATTGCTAAGTCTCAGCTGTGTTGAATAATGGAGGTTTTTAATAGCTTATTAATTTTATCTTCTGTCTTTTAGGACAAATCATCAGATTTTTCTCAGAGCACTGGTATTGGCATCAAAAACAATATCTGCGCTTCTCTTGTTATGGGAGTTTGTGAGGTTCTAATAGAATATAATTTCTCCATAAGTAATTTCAGGTAAGGTATTGCTGTGACTCTACTTGTAGTTCATTTTATGTGTGTGTGTGCGTTTTTTTTTTTTTAACACTAACAATATGCTAGGTATGAACAGACCACAGACCATACATTATGTATTAATGGACATGTAGCCTAAGACCAAACTATGTTCTTTCTACCAGGGAACACCAAAGCATATGCCAAAGAGGCTGGTGAATTTTGTCCCTCCAGCAGGCTTTAATGTATTCAAAATTCCTCGGACCCTGAACATAAGAACTCCTGATTTTAACAGAGAAATTTTGATTGGTGGTAGTATTGAACTTTCATTCTCTGCAGTGACTGGTATAAATAAGGGAAGAAAAGAAATAACCCAGATTGGTATGACCTGGGAGTGCTATGTTAATGAAGATCCATTCATTTGTAATGTTGGGTCTAAAATATGACCTCTAAAGAAGCATTGTGATTTCTTTATTACTGTATGTGAAAGTAAACCACAGTATTCTGATGCTTGTCCTTGGTGGTCTCTTTTTCCTTTTTACACAGTAAGAATAAGTTTGAGGAGGTTCTGAGCTTATTTATGTGTTACAAGGAACTCTCTGACACCCTTAATGAAAAAGCTGGTAAAGGCAAAACTAAAATGGCCAACAAAACAAATGATAGTTTTTTGTCCATGAAATTTGTGTCTGATCTTCTCACCGCTCTTTTCAGGTAAGGTTCTAACAGAGTGCTTAAAGACAGCAGTGTGGCGAAGCTAAAAATCCTACCCAGGCTCACTGATATTACCTAGCTTGCATTTACAATTCTTAGCACATATACAGTAAGAAGTAAGGTAGGAGGTTTGTAATTTTCTTGAAATGAAGGCAGAACAATCCTACCTAGGCATTAAAGAGATACTTTGAATTATTAAAGGAACAATCAGAAACAGTGGACTAGTGAATGAGAAAATAGGATGAATTCCAACAATGTGTTCTAAGAAAATCAACCTAAGTAGCTCAAACATGCTAACAGATAAAAAAAGAAGAAAGAAAAACCTGAATTAAAAAAACAAAGGAACAACAACAACAAAAAACCACTAAAGAAAACTAAGACTGACATTTAAATTTCATCAGAGTTAAAGGAGTGGGGGAGGGGGAGAAGGTGAGGTAACACTGAGAATGATATTTGTAGGACAGCCATGGCAGTGACTCTGGCATGGGCTGCCTAGAGTCTGTCATTTAGAGCTTGCTGGGTACTATTATCCTGAACAGTCCCTAGAAAACCTAATTCCAGGTCCCAATAGCTGTAGAGGAATCTTTCTTTCTCTCTCTCTAGGGACAGTACCCAAAGTCATGAAGAGAGCCTGTCTGTTCTAAGGTCCAGCAATGAGTTTATGCGCTATGCAGTGAGTGTGGCTCTGCAGAAGGTACAGCAGCTAAAGGAAATGGGGCATGTGAGTGGCCCTGATGGCCAGAACCCAGAGAAGGTCTTTCAGAACCTCTGTGACATAACTCGGTAAGCCCCACTCACCCTTAGAAACCGTTTCCACTTGCTGTGGAGTCTCCAAGAGAAGAAATTGGGGGTGGGGATGAAGGTGGGTTTGAGGTTGGGCATTGCCCTAAAGGTGAAAGTGCAGTCACTATATTGGGGTTTTTTTCCTAGTCATGTTTTGGTGTGGATTGTTAGTCACATATAAAATGTTATTCTATTACCAGGAATAAAGAGGGATATTACATAATGACTAAATAATTTATCAAGTAGACATAACAATTTTAAATGTATATGTACCTAACAACAGAGCTTCGAAATACTTGAAGCAAAAATGGATAGAACTGAAGGAGAAATACACAAATAATAGTCTACCTCTGTTGGTAATCAGTAGAAGTAGATAGAAAATCAGGGAGGACGTGGAAGACTTGAACAACACTATCATCCAGCTTGATTTAATTGACATTTATAGAACATTAAATAAGTTTCAAAATACACATTCCTTTCATGTGCATATGGTACATTCATCAAGATGGACCATATTTTGGGCCATAAAACAAACAAACAAACTTTTAAAAGAGAAATCAGCATATTCTCTGACCACAACAGAATTAAACAAGAAAGCAGTAACAAAAATATGTGGATAATCCCCATATATTTGGAAATTAAATGCATTTCTAAATAACCCATAGTCAAAGAGAAAGTCAGAAATGTTAAAATATCTTAATAGAATGAAAATGAACATTTGAGCGTGTCAAATTTTGTATGGTCCAGCTAAAGCAGTGCCTAGGTAGAAATTTAGAACAATCAGTGTTTATATTAGAAAGAAATCTGAAATCTCTAATGTAGGCTTTTACATTAAGAAAATAGAAGAGCAGGTTAAAATGCAAGTGAGCAAAAGGAAGGAAATAATAAAGACAAAAGTAGAATCATTGAAAATAAAAACAGGGGACTTCCCTAGTTGTCCAGTGGTTAAGAATCCGCCTTCTAATGCAGGGGACACAGGTTTGATCCCTGGTTGGGGAACGAAGATCCCACATGCCTCAGGGCAACTAAGCCTGCGCTGTAACTACTGAGCCCACGTGCCACAACTAGAGAGAAGCCCATGTGCCGCAATGAAAGATTCCACATGCTGCAACAAAGCTCCTGCGTGCCGTAACTAAGACCCAACGCAGCCAAATAAATAAATAAATCTTTTTAAAAAAAGAAAGGAAAAACAGCAAAAGCAATAGAGAAAATGAGACCAAAATCTAGTTGAGATCAATAAATTCAATAAACTTTAGCCAGACTGACCAGGAAAAGAGAGAAGACACAAGTTACAAATATCAGGTATATGAGGAAGAGGAGACATCACTACTGATTCTACACATATTAAAAATTCATAACAGAATGTTAACTTTATGCCAATAAACTTCATAACTTAAATGCACAAATTTCTTTAAAGCTCACTCAAGAAGAAATAGGTAACCTGAGTAATCCTATCTCTATTAAAGAAATTGCATTTGTGATTCAAAATTTTCCCTCAACAAAAACTCCAGACCTACATGTCTCCACTGTTGAATTCTACCAAACATTTTAGGAAGTAATACCAATTTATGCAGACTCTTCCAGAAAATGGAGGAGGGAACATGTCCCAACTCGTTTTATAAGGCCAGTGTAAATTACCCTGATACCAAGTCCAGCCAAAGACATTAATAAGAAAAGTACAGACCAAATTCTCTCATGAATATAGATGTAAAAAAATTAGCAAATTCATCCCAACAGTTTATAAGAAGAATAACATATCATTTAAGTGGAATTTTTCCCAGGATGCAAGGTTGGCTCAAAATTTGTAAATCAATCAGTGTAATTCACCATGTCAACAGACTAAAGAAAAAACCATATGTTCATCCCAGTAGATGCAGGCAATCAGAATTCAACATAAACCATGATAAAATCTCTTGGGAAACCAGGAATGAAAGAATTTTCTCAATCTAATAAAGGATATCCACAAAAACCCTATAGTTAAGAACATACTTAATGAAGAAAGACTCAATGCTTTCCCCCATGTGCTTTCACCACTACTATTCAAAATCATACTGGAGGTCCTAGTCAGTGCAGTAAGACAGGAAAAAGAAAAGACATCAGATTGAAAAGGAAAGAATAACACTGTCTTTATAGACATAATTGTCTACATAAAAATTTCCAAAGAATTTTTTTGAAAGCCACTAGATCTATTAAGTAAGTTTAATAAGGTTGCAGGATTCAAGGTCAGTTTTTTCAAAAACTGTATTTTTGTGTACATACTAGTGGTGAACAACTGGAAATTAAAATTTTAAAAACAGTACCATTTACTGTAGTGTCACAAAATGAAAACTACTTAGTGATAAATTTCACAAACATGCAAGATTGATGTGATGAAAACTATAAAACATTAATGAGAGAAATCAAAGAAGTCCCAAGTAAATGGAAAGATATACAGTGTCCAGGGATTGGAAGATTCAGTGTGTCAAGGTGTGAATTCTTCCCAAATTAATCCATAGATTCAACACAATACCAATCAAAATCCTATCAGGCTTTATTGTAGGAATTGACAAGTTTATTCTAAAACTTATATGGAAAAGTAAAGGACCTAAAGTAACTAAAACAAATGTGAAATAAAACAACAAAGTTAGAGGACTCCCACTACGTGATTTCAAGTCTTACTATAAAGTTGCTGTGTTTAAGGTAGTGTGGTATTGCCAGAATCAATGGAACAGAAATAGATGGTTCAGAATTGATCCACACAAGTGTGGTCTTGACTTTCGACAAAGGTGCCAAGGTAATGCAATGGAGAAAGAAAAGTCTTTTCAACAAGTAGTTTTGGAACAGTTGGACATGAATATGTGAAAAAATGAATCTTTTATCCATTCCTCATGTTATATACAAAAAGTTGACTTGAAATGGATCAGAGACATAAATGTAAAACCAAATATTGTAAAACATCTAGAAGAAGACAGAAAGGGCTTTGCAACCTTGTTTTAGGTAAAAATTTCTTAGATGAAATACCAGAAGCACAGTCGATATTTTTTAAAAACTTAACTCTGTTCTTTGAAAAACACTCTTAAGGAAATGAAAAGACAAGCCACAGATGAGGAGAAAATATTTGCAAAACACATGTCTGATGATGGACTGGTAACCAGAGTATATAAAGAACTCTTAAACTTGTTAAGAAAACAATCAAATTGCAAAATGGGTAAAATACTTGAACAGACACTTTACCAAAGAAGATGTATAGATGGCAAATAAGAACCCAAAAGGATGGTCAACATAATTAAACACTAGGTAAATGCAAATTAAAATCACAGTGAGATATCAGTAAACACCTGTTAGAATGCCTAGAAGTTTAGATTGACCATACTAGAGTGTTGTCATGGATGTGGAAGAATTTGAACTCTTATACACTGTTGACAGAAATGTAAAATGGTGCAGCCACTTTGGAAAATAGTTTGGCGGTTTCTTAAAAAAGTTAAGCACATACCTACCATATGATATTCCCACCCCACTCTTAGATATTTACCCAAAAGAAACAAAAGTAGATGTTCATATAAAGGTTTGTATACGGCAGCTTTATCTGTAACAGCAAAATCTGGAAACAACCTAAAAGTCTGTCAATAGATGGATGGATAAATTGGTGAATGGATAAGCTGTGGTACATCCATACCCTGGAGTACTACTCAGCAATAAAATGGGACAAACTACCAATACATGCAGCAACATAGGTGAATCTCAAAAGCATATGCTGTTAGCAAAGGCAGATTCTAAAGGCTGCATAATGAATGATACCATTTTTACTTTTTTTTTTTTTAACTTTGGGTTTATTTATTTTATTTATTTATGGCTGTGTTGGGTCTTCGTTTCTGTGCAAGGGCTTTCTCAAGTTGCGGCAAGTGGGGGCCACTCTTCATCGCGGTGCGCGGGCCTCTCATTATCGCGGCCTCTCTTGTTGTGGAGCACAGGCTCCAGACGCGCAGGCTCAGTAATTGTGGCTCACGGGCCTAGTTGCTCCGTGGCATGTGGGATCTTCCCAGACCAGGGCTCGAACCCGTGTCCCCTGCATTGGCAGGCAGATTCTCAACCACTGCGCCACCAGGGAAGCTCCCTGAATGATACCATTTTTATATGATAGTTTGTAAATAGTAAAATCACTGGGACAGGAAACAGACCAGTGGTTGCTTACAAAATCAAGGAGAAATAATTGACTACAAAGGAGCACATGGAAACTTTTAGGGTGATGGAAATATCTTGATTGTGGGGCTGAGTACACAACTGTGTAAGTTAGTCAGAATACATAGAACTATACATCTATAGGATGGGAATTTTACTGTATGTAAATTGTACCTTAGTGAACCTGACTTTGAAAATAAAATCACTTTTCCCTAGGGTGTTGCTTTGGAGATACACTTCAATCCCTACTTCAGTGGAAGAGTCGGGAAAGAAAGAGAAAGGAAAGAACATCTCGCTGCTGTGCTTGGAGGGTTTGCAGAAAATATTCAGTGCCGTGCAACAGTTCTACCAGCCCAAGATTCATCAGTTTCTCAGGGCTCTGGGTGGGCATTTCAATTCTGATAAATTGGCTCTCTCTGAGTTTGTCTTTTTTTTTTTTTTTTTTTATTCATTTATTTAATTTTTTTGGCTGCATTGGGTCATCGCTGCTGCACGCGGGCTTTCTCTAGTTGCAGTGAGCGGGGGCTACTCTTTGTTGCGGGGCACAGGCTTCTCATTGTGGTGGCTTCTCTTGTTGCAGAGCACAGGCTCTAGGCGTGCGGTCTTCAGTAGTTGTGGCGCACGGGCTTAGTTGCTCCACGGCATGTGGGATCTTCCCGGACCAGGGCTCGAACCCGTGTCCCCTGCATTGGCAGGCGGATTCTTAACCACTGCGCCACCAAGGAAGCCCTGAGTTTGTCTTTCTTAACCAAACCTCTTGATTCTAGTTGTTAACCTACCAGAGGACACCTGAGAAGTCCTAATGTTGCTAAGGAGTGACATCTAGTGGATTCAGAATTGGCACTTACTGGATTACATTTATCCGCAAACAGCGACTGGAAAATGGAATATAGTATTAAGAAATTGCAGAATGTTAGGAATATAATTAAATCTGCCTCCAGACTTTTTTGGCTTCCTAAAATTTTAGTATGAAAAGGCAAAAAAAAAGCCCAAGCCCATTTCAAAGAAGGTAGAGTTCTTTTCCTTTCCTAGATGCCACAGATGAGGAAGAAGAGGTGGAAGTCAGTGTCACTCAAAGAGCAGCATTCCAGATCCGGCAGTTTCAGGTGAGAAGCCTGGGAAACTGCAGTACTTTGTGAGGGTCCTTGGAAAGGGACTGTTAGCAGGGCCAGCTGGTGAGAATGGGCAGACAGTGAGCAAGCAGAACAGGAATTTCTTCTGGGTCATCATTCAAGCAACAAGACAAAGCTCTTAGAATGAGAGAGAATGCATTTAAGAGGATTCTAGGAAGGATGTGTATTTAAGCCACCCCAACCTGCAGGAATCATTGCCTCTAAGAATCACTGTTTGAGCTGATACAGAGAGATAGCCAGGAGCCCATTAATGCATGCAAATATAATTTGTCTTTGTCTGTCAGATTGCATAAAAACTGGACAGTGAAGCCTATTAGCTTCTTTTTTTTAAATTAATTAATTTATTTATTTATTTATTTATGGCTGCATTGGGTCTTCTTTGCTGCCCACGGGCTTTCTCTAGTTGCAGAGCTTGGGGGCTACTCTTCGTCGCGGTGCACGGGCCTCTCATTGTGGTGGCTTCTCTTTGCTGCGGAGCGTGGGCTCTAGGTGCGCGGGCTTCGGTAGTTGTGGCTCACAGGCTCTAGAGCACAAGCTCAGTAGTTGTGGCTCGGGGGCCTAGCTGCTCTGCGGCATGTGGGATCATCCTGGACCAGGGCTCGAACCCGTGTCCCCTGCATTGGCAGGCAGACTCCTAACCACTGCGCCACCAGGGAAGTCCCTCCTATTAGTTTCTAACCACTAGTTGTCACAATATCAGGATCTTTTATCACAGAGGACTTCTTTAATAAATAATTTTAAAGTTCCTATTATATGCCAGGGACTGTTCCAGGTGCTGAAGATATAGCAAGGGATAAAAGAGACAAAACCCTACCCTCACAGAGCTTACATTGTAGTGGGAAGAGACTAACAGACAAAATACAGTGTTTCAGGTGGTGAGAGAGAAACAGAGAAAAGGAAAACAGGGAAGGTGTGTAGGGAATACCAGCATTGGGGCGTGGTCTAGCCCTGAGGTCGGCGGATGGGCTTCAGGGAGTTGCAAACCACCCAAAACTGGGTGCACGGGAATTCCCTGGCGGTGCAGTGGATAGGACTCAGTGCTTTCACTGCCATGGGCCCGGGTTCAATCCCTGGTCAAAGAACTAAGATCCCGTAAGCTGTGTGGCATGGCCAAAACAAAGAGAAAAAAAAACTGGGTGCACAATTCATTCCTGATGTACATTTGGCAGGGGGTTGGAGAAGGAGTCCATAGTTCTCAAGAGAACACTTAGACCTACGATCAGAAACAGGGTAGGAAACCACCTATTCAATCCAGGTTTATTTTCAGCTTTTATCCTCTTGGATTTTTGGTGTTTTTGAATCCTTTCTGTCCCAGCCTTAGGAATCTCCGGGTAGATGTCTCTTCTCCCTGCTAGTAACATGTCTGCTAATGTTTCTGTGTATACTTTTACTTTCTCAGAGGTCCTTGTTGAATATACTTAGCAGCCAAGAAGAAGACTTTAATAGCAAAGAAGCCCTCCTGCTTGTCACTGTTCTCTCCAACTTGTCCAAGCTACTGGAGCCCTCCTCCACTCAGGTATGAGTACCACTCATTCACTCCCACTTAGCATCCCTCAGAAGGCAAGGAGTATTATGTCCTGAAGTGTATATCTAAATGTCTGCTTGAAATCTGGCTTATTTAAAATAATATATTCAATTATGCTTCTGAATTAATATAAGATCTATAAGATGTACCTTTCGCTACATAGTGTTTCTACCATGTTATAATTACTGCTTTTGTTTGTTTGGCCACTGTCAAGGGTAAACAGTGAGCACTACAGAAAAAAATCTTGTTTATCTGTGTTCAGCCTTCTTAATGTGGGCTTTTCCCCACTCTTGGTGTTTTCTGTTCTTTTCTAAAATGAAAGTATGTTAATTATCAAGAAGGTAGCTGCCATTCAGCAGTTAACTTTGTCATCAAGGTTAGCTGGTACTGAGTTTGGGGGAGATTCAACAAAAGGTGATAAGTCAGAAAGCATGATCATAGTCCTAAAACAGAATCAGTTCTGCCTAGATAGGTTTTAGGTATATGTGTATGGGTCTGCACACATACACGAAGAATGTATGTACCCACGTGAGCATTCACACATATAGAATAAGAGAAGTGCCACATTTTGTGGGTCTGTTCCATTCAGGAGTGATTTCCCTAGAGGATGATAAAGAGAGTGCTTGAGAGCCTAGGGCTGTGTGGTTCTACCAGACCTCCTTCCTGATCTGTGAGGAGACAAGTTGGAGTGCTGAGATGCAAGCCTTCTTGTGTAAGGCCTTGCTTTAGGAAGAGCTAGCCAGACCATAGCCCTGTGTGTTATGGTGTTTGAGCACTGAAAAGCAGACTTGATTTTCCTGTTGTCCTAGTTCCAGGTAGCCCAAAGAAAATCCCTTTTGTTACTTATGTCATCCTAGATCAAAACAATGCATCTCTGCACTTTACTTTCAGCTTCATTCTTTCGTATTGCTACTTTTGCTGCAAGGAGCCCAGGATTAGGAAAGAAACACAGACAGAGAATTGGAACATGGTGACATCTGAGGGAAAATAAATAGATGTGGAAAGGCTAATATAAACAGGAAATTTTTTTAATTTAATTTTCATCACGCACCCCCTCGTAACTTCAGGTAGTCTGTTTAAAATTTTTTAATTTAATTTTGAATGGGTAATAAAGTTCTATGATTTGAAAACCAAAAATTATAAAAAGATTTACAGGAAATGGTCTCCCTTCTATCCATGTCCTCCATCTGTTCAGTTCTTCTTCTCCCCAGTAAGTAAATATCTTCTTTTAGTTTCTTATGTAAAGAGTTTTTTATTCCTGTAGAGCAATATGAATATAGATTCTTATTCCTGACCCTACCCTTTTCACACAAAAGCTTGTTCAGCATCCTGCTTTATTTATTTGTTGCATTTAATACTGTATTCTGGAAATCAGTATTCTACAGTAATCACTGTATTCTGGAAACCCTTTTTGTATCAGTTCGCCGAGAACTTTCAGTTAGCCTCTAAATTGATCTTTTTCCCCAACAGATCAAAAACTAGATTCTTACTCATCGTTTTACTCTTAAGTATCACTGCATTTCAGTGCCTTTGTGGCTGAAAGCCTATCCCAAACAACTGCTGAAGCAGAAAGCTGAGTGTGTATCTGGAAACATAGGACCTACTATCCCAAGACCTTAAGCTTCCCCGAACTCTGTTTTTTGGCCTCTTTTCTTTTTCTTCTTCTTTTTTTTTTAATCCCTCCTCCCTTTCAACCTCCTGTGGCCTCTTGGCTCCTAATAGCTAATTCGACTATCACTATGGCCAGGATCTTACTCTCCTGCACCTCTGTTAGCTTACTATCCTTAAAGATGCCTCAAATGCAGAGAGTGTGGGGCATGGGAAGAGGAAAAAGGGTACTTTAGCCCTAGACCGTGGTGGTAGGGGCAGAGGAAGCTCAAAGGGTAAGAGCCCAGACCCCAGGACCTTTGGCCCTTAATGAGGGCATTGAAAATTGAGTCATATGCTATATTTGAGAAAAGTATCAATAATTCTTCTCATAACTTTGGACTTATTTTTATGCTATTTTTAGTAGATTACCACTTTAGATCCAGGCACGTGTTTTAGCAGGTGATTTGCTTAGACTTGGAAAGGTCTAGGGCTCTTTTAGTCTGACAACACCTAGGTCTGTCTTTTGGCATGATTCTGTAATATCTGAATGATCTCTAGTTTGTGCAGATGTTATCCTGGACAACTAAGATTTGCAAGGAAAACAGCTGGGGTAAGTTTCCTGACATGTTTCCTTTTAGGCTTTATATAAAATCATCACCACCAAACAACATTTAGAAAATTACATATTCACCAGAGTGGCCAAAATGAAAAAAACACACACAATACCAGTACCAAGTGTTGGTAAGAATATAGAGCAGTTGAACCTCTCATTCGCTGCTGCTGGAGCTGTAAGTTGGTATAACCACTCTGGAATACTGTTTAGCAATATCTAACTACTAAAATTAAACATATGCTTATGATCCAGCAGTTCCACTCCCAGCAAAAATAGGTGGAAGAATTCTCACAGCAGCACTATTCTGATAGGCAAAATCGAACCCAAACATTCATCAGCAGTAGAATGGATCAAGGGATTGTGCTGTATACACATAGTGGAATACTGTAATGAGAATGAACAAACTCCAGTGACACAACATGGAGGAATCTCACACACATAACATTCAACAAAAGACAACAGACACAAAAAAGAGTACTTACTGTACGATTCCATTTAGATAAAGTTCAAAATCAGACAAAACTGGATTACAGTTACAAGGCAGAATAACAGTTTCCTTGGTGGGGTGAGGGGGCAGTTCTGGGGTGCTGGTAGTGTTCTGTTTCTTGACCGGTGTGCTAGTTATGCAGTGATGGTGACTAATAATGGGAAGCATCTCCCTGTTTGGACTCGTGGATAGAAGTGCACCTTTGTGGGAGAGCTGCCTTGATTGGAGTGTGTGCAGCACAGGGATATTGTGCCTGAAACATGACGAGCTACATGTTCCAGTTAGGCACCCCACACCCCCCAAAGGACTGACTTGGATTATAACTTACCTTTTCTTTCCTTCCTACTCCTAGAGGATGCCTCATTTTGCAAGGGCTTGATGAATTTGCTCTTCAGCCTCCATGTTTTGTGTAAGAGTCCTGTGACCCTGCTGCGTGACTTGTCCCAGGATATCCATGGACATATTGGAGACATAGACCAGGTACCATAGTGAGCCTTTAATACAACACCCTGAGTTGGGGATAGAAGCCAGGGGAACAGCCTTACTGTCATTATATCTCACCTCTCTTTCCCTCCCCAGGATGTAGAAGTGGAGAAAACAAACCATTTTGCAATGGTGAATTTGAGAACAGCTGCCCCTACTGTCTGTGTAAGTGTTGATCCCCGACCCTTGGGAAATAGCCTTGTCATACCTTCCTTTTTTTTTTTTTTTTTTTAAATTTTTTATTTATTATGTTTATTTTTGGCTGTGTCGGGTCCCCGCCTCTGTGTGAGGGCCCTCTCCAGCTGCGGCGAGCGGGGGCCACCCTCCATTGCGGTGCGCGGGCCCCTCACCACTGCGGCCCACCCCGCCGCGGAGCAGAGGCTCCAGATGCTCAGGCCCAACAGCTGCGGCTCACGGGCCCAGCCGCTCCGCGGCACGCGGGATCCTCCCAGACCAGGGCCCAAACCCACGCCCCCTGCATCAGCAGGCAGACCCCCAACCACTGCGCCACCAGGGAAGCCCCATACCTTCCATTTTATTCCCTGTGAAGAGTGAATTATAGTGGCTCGCGTCCTGAGGCCTGTAACCCACCCGCAGGTGGCCATGGTTATCATATTACACCAGCAGCTGTGTGCAGTGAGCCATGCCAGGCATTCTTTTCTTTCACAGTTACTTCTTCTGAGTCAGGCTGAGAAGGTCCTAGAAGAAGTGGACTGGCTAATCACCAAGCTTAAGGGACAAGTGAGCCAAGAAATCATACCAGGTAAGTTAACTAAAATCTGAATTGGAGGACTGCATAAAAGCAGATACCCTGAGCTCTGTTTGTTTGTGCTAGATTTTCAAAGTAATGAAGGAAGTAGAAGGTAGTGTGCCTTATGACAGCATGATTATTAATGTATTTTGCATGATGAATTAAATACATGCTCATTTTCCCTACAGACTTCCTAGTTAATGTTTCGTTGGTTTCTAAATCTCTTTCACTTGAACTAGAAAATAAGGTCAGTTGGGTTTGAATATGCCAGTTTCCTTTCCTTTCAGAAGAAGCCTCTTCTCAGGCAACCCTACCAAATCATCCCATTGAGAAAGCCATCATCATACAATTGGGAACTCTGCTTACATTTTTCCACGAGCTGGTGCAGACAGCCCTGCCGTCAGGCAGCTGTGTGGACACCTTATTAAAGGACCTTTGCAAAATGTACACCATTCTTACAGCACTTGTCAGATATGTGAGTATTGGAGAGACAATCACTACTATCATTCTGTCCCACCCAGCCAGGACATTACCCCCTGCTGCAGAACGCCCCTGTGCAGAGAGCTCTTGACTACATCTTTGCAAATGATGGTTTGATCAGTAGGTGGCAGCCGTCTCCACAGGCCCGGAAATAACGGTTGAGGCATAATTCTAAATCTGTTTTTAGAGGCCCTTATTTCTTTAGCATATGAGAATGTAGCACCTGATGGAGAGTAAATGCCTCTTCAAATACCTTCTAGGACTCAGTCTAAACTATAGCTATAGAACTTAATCTGATTCCAACTGCACAAAAAATTAGACTATTTCAGACCAGTCTGGGCACTGAAAAGGTGTTTGTTCCTTTAACAAGTGGGTGTTAAATGCCTCACAGGTCAGGTACTAGGGTAGGGAATAAGTTTATTTTTAAAAAATAAAAGGCATAACTTGCCCTGGGTTTAAGTTAATGCTTCTTAGTATCTGTTAACAAGAAACTCTTTTTGTACTTGCAATATTTTGATTCTCAGCAGACATTCAGAGAGTGATAAGAACTAGGTAATTTAGTTCTGATTCTAGCAACGACCCATATTAAATACTTAGAAAGGCACAGACAACCCAAGAAAGATAGTAGACCACCTCACACCATGTACCCAAACAGCAGTGTGGCCATTTCTGAGAACGTGCAGCTCTGGCTACAAGGTATGGCTACTAAGCTTCTGTGGTAGAAATACTGAGAACCTCTAATCTTTATTGGCTTTTTCTAAAGCAAAAACAGCAAAGTCATTGGTTTTCTAGATGCAGGGACTACCAGCCTGAAGGATTTTTAAAGCAATAAACGGAACAAGTCAGAAACAGAAACCCTTTATTGCCTGCTGTCTGGGAAGCTTTGGAGCTTAGAGGAGGGGAAAAAGGAAGCCTTGAGTCTTGGATTCTCCATGAATATGGTAGCTTACTTTCTTTTCCCTCTCCAGTCAGAGCAATAAGTCATACTCCATTTGCTCACTGAGTCACTACCTGTAGTTTCATGGGACATTTATATAGGAAGGCATGCTAAATCTTGGAATCTTTTGTTAGTATCTCCAGGTGTGTCAGCACTCCAGAGGAATTCCGAAAAATATGGAAAAGCTGGTGAGCTGAGAATGCCTTTCCTAGGAATGGGGAAAGCATCTTATTCATACAGTTACATTGATTTCCTTTTCCTTTGCTGCAGGTGAAGCTGTCAGGTTCGCATCTGACCCCGCTATGCTATTCTTTCATTTCTTACATACAGGTAAGTGATTCAGAGTCTGTACCAAAATGCATCTTCAAGTAAGAAAGGACTCCTTATATTCCCAGGGGACTGCTAGGTCTCCTGAGCTAAGCGTATATAAAGTTTCTTCCCTACTTAAAGTAAGCCAAAGGTGCCCATATGAGAACAAGCCAAGGTTTGAAGTCTTTACAGAAAGGAAATCTTTATATATAAAAAAAAAAAAGTTTGATTTAGAGAGAAAAGGCATTTGATACGTGTGCACTTGGAGCAGGGGAGAAACAAACATGCTTGGGCTCAGTGACTTGGTTTATTTCTGGGTGATTCCAAATCCATGCCTTTGGGCATCCTTTGGGAATGTAAGTAAAGTAGCGGCATAGTGAGAATGAATGAGGTGATGCATGGAAAGTGCTTAACACAACACCAGGCAAGTGTTCTCTAATGTTAGCTGTTCTAATAAAATGAACGTGGCCTTACAGCATCATTTCCCAAGCTGAACTCTATGGAACGTTCTGCCAAATAGTAATATTAGGTATTAAAAAGACCAAGAACAGGACTTCCCTGGTGGCGCAGTGGTTAAGAATCTGCCTGCCAACGCAACTAAGCCCGTGCTCTGCAACAAGAGAAGCCACTGCAATGAGAAGCCCGCACACTGTGACAAGGAGTAGCCCCCACTCGCCGCAACTAGAGAAAGCCTGTGTGCAGCAACAAAGACCCAACGCAGCCAAATAAATAGGTGAATAAATAAGTTAATTAATTTTTTAAAAAATTAAAAAAAAAAAAGACCAAGAACAGCTAGTTAAGAGGCCAAGCTGAGACTTGAACCCAGGTACTTTGACTCTACAACAGGGGTCAGCAAACATTTTCTGCAAAAGGCCAGATGGTAAATGCTTTTAGGTTTTACAGACCATACAGTCACTGTCACAACTAAACTCTGCCGTTGTAGCATAAAAGCAGCCATAGTCAATACACAAATGAATGAGCTTGGCTGTGTTTAATAAAACTTTATTTTGAAAAACAAGCAGTGGGCCTCTGGGTTTTAGTTGGTCACCCCTTGCTCTAGAATCATACTTGGTACTCATTGACATGTAAAATGTTGGGAGGTTTTGGGGTTTTGTGTTTGACCCCATTCTCAAGCTCTTCTTTTGCTTATCACCAGGCACCTTCTAGACTATCTTTTTTTCTACACTACACAAAAACCAGTTTATGTATTCCCTGGATATTTCCCCCCTTCTCGATTCATATTTGACTTAAAGCCTTACTTGACAAGTCAGCTGATCCACAGGCAAACATTTTTCTCTTTGTGAGATGTGCTTAATGAGTGACCTTGGGCAAGAGCCCATGGTTCCACTAACTCCAACTTCTATCTAGAAATCTGGATTGCATTTGCTGCATCTTTCAGAGAGCTGTTTATTCTCTTATAGCCCCTTTCTTTTTCTCATAGCCTTGGATCTCAATGGGAAGAAAGCAATGAAAGTCATTGCTCCAAAACCGTTAGCATCCTGCTCAGAACTGTATATACCTTTAAAAGATGCTTCTCTTCCAGCTACAATTTTAGTCCTACCTGAATCAGCAGAAATGGGCAGTAGATGGGGTTGATTTAGGGAGTTCCAACAAGGTCCCATGTTGGGTACAACTTTTAGGAAGATGGCTCACTTCCCATTTGGTCCACATGAGTTCTATCTATGGCTGCTACTCTGCCCCTCCCTTAAAAAGTCTTCACCCTCTACCCTGCCTTCCAGGGCCAAAAACAAGTTTCTTCATACCAGCATCTCTGGGATCCCTACATTTTCTTATTTTCCAGAACATGCCGTGTGGACTAAGCCTCCCGCCTTTCACATAGCTCCAGTAGTATAATTTGTCTCCATTTGCAGGTCTCTGTTTTTAATTCTTTTCCTTGTCACATGGAACGTGGTAATGTTCCATTCGTGGAGGGCACAGAACTCCCCTTCAGGTAAAAGGTTCCTGTTTGTGTACCTCACACTTGGGTGGTCTCTCCCGACTCATGTCTCAGTTCTCTTCTGCCTTATCAGAATCCTGTTCTTCTTGGTTCCCTTATTGGTTCTTCCTTTTTCCAGGAGCTCTTTATTCTCTAATTATGTACAACATAGGGAAATAAGTGTTCCTGTGACCTTTAAACCCTTCTGGAGCATGTAACCACTTGTCATGTAAGATACATTGCTCCGGGAACAGCCTCTCCAGCTTCCTCTTCTTTATGCAACCCTTTTAGCTAACTTCCCAGTTGGGAAACACCTATTCCTACTTAACCGTGACAGTCCTTTTGTGCCTCACTAGTCCCTTGGCTGCCCTGCTATAGTAATGGTTGGTCCTGCCCTCACTTCCATGTGCTAGATGTATCCAAGAGCAAGATGGTAAACCTCCCAACAAAAAATAGAAAAATATCTGAGGATTATAAAGCGTCCCAGAATGCTTCCCACCTTCCGGCATCTGCTGCAGGATAATCTCTTCACGCAGACTTGGTCCCCCTAAGAGTTCCCCCATACTCCACTGTAATCATCATACTAGAAATTTACCACTAGCCTGCTAGCTCTACAGAACAATCTTCAGAAATGACAGAATTTGTTTCTGTTTCTTTAGAACAAGAATAGTAAGAGCCTAAAACATACAGGAGAAAAGAAAAAGGAGAAAACCGCTGCTGGGCCCACAGCCATGGTAAGCTGCTGACAGTGATCAAGATGTGGTTGCTGGGACCTCCCTGGCAGTCCAGTGGTTAGGACTCCGAGCTTCCACTGCGGGGGGCATGGGTTTGATCCCTGGTCAGGGAACTGGGATCCCGCATGCCGCGCAGCACGGCCAAAAAAAAAAAAAAAAATGTGGTTGCTGATGAACCTTGAAATTATTATATTAAGTGAAAGAAGCCAGTCAGAAAAAGACTACATGAATCCATTTATATGAAATGTCCAGAAAAGGCAAATCTAAAAAGACAGATTAGTGGTTGCCTAGAACTGGGGAGTGGGGGGAAGGGGGGGTGTTGGAGAAACTGGGAAGGTGCCTGCTAAAATGGGTGTAGGATTATCGGGGGGGCGGTGGTGGTGAAAATGTTCTAAAATTGATTATGGTGATGGTTATACAACTCTGTGAATACACAAAAACACACTAAACTGTACAATGTAAATCGGTAAATTGTATGGTATATGAATTATATCTCAGTAAAGCTGGAGGGAAAATGTTTGTGTATGGCTCCTTCTCAGCTCATGGACTTTATGTTCAGATGGAACATCTTTTTCCTCTGAACCAAAAAACATACTTTATTCAGGAAGTACCAGAAAATCTTGAGCTCTTTCTTTAAAAATAGAAATAGCTTAGGATAACCATTGTGAAGGAACTGGTTTTAAGAAAAGTTAGTGAGTGCAACAGGTGCTCCCTAAAGGATGTGAAAGAGTTGGAGAGGGTGCAGGGAAGTGGGTTCTCTAGTGCACTGCTGGCAAAGGTGAGAATTCAGTACTCTCTCACGGGGGCAGTGTGGCAGTAACTGCTCAATTTTAGACCTATGCATTCACACACACACACTCTTTACTGCAACAATTCCATTTTTAGGATATAGAAATTGTAAAGGCCTATGTATAGAATAGTCCTAGCAGTGTTGTAAAGTAAAAGTGAAATATTGGGAAAACTAAGATACCCACTAATAGAGGACTGGCTAAATGGGTTTATAGTATATTTATACTGTAGAATACTATGCAGACGTGAAAAAAATACAAATCTAAATGTTCAGATATAGGATTCTCTCCCAAGATAATGTTAAAAAGAAAAAAAAAAAAAGATGAGAACAATGTCCTCATTTGTAGTTTAAAAAAATATATATAGAAACATGTCTATATACATAAGAAACATGGAAGGATCTACAAGTTACAATTCAAGTTGAGGGGAAACTTAGGGGACCAGCAATGAAAATTCATATGTAGACTAGAGAGAGGAAATAGAGGTAGTGTAGAGTGGGCTCATTGTTACGAGAATATCAAGTCAGGCAACCAAATATCTACAAATGGTCCATCCCTCAGCCAGTTTCTAGATAACAAATATTTAGGAATTATAAATAGGATTCATTGCGATCTCCATTAGCATTTAGCTCCTTTGCTGAGAGTGAACTGTTAAAAAAATCTTAATTACTGGTATATAAGTAAAATTGCATTTGATTGGAAGACTGACTAGCTTTCTCCCAAAGCCATGAGCAGTTCTGCTACAGACAGCTTCAGAGGACTTCAAGAACCCTTGAAGGGACTTCCCTGGTGGCGCAGTGGTTAAGAATCCGCCTGCCAATGCAGGGGACATGGGTTCGAGCCCTGGTCTGGGAAGATCCCACATGCTGTGGAGCAACTAAGCCCGTGCGCCACAATTACTGAAGCCCGCACGTGTAGAGCCCGTGCTCTACGAGAGAAGCCTCCGCCATGAGAAGCCTGCACACTGCAACGAAGAGTAGCCCCCTTTTGCCACAACTAGACGAAGCCTGCATGCAGCAACAAAGACCCAACGAAGCCGAAAATAAATAAATTTATGTTAAAAAAAAAAAAAAACCCACCTTGAACCCAAAATTTAGGTGGTCTTCTCTTCTTTGCCCCGTAGGCCAGAGCTCTTCGGGAAACCAAGCCAATCCCTAATCTCATCTTTGCCATTGAACAGTATGAAAAATTTCTCATCCACCTTTCTAAGAGGTCCAAGGTAAACATATTCTGTTTTCTACCAATTCCATTTACCCTGTGAAGGGACCTGGCAAACTGAAGCAACACAACTGCAGTGGGGGAAAAATCTACTGTTTTCTGTTTCTGATCTGATGGCCTGAATCCAAACATTCATGGATTCAAGTGGGTGTGTGCCTTCCTAGAGGAACTGAAGGGTTTGTCAGAGATGGTTTAGGCTGTCCTGGGCAGGACCTATCAGTAGGAAAATGTGTCCATGTTTACAATCCTGTCACAGGTGAACCTGATGCAGCATATAAAGCTCAGCACTTCACGAGACTTCAAGATCAAAGGGAACATCCTGGACATGGTTCTTCAAGAGGATGAGGATGAAGATGAAGAGGTCAGTGCCTGCTTCTGACTGGAGTGCAGCAAGCCCTAGCCACCCTTTCTAACTGGGGTTAGCAGCCTGTCTGGGGGCAGCCACGGGTTAGTGGAGGGGCAACAACCATAGAGAACGGGCCAAAAGGTGGTCAGACAAAGATGAAACAGGCTCCTCAAGAGAGGGGCTGTAAACTTGGAACAATACACAGTTGCCCAGGCTTGTATACATTTTGGGTAGACATTCCAGAAAGGGGGTGATGAAAACAAGGCCTTCCTGTGGGTCTTCCCCTGTGACCTTTTGAGCCATTGGAAAATTACGAGCCCAAGCATTCTGGCTCAGAAAGTAGTTTACTTCCTCTTTTATCATGCCCTCATTCGAAGGAGGGCCACTCTATGATCAGCTCAGGTAGTCATGCCAGTTTCTTATCCCCCTTTTGCCCTCTGGTAAGACTAAAGGGAGAGGAACAAACCAGTTACAACAGCACACCGTGAGCCCTATAGCATCTCTGAAGCGGAACTCAATGTTTCCTTACCTCTAGTGCCTAAAATTTCTATCACCTCAGGTTTGTCTAACATAAACTGGGAGTTTACATAAAACACCCTGAATTTCTAGCTTCTCAAAAATTTTGAACTTACATTCTTCAGTTTATCACACTCCAAGCCATAATGCACCTGGCCCCGTCCACTCCCTTTGCCTACTAGGCATTTGAGTTCAGGGGAGTTATGTAGCATCTTGATGCCCCTTCTCTGTCATCTTGTCCCACGCATCTCCCCAGGTATAACAAAAGCCCCAAAAAAAGAAGTTAGCACCACCTTACTCTACTGTAGAACTCTCCCCATCTCCAACATAATTAACTCCCAGGAGTGGGAAAGGGGAGAAAGCATGACTAACACAGGCTTTGATGAGAAGATAAAGGATCTTTGTTTTTATTTCCACTGCCTCCGAGCAGGCTTATCACATTTAGAGCATTACTTCTCTCCCCTAGGGCACTGCATCAGAGCATGAGGGACAGAACAAAGAACCAGCCAAGAAGAAAAGGAAAAAATAAATGAAATGCCTGAGTTAATAACTTTGGGGCTTCTGCTTTCTTTTTACCCAACAAGCAACAATGCCCCCTTGCCCCACAGCCTGCACCAGTGTTGGCATCTTGGTTCTGAACTCAATTGCACCGTCAGAGGCAATCATTCTTGGCAGGTCCTGCTACTGAAAAATGGCTGGCCTTAGGCAAGCCCTTTTGCAAAAAGCACAGCTGAAAGCCTGAGTTTAGGAGCCTGCACCGCCCCGATGAAGCTCCACGGGAGCAAATACAGAGCCTCCAGGCAGAGCTATGGTCCAGGCTGGCTTCATTTTTCCAGGGAGCCTTTGGTGAGTTCAATTATCTGGTAAATATCCAGTGCTTCACCTGAAAAATAGTGCAAATTGGTTAGGATGCTTCCTCAAGAGTTGTTAACTCACAGGTCAGAAGTGAGAAAAGGAGCTTAATTAATGTTAAGGTCAAAAAGGACGGAAGGGTTCAGAGTAATTGCCAGGAATGGTAATGTTAACATTTGGGGAGGATCTGTTTTCTTTTTTGTATAAAATAAGTTTATCTTAGACACATAGAAAATAAGCTTTCTGATTTACTTGTTTGGCACTCAAAGCACAGTTTTTTCACTTAAGAATGTACTTTGACTTTATACAATAAATCTTCAAACATTTCCGTTGTGGTTGAAGAGGGAAGGGAACAGATGGAAGAAACCAGTTTCAAACATTCCTTCATTTACTATGAACAGCTTTCTAGAAACACATGCCTTTGTGATTTGAGCATCATGCTCACTTTGGAGCCAGGGCACATTATAAACTGAAATAGCCCAGTACACAGCACAAGCAGCAGACTTCTTATCCGCTGATGCCCCAAGCTTCGTGTTGTCCAAGACCACTTTCTAGTCTGCCTCACGTCCTACAAGTAAGGAGGAACAAAGGTGTTGTGCTCACCCTCGGGAATCCCGTATCTCCTTTCCATCCCAGTTGGGTTGGAAGGGGTTTTACAATCCATGGTCACTTCCTTCCTGAGGCACTGGTCGATATCAACTGTACTGAAAAAGGCGACTGACTGGGGCAAGTCATTCAGACCCAGCTTGTAGGCAAACATGCACCTGAAAGAGACCCAACCTCCTCTCACAGTCATGTCCCTGCTGTGAATCCAGGAGAGATGACCTGCTATCAGTACAGCAGAGGCTCCCCCAAGCCAGCTCTGTTCACTTAGCAAAGAAAGCTGAAGGACCAGCACTGCCCGCTATCCAGCAGCCGAACACCTCCCGCTGAGACACTCACGTGCAATTATGGACTCAAAACACACCTTTTTTTTTCCAGTTTGGTACACTTTATTGATTGATGTCAAAAATTTCAATTATTGGGCCAGAATTTGAATATACGAGGACTTTCATTAGCTTTGTTAAACATAACCCCCCAGGAGATGATTAAGAGGGCAGCGGAGACAGTGTTGAGTATTGTAAACATTCATTATTTACCCCTTAATCAGGATAGATCATGGTTCCCAAACTGGTTCTGAGGGGCAGATCAACATGGAACTGTAACATCATTTAATGCAACCATATAAACTAGGAATTTTACTACAAAAAAATACAACTCAATATATAAAAAAATATGTTTTTAAAATCACATTTGAGTTTCCCCATTAACAATGTTTTCTGTCAGTATTCAGAATAACAAACTTCTGGCACTTAAGAATTAACATTTACGAATGGAAGAAAATATCTGTTTTCTACGGGTTGAGAAAAGCCTCTGTCATTTGACTTTCACAACAGAAAGGTGTGTTCTGAGGGGAGCACAATTTGAGAACTACTCTTCGGAACAACTGCCCTGGCTTCTACGTTCTCACCACCTCAGTGATCTAGTCTTGGTATATGACACTTTCAATCCCAAACAAATTTTTTTTTGAAGGTTGAGGCCAGTCTTTTTTAAGACTGCTACAAATTTTAGAGATAAAAGTGGGAACATTTATTTCTGGGGGGATGAAAATTCAGATCATGCTCAGCCCGGTCCAAGCCCCACATATCTGGTATATGGTCAGGCCAGAGAGGCCATGGGCCTTGCCTACCTGGTCAAGAGGTTGGTGATCTGCAGGGCGAGGGCAGCGCGGTAGCGGTCCTCCTCCCGCACCAGGTAGCGAACCTCATCGTGGATGCTGATGCAGAAGCGCCCATCGATGGCAAACTCCTCAAACAGCCACTTCATGGCCACAAGCATGAGGTGTAAGTAGTCCACAGCGGAGCTCTGCACCACCCAATTCACACGGCTGGTCATAAACTGGGGAGGGAAGGTAGGCACAGGCGAGAAGCGTTAAACCACATACCAGTTCACTAGAGTAGGAGGTAGTACAGGAGCCCTGCCCTCCCTGCGACCCTCTCCCCATGTTCCAAGGGTAGGAGGCTACCTCCCCCTGGACAGCAGAGGGCTCCAGGGCTCGGGTGATGCGGCAGCCCAGCACCGGGGTACGTGGTGTGTCAGACATCGCAATGCTCTCCAGCTTATTGAACATTTCTGACTCTGTGCCCCCCATCCAGGCTCGTTCAGCAACCACCTCCCACTTCTTCCATTGAGATCTGGGGGGCGAGAAACAGAGGGCAAGCTTTGTCTTTTAGCATCTTAGAGCTAAAAACAAAGCATCCCAGCTTTCCCCGGGCCAGCCCAGACCCGCCCTCCATCCTTAACAGACAGTTCTCACTTCCTAGAAGCTTCTCTCTGGATCTTGCGTAGATCCTGCAGGGAAACCCAGCCATCCTCGGTCCTGTCCACAGGGAGGTCCAACTCCCTCACCAGCCACTCGCCCTCATCTGACAGCCGATACCTGGGGTGGGGGTGGGGGTGCAGTGTCACAACTGTCATTCCCACGGGAACGCCTCTTCTATGCCAAACCCTGGGCTAGGAGTGTTCAATCCCACCTCACTCCACTTCCACAACCACCCTGGGGTCATGCCTATCCCCTACAAGCTCCACTTCAGAGGGGGAAAAAGCTCAGAGATGCTAAGTGACTTTGTGGGATCACATAGCCAGGAAGAGGTAGAGCCTAGACAGGAACCCAGGATTTTGGGGACTACATGAGGGTAGCCCAATAAAAGACAGACTCCAACACGAGAACCACTACTGTTATTACTGTCCTAATGCCTTAGACACTGCACTGCCCCATGACCAACAGGTGGCATGTAGTAGTCCAGGAGGTAGCAAGAGCTATCACCCCACACTGGGGGGGGGGGGGGGGGTGCGCGTAGTGGGGACAGAACAGGCTACTCCCTGAAAGGGAGAGGACAGAAGACAGAACCTACAGCCAGGCCCGACTGACCCTTCTCAGTCCCCACTGCCCCAGACTCCCAGCTTCAGTGCAACTTCAGACATCACCAGGCTCATCCCCCGATGGCTCCAGAGCCACGTCACTCACCTGCTCAAAGGTGCACCAGGGTTTCCCCACCACCCCTCAGTCCAGACTCCTCTGTGAGGCCAGCAAAGGTTTCCACAACTAAGGCCCAATCTCTTCTGTCGTCACTGCCTTGCCTCCGCCGCCCACGGTGCATGCCACCCCCAACCCCATGTCCTCCTCTCACCTCCGTGGACAATACTCGGCTCCCCTTTTCTGCCTTTATGCAGTTACTACTGAACTGTTATCACTTACTTTTAGTCTTTCCATGAGGTCAGCTAATTAAACACAGACACCGTATATTATACCCACGCAAGTCGTAAAGGCACCTCTCCTCCCTCACACTCGATTCAGGAACGCTCCTAGGAGGCTGCTGAGGCCCTGAGCAAACAATAGGTACTATGGGCAGAAGCAAACTGGAAGCCTGGGAAGGCTTTCTCCTCTGTCAAAATCAGTTTAAAGTCTCTGGTTTTCCGCAGGCCCTCCTGTCAGCTGTCTTCTACTAAACCGCCTGCTGCACTTGCTCTCACTCCCTGTAGGCACGTGAGTTTGCAACCCCATGTTACTGTTTACTCTGCATGACCAGAGCTCTGACAGCATAACAAAAGCACAGCTTTAACTCTATGAGGAAAACTGACCATTAAGCAAGCAAATGTCACAACCCAAGGACAAACCACCCTAGAACTAGGTCACAGGGGTCTGGAGGGAGAGGGGCCAGGTGAGGACTCAGGTAATGGGAAGAGGTAGAAAAGAAGGGGGCAGTAAAGGTAGTAAAGCAAGCCCGAGGCCCTGGGGTAACGTGGCTGTGGATGGGAGAGGCACCCTCACCTGCGGAGGCCCTTGGTGACCGCATACATCTGTTGGGCCTTCTCAGCTGCCTCCTGCCGCGTGAGCCGGTGGTTGAACTGCATTAGCAGGCGTTCAGCGAAGGGCTGCCCGGCCCCATAGATGCGGCCATAGTTGAAGACCTTGGCGTGCTCACGGCTGATGCCCACTGTGGCAGCTGTCTTACTGTGTAGATCGGTGCCCCTGCTCTTCCTGCCCTGCAGTGTCATCCACCCAAAGGCTGTGCAGCCTGGGGAGCAAGGCAGAAGTGAGAAAACAGGCTTCAGAAATATTCCTCCCGGCGAGGCATCAGGCTGCCACCGCTCTGCTCCAGCCCTGGCTCCTGCTCACCATGCATGCCGGCAAAGTGGGCATCTCCAAGCACAGCTGCAATCCACAGCTCCTGGGAGTCCACATCAGCACCCACGAGGACGTAGCCGGGCGGGGCCTGCACCATGGCCTTCAACTCACTGCCTACTCGGTCAGGCTGCAGGAAGAGTGAGGTCAGACCCGACCTAGATATCCCAGTAGACTCCTCCCACCCATCCCTGGAGCCTGACTAGACCGAGAATGCTGGAGCCCTTCCTGAGGGGATGGTTTTAAGGAATGCCAGCCAGCAGTGCCCCAAACTCCACAGTTCAGGTAAAGAATCCCTGCTCCGTACCTGGCTCTATACCTGGCCCCATCTAGACTCCACAACAGCTGTGCCTAGCATGCCTTGTCAATGTCTGGCCAGGAGCAGGTGCCCAGAACATATTTGCTGAACAGCTGGATGAGTTGTGAAGCTAGATTTGAACTTGAGTCCTGCCTGACCCAGATTTTAGGTTCCTTTTCATGCTCCTCAGCAAAGTCCCTCTGCAACCCCAGCTTCTAGACACAGGAGAGGAAGGGCGGGACCAGAGGTGCAGAGGACACATACCCGGGCGTTGCTGGCAGTGAGCCACGTGGGCTCTACAGCCCGTCGAGTGATGGTGCCAGCGGTCACGACCTGGGGCAGGATGGCCCCGTAGCGGCCTTCCTCATCATAGTGTGGGTGCCTGGGGGGAGGACACGAGGCTCAGCAGCTTGCTTGGGTCCTAGGACCCGCCCCCATTTTCCCGTTCCCACAACCACTTGCCAGGACATACCTGGTCACAGCACGGGGCAGAGCTGACCTGGGCAGCCACACCACCATCTGGGAGCTGTGGGGACAGACGGATTGCTCAGCACAGCCATAGGGAGCACACTCCATCCCCCATCACAACACGGCCCTCATTTGCCCAGCTTTGGGGGCTGCCGTGCCCCCTCCTTGCCCAGCCTCAACGCTCTTCCCATTGACTTAGGGTGGGCCTAGCATCCACCGTCTAGGAGCATAAGCCACCGGGAACTGGCCAGGCATCTGAGGCAGCTTCGGCCCCCATCCTGGAGTATCCATGAGACACCCAGCACCAGCCCTGCCACCACTGCCTTTTCCAGGCTCAGGGCAGACTTTACCAACCCATCACAGCACCCTTGTCACAAGAGTGTGCCGCTGGCAGCCACAAACCCCTCGGAAATAGCCTTCGATCCATTTGCCATTCCCAGCCTACAGGACCCACTCCCAGGCCCCAACAGAGCTTACAGGTTACTAGCCCTCCATGGAAGGGGCTGCAGAGCTGGGAGGGGCCGCCAAGGTCCTACAGTACCAATCTTTTTACATAACAGGGAAACTGCAGCTGGAGAGGGAACGAGTCTTGCCCACGGTCCCATGGCACCAGGACCACAAGCAGCCAGGCCTCTAGACCAGGCTGTCCCTCCACTGCAGCACAGGCTGTCAGGGGCCCCTGGGTGGGAGGCAGGGGAAGGGATCCCAAGACTGCAGTAACCCGGCCAGAGGCACGGACAGACAGCATGTCTCTGCCCTCCCACGGTGACCCACCTGATACGTTTATGGGCGTTCCTCCAAAAAGAAATCATTTTGTTGATTTCCAAGGCACGGGGCCCACTGGCACCTCCTGGGCCAGCCTGCAGGGTGCCGTCCTCCATCTTGGGCAGGAAGTCTTTGGCAAAGGGGCTGCCCACATTGCAGCTGTTACCATCCTGAAAAGAGCAAAAGAAGCAGGGGCTGGAGGCACATGGCAGACCCCTAGCTGAGGAACTGATGCCCTGTGTGCCTGGGCTCTGCCCAACACTGAGCCCAGAACCTCAAGCAGAGCGGTCTGGGGCAAATCCCCGATTGCAGCGCGTGCGCACACACACACACGCACACACAGGCACTAACACACAGACACAAACAAACCTAGCTCCCCTCACAGTAACAGTCATCAGTCAACAGATCCTATCATGTACCAGATGTGGCACTAGACACCTGACATGCCCTGTGTCATTTAATTCCACCACCATGCCCCTCACCACCCAATTTTCAGAAGGAAGACAAAGCCTCAGAGAGATGGCAACATTTGTCTGAGATCATACTCTGCGCCACTACTACCAGCATTCCTGCAAAAAGGGAGTCTCCTTGTTTGAGTCACTCTGGAGGCCTACTGTGCTCCCTGAGCACAGCGAGGACACCACAGAACAGGCATGAACCAGGACACACACCTTGTGAGGCAGCTTGAAGAACCAGCAGCCGGGGATATCCACATCATTGTAGGGTCCGTTGCCATGGTGATAAGCTGGCTGGCTGGCTTTTGGGCCCCCAGCAGCAGTCTGTGGGGGCCACACACCTAGATCAGGCCCTGCTCCAGCACCTGCATTCAGCGAGGGCCATGGGGTAGGGGGTGGGAAAAGGGCCTGAAATGGCGAGCAGGTAAGCTGGGAAATGACAGGATGGCTATGAGGTCTCAGGCTTCCTCCTTGGCCTCCAACAAGTATGGGGCCACCCAAAGGCAGGGCAGCCATCTCCCAGCTCCCCAAGACCCTGGGAATTCTCTGGGGGGAAAGAGCTACTTGGGCACAGGAGGAGGGCCCTGCCACCCAACACCCACCCAGACAACCCCTGAGCAGGTACCCAGCTCACCAGAGCTGGGGGTTGACCTGGAACTGCCACTCGCAAGTTCTCCATCCTGGCCTCGGCCTCCACTTCTAAGCAGCCCATTTCTTCCACCTGGATGGGCCCAGGTACCAAGGAAGTGAAGCAGGGGGCTGGCTTGGCCCAAATCCACCACCCCTCCCTGCGACACGCAGACAGCCCAGGACAGCCTGGGGTGGGCAACTGAGCGCATCCGGCACCCCGCCCCCACCCAAAAGGCCGCCCCTTCCTAGAGGGAACAGAGCCCCCTCCCCAGAGCTCAGGCTCAGAGCCCGCCCTCACCGTCTGCCACATGGCACTGCTGTCGGTGAGCAGAAACTCCTCAGCCAGGTCTGCCTCCTGTAGCTCCAGCTGCTGCTTCCCCTGTTCAAGACAGTGCTTCCTGTACAGGGACTCGATGGCTCTGCGCAGAGAACAGCAGCAGCAGCCTCTGATTACCGGGTGCCCCCTCCGGGCCAGGCAGCTCGCTGGGGGCCTTCCGCGATTCCCTCCATTTAGCCTCAGAATCAGCTCTGAGGCGGAAGTGGACAGCACTTCCCCTGGTTCATAGACAGGGAGTGACAAATTGAAAACGACAGCACAATGGTGGCAGGCTGGGTTTCGAGGCCTGGGCCGACTCAAATCTAAGCGCTTCTCCCCAGAGCCGCCACCTCCCCAGGGAAAAAGTCTGGGAGCTGAGCAGTGGGAAGTCAGGGCCGGGCCCTGCCCCAGGCTGGCTCCTGCCCGCTCATCCATCCTGCAGCTCAAAGGAGCAGGCTGATCCCTGCCCCTCTGTCCTAAGGCCCCACGGGTGGTTCAGGCTGCCCCGCAGAGCCAGGACTCTCAATTCTGGGCCACTTCAAGTGCTATGGCTTCTCCCCAACACCTGCCTGTCAAAAGCTCAAGGGTTTGTGAGCTCAGACAAGAAACTGACTTCCCTAGGCCTTTGTTTTGCCAACTCTAAAATGAAGATAACCATGGGACTGCCTGGGGAACAAACGAGAGAAGCACTGTAAAAGGTTTATTAACACAGAGTATAATCAGTGCTCAATAAATTCTAAAAAAAAGGGGACAAAGCTCATCCCCCCTGTCACTTCCAACAGCCCTCCCTCTGCACACTCCTGTGAGGGCAGCTGGGCTGCCAGGCCCAGGAGCAGGGCCTCAGTCCCACCCACTCCAAGCACCACGCCCTCAGCCCCACAGGGCTCTGAGGCCCAGACAGAAAAGGCAGCCACCAAACAAAGAACTAGAACCCAGACTCTCAGACCCGAGCTCTTTCCACTAGCCTGAGCTGGGTTTGCTCTCTCCAGCAAGGGGAAGGGGTCCCTAGCCTCCAGCCCCTTCCTCCCTGAGCCAGAGCCTTACGTGTAGGGGCAGGCCACCCCAGCCGACGTTAGGCCGCTGCCTGGTGGCACCTTAGCCAGGTTGTCCCGCCGCCCGGGCACCAGGTATCCCCAGCCATGCCGCTCCGAGTAGTGCAGAGGGAAGCCGTCCCAGGTCAGCGCCATGAGTTTAGGTGTGACCCGCATCTGGAGACTGAGAAGACTGGGGCCTGGGGTCCACGCAGGGTCATCTAGCCGGGGACAGAGCTTCCGATACCACCTATGCCCCGCCAGAAGAGAGCAGTGTCATGGTAGTCGGGGGAGGACAGTGTATGACGGCAAGGGCCCCACCCACTCTCCAAGACCCCAAAGCTTTCTGGTGACCTCAGCCTACAGTCACCATCCCTTCCCTCTGGGATACAACCAGGACCCCCACGGAGTCCCCTAGAATAATTCGAATATCCCAGAAGGAAAGATCCTATGTCAGCCCCCCTGTACTACTCAGAAGCCAGGATCCACATGCATAGCCTAGGGCTGGACTCCTTCCCCAGCTCCATTTCATGCAGGGAAACTGCCCAGAGGAGCAAGTAGATCTGCCCTCCCACCGCTGCTCTAAAGGCACACCAGGGCCTTCAGAGCTCCATCCCTCACGTGCTGTTCACCAGAGACAACACAAGGGTGAGGCAAGTAAGGCACTCAGGGCACAAAATTTAAGGCGGCCTCATCTCAGGCAAATGTAAAGTTGGCACTCTGCTGTTCACCCGGGCTGCCCCTATTTTCTCATCTCTGCCACTCTATGGGGTGTGAATGAAGAGTCACCTCCTCAAGGAAGCCTTCCTTGATTTCCCCAGGCAGAGTCAGGCACTGCCTCAACACTGATGGATATAAACTCCAGCTGCGCTGGCTGGTCTGCACAACTGGCTCCTCCCAGGGAGAAGCTACTAGAAAGAAGGGAGTTATGTTCCTATTTGTACTCTCAGAGGCTACTATGAGGCCCAGCACACAGCAGGTGCTTAGTGCACTTGTACTGTTTGAGTCCAGTGACCCAGGGGTCAGAGCAAACTGGAAGACGGCAGGAACAAATGGCAGCAGGTTACTAAGGGCCCATATGCACACCACCCCCTGTGCTGGGGCCCAGAATAGGGGTGTCCCAGGGTGGAGGGAGGGGTAAGGATGGCCGCTGGACATGTTAGGGAGACAGGGCTCACCCTGGGTGCCCAGGAAGGTGCTGGGGCCGCTTGGGCAGGAGCTCTGTGGTCCCTCTCAGCTGCTCCAAGCAGGCGCGGGCCATGACATCTCGCTGAAACTCCTCCTCCTCACTGGGGGGGCCAGGGTCTGCACAGGGTCGGGGAGGACAATCAGGACCAGAGAAGGGTCTCTCACAAAGACCTGCCCAGCCTACTCATCTCCGGAAGGCTGGAGCAACCCCTTCCAAGGGACCCCCGGGTCCCAGGACCTTCCCAGGGTCCATCCCTGCCCCACCTCCCGCCCATGTTCCCCACCTTCCTGATCCTTGGGATCCCCAGGGGCCTCGGGCCCCTCGACAGGCAACTTGCTGGCTGTGGCCGGCTCCTTCCTCTTCACCTTCTTTGCCTTCTTCTGCTTAAATTCCTGTAGGTCCCACTCTAGGTCCCAGAGCCAGGGATCTTCTTTGTACCTGCACAGCCAGTCCACCAGGGCAGGGCTAAGGCCAAGCCGAAGGCCAGCCCTCCCACCTGCCCACCCCCTGCAGGGGGATCCAGCCCGCCCAAGGCCTGGCTACCTCTCTCCTGAGAGCAGCTGGCAGGCATCGTTGGCCAAGTCCATCAGTGACTTCTTCATCTCCCACTGGAGCTCCTCGTAGGTGCTCTGTGCCTCCGCCAGGTAACGCTCCCAGTTCTGGTTGACGGGCAGGTAGGAGACACCCATCTCCAACATGCCAGCCAGAGTCACCGGGTGGGGACACCTTGAGGACAAACACCAGGGCTGCCATAAATGACCACAGGAGGCAAGGCTTTGGCCCAATCCCTGGGCCAGCCTGGCAATCCTCAACCCAACCACCCACGTCAGAAAGACAGGGGTTTAAACCCCAGCTCTACCGTTTCCCAGCCATGAGACCCTGGGTAAGTCACTTCATCTCTCTGAGCCTAAGTTCCTTCATCTATAAAATGGTAATAATATCATTCCATCCTCAGGGGTAATGGGGGAATGACAGATCACAAAAATGAAAATGGCTGCCATTTGCTGAGTAATGGCTAAGCGCCAGGCACTGTGCTACAACCCCATACACACAAAAGATCATACAAGAACCTCACAACTGTAGTCAAGTATATTTGTGTATGCTTCACAGATAAGAGCATTGAGGCTCAGAGAAACCAAGTAACTTGCCCAAGGTCAAATGAGTTGGATAGGATAATCAAGATTAGAACCAGGTCTGGCTGACACTTTTGACTCTGACCACATCATAAAACTGACTCACTAGCAAACATAACCAAGACGGATGCGAAGTCCTTGGCTCAGGATCTGGGTTCAGAGACGGTGCTTAGCAAACCAGGACCACGCACATGAAACAAGCACAGCCTCAGTGCCCCCCTCCAGGGCACTGTAGAAACCCCCGAGTCCAAGGCCCAGCTGGGCACCCCTGGACAGAGTGGCTCCACGCTCTCAGCCCAGAAAGGCTAAGGCCCCCAGCCTGAGAAAGGCCCGGCGCCACCTGGTTACGGTGGGCCTGGGTACCAGGAACCCACTGACCCCCATGGGTTCCCAGAGGGGCTCTCCCTCACCTCTCCAAGAAGAGCGGTAGCTGCTGCTGGAAAACCTCATAGGTGGCCCACACGTCCTGGGCACAGTACTGCATCAGGTCCTGGCACAGGCGACAGGAAGGCGCTGGGTGGGCAGCCATCCCACTACCACCACCGGGCCTCTCAGGGTCAGGTCTGGCAGCTACGCTCCCCAGGGTCGCTAGGGGTCTGCCACAGCCCATGTCCCCAGAGCCCCTCTCCACCACCATACCTGGAAGTTCTCACGGATGTCCTTCATGCTACCCTTGACAAACAGCTCGCGGGGCTCCTTCTCTAAGCGAGGCCCCCCCACGTAGAGGCTGTGCACGTCTGCCAGATTATTGACACTGCTGATGTCCAGCCAGTCCCAGGATGAGATCTGGAGGCCAGAGCAAGGGACATGGCAGATCAGCTCGGTCTCAAGCCAGACAGGCAGGCCGGGGAGGGGGTCACCCCCAGTGTGCTCTCACCGCTGGGCCGTTGGCTTTGCTCTGGGATTTCTGGCCTCGCTGTGTGGGGTGCCGGGCCTTGCGCTTGCCCTGCTTGGCTGCCATCCACAGACTGCGCTGGAAGCTGCTTAGCCCTGAGATGGCCATGTGCATGCTCATGGTGTCCAGGAAGCGCATGCGGGAGCCCTGAGGAGGAGAGGCTGCAGCTGAGGGGCCAGCCTACTCCTGCTTCGGCACTTCAGCCCACCAGCCCCACCTCAGCCTCCCCTCCCAGCCCACAGCCTCCC
This sequence comes from Balaenoptera acutorostrata, assembly GCF_949987535.1. Lineage (NCBI taxonomy): Eukaryota > Metazoa > Chordata > Mammalia > Artiodactyla > Balaenopteridae > Balaenoptera > Balaenoptera acutorostrata. The sequence continues at coordinate 39,036,356 of NC_080066.1, read as the reverse complement.
AACGCTAAAGACAGAGTGTCTTCATGCTTGCCAACGCTTGTCCCTCCACCTGTGAGGGGCCTGCCTTCTCAAACCCTAGCCACCCTTGAAGGCGCAGGCCTGGTTGAATCCCAACACACAGGCCTTCCCAGCATCTAGCAACAGCTCCAGGGGCACCTTGGGAACACAGTGGCCAAAACGAGGCCTTCCAAGCTATCAGGCTCGGCCCCCAGCCCTGCCGCTCAGAAGCGCTGTGGCCCTGGGCAAGTCAACAAGGCTGTCTGAGCCTCAGCACCCTCAGCTAGAGGTTAAGGCTACTCTCACCTGCCCTTTCTCCTAGGGCACTTTTCACAGAATTAAGAATTGCCGCAACTATGGTTCTGAGTGTTTGATGTGTGCACTGTTCAAACCCTCTCAACAATCCTATGAGGTAGCTTCTGCCATCTCCCTCTCTTTACAAATAAGGAAACTGAGGCTCAGTTTCCTTAGTTGTAAAGGGATGTTAAGAGGCTCGTGCTGCTCACCAGTGGCCGAGGCAGGATGGGAGCCCAGGCCGTGGAGCCCACGGCCTCCAAAGACCCAGGCTAAGCTCTAAAATGCCGCACAGAGAAAGGGCCATTAGTACCCTGTGACAACTCAGGTCCTGTGCCAGGCAGACCCTAGGGACAGAACAGCTGGGTACAGGGACCACGGGCAGGGCTGGTCAACAGGAGGCCCTGTAGCTTCTACAAAGGCGATGGAGGCACTGGCCAGGAAAAGCAATGCCTTCCCTAGCCACTGAGAGCAGGGCTCTTAGCCCACCCCGTGCCAGAGCCTGCATTTGGCCCCATGAACCATACCCGGATCAGGTACTGCTCCCTGACATGGGCCCGGTCGAAGGACACGTTGTGCCCCACCACTAACTGCTCCTGCCAGTCTCGCTGGGTGGGGCCGCCGGCACTGGCAGGGACCTCCAGGGGAATGAGGTCAGCCGGCGACAGCTGGCTGGTCCAAGAGTAACGCTCTTCCACCAGCCGCCGGCTGCACCAGGAATACCTGAGGGAGGTGAGAGGCAGGCAGGTTCAGCACGGAGGCATTCAAGTTCCGCTCCACAATCCCCACTGCACACCTACCACCACATGCCAGGCCCTACACTAGCAGCTGGGGGTACAAGGGAGACCACGGGGTGCTCCTATTCCTCACAGAGCTAGAGGTCGGATGGGGTGCTGTCCGGGTATGTGTTGGGAGCGCGGAGGAGTTACAAAAGCTTCTTTACTTTTCAACCTCCACAGAGAGAAAGGGAGCTAAGTGCCACAGTCCCGAGTGTCCCGGATGGGCATTCAGCCTGGGCCATCAAGGTGTTTGTTACGCCCAGGGCTCATCAAGTCTGTGCTTGGCTCTGAGGTGTCTTAATGACCATTATCAACCCCTCACGTCTATAAGCACAAAATGGCTAATGTTCAAAGTGCTAGTAAAGAAGAGAGACAATTATAATAAAACCCAGAGTGGAATTTTTTTAATTGAAAGTGGCAAAAAAAAAAAAAACCAAAAAAGACAAATGCTGCACACATGTACAGGATGAATCATCTGACGACTGGAAAGATTCTGAAGGACAAAGAGCGAATCATGCACCTTATAGAAGGTGCTGTCTCTCTGAGCAACCACCCTCAGTGAGAGACCAGGGAAAGTGCCGGAATGGAGGAAATGTATGCACACGTGCTAGGAAATATGTGCTAGGGTTGGGGTGGGAGGGGCAGGGGATGAGTGCTGCCTGCTGGGGGCCGGACACTGATTCAGGAAAAGGCTGGAGTTTGCGCAAGATCCACAAGACTAAGTGTGGGGAAATGGCCACTGAGCAAAAGCTTTTTGTGAACCACAGATTACGCCAAAGGGTCAAGGCCACTCAGCATCAAAGTGAGTGACGAGACCACATGTGTGGCCACCACAGCTGCGAACAAGCTGCCTGTTTCCCTTACGGTGGGGAGGAGGGGTTATCTGCCGCAACAGTTACAACAAACATAAAACTAGTTTCTTTGGGGGAAGGGGTTACCAGCAAAAAGAGGTTCCTAGTGTTAAACGTGGTAAAATCTAACTCACACTCCAAATGATGGGAAAACACTCAGGGGCTCAAGTTGAAACCTCCTCCCCTTTCAATTCAACATGTCAAAGCCCTCAAACACAACACAGAAGAAAAGGCTGAAGGATGTCAAATATTTGAGGCTGTGGTGATGACAGAGACTTTAGTTGCAATAAAAAGCCAGAATGGTGTCAAGATCCGGGTCTGCAGCTGTACATGAGAACCATCTTGTTAAATTTATTTGTGATAAAAAAAGAAGAAAGCCAAAATGCAAACACCTCTGGCAAATTTAAGATGAGCCAGAACCAATGCCGTTAACACTACACTTTTCCTGTGAATCTTAGATCGGTGTTGACAGCCTGTGTAATGTCCCTCTGGTCTGATGACCAAAGCCCTTACCAGCAGCCTTCGGGAAGCTGCCCTCTGGGCCATCCAAGGCTTCTCCCTCCCACTGGAAACCGCGGGCTGCTCAGGAACCTGATGTTACGCAGCCACGCGGCAGGGATGTGCCCAGGTTAAAAGTGGACTGCTGTCAGGGCCCCATCTGGCACCCCCCACCCCCCCACAGTCAGGCTCCCAAAAGGAAGGCCCCAGCATGAGCCCAGTCCTCAGCAACGGCTTCTGCCGCCAGGCAAACTGCACAGTGCCCCCAGTACCACCGGCAAGAATGCAATGAGAATGAGAGGAGGATGGGAAGGACAGGGAGAGAAAGAGATGAAAAATTAGCAGAGGAAGAAGGAGGAAAAGAAAAAGGGGACTTCAGGGAAATTGGCCAAGAATGACCAAAAGATCAAAAAACAAGTCCTTCTTGTCACTGGTTTCCTAATTTCCTTTCAGCCACCACAGTCTACTTTACTTCCTCAAATGATGGACAGTATTCCCTCTATTTTGACCATCAAGTTACACAGTAAGCACTGAGATTCTCATCTTAACTGGAACTAAGTCAATGAGGAATCATCTAGTTTTGCTCTTTTCAGCCGTTAATGCCTACCTTATCTATTTAGCCATGTTTTCACCATTTTCAACTGCATATTTAACATTTCGCAGCTTTCTTTACAAAGATGTAGCTTCCAATAGGAATAAAGAAACTGCCAACTTTTTTGCTGGCCATGCCTGAAAGCATTAAGGTTGTAAATAGTATTTTAATCCTGGAATGAAGAATAAAAAAGGGGAGAAACAGTACTGCCATCATTGTTTGAAAAAGAAACTTGGGTAGCACTTAGAAAGTTATTAAAAAAGAAAAGAGAGATCGGATATACCTTTTGGGGACAAAAATGCTTGCAAGCCTGCTTGGAAGGCTGGGGGAAGGAAGCAGTTTCCCAACTGGGGGTGGTCACGGGGCTGTTACCTGAGGGGAGTGGGTATCTGGAAACAATGAAATGCGTCGGGCGGGGGGGGGGGGATTTGGTCTGGCATTTAAGGGAGCAGTTGGGGATGCTGAGTGTCCTATACTGCCTGGGACATTCCCGCAAAAAGGAGCTTCCTCCTGCCCAAAATTACCAAAAGCATCCCCAAACGGAAACACTGTTCAAATGTCTTGGACTAACTTCTCAGGAAGCTACTAGGGAAAGGGGGAAGGCACCAAATCAAGGTGATTTCAAGTGGTCTCCCAGTCAGTCTCAAGTTCAACACTACTGTGATTCTCTGCACAGCCCCTATCACCACGTGACATTTGCTTGGGTGTTGTTTACTACCCATACCTTCCTACCAGAAAGTAAGGTCTGTAAAAGCTGGGGTCAAGCTTGTTTTAGTTCACCACTGAGTCCACAGTCCCTGGAAATCCGCCCACCAGACACATAGTGGGAGCTCACCAAACTATTAAGCTGGGCCCCCCCACGTGTGCTCACGTCCCCTGACCCCCGCCCATACTCACCAGGCCGAGGGGGATATGGCCACCGCCAATGTGGGGCAAGTTCCCTCTGCCAAGCAGACCTCCACGTCGAACACCAGGGCCCGCTCCTCGGGGATGGCCACGGGTTCGGCCTCCCCCGCGGGGCCGTACCGGGTCCAGCCCTCCGCCCAGGCCCAGCTCGGGGGCCGGGGGGCCAGCTGGGCCTGCAATAACAAGTTGGCCGCCTCCAGGTAGGGCAGGCTCTGCTTCTGGGCCAGGAGGCGGAAGTGCTGGTCCAGGCTGCCCCCGTAGAGGGGCGGCAGGCGCAGCTCCACGTCGGGCAAGGGCGCGGCCGGCTGACCCCAGAGCCCGTGCTTCTGCAGGTGCTCGACGCTGCGGCGCACCGCGGCCTCGCCGGGCATCTCCCCGCCGTGCCCGAAGATTTGCTCGTGAAGCCCTCTCGAGAGCATCTGGATGTGCAATGGGTTGTGCCGCAGCTGCCCGCCCTCCGAGGACGGCACTGGCGGCGGCTGCGGCTGCGGCTGCCCGTCGCTGGGGACGGGGACGGAGGCGGAGCTGGAGACCCAACGCCCCGGAGCTGGAACCGGCCCTGACCCGACGGTGGCGCCGGCCACCTTCCTCCAGAGCAGGCGGCTCATGGTTGGTGCAGGGAGCCCCCCGCTGGGAGTCAGCACACCTGGCTTTGGGCTCCAGCTTGGCAGCTTCTACTGGCTGAGAGACGTGGTGAGAGACACGTCCTGTCTCTGTTTTCCTGTCAGTGAAATGGTTCTGACCATGCCTGCCTTCCACCCACAAATCCTAAAGGAGACAGATGATATACAGTGTTACTAATTACACACGTAACATGTGTGATATTAACAGCCATCATTCCTTGAGCATTTTCTGCAGCCCAGGCAGTGTGCCAGGCGCCTTTAGGTACATTCTCTCAGTGAATCATCAGACAACCATGGGAAATAGCAATACCCCTCCTGAGGAAAACTGAGGTTCACGTAAGTTCATCAGGGAAGGTTGACAGCCGTGGTTAAGAGGGCAGACTCTGGATAGAAGGACGCGGGTTTGAATGCCGGCTCTGGCTCTTACGAGACGTTTGACCTTGGGCAAGCTCCTTAGGCCCCAATTTCCTACTCTGTAAAATGGGGTTACGGATTCTACCTGTCATACAGAGCTGCTGTTTGGGTGACACAGGGCGAACACGCCGCGCGGCCCGGCCCTCGGCAAGCCCTCGTCAAATGGTGGCTGCCGTTATCGCGACCGCCGTAGCCCGAGGGCCTAGCGCCTTTAGGAGACAGCGCCCGGATTCGAACCCGCCAGGTGGGCCGCCGTCCCGCGGGGCCCCCACCCACGCCCGAGCCCGGGCCCAGCAGGCCGAGGGCGCCCTGCAGGGGGCGTCGGCAGCGGCCCCCGCGCTCCCGGCCGTCCGACCAACCGACCGCTAGCCTGAGCCCGGCGGCCGCGCCGCGGTGCGCCCTGGGACCAGCCTCCGCCCAGCTCAGGGCCTCGCTCCCTGACTGGAGAGGGAGGGGCCGCGCCGCCGCTCAGGGACCCGGCCTCCCCCCAACGCCGAACCCGCCGGAAACCTCAGTCCGCCCGGTGCTTCCTGGTCTGCGGCTCCCGACCCCAGGCCGGCGGCGCGGCGTCTCCCTCCGCGCGGCCTATGCAGCCTCGGGGTGGCGTGTGGCCTGCACCGGAGCAGTCCGCCTCGCTGGCAGCCTCAACTTCCCGTCTGCGCCCCGCTCACTCCCGCGGCTACCCGAGAGGCAAGAGGGAGACTCCCAGCGCGACCAATAGGAGAGCCAAAAGTGGACCGGTCCGCCCGTGGGGTGGGGAGGAAGGACTTCCGGGTGGGCCTTCCCTGCGGAACTCTGGGAACCAAGGTCCAACCTCCCCTGCTCAAGAAGCAGGTGGATTGGTCCTGGGCAAGCCGGTGGGCGGTAATAATACTTTTTAGATTGTCCAAAGAATCTTAACTATCGAGCGGCCGCGTGGCCTAATGGATAAGGCGTCTGACTTCGGATCAGAAGATTGCAGGTTCGAGTCCTGCCGCGGTCGCAGGGGTGTCTCAACCTTTTTGGGTCATTCCTTCTTCGGAATTAAGTACCGGAATACTACGAAATGCTGTCACTGATTACCACCCCACGTGGAAGTCTGGGAACACCAAGATTTGCCGACGTAAGTACCCCCACACTCCACACCCAGTATGTCCCACTGAAATTGCTCCCTTGCTTCCCCTGGGGGCGGGAGTGGTGGTACTTTTCTAAAATGTACCTTACGCGCTCACACCCCCACGCTGGTAGAGTCGGGGGGCGGGTGGGCATCCTACGCGGAAACCCCAATTTTAAATAAACTGATACGTGGGAATAACAGAGACTCACGTTTGAAGGGAACCCCCTCCCTCTCTTCATCCTGGGCAATTCTGATGGGTAAAAATACTGCCTTTCGTTGAACCCGAATCTGCCGCCCGGTAGATTAAGCCCTCGCCCCGGCGCGTCCGGCTCCCCCCCCCCCGCCCCCCCACCCCCCCCCCCCCCCCCGCCTGAGGAGCTACCAGAGGTTGCCCTCCAGTCTTTGCGGGCTCCTGTCTCTGCATCCACCTCCTGTTGCTGCAGGTGCCTCTGATAAACTGTAAAGCGCCGCAGAAGAAGGCCCACGTGGATAACGAGAGCCTGGGAGTTGGATCCTGGAGACCTAGGAAAGCGAGGCTCAGAGAGCTTTGAGACAGACCTGAGGACACACAGCTGACTAGGGACAAAACTCAGGCCTCACAGAAAGTGGGCGCCCATCTCCCAGGCCGTGCGTGTGCCAGGACACCGTGAACTGACTGGAGAAACCGACTTCGGTATTTTTCAGGGGTGTGGTTTGGAGATACCCAGGGAAACACACTCCTCCGCCTGTCCTGCGGACTGATCCCGCCCAGAGAGGCGGAGAGAAGCCCCAGACCAAGGCTTGCGAAGGTTGCACTAGCATTGAACCTAGATCCTTCCATACATTTTCCTTTTCTTTATTTTTAAGTATGAAATATTGTTTATACATTGTTCTAGATGTATTTAATATACACACAAATGTATTTGTTTCCTTCTTTTGGCAAAAAATATAAGCAACTGAAAATTCAGCGTCTTAGAATCTGGGGTTTTCCACGTAAACTTGTACCACTGATATTTAACAAAATGCGAGAGAAGAGGTTCTCAGCTTAAATCAGGGACTCCCTAAATGGCGAAAACATTTTCATTATTTCTTCTAATCTCCTACTGCAACTTAGCATTTCCTTCAATTATGAGGTTAGGCTACCAGCCACAGTAGTATCAGCAGCACCTGGGGCTTTGTCCCCAGTAGCAATCACAGATATTTCCATGACACATTACAGTTGCTGCAGATTTTTCAAAATATTGTTTACACTCATCTGTACTTCATTTCTTTCTTTTTTTTAATTGGGGTATAGTTGTTTTACAATGTCCTGTTAGTTTCTACTGTACAGCGATAAGTATCCCCTCTTTTCTGGATTTGCTTCCCATTTAGGTCACTACAAGGCACTAAGTAGAGTTCCCTGTACTATACAGCAGGTTCTCATTAGTTATCTATTTTATACATGTTAGTGTATATATGTCAGTCCCAATCTCCCAATTCATCCCACCCACCCCCTATTTCCCCCCTTGGTCTCCATACGTTTGTTCTCTACATCTGTGTCTCTATTTCTGCCTTGCAGACAGGTTCATCTGTACCATTTTTCTAGACTCCACATATATGCGTTAATATACAGTATTTGTTTTTCTCTTTCTGACTTACTTCACTTTGTATGACAGTCTCTAGGTCCATCCACATCTCTACAAATGACCCAATTTCATTCCTTTTTATGGCTAATATACACTCATCTGTACTTCAAAATAACAGTGTGGTAGGCCACCGCCCTGATCTCCTTTTTCATGAGTTAACCAAAAAATTACATATTATATCACCTATTTGTTTTTTCTAATATTTCATTATCTTTGTTTTCCTTTGTAATCCTATGTGTTTTATGCATTTTAAAAACATTATTCTTAGAAGGTGTCTATGGTACAAAAAAGCTAAGCTCTCTTGGCCTAACTGAATGTCACTTCTGGGGATGGTGTTGCTGGACCTGCCTGATATCCATTAAGAGAACAGCCCTCCCCATAGGTTCAGTGTCAGGAAATGTCCAGCAGGATGCCTGCCCCTCCCAGAAGGTACTTCAGGCCAGTCTGGTACCCTGGCCCTGGAATTAGAATCTTCAGCAAGGATAAAACTGATTGACACTGATTCTTGCTGAGGGAGGGTACCCAGAGGCATAAGCCCTTCCTGCCCAGCTGCACTGTTTCCAGGGTTCTGAGCCCAGCTCCCCAACCTTCCCTCCTGTCTTTTCTGGGAGCTCCTGCGAGAGTGTGTCCTTCTAGAAAAGTCTATTTTTGCCAGTAATACTTGAGAAGCCACATACATTTCCCTACAATTCTCTGGACCTCTCCTCCCACATAGCAAGAGACAAATTTATTAGGAACCCCCTGTCCAAATCGAAACACTGTACTTTTTTGGAAAGTGGTGTACCTCAGTTGTAACAAAAGCTGATTTTTTTTAAATCCCGCCTTCCACTGTTGTAAATTCCCAGGAAGACTGACCTTGTGTCTCACTGGATGCTCTGCTCCAGGCCCTGGCTGGAGCTTGGTAATAACAACCAGCACTTATTAGATGTAAGGTTCTGGCATCTAATTAATTAATCCTCGCATTGACCACTAGGATAGGGGTACTATTATTATCCCCTTTTACTGATGAGGAAACTGAGGCACAGAGAGGTAAAGTAGGGTGCTTAAAGCCCTACAGCGGGTAAGTGGTAGAGCTTCCCCAAGATTTGAACCCAGGGAGACCTGCTCTAGGGGCAAGGATTTCAATAACTGCGTTACACAGTAAACACCCACTCACCCTGAAAGCTGAGGACCCCAGCTCCAAGGTTATGTGCCAGACATGGGCTGGTGCTGGAGATGCAGGTTGGTGCAGACTCTGCATCACTGCTGCTGACTAAGGGACTCTTCGGTCACGGCCTGCTCCTCCAGGGTCCCTCTAGTGAGCTTACTTCCTGATGACTGTTTTCTGTCGTGTTTGCCAAGCCCAGCTTCAGCAGTTTCTGCCTCAGAGAGAAATTATCACTGTTCTACCTCTATCAAAAGCTACCACTGCCAAATGAACCAGGCTAAACATTTTAGAGTACCATCTGCTTTAATCCTCTCAATAACCCCTTTGGTACTATTGGTACGTAGGTACTATTATTATTCCATTTTACAGAGGAAAAAAGAAAAAGTCTCCAGTAACAAGTATGAGGTTGACTCACTTATCCAAAAATTACACAGTGAGCGCAGGGCCTGGAATAGGACCCAAGCACTGTATGATTCCAAACCCACCAGGCATTTCTGCGAGCCCACTAAACTCCCCATGTGAGAAAGGGAGTCTGAGAAGACAGAAAGCCAACCCTGATCCTGGGTTTGCTACTGGCTCACACCAGAGTGACTGGCGTAAGATCCCAGGTCATGCTAATAGCTGCCCCAATATTTGTCAGAAGGCAACATGAGTTTATTTTTATTATTTTTTTAACATTTTATATTTGTATCTGAGTGATACAGGTCTTTTTTTTTTAACTTTTTCTTTTATATTGGAGTATAGTTGACCAACAATGTTGTGATAGTTTCAGGTGTACAGCAAAGTGATTCAGTTATGCATATACATTTATCTATTCTTTTTCCAATTCTTTTCCCATTTACGTTGTTACATAATATTGAGCAGAGTTCCCTGTGCTATACAGTAGGTCCTTGTTGGTTATCCATTTTAAATATAGCAGTGTGTACAGCATGTGAGTTTATTAATATTTTTCATGAGTCTTCCTCCTTTGTGCTTGACCAGTGGGACCCCCAAGGGAGTTGAACAAGAGGAACAGGATGAAGAAGGGGGGGGAGGGGTCTTTTAACCAAATATTATTTACCATGCAGTTCATAAGTCTCCTTATCTGTAAAATGGGGACAGTTATAGCACCAGCACCATGGAGTTGCTGCAAGGGTCAAATGAGCTCTACGTGTAAAGCATTGAGAACAGCCCCCGGCCCAGAGTAAACGCTCACAAAATGTAAGGTGTGATTATTCTTATGTCAGCAACTCCATAAAAGCTGTGCCAGCACTATGAGCACCTCCAGGGCACTTGTCCCTGAAATAAGCAGACCTGCGCTACCAGCCTTCAGAAAGCAGAAGGCGACCATCTCTTTTGAGCTGTTTCTAGCAAAAACACATGGGAAGGGGAGGGCTCGTTTGGGGTCAGCTCCTGCCGTGCCAGGTCTCCATCTACCACCTGTGGGATCAAGTTGGCATGTGTGTAAAACTGGGAATGAGAGGTGTGGGCTATTTTCAAAATGTGCTTCATATTTCAGAGGGGTAATTGTTGATGTCAAACCTGTGTAATTTAAGGGAAAAAGGGAATTAACGGAAAGGCAATCATTGGTTTTGTGGATGAGAGGCTTCCTGACCAGAAGAGACCATGTCCCGTGCATTTGTGTGTCCCTAGCGTGGAACCTGGCACATAGAGATGGACGTTTATTGTCTCCCTCCACCCTACCCCACGCCCGGCCAACACCAATAGTCCCTTCCTGACTCCTGGCCAGGGCTGAGGAGCTGAGTCAGTCCCCACAGCCAGGGACTGGGCTCATTAATGAAGCCAAGCCAGGCAGGCATTCCACCAAAAAGTGAACAGTATTTCCTTACCATCCAATAGCCCATCAATGTTGAAATTTCCAATGGCAAGAGCCCCTTTTTGCTTTAGCTCATTTGGGTTGATTTCCTGTTGCTTGTGATGGAAAGAACTCTCACGGATTAAGTACTCATTAAATATTTGCTGAATAAATGATCGAGCTTTTCTTTTTTATCTCTTTAGCTAAATTTCACCGAAGTAAATTTCACTGAGATAAGACCAGGCCATACACAAGATTCTCCACAACAATTTATGATACTGGAGATATCTCTGATACAGAGAAGTATTTAAAAAGAAAACTTGATTTATTTCTACCATAAATTGAAAACTATCACATCATAAATATAATTTTAATATATATAGCTATAGAATACCTAATTTATATATTAAATATGCATTGAATGTATAATTCAACATATAAAATTTAAAAATAACAGACACCAGCAAGAAATTCAACCGGTTTACAAAAATCCACACCTGAAAATAAGTTCCTCTCTCAGAAGAATGAAACATTATGAACACTATGTAGTAAGGATACACTCAGTTCACGTATCTTAGTTTAAGATAAAGATGAGGTTCTCGGTCAATAAGACAATTTCATTTTTAAAATGTTGATGTTAATCAGCCCCAAGCATCTCAATCCACATGTGCATGCCACAAGAAAGGCAACCGAACTGCCTTCTCTGATATACATTTGCATACTTGTACATACTTCACATACTAAACAAATGCCAACTTCTGGAAGTGACATTTCTACAAATCACTGAAAAAAAAAAGTCCCCACAAGGATCCATCCTGGGGGCCATGGCATCAGTGCAGTGTGTCCTTCCAGACAGAGAAGGGCAGAACCCTCAGTTCCTGAAGGATTGAAATATCCACGGGCTCCATCCTGGGGGCCATGGCATCAGTGCAGTGTGTCCTTCCAGACAGAGAAGGGCAGAACCCTCAGTTCCTGAAGGATTGAAATATCCACGGGCTCCAAGCCCTGGCCAGGGCCCTGTGGCCTGTTTTGCCAGCTGCACAATTGTGAATCCCATGTCCTAATCTATTAGATCCCGGCCAGGCCCAGCTTGGCGAGCAGTGCCCCCTGTGGGATGAGCACAGCACCGCCCACGGAGCCTTGACCTGCAGTGACTACTCTGCACACCCGCCAGAGATGCTAAACGGGTTTCTTGCCATTTGTTTGTCACTAGGGATTTTAAGCTCAAAATATAGGCTGTGGGATTAAAAGAAATACATATTTCTCTCTTGCAGAGACATTTCCTTAAGTTGGGCTAAAGTCGAAGCACCTAGAACCTTTGTGGAGATTGTCTTGCTCTCCTGTTAATAGGGGACAGACCCCATCCCATCCCAGGTACAAAAAAAGGATGAAGTCATTCATTCATTGGGGGATAAATGAGAGCAAGACTCTCTGAGATCAGGTGTTTACATGCAGGGGAACATCTCAGGTACCCTGCCTCTGGAAGAAAATGGTCATCTTGCCTTGGCATTTAATTGTCAGGGTTTCGAGAGAAGATTCTGTCTGTTGTCCTTCTGGGGAAATTGTAATGTCTGGTAATTGTAATGTGCCATTCAGTTTAGATTGGTCTGGTTATTTATTTATTCCCTCCCTGCTCTGTTCCAGAAACACTTTCAGGTGGCAGAGGTTAGTTTCAATCACATAATCATTATCGTCAGAGCATAAAGCTGGGAAGCAGCTCAGGTTGGCATCTGGTGGGGTCAGTGGCCATGGGGGGATCCTGCCAGGAGGCTCACAAAGGCCTGCCATGCCCAAGGCCCCACTCCCCAGCAAACCAGCTGTGCTCCCCTGGCCACAACTGGCTGGACTCAGGCAGGTACCTGAGTCAAGGTAGCTGTGGACCAACCAGGTCTGAAAGAGACTAAACATCGATGAGGTGAGGCTTAGCCCATGGGGGTGATCCAAACCAGACGGTGACCAAGCGTCCTGACTGCATCCTCTTTCAGGAAGCGTGGAGGGGCCATGAGCATTCTCATCTGAGAACACAAGATGCCCAAGATCACCAGAGCTACTGCTGCACCCACGTGGTGATGAGCCTGGCAGGCCATCCCAGCCTGGGAAGCTCAGGCAGCTCTCCCCACGACGTTGGAGTGCCACACTGATGCAAAGTTGTAGGCATGGCTGTGACTGTGGCAGGATGGTCGCTTTGCTAGAGGCCCAGTTCTGGAAGTCATTCTGGAGGCCCAGCTGAGAGCCCATCCCCCAGCCCTTCCAAAGATCTGTAAGCACCTAATTCCCTGTACTAAGTGCCTTTTGTATTAAAATATCTGGAAAGGTCTCTGTTTCCTGAAACTGAACCTGACTGATGCCAGGACCCTCCTCTGGGCTCCCAGCACACCCTGTGGTGTGGATCACATGGCCATGGTGGCTTAGCTTCCCCCGCCCTCACCCACACGCCCACCCAGCTGTGAGCTTGCTGAGAGCTGTGTCTGGTTTCTCTTGTATCCCCAGCACCCAGCACAGAGCCTGCAGGAAGGAGGTGCCCAATCCATATATGTTGCACGAACCAATGAATCTCCCCAGTGAGAATAAATTCTTTTTCACCTTCATACCCGTATCATTCAGAGTAGGAACTAAGAAACACTCTGGTTATTTCAAGCAAAATGAGATGTGGTACAGAACTTCACCAGCAAGAATAAAGATGGCTGGAAGGGCTGGCATAGTGGGTGTTAGAAGGTGACTTGCTTCAAGGTCACGCCACTGCAGCTGGAATCTGGAGCCAGATTCTAGAGGACAGGAGGCCACTGTTGCCACGGCTACCACCGTTGCTGCCACCACAATGCAAATTCAGTGACTAGAGAGTGACACGCCGAGTTGGGCTGTGACAACAGTCTTGTCCGCCAGAGCTGGTCTGTGCCAGGGCCACAGGAAGACGGCCCCTGCCTCTCTTTGGCCTCTCAAATCTCTCACGAGTGTATCTCACAGGCAGAATATAAATCACACCCAGAACCCTAGCTGCAAGGGCATCTGGGAGATGCACACTGGCTCCCAGCACTGAGGGCAGGGGCTGTTTCTTCATTACCCTGGGCCTGGCTCATGCTCGGAGGACGACAAGGGCTCCATCCATGTTTCTGGCCAAGTTCTCTGCCAATTTCTGTGGGTTCCCAAGAATGGGGATCTAGGAGAGGGACTGCCGGGCTACCCTTAAAACCTGCCAGCAAACCACCAGCACTCCCTGACCCCTACACACAGGAAGGGAGAGGCCGCAGGGAAGAGCGGCTGAATGCCTGGGCCTGGGGCCTGAGGCACCTCAGCTCAGGGACCGGCAGCATCTTGGAAAGCAGAGGACACAAGCTGGTAGGAGGGCGGGCCTGGACCAGGCAAACAGAGGAAGCCTGGGGACCTTGCTGAGGAAGCCTGCTGACTCCAGACAAGGGGGATGCCCAGTGTGAGGGCCCTGGGCAAGGTGTGTAACCCCAGGAATCCACAGGAAGGGAAGACAGGGATCAGCTGCCCCTCCTTGGGTTTGCAGGGAGACTCGGTGACTCCCAGCTGGAAGCAAAGGCCGCTGAAGTGTGATTGGGCTCTGAGAGGCAGGACCCCAGGGAAAACTGTGCCCCCACTGCAAGGGTCAGAGAGCAAAGGTGGCTGCTCTGACCCACCGGCACGGGGCTCCTCACCCCTCAGCTATCGAGGTGGCGGGGATTCGGCTGTTCTGATTCACCACCTCCGAACCAGAGTGGGTCGGTGTGTCTCTGGTTCCTTCAGCAACCCAAGCCTGGCAGCGAGCAGACTCTGCCCACCCCGTCCAGGTGCCCTAGCCTCCTGCCAGGCCGGGGTCTGATGGGCTAGGAGGAGACCTGGGGGTGGGGGAGGCCACGATGAGGCCAACCCTCCGGATTGGAATCTAAGCCCCAGTGGGGCGGGGTGGGAAGGGGAGGGCATCGTGGAAGCTGCTGACACACTCCAGCCCCAGGGTCACCCGCGCCTCTGCCGGGGCTCAGCTTGGGAGGACAGAAGGGCAGGGGAGGCCCGGCCCACCAAGAGGCAGGCACGCCCCCAGGACCAGATGGGAGCAGCAAACGCTGCCTCTTGGTCCTCTCCGTGCCTCCCCTCCACCCTGGAAGTCCTGAGGGGAGTTCCAAAGGCTCTTTACCTTCCCCAGAATGCAAGAAACTGACACCATCGATGACCACCTCCAGGGGGCGGGGACACGGGGAGACTTTCCACTTCAATCCTGCGGTAGCTTTTGAATTTGGAATGGGGGACTTGTTATTGGTCAAAAATCATACATTACACTAAACTTTACAAAGAAAAAGAAGTCATTTTTCTCCCTCCATACATTATCTACTTCCATGTTTAACACATATTCACCTTGAGCGCAGGGGACAGTCAAATCACTATGGTTCCTTGGGCAGGACCCTCGGTGTTAACTGCTCCCCACCCAGCCCATGCACACACCCTGCCTCCCTCAGGTGGTCTGTAAGAGCTGCAGGCCCCACCTTGGCCACAGGGACAGATCTAAAGGTGGCAGGTGGGCCAAAGGGGGCCCATCAGGCTCTTTGCCTGGGATTTTTTTTAAACGGTAGCTAGAAGAGAGGGTCAGGTCTCAAATCTGCTGCGGCCATGCACCTGTGGTGTGGAGAAAGCTGGTCTGACCCGCGGGGAGGGGAGAGGAGAGCCGGATAAGACCCCAGTGACGTCAGGTTCCTGTCATCCTTTCCCTGTCTGCAGTTTGGCTGTGTGAGCCAAAAAATTCCCCCTTTGTCTGCCAAAACTGGTTTGAATCAGGTTTCTGGTGCTTGTAGCCAGAAGAATCCTAAGTGACTGGCCTTCCCCTTTGTAAAATAAAGGGGCTAGACAGGCTGGTCTCCGGGGTTCCTGGAGGCTTTGGCATCCGGGGTCCCTGTGCCCTGGAGTGACATAGACCATTCGCCTCCATGTCAGGCAGAATGGTTCATTCTTGGGACACTGCATTCAGGAGGATGGGCCAAATGAAGAAAAGCATTTGGCCACCTTCTCTGGCCCTATCCTGCCATTACCTACCCTGCTGCTGGGCCAGCCAGCTTAGGGGAAGTGGACACACAATCAAAGCCTCTCCGAATAGGCAATCAGCCCATGTTACCGCAGGTAAACCCCACAAGCTCCCTCTGAAGCCGTGACCTTCCCCTTCTAGAGATGAGGACACTGAGGCCCAGGGAGATCCAGCATAATTTGCTTGAGGTCACATAGCTTAGACAGGTAGAGTCAGGATTCAAACTCATTTTCTTCATAGACCTCTACTTGGCATTGCCACAGGCCTTCCAGGTCCTCTAGCCAGACCCACCTGGAAGGGAAGAGAAAATCCACTCTTTTCCAGGGGCTTGGCCCCGAAGGGCCCCGAAGCAGCACTGACTCCATGGATGTCAAGGTAAGAGGCCTGAGCCAGTGTAGGTCACGTCCAGCACTACGTGGCCTCAGCAGGGGACCTCTGAGAACTGCCATCGCTCATCTGTGAAATGGGGAGAAAATGTCTCCTCACGATCAGGTGAGCCCTCAGGTGTGGAAGCCTCAGGACACTGTTCAGCTCCCTGCCCTCGTCAGAGTTCTGTGTGCCTTGTGGGGAGAGCTGTGGCCTCCCACATCCCCTGGCCACAGCCCATGCCAAGGGCCACCTCCTGGGACCAGCTAGGCTGCTTCCACTTTATCTCTGTATGAAGGACCAGAGCAGCAAATGGAGTTAACAGGGGAGGTGAAAGCTCAACCGCTCCCCCCAACCCCTGCCTTTTTTTTTTTTTTAAGTAACTAATATTTTTTCTGTTTACCACCCCCCTACACCGAAAAACCCCCGCAGACTAATCATATAAATTTTAGAAAATATATCTTAATCTATATACAGTCCACACACATTATTCATGGATTCTGTATTTGTGAATTCACCTATTCTCTAAAATTTATTTGTAACCCCAAAACCAATACACGCTGGGATTTGCACAGTCATTCTCCAACATGGGCAGAGCCGGGAAAATTTTGAGTGGTGGAGCGCTGGCGTTTCCAGCTGAGGTCCAGCAAGGCAGCATTCTGCCTTCTTGTTTCAGCTCTCAGATGCCAAACAAGTGTCCTTTTCGCAGTTTACACAGGGCCACTTTTTTTTCCACATCTATACGCTTTTTGTGAGTGATTTCGCTCTTTGAAATGACCCCCAAGCCTAGTGGTGAATGAAGGGCCGTCTGGTGTTCCCAAGTGGAAGCAGGATAAGATGGGCCTTAAGGAGAAAATACGGCCATTCGATTAGCTTTGTTCAGGCATGAGCTGTAGTGCTGTTGACCCTAAGTGCAACGTTAATGAACCAACAATATATATTAAATAAAATGTCTTTAGGTAGAAATATCCCCCAAACAAGGCTATACAGTTACCTATTCATCCACTGAGAAAAATGCGGTGACCTGAGGCTGGCAGGAACCCAACCCCGTGCTGCCCTAGGAGCGCTGGTTCAGCCTTCTCTCCTTCCCCGTTTTCGCAGGATTTTACAGAGTGTGACTACTGAATAATGAGAATCATCTGTTCACTAATCTAGACGGAGGCCATGATATTCAGTTCAATGAAGACTGAAGGTTGCACAGTACTGAGTATAGGATGATCGCATATTGTAAAAAGTAAAATAAATAAAGCAAAGTTAAAAAAAAAAAAATCCTTCACCTGTGCGTTTGATGTTTGCTGGAACTTGGAGAAAAGAGTGGAGAGGTTCAACCTGACTTTCCTGGGTGGATGGAGAGCAAGGTGTGTATGGGGGATGATGAAGTCTTTTCTTTATACACCTCTGCCTTGTTATGAGAGGCGTGTGTCACTTTCGTAATTTTTAAAAGTTTCATGCAACAGAAAAAATCAGTATCTCTTTCTCCTGGTGGCGCCACCTTGTGGGTACAGCTGGAATTACTGACATTAGTGATCCTTGCTCTGACAGGTGTCAGCCGGGACCCCAGCCCTCAGCCCCAGGTACCCCTCAGAGCCTCTGGGGACATCTCACATGGGTTCAGGAACAAGCCACACAGTTTGACAACCCATCGAGGCCTCTATGCATGCCAGCTGGCCCCCAGCACGGCACCCTGAGCGCCTGGCTCCTCTGATGGGAAGATGGAGGGCGGTCATTCCCAAAACCACAGGGAACTTTGAAGGGTGGTCAGAGTGAGTGGTTAAAAGCTGGGTTCTTAGCACTGTGTGACCTTTGATGAGTTACTCAACCTCTCTTGGCCTCAGTTTCCTCATCTGTAAAACAGGGATGCCAGGGGTACCTATGCATCAAAATCAAAGCCAACTGCTTGGCAAATACCTGGCCCCTTGTAAACACCATGAAACCTAGCTATTATTATTGTTATTACAGAATTTGTCAACTTTCAGAAGATTCCTGTGATGTTGTGATTTATAAGAAATGAACATTTGGTCCTTATCCATGCTTCCTGGCTCACAGCTCCCAAAACCCTTGGAATTTCCTGAGCAATAAAAGCAATGGGAACATCTTTTGCTATAATACTTGGTCTCTTTTCCTCAGTTCCTGAAATCACTTCAGAGCTATAAAAGTGAAATGGGTGAAAAAAAAAAAAAAAAAAGTGAAATGGGTGTCTGATCATTCACAAGCCCCTTTCCACCACAACTAGCTTTATGTTAATGAGGCGACTTTGGGAAATCCTCTAAAGACGGGGAGCTGATTGCCAGAGGAAGCAGCCCTGAATAGAGGGGTGGAACTTTCAGTCTCACCGTCGATTTCCAGGGAGGAGAAAGAGGCTGGAGGTGGAAGCAATCACCAATGGTCAATGAATTAATCAATCATGCCTATGTCATGAAGCCGCCATAAAAACCCAAAAGGAGAGGGTTCAGGGAACTTCCAGGCTGGTGACCCATAACCCTTCCACATGCTACCTTGCCAGCCCCCATACTCCCCAAACTTCACAGGGGCAGAGGCTCCTTTATTCAGGGCCTCGTCCTGTGTAACTCTTCATCTGGTTGTTGATTCACATCCTTTAATATCCTTTGTAATACACCATTAATCTAGTGAGTAAATGAATTTCCTGTGTTCTGTGAGCCGCTCTAGCAAATTAATCAAACCCAAGGAAGGGGTTGTGGAACCTCTGATTTATTTCCAGTTGGTCAGAAGCCTAGGTGACAACATGGACTTGCAACGGACATCTGCAGTGGAGGGTGGTCTTGTGGGACTGAGCCCTTAACCTGTGGAGTCTGATGCTATCTCCACAGTGTCAGATTGAGTTGAATAACAGGACATCCAGCTGGTGTCCAACAATTGTGTGCTGATGTGGGAAAACCACTACACACATTAGACTCGGTGATCAGAATCCTGGTTGGTGGGATTGTGGAACTAGAATTGTAGTTCCCAAAGGTCACATGAAAATAGCCTTCTGGCTGTAAGTCCTGTTAGTCCACAAGGCCAGCCCAGACTGTATGAATCCCATTTAGACCCAAGCTGGCCCTCACCACCACCCCCATACTGACAAACAGAAAGAAGAGAATTCAAACCTTCCCCAAGCCCATCACCCAGAGATAATCACTGCTGACGCTTTGGTGAGTGCACTACATGAAGTTGGTATATTTGTACTTTTCAGTACATGCAGTGGACCTACACCCGTGGCTTTCACCTGACACTACAGAGTGGTTATTTTTCTGTGCCCGCATGTAATCATTTACACAAGAATATATGTGACTGCCTAGACACTCGGCTGTTTTCCACTGATTTCTCGCTTCACTTGGATTTCCTCACTCCAGATGGTTTATGTGGATCTGTGGGCTCTGCCAAGGTGATGACTAACTGGTCAACAGGGCTGGGAGGTGCCCCTGTGGCACAGAAGGGTGGCATCGCTGCGTTTCAACTTAGCTGAGACGCAAACACCCACAGACGCCACTGGCACAGGCTGCTGGGAACATGGCCCTGATATATGCCACAACATCTCTCCTGATCTGGAACCAGCGTATATCTAGAACAAAAAGGCTTTGGATAGATGAAAATAGGCCTTTGGGGAGATAGGTCTTATGACCTGCTCTAGCTTGGAGTGAGATGATGCCCACTGCTGTCCCTGGCTGGCCACAGAGCAGGGACAGGACAGGAGAAATGCAAAAGAACAGAGCCTCTCTCCCCAACCGGGCAGAAATTGGGGCCAGCATCAGTCTGGAGCAGTCTGAGTTTCCAGGGTGAATGTGGGACTTGATGGCTAAAAGGAGCCGATGGCAGATTTCTGAGCATGTGTGAGGTGGGGACAGGTGAGTGTGGATCAGGGAATGACAGCGGGTCCCTCAGGGAGCCACGCCAGGCTTCAGGGAAGGAAGGGGAGGGGGAGCAAGAGAATCCAGTGACCTGGTGACCAGGTAAGACCTGTGGACCTGGACCGCATACCTTAGGACATGGATGGGCAGGGTCTTTGCATCGTGATGACCCCTCTGTCCCAAACCCACACTGGCCCCAGCAAGCTGGAGTTCACCAGCCAAGACGGGAAATGGGGGTGGGATGCAGCTCATCTATTATGGGTTAAACTGTGTCCCCCACAAATTCATAGGTTAAAGTCCTAACCCCCAGTACCTCAGAATGTGTATTTGGAGACAGGGTCTTTAAAGAAGTAATAAAGTAAAAATGAGGTCATTAGAGTGGGCTCTAATCCAATTTGACTGGTGTTCTGATAGGAAGAGGGGATTAGGACACAGCCAGCACAGAGGAAAGACCATGTGAAGACACAGAGAGGAGAAGACAGCCATCTACAAGGAGGGAGGCCTCAGGGGAAACGAACCCTGATTTACTAAGTGCCAACTCCATGCCTGGAACTGTGTGGGGGCACGTGGTCCCTGACAGGGAATCCACTGCTTGTACTTAGAGTGCATGCTCAGATGACCTCTACAGCACAAAGAGCTAGGCCACTTTGTTTCCTTCCCCTTCTTCACACAGGATAGGATCGTGATTGTTGGTATTCTTTGGGGTGTCTATAGAAGGCTGTTGGAGGTTAAGCGGGGCCTAAAGCCCCCCCTTGGCCGACCCCTCCTGCTGGTGGCCGGGACCCCTGCCTTTTTACCCCGTTTGGCCCTCCCCCAGCCTGTCCAGTGCCCTCCACCGTACATTCACCCCCTGTTGAACACCAGAGGTGGCAGCCAGGAGCTCGCCCACTCTTTGGGACAACAAGATTTCTCAACGTTTTTCTCTGATCGCCTTTTAACAGACATAAACATCTCCTGCTCTCCCCGACCAGTTGCACACACCATTGAGAATCAAGATCTTCGCCACAGGCCCCATCAGAAAAGAAGATTTAGTCCACCTTTACTTTCTATGGTTGTCTTGCCTAAACAATGCAGGATTTCATTTTCTCAAAAGGAAATTATTTTTATATATTGGATATATAAAGATATATCCAATGATGGATATATTTTTTAGGATGACATTCCTCCTCACCTAAAGGTTCTGATATGCTTCCCTTCCCCCTGCAATAAGCAACCCTGGGAGGAAGGACCAGGGCACCCCCTGGAGTAATGCAGTACCCAACCTGCACAACTGTGCATGGTGGCCCTGGCTCAGCAGGCAATCCTAGCTGAACAAGGTTGCTCTACAAGCTGTCAAAACTGGACTGTCATGGTGCTGGGACTGCAGTCACCAAGACAGGCAGAGATGCCTGCAGAGAAGGAGAGAGAGAGCCTGCCTGGCTCCTTCTGAAGCCAGAGCAGGGACCTGAAACTCCTTGTTTCAGGCCTGAGGAAGGTATTCAGGCCTTGGCTGGCATCCCTTGGCCTTAGCTGGGAGGGTGACTTCAATCACCAAAAGGGACGGAGAAGCAGCCAAATCACAAGGGCTTGGCAGAGAGAAAATCAGGGCATGAAAGCAAGGAGATGGGAACCAGCAACCCATTAAAGGCTAAAATCAGGAGGGGCCTTCATAGGCTGGACACATAACACACAAGCTTTAACACAGTTCCTGAAGCCCCAGAGGAACTGTAGCCTGAGGGCATCCCTCTCTGGTTCACCCATCCTCTTGGCTCTGTTTACATACCTCCAACAACAGGGAGCTCACTACCTCAAGCAGGAAGCCCATTTCTTGTTTGGGCAGATCAGGTTACTGAAATCTCTGACTTGTGTAGTCCTAGTATCTCAGAACGCACTCAGAAGGAGAGTGGGGCTGTTGCTATAGTAAAAGCTGGCAGCTAACATGGACTGATCACTTACGTTCAAGCATTATCCTCAGCGCTTTCTAACGATTATCCCATTCAATCCCTTCAATAACCCCCATGAGGAGGGAACACCACTAGCCCCATTTTACAGATAGAAAAGATTCAGGTGCAAAAAAGTTATCAGTTGCCAAAAGTCCCACAGCAAATAAGTGGTGGGTGGAGATGAGAGCAAGGACTATGAGAACGTTGGTCTCAGGCTCAGGGTCCCCAGTGGTGCTGTTGGGGAGCTCCAGCCCCCTCCTTGGCAGGTGCCACAGAGGTCAACACACATCTCCCTGGTGATGCCAGGAACGGCTCTGGAGTTGGCCACCCTGCTCCACTGCCCTGTGGCCTCTACTCAGTTGCTGAGCTGGGGTCTGGGGTGGCAGGCCTATCCTCAGTGAACCTTTGGGATTGGTTCCTGCCATTGACCTGCATGTCCCTGGGCTGTTGGTCCTCCCCACCTACCACCCAGGACCTGCACTGCCCTGTCTTGCCAGCCTTCCTGTGGTGGACCCCGCCGTGGTGCTATCAACATAAAGCCTGCCCCTGGCTTGGGGCATGTATTAATCAGAGTTCTCCAGAGAAATATAACCAATAGGATAGATATATATTAAGAGATATAATATATATGAGAGAAAGAGAGAGAGGGAGAAGGAGAGGAGGAGAGAGAGAGAGAGAGAGAGACATGTATTTATAGATATGGTGGCTGGCAAGTCTGAAATCCACAGAGCAGGATGGCAAGCTGGAGACCCAGGGAAGAGTTGATGCTGAAGTCTTGAGTCCGAGGCAGTCTGGAGACAGAATTCCTTCCTCTTCAGGGGACCTCAGTCTTTTTCTCTTAAGGCCTTCAACTGATTGGATAAGGCCCACCCAAATCATGGAAGATAATTTGCTTTACCCAAAGTCCACTGATTTAAATGTTAATCACATCTTTTAAAAATACCTTCACAGCAGCATCTAGACTGGTATTTGACCAAAAAACTGGGTGCCAAGGCCTGGCCAAGTCAACACACAAAATTAACCATCACAGGGCAGTTCCGGCTTCTGGATGCATCCCATGCCGTTCTGCCTGCTCTTTCACAGCCTTGCCTTTCAATGGACGGCATCCCCTTGGTCTCCTCTTTCTAGGCCAACCCCCAGCCTCTGCTATTTACACAGCTTGAGGACCAAAGTCCCTAAGGCCCTGATCACTCTGGCAGTCAATGTCCCTTTTAAGTTAAGAAGCCATCTTTGGTCAGCTTCCCCCAAAGCAGACCCCAAGGCAAGGATCTGCAGGCTAATGAAGTGCTCCAGGAGAACTGGGAAGGGAGTGGCGGAAGCAGGACAGGGGAGGGGCAGAAGCCCAGCAAAGATGGGATTTCCAGCAAAGTCCCAGCCTCAGTGTATTTCTGCAGAAGGCCCTGGGATGTGAGTCACACCTCAGAGTTTGTCCTTGAGGGAGCTGGGCTTTCGTACTTCTGCACAAGATATCATCGGTTACAGGCTGCTCTGGGGCTGGAGTCGAGGCATAAACTCCCAGGCACTTCAGCCCTTCAGTATGCAGCTGACAAAGCTCCAGTCTTCTGAAGGAGCTTGCAGGTGCTTGGCCTGGAACGTCAGATGCTATGAGAGGAATAGGAGGGGAGCTGGATGGGGACCCAACAGTGTCCACTACAGCACCCACCTGAACACAGTGCCCCAGAGTGGTGTGACCACACAGCTCTGGGAGACTAGCACGAGGTTGGGCCTCCTTGAGGGCAGGAGCCGTTTCTTTATCACGGCACTTCCTGGTCTGTGTCCCCTTTTCAAGCAACATTTGGGAAATTAACAGAGGAAGGAACAAAAGTTATATCAATCAGGCATCTGCACAAGAACCAGAAACCACTCTGATATGTTAAGCGGAAAGGAATTTCAAAGAATTTAATGTAGAGAATTAGGCAATTATAAAACTGTTGGAAGGACTGGGGAAGCAGTTGGAGGCTAGACTTGTAGGAGTGACTCTCGGAATGCTGCAGAGCTGGCCTGCCAGAGGAGCTACACTTCCACCGCTGTCTGGAAGGTAGGAAGTTAAGAGGTGGCCCATGGAACTGTTGACTTTAAGAACACCCTGCTGCGGTTGAGATCCAGGAATCAAATAGTCACCACCCTTAACTATGAAAACGCCTATAGATTCTCAAGAAGCTGAAGACTGTACACTGGAACATCTTGCTGGAAGTCCCACATCTCCGCTGCATTGCTCAGAGGTGACCAGAATATGGCCCTGGCCTCACTTCCGCCTTGAAAATTGCTTCTATCCAGAATACGAGATGCCAGGGAGTCTGGATAAAGTCGTTTTAGCTTTCCAGTTTGTGCAGTACCACCTGACAGTTCATGACCTTTGTTAGCGCCCTTGCCACCAAACCGTTGGTTTATGAGAAGTTTGTGGTCCACCAAGAAGATCCATTTTTTTTTCTCCAAAACCTGGTCTAGAGTATACCGTGTGAGGATGTTTATATGCAATAATTCAAAGACTTTTGTTGCTGTTTCTGGAAGAGAGATGTCAGAATTTGCCATGGGAGTAATGAAAATAAGCAGAAATATGCAAAGTACTTAGGCAGCTTCTTGTCTCTAGGAGGGTGCAGCTTCTAGAGACGTTGCCCATGTCTTCTGAGTTAGGAGCTGAGAATGTGGAGGTGAATAAGACACGATCCCTGGACTTCCCTGGTGGTGCAGTGGTTAAGAATCCACCTGCCAAGGCAGGGGAGACGGGTTTGAGCCCTAGTCCGGGAAGATCCCACATGCCGCGGAGCAACTAAGCCCGTGCGCCACAACTACCAAGCCTGCGCTCTAGAGCTCGCGAGCCACAACTACTGAGCCCACGTGCCACAACTACTGAAGCCCGCCTGCCTAGAGGCCGTGCTCTGCAACAAGAGAAGCCATTGCAATGAGAAGCCCACGCACTGCAATGAAGAGTAGCCCCCGCTCACCACAACTAGAGAAAGCCCGCGCGCAGCAACGAAGACCCAACGCAGCCAAAAATAAATAAATAAAAAATAAACACATTATTCTGAGCTGGCTGTGGAGTGGACTGCAGACTGTGTCACAATTGCCACACAGTGACGTCCTGCAGCTGGCTCAACAGAAGCACTTATATTATTTATGCCAATTGTGAATCATGCCAAGTCCTCAGGAGGCCTGCTTCCGTGAGATGTGCCCACGGCCAGGTGCTGCCCACGTGGGAAGGCACACGAGGTAGGAGGGCCAGGCTTGACAGGAGGGGTTTGGGTCAGGGAGCTGGCAGGGGCAGAGAACAGAATCCTCCTCCAAGCAGGCCAATGGAAAGGGGTTTATTGCAAGGCCCTCCTGGGAGGGGAGGGGCAGAAGCCCTCTGAGAAAGTCTCAGGCACTCTCTCCCTGGAGCCCCAGGGCCTTTTCTCTGCTGACCTCTTTACCCATCTGCTCCATTCTCCTCTCAGCTTCTCCGCTCCCTCATCACCTGGGCTGACACAGCACCGACTCCGTCAGGCTCATGCAGACCTTCTCAGCCTGGTCTCACTTCAGTGCTCAGGAGAGACTCAGGTTGGGCCAGGGATTAGTCCCGGTGAGCCAGTGGCCATGCCTGACAAAATCAATGGATCGTCAGGGGGAGGAGAGAATGCAGGAGGTGCAAACATGGCCACTTAGGCCCATCTGGTCTTTTATCTGAAGGAAGATATGTCTGGGTAAGGTTTTATGGAGGAGGTGACATTTGCCTAGAATCTAAAAGATACTCCAGAGGGACTTCCCTGGTGGTCCAGTGGCTAAGACTCCATGCTCCCAATGCAGGGGGCCTGGGTTTGATCCCTAGTCAGGGAACTCGATCCCACATGCTGCAACTAAGAGTTTGCATGCCACAACTAAGACCTGGTGCAGCCAAATAAATAAATAAATATAAAATACACTAAGTGTATAAAAAACAGAATTACAAAAAAATTTTTTTAAATAAAAGATACTACAGATTCAATGCAATCCCTATCAAATTACCAATGGCATTTTTTACGGAACTAGAACAAAAACTCTTAAAATTTGTATGGAGACACAAAAGACCCCGAATAGCCAAAGCAGTCTTGAGGGAAAAAAACGGAGCTGGAGGAATCAGATTCCCTGACTTCAGACTATACTACAAAGCTACAGTAATCAAGACAATATGGTGCTAGCACAAAAACAGAAACATAGATCAATGGAACAAGATAGAAAGCCCAGAGATAAACCCATGCACCTATGGTCAACTAATCTACGACAAAGGAGGCAAGCATATACAATGGAGAAAAGACAGTCTCTTCAATAAGTGGTGCTGGGAAAACTGGACAGCTACATGTAAAAGAATGAAGTTAGAACACTCCCTAACACCATACACAAAAATAAACTCAAAATGGATTAGAGACCTAAATGTAAGACCAGACACTATAAAACTCTTAGAGGAAAACATAGGAAGAACACTCTTTGACATAAATCACAGCAAGATCTTTTTTGATCCACCTCCTAGAGTAATGGGAAAAAAACCAAAAATAAACAAATGGGACCTAATGAAACTTCAAAGCTTTTGCACAGCAAAGGAAACCATAAACACGATGAAAAGACAACCCTCAGAATGGGAGAAAATATTTGCAAACGAATCAACGGACAAAGGATTAATCTCCAAAATATATAAACAGCTCATGCAGCTCAATATTAAAAAAACAAACAACCCAATCCAAAAATGGGTTGTGTCTCCATACAAATTTTAAGAATTTTTGTTCTAGTTCCGTAAAAAATGCCATTGGTAATTTGATAGGGATTGCACTGAATCTGTAGTATCTTTTATTTAAAAAAATTTTTTGTAATTCTGTAGAAGCACCTAAATAGAAGATGGCCAAGAAGCACATGAAAAGCTGCTCAACATCACTAATTATTAGAGAAATGCAAATCAAAACTACAATGAGGTATCACCTCACACCAGTTAGAATGGGCATCATCAGAAAATCTACAAGCAACAAATGCTGGAGAGGGTGTGGAGAAAAGGGAACCCTCTTGCGCTGTTGGTGGGAATGTAAATTGATACAGCCACTATGGAGAACAGTATGAAGGTTACTTAAAAAACTAAAAATAGAATTACCATATGACCCAGCAATCCCACTACTGGGCATATACCCAGAGAAAACCATAATTCAAAAAGACACATGCACCCCAATGTTCACTGCAGCACTATTTACAATAGCCAGGTCATGGAAGCAACCTAAATGCCCATCGACAGATGAATGGATAAAGAAGATGCAGTACATATATACAATGGAATATTACTCAGCCATAAAAAGGAACGAATTTGGGTCATTTGTTGAGAAGTGGATGGATCTAGAGACTGTCATACAGAGTGAAGTAAGTCAGAAAGAGAAAAACAAATATCGTATATTAACGCATATATGTGGAACCTAGAAAAATGGTACAGATGAACCGGTTTGCAGGGCAGAAATTGAGACAGATGTAGAGAACAAACATATGGACACCAAGGGGGGAAGTGGCAGGGGGTGGTAGTGGTGGTGGTGTGATGAATTGGGCAATTGGGATTGACATGTATACACTGATGTGTATAAAGTTGATGACTAATAAGAACCTGCTGTATAAAAAAATAAATTAAATTAAATTAAAAAATTTTTTAAAAATCAGAAGGAAATACACCCAAAAAAATTAAATAAATAAATAAATAAATGATACTTGAGAGAGGAGTATTACAGGCAGAAAAATGGTAGGTGCACACAGAGGCAGGGAGTGAGTGGTGCTAGAGTCTGGGCCTTGGGGAAATGAAGACATCTGGGGTGGTGGGAGTGTCGGGGACACAGAGAAGGGGACACAGAGAAGGGGACACAGGTCAGGTCACAGGGGGAGCTTGTATGCCTCTGAGAAACATATGCTTTTATCCTGAAAATAGTAGAACCCCACTGAAGGATTTTAAGCAAAGAGGAGATATGATCAGACTGGCATTTTGGAAGAGTCCTCGTCCAGAAGCGTGGATGACACATTGGAGGGGGCTGAGTTCTGAAGTGGAGCCCCAGACAGAAGACCTCTGAAATCATTCAGGCGAAAGAGGAGAGTTGGAAGTAGGGTGGCACACATCCGAAGCTGAATCCTGGCTCCAGCAATTTTTAGCTGTGTGACTTTCAGCAAGTTACCTACCCTCTCTGAGTTTTGTCCCCAGAGGCATATACTAGGAGGTCAGCACAGACTTGTTGAATGAATGCCAAGAACCTATCAAAATGTATGACCAGAGAGAAAGCAGAACACCATGCTGGGGCGGGCAGAGATGCTCCTACCACTGGAGGTGTGAGGGGAATCTCAAGACTCTCCAAACCCCAGGGTTTGCCTACAGATCCCACCATTTCCTTTGCCCATCTCTCATTCCCCTCTGAAACAAGAGGTCCTTAGGCCTAATGAGAAGTTTTTTGTTTTTGTTTTGTTTTGTTTTTTAAGTTTTCTGAGGTCCTACAGGTGTAAAAGGGACTCTGCCTGAAAGGGAAGCTGCAGAGGTGGGAAGGGCGAGGCTGGGAAGTGACTGACACTGCCATGTAGACAAGGGGCACAGCTTGCCTGGTTACAAGAACCCTGGGGAAGGTCCTGAGCCTGCCCTGTCCACCTCAGTCTCCATGGGACCTTCCTAAAGAAGGCCAAGGTAGCAGAGGCCCTAGTCCTAGGTAGGAGAGGAGGTGAACTTTAGGCTTGCTGACTGGCTGCCTCACTGGTGTCCCCATTACCTAAGTGCCTGTTTCCTGACAGGTGAGCGGACCCCATACACATGAGCAGCTGATCTGCATTGAGAGGCCTAGAGGAGCTAGCAGTGAAAATAGATGCCCGGTTCTCTTTAGGCTACTGCATCTTTGTCCCCTCTACCGAGACCCCAAACCATCAGGCAGGCGCCCTGCGGGTCCGGAGGCTTCTCTGCTCGGGCGGCAGTGCACCCGTACCTTCCGGGAATGCCCGCCAGAGGGCGCTGTTGGACAGCGCGCGGAGCCGCGCTCCCGAGGGCGGCGAGGTCAGAACAGTTAACAGAAGGACCCCGGACGCATGGAAAGGACGGAAGGAGGAGGACTTAGGGTAGGAGGCTGGAATATCCTCAGTAAGCCCTGTGTCCTGTAAGAGTTCTGTCGTTGTACGGCCAGGTCTTAAGGGTGCGCGGGCTTCAGCCTCCCCAGCTTCAGGTCTGGAACCCACGGGTAAGGGGGATGGCCGGGCAGCATTGTGCAAGCTTCAGCAGAGACGCCAGGGGGCGCTAGTCTGGCCTCCTCCGCTATCCATCTAGGCAGCAATCCGTTTCTGGAAGTCTCCGCTCTCTGTTCCCCGGCGGTCCCAGCCCGGGGGTCCGAGTCGTGGGGCTTCGGGGACGGCGATCGTGCAGAGGAGGTCGCCCTCCCTCCCTTCCTCCCTCCCTCCCTCCTCAGCCTGCATGGCCCACCACCCAGCGCTCTTCCTCTGCGCCCTGCGCCCTTATACACTGTCTTTCTCTGGCGAGGGGCCCGGCCTTCCTACCCCGCCCCGTCCATGGGTTCATCTACCACTTTCCCCTCGAGTTTTGCTCCTGGGAAGGGCGTGCCGATCCTCGAACTGGACAAGGCAGGTCGAAGCAGAGGTTTGAGTGACCTCTGGGGCTGGGCGTCGATATTCACCCGGGACTCAGTGACCCCATAATCCCGCAGTAGGAGAGCAGGATGGGGGCGGTGCGAAGAGAACCTTCGGGAGCCGGGGAAAGATATGCTAACAGCAACTGACTCTTTCCTGGGCACTCGTTCTGGGACCTCGAGGTTTTTCCGTGGGTTCAAGCTGAATGCTCGGTCTCTCCTAGGCTCTTCGGGGCTCAGAGAGAGAACACCTCCTTACAGGACCCGAGGGACACTCGCTAGAGCGCTCGGCAGGGCATAGGCGTCGGAACCCGATCCCCAGGCTCGCACCACCAAGCTGAGTTCCCGGAGGGGTTCACACGCTCTCCGTCTCCTCGGGTCCTGAGGCAGGAGAGGTGAGGTCGCTGGGGAGCCAGCCCTGGCACCCTGGGAGCCTGGAAGTCACGACTAAGACCAGAGCATCTCTTGTCCTTTTCCCAGTGAGCTGGGAGAAGAGTTGTCACGCTGAGGAGACCAGCCTTTGAGGGCAACATGGTGCTCACGCTGGGCGCAGGACGCGGATGGCGCGCCCTTCTGTGCTTCTCCCCGAAAACTGGACCGCCTTTTTTCACGCCCTTAACTCAGGAAAGGCTTGATCCGACTGGAAGCTGGGGGTCTGGGCCCCGAGGAAAGAGAGGAAGGGGAAATTCAGGCTGCAGGAGTGCAGCGGGGAGGGTGGGGAAGTCGAGGAGGTGCGCTACTGGCTGTTTCCCCTTCCCCCATTCCTGAGGCCGCGGCTACTGCCCCCTCAAAAGCTGCACAGCCGGCAAACAACAGGGTTTGGGCAAGCCCCCGGGTGAGAGCGTGCAGGCTGAGAGAGAGTGGGCGAGAATTATACTAGGCCTGCACCTGTGCTCATTCCCTCCAGACCGGGCGAGACCCAGATAACCCCGTGCGGACTCCGCCGCGGCCTCCAAAAAGGGCAGCTGAGAGCGGGAGTGGAGAGGACGGGAGGGGGCCGCCAGGGCCCGGGTTTGGCGGGCGCGTCAATGGGCGGCAGGGGCCAGAGCAGCGGCCTAATGGATTCAGGCCTGCTCGGCTGAGGCACACCCGCCCGCCCGCCCTGAGCTCTCAATAGCGGACAATGGAGTCCCGGGGTGACCTGAACAAAGAATTTGGAAGTAGTTAAACTGCAGAACACGTTCTGGGCCTGGGTGCCTCCTTTCAAAAAGAGCACAGGGAGAAGAAAAGAAAGCACTGGGGGGTGGAGGGGGTGAGAAAATGCCCAGGGGAAAAGTTGGTAGGTCGCCCTAGTTGCCGCCAGCCACCAGACGCCAGGAATTCAATGGGAAATGGGGGGAGGGGGGGAGAGTGGCCCAAGTCGGCCGGACCGCAGGGAGAGGCTGAGAAAGTTCTCCCAAGGATGGCTAGGGTTCCCGAGCAGGGCCGAGTCTTTGCTCAGGGTAGGAATCCTGACCCCAGGCTTCCACTCTGGGCCAGGCTCAGGAGCTGGGCTGCCCAGGGAGACTAGGAGAAGCTTCTCTTGGGCTTTGGATGCTAGAATGGAGGCCAAAGGGGGGGAGGGGGGAGGAGGAGGGAGTGACTGGGCCTTGCCCTTGTTCTCAGGTGGAGATTCTAAATGCACTCTCTCTCTCTCTCTCTCTTCTGGGTCCCTGTGTCTAGCCCTCCACCTCACTGGGTCTCTCCGAAACTCCTCTAGCAGGATCTCTCTGGACAGGTCTCCCTCTCTGATCCTTTCCTCAGAGCTTGTTTTTGGTTTTCTTTCTCTATCCATTTCAGGAAGGCTAGGTGCCCTCCCCACCTCGGCTCACCCTACCCCACACAACCAGCAATCGAGATTCTTCCAGTGAGAATATTCTCTCTGTCTTTTTCTTTTAAAGTCAGGCCTCTGGGTGTAGAAATTGAGGCCAATTATTATTTTTATCTCATATTTTTCTGATCTTTCTCAATTTTTCCACAATGAACTGTCACAAAGCAGAAGAAGGGGAAGTCAATTAGAAAAGCAGTCAGTTTCACTGTTGTCAAAGTAATTTAGAAGAGGAGAAACAGGAGAGGTTATAGAGACCAAAAGAGTAAATAAAATGACAGAAAAAAAAATGGTCAAGAAATGCGTTGGGGTGGTGGGGTGGCGAGATAAATCATCTTTCCCTCTTCTAGCCCTTTCCTCAAGTTGTTTAGGAAAGATAGAAGTAGGAAAGAAGAAAGGCGCTGTGGTGGCCACAGCTTTTAGGAGGCAATGCCTCTAGAATCAGAGAGAGCGCGCCCCAGCCAGGCGGCTTCCTCCTATGGGAGGCGCTCAGTTTGCAAGGGGTTAACAGCCTTGCTCGTGAACTTGGCCTGTCTGTCTGGCTCGTGATGGATGGTGAAACCCGCTGACAAGTTCAGCCGGAGGGACCTCCCCTGCTGTGGCGGCGGGAGAAACACACAAGCAGAGGGGACCCGGGACGAGCGGCCAGGGCGCGCGGGGGAAGACGGTGGTTAGGCGACAAGGCAGGGCGACTGACACGGCGCGCTGCTCTTCCTGCCCTCTCGGCTACCGCCTCTCCTTGACCGCTCGCCTCCTTCCCTGAAGCTTTCCGGCATCACCGTGGAGCACCAAAGTTTCCCGGGGTTCCGCGCTGGGTGTCCCAGAACCCCCTGCCGGCCCCTGTGAGCAAGGCTGGGCGAAGGGAGCGGGGCGTCGGGAGCCAGCCTCTCAGGAGGCCGAGTTCAGCATTTGGACAGCGGCTCCGGGGCGCCGTC
Source organism: Balaenoptera acutorostrata (assembly GCF_949987535.1). Classification (NCBI taxonomy): domain Eukaryota; kingdom Metazoa; phylum Chordata; class Mammalia; order Artiodactyla; family Balaenopteridae; genus Balaenoptera; species Balaenoptera acutorostrata. The sequence goes on along the minus strand of NC_080066.1, from coordinate 39,004,285 downwards.
GGCCAAGAGCGTGGAGTTTGCAGGTGCACAGCCCAGGACAGGGCGGGGAGAGGGGAGGCGGAGGCACTGGGCTTTGAAGAGGCAGGACCCAGACTGGAGGGCACCCTCCGCTCCGCAGGCGACACGTTTCCCCGACCTAAAATATCCCTTCTGAGCACACACTGGGGCTCCGGGACCGGCCAATCCAGCGTGGATACCCTCAGCCTAACCAACGCTTGCGTAGGGGAAAAGGTCAAACGTCCCCTTTCAGCCCAGAGAGTAGACGCCCCCATCCTCCCAGCTCTCCATTCTCCCCAAAGCATTCTCCCCGGATCCCTTAGCTTAGAGCTGCCAGCGAGGCTTCCAACCCGCTGCTCCCAGGTTGTTGTTAGCTCTGGACGAGTCTGGCGGCGCAAGGGGAATGGAGGGCTCGAATGGCGCCGCGACTCCACGGGAAAAGCTGGGAGGCAAGCGGGGCGGGGGAAGGAAGCGCCGGGGCGCGGGGATGGGAGCCCCTAGCAGCTTGCCTCCGCCCCCTCCATTCCGCACTGGTCGGGGTGAGGGGAGGGGGGGCGGGGGGAGCCGCGCTGACGTCACTGCGGGCCGTGCCCGCCCGAGAAGGCGGCGCTGAGAGCTGCTCAGAGCCCGGAGAAGCCGCGTACCGCCAGGAGCCCCCGAACCACAGCTGCTTTGCTCGCCTCCCGCGGCTCTCGGCCGTGCGTCCGCCGGGGCAGGGGTGCCTGGAGAGCGGCCGGAGCCGGGCCTGAGCCCGGGAGCGCGCCAGATCAGGGGCCGCGGAGCCGCTGTCCCCGCAGCCGCCCCACCCCCGCCGCTGCCTCGCTGGCCCCCGGCCCCTTTCCCGGTCCGTAAGTGCCGCTGTCTGCTGTGTCTCAGTGAGGCTGGGGAGAGGGGGCTAGGGCGCCAGGGCGGTAGTCTCGCCTAGGGCAGCATCAGGGAGCTGGTATGGACTGGGAGAGGGGGCTGGGGCATCCCTGCTCAGCCCCCATGGGCAGCACGGGCGGCTCTGGGCTTCCCGTTGCCGCCGGGCAGGGTGCGGGGTGCGCTCTGACTGCGGGTGGAAGGTGGGATCAGCTTCTGGATCCTGACCCATCATCCCCAACAAATCATCAAGGCCAAGGTCAAGGGTCGTGGGGCAGTGGGAAGCGCCCTGCGGTGAGGACTTTGGGTGTGCAGAGAGGGGAGGGCGCAGGGCCGATGGAAGTTGTGGGATGGCAGACAGGTTTAGCAGAAAGGAGGGAATGTTTCCGAAGTGAGGTTTCCTGGAGTCCTCCGATCTCCCCCTTCCTCCCCTCTGCCCCTAACTCTCCTCTTCCTTCGTATCCCCTCCCCCACGAAAACAACCCTGAAAGTGGCTTCCTGAAAAAATATTTTAAGATATCATGCAACACACAGTACCCACTCCAGACAAGATTTATGGCACGCTTTCCCCTTCTGTATTGGGAAGTTGTTGGAAAATCCTTTCTGCTCTACTCCCCTCTCCATGCCCCAGAACAGGCCTCTTGGATCTGAGGGTGTCTCTTCTGCCTCCTCCATTCCAGGCTCCAGTGAGCTTGGAAAGAATGAGGGTGGCAGTGGAGGTTGAGGCTTTGGTGAGGGGCTTCTCTGGGAGAAGTCTGAGGTGGGGGGGTGTCCAGGCTGGCCCACAGCAAGGCAGGGAGGTAACAGAAGCTGGGAGTGGCTCCAGGTCAATCGTGGTGGCTGTGCATGCACCCAGAAATACACAGTCTGATTCTTTGTGGCTGAGGAGAAATAGAGATGCTGGGGCTGAAAGGGAGCCCCTTTTTGAGCCCCTCATACCCTGAAAAAGGTGGTTTCTCCAGCTATATATAGAGAGAGAATGGAGTTTGATGGTCTGGCTTTCAATCAAGGAAAAGAGGCCAGAAGGTAGGATAGGTGGGCACGGAGGTAGGGGTATCATGCAAAGCTCCACCGCAGGAGCCTCTATCAGCAATGCTAGCTGCTGGGGACCCCAGGGGAGGAGTGCTGCTCTGCCCATGCCTTTTCAGGACAGGTGCTTCCCAGTTCCTGCCCAGCCTGGGTCTCCCCAGAGCCCACACCCTGGATGCCTAAGCCTTAGCTTCTGAGGAAAGGGAGCCATAGAGGGCACCACAGCCCAGCTGACCAGGTGTACATGAAGGTGGATGTGGAGGCCCCTGGGGCCCTGGGTGCAGGAAGCTGGGTCCATCTGAGTTAGTCCAGTGCTGGACTTTCAGACTCCAGATAATAGGAAGATCAGCTTAATCAAAGCTTGAGCCTGATGAAGGAGCAAGGGAGGGAGGGAGCAGTGCGGAAACGGCACTGTGGACTTGGCCCAGGTTGTGACCTGAGATACTGTCTCCTAATTAAGGCCCAGAGGGGCCCAGGAAAGGAAGGCTAGATCCAGGCTGAATGTCAGGTCCCATGGCTGATGGAGCTTGGGGAGCTCCATCGGTCTCAGGTTCTCAGTCTCTGGATAAAGGCAAGTCTGGTAGCAGGATAATGGGTCCCTGCACAGGGCTGTTGGCTAGGGACAGAACTGCCTACTCTCGTTCCATTTAACCCATTAACTCACTGTGTCCTAAAATGGAGGGGGGAGTGCACCCTCCTGTGGGTAGTTAGGGCCCTCGCACTAAGTTGTGTAACCACCAAGAGGAAACAGGAACTTGGGCCAAAGCCATCTCGGAGCCCAAGCAGCTGAGGTTGCCAATGGGTATGAGAGCGCTTGTGGACACGTGTGCCTGCACGGGCAAGGTATCTGCCACCTGCCTTAGGCCGGCTGCTAGATGGGTGTTTGGGCCAAGTGTGGGAGGAGGGATTTTCAGGTTGTGTGAATCTGAAGGGGTACAGGGCACATGTGTGACTGCAGCAAGAATGGGCATTTCTGTAGAAACGGGAGTGGGGGGCCCAGGAGCCCCTCTGTCCTTTGATGGAGATTCAAGGATGAAAAATGAAGTCTCTGGCTCTCGGTGGAGGTGCCTAGGAGGGAAGCCTCCTCATGAGGAGCCACCTGCCAACGGGACTCTCTCTTTAGCTGTCATTCTTTTCCTCTGGTAGCTGCTGGCACCCCTGGAGCTTGGTTTGGGACTATGGGGAGGAAGCCAAGGATGATCGGGGCAAAGGGAGTGGTGGCAAGAGAGGTCCAGTGGGCGGCTCTCAGCACCATGGCCAGGGCTCAGCCACCACCGCTGGTGCTTTAGTCTCAACGCCCAGCACTCAGTCAGACCCAATGCCTGCTTTCCCATCACCTTAGGGCCTGTGCTGGGCCCACGGGCCAAGGCCAGGGGATTGGCGTGGGACAAAGCGCACAGATCCCAGACCCAGTCCAATGTGCAGACAAGAGAGTGGTCGGGGCCAGGGCTGATCAGGTTCTCCCCACTCGGGCTTGGAATCAGCCTGCTTGACAGCCTGACACCTCAGCTGGCGGTGCCAGGCCCACACAATGCACCTCCACTTGGCATCAACCTGGATCATTTCCTGGGCCCCTGTCTAATCTGTGCACGGAGGCCGGCCACCAGACCCAGGAGACTACGGTCAGCCCTGCCCCACCAGAGCAGCCTCCTCCCCTATGCCTATGCCCTCAAGGTCGGATTTTTCTGTGGCCTCCTTCCTGGGAGTAGTGCTATAACGGCCAGGTGCTGGAGGGGGAGAGGGAGGGGGAGGGGGAGGGGGAGGGGTCTTTCATCTGGGACAGTCCCACTCAAGCAGGGCATGGGACCTTTGCTGGCTGGCCTCACCTGCTCCCTGCCAAGGGACTCAGTTTCCCATAAAGGGTAGCAGAAATGTGGCCCTGATAACAGTGGCCTCTCGCATCTGAACTCAATCCAAATCAGGCTTTTAATTCTTCCTCCCAGAGCCCCCACCCGCCCTCAGCTTGCCAGTCGGGCCTCCGGCGCCGTTGTGTTACCGTGAGCCTCGCTGAGGAGCCATTTTGTGCAGCATCCTGCTTAAATCACACTCCGAGGGGCTTCTTCCTCGCTTTCTCTTCCCCCACGCTCCCTCTCTCCCCTTCCTCTCTCGCAGGTGAGCAGTGCTTCTCCGCCTCTTCCAGCCTCCGCAGCCCCACCCTTCCCACCCGGGGTGGCCCAGAAGGACTAGGGCTCTGGAGGCCACCCACACACACACCAAGAAGGGGAGACAGTGCAGGTTCCTGGAGCTGCAGGAGGAGGGGAAGTAAGGGGCGCCTCCCAATTATGGTAATCCTTTGGAATTAACTGTCTCGGGCCCAAATTCGGGTGGTTCCTTCCCCAGGGCTGCTGTCAGCCTCTCTCTGTTCCTCCCCCGTTGTGGCTCTCTCTAGTTCTTGTTCGCCTTCTGGAAAAAGGGATGTGTGCGCAAAATGGGATTTGGAGGGAGATATGTAAATGCTAGGTCTGGTCTGGCATAAGCTGACTAGGGTGGGAGTGGGATGCAGGCTGCCTTGGATTTAGGGTCAGGATGAAAATAGAACAGACCTGAGACAAGCGGTGGGGCTACAGGCACTTGACAAAACTGAGACCTTGGCAAAATGGAGATGTGTCATTTTCAGGAGAGAATAGGAGAGAAAAGCGTATTTAGAAAAATCATGAAATCCTTTCCAAGCCACCCTCTTTTGCCCACTTGTTTGGAACACATCCTGCGGAGATTTGCCTGGCTGTGAGTGGCTCAGTGCCCCAGGGCCCACTAAAATGGATCCTCAAAGGTACCTCTGCCCAACCTCTCAGGTGCTCTGTGCAGCAGAGTCTCTGATCGGAAAAAACTGGTGTGTTGACTGCTGGAAGTCGAGAATCCACCTGCCTGTCCCGCTGCCAAATCTCTCCCTAGCTCTTTGACTAAATTTTTTTTTCCTGGGGGCATCTGGGAGCAAAGATATCACATTTTTCATATTTAATCTCTTGCCTCCCAGGGGCGGCTGGCGTGAGAAGGTGAATCTCAGCACCTAAGGCTGGAGGGTAGCCACACATCAAGGAGGAAAGGGGTGATGGTTGGGGTGAGCAAGAAGGGGCGCCCACGGACCACTCACCTCTGGGAGGCTGCAATGGGGCGTCCAGCTCTGTGTCAGGCTTACTTGGGGGTGATTCTGGTAGGTCCTGGGTGGCAGCCCCTTCCCCTTGTTGAGCTACTTGCAATGAGTAGGCCAGGTGTGTGCTAAGAGCCCTAGAAGGAGGGCCGAGGCAAGGGTTTGTGCTTTCATTTTCCGGTGGAACACGAATTTAACCAGCATCTCAGTTAGGGTCTAGGACATCTCCAAGGGGCCGGCCACAGTCGGCTGTACCCTCCTAGACTTTCAGAGAGAGGAGGGACCCAGCAGCCTGGTACTGAGCGCCAGGGCCTGGACCGAGTGTAGCATGGCTCGGGAGCTTCTGCGTGCCAGGCACGCACTAATGGGTGGGAAACCGACCCACGCGCACCAGGACATTTAATTCCTCCCTCCCTCCTCACTCAGTCTCGGCGCGTGGGTTGGGTCGACTGCAAAGTGCTGGGCGTGAGAGAGGGAAAGGGAAGTTAAAGGTTAAACAGCTCCTACTCTTCGGCTCTCGGCCTCCCAAGTGCGCATTTGGCCGCTCTAGAGAGACCTTCACCACGCCCCACCAGCGCGTCCCCAAACCTTGTCACCGTAGCTCCCTAACTCTGATGGTCCGCGGTGGCTGCCAGGCTCCTAGGGTCTTGGGGGAAGGCAAAGGAGTTGGGGGAAAGGCCAGACGGTGCGCACCCTGGCGCGCAGCCCTAATGCTTTCGAGATCAGCGGGGGCACTGTCCTCCCAGAGGGGAAGCTGTGAATGCCGAGGCCATTGTAAGGCTGGGTGGTGCGGAGCGCGGGAAGGGGGCTGGGATTTGAATGAGAGCCTGTGATTGGCCGAGCCCTGGACTGACGTCACTTCCCCGCGGGGCGATTAGCCTGAGAGAGGAGGGCTGGCAGTCCAGTGCGCTGGGGGCGGCCGGGGCGCCCTAGGCTGCCGAAGCGCACCGCGCGGGTGTCCTCAGTGAGCCCCAGGACGCCGTCGGAGCTGGCAGCCGGCGCCGGTGTCCGGACGCACAGAACGGGTAGCTGGGGAGGAACGCGCTAGGAGGGCGGAGGAGGGAGGGATGGAGGGAACTGGGCGGGGGCTGCCGGCCTTGGTTGTGGAAGTCAGTGTATCTGTGTGTCTGTCGGTCCCCTTTGGCTCTCCGCGTGCGCCCGGGGCTCCGAGAGCGGCGCCCGCTCCGGTTTCCGCGCCCGGTGGGCAGCGGCACGTGGGGCCAACGGCGCGGCAGAGGCGGTGGCGAAGGGAGGCCCGTTTCTCTCTTTGGTTATCTAGCTGTATGAGTGCCACAGAGCCGTCATAAAGCTAGATAACCGAAAGTAGAAATGACTCTCACAACTTCTGCGTGCGAGCGCCCGTCCCGCCGGCCGCCCCGGCCCACACGAGCCTGAGGAACCCAGAGGAGCCCAGTGTCGGCCCAGCGGACTCCAGCCCGGCGGAGCGGCCGCGCCCGGACCAGGTACCTGACCTCGTTTTCTCTCTCCGGGGACACTTTCCGAACCCTGGAGGAACTTGCCAGCTTTCCCCCTATTCCTCTTTCCCCGCCCCCACCCATCCCCCGGCGCCGAAGTAGGAACCCCAAAGTGGAGCGGCCCGGGGGAAGGGAGGGGGATGGGGTTGCAGAGGGGTCGCTGGCGGGGAAGGCGCCAGCCTTCGCCTTCACCCCATAAATCAGGCTGGAACAATCCTCTCCCGGAGCTGCGGACGGGGATTTTGGGATGCAAATGTGGTCGGAGTGAGACAGCGGCCGGTAGGGGGTGGGAGTGGGGGTAAGTGAAAGAGTGGGCAGGGGTCTGCCCTGCCGCTAACAATGCGCCCTTTATCGAATTATTCGACGAGTCAGCCCCTGAGCGTCATTAGCATACGGCTTGGGGGTTGCCGGAGCCTCGCCCCTCGGTGAGGTCAAGTTCTTGATAATTTGATCACTTTTCACGGGCTCTGGCAGCTGCCTTTGTGTGCAGTTGGGGGGTCTGTGTGCAGCGTGAAGCGGAGCAGAACTGGCGAGGAGTGCGCTCAATGGCTAGGGGCCGGGGCGGGAGGCCTCCCTCCCCGACGGGCCGGCCCTGCCCTGCATACAAACCGAGCGCCAGCGAGCGAGCGGGCGGGCGGGAGGGACCGAGCTCAACCCCGCCAACCTCTGCACCAGCCCTGGCTCGGCCATTCCCGCCCGCGCCTCCCCAACTTCCCGGAGTGGTTAGGGTGCAGGCAGGCTCCCGGCGCCTTCCCACTACTCTCCCGCACCCCGCCTCTCTGCTTGCAACATAAGATGTATTACAATATCTAGCAAATAAAAAAGCAATTGGGGGAAATCTGCATTCCGTTCCCATGGCAACCCAATGCAGCACACCCGGCCACTCAAGCTCCCAGCCCCTCTTAGCTGGGCGTCGGGCTGTGGGACGCGCCCCTGCTCACTGCATGGGCATCAGGATCCCACAGAGCACACAGCGTTGGGGTCCCTCTTGAGGTCCTTATCTGCCTCCAGGTCACTTTCTTCCCTGACACCTTGACTCGTCCTGAAGCTCAGGGCTCCCTGGAAGCTTGGGGAACCTCCTGGGCTCCCAGGGATGAGTGGCTGTAGACCCAGCCCTGGACCCTGCCATGCCTCAGGGAAGAAAGGAGCCAATGTGGGTTCAGACCCCCTGATGGTTTGGGGGGCTTTCTAGGAATGTAGGTGTGTGAGTGCTATGACAGGCAGGCTGGAATGAACTTGAGCCACCATTTAGACACGAACCTCCATCCCATTTCCCTTTTATACACAAGGAAACAAATCAGGAGGCCTAAAGTGATCCCTCCGGGCTCTCACAGCTCAGAAGTGCAGAGCTGGGCCCAGGTCTTACACCCATCTCTGCCCACTTCATTCTCCAGAGCCTCTCCCTCACTGTTTTATATGGCCCATCATTCCCATCCTCTTACCCAGAACCTGCCCACTCCCCTTTTAATAATAGAAATCTTTTCCCATTTTTCATTCCTCCGAGCCTTTTTTTTTTTTTTGCCTTTGCTTAACAAAAATTTTTTTGAAAATAGGTTTTATGTGTAAGAAGCAAAAATTCAAATAGTACAAAAGGGAAATCCATCGGCCCTGGGGAGAGGAACTGTGAGGCTGAGGTGGATGGTGGAGGGAGACTTTTCACTGTATCACCTTTTGAATTTTGAACCACTTGAATGTGTTAGCTATTGAAAATAAAATTAAAATAAGAAGAAAACAAAAGTCCAGGCAGGGAAATTCAGTTGTCCTCCCTCTGTCCCCAGTTATCCCTAGAGATAATCACCAGGTAGAGGGTTTTCATGCATCCTGTGTGACACCCCCTCCCCCATTTTTAAAGGCCAGTCTCCCTTTTTCCTGGTAAGAGGCGGGCAAAGGGTGGCTATCTTGTTTCAGGCTCCTGGAGGCCACGGGTAGCATCCCCTGGGCCGCCCCTCCCTTCTCAGCACACCTGGCAGCCTGTGCACTGATCGTGACCCCATTTCGGAAAAAACCAGAGCAGCTCTTCCTGCCTCCTCACCCTGTGCTCCCTGCCTTCTTTCCCAGCCAGCTGGCCCTGGGTCCTGGGCTTCCATCTTCCCTTCCCACCATCTCTATCCTTTGCTATTTTGCAAGAACTAGTCCTTCTAGTAACCTGGTGGCTTTGCACCCTCACAGCTGTGTCTATATAATTCAAATGTTTTTTTTTTAATTAACAAAAAAAATTTTTAACACCAGGGTCCCAACCCATCTCGTCAGTCCTGAAATCTGGGTTGGGGGAGGAGGAGTCTGAGCAGGGGAGCATGCGGTTTTCTTTCCGCTTTTTACGAAAATTCGTTGATGCAAACATCCGGGTCAGGGAAAGGATCGCAGTAGGGCTTCGGGGGATAGAGAGTGCCTGAACCCTAACCTCCCGGACCCCACCGCACACCCACCAGAAGTGGCCCTCGGAGAGAGGCCAAGCAGCCGGATTTGGGCCTCCGGGTATGAATGCCCACCCCTAACATAGCCATGTTCGAATCCCCTCTGGACACTTGAAGCCTGAGGACTCAAAATCGGTGCCTCACCCCATCAAATCTCATCTGGCTTGCCCAGGCCTGGGGGAGGTATGTGGCTCTTCTTCTCATGCCCCAGGGAGGCCTTCCTCCAAGTCTCCTCTGGCCACTAGGCTCCCCATGTTTGGGCTACATTTTTGCCGCACGTTTCCGCTACCCCCACCCCACTCAAAAAGGCTTTAGGGAGCCTGAGAACGCAATTGAAGCTGCAGCTTGGAAGCCGGGATTGGTTGGGATCTCAAAGATGCTCTTCACCTAACCCCTTTCATTTAACGTCTAGAAATAGCGAGCTTAGTAAGGCCCGGTGGCTCGCCAAAGGTCGTAGACCAAGCCACTGCTGGGGCAAGAATCAGGGCAGCCACCGTGGTGTGTGAGGCATCAAGGGCTTCCTTCTCACTCGTCCACGAACTCCCAACCGTGAACGACCGTAGGACAACGAGGCGGGCCTCTGCTCGGCGAATGAAAAGCTGGCATCACTGGGCGCCGCCGAAAATCAGGCTGCGGCGCGGCCAGAGGCCTGATCTAGGCCGGTCAGGGAGCTCTCCACGGCCGCCGGCCGACCTCCCGGGAAATGGGACCAGAGCGCGGAGGGAGCGAGGCCAGAAGGCCTCCCAGGGCCCAGCCGCGACGCTGAAAAGCATGAAGGGTCGGAATTAGGCGCTCATTTAGCGAGCGTTACTAATCCGAAGTTACAGCGCTAATTCCCTGATCCGGCCGCTCCCACACGCAGCGCTGGGATTAGAGGCGCGGTCGCCGCCTCGCCCCGCCCTCACACCCCCAAATGCGCCCTCCCCGCGCCCTCGGGTCTGCGGGCTCAGGGCTAATCCGCCGCGCTCGCCCGGCCCGACCGTGCCGCGCGCGGGGCGGGTCCAGCCAGCTGGGGTGTGCAGTCCTGTACGCCTAGGTCGGGGAAAAGCAGGGAGGGGTCGGCCCTGAGCCCCTGGGCAGCCCCAGTGGGACTTATGCGCCCTCCAGGACCCAGGCGACGCGGCGCGGTCAAGAAAACCGCCCGGATTTTTCCAACCCGTGTATGCGCACCCACAGCAGAGGCCCCGTGGAGGCCGCGGCGCCATTTTAATAGTCTTCATTTCCCCCTTGGCATCTCTTTCTCGCGTGTGTGTCGGGGTGTCTCGGTCCCCCATCCCGCCTAGACTTTAGACCCCCTCCATCAGCCTGGATAGAGTGACCAATCAGCTCTGGCCTAGGGTGGGATGTGCGTCACCATGGTGACGGCCAGGGCGCCCTGGCAGTGCCGCCCATCACAGAGGGCGAATCTTCACTCCGCCTGGACAGGAAGGTGGTGACTGGTGGGGGGCTGGAGGAAGGCTGTGGCAGCTCATCCCCACTCCAACCCTATTCTCCCTGGGGTCAGTTCAACTTGGGTCAGGCAGGGGGAGAATGGATGATGTGGGTACGGCCTTGGTAGAGACCTGAGCTTGTGCTGGGAGTTGTGTTCAGGAATCTTCCCATTCCCCCAGGTGGTGTTCCCCTCTTCTTTCTCATCTTGGTCCAAAGCTACATCTTGGTCAATCTCTCACCCTCTTCTTTGTCTCTTTTCCTAAGAGAGTGGTGTTCAGGGGCTCTCAGAGGTCCCCCCATATTGCCTTGCTCTTAAGGGCTGTGATTTTGGGCAAGTCACTTCCCCTGAGCCTTAGTTTTATCATCCACAAGACGGGCTGGTGTGCATGCTCCTGATGGAAAGCACTGAGTGCACAGTGGGTGCTCTATCAATGTCAGAGCTCCTTCTCCCTTAGCAGGGAGGGCAAGATAACTGGGGACGGAACTCAGAACATAGGGATTTCCTTTCTGTCTGGGGAAGCCAAGTTTGGGTGTCTCATGGCTTCCTAGAGCCAGCTTTTCATTGCTCCCCCAGACAGCTGGGAATCGGAGAGGAAGGGAGGGTTTTTCAAAATAGAGTCAGGGCGGGGGCTGTGGCTGGAACAAAACCTTGGTCAGTGGCTCTGAGAATGGGCCGCTGCAGCTCCTATAGTGCTGGCTCGTTCCTTCCAGGCCGGTCCGGCTTAAGCACCACTTTAAGTGGTCCCGGCATTCACTGGCCAGCCCCCTCACCGCAATTGAGCCGCAGGGGTTTGAAAAGAGGGCCAGGGCCTCAATGACAGGACCTTGGGCCAGGCTAATTGGTTTTGGTTCAAGGGGATACTGGAGTTGTGAAAAGCTCCAAACTGCCTTTCCCACGCCAGAGCCAGGCCACAGTTTTAAGGAGACGGGTTGGAGGAGCTTGGGGGCCAGGCGAGAAAGCTGGGAGCCAGGTGTCTCCGGCTGATGATCTTGCTCTAACTAATGGCCAAGACATTCCTCTGTTTGGAAGGTGGGAAGTTATTATAAGGCATTTCATGGGTGCAGGCAGGTTCTACTTGCCCTCTCTCACACACATGGCTATGCCAAGAAGGGGGTCTTTGAGCCTTTGGCACACCTTAGTTGGCAAGCAGCCTCGCTTCTTCCCACTGGAATCATCCAGTAAGAGAAACGAGCAATTGCCGAGTTTTAGTTCTTGCCTGCAGAACTGGACCAAATCTAGCCTGTAGACTCTAGGAGAATCCTGCACTCTATCCTGAGGCAGGCGGTGCAGTTGGTCTCATGATAACCCACTTCTGTCTCTTGAAATGTCCCTAAACCACCCTGGGTATGAGCAAACAAGGCAGAGATGGGAAACAGGGAACCTTGAGGTCCTTTTAACTATTATTTTTAAATAAAGGGTCAACTATTTCTTTACATTCAAAATTAAGCATTAATTATATTATGATAAGTCTATCATTATTGTAGATAATAATGTAAATGCTTTGGAGCTTATGTCTTGAGGTGTACCAGATATCTATGTGTTTGGACCAAATGATTGCGCATCCATATGTATAGTATACCCATTCTTATATATATGTGGTCTATATACCGAATCGTACACTTATATGACGATCAGTTATGTTAAGGATGGTGGCAGGGTTAAGGAAGAGCTATAAAAAGATCACTCCCATTTAAAATGTTGCATTGATTGAGACCTGTTTTTCATGGTTCACTGTGTGTTGGAGGGAGCATTCTGAAGTAATCACCAGTGAAAGAAACCCCCTACCCTTCTTATTATCTTCCACATTTTGCACCATGTTTGCCCACTTGAGGCATATGATCAGTAGGAGAAAGGTACCTCGAAGAGATATAGAACTCTGTGTATCACATTTTCCATTTTTATTTCAATTTTTAATTGCCCAGGGCCTAATTTCTTTGGGACTCTGCTGATCTGCACATTTGAGATTCATGTGTAAATATGCATGTGGCATGGGTGCACGCCTGGGCTTCCTTATCACAGAGTGTGCTCTCTCGGTGTTTAAATACACACAATCCACACCACACACGATTATGGGCTTGCATATCTGCCTCTTCTCTAGAATCGGGTTAATTTTCCCTTCGCTAATCCTCAAACCCATTAAGTTCCCCCCCACCCCCCGCCCCCACAAAAAACTACACACCCTACCACAGACCAGTGGTCTTGCCCCACTTCTCCAGCAGGCAGCTCTCCAGGCAGGGTGCTGGAGTGAAGGTTCCTATTAGGCAGACTTCATTAATGTTACCAAATATACCCCAGCACATTTACTCGTCTACTATGAAGTATTATCATAAATGATTAAAATTAAACTGCACTTGTCAAAATAAATGAACAAGGTACAGTTAGTGATGTCTTTGCCTTGATTTGCTTATTCACTAATTTGAAGAAAAGAAGGAAGAGAAAGGGAGAGAAGGGAGGAAAGAAAGGACAGACTGCCATGGGAAGGGGAGAGGAGATGTTGAGAGAAAGCAGAGGGAGAGAAAGAGAGAGGAAACCCCCTCAGTCATCTGCCCTTGGGTTTCCAGTCATTAGGGCACTCTGGGAGGCTGGAATGCAGTCTCTAACATCAGCTCATAATGAATATTGAGGTGTGGATGTGGAAGGAGGGATTTCTTTGTTTACTGAGGAATGGCCATGGGAATGGGGGAGAGGATTGCCTTTGGGGATTAAGGAGTGGGCTTTGTTTTTATGAAGGGCCTTACTTCTTTTCTGAAGTTTTCTGCAGCTAATTGATTCAATTCAGACATTCCTCCTCCCTACCAGGCCAGCCAAGGCCGCATGTCTGTGAGATGTGCCCAGCCCCATTTCCCCATCTGCTCTGGCCCCTTTCTCTACTGTGACCCTTGAAAAGGGTGTGAACCTTCACATCAAGGAGATCACAGGCTATGGAGAAATCAGTCAGCGGCTGAGACCTTTGCATGCATGTGTGTGATACACTGCCACATACTTATACACCTACATGTATGTTATTAGAAGTATAATTTACATATAGAAACAGATCATAGGTGTACAATGCATTTACATCCATGTAACCAACACTCAAGATAGCATTTCCCTCACTCCAGAAACTTCCCTCCTGCCTCTTCCCAGTCAATCCCTCCCCAGCCCCCTTCAGATATCTCTTACCATGGATCTGTTTGACCTATCTAGAGTGTCAAATACATAGAATGTATGCCAGGACTTCTTAGGAGATTTCGTGTTTGTGGTCACGTCGGACTCGCGTTAAACACTTTCTCCTCAGATGGGCCCAGAAGTCAGACCTGTAATTAGATTTTTTTGGTGGGGCAGATGGTTTGAGGTGGTCTTCCTTCAGGACAGCCCTGGTCTCACCCGAGGTCTGTTAATGATCAGGGGACAGGTGAAGCTCACACATTGCCACTTGCCTCCCATCAGTGGCATCCAGGAGCTGATGGAGAGCTATTAATGGAAGGTGCCAGCTTTGTGCTAATTAGAACTTCCTTTCAGCTTCCATCTGCACAGGCACTGGAGCCCCTCACCGGTCAGCCTCACCTCCCCCCACATCAGCTTGCAACCTAGTTTTTGTTCCCCCCATGAATTAGGAGGTGCTATGAGTGGAGCTGTTCTCCTCTGTCTCTGGCCAAATCCGGGTCCTTTGTGTGTTGCGGGAATGTGCGGGGAGTGTCATTTCTTGAGCCTTCTCTGTCTTGTTAGGGTGGAGATGGACTGCAAATTGGAAAGGGGGTTGGGTACCACGGCCACTCCCCCAGGTTAGGCTGGTCTCACACTCTTCGACTTGGGTTTATTTTGAAAAGGACCTTTCTCCTCTGCCCTCTGGAGAGTGTGGCTTCAGATCCTTGTTCCCTCCATTACCCAAATTCCTGGTGTCTCTCAAGTCTGGTTGTACCCACCCCATCTCAACCTTCAGCTGCCATCATTGCTGTGTCAGGCAGCCTGGGGGTGGCGGCTGTCTCCCTGATCTTCTTTTTCTTCTGAAAAAGCCCAAACTTTTTTTTTTTCATTTTGCTTTTTCTTTCTTTCACCTCCGGTCCAATGGACATAATTTTTTAAGTGGAGGTTGTTTTTTATAGAGATTTCGTTAAAAAAGAAAAGAAACATTAACGTCACATTAACGTCATTTAAAGAAAAAGCATCTCTCAGCTTGGACGTTGGGGGAGTTACAGCTTCCTGTGTGATTATCAATTGGGATAAAATCTCTTGCGGGAACCAGAGACAGGGGCATTTCCTAGTAATGCTCCTCTTTTTAGCTCCTGAATCCCCCCAGGTCTCCATTGGGGTTGTGTGTAAAAATATCATGCCCTTCCTGACCCTTCATCTCATTTTCTCCTGCCTGAATTATCTTGATCATAATACAGGTCACCCACTTCTTTGACTGTGTAGACTGGGATTTTAAAAATCAGGAGTGGATTATTAGCCAGCATGAGGCTTTACCAGGTTCCCTCAAGGTTCTGGACCCAGGCTAAAGAGGGTGGAAATGCCTCCGGGGTGCCCAGAGGGCTGCAGAAATTCCCCATCACAGGTCATGGGGAGAGCAGGAGGACGGGCTCTCCTCTGTGGCCTTTTCTGCCCCTAAGGGTGACAATCCTGAGTGGAGGCACTAGAATGGAGAACTCAGGACTATCCTGGACTGGGTTAATAATCCAGCAGTCCAAATTTCAGAAGGGCAGCAGCTGGGGGTGGGGTGGGGAAGGGATGCCCACACCTGTGAGGCAGGATTTAGGGGCATGCTTTCAACATTACAACTCAGTGTATCCTTCACAAGTCATATCACCTCTCTGGGCTTCTGTTTCCCCATCTGTGAAATGGGAATAATAGTACCCACACCTCCAGGGGTCATGTGAGAATTAGGTAAAATATACAAATAAAGTCCTGGCATACAGTAGGTGCTGAGTAAATGACAGCTTTCTTCAGGGTCAGACAGGGGGTGCACATGAATGTCTGGATCTGAAATTCAAACCTCCACTTGCTGGAGACAGAATGAAAACACCAATGGATGTCCAAGAATCCCTTGGAAGAACTGACCAGTGCCTGCCATGCCCACTGGGCCCCTGAATTGAGAGGCAAAACAGGACTCCAAGGAGCACCCAGTTGTGGAAGGGGGGGAAGCGCTGGAATGGGTATAAAGGTCCAAGCTTGGCTGTCTGGGGAGAAGGACACAAAAATGTCTATAGCCTTGAAGGGAACAGATTAGGAATTGACTTTCGAGGCCAAGAGGGCGTCACCAGCAGGTCCTTGTTAGTTCAGCGGTTGGGGGTTTCTAACAGCTGGCGCCTGGGATCCCAGCTCCGGCAGGTTGTGGGTCTCAGGACTCATGAACATTGCTGTCGGGGCTCAGGGTGGGGGGGGTAGTCAGGATCGTTCCGGGGCGCTGGCTGGCAGGCTTGCGCGGTGTGCTGGGCCCTAGGTGCACCCAGATGCCCCATCTCACGGTTCTCCATTTCCGGAGCTCCAGCTCCCAGCGAGCAGGGTTTCGCTCCGGAGGGCGGGCCTCCAGCGGCATACTTGCGGGTGCCTAAATGCCTGGCCCGCTGGCCGGTAAGGAGCGCCGGGCCAGAATCCCCCTTAGCCAGTACCCCACCGGGCTTCCCTCCTGCGTCCTAGGCGGGCGAGACTGAGGCGCAGAGAGCTGGGCTCTGCTGGGTGGTCATGTCCTGGAGGACGCATGTGTCCCCACCCCACCTTCGAGTGGACGCGGGCGCGCTTCTGGGCGGGCATGGGGGGTGCCTGATGTCTCCGCTCTGTTTTACAGCTACTCCCCTGCAAGCGCTTCCCTCTTCGGCGCCGTTCCGCCTGCGCTCGGCGCCCTCTTCGCGAGCACGAACTACCTGCGGGCACCGGCTCTCTCGTAGGAGGGCGCGCCGGAGGCAAGGTGAGTGGCCAGAGCCAGGGAATGGGAGGAGGAGCTGCCTGCCTGCACCCCAACTCTGCCCTGGGTGTCTCCAAGAGTGGGCTCGCCGGCCTGCAGCCCGGAGGTTGGGCGATTCCAAGATCAGGACGGTGGAGCGGCTGTGTTTTAACCTGGGTCACCAGAAAGGCCCTAACCCTCCTCCCTAAGCCCAGATGCAATGTCAAACACACACGCGCAACGCCCTGTGAAATGGCATTACCAATACACTTAACTGGCATGTGGTGCTTTGTGATACAATTCGGCAGAGCTGGCGCAGAGCGCGATGTATAGCACACAGTAGGCCCCAAGTAAATAGCGGCTGTGATGGTTCTGGCCTCCGACGCGGCTTCTTAGACACCCGGGCTCCCCCCCATCGGCTTTCCGCGGGAATCGGAGGCGCGCGGTAGCCAGCGCCTTGCCCCTCCGCCTGGGGATGCGCGGCCGGCCCCGGAAGGGCTGGGGCCTGTGCCCGCGCCCCCAGTCTCTGGGCTAAAGAAAAGGGAGTCACCGGCACAGACTCGAGTGCCGCAGTGGGGCACGAGCCCAAGCAAAGCAAGAATCCTTTTTAAGCATTCACACCTCGTGTACACCCGGGCACTGCCTGGGCCAACGCCCTTCGTAACCAGGAGCGCCCCCAGGCCCCGCGGCGGGGGGAGGGGGGAGAGGGTGCAAACAGGACGCCCGGGGCTGGCCGAGGTCGGCGTGAAAGACGGCAGGAGGCCCGCGGCCGTGACCCCTGGTCTGCGCTGAGACTCGAGTGGGGCGCGTTGCGGGACCGGGAGGCCATTTTGAGAGCTCGAGGAGCGGCGGCAAGATGGCTGCGTGGGCACGAGGTAGGTCGCGGCGCCGCGACCCTGCCGACCCCCTCCTCGCGCTCGCCCTGCCGCGGGCCCACAGAAGCGGAACGCGCGTCGAGCGCGCCCGGCCCCGCAGTGTCTCGGCCGCCGTCCGCCCCGGGCAGGCCCTCCGGATATTAATTACCCCCGGGGGGGTGCCTTGCAAGAGAACGGCCGCCGTCTTCCTTCCCACCTCCCTACCGGACCCTCCGTCGCGGCTGCCCGCGCGCCCCCCAGGCCGCCAAGTGCGCTCCCAGCCGGAGACGAGGAGCCCCGCGGTGCGCGTCGCGGCGGCGGAAAAAGAGACTTCCGGCCCGAGCCCTCCTCACTTACCTGCCTCAGGCAGGGGCGGAGACGGCCTTCCTCTCGGCCCGAGCGGGGGCAGCCGGGCTTGAGCGGGCTGGGCTGGAAAATGTCGTTATTTTGGAGCCCGGAACCGCGGGCGCTTCGCACTCTTTCCTTATTTCCGGGGAATGTCAGGCGCATGGTTAATGCCCGCTTTTTCTTGAAACCGCGAGGCCCGAGTGGCGAGCAGACCGAAGCCACCCTTCCCGGGACTGTGTGTGCTCTGGAGCGCAGTGATAGCGGGGGCCGAGGAACAGAGAGCCCCGTCGATGGGGGCGGCGGTCATAGCGAGGGCCTCCGCGTCGCCGCTGTGGTTGGGGGCAGGCCTAGAGGCTCCGTTCGCATCCTCTGGGGCTGCTTCGGGTCCGTTGCTTCCTCCGCTGGCCCGGTGGAGCAACTTTGAGTTCGCCCCTTCCAGGCCTCCGCCCAAAGGTCAGAGTTGTGGCTCTTCTGTGCCCTCCGCCCCGCCCCCTCCACCAGGTTGAATAATTTAAGCTCAGTCGCTGTTGTTCTAACTGCCCCAGTTGACCCACCGCTACCCTAAAGCAGGTTCCACGCGTGTGCATTTGTACAGACCAACCAAGGAGCTCCAGTAACGTTAGTTGTGTTTGAGTCCTGCTTTGTGCCTGGCCGGCTGCTAAGCATTTCATGTGCATTAGGGCCTCAGCTTGATGAGTAGGGTGATGATTCCCTCTTTGTGATTTTGGCCGTAGCTGGGATGCATCAGAGCCAGGGCCAGGATGTAGCTTCAGGGCTGTCTGCCCCAAACCCTGAGTTCTTACCCACAGGCTCAGCACTTGCATACATACAACAGACACATGGACTCGTCTGTTGTGTCTCATCTCTCAAACAAGCACCAAGCCTGTCCTGAATCGAAGCCGCCATCCCCACATCACATATGAGGGCTCACATATGAGGACTCTCCTGTCGCCTCATCCCCAACCTCCTGGCCTAAAGCTCTGGCCTAAAATAGATGTTCTGATTTAATACTGTGGTTGTTCTGAGCCTCCTGGCAGCCAAGACAAAGAAGATAGTATGATGGTTTATAACCTTGTTCAAAAAAGGAAGCTCATCAGGATTTTTAGAGATATGAACATTTTTTTCCTCCATAAGATTTATAGAAAATTTAAAGCTTGGTGATTATGTAGGTCAACTGCTCATGTCACAGATGAGGAACCAGCCCAGAGAGATTAAGTAATTTTCCCCAAGGTCATGAAGTTAGCTGGCAGAGCAAGGAATGGGACCCAGGGCTCCTGATTCCCAGTCCAGTTTCCAACCTCTCAGGAGCGGGCTTTAGTGGGCTTCTCAACAATGGTTTAGTTGTTTTTAGTGACCCCTCAATTCTCCACTAGAAACTCCTCAGATCTGTGTGCTGTCTTCTTCCTTCCTTTGCCCCAGTTCCTAGTGCTAGGCTGGGCTCACCATTGTGGGTATCTGTAAATATCTGGTAAATGAGTGAGTGGATCTCTCTCTTAAAGACTAAAACTCTGTGCTGCGGAGATAGGGGTGGTGGTGGAGAGATGTTCTGGTTTCAGTCCTCTGGAGGGACTTTGTTTTTTGAATGTTACATTCCTGAGCCCATGAATTCCCTAGACCTCTCTCTTTTGGCAAATGGTGTGAACTGGGTAGTGTATTTCCCCTTTTGGCAGTTGTCCGGCTCCTGACGGTCCTATCACATTGTTGGACCTAACGGGAAGGGGTTATTTTTCTCTTATTTTTATTTATTTGTTTTATTTTATTTTTTGTTTTGGCTGTGCTGCGTGGCATGGGGGATCTTAGTTCCCTGACCAGGGATCGAACCCATGCCCCCTGCAGTGGAAGCGTGGAGTCCTAACCACTGGACCACCAGGGAATTCCCTGGGTCATTTCTCTCTTGAAGGGACATGTTGTCAGTGAGACCTACAAGTTCCTTTATGTGAACTAAGGAGGGTTTCCCGATGGCCTCAGCACAGCTGCCGTGAGGCCTGGTAGATCCATTCTTTTGTCCTCTTTGGGTAGAGAGCCCCCCTTTCTGTGCCTTCCCAGGTTTGGTTCCTGTGGCTTAAGTACAAGTCATAGAATGTGGCTCATCAGATCCCCAGAACTTATACAGATTAGCAGATTTTCATGCCTCCCAAAAGGTAACCTTTGAACCCCTGGCATGATAACTGTCAGTGCTGAATAAATTTGGTGAGCCTGCCATAGACCAGATTCTCTGGAAATTTGTACTGGAAACTTGTCACCCCTGGTGTGTGGGGAGGAGGTCTGCTTCTTGGTGAGCAGCCCCTATTGACAGAAATGCTCCAACAGATCCTAGCCAAATCCTGACCATCATCTTTGGGAAGGCTCTGCCCGGGCAAAACAGGGTGGAGAGCTGAGGCCAGTTTACAGCTAAAGCCCCAGCTCTGGAAGGAAAACAGGGTTCAGCTCCCCAGATTAGTTACTGTCTACAAGGATTAAAGGCCCCAAATAATGGCTGGCCTCTCCCCTCCTCCGTGCCAAGGGAAGACATGTAAATACAGCCGCACGCCAGCTTAGGCAGTAGATGTGTATAAATCGAATTTAGCAAATCAGATCATGGTTTAAATGCACTATTTAAAGCAGTCCTGCAGTGAAGCCTTTTACAAAGGGAATAATCATTTTGTGATGCTAATCATCAGCCTCCAATCTATCTCCTTTGTAAGTTCAGATGTTGGTGCACTGGGTGTTCTGAAATTGGGGCGCTCTTGTGTAGGGCCCGGGTGATGGCTGTCTGCCTTCTTTTTCTGACCTCTCATTTTAAATGGGTGCATGTCCTTGTTCTCACTGGGGGCCTCAGGATGCTTGTCACTTAGTCTGATAGTTCTCATCCATCCCACTCATCTTTTTATAATCGGATAGAGCCCACCATTCAGCTGCTCCTGGCTCCTTTTCTGAGATTTTCACCCTTCCTGGGGGGAGATATAAGCCCTGCTGTTCTCAGGGTATTAGAACCAACTCCCTCTCTGAACTGAACCTTCTTTTGTTTCCCTGAGCTTCTGGTACCCCTGGTGCTGATCATAAAGAAGATCTTAGAGTTGACGGGACACACACCAGCCTCTGAATTTAGTAGGTGAATTAAATGCAGGCACCCACTTGCTGAATAGGCACTGTCCAAAATATTCTCCCCATTCACAGCGAAATAACTGAGGCCTAGATGTTAAAGTGACTTTTCCCACAAGTTAAAATCGGGACTCAAAGGAGAACCTGTCTCCTAATTGCTATAAAAGTGTTTTATACACTGAGCCATAGTGCCTTTCTTTGCAGAGAAAATATAATCAGAGACCATCTGGGTGAGAGAGGAAGAGAATGAAGGGAAAGAGATGGATCAGAGTGGAATAAAGGAAGTGGGCAGGAAGCTGGGGGCCGCAAGGAGCCTGACCTTGCTTAGCTCACAGGCCCTGATATAGTGTCTTTGTCAATGCTGCCACTATTGGCGCGTTCCTCGGTAATTATGACTGTGTGTTGGCATGGCGACTCGGAGTAAGAAGACTAGAAGCACTGGGTAAATGCACGACTTGTTCTTGCCTTCTAAAGCAGAGAGGAGCTTTTGTGGGTAGTTCCTCCAGGGAGACGTGGTAGAAAAATCACCAGACCCAGTGCTGGAGTGTGGGTATTTACAGCCCGCAAGAGCCAGGTGGCCCTGCTCAGGGGTGGCACACACAGAGGTCTTCATGGAGACTGGCCTCCCGTGCAGAGATCTCCCAGAACCTCCCTTCTGTTCCTTTCTGTTGGTCTTTGTTCCGGAGCTTGTGCTGTCAAGTATGTCAGTTTCTACTCCTCTCCAGGTTGTCTATTTCAAGTAGGTTTAAGTTGCAGTCCCCCTGAATTTGATTTATCGTAAAATGATCTATTTCATAGGCCACGAGTATTTATCAGGAGGCTGAAAGGAAAGGCTGGTGGGCCCAGCTGTAGGGATGGAGTTTGGGGCCTCCCTTTCCACACTGGAGCCCTCTCCTTAGATACTTGGGTCACATCCTCATCCAAAAATGGGGGACGTTGCTGGAGTCAAGAGTTGCGCTGTCCAGTATGCTAACCACCGTTGGTCTCATGAGCTGTAGTCAGTGCAACATGCTGAAATGATAATACTGGGTTAAAATATATTATTAAAATTAGTTTTACCTCTTCTTACTTTTTGGTGTGGCTTCTAGAAAATTTTAAAGTGATACATGTCGCTCATATTTTCATTGAGCTAGACTAGAGAATCGAGACCTCTTCCAGCCCCAATGTTTAGTAACTAATCCTGATCTACCCCTGGCAGGTCTCTGGCGACAGAGAGTTCTGTGCATGGAAAAGACAGGCCTCTGGCCAGGCCTCTGGTACAGCCTCTTAAATGGGGGTTAAGGACTGGGGGTTACCCCTCAGTCCTTTGAGGCAGAAGGCCTGAATCCACAGGCAGCATCATGTTTTTCAGCTTTTAGGGTGGGAGGAAGAAAGCCAGTGGGTAACCCCCAGAAGAGTCTTTGCTTGGAGGTTTAGTAGTGCCCTGTGGAGTTTGTATGGGCACAGATGTAGATGACAGGAGGGTGGTCCCAGGGGTGGAACACACACCCCCCCCCCCCCAGTTCCTGACCTCGAAGTGATTTCATAGTCTCCCAGATGTGTGGAAACCACAGGGCATGAGAAGGCAGCCATGCATCCCAGGTTCGTGCCAAACCACTTAAAGCAGGTTTCCTTTGGCCCGAGGGCTCCTCATTGCCCCTCTCCTGGCTGCCCCCCTCCCCTGAGTCTCTGCTGCTCTCTGTGAGCTGAAGCTTCTGGGATGCGCCTTGGCTCAGAGCCAGCGTCTTCTTGGAGAAGCCTCCTGCCCTGGCTCCTTGCCAAGCCTCGGGTCTTCAGAGAGATTTTCTGGGGAGACGCTAGGCTCATCCTGCTGTCAGAGGGCAGAGAGGCCTTCTCACCTCGGAGGACTCCTGGCTGTGGGTCCAGCCTTGCTCGCAATCACCTCCCCGTCTCAGAACTTCAGTTTCCTACCCTAGACTGGATTAAGGGCCTCTGAGCTCCAGTAACCCTTGAGGTTATGAAAAGAAGGCTCCTCACATGAGCCGGGGAGGTGAGGAATAGGCAGCCAGGAAACCATAATGAGTCATGATAATGGTGACAGGAACCATTTATTGAGCACTTATGTGTGCCAAGTTCTGCGATAACGCTTTGCATACTTTACCTCCTTTAAGGCCTGTCTCTTGGGGAGCAGAAAGAGTAATAAAAGTAATCTAGGGTCTGCCCTTCTTTTCTAAGCCAGATGCCATTGGGGTGATTGCATGGGGTATGTTTCAGAAGCTACAGCCCTTGGGTAGGTAGCGTCTGAGTCCTCTGTGAGTCCTCATCTCCTAAGGAGTCAGCCTGGGCTTTGGGAAGCAGCAGGAGCTCATTTGGGTTGCTAGAGGATGGCTCTCTAGTGTCTCCTGCTTCGGACTGGCAATATACTTGGATGATCCAAGTAGGAAGGCTGAGTGCTAGGCCCCTGGGAGCCTCGGTGAGATGCTCAGAGGCGTGAGAAGCAGCCCACCCACTCCTGGCTTTCTCCTAATTCTCAGTGTGGTCCATAGCCTGGCTGTGCTTCAGTCTGCAAAGTCAGGGCTTGACTCAAGCCCACCAGTCTGCCCATGGTGCCAAGGGATTGCACCTGCCTGGGACGAGGTTGAACCTCTGCCTTCTGCAATGTTACATCCCCTGAGGTAGCATTCTGTCTTCCGGAGAAGGCAAAGGTCTCCACGTCCCCTGTCTAATCTCATCTGGTCCTTAAACAGAGAACGTTAGACCTTCTCCCTGATTCGCCCAGTTTGGTGGCACAGGACAGGAGAGGTGGTGCGTGCCTCTGAGGGCGTGTCATTTCCTTGGGGGGGCGCTGGGAGGCTGGGAGTAGAAAGAGGGAGGCCTCCAGTTTACAGCCACCCCTCCCTTTGAGCCTGCAGCTTCCTTTAAGCCATGTTTAGTTGTTTCTATTCCTCTCTTCTCTCTTCTGCTGTCAGATCTTAGGCTTCAAGATCATGGTGGAAATCAACTATACTTCAGGTAAAAAAAGAAAAGATCATGGCGGTGTGAGGAAGTACGTGTGGCTCAGTGAGTGTCAGGGTCTGTGTGACCTAGTTCAGACCCCTGGGGCACACTATCTCACCTCTCTCTCTGAGCCCGTTTTCTCATCTGCAGACTTGGGGATAGTAATACTTACCTTGTGGCATTCAAGAAGTGTCAGTTTGCATCCCCCACCTGCCGCCTTGGAGTGGGTATGTGTGTGTTGGGGGGAGGCGGGGGCTGAGCACGAGTGAGCCAGCACGGCTCTGCCGCGGGGGACCATCTCACTGGTGGGCTACACGTCTGTAAAGAGTGAAGACGCAGGGGAGGTGGCGATCGGGCTCAGCTCTCTGTCAGTCACTCTGCAATAAGTCATGGCGTTTACTGACTGCATCGGCTCCCAGCTCCGAGGTCCAGAGAGAGCCCCAGAAGGAGCCCTGACCTGTTCCCTGACCCCTTGGAGCAGAAACCAGCCTAAGAAGGCACACATTTGAGGTGCACAAAGCTTGACTCAGGCCATGGGAGTTAAGAGAGCAGGCATTCGTGTGGGGTGGAGTCATCAGAGCAGCCTCATTGTACCCCCAAAGGTCTTCTAGGCTGAGGAGGGGGGAGGACTCCCTGAACAGAGGTTCAAAGGTGGGCATGAGTCCTACAGGACTGAGTTAGAGATTTGGGTACGAAGAGCAGGTCAGATGGTGGCGGCCAAGAACAGTGACGATGGAGGGCAGGCTAGGGGAACTGGTCTCGTTACCATGTGCAAGATGGGTGTGGGTTGCTGCCAGGCCAGCCTGAGTCGAGTAGACACATCACCTCCACCGTGGGCCTCTCACCGCTGTTGGCTCTTGGCCTGGACGTCAGTACCTCCAGGGCTGTGCCGTGGAACCATCCCAGTTTGTAAGGGAACCGTGGAGCTCAGAAATTGGAAGTCTTCCCATACCAGGTTGTAGTTTTTCTACTGCATTCATTTATTCATTCAGCTTTCATTGAGCACTATGTGTCAGGCTCTGGGCAATGCCTTGGGGATACAGAGAAGAAAACCACCGTCCCTTGCCCAGCACTTTAAAGCTTGTATAATACAGAATTTCATCTATCTCTTCAGAACAGGAAAGCTAGGCCCTGGGCGGGGGGTGTTGGATTAGCAGACACTGTGGGTATGACATTTCTCACCCATTTGCGGCTTCCTGGCTTTCCTGCCTGTCTCCATACCCCAAGAACCTGGTAGAGCTGGGTCAGAGGCCATTTCATGCTTTGCCCTTGGTGACCTTAAGCTGCCATTTAGCCCGGGCTAGAACTTTTTTTTTTTAATTTTTTTATAGCTACTTTATTTATTTATTTCTTTATTTTTTTTTGGCTGTGTTGGGTCTTCAGTTCGTGCGAGGGCTTTCTCTAGTTACAGCAAGTGGGGGCCACTCTTCATCGCGGTGCGCGGGCCTTTCACTATCGCGGCCCCTCCCGTTGCGGGGCACAGGCTCCAGACGCGCAGGCTCAGTAGTTGTGGCTCACGGGCCCAGCTGCTCCGTGGCATGTGGGATCTTCCCAGACCAGGGCTCGAACCCGTGTCCCCTGCTTTAGCAGGCAGATTCTCAACCACTGCGCCACCAGGGAAGCCCGAACTTTTTTTTTTTTAATTTTAATTATTTATTTATTTATTTTTGGCTGCATTGGGGCTTCCTTGCTGCCCGCGGACTTTCTCTAGTTGCAGCGAGCGGGGGCTACTCTTCATTGCGGTGTGCGGGCTTCTCATTGCGGTGGCTTCTCATTGCGGAGCACAGGCTCTAGGTGCACAGGCTTCAGTAGTTGTGGCTCGCAACTCTAGAGCGCAGGCTTAGTAGTTGTGGCACCCGGACTTAGTTGCTCCGCGGCATGTGGGATCTTCCCGGACCAGGGCTCGAACCCGTGTCCCCTGCATTGGCAGGTGGATTCTTAACCACTGCGCCACCAGGGAAGCCTGGGCTAGAACTTTAGTTTTCCAGATTCCATTGGTTCTTCATAGAACTGTGACCTCTCAATTGCCTTTTCTTCATTTAAGAAACAACTTTGGTCCTAGGAATCAGCATAGCAGTAATCTATCGAGATTTGCATTTGAGTGGTAAGGAACGTCTTAAATGCAATCAAATGATAAATTACCTCTGGATGAATTCATATACAGAAGGTTTCTCCTCAGAAGAAATCCAACACTGTTTGAGGCCTCAAGGCCAGAATTCTCTCCTGGTTCTGCTCAGACTGGTTGGGAGGTGAGGCTGCATGTAAGTTAGCAACGGTGGGTGCTCAGATGCCTTCTCTCAACACATCTGGCGTTTGAAAGAGTCATCCATTTAGCCACTAGGTTGGAGCCCACCCTGTAAATGCATCCACCAGCTCTAAAGCCCAGACTACAGGATCTCATTCTCTCACTTGCCTCCCAGCAGGGGAAAGGCCAAACAGGTTTCATCTTATTGTTGTTATTACTGTTTTGGTGATTTTCTTGTTGAGGTCAATGCGTGTATGTGTTTAGAAAGATAAAACGCTAGGAGTTACATGGCATTTGTGGTCAAAGTACTTGTCAGAGATGTAGGAGGGACCATGCCACTTCCCGCTGCATGGAAGGTGGTTCCAGATCTTTGAATGGAGTCCCAGGTCAGTTGGAGACTCTCAAGGAAGTATCCTCCCCTCAGCTTCTGTATGGACAGGCCAAATGTTGCTGGTGGGCAAGATGGGCATATGTGAGACAGGCTTTCCTCTGTGGACAGGTAAGAGGCAGGTAGTGGGATGCGGAGCAGTGCTGGACTCCGCTTCTG
The DNA here is from genome assembly GCF_949987535.1 of Balaenoptera acutorostrata. NCBI lineage: Eukaryota > Metazoa > Chordata > Mammalia > Artiodactyla > Balaenopteridae > Balaenoptera > Balaenoptera acutorostrata. Next base: position 38,978,117 of record NC_080066.1, on the reverse strand, counting down.
AAACCTTCCATCTTTCCTTTCCTGAGAAACTCCAGAGAGGCTGGTGAGAGTGATTTCTCGGGAAGATGCAGTATGTTCTGCCTTCTGTGAGGGACGGGACAGTGGATGTCCAGCTGCTGACAAGGAGTGGGCCTTCCCCACACTGGGTGGCCTCTCGCCCTTCTAGCTTCCTGTGCATGGCTCTCTTAGAGGCAGTTTGAATGAGTCTCATATGCACAGAGACTGGCCTTGGGTTTAAATTTGGTAGCCAGTTGACAGCACACGCTTTAGTCTCAAAGCCACATGGTTGATGTTTCCTCCAGGACAAAGTACACGCAAAGACCCCCGTGCTAGCCCCTGACGCCTCTCCAGAGAAGAAGCCAGGAGCACAGCTGTCCCATTTCCCGTTCTGTTCTAGTCTCACGTTCCTTCTGTCCTCTCCAGGATGTGCTCCAAAGTCAGAAGACAGGGAAAGGAGAAGCAGGAGCCCTGGTGAAAGAGTCTGAAGGTGGGTCCTGGCCAGATACAAGCCACAGGCTGTGTGTGTGTGTGTGTGTGTATGTGTGTGTGTGTGTGTGTGTGTGTGTGTTCACAGGTCATTCCAACGGCTACTTTGACCTGTCTACACAATGAGCTCTCCAGTTTGGAGAGGAAATTTAAAAAGGGAAAGTACACCTGATAGTTCTTGGAGCCAGTTGCCTATTAGGTTGGCTCATATGAAATTTCTTTTTTATAGATCAAAAACAGTCAAATATTGGTGATTTTGTGTGGTTCAACCTAGTACATCTCCACTGCTCGGGGCCAGTGGAGGGGGAGCCATTCAGTCTCCTTTAGTCTCAGAAGCACATTTTAAAGAGTCTCTGAGATTTTTACCATTTGTATTCCTCTTCATCCTCCATGCCCTTCTCAAAATTATTTTAACTGCAGGAAGAAATCACCCCAACCTGTGGATTCTACTGTAAGAGAAAACTACCCCAGCAACGTTCCACTTTGCCCCAGCTTCAAGACATGTCTCAAAATGCAGGACAATCGAGATGACTTTCAAACACCTTTTCTTTCTGTATTAAAAAAATCCTTCAGGGCAGCTCAGATAACCCTGACTAAGGGCTAAGACCAGTTCCAAACCTTTCTGTCTCAGGAGGCGTTTGCTTCCATCTCGATGCCTGGAATGCTGTTGTACTTCACCTCCTGCATAGCTGATAGCTGTCCTGGGAGAGAGCTGGGGAGGAGGTTGTTGGGGAGCTGGCTTGCAGCCTCTCCATAACCCTTCAGCCACCCTGGTGCTGGGCGACCAGCGGTGTGGGCTTTTGACTGAATGCACTCGCAGTCCTGCATTCATTATGCCATTGTCAGCGTGTGTGTCTGGGGCTGCCTCTGGGTGTGTGTGTTTCTTTTTGTGTCTGCGTGTCAGTGTCAGGCTGTGCGTGTCTGTTTACGTCGGCCTGTCTAGGCGGGCTCAGTGCGACAAGGATCTGGGGGCTGTTGGTAGGAGGGAGGGCATTTCAAAGCCCCAGATCTCCCCCTCAGGAATCTCAGGGGATTTATATACTGTATATATATTTACATGTGTGTTATAGATAGATAGATAGATAGATAGATAGATAGATAGATAGATATAGATGTCTATCTATCTATCTATATAGGGTTTTTGTGTGTGTGCTGCTCATTGTGTAGGGCTACACGCGAGTGTCTGACCAGGTGTGGTGTAAGCAGCCAAGGGCCGGGTGAGCCCCATCTGCCAAGAGCTTACAGACTTGCCTTCCCACCTGCCCACCCGCCGTCCGTGGGGAGCCTGTCCCTTCGAAGCTCACGGTCTCCTCTCTAATTTATTAGCTGGGAAGGAGGAGAAAATGAAATGTTGCCTGAAGACAATGGCCGAGACAGCAGGTCCCACCCTGCACAGCCGCCAGCACCTCTCCCCTCAGCCCTGTCTCCTCCTCTGCAGTCAGGATCTGTACATTACATTGCTCAGTCAGCAGTAAGAGGAGAAAGAACCCCCAAACCAAGCTATAAAAAACACATTGGCCGTGGACATGCAGGGGTAGCTATAGGCTGTTGAAGGTGGGAGAGGGCAATAAGGCGAAGATTTGAGCCAGACTTTGTATCTGCTGGCCCAGTGGATACAAGGCCCCTCATCCACTCTGGGGTCCCCCACCTCTGAGTCCCGGGACTTCTCCCCGCTGCCAGACAGTCAGGGGAGGGGAGAGGGGCCCAAGGCAGCTGCAGGGGCTGTGTTAGTAAACACTTTCCTGGGTTCCCATTTTCTTCATCACCCCACCCTTCTCCACTCCTGATGCCCCATTACACACACTCCCCCCCACCAGCATCCCTTTTTCTGTGGCCTGCACAATGAGCTCATTGTCCTGGGTGTGATTTGAATAAGGGATCGGCAGGCCTGTTCCCAGCATTGTCCGAGGGGCTGGGAAAAACCCCAGCGCAGGCAGGAGGACCAGACCAGACAGAGACAGATGCCTAAATTAGCAACAAAGCTTTGTGCATGTCCCCCGGACAAGGGCTCGCCTTGTTTGCGTGGACTCGAGGGTGTGGAGCTGGCCGGCTGCTCGCATGTCTCCCCATGTTAATTAGTTTTGCATGCATGTCTGAGAAGGTGCCAGGGGAGAGTGTTTGCCTTTCCCCGGGAGGGGGACCTGTTTGTGGCTGTGGAGCTGAGCTGGGCTGGGCCTACCTGGGGAGCCAGGCTCTGAGCCTGGGTGGGAATCTTGGCTCCCCCATCCTGCTCTTCTGTCTGTCTGTCTTTTTAGGGGGACTTGGCTTTGCTCCCCATGCCTTCTCTACTGCTACCCCACCACGTCTGAAAGTTGGTTAGCTCTGACTACAGGGAACTCACTGGCTTCCACCCAGACCCGGGCCAGTGCCTGTCCATCTGGCAGTCTGTCTCCCACGACACAGGGCCCCCCGGGACCAGGCAGCAGAAGCGGCCAGTCTGGGCTCTCCTCCGTCCCCAAGCCAGATGGCCAGTCTGCTTATCGAATTACGGCCTCCCCTGGCCCCAGACCCCCGCCGCCCACAGTTGGGCCAGGATCTTGTTTGGGATATGATGGAGAAGCCCTCTTTTAGGCCCTCCAAGGGGCCTGGCCCTGAGCAGGAAAGGGGTCTGGTAGACAGGACATGAGCATGTCCTTGTCTCTGGCTTGCTGTCTGACCTCAGGGAGACCAGTTCATCGAACACCTGAGTCTCAATGTTCTCACTGGCAAAACAATCGAGTGGCACTTCAGGAATCTCCTGGTTCCTTCCAACTCAGAAAGTCTGTGATGGTTGTGGTCATTTTAAACCTGTGTTGGTTTAGCACTCACTGATTGAGCATAATGACGGGAATGGGACCAGTGAATTCTGGCCAGGGGTGGAGCAGGGGTTAGAGGAAGGATTTTATCGCTGTTGGCACTGGAGTGTGGGCTTCTGTTTTCGGAGCTGGTAGAGGATTAGGAGCTGGCAGAGCCCCTCTTCCCAGGTCCTCACAGAACCCAGCCCCAGCGGCCCAAGCCCTCCTCCTCCTGCCCCTACCCTGCAGTGGTGGGAGGCAGGCCCTGGCTCGGCAGAAGGGAGCTTGGCAGTGGCGGCAAATGGGAAGCTGGAGTGAGAGCAGCTGCTGGCCAAGGCCCTGGGTGTGTCCTGGTCGCCCCCTGCAGGCCCTGGCATGGGGAACAGGGCTGGGAAGGGGCTGGATGCCTGCCGAACTGGGCCCCCGGATAGCTTGCTGGGTCATGCCTTCAGAGTTTCCAGCTCTGTACAGCCCCTCACAGTAATGCGGGAAGGTCAGGGAGCAGGGGTGTGGAGCACGGCCCCTCCTGTTCAGGTACAGGAGTCTTAGGATCCAGCAACCAGGGGGTCTGGCTTCATGGCCCTTCCCTAGCCTTTCCCCCACTCTGCCCCACTGGCCCTGCCCTCTCATCACAGCTTCTTAGTAATTGAAAGTCTAAGCCTGGGACACTCACAGTCCAAAAAGCCCTGTGCCAAAACCTCCAGTTCCTTCCCGTTGGGTCTTTATGGACCTATTCATCTCATTTCTTACAGACCTGGTGAGTCTATGCAGACAGAAGGGAACTTCTCTTCCTGTGTTTGTGTTTTACATATTTGGGATGGCTTTGGTTCAGGAAGTGCTGGGGTTTTAGGGAAGAGCTTTGAACGCCCAAATTCCTTCTCTTGTCCCTTCTTTGCCAGCCTCCCCCATCCCTGGTGCTCCCTCCTGCTCTCTCTTATGTTGTGTGGGATGCGTCTTGCTCTGGAGTCCGGCAGCTGATTAGAGGGCCCCACAGAGAGCCTCTGGGATTACCCTCAGCAGGCACTCAGTCCTGGCGGGGGAGGCCCTGGGCTCCAGCCAGTCCCCACCCCCAGTGCACTCACTCACTTCCTACCCCTCTCCCTGTCTCCCAGGCTGCTCCATCTGGGGATCTGGAGGGGAAGTCAGAAGCTAAATGAGGAAGAGTATAGACGTTAGAACTCATGGTGGGAACAGAGAGGAGGGTCCACGGTAGGGGTCGGGGAGAGAAGCAAGGCAGGCGGGGCCTTGGGAGAGCTGCCCACTGCCCTCTCTGCCCCTCCCCACTCCTCCCTCCTGGATTTTAGCTGCCTCAGCTGTAGCCCTGAGCTCCTTAATCTGGTGATCAGTGTGGTGCTCCAGGGAGGGCTGGCGGAGGCTTTAGGAGGTGACAGGGGATCTTGGGAGTCGCCCTCTGCTAACCAAGCATCACACAAAGCCAGGGAATCACATTCCAAGCATGGCTCCCCATTCCAAGGCTGGACCAGCATGGGTGGTACCCAGTGGAGGGCTGGGGCACGGGCCCTGCGTGCAGCTGGAGTGACCTTGTTCTTTGTTCCTCAGGAGGAAAGCTCCCAAGATTTAGGCTCTCTAGCCCTATCTGCATGGTGAAGGTTTTATTGTTTGGTAGCTGTCCCCATCCTTACCCCAGCCCCCAAATCCTCTGGCTTCCTATCCCAGTTAGGAGAAGCCATGTATACATTGCAGGTATTCCTTCCCCTGGTTAGCCAGGAAAATGCTGTCAGGGCTGGTCAGGGGGTAGGGAATTTGTTCTAGAACTAATCAAATGTGCTGGGCAGTATGCCTCCCCTGCTTACACTGAGCCCTGAGAGAACCCTGGGGAGGTAAGAAAATGAGGTGGGGATGCTAGGCACAAGCCCAGGTGCTTCAGAGCCTTCCAGCCCACCGGGATGGGGATGTCCCAGACCTGGGACCTTGGCTGGAGAGGAGGGACAAGGCAGAGGCCCAGATCGGAGTTCTGCTTCTGACATCACCATACAACAGACCCCTGAATATCTGAGAGCCTCTTAACCCTCATCTGTAAAATGGGAACAATAATCCCTACCTCCCTATGGAGTTGCTAAACACTAAATAGGGTTCATTTTCCTTCTCCTTTTCCCTTAGGTATGGGGCAGGTATGAAGGAGTTGAGCTTCTCGAGGTCGGTTGATATAGCTGTGATTTGGAGGATGAGGACAGCAGTGACATGCAGAATATTTAACCATGGGCACCGGCCAGTCAAATGGCAGCTGGCCCAAATCAGCAGCCCAGGGAGGAGGGCACAGCTGGGCTAAAAGGAGTTCATTTGTCTTTGTGTCTTTCTGTTCCATCACGTGTCTGTTCATCAGCGAGCGCACAGACTTCCCTCGAGGGCAGTTCCTGACGAGGTTGCAGGATGCAGGATCCCTGATCTCCTTTGCATTTTGAACAGGTCAGGTCTGCCTGGCATGGGGCACCCTGCTCCACCTGGCAGAGGACCCAGCAGCAAAGGGCAGTGAGCCGAAGTCCTTCCTAGCTCCAGGCCCTGCCCTGGCTACAGCTCTGCTATCAGGCTCTGTGGGGACAAGCTTCGCCTGGAGGCTTTCACCCTCCTTACACCCACACAGGCTGCTCCTCCTCCCTGGCCCTTCTTCTCAAAAGCACTGGGGGTGAGGATTAGGGACCTGTCCGTGTTCTGATCCATCTCCTCATGCCTCTGTTTCCTCATCAGCCAGGGGAGGTTCGTGGTCCCTACCGTCTGGCTGTGGAGGATTGGGAATGTGGTGGTGGCGTTGGTGTGGAGCCCCATTCTGTCATCAAGGAAGGTTTCTGGTCCCATGGCAGCGCCTGCCCCAGCCCCAGGCTTCCGGAAGCCACCGCTTGACACATGGTGTGCTCTGCCAACAGTAGCTTCTTTTACCTGGTCCTTCTGTGTGCCTCGCTGAGTGAAATCCCTGCCTTTGAGGGCTCAGAATAGCCCGGTAGAGTGACAAATTGCATGGGAAGACACAGCCCTACCTAGCTGGAAGTCAGAGACTTGGACTTCCTTCTGGTCTTGAGTGAACCCCCTCCCTTTCTGGACCTGGAAAAGGAGCATTGGCTAGGATGGCATCTAAGATCCCTTTTAGCTGTGACATTTTGTAATCTGGAAGTTTTTCCTGCTTTTTCTCTTCTGCTACCTACCAGTAACCCTCACCCCCAGCCCTCTGGCTCACAGGAAACCCAACCAGCATGGTCTCCTTCAAGTTGCCCTGGGATGCAGGGAGGCATTTCTGCACCCAGAGGCTACAGAAATGAAAACCCAGCTCACTGCTGGCAAGTGACGTGAGGCTGGGACGTGACCTGTCCTGGGGCGAGACTTTGGCCAGAGAGCACAAGTCTTAGCTGAGTTTGTTCCCGGCTTCTGATCTGGAGCCTTCTCTTCTGTTTCCATGTGCTCTGGCTAGTCTTTGTCCTGTGGCTCGGTTTGCCACCAGGTGACCCTCACGATGGGTTTGCATTCTTCGCCTTGGGACTTGCCCTCTCCTACTTCCCTTGGCCAGGCTCTTCGGACTCAGAAGATCCAGGCCCCGAGAAGCAATCCATAGGGGAAATGCTACTTCTCAGTGCCTAGCCCCTCTCCCCAGGACCCCCAGCCAGGTGGCTCTGCCACCAGTACAGCTGACACAAGTGCAGGCCACAGAATCAGGTGGACATGGGCTCAGGTCCTTGTTTAACCAGAGCTAGCCCTTAACCTCTCTGAGCCTCTGTTCTCCCATTTCTAAAATGAGGATCACCACACCTTTTTCATGAAGTTGCAGCGAGGCCTAGCAATGATATAGGTAAAGTTCCTTGAAAATGTAAGGTCGGTCTATCTTACCTTCTCATCCAAGCTGAGCCTTCAAAGGCCACAGACATAAACCATTGTCTTTCCTGACCTCTCGCCTTTTAGTTTCAGCCTGCTCTGCCGAGGAGGTTTGGAGACAACCTCAAGCAAGCTCCTCCCCCCTAGCCCCAGGGAGCAGAAATACCTACTTTCAGCCCTAATAATACCTGAATGAGATTTATAGGACATCTTCCTCCCCAGAGTGCAAAACTCCCTTTCACATATTATTTCTCTTATCTTTAGATTGTCCTGTGAAGTGTGATGGGACAGCCTCTTTTCACCTTCTCTGAAAATGGAGACAGGAGGAACTGTGGGTCTTGCCAAGGTCACAGGATTGGAATACAGAGCCATGCCGCTCCAGGACACTCAAGATCATCAGAAGGGGAAGAGCCAAGCAGAAAGGGAAGACGCAGTAGACATTGACCTGAGGCTGCAGCAGTCAGGGGCCAGGATGGAGGAGGAGGACTGGGGCAGAGGGCATGGTGCAGGCTCCACTCCCATTCCTGCTCCTGTGGGACTTGGCAGGGGACCTGGGGAAACATGCCCCAACCCATCCTGCGGAGGTCTTTGCCTTTGACCTGTTGGCCGCCATTTTGGGCCTTGTCACATCGTGTGCCTGTTCCGTCCAAGCTGCTCTAACCTGGCCTCCAGCAAACAGAAGCTCTTCGCCATCCACATTTCCACCCCGGAGGACCGAGGGCTGCTCGCTGGGAGGTTGCCAAAGCAAGGGGCTCCAGCCTTCTAGGAGTTAACGACTCCCTCTCCCCAGCTGTCCTCCCCTTGGTGCTCCTCTTTCTACCTCCTCCTACTCGCAGCAGGCAGGGCCTGGACCTGGGAGCCATGCCGCTGTGCTGTTGCCAGGGGAGCCGGGAGCCAGATCTGAGCTATGCAGGGAAAAGGCCTGGCCTGTCAAACTGTCTGAGATGAACCGCCGCCGTCCCCATGCAGCTGGGCTCAGACGTGTCTCAGCTCTTGTTCTGTGCCTGAGAATGGCGAAGCCCAGTGAGGTTCAAGGGCAAACTCACTATTCATTAGTCAGGGGTTCTTGACGTCCGTCTCTCCCAGGGATGGGTCCCCCCCTCCGCCTCCCTTTTTCTCTCCCTCCTGTAATACATTCCTGGGTGCCTTTGGTGAGGACTGCACACCCTCCTCCTCCTCCTCCTGCCCAACTCTTCTCCAAAAGCCCCTGAATAAACTCTACCCAAGGAGACCAGGCAGGGCAGAAACAATGGCCGCAGGAAACCATTCAGGCGGGACTCCAGCCATGCTGGCCCGCCCTCCACTCCCAGTGCCCCTGTGGGCCCCACTCCCCTCTGACTCAGGGCACCCCTGGACTACTAGCCCACATAGGCCTGGATAGGACAGAGCCACTGGGCACTGCCCTCAGGACAACAGGTCAGTCCAGTGCTACTCGGTGGGCTCCTTGGGTGCCTCCATGGCCTGTATCTCACATAGCTGGCTGTCTTGGTGCCTTTCTCTACCATCATGTGTCTATTCTAAGACACTCTCAAACACTGTTGGTTGGAAAGTGTGAAGTGTAAAGGACACATATACTTGGTTATAAACAAATTGCACTGCTAGAAATTTACTATATGGTTAACATGCAAAAGTTCCCAAAGAAGAATGTACAAGAATGTTCATCAGAGCATTTCTTTTTTAAGAATGTAAAGAAATTGAAATGAACCTATGGTCCATTCATACTGTGAAATACCAGGCAGCTACAAAAATTAATGTGGTAGGTCTCTATATATTAGCTGATATGGAAGGCTGGCCAGTGTATATTGTTGGGTGAATAGAATAAATTGCAGAACAGGCAATAGAATATGATCTTATTTGTGTGTATTTAAAAGTTGTAAGTATGCTTATATATGAAGAGATTCTGGAAGTATATATTAAAAGTCTACCTCTGGGGAGTGGGAAGGGATGAATGCACTCTTCCATTTTCTTTCCACTTTTATTGAGAAATGTAAAGAGGCTATTTAATATAGTAGGCTTAACTTCTATTAACCAACTTGGAGTAGGAGCTCCAAGAGAATGGTGGTGAGGTTGTAAGAAAAAACATCCCAGAAACTATGCCATTGGCCATTTTCAGGCCAAACAATCACATGTCATCGTCATGGCTGTTATTGTTGTTAATTAAAAGCCTACCAAGTGCCAGGCTTAGTACTTTGGGGTCTGGCTTAGGTGGGTATCATTATTCCAGTTTCCCCATGCTGAAGAGTAGTTGACTGGCTTGTCCAAGTTCCTCAGCAGGGATTGGGTTGTTAGGGAGGATCCCAGTTCCACTGAGAGTAGACACGTTGCCCCTTCGCCTTCAGGAGCTGCCTGTTTGGGGGGTTGCCTTGGAAGCCCCAGTCATGTGGCCCCCCGACACCCACCTGGTCATGAGGTGGAGGGGGGGCATTGCCCCCTTCTGCCAGTGCCCAATAGAGGTCTCATTGTGTTGGGGGCCATTGGGCTTGGGCCAGCAGGAGGAGTGGGCAGGGCTGTCAAAGGCCTTATTTGCATAAGCAGCATGTGTCCTGAGAGAGATATCACCACACGGAATGTAGAGCGCTTTGCCTTCCCTGTTTACTTCACCCCAGAAAAAGTAAATGGCCCAGCAAGTGTCTCTGAGGAACAATACGAGGCTCTAGGAGTGGGAGGCATGGGTCTGGCTACACAGGAGGCAGGCCAGGACCTTGCCACTGCCACCGGTGGAGCTCTCCATTGGGCCCCTGATGGGCCTGGGTGGAGTGGGGGGAAAAGATGCCATGGATCTGGATCAAGCAGCCACCCAGAGGGCCCTGGGAAATCCATGGGGTAGCAGGGTGGTCCCTGGGGCCTGAGCGGCACCTACAGTTAACCCAAATCAGCTGTGGAGCCTGCAGAGAGAGCAGGAAAGAAGAATTTAAAATGGACCACATGCAGAGGGGTGCAGTGACTCCTCATAACTTTATAGGCTGTCGATATTATTGTTACACCCATTTTACAGATGAGGACACTGAGGCCCAGAAAAGTTAAGTTATAGGTCCCAAGTCACACAGCCAGTCAGTGCCAGGACTGAGATTCAAAACCACGTCTCTTGGACCTCAAGTCTGTTACTCCAAACCCCAAAGAGATGCTGTTTGGCTTGGCCACTTAGAGGAGGTCCCCAAAGCTGCAACCCCTCCTTGCCTACCCCCATACATAGAGATATTAACCCCTTCTCTGCAAGGTCACCTCCTCAAATGGCTCCTTGCCTGGGGTCCTCCCCCAATTTTACCTAATGCCATCTATCTCCTGCAGTATGCCTGGCCCTGGACTGGGCAGTGGAGTGGTGGGGAGGAAGATTGTAAGACTTTGGTTAGTATAGCCTCTCCTCGGAGTTGTCCAGGGTCAGTAGGGTGGTCCAGATGGACTTCCTGGGGGTGGTGGCCTGGAGGCAAAGATATAGCCCAGCTGGTCAAGACAAGCGTGAGTGAGCATTGGAGAGTGGGGGCTGGGGACTGGGGAAGGCCCAGGGCTTCCACCTGGTGGGAAATGGGAAGTGGGAGTGGGTGGGGTCAGAAGGTCTAAATGCTGCAGCTTCCCAGTCCCCTGGCTGCAGGTCACCTACAGTTCTGCAGATTCTGCTTCTCCCCTGACCTGAAGGGACCTTACAGGAAGATGAGGGCACTCCTGGGCTTGCCCCAGTGCTTCCCAGAGGCTGGCCTGATGAGGACCTCAGGGAAAGCTGAAGCTGCAGAAGCAGAACTGGGAGAGCAGAGATCTCACTCAGGCAGCTGGAATCATTGGGACTTTTCCAAGGCCAGTGGGTCCCCCTGGATGGTCCTGCGGGAGGACTAGGGCAGGTTCTGAGAGAGAGGCCTCTTCCCATCCTGTAAACCTCACCTCCCTGTTCCCAGCCCACAACAAATAAAGTTTCTTTGTAAAGCCTTCCATGTCTCTGGTCAGTTTTCTGGGGGGAGGACATGGGTGAGGAAAGTAAGATTTATCCACTAGCAAAGACAATTCATGGTGTGTCAGGTGCGGTGGATCCCTGGTATGGACGGGAAGAGTGGAACAAGAAGCCTCCCAAGGCCTTGGAAATTCTGTCTCTCTGACCTGGGCTAGGGTCCTTTGGGATGAAGGCCATTGGCTGGTCCAAGGCCTACCTCTAGCCTTGAGGATGGCAATCTTAGGTGTACTGCCCTCAGAAGAGGGGCTCTGTAGGTTCTGGATTTTGAGGCAGCTCCCAAGCTCCTCCTAAACCTCCATCAGCGTCTTCTCATTTAATCCTCGCAATGACACACACCGTGCCCCCACCATAAGACTTAATCCCATTTTACAGACTAGGAAACAGAGGTTTCAGAGAGGCTAAGAAATATGCAAAGACACGCAGCTGGGAAGCAATGGAGCTGAGCTCCAGATCTCATTTCTGTAACCAGAATGGGATGCGGGGGTTCGTGAATCTGAAAGCCCTTGACAAGGTTCTCCATGTATGTGCAAAATCACAGCATTCCTTTTCACAAGGCCCTTGGACTTTCTTGTGCCAAGCACTGTTCTAAGTGCTTGTTCCTGTCCTCAATCATGGTTGAATCCTCAGGCATCCCTATGCAAAACTGGGCATTACCTTAATTCCTATTTAACCAACGGGGAGAGTGAGGCAGAGGTAGCTGGTGGGTGCGGGTGTGGGTGCAGTCAGGATGCCGGCACAGCCACACCTGTCCAGATGCCAGGCACTCACCCACTGCCCACGCTACCTCCCTAAATGCCTGGTGCCCCACCAGCCTCGCCCTGGCGCACAACGCCGGTGAAACATCTCTCATCCACGCACCACAGCGACTGGGGCTGCGTACGGCCCCTGGCGGCGCGGCGGGGTCTGCATCGCCGTCCGGCAGGCGGCGCTGCCTGGGGCGCCCGGCTCCCCGCCGCGGGCCGCGCTCCGCCGGGCAGCAGGCTCGGGCCCCAGGGCCCCGGGAGGAGCCAGGACCCCGGGCGGGAGGGAGAAGACTGAGGGGCGCGCGGCACAAAGAGCTTTTTATTTAAATTTGTTTAGAGTTTCGCGAATTTGCATGAAAAATGTGTGAGAAAAGCCAGCTCCGGTGACCTCATCCGCACCTGCCATTAACGTTCAATTAGCTGCTGAATAGCGGCCGCCGACGCGACGTGCAGAGAATCCGACCGGCCCCGCGCAGCTACGGCTGCGGGCCGGGTCCAGGATGGGGTGGGAGTGGAGGGCGGGGACTCCGGGCCTCGGTCTACTCCTGCGCGCGGGAGACCCACGGCTTGGTTCGCGCCCCTCCTCTCTGAGGGGACGCGGGGACCCCACAACCCTTGAGTCCGAGGCCGTTTGGGGCGCACCTGGGCCCAAGGGCACCTGGAGATGCCAGGCTCCCTCCCGGCGCCGAGGAGGGCGGGCTCGCCACCTCCCCAGAACGAGAGGTGGACGGATGAGCCCCCGTCCGAGCTCAGATGGGTTCCCTCGCCACCTTCCGGACAAAGTGTCAAGTACAAGTTCAAGTTCAGGGCCGGGCCCGGGGGGGCGCCAAGCCTTCCCCGGTCGCCTTTGTTCTTCAAGATAATCGCTCCCAAGTCCCCTCCGGGCGGGACCCGGCAGACGCCCCCGCCCCGCCCCACCGTGCCCCGCAGGAGACTCCTCCTCCCGCCCGCGCGGCGCCTGTCCCCTGGTCCCGGCGCCCCCGCTCGGGGCCAACGAAGGGTCTGGGGGCTCGGGGAGGGGGGAGGCGCGATCCGAGTCCGTGGGAGCCTCCCCAGCCCCGCAGTCCCAGCAGCAAACCGAGCTTGGTCGGACGGATGCTCGCGCTGAGGTAAGAAGCCTTGGCGGGGTTCGCCTGCATCCCTTGTGCCCCGCCCCCGCCCCGGACTCTGCGACCCACAGGAACAGGGCAGGGCAGCCCCGCCGGGCCTCCGGGGTGGGGGGCGCTGCCCCTCCAGGGCTCTGAGGGGTACCAGAACTGGGGCGGGGGGCACAGAGGGCAAGGGCGCCCTGTGTCTGCCCGGTGAAGTCGCCGGCCTTTCCCAAGGGCGTCTAGCTTATCCATCTCTCATCGGGTTAGCCTCTTCGTCTCCACTTCCGCGCCGCTAGTTCTGGCTCTGGCTCTTCCTTGCTTTCTCTCAGATTCTGCTGGAGGGGCCCCCCAGTTAGAATCTAGCTCCCCAGGCCCTGAAGCTCCGTCTGGAAAGCTGGAGGGGTGTGTGTGTGTGTGTAGCTCAGCTCTAGAGAGAATCAGCTGTGGACATTCCCTCCCCCAACTCCAGCACCTAAATTAAGGTCCTGGGCCAAATGGTGGCAGCTGGGGTGGGGTGGAGTGGGCTGTGATTTAGTGGGTGCAGGGGCCATAAGGTATCCTCCTTATTGCAGGTAGAACCTCTTGCTGTTCCTGCTGTGCCTGGTTCCTGGATTCTGTGTTGGGACAGGTATTAGCTTGTACCTCACCCCACCAGCACACTGCCAGGCTGAAAGGGTACAGAAGGCTTCTTCGAGTGGCCCAAACCTTGTCCCCCATTCCTGCCTTTCACTGTCAGATAGATGCTCACTCTGAGGTTGTTTACGTACTTGTGCTTTACACACAGTTCTAACGTTCATGATATTTGGTTTCTAAATTCACAGCATCTTAGAAGTAGCAAAATAAAAAGGGGGAGATGGGCTTTTTCCTGAAGCCACACTGCTCCCCTTCTGTGTTCCTTCCCTTCTTCTTCTGTGTACTCCCCAGAGTTCTTACTTCTGGAATTTTAGTCATGATGAAGTTTCTGCCTCTGAGTACACTCCTTCCCATCTTCACTTGGCCAAACTTTAGCAAGTGTTTCCTCTTCCAGGAGATCTGCCCAGATTTCCCCCACATCTCTCCCTCTCTTAACATCTTCAGCTGCACTGCCAAGTGCTTAGTACATGATAAATGAAATAGTTTCTGGATGGATTAATAAAAAAATCAAATACACATAAATTTAGAAAACATTGAGGATTGAGGGTCATTTTTTGTTTTTTGTTTTCTTTTTAATAAACATTGGTTCAAACTGAGATATCTCCCAGGGACTCCTTCCCTCTGTTCTATTACATACAAGGTCTCATTCACAAGCAAAAATTAGCAGGAAAAGGCTAGGTCCATGCACTCTGTTAAAAAGAAAGGAGAAAAATTCTACGCCAATTGCTTTAAAATTTAAAAAAGAAGAAATACCAGAAGGGAGCCCCTCAGCCTCTGTAAGTCTTTCCCTCTCCATCTGACTGGGTCCTCTGAGGACCTGGAGGGGCTGAGGTTTCATGTGCTGCATCAAATCCCCAGCCTTCCTGCAAGGCCTCAGCGGGGCCACCAGGAAGTTGACTAAAAATGGAGACTGTGACCTACCTAGTGCATGTCTTTATGCTCCCGATGATTCATCACTGACATGCTGATGTCAGAGGAGCCTAGGAAGATGTTTACATCTTTTTAAAAAGGGAAAAGGAAACGTTTTTCCTGCAAAACCATCTGCAAAGGCTGCTCTAGACCCTTCCTCTTCCTCATGAGAATTTCTGACCTGAGTCTAATCTGATTCTCCCTGGGTTATTGTGACATCTTGGATAAACCTTTTTTTTTTTTTTTTTTGTCCCAGTAGCCAAGATTCGCAATTCATGGTTGGGCAGAATGAGGAACTTCAAGGCAGAAGTTTGCAAAGGGCAGTGTAAATACTACTCTGATATAGAGTGAGAAAATAATAATTTATAATTTATATATATGAACTCATTTAGTCCTCCCAACTAAAGGAGATGGGTCTTGTTATAAGCCCCCTTTTATATAAGAGGAAACTGAGGTGCTAAGTAAACTGTCTTCAGTGTCACAGCTAGAAAGCAGTCCAGGTGGGCTTAGAACTTAGGCAGGCTGTTTTAGATTCACTGTGCTTGACTACCAACATTTGAGCTTTATTTCTGAGCTAGTCACTGAAAATGCCTCCCAAATCACATTTCACATGGATTCTCTTGCTTTCCCTATCACACAGAGACAGAAAGTAGGTCTTAGAGGGTGGGGATGAACAGCTCACACTTTGGAATCTTGTGTTCAAACCCTGGCTCTCTCTCTTACAAACTATTGATATGTGACTTTTGCCAATTCTCCATTTCCTCATCTGTAAAATGGGCTTGTAAATCGATCTCAAGGGCTTGTTGTAAGGATAAAATAAGATGTTGTGCTTAGTCCAGTGCCTGAGACATTATAAATGTATCCAAGAGTGAAAGCCATGATTATTTTAACAGCAGTCATCTTCAATGACAATGTTACTGTCACTTTGCATTTTCGAAAAACAGCACTCCCGCCCCTCAGAAAACACTGTCAACAATTGGTCTCCACATGCTTTAACCAACCATCTGAGGAGGTGCCCGGACTGTGGTAGGACAGCTGCTCCATTCTGTATGAGATAACTCAGACCCCAGATGGTCACATGGATCCCTGATGTCTTTGAAGGTGATGAAGTAAACACAGACCCTTAAAATCTTGTCCCTCCTGGAGCCTAACCCCTTACAGGGATGTGTGTGTGTGTGTGTGTGAGGGGGTGTTGGAAGAAGGACCTTGTAGATAATTGAGAGAATTAAAGGCTAAGACACAAGACTACTAAGGAGAGAAATCTGAGACGAACAGTTCTGTTTTTTCTTTCTTAACTTTAAAATCTGGTCATTGCATCTCCATGAGGAAAATAAGACTAGACCCTGCTACAGAAGCTGATCTGATCAGTGGGACACTTCTTCCTCTTTTCATTGAGTTAATAGTTATTTATTGAGTGCTTGTTCTGCGCCAAGCATTGTTTTTAGGCACTAGGGATACAGAACAAAACAGAATAACCCCTGCCCTTGGGGAGCTGACATGTGTGTATGTGTGTGTGTGTGTGTGTGTGTGTGTGTGTGTGTGTGTGTATGGAGAGAGAGAGAGAGAGAGAGAGAGAGAGGGAGAAAATGTCAATAGTTTTGTGCAGTACAGCCCTGATTGCCTCTGAGCAGGATCCCTCTGGTGGGGATAGATCAACTGGGCCTCCCTCACTCACTCACCCTTTAAAGCCAAGGGCACATGTTTTCACACAGCCGTTTCTGCCTATGGGTGGAACTGAGGAGAGAGAAAGGGAGAGAGAGATGACTCAACTTCCATATCAAAAAATAAGTAAAGGACTGAGGCAGAGATTCCTCGGGAAAAGTGCTCATCAAGCAGGCAATACACAGGTGTTCTGCCCTCCTCCATCCCATTCCTGGGCTTCTGGGACCCAGGGAATGCTAAGATCCTGACAGTGGTGCAGGGACAAATGGTGACAATCAGTGGAGGAAACCAAGAGGACTGGGAAGGTGTGAGGCTGCATCCAGGGTCTGGGCAGATCATATTAACAGCTTGCCCGTGCCAGCATGCTTCTAAGTGCATTACATATATGAAGATTAGCTCAGTTACCCTTCACCAGGAGCCTGTGAGATAGGTATCTTTATTAATCTCTGTTTCAGAGATGAGGATATTGAGGCACAGAGAGACTAAGTAAAGTGGCCCAAGGCCACATAGCTGGTAAATGGCAGATCTGCGTCAGATTTAAACCCAGGCAGCTTGGATCCACCAACTCCACTACCAAACTGTTTATTTTTTTCTTTTGGTAGGAATGTAAATTGGAATACATTTTTCCCATTTTAATTAATTAGTTAATTTATTTTAAATTAATTTTTATTGGAGTATAGTTGCTTTACAATGTTGTGTTAGTTTCTACTGTACAGCAAAATGAACCAGCTATACATATACATATATCCCCTCTTTTTTGGATTTCCTCCCCCTTTAGGTCCACAGTGCATTAAGTAGAGTTCCCTGTGCTATACAGTATGTTCTCATTAGTTATCTATTTTACCAAATTGTTTATCAAAGGACCATGTTTCAGAAAGAAATGTTCATTCCCTTAGGGTGAAACCAAGTGTCCTCAGAAGTCTGCAGGAATTCCTTGTGCTGCCCTCTCTCACATTTCTTGGAGCCTCAGGTTAGAGATGTTAGGAGTCTTCTTTTATAACCCTCCTCTCTTGGCAGATGAGGAAACTGAAGATGCGGAGGGACTTCCCCCAAGGTCATTGTCAAAGTGGACATCAGAACTGTAGTCTCTTGGTATAGCTCAGCCCACTCACTGCCTTGCTGGCGCTGCATGTCAAGGTCTTGGGGTAAAGAGCTGCTTCCCTTACTGCAGCCTCTTCAAGGTCAGAGAAACCTCAGTCCTTTCATCACAAGCCCAGAGAGAGGATGAGAGATGATCAGGAAGGGGTGGGCTTCCCCCACAGCAGGCTGCATCTGGAGTGCTGCCTTGTCCTTCTCCACAGTGAGCCTTGCTGCTGTGAGGAGGAAGCTGGGGTACGGGGTGGGCCCTTGGAAGAGCCAACATACACCAAGGCCAGCAGGTAGAGGAGTCTGTCTTCTAGCCTGAAGCCTTCTGGTCAGAACTTGACATTCAGTAGCCTTCACTTTACATCAGTCACTGGGATGGTGATGAGGAGGATGCCAGGTTACTGAGATATTCCTAGCTTTTCCAGGAGGTAGAGATTCTATCAACAACCAACCGAAATATAAGTCATTTGTGATATAATTGTCGGAGTGACAAAAATCCATAGGAGGTTCCTGCCCCCAACTTACTCCACAACTTGATAAAGCTCTTCGTGGGTGAAAGGGTTCTGGCGCTGGGGAGGTCTGAGGTTGGACTTAGGGGGCACCCTATCAGGCAACTCTGCCCAGGGCTCCAGCTTAGCACGCCTCACGGCCTAACTCACTAGAGTGCCTGAGGGGAGGCCCCCCCCCATCAGTGGGGTTTTGCTAGGGTGAGAGGCCCCACGCCCACGTGAACACAGACTGCACTTGCCCAAATGGCTTCCTTAGAAAAATAAAACAAACTTTCAGCTGGTGGAAGCGGACCTGAGGAGGCCGGGGCCAACGATTACATCCGGGCTTATCTACTTTTCCGGGAAGCGTATTCATTACATTTTTATGATTTATTCTAAATCTGTAATGCTAAGAAAGTCAATCGTGGGCGTTAGTATTGCTGGCCCTCCTCCTGGTCACACGTGCATCTTTTGGGTGTGCCTTAAAGGTCTTGAGAATAGAAAATATAAAAACTGCTTTGCGATGCGTCACCTTTAGTTTCCACCACAGCCCCGACCCGTTGCAATCTTTCACTCCTGCTGAAATTTGGGGCCCAATGCCGAGGCCGGCAGCCATTTTGCGGCGGGGACAGAGGAGGCCGCGCCGCGCTGGGTCCGTCCCAGGCCCACAACGCGGTTCGCCTCCAGCGCCCTGCGGTCGCCGCTCCGCGCCTTTCGGGCGTAAGGAGTGGCGCGACTCTGCCCGGCGCTCCTGAACTGACCCGTACCTTTTACTCCAGGCCGTCGTGCAAAGAGGCTATTTGCATGGCCTTGGAAACGCTGCGACTCGCGGGAGGGGGCCGCATCTGGCGTCTCGGGCTCTCCGCGGCTAGCCGGCTGTCCCGCAATCCCCTCCTGTCTCCTTGGAGCAGGGAACGCAGGCTATAACCGGGGAGAACGCTTCGCCCTCGAACCCTAACTCAGGTCCTGGCAGAAGACGCGAGGGGAAGCCTGGCTTCTCTAGTGATCCCTTTTAACTAACCGCGGCCGCCCGCGCTGCTGGCTCTGGGTCCGTCCCTGCTGGGGGCTGGCTGGTGGCACCACGCTCCAGTCCCTGGCCAGTGGGCTGGCCTCCGCCCGCCTCCCTGCCTCGCCTCTGAGTTATCACTTCTGGTTTGCGCTCACACCCCGGATGTCGGATTTCCCTGGGAATCGGGATTATATCTGCAATTTATTCTAACTGCAAGGTTCCAAGAAAAATCTATAATGAACGTTAATATGTACAATCTCCTGGTCAATCTGCATCGAGCGAGAGAGCCGTCGCGTTCTTCGTGGTGGAAAATGAAAAAACTGTCTTGTGATGGGTCAGGTCAGTTTCCTGCCCGTTATTTATGGTCAAAAGAATTTTCTCCTCACGGGGAAGTCAACTTATTTGAAATAGATTTCTCCTCTCTGATTCTCCGGACTGGAGAGAAATTATCTGTTTTCGAAACAATTATTTTTTAGAACGAGGCAACCGGACAAGCCCGAGGAAATCAGCCCGAGAGTGCCCACCCCACGAGCGCCTCAGACCCCTGGACATGGCGTATACGAAGCACCCTAGCTGCCTGGGGTAGGGTGGGGTAAGGGGGGTGCAGGAGGATGAGAGACACAGGTTGCCCCGCGGGCCCCTAAGGAAACACTCGGCCGCTCCACGTCCAAACACGCAGAGGACCGGGCTCTCGGTCCCCCAAGGCCCGCGCACCAGCTGCGCTCTCTCCTCGCGCGCCAAGGCCGCCGATCGTGGGCAAAAGCTGGAGGTTCTTAGGGATTCCAGAGCCACTCTGAGGGCGAGATCGGGTCTGTCCCACGACCTTGGCGCCAGGAAGCTGTGGAAAGAGACAGACCCCAATTTTCTCCCCCTGGAGTTGAAACAAAACCTGAAAGCCCAAGGTTACTCGCACGGCCAGAGGTGGCGCCTCGGCGGCGGGGGCGGCTAGAGCCGCGTGTCCGTGCTGTTCCCAGGCCTGGGTTCTGTTGCTTTCCTAGTTGTTGAGTTATTTAGCTGGTTAGCTAATAGCCAGTTTACAGGCAGCATTTTCGCAAGTGTCCAGCCTGGTCTCACGCTGAGTCCCCGCGTCCGCCAGACCGAGAGTTGCCCGGCTGGGATCCGGGAGGAGGGACGAAGGGGGAATTCTTGGTAATTAGAGGGGAGGTTTTCCCGGGACGCCCCTCGGTGAAGTGTCCTTGGCTTCGGATGAGGAACAAAGGGCTAAGGTGCCTGCGCGCTGCGCGCCCTCGGGGCCCGGCGCGGCCCTCATTCACGCCCCTCCCCACGTCTCTGCGGCCGTGGGCTTTGTGCGCTCGGGCCGCGCGCAGCGCTGCACCTGCCCGGCTTTAAGTACCTTGGCTAAGCAGCGCGGGCGGCTGTTCTAATCGCCATCTCCAAAGTACCTGCTCATGAATAAACACCAGCCCCATTTATCAGGTACTTAGCGCTCATTGTGAAGGGGAAATTGGCCCTTTTCTGAAAGTGTCTGTCCTCAACCCATCTGCACAGTCGTGGCTGCAGAACTTCCCCCACCCTTTAGTCACACACACACACACACACACACACACACACTCGCAACACGAGGCTCCTCCAGGCTAAGATAAACTCGCTTTTCTTCCGGTAAGTGCGTGATTGAGCTGCAACAATGGATGGAAAGGAGGAGGCCGCTAGGTCAATAACCCACGTCTCTCCCATTGATAGGAAAAGTCAGCCCGCGGAACGCACGGTCTTCGGAAAGGCTAGTCCTGTGTTCTGGCTACAGGGGCCTATGGACACACTTGCACAAAGCCCCCTGAGTCCCTAAACGTTGGGCAAAATATTGGAAACGGTGGCCCAAGGTATCCGTGGTGCCTGTCAACCTTGGCTGGGTGGGCCCCAGCTGCACCCTCCTTCCCAGCCCTTCCTATCTTCAGCTCCCCTCTCTCTCCAGGAGGGCCCCACACCTGGGTCTGTTAAGGCGTGAGCACGAAAGACAGGATGTAAGGATCTGCACAACCTCAATTTGCAAACCTCCTGGCCAGTACAAGGAAAAGTGGCTTTTTCTGGACCGGCTGGGCCGAATGGTAGCTTCCGGCAGAGGCAACTAAGGTTTCTGCCTGCGCAAAGGTTGGCCGGCTAGGCCCGCACAACAGTGGCAGCCCCACGGAGGGTATAAAAACAGAGTAAACAGACATAAAAATGTAGATGCCCACAAAGTCGCACCAGTGAGTTTATAAAAAGCGTTTCATCCTGGCGGCTCGCTTGTTAGCCACTCATCCATTCCTTCCAGCATGTGTACACGGGAGCGTGTTCCCAGGGCTCTGTTCCCTGGGTGGAATTCGCCAGGAAACACGATCGATTTTCTGGACCTGCGTGCGGCCACAGGCAGCTCTGAAAATGAAAGTGTTTGCTAAGTGTGTAGATTTCGCCAATCGAACGTTTTAAAACGGCTTTGTCTTCATTCGGCTCTCTCGATTTCATTCTGTTTTACAAATAAAAGCCCGTAGCCACTGCCGACAGCGCGGCTTTGCCGCCCAGCCCCTGCATGGCTCCTGGCGACGATCACACAGGGTTGAGGAATCCGGGATGTTTAGAAAATCGCTGCTTATTGGGGTTTCCTAGCCCGTCCCCTTTACACTGAACGCAGGCAGCCTCTGAAAATCCAGGCTCCAGTCTCTTGCCAAAGACTGGGTAGGACCCCTGGGGTCTTGCTGTCCTGCTGCTGGGTGTGACTGGCTCGGTTCAGGGGAGGCCTGCGGTGGGGACTGGGTTCTCCTCGAAAGGCGGCGGAGAACGCCGGGTCTGAGCACGAGAACCAGAAACTGCAGCGGTGCGAGCTGCGGGGAATCTGGCTCGCGCTTCTCCGCAGAAAGAAGCTAGTGGCCCCGAGTCCCTAGCCCCTCCTGGTGCTGGGCCCGCGGAGATCCTTCCCGAGCCCTGGCAGCGCCATCACGCCGAAGAAAACAAGCTCGGCCCCGCTGGAATTCACCCAAATACAGCCGCTCATTTTTGGAATATTCTAGAAAAAAAAAAAGATCCCGCGTCTCTTTATGGTTAAAGGGAGGTAATTGATGGGGTGAGCCATTTGCGTGAGGGCAGACAAGGGAACGATGAGGGTGACTCCGGGAGATATGCTTTAAACAAGGGGTGGCTCGAAATTTCCTTGTCTCCAGTTTCTGGCTACACATTGGACTCTGGTGGCTCCTGTGTTGGGAGAACCCAGGCATTTCTGTATCTCGGCTTGCGGGCCGCCTCCAACCCACTCAGGCCCCTTTTGTGGCCGCGGAGTCTGGCGGGCGCCTTCCTCGCCCTGAGAACCAGGGCACCAGGCCGCGGGCCACGGGGAGCCTCCGGGAGGGCCAGGTGGAAGGGGTTCCCTCTCGCCCCACAGGGCATCAAACAAACCCCTTCTCCTCCTGCGAGAGACTACCGCACCTCACATTCTAGAGGCTGAATGTCGCCTCCTGAAGTTTTATTTTATTTGGAGAAAATTCTGGAATTCGAATTCGTTGTTCCCGTAGGTTTGCGTTGAATAAACTACACGGCGTGCTATATGGTGTGGCTGTGTGCGCTTCCGCAGGAATCTATGGATTTCCGGGCGGCTGACTGTGGCGAAGGGCTTCGGGGACCGGGAGGAGAGGACGCCTGGGCGCCCTTCCCAAATATTGGGACTGATCACCAAGGCGCGGCTGAAGCATGGTTGGGGCAATAAGGGCTTCAGTCCTCTCGGTCGGCGCCCCCATTTTCAGCCTTCTCAGCCACGCCCTTGGTTCAATACCAGCTGTCCCCTGGGCTCCGACCCGGCTTCCCCAAGAGACCAGGGAGGAGCGGAATCGAACCGGATCAGGGCCCGGCGGGTCTCGAGCTGGTTCGCTTACCAGCAGACGCAGCCAGGCCCGAGGCCTGGGCAGCCGTTTGGGAAACGCTGGGGTCCCTAGAGAGGCCCTCCAGGTTAGACTCTGGCCTCGGCGAAGGTGGTGAGCCAGTTCCTCTCCAAACACCGTGGTTTGTACTCAAACAGCCTCTCCAACTCCCAGCCCCCGTCCCGCCCGCCCCCCCCCCCCCGCCGCCGCCGCATTTCATTTTGGCTCTTCCGGACGAGTGGCCCCGTGGGAGTTCCTCTGTCCCTAAGATAGGAGTGCGTGGGGCCACCTGGCCTGGAGCTGGGAAGCCTGGAGAAGGCTTGTGGGGTTCGGCCTAGATAAAACCCCAGAGCAGAGCTCTGGCGAACCATACTTGGGGAGGGAGCCGTGCAAATGCGTAGGGCCGAGAATAGAGTGCTGAGGTCGCCCGAAGCCTGTTATTTGACCTCACAACTAGGCTTAGCAGACCCTTGCTTTCTAATTTCACCTCGGAGGTACGTGTGGCCCATGAAAATTTCACGCTGCAGATATCGTGGACCCCTTGGAGGGGATGGGGAGGGATCTGCGGTCCCTGTACCGTCTGGTTTTCTGAAACCCCTTGGTTCATTGAAGCAATCCTGCCCCTATCTTAAACCCGCGCCTCTTTGGTCCCCCAGCCCCCTGCTCTACCCCATTGATGCCCGGCCACCACGTAGCGCGTCTGGGTGCCCAAGCCTGGAGGATCTCGTTTGCACTCCCTGCCCCCACTGCAGCCAGGGGTCATGCCCCTATTGTCATCCACTAGGCTTGGTGCCGCCCTCCAGGGAGGAGGGGCGACAGCGGCCCCGGCTGACCCCCGGAGGTGGGGGGCGAGGGTAGTTTTCTGAGGGTTCGGGGTCCCCGCCTTCTCTTCGTGGGGTGGATGGGAGGGAAATTCTTTCCCTTTCTGGGGCTTCTTCCTGGCTTCTTTGGCTGCCCAGAGCCCTCCCTTGCCCACAGCTCAGATGGAAACGCTGAGGCCGACTGGTTCAGGTTGGCCAGCAGCCCGCGGCGGGCCCTGGGTGTGCCCGCCCACCCTGGCCCCTGGCCCCTCCGCTCGCTCGTACCCGCGGACTCATTGCGAGGCGCTGGAAGGAGAGGGGTGTTCCTAGAGACCGCGAGAGGAAAGGGGCGGCGAGGCCTTGCGGTTGCCACACTCCCTCTAAGGAGTTTACTTTCGCAGTCTCCGTTCCAGTCTGGCCAGCGCTTCCCTGGCTTATCTCAGCTGAGCGGAGTACTGGGGGAGTAGGTTTCAGGGCGCTGACTGTTCGGGTCAGGCCTGATGGTCACGTGCCTTCGTACGGCCTCCTCTGGGCGCGCCTGTTCCAGATCCGCCGGCAGAGGGCGTCCTTGGCCGGGGAGGAACGCGTTTGGATGCCTCTCCTGGGTTCCG
Organism: Balaenoptera acutorostrata; assembly: GCF_949987535.1. Taxonomy (NCBI): domain Eukaryota; kingdom Metazoa; phylum Chordata; class Mammalia; order Artiodactyla; family Balaenopteridae; genus Balaenoptera; species Balaenoptera acutorostrata. Next base: position 38,954,224 of record NC_080066.1, on the reverse strand, counting down.
GGCGCCACACTGTGGGGCTCTGTGGTTCAGATCCACACCTGACTCCCCTGCGTCCCAAACCGGCAAAGTCGCACGGACGGAGCCACAGACAGGCGCGGCTGAAGGTAGGAAGGTAGGTAGGTAGGTGGGTGGGCGGGGCGGCAGCGCCACCTGCAGCGGGACTTGCGCGGACGCAGGCCACTGGACTCGCAGGCCTCCCTCTAGTCTGTACCCTGCGAAACCGAGAAAATTGTTATTATGTGCATTGTGGAGTGTGTGTGTTTGCACACGTAAATGCAGAAGCAGGGAAGGGGAAGGAGGAGTAACCCCTAACACCTGGCCAATTTCTAGGCTAGGGGTTTTCTAGAACATTTAGTCCAAGCACCTCCTTTTAATAGTAGGAAACTGAGGCCCAGGTAGGGAACAGACCAACCCAAGGTCCTGCAGCAGTTAGATAGGGTGACACAAGTGGCGCAGTCCCTTGGCTGTGTTCTAAGCCTCAGTTTCTTCTGCTGTAAGCATTGAAATTATACTAAGTCTGTGGTTTGAGGGGCATATCTGGAGGGATATGTTCATGTCTAAGAAGCAGCATGTGGCCACCGAGGAAGAATGCGTGTCCACGCATGGGTGCCTGTGAAAGTATGTTGGGGCCTGTGTGTATTCACCCATGAAGGGGCACATGTGTCTGCAAATTGTGGAGTTGTATTTGTGCCTACAGAAGTGTGTGTGTGAAGGGGTGTGTTTGGAGAAGTGAAGGGGTATTTGTGTCTGTGCATGGCATGTGGATGTGGAAAGGGATGATTGTGAATAATTGCACCCTCAAAAGGAGGGAGTGTGAGTGTGTGTGCACACTCATGCACATGCATACTGGCACTCCCCCCCCACACACACACACACCATGCTCTGATCCACTGCCAGGCCCTGAGCCTGCCCCACAGGAAAAAGGAGTGATGGGTGAGAAGGCCAAGGGGCCCAGGTTCCAGGGTGTGGCCCTGCCCCAGTGCCCAGCACCTCTAAGGGGCTGCAATTAGGCAACGCTTCTCCTGGGCTTGGGAGGAGGAGGAGGATTATGGCAAATTCATTTCTATTTTCCAGCCCACTAAGCCTGTAGTGTGTCCCTGGTGTTAGCATGAGAATGGGCCCGGGCTCTGTGAACCCCTCCCGACCTACTGACCCCTCCCCCCCAAGTGAATAGGAGGACTCGAAGCCTCCCCAGCCTCTCCAACCAGCTCCTGCAAAGCCACAACTCCTAATCAGGGTAATTTAATATATTTTAAGCCCCCGGCGGCTTTATTTTCCCTCCTTTTCGAGTTTGTTTTAGGCATTCACAGCTCTCACCCCGTCATTAGACAGCCTTATTTGACGGATGGAAGGAGCTGCTATGAGACCACAGCCCTTTGTGTCCCCCACATAAGCTAGGCTTCCCTGTAATTAGAATGGTATTCCCAGCCATTGAGGCCTTTCATGAGACGGAACAAAAACCGCCCCAGATGAATATCCCCCAACTCTCAGCCTCCTGGCCTGGAAAGAGGCTGCAAGTTAAAGGGACTCCTTGGGGAAGGCAGTCTGGGAGCAAGGACAGCCTAGGTTCTGCCAGGGTGAGGAATTTAGAGGCCATGGGGAGTGGGCATCAGACAAAGGCTCGGCGAGTTTGCCCATAAACACGTCACCCATACATACTCCCCTACATGCTCAGCCAGCCTGGGGACCTACCTGGGCTCAGCCTCTGTAGTCAGAGCACCCACATATGTCCATGGGACTGGGGACTATGCATGCTGGGGTGTGCAGGAAAAACACACACACAGAGTCATCCAGACTCTGACTCAGATTTGGCTTCGTATCTAAACACACAAACACACCTAGTCATTCACGTATAGTCTTGGGATTACATTGTAGACACACATATGCACATGCATACATGCATACATACATGCTCAGCTACAAGATCACAATGTCACAGAACCAGGTTAGAAATGCTTGTAAATATACACACATACCACATGCACTGTCACCCAGACGTAGAACCGGTTTGTTTGTTTTTATAAATTTATTTATTTATTTATTTTTATTTTTGGCTGCGTTGGGTCTTCGTTGCTGCGCACAGGCTTCTCATTGCAGTGGCTTCTCTTGCTGCGGAGCACGGGCTCTAGGCATGTGGGTTTCAGTAGTTGTGGCACGTGGGCTCAGTAGTTGTGGCACGTGGGCTCAGTAGTTGTGGCTCATGGGCTCTAGAGCACAGGCTCAGTAGTTGTGGTGCATGGGTTTAGTTGCTCTGCAACATGTGGGATCTTCCCAGACCAGGGCTCGAACCCGTGTCTCCTGCATTGGCAGGTGGATTCTTAACCACTGCACCACCAGGGAAGTCCAGAACCAGTTTGTTTTTGTCTTTGTGCATACACACACACACAAACCACCCAGACTGGGGTTTGTTTGTGAACACACACATACTCATATATACATACGTATACACCCCTAGGGTTATCCAGACCCCATTTCTTCTGTGGCTCTAGGACATTCACCAGCTTGTGCACAGTGTGGTGATGCCACACCCCTCTCCCTCCCCAGGATATAGGCTTGCTCTGGACATGTTCTTGGATCCATGCCTAGCCTGTGTTCAAATACAGAGGCTGTCATGCACACACATGCATGGACACATGCACATCTGATAACTCACACTAACATGTGAAAACTCAGGAAAATACTCTGGAACCGAAATGCCATTACAGTGTTTTAGCATTTCCTGGCCAGCCTCTCCCAGACACTCATCGCCAGACATGCAAGGGAGTTTCCAGAGTAAACCCCCAACCAACTACACACTGTGTGTGAATTCAACCTCCAGATGGGCTGGATTCTCCGTTGGGGCTCAGGTGGGTCTCCTAATGCCCTTTGGGAAGAGAAATCTCCCTTTCCCACTTTTCCCCTTCCAACTGGGCTCCAAAGACAGACGGCTCTCTGGTACAATCTGTAGCTTTTCCTAGGTCTCAGGAAAGGCTCAGTGGGTGCTACTAGGTCTGGGAGGCTACAGAAGGAAGAACCCAACCAACCAACTGACTCACAGGGGAAGCCATCCCATGGAGAAGTAGTGCGTGCCCCATTTCTGGGAGGATTCAAATAGGGGCAAGATGATCACCAGTCAGGGATGCTTTGGGGGAATTTGTTTAGTTCAGCCCCTCCTGTGCTCCTGTGTCAGATTCTGTGCTCAGACCTTAGAATACAATGATGAGTAACATACAAACCTGTCTTCAAAAAAACTTAAGAGTCTTAAAAGGGACAACCACACACAATATACAGGCCTGGGGCAGGGTACAGTAATGACGCTGGGGCTGAGTGGAAAGTGATGAAATGAGTTTCTAGTTTCCAAATTGGAATATTGGAATCAGGGACTGGAGTGGCCCATTTAATGTCCTGTGCCTGAGGTACAGTTGTGGCACCTTGGAAGTCCCCGTGTTGTATAAATGATAGATTCGCTGGTATTCAAGGCCTCTTTCTACTCTAAGATTCTTGGACTCCCACCTGGGTCCATGACTGTCTCACTGTGACACTCTTTCCAGGGTGAATGCTTGTTCCCTAACTCACTCTGCACAGTGTAATTTTATCACAGCACTTATCACCTCGCACCAAAGCTGTGCCCAGGCCCATGGTGAGGGCAGGGCTGGGGCCCACTCCAAGTCCCCAGGAACAAAGGAGAGGCTCAGAAAGAGTGTGATGGATCCACTTTGAGGTGGTGAAGGTTCCCGGGGTTCCTTCATGTTTCCTGGCTTCTTAGGCTTCTTTATTAAGCCTCATTCTCTTCCCTTCTGGAAGGAAGGGAGGTGGGGATCTCAAACTGCTAGTGATTTGCATGTTTTTAATTTTTTTAACCTTACCTCTCCTTTGGAATGTGGGGAAACCATCTTATTCTGGTGCCACAAGGAAATGCATACCCAGGAAGTGACCAGGAAAACCCTTACATCTCTCTCTAGATGAAACATTCATCTGTTTCTCTTTCTAGGAGAAATTCCCCAGGGAAATTAGAGAACAAGAGCTCCTTTGAAGCCAATTCCTCTTTCTTTCTTTCTCTTTTTAACCACAGTGTTCCAGGGTATAATGTAGTGGTTGGTGGCCTGGGCACTGGGAACAGCCCAGGTTCAAAGCCACTTACCAGCTATGTGTGACCTTGAACACAACTCTTGGAGCCTGAGTGTCTTCAATTATAATGTGGAGATAATAACAGTGCCACCCTGCTAGGGTTGTTGTGAGGGTTTAATGAACTAAATTCATGTAGAAGAGCCCAACAATGTCTTGCATGCAGTACTTGCTCAGTTAGTGTTAGCCAAGGTGATTTTTTTTAAGGGTTTTAAAAATATTTTATTTATTTTAATTAATTTTTTTTGGCTGTGTTGGGTCTTCGTTGCTGTGCGCAGACTTTCTCTAGTTGTGGCGAGCGGGGACTACTCTTCGTTGTGGTGCGTGGGCTTCTCACTGCGGTGGCTTCTCTTGTTGCGGAGCACGGGCTCTAGGCGCGCGTGCTTCAGCAGTTGTGGTTCGCCGGCTCTAGAGCGCAGGCTCAGCAGTTGTGGCGCTCGGGCTTAGTTGCTCCGCCGCATGTGGGATCTTCCCGGACCAGGACTGGAACCCATGTCCCCTGCATTGGCAGGCGGATTCTTAACCACTGCACCACCAGGTAAGTCCCAGCAAAAGTGATTAATATTAGAGTGCTCCGAACATATTTGTTGGTAGATGAGTGCATTTTTCATTTTGTTTGCATTTAGAATAAAGTTATAGGAACATAAGACCTTCCTGGAATCTTCTCGCATGTAACTTTGGCGGGAGGAGGGGTTGGGGTCGGGGCTGGCAGACAGTGGTGGTTAGAGGGTCCCCTATAGCTTAAAAAAAAATAAGCTTTCCAGTTTTCGCAGCTGGTCCGGGCTCAGGTCGTTACCGAGGGTGCCAGCAGGGGGAGCCCGAGTCGCCACAACGTGGCCGGCTCCTTCAAGCCGAGCTAGCGGAAATTACCCTCGACAGAGTACCCATTGTGTGCGGTGCACCCCCCAGTGCCGCACCCGCAGGATAGCTGGAAAGTTGGGGGTTCGGGTGGAGCAGTGAGGTGCCCTGCCTGGAACGAACGCTGTCGTGGAGACCGACTTCTTGAGCGCGAGGGGCCCGGGTTTGGGTCCTGCACAGGCCTGGGCTAGGGAAGCCCAGTTGGTGGTGACCTGCGCTGGTGGAGGGCCGCGGTGCGCTCTGCTTCTCCGCTGCGCCCTCAGCACCCAGCTCGGAGTAGGCACCCAGTACTTCTCGCTTAGAGTCGCTGGGAGACTTTGTGGCCTGGAGGCGTAGGCGCAAGGGCCTCCTTCACGGCAGTTTGGAAGTGAAAACCGTATCCTCCCCCCAGCCCTTCACGCCACCCCTGCGGAGACCCGGGAAGAGGTAAAACATGAGCCCCTTTGGCACAAGGTGGGGGTGCCACGTGGGATCTGGCCTTGACCGTGACGTTCTTGATTCCACTTCCTGCCGCGCTGTTTTCTCCGCCACTACCCTGCGGTGGCGGGTCCGGAGCTGAGAGAAGAGCTAATTTGGGAGTCCTGGTATGTATATATGTATATGTATGTACGTAATAGCTGTTCACAGATATTTTAAAATATCAGAGCTGCCGACAATCCATCATCGTAGCTAATTAAAAACCAGTTTGAGTGTCGGCTTGAAAATGCAGGCATCAGAAAGACATTGAGAAACGGAATGACCTAAGATGCTTTTCTCCTCGCCCCACCGCAGGAGGGTTCCTCACCTCCAGCACCCCCCGCCCCGAGGGTGAGGATGAGGTCTGGCGGTGGGATCTGGAGAGTGGTGGGGGAGTGAGGGGACCCGCCTGGGATGAGTCTGCTCAGCTCCTTGCCCGCCCGAGGGGCTCAAAGAACCGGTCGGAGCCAGCGACTCTCGCGCAGCTGCGGGCAGCCTTGTTGGCCCTGCCAGTGCCTCGCCCACGCCTTTTGCCCTAGCAGACTTGCCTGGAGCCTGGCTCCTGCTCTCTCAGGCGCTCCGAGAGAACGTGGGTTGGAGTCGTGGAGCTACACGTTTCCATTTGTGTGACCCTGGTCGGGTCAGTTAACCCCTATGAACCATCTGGAGCCAAACTACTAGCCCCTTAGGGGGATGTGGGCTCCTTTGGGGAGACTGTAAATCCCCCACTCAGGACTGAGTGCTGGATACATTGCTGACTTTTTATCTTATTTCATCCTCATGCTCATCTGAGGAGTCTTATTCTCCTCATTTAAAGATGAAGGAGCAGCCATTGTTCCCAAGGCCCCTTTAGAAGTTCCTGAAATGGGGTGCTGAAGCCCCTGGGAGGGAGGAGAGACACTTAAGGTAACTCTGGCTGAGGATAGATGTCGCCTTCACCTGGAGTCTTGGTCAGAGGAACCAAAGTGGGACCCTGGACAGGGCCGGTCACCTCCAGGGCCTCACTTTTCCCATCTGTACAATGAGTGTGAACATGTGTCTGCCCAGTCCTCAGTGGAGGTCACAGAGGTCTAGAGAGATACCAGGAAATGAACTAGTTGGGGTGGGGGAAGTCTCCCTTAATTCTGAGAATCTCCTCGGGCACTTCCCTTCCTGGAGGGCACCCACATTTTAATGAGTCATTGGGGCTGTAGTAAGAGGTTTACTTTTATCTCAGTGACTCCTGATAGCAGCCCCCTGGGAGGAACTACGTTCCTCCCATTTCACAGTTGAAGAAACTGAGGCTGAGAGCAGTAAAATGAAAAGGGACTTGCCCAAGGTCACCTAGTGAGTGAGGAAAAAGGGAAGGAGCTGGGGTTTGAATGAGGTCTGGGTCTGGCCACCCTTTCACACCAAGAAACCTACTTCCGGCCACCTCCCCACTTCTGTATCCACCTCATTATCTCTTGGGGGCAGGGTGGTTCTGAGGTTGCGGCACCTGTGCCCTAGTCCTTTTGGAGCCTGGCAGGCCTAAAGACCAAGCCCCGGGCTTCCCTGGTGGCACAGTGGTTAAGAATCCGCCTGCCAATGCTGGAGACAAGGGTTCAAGCCCTGGTCCGGGAAGTTCCCACATGCCGCGGAGCAACAAAGCCCGTGCGCCACAACTACTGAGCCTGTGCTCTAGAGCCCGTGAGCCACAACTACGGAAGCCCGCGTGCCTAGAGCCCGTGCTCCGCAACAAGAAAAGCCAATGCAATGAGAAGCCCACGCAATGCAACGAAGAGTAGCCCCCACTCGCTGCAACTAGAGAAAGCACGCACGCAGCAAGGAAGACCCAATGCAGCCAAAAATAAATTAAATAAATAAATAAATAAATAAATAAAAGACCGAGCCCCCTCACAGTGTGGGAAGGCTCCCAGAGGACTCCTGGGCCTCCACTCTGGAGCGAAGGGAAGGAGAGAGGGCCAAATGGCCGGCCGGATGTCTGTGTGGACTTGGGCAGTTGCAGAGAGTGCTGCAGAGCCAGACTGATGCAGGGTTTAGCAGTGTGGCCATTCCGGATGCCCAGGTTGGCTCCCGCTGTGGTTTGCCAGTATCCCTAAGGCCAGAGTCTGACTCTCCACTCCCTTTCCCTCAGGGAAGCTGAGAGGAAGCTCCTCTTTGGGGACCCAAAACCCAGAAGTCATTTCAGAGAGAGAAATCTCGTGGCCCCTCCTGGCTTCCCTGACCTAGCAAGACTGCATCTTTGAAAGCCTGAGTTGGCACAGCAAAGTCCCTTCAGTCTGCTGTTCCCAAGTGGTGCTCCCCAACTCCGAGAAAAGGAATCCTGCCAATCTCCAAACAAGAAAATCAAACCAGTTCAAACACATCAAGAGGAACTAGATCTGGTTAGGGCCCAGCGACGGTAAGGGCAGGAATGGAGTCCTGGCTCTCGCCATTCCATCCCGGAGAAACTCTGCTGTTGGAGGGAGAAAGTCTGCGCTGTCTGGAACAGTTCAGACTGATTGTCCAACTCTCGGAGAAGTAGCGTAGTTCTCCAGAGCTTTGTCAACAGCGACTCCACCCACAGTGGTGCAGGAGACCAGGGGCAAGGGCTGTGTGGGAGGCACCCCAGATTAGGTTTCGAACAGCTCCTTCCCCCAATCCGCTGAAGACTCGGCTTCATTTTAAATTCTCCAAAGTCAGGGAAATGAACTCCGGGGTCTGTAGGGAAACTCTTTTTTTTTTTTTTTTTTTTTTTTAGGTCGCGCTCCGCGGCATATGGCACCTTAGTTCCCCGACCAGGGATCGAACCAGCGCTCTCTGCATTGGAAGCGCAGAGTCTTAACCACTGGACCGGAAGTCCCGGAAACTCTTTTCAAAGGTCTTGCTCTCAGGCAGCCCCATCCACTGGTGTTCCCAAAACCCTTGGGTAGCTGGCTCGTTGGCGCTTGCAGCGGCCTTGTGAGGCAGAGCAACGGCGTTATTAACTCCATTTTAGAGCGTGGCAAACGGAGGTTTCCAAAGGAAGAGTGTTCGCCTAAACCCAGTGCAGGGCCGCTTCCCCTGGCCGCCGGCTTCCAGCGAGGGCGCTGGGCGCGGGCTGAACGCCGAGGCTCGCAATTCTGAAAAGGGGCGGGAGCTGTCCACCCAGTGGTGCTGAAACGCGGACCGCCTCTGCTGGTGTTACCGACGGAGCGAGCTGATTCAGCCACACCCCGGGCCCGCCTTCCAGCCTCTGAGATGGGCTCCTCCGAAGGAACTGAGGTGGGAGATTCTACACGGAAGGAAAGTAATGCACATCATCATCATCCTGCCTCCAAACCTCAATAGCTACCTAACAGGCCTCACTACTTCCAGCCTTGCCCCCTCAATTCATTCCCCGCTCAGCACCCAGGGTAGTTTTTTCAAGAGAGAAATCTTATCATATTTAAAGTTTTCCAATGGTCTCCCATATAATTCAGAGTAAAACTTAAATGTTCTCGCCACAGCCAAGACACCCTCTCTCCCCTTCAATGGTCTAGCCCCTGCCTACTTCTCCCACCTTAAACACCTATCAGGATAGTAGTGATGGGTGAGAACTGGCTTATTTCTCATATATTTTGAAGGCAAAACTGCTATGATTTGCTGAGGGGTTGGAGGTAGGGTGTGAAAGAAATAGTGGAATCAAGGATGATTACAGGGGTTTGATTTGAGCTTCTGGAAGGATGAAGTTTCTATTTCCTGAACTGACAAGATAGAACTAAGAGCAGAATTTTGGGATTGAGGATATCAGCTTGGGAATTCCCTGGTGGTCCAGTGGTTAGGACTCTGCACTTTCACTGCCGAGGGCCTGGGTTCGATCCCTGGTCAGGGAACTAAGATCCCACAACCCACAAGTGGCGCGGTCAGAAAAAAGGATAGCTTGGCTCTGGACATGTTAAGTTTGAGAGGCCTATCAGAAAGCTGGGGTGGGGGGGAGGTCCCATAGGCAACTGGACTTATAGGCCTGGCATTCAGGGGAGAGGTCCAGGTTGGAGTTTTAAACCTGGGAGTTGTTACATTATAGGTCTTATTTAAAACCATGAGGCAAGTGAGATTACTAGGGAGTAAGTGTAGAAAGAAAAAAAAAATGTTCTAAGGGCTGAACACTGGGGTACTTTGATTTTGAGGGGAAGAAGCTGAGAATCAGTAAAGGAGGCCGAGAGAGAGAGTCTTTGAGTAGGAGGAGAACAAAGAAAGTGGTATCCTTGAGGGCAGGGGGAAAATGTCTTAAGAAGGAAGGAGAGATCAAAAGTGTCCAATATACTGACAGGCCAAGTAAGATGAGGACTGAGAACTGACCCTTGGATATATCCTCAAAGAGGTCCTCTTTGAGAAATGGGAGTCTGGGTTGGGTTGATTAGAGGGAAGACCAGGAGAGAGCAAGAGGAAATGGTAGCTGGCATTGACATACCCAGGCAGGCTAAGAAAGAGGAAAATGGACTGGGAGCTGGCAGGGAGGCCAAAGGGAAGGAACCCCATGAGGTGGTAAAGCCCTGGGCTAAACATTTTCAGCCAGGTAAGTGCCCCATTGGCAGACCATGCCCTTAACCTTTCACCTGCTTCTAAAATCAGCTCAGAACCTATCTGAGCCTTAATAAGACATTCAGGGCACACATGTTTAGCGGAGTTTTCATTTTCCTCTTCTTTTTCATTTGAACTCAAGATCCCAGCTGATGAAACGGTTTGACATTCACCCTTGTGAGATCAGAGTTTTGCAGCCCCTTAACCTCATAGGGACCAGATTGTGATGGGCACTGGAGCATGAGGACACATTCTTGCTTCCCACCGACCAGTGAATCTGGGTCTGAGTGGCCTTGGACCACATACCCTTTGGCAGGCCCCATGCCCAGGCTTGAGGCTCTCCAGAGCCACCTCCCTTGCTCAGCCTCCCTTCAGGAGTGCAGTAGATATCTCTTTTTACCTTATTTTTCAAGTTGGGAAAGATTCAATGCCCCCAAATATTGTCTGACTCTACTTGGCCTGTCATTTAGGCAGATGGTACCAGATTTTTCTCTCAGGGACCCTGGGCTCAGTGAGAGTCCCCAGACCTTAGGATCACAGTGATCCCCAAGCAGCCTTGATGAGCAGCCCTGAGAAGCAGAGGTGGCCTCTCTCACTCAGTGCCCACCTGTGGAACAATGGCTGTGAGTTCACTGTCTAGTGGGGGAGCATGAAGCGCCCAGTCTCAATTACCAAGGGTGGAGACAAGGACCAACCTTGTGCTCTCAGGTGCCGAGGCTGCAGAAGTGAAGCAGATGAATTCAAGTGGGTTCCCTTGGATGCTCCTCAACCTCTGTCACCTCTCTTTAGCTGCTCTGCGTCCCCTCCTGAAGTCATGGGAGAACTGCAGAGCCAGGCCAAGTGCAGCTCCCAGGCCCCACGGGTGTGTGTGTGTTTTCCTGGGGCTGCAAAGGTTGCTGCTGAGAGACTAGGCCTCTGGGTACCCCCTGCCCATCCTGTCCCTTCATGAACCACACCTCCTGGCATGATGCCTCCAGGACTGCCCCTTGTCCCATAAAATATCCATATACAGGCTCAACCTAGTAATGCAAGTGTGGTGTGAGCACCAATGGGGGACCAAGTGTCCCTACTCTGCCCCTGTGTGACCTTGGGCAAGTTACTGCCTGTCTCCAGGTCTCAGTTTTCTCATCTGTCAAATGGGGGTTGAGGAACAAATTGGAACCCATCATCTTTTCCCATCTCAAAGACTCAAGGGTAGCCCCAGCTTGCCTCCTGCTGACACATGTAAGGCTGCTGCATCTCCAGCTCAGGCCTCTCTTTAGCCCTGGACAGCAGAATGCCTCCTCCTTCCCCAGCCCAAGTCTGAATGCATACCCTTTCCTGTCTGTCCTGGTCACCTCTTTCTCTCTGACCCTGGGAAGACTCTAGGGAGGAGATAATAATCTAACTAAATAGAGAAGAGAGAAAAATGACATTCCAAGTATGGGCAAAGGCATAGAGTCATGCAAGCATGGCTGATTTAGAGAAGGCCAGTGGCCCAGAGTGGCTAGAATGAAGGGTAAGCGGCAAGCAATGGGGACAGATCCTTCAGGGCTTTATAATCCATGCTCATACATTTGGAGCTCATGCTGAAGACAGTGGGGAGACATTGAAGGATTTAGACATGGTCAGAAGTTTCAGTTTAGAAATATTACTCAGGGGTGGTGTGGAGAAGAACTTGAAGGTTTGTGGCAAAGCCTGGATTGTCTCCCTTTCCCCGTGCATGCCCAAAAGGTAGACTGCATTTCCAGCCTCTCTTGGAGTTAGGTATGGACCTGTGACTAAGTTCTGGCCAACTGGATGTAAGCAGAAGTATCTTGTGCACCTTCCAGGGAGTGTCCCTTGTGGGAGGGAAAGTGCCTATTCCTTCTGGCTGGAATGTGCCTTGATGGCTGTCGCCTGGACCTCCTGATCTGATCTGGTTAGGCTGATGGAAGCATGTTCAATGGGCAAGGCCAGGGCGAGATGTTGGCTACCATCTTTGGTCCACGGCTATACTCTGCTCTTCCAGTGTATTCTCCCACAGCTGCCTGAGCCTTTTGCTCACCTATCCTAAAACTGGTGGCAACTGGGCCATCTCCACTGCTTCCTTTTCCCCATGTTCCCAACTGTTGGCCCCATTCTGGAGGAGGTCTTTCTCAGGGCCATCTCCACATTTGGACAGCTGAGACAATTTAATCCACTTAGTGAAAATAATAACAGCTAATATTCACTGAACACTTACTATGGGCAGGCACTGTGCTCAGGGCTTTGCATGGATGATCACATTTATTATCTCTTAACCTTCATGCCATCTTGCTTCTGAAACCACACCAGGGTGAAGACAACAGGAAGGTTCTGATGGAGTCAGGAGTCATTATTGAATAGAGCTGATGAGGCTGTTCAGGCCCCAACCCCTGACCCACTTTAATCACCCTTCCTGCTCTAGATGAGGAACCAGGCTCAGAGATGTGAACCAAGTGGCCCAAGGTCACACAGCTGGAAAGTAGTAGACAGGAAACTCCAGGTATTTATTGTGCTCAAGAGAAGCAGGTGACCCTGTGAACTTCACCTCCAGTGGAGGGATTACAAGGGTGGCTCTGGAGCTTATGTTTAAATACCAGCTCTGCCACTTACTGGCTTAGTCTCTCTGTGCCTCAGTTTCCTCATCTGAAAAAGGTGGGTAGCAGTAGTGCAACCCTCATAGGATTACTGTGAAGATTAAAAGAGATAATGCAAATAAAGCGTTTCGCATAGTAGCTATTATTATTTCTATTATTATTAGTATTATCACGGGTCTGAACCCCTCTCCTGACCTGCCAGGGAGAATCAGGAGATAGACAGGAAGGCTGGGGCTGAGAATTTTCTGCCCCATCACCTGTGCCGGAGGCCAAAGGACAGAGGAGGAGCCGCGTGACTGCCTGAGCTGGTGGGCAATTTACTGGAGGAGTTCATTTGGTGACTCTGACTCCGAGTTAATTAAGGATGGCTGCTAGGGGTCATTGCCATGGCGACAATTAGGCCGAGAAGGAGCCTCATTAAGGTGAGGTTTTAACAAGGCCTGTTGTTTTTAACTGGAGATGCCATGAAAGAGGTGTTCTTCAGGCTGCTTCCCTTTCTCCCTTCCTGTGTTTTGGATCCATTTCCAGAGTCTCTGAGGAAGAACAAGACAGAATTCTTGGGATCAGTCCCTCGAGAAAATCAACAGGTTTCTCTCCCTGGTGCTGCTCTGCACCTGAAAGGAGGTCTGGGTGGCAGAGGTTTAAGGAGGGAGGGGAGGGTAGAGGCAATGAGGGCAGAGCAGAAGGTGAGGAAGGAGGATTTTATTTAAAATGGAACCGGAAGCCTTTCCTGGAACTTAGAAAAGTTGTTGGTGAGGGGATGGTGTAGATGGAAATGGTGGTGGAGGAGCATCAAGCCTGTTTCTTCAGAGTTGAGGGAGGAAAGGAAGGAAGGAAGGAAGGGAGGAAGAAAGGCTTCTCTTCATTCCAAGCACTTTTTAAAAGTATGTATTTTTTTCTTATTTCCATAGTAATATATATGCTTATTGAGAAAAATTAGAAATTTCAGAAAAGTACAGAAAAGAAAATATCCCTGCAGTCCTCCACTCCGACTTAATGACTATTAATGTTTTTGGTAAGATAAGCTGAGCAGAGGCTACAGGGAGCTGAACTGAGGGAAGCAATAGGAGAATGTATATTTTTATGTTCATACCCTTTTCTACTGTTTGAATTTTCATCAGGAGAATGTCAAAACTAAGTTAAAATAGCAGGGACTTCCCTGGTGGCGCAGTGGTTAAGAATCCGCCTGCCAATGGAGGCGACACGGGTTCGATCCCTGGCCCGGGAAAATCCCACATGCCGCGGAACAACTGAGCCCATGTGCCACAACTGCTGAGCCTGCGCTCTAGAGCCCGCGAGCCACAACTACTGAGTCCACGTGCCACAACTACTGACGGCCGCGTGACTAGAGCCCATGCTCCGCAACAAGGGAAGCCACTGCAGTGAGAAGCCCACACACCACAATGAAGAGTAGCCCCCGCTCACTGCAACTAGAGAAAGCCTGCACACAGCAGCGAAGACCAACACAGCCATAAATAAATAAATAAATAAATTTATTAAAATAGCACACAATGCAACACTTCTGTACACTGAGATGCAGTGTACATTTTTCTCTAGAAAAATAGTGGTCATATTGTACCTACGATTTTGAAATCTAAATTTATCACTTCAAGATAACAAGATATCTTGAATGCTTTACCAGGATGTTACATTTTCTTCCTGACTTTTTTTTTTTTTAAAGCACATTGTAAAATATGCCATCTGTACAAAGGGTAGACAGAAAAGGTAAGTTTCCTACCTGGTTCCCCACTCCAGAGGCAACCACTGATACCAGTTTCTTTTGTATCTGTCCAGAGACATTCTATGTACATTTTTTCCATGTATCTGTTTTGTTTAACAATGTTAGCACACTATTCACTCTGTTTTGCACCTCACTTTTTTCCCTTTCAAGTGTGTCTTGGAGATAGTCCCATAGCAGCATGTATAGAACTGTCTCATTCTTTTTTAACAGCTGCATTCGATACAATTCTGGACTCCGGTGCATCTCACCAGTACCCTCTTGGTGGACACTCAGGTTATTGCCACAGATAAGGCTGCCCCGCTATCTCTGAGGTTGGAGTTCTAAAGGAGACTTACTAATTCAGAGTATTACCCCATTATTTTTAATGGTTTTGTAATATTCCAGAACATAAATGGCCATGACACATTTAACAGTTCCTTATGGTTGAACATTTAAATTGTTGCCATTTTTCACAATGGGCTACCCATGCTAGTCCTTGAGGAGCCCACAGTCGGCTGGGGGAGATAGACAAGTGAACAAGCCCGTGTAATAACAATACACTGCACAGCTGCTGTGACGGTGGAGTGTCCAGGAATGGCACAGCACAGCTTGCAGAAGTCAGGGAGGAACCAGGCTGCAAGTGAGAGGAGGGAGGATGTCAGGGCTTTAGGCAGAGGTCCCGAGCTATGAAGCACTCGGCTGGCTGCTGGAGCTGGGTGTCATTAGGTATGAACAAGAGGTAGTCCTGCCCCTTAAGGGACTCATAGAGGGGTCTTGGATACACTTTCATACCCAGCATTTGGCATAGTGGTCAGTACTTGGTGAATGTTTATGGACAAATGAATAAGTAGAGGATAAAATGAGAGGAGCTGGCCAAGTGGGCAGAGGTCATGGCTCTGATGGCCAGGCTGAAGGTTTAAACTTTGTCTGGTCAGGGATGGGGTCCCCCTGAAAGCCCTCATATGGGAATGGGAAAAGTCAGATCTGCTCTCATGGAAAGGTTCCTCTGGGAGCCCAGGTGGAATCAGGATGGCCACATAGACTGCAAACCAGGTGTGGGAGACAGTAGTACTGTTCCCCCATATTCAGTGTCCCTCCCTTCACTGACCCTCCCTGCAGGAGGATTATACGTCCCAACCCTGGTGAACACAGGCATGGCCATGTGACTTGTTCTGGCCAGTGAAACATGAATGGAAGAGATTTTTCAGGAGCAGCTTTAAGGGATGGTTAGTTTGGGGTCTGCCATGTTCTCATTTCTCTCCCTTGGCAATTGTGGCAGTACTGGCTGATATGGAGCTCCCTTCAGCCTGCATACCTGAGTGACTATAATGAGCACCTGCAATAGGTATTTAAACATGAGTGAGAAATAAGTGATGTGGCTTCAAGCTACTAAGATTTGGGGGGTTGTTTGTTACTGTAGCATAACAATGCCTATTCTGACTGATACAGAAGGGAACTGGATGGGGTAATTCCCAAGTCCCTTCCAGATGTGCATAACAGGCTGTGATTCTGCCGTGCTGGCTTTTCTGTGGCTTGGGCCTGTGAGTCTACTTTTGGCTTACCCAGTGATACTCAACCTCAAGTTCTTTTAAATACCTAGACTCATGGCCTTTCTGCTAGACCCACTTTGAACCCCACAAACATTTCTCAGGTGGAGAGAAACTTATGGCAGAAGTTTGCAGCAGCTGCTGTCCCTTCTGAGATATGGCTCCTGGGGGCCTTTAAGGGTCAGAAATATCAACAGCCATGTTGGGATCAATAGTAAGAGGAGGGTGTATCCTTGCTCACTAGGATTCTCTCTTTCTGAAGGGGAAACTTAGGCTGTAGTGCTACTTTAACCCAAACCCCTCATGCCATTGTACCCAGAAGCTGCCTTCCCAATAGGGACACATCTCACAGAGCTGAAGGTCCAGAAGAAGGATGTCCTTGGACATTGTAGCATCAGGGCTCAGTGAGCTCCCCAAGGATTCAGGTCCTCCATCTCCATCCTTCATGTTGGCTTTATCCTCAGGAACACTCCCTCTTCATCATTACAAGGTGGCTGCTGGTAGTCATCAGGGACATGGGATTGCTTTCTTGCAAGTGAGAAGATGAGGGAAAACACTCTACCCAATCCATGGACCTGTACTCCTCACCAGGGCAGATGACACTGACTGGCTCAGACCAGCTGTTCCCAATCCCATCAGGTCTAGTGCCCCCTTTCCATAACAAATATTACTATCCTAATGAAATCTGTAGAAAATAGAACCCACTAACATATATAATTGCAAAAATATCAATGCAATGCCCTAACTATAAAGGAAAAACAAAAGGAAATGTATAATGAAATAATACGTATTTCAAGATATATCCTCAGTATTTATCAGGTATTCTTGATTCTAGAGTATTCTAGAGGACATGATGAAGCAATCAGGTGCCTTCACCTGCATAGAAGACCTCCATGAGTATGGCAGTGATGGATGCAGACAGATACAGATGGTTGTTTTGGTGACTAAAATGCCACTGCTATGTGACTGTGTTGAAATGGTAACTCTTGGAAGATTCTAAACAACACAGAACATAAGCTTCCTCAATGTACACAGTGGTGGTTGTGCTATGGTGTATGTCCGATATATATATTAAAGCTGTGCCAAAAAAACTTTCTGTTAGCATGTAAAGTGAGATTAGATCCTAGGTTCAGATTTTTCACCTATGTCTCTGTCCCATGGGACATTTGAAAGTCATGTGGGATTCAGGCCAAAGCTTTGTTCTGTGGAACTTTCAGGGATTCTAGCCCCCACCCCTGCTCACCAAATATTCACAGTGCCCCCATCATCATGACAACCAAAAATGTCTCACAGAAATGTAAATGTCCCTAGGGATACTGCTGCCCTTCTGGAAAACCTCTGGTTGGTCCAATCAGGAATGCTTTGTTGGGGCAATTCCCTGGTGGTCCAATGGTTAGGACTTGTTGCTCTCACTGCCAGGGGCCCGGGTTTGATCCCTGGTTGGGGAACTAAGATCCCACATGCCGCACAATGAGGCCAAACAAACAGAACAGAATAAAACAAAACAAAACAAAAACAGGAGGCAGAAAGACAGGGTAGGCTGGTCCTGTGCCCACTGAGACAGAATGAGTCCTCTCTCCCTGACTTTTTCCAGGACACTCAGATTTGTCCAACTCTTCCTACCATACAGAATCCCTTTCCTGCTACTATCTCAATGAACCTTGCCTCCTGTGGGTTACTCGGCTTTTTAAAAACTAATTTGTAGGTAATCTTTATATGTTATAGATACTATTCCTCTTTTTATTTACATTGTTGACATGTTTTCCAATTGTCACTTTACTTTTAACTTCATATGAGGTATTTTTTGCTTCATGTAAGTATTTAACTTTTATGTAATCAAATCTGGAAATCCATTTCCTTGTGTACATCAGGACTGTGAGGCTGGCTGAACTGGTGGTTTTCATGAGCTGACAGGAAGGAGGCCTGCTGGGATGAGGAAACCGTGCTACAGAAAGGCCAGCTCACCAGCCTGTGACACAGGCAAATGTCCAGAGGCCTAGACCAAACCTCCCCTCCACTCGTCTCCCCAGGAGGTGCAGCCATTTTCAGGGCCTGGGACGCGGAGTTCTTCCTGAATCCTACCAATAATACTTCTGGAGCGATGAATGACTGACAGTTCTGTCTGGGGAAGGCTGAGGGGTCCCTGAAGGTCATCTCCTGGCTTTGGGAGTGGGCGTGCAGGGCAACAGTGGAGCCAAGTGGAGGCCACCGAGGGCTGGGAGGCAGAGGAGGTGGGGTGAGTTTCAGTGCTGCAGCTAACTGGCTGTGTGGCCTTGGAGCAGCCCCTGCCCCTCTCTGGGCTCAGCTTCCTCTTCTGTCCAAGAAGGGGGTTGACCACCATGGTCTCAAGGTTTCCGTTCACTGCAGGTATTCCACCACTGTTTCTCCAGGTACCCCTCCCTTGAAAGAGCCTCACTGTGGGAGCTGCCTCATCCTGCCCCTGCTCTGACTTCTCATCTTGGGCAGGAGGGGGCCTTTGTGTGAGGATGTCTAGGAGTATCCATAGCCCTAGAAATTTGCTCCTGGCCCAAGATGTGACTTCCCTGGTGCCTGGCTTCAGCCCTGGAGGTACAGAATGGAGGCAGGTCCCACAGGGCTCCCATTGGGCATCCCTTCCCCCCACCTATCAAACCTATTAACACGAACGCACACTGAATATAATTTACTCTATGAGGTACGTGGCAATTGGCTTATAGGCACCAGTTCCCTTCTGTAAATATCTAGTTAAACATTTGTTCATTTGGATGTTGCAGTTTTCTTTTAAAAAGCAACACTTTTGTTTTCATGCCCCTTATATTTTTGTAGCCACAGAAAAGCTGATAAGCTGAACCCTGTGCCTGTTGCCAGGCTGGAGACCTCTAGCCCTGTGCTTGCTCCCAACCCCCAGCCCCCCAGCCCCCCAGCCCCCCAGGCTGGCCCAGGCCCCCTCCATCTCTCCTCAGGACCTCCTCAGTCTTCTGCAGTTCTCCCTGCTTCCAGTTTCTGTCTCTCCAACTCGCCCTACTCAACACAGCCAAAGTGATCTTAATTTCTTTTCTTTTTGAAAAATATTTATTTATTTGGCTGCACTGGGTCTTAGTTGTGGCATGCGGGCTCTTTTAGTTGCAGTATGTGGGATCTAGTTCCCTGACCAGGGGTCAAACCCGGGCCCCCTGCATTGCCAGCGCAAGTCTTAACCACTGGGCCACCAGGGAAGTCCCTCTTTCTCTTTTTTAAATTACAAATACAATTTTCAATTTAATAATTTTTGTTTAGTTTATTTTTCAGAAAGGTGATTCATTCACATGGCTCAAAATTCAATACGAACAAAATATACACAGTGAAGTTTTCCCTCCCACCCCTGTGCCCAGCCACCAGTCCTACCCCCAGAGGAAACTAATGTCTATCACTGTTGTATATCTTCTGGATAAATTCTGTGAATACTCAGGAGTGTATGTATACATATTCTTTATTTTTGCAGCCTCTTCTTCTTTTTTTTTTTTCTAACACAAATGACAGCAGGATACTTTTCTAAGTGCACCTCCAACTGGACCTTTGTGTGGCTTCCTAGTGTCCCGCATCGCAGAGCCCAAACTCTTTAGGCTGGGACTAAAGGCACTCCGCAACCAGCCCCTCTTCTGACCGCTCCCCAACATCCTTGCTCACCTCCAGGCCTGTGCACACCTCTGCCTCCGCTCGGAGCACCCTTACCCTGCTCCTGGCTCCTCCTGCTGTTCTTCAGGGCTCAGCTTCCCTGGCTCTGCACGATGCTCTGGCAGTGTCCCTCCTGCCTATGTGCGCATTCAGCGCCCGCCACGGGCCACTGTCACTCTCTGCTTCCTTGTGAGTCTCCCCGGCAAGGCTGTGCGATGTTCCGGGACAAGAGCCTGTACCTTACTCATCTGGAATCCCCAGATCCGGGCCCGGTGCCTGGCACAAAGAGGGAGCTCCCTCCGCAAACGTCGCCCAGTGGGTTCGGAACGGGCTGACAGGCGGGGATCGCTTTGCTACAGCGGCACCTCGTGGTAGGCCTCGGAAGTGCAGCAGGAAGGGGCCACTGGGGCTAGGGGCGGGGGTTTCCCTGGCTCCAGATGTCCCCAGGGGTCCGAGTCGGAGACGGTCTCCCGCCCATCCACCCTAGACCCCACCTTGCCCAACGGCGCCCAAGCTAGGCAGCGCCCAGTGGGCGGGTGACCCGCCTTTCCATCACCGGGACTGCCGTCGGCTAAGGAGATTTGCCTACCCCATGATCATTGGCTTTGGGCACTTAGGAGAGAGAGAGAGAGAGAGAGAAGGAGGGAGGGAGGGAGGTGTGTGTGTATGTGTGTGTGTGTGTGATGCACTTGTGCGTTTCAGGGCATAGCTAGCATGTACCCTGAGCCGATACTTAACACCACTCCTCTTCTATAAGACCAAATTTTAGCAGTAACAATCATGAAATGAATAACAATAAATAAATGGCAGGCAGCCAAAATTTTCTTTTACTGAATTTTGTATATAAACATGCCATTTCAAAAACAAATAAAATTAAAAATACAATAATCATTATAGTACAAAAAGGGGAAAAATGGATACATACTTTTAAATTACATTATTTTTAAAAGGGGGGAATATAGATCTACATATTGGTCTATCTCAGTAATGAATACATTAGAATTAAATCAGAATAAAAGCCTAACAAGTTAAAAAGAAGTAACTTGAATTCTAAACAAACTGTTCAAATTCAGTAAAATATTTCCTGTATAATCTAAAATGTACACTTTCCTAACAAAACTATTATGGCCTCACAACTCACGCTCTAATTCACTGTTTTAAATGTTGAATACAAATAAAACTAAGCAATTCAAGTCCTGTTTCTACAATTTCACCATCACAGAGCTAGGGCTAGGTGACACAAACTGCACCTGAGAACACTCAGTTGATGCCAAACACCAGAACTGGATAAGGGGCCAACTGCATGGAGCTGGGAGTTATTGGGATTAACTTCCATGTAGAACACAGGGTTAATTAAAGGATAAGTAATAAAAAATGTGCTGACTTGAAGCCTACATATTTATTATTAAAGCCAACAGGTTAAGACACAAAAGGACACATGTTATATGATTCCACTTATATGAGAAACCTAGAATAGGTAATTCATAGAAACGGAAAGTGGAAAGAGGTTACCAGGGGCTGGGGAAGGGGGATTGGAAGTTATTGTTTAATGGGTGCAAGGTTTCTGATTGGGATGATGAAAAAGTTCTGGAAATAGTGGTGATGGTTATACAACATTGTGAATGCACTTAACGCCATGGAACTGTACGCTTGAGAATGGTTAAAATAGTCACAATAAAAAATAGAAGAAATGATTAATTTTATGTTATGTATATTTTACCACAATAAAAATCATCTGAAAAAAACCCAACAGGTTAGAATTAACAAAATAATTTGGGGAGGGGGGGAGGAATATCTTATCACTGATGTGGTTAAAGAATTGCCAGTGCAAGGGGGGGAAAAAGCAGACTGAAGGTGTGTTTTACTACGGTTTTCAAGTTCTCTAAAGACAAGGTACTTGCCTGTCCCCAGGCTGGATCCCTTGGGACAACTTTGGTGTGTTTATCTTCGTGGGTCCAAGGTGTGTTTGTCCCTCTTTTGTGTCTGAGTCTGTGAAGTGTTTGTCTTTGGGTTTCTAATGTGTGTGTGTGTGTCTCTCTTTGTTTATGTCTCTTTGTGTGTATATTTGTGTGCCTGTCTACAGTGAGATGATCAGGCACCCATCACAGTGCCTATGATGAGGACCCAACAACTGTTATCTGCTGTGTGCTTGTTTGTGGGTTCTCGTCTTTGTGTCTCCATGGTTCTGTTGGTGGTGGGGTTTTGCTGTCTCTGTGCACATGTTTCTGTGTGTGTGTACGGTGTGTGTGGTAGGCACGTGGTGACTGTCTCCATCTCTGCTCCTCCTCTCTGGCCTGTGTGTGGGGTGCCACAGTGGATGGGCTCATAGGGAGGGCTGCTGCTGCCCCCAATTTTCTGGCTTAGGGTTCCCCCAGAGCTGCACTGGTGGGAGAGGGCACCCCATAGCCTGGCTTTCCCAAAAACCACACCAAAAAGTCTCTGACGTTTTGCCTGAGATGGTCTTCCTAGTGACTCCCAGTCCTTCCAAAGTCCCAGCTAGCCCTGCACTTGCTCATCCACGGACCCCCAAATTGGGCAGTAAGGAGTGGACAGCAAACAACCCCGGCAGTGGGCAAGCCCTCTTGAGGTCACCTCGGTCCACCCCTTTCACAGAGCTAGGGGCATGAGTCCTTAGGGCAAGTGGCCCGAGAGCCACATGGGACTCCAATCCTGGGTCTGGAGACCCGATGCATGCCCCTCCTCTGGGCCCATCAGTCACCTCTCTGGGCCTGGGTTCCACTACCTTCAAAGTAGGCACAGTAACTCCAGTTGGAATCTCTCCTTCCTTCCAAACACAGCCCTAAGCAGGCTTCAATGCAAGCCCCTTTCAAGGCTAACAGGATGAGCCTTGTGAAAGGTCTTCAGAGCAGTTGATGAATAGGTAGGGGGTGGATGGGGGCCGGAGGCAGTGAGCCAGGCAGGCTGGGAATCCTGTAGCTTCAGAGTCAGGAGGGAGCGGACCCGACTCACAAAGGGTGGGGGGCACACTTCCCTTTCCAACTCTGAGGTTCCCAAGCGGGGGGTAGCGGGAAGCCTCAGCTTCCTGAACAAAGGTCAGCCCCCCTTGCCGCTGATGCTCTTTTGGGAGCCTTGGCTTTGGCCAGCAGGGAAGAAAGGCTCCTTCTCTCTGGGTCATGGCAGGCCTGGCACGGGGCTGCCTGGGAAACAGAGTCCAGTGTCTGGCTCCAATGGGCATTCAGAAGCTCAGGGCCTGGCAGGCTCTGCCAGCTACCAGAAAAAAGAGGCATTGTCCCTTCCTCACCAGAGCCAACGGGTCTTTCCTCCCCTGCTCTTGGGGGCCCAGTGGACTCCCTGATCCCAGGGTATGCTGGAACCCAGGGGTGCCCACCGTCAGGCACCAAGACCCAGTTCTGAGGGAAGAGGGCTTGGGGGATGGGCTGGGACTCCTGGTTCTCATTCAAGTGCTCAAGTGTGGGGAGAAAGAGTTCTGGATTCAGAACCACCCTCTGAGCTATAAGATGGCCTGACTTGGGGCTGAGGGTGTGTGTGGGCACAAAGCAGCCGGGACACAGGGCCTCTCAGATGCTCCTGGGGTCCCAGTTCCCATCTGTGTGGTCTGGCACAGCTCTGAAATTCTCCCTACAGACTCCCAAGCTAGCAAGAAGCTACCGAAATCCTTCATGAATCCAGAGCTTTGAGAAGAGCAGCTCTACCTGCACTCCTGAGTTTAGGAAACCTGCTTGCAGATCAGGGAGATGCTGAAGCATCAACTGGACAGCTTGTGTGGATCCCGTGCCCACGGTGGAGACAGCTTTACTGGAAGTTCTGCCTTCGGGGAGTAAGCAAAGCTGATGAAGAATGACGCTTCCGTCCTTTCATCCACTAAAAAACAGGTGGCGGGACTTCCCTGGCGGTCCACTGGTTAAGTCTCCACGCTTCCAATGCAGGGGGTGCAGGTTTGATCCCTGGTCGGGGAACTAAGATACCACAAGCTGCGCAGCGAGGCAAAACCAACCAACCAACCGACCAACCAACAAACAAAAGTAGGTGGCTAAAGGCAATGTGGACTGGACCCTGGAACAAAGGACATTAGTGGAAAAACTGGTGAAATCCAAATAAGTCTGGAGTTTAAATCATCGTATTGTAGAAATGTTAACTTCCTAGTTTTGACAAATGTACCATGGTTGTATAAGACGTTAATGTTTGGGGAATCTGGATGAAGGGTATACGGAACTCTGTACTACCTGCAATTTTTCTGTAAGTCTAAAGTTATTCCAAAATAAAAAAGTTACTTTAAAAAAGGCCAGATGGGGCTTCCCTGGTGGCGCAGCGGTTGAGAATCTGCCTGCCAATGCAGGGGACACGGGTTCGAGCCCTGGTCTGGGAGGATCCCACATGCCGCAGAGCAACTAGGCCCGTGAGCCACAATTACTGAGCCTGCGCGTCTGGAGCTTGTGCTCCGCAACAAGAGAGGCCACGACAGTGAGAGGCCCGCGCACCGCGATGAAGAGTGGCCCCCGCTTGCTGCAACTAGAGAGAGCCCTCGCACAGAAACGAAGACCCAACACAGCCAAAAATAAATATAAATAAATAAAAATTTTTTAAAAAAAGCTTTAAAAAAAAAAACTTTAAAAAAAAAAAAAAAAAAGGCCAGATGGATACTATAGAAGGAGCCCTTATTGATCACCACTTTCGCCCCAACATACAACGGTTGTTACTAAGATCGCTGGAAGCCTTAGTCTGAGCCCTACTTTTGGATACAACTTATTTAGAATTAATGATCATTCCGCATTCAAACAGGGCCTAAGAAATATAGTTGCCATTTATAGAGCATATCCCATGCATCAGGGCCTGATACCCATCACCTCATATAATGCACACCCCACCCTACAAGCGTAATTTCTGTACAATCACTGTTTAGAGATGGAAAAACTGTGGTTCAGTGGGTTATAAAGCCCGTTGAGATCACAGAGCCAGAGCTGCAGAGCCCAGACATGCTGACTCCCGTATCTGGACACTTCCCCAGTGCTTCCCATAGTCCCAGGTCCCCAGGGTGAGATTCCTATCTGATAACTCAGTTGGCTAAGGACATGGCTCTTGTGATGTGATTGGCCAGCGGGGGGATGTCTCAGAAGAGGAGCTGCCCCCGGTTTGCAAACCAGCAGCCTCTCAGGGGTTCCATCTCTCATCAGAGGCTGAAGGCCTTTCTGAAGCCCATTCTCATCAGTCACCAGTTCCTGTTGCTGTCCTGGAAAGTAAGAAGGCAGCATTTTAGCTCCCCCCCTCGCTCCTGGTGGGGACTCTTCTCGTACTTTCTGGGCCCCTTGGCCAGCGTGTGTGTGTGTGTGTGTGTGTGTGTGTGTGTGTGTGTGTGTGTAGCGGGGGGGATTCCCTCAGCTTTCATTAAGTCTCAGCACAGCTGCCCAGGCTGTGGGTGACTGGGACCCAGCAGGCCCCCATGATGGGGCGGTGGAGTGGGGGGAGGACGCCTGGGTGGGCGGCAAGTGAGAGCTGGCTTCCTGGGGCCTCCTCGGGTGCTGAGCAGCGTGGCCACTTCCGAAGGCCCCTTTGTTTGCCCCTTTATCCAGAAGAGTGGCTGCGATTGTATGGGTACAAAGACCCTGCGGGCCCTGACTTCCCACCCCTGCCTGTGGCCCAGCAGAGACAGGGTTTCCCAGGCTCCCGTGAGTCAGCCGGAGACTCAGGCCTTCTACTTCTGGGTCCCAGACCTGTTCATTCATCTAGCCTGCATTGGCTCCCCTGCCCCCGGGGCCCGGCTATTCACACTGGCCACCATCTCCCTGTCCCTCCTATGCTCACATCGGGACACACACAGCAAGCAGTTCCCGCGCTAAACGGTGAGGGAGACTCCAGGAAGATGCGGCTTGCTCCATTCACCTGCTGCAAAGTGTTTTTGGAAGGTTTGCTGACTTGCAGGCAGCCGAGGATGCACTGGGTGTGGGCCTCCCCAAGAGGCAGCTGGAAAGTGGGGTAGGGTGGGGAAGCGGGCCGGAGGCCTGTCTGTGGGGACTTGCACCCACCCTGAGCACATGCATGGCTGCCCTGTGCCAGAGGAAGAACAGAGTAAAGAAAGGAAGAGGAAGGCAGGACAGCTTGACCTCCGCCTCCCCTCCTCCTTTAAGCACTGGTATGCCGAGCCCTGGCCTCACATAATGGTGCTCAGTGCTCCCAGTAGTACCCCTTCCTATAGACAACTAAGCCTGAGAGAAGGAAGTGACTTTCTCAAGGGCTCACAGCTCAAAAGTGAAATTTAAGGCCATGGGTCTCTGATCCTTAAGGCCATGCTTTTTACAATTCAGGAGAGAGAGAAGGAATGCCAAGCAGGGGGCAAACTACATGGCCATGGCCAAAGAGCCTGCTCTGGGGCTGGCTGCTTTGGCCCCTTCTGTCCAGATTACCCAGCCTCAGCGATCCCCTGGGAGTGGCCACCTTTACCTAGTGGGAAGGTTCTGGTCCTTCCAGGAAAGAGCCAGAAAAGCCTTATACCCTGATTTGATCTCTTGCCTCTCTCTCTGCCCCTCGTCTCCAAAGAAGAGCAGGGGTACTGCCCCGGGCGCATGAGCACACCCTGGGCGTGCTCGCAGGGGAAATAGTGGCTCGTCTATAGGCCAATGGCTCTCACCCAACCTGTTTTCCTCTAGGTCAGGGGAGGCAGTGACTCAAGGTCTAGTGGTCTGTCCCTGGAATCCAGAAGGGCAGCCCCAGGGGCCAGACTCTGGAAATCAGCTCTCTAGGAAGAGCCCACCATGCCCCACCTCCCACAAGACAGAAGTCCTTCAGGCATCTGGGTAGCTAGCTCATTCCTGGCCTCCTCTGCACAGAAGGGAGCAGCCCAGCTGAAACTTCCTTCTCATTCCTCCTCCTCTTCTTCTCCTCCCTCCCTCCCTCTCTCCTCCCCCTCCCCCCTCCTTCCTCTGCCCTCCCTTCTACTCTCCCATCTTTCTTTCCTTCTCCCTGTTTCTCATCTCTTTCTTCCTCTCTCTTTCCTTTCCCTCTTCCTCAACCCCTCTCTCCTACACTTTTCTTCTCCTCCTTCTCTCCCTCCTCCACTCTCTCCTCCTACCTCCAAACGTCTCCAGGGGCCCAGGATTTGAAGCTCATAAATGATATAGTCAGCACAGCCTTCCCCTCATCAACCCAGAGTGCCCACAAACCATATAGCTCACACCAGAAGGAGGCCTTGGGTTTCTTCTCCTCCAAGCCCCTCATTTCACAGATGGCCCAGAGACGGGATGCAGTTTGCCAAGGTCACAAAGCCCAGTGCACTAAAGTACTATGTGGCCATTTGTCCATGGGAATAAAAAGAATCATAGCACCATTTATTGAGCACCTACTAAATGTTAGATCTTGTGCTAGGCATTTGTACCTATTGCATGATAGCAACCCTTTAGAATAGGTATCACTATTTCCTTTTATTTTGCACCAGGGAGCTGAAACACTGAAAAGTCCAATTACTTGTCCAAGGTCACACAGCTAGGAAGTGGAAGAGCAGAGATTCAAGCCACGTCTGCTCAGACTCTGACCGTTCATGAGGTCTGCTAGGATCACCTGCTCCAGCTCTCTCCTGCTTAGGACCCATTGGTCACTGACTCTCTCAGAGATTGCTTGAGGCCAAGCAGAGGCCTCTGTGCTATGCTAGACTGTCCTCTGCCAGCCCAGTCCTGCAGCCCCATCACACACCTTGCTCCTGCCGGGGGTGCTGCCATCAGTTCCACCCAGGGACTCTGTCCTGCTTGCTCAGAGCCTGCAAATGAGGGCAGAGGAGCATCCTGGGAGAACAGGGGTAGGGGGCTCAGAGCATCTCCCCTTCCATCTCTCTGCCCACCCAGGAGCCCTCCCTCTGAGATGTCACATGAATTCGGCATTGGCAGAAGCCCAGGACAGAGGAGGGAGCGCAGCCACAGCTGTGGGAAAGAAGCGGGAAGGAGGGAGGCAGGCAGCCAGAGACATCCCCAACCTCTGGCTGCCCCTTGGAGCAGAAGGGGGCCTGTCAGATGTGGGAGGACAAGGACCTAACCCCTGACGAGCGAAGGCACTAAGCTCGGGCCTCTTGCCAGCCCTAGAGGGCCTGACCCCAGCTGAGCCAGTTTGGGGCAAAGCAGCAGGTTTGCAGGGGAAGTGGGGGGTGCTTGGTCCAGCAACCAGGTTCTTGCCCTTCACGTGGTGTCGCCTGCCTTCATAGGTCACAGGACGCCTGGGGGTGGGGAATTAAGGGATCCAGGCAGCAGGGAGCCCCTGTTGCTGGCCTGCTGAGTATCCCAGACTAAATGGGTGCAAACCTCAGGACCTGAGAGGAGGAAGAAAACTGGTCCATTTGACAGTTGAGGAAACTGAGGCCCAGATAAGGGAAGGGACTTTTGTGGGTTCAAACATTAGACTATAGGCAGTCAGGCTCTTGACTGTTGGTGGAAAGTCCCATACAGGGACTTCCTTGTCCCATACAGGGTCTCCAGCCCAAGAGAGCTCAGAGTCTAGAGGATGCTATCGGAAGACTGGGGGTAACTTCTTCCTGGAACAAGGGCTTGGGTCCAGAATGCTCATGGGGGTTCCCTGCAGCACCAGAGCTAACCTACATGGTATCTCCATTTGAATTAGAAAAGAAGACCCATTCCCCTAACACACCCAGACTTTCTGCACCCCAGAGCTGGGTGCCCCTGGTAACCTGGCCCCTCTCCACCCCCTGTCTTCTCTTCTAACCGTCACCTCTCTCCACCGCATTTCCTCTCTCTCCTTTTACCCTCCCATTCTCTGAGCTCAGCTGTGCCCCTATCCCCATTGCCCCCAGAAGTCCAAACTCCCCAGCAGGGCTCACACAGGCCTTTTAGGAGCCGGCCTCTCCATCCTTCCACGCGTCCCCTGCTCTAGCTGCACTGAGCTGCTGCAGTGCCCTGAGCAGACCCGCCTTGGCATCTGCTGTTTCTTCTGGCCAGAACTCAATTCTTCCTTCTTTGCCTGATCTGCTCCTGGGCATGCACCAAGGCTTA
Source organism: Balaenoptera acutorostrata (assembly GCF_949987535.1). Taxonomy (NCBI): domain Eukaryota; kingdom Metazoa; phylum Chordata; class Mammalia; order Artiodactyla; family Balaenopteridae; genus Balaenoptera; species Balaenoptera acutorostrata. The sequence goes on along the minus strand of NC_080066.1, from coordinate 38,925,858 downwards.
GAGCCCCCAGTGGCTGAGTTAGCTGCCCCTCCATCGGGCTTCCCCTTACACAGGCCTTGCCTCACTGCACCCTCACATGATGTGCTGTCTCTCCCCCAGGGGACACAAGGCTTCAGGGGTGGGGGCGGAGCCCATGTGTCCCCTCCCAGCTGCATCTCCGGGTCTAGGCCCATAATACAAATTGCTACTATCTAATGAGTGTAATGAGTGTATCCTGTGTGCAAGATATAGTGGAAAATGCATTACACACAACACTTCAGGGACTCTTCACCATGACCCTTTGGGTTCTATTACTAATAATTAATAATAAATGCTATTATTAAGCCCATTCCACAGGTGAAGAAACCGAGACCCAGGGAGGTTAGGCACTTTCCTGCCAAGTCTTCTATCACACGCTCCACCTCTGAGAAAATGTGAGGTAAATGAACTGGGTCTGCGTGGAGAGGCAGCGGGGATCTGGGATGCTTCTCTCACCAGAGTGTGGCACCGGGTCCCCGATCCCATCAGGGACTAAGTCCCAGCCCAACGGGCTCCAGGACCTTCTGAAACTAGCGCTGGGTCCTAGCCTCAGCCTGGTCAAGAGATGTGTGAGTCTCATTCCCTGAGCTTCTGGGCTGCTCCTGTAACATGGACATTGTGGTCCTGCCCTGGCTCCCCGGCATGCTGGTTTGAGGGGCTCAGACAAGATCCTGGTTGTGAACGTGCTTTGAAAATGGGAAAGCTTCACACAAACAGAAAGCAGTGTTTGGTATTAATAAAAGCTACTGGCCTCTCTTTGGCTCCTGCCGCCCCCTTGTCCAGGGTCTGGAGCTCCCTGGACTGCTGGGGACAGGGGTGCTTGGGCTGTCTGGGGGTCATCAGTTTCCTCTCCTTGCTGGATCCTGATGCTCCTCTACATCTTTGTGGGAGTGGGTTGGCAGCCTACCAGGAGATGTGGGACAACGGGTTCTAGGCCCTGGGAGGCCCCCTGCAGCTGTGTGCGCTAGAGCAGGAGCGTCAGTTTCCCCGGGTGTAAGAAAAACTGTTTCAGGGCTTGTCATGAAGACCAAGTGGGGAAGTGGGTTTAAAATCCAGCCTGCACTCAATCCCCAAGCTGTATGCCCTGCAAGCGCTGCCCAGAGGGGGCGCCTTTTCCTAATTTTCACACAAGACTTGTCTGGGCTGGCAGCTGAGGTGGAGTGCAGGCCCTAACAGGAGAGAGGCAGCCTGGCGTCTGAAACCTTCCAGGACTCCCTGGGGTTAGAGCACTTTTCCAGGCATGGATATTCAGCAGGTCTCTGAGGCAGGCATGAATCTGCATCCCCAGTTGCCCATGAGGAACCTGGGTAGGTGATGTGTGTGGAGGTGCTGCTGGTAGGCCCTGGGGCCTGGGCTAAGATCCACCATCCATTTGCCCCATGGTCTGAGCACCACCAGCAGACGTGGCTTCCGGATGCCAGGCCCTCCTCTCCATCCTCTAATCCTCCTCTCTTGGAAAGAATGAAACAGATAATAAAGTTCTATTTCCATCACATTTGCCATTTCCTGGTCTAAGTAAAGAGTGTCAGGAGAGTGACAAGCTAAAAGCTGCTGATTACTGTGGCTTCAAGGCAGTGACCAGTGAAAAGAGCCAACATCAGAAATAATGTGGTCCAGCCAGTTTTGGGTGCCCAACCCTGAAATTAATCAGCATTGGAGTAGAGGGATGGTTGGAGAAGATGGGTGAGGGTCTGTGTGCCTACCCCCAGGAGGTGGGGAACCTGACAGTTAAAGGGACAGACACTCTCCCTCTCCTGGGTGGTGGTGGGGTCTGAGGATGGAGGAGGCAGGGGCCAGGGTAGAGTCACCATGAAACCAGTTTGGGTATTTTGAATTCAAACCCATATTGTGAGTCTGTGCCCCAACCTTCCCCCAGAAATCCCTGGGATTATCATTCAATCCGATTTAGCGGCCTGCCCTCTGGGGGCCTAAATGTTAGAACAGTGAGGCTGATGGACTCACACACACACACACACACACACCCAGAGGCACTTAATCAGTCTGGCAGGAGGGACAGTTTATAGAAGTGATTTCATTTATTTAACTCTCAATATCAAGGAGGCTTTGCAGGGAATAAACCTTTCCTCTAGGTAGGCTGGTAAACTCTGTGACTTGTTTGCAAGCTTATTTTAAACCTATGGTATCATAGGAATAAGGCTAGTTTGGGGCCTGGTTCCAGCTCACACTTATTCTTGACTCATCTGAGTTATTAATTTTGATGGCACTTGTACCATCATGCACACGATCATCTTGATTTGGGTTTCTTGCTTTCCTGTGACTGGTCCTGCACTGGTGGAGCCCCTTTGTTTCTGGGGCTGTTTTCTGGGATTCAGGAGCTGCCAGTCACGGCTCAAGAGGAGGCTTGGATCTGCAGATCCAGAACTCAGGGTCAGGCAGCACTGCCCTCCTTAGAGGTGGGATGGTGCCCTGGCTTCAAGGTGAACAGGGCAGGGAAGATGTCCACATCCCTTGCCACAAGAGCCTCTGAGGCCACAGGGGAGGGGTGGGGAGTACTGGTGGAGGCTTGGTCTCTTGATCTTTCAGCCCCCTGAGGCTCAGTAAATTAATCTGCTAAAGAGGCTGGGTTGTTTTTTATCTCACTCCCAACACCCACCCCACCCCCCAGTCTCCTTTATACACCCTGGGGGCTGGGAGAACAGACAGGACTAAAACCCACAGAGGGGTCAGAGGGGAAGGCCTGGCAATTAACCTCACATCCTGAGCAGGGTGGGGTCAGGGGGTCATTGAGGTGGGGGGAGGGGCTGACCACCAGCTGCCATGCCCAAGAGGAGGCCTCCAGGGGCACCCACAGGTGGGATTCCAGCCAGGCCCGAGCTGGAGAGAGAAGGACAGGAGGTTCCAGCTCTCGAACCACCCCCTGCACCCTCCGCCAGGCCTCCAGGAAGCGTGTTTCTCACTTCGCTCCCACACCACACAGGGCCCATCCTGCTCCCGGCCAGGCCTCTTCCTGGGCTGGGACCCTGCCCCCAACCCCATCTTGGAGAGGCAGCTGATTCTCCCCCACCGCCCCTCCCCCCTCTCTACTTTCGGAGGAGAATAACCTGTGATAATTTTTTCTTCTTCTTTCTGGCAACTAATGGACTCCTTAAATAGCAAAAATTGCGGCCTGTAATTAAGATCTTGCTTTTTAAATGATTAATCATTGTAACCCCTTTGAGCAGCATCCTACTTTCCACTCTTCTCACATTGAAATGCAGATCATTGGCAAGGGAGGGAGGTGCTCCCAAGCCACTGAGGAGCAATTAAACCTTCCCAGCTGTCACTCGTCCCGTCTGCCTCCCGGCCTGTCCAGACGCCTTGGAGAGCGCGCGGGGCCCTGCTCTGAGTGCCGCACTTGCCAGTGGCCTGGCTGGGGCCTCCAGGAGGGTCTGCCTCCAAGCCTGACCCTGGGTGGCAGCGCAAGAGCTCTTGGAAACTCACAGGAAAGCAGATAACGTTTGCTGAGCATTTTTTTTTTTAATATTTATTTATTTATTTATTTGGCTGTGCTGGGTCTTAGTTGTGGCACGCGGGATCTTCATTGCCACGTGCAAGATCTTTTTTTTTTTTTTTTTTAGTTGATGCAGAATCTTTAGTTGCGGCATGCGAACTCTTAATTGTGGCACATGGGGTCTGGTTCCCTGACTGGGGATCGAACCTAGGCCCCCTGCATTGGGAGCACGGAGTCTTAGCCACAGGACCACCAGGGAAGTCCCTGTTGAGCACTTCTAATGTGTCCAGCTCTTTAGTAACAAGATCTCATTCAATGTTCACAATAGCCACCTGAGAGAGATGTGAAGGTAGCCCAGAAAATGCTTTGCATTTCTACAAAGCACCAACATTTATCAGCCCAAGAAGTGTTTTCCAAGCCTTTCCTCCCTTTGATACATACATGGACTGACCACATGATTTGGGGATGGTACCTCATTAGCGCTAGGAGACTTGGAACCCCCATGTCCATACCTGTCATCTTACTCAAGAGATTGCTGGGGCCCAGAGGTTAAGGGAAGTGGCCAAGATCACATATCACACATACAGCACTTAGGAGGAGGCCAGGCCCACGGTAGATGCTCATGGATTTGTTCAATGAGTAAACATGGGCAGATGTACTTCTTGTAGGGCTCTGCTGCTGCCTTTTCCAGAACCGACTTGTGTATGTGTGTGCGGTGTTGGTGGTTGGTGGGGGCGTCCCCCTCTTTGTAATGGTTTCAGAGGAAGAGGCAGGGGAGAAAAACAGCAGATACAAGCGTGAGCAGGGCTGCCATGTGTGGTCATGCACTATCCCTGCATGAGAGCACCGGCTGAGGAGGCTGACAGGCCAGTGCCCTGCTGGCCAAGCCACGATGGGTGCGTCTAATTACTCAGTGATCCATCCTCACTAAGATCCTATCAGCCACATACCGTGGGTAGGGGGTGGCACCCACCCCATGAAGGACAAGATATAGCAAAATGACAAAGGCATATAAGCTTTGGCCCAGCGGTCTCCCTTCTGGGAATTTGTCCTATAGATACGCTCACACTTGTGAGAACTGACTTATGAGCAAGGTTATTTGCTGCAGTGACATTTGTAAAAGCAAAAGGTTGAAACAAGGCAAATGAGCCTCAAGAGAGGACTGATTAATGTCATCCTATGAAGCTGTGTAAAATGAGGGAAAAATCAGAATACAAGTTTGTATGGGCTTGTTTATGTATAAAGAAACTCTGGAAGGATACAAAAAAATGAATAACAGTTATTACCTTTTTAGGGAGTCATGAGAACAGGGCAGATGGGAGACAGGACATGAAGGAGACTTCTCACAGCAAACCTTTTTAGTTTTGTACTAGGTGAAAAATATCAGCTTTTCCAAAAAATTAAATACGAATGATCTGAAATGCTCTTGGTGGTGTGGTACAGGCTTATACAAATGTCACCACCCCTGTGGGTTCTCTTAGGTGCCCGCTCTTGTGGGAGGTGTAGGTCAGGTGACACCACTTGTGGCCTGTCTGCAGGGGCATGCAGGGGTGGAGGTGGTGCAGACCTGCAGCTCCCTTTCCTTCCTCAGGGATACCCCCAGCTTCCTTGGCCTCTTACTCAGCTGTTCTCATGTTGGGACTCACCCCATAATCCAGGTATGGGCCCACCTTTGTCTTGCACTTAGGAACATCAGAGTGGTTCAAGGCCTCTGCTCCAGCTGTACATGACCATGGCACAGGCACACCACAACCGCACACACACAGCCAAACAACATGTGCTTGCATGCACACAGGCACACCTGGGCACATAGGCCTTGCTTGGGCCAATATGCAGGTCAGGGAAGCCCCCTCAGCCACAGTCAGGACCAAGGCACTGAGGAGTGGCGAGTGGGAACTCAGAGGGAGGGCTGGAAGAACCGAGAGAACTGGGCTCATCCATCCCGGGCCATCACCTCCCACAGGCTAGACCCAGGCGGGGAATGAGGTTCCATATCCCTTGGGACTGTGAGAAGTAGTGAGCCTTTGAGCTCAGGGGTCAGACCACACTGATACAAACCCCAGCCCTGCTGCTTGCTCCTGGCGTGCCAAGTGCTTTTCTAGGATGTGTCATCAACATTGGCAGGTCTGCAAACTGAGGCACAGAGAAGTCGACTGGCTTGCTAAGGTCCCACAGCTGGTTAAGTGGCAGAGCCAGGATCACACCCGTCAGGGTGGCCCAGCAGCTGTGCTCGTCCCCACAGTGCCGAGGGGGCCACCTCTCAGCTTTGAGGGGCTTTTTGAGGTGTTTGTGCATGAGAAAAACAAGAGACGCACAAGAGGTGCTCAGTAAGCAGTAGAATCATTATTATGGCCGTTTCTGCTCTGTACTCCTATAAGAGGCAGCTCACCGGCTTTCACTCAGGACATGACACATGGTGGCCAAAGGGTCAGTTGTCTAGTCCTGCTGGGCAAGTGTCAGGACAGGTGTCCCAGGAAGCATGGGGGTCCTCAGGAAATGCCTTTGCTGCCCAAGACCCCCAGAGATGAGGTCTCCTTGGGCGAGGGCACTTCACGGGCCACCACCATCTGGGAAGGGACAGCCCGGCTCACTATACCCAGAATCATTGCTCTGTCCCAGGTCTTCACACCCCACCATGGCTATGTCACCTCCCCTCAAGGAAGTTCTGAGTGGCACAACCCCTTCTGTCACTCTGAAAGTGCAAGACCAGGAATATGAGCCCTGGGCTGTCCTACTGTGTCAGGTAGGATTGTTTCTGCTGCAAGTAACTGACAGCCTGATGGACAGGACAGCGGCTTAAACAAATGCAGGCTTATTCATCTCACACAGTAAGAGGGTGATGATCCCCGGATTGGCCCGGTGGCTCAGTGACATCAGTGTTCATCATCTCTGGTCACCCTGGCACTTGAACCTTAGGCTCTCCTAATGCTGTCCCCTCAACAGTGCTTCACACTAGCCCATCTGGAGAAAGGATCAGTGAACACTAATCCCACCCAGTAGCTGCCAGAGACACTGGGCCACGTTGGCATCGACAAAGGCCCGGGAAGGGGGCCTGGCTGATATAGAGGGACTGTGTAGTTCCCAGAATGCCCCTCTCCCTGGCCTGGCCTGGGGAGAAAGGAAGGGAGGTGAGTTGTTCCTTTCTCTTCCCACCCCTACCCCACCCCGCATTCCAGGACACTTCCCAGAGCTGGGTCAGGCCAGCCCAGCCTGTTCCCATCCTCCCTGGGCGTGATGAATGCCAGGGCTGCTTATAGAGTCACAATCGCCAAATTAGGTTGCCAAAGCATCCGAGGCCTGGCCTGGAAACACCTCCCCAGCTGAAAGGAGGCATGTCTGGACCGAGCAGACGTCTTTATTCAGCTGTAATTGACGTTTCACAGACGTCTGTAACTCCGTCTGGAGAGACACAAAGCGCCCCCATGCTCAGCCCAGGCAGCCTTTTTATGTCGCCCCCTTTCATCTGGCAGTCAAAAGTGTATGAGCCGCCTGGGCCATCCTAACCTGGTCCTGGGGCCAGGACAAAGGCAAGCGCTGCACACAGAGGCCGCCTGGTGGGCCTTTACCTCCCGGAGTGCGTTATGCTAATCCAGCGCCAGCCCGGACCCCTCCTGCATATCGATGGGCGGCTGCCAGCCTGGCTGGGACAGCCACTGGGGATCCAGAGAGTCCCCACTCACCCAGAGGAGGGGTGGCCCTGGCCAGTCAGGTTTGAGAGAGTGGGTCTGCTTGGACCCAGACTCAGGCAGCTGAGGCAAAGGGGGTAGGGAGGTTGGTGCTCAGCAGGGGTTCTTAGCCTGGCATCCCTGCCCCCCAGGGGGAGGGGCATGTGAACCTCTCAAATGGTAGGCAAATCTATGCACAGGTCCTTTTCTCTAGGCAGAGGGTCCATAGCTTTCATCAGATGCTCCAAAAGGTGAGTCTTACTGCTGGCCTCATCCAATCTCCCATTTTACAGATGGAAAAGCTGAGGCCCAGAGCTAGCATGCTTTGCCCAATGTCACACGATAAGTTGGTGGTAGCACTTGGGCCCCTACTCTTGCCCAGAGAACTCTCTGCTGTCACAGGCAACACATTCCTGAGCTTACAGAGGCAGGCAGGTAACTGAGGAGGTATCCAGGTTCAAGGAGAAGGGGCCAGCAGGACAGAGGAGTGTGCAATGGTCTGCCAGGGACACTGCTGCTCAGCCATAGCCCAGTGTTGCCAGGTCCTCAAGAGGAAACTTAGATTTTGGGATTTCCCTGGTGGCACAGTGGTTAAGAATCCACCTGCCAATGCAGGGGACAAGGGTTCGAGCCCTGGTCCAGGAAGATCCCACATGCTGCGGAGCAACTAAGCCCGTGCGCCACAACTACTGAGCCTGCACTCTAGAGCCTGCGAGTCATAACTACTGAAGCCCGCACGGACTAGGGTCCACTCGCCGCAACTACTGAGCCCACGTGCTGCAACTACTGAAGCCCGCGCGCCTAGAGCCCGTGCTCCGCAACAAGAGAAGCCACTGCAATGAGAAGCCCGCACACCGCAATGAAGAGTAGCCCCCACTAGCCGCAACTAGAGAAAGCCCACGCACAGCAGCAAAGACCCAACGCAGCCAAAAAAAAAAAAAAGAAAAGAAACTTAGATTAAAAAAAAAAAAAGTGCTACCAAATGTAAAATAGATAGCTAGTGGGAAGCAGCTGCATAGCACAGGGAGATCAGCTTGGTGCTTTGTGACCACCTAGAGGGGTAGGATAGGGAGGGTGGGAGGGAGACACAAAAGGGAGGAGATATGGGGATGTATGTATATATATACCTGATTCACTTTGTTATACAGCAGAAACTAACATACCATTGTAAAGCAATTATACTCCAATAAAGATGTTTAAAAAATGTGAAATTTGCCAATTTAAAAATGTGGATTCATATTTTAGAGACACTGGGGGGCAGGGTGGTGATGGGATACATGGCCCTCAGGCTGTGGAGTTTGAGACCTTTGCTTCTGACTTCACTGAGATCCCCCATCCTCAGTTCCCAAGACTGCAGGCAAGGGAGGCTTCAATGTGGCCACCAGTGCAGATTCTCCAAATGCACAGGTCCCCCCGGCTCAGAAGTCAAAAGCAGTCTGTAATGCGGGCTGGTGTCCAGAAACCCACTCTACTTGTCCTCGGTGCCCTGGTGCACGTCTGCAGCCCTCTGACTGGGGGGCTTCTGCTTTCCGTTGTCAGCCCCAGCTGAGATGTCCCATCTCCAATGACTGCAATTCCTTGCCTTTCCTGAGCCCCGCTGTTTTCCCCACTGGAGGCAGAAGTGACAGGTTAATGGCAGTCTGTGCTGGTCTCTGCAGGGTGCCCTGACCTTCCCTTTGGGCTTGTCATGATCCCACAACACAGATCATCCTCCAGAGGGGGCAATGGGGAGGGGGAGGAGATCGAGAGGGAGAGAGACAGAGAGAGAGAGACAGCCACAGAGAGAGAAGAGCAGGGAGGTGAGGCAGCAGAGAGGGAAAGAGATAGAGAGGAGAAGAGAAAGAAAGAGAGGGAGAATCAGGCAGATACACAGAGAGAAACAGCAAGGAAATCAGAGAGAGACACAAGAGAGACAGGGGATGGTGGTGGAGACAGAAGGAGAGAGATGGGGAGAGACACAGGGGACAAGCCTGACACAGATGGAGAGAGTCAGAGAGAGACCTACAGACAGACATGGAAAGAGACCGCAGAAGAGAGGAGGAGAGAAGGGCAGAAGAAGAGAGAAGGTGGGGGACACACCCCCCCAGGTGCCCCCAGGTCCCCTTCCCTAGGCTTCCCTTGTCAAGACTGTCTCCACAATTCCCAGAGGCTCTGAGGGGCAAGAATCAGAGCCCTCCAAGATGATTCCCTCTTTGCTCTGAACCCTGGGGCTGTGCGCACCTGCATTTGAAGCTCAGGGGAAGCCGGCACTACCTCTACGCTGGTCAGTGACAGGCCAGGGCCGACATGTTCCGAGGGCTCTGAAAGGCAGAAGGGCAGCTCTCACTGGACTCCAGGGAGGTGCTGCAGATGGGGAGCCCCACCCACCTGTCAAAGGATGAGACCAAAAATTTCAAATTCTTAAAAAAAATCCTTTTAAAAACGTTATTAAGCTTTTAAGATGATAAAGAAAAAACGCTTGCCGTGACAACATAGGAAGAGATCAAGTGAAGAGTAACAATTCTCCTCCCCTGCAACATCCCCAAGCACATTCTAGGGGACAGGATTCAAATCCGGAGCTCTCTAAGCCAGATTCACAAGTGGTTCCCTTAGCCTTCCCTCCCCTTGGCCCATGGGACGGGCTAATGGGGTTGGCATTCGTGCCAGCTCTGCCTGCAGGACCCCTTGGTGGCATCTCTTAGGAACATACAGAAGGGCCAGGTCTTTAGTGAAGCAGCTTTTCACAAGTACCCATGTATGTAAGTGCACAAGCATGCGCAAGTACACACGTGCACGCGCGAGCACACACATGCATGCGCACACACAACCCATCTTCCAGGTGTGGCTCCTGGTGTGTCCGAGGGGTCAGCTAGGTGACCTTTCATTACAATCCTTGGTAATAGTCAACCAGAAAGGTTAGAACACATATCGGGTACTGGTGTGCTGCTCATAACCGTGGTCTTTGGGACACTTGACCTCTGTGCCTTGGTGCTCAGTGACTCAAGTGGGGAGATTTCAGGCACAAGAGAAAGACAAACAGTGCTGGGCCAACAGGGGAGAGGTTTGAGGGGAAAGATGAGCAGATGGGCCAGACCCATCCCTTTGTGTCTTCAATGACTGATTTCTTCTATCAAGCATTTACAGTGATGTTTATCTCATGTGCATTTAATTATGTGTATAGACACTCAAAATATTTTTAATTAAAAATACTGAATACATTTGAAAATGTACTCTTTCTTGTATCCTACATATTAGTACATCCATTTATACATGTATATTACTGTTCAGAGTTGTATATACACAACCACGTATACTGACTTGCTGGGCAAATTTTAAAGGTCCACTAGGGGTAATATTTTTTTTCAAATATTTTTATTTATTTATTTATGGCTGCTTCAGGTCTTAGTTGCAGCATGTGGGCTTCTCTCTAGCTGTGGTGTGTGGGCTCAGTGGTTGCAGTGCACGGGCTCTCTAGTTGTGGCGCACGGGCTTAGTTGCAGAACGTGGGCTTAGTTGTCCCAGCTTAGTTGCCCTGTCCCAGCTTAGTTGCCCCGAAGCATGTAGGATCTTAGTTCCTTGACCAGTGATAGGACCCGTGTCCCCTGCATTGGAAGGTGAACTCTTTTTTTTTTTTAATTTATTTATTTTTTTGGCTGCGTTCAGTCTTCATTGCTTCATGTGGGCTTTCTCTAGTTGTGGTGAGCGGGGTCTACTCTTCATTGCTGTGCACGGGCTTCTCATTGCGGTGGCCTCTCTTGTAGAGCACGGGCTCTAGGCGCACAGACTTCAGTAGTTGAGGCGCATGGGCTTAGTTGCTCCGCAGCATGTGGGATGGGATCTTCCCAGACCAGGGCTCAAACCCGTGTCCCCTGTATTAGCAGGCAGATTCTAAACCACTGCGCCACCAGGGAAGTCCCGGAAGGTGGATTCTTAACCACGGGACCACCAGTGAAGTCCCCCACTAGGGGTAATTTTGACTATACTGGATGTTGACTTTAAGTAATAACTCTAACCCCACAAAAGATAAGACTCCACTGTGCCTATTCCCTCCTCTCTGCCAAGCCCCCCATTATGCCCTGGGGGAGACAGAAACAAAGGTCCCACCTTGTGGAATAGTGTATCCTATTGGGGGTAGCCGTATAGGCACATGATGAGAATATACTGTGATGTGTGTTATATGGGAGGTGTGTCCATGGGGAAATGGCATCCAGGAAGGCTTTGTAGGGCAGAGGACACTGGAGGAAATTCTCAGAGGGGGAGTAGGAGAGGTTATGAGCACTAATAGTTTCAGCCTTGCTCCTGATGTCTGGGAGACAGCCTGGGTTCAAAGTCTGGCCCTGACACATACTAGCTGTGGGGCCTCAGGCCAGTTACCTCATCTCACTGGACCTAACATCCACAGCAGATGCTGTTGGTCACCCACCAGCAGGCATTTCTTTGTCCTTGCACAACTCTAATTTTGTCCCTGGCTCAGGGAAGGGGAACCGAGCTCCAGCCCCAGTCCCAGCCTCCAGGGGAGGGTTCCAGAAGATTTAAGTCCTTGTCCCCTTGTCAGTGATTGGTTTAGGCATTGAAACATATTGCACCATTGGCACAACTGCCTAACAAACCACCTTGACACTTCAAACAACAACAATCATTTCCTTTTTTATTAATTTTTGGCTATGTTGGGTCTTTGTTGTTGCGTGGGCTTTCTCTAGTTGCAGCGAGCAGGGGCTACTCTTTGTTGCAGTGCGTGGGCTTCTCATTGCAGTGGCTTCTCTTGCTGCAGAGCACGGGATCTAGGCGAGTGGGCTCAGTAGTTGTGGCTCGCAGGCCCTAGAGCGCAGGCTCAGTAGTTGTGGCACACGGGCTTAGTTGCTCCGCAGCCTGTGGGATCTTCCCGGACCAGGGCTCAAACCCGTGTCCCCTGCATTGGCAAGTGGATTCTTAACCTCTGTGCCACCAGGGAAGTCCCAACAATCATTTCTTTTGCTCAGTACATCTGCGATTGGGGCAGGAATCAGTGGGATGGCTCATCTAGGTTTCACGTGGTAACAACTGGGCAGTTTGAGTGGAGCTAGAGGATCAGTCACACAGCTGGAAGTTGGGGCTGGCTGTGGGCTGGTCAATCAGCCTAGCCTGTGGGCCGGTCACTCAGCCAAGCCTGTGGGCCAAGGGCCTCCATTCCTCCTTGCTTGGACTTCTTCAGACATGGACGCTGGGTTCCCAGAACAAGGGTCCCAAGAGGCAGGAAAGAGAAGCTGTCATTTCTTAAGTTCTGGGCCTGGAAGCTGGCACAGTGTCATTTTGTCCTGTTCTATTGGGCAAGCAGTCACCAAGCTCAGATTCAACAGGAGGGCACAGACCTCACCTCCTGATGAGAAGAATATGGAAGAATTGGGGGGGGCATGTTTTAAAATTGCTGTAGCCAGTGAAACATGGGGAGAAGTCTGTTGGGGGGTGATTTCTAACAAAGGTTTCTTTGCTCCCCAAAAGAGACATAGGCTTAACTGAATCACAACTGAGAGGCCAACATAAGAAATGAGACTATCCCAAGAAGAATAGGATGATCATACACTTGACCCTTTACGATTATATTCTAAGTTTCATAAAATTCAGGGAAAGGAGACCATTATAATAATATGTCCTGCAGTTGTTATATTTGGGATCATAACAAAGCATGCCTAAATTACATATAATTATGTGAATTATACTTAAAATCCTGTAGAATTTCAATATTTGATGGGAAAACTCAATACTGTCAAGATGTCAATCCTTCCTAAATTAAAGTATAAATACAATGCAATACCACTGAGATTGGAATTTAGAAACATTCTGAAGTTCATCTGGAAGAGCGAATGTGAAAAATTAACCAAGAAAATTTTGAGAGAGAAGAAGTGTTCTCACAGGACACAAAAACACATATAAAGGGATGTATCATAGCATGAGTTTTAATAACAAGAAATCGGAAACAACCTGAATGTCCACCCCCAGGGGAATAGTTAAATAAATTAGAGAGTATGTCTCAAACTTGAGCATGCATCAGGATCACCTGAAGACTGTCAGGCCCCGCTCTCAGAGTTTCTGTAGGCTGGGGGAGGGAAGGCTCAAGAATTTTGCGTTTCAAACAGTTTCCCAGGTGATGGTGATACTGCTGGTCCAGACCACACTTTGAGAACCCCTGGATTAGAGACTCTCTCTACTAGAGAATACACTGAAACTGATCAAAGGACAAGGTGTGCGTGAGCTGCGGAAGATAAAGAATAACATCAATTTTCCCTCCCAAAACACAAAAACTAAACTTAATCAAATTATGTGTGTGTATAATTTCACTAAAAAAGATGACTGAAGGGAAAAAAGACAGGTAAGGAAAAGGTAGATGGTTGCTCTTCCTGCCCTGGACATTGCTGGGTCTGCATGTGATGCCGCAGCCACCTTTACACTGGCCTGACATTGGAGCCAATAGCAAGGAGGGAGGAGCCATGAGAATCACAGGAAAGCATGCCCGCAGCCTGGTGTATCCCTGGAACTCTTGTTATGTGAATTAATAAGTCCTCATATGGCTTAAGCCATTTTTTGTTGAGGTCTTCTTTTACTCACAGCCCAAATTGCGTAACTGATACAGTAATGATTATGCAGGGTTTATGCAAAGATTGAATAAGATCATATAAGTGACTGCTTTCTTGGGCACTTGACACATAGCCCTTTTCTATCCAGCCACCTTTTACTGCACTTATTCCGGAAAAGCTTTCTGGGCTGGGCCATAATAGGAAATACTGTGAGGAAACTGGCAGATTCCCTGACCTCCAGGAGCTCAGAGTGGACAAGGGGAGCCAAGAGAAGCAAAAGAAGGAATTTAATGGTTCATGCAACTGGGAAATCTAGGAATGGGCTGGCTTCAGGTGTGGCAGAGTCCTGTTACTCAAATGATGTCAATTGGTCGCTTTTTCAATGTGGCTCAGGTCTGTTCTTTGTGAGCTAGCTGCATTCTGTCCTGCTGTGGAGCACTTCCTCTATGCAGTGGGAGGAGAGCATGGATTTTGTCAACCATAAGGCTTACATCCTACCATCTGAGCAAGCCTAGAGGAAAGAGAAGGCTCCTCTTTTCCCTGCCTCCGTATATAAAATCCCAGGGAAGGAGTCTGACTGGCTTAGCCTGTGCCATGTGCCCTTATCTGGCCAAAAATTGTGGTTGGGGGATGGCATACCATGCTTGGCCTAACATGTGTATTGTGTGGGTGTTTACATATATCATTTATGTCATATATGTGTATATATTGTGTATATATATATATTTTAATCTATTGTGTTCTTTTTAAGATTTAATTTTGGCTGCTTTGGGTCTTTTTTTTTTAAATAAATAAATAAATTTATTTATTTATTTATTTTTGGCTGTGTTGGGTCTTTGTTGCTGCGCGTGGGCTTTCTCTAGTTGTGGAGAGCGGGGGCTACTCTTTGTTGTGGTGCATGGGCTTCTCATTGTGGTGGCTTCTCTGGTTGCAGAGCACGGGCTCTAGGCGCACGGGCTTCAGTAGTTGTGGCTCGTGGGCTCTAGGGCGCAGGCTCAGTAGTTGTGGCGCACGGGCTTCATTGCTCTGCGGCATGTGGGATCTTCCCGGACCAGGGCTTGAATCCGTGTCCCCTGCATTGGCAGGCGGATTCTTATCCACTGCGCCACGATGGAAGTCCCTAATCTATTGCTGTATAACAATATTACCACAAATGCAGCAGTGTGAGACAACACATGTTATCTCACAGTTTTTGTGGGTCAGGAATCCTGGCATGGCTTAGCTGGGTCCTCTACAAGCCTGCAATCAAGGTGCAGGCCAGTACTAAGGCCTCATCTGGAGGCTCAGCTGGGGAATGGTCCACTTCCAAGTACGTGCAGCACTTGGCCAAATTCAGTTCCTTGCATGTACAGGATTGAGGGTTCATTTTCTTGCTGGCTGTCACCTGTCCTCAGTTTCTAGAGGCCATTTTCAGGTGGGCTGCAACATGGCCACCTGCTTTATCAAAACCAACAAGGGAGTGAGAGAATTTAGTAAGATGGGTGCTACAATCTTTTCTTTTTTTTTTTTGGCCACACCATGCAGCACGTGGGATCTTAGTTCCCTGACCAAGGATCGGACCGGTGTCCCCTGCAGTGGAAGCTCAGAGTCTTAACCACTGGACGGCCAGGGAAGTTCCCGGGTACTACAGTCTTATGTGATGTAATCACATCATCATATACATGTAATCACATACATCCCATCACCTTTGCTGTATCCTGTTGTTTAGACGTAAGTCACAGGTCCTGCCCAGTCTCAAGGAGATGGGATTCTGCATGGGCGTGAATACCAAGAAGTGGGTGTCATGGGGGCCACCTCAAGAGTTTGTCTCCATATAGTATATATACATACATGTATATGTTTATTGAATAGTTTATTACATATATAGTTGTTCTTTGCTTGCTATTCTCCACCTCATTCTCCCAGTGTAGCCAAAATTCATTCATTCACTCATTCATTCACTCATTCATTCACTCAACAAGTACTGATCAATCCCCTGCAATGTGCCAGGCTCAGCCCTAGGAAGATGGATTCCTGTCCTCAGGACTTATATCTACTGGGGGAACTGATAGTTAACTAATCACACAACGAAATACATCATCACAGACTCCGTAAATGCTATGAAGAAAAGTTCAGGGTACAGTAAAGGCATATAACAAGGGGTCCTGTCCTGGTCTAGGACTCAGGAAAAGTTCCTCTGAGAAATATTTCCTGAAATTTAAGGATGAGTAGAAAATGCAGTGCACAGGGAGTCAATGCAATGGGGCAGGGTGTATAGAACACTCTAGGCAAAGGGCACGGCCTATGCAAAGGCCCTGAGGCAGAACTGTATGACTAATTCCTAGAACTCAGTGAATTCCCTGAGGCTGGCATCCTGAACAACAAGGGGGAGTGGAGAATGCTGTTTCTGATCCTGTCACTCCTGGTGCTTAAAACTCTTCAATGACTTGTTCTCAGTACCCTTAGGATAATATCCAAACTTGCCCTTGGGTAGACCCCTGCCTTCCCCTCTGGCTGCATGCCTGACCACTCCTGAGCCAGATGTTCTGTCACCTCCCAGAAGCTGGTTTCTCCACCCCCAACCCTTTGCTTGAATAATTCCTATTTGTCCTTCAGGACACAGATTAGACATCATGGCCTCTGGAAAGCTGGGTTAAATATTCTCCTGTTTGTCTCTGCAAACCCATGGGTTCCATGCATGTTTTGTCAGGAGGGAGGGGAGTGAGGATGGGTAATTGTTCCATGGTCTCCTCTCCTCCCTCCCTCACAGGGTCACTTGGAGCTGACTATGGCCCTTGACAGATATCACTGATCTGCTTGAGGCAGCCCTTTCCACATAACCCTCCCCCACCCAGGATCCTCAAACCCTCCCTTCCTTTGTCTCTTCCAGTGACCTAAGAGTGGTAACAGCCTAGCTGTGACTAAAAGTGTGTGATTAAAAGCTGGACCTCTGGGGTCATAGTTTGAATGCCAGCTTTGCTACAAACTTAGCTGTGTGACTTTGGGCAAGTTACTCAACCTCTCTGTGCTTCAGTTTCTTCATGAGGTAAAATGAGGATAATAACCGTACTCCCTTCATAGAATTGTCATGAAGATTAAATGAATTGGGACTTCTCTGGTGGTCCAGTGGTAAAGAATCCGCCTTCCAATGCAGGGGACACAGGTTTGATCCCTGGTCAGGGAACTAAGATCCCAAATGCCGCAGGGCAACTAAGCCCATGCGCCACAACTACTGAGCTTGCGCGCCTCAACGAGAGATCCTGCATGATGCAAACTATAGAGCCCACGTGCTCTGGAGCCTGCGCACCACAACAAAAGATCCCACATGCTGCAACTAAGACCTAACGCAGCCAAAACTAAAAATAAAATAAATAAATCTTTAAAAAAAAAAGATTAAATGAATTAATATATGTAAAGTACCTAGAACTGTGCCTGGCACAGAGTAGGTGCTTCGTGTTGTTGTTATTGGTCTTTAGTCCTCTCCTGGCCTGACCAGTTACTGTATCATTGCTTTTAGACTTGCCTCCTGAACAGGGCTATGGAACCTGCAGTCAGAGTGCCTGGGGCTTCCCTGCACCCCTGTCTTCCAGCACCTGGCCTAGTACAGGTCAAATGGCAACTGCCCAGTGAATTGGATTTGATCTAAGAAGATTTCTGGCCATCATCTCATTCAGGGATAAACATGGACTCTGGCCTTTCCTCCCAGTTGGGGAGTGAGGGGTGCCGAGCTGTACCTGCAGACCCTCCCTTGGATCTCTCTCCCTGTCCCAACCCCCAGTGCCACCCTGCACCCCAGCCTCCTGACAGCTCCGGGTAGGGCAGATCCTAACAGCCCTGAATGGAACAGTGAGGAGGCACCTGGCGGGTAGGGGGTGGGGGGGTAGGGGTGGGCAGCAGCCCTGGGAGCATCTGTGGGGGGAGGGGGCTCCTCACTTTCAGAGGGACACCAACAAGCCAGATGGGTCCAGCGGGGAGTGGCCAGAGTGGGCATGGCCCCATCATGTGAGATGCAGAGGTGTTAGGTTGCCACACCCAAGGGAGATGGGAGGGGTCCTCACATGCTGAAGTGGGGCCTGAGGAAGGGGAGGGTAGCCCAGAGGGCAGGGGAATGCAGCCAGTGCAGGCCCCGGACAGGGAACTTACCTGTATCTGGACTGTTGACAGTCACTATTCTTAATGTCCACCATGGCTCCCAAGCAATGTATCCAGTGTCTGACCATCTTTTTGGCCGTAGCTCTGTGCTGACTGTAGAGAGTGACCGCAGCTCACACCAGTGTGCCCATGCTAAGGGCCCCATGACCATGCCCTTCTGAAACAGGAGGGAAGGAGGCAGGGCACAACATTTGAAGGAATGACATAGCCCAAGGACATGACATAAACTGATTAGAACCAAGTGGGTCCAAGATGGCGGACAAGTCGACTTCCAGTAGACCGTGAGCCTCAGTATACACTCACTGAAACACATCAGCAAGCTAAATGACACACCCACAGGCACCATGACATTTCCAAGACTGACCATAAGGATCAAAAAGTGGGCCGTGGCCTGATTCTTGGAAATCCACCCCCTTCCTAAAATAGCTGGAATCCTCCTCCCACTCATTAGCCTATGAAGTTACCCACCCCTATAAAAACTGACAACCCCAAACCCTGGTGCCTTTCTCACCTTCTGAGATGGCCCACACTCTGTCTGTGGAGTGTGTTTCTCTCTAAATAAATCCACTCCTTACCGATCACTTTGTCTCTCACTGAATTCTCTCTGTGATGAGACATCAAGAATCTAAGCTTCATTAAGTCCTGAAACCAGGTGTGTGATCTCAGTTGGAAGACTGTGGGTTTTGGCCGGGTTCGAGTCCCAGCCGCATGGGTTCAAGTCCCAATCTGAGGTGCACGGTTTCACTTCCTGGGTCATCTTAGTTCTCTGCATCCTCCATGCCTCAAACAGAACCTGGCCGACTGTCAGTTCTTGTTTGCTGCTTGAAGGAAGGAATGAACGCCTGTGGTGGGGCCGGGGCAGAAGGGACAGAGGGATCAGATAGACCTGGGTTCAGATTTCTGCTCTTGGGGCTTCCCTGGTGGCACAGTGGTTAAGAATCCGCCTGCCAATGCAGGGGACACGGGTTCAAGCCCAGATCCGGGAAGATCCCACATGCCACGGAGCAACTAAGCCCATGCGCCACAACTACTGAGCCTGTGCTCTAGAGCCCGCGCGCCACAACTACTGAGCCCATGTGCCACAACTACTGAAGCCCACGCACCTAGAGCCCGTGCTCCACAACAAAAGAAGCCACTGCAATGAGAAACCCATGCACCATGACGAAGAGTAGCCCCTGCTCACCGCCACTAGAGAAAGCCCACGCACACCAACGAAGACCCAATGCACCAGAAATAAATTAAAAAATAAATTAATTAAAAAAAAAATTCTGCTCTTCACCTACTGGCTGTGTGACCTTGGGCAAGTCATTTAGCTTATCTGAGCCTCAGTTTCTTTGTGACATGGGAAGCCCAGGGCCTACCTCCCTGGATTGCTCTCAGGCTCAATGAGCTGCTGTGTACAAAGTAGTGACACAGTGGCTGGCGCCTGCATAAAGGCTCAGTAAATTGACAAGAACTTTTTCTGAGTCTCTGCACATCCCCAAGTCCGCTTGCTGCGACTCAACCTTTCAGGATTCCATCTCTCTGGCATCTCCCAGATCCTATCCAGCTCCCAAACCACTCAAGTCTCAGCCTGGCCCTCAAAGGATCAGGCATAAAGACAGAAAGCTACCCACCTTCACCCTGAAGGGAACTGGAGGCCAATTCTTCTGTCCTCTATGGGGTCCTTGCCTCCTTCCCCATCCTTTATCTTGACTGGCCAAAAAGGACATCCCAGGGCACAACCCAGGCTGGAAGTTTCTGGAATTCATGGGAAAAAGCCCCACACTAGTTAGGGGAGAGTTCCCAAGGCCTGGGTGCCCCACACTCCCAGCCTGTCTGCTCCCTCGAAAAGGGTCCCGGTACCTCCTATTTTCCCAGCCAGGAGGCCTGCCAGTTCCCACATTACCACATGAATGGGCCACAAGGCGCCCTGTCCACTCGAGCAAACAATTTGGCTAGCAAATTGACATAATTAGGAGAGACAGAGAGGGAAGAAAGCCGCCCGGCTCCCACAGCAGCCCGCGGGCGGCTCCTGCCGAGCTCCTCCTGGGCTTTGTGGGCCTGGTGCTCAGGGCTGATTAGAAACCTTGTGGCCTTTTCAAGAGCCCTAAGTGATTGGCCCCCTTAATCTGATTACAACTTGCAGAGCCCCTCCAGCCGCCTCTGAAGGGCCGTTCTCAAGCATCCTGTTCGATGGTGCACACACGAGTACACACACACACACACACACACTTAGCACCCACTCAGGCCTGCCGGTGGAGGCGCTGCCTCTTTCCTCACCATGTCTCACCTCTTTAGTCAGGGACCTCTGAGTACCTCTGAGCTGGCCTAGTCGCTGCCTTCAGGCCCCATTCCCCTCAAGACACGCCCTAAACCTGACACACAAGGGGACTGACACTGCCCCTAACGCACTGGGTCACCTATCTTTTTTTTTTAAATGTCTTAATACAATTTTAAAAGTTACTTTCCACTTACAGTTATTACAAAACATTGGCTATACTCCTCACATCGTACAATACATCCTTGAGTCTATCTTACACCCAACAGTTTGTACTTCCCTCTCGCCCACCCCAAATTGCCCTCCCCCCACCCCAACTGGTAACCACTAGCTTGTTCTTTATATCTTGGGTCACCTATCTTTAGAGTGTCCCACTCAGATACACTGCCCAGGCCAGGGGCACATGCGTACACTCACACCCCGTGGGCATGCCTCCCCACCACCCATCCCTCCTCAGAGCGGCCACTCCGAGCATCCAGGACCAGGTTACCCGACCCCACCAAGGGCAGCCCTCTCTCCACAGCAGCTGTATTTCCGGGGCTTCTCGGGCTGCAGCTCCCAGGGGATTAGGCCCAGCAGGCAGCCTGGACACAGCTCAGGCACAGGCTGCTTGGGCCGCCCCCCCTGGGAACTCAGCTCGCAGGGCTACCGTCAACGGCCTCAGCTCTCCACATCCACTTTCTAGCTCTTAATCCCCGGAGCTGAGCCACAATGGCCCCTTTTCCCATACTTGCTCCTGGCCCTCACAGGCCCCAGCCTGGCTTCCCACCGCAATCGGAGCCCTCCTGGACCGCAGTGCAGGATGAGGGTGGGGCGGGGGACAAACTGGCCCAAGGCAGAAGGGGACAGAAGAGGAGGCTCCAGCCTTGTTAACTAACCACCCCTACCCCAAGAGATGCAAGACAGGCATGTACGTATGGGTGGGTGACATGCGTAGGGCCCTCAGGGATGAGCCCCAGGCTGCTGCACCCCATCTTTCAGGCCATTCAACCTGGAGGTCCTGAGAAGGGGTTCTCCACTTAGGAACCCCACTCTTTTCTCACACCGTCCTGAATACCCTCATCTCCTGGCTGGGCCAAGAACCAGAGAGTGGGAAACATGGGGTCCAGGTTGGGACATTGAAATCAGAGGGACCTGGGCTCCAGTGTCACTTTAGCACATAACACTCTGACCATGGACGGGTTACTTATCCTCTCTGGACCTCAGTATCCCCACCTGTGAGATGCTGGGAGTTGCTGGGAGGTTAAATAACAGGGCCTGTAAGGTCAGCACAGTGCCCAGCACATAGTCAGCACTCAATACATGGCTGCTGTCATCATTTGTGAGTCAAAACAGGAGGGGACTTGGGGTACAGCCACCAAACAGATGTGGGGACAGTCTCTGGGTGTGCACCTGCAGCCCTGCTGGAATCTGGGCTCTGCAGGGCCCTGCGAAAACCGTCGTCACAGCTGTGCCTTCCAGGATAAGCCTCCCAGTAGCCAACATTTTAAAGACCTCATCCCCAATCACGTGACCCAGAGCTAGTTTGGGCAACAGGGGTCCAGACCCAGGTCTCTCCCTGCTGAGGCCTGGGCTTGGGCTCCCAGGGCAACCTCGACATTACCCTGAGGCGACTGCCGGACCCTTGCCTTCGGTGCCCTCCCTGCACAGCCCCCAGAACCCGGGTCGTGTCATCAGGGGAACGGGGCCCCCCCAGAGCCGCCAAAACCTGGTCCTTGTCTGGGCCTACTACTGGGCGGGACTGCCAGCGGAACCTCAGGGCCGTCAGGCTTCGGGATCTCCTCCACCCGTACCTCTCCCGCGCCGCCGCCCCTCCCAGGCTCTCCGTGGGCGTGCCAGGCTGGGCTGGGCTGGGCTGGGCCAGCTCTGCAGGGGGAGGGAGGCCGGGGTGAGGATCAGCTG
Source organism: Balaenoptera acutorostrata (assembly GCF_949987535.1). Classification (NCBI taxonomy): domain Eukaryota; kingdom Metazoa; phylum Chordata; class Mammalia; order Artiodactyla; family Balaenopteridae; genus Balaenoptera; species Balaenoptera acutorostrata. The sequence continues at coordinate 38,903,901 of NC_080066.1, read as the reverse complement.
AAATCAAAGCCGCCGCTCCCCTCCCCGCCACGCCGCACCCCTGCCGAGCCGCCGCGCACCTCCTTCTTTGTCACAATGTTTTTCAATCCGGTGAAGCAAACTGTCCAATTAGAGCCGGGGCCTCCGGCTTCCATCTTTGCCGACGTTTAATTAACACGCTCCTCTTGGCAGCTGCTGACAAGTTCCAGAAACAGGTTGTAAAGGGTTTTTTGTCTTTACCCAGCATGGAAAATGAGGGGTGTTACATCGCGGGAACATGAATAGGTTGCATTTCAGCTCCTCCTCCCCTCCGCCTCCTCCCCGCTCCTCTGGCAAGGAGAATGAAGGCCTGAGTGTGTATGTACGTGTGAATTGCGAGGGGGACAGGGAGGGCGGATCTGGAGGCAGGAGAGACCTTCTCCTCCCTCTCCCCTCACCCCTTCTTCCTGGAGTCTTTGCTCCACAAAGGATCTGGATTCTGCTTCTTATTCTCCAGCTGGCACACTTTTGCCTCACCTCCTTTTTAGCCATACCAAACCTTGCCATGCTGATTCCCATCCCTGGGTCTCTGCCCATGCTGTCCCTTTGCCATCCTTCTGGTAAACTCCTATTCAGCCTCCAAAACCCTGCACAGGTGGCCCACTCTGGTAAGCCACCTGGGCACTGAATGCCTGCCAGAGTTCAGGGTGGGTTCTGGATGTCAGTTTAATCCCCCAGCTACACTGTGAGCCCCCTGAGGGCAGGAACCCTGTGTGGTGGCAGGCCTTAATAAGTGATGGAAGATCTGCATTACTGCAACATTCTCCTAATATGGAGGGAAAGCAGGACTGGCATGGCAGGGAGGAAGGCGGGAAGGGTTGGGGGAGGGGGATTGGCCACAAAAGCCCTATCTCCCTACTCTCTCACCTGCCTGAGTGCCCTTGAAAGGGAGCCGGGTCACATGGAGGGCACAGCGGGCATGGTAGTTTCACAAAATGGGCGTTTCTGGAGTGGCTGATGTGAAGTAAGGAGGGGCCCTGGGGAAAGATCCCAGTCCAAAAGCTGAGCCCTGCTGGGGGAGGGGGGGGGCGGGCTCCAGGCTGGGCAGACTCCAGCACCCTGAATTCTTCCTCTTCAGCCTGGGATGATTTTCCTTGCAGTGTGAGTGGCAGCTTGGGGTGGGAGGTCAGGACTGAGGCAGGAGTTTTCTTGGGTCTTTTTCTCCCTCAAACTGGCCCTGTTGGAGCATTAATACCCATTCTACAAAGAACACCAAGAACGTTTTATTCACGGAGGCTACCATCTGCATGGCACAGAGAGGTCTGGAGGATTCAGGGGGCATGGGAGATACTGGCTGAGGGGCAGGAAGGGAGTGGAAGAGCCCAGCAGTCGGTGGTTGGCAGCTACGTTGTCTCCTAGGAGGCCTCGGGTCCACCTCCAGCCCCCAGCCCCACTCCTGCCTGCTTTTCTCAGGATGTGGCCACCAAGACCCCTGGTGGCAGGCTTCCTGCAGCCAGAACCTGGCTTGGATGCCCACTTTGTCTATAGCTCCTCCTCCATTCTCAGGCAGGTCCCCTGGGATGAAGGCGGAGGGAGAGATGGAGGCACCCTGGACCAGGCCAGCAGGTGGAGTGCCGCTTGCCTTGCTCTTTTGTTCCCAGCTTGATCAGCACTGGCTCCTTGGGGAACGCTGGAACAGTCTGTGGAGCCTGCAGGGAGAGAGCCAACAGCAGCGGGCCACTGTCATGTTCTGCAATAGCCCCTCGGGCACCTTTTCCTTTTCTGAACGAGATGGGCAGCATTAGAAGCAACTGGTGACAGCCTCTCTTTTCTCTTTCCTTAAACCCCAGCATCCTCTCCTGCCACATCACTCAGCCTGTGTCCCAGATACAGCTCTTTCCAAACTCTGGTCTTCGAAGAGGTCAGATAACTACGATAAGAGCAATGATAGTGACCTGGAGAGACCCCAGTTCCTCCACTTGCGCTGTGTGGCTTTGAAGATCCTGAACCTCTCTGAGCCTTAATTTCCTCATCTATTAAAAAGAGGGAAGTAACTGCACCTGTCTGTAGAGATCTCTGAAGGGTCAGATGCAAAAGGCATGAGAAAGGGCTTGGTGCATTCCACAGAGGGAGCAAGGAAATGTTAGTTGATGGAAAAAAAGGAAGCAGAGAGAGATAAGGAAGGAAGGGTCTCGCCTGAGTTGATCTACTGAATAGAGCCAGACCTCCTGTCATCTCAACTTTTATAAATGAGGAAAGTGAGGCTCAGTCTCTGGGGTGAAGAGATCCTCAAAGTCACTCAGCCAGTAAGCAGCAAAGCCAAGTATGCACACATATATATATATATATATATATATATATATATATATATATATATATATATATATGGTCACCTTCCATCTATGCCTTCCATTCCAGGGTGCTTTCCACAAATTACCGTGTCTGTCCAGTAGGTGCATAGTCTGACTCTGAGTGCCTCCCCACCAACCCCAGCATGCCGCTGTGGGTGGGTGGGTAGGGGGGTGTGGGAGCTCACATCCTCATTTCCTGATGCTTTCTTTTTGCCCCTTTGCTGGTGGCATCTGATTCCTGGAGTTGGGTCCCCACTGACAAGCCAAGCCCATACTCACCTGCTTCTCACTTGCCCTGGGAGTTTAAGGTTCTGAGGCCTTGAGGGCGGGGTCCTCAGAACGGAAGACAATACTCTTCTGGTCCTTGGGCATCTGCAGAGAGAGGAGGCAGCTCCGAGTGCCCTGCCCCAGGCCGGGCAGGTGTACCTGGTGGAACTAGAACAGCCTGGGCAAGTGAGGAGCAGCAAATGATGTGTGGCGGGCGCCACCTTGTGATCACTGTGCAGTTTGCATGCCGCAAAGCAGGGCAGTCTTTCACACAGGTATCCTGCTCCTGGTTCACTTAGCCACTGTCCAGGGTGCTAGGTAGTAGTAGTGTGCCAGGTGAGAGGCAGCATGGCAAGCTCCCTGAACCGCAGGCAGGTCCAAAAGTGAGGTAGGGGGAGATGCAGGGGAAGCCAGAAGTGGATTGGTAGGTGCAGTAGGGGTGGGGCAGATCAGCCCAACCTTGGCCTCAAGGCTCAGATTTGATCCTAAAGACTCCCTCATCTGTTGTCCTGGGGAATATCTGTCTCACTTCTGTCCTCTGGGAAGCCACCTTATCTCCCAGGTAGACTACCCAGAGGCCAGGGGCCATGGGAATGGCTTGATGGTGGCTTACCTCCATCGACACGGAATTATATTACTTGAAACTGAGCACTGCTGAAGAGTATATAGCACGGAGAAGGTGTGAACTTAGAATAAATTATAAAGATCAAAACAGAACCAAGAGGGAATTCCCTGGTGGTCCAGTGGTTAGGACTTGGAGCTTCCATTGCTGCGGCTGTCCCAGTTCAATCCCTGGTTGGGAAACTAGGATCCCACAAGCTGTGCCATGGCAAAAAACCAAGAAAAGAAAAGAAAAAAAAAAAAAACAAGAGAGAACTTCTACATTTGGGAATTGATAATGTTTTTTAGTTTATTTCATCAGCATTAAATCTGTGTGGTGTCTGAAACAGTTTAAGTTCTGACTTCAAATATAGAATGAAAATAATTACACTGCTAAAAAAATAAAGTTTATTCAGAATGTAATAACACAAAACACTTCTTATGATAGAGAGATAAAGAAAAAGAGCAGGATAACAAATCGAGTATAATATCATCTCAGCTATGTATGAAAAATCAATGCCGATTTTTAAAAAAGGGCTGGAAGGAAATATATCGAGACTATTAATAGTGCTTGAATAAGGGTGATGGGATTTCTTTCTATTTTTCTCTATTTCCAGATTTTCTTTAATGAGCTTCTATTCATGTTATAATTTAAAAAATAATTTAAAGAGAGTGAATTTAAAAGGCTTATTAGTTATGTACATAAAATTGGATTACCCTGAAAACTTCTGGTATGATTTTAAAAATACAGAGCCAACTAATCATAAGAGATGCAAATCAAAACCACAATGAGCTATCACCTCACACCTGTCAGAATGGCTATCATCAAAAAGTCTACAAATAACAAATGCTGGTGAGGATGTGAGAAAAGGGAACCCTTGGACACTGTTGGTGGGAATGAAAATTGGTGCAGCCACTATGGAGAACAGTATGGAAGTTCCTCAAAAAACTAAAAATAGAACTGCTATATGATCCAGCAATTCCACTCCTGGATATATATCTGAAGAAAATGGAAACACTAATTTGAAAAGATACATGCACCCCAATGTGCATAGCAGCATTATTTACAATAGCCAAGATATGGAAGCAACCTAAGTGTTCAACAACAGATAAGCGGATAAAGAAGACGTGGTATATATAGAGAATGGAATATTACTCAGCCATAAAAAAGGATGAAAGTCTGCCATTTGTAACAACATAGATGGACCTGGAGGGTGTTATGCTTAGTGAAATAAATCAGGGAAAGACAAATACTGTACATTATCACTTATATGTGGAATCTAAAAAATAAAATGAATGAATGAATATAACAGAACAGAAACAGACTCACAGATATAGAAAACAAACTAGTGGTTATCAGTGGGGAGAGGGAAGGGAGGAGGGGCCAGATGGGGTAGGGAATTAAGAGGTACAAACCACCATGTATAAAATAAGCTACAAGGATATAGTATACAGCACAGGGAAATATAGCTATTATTTTATAATAACTTTAAATAGAGTATAATCTATTAGAATATTGAATCACTATGCTGTACACCTGAAACTAATATAATATTGTAATTCAACCATACTTCAGTAATAAAATAATACAAAGCCAAATGAAGGACAATGATGGGCAGACCCTTGTCTCAGGGGCCACAGACGCAGGCTAGGTCCTTGCCCTTGTCAGGAGGGGGAAGTGCAGGAGGCAAGAAGGGCCCTCCGTGTCATCCTCCATCACCTAATGCAGGTAAATACCTCTAATAATGATTCGTGGGGAGGAAGGCCATCCTGAAGTCACAGAAAGCCCAAACTGTGGCATGTTTTTAAAGAAACTGAGTTCTGTGACATTCTACTACTTTTAGCTTCTAGAACAGTGTTTCTCAAGTTGGATTTTTGTACTGACACTTCTCTGGATGCTGGGAGAAGTGTTAGTACAAGACCACCTGGGAGCTTGTTCCCATGCAGAGTCCCAGGCCCTACTGAAATGGAATTTCTGGGCTAGGGTCTGGGAAACTGAGTTTTTACAAGGTCTCCAGGTGGTTCTTATGGATACAGAAGCCAAGCACTGCACTGTGATTCTAAACCCAGGCTGTATATTAGATTCACCTGGGAGGTTTTAGGTACTGAAAAATTCTAATGCCCAGGCCCTTCACAAGACCAATTACTTCCAAGTCTCTGGAGGCTGAGACCTGAGCTTGGAAAGCTTTTAAAGCTCTCCAGGTGATTCCAATGTGCATGTAAGGACCCAAACCCACTGGTCTTGGGCCAGATGAGTTTTTCATCAGAATCAGGTGGAGGGCTTGTAAACAGAGTGCTGGGCCCCACCTCTTGAGTTGTGAAATCAGGAGCTCTGGGTGGGACTTGAGAATTTATATTTCTCATGAGTTCCCAGGTGGTGCTGCTGCTCTGGGGAGCACAGGGGACTATGCTTTGGGAATTACTCTAGAATGCTCTAGAATGAAGCCTTCAACCCCCAGGAGACACAGCCTCCTGGATAAAGGAGCAGGATGACACAGGCTCTGTCCCCCAACCCTCAGCGTCCTGCTTCCCAGGCCCCAGCCCAGCTGATGTGGTCCAGGGAGAGGGGAATGCAGCCACCCTTGTGTGGGGGGACAAGTCAGTAAAACTCACCTCCCAGTAGATTGCATCCTCAAAGCAGTTCTCATCAGCGGCTTGTCCCCAGAATGGCAATTTCAAAATGACCCCTAAAGGAAGTTGGAGGTCAGGGATAACTTCTCTACCTACCCAGCCCTTTCCCTTGACTGGAAAAATCCCCTCAGTCTCACCGCTATAAGTGCAGAGACAAAGGGTTTCTGGGAGCCCCAGCTGACCTCTGGCATGCACTCTTAGGTCCCCCAACCACAGGCCCCACCTTCTCTGGCCCAGCCAACCCCACTCACCTACGATGATGCCGCCCACCAGGGCCATGGCCAGCGACACAAAGAGACCAGCAGCCTGGAACTTGCCCTGTGTGCTTGCGTTCCAGCTCGGTGTGGAACTTCCAAAGGCAAAGGCAAGCCTGGGGTGGAAACGGGGCAGGTCAGGGCCCCACGGAGAGGCCAAGTCACCGCCTGCTGCCACCCCACACACGAGTGGACACCAAGGCTCAATAACCCCTGGGCCTCAGCCTTCCCGTCTGCAAAATGGGGGCACTGGAAAGATCAGATGGTCTCTAAGATTCTTATGGAAGGACAGAGGTTGAGGAGAGAAGGCCCATGAAATAGTGGTCCAGACTGGGCAAGAAAGGGGATAGAGACACAGTCTTGGACCCGAGAGGAACAGTAGGAAGGAGGAATGGAGAAGGAAGGAGGGAGCTCAACCTCCCTCTACCTCCTCCATTCTTACCCTTCCTGCCCATACAGCTCAGTGTTGGCGGAGGCTGCCGTCACAGCACCCACAATGCCGCCTATGATGCCGGGAATGCCATGCAGGTTGTGAATGCCACATGTGTCCTGGATCCGCAGCCGGGACTCCAGGAATGGCTGGAAAGGGGAGATAGGTGCTGCTCAGGCAGGGGGCTGTGGCACGATGTGGGGAAGCCAGGATTCTGGAGGCTCCAAATACAGAGAGACCCCGGATTCCCCAGCCCGTCACCCCCTCCCTAGGGACCGCCCCCCCACTGTCAGGAACACAGAGACCCCAGCATTCTCCAGCCCCCAGCCCCTGGCCTGGGGCCCTCACCGTCAGGTACACAAAACCCAGGGTGGAGATGATGCCGCAGATGAAGCCGACGATGAGGGAGCCGTAAGGCATGAGCATCATCTCGGCGGCGGTGCCCACGGCCACCCCTCCCGCGAGCGTGGCGTTCTGGATGTGCACCTGAGCAGGGCAGGCAGAGCAGGCAGGAACTCAGTCCTCTCCCACAGTAGCGTCCTGGAGGAGCTGACCCAGAGCCCAAGTTGACCTCCTATGCGTGGGTGCCACCTGGGAGCCAGGGATGGCTCAGAGTGCATCTCAGCAAGCCAGGAGACTGCGGAGGGCTCCAGCCTGGGCCCAGGCTTCGGACAGCCACCCCTGTGTTCTCTGCACATGTGCCACCCACACCAGCGTTCTGGGCTTTTTCCGTGTGCACAAATCAGTGTTCTTGTGTCCATGCCAATGAGTTCCATCAGCACATCTGCATGTTCCCTTTGTATCTGGCTGCCACACATCCCTGTGTGCCCAGGTTTGCATGTCTGATGTTCTCTACGTGCTCGTGTGCCAATGTCAGGCACCTCTGGGGCGTATTCATTCACACGCACCCATGTCAGACTCTGCGAGCCTACACCAGCACCGGCTGACTCTCTGAGCGCCTATCTGTGCCGTGGACTGTGTCACTGGCTTGCGGGGATGTTGTTTCCTCTCCACGACAAGCCCAGGAGGTAAGTACAGTTATCTTTTGACATTTGCAGATGAGGAAATTGAGGCACAGGGAGGTTAATGGACTTGCTGAAGACCACACAGCTAGCAAGGGGCAGAAAGGTGTCTTGATCCAGGTCTTCATGGAGCCAGAGCCCCTGACCTTGACCCTATTCCATGTCCCTCCCTGCATGTGCCCACGTCAGCGTGTCTGATTCTCTTCCCCCTGCTGCCTGAGTCCCCACCTCTCTGTGCACTGATCGGCCAGTGCATCCAGGGGCTTGAGGCTGTGTCCCGGAATAACGGGCACTCCTGGCAGTGTCTCAACACACATGTGCCCACGTCTAGAAGCTAGTGTCAGAATAGCAAATAGAGAAAAAAAAAAAAAAAGAATAGCAAATAGAGAGGTGGTCGTCTTTTTACAGAAAAATCTACCAACACCCATGGGGTTTGGCCCCTCCCGCTAATGACAGAAACACATGTCCCAGTGGCGTGATATGAAGGACACCGGGCAACACCACATTCCCACAAACCTCCCAAGTGCATCGAAGGGATTCCCCCTTTGAGTGGGTGGGATAGGGCAGGTGAAAGCAGTGCTAGGAAGGCTGAGGGCCAGTGTCTGGAGGATCAGAAGTTGGCAGAGGGGAGGTGCTCAGTCCAGAAGAGCTGTCAGCACCCAGGCTGCGGTGGGGAGAACGAGAGGAGCCAGCTCATGCAGAGCAGCCGGCATAATAGAACCTCCAAGATTGTGGTTCTGGACTCTGCCTAAAGCCAGCTATGTCATCTGGACAAATCATTTCTCCCAGAGCCTCCGTTTCTTCATCTGCAAGATGGGTGCGATAATCCTTATGCTGCCTGCTTCACAGCGTTGTCGGCAGGGCATGGTGATCAGTGCCCACTGGGCACAGGCAGTCGTGGCCGCAGCTCCCCCCAAGGCTCCCCACTGCTCCCCCCCACCCCCGGCCCCCGCTCACCATATCCAGCTTGCCCTTCTTATTCAGGATGCTGGACAGCGCCACCGCAGTGAGCACACAGGCTGCCAAGGAGCAGTAGGTGTTGATGGCAGCTCGGTGCTGGGCGTCTCCGTGATTGGACACAGCTGAGTTGAAGCTGGGCCAGTACATCCATAGGAAGAGGGTGCCTGACCAGACCAGACAGGGCCGGTGGGCCCGGGAGAAGAGGTGTTAGATGGGCCCAACGGAGCTCAGGCAGACATCCTGTCCTTTAGCTACAGAGATGTCAAATGACTCACACGCCCCAGCTATTTCCCACCCCGGCAGCTTTATTCATGCTGGGATCTTCTTAGAAGGCCCTCCCTGCCTTACTTACTACCTAACTCCCACTGAGCCCTCCACTCTGCTCCAGAGAGTCTACCTTGACCCCATAACTGGGCAAAATGCCTCCCACCCGGCTTCCACAGCACCTTGAGGGAGAATCTTTTTCTCTACTGTAGGGAGATTATCTGGTGGCATGGCCATCTCTCCACTACACTGTGAGGAGCTCCTTGAAGGCAGGGCTGGGTTTTAAGAGACCAGAGAGGGTGGCTGATATGTATTCTCTGGAATGAATGGACACAGGAACTAGGAATGTACACCTTGCCTAGCCTAGGGACGGAGTGAACCGTTCCTGGTTACCACTGTGTCTGCCCTGGGACATCCTAGGGAACACACAGGATGATTGACCAACTTCTTCCAGCCCCATGGGGGAAAGGGACAAGTATCTGGGATCCTGGAAGTATCTGTAGGCAACCTCTCTCTGCTCTTCCTCCAAAGGGAACTGGCAGCCACCTGACAGACCACATGGGGATCAGGTGTGAACGTGGCAGCCTGGATTCCTCATGGTGACCTGCACCCATCATGGTGCTCCCCACCCGTCACAGTGGTCCTCACCCAACATGGCAGCCCTCGGTCATCATGGTGGCCCTCAATCATTATGGAAGCTCTCACCGATCATGGCAAAGAGGTCCGAGTGGTACACAGAACTTTGCCTGTCCTTGCTCTGATATAGGTTGGGTCGGTAGAGGATCCAGGTCACTGTGAGCCCAAAGTAGGCGCCGAATGTGTGGATGGTCATGGAGCCCCCTGCATCCTTCACCTGGGGTACAAGGGGCCTGTAAGACTCTGACACCTCCTCTCTCTCCCTCCTCGGAGCACTCTCCCACCTCCCCCTACCCACAGACAGAAGTTCAGCTGTCTTTTGACTCCACAGGCTACAGGAGGGAGCCCAGGGCCCCTTATAGACCCATCAACTGGGAAGGGGAGAAAGTGGGGATCCCCTGTACAACTACACTTCAATAAAAAAATAAAGAGGGGGGAACCCATGAACTCAGGCTGTAAGCCTGTCAGCAAAATGCCAGGGCATCCTCACCCAACAGATGAGGTTTATGGCCAGACGGGGAACCCAGGCCTGGAGAGGGACTTGCTCAGTCACACAGCTGGAAGAGGTAAAGCCAAGCTAGGACCCAGGGCAGCGCCCTATCTAGTCTGTCACCCACTAGTTTCCAGCTTATCTTAATTCCTGGGACCTCTCCGCTGCCCTCTAGGGTCTCCCCTCTCCACATTTCCTCCTACACACCACTCCTGGCCCAACACCACCCTATCCGGACTGCCATTACCCATCTCCCCTGCACCCTATCATGCTCCTTGCCCTCCAACCTCCCAGCCAACCTCCCACCGTCCACCCCATCCCCTCTCCTCTCCCCTGTCCCCCAGAGTCAGAGCAGGCAGATTTGGTGCCCTCCCCATCTGTCCATTCCTGGGCCTCCTGCCCTACCCGACTCAGCCCACTGCACCTCTGGACCTTAAGTCTCAAGTTCGTCCTTTACAAAGTGGGGCAGGTCGTAGGGACTTAGCACGGCTGTCTTGAGGGTGTAACTAGACAACTTGCGTAAAGCACTTGGCAAACAGGTGGCACTCCACAGGGGTGGATGATTGACTGATTTAGTCTTCCTCCCTGCCCCCAACCTCCCCTCTCTTCATCTTCCTCTTCCTCCCCACTCAGGAAATCCCAATCAGAATCACAGACTCGCTTCTTCACTTTAGATGGGAAACCCAACCTTGTGTCCAAGGTCACAGAGCTAGCTGTTGAATAGTTGACAGAGCTGAGTTTCCTGACTCCCAGCCTGGTGGGTGCCTCTACTAGCTATGTGACCCTGGGGGAGCCCCTTACCCTCTCTGAGTCTCAGTCTTCTCATCTGTAACATGCGGGTAATAATTGTCTCTATCTCAGAGATGAGAATTAAATGAGATAACCCATGTGAAGCATTCAGAGCAGGGCCCAGGCAAGGGCAAGTGCTCCTTAGCTGTCAGCAGTCATTATTGTGTTTAAACTTGGCTCAAAGAGAGGCCAAAAGACTGTCATGCATTGAAAGAGTTTCTGCAGCAGATCAGGGAGGGGTTTTGAGGGCCAAAGGAGCCTTCTCTGCCTCTAAATTCACACCCAAGATACTACTTCTCAGTCAATTTCAGATCTCATCTGTTGACCCCACTGTGTACCCCCTCACCTAGCCTAACTTCTTTCTCTCTACCCACCCCAACCTGTCTCCAAGGCCTATTTGTTCACCTTCTTTATAACTCTTGTATCATCCACTTTCTTCTCTTTGTACTAACCCAGTCCCAGTCCCATTATCTCTCACCAGGGTGACTAAAACAGCCTCTTAACTGGACCCTTTGCCTCCAACTGTTCTCTTCACCACAGCCAAAGTGACTTTTCCATTACATGTGTCTGACCATGCCACTCTTCTGCCTGAAACCTTCCATAGCTCCCGACTGCCCTCATGATAAAGTGGAGACTCTTTGGGCCTTCCCTGGTGGTCCAGTGTTTAAGACTCCACGCTTCCAATGCAGGGGACTTGGGTTCGATACCTGGTCGGGGAACTAAGATCCCACATCCTGCATGGTGCAGGCAAAAACAAACAAAAAAATAAAGTTGAGACTCTTTAACACAGCCTCTGAAAGTCTGAAGATCCATGTTCCTCTCCCTACGCCCGCCCGTTTCTTTTGCCTCAAATGCCCTTGCTCATTCCTTTGCCTGGTTATCTCCTACTTGACTTCTAGCTTTGATATCTCTTCCTCCAGGAAGCCTCCCTGACCTGCCATGTGCTGGTTCAGGTCTTCCTCCCCTCCCTCCAGGCCACCTAGCCCTGGAGCTCAATCCTTGTCTCACTGTACGGTCACTGTCTATTTGCTTCCTGGCCCCCTCACTAGACTGTGAGCTCCTTGGGATCGAAACAAGAGTCCTGCTCACCTCTGTATCCCAGTGCCTGGAGCATTGCCTGACATGCAGTTAGACCCCAAAATTCATTCCCTTGACAAATATTTCTTGAGAACTTATTAGGCATTGGGCCAGGTGCCAGGAATAGAGACGGTCCAGATAAGATAAGGTTTCCCATGCTTATCAGGTAAGGATACATGCTATGAAGAAGATAAATTAAGGCAATGAGAGAGAGACTGGGAAGAGGTAAGGTAGAGGGCAACACTGGGTAGGAGAATCTGGGAGGGCCTCTCTGAATAGGTGAGATTCCAGTTTAGACCACAAAAAAAGGACTGGGGGGGATGAGCATTCCAGGTAAAGGGAACAGCAAGTACAAAGGCCCTGAGGTGGGACCAAGCTTGGTGTGTTTGAAGAGCAGACAGCAGGGTATGGCCAGAGCACAGAAAGATGAGGAGAGAGTAGATGATAAGCTTGGAGAAAAGGCTGGGACCAGAACGTGTAGGGCCTTATAACAAGTTTGGATTTTATTTGAAGTGAAATTTTAAAAACCAGGGTTTTAATCTGGGGAATGGTCTTATATGCATTATTAACAGGTCACCATGGCTGCTGGTGGAGATTAGCCTGAGGTGGTGGGTGGGGCAAGGATGAAGACAGGGAGGGACTTACTTCCCTGGCCGTCCAGTGGTTAAAACTCTGCACTTCCACTGCAGGGGGCGTGGGTTCAATCCCTGGTAGGGGAACTAAGGTCCCACATGCTGCCTGGCGCAGCCAAAAACAAAAAGGATGAAGACAGGGAGATGAGTCAGGAGGAAGGGATATGATGGCTTAGACTAGTCTGATGGCTGAAAAAAATGACACCATGAATGACTGAATGTAGGGTGGCCTGAAAACAAAAACCCTGGGGGTGGGACTTCTCTGGCTGTCCCGTGGTTAAGACTCTGTGCTTCCACTGCAGGGGGCGCGGGTTCGATCCCTGGTTGGGGAACTAAAATCCTGTGTGCACAGCATGGCCGAAAAAAAAAGAAAAAGAATGGAAATCATGTGCTCACAATAGTGGAACAAAAAAGATTACGGTCCTGGATCCCAGATGATACTGAGGAACCACTATACAAGCCCTGATCTCCCTGCTTCTGAGAATAAACTTTTGTATTAAAAAAAAAAAATCCTGGGGGCTTTCAGGCAGAGTCTAAATATAGAGGAGCTGGGGGCTAAGAAATGGATGGGGTCCCTGAATAATCCCTACACCTGCAAATATACCAAAGAGGTGTCTGAGCAAGAGTCAGCAGCCTAAGGTGCCCCTTACCTGGGCCAGTGAATTGGCCAACCCCAGGGGGCATCATTCCTGCCATAGAGGTCCACGTGAATGGCACCTCTGGAGTTGTGCAACCTGTGAAGCTATACATATCCACCTTGGCCACTCCCCTGGGAACTTTTCTTACTGATGTGCCCCTTCAATATACTGCGTCTTTTTCTTGGCAGAGCAATCTGGGAATATGTGTGTGGAAGAGGATGTGCAGGAACATCCCATTCTTTCCATCTGATATACAGGAAAGAGAAAGAAGAGAGAAAATCAACATGTGAGGAACCACTGCTCTGCCTAGCTGGTGGACTGATGTACCAGGTAGACTATCATTCCTGCCCAATAAATGTCATTACTCCCGCTTTACAGATGAGGAAACTGAGATTCAGAAGGTTAAGTGACTTGCCAAGCTTGAATTGAATCCAGTTGTCATGTCTCCCCAGCCCTCTCTTTCTCTGTCCCCCTCCTGCCCCTCCCCCAAGTGTCCCTTCCACCCCCATCCCTGTTCTGAGCCCTGCTCACCTCTAGCAGGCTGAGGAGAATGAACTCATTCACTGAGAAGAGGGTCACTTGGAAGAGAGTCATGATGAGGAGCTGGACAGGGCTGACTTTGCCCAGAACTGCCCCAAAGGCGACACAGACAGAGCCCACGCAGAAGTCCGCATTGATGAGGCTGTGGGGAGACAGGTCAGGGGAGGGGCTGAGGCCACAGCAAGAAGTGGCACTCTAAGCCCTGGGGTTGAACCTAGACTTTCGTCACTTGTGGGTTTGGGCTTGTGGTCTAAACTTTCTGAGCCTCAGTTTCATCATCTGTGGTAATGGGCACATAGCATCTTAGAGCTACTCTAAGAATTGAAAGAAATACCATGTGAAGTATCCAGCACAGCAGTGGCACATACTAGATGCCACACCCTTCCTTTGCGGCCTCATCTCAGGCCACCACCCCTCCTTGCAGGCAGCTTGCACTTAAAGCACCCAAGTGGTCTGGCTGCTGTTGTTGAATGTGACCCATATTTGGGGCCTTGTCCTGCCCTCCATCTTCTACCTGCCCTTCCAGAACCTCTTCTCACCTGCCTCCTCTTCAGGAAGCCTTCCCTGATTCCTCTAACCAGATGTGGTCTCTGCCTCCAAATCCTTATCTCTCACTCTGCACACACCTCTCCTGCTGGCTACCAGGGCCTTGCTTGGGTTTGAGTTATCGCGACCTCCTCCTCACCTTACTTGGGAGAGGATATGTGTCCAGGGAAGAGAGAGGGGCCTTCCTGCAGGCAGTAGGGAGCTGGAGGCTGGGTGGAGGGAGGGGGCAGAAAGACCAACAGAGAGAATGGAAGCAGAGGGGCACATAGGTGCTCCTTAAGTCTGGACCCTGAAAGCCCAGCCAGCCAGCAGAGGCGGACATCATGTGGTCAGAGGAGATCCTGTTTCCATCCGTGTGTCCGCTTTGCCTAACCCAGGCCCCCGTGGGCCCTGCCAGCAGCAACGCTGTCCTGGATTCCAAGGCAGACTCTCAGCGTGGCTCTCCGAGTCATGAGCGTTGTTAATTGGGGTTCGTGTAAGGACAGCAGGGGCTACTACTTCCTTAAGGCAGTCACATCCAGGGGAGTGCCCCTCCCCCACGCTCAGGGGTGTGTGTGTGTGTGTGTGTGTGTGTGTGTGTGTGTGTGTGTGTGTGTGAATCAGGAGGTGAGAAGTAAGAAGCCAGCTGATTGTAGGGTCAGTGCGTGGAGTGGGGGCAGGGCACTGTTCCCTCAGGGTCCCTCCCCAGACAAAGGATGTTCACTGGAATGTATGCTTCACTATGAGCCTTGTTCACTGCTGAGTCCCCAGGGCCTGGCTGCATGAAGGATGACAGTTGCTAAGTGCCAGGCACTAAAATGCCTGCTCAGTACTGCTCAGGCCCTCCTGTACCACATCCGAACCAATGATGGGAAATGGAGGCTTAGAGAGGCCGAGTTATTTGCCCCAATTCCCATAACTGCAGTCAGAAGACCATCTGACAGAGGTGACCACTAGGAAGGAGTGAGAGGGAGAGTACAAAAGCCCACACCTGGGCCATCAGCTCCCGGGAGATGGCGATCTGGATTTCACCTCTCGGGCAGGGCCTGCAGAGGGGAACTATGATGGAGTGGCAGGTAGGATCTGGAGGACTCTGCAGCAGGGACAGGACAGAAGCCAGAAGGGTCCACGTGTCAGGTTTGAGGGCGACATGCTCATCTCAGCCCTGGGCACCAGAGATCAGCTCTGGCTCAGCTGGTGAAAATCATTTCCCTGAAAACGAATTTGCCAAAACTCAAGTTGTCAAGTGACTAACTTGTTAAATAACTGGTTCAAAAAACTTAACTCACAAAAGTTTACAATAATTCCCTTTGAACATTTTAAAAAGCTGTATACTTTTGTTTTGCATTTGGCCATAGCTATTTTGCTGTGGTGGCCAATTAAATATATTACAGATATTTTTATACTTTGGGTCTATGGCTTTGGGAATGAGAATTTCTTGTGTATCTTAAACAGTAGAATGATATGCATGTCACGGATTTTATATACAAAAAGACTTCTTGGTTCCGAAACATTTTCTATCTAGTCGACTATTTTTCCTGTTTCTCTTAAGTCATGGAGTCACTAACTGGCTTAGTGAATTAATATTTTGCAAATATTTGGCATATGTTTAAAATTTCAGGCACCTGGCTTATGATACCTGGTTGGTGCCCTATATGTGACAGCAGGGATTTGCACTTTAAACGTGGTTTATATCAATTTGCCTCTAAACCCTTTCTGTGGACTTGGTTTTCTGATTTTGTCCCATGCAACACAAATTGCTGTAGGTTCCATAAGTTGCCATGGCCTAGAGAGTTTGATAAATGAGCCATTCAGTGAGTTGACTGCTTGGCAACTTGGTTTTTTAGCAAGTTGGCAAATTTATTGTATAACCTGGTGGTGGTGTTGCGGGGGAGGGACACACTGAGGCTCCTAGGAGGTCTCCTCAGACAGAGGGAGGGGCTGAGTTACCTGATGGGAGGGGGTGGTGGTATTCACCAGACCAAGAGATTATCACAGAGAAAAGTGATGAGGATAGAGGTGAGAAGAGATGGGGATGAGGTGCCCCCTGGAGGCTGAGGCAGGGAGGGGCTTCAGTCCTAGGTCTCCACACCTGCCTCACAGCTCTTTCCTATGCCTGTTCAGTGGGTGGGGATACGGGCAAGTCAGGGAGAGGGCAAGGCAGGGAGAAGCACTCCATTCCGTCCACAATGAATCTTAGGAGGCTGGTTCAGGCAGGCCCACACTCCTTCCCCTCCTCTGCCACCCGCAACACCGCCCCCTCCATGGGTTCCATGGGCTGAGGTCTCTCAGGGCAATTCTGATGTTTGATGTGTCAAAGGGGAGGGTCTGGCTCTGGCCCCTGGAGAGAAGAAGCCTGGCCTTGTGTCCCTGAAGCCTGCGTCATAGGAGGAGGGAAACCCTCCAACAGCACTTGGACACCATTAGAACTCCCACCCTGGGGACTCGCTGATCAGGAAGTGAGTGAGTGAGTGAGTGTGGTGTATGTCGCAGGGCCCGGGTACCCTGGTTCGACGGTGAGGACCCAGCTCACAGCCCCAAGCCCCGGGCTCCGCCCCTGGACCCTCCCCTCACCCGGGGCCCCGCCCACTGTGCCCGCCCCACCCCCACCCCCCCGCCCGCGCCGCGCTTACTTCTCCACGCCCAAGAGAATGTAGCGTCCGTCAAAGGAGTGGAACCAGCCCTGCATGAGCAGCGCCCACTGGATGCCGAAGGCCGCCAGCAGGAAGTTGAAGCCCACGGCGCTGTAGCCGTAGCGCTGCAGGAAAGTCATGAGGAAGCCGAAGCCCACGAAGATCATCACGTGCACGTCCTGGAAGCCTGCGGGGAAAGCGCAGCCGAGGGTCTTGGCGGCCTGGCGAAGACCCGCCATAGCCCTGGGTCTGGGCCAGCTCCGCCCGACACAGAGCCTGTGTCTTCCCTGCCACTGGCCGGGCCGGGCCGCCCCCCAAGCCGGGTCCCGCCATGCCCGCATCTGGATCCTGAGGCTAGGCGCGGTAATGAATAATGGCTCTACCGCAAGTAGAGGAGCCACTACTACCCCCATCAAGTCATAAGATACAAACTACTATGTATAAAACAGATAAACAAGGTCCTACTGTATAGCAAAGGGAACTATATTCAATAGCCTGTAATAAACCGTAAAGAAAAGGATATAAAAAAGAATGGACTTCTCTGGTGATGCAGTGGTTAAGAATCCGCCTGCCTAATGCAGGGGACATGGGTTCAGTCCCTGATCCAGGAAGATCCCACATGCTTGTGGCAACTAAGCCTGTGAGCCACAAGTACTGAGCCTGTGAGCCACAACTATTGAGCCCACGTGGTGCAACTACTGAAGCCTGCAGTGCCTAGAGCCCATGCTCTGCACCCCCACAATGAGAAGCCCGCGCACCGCAACGAAGAGTAGCCCCTGCTCTACACAACTAGAGAAAGCCTGAGCGCAGCAACGAAGACCCAACGCAGCCATAAGTAAATTAATTAATTAATTTTAAAAAATTTATTTAAAAAAAGAAAAAATATATTTATATATATGTATAACTGAATCACTTTGCTGTACACCAGAAACTAACATAACATTGTAAATCGACTATACTTCAATTAAAAAAAAAGACCTTCTGGAGTGGACTGGGCTGGGGGAACGGAGGTGGGCCCCCCACTTTAGAGCACTTAGACCACTGGGCTTTAAGGCCAAGAAATGCCTGAGCGCTGCCTCAGAAGATGACAGCTCCCCCTCACCACTCTCACCAAGGGTGGGCGTGGGCAGCTAGGCATTTGAAACTGGGGCCAGGCTGTGGATTACACCCAGGGTCTAGGGCCTTGCCTCCTCAACTCCATTCTTTTACTATGGAGAAGTTAGTCTCATCTAGCCTAGGAGTCCCTTGACTGGCCATGCACATCGGTTGATCACCCCCAGAAACATCGCCACATCCCACCCCCACTCCCAGCAAGCACACCTTCCAGCATCACTGAGACCTGAATTAGATGTCTCTGGAAAGTCACTTAACATACTTGGTTCTCAGCACCTTCTGCAATGCTTACTCACAGATGTTGCAGAGATTAAATGCAGACGTGTACGTAAAGTACCTAGCACAGTGTCTATCCCATAATAGATGCTCCAAATGGGCATGTCATTATTTATTGCTACTTGATTATTATTTATTGTTACTTAGGTATAGTCTAATTCTCAGTTCTGACCCAACCCTTCTACCAATTCACAGTGTGGCCTCGACAAGCTACTTCCAGGACTCCCCTGGCAGTCCAGTGGTTAAGACTCTGCGCTTCCACTGCAGGGGGCATGGGTTCGATCCCTGGTCAGGGAACTAAGATCCCGCATAGTGCGGCAAAAAAGACAGAAAGGAAGGATGGAAGGAAGGAAGGAATAAAGGAAGGGAGAAAGAAAGAAAGGGAGAAAGAAAGGAAGGGAGAAAGGAAGAAAAGACAAGCCACTTCCCCTCTCAGAGCCTCACTTTTCTCAATGATAAAACTAAAGGGATGGATTAGAATGATCTCAAGTGTCCTCCTAGGGCTAACATTGCATGGTTCTAGATTCCCAGGAAATAACAGAAGGCAAAGAGCTTTGAGAAGCAAAGACAGCTACGAAAGTATAAGGCACTAAAAGGAACTACCACAGGTGTCACAGGACACAGGGGCCAGAGGGAAGGGCTCTCACTGGCCAATTCTGGGACAATTTGAGCACCGAAATAATTAGGGTACCATAACAAATTAAAACCATAAAAAAATAGGAACTCAGAATAGGTAAATAAATAAATGAGATAGCAGGGAGGGCTCTTGCTTACAACAGAATGCTGACAGCCTGACGGTTAAATGTGTAATGAGCACTGAAGTTGGAAAATCATAATTTTCACAGCAAAGATTCCATCAGTGGATGCTGAAATCCAGGGACAAATTTTTATGAAGAGCTGGACATTTGCCTTGTCTTAAAAGAGTCTCCCTATAGACTGCTTATGAGTTGCAAGGGAGGGGGGAAAGCACCCAGCAATTATACGGCAGAGAAATTGGGCAACATCTTGACTGGGTGATCAAAATGAACATCACCAGTGGGGGACAGATGGACAATGTGCACCTTCAGGAAGATACTCTGAAAAGGACACATCACCTATGTGGTGCTCTGGCTGAGAATGCATAATCCCAATCTACCCATGAGGAAACATCAGACAAAAAATGAGGAACATGCTATTAGAAAGGGGTGAGGCTGTATTCTTGAAAAAAATCAATATCGTAAAAGATAAAGAAAGGCTGCCCATTTTGAGCATCTATTATGGGACAGACCCTGTGCTAGGTGCTTTACCTGCACAGGAATGGTCCAGATTAAAGAGGCTAAAGAGGGAGAGGGAAGGGTAAGCTGGGACGAAGTGAGAGAGTAGCATTGCCATATATACACTACCAAATGTAAAATAGCTAGCTAGTGGGAAGCAGCCACATAGCACAGGGAGATTAGCTCTGTGCTTTGTGACCACCTAGAGGGGTGGGATAGGGAGAGTGGGAGGGAGATGCAAGAGGGAGGGGATATGGGGATATATGTATACATATAGCTGATTCACTTTGTTATCCAGCAGAAACTAACACAACATTGTAAAGCAATTATACTCCAATAAAGATGTCAAAAAAAAAAAAAAAAGAGGCTAAAGAGACAGGTCAAATAAATTCAACACCTAACACTAGACTGGATCCTGGACTTGGCTGGGGTGGGGGGTGGGTGCGGGTGCAGGGGAGTACTACAAAGGTTGTTAGTGTGCCAACTGACAAAATTATATAGGGACAGTATATTAAAGTACTGTGCAATGTAAATTTATGAAATTGATTACTGTGGTTATGGAAGAGAATACCTCTATTCTTAGGAAGCATTGTGGAGTAATTAAGGCTACAAGACCATGATGTGTATAACTGACTCTCAAATAGTTCAGGGAAAAAGTAAGTGTGTGTATGTGCTTGTGTTTATGTGGGAAAAGAGAGAGGGAGAGAGAGAGAAGAGCAGATAGCTTAATCGGAGTTAAGGAGTATACAGTGTTCTTTGTACTATTTTTGTCTTAGCAACTTTTTGTAAATTTGGAATGATTTCCAAATTAAAACATTTTTTGAATAAAAGTGAACTGCAGGGCCCACCAGACCTGGCCCACCCACCTGCCTCCTCCTTCTTCCTTTCCTCAGTCCTCCCCTCCCTCCTGTGCCCCGGCGTCACTGGCCTCCCTTGTGCTCGGTCCCACTCCGGTCTTTGCCCGTGGTGGTCCCTCCACCTGGGATGCTGCTCCCACAGAATGGCCAGCAACTTCTCTTCCTGCAGATCTTGGCAAAATGTCACCTCATCACAGAGGCCTCCCTGACCCCTGAGTTTAAACTTGGTTCTTTCCTTCACAGCACCCTCTTCTTTCTTTTCTAGTTCTTATTACAATTTGTAGTTAGGTTTGTTTGTCTAGCCCACCAGACTATAAAGCTCCAAGAAGGCAAGGCCAAGCCTGTTTTGTTCACTCTGGTATTCTCCATTGTCTATGAGAGTGCCCCATAAATATCCAGGAATGAATGAATGAATGAATGAATGGTTACTGTCATGATCTCAGCAGCACCCAGATATGCCAGCCTAGGGTCCAGGTGGGATTTCACCATCAGGGGAGGCTGCAGGCCTTCTACCGTCCAAAGTCTCCTACCCACTGGGCGGATAGGCCCTGGTGCCCACAGCAGCCTGGCAATGCTTATGCTTGCCAGCCCCCATTTGCCCTCATCTGTCTCCCCTTCAGGCTTCCCTGAGGCCCAGGCCACAGCCATAGACCCCTTGGCTAGCAGCCACCTGGACGAGGCTGAGAGACGAGGCCCTGGCACATTGCTGGGTAAGGGTTGAGGGCATAGCATTTGATGCAAGAGAGCTGTGGGTGTCGCCCCAGTATGGTGCTCTGAGCTTTGCGCTTCTTGCGCAGACCTACACAAACAAACAGCAGCTCAACTTAGGTTCACAATGTGTGCAGCTGATTTCATGTATTATCATGTTTCATGGTTTATCACGTTTCTAACTGTTGTGGAGGAAACTGAGCTAATGTATGTGAAGCACCATACACGGTGTTATGGTTACTCTTGGGAAGAACTGATGGGTGACAGACTGGAAAGAGAGGGAGAAGACACGTTCAGACCACAATTACAAAAGCAGGGAGGGGACATGGCAGGAGGGCAGAGCTGTGGGTAAACACAGGGAAGGAGGAGGAGGTTGCCGGGGTGGGAGGGAGGTGCTGGGACTAGTGCTGGTTGTGGGAGTTTGAGATGACCCCGGGAGTGGCGGGTGGCGGTGAGTGTCGGGCAGGGTAGTGTGGGAGGAATGGATCCTGGCCGTGGGGCTTGGAGCTGGGGTCTGAGATCAGGCAGACCTGCAGACAGAGCTGGCAGCTGGAATGTGGGAATGGTGAGCGGGAGCCAGAAGCCGAGGATCTGCTAGCTTGCCTTGAAGCCAGCAGACCAGACAGGGAAGCTGCTGGCAAGGAGGTGGGGGGAACCCCTGGAAAAAGGTAGCATCACAGAAGGTGGGGGCCATTCAAGGAGCGGGGTGTCAGCTGTTTGGTGGCAGAGGAAGCATGCGGGCAGGGGCAGGGCTGAAGAGCACTGGAGGCGGCCTTCCTGGGGGGTGATGTGCAGTTTCAGGGCTGCCTTCGTTCTCCCTGTGGAGCTGGAGAAGACAGGCCTCAGCTTCCCAGGGCTTCTCCCTAACTGCCCCCACCTGGCCAGTTCTCTGTCCTTCTCTGTGACTCCCTGGCTGTCCTGACCTCTCTCTCTGACCCTCTCTGCAGGTGTCTCTTTCTCCTCCCCCCACCTCAGGCACACAGATGCCAGCTTCTCTCTCCTTGGGCACCTTCCCTATTCGTTCTCTTGCTCATCTCTCTTTATCTCCCAAAGTCCTCATTAGAAGTACCACTTTATTAACTTATATTTCATAAAGTTTGGTGCTACTGAAAATGCTTTTAATAGTAATGGTCTGGGGACTTCCCTGGCGGTCCAGTGGTTAAGACTTCGCCTTCCAAGGCAGGGGGTGTGGGTTCGATCCCTGGTTGGGGAGCTAAGATCCCACATGCCTTGTGGCCAAAAAACCAAAACATAAAATGGAAGCAATATTGTAACAAATTCAATAAAGACTTTTAAAATGGTCCACATCAAAAAAAAAAAAATCTTAAAAAAGAAAAATAATAGTGTGAAGGTCCGAGTGCATGAACTTCAGCAGGGACATACCTCTCTGATCTGCAGTTTCTTTTTCTGTAAAATGGGGGATAGTAACAGAGCTCAGAGGTGTGTGGTGCACATTTAATTGGTCATCCAACCAAAGCCCTGGGCATAGGCCTGGCCCTTTAGCCGTTGTGCAATCATATTAGCTACTGTAATACTTCTCTTTTTCTCTTTCAAGACTGACCAGGTGCTTTGCATTGGGTTGGCGACTTGCTGGAGGACAGTGTAAGTTGATAAGGCACCTCCCCTCTTCCCCCTCCTTCCCCAGCCTGGAGTGACTCAAGCAGCCCAGCCCAGAACCTGCTCTCCACTGGGAGGTCCCTGATAGGGCGAGCCTGGCACCTGGCGTCCAGCTCTGAGAGCTGCCACAAGGGGGCACCAGTACACAGCTGTTCTGCACCCGCTTCCTTGCTCACTCTTCCCTCCCAGGATGGGTCCCTAATGAAGCTGGTCTGAAGCCGGCCAAATCTCAAAAATCTCTGAAGCCTGAGGACAAAGCTTCCCATGCTGACAGGCTATGGCAGCTCTCCCTCCTCTGTTGCCTCAGCACAGAAGGAGTGGTGCCCTGCAGCAGCCTGGGTACCAGCCCTTCCCATGCTCTGTAGGCCAGCCCAGCCTAACCTGTTGCCTTTGAAGCCTACTGGCCAGTCCCTCAATTCCCCAAGGCTCTGTGCCCACCTCTCCCACGCCTCAGAGCCAACCACAGAACCACCCCATCACTGCAAAATCTCCTGGGGAGGTGGTCGGGGAGTAGCAATGAGGCAGAGACTGGGGGAAGCTGGTTGGCTGTGCAGTGGGAGGGCTTGGCCTCGCCCCTGCCTGTGCCACTCACCAGCTGGGCAAGTCTCTAACCTCCATCACTGGCACCATAAAACAGAAACAAATACACTCCCTGCCTGACAGAGCATGCAAAAAGCACTTGTAAGTGGGGAGAGCACAAAGGAATTTAAATGCTATAATTGTTCAAACTAATATTCGAAGAGACACTCCTCGGCCACATCTCTAAAGGGATGCTGAGCCTGCACTTAAACACCTTCAGCAACAGAGCACTCACTCCCTTCTGAGTAAGCTCGATACCAGCATTTACTGTCCTCTGGTTTCATGCCATGAGACGTGCCCTCCCAGCCACCCGTCATCTTCAATCTTCCAGGAGAGCCTGTGCATTAAATAACATTCCCACTTCACAGATGAGCATATTGAGGCTCAGCATGGTTAAGGAGGTGGCTTACTCCATTTAGTGATGGACCCAGATCTGTTTAATTCCAAAGTCAACCACCAGGTTACACTGCCCTCTGCTTGTGGGAACATTGGTCTTTTATTAAATGGAGTTGAATCTGAGGTTCAGGTTCCCAGGAGCACAGGTCAAGCCTTGTTGCCTCGGTTTCATGAAACAGTCCTTCAGGTTTGAAACTGTGGCATCCTCTACCTTGGGTGATCTCCCTTCTTCCTTAGTTCTCCCAGGAGGCTTCAAGAACCGAGGCTCTGATGGCTCCTCCTCAGGCCAACCTCCCCCAGACACTGCCTGGAGACCCTCAGGCCCCAGAGCACCAGCCCAGGAGAAAGTTTGTGTTCAGCAGCCGGTGCCTGCAGCAGGGCCTTTGAGGCCACTGCCAGGGCAGGTCCTCAGCTGGTTCTGTGCCTGCCGCCAGGGGCCCACATTTGGGGAGTTGTCCTCAGGCACTCCCGGGCCCCAGCCTGAGCCAGCTGGAGCGGTACTCCTCTGGAAACCGAGATGCCCAGTGGACTCCACTAATCCCTTGGGCAGGAATGAGGCCCACACAGGTGTTGACAGCCTGGAGCCAAGAATCCTGAAAGTACCACAAGGGCTGCCCTCACTCCCTGCCCCTGGGAATTGCCTTGAGGCCCAGGAATCCAGGCATGGGGCACCACCTGGGCTCCAACTCCTAACCATGGCCACCGGCCACTGTGAGCAAGTGGGGCAGGAAGAGACGGGAAAGGTGAGACTAGGCGAAGGAGAGCAGTCCAGGAGGGTGGGCTCAGGTCCCCGGAGCTCCTACTCTGGCTCACTAGTTTCCTAGTTGAGTGACTTTTGCAAGATACTTCCCCTCTCTGGCCTTAGTCTCCTCACCTGTAAAATGGGAGTCATAACATTGCCTTCCTC
This sequence comes from Balaenoptera acutorostrata, assembly GCF_949987535.1. Taxonomy (NCBI): domain Eukaryota; kingdom Metazoa; phylum Chordata; class Mammalia; order Artiodactyla; family Balaenopteridae; genus Balaenoptera; species Balaenoptera acutorostrata. The sequence continues at coordinate 38,879,498 of NC_080066.1, read as the reverse complement.
ATCCAGTGGTGGTGATGACGTATGGAGAGATTGCATATTCCGTTTGAGTTGCTGCCACTACTTCCTGCCCTTGCCAAGGAATCCTAAGGCTGAGATTCTCTCCCTATACTCCTCTCCTCGCTGTCACTTCCTGCTGCTCAGATGACAAAGAGCTCCCAGGCCCTCACAGAGGCCATGGCAGGAGAAACTCAAGGCCCTCATTGATGGCTGGGGCTCTCTCATCCCACTTAGCGACCTCCCTCCCAGTCTTTTCACAAACTTGAGCCACTCAGCCCACATCCCTGCATGCCCTTTCCATGGACCCCTTAACTGCCCTGCTTTCCCCTCCTCACCATCCCACTGCTCTCCAGGAAGCTGTCACAGATCTCTTCTGCACAGAGCACTTGACCCCCTCACTGAGGCCTGGGGTGTCGGGGTGTACCTCTCTGACCAGAGTGGCCATAAGCCCTGGTTTGCTGAGACAGTCATGGTTTACGCCTGTGTCCTGGCAAATTACTACTAGCACAAATTTCCTACCTCTTCACTCTCCAAAGTGTCATTTGGTTGATAAATTATACGGCCACCCTATAGATAAGCGATCACTGAGTGAATAAAGGTAGAGCATGCAAGGAAGTGGGTGGGTGTGGAGAGAGTGGGGATAGGAGTTGGGGAGATGTGAGGATTGTACCCCCTACTGGGGGTTCTGTAGCTCCTATTAGAGGGTCTTGAGACCTTCCACTGCGCAGACACATGGAGGACCTATAAACGTCCATGGGAGGCCTTGACCCTGATGCTTTACCAAGGGGCTGGCTCTGTGGCCAACAGAGAAGCAAGAGCTGGAGGGAAGCAGTGAAACAGGCAAAGGAGGGTCTCAAGCTTGCCTGCCTCACCATTTGCTGGGTCAGTCCCCCACCAAGAAGCATAAAAGTGGGCAATGTGAAAGGTGGATTTGGAGTCTAAATTCCAAGGCTACAGCTGTCAAGATCTCTTAAAACATGGCCCTGAGTGGAGCCCAGTAGAGGCTGTGGTGTCACCAACGCTGGGCACCCTCTTCTCTCACCTCCCTTCTTTTAGGCACCATATTTCTGTTAACGAAGACTGTGATTTTGCTGGCTTTTTGGGAGGCACTTAATGTGGCTGGCTTCCACGGGGCCTACAGCCTCCTCCACCTCTACTTCTTTTCATGCAGGCTGCCATCCTGAATGTGTGTACTTATTTAACTGGATCTGAGTACAATGGGCAGAATCCCATTACTGAGGGTGTACAGCCATGGAGGGAAGACCAGTTTGTATAGGTGACTGTTCCAAAACCAACAGTCCATGACTATGTGAGCACCAACAGTTAGAAAGATTGTCTTTGGCTGCTGGTAGATGGTGTGGAAAACTAGAAAGCACAAGGGCATGAAAAGAGTCCTGGGCTGGGAGTCTGGAAGTTGGGCCGACCCGAGTGACCTTGGGCCAGTTCTTCTAACTCCTGAATCCTAGGGCCTTTGTGTTTAGTGCTCTTCTAGTAATTGTTCCATTATGAAGTGAGGATTCCGTGTCCAGAACCACGCCAGAACTTTATGTGCAAGGTCTCAACCCACTCCTGGGAGGTAGGATCTATTATTATCCTCACTGGACAGATGAGGAAATTCAGTTTCTGCATTGATGACATTTGCCTAAGGCCACCCACCTGGTTAATGGCAGAGCCATGATAGAGGTGAGGTCTGGTGATTCCAAGGCCATGCTCTTAACCACAGCACCACAGATGCGAGAGAATTCAGGGGTGCTCTTTCTCCCTCTCCAAGCCAAAAGATGGTAGGTGCCATGGTCCCCCACACCTCTCCCAGCAGCAGGGCTGGTAGGCCAATGAGCCACCCCTGCAGCCCTCGACATTGGAAGTACCCCCTTAACGTGGAGAGCATGGGCACAGCTGGACAAGGGAACCAGGGTCACCCACTGGTTGGTGACCAAGATGAGACTCAGGTCTTTGGAAGACATCAAGAACAGCTCTCTGACAGGGAGGTTGGAGGTCTCTGGCGGCACCTGGAAGGAGTGAGCTCTCCCCGGTGAGCTTTCAGGGGGTGAAAGGAATTTGTGCACATCGTGCCACTTCCCAAGCTTGATCTTCAGACACTGGGAAGTCCCCCTGGTGGGGAGCCTAAGAGGGGCGGGGCAGGGGGCTGTGGGTAGCATTTCCTCCTCTGGCTCCCGCCTGCCCGATGTTCCTGAGCAGGAGGCTGCGGAGGTGAGGCCAGGCAGGGCCCTCAGCCCGGTGGGGACAGCTCGGATATGCCGCAGGTGGGCCTGCAAGGTGGTGGGACTTACTCGGGTAGCGATAGTAGAATTCGTTGTCCAAGTCGCTGGAAACGTTCCCGGACATCTTCTTCTCGATCCAGTGGGGGTCGGCATCCAGGTCGTAGCGCACGAACACGCCAAAGAGGACCACCAGGGCCACCTGCAGGAGCAGGCAGATGACCGGCAGCCGCCAGCGGAGATTGGTGTTCCAGGCCATGCTGCAGGGGGCGCCTGGCCGGGACGGGCAGCAGGCAGTTCGGACGCTCGGAGGCGGGAGAGGCTTTTAAGACTTGGGCAGGGGCGGGGCGGCCGCGTCCGGTTGCGGAACAGCTGATCCGGGTGCCGCCCGCGCGCTCGCCCAACCGGCGAGGGGACCCGCGGCCCGCGGCTCGCCCTCCGCCGAAGGGCCCCCGCGCTGGGGTGGCGGTGACGGTGGCGGGAGCAGGGACCGAGAGGGCAGAGGGCAGGGATTAAGGCGCCCAGCCTCTGTGGATCCCATAGATACCGGGCAGCACTGCCTTTCCTCTTCTGTTCCAGTGAACAGAGAAAGAAAAAGCCGATCATTTGCCTCCCACCGAGATAAAAACGAAGGCATTCCCGGACATAAATCATCCTCATCATCTTCATCTTCATCTTCTTCATCGTCGTGCCTTTCTTTTCCTGATTACAAAATTCACACAGGGTACATGAAAAACTAGGAAAGTTCAAGAAACTGTCACAGACCAGGGAAGCCTGAAGAGACATGACAAATCACTGTGATGTGGTACCCAGGATTGTATCCTGGAACAGAAAGAGGACGTTAATGGGAAAACTGGAGAAACCCAAATAAAGTCTGAAGTTTAGTTACTAGTGTTGTACCCACGTTGTTTTCTTAGTTGCGACAAGCGTACCCTGGTTATGCAAGTTAGGAGGGACTGGGTGAGGGGTACAGGGGAACTCTCTGTACTATCTTTGCAAATTTTCTGTAAATTAACATTATTCCCAAAGAAAAGGGCATTAAGAAAAAAATATATATAAAAGATTGTAGGAACAGTTTAAGAGCTTTTCACAAGTTCATTTAGCTATGATCAGGAATTATCTATTGGTTACTATAAGTGATCTTGATATGAGTCAAGATAGAATTTAACCTTGGAATTTAAGTTAAATATTTGCTTAGTCCGTATTTTGTCAAAATAAATTTGATTTTCTAATTTTTCTTTTTTTTTTTAATATTGCTTTCCCTTTCTTTTTTTTCACACACACACACTGTATTTTATTTTTACAAGAGATAAATAAACTGACACCAAGCATTGTAAATGGATGACCACAACAAAAGCAACAATGGTTGCAATTACCAAACACGAAACACACTCATACTATGTCATAATATTGACATTCAGTCCAGTAATCCTCCACTGTAACAGCTCCTTTACTTTGCAGTGAAAATTGATTTGTATATTTTTTGCCTCTGAGTCCATGTGGGATTTTTTTTTTTATTCAGACAGAAAGTCACAAAAATTAGAATCATCCTCATCAGTTCACTCAGTCCCATGTAATTAATTTTTTTTTCATCTTGATCTTTTGTTAGCACTTTTATGAATTCATCAGGTAAAAAGAAAGAAAGAAAGGAAGGGAGGGAGGGAGGGGGAGGGAGGGAGGGAGGGAGGAAGGAAGGAAGGAAGGAAGGAAGGAAGGAAGGAAGAGGATTCTTCTGCTGCCTTTAGTCCCAGCTTGCCCCTGAACTTGGGGAACATGACCTCCTCAGTAGCATTTTGATGTTATTACACTTTACTGAATGTCCCAGGGCAGCTGTCCTCTTCACTGGCTGCCCTTGGTCTTAGTGGTAAACTGAGCTCTGTTTTTCCCTTGAGTGGCTAGCAGTTTCATTTCTGGTGCCCCTGGGGGGAAATGGCCACTGCTCCAAAAGCCTAGGGAAAATACCTCCTCCCAGAATAACTTCTCTCCAGCTAACATAAGGCCAGGCCAGCAGGCTGCCCCATCTCAGGCAAGGGCCAGACTCTCTGCAGAGCACCTGTCCTCCCAGGGTGATGGCAGGAGGATGGGAGCTCCCTCCCCGGGCCATTCATCCACTCTCTCCTCTCCTCGATCTACAATTCATTCATTCATTCAGTCAGTCAGTCATTCACTCACTCTTTCTTTGTAGCGCTGGCCTCACATCATCTGCTTATTTATCTGTCTGTGGTCTGTCCCCCTACATTCAGTCCCCAAGGGCAAGGGCCCCTAGAAGAGATTCTAGCTCAAGTAGTTGCTCATTAATGATTTTTCGAGTGAATGAATGCATGAATAGATGAACTCTCATTTTATTTAGCTAATCAAAACATGTACTGAGCACCTACTGCATACACAATGCAGGATTAGGCCCAAATAGCTGCACAAAGATGCACCCCCCCCGCCCTACCCCCCCAGTTTAGTACTATACAAGAGGAGGCACAAGTAATTTGCTCCAGTGGTTAAAGCAGAATTAAGCACTTTCCTATGCAGTTGAGAAGAGCTTGGTGGGCACCAAGGTGATCAAGGTGGGCTTCATGGAAGAGGTGAACTGATTTGGGATTTGTAGAGTAGTTAAGAGGTAGACCTTTCCCCTCTGCCCTCTGGCTTCCCTTGACTCACCCACGTCCCACCAGTTGATTCCAGGCCACCTCCTTGTCCTGGCCCAGTATTTCCTTTTGCCACCAGCAGGCTGGGATTCTAGGCTTCTCCTCTGAGACCAGGGTTCAAGAAACCAGCTGCTCAGGTCTGTTGGGCCAGGCAGGGGTTTACCACAGGAGCCAGCCACTTCCTCCTAAAACGTGAGTGCCTTGACAAGTAGGGAGGATGAGTGGGGATTGCCGGGACAGGTTGGTGTCCTCCCAGCCAAAGAGAGGCAGGGCATGGCAGCCACGTAGGCAGGCAGGAGGGGGGTTGTGGTTTGGGGGCAAAGGTGATTCTGAACTGCCCTGGGAAGCAGTTCTGGCCACACCCCATTCCCTTCATCTCCTCAGAGCCACAGAGAGTGCCACCTCCCCACGCTCATGGGGCGGTCTCCAATGTGGCTGGCCTGCAGGGCAAGGGGAGAGGATGCAGGCTTCTGCAAAATTCTCTCCCCTATGACAACTTGTGGGATCAAAAATGAGGTCACAGATAGTGGCACATGGGACATCTTGTGCTCCCTGGTGGGCTGCTCTGAGAGGGTCACAACATTCTATCTGTGCTATTCCTACCAAAAACATACACGCTGAATTTAATCATGTGGAAGCAGCAGACAATCCCAAATTGAGGGACATTCTGCAAAACAACTGGCCTGCATTCCTTAAAAAAAATGTAGGTGTCCCAGATGACCAACAAAAAAAAAAGAGAACTAGGTTAAAAAGACGTGAGAGCTGCATATGGTGCTTTGATTGATCCTTGATTGGCTCCTGGATCAAAACAAACAAAAAGAACCCTGTAAAAAACCACTATTGGGACAACTGGGGAAATCTAAACAAGAACCACGGTTAGATAAGGGATTTATCGGCGTCAAGTGTTTTGAGTATGATCACTGTAGTGTGGTTGTATAGGACAGTGTCCTTGTTCTGAGAGTATGCCTGGTGAAGCATTTTGAGGTGAAATGTCATGATGTCAACTCTCAAATGGTTCTGAAAAAAATGTATGTGTGTGTGTGATGAAGCAGAAGTGGTGAATCCAGGTGAGGGGTACCTGCATGTTCATTGCACCATTCTTGCAACTCTTCTGTAGGTTTGAAAATTCGTAAACAAAAAGTTTGGAGAAAATCCCTTGTGGAGCTGTCACTGGGAGCCTCCGATATCTGCTAGGAAAAATCAGCTTCCCCAAGGCCTGGGGCAGAAACCACAGAGTTATAAGCTCAAGGAGAGTCCTACCCACACACTCTGCCCAATTATGGTTCAAACTTTTCATGACCAACTGGGCTCCCTGTGTTCCGTACAGCACAGGGACCAGCATGTACCAGGGACTCAGCACTTACTCAGGACCTACCCCATGCCAGGCCCTGTACTAGGCACCAAGACATCAAGCCCCTGCTCTTTCAGTGTGCACAGTTCATGGAGGGGTCAGCTCATGCCACTGCAGAGTATGTTCTGGGTACAGGAGTCCAAAAACACACAAACCAAAATGCAGGGGTCTCAGGGAAGACAGAAGCAGAGATTAGCAACAGCAGCAGCCTCTGTGAACTGGGCGTTCCTAGGAGCCAAGCACAGAGCTGGGCCTTCTCTGGACAACACTGTGTCTCCTCTTCACAATGGCTGACCATGCAGGAGGGATTTTTTTTTTTTTAACAAGGTGGAAACTCTGGCTCAGAGAGGTCACATCACTTGTCTAAAGTCACACAGCTAGAGGATGGAAGATCTGGAAAAGGAGGTGACGTGATCTCAGTCATGAAGAGGTTTGACAAACTAACTTAGTTTTGTTTTTGTTTTTGTTTTTTGCTGCACCGTGCAGCATGTGGGATCTTAGTTCCCCAACCAGGGATCGAACCCATGCCCCCTGCAGTAGAAGTATGGAGTCTTAACCACTGGAGCGCCAGGGAAGTCCCCCCAAACTGATTTAGTTTGTTGCTTGAAGGAATTGCTTGAGTGAAGATGTGGAGGGAGGAAAGTGTGGGCAGGGTTTCTCGGCTTTAGCACTAGTGACATTTGGGGCCAGATAAATCTCTGTTATGCGTCTGTCCTGAGCACTGCAGGATGTGTAGCAGCATCCCTGGCCTCTACCCACTGGATGCCAGTAGCCAGTAGGACCCTCCACCCCTCGTTGAAACAACTAAAAATGTCTCCAGACATTGGCAGACGTTTGTCTGGGGGCAAGATCCCTGCAGCTGAGAGCCACTGGGGTAAAGCATCTGCATCCTGCCCTAAGCTGAAGGGCAGCTCTTGGCCTAGCTCTTCTCCTGGCTGGAGGGCTGTGCCTGCTCCCTCCTGAGGTGGGCAGGCGGACAAACCCTGGCATGAACTCTGCACTATGTCTGCGGCTGCACCCGGCTTCTCCTCCCACACTGTCCTCGCCTCCATTTCTGCCTTGACTGCTCTCCTTGGAGAGTCCAGTGAGCGGCAGCCCCCTGGGCCAGCTGAGAGTGACCAGAGACAGGCCAGGCCCTGATCATCACTTGCAGGGCCTAGGAAGGTCACCCCTTCCAGTGCCTCAGTGTCCCCACTTGTAATGCGGAGACAAACACAATTGCCTTGAGGAATCCCAATGGATCACTGCCGTGGCCTCAAGTTTCCTGGCCAGGCCTGAATTCCAGACAGTGAGTGACAAAGGGAGGGCTCTTGCACAGGGATCCTCCCCTCCACACCCACACAGGGCAGAGTCCTCTCTGCAGCCCAGATGGAAATGCTGTCCTTCAGACTTAAAAAGTCCCTGAGACGTTGGACAGTCAGGTCTCTAGGAATTCACCGTTAACAAATAAAGTACAGTCAGTAAGCAGTGGTATGGCCAAACTAGAGTGCCCCTCCACCCCAGCTGACCTGGACGCCCGCCACTGTGTACTGTGTGTTATTTTGCCAGCTGCTGCATTAGCCTTTAAAAGTATTTGGAAACTTAAGATGAACTACATTTCTTGCAAAGTATATTCCTTTCCGTATCACAGAAATTATTTTATGGAAATGTTAGCACTTCTGTACCAATGTTGAATAAAATTTAAAATTTAAAAAAAAAAAAAGGGTTAACACTCTCTTAATGAAGAACCTCCAGGAACCTCTTCCCCACCTCCCATCCGCCACCCCCCACTGCTATACCGGCCGTTAGATATTTTGGCTATTTCCTCTTCACTCCCTCCATCATTCAACATTTATTGCAAACCTACCATGAGCCAGGTCCTATGCTAGGTGCTGCCCTCAACGTGTTCCTGGGCCTGTAGGGACTAAAGAGACATCCAAACATCAACGATTAACGTAACACAGCAGTTGTAAAGGTAGAGGCCTGTACAGAGTCCCCTGGGGGCACCACGGAGGTAGGAAAGGTCTACCTGTGGAGGAGTCTCAGAGGACTGGGTCTTGAAGGATAAGTGGAAGATCGTAGTGAAGGACAAAGGGGGAAGGGAATTCCCGGAAGAAGGACCAGCATGTGCAAAAGCAGAGGTCATCCATAGGATGTGGAGAGAAAGTGTTAGAACTTGTATTAATTTCTAGTCTCACGCTTTTTTATTTTCTATTTTATAGACATATTAACATAGTGATACATATATGGTTTTTATTGTTGTTGTTGTTGTTGTTTTGGCTGTGCTGCAAGGCTTGTGGGATCTCAGTTCTCCAAACCAGGGATTGAACCTGGGCCACAGCAGTGAAAGCCAGGAATCTTAACCACTAAGACACCAGGGAACCCTCCTGGTTTATTTTCTAATATATGTAGTTTGAGGCACACCCCTCCCACATTTTCTACTGATGCATGATCAAAAGTGTTGCCAAGGCTGGCTTGAGACGTGTTGTGTTTGAAGGGCCTGTGAATGTCCAAGAGGTAATGTCTAGGCTTGGAGTTAGATATGGGTGTGGGTTAGGGAGACAGCCTTGGGTGCTGGGGGTGAGGAAGGGAGAGAGGTTTAGATTGTGTGTTTACAGAGACAAGGCAGGGTGGAGGAAGGAGCAAGTGGTTCTTAGCCTGGCTCAATCTGGGGAGCTTTTGAAAAGCACTCACTCCCAGCTCCTTTGATTTAATGGGCCTGGAGTGAAGCCCAGTCATCATCTTCTTTTAAACTCCCCAAGTGATTCCAGTTGCAACCAGAGTTGAGAACCACTGCCCTAGATCAGTGTTCTTTAAATTTTCATGCTGTGCATCCCCTAAAAGAATTTTGGAAAACTACATACTTTCATATTTTTAAGTTGACATCTAAATTTTTTATCACAATTTTAATAGCTGTAAAAATATAATTTCCTGCATGTTGTATATATTTTCTCCAGAACCTCAGGGTTGCAGATTTGGTTTATTTAATTTATGGGAAATGTCTGCCATATAAGCTAATTGGCAAAGCCAGAATTCATCATCAAGCCAGTCAGCCCAATCAGACTTACTATCTGTCAAAAGAAAATCTGGATTCATTTTTCATTTCAAATAAATGTGTTAATACATAGCCTCATGAAAACCATCTCACTTTCATGTTCTAGTTCTAAGCTAAATAGTGCACAGAGCCTTGTCACCTAGAATTTGTCCCTTAGATGGAATAAGATGCTGCCCCTTCAATATTTATAGCCAATGCTCTCTGTGCTTTGTTGAGGGGGATCTCTCCCTCAGAAGTGTGCACTCTCTAATTGCTCCTTTGTTTGGGTCCATAGTGGTCTGCACTTGTCTAAATGATGGACCATGGTCCAACTGAGATTGAGTGAAAGGTAAGCCTTACTTGGAAAGGTAAGTGAAGTGGGAAAGGACAACTGGCTTGATGTTTGACTGCAGAAGCAAATAGATTCATTTTAGAAAAAGAGGACAGAGAGAAGTTGAGGATCTGGAAGTTAATACCTCTGAAGTTGTTCATGATAGATCCATACATATGGTAACTTGATTTACAATAAAGACACCTATGCAATTCTGGGGAGGAACCAATGCTTTTTTCTCTGCATACTCATAAGTGAAAAAAATTAGCTGTGACCCCTTCCTCACACCATACACATTAACTCAACGTGGATCATAACCTAAATGTGAAACTAAACTAATAAAGCCCCTGGAAGAAAACATGGGAGGAGATCTTCACGATCAGGCAAAGATCTTTTAAGTAGGACATAAAAGGCACTTACTAGAATTTTTTCTAATTGGTAAATTGAACTTCATTAAAATAAAAACCTCTGTTTATGAAAAGATGTCATTAAGAGAGTGAGAGGGCAAGAGAAGATTTTCACAATACATATCTCTGACAAAGGACTCATGTCCTGAATATATAAAGATCTCTTCAAATCAATAAGAAAAGGACAGCCAAACCAACAAAAATTTGGGCAAAAGACTTGAAAAAGAGGCTATTGAAAGGGCCAGTAAACATATGAAAAAACACTCAACACCATTAGTCATTAGGGAAATGCGAAATAAAACCTCAATTAGATTCTGTGATACTCTCATCAGAATGGTTAAAATTAAAAAGACCAGCAGCACAAAGAGTTGTCAAGGATATGGAGCAGCTGGAGCTCTCATACATTGCTAGTGGGAGAATAAATTGGTAAAAACCATATATACCCCTACCCTATGTCCCAGAAATTCCACTCCTAGCCATATATCCAAGGTGAGATAGTAGCTGCAGTTCAATCAGCATGCAGGCAATAAGGGGTATGATGTTGTAGAAAATTTAGGACAGTGATAAAAACAACTAAAAGTCAATCTGCTTTATTGTCACCATGCACCAGGACCAGAAATTCTAAACAGTGTCAGTTATAGAATATCCTTCCCCCTAGAACATCTTTTCTTGGTCTAAGTTCTAAACAATTGCTGCAATTACCATTGAGTTAAATATATATGTGTGTGTATATATATATACACACACACACACACACACACACACACACACATATATATATACACATATATGCTTCAAATTAGCACATTTATAGTACTTATCCTTTCTTCTTTTTGGCTGTGTTGGGTCTTCGTTGCTGCGCCCAGGCTTTCTCTAGTTGCAGTGAGCGGGGGCTGCTCTTCGTTGGGGTGCGTGGGCTTCTCATTGCAGTGGCTTCTCTTGTTGCGGAGCACAGGCTCTAGGCATGCGGGCTTCAGTAGCTGTGGCTCACGGGCTCTAGAGCACAGGCTCAGTAGTTGTGGCGCATGGGCTTATTTGCTCTGTGGCATGTGGGATCTTCCCGGACCAGGGATTGAACCCGTGTCCCCTGCAGTGGCAGGTGGATTCTTAACAACTGAGCCAACAGGGAAGTCCCTATAGTACTTATCCTTTAATAAGCATTGCATTGTACATGGAAGTTAATTTTGAGAATGTCCAGATATACACTTGGCCCTCAACACACATGAATTCTGTGTATTTTTTTATTTAGCGAGGTTTTTATTGTGGTAAAATATAAATACTCTAAAATTTACCATTTAAAAAAAATTTATTTATTTAGTTGCACTGGGTCTTAGTTGTGGCAGGCAGGCTCCTTAGTTGTGGCTTGCCGGCTCCTTAGTTGCAGCACATGGGCTTCTAAGTTGTGGCATGTGAACTCTTAGTTGCAGTATGCATGTGGGATCTAGTTCCCTGACCAGGGATCGAACTCGGGCCCCCTGCATTGGGAGTGCAGCATTGGGAGTGCAGAGTCTTAACCACTGCGCCACCAGGGAAGTCCCTAAAATTTGCCGTTTTAACCATGTTTAAATGTACAATCCAGTGACATTAATTACATACACGATTTTGTGCAACCATCACCACCACCCATCTGCAGAACTTTTTCATCTTCCCAAACTGAAACTCTATTAAACATTAATTCTCCGTTACAACCTTCCCCTATCTCTTGGTAACCTCTAATATACTTTCTGTCTCTATGAATTTGCCTATTCTAGGTACCTTATGTAAGTGGAATCATATAGTATTTGTCCTTTTATGTCTGGCTTATTTCACTTAGCATAATGTTTTCAAGGTTCATCCATGTTGTCACATTTATGAGAACTTCATTCCTTTTTATGGCTGTATAATGTTCCATTGTACCTGTATTTATTTTGAGAGTAATTTCCTAAAGATTCAGAATCATTCAAGCTTTTTCAAGTCACAGTTCCTCTCTCCAGTCCCCGTGGTATTACATATTCCTGCACCTAACAATATATTTGAAATAAATAATGGTAGCACAATGATTTTAAAGACAAAGAAGCAGAACCTGAGTTAATTTAATTCTATCATTTATGTGATTATTGGTTTGTTTGTTTTTTTCTTTTGGCCGGGCCGAACAGCTTGTGGGATCTTAGTTCCCCAACCAGGGATCGAACACAGGCCCTGTGAATGAAAGTGCCAAGTCTTAACCACTGGACTGCCAGTGAATTCCCTATTGGCATTTCTGTGTTTAAAATTTAATACAGTAAAACAGTAAAAACTGGTATATGTTTCTTGTCTCCTTTAAAAAAAAGTTAACATACTTTAAAAATATTAATCCTTTTTGGGGGGTTATGGTAATATTTATTTTATTCTTAATTTTTTAAATGGTGTGATGACATATACATGAAGTGCAATAAAATTAAAATGTCATTTTCTGTGTTGTTTTTCTTGTCATCATTATTATTATTATCAATTTCATTATTATTGCTAAAAATAATTTTGTTGTATAGAGAACTGGAAGCATTAAAAATATCCATTCCAAGGGTCCAATATTGTAGGTATGCCACGGGATATACTAAAGAAAAATGAATATGTCCACCAAAAGATATGTATTATACAGTATGTTCATAGCAGCTTTGCTCATAAAAACCTCAAACTGTAAATAACTCAAATGTCCATCACTTAGAGAATGGATAAATAAATTGTGGATTATTCGCACAATGGAATACTACATAGAAATTAAAAAAGAACTAACTACGTATACATGCAACCATACAGATGTCTCTCACAAACATAAACGAAAGAAGCCAGGCACAAAAGACTCCATTTCTATAAAGTTCAAGGACAGGCAAAAAAAAATTTTTTTTAATGCTATTCTTGTCTGCTTACATTCTTTTTTTTAATGTATGTATGTATGTATGTATGTATGTATGTATGTATGGCTTTGTTGGTCTTCGTTTCTGTGCGAGGGCTTTCTCTAGTTGTGGCAAGCGGGGGCCACTCTTCATCGCGGTGCGGGGGCCTCTCACTATCGCAGCCTCTCGTTGCCGAGCACAGGCTCCAGACGCGCAGGCTCAGTAATTGTGGCTCACGGGCCTAGTTGCTCCGCGGCATGTGGGATCCTCCCAGACCAGGGCTCGAACCCGCATCGCCTGCATTGGCAGGCAGATTCTCAACCACTGCGCCACCAGGGAAGCCCCAGGCAAAATTAACTGATGGTGAAAGAAGTCAGGAATAGTGGTTACCTTGGGGAGGGGGTGGCAGTTATTGACTGGGGATGGCGGATACCCAGACGTATATATTTATAAAAATTTATCAAGCTTTACACCTGTGATTAATGCATTTCACTATATGTAAATTATTCTTCAATACAAAAGAATAAAATGTTAGCTCCAAAAGTTCAGGGATTTTTGTCTGTTTTGCTCAACTCTATCCTCAGAGATTAGAACAGAGCCTGACACATGGCAGCACACAGTAAGCACTGAACGAATGAATGAACTTAGGATTGGTCTTATTACACCATCATGTAAGTCTTGCAAGGTTACATTTACTTGTCTATCTTCCCCAGTGGATTTCTGACCTTGGGGATCAGGGACCTGGTGGAGTGAGGCTGTGCCTGGGATTAGGGTGGTTTGACGATCTGGGTACATTTTTTCCTCCAATTCCCATTAAGGGAAGGTAGGTTGGGCTCTGAAACTGGAGAGCATTCAGGATGTGCTCTAAGGATTTTGAGATGGACCATCAGTGATAACAGAATAAAGGAAGGAGAGAAATAGAGACATCTGTAGCTACACTGACCCCAACATCCTTCGTATCCCCCTACCTTAGACCACGGTCCGTGGGCCCTGCTCCTTCAGCCCAGGGTCCCTCTTTCCCTGCTGGCCCTGGTGGAAGGTCTCCGCAGGCAGCAGCTGTAGATTCTGCTCCATCCTGCCCCGTCTGATGAAAGCCCCTTCCAACCTTATTCCATCTTTTCTGAATTAGCCTCCATGGTGGATGCTCCTTTCTCATTGACTCCAGTGGTTTCCCTCCAATCCGTCTCTCTCTCTCTTTTTTTGAATATAATTTATTGGCAAAAAAAATTTAAATCATACAGCCATGCATGTTTACTTGTTCTCCTTTCTTTAAACAGTTTCAGTGGGTCTCTCTCTTTGCCCTTGCTCCAAACCTCTCATCCTGGTCTCCAGCTTCCATGTCTGAGCTTCCACGGTGACTCATACTGACACTGATCTCTTCAAGGTCTATGTTCGCTTGGAACACCTTTTAAAACTAGGAAAATTTGGAGAGGGTAGTGGCTTTATCCACATGGACTAATCACCCCTGAATGGGTCTTTTATCAAATTATGGTCCAAACATGGCAAGTGGATCAGGACACCCAGGAGGGGCCCTTGGCAGAGGTGAAAGTAGTGAGAAAGATCCCCAAACACATTCCTGCTCTCCCACACTTTTGCTTAACGTGGCTCCAAGTGCTTAACAATGATGGAGAGACAAACCTAATCACATCTTTCTAGAAGGTCTGGATCTAGAGCTGAGAGACCAGTTTTTAAATCTTTGCTTATAATAAAAAGAACACTGGATTAAATGCAGCAGAAAGGATCTGGGCTTAAAATAAGAAAAGAACTGCCAAACTGATGGTGAGAACTTCAGAACCTGGGCATGACCTGGCAGGAGCAGTTGGGCCAGCTCCTTCCAGGAAGTCCTGGCCACAAAGACAAGCACTGATTCAGTTGCATTTATGGAGTGAAACTAAGCCAAGCCCTGTAGTTAGGGCTGCTGCCATTGTAGGGCCAGGTGGGCTGGGTTGCCAGGGAGGCAGTGGCATGAGATGGCCAGGGAGCCTGCCCTGGCCAAAGAGGGTTTCTGGGCAAGGCTGGTTCTGTGAAGCAGGAGGGCCAGTCAGGAACCTGAAGCTACAACTTTCTTGCCCATGAGGGTTGACCTCTTGCCCATTTTCTTTCCTGACCAACTCTTCCTCATTTATCAGGATCCACCACAGGTACCACCTCCTCCAGGAAGCCGTCCCCTAGGACTCTGAGTTCACAGCAGTGAACTCTGGGACTTGGCTACTTCCTTCTACAGACTGTAGGTCTCTTGAGGGGGGACAGAGGGTGATTCATCATTGTGTGCCTTGTGCTTGGCAGGTGCTTGGAGATGTAGAGAAATGAGAGAAGGAAGGAGGAAGGAATGGAGGGAAAGAGAAAAGGAAGGAGGATGAGAGGAAGGGAAGGATAAAGGAACTGAAGAGGGAGAGAGGAAGGAAGAGAGAGGGGGAGAAGAAGGAAGGGGGGAGGGCAGGAGGGAGGGAAGAAGGAAGGGAGGAGGGCAGGAGGGAGGGACTCCTGTACCCAGAGCTTGCACAGATGCCCAAGACTCACCCCTGCTTGATGGTCAGCGGTTTATCAACAGCAACACTACCCCAGGCTTTGCAGCAGCTGGGACTTGGGCTGCTACATATTTCCTGCCCCGTGCAGGCCAGCCCAGGGAGAGGGGTCAGGCCAGGCTGGTGGTTGCTGAGCATCAGAGCTTGGGACTATGGGGGGTTGGGATGGGCACAGGCTGACAAGTGAGCGTGGACAGCTCTGGGGGCCAAGGGAGAGCTTGGGAACAGACAGGACTGGCAAATTCTTATTAGGTCTAGTTCTTGCTCATTTCTATTTGATTCACGTAATTTCAGAGCTGTGTTCTTAGAGGGAAATGTGCTTTCATTTAATTTTAATGTTTTCCACAAAATGACAATAGTATTATTGTTCTCCCTGAATATAAAGGAAAGAAAGCTCATGATTACCAATACAAAGAAAACAATACAAAAATGACCTAAAATTCCAGAGATAACTATTGTCAACATTTTGCTGCATATCATTCTAGAATTTATATATATATTTATATTTATATATTTGTATATTAAAATATATAAAAGATTTTTTAAAACAAACAAAAATGGAATCACACTGTACATAGTGTTTTGAAACTTCCTTTTTTCCATCTAATAATGCCTATGAACACTTTTCTGTATTAGTAAATAAAATTTCACATCATCATAGTGGCTGCAAATATTTTAGTAAATGAAGGTACATAATTTATTTATTTAACCTCTTTGAACATTTAGAGTTTTCCCCCCATTTTTTTTTTTTTCACTGTTAAAAGCAAGTTTTGGGAAAACTTAGCTCTTGTCATTTGAAAAAAAAAACAAACACACAAGTATACTATAAAAGACAGCTGATTTTGAACTACAAGTTTTAGAAATAACTTCTTTGATAATTAGCAGCAGTGTCATTCAAATCCGACCTTGTGGGGAAAACAAAGAATTGGGCAATAGCTGAGATTGAGATAATTGATAGTGAGCTGTGGAAAGGGAGACGTTTCATCCTGAAACAGGATTTTTTTTTTTTTTTTTTTTTTTTTTTGCATCAGTAGACCTCTCCAAATATAGTTGTTTTGAACAAGCTGTTGCCTGTAATCATTCCATCTACCAATCTCTTCTTGTAATTGTACCCTTTCAGGGCACCCCTGGTAAGTGTTAGTTTGTCAACAAACACCAGGGATCCCGCCCTGTTCCAAGCACTGTGCTAGGTTCTGGGGATGGAGCAGTGAGCAAGACCCACCCACATCTCACTCCCTGTCAGGCTTAGTGGCAAGGCCTTCAGTGAAGACAGGCTGGGCCTCTAAGAGTCGGCCTTCTCCCCTCCTTCTGTGGCCCTGAGCAGCAGCTGGGATCAAGGAGTTCCTGGGTGCTGACTCCCTGCTACCCCCTCCCTGGGAATGAGAAAATGCTTCTCCTAAACAGACCAGGATGTTGGAGTCCCCTGCCTCCTCCTTGCAGCTGCTCCAGATAACCTGCTCCTCCCGGATGCCACTGCACAGTACATACACCTTCAGGCACAGGGTGTTGGTATTGTTATTGAGATCAGGCAAGTTTCAGATTTGTTTCCAGTAGGCTAGAAGAGAGCTTAAAGGTCACCTTGTTCAACTGACCTGGCCCACTGAAGATTGAATCTTCTCTCTGATCTCTACCTTAGGTGGCAAGAAGGACATCTTAGGTGGCAAGAAGCACTGTACCTCTCAAGGTGGCCCAATTACTCATTAGATACTGCTGTTTAGTAATCTATTCAATCAAATGGTGCATATTGAGTGCTAGGTACTGAGTGCTTACTATGCGCTAAGAAATAAATCAGTGAATAAACAGACAAAAATCTCTGCTCCTGTGAATCTTATCTTCTAATGGCATGGAGTGGGGAGGACAGACATTAAACAAAATAGGTAAATTACAGAAAGCTAGAAGGTAATAAATGCTCTAGCAAAAAAACTGGGGGGAAGAGTGTGCTAAAATGGATCAGGATGGCAAGAATTGGATTGCAATTTTAAATAATATTTAAACATTAATGTGTTATTAGCTAATAATAACTAATAAATGTTAACTAATGAGTGAGCTTATTAGCAAGGTCACAGGATACAAGGTCAATATACAAAAATTAAAATTATTTCTATACATTATCAATAAACAATTGAAAATGGAAAAAAAATTTTAAAACATTATTTACAGTAGCACCAGAAAACATGAAATACTTAGGTAGAAATCTAACAAAATACGTGCAAATCTGTATGCTAAAAATGACAAAACACTGATGGAAGAAATCAAAGAAAACCTGAAAAATGGAGAGGTACATCATGTTCATGGGTTGGAAGACTCAATAAAATTATCCCCACACTGATCTGTAGATTCAATGTAATTCTAATAAAAATTCCATAAGAATTTCTTGTAGAAATTGATAAGCAGATTTTAAAGTTTATTTGGAAAGGCAATGGAACTAGAATATCAGAACAATTTCAAACAATAACAACAAAGTTGGAGAATTCACATTAATTTCATGACTTACTCTGAAGCTATAATAATCAAAACAGTGTAGTACTGGTGAAAAGATAATATAGATCAATGGAACCAAACAGAGTCCAGAAATAGACCAAGACATATATGGTCAATTGAATTTTGACAAAGCCGCAAATGCATTTCAATGAGGAAAGGATAAACTTTTCAACATTGGTACTAGAACAATTGGATATCCATATAAAAATAAAAAACCTCAATCCATACCTCATGTTACTTACAGTATTTAACTCAAAATGGATTATAGACTTAAATGTAAAACCTAAGACTATAAACTTTCTCAAAGAAAATAGGAGGAAATCTTTGTGACTTTGCGTTAGGCAAAGATTTCTTAAATATGATGCTAAAAGCATTACCTGTAAAAATTTTTTTCTTTTTTGCTAAATTGTGCTTCATCAAAATGAAGGACTGATTTTTGAAAGATGCTCTTAAGAGAATGAATAGGTAAATGACAGACTTGAGGAAAATATTTGCAAGTTACCTATCTGAAAAGGGACTTGTATCTGAATATAGAAAGAACTCTCAAAACCCAAAATACAATTCCTCAAAAATATTAAAAGTAGAATTACCATACTAACCAGTAATTCCACTTCTGAGTATATACCCCATAGAAATGACAGCAGGGTCTTGAAAAGGTATTTGTACACCTGTGTACGTAGCAGCATTATTCACAATAGCCAAAAGGTGGAAGCAACCCAAATGTCTGTTGATGGATGAATGGATAAACAAAATGCGTATGCATACGATGGAATACTATTCAGCCTTAAAAAGAAAGGAAATTCTGACACATGCCACAACACGGATGAACCTTGAGGACATTTTGCTCACTGAAATAAACCAGTCACAAAAAGACAAATACTGTACGGTTCCACTTACACGAGGTACATAGAGTAGTCAAATTCATAGAGACAGCAAGTAGAATGGTGGTTGCCAGAGGCTGGGGAAGAGGGAAATGAGGAGTTCTTGTTTAATGGGTATAGAGTTTCAGTTTTGCAGGATGAAAAAGTTCTGGAGATGGCACAATGTGAATGTACTTAACACTACTGAACTATACACTTAAAATGGTTAAGATGGTAAAAAAAATTATTTCTTAAAGCAAAATATAGCAACAGATAAATCTATAAAATGTGCATATTCAGCCCCTAGACACTGAGCAGCCTTAGTAAAGCCCTGGTTTATACAAAAGCCACAAACCAGCTGCCCTTGGAGCAAATTCAGACAATTGATACACTCTGTCTTCCACAGTGCCAACATTTAAAAACAGGAGATTTCTCATATATTTCTTTTTTTTTTTTTAGATTCCTAGCTTCTCTTGAAATATTGGAAGAAGTGGCCCTGCTGACCTCTTATTCTGTGTGGCAATAAATTTACATAAGTGCCCACTCAGAGCTCTTCACCCAGTACATTACCTGCCTGGTCACTCACTGTAGGCATCTGAATTTGCCACCCCTGTTTTGATCTTTATTCCCAATGGGCTTGGGATCTGTAGCAGGTATTTGTCATTCTTTTTGGCTGACCAGCATTTAAATCTCCTTCCAGTGTTTGAGGAAAGTCCTTTCTGATGAGGCATTATAGAAGTGGAAAATTCCAGGTACATTCCCAGTTTTCCTGGAAGTTTGGGAGCTGACCTAGTACCATTCATCAGGAGCATCAGCCTCAGACTCGGAATTGGAAGCAAAGTAGCAGGGATAGTGCACAGCTCATTTTGGTGATGGGTGGTAGCTGCAGCAGTGACCATATACAGTCTCTAGGGTTGTCATGGCCACAGTTCTTGTGGTATGTCCAGTGGTGGTGGTCCAGGGGGTGTCTAGGGCCTGTGATGGTCTTCCCTGGATTAGTCCCATAATGTGATTTTGATCATTGATCCCGTGAAGTCTCTAAGCCTGATTCTCTAATCCCACCTGAATTTAAGGAAGGATTTCTTCCTTCTTTCTTTCCTTCCTTCCTTCCATCCAATTCTGAGATCTACCCACAAACATGTAAATAAATTCCTTTCTTGCCTAACTCAATTGGAGTCAAGGGCACTGGTTGATGTAGTAGCTGGGACTTATTAAAAGAGAAGTCCCTGGGAATTCTCTGGCAGTCCAGTGGTTAGGGCTCAGTGCTTTCACTGCCGTGGCCTGGGTTCGATCCCTGGTCAGGGAAAGACGAAGTTCCCGCAAGCTGAACAGTGTGGCAAAAAAAAAAAGAGAAAGAGAGAGAAGTCCCTGAGAGAAGACCCCATGGACTAGCTCTATTAAACAACCTTCCTCCCCACAGCCTTGTTGTTTACCTTTTCTTGGATCCCCTCGCATACAAAATCTGTAGAATAACTATTATTTTCCCCCAGTTCCTTGACATAATTTGAATGGACCTCATTTTCCTAAAAGGAAAAGCATCCTATGAGAACAGAATCCTTCTAAGGGAACAATTCAAGTGAAGAAAAAGCCAAACAAGGCTGTCCACTGCAGTGTTACTTCTAATAGTGGAAAACTGGGAGGCAACTAAGTGTCCAACAATGAGTGACTGATTAAATAAATCCAGATGTGTTCTCTAGGTGAAATATTACAAAGACCATGAAAATGGTCTCTGGCAGCAAGGAAGTGTTTATGAAACAATGTGAAATGAAACTTGCATAACATTTGTTTACAAAATATAGAACTATATATTCCTATGCTGAAGACTGGAAACTATAGAAAAATAAAAATAGCCTTGTCAGAGTGGTGGAATTTTTTCTTTTAAAATTTCCTTTTAAAGTTGTTTCTGACAATAAATTCTTAAAAGGAAAAAAAAGTTTCTTACCACTAGATCTGCCCTGCAGGAAATGCTAAAGGAAAAGTGCTTCAGATGGAAATGAAAGGTCATTAGACACTAACTTGAAATCATATGAAGAAATAATCTCTCTCCTAAAGAGAAATACATGGACAATTATAAAAGCTAGAATTATTATAATTTTGGTTTGTAACTCCACTTTTTGTTTTCTATATGATTTAAGAAACTAGTACATTAAAAAAAAATTGTAAGTCTATGGTTTTAGACACATAATGTATAAAGATGTAGTTTTCTAACATCAATAACTGAAATACAAGAGAAGACAGTAATGCAGGAAATGAGGGCCAAAAGAGTCAAAAGGCATATAGAAAACAAATAGCAAAATAACAAAAGTATGTCCCTCCTTAGCAGTAATTTCTTTAAATGTAAATGGATTAAACTCTTGAGTCAAAGGACAGAGATTGGTAGGATGGATTAAAAAAAAAAAACTTGATCCAATTATATGTTGTCTACTAGAGACTCACTTTAGATCCGAAAACACAAATAAGTTGAAAGTGAAAGGATGGAAAAAGACATTCCATGCAAATAGTAACCAAAAAAGAGCAGGGGTGGTTATACTAATATCAGACAAAATAGGCTTTAAATCAAAAAAGTTTATAAAAGGCAAAGAAGGAATTATCTATCAGTAAAAGCTTTAATATAGCAAGAAGATATAATAATTATACACATATATGCATCTAATAACAGACCATCAAAATATATGAAGCAATGGAATATTATTTAAGCTTACAAAGGAAAAAAATTCTGACATATGATACAACATGGGTGAATCTTGAAGATATTATGCTAAGTGAAATAAGCCAGACACAAAAGAATAAATACTGTATCATTTCACTTGTATGAGGTACCTAAAATAGGCAAATTCATAGAAATGGAAAGTAGAATCATGGTTGCCAAGGGCTTGGAGAAGGGAGGAATGAGAGGTTATTGTTTAATGGGTACAGATTTTTAGTTTGGGAAGATGAAATACATTCTGGAGATGGATGGTGGTGATGGTTGCACAACAATGTGAATGTGCTTAATACCACTGAGTTGTACACTTAAAAATGGTTAAAATGGTAAATTTTATGTTATGTATATTTTAATCACAACTAAAAATAAATTTTAAAAATCTAAAAGGAAATTTAAAACCTATGGGAGCATATACAAGGCACTATTAAGATGAGTATCTGGAGTGGAGGTGGGGAATAAAGTGAGAAGTAGGTGGATAGGGAAAAGTAGTGGGAGGGAGACTTTCACTGCGTTCCTTTTAATACTCTTTCAATGAATGCATTGCCTATTCAAAACATAAAAAATAGAATAAAAAATTTTTAAGAGAAAGTTCTTTCTGATGTTGAGCAAAAGTATGTCCTACAACCATGTTGAACAAATCAAATCCTCCTCTAAATGACAGCCCTTTAAATCCTTAGGACAGTATTCTGGTCCCTCTGAGCATCTTCTTCAGCTCTCTGTTCCTCCTTCTCAGTACTGGGGGCACCGATCACTACAGAGGGGTGTCTGAGTTGGTGGGCTCTCTGGTGGACACTTGTGGTTTGGGGATCTGCAGCACCTACTCCACACTGTCCTATAGCACCCTACATCTCCTTTGGAGAATCTCCCACTGTGTACAGTCTCTGTGGAGGACAGCCCAACTTCCCACTATGGTGGGAAGGTACCAATGAGTACAAAAAGGTACCAGTGAGTCCTCTCTCTGTCTACACTGGCCCAAGCAGAGGAAAGCATGTGACTCAACCCATCAACT
This sequence comes from Balaenoptera acutorostrata, assembly GCF_949987535.1. NCBI lineage: Eukaryota > Metazoa > Chordata > Mammalia > Artiodactyla > Balaenopteridae > Balaenoptera > Balaenoptera acutorostrata. The sequence goes on along the minus strand of NC_080066.1, from coordinate 38,857,110 downwards.
CACCTTTCCTGGGCTTTGCTTTTCAGAGGGCTGCAAGGAAGCTGAGTGCCTAGCGGTTGTATTTATTCTAGCAGTGGTGGGCTACACTATTTAGACTGGATAGTTCTTACGTTTCTTCTTTATGTGCGTACCTGCTGCCCAGGCCTCCAGACCTCCTTGTTTCTGGCCTATTTGCCAATCTTGGCCTTCCAACCTCCATCAATTCTATGAGCCTTAAAGGTGTCCAAATTTTTTTTATTCTTAAGCTAACCAGAGCCAGCTTCTGTAGTTTATGAATGATAACAGCCCTGATTTACATATGAATTGGGGGGAATGTGACAGATTGTATTTTCCCAAGATGCCCTCGTCAGTCAATTTCTCCCATCCCACACACTGATAGACAATATAACCTTGCCAATCCTTCCATGGAGTGGTGGGGTCTATGGCCCCTCCTCTTGAATCTGGGCAGGCTTCCACAAACAGAGTATGGCAGATGAGATGCTATGTGACTTCTAAAACTAGGTCATAAGAAGCCAGGCAGTTTTGGCCTGGTCCCCTTGAGATGCTTGCTCTGGCAAGGAAGTCAGTCCCCATGTAAGAAGTCCAACTACCCTGATGCAGGACAGGCATATGTAGGCAGTCTGGTTGACAGTCCCAGATGGAGCTCCCGGCCAACAGCCAGCATCAACTGCCAGCTGAGTAAGAGAGTCATCTTGGACATCCAGCCCAGCAGAGCCTTCAGATGATGACAGCTCCATTCAACAATTGCCTGGGAGACCCCCAGCAGGAACTGCCTAGATGAGCCTTCTCACATTCCTGACCCAAAAAATCACGAGAAAAAAAATTGTTTTGAGCTGCTAAGTTTGGAGATCATTTATTATGCAGCAAAAGAGACTAGAAGCTCTGGCTTGCTTGCTTATCTTGCCCCAGAGAAAATTCTCTATTCTCAGCAAAGAGAAAGATAACAGGATAAAAGGCCTCCATTTATTGAGTCCTGCCATAAGACAGATCCTTTTCATAAACCACCTCCTATAACCCTCATGATTCTATGAGCTGGGGACAATTACCCCCAGTCAAAAAGAGGAAATGGGGGTTCTGAGGGGATAAGAAGGGTTAGTTAAGTGTCAGACTGCAGAGCTGGTGTTCTTTTTTGCTGGAGCAAATCACCCGAAAGCAAGACTAAAGGCGCAAGTAAGAAGAAAGTTAAATTTAGCAACATGATGTCATGGGAATAAAGATTACCGAAGCTATGTGGTCATTTTTCAGGGATTCAAGGGCCCGTAAGGCTTCACCCCATGCACCAGCCAGTGACAGGCGGAACATGTAGTCCATTAGGTGGGGCTGAGGAATGAGAGGTTTCACAGACCCTTCCAGTCACAGAAAGTTACAGGGAGTGACCTTCTGTGCCTTCACACTTGTCTGTCCATCACTGCCTTTGGTTCTCAGACAACTCTGTTAAGACCCTTCAGGAGATGGTTAATTTTAAGATGGAAAGAGATGATGCATTAACATTAAGATGGGGGAATATGAGGCTTAGTAATAGCTTGGTGAGTTCCTACTATGAGCTGGGCACTTTATAAACATTATCCCTAAGCCTACAATATTGACATCTTATCCCCCATGACAGGTGGAGACTCAATTGCAGGTGATTTAGTTGTTTGTCCCAAACATCACACAATAAGGAAGTGCAGGCTAAAGAAGGGTCCCCCTAGGGTGGAGTGCAGGGGAGGAGAAGGTGGCTGACAGGCAGCGAGGCCCTGCTGACACAGAGCCCTGGGCAGAGACACCAGCCTAGGGCTCCTGAGAGCTGTGGGCACAGACAGCAGGACCTGGAGGAAGAGCTAGCAGAATGCGGGGTCCCCAGAGGTCATGGAGTCAAAGATGCTAGGGAAGGGGCAATGTCCCCATAAACCTATTGTTGGGCCAGAACCCCCAGGGACCCACGTCTCGCATTCATTAACTCCCCAGCTAGAAGAGGCCTGTCTGATCTAACCTCTTCAATTCAGAGATGAGGCAGCTGCAGCCAGAGAAGACTCGCCCAAGGTCCCCCAGCTTGTCAGCAGTAGGGCAGGACAAGAGTCCATATTTCTTACTCCTGGACCAGTGCTCTTTCAGAATCACCTTCCCTTGGTTCTGGAGATCAAACTTGGGCTATAACTAAGGTGACCCTAATTATCATCCAAACCAGAGTGAGAGGGGGCATTATTAATCATTACACCAGGACAGCAGGTGTAAACAGGACTGCCATGGGCAAATGGGACAAATGATCACCCTACCATGACAGCTGAATACCACCCACTTGCCCTCCAGGAAAGCTTCTTTGTAGCCTTATGGCTAGAGGGACCTGAAAACTCACCATCACCTTCCATACCCAGTGAGGGGCCAGAGGACCAAGCAGCCTTGAGGGTTTGGCCTTCCCAGGGATTATCAGGGTGCCCCAGAACTGGCTGCTGCATAACTGGCCTCCCTCCCACCTGGAACTGTGTATGCACAAACAGAGGCCCCATTTGTACTGTCCCCTCCTATCAGAGGGCAAGTGCCTGCCAAGGCCAGCAGAGCTCTGGTTTCGGGTGCTTCCCTCTGGGTGATGCCCACTGAACCAAAGCCCTTCTCACAGCGGAGCTGTGAACATGGGGCCCTCCGGTGGGGCCCAGGGCAGTGGAGAAAGGGTCTCTCCTGGCCTGGTAGACAGGTCACAGTAGAAACTTTAGGACTGAGGAGCGCACCTGAGTGTCTCCGGCTAGCTGTGCTGTTTCCTTCCCTCTTTCTTACACCTCTGCCTTCTCTCTGATAGTCACAAGCTTCTCAAAGTTTATAGTGCACACGAATGTCTTGTTAAAATGCAGATTCTGGGGGAGTGGTGGTGGGATGAATTGGGAGATTGGGATTGACATATATACACTAATATGTATAAAATAGATAACTAATAAGAACCTGCTATATTAAAAAAATAAAATAAAATTCAAAAAATAAAAATAAAAAGGGTAATCATAAGAAAAAAAAATGCAGATTCTGATTCAAAAGGTCTGGAACAGAGCCTGAGTTGCTATTTCTCTAACAAATCCCAGGTGATGCCAATGTTGCTGGTCCAGGAACCACTTGGAGTAGCAAGGTCATAGATGTCCTCCTTTCCAGTTCTTTCCCTGCATTCATGTGGCTACTCCTTCTTTAGATATCAGTGCAAATGACCCTCTTCAGAAAGGCCTGCCCTGACTACCACCTAAATGAGGTCCTTCCTATGATCCTCTCACAGCATCTTGCTCTCTTCCTTCAGAGCAGTAATCAAAATTTGTCATTTGTTTATGTGTTTGCTACTGATTGTGGGAGATTGTTACAGTCTGTCCCCAACTGATCATGTCTCTCCATACTCACGTTCTTGGGAAGCCTCTCATCATAATGATTCTGCGGCCTGGCCATGTGATTTGCTTAGGCCAATGGCACATTAGCATGATGATGCAATCACAGGCTTGAAAAGCACATGTGCATGGGGCTTGCCTTCTTCAAACACTGCTGTCAAGTGAAGAAGCCCAGGCTAGCCTGCTGGAGTACCCTGGCCCAGCCAACCACTACTGCCAGACCTTGGAGTAAGGCCACCCTAGATCAACCAGCCCTAGCTGCCCCACAAGCTGACTGAAGCCACAGGAGTGAGTCCAGAAGAATCATTCAGCTGAGCCCAGCCCACATTGCTAACACACACAGTGGTGAGCAAATAAAAGGGTTGTTGTTTTTAAGTCACTGAGTTTGGGGGTGGTTTGTTACACAGCATTAGATAACTGATACACTCATTTAGTGCCTCCATTAGGGCTGGGACTAGGTCTGTTTTGTTTGGTACCTTATTCCCACTGCTTTGATTCATGAATGAATGAACTAACCAGGATCTGTCTGATTCTAAAGCCCATGAGTTTCTGCTCCAACACTTTGTTCCCAGACAAGGTGCTTTTCTTGGGACTAGTGGGGTCAAGGATAGAACATGTAATCTAGCCTAGGCCAATCAATGCTTTCTAGTTCACAGAGATTGATGCAATCAGACTGAGACTCAAGACGTTTGCTGAGGATGCTGGGGAAAACACCTTCTCTACCCCAGTCAATATAAAGGAGAAAATATAGTTAGGGATGATTTTCAAAATCAGAACAAGCCAGTGCAGGAAGTAAGGATTTAAAGGCTCCTGGCTATGCTGGGCATTAACACTTTAGTTGCATTTTAGGGAGGTCCAGGGTGGCTAGGTGTATTACTCAGGGTTCTCCAGAGAAAAAGAACCAATAGAATACATGAATATAGGAAGAGATTTATTATGAGGAATTGACTTACATGATTATGGAGGTGGAGAAGTCCCATGATCTACCGTCTGCAAGCTGGAGACCCAGGAAAGCCAGTGGTGTAATTCTAGTCTGAGTCCCAAGTACTGAGAATGAGAGAGCCAATACAGTAAGTCCCCTACATACGAACCTTCAAGTTGCAAACTTTCAAAGATGCAAACATGTGTTCGCATGTCCAATCACGTAAGTTAGTTCATGTGTCTCTGACATTATCTGTAAAAGTCAGGTACCTAGGCTAACTTTGTTGGATTTACGAACAAATTGGACTTACGGACACGCTCTCGGGATGGAAGTCGTTCATATGTAGGGGACTTACTGTGGTATAAATTCCAGTCCAAGAGCAGGAGAAAACTGATGTCCTAGCTCAAGCAGGCAAGTAGGAAGCAAAAGGGTTGAATTCCTCCTTCTGCCATCTTTTTGCTCTATTTAGGCCTTCAATGGATTGGATGATGCCCACCCACATTGGGTCCACCATTTAAATGCTAATCTCATCTGGAAACATCCATAAATAATGTTTAACCTGGGCACCCCTTGGTCCAGTTAAGTTGAACATAAAATTAACCATCTCACTAGGGGTTACTCAGATAGCTTGGGATGGTGGCTATTTACCAGTAAGCATAGAAATTTTCCAACATTATAACTATCTGTATCAATGTAACAGCACACTGTTACTCTCAGTGCTGTCAGTTCTGAGAGCTGTTTGATCTGTCTGAGCATGGAGTCAACACCCAGGAAGTGATCCTGAGAAATGTAGAGAAAGAAACCAGGCCTGTTCAGAGCACTTAAGTCTTAGGTAAGCCCTTGTCTGATGTTAAAACTACTGCTGGGGGCTTCCCTGGTGGCGCAGTGGTTGAGAATCTGCCTGCCAATGCAGGGGACACGGGTTCGAGCCCTGGTCTGGGAAGATCCCACATGCCGCGGAGCAAATGGGCCCGTGAGCCACAATTACTGAGCCTGCGCATCTGGAGCCTGTGCTCCGCAACAAGAGAGGCCGCGACAGTGAGAGGCCCGCGCACCGCGATGAGGAGTGGCCCCCGCTTGCCACAACTAGAGAAAGCCCTCGCACAGAAACGAAGATCCAACACAGCCATAAATAAATAAATAAATAAATAAATAAATAAATAAATAAAATTAAAAAAAAAAAAACAAAAAACTACTGCTGATCTTTTTGGTCCCAGGAACCCAGAAACGTCATTTTGTCTTAGCCAGTAGGGCTGGAGTTTCTGTTGCTTGCCACTCTCAGGATCCTAACTGATAGACCTTTTTTCTGGTAATACAACTCTCTTTGAAGGTCAACCAAATGATCCAATCCAGATATTTTAAAATTAACCCAAGCTTAAACCAGACCAACAGGGGATGAATACCAGGGTTAACACACCACTTCCTGCAGAGTTACCTTTACTCTGCTGTGCTTCGCAAAAAAAATGCTATGCAAAACTCAACACCAAGTCTATTGCAAAGCTGGTATTGAAGGGGTGGCTCCCTACTTTACACAGGGTCATTTTGGTCTTTTAGCTGTGCCTCTCCTAAGCCGTGGATTCATTTTTTACCACATGGACACTATGAAGTATGTAACTAACTAGTTGTCCCTTTTCCCCTTGCCTGCCAAGAAACCCAATACACAAGCACTTGTAGCAAAAATATAGAACTCCATAGTGGGTTTTTTTGTTTGCTTGTTTGTTTTTAATTGTAGCCTTGTTCCTCGTTTAATTTTATGTTCTTATCCTTGTTTTCCCCATCAAGGGGAAAACTTTACTTTTTATTTATATAATCTTGCTGCATTTCATGTATCCCTATGTGGAAACAGGAATTATATATCTAAAAAGAATCACTTTGATTTAGGTTTGATTAAGATGAAAAGACACTACAGGAAAGAGTACTGTTATGTCAATTACTTTGAATTTTAGTAAAGGAAAGCGAAAGGGGATGGAAGAATATTTAAATTCCAGGGATCTCTAGAGCAAAAGGAATCAAGACACCAGACAGGTGGCAGAAAGCTCCTATTTACATTTTAACCTCTGTCTCATTTACTCCTGAGCAAACTAATACAGAGTTCCTCTTGAGATGGTTATTTAGTGTTAACTACAGAGTCTCCACACTGGGGAAGCCCTGGAAACAATATATTATTCATTTAATATATAAAATGTTTGTTGAAGGAACTGGAATTTGCTAACTTAGGCTATAAATGAACTAACTACAGGCCCTTCTGTTAGAAAAATCTCAGACCCCTGGGTGTATCTCCTCCTTTTACTGGCTGTGCAAGTTAAAAAAAAAAAAAAGTGGCTCTAGCAGATTCAAACTCAAACACAACATAGAGCTTGGGTTCTCCAATAATCTTAAACTGATTTAAGACCTTTCTGACCTAATACAAATAAGTAAAAAACAAACTAAAATTAATTAAATGAGCACTATCCTCAGTTGGCATAGAACATGTTGAACAGTAGAGGGAAATGGGCACTAAAATCATGAAAGGGGAATCCACGAAGTGCTCTAGAAGGAAGTGTTTTCTGGGGGTTGGACAGGACCTGACAGCAAGGGAAGTGAAGAGAAGGGAAAGGAAATGGGAGTCAGGAAGGATGAGGTTAGAATGTCAGAATCAGGACAGGGAACGGGAACACTCCAGGTGGTAAGTCCAAAAGGCAGCAGTCTGCAGGGAGGTGAACCTTCCAGGTGCCACTTGTACAGAGTGATGCCTTTGAAGTAACAGCTAACATGACCTCTGTTTTCATGTGGGGCCCATCTGAAGCATCCCTGGTATTTGAAGAAAAAGATCTCATAATCCCCTATCTTGCCTGTGACTTAAATAGGAAGATAGGAAGAGGAACAAGCTTTTAAAAGATCTAGAAACACTGACGAGATGGTTGAATTATGCATTCTGCTGCAGAGCTAGAATGCTGGGGCAGTGAGTGGAAAAGGAGGCAAGAATATTAAGGCTCTCCTTACAGACCACAATGTCAGTGTTTCAGTCCCAGACAGCAGTGGCCCCGAGCGCATACTGAATAACAGTGCTAATATTGAAACAATTGGAGAAATTCTGAAGAAAATAATCCCTACCTTGGAAGAGGGCCTGCAGTTGCCATCACCCACTGCAACCAGCCAGCTCCCGCTCGAATCTGATGCTGTGGAATGCTTAAATTACTAACACTATAAAGGAAGCGACTTTGACTGCAAGTTGAGACTGTTGATTCACCAGAGTCTGGCTGGAGGAATTATTGGCATCAAAGGTGTTAAAATCAAAGAACTTCAAGAGAGCACTCAGACAACAATCAAGCTTTTCCAGGAATGTTGTCCTCAATCCACTGACAGATTCGTTCTTATCGGAGGAAAACCTGATAGGGGTGTAGAGTGCATAAAGATCATCCTTGATCTTATATTAGAGTCTCCCATCAAGGGACGTGCTCAGCCTTATGATCCCAATTTTTATGATGAAACCTATGATTATGGTGGTTTTACAATGATGGTCGATGACCGCCATGGATATCCCATGGGATTTCCCATGCGGGGAAGAGGTGGTTTTGACAGAATGCCTCCTGGTTGGGGTGGGCGTCCCATGCCTCCATCCGGAAGAGATTATGATGATATGAGCCCTCTTCAAGGACCTCCTCCACCTCCTCCTGGACGAGGTGGCTGGGGTGGTAGCAGAGCTCGGAATCTTCCTCTTCCTCCACCACCACCTAGAGGAGGAGATCTAATGGCCTCTGACAGAAGAGGGAGACCTGGAGACCGTTATGATGGCATGGTTGGTTTCAGTGCTGATGAAACCTGGGACTCTGCAATAGATGCATGGAGCCCATCAGAGTGGCAGATGGCTTATGAATGTGATGGCTCTGGATGTGATTATTCCTATGCTGGGGGTCGTGGCTCATATGGTGATCTTGGCGGACCTATTATTACTACACAAGTAACTATTCCCAAAGATTTGGCTGGATCGGTTATTGGCAAAGGTGGTCAGTGGATTAAACAGATCCGTCATGAGTCAGGAGCTTCAATCAAAATTGATGAGCCTTTAGAGGGGTCCAAAGATCAGATCATTACCATTACAGGAACACAGGACCAGATACAGAATGCACAGTATTTGCTGCAGAACAGTGTGAAGCAGTATTCTGGAAAATTTTTCTAAGACTAGTGAAGAACTGAAGGAGTCCTGCATTTTTTTTTTTTAATCTGCTTCTGTTTAAAAAGCCAACATTCCTCTACCTCATAGGTGTTCTGCATTTGAGGTGTAGTGAAATCTTTGCTGTTCACCAGATGAAATGTTTTAGTTCCTTACAAACAGGGTTGGGGGTTGGGGGAGGGTGTGCAAAAACTAACATTGAAATTTTGAAACAGCAGCAGAGTGAATTTTAATTTTTGTTCATTGTTGGTGGTTTAAAAAAAGTCCCCCCATGTAATTACTGTGAACACTTTGCTTTGTGGTCGCTGTAACATCTGGGGGTGTGGGACAGGGAGGAAAAGTAACAATAGTCCATATGTCCCTGGCATCTATTCAGAGCAGTGTGCAGAATGTAATGCTTTTTTGTAAGAAACGTTTTATGATTTTTAAAATAAATTTAGTGAACCTAAAAAAAAAAAAAAAAAAAGAATCTGCCTTCCACTGCAGGGGACACAGGTTTGATCCCTGGTTGGGAAACTAAGATCCCACATGCTGGGGCAACTAAGCCCATGTGCCACAACTAGAGAGAAGCCCGCAAGCCACAACTAGAGAGAAGCCTGCATGCCACGACAAAGATCCCACGTGCCACAACTAAGACCCGACACAGCCAAATAAATAAATAAATATTTTAAAAAACACAAAAACTCCATCTCTGATTCTAGTGTACTTCCAAAATTGTACCCTGGAATTCCCTCTCCCTTCCTGCTTCAGCCTGAGAGTTCCTCCTCTCTCCCCTAGGTATTAGTTTCACCTTGGTTTTCTCTTCCCTCTCTGGGTTGAACAGTCAGTGAGACTTCTTCCTGAAATAGCAGGAGACAGGTTTGCTTGTATTTCTAATTAAAGAAAAAAAATTATATGTATATATACCTGTCACATATCCAACGTTGCAGGGCAGGGTATACATTTAGTCATACACTTCTAGAAGAAAAGGATCCTGGAGAGCATCTGGTCCAGCCACACTCTCTAGTTGAGGAAACTGAGGCCCAGAAAGAGGATGCGACTAGTCCAAGGTCATACAACAAATGAGGCACAGACCCAGAGACAAAACCCTAGTCTTCTGGTTCCAAGCCATGGTCCTTCCCTCCCCAGCCCCACCTTCACTCTGACTCTATTCCCTGGGGTGGAAAGTAGAAGACTCCAGGGAAGGATCTGGCTCTTTAAAACCATCCCCCATTTCCAGGCCTGTTCAGTGAGCAAGAGCCAAACCCCCGGGAGGTGACCTTGGGGGAGGGGAGGGTGCTCTCCAGAGAGATTCTGATGGCTCAAGATAAAGGAGATCTGCAGGGGGAGGGGACCCAGCCAGCTGAGACTATCACGTGGAAAGCAGAAAGCAGTGAGGCCTGCTTCTAACCACCTACTCACCACCCTGGGTAGGAGGCGGGTGGGGAGAGAAGGGGGGTGGGGAGGGGGAGCTGGTGGGGAGGGGAGGAAGAGGCACGATGCCAGGACTTGCAGATAAATAGCCCCCTCCCTACTGCAGAGGCCCTGGGCTGACAGAGGCCTGGAATCCGGGTGAGGATGAGTTAGGTCGGTGGCCCTCTTCACCCACCCCTAACACCTGCAGATCCTTCCCTCCCCTAAAGGGGTGAGTTGAGGGAGGAGGTGTGGGCAGGAGGGAACTCGGCCTGGCTGCCAAGCGGCAAGGTTGGGAGGGGGAAGCGGTGCGGTGTCCCAAAAATCACACACGCAGGCGCAGATTCAAAACACAAATCTGCCACCTCTTTCAACCGCGTGACCCGGAGCAAGTCTCTGAGCCAGGTTCCCTCATAAAATGGGGATAACAATGCCTGGTCCTTGAGGGGACTCTGAGAAAATACACGTTCATGTACGGTACAGGTGGGGCTCAGAAAATGGAAGGCAGCAGGAGGAAGGGTGGCAGCTTCCTGGGTTCAAATCCCAGCTCTGCCCCTTTCCACCTGGCACAGGACTGCCTGGTGCCTATTTCCTCTAATAGAACGTGGGGTGGCTGTAGCATCTACCCGATAGGAGTAAGTGAATTCATAGGCAGATGTGAAAGGCTTAGGACAGGGGGGCCTGGCTCAGTGGGTGCTCCAAAGTGTCAGCTTAATTTTGCCGCTGCTCTTGGTCTGTGGTGGGCACAGCCATCCTGTTGTACCCCTCAGAGACTCTGGACAAGTGCTAGGCCTAGGAGGTTTTCCTATCAATAGAAACATTTATATCACCTGGGAAAAAAATGTTTGGCCTCAAAATATGAAAGGAAAAGTGCAAAACCAAAACTAGTGAATGCCTTGGGAAGTGTCTACAAAACACTATTATTTTAACTTCCTTAACTGTCTTCGCAAACATTTAATAACATTTGAAATCCATTTATATGTTAGATTTTCTCATTCTACAAGAATCTTAAGTAATGACGACTAAGAATCAGAACCAATCGGAATGTAAGTAACTTGTAACCAGCTAACTTCAAATGCAAAACTGTAAAAATTATTTTCGTAAATCACTGTGATAGAGCTGAAAATGCAAACATTTTCAATCTGTTTCAGAAATATATATAAAGTTTAAGGAAATCAATGGGAACAATACACTCAAAATTCAGGATGGTAGTTTCCTCTGTAGGGAGGGGAGGGTATCAGAGAGAGGTACACAGGATATTTCAACTATCCTGGGAACATTTTATTGCTTAAGCTGGTGGTGAGTACCACAGGTTTTTATTATATTATTCTTTATTTTATTTATGAAAAATGTAATAAAATTTTACAATATATTTTTGTAGCAGAAAGAAGAGAAAGAAATGTCCCCACATCATTTCAAATGATTTTAGGGCAACTTTATATTTAATGTGAAATGTGGAGGCATTTTAATATGCTCTACATAATGTAAGGCAGGGCTCGCAAAAGTGCAAGTCCCCAAGGCCCTGCCTCTACCAGTGGTCCTCCAGGCCCCAGACCTCTTACCTGGGAATCAGGTGCTCACTGTGGACCCTGCAGAACCCAGCAGGGGCTCAGTTTCTTTATTAAGCATATATCTGTCTATGAAGTACAGATAAGTATACTTCTCCATATGTACTAATTAGGGAGGTCAGATACATGGAGTTGTGAGAAAGCCAGAGAGTTGCAGAAAAGTAGGAATCATGTGTAGGATTGGAGGTCTGAGCAGGCCTGGTGGTCCCCCCTACCAGCAGGTCTAAAGTGGATCCATCTGTGTGTGACAAGGTGCTGGCTCAGCCAAATGGCCTGAGAGGACAGCCTCCTTCACTTCTAGGGAGAGGAAGCGTCTGCCTGACCCCTGACAATTATAGAGAGATGCTGATAGGCATGCAGGGTAAAGAACAAACTGTGAGACTTCAAGGCCAGGCCTTGATGGACAGGGAGTCAGAGAGGGGAGGAATGCAGAGTGGGGAAGGGCCTCAGGGTTGAAAGAAGGAGAGAAGGGGGTTGTTTATTATCTGCAGTGTAAGCTGGACTCCACAGAGGGTCACCAGGCCCCACCCAGAACCCCGCTTGTTGGAGCTCCCAGGAAAAGGAAAAGATCTTAAATAAGAATCTGGAAAAGATGCCAACGGTCCTCTGGGTCATTCCTCTGGGATGGATTTGATTTGGGGCCTTGTTTGCCTTGAGATTAGGAGCCAGGGTCCAAGGAAGAGGTTAGCCAGCACCTGATCCCCTTTGGTTATCCTGGATGTGAAAAAGCAAGGTACATTGGTCTCTTTTCCAGCTCCTGACACAGGGCAACCTGAGTGTAAAACAAACAAACAAACAAAAAACACCCTTGTAAAAAAGTGATAAGAGCGTTTGGAGCATCTTTTGTTCTAATATTTGGTCTTTGACCTGTCCCTGACACATGGCTCCTAAATCCCTTGGAATTTTCTGGGTGATAGGAGTGTCTTTTGTTCTAGTGAGTTGACTCTGGGTGGGCTCTTGATGGGGGCTGGTCACAAGAAAGATCAAGCCATGATTAGAAGCTTGGAATTTTCAGCCATGCTCCCCATTCTCTAGAGAGGGGAGAGGGGCTGGAAAGGGAGTCAATAATTGATCATGCCCATGTGAGGAAGCCTCCATAGAATCCCAGTAGTGTGGGGGTTAGGGAGCTTGCAGGTTGGTAAACACATCCATGTACTGGGAGGCTGACATGCTCTAGCTCCACAGGGAGGGAAAATCCTGTGCTCCAGGGAACTCTACTTAATGCTCTGTAGTGACATAAATGGGAAGGAAATCCAAAAAAGAGTGGATATATGTATACATATAGCTGATTCACTTTGCTATACAGCAGAAATTAACACAACATTGTAAAGCAACTATACGCCAATAAAAATTAAAACAACAACAACAACACAAAAAACCCAAAGAAAGTGCTCAGGACCCTTCCAGGCCTCGCCCTGTGTATCTCTTCATCTGGCTGTTTATCTGCATCCTTTATCATAGCCTTTAATAAACTGGGAAACGTAAGTGTTTCCCTGAGTTCTGTGAGCTGCTCTAGCAAATAATCAGATCCAAGGGGGAGGAGGTTATGGGAACTTTTGATTTGTAGCCAAGTTGGACAGAAGTTGTACATAACTTGGGGACCTACTATGTGCCATTGGCATCTGAAGTGGGGGGCAGTCTCATGGGACTGAGCCCTTAACCTATGGGATCTGACACTCTCTCCAGGTAGATAGTGTCAGAATTGAGTTAAATTGTAGGGCACCCAGCTGGTGTCACAGAGAATTGCTTGCTGGGGGATAAAACCCACACAACTGGTGTCAGAAGTATTGTGAGTGTGGTAGTAGTGTGAGAGGAAAGGAGAAACACAGGAGGTGGACTGAGGTTTTCTCTATTTAAAAGGTTTCCCACGAAACGCTTGTAATCAACCAGCAATGGGAAAGAGAGCTAGTGGTGCAGGCTGAAGGCTGGACTCCAGTGCAGCCTCAAATGGGGCAGGAAGCCCAGAGCCTTGGCTAATCACAGGCCACCAGTAAATTAAACCCTGTGGGAATTGTCTTGATTCATGGCACAGACAGTCCCTGTCGTCAAGGGTCGAAAGGCCCCTGGAGAGAGAAGGTCAGCAAATAGACAACAAAGAACGTAAATACACCGATTACCTTAATTTACTGAAAAGCTATAGGAAACATCATTCTTAGTGGGGAAAATAGGAAGCATCCTTTTTAAAATTCAGATGAGGACAAGGCCCTCTATCATCCTTTCTATTTAGCATTATTCCAGAGGTCACAGTCAGGTCATAAAACGAATGGAAGGATAAGGATTGGAGAGGAGGAAATAAAACTATCCTTGCAAATTATGCGATTGTCTGCATGGAAAGCCAAAAGATGAATCTACAAACAAGTTGTTAGAAATTATAAGAGAGGGGCTTCCCTGGTGGCGCAGTGGTTGAGAATCTGCCTGCTAATGCAGGGGACACGGGTTCGGGCCCTGGTCTGGGAGGATCCCACATGCCGCGGAGCGGCTGGGCCCGTGAGCCACAATTGCTGAGCCTGCGCGTCTGGAGCCTGTGCCCCGCGACGGGAGGGGCCGCGATAGAGAAAGGCCCGCGCACCGCGATGAAGAGCGGTCCCCGCACCGCGATGAAGAGTGGCCCCCGCTTGCCGCAACTGGAGAAAGCCCTCGCGCGAACCGAGGACCCAACACAGCCAAAAATAAATAAATAAATAAATAAATAAATAAATAAGAAAATCCTTAAAAAAAAAAAAAAAAAAAGAAATTATAAGAGAATTTAGCAAGATGGCTGACTACAAGATCAATAAGAAATACATTGTACATTATAATAATAATGGCTAGGGCTTCCCTGGTGGCGCAGTGGTTGAGAATCTGCCTGCTAATGCAGGGGACACGGGTTCGAGCCCTGGTCTGGGAAGATCCCACATGCCACGGAGCAGCTGGGCCCGTGAGCCACAATTGCTGAGCCTGCGCGTCTGGAGCCTGTGCCCCGCGACGGGAGGGGCCGCGATAGAGAAAGGCCCGCGCACCGCGATGAAGGGCGGTCCCCGCACCGCGATGAAGAGTGGCCCCCGCTTGCCGCAACTGGAGAAAGCCCTCGCACGAACCGAAGACCCAACACAGCCAAAAAATAAATAAATAAATAAATAAATAAATAAGAAAATCCTTTAAAAAAAAAAAAAAAAAAGATTAATATATAATAATAATGGCTAACTTTTATTGAATTAACTATTTCCGGGTGCCACATGCTTTATATTTACTCTATGCTAAGTGCTTTCTATGGACTGGCTTGAGTCCTTAGAACAACCCTCACTTTAAGAATGAAGCAACTGAGGGTCAGAGAGGTCAAGTGAATTTATCATAGCAACACAGCTGTTGTGGGGTGGAGGCTGGACCGACTCTTGAACTCTCCCTTAACCACGACCACTATCCTACATACACAAGTGTGCAAATCTCTGACGTCCAGGGTGGGACTCAAGATCTAGGGCCCTTCTCCCATTCTCCATACATCATGAAAATTTTCATGTGTGAACAGAGAAAGAGAGAGAGGAGGAAAGCCCCAGTAAGAACTGAAATTGAATTCCCCTCCAGCCTATTGGAGTCAGACTTAAGCTGATTTAAAGAAAATAAGGAAGTGTGGTGCTTCTTGCACACCTGTGTTGTAGCGCAAAGTCTCACATGCCATTCACCTCTTACCTTATTTAATTCTCAAAAGATCTGTGCCTCCATTTTACCAATGAGGAAAGTGAAGCTCCTAGAAATTCAGAGACTTGTTCAAATTCACAGAGCTGGGAAGTGGCACAGCCAGCGTTCAATCCTGAGCATGCCCTCCTAACCTCACAACTCTCTAGACTTTTCCAAGGAACTAGAGGGAAAGGCAGGCAGGTGCACAGCATCCCTAAAGCATGTGATACATGAGTGGGGGGAAGACAGGCTGGGAAGGGAGCAGTTAGTTAAGGAGGGGCAGAGACAGCTTCCTGGAAAAGGTGGCCTTCAAGCTGAGTTTTCAGGAAGGAGCAGGAATGAGTCAGGGGAAAAAGGATGGGGAAGAAAGGTACAAAGTCCCAGAGATGAGAGTAAAACGGCAGATTCTGTCAACAGCTAAGAGTTCAGACAAGAGAAGAACTGACTGAGGATGAGCCTTTTATAGTCACCAGTAACCACTGACACAACCGACCAGTAAGACCCCTTGGAGGGACTTCCCTGGTGGTCTAGTGGTTAAGACTCCATGCTCCCAATGCTGGGGGCATGGGTTCGATCCCTGGGCAGCAAGATCCTGCATGCTGCATGGTGAGGCCAAAAAAAAAAGACCCCTTGGAGAGCAGCACATTGGGGACCTTGCCTGGTATTGCCCCTCTAGGCAGTGCAAGTGGATGGCGGGAGTTTGGCCTGGTGTCAGCTCTCAGCAGTCCCAATTCTTCAGGTTCCCCTCCCTTCCCTTCAATTCTCAGGGCTGCCTGGCCCTGGCTCTCTCCCCCGCTGAATTATGACACTGCATTCCCAATATGCCTCATGGCCAAGCTGGGCCAAGTCATACCATTTACTTCAGTACTTCTCAAACTTCAATGTGCATTCAAATCACTGGGGATGGTGTTAAGATGCAGAACCTGATCTGGCAGGTCTGGGATGGGGCCTGACATTCTGCATGTCTGTCATGATCTCAGGTGCTGCTGGTCCAAGGACTACACTTTGAGTGGCATCATCTAGGAAACTTCACATTGAGCCCCATGTCAGGCACCACTGTGCTAGCTACTTTCTATACATTTTCTAATGTAATAATTACAACATTGGAAGTGGAACTTACTCCTCTGAAATGGAACTTACTGTTTTTACTTTCCAGAATAGCGAACTGAGGGTCAGAAAAATGATTTTTTTTTTTTTTTTGGCCCTGCCACCTGGCTTGCAGGATCTTTAATTCCCCAACCAGGGACTGAACCCAGGCCACAGCAGTGAGAGCGCTGAGTCCTAACCACTGGACCACCAGGGAATTCCCAGAAAGATGAAATATTTTACAAAGTTAGTAAGTAGCAGAACTGGGCTTTGAACTTGAGTCTGTCTGACTTTATAGCTCATACTGGGCCTCCTGGTCAGCAAGACTGCTATGGACTGAACTGTGTACCCCCTCCAAATTCATATGTTTAAGCCCTAACTCCCAGGTGGCTATATTTAGAGTAAGGAAGTAATTAAGGTTAAATGAGGTCATAAGGGTGGCACCCTGATCCAATAGGATTAGTGTCCTCATAAGAGGAAACATCAGAGAGCTTGTTCTCTTTCTCTGCCATGTGAGGGCACAGTGAGGAGGTGGCCATCTGCAAATTAGGAAGAGAGCCTGCACCAGGAACTGAATTGGCTGGCACCTTGATCTTGGTCTTCCCAGGCTCCAGAACTGTGAGAAATAAATTTCTGCTGTTTAAGCCACCCAGTCTGTGGTATTTTGTTATGGCCCAAGCAGACTAAGACAGGGGCCCAGCTGCTGCAGATCAGCCAAGGATGCCAATTAAAATGAACAGCTCCTCTTCTATGGAATGTTGCTCTGCCCAAAAAGAGCAGGACTGGGGCAGAACCAAAATGATGATGATAATTATGATGATGATGACAATGATGATAATTCACACCCAAGCCAAAGCCACCTGTAACATTCACAAATGAAAACACATAAAAACAAGCTCAGAACAATAGAACCACCCCAAACATCACAACCTAAATCCAAACATTTTCCTTGAGAAGACAGGAAACGGCACAGCAATCAGGTATTACGCACTAATTTGCTGCACATACTGAGATGGCTGAGTCTGCAGCCTTGTAGAGTGGACAGGTGAAATGAATAAACAAAGCCCTGGCTCTTACAGTTTAGCCAAGCCCCCTGTGCCTGCAAGTCATTGGAAACCGTGAGTGTGGTAGGTTAGATACCTGAATGATTCTCCCAATGAGAAAATGAAAAAACTGAATACTGAATAAAATATTAAACAAAATATCTTTTATTTATTATTTTTTAATTTTTTGGCTGTGCCACGCAGCATGCAGGATCTTAGTTCCCCAACCAGGGATCAAACCCATGCCCCCTGCAGTAGAAGCATGGAATCTTAACCACTGGACAGCCAGGGAAGTCCCCAAAATATCTTTTAAAATGTATCACTGAACTGACACAAAAATGAGTAATGCACAGATCTCAAAACTGGGAGTAAAGGAGCCCCAAAGCCAGCTGGTACTCTGAGGCTTTCTGCTGGACACTGGAGACTGTGCGCTTGTACTTTGATGGCGCCCCAGGTGAGAGATCAAAGACAAATCTCAGGTTCCACCCAGTGATATGGGAAAAATGCATGCAGATATATGTACATAAATTTTACTGACATAAAGGATGTATGGAACCAATTTACAAATAATAATAAAATATACAATACTCCTTGTTGTAAATTCTACATAGAAAATTGATTCACACAAAACACTTGATGATTTTTGCCAAACTCTTGTATCCATAGCCAACCTATGGTTGCAATTCACTGCAGTTCTAACGTGAATGTTGGCTAACACTTTTATTTATGTTAAGGAGGAAGATAAAATGAAACAACAAAGACATACATTGGCACTTCCTTCATTAGTCAGTAATATAGGCTACTTCTTTGCTAAATCAGATAATAATTTTGAATAGTGGAGAATATTTCCTCAGTTTTTCTGTGCTATTCTCAATGTAATGGCTACACACACAACACACTTTTAAGTTTAAATTATTAACATTTTCCATCAGTTTCTTAAGGCTAGACAATAAAGCATTAAACCAAGCCTTCATTTGTAGCATTTGCTTATTTTCAGGTGTAAATACTCCCACCATGGCTGATTTCAAGCTACCAGTGTGACATCACTGAACATCACAATACTATTATATAGGATTTCCACCACCGTTGAGACCACTATAAAGACTGATGAAGCAGATTTGAAAAAGAACCAAATCAATTTATAATAATTGAAATAAAATATTCAATGGATGACCATGAAGAAATAGACGAATCCAGAATGTGGAACATACTACAAGCTCATTCTTTGGTTTCATCAAAAATCAATGTAAAAAAAAAAAAAGTGAGGTGAGGGAGGGGAGGAACAATCCTAGATTAAAGATAAGAGATAAAATAACCAAATGCATTGTGTGTTCCTTGACTGGATCCTGGTTTGAAAATGTAGCTATAAAAAGTATTTTAGAGTCAATTGGAGAAATTTTAATGCACTGGGTATTAGCCAGGATTAAGGGATTATTGTTATTTTTCGTGGGTGTGATAATGATATTGAGTTATTTAGGAGAATGTCTTTTAAAAAAGAGATACATGCTGAAGTATTTAATATTGAAGTATCATGATGTCTGTTATTTATTTTAAGATAGTTCAACAAACACATATAAATGAAACAAGTATGACAAGATGTTAAAATGATGGAATTTAGGTCACAAGAATATAGGTGGTTATTATACAATTCTTTCCTCTATATTTAATGTTTGAAATTTTCCATAATTCAAAACAAATTTTTTCAACAGTAAATGGTTTAAATCAGGGGTTAGCAAACTTTTCTTCAAAGTGCAAGATAATAAGTATTTTAGGCTTTGTGGGCCACATAGGTCTCTGTCACATATTATTTGGTTTTCTCTACAACACATTAAAACATTTTAAAAAAACATTCTTAACTTGAGGGCCATACAAAGATGGGCCATGTGCCAGATTTGGCATACAGGCTATAGTTTGCCAACCTCTGTTTCAAATAGGAGATTAGATACAGTAGAAGAGAGGATTAGTGAACTAGAAGATAGAGCTGAAGGAAATACCAAAAATCAGGTCAGAAAGACAATTTGAGAAGTCTCAAATATGTAAACTTAGAGTTCCAGAAGGAGATAATTGAGGGAGTAGGGAAGAGAAAAATATGCAGAAATTGTGGCTGAAATTTTTCTAGAATTGTTGAAACATACTAATTCTCAGATCAAGGAAGCTCAATGAATCCTAGGCAAATGAATAAAAAGAAACCCAAATTCAGGTACATCACTGCAAGACTGTTACACGCGCATGTGTGTGTGTGCATGCACACACACACACAGAGTGAGAGTGAGAGCAAGAGAGTCTAAAAAGCAGCTGGAGAGAAAGCACAGATCACCCACAAAGAAATAGCAATTAGACTATGGCCAATTTCTCAATGGCAACAAAGGGAACCAAAAGTGGGTGGAATAATAGCTTTAATTTGCTAACAGAAAATAACTGTTGACCTACAATAATTCTATACCTAGTGAAACTCTCTTTCAAGAAGAAAGGTGAAATAAAGCCATTCAAACAAATAAAAACAGAGTGTGCTGCCAAAAAAAATTCACTAAAGAAAACTTAAAGAATGTACTTCAGATATCCTGGATAGAAGAACTGAAATAAAATTAAAAAAAGAAATGGTGAGCAAAGATGTTAACAAATATGTGTATAAAACTAAGCACAGGGGCTTCCCTGGTGGCGCAGTGGTTGAGAATCTGCCTGCCAATGCAGGGGACACGGGTTCGAGCCCTGGTCTGGGAAGATCCCACATGCCGCGGAGCAACTGGGCCCGTGAGCCACAACTACTGAGCCTGAGCGTCTGGAGCCTCTGCTCCGCAACAAGAGAGGCCGCGATAGTGACAGGCCCGCGCACCGCGATGAAGAGTGGCCCCCACTCGCCGCAACTGGAGAAAGCCCTCACACAGAAACGAAGACCCAACACAGCCAAAAATAAACATAATAAATAAATAATAAATAAAAATTAAAAAAAAAACTAAGCACATATTGTCTGTATAAAAATATTAAATACTGTGAAATTTGTGTCTGTGTGACAAGGGAAACAGGCTACAGTGCTGGATGAGAATACCAAATAAATTAAGAGAGTGTGATTGGAATGAAAGAATTCTTAGATCCTTATGTACCTGGAAAGAATGCACAGATACTGATTGAACTTTAGACTTCACTATGTTAGGTATGCATGTTAAAGAAGATGCTACAGGGACTTCCCTGGTGGCGCAGTGGATAAGACTCTGTGCTCCCAATGCAGAGGGCCTGGGTGCGATCCCTGGTCAGGGAACTACATCCCACATGCATGCCACAACTAAGAGTTTGCATACCACAACTAAGGAGCCCGTGTGCTGCAACTAAGGAGCCCACGTGCCGCAACTAAATAGCCAGCAAGCCGCAACTAAGGAGTCCTGGAGCCACAACAAAGGAGACTACCTGCTGCAACTAAGACACGGTGCAACAAAATAAATAAATAAATATTAAAAATGAAAAGAAAATGCTACAAACAGAAAATAGAATAGTGGTTTCCATGGGCTGGGAGAGAGGAAAATGGAGATAATAATGTATCCATCATTACTTAATGGGTACAGAGTTTCACTTTGGGAAAATGAAGCTCTGAAGATAGATGGTGGTGATGGTTGCACAGCAGCATGAGTGCACTTAACACCACTGAATTGTACACTTAAAAATGGTTAAAATGTTAAATGTAAATTTAACGTTATGTATATTTCACCACAGTGAAAAGAAGAAAGAAGAAGCTAGGGTAATCACCAAAAGAACAGACATAAAGCACGTAAGTTGCAAACAAGTAGGAAGGTGGGAACAATGGAATGAAAAAATCTTTAAAAATCAAACGAAAACAAAGAAAGGGGGTAAAGTTCAGAGGCAGGCGCAACTAAATACTGTACTGTTTAGGAAACATGTATAAGTGGTTCAAATATACAGAACATCAGGGTAATGGATAAACCAGAATCAGGATAATGAGGAGGAGGAGGTGTGGAATCAAGGCGGGACACACAGTGGCTTCTAAGGCATTGGTCATATGTTATTTTTTAGCTGGGTGATGAGTATATAGATATTCATTCTATTATTTTGCTTTAAAATAGTTCAATTTTAATAATATTTTGTATGTATAAAATATTTTGTCATTATAATTACAATCATAACTTTTTTCAAGAAAGAAGGAAAAGGTAGTTGTAAAGGCAGATTAAAAATGGGACTCTGCAAAGGACTGGGGGTGAGCCATGCTGGGCGCCCTGCTTCAGCATCAAGTTCTGCAACTGGAGGACAATTTAAATGCAGCCTAGTTTGCTGTCCTCTCCCCTTTGGTTCTCCATAGATGGGGACAGTGTCTTCTCTACTCTCTGACCCTACAGTTCCTTACCTGTAGTTTAGGTGGGGCCATTGCACATGCCCCTCACTAGTTTGTTTTGTCTCCCTCTCCCATTTTTCATTTGTCTTTTATGATTCCTAACAGCAGGCCAACATCCTGCAAGTGTTTGTTCAAGGTCAGTTCTGTCTGGTGACCTCTGCCTTCCCTTGGTCTTTAGTGGTTTCCCAGTCTCTTGTGGGATTAGGAAAGAGTTAGGCGGCTCAGACGCTTTCCATCTGTCCTGTATTCATTGCGTGCAATGTAACTCTGGTGTGTGGATATGGACAATAGGGAAGACAACATATCTAATAATTACAATGAACATTCATTTAATCTGTATAAGCACTCTGCATGCATTATCTCATTTAACCCTCATAGCAACTCCATGAGCTGAGTAGTAGTATTATTCCTAATTTGCAAATAAGGACACTAAGACTCAAAGAGGTTAAGTGAGGCGCACATGTGGTCAGAGGAGAGCTAAGCAGTCTTACCAAGACGTCAGGCTCCTCTGCCTCCTCATGTGTGCTTGTCCAGGGAACTGAATACACAGAGAGCCACTGAAAACCCTTGAGGATCATGAGAAGAGACCCCTCATGTTCACAGAAAGCCTAGAGAAACGGCCTCATCCTCCAGACATTCTCAGAGTAAAAAGCCCTCCCAGAAATTAGGGTACAATTCTACAAACGCAATTCCCACTCTGCTTCTTACCCTTATGAGTAAATAGTAGAGAGTATGTGAAGGAGATGATATGACTTTGGGAAAGTCACTTAACCTCTCTGTGCCTCATTTATTTATTTATTTTAATATTTAAAAATTTATTTATTTTTATTTATTATTATTATTACTTTTGGCTGTGTTGGGTCTTCATTGCTGCGTGCGGGCTTCCTCTAGTTGAGGCGAGCAGGGGCTACTCTTCATTGTGGTGCGCAGGCTTCTCATTGCAGTGGCTTCTCTTGTTGCAGAGCACGGGCTCTAGGCATGTGGGCTTCAGTAGTTGTGGCACACGGGATCAGTAGTTGTGGCTCGCGGGCTCTAGAGTGGAGGCTCAGTAGTTGTGGCACACGGGCTTAGTTCCTCTGCGGCATGTGGGATCTTCCCGGACCAGGGCTCGAACCTGCGTCCCCTGCCTTGGCAGGCAGATTCTTAACCACTGCGGCACCAGGGAAGCCCCTGAGTATCACTTTTTTTTTTTTTTTTTTTAAATCTGATTAATATCTTTTTTTGTTTTTTTAAAGATTTATTTATTTTATTGATTGATTGATTGGTTGCTATGTTGGGTCTTCGTTTCTGTGCTAGGGCTTTCTCCAGCTGCGGCAAGCGGGGGCCACTCTTCATCGCGGTGCGCGGGCCTCTCACTATCGTGGCCTCTCTTGTTGCGGAGCACAAGCTCCAGACGCGCAGGCTCAGTAGTTGTGGCTCACGGGCCTAGTTGCTCCACGGCATGTGGGATCTTCCCAGACCAGGGCTCGAACCCGTGTCCCCTGCATTGGCAGGCAGATTCTCAACCACTGCGCCACCAGGGAAGCCCTCACTTTTTAATAAGAAATAATATTTAAGAAATGAAATCAGGATAAACACACAAGGATACTCAAAGAGTAGCCATACTAGGTAAGCAAACAAGAACTGAGCTGACCCAGGACCATGCCTTTAAGGTCGGAGATGCTTAGACAAGAGAACACCAGGCTTGTAGGTACCTGCAGGGATGTTACACATCTACTCATCAACTCTGACTCTCACAGTATTCACTGTCATCCTCACCACTCACAGTTACCACACTAATCACAGGGTGGGGAGGGGCAGGATGGGGTGACCAGGGCAGGATGCCACAGGCCCTTAGCTGAAAGAGTCAAGTCATCTTTGTCTTTGAGAGCCTTTTGATTATCTGGCCCTTCCCAGCCAGCCGTACCCCACTCCACCCCTGCCAGTTCTGGCAAGAACAACACAGGCTGGTGCCCTTGCTCTCAGGTCAACTGAGCAGTCACCCAACATGGTAGTCAAAGCCAGCAGGCCAGGGGGCAGGATGGTGCCCCAGTGACCTGTGGTTTTCAGCATGTAAGTCTTGCACATCTTTTGTTAAATTTATCCTTAAGTATTTTCTGTTTTCGTTGTTGTTTTGCTATAAATTGGTTTGCTTTTCCAATTTCACTTTTCAATTATCGACTGCCAAAGAAATATGAAATGCTTCACAAATTTGCATGTCATCCTTGTACAAGGACCAGTTTAATCTTTTGTGTCATTCCAGTTTTATTATATGGGCTGCCAAAGTGATGTTATATGTATTTTAAGTAAAAACATAATAAGATCCACTCTTGTGAATTTTTAAGTAAAAATACACTCCAGGCAGGTAAGTTCCTTCTCTCCCGAGGCCTCCTGTGCTCCTAGACACTGCCACAGACCCCTACCGGGGGCGTATGGGACCTCTGCCCGGAGAGTATACCTTCTGCTGCATCGTTAGCTGGCTCTTTCAGCCTGGATGCAGTCTGCGTTCTCCATTGCAAACTTCACACACTCACACCAGCTAAGATTCTGTAAAATGGTTCAGCAGTCCTAAAGCAGGGTGCAAAAATGCCAGGGGCTGACTTACTGGCTCGGTCCTCACATGCACCCTGAAATATTACTGGAGAGGAGAGAGACAATCCCATCTCATGGACCTAAGGATAGCCAGAAAGGGTGAGAAGGGAGGCACATCTGACAGGCTTTTAAGAATTCATTTCTAACCCCATGGGCAGATCATTTTGAGCCTTGAGGGGAAGATGATGCCTTCCCCAGAAGCCTGCAGGCGCCTCTGGAAACCTCTTTTCAGCCTCAGATGAGACTGTCTGATGATGTGCTTTCTGGTCTGGTGTGCTTTCTAAGCTAACCGCCGTTAAATCTCCTTTTTCTTTTTTTAAACTGTAGTAAAATACACATAACATAAAATTTACCATTTTAGGACTTCCCTGGTGGTCCAGTGGTTAAGAATCTGCCTGCCAACGCTGGGGACACAGGTTCAGTCCCTGGTCCGGGAAGATCCCACATGCCGCAAAGCAACTAAGCCCATGCACCACAACTACTGAGCCTGCACTCTAGAGCCCTCGTGCCACAACTACTGAAGCCTGCGCGCCTAGAGCCCGTGCTCCGCAGCAAGAGAAGCCACCGCAATGAGAAACCTGTGCACTGCAACGAAGAGTAGCCCCTGCTCACCGCAACTAGAGAAAGCCCGTGAGCAGCAACGAAGACCCAAAGCAGCCAAAAATAAATAAGTAAATAAATAAATTTATTAAAAAAAAAAAAGAATGAATTAGGGAATTCCCTGGTGATCCAGTGGTTAAGACTTCGTGCTTCCAATGCAGGGGGCGTGGGTTCCATCCCTGGTCGGGGAAGTAAGATGCCACATGCCGCGTGGGCAGACAAAAAAAAAAGAAAAAGAATGAATTAAAAGCAGGTTCCTAGGGCTTCCCTGGTGGCGCAGTGGTTGAGAATCTGCCTGCCAATGCAGGGGACACGGGTTCGAGCCCTGGTCTGGGAAGATCCCACATGCCGTGGAGCAACTAGGCCTGTGAGCCACAATTACTGAGCCTGCACGTCTGGAGCCTGTGCTCCGCAATAAGAGAGGCCGCGATAATGAGAGGCCCGCGCACCGCGATGAAGAGTGGCCCCCACTTGCCGCAACTAGAGAAAGCCCTCGCACAGAAACAAAGACCCAGCACAGCCATAAATAAATAAAATAAATAAATTTTTAAAAAAAGCAGGTTCCCCAGACCTCCACCCCCAAACTACTTGGCAGCCCCAAGATGAATGGTGTGATAGAAATCTTTCTTTCCTTGTGGCTTCTATTAGCTGGTCCAGGCCTTACTGGCTTAGCCCAGCTTGGGGCTGTGAAACTGCAGGTCTACTTGCCTAAGTGGAAGGGTGGGTGGATTCCTATTGGGAGGGGCCCTCCAGATTAGCTCCAGCCCTCCCCTCTGCTCTGGCCATGGCTCCATTAGAGAGGCTGCAGTCCTGCCCACCCCCTAAATTGTCTGGGGTCTGCATTACTTCCCAACGTTCCACCCCAGACCCCATGGCTTCCCTGAGCCAGGGAAGGATGGGCAAGATGCCATCCAAGGCCCTCCAACAGTAGGGAGGGGAATTTGAGCTCCTTCCTCAAAAGTGAGGCTATCCCACCTTGGGCAGAGCTTGAGGCTGACGGTCGGTCATCAGGATGAGAACTGCCCCAGTCTGTGTGCAGACTCTGGATCTTTGCAGCGTAACTGGCTTCAAAGAAGGAGTTTAATCTTAGAAGGAGTTTCAGCCTTGCTCAGCAGCTCCAGAGCCCCCCTTCTGCTTTAGTCCCATCTCTTGGCAGGCTTCTGTGAGGAGCCTGGGCTGCCTCCCCAGGGGACCTTCCTTTTGTCCTTGGGTTCTCACAAAAGTGAATGGACCCAGTGTTCCAGACCATTTCCATAGGACCCAACGTGAGCTGTTTCTGGGCTCTGTGCGGTCCTGATAAGGCAGGCCTGGGACATGCCTCACTGGCTTCATCCACAGCTTGGCTCTCTTTGCCAGAAAAGGGAGGGCCAGTCCCACAGGGCTCTGAGATTGTACTGGCCCTCAGACATGGTTTGCCCAGGGACTACTGGTGGGTGGGAGTGGAGGTGGGGTTGGAGCAAGACGGTAGGGGTCCCAGGCCTCAGGCTAGCAGGGGTCAAGAGAGATGATGGGGCAGACGTGAGGCAAGCACCACCCAGCCGTATACCTCCACTTCTGCACCCCACTCCACCCTCCACCATGTCTCTGAACCGCAGCACTGCCCCTCCAGTAAGTACAGGGACCACTCAATCAGCTGTGTGATGTCCAGCAACATCCTTAAGCTTTCTGAGCTGTAAAAATGGGGATTCTAGAAAATACCCAGAAGGGTTTTTGGAAGGTTAAATATGAATGTTCCTTGTGTAATGCCAGACACTCAGAAAGTGTGCAATACATATCATTTTCCTCTCTGCTTTCTTCTCTGTAACAGTTTTATGCACATTGCTTTGGTTCTATCAGGGAAGCTAGGCAAGCTGGCAGTTCCCAGAAGAGGTGGGGAAGCCACTGTCTTCTCTTTGTGCCCAGAAATACTGCCACCAATGGATGGCTTCCTCCAGAGGCCACCAGCTAACACTGGAGTACTGACACACTGGGCGGAACCGACGGCTGGGTAAATGGCTGCTGCGGAGGAGAAACGATGTCCTCGAAGACCCACCCTTTACCCAGACCCACCAAGGACACCTATTCTTCATGTCACTGCCAGTAAAAATTCCCATCTTGAGACTCAGTCCAGTTCAGTTAGAATCTGTGGAGGTGGGGCCAGCTTTGGGTATTGTTTAAAAGTCCCCAGGTGCTTCTAATGTGTAACCAGGGTTAAGAACTACTGGTCTAGTCCAACCTCCCCATTGTAGAGATAAAAACACACAGGGGGAAATAAAAAACAACCTCAGAAAGGTTAAAAGAAATAAAATATTTAAAGTGGCAGGGAGAATTTAGTGCAAAGTAGGTGCCCCAAAGAGGGAAGCTATTATTATTTCATTATTTCTATTATTGCTCTAGACAGGGCTGGCTTCAGGGACAGGCGACTTGCACAGTCACACAGGCCCTCATGCTTAGAAGGGCCCTATGCTTGGTTTAATGCTCTGCTGTTGCTGTTTTGAAATTTTTAATTTTTTTTAACAAGGGGGTCCCACATTTTTTCACTTTGCACTGGCCCTGGCCCAAGATCATACAGCTCTTGAAAGCAGAATGGATTATCACCCCTCTAAAGAAAGATGAGGAACACACTCAGGGCTCAGAGGCTTGCTGGGTGTGGGGCTGACCTGGGTTCATTGCCCAAGGAGGTTCCTTCTCCTGTTCATTCCATCACAGGGAGAAGGCCGCCCTTGCATCTCTTGGAGGAAGCAGTGTAAGAGCTTCAGAGCTCCCTCTTACTCTCTGTGAGAGGCTCTCTGAGCCTCAGTTTCTTCATCTGTAAAATGGAGGAAATAATGCCTGTGAATTATTGTGAGGAGTGCCCAGAAGCATGACTGTCCCTCTAGATGCTGGAAATATGTGACTTCCCATCCCTTTATTGGGAAGAGGGGGACCCATGTGCTCCCAGTACAGCCTTGTCAAGTCCTTTTTTTCCCCCCTGGGAGGCCCATCGTTAAGTTCCCAGACTTCAGCTTTTCTCACACAGACTAAGAGGAAGTAGTTCTGGGGAAAGGTTTCATTCTGGAGCAGGGTGTGTATGCTCCAGAGCCCTTAGTGACGTTTTGCTGCTACTGCCCTCTGGTGGTAATATATCTGTATCTGCCCAAATTCCTAACATCCTTCCGGGAAATACAAAAGTGCTTGATAACACACTACAATTCAATTAAAAAAATAATTTATTGCTACTCTGCTAGACACTAGGGATGCAAAGACGAAGAAAACACAGTTCTTACCCTCATAGTTTAGAATGTGAAACAAACTCCTAAAGAGATAGCTTGAATTATAGTGCAGTGTGATATTTTAATAAAAACAATGACTCCCGACTTCTGGTTCCAGACAAAATGGAGTAGACATATTTATTCCTAGTCTTCCCACTAGTAAAAGCTAAATATCCCCTGGACATTCCACATAAACAAACATAAGAAGACTCTGAGAGGTTGAGAGAATAGGCAGACTGGCTAGGGCTCTCTTGAGACCCAAGAAATGATATGGCAGTGAGTACCCTGGGTTTCCTTTTTGCCTTTTATATCTAACTGGATACTGGAGAAGCTGGCAACCTAATACGCCAATGGAGGCAGGCAAACAACAACAAAACAACAACAAAGCCTGCTCTCTCTAGTCAAAAGACGAGGAAAGAGGGCTTCCCTGGTGGCGCAGTGGTTAAGAATCCGCCTGCCGATGCAGGGGATATGGGTTTGAGCCCTGGTCTGGGAAGATCCCATGTGCCGTGGAGCAGCTAAGCACCACAACTACTGAGCCTGCGCGTCTGGAGCCTGTGCTCCGCAACAAGAGAGGCCACGATAGTGAGAGGCCCGCGCACAGCGATGAAGAGTGGCCCCCGCTTGCCGCAACTAGAGAAAGCCCTAGCACAGAAACGAAGACCCAACACAGCAATCAATCAATCAATCAATCAATAAATCTTTAAAAAAAAATACAATACCATGTGCAATTGCTCAAAAAAAAAAAAAAAGACTTTAGGTATAAACCTAGCAAAACACGTACAGGACTTGTATGTTGAAAACTACAAAACAAGTTTTCTTTTTAACCAAAAAAATCAAAGATCTAAATAAATGAAGAGACATTACCATGTTCACATATGTATTGGAAGACTCATAGTAAAGATGTCAATTTTCCCCAAATTGATCTATAAGTTTAAAGCAATTCCAGCAAGATTATTTCTAGATATAGGTAGGCTTTTTCTAAAATTTATATGGAAAGGCAAAAGGAACTAGGAGAGCTAAAACACTAGGAGAGCTGCCACATTATCTTACTATAGACAGAGGTTGTCTCCTCCCACTTTAGGCCGATACTCAATGCCTGCATTAAATTTTTCATGCTTTAGGGACTTCCCTGGTGGTCCAGTGGTTAAGAATCCGCCTTCCAATGTAGGGGATGCAGTTCGATCCCTGGCTGGGGAACTAAGATCCCCCATGCCGAGAGGCAACTATGCCTGTGCGCTGCAACTACTGAGCCTGCACGCTCTAGAGCCCATGCGCCACAGCTAGAGGGAAGACCGAGCGCTGCAACGGAAGATTCCCACGTGCCGCAACTAAGACCCGACGCAGCCAAAAGTAAATAAATAAATGTTAAAAAAATAAAATAAAATAAATTCTTCCTGCTTTAAATACCTGGAATGGTTTCTGAGTCCTGCACTGAACCCTCAGCCCTTTTTTTCCAGGCAATCTTCATCATCTTGATTTTAACCATTTACAGCTTTGTATATCCCCTAAGCTGACCCCATCTCCCACCCTTCCTTGACCTCCCTACAGTGTCTTCTGGAATGGTAGTGTACCAGGAACAAACTCCCCTATGTCCTCAGCCCTTCACCTTCCTGCTCTACTGAAAACCTGGCTAATGCCTGCGGATATTACTTCCAATGTAGTTTCCCCAAGTAAGGGCTGTTCTCCCTTTCACACCCCTTATTCCACCTGGCCTGCAGGTGGGAGTAGCTGTCCTCCTTTCCCCTTCTCCATAAAACCCCAGCCACTTAGACATTAGACTATACCCTGCCTCCTTGTCTCAGTCATCTGTAGATCTCTT
This sequence comes from Balaenoptera acutorostrata, assembly GCF_949987535.1. Taxonomy (NCBI): domain Eukaryota; kingdom Metazoa; phylum Chordata; class Mammalia; order Artiodactyla; family Balaenopteridae; genus Balaenoptera; species Balaenoptera acutorostrata. The sequence continues at coordinate 38,827,395 of NC_080066.1, read as the reverse complement.
CCTCTTCACTGAGCATTTTGGCCACTGGCTCACTGTCTCTCTCCACCACTGCTCCTGTCATCATTCTTGGTAACTTCAGCATCTGTGAAAATGATCCATCCAACACTAGACCTCTCAGTCAATCATAACAATCTCCCCGAATTCCCCAGCCTCCCTTGCAGCTAGAGGTAGTGCTATGTGACCCATTGAGACTTAAGTCAAAATCTGACGGTGGGATGGTTTCTGTGAAAGTTTTGCTTTCCTGCTGTGGGATCTGCTCTCTTCTTCCTAACTTGAGTATGAATGGGGTGTATGCAGCCTTCTTGTGATTATGAGCATGTGGAAAAGGCAGGAGGATGGCACACTTGTTGGTCCTGACATCATTCAACCAAGGAACTTACACCAGAAGCCACTTACCTCCAATCTTCTTGTTATGTAAAGGGAAAAAAAGCTGTTTTTTAAGCCACTGTGGTCAAATTTTCTGCCCTTGCAGCTGAAATAATTTCTAATCAGTAAACCTCTCCCTGGGGCACATCCTCAAATCCCTCACCTTCCTCTTTCACCTATTGTTCTTGTCCAGCATCACCAAATCCTGGGGTGTCTAAGGCTGCAAGTTATTCCCCAGTATCCATTCTCCCCTTTTCCCTTTAGTAATAGAACCGCAAAGTTGTCACAGAGCCCATGGTCACCCAGAAAAAGGGAGGAGCCCACCCTTCTCACCCACCCAGACATCAGGCTACTGCACTACTGCAGTCCTCTCCCTCCCCAACCCTTTTCTGTATCATCAGATTTTCAGTCCTTTTTTTTTTTGGCCATGCTGCGCTGCTTGCAGAATGTTCCCTAAACAGGGATTGAACCCACGCCCTCAGCAGTGAAAGCGCCAAGTCCTAGCCACTGGACCGCCAGGGAATTCCCCTTCACTCACTTCTTGATCATTCCCAACCACATACACTGTAATGTCTCCTACCTTACAAATACACACACACACACACACACACACACACACACACACACACACACACACACACACAAAACCTTTCCCTGGCTACCACCTCATTTCTCTGCTCTCCTTTATGAAAAATCTGTTGGCCGGTGAGAGCAGTGAGGTAGGTGTCATGGTCAGTGGGTGTGTGACAGAACTTGCAGAATGGGTGAGAATGGTTTGAAAGTAACTACCAGAGGCAGTAGTGGAGCATTCTTTTGAGAAATACTGCATTGCCAACACTCCTGATGGCAGACAGGATGGATGATAGTTTATGAAAACAGATGGACCCTGGAGAATGAATTGAAAAGTGATTGACTGGGATTCTGAAGAAGTTTTAGGAATACTTTAACCAATTAATTTTGCTTATATTCTTTTTTTCTTTCTTTCATATGTACAAGAGTGATAAATGATTTTTTAAAAATTATGTCTACATAAATCTAAAGCAGTTCTTTCATATATAAACCCCCCAAATTTGAAGTGATTAGAAAACATTGGGTTATAATTGGCTGAATTTTTCTTTTAGTGTGACATAAAATAATAAAATCTCACTACCTATATTATCCTACAGTTGATAAATGATAAAAACTCAGATAAATGTTTACCTGCTCTATGAAACCTCTGCAAAATACTGTCTAGTACACAGTGAACACTCAATAAACTAGCTCTCACTATGACGATATCTTCCAGTGGGGGTGGGAGCGCAGTTTTCTAGTATCTAACTGGACAGACCAGTGCCTTAACCTTTTCTCTGGTAAGATTTAAAAAAAATTAAGGACATGTATATTTCTATTTTTCATCATGATTTTGTATTCGGCTCCAATTTTGGAGCACTTTAAACCAAATATTCCACCACTGTCCACAGTGATGTGGAACATTTCCTCTGCTGTTTATTTCACACTATAGAAATAAGCATTTAGCAAGTTGCTGTTTTGATTGATATGTGACCTCTTTAAAATAGGAATCATTTTACTTTTGTCACTACAAGAAAGGTGCTCAGCTGCTGAGTTTTCACTTAAATTAGTTAAGCAGTATGGCAAGGAGGTATTTTACTTTTATTTTAAATAAAGAGACTTTGAATGTGTTTGGGCCACAAGCTCACCCCCCTCTATTTCCCATTTATCACTAATGCCCACCATGTCTCATTTCCTTTACCTATCTGGTGCCTAAAGGCATCCAAATTTTCCAGCAATGATAAAATGCTTCTCTCACACTCTCACCCTTCCCAGCCTGGTGTGAGGGTGGCATATCTGGAAACCCCAGCTCACTGTGATGGTTTCTTTTTGGATGGTTTCTTCTTTTGGCAATACTAAACATTCAGTTTAGCATTGAACTGTCTCTTAAGCATTCTGTGTATTTTTGTTTTTAATTCCCCCTAGGGAAAAATATTAAACTTATTCTTCCTTTACATCCATCCCTCACTTCCACTAACAGTAGGCAGATAGGCAATAACTTTTCGTTAACTAAATAAAAGTGTAGAAGACAGGGAGAGAAAGAGAAACAAATATTAAATAAACAAACAACCTTTAAGGGAGATTGTTGAATGGAGAGGGGAGAAGAAATGCAGATTAAATAGCCAGATCCTGTCACTGTTTTCAGTGAAGACCTAACCAATCAACTTTACTCTTAAAAGTATACTAAGTCCCACTCCTTATGAAGCTAGTTTTTCAATCTAGGTTGCAAGCATTGCGCCCCAGGAACCTGCTTTTTGGAATCTCAATTTGATTCCACTTGTGGTTCTGCTGTGTATAAAATCATGGCGGAGATTCTTCAATTGCTCTGAGGTTCAGTTTCCTCTGTTTATAAAAGCATGAGTTTAATAATAACTCTTTAGAAGTTAGCTTGGCGAATAGGGAGCAAAATCCTGTCCCAGGGCCTTTGCATTTGCTGTTCCCTCTTCCTGAAACCCTCTTCTCCCAGATGTCCATGGTGCCTCTCTCCTTATCCTGCATACTCCTACCTACTTCATATTCTTTTTTCCACTTAATTCTTCTCCAAAGATTTTTATCACCACCTAACATATTGTATCTTTTACTTACTTGTTTGGCTTCCCCTATTGGAATGTAAGCTTCCCAGGGGAAGTATAGTTAGCTCTTTTGTTCCCTGTAATGACTATTTGTTGAATGATGAACAACACAATGGGTGTGTACAGTTTAGTAAGCACCTGACACATTAAGACTAAAAAAGGTTTGTGACTCTAAAATGACAGTCAGTGGATCAGGAAAAGTCCATGAATAAAATAAACTGACAATCTACGAAGTATCATTGGTGGTCTTTCTTGAAACAACTGGTTCAGAGAATCTCAGGATTGGAAGGATATTTAAAGGTAGGCCAGTCCTAGCTAGAGAGAGTTTAAATTCTCCTCTGCTGTTAGAACCAATAATAGGGATTTCTCCCATCTAGAGTCACAACCTTCTCTACAATTGAGGATTCTTCTATTTGCAACAAAAGGATCCTTTTCATTAAGAATATTCCCCCCTCCTCGAATGTAAAAGTAAAATAAAAATATAGAACTTCAGAATTAAAAGAAAAAAAAACTTTTAAAAATCACCATCTCGTTACCCAGGTACAATTAAAAACAACTTTCAGTACACAGTATTATCTTAACAGTTTAAAAATATACACATAGGTAGATAGAAAATTTGGGGATCTCACTGCATGTGCGGTTTTGCAGTTTTTTCCATCTAACATTACATATAAAAACATTACTTTAAAAAGCTGCACGATGTTCCCCTTGGGGGTGCACCATACCTTATTTAATCATTCCCAAGCTGTTTCCTTTTTTTCTCAAATTAAACTTTTATCCTGATCTTCGATTACCTTCTTCAAGAGAAACGCTTAGAAATTACTAGGGCAAAGGAAGTGAACTTTTAATTTTTAATATATATTTTTTTAAATTACAGAAAATTAAGTCTTCGCCATCAGATCCCGCTCCATAGAAAGTCTAGGGTTGCTTTAAACCAGTTGGATTCAAACCATCCCAAATTCTCTTCCCCTACTATTTTCAAGGTCTTAGTAAACCTCTCCCAGTACAATCGCACGGAGCCAATCCTCCTTCGGAAAAGAGAAACTTAAAGCCACAGGCCCCCAGCACCACCTCTTTAAATTTTAAAACGAAGGCCCAGGCCAATGAACGTTAAGTTTCTCCCGGAACACAGCGTCCCGCCCGCCGTCCCGCAGTCCACCAATCAAGCAGGGCTCTTCTCCATAACCCTTCCAATCAGCGCCAAGGATGAAAGTTGCTCACGTAACTTATGTGAGGCAAGCGACCAATGGGAGCTGACCTTGGGGGTTAGCTCCGCCAATGCCAGCAGCCCTTGGAGAGCGCGGGAGGCTTTCGATCTGGGTCCCTGAGAGAAGCAGAGAATGGCGCTGGTTCTCTGAAGCGAGGGCCTAGGAGAGAGCGGCGCCGGCCCTGGCTCTAACCCTGAGGCGGCTGCGCGGCCGACATGGCCTGCTGTCACAACGTAATGCTGCTGCTGGATACCGCGGGAGGCGCCGCTGGTGAGAGCCCGGTCCGGCGGGTCGCCCTGCGCCTCCTCACCTACCTGAGTTGCCGGTTCGGCCTGGCCAGGGTCCGCTGGGCCTTCAGGTTCTTTGACTCTCAGGGTGCGCGGAGCCGGCCTTCCCGCGTGTCTGACTTCCGCGAGCTCGGGGTCCGCTCCTGGGAGGACTTTGAGGAGGAGCTGGAGGCCAGGCTCGGGGATGGCGCCCACGGCGCCCACCTGCCGGGCCCGGCGCCCAGGGCCACCCACACGCACAGTGCCCTTATGGAGACGCTGCTAGACTATCAGTGGGACCGGCCCGAGATCACATCGCCCACGAAGCCGATTCTGCGTAGCAGCGGGAGGAGACTGCTGGTCGTGGAGGGTGAGGCCAAGGAGGCCGAGTCTGCGCTCGGCGGCTTTGTGAACGCCGTCTTCCTCCTAGCCCCCTGTCCGCATTCGCAGAGGGAGCTGCTGCAGTTCGTGTCCGGGTGCGAGGCCCAGGCCCAGCGCCTGCCGCCTACTCCTAAGCAGGTGATGGACAAGTTGCTGCCCAAGAGAGTCCAGGAAGTCATGATAACCCGAAAAATCACCTTGTACTGGGTGGATACCACCGAGTGGCCTAAGGTAAGATTACACAGCGAACTCAGATTTTAGTGCGTGGTGCTGGTGCTGATGAACCAGAACTTGACAGCGTCTACAGAGCAGCCCGTGAACCCAGAGTGAGACTAACATGACCAACAGGTGTCCTTTCAGAAGGAAAGTTCTGGGGTCACAAAGAGGGACATTCATCACAACGGGATAGGTAGGTCCTCGGTACCTACTGAGTCAACACGTTTGAGGTCCTTCACAATTTGGGTCCTATCTGTCTTCCCAGACTTAATCTTTCCTACACACGACCCTTATTCCAGACTGTTGAAACAGTTTAATTGGCCAACAGGCCTTGACGGCTTGTTTTGTCTTAGCAGTGAAACGCCACTGCTCTCTCTTCTGTGCCAGTTTAAATCACACTCATTCTTTAGGGCCTTTGCCCACGTGGCAACTACTCAATCTCAACTTCTGAATTTCCAAACACTTTTGTGGCACTTACCCTTTCTCCATTATATGTTCCAGTCGTGCACTCCCTCACCTTCCATCTAGCCTAGAAATAACCTCAGAGGCAGGCACACACATCTCTGTATCTCCTGCAGATGTGTCGTTGCTTGTTATAGGTGTTCAGTAAATATTTGTTGACCAAATGAACAAATTCGTATGTACTTACAGTCCTAAGTGGCTAATTTGGATTTTCGTTGAGGCAGTGGAGCCCCTGCTCCAGTGCTTAAGTATAAATTTCTACCTCCATCATTTTCTTCCTGTCACTTCATTTTGTCAATAAATAACTTCATTTGAGGAGCCACTACATTGAGTACCGACTACATTGTTTTAGCTGCTGGGGATGCGGTGGTCAGCAAAGTGGAGTTTACCTTCCGGGGGAAGATATATTAGACAGGTATGGTTAACAGATTAAACAGATAAACAAGTGATAGGATTTCAAATAATGCTGTCAAGAAAATAAAGCTGAGTAAGGGGCTGACCGTGGGGCAGAGGAAGTAGAAGCAGGAGACAGTTGTAAATAGGGTCGTAGTCAGGGAAGGCCTTTTTGAACAGAGAACTGAATGGTGAAGGAGGAGGATAGTGAAGGTTGGGCAAGAACATTCCAGGCTAAGAGAAGAGCCAGTGTAAAGATTTGAGCTGGAAATGAGCCTAGTTTGTTTCAGAAACAAAAAGGCAAGGAATGCTGAAACCTAGTAGGCAAGGGCAAGCACGGTAGGAGAGGAAGTTAGAAGGTAGCAGAGGCATATCTGTAGGGCCAAGGTAATAAATTCAAATTTTGTTCTAATTGTTGGGAAAGTGGCTTAACCAGGTGAAAGATGTGATTGCATCTGTTGGAAACATATGTCACTAAAGCAGGGGTGGGTTAAATTGCAAGGTTGCAAATGGGAAATGAGCAGATACTTAACACAAATAATGATATAGTGGGTTAAAATTTCCAAATTGCTTTCACATGCAAAGCCTAAGGAAGACTTAGCAAATGCAACGTAAGGCAGCAGTGGCTGGTCAAAAGAAAAGGAAAAGGCAAAAGTGTTTAAGGGAATGGTAAACATTGACGGAGAAAATGGAATCCTATAATTTAGTTTAAGGCAGGAAATCAAGTGTTGGACACAATACACAACACATAAGGGCTCGATTTAGGATAGTTGATATTAAATCACATCAAAGACTTTATGCTGGAATTGTATTTTATCAAATACTGGCTAGAAATAAGTCTTAGCAGATTGGGCTTGGAGATTCTTTTTCTTTTTTCTGAATGGCATTAAAATAAGTAGGTTGACAGGATCTTTTTAAAGATTCTTCCAGTTCGCACATCCCATCATCTGTGGAGATGGGTCTTCTCTGAGGCTTCTTATATCTGTTATGTTGTTTCCCATAAGAAAAAGCCCATCAGATAATCTTAAGCTTTTCTGGAATTTTTTTTCTGGTGTAGATCTGTCTTTTCCTGTTCAAAAGCCTCTGCCTAGCCACACTGTGGAGGCAAAAGGGAGACTTAGGTTCTGTCTTTGGGGAGCTCTCACTACGAGGGTAGAGAGAAGAGAAGAGAAATTCCAGGGCCTGGCATGTGGAGCTTACAGTCTGGGAAGTAAAACTGGGAGAAACAGACTCAGGGAGGAGGGAATCCAAGCACACGGAACTCTTGCAAAGATATAGGATAGAAGGGAGCATAAGAGACCTCTCTCACATTTTCCACTTTATGCCCCTAATTTACTCAACACATACCTGTTGTTGAACAAACTGCGAGGTATGCTGAGTACTGGATGCACCATTAGTGAGCCAGACAGATGTGGTCCCTGCTGTCTTGGAGCTTATAGTCTTGTGGACATTTATAAATCCCTAAATTTGAAACTACCACTAGGACTTGTCTGTTACTTAGCCCATAATGTACATAAAAATGAAAAATGTAGCCATACTCTATATACTGGTTGTGGGTTTTTTTTTTTATCATGTTCATATATTTTTAATCAAAGCTGATGTCCTTTTCAGCTCCTTTTAAAGTTTTACTTTTCATTTGCCAAGCAATTTTTTTTTCCTGGCCGGTCCTCTGACTGAAATAATTTCAACAAATTTTTTGTTTCCCTTTGGCAGAAAATCCTAATCAGGATCTATGATGCCTGAACAGGCTTACCATTCTCCCCCTTGGCAGTGAGCACAGGTGTGGATATATGGGTGGTAACATCAAATACTAATTGATTAATCTACCACAGCATTTTCCAAACTGATAGGCATAACCAAAACAAAAGTTTAGCAGTACATTGCTTATCTTCACTACATGTGATAGTTTCTGTTGTGCTCTGATATTTTCTTTCCGGTTTTTTTTCTTTAACACTGATCTTAAACCATTCAGTTGATTCATCACAGGGTCCATCCAAGTTCATCAGGATCACGATCCTCATTTTAAAAGCACTATCCAAGAGAGTCGTGGGTTCTTAGACTGGACTGTCATTGCCTTGCTGTGAACTGGGGCACCCTCTGAACTTCAATATAATGGAAAGTTTGGAGAGGACCTAGAAGACCCTTCCAGTTCTAATTTTTCACATTCACATAGCAATTTATGGTTCACAGTTGTCAACTCACCTGTGGAGTAGGCAAAGCAGCATGATCAATGTATTCTAGGGTAGGTTCTCCTTCATGTTGCCATAGTACCTGAATATTGTCATGGCATATTGTGATTGTGAGTTAAATATTTCATGTTATTGCTTTTTTACTCACCCCACCCTTGACTTTAAGATCATAGAAGACAGGGACTATGTCTTGCTAGTTCATGGTATTATCAACCTGGGTCCTTGGACTCTTTAAGCAATAGAAATTGATAAGAGGCCAGATGAGAAATGCAGGCAAGGCTTTATTGGGACTCGTGCTGCACAAGGGAGCAAGAACAAGAAACAGGGGCCCTTCCTACTCCCCAGAGAGGGGCGGGGGCCTGGTTCCTTAAATGGGGGTGTAGCCCACCAGATTGGTGGGCTGGGCAGGAGGCGTAGCTTAGGTGGTCTGTGCACCCCCTTGGTGCTGTGTGCAGGGATCATGCTCAGTACCCTGCTTTTGCTCTCAGCACCTCAGAAATGGCAGTTGATTTGTGGCCTTTTTGTATCCTATTCATAATTGTCCTGACTGCATGCAGTTATTTTTAGTCCCTTATAGTTTCTTTGTATTCGTTTGTCCAGGTGCAAGCACTCCAATAAAGGGTCCCATGTCCCAGCCTATCTCAATGGCACATAAAGGTTGCTCAATAAAAGTTTGCTGAAAGAAGGTTGGACGAAGAGTCAGCTATGTGTGAAGGAGTGAGGAATGGGTTTTACAGAGACAGCAGGGTTTGAGCTAGATAATTAAGTATAATAAGCATCCAGTTGGTGAAGATGGAAGGGGAATACACAGCAAACAGAACCGGCAAAAACATGGAAGCATTGTAAAATGTGGCATGTTCAGGAAACAGCAAATGGTTCAGTGTGCCTGGAAGGTAGGGATGGGTGAGGGAAGGATAATGTGTTTGGAAATATTGTTTAGAGCTGGGTGGTAAAGGGCTTTATGGCTATACTGTAGGGCAGTGGGAAGCCCTTCAGAGTTTTTACAGAAGTAGCATGATCGGATATGTAGTTTCGAAGAATACTTCTTAACACAAAGGAGGAAAGATTGGAGGCAGAGCACAGACTCTGTAAGCTGCAGTTAAGAGTCCAGACTTTAGTGAAAACACTGAAGATAGAACTGAGAAGACCTGTTTGGTCTCCACACAGACCCGTGGGTGCGGGCAGGGTGGGTGAGTCAGTGGTGATCACTCTCTAAGGGAGGTGCTCCTGCCTCTCTCCTGTGACACTTGGCCGCTGTTGTGTTGTGGAGGACATGATTTTTTTTATTAATGTGTAATGACTTTGCATTCCTTCTAACATTTTATGATTTATCCCTCGTGAGTTGCATCACTTCTGTTCCTTGACAGAAGATAGAATTGAAGTGCTATTTTCACTAAATAGGTGCTTTCTTGAAGGCATATTATATAGCAGTTATTCAAGTAATGGGATGCTGACCATTATTTGTGTTTGGTTCAACAAATACATTAATTGTGTAATTTGATCCTTTAATGTACATATCAACTTTACTTTCTCCTGATTTCCCTTAGCTTTATGAATGCCTAACTTACAATAACCCAAGATTCTTTGTAATTTTTATTTTAGTTGTGGGAATCTCCAGACCACCTTGGGTACTGGACAGTATGTGAACTGCTCCACCATGTAGGAGGCACTGTCTTGCCATTTGAAACTTTCAGCCAGGATTTTACTAAAGCTGGGGAAACACTGCTTGGTAGTGAAAGAAAGCTGTCAAGGGAACCTCACCTCTCTTCATGGATTTCAACTCTGCCAACTGATTCTACTTTAAACTGTTTGCTCTGTAATTCTCCTGAGTATGAAGCCTCATTTCCACTGGTGGAAGGAACATTATTTTTCCCTGTTGAAGGTAAGCAAATAATACTTGGGGGCGGGGGAAGAGTGGTGATGGGGTGGTTGATCTGGGTTTCATTCATTTCTGCAAGGCAGGCCCATGAATTCTTTAGAATTTAGAATTTCCAGCAGCCTAGGCACTCCATTAACGCTTGTCATTGAAAGATATCTAAGCAAAATCAGAGATACCACAGGAAACGACTGAAGTTTGGTACAACTGTAAGCCCATGTAAAAAGGACAAGTGAATGTTTTTTTTTTTTTTTTAAATTTAAAGAAATTCACGTTCTTTTATTTATTTATTTATGACTGTGTTGAGTCTTCGTTTCTGTGCGAGGGCTTATCTCCAGTTGCGGCGAGTGGGGACCACTCTTCATCGTGGTGCGCGGGCCTCTCACTGTCGCGGCCTCTCTTGTTGCGGAGCACAGGCTCCAGACGCGCAGGCTCAGTAATTGTGGCTCACGGGCCCAGTTGCTCCGTGGCATGTGGGATCTTCCCAGACTAGGGCTCGAACCCGTGTCCCCTGCATTGGCAGGCAGATTCTCAACCACTGCGCCACCAGGGAAGCCCCCAAGTGAATGTTTTTAAAGAGTTTCCCAACTTTTTGCAAAGAAGGATAATATTGCTCAGGTGCCCAAGCAAATGGGTAGTAAGGTTTCACTGCTTCATAAAAGAGATTGATAAATTGAAGATCATAGAAAATCAGTGATTGACTAAGAGAAGAAATAACAAATTAGTCAATTGAAGCAGAAAATGGTGCCTGGTACCACGAAGAGCCAGCACGTTGGAATCTTAATAAATTTGCTTTATCATATGATTTGCTATATAGTGAATCTAATTTCTGAATCATTATGTAGTCACATAAATAATACCATATAGAGATATGTACATAAAACTATATTATACACTATGGACAATTTAAGGAAATTTCAAGAGTAGTTTTGAAACTTTCAGCCAGGATTTTACTAAAGCTGGGGAAACACTGCTTGGTAGTGAAAGAAAGATGTTAAGGGAACCTCACCTCTCTTCATGGAAAGCAGTTTTGTCTTACATGGTCTTTAGAATTTAAACTCGTAAGATAGGATGTACTGTATTTTATGGATTTAAGAAGCAGTGGGTTTTGTGTGTGTGTGTTTATTGCTTGAATACTTATTTCTAAGTCATAATTACTGAGAAGTTCTGAAATCAAATCACACCATTGTAATTCCAGTCATATACAGCTTTTCCTATAGAACTGAATGAACTTACTATGATAGCAGTAGAATGAGGGTTGAAGTGTGAACTAAGTGACAATACTAGTACCTCGGCTGGCAATCTAATTTTTTTTTCTTACTATTAAATTTCTTATTAGAAGCTATTTCTTATATTAGAATTTCAATATTCTTTATTTCGAACAGGCAAAGAGATTCAAGAAACATGGACAGTTACTCTAGAGCCCTTGGCCATGCATCAGAGACATTTTCAGAAACCAGTCAGAATTTTTCTAAAAGGCACAGTGACCCAGTGGTCCCTCCCAGCAAGCTGCACTTTGGGCACTGATAGCTGGATGCTACAAAGTCCAGAGGGTAACAAATCAACTCAAAGGATGTTATTTCAGCAGTTGGTAAACAGGCTGACTGCTGAAGAGTTACATCTGGTAGGTATCTTCCACATGGCAAGTTATTCTAGTCTAATAACACACTGGTAAAGAGAAATAAGTGCATTTATGAAATGCCAAGGAGTGCCCTACATAATACAGTCTCAGTGTAACAGATGATATTTTTGCAAGTATTATAGCATCATGACAATGCTCATTAGTGAAGAAACAGCTTATAAAAATTGCATGTACCTTGAATCCAGTTAAACCAAATTATATTCACATAGGGAAGAGGCAGTGGGCCAAATGGAATGATTATATTAGGGCAGTGAAGTGATGGGTGGTTTCTCATTATTTTTTAAATGTTGCATTATGTATTTATTACTTTTACATAATAAATATATTTCATTTTTTAAAAAAACCCTACATTGTAAAATTAGATATACTAGTGTCCAGTAGTTATACAAATTTAGTAATGTCTTCTGAAAAGGAATACATACATACCCAGGTTTGATATAAATTTAGTAGTCTTCTGAAAAGGAATACATACATATCCAGATTTGATGTAAAGGTGATGCTAATTTTTTAACTACCAGTAATTCCTTACCTTACTTGTCTTTTGCTTTTGTAACCTCAGAAAGCTTCTATCTTCTGGATTCCACTGTAAAACATTCCAGAGAAAACTGGATAGTCATTTGGACAGATGTTGTTCTAAGAGTTGTGAGCTCTGACAGAGCACTGGAGTCAGGGAGTCAGGTGACCTGGATTAGATCTCAGCTCTGCTGCCCACCATGTGATCTGAATAAATCCCCTTAAGTAGTAGAATTGATTCCTGGTTAAGAGCATGGGTTTAAAATTCATACACTCTTGGCTTCTGCCTCTTATTAACTGGGTGACAAACAGGTTGCTTATTCCTCAACCTCAATTCCTCCTCTATAAAATGGGGATAATAATCTTTTTTTTTTTTTTTTTTTGCTGTGCCTCATGGCATGCAGGATCTTAGTTCCCCAACCAGGGATCGAACCCATGCCCCCTGCAGTGGAAGCACAGAGTCTTAACCACTGGACTGCCAGGGAAGTTCCAATAATAATCATTTTTACTTCAGAGTGGTTATGAGAATCCAGTGAGTTATAATAAGTACATAATAAGTGCTTAGTAAATATTCCTAATAACCTTAGGTTTTTCTTATCTGTAAATTGAGGGATTAGGTTTAGATGATCAGTAAGTTCAATTCTAGCACTAATATCCGTGAAGTCTGTCTTTTCCAGTTTTCTCTTTTATATTAATCATTGGATGAAACTATCATCTGTCTCTTACTAAACTACATGCCTTTTTAGGCATATGTCAACAATATTCCCAACTAATTAGATCTTCTTATGTAGGTTACCAGTGTGGACCCTGGTGAAGGCTGGCCCCCCATCACTGGAGTTATTTCCCCCTTCTCTGCCAGTGCTACAATTCTCACTGTGTTCCACACCAAGGAGACTGAATTTCAAAGACATTTTCTCCAAACAGTTGTGGCAGAGAGCCCCCAGGATTTAGCTTCCCTTTTTTCTGAGGTTGTGGATGGTGTATTGAATCAGATTCACAATTCACTTGAAGATCCTGCTACCTCAGGTAAGCTTCTGAACCAATAACTACCATACTCTAGGTTAGTGGTTTACCATCTTTTCTAGCAACATAACTTTTTTTCAGTGTGCTCTTAGTAGAGCCCAATATCTGTTATAAAACAGATAAAAGTAGGCTACAATATTTCTGGCAGTTTAAATCATTATTTATAGAAATTCTGAAGCACTTCTGAGGAGGCCAAAGGCTCTTGTGAAACCAGTTTGAAATCGAAGGTATAAGAGGAAACCTGGTTTTTAATATGTTTAATAAAGTCTGCACGTAAAACTGTTATGATTCTGTCTTCCTTCCACTTTGTTGCACTGTTACTGATATGATACAAACCTTATTTATGCTAGATAGATATAAATATAATCAATTTGATATTTCTTCCATTCATATTTACTCAGTAGATTTATTGAGTGCCTGCTGTATGTCAGGCTCTGTTCCAGGGGCTGGGAGTACATCAGAGAACGAAATAGACAAAGGTCTCTGTTCTTAAGAAGCTTATCTAGTCAGGAGAGACAAGACAATAAATTAAATAAGGAAATTATATATTATGTTTGAAAGAGTTAAGTGCTATAGTTATAAAGCAGAGAAAAAGGAATGGGGAGTGTTAAAGGATAGGAGGGTTGTAATTTTAAACAGGCCTTGTTAAAAAAGTGATACCTGAGCAAAGGCTTTGAAGGAAGTGATAGGGAGACAACATTGTAGAAGCAACAGTAAGTGCCAAGGTTTGTGTGTCTGGTGTGTTGGAGGAACAGTGAGGAAGCCCGTGTTTGCAAATTTTTCATAGACAACATAGGCCTGTTGGGATTGGGGGTGCAGCTGAAGGAACATTGTTAACGATGCTGCTTTGTATGTCCTTTGGAAGAATGCAATCAGTCCAAGGGAGGAGCAAGTGCTTGGAATTCTCTGCTTTGCTTCTAATGCCTCTTTTCCTCTCCCATCTCTGCTCCTTTGTTTCTGTAGCTCCGCCTACTCCAGAATGGGCCCAGCAGGAGCTTGGCCGCACAGCTCCCTGGAATTCCGCTGTTGTGGAGAAGTGGTTTCCCTGCTCTAACTTTAGTGGTGCCAGTTCAAATTTGATGGAGTCATTTTGGTAAAACTTATTTTTTTCTCTGGGTATTGATTATTAAAGTCAGCTCTCAGTTATCTGCATGTGAGTTTGTTGTTGTTGTTGTTTTATTAATTAATTAATTTATTTATGGCTATGTTGGGGCTTCGTTTCTGTGCAAGGGCTTTCTCTAGTTGTGGCAAGTGGGGGCCACTCTTCATCGCGGTGCGCGGGCCTCTCACTATCGCGGTCTCTCTTGTGGTAGCACAGGCTCCAGACGCGCAGGCTCAGTAATTGTGGTTCACGGGCCTAGTTGCTCCGCGGCATGTGGGATCTTCCCAGACCAGGGCTCGAACCCGTGTCCCCTGCATTGGCAGGCAGATTCTCAACCACTGCGCCACCAGGGAAGCCTGTTGTTGTTGTTTTTAACAGACCACCTTTTCTGAGTATAGTCCAATAATATTAAAAACTAATTACAAATGGAGAATATTGTTTAATGGGTATAGAGTTTCAGTTTTACAAGGTGAATTCTGGAGATGGACGGAGTTGATGGTATTATGAATATTCTTAATACCACTGAACTATGTACTTAAGAGCGATTAAGATGATAAATTTATGTTGTGTATTTTATCAGAACTAAAAATTTAGAAAAAGTTAATTACAAAAACAAAATACACTCATAGATGTCAGAAAATATTTAGTATTAAATTTCAATAAAGGAAAATAGCAAACTTGAATAATGCAGCTAAATTAATACTTAAAGGAAAATTTTTAATATCTTTTGAAGAGAAAAATTAAAAACCAATTAGCTAAGACCAACACACGAAATAATACAAGAGAGTAAACCCAAAAATTAAAAAAAGAAGGTAATAATAAAAATAATAAATGAAATAGAAATCAAGAGAAACAAAAGATGATTCTTTGAGAAGCCAAATAAAATAATCTATAGCAAGATTGAGCTACTTGTATGAGCAGTCATAAATAATATTGGAAATGTAAAAGATACGGCAGAAATTCAAAATATTAAGAAGTAAAGTTGAGGTTTATTTTTTCCATAAAGATACCCAGTTGTTCCAACTCCATTTGTTAAGACAATCTTTTTCTCAATCACTGTGGCACCTTTGTCAAAATCAGTTGACCACCAATGTGCAGGTCTATTTCTGGAAAGAGTCTAGTCCAGAAATTATGTTAATACCACATTATCTTGAGTAGTGAAATCAGGTAGTCTGTGTCCTCTCAACTTTGTTCTTTTTTTTTTCTCAGAATTGCTTTGGCTATTTTAGACCCTTTGCATTTCCATGTAAATTTTAGAATCAGCCTGTTTCCACACACCCAAAAAAAGCCTGCTAGGATTTTTGATTGAGTGTGTATTGAGCTTATAGGTCCACTTGGGAAGAACTGACATCTTATAATAATGAGTCTTCTGATTCATGGACATGGTACAGCTCAAAAAGGCTAAGAGCATAACAGGTGCACCTTCCCATATGAGATAGCAAAATTTACCATAAAGCTCTAGTAAATAACATAGTGTGGTATCGGTGCAAGGATCAACAGATAGACCAGTGGAGTAGAAGCAGCAGGGAAAGAATAGACTATTCAGTAAATGGTGGTGTTGATGATTGGCTATCCAGAAGAAAAAAGATAAAAAATTAGATTTCTACTTCACAGCATACATAATGATAAATTCCAAATAAACTGAAAAACCAAACGTGAAAAGTAAAAACTTTAAAACTGTAAGAAGGAGAAACACGAGAGAAGATTAGGCTAAGGGTGGATTTCTCAAATAAGACCTAAAAAATTCAAACCATGAAGGAACATATATGACTATAATGAATTTTAAAATGTTTATATGATGACTAGTCATAGACTCAGGTAGCTGTAATCCATATAACCAGCAAAGGATTAGTATCCAAATTAGTACAGATCTCCTAAAAATAAGAAATCCAATAGAAAATCGGGCAAAGAATGTGAACAAGCGGGGTTTCCCTGGTGGCGCAGTGGTTAAGAATCCACCTGCCAATGCAGGGGACGCGGGTTTGATCCCTAGTCCAGGAAGATTCCACATGCCGCGGAGCACCTAAGCCCATGTTCCATAACTGCTGAGCCTGCGCTCTAGAGCCCACGAGCCACAACTAATGAAGCCTGCGCGCCTAGAGCCCATGCTCTGCAACAAGAGAAGCCACCGCAATGAGAAGCCTGCGCACCGCAACGAAGAGTAGCCCCCGCTCGCTGCAACTAGAGGAAGCCCGCGCGCAGCAACAAAGACCCAACGCAGCCAAAAATGAATAAATTTTTTAAAAAATTGTGAACAAGCAATTCAGATGAGGAAATCTAACAGAGCAGTAATTTGGAAAGATACTCAGCATAGGCAAGTGGAAATTAAAACCACAACATGGAAAAACCCACCAAGTTCTATTTTATACCTATTAGATTGTCAAAAATTAGCATGTGGGGAAATGAGCACATTTTAGATGGTAGAAGTGTAAAATGGTTACCATTTTAGAGAACAATGTTCCTAGTAAAGCAGAAACTTCGCATACTCTGACACTCAGCAATTCTACTTCTAGGTGTCTGCACTGAAGAAATTTTTGCACAAACACAAGGAGAGCTGTGCTAGAATGTTCATTTCCAGTGGAAAGGACTAGCAGACTCTCAGCAGGGAAATGGATAAATAAATTACAGTATCGTTATACAATAGAATATTATACATAGATTAGTAAAACGGTATAAACCAGAGCAACACGTGAAAAATATGTTGAGTGCAAACAAAATTGCCAAAGGATGGTGTTGTGTGATACCATTTTCATAAGATTTACAACATATGAAACAGCATTTTATTCGTTTTGTTACATATGTATGTCTCTGTAAATAAGGTACACACAAATCTAGGAATACCTCTGGGAGGAAGGGATGGGAAGAAATTGGGTGAGGCTTTCTCTGTGTCCATGATGCTTAATTTCATTTAAAAAAAAATCTGAAGCAGATACAGTAAATTAATGGGGGGAAAAAGCAACCCTCCTCACTGCTCAAGGAAATACCAGCACACTTAAGAGAATTAGGCTGCTTCAGACCTGCTGCTTGTATGAACTAATTCAACTAATGGCACCATAACTTTCTCCTACTTTTAAGTCAGATGGTATCAGATAATGGAAGATAATGAAATAGAAATAATACATTTTGAAAGTTGTGCTATTTTCATTATTTCCTTAGTGACTAATACTTAGCTCTAGGCGGGAAAGCAGTTAATAACTAATCATCTCCCCTGCCCTGTTTCTTTCCCTGCTCATCAATCCCAAATTAGTTTACTGGAGTGCGAAATAATTATTTAAAAGTTATTCTGATACTCACTACACTGTATTACATCATCTTGTACTTTAATGTATGGAAACTGGGTAAAAATTATGGAAGCCCAGAAGTGAGTGAAATAGTTGCCATAATTAGATATGTACCCTAGGACATGAAGAATCTTATTAATAAAAGTCAATACTGTATGTATTAATACATTAATGGTTTTGTGAACAGGTAGCTTCTGCCCCTGAATTTATACAAATCATAAATGAGAAGAGGGACATTTTCCCTCCTGAGAAAAAATACTTTTGAAGGCATCTTGTGGAGACATCTTTTGACTAGCTTTTAAAAGGATAATGGATATTGCTGTTGCTTTGTTTTTAAAGCATTTTGGAAAATCAGAATTTCAACTTTGTACTAGACATCTTGACTTATTCACAGGTTACTACAGGCTGCTTCATCTAATAAGGAAGAGCCTTCCAAAACTGAAAGTGAATTGACACGTTGCCTCTCTGAGCTCTACCAGAGAAAGTCTCGTGAAGAATACACTGTGTCCAATCAGGAAGACAGCAAAAAGAAGCGTAAGCACATAGAAAGGCTGTTTCTTACAGTCTTTTTTGACACTGTATGTTTTAAAAGATTGATATTCCTTAAAATGAAGTTGAAATGGTAACTGAATAAAGGACAAGTTCTTATATTTCGTATTTGAAAATAATTACATTAGTACAGTAGTGATTTTAAAAATCTCCCACAATCCTAACTTCTTAATGAATTAAACTATTTTTGTTTTTAGTTATAATAGAAATTTAAATACAACTTTGTGTGCTGCTTATAAATACTTGTTCATCTGCTACTTTGCTTTTTTAGTTACCTCATTGCTTAACAAAATTTGCAAATTTCTTATGTTGTTGAACATGTAGATTGTTTTCAGTTTTTACCATTATAAATAATACTATAGTGTACATCATGCATATGATTTACCTTTGAGTGATTTCCTTAGTATAAGTTTCCATGAACAAGTTATTCATGGAAAAGGGAGCTCTGGATGCAGACTGCTTAATTGCCTTTCAAAAGAGTTTCATCACAACTCTGGGACTACTGGGTAACACCAAAATGAGTCTGTTCGGCATTTGTCTGTTGTCTGTTTGGCATTAGATGTAAAAATCATCTAACCACCTTGAGATATTTAGTTCTTAAACTTCAGTTAAAAAAAGAGCTCTCTTTCTACCCTGTGTTGTAGGTAGAAAGAGATGCAAGAACTACCTAATTCAGATCATTCTGAATGGATATACTTCATTTCAATATTCCTTCACAGAATATTTCATCTGAATTAAAGTAGTTCTTGATTCTACAGAAGTAAAAGTTATTTTACTTTTCTTCCCACGATGTCGTTTTGGTAGGAGGTGTCCCTCGTACTCCAGTGAGGCAGAAGATGAATACCATGTGCCGTTCCTTGAAGATGCTGAATGTTGCAAGACTGAATGTAAAGGCTCAGAAGTTACATCCAGATGGCAGTCCAGACACAGCTGGGGAGAAAGGGATCCAAAAGATAGCCAATGGAAGAACAGCAGATAAATTGGAAAACAAAGGAAGGACACTGAGAAGTTCTAAACCTAAAGGTATTCGTCAGTTCCATTGCATTTTGGTATCTAAATTCATGTTTACTCTTCTGTACTCTCATATTTTTAAGTTTTAATCATATCCCTCGCTTAATGAACATTTATTGGCTATCTACTGTATGTCCACAAGTGTGTTATGGGGAGTACAGTAAATAATAAGATAATTTCTTCTCCTTAGATTTATGATCCAGCTACAAAGAGTAATAATGAACATATATATATATATACACATACATATACACAACGAATTGGTAAAATGAATACGTAAGAGAGCCAAGAGACTGTAACAGAAAATACTTGTTCATTTTGGAAGTAAAGACATACTAGGAGTCAAGAAAGGGAAAGTCCAGTCTTGAGCAGAACAGGCTGAGAAGGCTTTTACGGAGCCAGTGGAGCCCAGGTTAGACTTTGAAGACTGAGCAGAGTTTAGAAGGCAGAAAGGTAAAAGAAGTGTGTGCTACATGGAGGATTAGCATAAGCAAAGTCACAAAGAAGGGCTGTGTCTTGGCCCTTTAAGTGGTTAAAGAAGTTAAGTGGTTAAAGAAGTTTTATACATTTGTGAATAAAGAGAAGGGAAAAGGTTCGTGAATAATCTAGGGTTAGATTATTGAGGTCTTTCAAAGTCAGGCAGAAGAATTTAGTCCAGTAGCTTTTATTTTCCTATTTGTTTTTTTCTTCTTTAAAAATGGATTGAATTACAGTATGTTTCTCATTCTCAGGATACATTCTTAGCTTACACTGACAGTGCCAGTACTGTGGGGTGATTGTGACAATAGCTTATGAACTTCGGGCAATAATTACCTGATGTCACCTTTGAGTTCTTTTGAAAATTCTGGAATGAAAGTTTTCTGCTTCTTTAAACATTTTTTTTTCCTGTGGAATACTGGATCATAGATGATAATCAGTTTGAGTGAGATAGCACATCTTCGATGAGCTAGTATGGTATACCAGAATGCGGATGGGAGAGCAGAATTAACAGTAATGCAAGACAATGTGGCATTACCATAATTTCTGGACTAGATCCTTTCCAGAAATAGACCTGTACAACAGTGGTAAATTGATATTTGACAGTAGTGCCCCCAACAATTCAACAGGACAAGGATAATCTTCAAAAGATAGTGTAGGAGACATTACATGAAATTTCTAAAAATCTTATATTTGTATTTGTATGGAAATATGTATGGAAATATGTTAATATAAATGTTTCAGACATTACATGAAATTTCTAAAAATCTTATATTTGTATTTGTATGGAAATATGTATGGAAATATGTTAATATAAATGTTTCAGACATTAAAAAAAAAAAAAGATAGTGTAGGAATAATGATATGTTTATGGAAAAATTGAACTTAAACCTTATCTTTTAATAGTATTTTGAATTTCTGCTTTATTTTCTCGAATCATCTTTGTTTTTGTTGCTCTCTCATTTCTTTTTTTCCTACTTAATTCATTTCTGTTTTTATCTTTATTATTGCCTTCTTTATTATTTGGATTTACTCTTTTGTGTTATTTCTTATGTTGGACCCTTAGCTAATTTGGTTTTGAATTTTTCTTTAAAAAGATAATTTGTCTATAAATTTTCCTTTAGATATAAATTTAGCTGCATTATATAAGTTTGCTGTATTCTGTTTTCATTGATACATCTAAATATTTTCTGACATCAGTAATAGAAGGGAGTGTTTTATTTTTGTAATTAGCTTTTAATTTTTTTGGACTGTGCACAATGTGTTCTGTAAGATATTGAATCTTTAATATTTGTTGAAACTCTATGGCCTAATATGTGATTGTTTTGTTAATATTCCATGTATACTTGAAAATAATGTGTATTCTCTAATTTTGGGGTACTTGGTTCCATACATATTCATCTTAATATTTGAATATTCAAAATTCTTATTAATTTTTTTCTACTTAAAAGAATCTATAACTGAGATGATTGTATTATAGTCCTCCACCATGTAGATTTGTCTAAATTTCCTTGCAGTTCTGCCAATTTTTGCATCATATATTTTGAGGCTTTCTTTTTAGGTCCATACAAAATCATTTATGTTTTCCTTGTGATTATACCTCTATTCCTTTATTTCCAATGTTTCTTTGTCATGTGTTTTGGATATGTCTTTTGTAAACAGCATAATTTCTTTTTTTAACCCTGTCTGACAGTTTCTATCTTTTATTTAACCAGTGTATTCGTAAGATAAATATTTATAATTATTATGATTACTGATAAGCTAGGGTGTATTTTAGTGTCTTATTTTGTGCTTTCAGTTGTATTTTTCCTTTCTAGCAGGCTATGGGATTAATCAAGTTTTCTTTATGCATCTTTTTCCTTTCTGCTGAGTTTGGAGGTTGTATAGTTTATTTCTTCTCCATTACTGGTTATCCTTAAATTTATAACATGTACACGTGATTTGCAAACCCTTAAAATTAATCACTATCTCTGAACTTTTCAACCTCAGCATTTTTGACATTTTGGACCAGATAATCCTCTGTGAACTATAAGATGTTTAGCAGCCTCCCTGGCCTCCACCCCATTAGATGCCAGTAGTACCCTCCCTCTCCCCACCAGTCACTGCCACCCAGACATAGCCAGATGTCCCCTGGGCAGCAAAACTCCCAGTTGGTAACCACTGGCTTAAACAATACAATGACTTAAGCTGGGTCTGATGATCAATTTGACTTTTTTTCCCACAGATTTTAAAACTGAGGAGGAGCTACTATCTTACATACATGAAAATTACCAAAAGACTGTGGCCACAGGAGAAATCGTGTTGTATTCATGTGCTCGGAACATGATCTCAAACATTAAAGCATTCCTAAAGTCCAGAGGCACCAAGGAATTAGAAGTAAGGGAATCCGGATATTGTTGTTCGTCATAACAGTGTTAGTTGCTTGTTGGTGGGTCTGGCTCATATGTCTTGGAAAATATCTGTTATGCAGTGCACATTTCAAAAATGATGAGTGAGGGGGTAAGCACAGTTCTAGGTCTTGGAAGATGGACATGGTCCACTGAGAAGGCAGAAATCAAGGAAACGGGCCAGGTGGGAGTAATTACATGTACTTCCCTTCCAATGAAAGCTCTGTCCTCATCTAAGTTGCATGTTAGCTGCATGAATTAAGCCAGTGGTTCTTAACCCTGGCTGCACTTTAGAGTCACCTGGAACGTTTCTTTAAAATGTTGATTCATTTTGCTTAGACTTCTCAATCACTGCTTTATGGAAT
Source organism: Balaenoptera acutorostrata (assembly GCF_949987535.1). Classification (NCBI taxonomy): domain Eukaryota; kingdom Metazoa; phylum Chordata; class Mammalia; order Artiodactyla; family Balaenopteridae; genus Balaenoptera; species Balaenoptera acutorostrata. The sequence goes on along the minus strand of NC_080066.1, from coordinate 38,805,067 downwards.
CTTCCTTTTATGAAAGTTCAAATCTGCAGGCTTGCTGTATCCATGCCCACTTGCTCTCAAATACTTTTCTACATGTTCTTTTAAAAAATATAAAAGAATATTACACTATTTTTCATTCAAATGAAAGAAAGAGGATGTACTTCCCTTCTTAGGGCATTGGTCAGCTGTGAAGAAATTAGAAATAATGATAAGCATTAATATTAATATTCTCCTACGTAATTTTGTATTTTCAGATGAACTGCCTACATCAAGTAAGAAACAACCTCTTGAAAACTAGCAAAAGTCTTCGACAGAATGTAGGAAAACTGGATAAAGAAGATAAAGTCAGAGAGTAATTAACTTCCTTTTTAATTTTTTTTAAAGATTTATTTATTATGATTTTTAAATTTTTTTTAATTTTTGGCTGCATTGGGTCTTAGTTGCGGCATGCGGGCTCTTCCTTGCGGTGCGTGGGCTTCCTTCTAGTTGTGGCGCGTGGGTTCCAGAGCACGTGGGTTCTCTAGTTGAGGTGCACGAGCTCAGTAGCTGTGGCGTGTGGGCTTAGTTGCCCCACGGCATGTGGGATCTTAGTTCCCTGTCCAGGGATTGAACCCACGTCTCTTGCATTGTAAGGCGGATTCTTTTCCACTGGACCAACAGGGAAGTCCCCTTTTTTTTTTTTTTAAACCATTACTCCAAAACAGAGCTCCCAAGATTTACTTGTATCAATTTAATATTTCATTTTTAAAAAATTCTTTTCCATTATGGTTTATTATAGGATATTGAATATAATTCCCTGTGCTACACACTAGGACCTTATTTATCTTTTTATAAAAATTTTTATTGGAGTATATAGTTGCTTTACAATGTCATTGTTTATCTATTTCATATATAATATAGTTTGTATCTGCTAGTCCCAAACTCCTAATTTATCCCTCCCCCACGCCCTTAGCCCTTTGGTAACCATAAGTTTGTTTTCTATGTTTGTGAGTCTGTTTCGGTTTCATAGGTAAGTTTATTTGTGTCATATTTCAGATTCCACATATAAGTGATGTATGTTTTTCTCTTCCTGACTTACTTCACTTAGTATGATAATCTCTAGGTCCATTCCTATTGCTGCAAATTGAATTATTTCATGTTTCTTTTTAATGGCTGCGTATATATCAGTTTAAAATAGATTGCCAATTGCTTGAAGAGGCTTTTGTAGCTGATTCTCTGTAATGTTCTAATGTTCAGTTTGCAACACCTGTTTACCTAATAACCATATTGCTATTTAGAAAGCAATGGCTCTTCTTTTTGGTTGTTGTTTCTTATGTAAGCAGATCTCTGCATAAGGAAGGAACTTTCATTTCAGTTAAGTGACACTCAAAGCAGATAAAACCAAGCTTTTTTTTTTCTCTCAAGGTGCCAGCTCCAGGTATTTCTTCATTTGGAGATGTGTCGGCAGTGCCCTTCAGTATATGAACGTATAGATGAAATGGAGCAAGTAGTGGAGGAGGCAAGTATACTGCTTAGTGCCACTGGGGATGTGCTGTAGATGCATTCAGCTTCCTGCAGAGGCCATGTGGTAATTTTCTAAAATCTTCAGGTGACAGATATGCTGCGCATGGTGTATTTAACTGAAGATTCGGCATACCTAGCAAAGTTTCTGGAAGAAATTTTGGAATTGTAAGTTTGATGACTACTAATTTAAATTTAAAATAATTTTACCAAGAACTTATATAGGTATTGTCTCAGAATTGTAGAATTGTAAGGACTATTTCTCCTGCTGGGTGAGGAAAGGAGTAGAGAGGGTGGAATGGTGACTGACTGTTCCATATTTAATCAATCTATTCCACAGGTATATTGATTCAGTCCCAAAGATACTTGGAAATCTTTACGACAGCCTAGGATTTCTGATTCCTCAGAAGCTGGCTCGTGTCCTTCCTACAGATTTTTTCGGTGATGACTCCATGACACAAGAGAGCAAATCACCCCTTTCTGTGCCTCTTATGTCAAATGCTCATAGGTCAGTGTCGGGTGGCACTGAATCTGACCAACTGGAGGAGCTTCGTACCAGATCAGCTAAGAAGAGAAGGTAGGAGCTCAAGGAATTAAAGGAATTACTTGCACTGTTACAGTTCTGGTATAGGGTATGTTTAAGCCATAGTCCAGTTGTCTTTGTCTATAATATATTGAATTAGTAGTTGCCCTTATGTCTGAATCACAGAAGCCAATTATTAGAGTTCTTAACAAGGAGCATCTGACACTTTATATTATCTGGGGAACATATAGTCTTGTATTGTGTAGTCACAGACCCCTCTTGACTCTCCACATGGGGTCTCCAAGAACTAGGAGCCTTCCATGAGATAAGCTTAGGGTTTCAGCTTACTTTGTATATTTTCCATGATGCTCTTCGTTGTTCATAACTAGTTAAATTTATAGTTGTTACTTTTAGAAATTCTGGGCTTGACTTGTTTTACTGTAAGTTCAGGCCAACCTCAAAATAACCGACTTTTATTTAAGTGTTTTATTTTAAACTTCAGTTCCATTCTCATCTAACTAGCTGTAACCTGTATTCAGTGTATATTGACTGTTTCTTTCTATTTTTAAAAGGAAAAATGCAATAAGACATAAAAGCATTGCAGAGGTTTCACAAAATCTGCGACAAATTGAAATTCCCAAGGTATCCAAGAGAACTACGAAAAATGTAAGTCATTTCCAGGAGATAGAAAGTGGTATCACTTTGGGCATGAGTTCATACAATAAATAAGAATGAAACACATGGTGTCTTTACTTTTAAGAAATGAGCATTGGAGGATACAGAAATAAAATTAGGTATTTTTATGAATGTGTCTACAACTGTAATCTAAGGAATAAAGAAATATAAGTTTATTAAAGATTAATCATTTTTCCCAGAAGTGTGACAGAGGTAATATTAAGGGGAAAAAGATAGTAAAAGTTAGGAATGAATAAGTTAATTCAAAGTCTTTAATGTAGTTAAGAAAACTCATGAAATAATAACATAAGCAAAAGAAGCCATTGAAAAATAATGTACAATCATAATAGGACTTTGTGTACCAGAAAGTACTTTTCAGTAAGTATTTTTTACGTCAATAGCAAGTTACAAAAGCAAACAAAAAAACTCATGAAGCCAGGTGGTAATTATTTTTCTGTGGCAGTAGATGTTAGGACTTGTTGGTTGCAGAAAAAGAAATCCAGCTGGAGTCTATTTACTAAGTAGAATTAATGTCTTACTAAGAGAAGGAGAGAGACAAAAAAATGCATTGAAACTTTGAACTGCATGAATTATGAGAAGAGTTAAAATTCTAGGAGAACTAGCTTTAGAAGCATTAATCATTACAATAGTGGTTTGTTTCTAGAGATTTATAGCTGTGCTTTAGTACTGGAGGTGGGGTTTCTTTTGAAGAGTTAGTGGTGTTCATTTTCTTAGTATACCTTAATACGTATGAGTGAATAAGATGCAAATTTTAGATATCTTGGAGATTTTGTTCAAAGAGTATGAAGTCTAAAAGGTATCAGACCACCTCTCTCACTAGATTTTACACGATTAGCAGTCCTTTCTAGCACTCCTTTTGGAAAACTTTTGTTTCAGATTGGCCTAGAAAGTTAACTTCTTTAAGACCAGATTTACTGAGATCAGGATTTGATTGTGGTTAAAAAAGAATATCATTTGTTAAGTTTCTGCTATTTGGCTGTTTATTCTTTAATGATTACAGTGGCATAATTGAAAAAACAGCAACAAAATCTTTAAAAACAATTCTCTTGTTTAGATGCCATTTGAGTTTAGGCACTTGAATCCTCTACTATAATAGCAAATAAATAGCAGGTGGGTATTATTTTTTTCTGCCGCGCCACACGGCATGTGGGATCTTAGTTCCCTGACCAGGGATCGAACCAGCACTCCCTGCAGTGGAAGCGCGGAGTCTTAGCCACTGGACCACCAGGGAAGTCCCCAAATAGCAGTTTTATACAGAGACGTTCCTAAGAGTATAGCCATCCTCTAATATTATGGGGTTTCCCTGATGATTTAGTTATAAAAGATATACAGAAACATCGTTTAAAAATTGAAATTATATAAAGTTAAATGTTAGTGCCTCTTCACCATCCATTCCTCAGAAGTAATCGCTGATGACAGTTTGTTGTGTATATTTCCAGGCCCTAGTTTTGTGCATTTTACAACTATTTCTGTTACAGATTCCTACAAGTGGAATTGCAAGGATCAAAGGGTTTCTTGTGGAATTTTTATTCTTTTAAATGAATTCCTATTTAAATTTTCTTATTGGATTTTCTCATCTTTCAGGAGAATTCTCACCCTACTCTTCAGCAGCCTCCACTCCCAGTGAAAGACACGGTACAAGGTATACTTTGTTTCCTTGTTGTACTCAGTGACAGTTTTATTTTGATTACATATATTTAAGCAGTTGCATATAGTTAAAAATTATAGTTTTGTGTAATTGTTGGTTTATGAAATATGTCCATATACTGTGTGCTAGAGGAGTAGGATGTTCACATGGTCTCAAAATACTGCATTTTGTAAAATAACTGGTCTAAAATTTTTTTTTTAATTTATTTTTTGTTTGTTTATTTTTTGCTGCATTGGGTCTTCATTGCTGTGCGTGGGCTTTCTCTAGTTGTGGCAAGCGGGGGCTACTCTTCGTTGCGGTGCGCGGGCTTCTCATGGCAGTGGCTTTTCTTGTTGCAGAGCACGGGCTCTAGGCACGCAGGCTCGGTAGTTGTGGCACACGGGCTTAGTTGCTCCGTGGCATGTGAGATCTTCCCAGACCAGGGCTCGAACCCGTGTCCCCTGCATTGGCAGGTGTATTCTTAACCACTGTGCCACCAGGGAAGCCCTAAAATATTTTTTTAATGCCATTAACATGAAAGCTGAAAAAGAAAAGAGGCAGTGGAGCTGGTTTAGATGAAAGGAATTTAAGTGTGATATAAGTGCACTACATGATCCCTGCTTGGGTCTTAAATTTAGGGTAAAAAGCTATAACGGGATTACTGAGACGATGAGAGAAATTCGAAGATGGATTAGATATATGCCCTTGTTCTTTGGAGATACATGCTGAAATACAGGAAACTGAAGAGTTGTGATGTCTGCAACTCACTCTCCAGCATTCTGGGATGGGCAGTTGTACAAACGTAGAGAGAGAGACGGAGGGAGAAAACAAATGTTGACAGTTGGTGAATTTTAGTGAAAATTCTATGTGTTTTTTTGGTTTTGGTTTTTTTAAATATTTATTTATTTGGTTGCACTGGGTCTTAGTTGCGGCTCGCTAGCTTCTTAGTTGTGGCATGCAAACTCTTAGTCGCAACATGCATGTGGGATCTAGTTCCCTGACGAGGGATCAAACCCGGGCCCCCTGCATTGGGAGCGTGGAGTCTTATCCACTGCGCCACCGCGGAAGTCACCATGATTCTACATTGAAATTTTCTATAGATATTAAACTTCTCCAAAACTTGGGAAAAATGGAAAACAAAAGATCAAATTTGGCTGTCAGGCCGTAAATCAGTTTCATAGACAGCCTAAGGCAGGTAACAGAGGCTTTTATAATGGAGATAGAGAAACATGTTTTTGAAACTTGGTGTGCATTATTGGTGTCCTTAATGTTTATGTCATTAATGGGTAAAAAAGGCTTCTCCCAGTTTGTGGATCCTGGTTTATTTGGTTTTTATTTAAGTGACTTGCTCTTAGAATTTTTTTACTCTTGGTGAATTTTTTTTTTTAAATAAATTTATTTGTTTATTTTTATTTTTGGCTGCGTTGGGTCTTCGTTGTGGTGCGCGGGCCTCTCACCGCGGCGGCCCCTCCCGCTGCAGAGCACGGGCTCCAGGCACGTGGGCTCAGCAGTTGCGGCCCACGGGCTCCAGAGCACAGGCTCAGCAGCTGTGGCACACGGGCCCAGCCGCTCCGCGGCGGGATCCCCCCAGACCAGGGCTCGAACCCGCGTTCCCTGCACTGGCAGGCGGATTCCCAACCACCGCACCACCAGGGAAATCCCGGTGAATTTTTTTTTTTTTTTTTTTTTTAAAGATTTATTTATTATTTTTATTGATTGAGTGATTGATTGCTATGTTGGGTCTTCGTTTCTGTGCGAGGGCTTTCTCTAGTTGTGGCAAGCGGGGGCCACTCTTCATCACAGTGCGCGGGCCTCTCACTATCGTGGCCTCTCTTGTTGCGGAGCACAGGCTCCAGACGCGCAGGCTCAGTAGTTGTGGCTCACGGGCCTAGTTGCTCCACGGCATGTGGGATCTTCCCAGACCAGGGCTCGAACCCGTGTCCCCTGCATTGGCAGGCAGATTCTCAACCACTGCGCCACCAGGGAAGCCCCCGGTGAATTTTTGAGTAGCCTCCACCACGCCATCTTGCTTAAGATTAAAATGCTAGCCTGCTAGATTTGTCAAGTATTTCCTGACTCTTCAGCTATTTTTCCTAACTTTGAGTCTAGATGGTTACAACTCTCATGCTTTGGAGTTAGGAAGAGGATTTAAAATATAGTAGTTCCCCCCTTATCCACAGGGGTTATGTTCCAATACCCTCAGATACCTGAAACTTCAGATAGTACCGAACCCTATACTATGTTTTTTCCTATACATACATACCTATGATAAAGTTTAATTTATAAATTAGGCGTGGTAAGAATTAACAATACCATAATAAAATAGAACAATTATAAGAATACGCTGTAACAAAAGTTACATGAATGTGGTCTCTCTCAAAATATCTTGTTGTACAAATTTAATGCCTTTTCCATCTTAACTAAGCACTTTCATGCGTTGTAGCCATAATTTTTGCAGTTTGAGTTGTGACAGCAAAACTAGCATGAATTTTTCCTTCACAGTTTCACAGATAGACAATTCACTCTTACCATAGATCGTAGCAACCTTAGCATACGATTTTATTTTTCCCTTAAGTTGAGAAACTTTTTATTTATAGGAAGCACTTTATGACTTCTTTTCAGCATATCCAAGTTGCCAGCATCACTACTTTTGTGCTTTGGGGCACAAGAAGTATTTAAGTAAAATAAGGGTTACTTGAATATAGCACTGCTATACTGCTACAGTCGCTCTGATAACCCAGCTGGCTACTAAGTGCCTAACGGGTGGGATATGCTGGACAAAGGAATGATTCATGTTTTGGGTGGGACAGAGCAGGATGACATGAGATTTTATCACACTACTCAGAAAGACACACAACTTTAAAACTTATGACTTATGTATTTCTGGGATTTTTCATTTGATATTTTCGGACTGCAGTTGACTGCAGGTAACTGAAAATGTGGAAAGTGAAACTGCGGATAGGGAGGGACTACTGTATCCCAGCAAATTAGTAAAATACTCAAAAGAAGAAAAATGAAATCTCTGGGGTTGAAAAGAACAGTTTCTCTGCTTGACGCTGAATACAAAGCAGCAAAAAGTTCCAATGTGAGAAAAATATCGTAACACTGGGATATATTAAAAGGACTATGATTTACATTATCCAACCTCTTACTTAAGGATTATGTCCATTTTACAGTGAATAAAACTTCTAATTTAAGTGATGTGGGCCTTCCTTGTATTCCTGAAAGGTTGGGTTTAAATTAAATTTATAAATGTAAGTAGTTTTTTTTTAATTAAAAAAAAATTTTTTTTTAATATTTATTTATTTATTTGGTTGCACCAGGTCTTATTTGCAGCACGTGGGCTCCTTTAGTTGTGGCAGGTGGGCTCCTTAGTTGCAGCATGCACGTGGGATCTAGTTCCCTGGCCAGGGATCAAAACCAGGCCCCCTGCGTTGGGACCGTGGAGTCTTAACCACTGCGCCACCAGGGAAGTCCTGTAAATAGTTTTGATATACCATGTGAGTGTACTGTTTAAAGAAATCCTATTAGTAAATGTGAATATAGCAGTCAGCCTGTAAAATAGTTTCCTCAAGCAGATTCTCTGTTTTGGATATCTTTCTTTTCCCACATGTGGCTTTTATTAATGATAATATTTGACTTTCTTTTTTTCTTAATGCTTTCAGAAGTGACCAAAGTTCGAAGAAATCTCTTCAACCAGAAAATAATTTCTCCTTCAAAGAGATCTGTAAAGCGGGGGTTGCCTAGAAGCCATTCTGTGTCAGCTGTGGAAGGTCTAGAGTATAAACTTGACAACTTCAAGAGGACCAAAGGTACTACATTTTAGGGTAACCAAGAGAAGGGGATTCTTGGACCCAAACCGGTCTCCAGACTCTTTGTTGCAGAAGCTCATTAATCTCATGTTTTCCTCTCCTCTTTGGTTACCATCAGTTAATTTTCCACTTGGGGTCTCTCCCTCCAAGTTTAGATGAAGAATTAATCCTGGTCTTTCTCATTCCTCCCTTTCTAGTTACCCCTACAGACAACAGACAAACATCTATTTTATAAAACCAATTAAACAAAAACGAAAGATAGTGACTAGCAATTTTCTAGTCTTTTGGTGTGTTGGTTTGTTTTTTGCTTTTTTTAATAATTGAGACCATTCATGTATCATAAAATCAACTTTTAGTGGTTTTCAGTATATTCACAGAGTTGTGCAACCATCATGACACGTTCCAGAACATTTTCATCACTCCAGAAAGAAGCCCTGTACCTACCCATTAGTAGTCACTCTCCATTTCTCCCAGTCTTCCCAGCTGTAGGCAACCACCAGTCTACTTTCTGTTTTTATAGATTTCTTATGGATATTTCTTTTAAGAGGAATCATATTATGTGGTCTTTGTAACTGGCTTTTTTTACTTTAGCATAATGTTTTCAAGGTTTATACATGGTGTAGTACGTCTCAGTACTTCATTTCTTTTTATTGACAATAATATACCATTGTATGGATAAACTACATTTTACTTATCCGTTCATCAATTGGTGGACATTTAAGTTGTTTCTGCTTTTGGCTATTGTGAGTGATGCTGCTGTAAAACATTCATATATAAGATTGTGTGTAGACACATTTTTAATTCTCAGGCATATGCCTAGAAATGAAATTGCTGGGTCATATGGTAACTCTATGTTTAACTTTTTAAGCAATTACCAAACTGTTTTCCAAAGTGGCTATACCATTTTATATTCCCACTAACAGTGTATGAGGGTTCTAATTTCTCCACATCCTTGCCACCACCTTCCATTGTCCCTCTTTGATTCTACTCATCCTAGTGGGTGTAAAGTGGTGTGTCATTGTGGTTATGAGTTGCATTTCCATGATAACTAATGTTGTTGAGCTTCTTTTCATGTGCTCACTGGCCATTTGTATATCTTCTTTGGAGAAATCTTTGCCCATTTTTAAATTAGGTTGTTTGTCTTTTTACTATTGAGTTGTAAGAGTTCTTTATATATTCTAGATACCAGTCCCTTATCAGATATACAATTTGCAAATATTTTTTCCCCAACCTGTTGGGTTTTCTTTTCACTTTCTTGATAGTGTTCTTTGATACAAAAAATATTTTTAATTTTGATGATATCCATTTTTTTAAATTTATTTATTTATTTATTTATTTATTTATTTATTTATTTATTTATGGCTGCATTGGGTCTTCGTTGTGGTGCGCGGGATCTTTAGTTGCGGCATGCAAACTCTTAGTTGCAGCATCTGGGATCTAGTTCCCTGACCAGGGTTCAAACCTGGGCCCCCTGCATTGGGAGCATGGAGTCTTAGCCACTGGACCACCAGGGAAGTCACAATTTTTTTTCTTTTTTTAATAAATTTATTTATTTATTTATTTATGGCTGCATTGAGTCTTCGTTGCTGCATGCGAGCTTTCTCTAGTTGCGGCGAGCGGGAGCTACTCTTCATTGCGGTGCATGGGCTTCTCATTGTGGTGGCTTCTCTCGTTGCGGAGCATGGGCTCTAGGCACACAGGCTTCAGTAGTTGTGGCATGTGGGCTCAGTAGTTGTGGCTTGCGGGGTCTAGAGCGCAGGCTCAGCAGTTGTGGCACACGGGCTTAGTTGCTCTGTGGCATGTGGGATCTTCCCAGACCAGGGCTCGAACCCGTGTCCCCTGCATTGACAGGCAGATTCTTAACCACTGCACCACCAGGGAAGTCCCCCCCAATTCTTTTTAAATGTTAGGTAGAATTCAGCAGTATAGCCATCTAGTCCTGGGTATTTTTTGGAAGTTTTTTGATAACAATTTCATTTTTTTACTTGTTATAGGTTTATTCAGATTTTCTATTGCTTAGTCTGTTTTCAGTAGTTTGTGTCTTTCTAGAAATTTGTCCATTTCATCTAGGTTTTCTAATTTGCTGCTATACAGTTGTTTGTAGTATTACCTAATAGTCCTTTTTTATTTCTGTAAGGTTGGTAGTTTTATTCTCTCTTTCATAGTTGTTTGAGTGTTCTGTATTTTTTCTTGGTCAATCTATTTAAAGGTTTGTTAACTTAAAGATCTTTTCAAAGAACCAACTTTTGGTTTCATTGATTCTTCTATTGTTTTTCTATTCTTGATTTCGTTTACTTCCTGTGTAATCTTTATTTTTTCCTTCCCTCTACTTGCTTTGGTGTTAGTTTGATCTTTTTCAGTTTTTTAAGATTAAGGTTTTGTTATTGATTTTTTAAAAATACATGCTTTTTTTTTTTACATCACTCATTGAACAGTTTATCACCACTGTTCTTTTTTTTTAATTTTTATTTTATATTGGAGTATAGTTGATTTACAATGTTGTGTTAGTTTCAGGTGTACAGCAAAGTGATTCAGTTACACATTATCATATATCCATTCTTTTTCAGACTCTTTTCCCATATAGGTTATTATAGAATATGGAAAAGAGTTCCTTGTGCTCTACAGCAGAAGCTTGTTGATTATCTGTTTTATATATAGTAGTGTGTATATGTTAATTCCCAATTCCTAATTACCCCCACCTTTCCCCTTTGGTAACCATAAGTTTGTTTTCAAAGCCTGTGAGTCTGTGTCTGTTTTATAAATGAGTTCATTTGATCATTTTTTTAGATTCCACATATAAGTTACATCATATTTGTCTTTCTCTGACTTACTTCACTTAGTATGATAATCTCTAGGTCCATCCATGTTGCTGCAAATTGCATTATTTCATTCTTTTTTGTGGCTAATATTCCATTGTATATATGTACCATGTCTTCTTTATCCTTTCCTCTGCCAGTGAACATTTAGGTTGCTTCCATGTCTTGGCTATTGTAAATAGTGCAGCAGTGAACATTGGGGTGCATGTATCTTTTCGAATTATGGCTTTCTCCAGATATATATGCCCAGGAGTGGGATTGCTGGATCATATGGTAGTTCTATTTTTAGTTTTTAAAGGAACCTCCATACTGTTCCCCATAGTGGTTTATGTACCAATGTAAATGTACCAATTTACATTCCCAACAACAGTGTAGGAGGGTTCCAGGCTTCTTTGTTGTTTTATTTGTTTTTGTTTTTGACCACGCTGCATGGCTTGTGGGATCTTAGTTCCCTGGCTAGGGATCGAACCCGTGCCCCCTGCAATGGAAGCACGGAGTCCTCACCACTGGACTGCCAGGGAATTCCCCAGACTTCTTTTTTAATACAGCTTTTTACAGGTACAAATTCCCCTCTAAGCGCTGCTTTAGCTTCATCCTGTAAGTTTTGGTATGTTGTGTTTTCAATTTCATCATCTCAAAATATTTTCTAATTTCCCTTGTGATTTTTTTTCTTTGGTCCTTTGGCTATTTAGGAGGGTGTAAATTTTCACATATTTGTTAATTTCACAAATTTCTGTTTATTAATTTCTAATTTCATACCATTGTAGTTGAAGAACATACTTTGTACGATTTTGGTCTTTTTAAATTTTTTGAGACTTGTTTTATGGCCTAACATTTGGCCTGTTCTGGCGAATGTTCTGTATGTACTTGAGAAGAATGTGTGTTCTGCTCTTGGGTAGAATGCCTATAGATGTCTGTTATGCCTAGTTGGTTTATGGTGTTCAAGTCTTCTGTTTTCTTGTTGATCATCTGTATAGATGCTCTATCATTGAAATCAGGGTATTAAAGTCTCCAAGTATTATTGTTGACTTATCTATTTTTTTCTTCCTTCAATTCTGTCAGTTTCATGCTTCATAGAGTTTGGGGCCCTGTTGTTAGTTGTGTGTATATGTTCATAATTGTATCACTTAATGGATTGAATTTTTTAAATCAACATGATGAACTTTGTCTTTTGAACCTTTTTTGACTTAAAATGTATTTTGACAATAATATAGCCATGCGAGCTCTCTTTTGCATACAATATCTTTTTCTGTCCTTTTACTTTCAACCTCTTTGTATCTAAAGTGAGCTTATAGACAGAATATAGTTGGATCATATTTTTAAAAATCCATTCTGCCAATTTCTGCCTTTTTTTTTTTAACATTTATTTATTTTATTTGGTTGAGCTGGGTCTTAGTTGCGGCTCACCAGCTCCTTAGTTGTGGCATGCGGGCTCCTTAGTTATGGCATGCATGTGGGATCTAGTTCCCTGACTAAGGATCGAACCTGGGCCCCCTGCATTGGGAGCATGGAGTCTTAACAACTGCACCACCAGGGAAGTCCCCAATTTCTGCCTTTTAATTGAAGCACTTGATCCATTTACATTTAATGTAGTTACTGATAAGGAAGGACTTCTGCCATTTTCTACTTATTTTTTTATATATCTTATACCTCTTTTGTTCTTTCATTTCTCTGTTACTGCCATTTTTGTAGCTGATTTTTTTTTTGTAGTGTACCGTTTCGATTCCCTTCATCTTTTTTTCTGTATATTTTCTAATTATTTTCTTAGTGTTTACTTTGGAGATTACAATTAACACCTTAAATTTAAACCTGTTGAATAATACGACTTAGTTTCAATAGTATACACTCTGTTCCTATATATTTCCATCATATTTAGCAAATTTACAACCATTATTTCTCCCGACTTTTTTCTGCCCTTTTCTCTCTTCTCCTTTTTCTTCCAGGACTCCCGGTGTCTGTATATTGTTATGCTTGATGGTGTCCCACAGTTCCCTTAAGCAGGCTTTGTTCATTTTTCTTCATCCTTTTTTCTTTCTGCTCAGATTGGATAATTTTGATTGTTTTATCTTCAAGTTTATTGATTCTTCTGCCTGCTCAAATCTGAGGTTGAACCCCTCTAGTGAACTTTCATTTCAGTTATTGTACTTTTCAGCTCAAAAATTTCTGTTTGGTTCCTTTTTATAATTTCTGTCACTTTATTGGTATTCTCATTTTATTTATCCATTGTTTTCCTTATTTCTTTTAATTCTTTGTTCTTTTTTTCCTTGAGCTCGTTGAGCATGTTTAGAATATTTGATTTAACATATTTGACCAGTGATTCCAATGTCTGGGATTTCTCAAGGGTGGTTTCTGTCAAATTCTTTTTTCCTGGACACACTTTCCTGTTTCTTTGTATGCTTTGTAATTCTTTTTTGAGAATTAGATATTCTGAATATTACAGTTGGTTAACTCCGGAGATCAAATTCTCCCACTCCTGAGGAATTGCTGATCTTTGCTTATTGAGGGCCTGTCCATTTGTGCCTTTTCCAAACTATTTTTTACAAAGCGTGTATTCCTTCTTGTGTGGTCACTGAAGTTTCTGTTCTGTTATCTCTGTGGTTAGCCAGTGACCTGACAAAGATTTCCTTAAGTGTCTGGCTCCAAAAAGGGAAAAACAAAAAGGTGTTCCTGTCCCTCTAAATCTTCTGTTAGATGCAGTGGGGGAAAGCTGCTACAGCCTGAGAGAGCAGAAACCAAGGCGAATGTCTGCACCAGCCCCACAGGACTCCACTCTCCAAAGCACACTGACTGAACTGTATAACCCCAAATTTGGAAGACAGGGTCCCCACTGTCTGCCCTACCACCAGCCAGCTGCTCCTAGGATGTGGGCCGCTGTCCCCACAGCTGCAGCAGGACTGAGGAAAGGAGGCTGGTAGCTGGTTCGTGCATGTCATTTCCTTACTAAATATCAGCCTCTCCCTTCATCAGGCACTTCCCTGGTTGTCGTAAGTGCCAGTCAGGTTCCAGAGTTCCAAAATAGTTTACTCTGATCATTTTTTTTCCTAGTTTACTAGTTGTTTTGGGGGAGGGACCAAACCCTAGAGCTTCCTACTTCACTGTTTCATGTGATGTCACTTTCCCTGGGGGTTACAATTAAGTATCTTAATTTATCTAGTTGAGGTTAATACCAACTTAATTTCAGGAGTATACAAAAACTTTGCTCCTGTATAACTCTGTTTTCTATCCCCTTCTTTGGGCTATATTGTCATACAGATTACATATTTATACATTGTATGCCCATCAGCACATTTGTAATCATTGCTTTATCTTTTAACTCAAAGGAGAAAAGAATTACAAACAAAAATACTTTTATTCTGTCCTTTGCATTTACTTGTATAGTTGCCTTTACCAGTGCTCTTTAATTCTTCACGTGGATTCATGTTGCTCTATAGTGCCCTTTCCTTTCAGCCTGAAAGACTCCCTGTAGTACTGACATTACTTTTAGGGCTGGTCTGCTAGTGTCAGATTCTCTCAGTGTTGTTTTTTGGGTGTTTCTTTGTGGGTGGAGAGGATGTGCTGATTTCTCCTTCATGTTTGAGTAACAGTTTTAGAGGATATAGAATCCTTGAGTCTTTTTCTTTCAGCACTTTGCCTTTCATCACAGTACCTTTTTGTTATCCTATGTTTCTGATGAGAAATCAGCTGTTAATCTTATTGAGGGTTCCTTGTACATGATGGATCACTGCTTTCTTGATTCTTTCAAGATTCTCTCTTCCCCTTTGGCTTCTAACAGTTTGATTATGATTTGTCTGGTGTGGATCTCTTTGACTTTATCATACTTAGGTTTGTTGAGCTTCTTGGCTACGTAATGCCTGTCATCAAACATCAGAAGTTTTCAGCCAGTATTTCTTCAAATATTTTTTCTGCCTCTTTCTCTCCTCTTCCTCCAGGACTCCCACTGTGTCTATGTTATTATGCTTGATTGTGTCGTATGGGTGTCTAAGACTGTTCATTTTTCTTCTTTTTTCTTTTTGTCCCTCAGACTGGATAATCTCAATTACTTGTCTTCAATTTTGTTGATTCTTTCTTCTGCCACCTCATATCAACTGCTGGGCCCCTTTAATGAGTTTTTCATTTTAGATAGTGTACTTTTCAACTTCAGAATTTCTATTTCGTTCTGTTTTTTAATGATATCTCTCTTTATTGACATTCTCTGTTTGGCAAGTCATCAGGCTCACTCATACATTCCTTTAGTTCTTTAGATATGATTTTTTTTTCCCTTTGGACATATTCCTGATAGGTAATTTAAGGTCTTGGGCTAATAAATTCAATGTCTGGACTTCCTCAGGGATGCTTTCTGTTGAATGATTTTTTTGCCCACTGTGTATGGGCCATTCTTTCTTGTTTCTTGTCTCATATTTTTTGTTGACAACTGGACATTTTAAATAATATAATGAGTCAACTCTGACGATCAGATTGCCACTGCTCCAGGGCAGGGTTTGTTGTTACCATTACTGCTTTTGTTTGTTTACTTTCCTGAACTAAGTCTTTTAAGTCTGTATTCTGTCATGTGTAGCCACTGAAGTCTCTGCTTGGTTAGCTTAGTGGTCAGCTAAGGGTTGGACAGAGATTTTCTTACATGCCCGGAACCAGTAAGTTTCCCAGCCTTTGCTGAGGGGCCCTATGTGTGCATTGGCCCATGTCTTCAATACTCAGCCAGACATTTTACAACTCTTTCTGTTTTCCAGAGCCTCAAGGTCAGCCAGAGGTGACAGCTAAGGGCCTTCTTAGGTCCATCCTGGGCATGCACACAGCCCTACCACACATGTACTTTTAGGGTCCCAGGAGTGTGTCAGAAGTCAGCAGAGTCCCTTAGGGTCATCTCACTCCCCAGTTTTCCCATCTAAACTTTTGGTCAGCTTGTGGTTTGCCCCAAGTGTTATCACCACCTCAGGCAGCTGTGATGTTTACAGTTGCTGCTGATTGTTTTCAGTAAATGCTCCCTGGGAAAAAGTTGTTTGCATTGGATGAGTTCTGAGTCAGGTCAAATAAAGACAGGCCTTGTGAGTGGGATTTTCCAGGGAACCGCCAGACAGGCCAAATAGACAGTTATCTGGGAATGGGGCTTTGGAGGAGCTTGGATCCCATTCTGTTCCATCCAGAGGCTCCTGGGCTGTTGGTTTTCACTGTAATTATGGGCTTTTGGTTCTCAAGGCTACCACAGGCCTAGGGAGAGGAGGTTGGGATTGGGGCAAGTTAAAGTTCCACAAAGCTTGCTCTTCTTAATGAGATTCAGCTGCTTTTGTTGAATAAATACTCCCTGGATTGTTCCAAACTGGTTAATTGCCAGAGTTCTGGAAAAATTGATTTTGAATTTTTGCCAGTGTTCTCGTTCCTTTTATGGAGGAGAGTTTTTTTAAGAGGTCCTTACTCCACATTCCTGCTGACATCACTCCCCTTTCTAGTCATTTTTATCTCCCTTAAAACCAGTCCTCCCATGAGTAGCTTGCATACCTACTCTATTGAGAAAACTTATGCCAGAGCATAAGTTAGATTTATCATTATATTAAATGTCTTATTGCATGACACATCAGCATTTTCACATGCTTTATTTCATTTAATCATAAATACAGGAACCACCAAGTAGGTGCACAGATGTGTTAGCCCAAATAAATGAGAACTTTTCACTTTTTCAGGAATATTATCTTAAAATTTTATAATATTTTACATTGGCTTATTTATTATTAAACTCTAATAGTGCTGATAAATTGTTATATCATGTTAAATTGAGTCTTATGGTTAGACCTTGGTCCAAAAGACCATTAAGAGCCACTCCGGTTAAGCATTAAACCATATTTAAGTTCAAACTGTTCCCTTTGCCTTGCTGTTCCTTCTTGATAAGACTATGTGAAATTTATCCTTTTTACATTTTAGGTTATCGCAAGCTGCTAACCAAGAGTGTGGCCGAGACTCCAGTACATAAGCAAATCTCCAGAAGGCTGCTTCATAGACAGATCAAGGGCAGGTAAATGACATCCTTGTCTAGCTTCTTCATACACCTACACAGCCCTCCTAATCTTATGGGCCATGTTTACCTTCTCATGACCTTTGTGACTCTAGTCTGAACTGTGTTGCTTATAACCAGAGCATTCTGTAGATTTTATGGGGGCTGGAGATCCCATACAGAATGCACTCTTTGTGTCTGGCCTCTTTCACTTGGCATAATTATTTTGAGATTTATCCATGTTGTTGCATATATCAGTAGTTCATTCCATTTTATTGCTGAGTAGTGTTCCATTGAATGCATACTGCCTGATTTAAAAATCTATTCATGTGTTGACCTGGGGAAGGAGGGAGTCTCACTGCCAGGCAAGGCTGGAAGTCTGGGATCCCAACTTGGCGTGTGGTGGGACCACAGCTTTCTATGGCACTTGGTTGGAGTAGGGCAGTTCTGGTCTGAAAGTTTCTGTCTTGCTTGGCTGCCTCTTTCCTGGTTCTTTGGCAAAGGAGAGCTAGCTTTCCTTAGGGCAGTTTTCATCTGCACCTCTTGGTGTATCGGGGTTGTCAGCTTGTCAAGCGCCCAATCCAGGAGCTCCGGGAGCTCGCTGCCCTGTCTCTCCTCAGGTCCTAAAGTCCCAAGCCTCTTCTCTCCACCTTCGAGAGTCTTACGCTTCCTTTATATGTAATATCCAGGGTTCTTAGCTGTACATAACAGGAAGAATGGGGAGAAGTGCATCTACTCCTTCTTGTCAAGGCTCCCTCTGGACATTATTTGTGTGTGGATTTTACACACTTGTGCTTGTTTATCTTCAGGGTAAATTGTAAGAAGTGAAATTTATGGGTCAGAAGGTATACATATTTTTAACTTTATGTTGTCAAACTGCTTTCCAAAAAAAAATATTCTTACCATTTCACTCTTGACAGTAATGTGTGAGAGTGCTTGCCAAAGACCACTTGTGGTCTTTGTTACCTTGTGAGGTGTGAACCTGTAGCTCTTTGACATGCATCATTTATGAGTGGTGTTGAATAATCCTTGTACTTGCTGTTCCTCAAGGTCCTCTGATCCTGGTCCTGAAATTGACGTTGTTGAAGAGTCCCCGGAAAAAGGAGAAGATGGTATTACCTACTTTTGTTTTGTTTTAGGGTTCTCAGTTTTTGTGTTTCCTCTGCTTTCTATGAAAGCTATTCTATACTGGTATTATCGCTCAGCATAGCCTAAGATATTTTACAGACATTGTGACAGCTCTGGGCCCACAATGTATATCAGTACATATTTACTGGTGAATGGTCTTTTACATACAATGTACTGAGAGTTTCTGGAGAAGAAATATTTTGACACAAGAGAAATGGGATTCAGAGTGGAAGCTAAACTACTACATTAATATAAAGTGCTGTGGCTTTTTTTTATATATATTTATTTATTTATTTGTTTATTTTGGCTGCACCAGGTCTCAGTTGCAGCATGCAGGATCTTTTAGTTGTGACATGCGGACCCTTAGTTGCGGCACGCGTGCGGGGTCTAGTTCCCCGACCAGGGATTGAACCTGGGTCCCCCTGCATTAGGAGCATGTAGTCTTACCCACTGGACTACCAGGGAAGTCCCCTGTGGCTTATTTTTAAAGTATACATGATGAAGGAGGGGTTTCCAAAAACTAACTTCTTTAAATCAAGTAGTTTATGTTTATTGTAGAAAAATTAGAAAACACAGAGAAGCCAAAAATTTATCACTTGGTAATCCCACAAATTAGAAATAAGTCTGTTGAGGGAGGAGATATGGGGATATATGTATACATATAGCTGATTCACTTTGTTATACAGCAGAAACTAACACACCATAGTAAAGCAATTATACTCCAATAAAGATGTTTTAAAAAAAAAGAAAGAAAAGAAATAACTATTAACATTTAGCTTTAATAATACTCTTACAGGTGTTGTTTCTATACAAGTATGTGTAACATAAATATGAAAACTGATTTTTAAACTTTTTAACAAGTCACACTATACAAACCTTTTTTCACTCTACATCATTCTTAAAGGTGGCAGGTTATGAGACTTCTGCAGATTATAGTGGGGGGGGGTCGGGGTGTTTTTGGTTTTTGTGGGGTTTTTTGTTGTTTTTTTTTGGTACTTTGTTGGGGCCACGTATCATATCCCTCTTAGCTTTGTCTCACTTCAGAGATCTCAAAGCCAGTAGCTTGTCAAATTTCTATCTTGTACGTGGTGTTGCATAGATCTTACCCATTTAATATGTGGGGAAACGTCAAGTTTGCATTTCTTCTTGTCAGAACTAACTGTGATCAGTTCTTACAGAAGTAAGTTTGAGACGAAGTCCTCGAATCAAGCAGTTGGCATTCAGCAGGAAAAATTCTGGTTCCTTCTACTCTGTGTCTCAGCCAAAGTCTCGAAGTATACAAAGAGTTCACTCATTCCAGCAAGTCAAGTCAGGTAACAATGCTTGCCTACCTGTCTTCAGAGGTCCATGCAAATTTGGTGGGAAGTGTTGTTGGGAAAAGAATGAAGTTTGACGTTGGAGAAATAGAATCGGTATAAATATTTGAGGTTCAGAGTGATGACCAGATGAACAATCCATGGCCACCGTTATCAGAGTCATCCCTTTGGATTCCTACGGCTGGCTGTCCACATTATCCTTGTGGGTAATTCATTCATTCAAGAGGAAATTACCTGTAATTTCTACCATATGTTCAGATCCTACAGAAAGGCATCTCCAGGTGGAAGGTGCTGTTTGTCCTTCATTCTTTTATCATTATTAGCTTGGATTATCAGATATGTCTTTTTATATTTGTCTTTGCAAATTAAATTATTTCAGTTGCCTACATCTAACACAGGGATTGGGCTTGATATGCAGTCTTAAAATTCAAGAAGGCAGCAATTATTGGCACTGCTGTCATAATTAGGTGGGATCTGCCCCTATTTGCTCTAAAAGAATTATCATCTTTCTCGTATGGACTGGCTGTTTTATGAGTATTTGGTGCGGGAGGTGGGTGGGGGGCGCAGGAGTTGAGAAAGAATGAAATATTGTCACTGTTTTTGACTTGCAGACCAAAGAGAAAATTCTCCAATCCAAAGTATTCGGTCTCCCAAGAGGCTTCTTTTCGGGGCAGTGTCTGAGATGATCAGTCCCTCCGAGAAGGGTTCAGCTCGAATTAAAAGGCCTTCAGGAAACACACTGGGTTCTGAAATACCTATAGCTTATCAGGTATAAAATTACGATGATGTTTCAGATAGTATAGTTTGGGGAGCATGTAGTCATGGACAAGGAAAGCCACTGAGTCCAGTAGGGAAGAGAAGATAATAACAGAGATTTGAGGTGGTTGGGGTTGACTTGAGTGAACGATTATTGGGTGTATGGGGACTTAGGTTAGCAGTTGGACTGAGGCCAAAGTGGCAGGGAGGAGATAGAAAGATCTCGCCCTACTCTCTTGGCTTCATCTTCCATTTATATTGGACACTACATATATACCCTTCTGAAATGTGCAGTAGCATTCATCTGTTTCTGTTAGATTCCCCACTCGATCCAGTCACCCATGTTAGAAACCTGGGAGTCATCCTGGACTTCCCCCTCTCCTCAGGCCTGGCTGCTCAATTAGTCCTGCCCATTTTATTGACAAACTATCTCTTACCCATTCCCTCTTCTCCATCCCTGCAGTTCCTGCCCTAGTTCAGTTCTGCCTGGAACACTTCAGTAGCCTCTTCTCTCTCAAATTCATCCTGTCCCCAGAGGTCAAAGGGACCTTTGTGACCCCATTGGACGCTCCTCTGACCACATCACTTTGCTTGAAGCTCTACAGACTCTTCATCTGTTAAAGCAGGGTTTTCTAAGTTTTCCTAAAATGGAACCCTGTGTTCAAAGATAATAATCTTTGTTTGGAAACCCAAAAACTGCTTAGAGAATGGAGGAGGATACGGAGGGAACTGTGGGGAAGGGTTTGAAAACCACAGATCTATAGGACCATGTTCATTCTCCTCCCTGGACAGGCGAGGACCTCCATGATCTGATCCCTGCTCAGCCATCTCTGCTTCACACTCCACCTTCCCAGCAGCCTCAGGATGTACACAACTGCTGTTTTTCGCTTTTGTGCCTTTGCTTATACTGTTTTCTGTGCCTGAAGTTCCCTCTCCCCCACTTTCCCACCTTTTGTCTTCACCTGCTGACACCCATTCTTTTAAGACCTGACTCGCTATTCCTATTCCCTCTTTCTCCCCTTTGCTGGATTAGATAGCCAACCCTCCCGGTGCTCCCATATTGTCCCATGCGTGCCCCTGTCATTGCATTGGCCATACTATATATCTGTCTGTATCCCACATGAAATGCCAACTAGACCAGGACTCCCTTGAGATGATCAGATAAGATTAAACAATAGGTGTCGGACCTCCTTACCTGTTGGAGTATTTAACTGCATTTTTGCAAGAAGGAAGGGAAGTCTTTTGCTGGAGAGTTTCCTTTCTGAGATGTTATCTTTGAGGCTGTGCCTTATATATCCATATATTCCATGTTCCACCTCATCCCCCCGGCCTCCTCCCGCACACACATTGCCTGGCACATAGCAGGTACTTAAAAGCACATGTTGAATGCAGGTCAACAGCAGGTGATGTGGCTCTGAAAGGTTACTTTAGGCAAAGATCAGAAATAGTTGTCTCATTGAAGAAGAAGACAGCTGTGAGTAGTGGAGTGACATAGTTAGAGGCAAAGCATGTTTTAGCTGTAGTATGCAAATTATTAAAACTGTTTGTCTTAGGAGAAGAAACTAAGATTGGATACAGTGCTTGGTGCTAGAAAAAGTGGACACATGAAATCTGGGTCATGTTTTGGAAGTGGAAACGTGTCACTATACGAAATCCAACTGAAGATCATTCCTTTGGCTGACTATAAATCTTACAAATTTGACTTTTTAATCATCTTAGACATTATTAAAACACTCTTCAGAGAATATGATGTTCAAGCACTGAAATAAGCATTTTTCTTTACAGACTCCTGAGAAGAGTTACTGGAAATCTCCAATCTCTTCTAAAGCTACACCAAGAAAGTTCCCTCATACACCACGAACTCCATTGCGCACTCCTGAAAGGCTGCAAAAATCCCCTGCAGAAATGACCCCTGCCAAACAGGTCATTTTTAAGGAGTTCTTAAAAGACTCCTCACACGGCTGGCATTCACCATCTCGACCAAAAGCCACTCCTCAGAAAGGACACTCCCTGGCAGAAGGTCACTCTCCTCTTGAAGAAATACCGAGAACTCCCCAGAGACAAGGTGGTCAGCCACCTAGATTTTTGCAGAATTCTACTTGGCCACATTTGGTGAATTCCAGTCCAGAAAGCACCTCCTGTCCGGCAGCCCTGGTTTCGTCAACTGCCCAGACCAGGAGTGAGTGTCTGACTCCCATCAGATACTCTCCTCGAATGCCTCTGAGGGCAGCAGCCTCGGGGGTCCGAAGACGAGCTGCCTTTGTGGGCACACCTCCAAGTCAGAAACGCCAGCTCCCCCGTGGCTCCGGAGCGTCTCAGGCAGAGAAGCTGGCACAGCCGTGGAATGATGCTGTCGGAACCCCAGAGAAACCAGGGAACACAGCTGTGACTTCTCCAAAGAAACCTGTTACCTCTCCTTCACGTGGTATTTCCGAGGAGACTCCGCTTGGGGGTTTTTCTATAGAATCTCCTCCCTCTGGAGAACTGGATTGGCAGGAGGCCCAGAAATCACCCAGTGTAGCCACATCTCCCTCCTGTCCTGCTCCCTCGACTCCCCACAGAGCCTCACAGATAGCTAGATCTGACCTCCTACCCCCTCCACCGCCTTCTAAAACTGGGAAAAGGCATCAAAAGACCTCTAAAACAGAAAGAAACTTCCCGGAGGGCCAGCCTAACAGCTCTGCTGTTCTGAGGGTTGCCATAACTGACAACCCAGCTGCCATCACAGATGCTAGAAAGAACCAGAAGGAAGCGACCCTCTCTCCTCCGTCTCCTCCTGAAACACATAGTTACCCTGGGACTAGCTTTGGGAGTCACTGGCATACATCCTCTCCTTTGCTTATTGCAAGAGACTCGGAGTATCTCACTCTCCTGGATGAAGCTGCTGAGCACCATAGCAGCGATAACTTAAAAAGCAACGTTTCACTGGTGGAAGAAGGTGAGGGGTCAAGGATGGGTACTTATGAGAAGCCGTCTCTGTGTAACCCCGGGATCCCTCCCTCTTCTCCTTCCTCTGGGCCCAGCTCTCCCCTGACACCCTGCTATGACCTGCACTGCACTGCAGACAGGAAGCAGTGCCAGGCTGCCGCACAACTAGAGAATCTGCAGGCGTCAGCCTGGCCCTCCAGAGCCTCTGCCAGCCCACAGACCTATGAGGTTGAGCTGGAGATGCAAGCTTCTGGCCTTCCCAAGCTTCGAATTAAAAAGATAGACCCCAGCTGTCTGTCAGAAGCCGAGCCCCTGCGAAGGGAGGAGAGCTCTCTGGGAGAGGAGAGCTGCCTCCCTGGTCTCAGCGTGCCCAGGGCCAACAAGTCCTCAGGCAAACCCGAAGCCACCTACCTGTCGCCCCCCTGCCTTCGCCCCTCGCACGGCACCCCTGGCAAGAGCGGGGGACAGACCTATATCTGCCAGTCCTGTACTCCCACCCGCTGCCCCTCTAGTACCCCCTCTCCATTTCAGACAGAAGTCGGGGTTCCTTGGACACCATCCCCCAAGCACAGTGGGAAAACAACTCCTGACACAATTAAAGACTGGCCCCGCCGGAAGAGGGCAGTGGACTGCGGCCTCAGCGCCTCTGCTGGGAGGAGCGAGGTCGGTACAGACCTTCCTGGGGGAGTGTCGCTGCTGGAGCCGGAGGGGAAGGAGCGAGGCCTTGAACTCAGCATCGCCAAGACCCCCGTCTTGGGGGACTTTGAGCTCGAGGGGGTGTGTCAGCTGCCAGACCAGTCACCTCCCAGGGACAGTGAGCCTAAGGCTGAGGGAGCCTTCTCCTGGGGACAGTTTGGGTTGGGATCTCGGAAGAGACTCCTTTCTGCCAAGGAGGAGGCTGAGTGTCAAACCAAAAGAGTCTGTGACAAGCAGAGAGGAGACTCCCAAGTCGGTAAGAGTGACGACAGGTCTCCAGGCCTGGGTGTGCGACAGCTCCCCTCCACGGCAGGCGACGAGGTGTTTGTTTCTGGTGAGTTGGCCGCCGCGCAGCTCTGTCGGGCATGTTGGCCAGGAGGCACTGCAGAGACGCCCCTCGGGAAGGCTGGGGCTTCCTTGTGAGGGCTGCGGGCTGTGCTGACCGTGCCGTTGCTGCAGGTGCCACCCCGCCTCCCGGCTGTGCCGTGCGGAGCTGCCTCTCTGCCAGCGGTCTGCAGGCGCTGACCCACTCTCCGCTGCTGTTCCACGGGAAGGCACCCTCCTCTCAGTGTAAAGACACCAGAGGTAATTTGTTGAAGGTCCTAGAGATGTTACCAGGATCAAACTTCTATCCTTTGGTTAGCTCTATCCCAAGCTAGCTCGGGGTTTTCAGGCACTTGCGTCTTGGAGGAGTCGTAGGGACTGCCACAGTTTGGGATGGTTTTATCCCCGCAGTGTCATGTGCCCTTCCCAGAGAAATACCACTTTAGAACTTATGTGTATTTGAACCAAAAAAACCCTCAAAATCCTACCAAATTACTTCAGCTTCTTGAAGACAGTGACAGAAGCCGGCACACAATCACTTCCTGCTCGTCTGTGGTCGCTGGGATCTGAGGGGAAAGCAGCATGGGTGGTAGGTGGTGTGTGCAGAGCCAGCCATTTCCCCTCGGGGGTTATACCCCTGTGTTTCCATACATTCAGTCTGAGAACGGACTGGCTATTATAATCAGCCTTCAGACCCTAGGATTCCCCTCGACCCCACCTGGAAAGAACGGGATTCACCCTGTTAGCTGCACTGGTTAGAGAGGTTTCCTCCTTCTGCTAGAACTGAAGCAGGGTGCAGGAGGTGGGGCTCTTCAGTGGCTCTCTTCCCTCAAGACCATGATAGAAATCATGCAAAACAGCAAAACTGCCACAGATCTGAGACAAAAAGAACTGCAAAGTATCTAACTGAAGCGCCACAGGTATTCTGCATTTTCACAATTACTTGTCAGCTCCGTGCTGACAGTAAGGGCGGAGGGCCTTGAAAAAGTACAGGTAGTGTGTCTGTGGGATGGGAGAACCTACAAGCAATGCTGGTTTTAAGTCCATCTTAACATGTAACCCTCTGTATTTGAAGCCCATTTTCTTTTGTTCTTTTCTCAGTTACTTCCTGTATGCTAAGTCTTTCTGCCTTTTTCTAGATGAGGATGTGGAGGTATTTTCCCCCACGGCAGAAGACTCTCCTTTCAGCCGAGCATTCTCCAGGAGACGTCCCATCAGCAGAACTTACACACGGAAGAAGCTGATTAGCTAGTTAGGATGGAACTGGTTGGGGGACTTATAACTACAAACAAACACTACTGAGCCTGCCCAGAGCTACCACACTTCTTAACAGAAGTGATCTGACAGCAGTTTTCTCTGGACGTACAAGGAATTCCAGACATGTACCATAAAAGAATTCTTAGTAATGTACCCAGAAACTCGGTTCATTTGAGCCAGGGCTCTACTGGTCTGTTCATCATGTGTAACCCTCAGTTTGCTGCACAGAAACAGGAATAACCAAGGCTTAATGGAACTGAGGAAATAATTTAAAACATGAAGGTGAGGTCAGCCAGGTCCCCATGGGCATAAAGAAACTGGGGCCTGGTCCCAAGCCTCCGTTACCATGATCAGCTTTCAGATTCCCACGTGAATGCCTTCAACTTTTCAGATCCCCTGTGTGGAGTCTGTCCACCTCCAAGCCCAGCCCTAACCCACGATGCCTGCCCTGCCTTAGTAAGGTGGTATAGCTGGTGGTGTAACTCAGAGGCAGCCTGGGAGTCAGCAACCAGACAAGGAACTGTTAAGATCAGGATCCCATTCCACGCCACCCCAACCGTGACCATGGCAAGTTCAGACCACTCTGCTTCACTTATGAAATGGGAGAAGGACCCCTACATTGGTCCCTCACAGAGCTGCTATAGGCCAGGACCCCAAGACAGAGGCAGTGCCTGGAGATGGAAGCAGCATACACCAAACAAACAGAAGACTGTGGCATGGGGGCAGAATAAATGTTTTGCATTCCCTGTGTAACAATAAAATCATCTCTAGCTACTTGGCGTTCAGTGCATTTCTGTATAACATTCATTCCAGCCTGAGGTTAAGTGTGACCGTGGTCCAGCTCTAGTGGTTTCTAGAGCAGCCACATCTCAAGGTCTGCCCTGAGAGTCGGCTAGTCCCTGGCACGGTTCCCACCATTCACAGGGAGACTCACCTGAGTCGTGGATCTGTCCAGAGCACCCCGTGGACCAGTTTGCTGTCAAGTCTTGGCCAGGAGCTTGGCTAACAGAGCTGATTCAAAACGGTCTCATGGTCTCTGAAAAACTTTCAAGCCTGTTGTGTTCCCAAACGTGAGTCTTACTATGATCTTGTAAATCAAACTCTTAAATGAAAACTCCCATTTCTCCCTCCAGAGATTACTGTCATTTATTTTTAAATGGTTTTCGAAAATCCTGATACTACTAAGCTTTTCAGTACCCCCCCCCCACCATATACATAAGACCATTTAAACCACAACCCTGTTGCCATTGACTGCTCTGTGACAAGCCTTGGCTGAACTTCAGAACCAACAGCACACACACATCAGCATGAGACCAGAATCATCCTTCTGAAACTCAAGCCAAAAGGTGGCAGAAGGAGAGAGACAAGATGGCAGAGTAGAAGGACTTGAGCTCACCTCCTCTCACAAAAACACCAAAATCACAACTGACTGCTGAACAGCCATCAACAAAAAGACTTGAACCTACCAAACAAGATATTCTACACCCAAAGACCAAGAAGAAGCCACAACAAGACAGTAGGAGGGGCACATTAGTGATATAATCAAATCCCATACCTGTGGAGGTTCTCCCACGAGTGAGAGTTCTGAGCCCCACGTCAGGCTCCCCAGCCTGGGGGTCTGGCATTGGGAGGAGGAGCCCCCAGAGCATTTGGCTTTGATGGCCAGCTAGGCTTGAGTACAGGAGCTCCACAGGACTGGGGGAAACAGGGACTCCATTCTTAGCACACAAAAAGTTTCACAAGCACTGGGGCCCAGGACAAAGCAGTAACTCCATTACAGCTTGGACCAGACCTACCTGTGGGTCTTAGAGGATCTCCTGGGGAGGTGGGGGTCAGCTGTGGCCCACTGTGGGGACAACGACACTGGTGGTGGATGCCCCAGGCAATACTCATTGGTGTGAGCTCTCCCAGAGGTCGCCATTTGGCTACCAAGACCTGGCCCTGCCCAACAGCCTGCAGGCTTCAGTGCTGGGATGCCTCAGGCCAAACAACCAATAGGGTGGGAACACAGCCCCACTCATCAGCAAACAGGCTGCCTATAGTCATCCAGAGCCAATAGCCTATAAACACCCTTTAACATGGCTCTGCCCACCTGAGGGACAAGACCCAGCTCCACTCACCAGTGGGCAGGCACCAGTCCCTCCCACCAGGAAGCCTGCACAAGCCTCTTAGACCAACCTCACCCACCAGCAGGTAGATACCAGAACCAAGTATTAAAATCCTGCAGCCTGAGAAACGGAGACCACAGACAGAAAGTTAGACAAAATGAGATGGCACAGAAATATGTTCCAAAGGAACAAGATGAAACCCCAGAAGAACAGCTAAGTGAAGTGGAGATAGGCAATCACCCTGAAAAAGAATTCCGAGTAATGATAGTAAAGATAACAAGATCTCAGAAAAAGAATGGAGGCACAATACTGAAAGGATACAAGAAATGTTTAATAAAGAGCTAGAAACTTTAAAAAACAGAGATGAACAATAACTGAAATGAAAAATACACTAGAGGGAATCAATAACAGAATAAATGAGACAGAAGAACGAATAAGTGAGCTGGAAGACAGATTAGTGGAAATCATTGCTGTGAAAGAGAATAAAGAAAGAAGAATGAAAAGAAATGAGGACAGTCTCAGAGACCTGGGACAACATT
Organism: Balaenoptera acutorostrata; assembly: GCF_949987535.1. NCBI lineage: Eukaryota > Metazoa > Chordata > Mammalia > Artiodactyla > Balaenopteridae > Balaenoptera > Balaenoptera acutorostrata. Next base: position 38,777,079 of record NC_080066.1, on the reverse strand, counting down.
AAATGCACCAACATTTGCATTATAGTGGTCCCAGAAGGAGAAGAGAAAAGGGGTCTGAGAAAATATTTGCAGAGATAATAGCCAAAAGCTTCCCTAACATGGGAAAGGGAACACTCAAGTCCAGGAAGCACAGAGAGTCCCATACAGGATAAACCCAAGCAGGAACATGCTGAGACACATATTAATCAAACTGACAAAAATTAAAAACAAAGAGAAAATATTAAAAGCAACAAGAGAAAAGCAACAAATAACATGCAAGGGAGTTTCAGCTGATTTTTCAGCAGAAACTCTGCAGGCCACAACGGAGTGGCATAATTTATTTAAAGTGATGAAAGGGGAAAACCTACAACCAAGAATACTCTAACTCTACCCAGCAAGGCTCTCGTTCAGATTTGATGGAGAAATCAAAAGCTTTACAGACAAGCAAAAGCTAAGAGAATTCAGCACCACCAGACCAGCTTTACAACAAATGCTAAAAGAACTTATTGAGGCAGAAAAGAAGGCCACGACTAGAAATAAGAAAATTACAAATGGGAAAGCTCACCGGTAAAGAAAAACATACTGAAAAGGTAGAAAATCATCCACACACAAATATGATATCAAAACAATCATTGTGAGGAGAATATAAATGCAGGATATTGGAAGAGCATTTGAAATTAAGAGACCAGCAACTAAAAACAATCTTGTATATATATAGACTGCTATATCAAAACCTCACGGTAACCGCAAACCAAAAATCTACAATAGATACACAGACAAAAAGAAAAAGCAATCCAAACACAACACGAAAGATAGTCATCAAATCACAAGAGAAGAGAACAAAAGAGGAAGGGAAGAAAAAAGACCTACAAAAACAAATCCAAAACAACTGATGGCAATAAGAACATACATATTGATAATTTCCTTAAATGTAAATGGATTAAGTGAGCCAACCAAAAGGCATAGACTGGCTGAATGGATACAAAAACAAGACCCAAATATATGCTGTCTACCGGAGACCCACTTCAGATCTAGTGACAGATAAAGACTGAAAGTGAGGGGATGGAAAAAGGTATTCCATACAAATGGAAATCAAAAGAAAGCTGTAGTAGCAATACTCATATCAGACAAAATAGACTTTAAAATAAAGACTGTTACAAGAGACAAAGAAGGACACTACATAATGATCAAGGGATCAATCCAAGAAGATATAACAATTATAAATATATATGCCTACAAAATAGGAGCACCTCAACATATAAGGCAAATGCTAACAGCCATAAAAGGAGGAACTGACAGTAACACAATAATAGTGGGGGACTTTAACATGCCATTTACATCAATGGACATATCACTCAGACAGAAAATTAATAAGGAAACAGGCCTTAAATGACACATTAGACCAAATGGGCTTAATTGATATTTACAGAACATTCCATCTGAAAGCAGCAGAATACATGTTCTTCTCAAGTACGCATGGAACATTCTCCAGGATAGATCATATGCTGGGCCACAAAGCAAGCCTCCATAAATTTAAGAAAATTGAAATCGTATCAAGCATCTTCTCCAACCACAACACTATGAGATTAGAAATCAATTACAGGAAGAAAAAAAAACTGTAAAAAAGTACAAACATATATAGAGCTAAACAATATGTTACTAAATGACCAATGGATCACTGAAGAAATCAAAGAGGAAATCAAAAAATACTTAGAGACAAATGACAACAGAAACACGATGATCCAAAACCTATGGAACACAGCAAAAGCAGTTCTAAGAGGGAAGTTTATAGCAATGCTATCTTACCTCAGGAAACAAAAAATTCTCAAAAACCAACCTTACACCTAAAGCAACTAGAGAAAGAAGGACAAGTAAAACCCAAAGTTAGTAAAAGGAAAGAAATCATAACAATCAGAGCAGAAATAAATGAAATAGAAACAAAGAAAACAATAGAAAAGATCAATAAAACTAAAAGCTCATTCTTTGAAAAGATAGGCAAAATTGATAAAACTTTAGCCAGACTCATAAAAAAAAAAGGGGAGAGGGTTCAAATCAATAAAATTAGAAACAAAAAAGAAGTTACAACTGACACCACTGAAATACAAAGGATCATAAGAGACTACTACAAGCAACTATATGCCAATTAAATGGACACTCTAGAAGAAATGGACAACTTCTTAGAAAGGTACAACCTTCTAAGACTGAACCAGGAATAAATAGAAATATAAACAGACCAGTCACAAGTACTGAAATTCAAACTGTGATTTTAAAACTTCCAACAAACAGAAGTCCAGGACCAGATGGCTTCACAGGTGAATTCTATCAAACATTTAGAGAAGAGTTAACACCTATCCTTCTGAAACTATTCCAAAAAATTGCAGAGGAAGGAACACTCCCAAACTCATTCTATGTGGCCACCATCACCCTGATACCAAAACCAGACAAAGATACCACAAAAAAAGAAAATTACAGGCCAATATCACTGAAGAACATAGATGCAAAAATCCTCAACAAAATACTAGCAAACAGAATCCAACAATACATTAAAAGGATCATACACCATAATTAAGTAGGATTTATCCCAGGGATGCAAGGACTTTTCCATATCTGCAAATCACTCAGTGTGATACACCACATGAACAAACTAAAGAATAAAACCCATATGGTCATCTCAGTAGATGCAGAAAAAGCTTTTGACAAAATTCAACACCCATTTATGATAAAAACTCTCCAAAAAGTGGGCCTAGAGGGAACTTATCCCAACATAATAAAGAATTAAAATATGACATATGACAGACACACAGCTAACATCATTCTCAATGGTGAAAAGCTGAAAGCATTTCCTTTAAGATCAGGAACAAGACAAGGATGTCCACTCTTGCCACTTTTATTCAACATAGTTTTGGAAGTCCTAGCCTCAGCAATTAGAGAAAAAAAAGAAATAAAAGGAACCCAAATTGGAAAAGAAGTAAAACTGTCACTGTTTGCAGATGACATGATACTATACGTAGAAAATCCTAAAGATACTGCCAGAAAACTACTAGAGCTCACCAATGGATTCAGTAAGGTTGCAGGATACAAAATTAATGCACAGAAATCTCTTGCATTCCTATATACTAACAATGAAAGACCAGAAAGAGAAATTAAGGAAACAATCCCATTCACCATTGCAACAAAAAGAATAAAATACCTAGGAATAAACCTACCCAAGGAGGCAAAAGACCTGTACTCTGAAAACTACAAGATGCTGATGAAAGAAATTGAAGATGACACAAACAGTTGGAAAGATATACCATGTTCTTGGATTGGAAGAATCAACACTGTCAAAATGACTATACTACCCAAGGCAATCTACAGATTCATGCAATCCCTATCAAATTACCTATGGCATTTTTCACAGAACTAGAACAAAAAAATTTTTTAATTTGTATGGAAACACAAAAGACCCCAAATAGCCACAGCAATCCTGAGAAAGAAAAACAGAGCTGGAGGAATCAGGCACTTTGACTTCAGACTATACTACAAAGCTACAGTAATCAAAACAGTATGGTCCGGGCACAAAAACAGACACATAGATCAATGGAACAGGATAGAAAGCCCCAAAATAAACCCACGCACCTATGGTCAATTAATCTACAACAAAGGAGGAAAGGACATACAATGGAGAAAAGACAGTCTCTTCAATAAGTGGTGCTGGGAAAACTGGACAGATACACGCATTAATAAAAGAATGAAACTAGAACATTCTCTAACACCATACACAAAAATAAACTCAAAATGGATTAGGGCTTCCCTGGTGGCGCAGTGGTTGAGGGTCTGCCTGCTAATGCAGGGGACACGGGTTCGAGCCCTGGTCTGGGAAGATCCCACATGCCGCGGAGCAGCTGGGCCCGTGAGCCACAACTACTGAGCCTGCGCGTCTGGAGCCTGTGCCCCGCAACGGGAGGGGCCGCGATGGTGAGAGGCCCGCGCACCGCGATGAAGAGCGGTCCCCGCACCGCGATGAAGGGTGGCCCCCACTTGCCGTAACCAGAGAGGGCCCTCGCACGAACTGAAGACCCAACACAGCCAAATAAATAAATAAATAAATAAATAAATAAATAAATAAATAAAGTAGCTAAAAAAAAAAAAAAATGGATTAAAGACCTAAATGTAAGACTGGATACTATAAAACTCTTAGAGGAAAACATAGGCAGAACACCCTTTGACATAAATCACAGCAATATCTTTTTGGATCCACCTCCCAGAGTAATGAAAATAAAAACAAAAATAAACAAATGGGACCTAATTAAACTTAAAAGCTTTTGCACGGCAAAGGAAACCACAAACAAAATGAAAAGACAGCCCACAGAATGGGAGAAAATATCTGCAAAGTGACCACCAAGGGATTAATCTCCAAAATATACAAACAGCTCATGCAGCTCTATATAAAAAAACAAACAACCCAATCAAAAAATGGGCAGAACAGCTAAATAGATATTTCTTCAAAGAAGATATACAGATGGCCAAAACGCACATGAAAAGATGTTCAGAGAAATAAAAATCAAAACTACAATGAGGTATCACCTCACACCAGTCAGAATGGCCATCATCAAAAAGTCTACAAAAAATAAATGCTGGAGAGGGTGTGGAGAAAAGGGAACCCTCCTACACTGTTGGTGGGAATATAAATTGATACAACCATTATGGAGAACAGTATGGAGGTTCCTTAAAAAACTAAAAATAGAGCTACCATATGATCCAGCAATCCCACTCCTAGGCATATATCTGGAGAAAACCATAATTTGAAAAGATACATGCACCACAATGTTCATTGCAGCACTATTTACAATAGCCAAGACATGGAAGCAACCTAAATGTCCATCGATAGAGGAATGGATAAAGACATGGTACATATATACAATGGAATATTACTCAGCCATAAAAGAGAATGAAATAATGCCACTTGCAGCAACATGGATGGGCCTAGAGATTATCATACTAAGTGAAGTAAGTCAGACAAAGACAAATATCATATGATATCACTTATATGTGGAATCTAAAAAAATGATACAAATGAACTTATTTACAAAACAGAAATAGACTCACAGACTTTGAAAACAAATTTACAGTTACCAAAGGGAAAAGGTAAGGGGAGGGATAAATTAGGAGTTTGGTATTAACATATACACACTACTATATATAACATAGATAATCAACAAGGACCTACTATATAGCACAGGGAACTCTACTCAATAATCTGTAATAACCTATATGGGGAAAGAATCTGAAAAAGAATGGATATATGTATATGTATAACTGAATCACTTTGCTGGACACCTGAAACTAACACAACACTGTAAATCACCTATACTCTAATATGAAATAAAATTTTTTTAAAAAGCCAAAAGGTGGCAATTGGGTATCGCAGCTTAAAGGAAATGAATGGTAGGAATCTGCATCTTATTTAAACAGTTCTGGGCTGTGGCCCAAATGTGTTGACTCGAATTAGAAAGATCAGGACCTGATTCAGAGTTTGAGGTAAGGACTCCTTCACAGAAGGGAGCATCGACATCACAACTTTCAGCAGGCTCCAAATCTCCCTCCAAGACCGGCTCTGCCCCAAGAGCCTACAGGGGGTTTTTTCTGACATCAATCATCCCTGGGCTGGTCCTTCGCAGTTCCCGCCGGGGCTTGGGCAAGGGCCCGAGGTTCCAGGGCAGACCCATCTCACCCACAGGTAGCATCCGCCCCACCAAGGGTTCAGCGGCCTCCCGCTGCCGTAGCTCCTCAGGGGAGCCCTGCTCCTCGCTGCACAGGCTCGAGCGTTTCCATGTCAACGGTAATGGGGCATGGACCAAGTCCCGCATCTCCTCACGGGCACGGGGCACACCCTCAGTGATGGGGGGCTGCCACAGAGGCTCAGGTGCTGGGTGGGGCTCGTCTTCACTTCCAGGGGCTTGTCTGTTCTCCGGGCACAGGGTCCTCTTCTCCCCACCTGTCACTGGGAATAACAACATCCTTGTCAGAAATGGAGTAGAAGCACCTTCCTGAAGTCCTAGCTTTCCAATGCCCCAGTGCAATAAGCAACATGTGAAATGACCCAAGAGCTGAAGTTAGAGTGGTTTCTAAGCTTTCCCCAAAACAAAGAAAACCTGACGTCAGGGCAAAGCATTGGCCAGCCGGGTGACAACACATAACAATTACCCCTGCTCTGGCCGGCAGCATTCAAACTACTGAGCTTCTGTTTCAGTTCCTGGTTGATCCACATGTGGCGGCCCAGCTCCTTCTCCAGAGCTTGAATTCTGGTCTCATACTGCCTCTTGCTGTCCGCTAACCCTTCACCAAGGTGGTCTGGAGGGAAAAGGCAGAAAGAGGTGGCAAGGGGTCATGGACAGGCAGCAGTCACCAGGGCCTTTGGGGCAGGCCTGGGCCTCACCTCGACTCTGCTGGAGGAGGAGCTGGATGCTCTGCTCGTGCTCCTTCTGCTGCAGGGTCAGCTGGCGGTCCATCTCCAGGCGCTGCCGCTCTAGAGCCACCTCCAGCCAATAGACCAGCCTCTGCTGCTCCTCCAGCTGCATCTCCAGCTCCGAGAAGGCAATCTGCTGCTGGTGCTGCTCCTCTCGGAGCGTCACCACCTGTCCCAAGGCCCAGCCAGGCTCAGCCCCAGTGCCGGCTCCCTTCACCCAGGGAATCCTCAACCAGGGGCAGCAGGTATTTGGCCAACTAGCCACCAACGCCATCAACCTTCTCCCACCGAGTTCCGGAAGGAGGAGTCAGGGGTTCGTGGGCCGGTGACCCACCTTGTCAAAGTACTTGCAGAGTAGGGCTCTGGTCTCTGAGGACGAGAGGTAGCTGAGCTTAGCCATGAGGTTCATCTCGCACTGGGACAGCAAGGAGGCCGAGGCCCGCAGCACCCGCTGGCGACACGTGATGGCCTCGTTCTTGTACTCGATGGCAGCGTCCAGGGCCTCGATGGCCTCGTCCAGCTGGAACAGTGTCCGCTCCTCCTGCGGGGACAGGGGATGTGTGGAGGTGGAATACTGGCTTCCTGCTCCATGGAACGCCCGCTCCCTGAACAGGTCCTGGGCAGGCTTGCAACAGTCACACGCAGCCATGACTCAGCCCCTACGTGTCCCCTCGTCCTAGCGCAGAGTCAGCACATGGAGAGAGGGGCCCCTGGCCACTACGGCAGGAACAGGGACGCTTCCATCTCAGCCTCAGCCTGGGGTGGGTGCGGGAGGCTGGGGCTCGCCAAGAGGCTGCCCTCTGGAGCACGTGGCCTCTGGCGTGACCTGCACTCGGGAGACCCTGCACTGAAGGGAAGGCGTGCTGGGACCACAGAGGCACCCAGGATCTGCTGGGGTCCGCTGCTCTTAACATGGGCTTTCTCTGCTGTCCGGAGGGCAAACCTGTGTGGCTATGAGGTGTGCTGACATGGTCCCAACTCTCATCCCACGTTAGGGAGCTGAGAGGTGTGAGCACATGATACATACACGAGGTCAATGTGCCGCAGGACGCGGAACGAGTCCAGAGTCCAGCTGGGCAGGACCGAGGGCAGCCAGGCCCAGCCGTGTGTCTCAGACACGGGGGCTGGAGTTGGGGGGGGGGGCCAGTTCTGTGCGCTCTTGGTGGGCTAACACCCGGGAGGAACGTGTGCATGTCCAAAAGCAGCAAGGCCCACACCCAGCATGGAGCAGGCGGCCAGGGCCAGCCCGCGGGGCGCACCTCAGGCGATAGCAGGCTGCCCTGCCTCAGCTTGCCGTCAATCTCCAGCCGCTGCTTCAGTAGCGCGTCCTTCTCCTGGCGCAGGGCGTCGATCTCCCCGCGGATCTGCTGCTGGCTCTGGGCGCTGCCCTGCCGCAGCTGCCCGCTCTTCTCGGAGAGCTCCTTCTCCAGGTGCTCCAGCCGGCTGGACACACGCACAATGTCCTCGTTGAGGGCCTGGGGGCGGCACAGCTAGCGATTAGGGAAGAAGCAGGCCCCATCCTCCCCAGGGCGACAGGGATGGCCCAGCCCCACCATGGGATGCTGAGGAGGAGTGCTGCTCAGCGGGAGGCCTGACTCTCAGCTCTGCATAAGCCGGGGAGTGGGGGCCTATGGGACCCGAGCCTCTGAAGAGGGGCCCCCAGAGATGGCCTAGAAGGAGGATACAGACAAGCTGAGGAAAGGGCAGTCCTGACAAGGAGGGGACGACCCGGGCAGAAACAGAGCGGGATGGTGGTGGCCTGTCACTGCGATGACGTGACTCCAGCTTGCCATGGGAATTATGGGGAATCAGTGGCCAAATCCCAAAGGCCCTTCTGGGAACCTGATGTGGGAGGAAGTAAGGGCTCTAGTGGCCGAGGGAAGTTCCAGATAATCCAGCTGAACTCTCTTGGACTCCATGAGGGCAGAAGTGGGTCTGGAACCCTGTGGGAATCTAGCCTGAGCACCCGCTCCTGGAACAGGCTCTGGGCTTTGTGTGTGACATACCCCTTCTCTGATCCTCATGGCCACACTGTGATTCCATCTGACAGAGGAGGAAGGTATGGCTCAGAAGCTTCCTGCTCAAGAGGAGGCAATGAAGCCTGGCGGAGCTGGGTGGGGCCAGGTTCGTCTGCCTCCAATGCCAGTGAAGGCTCTTCCTCTCTGGCCATACCACCTCTCCATACCTGTGGTTCCCTGTTCTGCCTGCACAGTCCCAGAGCAGGTGGTTAATGAGGTAAAATGAATTGTGGGATAGATACTTGGAGAGGTTCTTCTACCCACACAGCAGCACCTGCATTACAGACACCGTAAAGCCCTAGGATTCTTGAGAGATCCATAGGATACAGCCTAACCTGGCTGGAACTTACCTGGCAGGGACATCACCTAGAAGAACCGCACCTGTCCTCACCTGGCAGTGTTATCAACTGGAGAGATCTCACTTGGAAGGACCTCACCTGATGGAATCTCACCTGGCAGGACCTCACCCGGCAGAAACTCAGCTGGCAGGCTCTCTCCTTGCTGGACCTCACCTGGCAGGGCCTCATTGGGTAGGGCCTCACCTGGCAGGACCTCACCTGGCTGGACCGCAGGCGCTTGCTCTCCAGCCCCGTCTTCTCCTGCATCAGGGCCTCCTTCTTGGCCAGGATGGCCTCCCGCTTGTGGAGCTCCTCGCCCAGCTCCTCCAGCGCCCGCCGCTGCTGTAGGACCTTCTCCATCTCCTGGTCCAGCCACTTCTTCTGCTCCTCAATCTTCTGAGGGACAGTGGAGGAGGCGGGAAGGGAACTCAGCTCTCACCTCTGGCTGCATGGGTGGTGCGGGCGGCCACCCGGGTCAGGTGGGGAGAATGGTGTACCCACCAGCTGACCCCCCCAGGGACTCTAGCAACTGGCCAGGCTGCCCAGCCAGGCTGTGGGTGCCCCTGGGGGCGCAGGCTCAGCCCAGGCCCCACCTGCTGCTGCTCCAGGCTGACAACAGAGCCGTTGCTGCCGCTGCGCCGCTTCCTCTGAAATGCCGCAATCTCTTCTGTCTTGATCTTCAGGATCTTTTGCTGCTGCTCGTGCTTCAGCTCCAGCTCCTGGGGATGTGCAGGGTGAGAAGCTCAGTGGGCAGTGCCGTGAGTGGTACCCACATCCTCCCAGAGCCTGTGATCTCCCAAGCCCAAAGGAGCGCCTACCCTGCTCCCAAGACAGCCCTGCGCAGTAACCCCCAGCCTCGCCACCCCCAAGTCTTGCTGGGGACCCGCAAACAGGAGCAAACACTTGCAAGATGCCAGTCCCCTTATATAATTCATCCCACTGAATTCTCACCCTAGCCCCGAGTTTCCTATAACTCTCCTCATTTTCAAGTAAAAATAAAAACTCAGGGAAGCCAAGTGAGCTGCTTTATAAGGTCACGTGGCTGTAAGTGCTCCCCTGGCTGTGTGCCCCGCCTGGCCTCCTGGCTGGGACACAGGCACCCCACCGCCCAAGCGCCCGACCTTGACACGGTGCTGCCGCTTGTTCATCTCTGTCTCCAGGCGCCGCTTCTGCTCTGTCTCCTCACGAAGCCGCCTTTGCAGCTGCCCCTGCTGCTGCCGCATGAGCTGCACATTCCTCTCCAGCTCCTGCAGCCGCTTCTCGCTCTGGGCCGACAGCGACACCAGCCGCTCTGTCGCCTGCTTCTTCTCCTTCAGCACCTGGGACCAACACAGCCTCTGCTGGGCCACGTGTGGGGGCTGCCAAGAGCCTGGCATGGTGCCGGGCACTCAACAAGGGCAGGCAGGGCAGAAGAACGACGCATAGAGGGACAGACAGAAGGGAAAACAGGCAGATGGATGACGGACTATAAAAATATCAAAATTTTAAGAATGTCAAAATACTACGACGCTTATTATGTACCAAGCGCTACATCAAGTGCTCTCAGTATACTAAATGATCCTAACAATCTGATGAAAAGGTTTTAAACGTTTCCTACTTAACAGATTAGGAAACTGAGGCACAGAGAGGTTAGGAAACTTGACCAAAGACACAGAGCTAGTAAATGGCAGAGCTGGGATTCAAACCCAAGCAGTCAAGGCTCCAGAACCTGTGCTCTTAATCACTCTACTGTACGGTCTCTTGGACAGGTGAACTGAGAAAAGAAGGAATGAATAATGGATGGACAGCTGCAAAGAAGAACGGATGGCAGGGTGGGTGGACAGACAGATGATGGGATCATATAAAGGTAAAAAACAGGATGGACAGATAATGCAAGGGTCGATCAAGGGGAATAGAAAGACAAATGAATAGACACATAAATGGACAGTTAGTCATACCAACTGATAAAAGGACAATCGGATGGATGGATTAGACAGACACATGGACTGATGGATGGACGGACAGAGGGATGATGGTTTGGAGAGATGGGTGAATGGAGAACTGGAAGAGGAGACAGATGGAGGGAGGTGGGGGGAGCTGCAGGAGGGAGGGCTGGTTTCTCCCGATGCCCACCCCTCACCCTCACTGGTCTCTTAGATGGTCTTCGGGTAGGCCCCACCTCCCTGCCTCTGCTGTGTTTAAAGCTGAGCCGACTCCCAGCACTGCCAGCTTCTATCTAATGCCAGCCTCACCCCGAGAGACCAGGAAGGCATTAGTGCCACCAGCCGGGGCTGGGGCACGAGGGCCTGACCACCCACAGGTTCCACAGTGAGCTTGGGCTCCAGGGCTCACATGTCTTGATCCCAGGACCCCAGCCTGGGAGGCTGCAACCACCACCCCCAGGGTCCGGACAGGTCAGTACCTGCACTTGGCTCTGAGCGGCAGCAACCCTCTTGCGGAACTCCTGGAGCTGCGAACGCTCGCTGGCGTCCTGGGGCTCCTTGCCCTCAAGCTCCCGCAGTTGCCTCTGGCCTTCACTCAGCTCAGCCCGCACCCGCTCTGCCTCCTGCTCCAGCTCCCGGATGCGCTGGCTGTGCTGGCGGTTCAGGGCCTGGGCCGCCTTCCCTGGAAGAAAAGGCGAGGGTCGTGTCAGCACAGCCCCTCTGCCTGAAGAGCATCGTAGTTCATTCCCCTGGGAGCTCTTCCAGACCTCTGTCAGCCCTGGACACCTACATGGATTTTGCCACGACTCTGTACCCCTAGAACCGTGATTTACTTAATATTTTTCTTTAAATTGACACATTTTTAAAAATAGCCTTATCCATAGCAGTGACCCAGGGAAAATATGGGTTTACTTGTTTTACTTTTAACTAACACATGCTAAAGTAAATATGTAACTTGAGCCTGCATTCAACTAAGCCTCTAGAACTAACTTCCATTTGTAGGAAATATGGAGGACAGAGGGACAAGCTAAATGACACCACAGGAAGCTAATAGACAAACCCAGAACATTTGGGGTTTGGAACATTCTGTAGGATGACTGTGAAAAGGTGAGAGAAGGGAGATTTCAGAGAACTAACGTGCAAATATAATGTGTGGACAAGCCCGGAGCTGCACACAGACACTGCTGAGGAGCTGCTCCTGCTCTGGGCACTAAGAGGGCATTAGTTCTGTTAGATGTGCTCATGGCATTTTGGTTGAAATGCTGAAAAAGAGGCATACTGAAAGGTGTAGGGATGAAATGACATGCTGTCCTGGATTTGCTTCAAAACATTTCAGCAAAGAAAAAAGGGAGAGATGAAACAAATGCAAGCAAAGCTTGGACATGCTCAATCTGGTGATAGGGACTCTCATATGTCTGTTTGAAATTGTTCCCGGTGCATTTTGGAATAAATAAATTTATAACTATTAAAATTAAAAAGCTCAACTAGTCACTACCGAAAATCATCCCCTGCTCGTTCACCGGTATCACGAGTAGTAGATGTAGATGATGTGGGGACGCTGTTTGCTCCCCAGGACCGGGAGATTCTGTGCCCAGTGCAGTGCCTGACACACAGCAATTGATTAATAATATTGGGTTGGCCAAAAAGTTCGTTTGAAAACCCGAACGAACTTTTCGGCCAACCCAATAATAAGAACTAATGCTTCCTGAAAGCCAGCCTAAGCACTTCACTTGAATTAGCTCATTTCAACAACCTATAAAGCCGGTTCAGTTACTATCTCCATTTCAGAGAGGAGAAAACTGAAGCACAGAGGCGTTATCCTACCTGCTCAAGGTCACATATCTGGAAGAAACTGAGCTGGTTTACCAAACCTATGCCACCTGGACCCCGCTCCTAACCACCCTTAGGTGGGAGGCCAGCCCAAAAGCCCTCACCCTCACCTGTGCGGACCAGCTCGCCTATGAGCTCCTCCTTCATGCGGATGTTGATGGCCAGCTCACGGATCTTCTGCTGGGCTTGGGCCAGCCGCCATTCAGAGGCCATGGCAGTGGGGGCCTGGCAGGGCCGAACCAGGGCCTGGCTCCCACCAACCACTGTAATAGGCTGACTGTCAAGGCCGCTGTCCCAGCTAACAGTGGGGGAGGGAGAGGAGGGGAGGGGAGGGGAGGGGAGGGGAAGGGAGGGGAGGGGAGGGGAGGGGCATGCCCTGGCCAGGGGCAGCCAGGGGTTGTGTGTGGACTGTCCGGGGTGGCCAGTCCAGGACCATGAAGGGGGAAAGGGGTCAGGACCCTCTCTGTGCCCTACCCAGCTCACCTCTGGGCCCCGGGATGGTTGCACCCAGCTCCTCCAGGCGAAGCTCTGGGCCCTTCCTGTTGAGTGGACTCCCTGGGTGGGCCCCCATCCTCTGGTTCCCCTTACTGATCCTATTCCTGTGGGGAAGAAGTGGGAGCCTGTATCCCTCCCCAGCCCCAGCCCAGCTACCTCCTGGGCCCAGGAGGGGAAGAGAGGCCACCAGGGTCACTGTGACCCCAGGATGTCAGTCTGGCAGAATTCTGAGGCCAGCAGCTGAGCTTAGAGGGTGCAGGGCAGCTGGGGGAACCGAGGGCCACCTTGGAGGCTGAGAACCAGGAGGTCTGGGCCCATCCCCTCAGCACACTCACCCCAGCGAGAACTCTTGATTCAGAGCCCACAGTCCCTGCCTGCTCTCCCCCAAGGGCCGGCCAGGGCGACGCAGGTGAGGGCACCCTGAGACCCCAGTGGGATCCTCCTCCTGCCCAGCCGGGGCCCTAAGCTGGTCCTTGTCAGGTGGGCCGTGGGTCCCACTCACCTGCGTGGGTGCAGGATCCGTCGGGGTGGCTCCTCCTCTCCCCCCTCCTCCTCTTCCTCTGATGCAGCTGAAGAGCCACTTCCCAGCCTCTCTCCCTCTGCCAGCAACTTGGCTCCAGCCTCCCCGCCATTTGTCACCTGCTAGGGGAATGCCAGGTTTCAGGATAGGAAGCTTCTAGGGCATTCTCCATCAGCCATCTCCCACCACCAAGTCTCTGCTCCTACCTACACCCCACCTTGCATGCTCCTCACATCTCTACCTCTTCCAGCCCTACCTTACCTTCAGGATCTAAATCAAATGACACCTCTGGGAAGCCTTTCCAGTCTCAAGTCGGAGCAGGAGCTTCCTCCCGCTTCCCTCGCTCCTTCCTCTTCTCCCCCTCTTCTCTTCCCCCTCTCCACCCCTGCTCCGGCTCCCATAGCAAACCTGGCACTCCTCGGGGGACAACTGGCCCTTTCTATCTTGCATACAGGTCAACTGCACCAAGTTTTATCTCACCAACAACGCCCTGCTAGAGTAGGGGGGCTGTATAACAGGCTTCTGCCAAACCCACGTCCTCCCTCTCCTCAGTCCCTCAGGCCTTTAGAGCTGAGATGACCCAGAGCTCTCAGGCAGATGCAGGAGCAGCCTTTGTCCAGAAGGCCCCAAGTAACAGAACTAGAAACAAGAGACCAGGCTTGAGGAGCAGATCAGAGCTCACAGAAAAGTGAACTTGCAAAGAAACGCATCCAAAGACGGAGAGGGTGTGGCCTCAGAGGTGATGAGCTCCCCATCCCTGGAGGTATGTGAGCTTTCCATTCCATACTAGAAGCCAGAACCCCCTCTATAACCTCCTCACTCTGAGCAATCTCCAGGTACTCCAGGGATGCTCAACAGCACCAGATCCTTCTGAGAAGCCCTACCCAAATTTTGGCCATTCCTCTAGCAGCATCAGAAAGGGGCATCTCATAGCCGGTCCCATGAAAGCATGGGGTGAGGGACACATTCCCCAGCATCACCTTCCCCTGCCAGAGCCTGCCCAGGTCAACAGGCCCAGCAGACACCCAGCCTCGCCACCTCCTCACCTCTCCCCAATTCTCAGGGCCAACTTCATCTCCAGGAAGGCAGGCAGGGGGCACCATGCCCAGCACACGGGTGTGGGCACCCCCCAGGGGGGCCGTGTGAGGCCGGGGCATAAAGGACTCAGGAGGCAAGCCCTGCAAGAGCCCTGGGGCCCCCCAGCCAGGCCGCACCAGCTCCAGCCGCAGCCGCAGCTCTGCCATCTCCTCCTGCTGCTCACGAAGACGGTCGCTCTGCAAGACACGGTCCAGGTGCTGATGGGGCAACGCGGATGTGCGAAAGGTGGGGTGCAGGGATGCTGAGAGGCAGAAGTGCAGGAAACTGAAGAGCACGTCTGAGGCCACCCTGCCCTCTCCGTGCTAAAATGGAGGAGGGCCAAATACCTCTGACCCCCTCTTGGTGTCCCTCCCGCGCACACACACTGCATTAGTTCGGGTTCAAACTCACCCACCCAGCCACATCCTATCACTCCCTCCATATCCATGCCATTCACTGCCACCAGAGGGCGCCAGGAGCAATGCTGACCCAGTTACCCTGGGACAAAAGGAAAAGCCCAGCTCTGGAGTCTCATCCTGCTACCCCTCCAGTCCCACTTCCTATCCGTCCTCATGACCATCCTGCACACCCACCCGCGCCAATGTGTTCCTCACCTCCACACTTTTGCTCACACTGCGCACCCCGTATCTCTACCCATCCTGCCAGAACCCTCCCCTGGCTAACTTCCTCTCATCCTGACAGGCTCAGCTCAGTTTCACCTCCCAGCAGAAGTGCCCCACCCCCACCACTGTGGAAGGGGGTGCCCCACCTGCAGTTTGTACTGCTCCATGGCGTCCTCCAGCGCAGCCAGAAAGTCTCGGTTCTCCTCCTCCAGCCGGGCCACCTGGCTCTGCAGGGCCAGCAGCTGCAGTGCCCCCTCATCTTCCTATGGGGCCGGGAGAGAAGCTTCAGGGGCAGGAGCTGTCAAGACAAGCCTGCCTGTCCCTGAGACACCTCAGCCCTCTCCCTGCCCTGCCAGAGGTTCCCCTAGCCGGGCTTGCTACTCTGCTCCAAGCCCTGCCTGCAACAGGGGCTCGAGACCCCACCTGGCCTGCAGTCCCCTCCACAAGCCATTGGGCCAGCTCTTGTAATTATTAATCATATTTTCGTTAACAATAACATCACTATTATTAGGAACAACTAGCCTTCTCCTGCACTTGTGACACCTTCAATCCTTACATCACCAGGAGGTACATACTAATGCTATCCCTATTTTACAGATAGAGACCCTGAGGATTGGAAAGTCATCAAGGTCACCAGCAGAAGTGCCTCTGAATCCCAAATGTGCTCTGCTAATGAGCAAGGGGCAGGGACACAGCTAGCTGTATGAAGACTTTCTTCCTTCCCCATCCCCTCCCCACCCCCAGGCCACACCTGACCCTTGGCCACCTTTCGTCCACCGGGTCCCTGCATGGCCTGCTCCTCGGCGGAGGCACTCTCGATGCCGCTGTCGGGCCCAGAGGCGGAGCTCAGGGCGCTGCGCTCGCCCTCGACGGCGCACAGCCAGTCGCGCACCTTGCGGGCGGCGGCGCCGGGCAGCCCGGGCTCGGCCTGTAGCTCGCGCAGGAGGCTGTAAGCGGCGTCGGTGCGGGCCCGGTAGCGAGCGCACTCGGCGCCCAGGCGGGCGGCGGCCGCGGCGGGGGCGGCGGTGGGGCCCGGGGCGCGCCGGCCCCGGTGGATGATGCGCGTCTCCGAGCGGTGTCTAGGCGGCCCCCGCGGGCCAGCGGCTGCCTCCTCGGGCGCCCGCTCAGCCTCGGGCCGCCAGTTGACAGTGGCGCGGTTGCAGATGTTCTGGGCGCGGCTGGCGTAGTTGAGGGTGTTGAGAGTCTCGTCGAAGTCCGAGGAGGAAGGGCTGACGCAGGCGATCATCACTGTCTTGGCATTCCCGCCCAGGGAGTCTTTGAGGATCCTGAGGGCGCCAGGCGAGACGTGTTAGGGGCCCCAACGTGCCAGGGCCAGAGGTCCAGACCCCAAACCGGGTCCGATCCTCGGCGTGGTTCCCCATGGGCCGGATACCTCGAACCGCGTGGACGGCACGCCCCCGAAGCCTGAGGGGGACCCATCTCCTAGTTGCCTCCCCCCAACCTCAGAGGCCAGACAGGAGCTAGAACAGACTAGCCCGGTTCTTGTGAACCCTTCTCCGTGGGCCTGCGGCCATCGGCGGCTCACCGGGTGATCTTGGAGTCCCGGTAGGGGATGTGGCTGCCGCGGCGCTGGGGGTCACCCAGGGCGCTGATGACGTTGCCCAGCGCCAAGAGGCTGCTGTTGATCTGGATGCTCTCCTTGAGCCGCTCGCCTGTGCTGCCTGTCTTGAGCACCCTCTCTGAGCCGGCCAAGTCCACGAAGTGGAACTTGGAGATGAGCAGCTGGCCCGCGGCAGGTCTGGGGAGGCGGCTGGGGGCGCGCCCCCGTTGCTCCAGGGTCACGGTGAACACAGTGTGTGAGCGGCTGGAAAGGCGGTTGAGGTGTGTGGCCCCCGTGTGCCGCGCCGCATTGCCCATCTCCAGGAGGCTCAGCACCTCATCCAGGCCCTCCACGTCCACCTCCTTCACTCCACACAGCACTGCGGGCACAGAAGGCCATGAGCCCAGGGCAGGGGCAGCCTGAGACTGACAGCCAGGAGAGCAGGCAGAGCACGGCTGGTCCTCTACAGCTCTTCCTGACTCAGGGGTCCCTTCCCCACGCCCAGGGGGTCCTGCCCATACTGGCTGGGGCTTGAGGGGGCTCCAGCTTCCCCACGCTCACCTCAATGCCTCTCACTCTGGGCACACCAAAGTATACTGAACTCAGTAGAGACGGGAAGCGAAAGCAAAACTTTCCAGAGCTTGGTTTCCCAGTTAGGAGGTACCCCCACCAGACAGGTAAGCCACACTAAGCAGGTAAAGCCTCCCCAAGCCAGGTATCCCGCTCCCAGCCAGTGGAGGACCCAGGAGTTCCTCACCAACATTCCCACGATCATCTTCCCGAAGCTGGATGTCACGGCTGGCGGTGCCCACCTCCAGCAGGTCTCGGAACTCCTCCTTGTACGCTTCCAGGTAGGACACGTGCACCAGACAGTCAAGCAGGTCATTCTCATCAATCAGCTTAAAGGCCTCAGCCATGGCCCGTGGGATGATGCCCTGCTCGTCCTCGTGAAGGGAGGCTGAGGAGACACCGCAGGGCCTCCTGCCACCATGCTTTCAGCTGGACATGGCGCCCAGAAGGCCCAGAGGCCCCTAGCAGCAGCTGGAGGATGGGGCTCCAGTGTGGAGAAGGCAGCAGCAGAGGCCAGGATGGGCTGGGCAGCCTGAGCCAGGCCATGCCCCAGGGTGGTCAGGCAGAATTTCAGAGTTGGAAGCAACCTCTCAAGGTTCAACCAATCCCTTTCATGATGTAAGCATCCCCTCCACTACAGCCCTGCCAGGCGGTCAGATACCCTTTGCTTGATTACTCCTGGAGACTCATTACCATAGTCTATGCTCAGTTATCTAAAGGACTTCCTAAATTTATCCCAAGGAAGTAATAAGAGGATATTCAGAACACATTCTTCCTCATAACTCAATAAAAATGTAAACATCCTAAGTGTCCATCCTAACATCCAAACAGGGGAGCTGGTTAAATAAGTTACCTTATACTCACGATGGCATGCCAGGCAGCCATTAAAATTTTTGATTGAAGAATATTTAATGATACAGAGAAATGTTCATGATATATTGTTAAGAAAATAAAACAGGATACAAAAGAATGGGTACACTATAATACCATTTTTTAACGTATACTAATTTTCACCCAGAAAGACTGAAATGCTAACAGGGTGTGTGATTTCTGAAAGGCAACTATCAAGTAAGTTTTATTTTGTGTATGTGTTTTCTGTATTTTCCTAATTTTCCACAACAAACATGTACACTTTTAAAATCTAGGATAAAGCAGTTCATGCTCCTTAAAAGGAGGCAGTTCCTTCAGTTGGCCCAAAGCATCTCTCCCAAAACTCTGCTCCAGAGCCTCATGGAACCAGCCTGCTTCCCTGCTATGCAGCAGCCAAAGCATATCTCTTCCAGGACAGTTCCCCTTCCAACCACTCTGACTAGAACATGGATTCCTGACCCCCAGCAGCCATCCTAACAACCTCCAGAGACAAGCCAACTTCCCGTGCCCTTCCTCCCCGTGAGGTCCCCAGAGCCAGACAGCATGGTCCCATCTCTATGGAATTGAGAAGGTCACTCACCTCCGAGGACTCTTCCTGCCTGCCCGACCCAGCCCACTGACACAGCTGGTCCCACTCTGGGCTGCAGATCTGTTTAGGAAACCTGTCCCTCCCCCCTCCACCAGCATCCTCATCTTCAACAGGGAATGGCAGCAAGAGGGCAGGGGCAGAAATTCAGGAGACACTGAGGACCCTCAACAAGGGCAGGGGGCCTCAAGCAGGGTCACTCACCCACACTGGCCTCCCCCATGGTGTACGTCTTCCCGGAGCCTGTCTGACCATAGGCAAAGATGGTGGCATTGAAGCCCTCAAAAAAAGCCTCGAGGAGGGGTTGCACGCAGGCCTGGTACACAGCCTCCTGCCCGGCGTCCTCGTCCAGCACTACGTGGAAGCCAAAGTGGCGGTCCCGGCCCAAAGTGACTCGGCCGTGCCCCGGCTCCACCCTCAGGCAGCTCTGGTGCCCGTGCAGCAGCTCCTTGGGCAGCAATGGGCGGACTCGAAGGGCCACCCTCACTGGGGCCTCCTCAGCCCCTGGCAGCCTCTGGGCCTCCAGCCCCATGTTGAGGGAAGGCTGTTCCCTGCCCTGCGAAGAGAGGAAGAGGCCCCTGCCATCAGCACCTGGACTCACCTTGCAGGTGACCTGGAGCCAGATCCTGCAGCTCCTGACCTTGCAGGGATTAAAAGGGAGGGTGGTCAACACTCAGAACATCCTCCGTGCCCCAAACTAATGCCCAGATGCTGCAAGGGCCACGATAAAATCCTACACAGTAACATTTCATGGCTCCCATCACTGGCAAAATAAGGCCCTAACTCCTCCACCTGACATCCAAGGGTTTCTGTGTTCCAGCTGCATTCTTCCCCTGCGACCCTATCTCCTAGAAGGAAGACACACAGACACACACACAAGCAGCACTACACCAGGGATCTCTTTTCCCTAACACCCACTGGGTTTTCCATAGTCTCTGCCTTTGTAACCTCACATTTCCTGCTCCACCTTCTTAAAAAGAGTCAGCACAGGACAGGAATAAGGATGCAGACGTAGAGAATGGACTTGAGGACACAGGGAGGGGGAAGGGGAAGCTGGGACGAAGTGAGAGAGTGGCATGGACATATATATACTACCAAATGTAAAATAGCTAGTGGGAAGCAGCTGCATAGCACAGGGAGATCAGCTCAGTGCTTTGTGACCACCTAGAGGGGTGGGATAGGGAGGGTAGGAAGGAGACGCAAGAGGGAGGAGATGTGGGGATATATGTACACATATAGCTGATTCACTTTGTTATACAGCAGAAACTAACACACCATTGTAAAGCAATTATACTCCAATAAAGATGTTAAAAAAAAAAAAGCAGATCCTTTGAGACCAAGCCCCCACCATCAAATACTGCCAATCCCATCTTCTAAATATCAAGTACACCTGCTTCTTTCCATCCTATTACCAAAGCCCTGATCCTGCCCACCGACATCTCGACGGAATGACATTTACCAGCCTCCTCACTGGCCTCGGCCTCCCTGCACCTCCCTATGCAGCAACCGGGGCATTTTTCAGAAATGCAAATGTGCTCACATCACTCTCCTGCTTAAACTACCCCCAAAAGAGACTCCCCAGTGCTCTTGAGATTCAAAACCTTAACAGGAAAAATAACTTTTAATGGGCCCTGCCTACCTTGACTACTTACCCTCTATACCCCACCTTTCCTCACCTTTCTCCACCTGCAGCACACTCAGTGTTGCCCAAGACTCCTCATCCCTCCAGGCTTAGGCTGGTCCCACCTTCAGGGAGCCAGGGAGGGGCCTCTGCTCTGTGCCCCCACCACTACACACACACACACAATGCCCTGTTGTTCTCCCATCAGCCACTAACCACTCCCTTCCCTTGCAAAAGCCAAGATTAGCCGTCGTTCCCCCCCACGTCCCAATCTGGGAGCTGGGAGGCAGGCACCCTCCTGTCCCCTTCGTGCTGCATCTCCAGCACCCAACACAAGGTACGACGCTTAGCAGCTGCCCAATAGTGATGAATAATCTTCATCCAAGGAACCTTCCCATCTCCTTCCTCCCTTCTCTTATCGCAGTCCTCACCACTCCCTACCCCGACCCCCAGGTCACAGCACTTTATTTTTCACTACTTAACGTCTCTCAGCAGCTGTAACGGTTCGTCTGTTCATTCAATCATCAGCCTCTGCTGGGTGCCCGGTCCTGGGGCCACAGCGGTAACTGCCACGCGATACTGTGGGCGCCTTCGCGCACCCCTCACCCAACGCTTTTCCAGCCCCGTGCGGTCCCGGCTTCTCCGCACCCCGGCTCGGGGCACAGTGCTCCGCGCACCAAAGGCGCCCGGACAACACCGGGGCGGTCGGGCGCCGGGGGGAGGGGAACCGGAGTCGGAGGCGCCAGGCACGGGATAGGAGCTCACGGAAAGTTCGGAGAAGTGATTACAAATGCGAACCCAACTCTCGCAGCGTGGGCGCTCGCTCCTCCTGGCCAGGCCCGGAAGGCCGGCCTCAGGCCCCCGACTTAGGAAAGGGGAGACTCCCACCCGCCCAGACACGGACCTCCAGGAGGCTGGAAAGCAAGGATGGGGGAGGTCCCCGGGCTCGGTCATTGCTCCCCAGGCGTGCCGACACCATGCCGCCCGGTCCAGGCCTGCTCAGGGAGGGGGCGAGCGCGCGCCTCCTCCCTCCCACCCCGGTCCTCGACCTCCACTCCTCCCCGGCCCACACCCACCTGCTCCGCTGTGAGCGTAGTCCCCCCCGAGGGCAGTCAGGCTGTGAGCCCCAGCGCGGCGCGCGCGGATGCCGTCACCGGGACCCCCGCCCACCAAAACATCCCGCCCCTCATCCGCAACTCCGCCCACCTGGGTGCTCGGGGGCGGAGGCGCGGGCTGCGCGGCGCCGCGGAGTCTGTCCGCAGACGGGGCGGGGCGGGGACAGGAGGGGCGGGGGATTGGGCGTGGCCTGCGCTGAAGTGCGGGGCCCCCCGCCCCTGGGCCCGCAGCCCTGTGTGGGGTACCCCACCACCGCCCGGAGTTGCGAGCACTACTCGCCGAATTCTGGGGACACAGTGACCAAGAAGGCCGCCGGATTCTCCGAGCTGGAGAAGCCCACCAGCTCATGGAGCGGGGAGCCTAAGTTTTATAATGCGAGTTTTAACAAGTGAGAGAATGAAAACTATCTAGGAGACATTTTCGTTCCGGGAGGGGAGGGTGGATTTTCTAACCCTGAGACTCCGGTTAAAGTGGCCTAAGAATCAACTACTCTTGGTTCGTTAGTTCGTTCGTTCATTCAAGTGCAGACCTTCCCTCCTTCCCGCCATTGCTACCTTCTATCGCAGCACTCCCCACGCCCCGTCAAAAAGTCAGCAAAGCCTCCACCCCTTTTTTCATCTGATTTCACTACCCCTTCTAAAGCTGAGAAGGATTCATCCGCCCTGAGATATTCGGGGTTGGGATGGAGGCCCCCTCCCGGCGGTGTGGCCGAGGCCCTGGCTGCACCCTGGGCACTCACACCAGGCAGGAGGTGGATGGATGAAACCACGAGGGAGCTCCTATTCAGGCCTTCTAGCATTCTGGGCAGAGAGCAGGATGGCTGCTGCCCCCTGCTGGGGGCAGCCTGGCCTCACAATTCTGGCTTGTAAGCCCCCAGTTGGGAATGGGCATGGGATCCGCTGGCCCACTGGTGGATTACACTGCCACCCAGCCTTGGGTTCCTGGATGGACAACTGCCCCTAGAAGAGGCCAGTGGGAGTTGGGGGCTGCTGTAGAGTTCTTAGCCAACCTCTCCAGCTGGGGAGGCAATTTTGTGGGTGAACAGACAGTGGAAATCCTGCAGAGGTATTCATCCTGCATCTACCTGGGTAGGTGCTGACCAGGAAACTGCCCCCAAACATCTCTTCCAGCATGCGCCCCACCATCCACCCCATCGCTCAAGCCATCTTTGACTCCTCTGTTCTCCTATCTACCACCAAGCCCTGATTCCCCCTCCTCAGTAGCTTCCAGTCCAAGCAAGTCTCTTCATCCTCCACATCCTTGCTGCCCAAGCCACCGCTATCTCTTGCCTGGGCCACTGCAAAGCCTTATCACTGGTCCCCCTTCTGCCCTAGTAACGCATGCCAATTTTTAAAAAATGTTTTTAAAAAGCACAAAAGTACAGAAGGAGACAGGTAAGAAGAGTCATGTTTTGGAGGGTACCCTTCCAACTATTACTCTCCATGTTGCTTAGTCCACTCAGGCTGCTATAACAAAATACCACAGACTGGGAGGCTCATAAACAGCAAATATTTATTTCTCACAGTTCTGAGGGCTGGGAAGTCCAAGATCCTGGTGCTGGCAGATTCAGTGTCAGGTGAGGCCCCACTTCCTAGATGGCCATCTTTTTACAGTGTCCCACATGGCAGATGGGATGAGCTAGCTCTCTGGGGTCTCTTTCATAAGGGCACTGATCTCAATCATGAGAGCTCCACCCTCATGACCTAATCACCTCCCAAAGGCGAGTCTTCAAATACTATCACACTGGGGGTTAGGATTTCAACATGTGAATTTGGGGGACACAAACATTCAGGCTATAGCACTACGATATACAAGCATGTGCATACATATATAATATATACAAGTATGTTATACATATTATAACTTGTCTTACTAAACTGTGAGGTCCTTGAATGGAGTGTGCTTTATTTATCTCCAAGCCTCTCTCCCTTGGCCCAAGACCTGGCATAGTCACTCCATGAAGGTTTTTGGTCAAGTTATTTTAGAAAGGAAGGAAAAACTGTCTGCATTAACAGAAATATGGATGTGGATCAATATGGCTCATATTTTCATTTTGCAGGCACAAACGACAGAGTGGTATGTAGAACATTTTTGGAGAATGAGGAAGTATCCTCATGATGGCATCTCCTTACGTCAAGCCTCCAAACTGGATAACAGACATCCTGTCCTCAGTTCAGAGTCCTTTCTCCACTCATCCCTGTTTTCACTCTCAGCCCTAAGCCATCCCTCCGCCCAAAACCAGCAGAAACTTGCATCTCCCTACATCCAAAAATGCTTCCTCAGTTTTAAGACGCTCATTTTAACATTTCTGAAATTGAGTTGCATCTTGTAGTCATTGCCAAGGGAAACTTGGCACCAGGAGAGATGATATAGGAATGTCCACGTGCTGCCTGAAAGAGATGGTCTCTTCACCTCTGTGACCTCTGATGGATTGGTTGCATTGGGAGCATCACGCATGGTTGAATTTTAATGAAAATCTAGAAATGTCTTTGTGACTTAAAATGTCATTAGAAAAATCAAACTTTGAGGTAGTAACGAAACAACTTATTATATATACAGAAGATTGCCTGTCACAGACAGGCATTATAATTAAAGGCTGTAGAAACTGCCAAGTCTCTTAGGATAGATCTATATTAGGAAATCCTCAGCCTCAAGGAGCAGAAACCACACTTTGAAGTGGCTTGAACAATAGGCCATTTGTTATCTCGGTGAACAGAGAGACCAGAGGGAGGAGGGTTCTGGGGCAGGTTGAGTCAGTGACAAGGGACCTGGCTTTTCCATTTCTCCCCTCTGCCATCACCATCAACCATAAAACATCCAGAGGGGGAAGAGAGCATTGTGTCACACAGCACTGTCTTTGGATCAAGGGAACTTTTCCTAGGAGCCCTACCATCAGCTTTCCCTCACATCATGGCTGAGGCCTGTCCACCCCTGAAGTCATCACTGACAAGGAGACAGAATAACTATGGTTGGCTTGGAATATGCACATGAGATGAATATGCATGGATGTTGGGAAGTGTGATGGTTAATTTTGTGTGTCAACTTGACTGGGCTGTGGGGTGCCCAAATATTTGGTCAAACATTATTCTGAATGTTTCTGTGAGGGTGTTTTTGGATGAGATTAACATATAAGTTTGAGTAGAGCAGATTGCGCTCCCCAACGTGTGTGGCCCTCATCCAATCAGTTGAAGGCCTGAATAGAACAAAAAGGCTGACCCTGTTCCAAATAAGAGAGAGTTTTCCTGCCTGTCTTTTAACAGAGACTTTGGCTTTTTTCCTGCCTTCAGACTCAAACTGAAATATCGGCTCTTCCTGGGTCTTGAGCCTGCCAGTCTTTGGACTGGAACTAAACCACTGGCTCTCCTGTGTCTCCATGCTTGCTGACTCAGCCTGTAGTTCTCGGGACTTGCCAGCCTCCATAATCTTGTGAGCTAATTCCTTATAATGAATCTCTTTATATATACATAAATATAAAATATATATATGTATATATAGTTATATATACAGTTGACCTTTAGACAACACAGGTTTGAATTGTGCAGGTCGGCTTATACTCATATATTTTTCAATAAATACATACTATATTACTACACAATCCCTATTGGTTGAATCCGCAGATGCAGAACTGCAGGTACAGAGGGCTGACTGTAAAGTTATGCTCGGATACTCTTTTCTTTTTTTTTTTTTTTTTTTTTGGCCCCGTGGCCAACCAGGGATTGAACCCAGGCCATGGCAGTTAAAGCGCCGAATCGCAGACCACAACACTAACAACTAGACCACCAGGGAAACTCCCTCGGATTTTCAGCTATGCAGAGGGTCAGCACCCCTAACCTATGCAGTGTCCAAGGGTCAATTGTATATATATTTCCTACTGGTATAAATTTATATACTTCCTCTTGGTTCTGTTTGTCTATAGAACCCTAATACAGGAAGTCATCCATAATATCCACAACCACCTCCTAGAAGTTTCAAAGCTAAGAGAGGCTGGTCAACTGATTCATGTATCATGAAGGACCATCATTCTGGTACCAAACATTCATCTGTTAGAAGCTGCCAGAAGCTATGACCCTTCCTACAATATATAATTCAGTTTAGGAGAAACCAAAAATTCAAGCATGTAGGAAAAGTAGATGAAACCCCAGTGTTCTCTGATATGCTACAGAAGTACACTGTTGGTCTGAAATATTCTAAAGCAGTTGGGGTCCTCAGCTGGAATGATTCGGAGCAGCCTGTTACCACACAGTCAAAAAAGATTCATTTAGACTCAATGAGAAGAAGCCTAAAACTAAACTTGGATCTTTATGTATGTAAATGTAACAAAAGGTGATCATGATCGATGAAACCTTGGTATAATTATAATTACAATTTTATAGTGCTTAAGTTTAGAGAAAAGAATATTGAAACTTTTGTTACAGTAATTTTAAAGATTTTTGTGATGTTAGAGTTCACTGGAACTATCAATGTGAATTGATGACCTTGGAAAGAAGTGCCTTTTTTCTAGCTGTCACTAGTGGGTGTGCAATGTTTTTCTGTCTATCACCAATATTCACATGGAACAATCAGATATGCATACCCAGGGTCCAAATTGTGCTACCACTATTCCTCTTTAAAAGTAGCTGATCCCATGGATTAGGTCAAGAACAGGAATAATTTTTTTGTGGTCAGAAAAAAACATGCTTTTAGAATGTCTGTTGTCGACCTAAAGGACAAAGGCCCCAACTTAAAGGGGCCAAATTGTGACAATCTGAGCATCAAAAGAGCAAATAATAATTATAGTTAATTGAAACAAGCTGAGTCTGTAAATTTTCCTTTTGCAGAATTTGATGAGCTGACTTTATTATTTGTATGGAAAAGCAAAGAGCCAGAAGTTGTAAAGCCCTCCTACAGAAGGGCAATGTGGGGGGCTTGCCCAACCAGATATGAAAACAGATTTTAAACCGTTGTAAGTCAGACAATGTGCTAATGCCACAGGAATAGATAAATAGAACACATTTGGAAACTTGATCTACAACGGAACTGAGAGTGGGGGGAAGCCAGACTATTCCATACATGAGGCAGAACCTGGTCCCTTTGTTCCACCTGGATGCAAGAAAGCATCATTCAGGCATCAGACATCAACAGGTCAGAAGCTTCCAGCTGACTTCTATGAGAAACTCTTAGCCTTCCCACAGTGTACAATTCAATCAAGGAGAAACTAAAAATTCAAGAAATTAGGAAAAGTATAGGATAATCAGTTATCCATATGGAAGAAAAAATCAGATTCCTACTTAAGCCATACATAAAAATTAATTAAATGTAAAAGGCAAAACTATGAAAATATTTGAAGAAAATACAGGGGAATATCTTCATGACTTCATGGTAGGGAGAGCTTTAAAAACAACTCAAAATTGCAAAACATAAAGGAAAAGAATTATAATTTTGACTAAGTAAAAATTAAGAACTTTTGTTCATTGAAAGAAACCATAAAGAGAATGAAAATCCACACACTGGAACAAGCTCTGACGCATAGAGCTGATAAAGGATTAGTATCCAAAAAATATTAAAGTCTTCTAAAAATCAATGAGAAAAAGAAAAACGACCGATAGAAAATTGCACAAAAGTTTTGGCAGACACTTCACAGAGGGGAAATACAAACATTCGATAAACATAATAAACAATGTTCAATATAATTGTGATTCACGGAATTAAGTCCACAAAGACATGCCATTATACACACTTCAGATTTGCAAAAATGATAAAACCAGACAATATCAAGTGTTGGTAAGAATGTTGAATAAGAGGACTCATATACTTCTGGTGAGAAGGTAAATCAGAACAACCAAGTTGGAGGACAATTTGGCAATATCTAGTTAACAGTATACATACTTTATGACTTAGCAATCCCACTCTTCATCATATTCCCTAAGCAACTCATAACAATGTTTACTGCCAAAAGTATGTAATAGTAAAAATAGAGGAACAACCCAAATGTCTGTTGACAGGAGAGTGGTGTGGCAGAGATTGTAAGTTGCCCCCCACCCCCAGAATCCACTTCCCCTCCTTTTAAGACCTCAGATTTTTAACCAGATGCATAGCCACCCCAAATAAAGACTATATTTCCCAGCCTCCCTTTCAGCCAGATGTGGCCATGTGACTCTAAGTTTTTTCTAGTGAGTTATAAGCAGTTTAATTTCTTCTACCCCCTTGCTCTTTTCTGTGGCTGGAATATGGAGCTGATGACTTTTTAGTTCGGATCAACATTTAAATATTTAAAATAATTTGATTAATGCATTTTATAAGTTTGATTAAGTAAAAAGTGCTTAAATGTTTAGGAAAACTATGGCTAATACAATGAGCATTAAAACCCAAGTTGTAGAGATATCTCTCTCCAGGCTCAGAAGTCCTTTGGATATTAAGATCCTAGATAAGTATGGAAGAAAAAAGTGGTAAATAATTGCATGGATAAATGTATGTCTGTAATGGTTGTTTTTCCATCTCTAAAAGCTGTGATTGAGTTGGAGGTGCATTTTATGAGCTGGAATAGAAGAGAGGGGACAGAGTATTTCTCTGGAGAGGGACCTTGGCATCCCAGTGTGAAGGGGAAGTCTTCCTGAGGTCCAGAGCTACCAAAGATGAGTGTGGATGAGCCCTCACATCCACATGAGCAAGAACATGTTCTGTTCTCAGAACAGAGAAAAGTCCCACATCCAACCTGGAGCCAATGAGGCAAATTTCTGCCATTTAGAGGAGAGGCTTTGCTCTCATTTCTCACCAAAAAGTATTCAGAAATACTGAGGGCCAGGCTCAGAGCACTTTGCCATCTATCTAATAATAAAAAGAGACTTATATGGCAAACTGTTTGCTTCCAGGGCTGTCCTGTACTGGTTCCCAGCACCCTGGCTGAGGTCCAGGACAGGGTGAGGGGTCTGTGTCTGGCCAATGGGTGTATTGACTTCTACAGTTCTCCTGGGTTGCTCCTGGCAGGAGGAGCCACAGGACTATGCAGGAGTAGACAGTCAGGAGTGTGGTTTCTGGAGCTCCAGGAAGAAAGCAGCATGGGCAGGTGAGGCTGTGTGTTTCTCTCTACGCAACCAGGCCTGAGGCCAGTTCTCCAGCAGCTGCCCACAGGAACCCTGCCAGGGCTAGGCTGGTACTGTCTTCTTAGCCATGTCATATCACCTTCTGATGGCCCCTCTTGCCAGATCCATACCACCTCCCCAGGAAACTGCGGAGTGTGGTGTGGATTGTGAGGGTTGGGTGGGGGGCCCAAAGCTAGTTCAAGGTTATGACCATGTCCATATGTGTATGTCCATCAACACTCCCCTCTCCTCATTCTGGGCATCCTCAGATTCCAAAACCACGGATAAAGGCCAAGGACTCATTACACCAAAGATCTGCCAGGGCCCAGAGTCAGTTACAGGGAGCTGGACTCTTAGGTGTGCCACAGAGTGGGGGCCAAGAGGGTGCTCATGGATCTGAGGGGGACCTATAGGGGGTGAGTGTATATATATAGATGTCTAGAAGGACTGACAGAAGTGTCAGAATTATCTGTGCAGCTGCAGATGGCAAGAAAAACTGAGTTTGGTTTGGAAGGCTACTTGGCATTATCTATCAATATTTAAAATGAGCGTACCCTTTCACTCGACATGTCATGGTTCCAAGTTATAAATTTACCCTATAGATATATGCACACATCTACATGAAACATTTGTATAAAGGCATTTATTGTAGCACTGTTCGAAGGAGCAAACAATTGGAAACAACCTAAAAGTCCATGATTAAGGCACTAGTTTAATCAAACATAGCACATCTATATTATGAAGCACTTACTGTGTGGCTGTTAAAAAGAGCAAGGAGGATTTATGATACTGATACAAAAAAGATTTCTAAGATATATTGCTGAGTGAAAAAAGCACTGAGTATAACCTCCCACAGCTTGTGTAAACAGTGGGGAGTATATACACATGTGCCTGCACATGCACAGTCCGTAATCGGAAAGATACAGAAGAGACTGGCACCATGATTGCTTTGGGGAAGAGAAACCAGGGAACTCAGGGAGGAAGGCACACATCCTTTGGTAGTGTTTGAATTTTTAACTTATATGTACGCATTTCCAAATGTACCAAATATTAACATTTTCAAAAATAGGGCTTGGAATGAACTGTGGCTATAGAGTCCAAATATATGGTCTATACTGTATAACAAACGATCACCACTGTCTCCCAGCACTGGGGGCGCCAGCATTCGAGAGGTGGACGGAAGGGTGAACATGCAGGTGGAAAGCAGTAAGGGTGCAAATGGAAATGTAGCTGTGAACAGGAAGGTGGCGCTACAGAGCACAGGCCAGGACAGCCTGTGAAGAGTGTGGGGTACTCAGAAAGTGATGCTTTTATGTATATAAACACTCAAGAGCTTTTGCACCTGATTGCTGTTCCCCTCAAGGTAGTCTTCTGAGAGCCTGTATACTCAGAGGAATCTCTGCATTCAGGGCTTAAAAATGGGCCAGGATCCACTGCTTGAACCTTTAGGGTGGTGACACGTTCACTGGTGGCAAATATTTGTCTACAGAGGATGGATGTAAATACTGGAAACAGTTAAATGTCACTTGGCCACAAATTTGGTGAAAGAAGTGCGAGGTCAAGTTAGGCAATTAATCTTTTGGTAAAAACAACAAGGCATAGAATTAAAGCAGACTGCTAGTCTGATGCTTCTCAAAAATGGGCTCTGACAGCTAAGCCCAGAAAGGATGCTCAGAAGATGATGTGTGCCTTGGCAGCATCCTTGGAACGAGGCTCGGGACCCAAACGGACTAATTGGAAGAAGTCAACGCTCATTTGGACGTGTAGGTTCTGTTTGTTTGCAGGAGACAGCGGCCCCAGCCCTCGGCCGGGGCGGGGCCGCGGGCCGGGCCGGGAGGGCAATGGGGACAGCGGGCTCAGCTCTTCTTGCGCAGCTGGCTGTACTGCGTGCGGCCCAGGATGGGCTCCATGACGCTGGGCCGGAAGAAGCTGTCGCTGACCCTGCGCGCGGGCTTATCGCGGGGCATGGCCGGCAAGGCGGTGCGCGGCGCGGCGGCCGTGTCCACCCGGTCCTCCGCGCCCGGGCCCCGAGCGCTGCGCAGGCTGCCGCGGGACGGCGCGGGGCGCGACGCGGTCTCCGAGCCGGCGGGCGGCGCCCCGGACCCCCTGCGCTCCGCCTCCGGGCTCTCGGCCTCGGCAGGCGGGTTGTCGATCTCCCGGAATTCGCTCTCGGGCTCCATCAGCGACAGCCTGGGGAGCTGGGGGCCGGCAACCACGTTAGGACCCCGCCTTGGCCCTCGTCCCTGCGCCTCCCACCACCGCCTCCTCTGTGGCCCTCGCGGTCACGCCTCCTGGGGGCGGCCGTCCGGAGAGCAGAGGCCGGGGTGTGGGACAAGGATGGAGGGTGCGCGGGGAGACCGCTTAGGCCCTGCCCTCCCTGACAGTGTGCACAGTCCAGACCCCCAATGCAAGGCAGACAGCCACCCTCTAAAGTTTCTGGACCCCTCGGGTCTCCCTCGGAGGTTCCTCAGTGGGAGGTCAGTGGCTTTCCTGACTCTTCCTTGGACCTGCACCTTGCCCTTGCCTGGGTCAGGGTACCCACGCCTGGCTCTGTTTTGGGCCCAAGGTGAACAAGCTGGCTGCCAAGACCCCTGCCATGCCTCTTGGTGAGAGTGAGTGGCTGAGTAACCCATTCCTCCACTACCCTCACAGCCTCCCTCAACCCTCAGCTCTAAGGGGCCTCCTGCCCTGACCAGCCCTCCTACTGACTGCTCAACCTGTAACTTGCTCTGGAAAGGGACCCAGGGACCCCCAAAGCGATAGTACTGGCACTCCTTGGGGTTTTCCTGTTGGTGACAGGTGTTGGAATTGGCATGGGGGCAGCTGCTGTCCCCTGGAACATAGCTGACTCCTCAGGGTGCCCTGGAAGCCTCCCTGCAACCCTTTCCCAGGGAGCAGCATGCAAACCTGCCAGGTCCTTCAGTTGGGAGCTGAGGGGTAAGGACTTGGCCACTGGGACCCCCAGATTAATGGTGGGTGACCACCCCAGCAGCAGGTGGGAAGGACAGATGTGGGGAAAGGTCTCAGGCCAAGGCCACAGGTCTCTGTACTTTTGGGGCTGTGAAGGCCCCCAGTCAAGGCCATAGTATGTCAAAATGTTTCTGGGGCACTGAGGATCAGAGACTGGGGAAGGGAGGGCAGCTGCAGCCCCTTCAGTCAAATCTGCTTTATCTGTCCTTTGGGGGCGGGGAGGGGGAGCCGGAAGGGTAGGGGGACTCACCGGCACATAGTGCACCACCGTGTCCACGACGTTGTCAGTAACGCCCTTCAGGGCATCAGACAGGGACATGGCCCTGCCCTTGGTGGAGGAGACAGCACGGGCTGGCATGAGATGCAGCAACCACTCTGCCGTGCCCAGCACAGCCGCAGGCGCCCACGTCACGACCGAGATGGTGCACTGGAGGGCCTTCTGCAGGGTGTGCGCCACACTGCCCAGGAGGCCTTGTGGGCCAGGCAGGGCTGCTCCCTGGGGGCCAGAGCAAGGTCAGTGCCTCCTCAGCAACTCCCCTGACCCTTCCCCTCTCCTCACCCTCCCCAGAGCTACAGGGGAAAGAACGTGGATACCAAACTGAAAAAACTATTAGCCTGGCTCTTGGGCAGGTCACTTGGACTCTCTGAACCTCAGTTTCTTCATCTGCAAAATGGGGATGACAATCTCTGTCCTGCCTATTTTATGGGGTTGTTGTGAGGATCCTCTGAGAGAACTTTGTTAGCTGGGCGTTTGGGGGTGAGGTGAAGAGCACTGCACCCATGTACTGCATTCCTGGGCCTGGGGGCAAAGACCCTTGTTTCACCCAGGGCCTCTGCTTCTCACCCCCTCGGTGGGCTGTGGGACCTCCAGTTTCCTGCATCCCACTCGGCTTCTGCTCTCTCCCTTACCTCACTGAGCTTGTTCTCCTCCGTCTCTGATTCCTCCTCCTCCACCTCTGTCTCCTCCCCCTCTGTGTCCATCTGGTCATTGTGGTCCTCCTCCCGGGTGGCGGTGAGGTTGTGCAGCCAGGGCACCCGCACCTCGCTCGACCGCCGGGACACCACCTGTATGGCCGCCGATGCGCCCCACTGGGCCAAGCTGCTCTGAGGGCGGAAAGGTGGCAGGCTGCTGGTTTCACAGCCCCTGCCAGAGGCTGGGCAGCCCCAGCAGGCAAAGCCCCTCACCCCCAGGGTCAGGGTTGGGGGAGGCAAGCAGGGCCTGGCCCCAGCAGACTGTTCTTCAAACTTTTTATGGAGTGGTAACTTACACCCACTAAGGTGCACAAGCTTTAGTATACAGCTCTGGGAATTTTTAGAAACACACACCTGTGTGACCATTACAGATCAAGATATAGACCATTTTCGACACCCCAGAAGACTCCCTGTGCCCCTCACCCAGTCAGTACCACCTAAGGGTGACCACATTCTGGCCTCTATCACCATGCATTGATTTTTCTCATTTGTAAATGGACTCACACAACGTGTTTTCTTTCATGAATAGCTTTTGTTCAACGTTATGTTGTGAGATTCATCCATATTACTGAGTGTCAGAGTAGTTCCTCCTTTTTCATTTCTGTGTCATATTCCACTGAATAAATATACCACAATATACCCATTCTACTGCTGATGGACATTTGTGTTATTTCCAGCTCTTGGCTAAGGATAAAGCTGATAGGAACATTTCCGGAGTGTCTTTGGGGGACATAAGCTCTTATTTCTGTCGGGTGGAATTGCTGAGTCATAGGGGATATGTATGTTTAGCTTTACTACATACTCCTTGCAGACCTTTTAAAGAGTGAAAAAAATCAAGTGGGCTAGAGGATCCCATGGGAGGAAACTGACCTGGCTAGGTGGGCTGGTGTCCCCTGGGGCACAGCTTGGCTCATTTCAAACCCCTAGGGAACCCCACAAACAGAGTCTCCTTGTTATATATCCTTAGGGGACACCATTATTTTCTTTTTAAGATTTTTTTTTTTTGATGTGGACCATTTTTAAAGTCTTTATTGAATTTGTTACAATATTGCTTCTGTTTTATGTTTGGTCTTTTGGCTGCAAGGCATGTGGGATCTTAGCTCCCTGACCAGGGATCGAACCCACATCCACTGCATTGGAAGGCAAGGTCCTAACCACTGGACCGCCAGGGAAGTCCCTGGGACACCATTATTTTCTATATGAACGGTGGTGTCTGAGGCTGTGCTGTACAGTGGTCCCCGCCCACTAGGGGCTAGGCCAGGGCGCAGCGGTTAGTCTAGCCCCCATGGGGAAGTGGCCCCCCAGTGCAGGTGACAGAGGAGAACTGCTACTCCTGTATCCCTACTGGAGCTACAGAACCTGGCACATAGTAGGTTCTCAGCAAACATCTGCTTGAATGAATGAGCCAGGCCTGAGGATGCTTTTAAAAGTACCACCCTCTTGATGGCTGAAAAGTGGTTATCTTGTTTGCTGACATTTATGCGTTAATGCTTTTATTTCCTTTTTTTTGTGGGGGGGGGTGGTGGGAGGGCTTAGTTTCTTACTAAAGTTTCTATGAAAAAAATCCAGGCTATCTCTGCTAAAATACACAGAGAGGTGGAGGTGGGGTGTGGTGGGGAGTAAGCCCTATCTGGGCCTAGAAAAGGCAGCTTTACCTTGGGTGCAGTGGGATGCAAATTAGAAGCCTCTAGAAGGGAAACCAGAACCCTGGGGGCAGTCAGAGACACAGCCCAGCTGGGGCTCTCTTCCCAACAGAATGGGTTTTGTGCCTTGCTTATTTACAGATGACACTCCCTAGTGCCTAGAGGGCAGATGGGGGGGATCTCTGCTTCCTCACAAGTGGGAGGGCCCACTTGGGAGGATGAAGGCTTGGTGGGGGGGGCTCAGAGGGAGAATGGGAGAGACAGAAGAGGGTGGGGGGTAGGACCACCCTAACAAGCAGGCCTGCCCTCTCCCCTTGCATCCTAGAGGACTAGCCCACCACCCAGCCTAAGGCCTCTTGTCCTTAGACCTAAAGTCCCCGCCCAGGCTGGGAGAGAGGAAGTTCCTAGGACAGGAAGCAGAATTGGGTAGGGGATGGGAGGGACCAGGAGGCCCACAGACAGGGTTCCCAGGCCGTGGGTCAGTCAGAGCTCAGGGCAGACACTCACCAGGGGCGCCACACCTGGGATCCACATGGCCAGGGCCTGGCCCTGTTTCAGCGCCCGGGCTGTGGTCTGGAAGGTGTGTTGAGAGAGAGTGTTGGCCAGGGTCCCAACCCTGCTCACGAGGCCCGGCTTGGCCCCGGGAGGTTTCTGGGCATGCTGGTGTCCTGGAGCAGGGGCTAGGTAGGATTTTGTGAGGGGAAGGAAAGGAAAGCTGATCAGAAAGGCGCTGGGCAAAGCTGGGCTGTGTCTAGGGTTGGAAAGTGGTCATCCTAGCTGCACCACAAGCTCGCTGGTGATTTGGGCAACTCACTTTCTCCACTTAAAAATGGGGAGAGAGGGCTAGGTGAAGATGGATCCTTCTGAAAATCTTGCTGGGCCATCCCTGTTCCAGAGCAGGGGCTAGATGAGCCCTGGCTGCCTCCTCCTAATTCCCAAGCAGCATGGGTGGCCAACTCACTCCCCAGGCCCCCTAATGGCAGATACCTGACTCTTCCTTGGCTGGAGGGAGGAGGAACTCTACCACCTTCTCAACACCACCCAAGGCCAAGTCGGCCCCTCCAGAGGCTAGCTGGCCAGCTCGGGTGTTGGCAGCAAATTCGGCAGTGTCTTTGACCATCCCCCAGGCGAGCTCACAGCCAGCCAGAGCGGCCCCTAGGACTTTGTCTGAAGTGCTGGCGATGGGCACACTGATGCTGTTCCTGGCACTGCGAAGGCTGGTAGAGATGGTGTTCTTCAGCTCAGAAGCGATCTGGAGGAAGTGGGGAGGGAAGTCAGGCATGTGGATCTGGCAGACCCTGAGCCCAGCTTCAGGAAAGCCTCATTTAAAGGGGACTGGCACCAATATTTGGGCAGCTTGATTAAGCCGAACTTAAAAGGAAAAGGGCTCCAGTCCTTCCTGTGCCAACCACTTAGATCTCCTGGCTTCTTTGCACCCCATTTCTACCTGTCAAGATCCTAACCATCCTTCAAGAATGCCCCCCAAAGTCCACCTCCTTGATAACACCTCATGCACACAAGGCATCTCCTCTTCCAAATTCCTCTACTGTCTGCTGTCTTGCCCTCAGAACATTGCTCACATTCCTATCTGCACTTATGTGGACTTATAGATATGGTTGATCTTCCTACAGGTTCTGCACTGAAATAACGACTTTCTCTCCTTTGCCTTAGGAGCTCCTCTGTGACAAAGACGTTGCTGTTTATCTGGAAAAATAAGTGAAGAGCAAAGGCCTCAGGGCCAAATAGACCTGCTCTCATGTGGCCTCCACTTAAGGCTGTGTGGTCAGGGGGAAGTCACTAGTTTTCTCATCTGTAAAATGGGGATACCCACCCCTATACCAGAGGGTTGACAAGAGGATTAAATGAGAGGGCTCTATAAATCATATGTCATGACCCCTGTCATAGGGTAGGGCTCGGTAAATGTCTGTGAGATGGGTGGTAGTTTGTCAGTGAGATGGATGGCGTCTGAGAGTGCAACTTATTCCCCCAAAGCACCAGACATGGCCCTTACCATGGCAAATGCCCAATGAATAGCTATCCAGGTGAAGTGACATTTTCATTCTCATGGTCCATAAAGTGTTGGATCTTGAGGACATGGGACTGCAATCCTGGGATCTGACGAGTGTGACCCATGATCTTAGGTGGCTGTAGTCACCAAACAGTCCAATGCAGGCCAAAGAGCAGGGAATCAGAAGCAGTGGGCCCTACTCCAAGCTCCTGTTTGAGTTTGCCTCTGGGCTGTGCCTGCTGGTTTCAGAAAGCCTGCCTTCATCTGGCCCCACAGGGAGAGGAAGAAGCCCAGCGTGTGGTCTTAGGGACAGGCAGCTGCCACCAGCCTTGGAAGGCATTTGCCACAGAAACAAAAGACTCACATTTATGCATCACGGGCTCGTGCCCTCTCCTCAACTGGGAGGCAGTGACAACAGAATGTGGGGAGCCTTAGAGAAGAGGGGAGGGGCTCACCTTTTCAGGAGGATACTGGAGGGCCGGGATCTTTTCCTCCAGGTGGTCCAGGCCTCGGCAGGCCAGCTCGTTGGCAGCTATGACTGGAAGCAAAAGGCCATGGTCGGGTGAGCCCTGCCCCCACTGTGAGAGCCCAGCAGGGGCCTCTGTGCCAAGGAAGGCACCTTGGAGCCCTCAAAACCCCCAGCCCTGCTACCCCCAAAGCATCTGGGAACCTAGGGCCTCTGCCACCTTTAGCCACCATCCACTGTGACTCCTTGAGAGCAGGATGTTTTCCCTCTGAGCAGGAGCTCTGGAGTCATGCAGATCTGCACTCAAAGCCCAGCACCTGCATCTGCAGTGTAGCTTCAGGCAGGTCACAACCTGGCTGAGCCTCAAGTTCCTCACTTGTAAAATGTGGATTAATGTGGACAAACCTTGCAGGGTTGTTGTGAGGAGGAAGCGACAGAACCTTTGTGAATCACCAACAGATCCTGGTCTCTCCTCCTCCTACAACCCCTCTTTGGGTGAGCGCTGGGTGAACATAAGGGGGGAGACCAGAGGTGTCAGGGCGGAGGGGCAGCCGGGCCCTAGGGTGGGAGCAGGCCTGGCACTGCTTAATTCTAGAGGTGTAAGGCTGTTCTAGAGTTCCAGATAGTCCATGGCCCTTCCTTTTAACCTCTAGGAGTGAGATGGTCAACACTGGGAAGAGGGTCACAGGGAAGAGAAAGGGGCAAGTGCCAGAGGATGCAAATGTTCCCGGGAGATACTGCCCAGGGGCTGCCGAGGACATTAGCTCTGCAGACATGACCATGGAGATCACAGTTTTAAAGGATTTCTATATATTCTCTTTCATATTTTCTTTCTCCAGATATCCTAGGTTTCTTCACAAAATTCTCAAGCAGCAGAGAGCCCAGATGACTTGGCTGACTTCCGATTGGGCAAAATGAGACCCAGGGAAATTATTTAAGGAGTTTGCAGGCAGGGAGGTGGACCCAGGCCCAGGTCTTCTTTATATCTGTCCTCTCCCGTTTGCTGTGCCAAATCCTCAGATACCCATAACTCTGTAATCAGGACTGTGGAAGGTCCTAGACTTCTGGAATTTCCCTCAGCCCTGTCAAGAGCCGTGCTGTGGAGACCATATTTTCCGATGGGGCAGAACAATTTGAACAGGGGCAGGTCTGGTAAGTTGTCCTCACCTTCAGGGCCCTGACTGGTAGCTCTCTGCTGCCCCTGCCTGTCATGGGGCCGGTACTATCAGCTGCTGGACCCAGAGGGCTTCCCCTCTCCCTCCTCTCCCCCCATCCCTGCCAGGCTAGCCCTAGTGCCCACTGCCTCTGCCTCTGTGCCAGACTCTGCTAGTTCCTGCTGCTGCTGCTGGATTGGAGCCAAAGTGGGTGTCTGGTCTGCCATGGGCCCCCACTCCCACCACCGCCCTCATAGCTCTGCCCACCCCTTCTCCTGCCAATTATGTGGTCCATCATTGTCATCCTAGGAAAATGCCAGCTGGGCTACAGATGAGGCGTCTATAGATGAGAAGAGACCTATATCTATATCTACATCTATATTTATATCATCTATATCTGTAGATGAAAAGACTATGTAATGGGATGCAGATAGTCAGGAAGGCAGTCAGACAAACAAAAAGGCAGACAGACAAGCAAGCTATCAAACAGGCTGATAGACGGACAAAAGACCGGCAGGCAGGCAGTGAGCATTAGTGAACAGGCAGGCAGCCTCTGAGCGCCACGAGGACTCACATTGGGTGGACAGCCTTCGGACCACCGGCTCCATGCTCCAGGCTGCCAAGCTGGTGGCGCTCTGCACGCCCTTCTCGTACGCACTGCATACGGAGGTCACCAGGGGGTGGGCTTCCTTGGTGCTGGTGTAGGTCTTCTGGAAGCACTCACAGGTGCTGCTCACCACCGGCAGCTGCAGGACCCGCTGCAGCACGTTCTCCTGCTCCTGGAGCGGAAGGAAAGCAGGTATTGAAGCCATCCCACCTCCTCCTCCCACCTCCTGGGGAGGCAGCCCCAGGGCCATGGAGCCCATTAGGGCTGGCCTGGGTCCAAGTGACCTAGGAGGAGCCCAGACTAGAGAGGTCTCTGGAGGCCCCACAGCGAAAACAAGAGCCAGGCTGCCATGCTCTCCTGGTCACAATCCTGGCTCTGGAGAGCTACTGGGCAAACTCTGGGCTCCAGGCCCCCCCCCCTCCCCGCAGCCACCCCACTTAAACTTAATGGTAGGAGCAAGTGTGTCGGCGCACCTGCCTGGAGTTTGAGCCCACCTTGGATTGGTAGCTTCATCTGAACATCTTTCTGGTCTTTTTGGGAGACGGCCTCCCTGCCTCCAGTGTTTGTCCCACTGCCTAGGATGCTCCCCTTCCCTCCCACAGCCCCTTCCATCTGGCAAAATGTCACTCCCTCAAGACACGGCTTGAGCATCGCTTCTTGTGTGAAGCTTCCTGACTCTCCCCCTTCACATCAGAAGCCACCACTTCCCTCCCTGGGTTGTTTCCGTACTCATACATGGTGCTCATCTTGATCATGTGTGTACTTGGCTCTCTCCCAGGAGACTGTCATCTCTGTATCTCCAGGGCCTAACCTAAAGCCTGCACAGTAATGTTAGTTGAATAGGTGAATCACAGTCAGGGCTGCACCTAAGGTGTTAAGTTTAGATCTGCCCAACCGCACGGAATCACAGAATCTTAGGCCTCCAGGGGCCTCTGTAGCAAGAGTGCTTCCCACAGTCCCTCTGGGAGGCTTGTATTTGGACGTCTCCTTGCATGGAGCTCACCCCTCATAGAGTGGCCTATGCCCCTTGTTGGACAGCGTGGCTGAGCTGAAATCCGCTCCACTCTCTGCCCTGTGGAACAATACTGAGGAAATCTGTTTCATCATTCATGGGCTGGCCTTTCACACACTTGAAGACAAATATTTCTCCCTTTAGCAGTCCCTTCTCCATTCTAAGTAGCTGTAGTTCCTTACTTAGCTTACAAACAGCTCAGCGCCCTGATCTGCTGATTCCCTCCTCTGCACACACTACAGTTTGACATCGCCTTTCTGAAAAATATAGCACTCAGACTTGAAGACAGCGTTCCAGGTGTGGTCTGAGTGTGTGGGGTATAGTGAAACCATCACCTCTCGTTATTGGGGTGCTGTGCTCTTATTAATGCATTCTAACCTCAACAGCAGGCACTTAATTAAACTTTAGATCACTGAAGAATCTTAGTGGAGAAACACTGATCTTTGAGGTAAAAACAAACAAACAAAAAAAGTGGATTCTAATCCTGCAGAGGGTAACAACATTTACTCAGTGCCGTTATGCTCCAGGCACTGATTGGGGTGCTTTCGTGATATGACCTCATTTAATTCTAACAGCGACACTCTGAGGTCAGCATTATCTCCAGCACTTTGCCAGTGAGACAAAGACTCAGAGATGTGAAGTGACTTACCCAAGATCACACAGCTAGTAAGTGGCACTGCCAGGCCAACTCAGGCCTGAAACAGCATGTCTGAGATTTGCTTCAAAATAACACAAGGTTGGGGAATGAATGGGGTGAGGATGAGGCACAATTGTCCATGGATTATGGTTGCTGGGGCTAGTGAAGGGTATTATATTTTTCTGTTTGTTCTTAGGAATATTAAGAATTCTCCACATAAACATCCCAGGTCTGACTCAGATATGTGAGCTCTTTCTGTAGCTTTGAATATGCACTGTTGCATAGTTCTGCTCTAAAGGTGAGGACCTAGCTTCTTCTGTTTGTAGGCGGCTGAGTTAGAAGACCCATCAAGGAGACCTGATGTACACTAGACAGCAAGCTACAATATTTCAGCTTTTGGTCTTGCAGGTGAGTTTGACATTTGAACTAGAAAAAGATTATGACTGTAAACAAGAAAACATTTCTTTAACATTTTGGACAGAACCTTCAGGAGTTGTTTTAGGCAAAGCCAAAGAAGGAGAGAGGTCCTGGGACAGCAATAAACTATCGATACCTCTTAACTATGCACTTGACCATTTTATGCCTCTCTGTGTTCTATGATCCAATAAAAAACTTAACATGGCGATTCCTAGTACAGAGGTTAAAGCCTAACTTGGGACAAGATGGGTATCATATGGGTTCACAACTTTTAAGTTTCACTATTTGAACTGTACCTAAATGAGAGAGGCCTTGCCAGGAGGCATCAGTACACCTAAACGTGTCAAACCACTCTGAGTCACACTGAAAACCAGGTCAGACGCACAAACTGGACACACTGCCCCTCTAACCCCTTCCCACTTACATAATGTGCACCGTGTAACTCTAAGAGGTGCCATTTACATAGACTGCACCACAGAAGAAGCCTCTGGAGTTACAAAATGCAGAGGCTCCGTCCCGAATATGCATTTCGCCTGGGTGGACAAAGCATGGGCTTCTGTTTCAGGCTTTAGAATATAGTAGTTCCCTTCCTCTCCTTCCCCTCCCAGCTAATTTTTCTGTGCTTTTTCTCCAAGGTACTTAGTTTTTAATAGACGTCTTTTTTCCCCCTCACATTCTCTAACAGCCTTCTGCAAAAGGTAGTGAGGGCAAGAATAACTAAGACATAATGGTCAATGAGTTACGAATATAATCTAGACATATCTTGCTCTAAGCCCCCTGAACTTCTCCTCCCACCTCCTTCCTCCCCACAGAGTTGTCCACTGTCTCATATAAGCCCAAGTTACTTACAGGGCGGTCTTCATCCAGCAAGGTTGGACCCTTGTTAACTGCCATCGGAGCTCTTCAAGCTGCAAAGCAGAGGGTTCCAGGTCCATGAGAAAGTCCTCAGCCTGAGATCCACAGGGTCAGTCCCCTACCTCTCATGGCCATCAGGGGGGCCCAGGCTGTCTGGGAACTCAAGTTCCCTGAAGAGAAGGTATTTGGAGGATGAATGTCACAGACAAGTGGCCAGTCCTTAGAGTCCCATAGGGATGAGTTGTCCCGCAGCCCACTTGTCAAGACCATAGTTTCTTATAAGGATTCAGGGTAAGAAATAAAAAATGAAAGTAGCTTTAAGAGATAAGAGGTTGTAGATGAAGTTTAGGAGCTCTTAGATGAGGGTCCAAAAGAGATGAACAAAGTTTCAGATTTAGTCTCTCTTTTTTTTTTAAATGAAAAAGTTCTGCATTAATTCCTCTTTTTAAACAAGCAAATCTGTCAGTCATTCCCTCTGTGCTCAACCAGAGGAGAAAGTAGTCATTCTTAAAACCAGCAATTTCAGCTCTGTTCTGGAAAACTAGTGGCCCCAGAATATCTACTCTACACTCTTGGTCATTCACCCTGAATAATCTCTCCCTTAGTGGTTTCCCTGCAGGCCTCTTCATCCTCAGTAAAATTCCCAGAAGACCCTTACCCTCAACTTCTTTAATTCTCAGAAACAAACCAGGTAAGGTTGTCCCAGGATCCCCACACTCACTCCAGCTGATGCCACCTCAGTCCCACGGAGCCGGGGCTGCAGAGCGTCTCCTCCGGTGGAAACAATTCCAGTTGCTCTGGGGAGTCTTGAGCAAAGCTACTAACACCTCCCAGCTAGAGGAGGGCAGAGGGGAAGAGAAAGCTGGGTCATGGTTATTTGACCTAGCGTCCCCTGGGCATATCTTAACTTCTGTAAGGAGGTTTAGCCAACTAGGAGTTAGATTGCACAGCTGTAGGAAACCAGACTCAAAGGAGTTATTATTCCATGAGATAGCTGTTCTGTAGCATATTTCTGGCCCCCAGTTCTCAAGAAACTGTTTTCCAGAAAGAAGATGTTGGGATATATGTCATTAAACTCATAAGCTCTAAAGTTTTATAATCTTTGGCTCCTTTTCCATTAGAGGGTCCTACGGAACCGTTTTCAACCCATTTCCCTCATCCTTATTTTTTACTATCAAGAATGAATTTTGAACAGTAAGATTTAAACCGACACAGGAACACAGTTTACCTGAATGTATTAGTCTTTGATTATGAAGATGAATTGCTCTCAGTGAAGAAGAGAACCAGAGCTGTGGTTTACTCCTTGACAATCTAGGCTTTGAGGGAGCAATTTCAATCTCTGCAAAATACTGGATTTCAAGAAAGTTTATTGAACTCTACCTGGTCTAAGATGCCACCAGAATATGCAGTGGGAAAGCCAACTGGATTTTGTCAAGTTTGGAAAAGTGACAATGTTGACCAAGGTTCTGTTACTGATCAACAGCATCCAGACAACCACCTATCACCTCTCATCCCTTCCTTAGCGATGAATCAGGCTCCTGATTAGCCCAGGTGCTAATTCCTGGCTTCAAAGATGATGGAGGCTGTGGTTTTCAGCCATCGTTTTCAGATTGTCTAATAAGGGCTTTTTAATTAAAATGGGTAATAGGACAAAACTTTTTTTCCTTATTTTTTGTAGAATCATATCTAGTGTTGACTCTCTGCTAAGTTGTATACTGTGGGCAATAGGAGAAAGAGGCAGGGAGCGGGGAGACTGATACAAAGGATCTATTTGGGTTTTTTTTGTTTTTATTTTTGGCTGCATTGGGTCTTCGCTGCTGCGCACGGGCTTTCTCTAGTTGTGTTGAGCGGGGGCTCCTCTTTGTTGCAGTGCGCGTGCTTCTCATTGCGGTGGCTTCTCTTGTTGCGGAGCTCAGGCTCTAGGTGGGCGGGCTTCAGTAGTTGTGGCGCGCAGGCTCAGTAGTTGTGGCTCGGGGGCTCTAGAGCGCAGGCTCAGTAGTTGTGGCGCACGGGCTTAGTTGCTTCACGGCATGTGGGATCTTCCCAGACCAGGGC
This sequence comes from Balaenoptera acutorostrata, assembly GCF_949987535.1. Classification (NCBI taxonomy): domain Eukaryota; kingdom Metazoa; phylum Chordata; class Mammalia; order Artiodactyla; family Balaenopteridae; genus Balaenoptera; species Balaenoptera acutorostrata. The sequence goes on along the minus strand of NC_080066.1, from coordinate 38,733,651 downwards.
TCAAACCTGTGTCCCCTGCATAGGCAGGCAGATTCTTAACCACTGCACCACCAGGGAAGTCCCCAAAGGATCTATTTGTGGTAGATCCTTTGTATCAATCCTGTATCTAGGATACTGATAAAGCAGGAGAGGGAGGAAAAGAGTCAAGCAGAGTCTCCAAAAGGAGTAATAAATATGTGATATATTTAATACTTATTGATCCAACTTGGGCTTTTAAAATATAAGACAATAATGGAGAGGAAGAGAAGTATCTAAAAAAAGTGGCCTCAGCCCTCACCTCACTTCAAGGTTCAGGACAAATTATCTGTGAGGCTGTGTCGAGAGAGTACCCTGGGCCAAAGGGCAATGTTAAGATTTTGAAGCCGTGGCTTTGGGCCAGAGGGCATACAGGGCTCTGTGTCTGAAAGCTCTGTTGACAAAGCTCGTTCTTTGGCCGCTTCAGCTGGGCGTCCAGGATGTGGGTGAGAGGTGAGAAGTAGTGAAAAGGTCTAAGGGAGTCCCTCAGGAAGGGTCCACTTTCCAGCAGCAGCTTGAAGGACATAGTTACCTTGTTTTCTTCCCCAACCCTACATGGCCCTCCCAACCCCGTCCAACTACCACATGAGCACAGGGACCTTGGTCATCTTGTGCACAAATGGATCCCAAACAAATCTAAGAATGGCACTCAAGCATTCGTTGTTGAATAAACAAATTCTCAGGCAACAATGTTCAGTTGTCAATGTGCTGGCCCATACATCTATTAGAAATGTCTCTGGACAAATATTATATCACTTACATGTGGAATCTAAAAAATAATACAAACAAATCTATATACAAAACAGAAACAGACTCACAGACATAGAACACTTATGGTTACCAAAGGGGAAGGGGGGTAGGGATAAATTAGGAGCATGGGATTAACAGATACAAATTACTATACATAAAATAGATAAACAAAGATTTACTGTATAGCCTAGGGAACTATATTCAATATCTTTTGTAATAACTACAAAAATATTAGGTTTGTAATAACCTAAAATGGAAAATAAATAGTCTAAAAAATACATATATATCACTGAATCACTTTGCTGTACACCTGAAACTAACACAGTATTGTAAATCAACTATATTTCAATTTAAAAAAAAGAAAAAAAGAAAACAAAAAATACACTTAGTAAGAATACCTACCATTTGGGGTGGGGATGTGCGGGGAGGAGAGAAATAGGTGAGGGAGATTAAGAGGTACAGACTTCTTACAGTTACAAAATAATTCTGTCACAGGTATGAAATGTACAGCATGGGGAATATAATAAATATATAATATCTTTGTCTGTTGACAGCTGGTACCTAGATTTATCATGGTGATCATTTTGAAATGTACAGAAATATTGAATAACTATGTCGTGCACCAGGAACTAACATTGTGCTGTAGGTCACCTTTACTTCAAAAACAAACTCATAGAAAAAGAGATCAAATTTGTTGTTACCAGAGGCAGTGGGTGGGGAGAGGGGAAATTAGATGAAGGCAGTCAAAAAGTACAAACTTCCAGTTATAAGACACATAAGTGGGCTTCCCTGGTGGTGCAGTGGTTAAGAGTCTGCCTGCCAATGCAGGGGACACGGGTTCGAGCCCTGGTCTGGGAAGATCCCACATGCCGCGGAGCGACTAAGCCTGTGAGCCACAACTACTGAGCCTACGCGTTTGGACCCTGCGCGTCTGGAGCCTGTGCTCCGCAATGGGAGAGGCCGCGACGGTGAGAGGCTCGCACACCACGATGAAGAGTGGCCCCCGGTCGCCGCAACTGGAGAAAGCCCTCACACAGAAACGAAGACCCAACACAGCCAAAAATAAAATATAAATAAATAAATTAATTAAAAAAAAAAAGACACATAAGTACTAGGGATGTAATGTACAACATGATAAATATAATTAACACTGCTTTATGTTATTTATGAAAGTTGTTGAGAGTAAACCCTAAGCATTCTCATCACAAGGAAAAAAAATTTTTTTCTATTTCTTTAATATTGTATCTATATGAGATGATCGATGTTCACTAAACTTACTGTGGTAATCATTTCATGATGTATGTAAGTCAAATCATTATGCTGTACACCTTGAACTTACACAGTACTGTGTCAATTATATCTCAGTAAAACTGGAAGAAAAAAATGTCCTTGGTTTTTAGAATCCCTCATGAATGAATGTGGAGGCCTGGAGGTGGGGATGGTTAGTTATAAAGGACAAAGATGCACAGGGAAGGAGGTAGCAGGGCACCATTTAGGTTTTCACAAACTCTAGAAGAGGTGGCATTTCCCAAGCTCTCCACCACCCACCCTAACTTGCAGAGGACAAAACTACCAAGATGGACACCACTGTAAAATGCCATCACAGATTCAAGGCCAACTTCTCCAGGCAGAATCAAAAGCACCACTGACAGGGATGATATAGAGCACCCTCTCCTGGCTAGCAGTCTGGATGAGATTGTCTTACAGGTCTCTTTCAACCTGGACGTTCTACATTTAAATCTTCCTTCATCCTTTTCCTGAGCTTGGATCTTCCAGCCAAGAGCTTATTTTACCAGAACTCACTCTACCAACTGTGTAGACTCTGATTATCTTTGGATCACCTTATTTTTAACTCTTCTCCATTCCCAGAACACATTCACAGATACATGAATAAATTTTGTCTATAAATTTATTAGACATAATTTATTACACTAGAAGATCTGGACAAAGCAAAAATAGTTAAATTTTTTATTTGCCCTGATCTAGCAGCTTTTATTTCTCTTAAAATTCCTGAAATGTTCTTTCTCAAATCCCATATCTTGATTGGACACTTTAAAAATAGAGAGCCAAGGACCTGAGTCTACTTTTTAAGAATCTCAATCACATTTATGGGAAATTTACTTAGTGCACATTTCTTTTCTCCTTTCCATCCAGTCCTGTCAGATGGCTTTACTGGCAGGACTGACACTGACCTCCTACCTGATGGTACCCTATTTCTCTACCTCACTTGCCTCAAATTAAGAGGATCTGTAATCACAAATAAGAACCCAACATCCAAGATGAGAAGAACACGAGTAAGTGGCATCGACTCATCGTTCTACTGTCCTCTTCTCTTGCCCCTTACTGCTCTTCTCCACCTCCCCCAACCACCCTACAAATATGAACTCTGATTTATTGTCGAATATAGTAGAATTTCATCGTATTCGTGAAATTTCTTAACTGCACAAATTTGGATGAAAATTAACGCGTAAGTGCCCAAAAGGTTATATGGTTTTAAATAAAACAATCCTGCTGGTGGATCTAGATATAGTTTTAATTTTTGTAGAATAGAATATAAACCACTGACCAACAAAGGTTCTAAAAAAGGCTTTTCGCACAGGATTCTGGAGAGTCTTGCACTTCCACTCAATCAGGAAGGCAGTGAAATATGGAAAGAGCACTGGATTGGGAGTCAGAGAAATGAGGTTCTGTCCTCAGTTTTAACCTCAAGTCTCCTCATCTGTCACAGGGAAACCTGCAGGCACCAACTGTAACCTTCCACATTATTTTTACCTCAAGTCCTTTCTATCTGCTTCTGATTTTTTGTTTCCTTACTGCGCTACCTAAAGACACAATTTATACCATGAAGGTACCTGATGCACTTCTGATTTTACTACTGGACAGAGGAAAGACAGGAGCGCAGTGATGTAAAAGCCAAGTTAAGAGGCTATAAACCCAGCTCTCCTCCATCCTGGCACTGGTAGCTATGGAGGAAGTGGGATAACTGATCAGAGAATAAGGTGCCTCTACTAAATCTGAGAGAGGGTGTGTATCAGACCTACTGTAGTTGGGCAAAAGTAGTGAGGCACATGGCCCAAAAGTTGCTTATATTAGTGTCCACTTGTTAGTTTGGATCTTTTTCAATTTTTCTCTTAATTTTTATCCATTCAGCAACCACTAAGTTCCTAATATGCACATAAGAGATGCTCGATAAATGTTAGATGAAGGAAAAATACTCAGAAATTCAGAAGTCACTCCAGCACTCTAGAAAACACATAAACCTTCACGTTCTTCCCTCCACCGTTCTTGGCCCCACCTCTGTTCACATCACAGGTCACTCAGTGCCCATGTGACTAAGTCTGTAAGCACAGTATGACATGGCTGTGCCTAATGCAAATGTCCATTTCACTAAAAGGTTGTCTTCAAAGCAGGTACTAGTCTTCAGCCTGAAACCACCTCAGCGGGTCTTCAGTTTCATCTGAGGATACGCCACAGTGATGATGCCTGCTATAGAGGACACGAGACCTCCAAGGCCTATGATGCCAGGATTGGACTTATAGAGCCCCAGCTGGTCCAAAGGGTTCAGGATATCACAGAAGTTCTTCACTGTGTCCAGGAGCAAGGGAGGATGCTTCTTCAGAGATCGGAATAAGAGAAGAAGAAAGGACTGGAGCCATTCTGTTTCCTCATCAGCCACGCTATACACAAGAGGATCCTGGGATGGTGATTTCTCCTTCTTTGCTCTGTCGTGTGCAACCTGTTCCATCTGCAGGGAGATTTCATACAGATCCCTGACCAGGCTCAGCAGAAGAGAATAGTAGTAATGGCGTGCAGCCCACATTCGCCATTTCTCTTTGTTAATGCCAGAGGCGAGCCCTACGCTCCTCACAAAAAGGATGGTGTCACAGATGAAATAAATCACACGGTTCAGGCTGGCTAATATTAGGCAGATGCGGGGCACTAGGTCAGTGGCATGAATGCTCTGCTGAATCGTCTGTACAGCATGTACCACATTGCCTAGTCTGAACCCTGCAAGAGGAACCCACAAGAGTTAACAGTTATTTAATCAGTATGTAACAGGATTTTACAGGCAGAATCCCTGTATCAGGGTGAGAGGTCAGCACTGTTTTTTTTAACAACTGACCGTCCTCTGAGGCTCAGTCTTTGCTCAGGAAAGGAGGACTGTACAGTATGTTAAGGACACCTAAAATGATCCTGGAATGTAAAAAAGACAGTGACTCTTTAAACTTATTGCCTCCATTTCAATGACTACATTAACAATGACTTACTACACACTTTAGGCAAAGGTCAATCATAAGTGTGGATTGTTACATATGAATATCACCAGCTACACTTCTTTAGAAGGAAGGTACTGCAAATTACATGAACTCCAGATGCAACATTCTTTTGGAGAGTCTGATACCTTACACTGTACTTACTTTCCAGTTAAAAGATTGCTTTAAAAAAAAATACCATTATCATACTGCCATTTCTCTGGTCCAAAGCCCCTTTGGCTCCCTACTGTCAAAAAGACGAAGTAGAGATGGTACGATTTAGTGGATAACACAACTAATAATACTGTCATATGTGACTCCTAGTTCAATTAAATCAACCATTGCAAGGGCATGTCCTTTATCTGAGCATGTAACTCAATTAATCAGGGATGCATCAATCAATAAATATTTACTGAGCACCTTCTCAGAATAAGTTATAGTCCTAAACATTATGGAGGATACAAAAGAACTACTTTCCCTAAGTGACTATATCTTAGACTCAGCAAACGTTCAGAAGTAGCTACCCTCAGGAAACTTATGATCTCAGAAAAATGTTTTGTATTATTTTATCAAAAATAACACAAAATATGTAATGAATAATCTTGGTTTCCAGTTCTGGCTGTTGCACTAACTTAGTGACCTTGGGTAAGTCCTTTCTAGACTTCAGAGACTAGTGATCTTTAAAGGACCTTTGAGCTCCAACATTCCAAAGAGCCTGAGAACTTCTAATCTTGGCTTTCCAAGCCATCCAGAAAAGCTCCTTCCCGTCCCTCTGCTTGACAATGTAAGTCTTGTCTCCATCAAACTAGTTTTCTCATTGATCCTCAATACAATGGTTTGCCCAGAACAGTCCTGAGCCTCCACTAGAGGAAACCACCCTTCAAGAATGTTCTCCTAATCCTTCTCTCTTGCCACACCTCAAGTTCCACCTCTTCCAAACATCTTTCTTTTTCTCTACCCCAACCAACATATTTGGTACTAAATATTAGATCGTTATACCATGTGATCTTAGTTCTCCCATAAAGCTCAGGACTATATCTATATGAAGCAGGTACTCAAAGTGAATTAAATGAGTACAAAACACTGACCACTTTTTGGCATTAACATGAAACAATCCCACAAATGACTTAAGAAAATGTATCCATCCATTTCCTCTAGCAATCCGTTAAGAGAAGGGAAAAAGGCAGGGGGTCAAGGATATAGCTATTCTGTTCTTCGAGGGTTCCCAGGAGCCAGAAGCTCATGTCAAAGATTGCCAGAACATTTTGTGATTCTAAGAACTAAAGGTGAACTAACACATTGTATGTCTCACTGGTTACGATTAAGCAGAAAGATATAATGTAGCACCAAACGTGAACATAGAAGGGTGTTTGTGAATGGTGTGCAGCAAAACATTCAATCCTTTTGGCCTGTCATTCCATGAGGGCAGCCTTACTGGTGAACTTCATCAATAAAGTTGATTGACTAGAAAATCGTGACCTAGGAAATATTTTGTGAATTACAAGGTCTGAGGATTCTAAACCAGGAGCCACTGTCCCTCAAGGGACAGGGTACTTACATTTACGGCCAGTGCTCACACTGGACTCCAGTTTCTTGAGCTTCGTAACAACCTCCTGTTTGTCAGCTTTAGGCTCTAACAAATATCTAAGCAACATGCATGTGTACTGAGTGGCTCTGAAATGGAAAAAAAATGAGGAGAACGATTTACAAACCAAATAAAATTTGACTCATGAAGTAGGGGAAGGAGAAACATGTCCTGCTAAAAGCAAAGTTTCCAAGACAATTTCTCATGTAGCAGCTCTTACAAGAGCAAAATTCTGCAACAGTCACTCCACAGGGCTAAAGGGTAGAACATGTCATGGAAATGCAACACAAAGGTAATGAAAGAGAACTCTGCAATAATACAGTGAACAGCTCTTCAGAAGGCCTCTTGCTGGCACAGAGAAATGGATATAGTCAAAGCAGTAAACTGCACAAAAATCGACCTCATGTTAAGTCTGCAAAGATCCATATTCTTTATTTCTTCCAGTGTAAATTGCTAGAAGATTTTCAGATTTCTAAAAGGAAATTTTTTTACCAACCACTTATGTGACAGGTCACACACTCAAACCAGAGCCAAATGAGAAGTCCACCATTTGCATATTGCTTAACTTTTTATAAAAGGACCAAATACACACCAATACATAAATAAGTACAGATTTGTCTTTGAAAACTAATTAGTATTTTATATAAAATACAGACTCCTGTTTAATAATACTAAATATTCAATAGCGATTACTGTCATGAGTACAAATAGCAATGCCTTACCAACAGAAACATAACAAATAAAAAATTCTGTATCACATAAACATCTAAATGTATTTGGCAGTCTAGTAAATAAAGTAGGTAGATGCCTGTTTCCTACTGTCCTGTAACCGCCTTTGAATCCCTTTATGCTATAAATATTATTCTCAATAAAAATATAGCACATTTTCCAAAATGGTGAACTTGTTATTGTGCATGAAGTAAAAAGAAACAATCTCTCCTTCTCTTTTAAGTATGCTTCCTGGATACAGGGCTCAAGCTGGTCAGGTCAATGAATCCCCCTTTTTCAGATCTGGTCTAATAATAGGAATGCGTCCAAACACAAGGCATTATTTTCTGAATGCTAGTGTGTTCAAAGAAGCTATAGATCACCAAGAGGATTAGGAAATGAATACTAGAGATCTCACATCTTGCTGAATAGGTATATCCTAAACAATTATTTATATTTTATTTTTTTTTGCCACACCACACAGCATGTGGGATCCTAGTTCCTTGACCAGGGATTGAACCCATGCACTCTGCAGTGGAAGTGCGGAGTCCTAACCACTGGAACGCCAGGGAATTCCCCTAAACAATTATTTATTAACCAACCTCACTGATAAAATTTGCAGGGTACATTCTAAGTACATTGGATTTGTAGGCTTCTATTTTAATGAAGTTTGTATATAATGCAACCATTTTGAAAATCTATCAGATTAATTAGAAAGATAGTATGGCTTGGTAGTTAAAGAAGTGGGCCCCGAGTCAACTGTGTGGTTTTAAATCTCTCAATTCAGTCACTTAGTCCCTATTAACCTCCTTCTGCTTCAGTTTCCCCATTTCACAGAAATGGGGATGATTTAGAGAATTTAACCTAATAGGGTTGTGTTGAGGGTTAAATGGGTTAATAGTTGTAACACACTGAGAACAACGTCTGGCATTAAGTCCGCTTCCAAAAGTCTCATAATTATTGGGGCTACTATTGATCTGTGTGTATTAGCACTTGCACACCCAGAAGAAGGAAAAACTGTTAAATAAAACTGCAACTGTGACTAATTTCTTATTATTGAGCAAGACTCAACCAAATTCCTAAAAAAAACATTATGAATTAGTATTAAAGCCGCAATCTCTTTAATATTTTCGTGTACCTTAGAGGTGCAGTCAGTTCTTTCTGAGGCTCTCCACACTGTATTTTACAGTTCACAAAACTATTTCACATGCGCCATCTCAATGAGATAGACGGGACAAGAATGGGAGATAAATACAAGTGTTGGCTTCGCTAGTCATAAATGTCAACCCAGAGTTTCTCTTAAATAATTCCTCGGAAGAATGTTGGGCGGAGAAAACCCAGTCTTTCTCAGGTTAGGAGAGGAGGGTTCGTCGGCTGGTTTAACACTGCCAGCGCCCCCCCGAAGCGGCTGCGGGACTTTGGGGCACGAGGCTCGGGACCGGACGCGGTGCGTTCGGCCCAGCCCCACTGAATTTAAGGTGAGGAGGGGCTCCAGGACCACACTCCCTCCGGGAGCCGGCAGCGTCCTTCCTGCTGTCGTCCACTGGGCTACTACCTCCTTCTCCGGATGCCGGAGAACAGGGAACCTTGTACCGGGTTGAGGGACGGGGAAGGGCTAGAGGCCGCGGGCACCAGACTCACCTGAAGAGTCGGTCCCGGCCCTGGGTCTGGTTGGTGAAGCGGATGAAGGCGTCCATGGCACCCAGCCCAAGGACAAGAGTCGCACTGGGTTCTTTTGCGAGTCCTCAGGGGCTGCTGACGGGTCCCCACGGAACTGTCGGTCTCTGCCAGCCCGAGGAGCCGAGTCTCCCCACCCCCGTGGGGGCGGGTGCACTTTCCGAAGAGCAACTTCTCGGGCTTCCGGTTTGGGGCCGGAAGTTGTGGTTACTAAGGCGACGTCAAGCTGCTGACCCAGGTGAGCGAAACCTCGGCTTTTGCCCTCGGGTGCAGCGGCTCCTCACTTGTCCCAGGACTCTCCTCTATCTCTAGGATCTCCTAGAGGGGGATCTGAGGGAGCCCGTCTCCTCAGCATCGGCTTCCCCGGGACGCCCCGCGCCTCCCCGCAGATCCCGGGTACCCAGGGACCCCCAGCGGAATCCCGAATGGAGATTCCTCTGAACTTTTGCTTGGGAACTGAGGCGCTTAATCATTTCGCAGCTCTGTGCCTCCGTTTCCCTTGAGCAACACCAGCTCCAGATCTGGGGAAGGAAATGGTTAGAGCAGAAATAAGCCAATTCATGGAGTGTATTTTAACAGGAGAGCTGGGTAGAGTGAGAGAATTTTCTGTTAGGATTATTAACACTGAAAGAAGATTGCTACTTGAGGAAATTCTAAAAGGGTTAACGTGAACAAAGTGGGGGCAAAAAGAGATTAAAATGAAATTGCACCACTGAACGTTCCTTCTGTGAGGGCTGAAGACATGAAGCCCCACTCATTCCATAGCAGTAATTTTATAAAACGTACAACCTATAGTCACAAAGTAAGGTCATCTATTTTTGTAATCTTTATTCCCGTGGTCAGGCCTGCCCCTAACATTTGCAGGCCCTGGGTAAAAGTACAAATAGAGACCCACAAACCATATGTTTAAATGTTTAAATGTTTAAATTTTTAAGTCAAGGTAACAAATTGTTGAATAAGCTACGTTCTTTTCTCCTACCTGGACAAATGTACCGTCATAATGATCAAGAAGTCCAGTTTCACATTCAGGATTCTTGGACTCCTTGGAATACCTGGAAACACAGCTAGAATATGGTACTGTGGGGAGAGCTGATCTCCAGTCCTTTCCCAGCCCTTTCCACCCCATTTCTGGCTCCCACTTACATCACTGAGAGGGGCCTTGCATACATAGTGTGGATACTCCAGGCCACATGCAAGTTCTGCCCATTATCCTGCAAAGCGCCATGGCTTGTCCACCTTTCAGGTCTAGGGGTGCCCATATTAGCACCCATTTCTCTGCCCTCCAGAGAAAGCTGGGAAAGAGGCTCATGCAGAACCTGGCATCGTTTGGGCAGTAAATTCCAGGGGTACAGGTACCCTGAACATGGTCTAGACTCCAGAAGAGGAGCAGTCTAGGCTTTGGGTGGGGATAGCCTCTTTACCCCACGAATTACTCATCCTTTGCAGAGGGGAGTGCCTGGAGGAGAGCCAGAAGTATTCTCTTAATTCATGTCCCAGAGCAGGGCAATACTGCAAGCAATAAGAATTTCAGTGCTAGCACTGTACCAACCACAGTGCTAAGCTCTAGGCCTAAGGCAATAGATAAAAGAGGGACAGAAGAAAAATGGGAAAGTACAACACAGTGATGCATTAGATGATAGAGATGAGCACAGGGTGCTCCTTAACACAGATTTATATAGTTTGTTTTCTATACCTACAATTCTGCCTTTTCCACTGTATCATAAATTGAATCATTTAGTATGTAGCATTTTCTGATTTCTTTCACTTAGCATAATGCATTTGAGTTTCATCTATGTTGTGTATGTCAGTAGTTTGTACATTTTTATTGCTGAGTGGTATTCCATTGTATGGGTGTACCATACTTTGTTATCTCTTTATCCACTGAAATACATTTGTGTTGTTTCCAGTTTGAGGCAATTATAAAGCTGCTATAAATGTTTAAGCACAGATTTTCATATGAAACATGTTTTAATTTTTCTTGCATAAATATGTAGGAATGGGATTGCTGAATCATGTTAAGTGTATATTCAGCTTTGTAAGAAACTGCCAAGCTGTTTTCCAAAGTGACTCTACTATTTCGTGTTCCCACTGAATATGCGATGTGAATATGTAGGAGTTTATCTATTCACCTACGATAAACATTTGGGTTGTTTCCAGTTTGGAGCTCCTACAAGTAGAGCTGTAATGAATGTTCATTTACAAGGCTATGTATGGACATACGATTTCAGTTCCCTTATATCACACCTAGGAGTAGAATGACTGGCTATTGTGGTAGGTGTAAACTTAACTTTTTAAGAAATTGCTAAACTGTTTTCTACACTGTACTATTTTACTTTCCCAGCAGCAGGTGGAAGAGTTCCAGCTTCTCCTCATCCTCGACAACACTTGTTATGGTCTATCTTTCTAACTTCAGGCTTTCTAATACATGTGTAATTATAATTTGCATTTCTCTGACAATTAACCATGTTGAACATCTTTTAATATGCCTGTTTGCCTTATGTGTATCTTCTTTGGTTAAGTGTCAATGCAAATCTTTTTTCCATTTTTAAAAATTGTGTCATTTTCTTATTACTGAGTTTTAAGAGTTTTCAAAATATTCTGAACACAAGCACTTTATCATATATATGACCTACAAATATTTTCTCCCAGTCTTTGGGCTACCTTTTATTCTCTTAAGTGTCTTTTGAAGAGCATAAGTTTATTTTTGAAAGGTTTAAATGATCAATTTGTTCTTATAGATTGTGCTTTAATGTCGTATCTAAGGAATCTTTGTCTAACTGAAGATTGCAAAGGTTTTCTCCTGAGTTTTCTTCTAGAAGTTTTATAGTTTTAAGTTTTATTTTTAGGCCTGTGATCTACTTTGAATTAATTTCTGTATATAGTGCAAGATATGGATTGGAGTTCTTTTTTTCCCATATGGATATCTAACTGAGGCAGCATTATTTATTGAAAGGATTATCCTTTTTCCACTGAATTATCTTTGTACCTTTGTCAAAAATAAACTGTCCATATCTGTGTGGGTCTAATTCTGTATTCTCTATTCAGTTTCATTGATCTATTTGTCTTTTTTTTTTTGTTGGTACCTCTTCATTTCCCTTACCTATTTCACTTATCCTCCCACCACCGTCCCTTCTGGCAACCACCTGTTTGTTCTCTGTATCTATGACTCTTTTTTTGGTTTTTTTTGTTTTGTTTGTTCACTTGTCTTGTTTTTTAGATTCCACATATAAGTGAAATCACACAGTATTTGTCTTTCTCTGTCTGACTTACTTCACTTAGCATAGTACCCTCTAGGTTCATACCTGCTGTTGCAAATGGCAAGGTTTTTTTCTTTTTTATGGCTAATGTTCCATTGTGTATATCACATCTTCTTTATCCATTCATCTATCGGTGGGGACTTAGGTTGCTTCCATATCTTGGCTAATGATGAATAATGTGATATACACATTATTCATGTGAATAATGCTGCAATGAACATAGGGTGCATATATCTTTTCAAAATAGTTTTTGTTTTGTTTTGTTTTCTTTGGGAAAATATCCAGAAGTGGAATTACTGGATCATATGGTAGTTCTATTTTTAATTTTTTGAGGAACTTCCATACTATTTTCTGTAGTGACTTCACCAATTTACATTCCCACCAACAGTGCATGAGGGTTCCCTTTTCTCCACATCCTCGCCAATACTTGTTATTTGTTGTCTTTTTGTCTTTTTTGATGCCGATACCACACTGTCTTGATTACTCTGGCTTTATAAGTCTTGAAGTAGGTAGTGATGGTCCTCTAATTCTTTCTTTTTCTAAGTTATCTTGGCTATTCTAGGTACTTTGCATTTTCATATGAAGTATAACATCAGCTTCTTAATTTCTAAAAAAGAAATGCCAACTGGGATTATCATAGGGATTGCTTTGATTTTATAAATCAATTTGGGGAGAATTGACATCCTAAAAAAGTTGAATCTTAAAACCCATGAGTAAGGTCTCTCTCTCTCTCCATTTATTTAGGTCTTCTCTTAGCGGTATTTTACAGCTTTCAGGGTACAGGCCTTGTACATCTTTTGTCAAATTTAACCTTAAGTATTTCATATTTTTATACTATTATAAATAGTATAATAAATAGCATTTTTAATTTCAATTTTTTATTGCTTGTTGTCAGTATGTAGAAATATAAGAGGTTTTTGTATATTGAACTTTTATCCTGCAAACTTGCTAACCTCATTTATTAGTTCTAGTAGATTTTTTAAAAAAGATTACATCAGGTTTTCTCTATAGATAATCATATTGTCTGATTATAAATAAAGACAGCTTTACATAGTTCTTTCCAGTCTGGATAAAACAGTCCCACACCACCCAAAAAAATTCCCTCATGCTGTCCTTTTTAAATAACATTAAATAACATCATCCCTCCACTTATAACTCCTGCCAACCACTGATCTGTTCTCCATTACTCATTTTGATTTTCAAGAATGCCTTATAAATGGAATCACTGCACATAAATTTTTAGACTGGTTTCTTTTATTCAGCATAATGCCTTTGAGATTCATCCATGTTTTTGTAAGTATCAGTAGTTCTCCCCTTTTTATTACTGAGTGGTATTCCATTATGTGGATATAACACAGTTGGTTTGTCTATTCACCTGGTGAAGGACATTTGGATTGTTTCCTGTTTGGGGTAATTATAAATAGAACTGCTATAAACACTTTGTGTACAGGCGTTTTTGTGCCCACAAGTTTTCATAATCTTAGAGTAGATACTCAGGGGTGGTATTGCTGGGTCATATGATTAATATATGTTCAACTTTATAAGACACTGTCAAACCCTTTTCCAGAGTGGTGGTATCACTTTGCATTCCTAACAGCCATCCATGTATGACAGTCCGATTGCTCTGCATCTTCACAAGTATTTCATACTGTTAATATTTTTTTAAAAATTTGAGCCATTGTAGTAGGTATGTAGTAGTGATTGGTAAGTTATTAAGAAATATTTTCTAATATTTTGAGGTTTTGTATACTTCTAAATATCTGTTATTGATTTCTAAAATAATTTCTGTATGATCAGAGAACATAATTTGTATGACTTGAGTACTTACAAATTTATTAAGACTTGTTTATGGCCCAGAATATGATTTTTCTTGATAAATGTTTCAAGTGTACTTAAAAAAGAATTTGTATCCTGCTGTCGTTGGGTAGAGTGTTCTACAATTGTCAGTCAGATCAAATTCGTTAATAGTGTTCAAGTTTTCTGTATCCTTGCTGATTTCTTTGTCTACATGGTCTATAAATTATTGAGAGAGGGTATTGAAATCTCTGACTATAATTGTGCATTTGTCTATTTCTCATTGAAATTCTATCAGTTTTGCTTCATGGATTTCAAAGCTCTGTTATTACGTTCATTAACATTTAGGACTGTTATGTCTTCTTGATGAATCAACCCTTTTATTATTATGAAACATACCTCTTTATCCCAGGTAATATTCTTTGCTCTGAAATGTTCTACATATGATATTAATATAGCCACTCCAGCTTTCTTTAGTGTTAGTGTGGTACATCTATTTCTACTCTTTTAATTTTAACCTGTACGTGTCTTTACATTTACAGTGGATTTTTGGTGGGCAGCATATATGAGTCTTTCTCCTTTATCTAATCTGACAATTTCTGTTTTTTGATTGGAGTCTTTAGACTATTTACATTTGATATGGTTAGGGTTTCCTATTTGTCTCATCAGTTTTTGCCCTTTTTCCTCTTTTTTACATTTTTAATTGAGTATTTTTATGACTCCATTTTTCCTCTTTTGTTGGCTTATTAGCTATAACTCTTTGTTTTATTACTTTAGCGGTTGCTTTAGGGTTTATAGTATGCATCTTTAACTTATCATAGTCTATCTTCAAGTGATATCGGTATACTTCTGTTTCTCCCCTCCTAGCCTTTGTACTATTATTGTCATATATTTTTCTTCTACATATGTTATTAACCCCACACTACATTATTATTTTTGTTTAAACATTTTAGATATCTTTTAAAGGAATTTAAATAGTAAGAGAAAGTCTTTTATATTTACCTACACAGCTATCATCCAGTGCTTTTCATTCCTTTGTGTAGATTCACATTTCTCTCTGATGCCATTTTTCTTCTGCCTGAAGGCCTTCCTTTAACATTATTTCTTATAATGCTGGTCTGCTGCTGATGAATTCTTTCAGGTTTTGTATGTTTAAATATTCTTTATTTCAGCTTCATTTATTTATTTATTTGTGTTTGTTTGTTTGTTTGGCCTCGCGGCTTGCAGGATCTTAGTTCCCCAACCAGGGATTGAACCCGGGCCCTCGGCAATGAAAGCACAGAGTCCTAACCACTGGACCGCCAGGGAATTCCTTCACCTTCATTTATTGAAAGATATGCTTTTTGGCCTGGAATTCTTTTTTTTTTTTTTTTTTTTTTAATATTTAAACTTTTTTTTTTTTTTAATTTTATAGCTACTTTATTTATTTATTTATTTTATTTTTGGCTGTGTTGGGTCTTCGGTTCGTGCGAGGGCTTTCTCCAGTTGCGGCAAGCGGGGGCCACTCTTCATTGCGGTGCGGGGACCGCTCTTCATCGCGGTGCGCGGGCCTTTCACTTATCGCGGCCCCTCCCGTTGCGGGGCACAGGCTCCAGACGCGCAAGCTCAGTAGCTGTGGCTCACGGGCCCAGCTGCTCCGCGGCATGTGGGATCTTCCCAGACCAGGGCTCGAACCCGTGTCCCCTGCATTAGCAGGCAGATTCTCAACCACTGCGCCACCAGGGAAGCCCCTGGAATTCTTAATTGACAAATTTTTTGCTGTCAGTACTTTTAAGATGTTGCTTCACTGTCTTCTCGCTTCTGCTTTTTCCTTCAGGAAATCTCTTGTCCTTTACTTTGTTCCTCTATGCATGCCTTTCTATCTCTGGCTGCATTTCAGATTTTGTCTTTATCACTAGTTTTGAGCAGTTTGATCATGATGTGCCTTGGTATAAATTGCTTCATGTTTAATTTGCTAGGATTTTTCTTCTTAAATCTGTTGGTTTATAGTTTTCATCAAAATTTGAAAATTTTTGTTCATTATTTCTACAGCTTTTTTTGGTCTCTTCCCTCCTTTGGGGATTTCAATCACACTTATACTAGGCTACTTCAAGTTATCCTACACCTCACTGTCTTCATTTTTTTTCAAAAAATTTTTCTCTTTCTTTCATTTTGTTTCTATCGCTATGTTTTCAAATTCACTATTCTTTTTTTTGGCCCATCTAATCTGTTTTGCTCTGAAATCTTATTATTAATCTAATCCAGTGTATATTTTCATTGCAGACATTATATCAATAGTGTTCATCCTTAAAAGTTCAGTTTGGGGTTTTTTTTTAAACATCTTCCACATCTCTACGTAACATGTTCAGCATTTCCTCTTGATTTTTGAACATGTGGAATATACTAATCTAGATATATACTAGAATTATATATCTGCTAATTCTAATGTTCTGTGTTGATTATGAGTCAGCTTCAATTGATTGAGTTTTTATTATGGCTTGTGTCTTCTTGCCTTTCTGCATTTGAGGTAATTTTTTTAATTGGATGTTAGACATTGTGAATTTTACTTCATTGGATGCTGGATATTTTTGTAACCAAGCAAGGGCTTATGTGCCGGTGGCGCAGAAAGTCAAACTCTGACAGCGGGTGTTTGCAGCAAAGTAAGGGTTTATTGCAGGGTACCAAGCAAGGGAGTAGTTTTTGAGATAGGGATATTTTAAAGGGGAAGAACAAGGAAACTGGGTTTAATCATCATCTTGTGACATTTCTTAATCAGGGTTTCGGGAGTCAGGATGTCTCTGGTTTATGATTCTCTGGCCAGGTGGTCCATGGCTCGGGGGTCTGTGAGTTCATCTTGCCCTAGAGAAACAAGCTGAGTTTATATGTTAATGATGATATCTATAACAGCAATTTTAGTACATTTACGATGTTGTCAACAACTGCAATCTTAGTCATCTGTTCTGGTTTATTAGTGTCCAATTAGCACAAGATTGAGGTCAGAGAAGACAAGAAAGGGATTGAGGTCAGAGGAGACAAGCAAGGGAATAAAGTTTTGGATAGATTAATCACAAACTCAGTAAGGGAACTTGGTTTTAGGGGGGCTCGGTTTCATATTTGTATTCCTATAAATATTCTTGAGTTTGTTCTGGTATGTAGTTAAGTTACGTGGTAAGTTTGATCTTCCGACTTCCAAGATTTGGTGGGCAATACTAGAGCAGCGTTTATTCTAGAGTTAATTTTTCCCACTACTTGGCTATGCTCTTCGGAGCACTCTAACCCAATATTTGTGAATTATGAGGTTTTCCATTCTCATTGATGGAAACAGGCATTATTCCTGGCCCTGTGTGTGCTCAGCTTACTGTTCCCACTGATGATTTCAGGTGATTCTTTCTTTTCAGACTCAGACCCAGATAGTCTCTCCTCCCTTTGCACTGGAAACATCACAAATGTACTCTAGCAGGTGAGAAAAGATGATGGCAGCAGGGCCTTTATAAGACTTCCATGGCCCCAGGGTACTCCGACAGTGTAAGACCCTATGCCACTACCTACTAAGGATCTTAAAATGTACCCCATGTTCCACATTAAATGCCTTTTTTAAACTGTAACATTTGAAAATCTTTTTATAATTTGTACAGTTTTGAGTTTTATAAAGTATAGGTTGCTTGTTCTTTTCTTACAGACTTAAACATTATGCACACACAGAGTGGAGTTGATAAGTTGTAAATATTTTTGTAAATATTTAATTTAATTATTTTGATTTTGTGGGGGGTTTTTTTTAGTCAGTATTTTTTCAAGTCTCAAACATTTCTGCAGGCCCTTGAAAAATCTCACAGGCTCTGGGCACTGTGCCTACAGAGCTCCTGGATGGGAGCAGGGGGAGTAGAGAGGAAGGAACAAATTGGACAGCAAGGATTGGATAATGCTTGAGCTGCATCTGATTGGAGGGGAGGGAAAAGGAACTGGAGAAGTTGTTGCTCCCTACCCAGCTAGCTTCAGCACAACCACTTGCAGAGAGGGAAGAGCCAGGAGAAGGCACAAGTTGTAGGAGAAAGGGTGTATTCTATTTGGGACAGAAAGACAGCCACTGTCTTATCAGGAGGTGAAGAAAGGCAACAGGGTGCCAAATTCCTTTCCTTTTGTCATAGGGCACATCGTCTTGAGCTGGTCTGGAAGATGTGAATAGTCAATACCTGTCTCTGCTAATACCCTTATTAATATGAAGAGCATATCTTAGAAATGTGGCAATAAGGAAGATGCCAATCTCTAGAATAAATCGTTCCCATAGGCTAATATGCTAAGGAGGATGATGGGCTGTCTTATGATAACTTCCCCTTTTTCTGAAAGTACCTTGGCTTACTTCCTTGATCAGTTTTTCAGAATTTCATAGATGTTTCCAGCACCACCTTCTGTGATGACATCTCCCAAAGGAAGTCAAGCCCAGAAGCTGAAGCTGCCCACTATTACACGAAAGGGGACACTGGAGGTGCCGTCCCCTACAGAGGAGGACTGGTCTAAGGACGATGAAGAGGACTGGGTCTTCAAGGGTCCAGATCAAGAGCAGGATTCCCTACCTCAGCCTTATCGAATGATCAACAAGCTAGTGAACTTTCTGTTTGACCACTCGTGGGAAATTATTGAGGAGAGGGAAGCATCGAGGAAAGCTGAGCTCAGCTGCATCCAGCCCACCATCTACCCTCCACTTCTAGAAAGCAAGGTATGGAGCGGCTGACAAGGTGGCCTTGTTTCTGAATTGAGTGTTAATAAATGATAACACCTGATCCAGGGAAGGAATTACTACCAGGAACCTTCATTCAATAGGACAGTGCATTTTTGAAAGATTATAGGCATGCTGGTGTTGATTAAAATAGATCTAGTAATTGCCTGGGAAAATGGGTGTTCTGGTTAATTGAAGATTATACAGATGTATCTTTTACATCCTATTGTTATTTAAAAATCTTTCAGAGTGTATTAATCACTCCCTTGCTTGATGGTTGAAAATCTGCCAGTGTGTCAGTTATAGTTCTTACCAGTGTTGTAGATGAATAAAGTGAAGGGAATGGGGCCACTGGTCCACTCACCACAGGGCCTGTGGTCACGCTTAGTGTTGTGAATGAGCATTTATTCTCAACTTCTTTGTTTTCTCTGGCCCCTTTCCCCTAAGAGTAGAATGCTATGACTTTCTTGATGTTTGGGCAAGATATTTAAATGGGCACTGTGTTTGGACATGATACTATAACTAGGAGGGACCTGCTTCCCTCTTTGAAAAGTTAGCTCATATTACTTGCAGATGGCGATAACTGAAAAAATCATTCCTTTTTTCTATGTTTTTCTTTTCCCAGCTCAACAAAATGCCAAATTGTATGGCTATTTCCCAAGACTATGTGTTTATTGGAGGAACCAAAGGATTCTCCATCTATAATCTGTACAATGCTAAACGAATATATGTTTGGGAGAAACTTAAGGTTGATGTCACTTCCATCTGGGCCACAGATTTGGGGAGTGAAATACTTATTGCTTCTGTGGATGAAATGGGTACATGTTCTTCATCTTCCTTTTTAGCCTAATTTATAGGTACCTGTAGACTGTTGTTCAACTTAATCTCCTTTCCAGGCATGGGAGGGGCCAGACCTGGAGAGTTCTCCCTGGTCATGTAGTATTAACTAACATCTGCAGGACAGTATGGTGTGCCAGGCACTATTCTAACATTTCACACGTTGGCCCATTTCACCATCACAACAGCCTTAGTAGGTAAATACAGTTTATTATTCTTGTTTTTCAGAAGAGGCAACTGAGGCATGGAGGTTAAATAACCTACTTGAGGTAATGCAGAAAGTAAGTGGCACAGGCAGGATTTGAACCAGGCAGTGTGGGCCCAGAGTCCACATCCTTTCCAGCACTCAGCAATCCTGCTGCTCATTTAAGCCAGGTTTGCTTTTCTTCCTCAGCCTGAGGATGACCCAGGCATGGGGACCATAGTATAGAGAACTATGGACAGTGTCCTGGAAGATGCGTGTCTGCAGGAGAGTGACCTGACCCAACTGGCATGTTAAGAAGAGCACCCTGATAGGAGTTTGCAAAAGTCAAATGGAAAGGTAGAGAGACTAGGAAGAGCTAGTACATTCATTTAGGAGAGAAATTAGGAAGGTCTGAACCAAGGCAGGGGCTGTTAAAATGAAAAGAAAATTGTACTATAGTTCTGTAAGATGTTAACATTAGGGGAAATGAGGTGAGGGATTATAAGGGAACTCTTTGTACTGTTTTTGCAATTTTTCTCTAAGTCTAAAATTAGTTCAAAATAAAAAGCTTAAAAAAATGAAAAGGAAAATATAGTGGAAAAACTTGGTGAGTGATGGAATATATGTATGGGGTCAGGGAGTAGGGCGGTATGTGAGGGTAAGTGAAGAAAAATGACTCCTTTCCTCCTTAGATAATGGGGTGGATGATGATACCATTGCTTGATAAGCAATTTTAGGAGAATAAGATTTCAGGGGTCTGTGAGTTGAGAAATTCCATTTGAGCATGCACATATTTGAGGCACCTGGAGTGGGAATGTTGATACTCAGGAGGAGTTTGGTGTAAAGATAGGACTGCATTTATCACACTGCATTATATCTAGTTAGTTTCCTGTCTGTGTGATTCTCAATGTGATGAATTTGAGGGCAGAGACTGCCTTGGTTGCCCCTAGCACATCTGTGGTCATGGAGCAGATATCCCATGAATGTTTATTGGGTTGAGTTAGACTTTCACCCACAGTGATCCAGATACCTCTGCAAGGTCGGTATTATGGCTGTAGGGGCAGGTTATGAGTGTCTGGGAGGCACCTAGAGAAAGAGGCAAGAAGTCATGGTGGATGATGATCACATACTAGAGCCCTTAGGTTAAATGAGAATGAGAATGACAAAATTACTTATTGTATCAACAAAATTAACTGCATGAGGAGCTTGTTGGGCTGTGAGAAATGAGGCACATAGAAGAGTAAGATGTGATCCTTTCCCTCAGAGAATCTGTGAACTCACTCGAGGAATAAAAAACACTCACAGGAAGCAGTTGGATAACAATGTGAAACACTATGGGATGATGTGCTAAAACAGATGAATAGAAATCACGTGTGGATTGGTGTGACCGAAGTGCTTACAAGAGGATTCTAGAAGAAGAGGGTAGGGCCAGTGTAGACCGAGATGACCCAAGAGGGAGAATAACTTGAACATTTCAAGTGAGGGGTGGAAGAAGGCAAGGAGTCCAAGATGATCATGGGCAGTGGAGGAGCCGGGGAGGAAGCCTAATAATGCATGAGTTTATCATGATATCTCAGAAAGTCAAATATAAAATTTCAACTTTTCTTCGGTTCACCTGCCTGTCTTTCATTCTTACTTATTTTTCTGTTTCAGGTATCATTAGACTATTTTATTTTTATAAGGATGGTCTTTACCTCATCAAAGCCATCAATGAAGCGGTAAGCTCATGTTCTTTCATCTGTAGCTGGGCCAAAAGCTGTAGCAAATCAAGTTTACTTTTAACATGGAGGCAATGACAGCCATCCTAGAGTAGAAAGAAATAGAGGCCTCCCTGGCCAGAGAGCCTCCTCCAAAATATCCAATTAAAAGATCCCTCACCATCAGAGGGTACATACTGAATGCCTTGGATTCATTTTCCCGGTTGTCAAGAGAAGAAAATTACTAAGGAACTCCGGTCCAGATTGAGCACCAGACCAACATGTCTAATAACTACTTACAAGTCCCTAAATTTTCCAGGCTGCTTCACATCCTGTTCCCTTGTCCATGCTGTTCCCTTTGCATAGAAGGCTCTTCTTGTCTCCCTACCTACTGTGTGTACCTCTTAAATTTCTCTCATTCTTCAAGACCAGCTCAAATATCCCCTCCTCTGAGATGCTTTCCCTGATATACCCAAGAGAAGTTGATCCCTCCCTCCTCTGTGCCACCACCATATAGGAAAGAATTTCTATCAGTGTTTTCTCTACCCTCCACACTTATTTGTTTATATGACTGCTTCTTCTCCTGGATGTAAGTTCCTTGAGGGCAGAGGACATGGCTTATTCACCGTATATTTCTTGTTCCTAGTACATTGCCTGCATACTATAGGTTCTTTTTTTTTTTTAATTAATTAATCCAAAAAAGAGGCTGTATTGCTCAGAGTATATATTTTTTTTAAATTTATTTTTATTTATTTCTTTATTTGGATGTGTTGGGTCTTCGTTTCTGTGCGAGGGCTTTCTCTAGTTGCGGCGAGCGGGGGCCACTCTTCATCGCGGTGCGCGGGCCTCTCACCGTCGCGGCCTCTCTTGTTGCGGAGCACAGGCTTCAGACGCGCAGGCTCAGTAGTTGTGGCTCACGGGCGCAGCTGCTCCGCAGCATGTGGGACCCTCCCAGACCAGGGCTCGAACCCGTGTCCCCTGCACCGGCAGGCAGATTCTCAACCACTGCGCCACCAAGGAAGCCCTGCTCAGAGTATATTTTTAATTGTAGTTTGTTTTATAAAAAATGCTATTGATGGGCACGAAAGCAATTCAGTGGGAAAAAGAAAGTATTTTCAACAAATGATGCTGGAATGCTGGATAAACAAATGGGGGAAAATGAACCTCAACCCTACCTCACATCATATATAAAAATTAATTTGAGATGGATTATAGACCTAAATGTAAAGGCTAAAAACATTATCCTTTTTGAAGAAAACACAGGAAATGTTTTTTGCAACCTTGGGGCAGGCAAAGATTTCTTAGGACATAAAAGGCACTATCCATAAAAGAAAACAACTAAAATTGGACTTCATCGAAATTAGATACTTTTAATTCCTCATGCCATATACAAAAATTAACTCAAAATGGTCATATATCTATATGAAAAATCTAAAACTATAAAACCTCTAGGGTTTCCCTGGTGGCGCAGTGGTTGAGAATCTGCCTACTAATGCAGGGGACACGGGTTCGAGCCCTGGTCTGGGAAGATCCCACATGCCGCGGAGCAACTAGGCCCATGAGCCTGCACGTCTGGAGCCTGTGCTCTGCAACAAGAGAGGCTGGGACAGTGAGAGGCCCACGCACCGCGATGAAGAGTGGCCCCCGCTTGCTGCAGCTAGGGGAAGCCCTCGCACAAGAAACGAAGACCCAACACAGCCAAATAAATAAATAAATAAATAATAATTAAAGTGCTAATAATTAAAAAAAAAAAACCTCTAGAAGAAAACATAGGAGGAAGTCTTCGTGACCTTGAGTTAGGCAAAGATTTTTTAACTACAACACCAAAACCATATTCCATACAAGAAAAAAATTGATAGATTAGACTTCATCAAAACTAAAACCTTCTGGGCTTCCCTGGTGGCACAGTGGTTAAGAACCCACCTGCCAATGCAGGGGACACAGGTTTGACCCCTGGTCCAGGAAGATCCCGCATGCCGCGGAGCAACTAAGCCGGTGCGCCACAACTACTGAGCCTGCGCTCTAGAGTCGTGAGCCACAACTACTGAGCCTGCGTGCTGCAACTACTGAAGTCCCATGCCTAGAGCCCGTGCTCCACAACGAGAATCCACCTCAATGAGAAGCCTGCGCACCTCAACGAAGAGTAGCCCACACTCACCGCAACTAGAGAAAGCCCACACACAGCAACAAAGACCCCACACAGCCAAAAATAAATAAATAAAATAAATAAATTTATTTTTTTAAAAAAACCCTAAAACCTTCTGTTTTGCAAAAGACATTGTTAAAAGAATAAAAAAGCAAGTCATAGACTGGGAGCAAATAATTGCAAGTCACATATCTGATAAAGGACTTGTATCCAGAACATATGAAGAACTCTCAAAACTCAAAACTCAAAAGTAAGAAAACAACCCAGTTTTTTAAAATGAGCAAATGTCTTGGGGAAAAAAGGACAGTTTACTAAAGAATATAGAGAGAGGGTAAATAAGATGTTCACCATCATTAGTCATTAGGGAAATGCAAATTAAAGACATGAGCTATCACTGCACATGTATTAGAATGCCTAAAATTGAAAAGACTGACCACACCAAGTGTTGGCAGAGCTATGGAACAGCTGGAACTCTCATTCACTGCTGGTGGTAAAACATAGCGCCACAACCACTTTGGCAGTTTTTTAAAAAAGTTAAACACACCTACCATATGATGTGGCCATTCCACTCCTAGACATTTACCCAGGAGAAATGAAAGCATATCTCCATACAAAGACATGTACATGAATGTTCACAGCAGCTTTCTTTGTAATAGCCAGAATCCAGAAACCACTCAACACCCATCAACAGGTGAATGGAAAAGCAAATCGTGGTACATACTGCTCAGCAGTAAAAAGGGGTGCACATAACAACATGGCTACATCTCAGAATAAACAGGCTGAGTGAAAGAAGAGAAACAAAAAAGCATACATACACACTGTACGATTGCATTTATGTACAATTCTAGAAAATACAAACTAATCTAGTGACAGGAAACACCAGTTTTTGCCTGGGGTGAGTTGGGAGAGGGGTGGAGGGAAAGCTTACAAAGGGGCAGGAGGAAACTTTTGGCAGTGATGGATATGTCCACTTTCTTGACTGTGGTGCTGGTTTCAAGGGATATACATGTCTAAACTAATCAAATTGTACACTTTAAACATGCAGTTTATTATGTTATCACATCCCTAATAAAGCTGCTAAAAAATTTAAAACTTATGCTCGTCAAAAGATGCTATTAGGGACTTCCCTGATGGCACAGTGGTTAAGAATCCGTCTGCCAATGCAGGGGACACGGGTTTGAGCCCTGGTCCAGGAAGATCCCACATGCCACGGAGCAACTAAGCCTGTGTGCCACAAATACTGAGCCTGCATGCCACAACTACTGAAGCCCATGCGCCTAGAGCCCATGATCCTCAACAAGAGAAGCCACTGCAATGAGAAGCCCACGCACACCAACAAAGAGTAGCTCCCGCTCGCTGCAACTAGAGAAAGCCCGCGTGCAGCAAGGAAGACCCAACACAGCCAAAATTAATTAATTAATTTTTAAAAAATAAAAGATGCTATTAGAGTTTGATCAGTATCAGGGGCAGAGAGCGGACCCCAGAGAGCTCTGAGAAACCCCACCGCCGCCCTGCCTAGTGGCCCTCACACCCCAGGAGGAGCCACAGCTGTCACAGCCGGCCCCAGTCACTATGACCACAACCCTGAGCAAGGAGGTGGAGACCCAGCAGCCCACAGCCCTCCACACTGCCCACACCTGCACCACCCATGCAAGAAGCTGCGCCTGCTGGTGGGGACAAGGAGGTTATGGCAACAAAGGTTTGGGGAACAGTCAGATGGTTCCTGTGAACAACAGATATGGTTTCACCACCAGTAAGGACACCAAGGAAGATGTACTTGGACAACAGACTGCCATAAAGAATAACCCAGGAAGTGCCTTTGCCGTGTAGGAGATAGACCGTGGAGTGTGATGTTGTTGAAGGAGAAGGGGTGCAGAGGCCCTGTATGATTCCAGTTACATGAAATTTAAGGACAGTTGAAACTAAGCTATGTTGGTGAGGAAGAGCAGAACGTTGGTTGCCTATAGAGGTGTAATTGACTGAAACAGGGCACTAAGGAACTTATACCTTGACTGTGTGTTAGTTACATGGATGTATACATATGTCCATACCCATCAAGTTGTACATTTAATATCTGTGCCTTTAACTGTTTTTATTTTTTATTTATTTATTTTATTTAACAAAGTACTTTATTCTTTTTATTTATTTATTTATTTATTTTATATATTAATTTTTGGCTGCGTTGGGTCTTTGTTGCTGCATGCAGGCTTTCTCTAGTTGCGGCAAGCGGGAGCTACTCTTTGTTGCAATGTGCGGGCTTCTCATTGCAGTGGCTTCTCTTGTTGCGGAGCACGGGCTCTAGGCGCGTGGGCTTCAGTAGTTGTGGCATGCAGGCTTCAGTAGTTGTGGCTCGTGGGCTCTAGAGTGCAGGCTCAGTAATTGTGGCGCACGGGCTTAGTTGCTCTGCGACATGTGGGATCTTCCCAGACCAGGGGTCGAACCCGTGTCCCCTGCATTGGCAGGTGGGTTCTTAACCACTGCGCCACCAGGGAAGTCCCTTTAACTGTTTTTAAATTTTATGTAAAAAGAAATCTCTCTAAAAACAATACAGGGAATACTCATCAACTGATTTTAGGAGACCAGCAAAACTGTGATATCCAAACTTGACAGGGACATTACAAAGAAAGTAGTGTTGGTGGATTAGAACACACCAAAAGTGTTAAAAAAAAAAGTTAATTCATTACATATATATTTTTTAAGGACATCATTATTACCTCTGGAAGTTGCTACGGTACAAACAGTATTCTGAAAACTGATTAGGGAGAGCATCAAGCATTTATCTTGACTTTCCCATATAGGCTGTATTTCAGGGTAATCAAATAGTTGATGATGGAAAAATGGAAAGATTTTCTTTATAGAAGAATTCTAACAAATGCAGAAGGAATGATAGAATTGGGGGGTATCAGTTTTGTAGCCATTTTGAAGAGTAATGGTCTAGGTAATGACCATCAGTGCTGATGGGGGACTTTATATTTGATGAGCCAGGATGACACCTGTTGTCAATGATCACCATGAACATTATTAAAAGAAAGAACAGCTAGCTATTATGAGCCTCCTCATGTGATGCCAGAGGGAGACACCAAACACCTGTGGAGTATTCTGGCCTTTTGTTTTAATTGAGCCTAAATCTAATCAAACCTCTAGAACTGGTTGCTGGTTTACAGGAAATACATGTAAACAATGCCATGGGATGCAATCAGTCCAATCCAGAAAGTGAAAAATTCCACAGGACAAATGACCTGGTTTATTCAACAAAAAAATGGTGAAAAGAAAAACAAATAGGGTAACAGTTATAAATTAAAAGAGACTTAAGAGATAAATTAACTAAATATTGGGTTGGCCAAAAAGTTCATTTAGGTTTTCCGTAAGACGTTACAAAAAGAACCCGAATGAACTTTTTGGCCAACTCAGTACAATACATGGACTTCATTTGAATCCTGATTTCTCAGTTTTGATAGTGACTTTTTAAAAAATTTTTTTATTGGAGTATAGTTGATTTACAATGTTGTGTTAGTTTCAGGTGTACAGCAAAGTGAATCAGTTACACATGAATTCTGATTTGAACAAACCAGTTGTAGAGAGGTATTTATTAGACAATTGAGGAAATTTGAAAACAGACTGGATAGTAAGTGGTATTAAGGAACTAGGATTAATTAAATAGAAATATTTAATGAAGTTGGGAGATAATAACACAAGATTTGTCATATATTGATAACTGGTGAAGTTGAGTAATGGATACATGGGGTTCATTATACTATTTTTTGTCTTCATGTGCATTTGAAATTTCTATAACCTACAAATTGATATTAAAATACATAAATAAAAATATTTTTTTAATGACCATACTACCCAAGGCAGTCTACAGATTCAATGCAATCGCTATCAAAATACCAGTGGCATTTTTCACAGAACTAGAACAAATAATTTTAAAATTTGTATGGAAATACAAAAGACCCCAGATAGTCAAAGCAATTTTGAGAAAGAACAGAGCTGGAGGAATCACAATTCCTGACTTTATACTACAAAGCTACAGTAATCAAAACAGTAGGTATTGGCACAAAAACAGACACATAGATCAGTGGAACAGGATAGAAAGCCCAGAAATAAACCCATGCATGTATGGTCAATTAATCTATGATAAAGGAGGCAAGATTGTACAATGGAGGAAAGACAGTATCTTCAGTAAGTGGTGCTAGGAAAACTGGACAGCTACATGTAAAAGAATGAAATTAGAACATTCTTTACCACCATATAAAAAAATAAACTCAAAATGGATTAAAGACCTAAATGTAAGACCGGATACTATAAAACTCCTAGAGAAAAACATAGGCAGAACACTCTTTGACATAAATCTCAGCAATATTTTTTTTGGATCTGTCTCCTGGGGTAATGGAAATAAAAGCAAAAATAAACAAATGGGACCTAATTAAACTTAAAGGCTTTTGCACAGCAAAGGAAACCATAAACAAAATGAAAAGAATGGGAGAAAATATTTTCAAATGATGCAACCAAGGGATTAATTTCCAAAATATATAAATAGCTCATACGACTCAACATCAAAAAGACAAACAACCTGATTTAAAAATGGGCAGAACAATTGAATAGACATTTTTCCAAAGAGGAAATGCAGATGGCCAGCAAGCACATGAAAAGATGCTTAACATCACTAATCATCAGAGAATGCAAATCAAAACCACAAAAAGATATCACCTCACACCTGTCAGAATGACTATTATCAAAAAGAACACAGGGACTTCCCTGGTGGTCCAGTGAGTAAGACTCTGCGCTCCCAACGCAGGGGGCCTGAGTTCAATCCCTTGTCGGGGAACTAGATCCTGCATGCATGCCGCAACTAAGAAGTCCGCATGCCGCAACTAAGAAATCCACATGCTGC
This sequence comes from Balaenoptera acutorostrata, assembly GCF_949987535.1. Taxonomy (NCBI): domain Eukaryota; kingdom Metazoa; phylum Chordata; class Mammalia; order Artiodactyla; family Balaenopteridae; genus Balaenoptera; species Balaenoptera acutorostrata. The sequence goes on along the minus strand of NC_080066.1, from coordinate 38,705,161 downwards.
AACTAAACATGCCGCAACGAAAATCCCATGTGCCACAACTAAGACTCAGCGCATCCAAAATAAATAAATATTAAAAAATAACAAAACAAAAAAAAGCCATTAAAAAAAAAAAAGAACACAAACAACAAATGTTGGCGAGAGTGTAAAGAAAAGGGAACCCTCATACACTGTTGGTGGGAATGTAAATTAGTGGAGTCACTGTGGAAAACAGTGTGGAGGTTTCTCATAAAACTAAAAATAGAACTACTGTATGAGCCAGCAATTCCACTCCTGGGTATATAATGGAAAAAAACCCAAAGACCCTAATTCGGAAAGATACGTGCATCCCAATGTTCTTAGCAGCATTATTCACAATTGCCAAGATACGGAAGCAACCTACGAGTCCATCAACAAATGAATGGATAAAGAAGACACACACACACAGACACACACACACAATGGAATACTACTAAGCCGTAAGAAAGAATGATATTTTGCCATTTGCAGCAACATGGATGGACTTGGAGGGTATTATGCTAAGTGAAAAAAGTCAGACAGAGAAAGACAAATACTGTTTGATATCACTAATATGTGGAATCTAAAAAATGCAACAAACTAGTAAATATAACAAAAAAGAAGCAGACTCACAGATATAGAGAACAAACTAACGCTTACCAGTGGGGAGAGGGAAGTGGGGAGGAGCAATATAGGGGTAGGGTACGGGATTAAGAGGTACAAGCTATTACATATAAAATAAGCTACAAGGATATATTGTACAATATGGGGAATATAGCCAATATTTTATAATAACTATAAATGTAGTATAAACTTTTAAAATTGTTAATAACTATATTGTACATCAAATATACTCCAATTTTTTAAAAAAGAAAGTGAGGGACTTCCCTGGTGGTCCAGTGGCTGAAACTCCGTGCTCCCAATGCAGGGGACCCGGGTTCAATCCCTGGTCAGGGAACTAGATCCCACATGCCACAACTAAGAGTTCACATGCAGCAACTAAAGATCCCATATGCCACAACTAAAGATCCTGCGTGCCACAACTAAGACCTGGTGCAGCCAAATAAATAAATGAAATAAAAATAAAAATAAAATGAAAGAAAAACAAAAATTAAAAATGTTTAAAACTCATTCTCCTTAAATAATTTAGCGGACTCACCAGCCTAATTAGTCTAGCCACCTTATGTTGCTACTCTTAGAGCTCCTTAAAGGTATAGCACAACCGTACACATTGAGTCTTTTTCACCTGGCCCAAAGTTTGAGCAGGTTTCATTCTAGGGTTACATTCAGTCTCTACTTAATATGGACTGAATGTTTGTGTCCCCCTAAAATTCATGTTGAAATCCTAATCCCCAGTGTGGGAGGTGATTAGGTCACAAGGGCAGAGTCCTCATAAATGGGATTAGTGCCCTTATAAGACCAAGAGAGCTCCCTCAACCCTTCCACCATGTGAGGACACAGCCACAGGTGGCAGGCGGTCTATGAGCCAGGAAGCTAGGTCTTACCAGACACTGAATCTGCCAGAAATCCTTGGAAATCTTGGATTTCCAACCTCCAGGACTGTGAGAAATAAATGTTAATTGTTTATGAGCCACCCAGTCTATGGTATTTTGTTTTAGCAGCCCAATCAGACTATGACACTACAGTAGCCTAGACAGAGCCTTTTTTCAAGCAACTGACCAGAGTTTTCAGTGTCATGTAGAACTTGTTTCAGCTCATTTTGAATACCTGAGTGGTGGCATAGGTCTGTAGGGTTTGCAAACATGACCAGGAGATCAGATAGTATGAAATCACTACAAATCATCAGTAGTATTTAAGAAACCAGGAAATAAGTCCAAAACCATTTAGACGGAAAACTGAGTTCCACTTCTTTACTTATAATCTTGTCTAATTCCTGTACAAAAATGGAAAGTTTGAAGCAGTTTGAGGCATCTTTTTATGCCTCAAGTTTTAAAAGGATTTATTTCCCTGATATGAACTACAAAAAGCCCTGAAATACATTCTCTTTTGTCATCAGGCTGAACTTCCTCTCTCAGTATCTCTCTTCTTTTCAGGATGATACCAGCAAGCAAACCACCTGTATAAAGATGGAGATTTCTGAAGGAGGGGACTTTGCAGCCTTCCTCCTACAAGGTAAGATTAACCAAAGGCTCTTAAGAAGATTCAGATTTGCAGTCTCTTCCAGATAGTCACTTTTCTCCAAAACCTTTTAAACTTCATTTATTTATTTATTTAGGCTGTGCCGGGTCTTACTTGCGGCATGCCGGATCTTTATTGTGGAATGCGGGTTTCTTAGCTGTGGCACGTGGACTCTTAGTTGCAGCATGCGGGATCTAATTCCCCGACCAGTCATCGATCCCGGGCCCCCTGAATTGGGAGCACGGAGTCTTACCCACTGGACCACCAGTGAAGTCCCAAACATTTTATTTAGAAATAATTTACAGAAGAGTTGCAAAGATAGGACAGAGTTCCCTTATACCCTTCACCCAGTTTCCCTAATACCAACATTTAACAAAACCATGGTACAGTTGTCAAAATTAAGCAAATAACATTGGTATAATACTATTAACTACAGTTTTTTATTCACGTTTTGCCAGTTTTTCTTCTAATCTAATTTTTTTTGCTCCAAGGTGCAATCCAGGATATCATATTGCATTTAGTCATCGTCATATTAGTCTGTACCTATTTGTGATGTCTTGACCTTGCCTTGTTTTCATGACCTTGACACTTTTGAAGAGTACCAGTCAGATATTTTGTGCAATGTCCCTGAATTTCAGTTTGTCTGAATTTTTTCTCATGATTCAACCAGGGTTAAGGATTTGGGGGAAAGTCCCACAAAGGAACTTTTTGTTGTATTATATCAGGGGTATATGTGATAGCACTACTGCTGATGTTAACCTTGATCACTTAGTTAAAGTGATCTGCCAGCTTCCTCCACTGTTGAGCTACTGTTTTTCCCTTTCCATACTCTAAGTCCAGACCACACTCGAGGGGAGAGGATGTAAACACCATTTCCTGGTTGTAGGAGGATCAAAGAATTTTGAGACATGTTGAAATCTCCACAGTGATTGATAAACAACTGGGGGGAGATACTTTGAGACTATGCCCGCCATTAAAGTTTAGTCTCTAGACTTTAGTCTCTAAGGAGACTATGCTCTCCTTAAAGTTTTGCCCACCATTTTTAGCATTCAATGTTGGATCTTGGCTCTTGCAATTATTCCTGTGGTGATAGAACATATTTTATTCAAATGATTGTTAGCTTGATTTTTCATTTTTAAATATTTAGACATGCGGTGTATGGGCCTCCATGTATATTCTTGCCCCAGGCCCCTCATATGTTAGGTGCTGGAGAAAGATACATATTTTATAATTCTTTATGCATCAAAGGAAACTTATATACTATCTGTAGTAGTTTCCTAGGGCTGCCGTAACAAAGTACCACAAACTGGGTGGCCTAAAATAACAGATATTTTTTTCTCTCACAGCTCTGGAGGCCGGAAGTCTGAAATCAAGGTGTCTATATAGGTTACTTTTTTAAGGAAACATTTAGCCAGAATCCCATCATAGGAAAGTAACCTTTCCCAGGTTGGCAGGAGTTCAGTATAGAAGCTGAGCAGGTTTCTTTGACAAGATAGTCTCACAACCACCCCATGGGTTGTCATCTCCTCAAATATTGGTCAGAAGAATTCTCTGGGGCATCTCTCACAATTCTAACCCTTTCTCAGCCATACCCCTCTCAGTTATTGATTCTATATATGCCACTTTCCTCCCCAGACAGGAATAGCTGTGAGACAAAACATCAGTGGAATTTACCATTGGAACCTAGAAAACACGGAGACCAGTCAGCACAGACAGTTTGGTTAAAAACTGTTACCTCAGTGCTGTGAGTGAGAGGCCCGTTTCCTTTAGAGGCAGTGGCCTGAGAAGAGGAGCTCTGCAGCTCTTTGTGAGTGAGGACTGGCAATAACCATTGCAGAACTACATCTCCTTCCGTTTGTCAAAGTTGCTGTTCTGAGGGTGCCCGCTGGTCTCTGTGCCAACCTTCACAGAGGTTCTGTGAAGACGGGCCATTTCTCAGGGGAAACTTGTTGCCTGCTTGCAGTTGCTCAATGGTTCCTTGGTTTCCCAATGCAGGAGCCGGAGATATTTGGCTGGATGTGTATAAATTGCCTAAGGAGTCTTGGCTCAAGGAAGTGGAGCACCCCCAACTCACCATAAATCCAAAGAAAAAAGTCAGACAGCTGCAACTGGTAGGCAACATCCCTGTTTTCAACTGATATGTTTCTCCCTACCCTTGACCCACATCTAGCCTAACTCCTTGCAATTTCAAGATGAAGGAGGCCTTCTGGAGGCCATAAGAGAGGACAAGAGGCACACTGGCCCATGTCTCTCAAATCAATTTGCTGTGGTTAAAATAAGATGTTAAAAAGCAGAGGTATCGTTGTATATATGTACCACATCTTCTTTATCCATTCATCTATCATTGGACATTTAGGTTGTTTCCATGTCCTGGCTATTGTAAATAGTGCTGCAATGAACATTGGGGTGCATGTGTCCTTTTGAATTATGGTTTTCTCAGGGTATATGCCCAGTAGTGTGATTGCTGGGTCATATGGTAGTTCTATTTTTAGTTTTTTAAGGAACCTCCTTACTGTTCTCCATAGTGGCTGTATCAGTTTACATTCCTATCAACAGTGCAAAAGTGCAAAAGGGTTCCCTTTTCTCCACACCCTCTCCAGCATTTATTGTTTGTAGATTTAAATGGGTGGGATGGTGGGGAGGTGGGGGAGAGGGAGGTCCAAGAGGGAGGGGATATAGATATACATATAGCTGATTCACTTCATTGTACAGCAGAAACTAATACAACATTGTAAAGCAATTTTACTCCTATATGCATACACACATATATATATATATATATATATATATATATATATATATATATATTTGGAAAAAAAAAAAGCAGAGGTATTAGAATCTGGTATCTCTCTCATCTAGGTGTTGCCTCTCCACCAAGAGCACTCCCAGGCATTTCTCTGGAAGAGTCTTTGTTTTTTTGACTCTGATAGATATATATTTTTTCCCTCCGGGTTGAAATAATCCTTTCATGTCTCCCATTCCACTAAATTCCCCAGATTATGGTATAAAAGGGTTGTTCTAAATATACAGTAAGTCCCCTACATACAAACCTTCAAGTTTCGAACTTTCAAAGATGCAAACATGCGTTCACACATCTGGTGTACATTGTCACATGCGTGCATCCTCTACAAGTGATTGTGCTTTTGTGTACTTTACTGTACAGTACTGTATAGAGTACAGTAGTACAGTATCTTTATTTCAAGCCCAGGATGTCTGGAAGCAAGAGTAAAAGCAGCGGAGATGTAGCCGGTACTACTGTACTTTTCAAGGTACTGTACTGTAAGATTAAAAATGTTTTCTTTATTTTCTGTGTTTGTTTTTTATGTATTATTTGTGTGAAAAGTGTTATAAACCTATATGGTACAGTACTATATAGCCAATCGTGTTAGTTGGGTACCTAGGCTAACTTTGTTGGACTTAACGAACAAATTGGACTTACGAACATGCTCTCAGAATGGAACTCGTTTGTATGTAGGAGACTCACTGTATAGGAATACATGCATTCTTCATTTATTCTTAGAAGGTAGGAACTCTACCATTTCAGTTTAATTATATGTGATCCCTGGGCTTCATGCCATGTCTTTAAAATATAGTTTTTCAGTAAATATTATTTTAAGATGTAATTTTCTTTTTTTTCTTTTTTTCTTTTTTTTCATTTTGGCTGCACTGGGTCTTCATTGCTGCGTGTGGGCTTTCTCTAGTTGCGGCGAGCGGATGCAACTTTTAGTTGCGGTGAGCGGGCTTCTCATTGCAGTGGCTTCCCTTGTTGCAGAGCATGGGCTCTAGGCGCATGGGCTTCAGTAGTTGCAGCACGTGGGCTCAGTAGTTGTGGCTCGCGGGCTCTAGAGCGCAGGCTCAGTAGTTGTGGTGCACGGGCTTAGTTGCTCCACAGCATGTGGGATCTTCCCGGACCAGGGCTTGAACCCGTGTCCCCTGCATTGGCAGCCAGATTCTTAACCACTGTGCCACCAGGGAAGTCCCTAAGACAAAATTTTCTCATCTTTCTGATGTGCACTTATTTTTTTAATCAACAACAACAAATATTCATTGAGCATGCCTTTAAAACATACTGTATTAGGTGCTAAAGAATTAGTGAAATTATTAATATAGGAGATCAAGATTGAGACTCAATGATGCCGAGTTCATTGAGTGGCTGTGAATAAATGCCTTTTCTCTCCAGTGAATGTCTTCATAGCAGGGTGTGATTTTTTTTTTTTTTGAATTTTTTTTTTTTTAATTATTAGCACCTTTAATTATTATTTATTTATTTATTTATTTTTTTGGCTGTGTTGGGTCTTCATTTCTGTGCGAGGGCTTCCTCTAGCTGCGGCAAGCGGGGGCCACTCCTCATCGCGGTGCGCGGGCCTCTCACTATCGTGGCCTCTTGTTGCGGAGCACAGGCTCCAGACGCGCAGGCTCAGTAATTGTGGCTCACGGGCCTAGTTGCTCCGCGGCATGTGGGATCTTCCCATACCAGGGCTCGAACCTGTGCCGCCTGCATTAGCAGGCAGGTTCTCAACTACTGCGCCACCAGGGAAGCCCGCAGGGTGTGATTTTGTATCCCTGGGAGAGTTACTGGCCCAGAGACCTTCCTCCTCTAAACTCTTACAGAATTTATTCTCTATACCTCTCTTTGACACTTCTCACATACTATCCGGTTGTGCATAGAAGTCCTTTTCTCCTAACTAGATGATAAATTTCTAGGTTGTTAAGACCATAGCTTTTGCTTCTTTTTATCAACCACTGCATGGTGTCCTACTTGGTGCCCAACAGATACATTTTTTGAGGGATTAATTTATTATCCAAGTGGGAAAAGCACCTTGGAATGGGGGTGGTTTCTTGCCATAATTCGCTGTTTCTATACACTGAGAAGCAATCAACTAATGCCAGTTACAGTGGTAATTCGTGTCCTATGAATTGATAGTTTGTTTTTTTTTTAATTTAATTTTATTTATTTATTTATGGCTGTGTTGGGTCTTCGTTTCTGTGCGAGGGCTTTCTCTAGTTGCGGCAAGTGGGGGCCACTCCTCATCGCAGTGCGCGGGCCTCTCACTATCGCGGCCTCTCTTGTTGCGGAGCACAGGCTCCAGACGCGCAGGCTCAGCAATTGTGGCTCACGGGCCTACTTGCTCCATGGCATGTGGGATCTTCCCAGACCAGGGCTCGAACCCCTGTCCCCTGCATTGGTAGGCAGATTCTCAACCACTGCGCCACCAGGGAAGCCCTGAATTGATAGTTATTTAAATATAATTGTCAACATCACTGATATATTTTGCCAATCAGACATATTCGCTTCAACTTAGATTTTTGTAATAGTCTCCTAATTGATTTCCTCCCCTCTACTCATATTTCCTCTTAACGTCACTAATGATTTCTTGTTTCCCCAAATACATTTTAAGATCTTAGAGGACAAGGATCATGTGTTAAAATCCGCAGGCCAGAGGACCAGACAAACATTGGCCTTCCATGTCTACGGGATGAGTTCACATCTCATGAAAATAATCGGGGGGAAGAAAGAGCATCTCAAAAGATTAAAGGAAGAAGGGGAACATATACCAAACCTATTGAGAAATAATTTCTCATTTTTCTCCTCAGAACACTCTTGATCCCGTGACTGCAGATAATTTAGAAACGGTAAGAAACGTCAAAGAAAATCTCCAAAGAGATTTAAGTTACATGTTAGAAATTTTTATTTTGATTTGAAATTTACCTTAAATATCAAATATACTAATAAAATGTTCTACCAGGGTACTATTTTCCGATTCTCTGTGACTTAATCTTGTGCCTCATTCCCTTGAAGATAGCCCCCTATCCTTGAGGATAATTGACCCAAGTCATTTGTTCAGAGATGGGTTTCCCTGAAGGTAAAGGAGCTTAAATTTCAGGGCCCCTCACTTGTATGGCCCCTTCCAAGACCGTAGGAGGGGTCCTAGCAGTATGTTCACATGACCACGTACTTTTGTAAAATTGGAAAAAGTAACATGTTTTAACCATAATCATGTAAGACCACCATCTCTTCTCACTCAAACTTCCCCTCTGTCACAATTTCCCCCAGATTGAGTGGTATTAGGGTGGTCATGGGCATTTTGTGTTCAAACTTTTGTGTTCTCTTTCTTACCAAGACCCCTAAATCATATATACTTCAGGCCCCATGAAATCCAATTTGCCCCTGCCAAAGTAACAGCCCAATCCACCAAACTGAGGGGTTTTTTTTTTTGGTGTTGGAGGTTGTCTTTGTATTGGGATACTGTAGAGAACAGAGTGGCTTCCCTGGAGCTTCCTGGCTCTCCCTCTGAGGCAGAGAGCATACCATACTTTCCATAGGCTTAGCTCTTGGGATTCTGGCCTATCAGAAGAGCAGTGGTGAACTTCCAAATGGAAGTCACTTTCTAGATTCCTTTCCTTTTTCCCTTCTAAAATTACATTATGTTTCAAATTATACAAATAATATGTGAACACATCACTCTGGGAAAAGCCAAGTAATTCAGATAGAGCAGCCCTCCCCAGAGGTCATCACCATTATTATCTTGGTGTGTGTTTTCTAGGTCTTTAGTGTATATTTTTATTCTGATATCAGTTTATTTAGAAAAATATAGTTTCATTTTATGGGAATTTTCTCCTATATAAGTGGCATCATACTATATATATTTTCTTACAAATTTGCATTTTTATACTAATCAACTTATTGGCAAAGTTTTGCAATGTCAGATAAACCTACCTTATTCTTTTGACATCCTGTGTTCTATTCCTATTAAGGATGTACCATAGTTTATTTGGCTGTTTGTCCATTGATGATACTGAGGGTGGCTTTTATATAATGCAATGAAAATCTTTGTAAATTCTTCTTTGTATACCCGAGTGCTTCTGAAGGATATGTGCGTTTTTAGTTTTAATGTAGATACTGTTAATTGTCCTCCAAAAATGGCATGACAATTTACATTTAATCAGTATTTCTCCACAGCCTCGATAAATTTGATATTAATTTTTTGTGTGTGCAAACTGATGGAACAAAATGGCATCTCGTGTTAATTTTCATTAATCTCCTCATACTTTTATTGGCTATTGAGGTTTTATCTTCTGTGAATTGCCTGTGAATTCTTTGCCCATTATATATTTTCTTACACTCTGTTGTTTCCCTTTTTACTTTGCTTATGTGCTTTTTTGTTATAAAGAAGTTCTATATTTTGATATAGTCAGAATATTTAATCTTTTCTTTACAGCCATTGCACTTAAGAAGGCTTTCTCCATCTCAAGGTTATAAATAAATTCTCCTGTGTTTTCTTCTAATACTTTTCATAGTTTTTTTTTTTTTTTTGGACATTTCACTCTTTTATACACATGGGAGTTCCTTTTGTGAATGGAGCAAGGAAGAGATCAACTTTTATCTATTCTTTTAAAATAGCAATTGCCACACAAATATTTTTGAGTAATCCTTCTTTTCCCATTTGTTTCCTGACCTTATCATTCCTGTGTATGACCTTTATCATTCCTATGTCCTTGCCTACACCAAGACCTTATGAACTTTGCAGAATGACACAGGCATTTAGTGCTATAAACTTATATCTAAGTACTGCTTTAGCTGCTTCCTTTAAATTTTGATATGTTACATTCTCATTTTTGAAAATACTTCAAAATACTTCCTAATTTGCTTTTTTATATCTTTTTTGACCAATGGATTATTTAGAAGCATGTTATTTAGTGTCCAAATACTTGAGATGTTCCAGACATCTTTCTTTTCCTTTTATTGGTTTCTAACTTAATTCCATTGTGATCAGAGAACATACTTCATATAATTTGAAACCTTTCAAATTTATTGACTTGTTTTATGCCCAGAATATGGTTTATCCTGGTAAGTGTTCTATGTGCACTTGAAAAGAATGTGTATTCTTGTTGTTGTTGGTCCAAGTTATTCAAGTCTTCTATATCCTCACTGCTTTCCCTTCCGATTCTTACTGATTTTCTGTCTACTTATTCTGTCAATTATTGAGAGAAGAGTTTTGAAATCTGTGAGATTGTAGATTTATTTATTTCTGCTTTCACACCTAAGAATTTTTGCTTCCTGTATTTTGAAGCTCTGTTATTAGGTGCCTAAACATTTAGAATTTTATGTCCCCTTGAGAGTTGACCATTTTATCATTATTCAATGACTCTTTGATCCCTGGTAATATTCTTTGCTCTGAAATCTATTATGTCAGATATTAATACAGCCACCCCAGCTTTCTTTTGATCAGTTTACAAGATGTATCTTTTTTCTATACTTTTACTCTTAATATATTGGTGTCTTTATATTTAAAATGAGTTTCTTTTTGACAGCATATCGTTGGGTCTTGCCTTTTTATACAATCTGTCAATCTCTACCTTTTAATTGAGGTGTTTAGGCCATTTATATTTAATGTGATTATTGATATGTTTAGGTTTAAATCTACCACTTTGCTATTTACTTTCTATTTGTCCCACCTGTTTTTCTTCCTTATTCCTCTTTTTCTGCCTTCTTTTGAAATGAGTGTTTTTAATGATGCAGTGTTATCTCCTTTGTTGGCTTATTAGCTGTGCCTTTTCCTTATTGTAGGATATAAACATTTCTTTTAGAGGAGATGTTAAGTTGAGTCTTCCGGTTTACATAATGAAAATCAAACCACCCAAACCAGTTGCAGGTAGGTATAACTCAATGAATACTCTCTTTCCTTTTGCCATTGATTTCTTAGTTTTTTCTTTCTCTGCCTTTCTCCACATTTCCCATCTTTTCCATTTATTGGCAGCAATATCTAATTGACAAGTATAGTTCTGAAGATAATTTTTTAATTCATAAGCTCTGAGACCTAAATATTAAAAATATAAATGTTACAAGGATACAGTTAACTAACAGAATTGGGATATCAGGAAAGAGACATCTTTCCCAAGTGCTAGTGGAGTTCATTCATTCCTACATTCCTGTGTTAGTTCATTCATCAGTGCCAATACTACACCAAGCACAAAGATGAGTAAGACACATCTCCTGTGCTCTAAAAGCTGCTAGTGTACCAAGAGAGAATAGGAGGAAACCACCATAGTAGGATATGATAAGTGCAACAATGGGGAACATCCAGGGCCATGAAAACATAGAGGAAGGAGTAACTAACTCTGCCCAGGGAATAGGCAGAGGCTTTACCAGAAGAAGGGACATTTGGGAAGGTTTTGAAGAATAAGTGGGAGTTGGTTAAGAGGAGCAGAGGGGAAGTCCACTGTAGACATGGGACATAGAGTCTATCCTCTCAATATTCACATATGACCTCAAAGATATACCTACAAGAATGTTCACTGCAGTGCTATTTATAGAGGCAAAAGACTGGTTAGATAAATCTGGTACACTCAGAATACTTTACAACCATTAAAAACGAAGAGAGAAATGCAAAACACCAAGAATAGCCAATTCACTCTTATAAAAGAACATGGTGATATGATTTGCTCCATCAAGATTTATTATAAAGCCACAGTAATTAAGACAAGGTAGAAAAAGAGATGAGTGAATAATAGAAATACATATAAAATACAGAAATATAAACAGATAGAAATAGTAATAGAAAAATAGATTAATAAAATAGGATAGAGAGGCCAGGACAAACTTAAGCATAAATGGACACTTGATACCTGACGGAGGTGGTGCTACAGAGTAGTGAATGGTCATTTCAGTAAATGATGCTGGTTGTCTATATGGAAACAAAAGTGAAACTTGACCCCTGCCTCATATGATATACAAAATTAAATTCCAGATGAATCATAGAAGTAAATATGAAAGACAAAACAATAAAACTTTTAGAAAATAAGTCAATATCTTTATGACCTCTGGGTAGGGAAAGACTTTTTAAACAAAACACAAGAAGTACTTATATATAATAAAAGAAAAGTTGATAAGTTTGATTACATTAAAATTGAGGACTTCTAATCATCCAAAGACATCATTAAAAACATGAAAGAACAAATCATGTATTGGGAGAAGATATTTGCAAAACACGTAAAACTTATGAATGGTCCACATCCAGACTATATAAAGAATTCCTACAAATTGTTAGGAAAAAGACAGATCATTCAGTATAAAACAGGCAGGAGATTATTCAAATGGCCAATAAACATATAAAAAGGTGCTCAACAAAATTAGTTATCAGGAATGCAAATTAAAACCATAATGAGATACCACTCCACACCCACCAGGATGGCTAAAATTAAAAGAGATTGATCATACCAAGTTGGTGAGGATGTGGAATAATCAGACCTCCCATACATTACAGTTAGCAATAAAAGTCAGTACAACCACCTTGGAAAACAGTTTAGCATTATCTGGTAATGTTGACAATAAGTTATATCCTATGACCCAGCATTTACACTCCTAGGTAGGGCGACCAAGAATATCATTTTGCCTGGGACTAAGGGGTTTCCAGGGATGTGAGGCCTTTGGTGCTAAAACTGGGAAACTCCTGCACAAACCAGAATGAGTTGGTCACCCTACGTCTAGGTGTATACCTGATAGGCTTGCAAGTAAATGTGTACAAGGAGGCATGTACAAGAATGATAATAATGACATGATTTCCAATAGCCCCAAACCATGAAACAACTGAAATATCCATCAATAAAAGAACAGATAAATAAACTTTAGTTCACTCAATGGAATATTATACAGCAATGAAAATGAACAAACTACAGCTATACACAACAAAATGGATAAATCTCACAAACAATATTAAGCAAAAGAGGGCACATATAGAGTTAACACTGTGTAATTCCATTGTGTACAGCTCAAAATCAGGCAAAACAAAGCTGTAGTGTTTAGATGCATATTTAGGTAGCAAAAGTAAAATAAATGTCATGAAGTGATTACATAAAAGCCAAGAGAATGGTTGCCGCTCTTACCAGGGGGTTATGACTGGAGAAGGGCCCTTGGGAAGCTTTTAGGGAGGGGTGATAATCTGTTCCTTGACCTCAGTAGAGACAGATGTTTGCTTTATAATAATTTATTAAGATATATTTTTATGCTCTTTTCTGAATGTGTTATATTTCACAACAAGAAAAAGATTTACTAAATGAAAATAAGCAACGAACAACGAAGAAGATCTATAGTACTGAAATGAAGAGATCTCCCAAGACATTTTGTTAAGTCAAAATGCAAGGGTTCTAGTGTATGACAGCAATTCTCAAACTTTAGCTGGATCAGACTCACTTGGAGGACTTGTTAAAACCCAAATTGCTGGGCCCCACCCACCGAGGTTCTGTTTCAGTAGGTCTGGGGTGGGGCTTGAGAACCTTCATTTCTAACCCTGCCAGATCCCTGCTGATCTGGGACCACATTTTGAGGACTGCTAGCTGATATATGCTATCATTTGTTTATAAAATATATACAAATGTACATGTAATACATATAAAAAATATAATATAATACTGTACATATTATATAACGTAATAATATATTGCCATCTAGAAGGGGCCTCTTTCTAGAAATTTATGCAAGAAACTGATAACAATGGCTGCCTCTGGGGAAGGAGACCTGGGGCACAGTGAGACCTCCTGGGCAACTTGAGGGACCTGGGCACTTTCAGAAGTTCTGAAAGTTGGGCTGTGAACCCAGAAAATAAATCACTTAGTTTTACTGTGGATTTAGGAGCAGATGAAAAAGAAGGAAATGCAAGGTTATTGGGAAGGAGAGTGATAACAAAAGTGATTGGCAGAGAAAGGAGATTTTTTTAAAGGAAGGTAGTTGGATAAATGTAAGCACAGGAGGAGGCTGGGACTGTCGAATGTAGGTCCGCAGCAGCAGCTGAATAGCACGAGTAATGGCAGATTTGGGGCCTTGCTGAGCTGGGGAGACAGCAACAGTGATCTAAGGCCTCTAGTGACTCGTGAACATGTCCTTGGCCTCTGGAGATTCTGTAGTCTGGAAACAGGAAATGATGGCAGGATGGAGATGGAGAAGTGGGAGGAGGAGAGCAGCTGCCCTTTGCCTGTGCTCCGTGAGCTGGTGGAGTAGGAGAGAGGCTGGGAAGAAGACTGAACACCTGGGCAAAGCAAGAACAGATTTCTGAGGATGAGAGATTCTGCAGGAAACTGGGAAGCATGGAGGAGAAGGGGGAAATCAGGAAGGAGGAAGTCAGATGGTTTGACCAATTCTGGAATATTTTCAACCTAGGTACCACATTTAAAAGCCCCCTGGAAGTCTTTGCAAAGATAGAGGACTGCTGTGGGCTGGGCTCTGGGCAGAATCACTTCATCAAGGACAGTCAGTGGGAGCAGCAGGCGGCAATCTTCAACGCCACCTTCAAGAAGTACCTGGATGGGGAGTGGGAGGAGGAGCCGCTCAGGTGAGCCATGGAGGGGGCCCAGCCAGAACGCCTCCTCCCTGGGAGCTTCTCCTCTCTGGGCACACGCAGGAATCAACCCAAGGACCTGAATTAATTCAAGGTCTCAAAGCTCTCGATGGTTTGGGGGACTTTTCTGAGAACTTCAGAAAAGTCTTTTGAAAAGTTGTATGGAGGGACTTCCCTGGTGGCGCAGCGGTTAAGAATCCGCCTGCCAGTGCAGGGGACACGGGTTCGAGCCCTGGGCTGGGAGGATCCCATATGCCGTGGAGCAACTAAGCCCGTGCACCACAACTACTGAGCCTGCTCTCTCTAGAGCCGGTAAGCCACAACTACTGAGCTCACACACGTAGAGCCCATGCTCCGCAACAAGAGAAGCCACCACAATGAGAAGCCTGCACACCACAATGAAGAATAGCCCCCGCTCACTGCAACTAGAGAAAGCCCGCGCACAGCAACGAAGACCCAACGCAGCCATAAATTAATTAATTAATTAAATTTCTTTTAAAAAGAAAAAATTCCTTAAAAAAAATAAGTTGTATGGAGATTGTCTAAATATAGCTCGAACAAAGGCTGATAACATAGATTTTAAAGAAGGCATAGACATCTATGGAGATGAGAAGTAGAGTTTATTTTAGAATTTTTTTTTTTTGGCCGTACCACGTGGCTTGCAGGATCTCAGTTCCTCGACCAGGTATTGAACCCGGGCCACGGCAGTGAAGGCACTGAATCCTAACCACTGGACCACCAGAGAACTCCCTATTTTATAATTTTTTGTATGATAGCGTCTCCTTAAAAAAATTTGTTTTCCTGATTATCTAGACAGCACAGATGATCCTCAAGAGGGAAATAAAAGTCACCACTATTTTTTTTTTATTTTTTTGCAATTGACAAGAAAATTTAGTTACTTCTGAGATATACATTTTAAAGTAATAACTAGAATTATGACTTATAACATTATACCAGAACATATAAGATTTTTAGAAATTTCATGTAATGTCTGAAACATTTATATTAACATATTTCCATACAAATAACCCAATGAAAGTTTAGTATTAGTTGTTTTGTTTGTTTTTTTATACTGCAGGTTCTTATTAGTCATCAATTTTATACACATCAGTGTATACATGTCAATCCCAATCGCCCAATTCAGCACACCACCATCCCCACCCCACCACAGTTTTCCCCCCTTGGTGTTCATATGTCTGTTCTCTACATCTGTGTCTCAACTTCTGCCCTGCAAACCGGCTCATCTGTACCACTTTTCTAGGTTCCACATACATGCATTAATATACGATATTTGTTTTTCTCTTTCTGACTTACTTCACTCTGTATGACAGTCTCTAGATCCATCCACGTCTCAACAAATGAAAGTCACCACTATTAATATTTTTCTCCATTTCCATCCAGTCTTTCTAAATGTAATACATTAATGTATAATTATTAAAACATTACTTTCTAATCTCGGTCAGCAGGTAGGCCTCAGTGATTGTAAAAACTGAGCCCAAGTCCTTGAAGTATCTGGCGGAGCAGGTTCAGGAACCAGCTCTCCTCACGGCGACTGTGGGTCTCAGGGATGTTCTTGCTTCACATGGGAAGTGAAACCTCTCATCTTGCTGTCAAGTGGGCCTTGAATTTTCTCACTTCACACAAAGTCCCAGGGCTAGGCCCTAACAGAAACTACCTGAGGCCTGAACTGGAACCCAGTAAGGTTCAGTGCTGTGCTGTCCAGCGAGGTATTTAGGAATTTTGCAAGCCAGTCATTAAACCACTGGTAACCGTCCATAGTGGGAGTATTTATACCACAAAAAGCTACAAACCCTGTAAATCAGGAAATAGGGTTTTTTTGGTTTTTTTTAAGAGTGCCAACTTATCAGCACACCACTGGTTGTACTGCTCCCAGGATAGGAGCATTTATGCACTTCACCCAAGTCTGGCATTAAGGGATCTTCCCCAAGATCCCTTTGGGAAGGGATCTGCCCACACTGGGTGCTGTTCCTGGCCTGGGAATAACTCCCACCGCTCCACCTGCCCTGCCCTCACCAGGACCAGCACATAGAATGTGATTTGCCTCATGGTCCTGAACTCCTGGGAAGGTCCATCTGAACTACCCATTTCTGGTCTTACTACCAAGACTGCCAGCATTTCTCCTTGCCAAGGAGTCTGCCATGGCTCTGACCAGTGTCTCTTTCTTTCCCAGTATGGCCACGTTCCACTTCCTCCTTCCTAGCTGCATAATTGCAATGCCAGTGGAAGTCAAGAGCCCCCCAGGTAAATGAACGTGAAGCAGGTGGTCACCTTGGGGGAATGCTTGGCAAGCCCTCCTAGGGAAGTTCTGCACAGCACACCCTACCTGCTGGGAGGGAATGAGGTGGAAAGTCGGCTGCCAGCTGCAGCTTAATGGTTTCTGGTTGGACCTGTGGCCCCCGAGCCCAGATCCCCTGATATGGAGGCTGGCACTGTCTTCAGGGAGTGAGCTGCCACAGAGGACGGTGTGCACACACGTCCTGCCAGGCTGCTTCTAGATATGAATTCAGAATTTTGTAGAAAATGTTACTTAAAACACTGACAGCCAAGTGGACATGAATTATCTAGAAGATGTGAAAGCAGCTGAGGGGCAGTTGTGACCATCCTCCCTGCACTCCCTGCACAGGAAGGCGACTTGGCCCTAGGAACAGTCCTCCTGGCGGGGGGCCCAGCCCCTCATCTGGAAGCTCACCCTTCAGTTGGGTGCTGCCCATTAGAACGAACCATTTCAAACTGACTTCCTCTTGGGCAAATCCCTTCACACAAACCAAAGGCCACCCAGACTCCTTACGTAATGCCCATTTCCTCTCTTCTTTCCCAGGGGTAGCCTGTGTCATTGGCGTACACTGGACTGGGAGTCACAACTTCTTCCTCTATTCACTTAACCGAACGCTGAAGGATAAAGCTGGTACTTTACTGCCGAGATGGGAGTGGCCTAAGCTCAGCGCTCTGAGAACATGTCCTTCTTCAGCTTAGCTGAGTGCACGTGACTGACACAGCAGCGTGGCTTTAGGGGACCAGAGTTGTGCAGGCAGAGTGGGTGGCTTGGCAGCTGTGGTGTGACCCCAAGGCTCTGTCTCTGAACTGTCACGTTTCTTAAAGATGACAGGTCCATAGGGACAGAGCCCCATCAGGTCCACAGGGCTCCTTAGACAACGAAGGTAAAAAGAAGGTGGGCTTGGCACCAGAGGGCCCGTCCCAGCACAACTGTCTGCGAACTGTGTAGTCTCAGGCCAGTCACTTCACGCCCCAATCCCGTTTTCTCATCCAAAACAGAAAACTACTCAATTACACCATTGTTATCCACTGCATGCATTTGTTGTGAATAGCAAAATTCAGAGTTTCTGTATGTGAAAGCTCTTTGAAATTGAAAGGCACCTTGGAAATATGGGTGGTGGTGGTTTTTTACAAACTCATGGAGGCAGTTACATGAGCAAGTTCACTTTTGTGAGAATTCCTTGAAGTACAACACTATGTTGTACTTCAGAGTTATATCTCAGAAGTAAAGTTTAAAAACTCACAAGGGAAGAATTTCTTTCCTTCCATCCCTCTCCCAGGCAACCTGGCTTCTCATCTCAACTTCCGTACTGACCGGGCTTATATGACCTTGGGCAAGTCACTTACTTCTCTGCCTCAGTCTCCTCATCTGTAAGACAGGGGTACTAATAGGACCCACCTCATAGGGTCCTTGTGAGAATTAAATGAAATAATGCATTAAAGTGCCTACCATGCTGTTTAGCACCTACTAAGTACTCATTCAATGTCAGCTGTAATATAATAATGGTGTAACTTGTTGTTATATATATTATCCTGAGGAAGGAGACAGCATTGCACAGAGAGGAGAGAGATGGTGAGTCCAGACAGGCAGACTAGTCTGGGTCTCATGTTGTCCAGGTGGAGGTGATGGGTGGGGGCGGGGTCCGGGGGGCAGCCTGGTGAGTGGTGTCCTCCCCACTAGACCCCGAGGGCGTGTGGCCCTGTGCTGCACCCATTGCGGTGTCTCAGCTCAGCGGCTGCTACTCCTACCTGGTGCTGGCCTGCGAGGATGGTGTGCTCACACTGTGGGACCTAGCCGAAGGTGAGCCCCACAGCTGCCTAATACCGCTGTCCCTCTGATACACATTTGATGGCTAGAGTCAGTACCTGGCTGCGTTGTAGCTTCCTTCCCTCCGCTCCAGTGCTGACCCTGCCCCCCTCCATGGGTTTGGTTCCCCCAAATACTTAGAAGGGGTCCCCCTGAAGGGGGCTCCCCTCGGACATTGGGGTTTATTGCCTTCACCCTCGGGGGATGCTCATTGCTTGGTTTTGCCCTCACGTCCCTCACACTCTTGCTGGTCGTAGACCCTGCGCCCATGGCTGCCTCCCTCTTCCCCCTTTTCTGACCTGCTTGTGCCTTTACTTTCTCCAGGACTCTCTCTTGGGGTCATCGCTCTTCCTGAAAGATGTCTCTGCCAAAGCATTCACTTCCTGAAATACTTCTTAGTCCACAAAGGACAGAACATGTATCCCGAGGGTCCAGTGAAATCCCGAATGAAATGTGTGGTACTGTGTACAGATGCTTCTCTCCATCTGGTGGCAGCCACGGGGACCCAAAGACCCACCCTCAGTGTGCTGGTGGAGAGGTCAGTGGCTTGAGGGCAGGGTGGGTACATGATCTGCCAGACAGATGATGCTATTTAATGGTAAAAACTGACAATCTCTCAGCCTAGAGTCCACTTTCCCTCTAGTCATCACTTTCCCAGTGAGCTTCTCAAGATCACCAATGTCTTTTACATGTGGGTGTGTATATATATATATATATATATATATATATAAATATATATAAATTGTATGATGGCACAAATGACATCTTTCATATCCCACATGACCAGGAAGAGGGTCATTTCTGCCAAAATAGTTTTTTATCAGTTTCTCCAAGGGTCTCTCTCTCTCTTTTAAATTGTGAACTATTTTATGCAGGCAAATGATCTGTACAATATGTGTGAGGGGGTGTATTTAGCATACATATCGGGGGGGGGCGGTGAGAACTACACTGTACCCATCACCGAGCTTAAGAAATAGATCATCTCCAATTCAGTTAAGGCTCTCTGTGTGCTTCTCCCTGATCACATCCTTCTCTCTCCTCCTCCAAGTTAACCACCTTTTAATTATCTATTGCTACATATAACAAACCACTCCACAACTTAATGGCTTAAGAAAACAGTCAGCGTTTAGTCTCTGATGCAGTCAGTACTATGGGCTGGTCTCGCCTTGGCTCTCACAGGTGCCTTTGGGCAGCTGGCAGCTCGGTTAGGGGTTGGATGTCTAAGCCGGCCTCACTCACGTACCAGGTAGTTGGCAGCTGTTGTCCAGGGCACTCTTCCTTTTGGCCTCTCCTGCAGACCATCTCAGGCTCCGTCACCTGGTAGCCTGAGGGCTCCCAGAAGCCAGCGAGGTTCACTGATGCTTTCCAAGCCTCTGACACTGGACAAAGCATGTCACCTGGCCACACCCACATTTAAGCAGCAGAAAAATAGACTCCACCTTTTTAGTGGGAGTTACTGCCAAATATTATGTCTACTTTTTTTTTTTTCAATCTACCACATTGTTTTCTTTTTTTTTTTATTACTTTATTTATTTTTGGCTGCACTGGGTCTTCATTGCTGTGCGCAGGCTTTCTCTAGTTGCGGTGAGCGGGGGCTACTCTTTGTTGCTGTGCACACGTTCCTCATTGCAGTGGCTTCCCTTGTTGTGGAACACAGGCTCTAGGCGTGTGGGCTCAGGAGTTGTGGCGCGCGGGCTCAGTAGTTGTGGCTCACGGGCTCTAGAGCGCAGGCTCAGTAGTTGTGGTGCACGGGCTTAGTTGCTCCGCAGCATGTGGGATCTTCCTGGACCAGGGACTGAACCCGTGTCCCCTGCACTGGCAGGCAGATTCTTAACCACTGTGCCGCCAGGGAAGTCCCTTTTTTCTTTTTTCTTTTTTTAAAAATTTATTTATGTTTTCCTAAATTCATCATTTCTTTGTTTTCCTTTAAGAATTAACCATATCCATATGACTGTATCTCCAAGCAATATATTGTTTAGCTGTGCATATTTTAGGGGACCTGTAAGTGGAATCATATTATGTATATTCTCCAACTTGTTTTTCAATGCTATTTATTCTGTAACTTGCTTTGTGATATTGTTCATGAGAGCCATACATGTTGTATGTAGCTCCAGCTTTTATTTTTGTTGCTATATTGTATCCCATTGTATAATGTAACACAGTTACTTAAGCATTCTCCTACCAATGATTTATTTAGATTGTTCCCAGTTTTCACTGCTGTGAACATCTCTGACATGCCTCCTGATGCTTATAGACAAGAATTTCTCCAGGATATATGCCTAGGAGAGGATAGCAAAACTTGAAAAGTCTTCAAGTCTGGATGTCTGTGTGTCTTGTTTCCTATAGGCCTGTGAAGCACCTGGATGAAGCCATCTGTGCAGTGGCCCCAGTCCAAGCCTTACCTGGCATGGTAGGTTCCTCAGGCCCCTCATTCCTCTTTAGTGAATGTATTCTTTATTCCTTCCAAAAATACTGGGCTGGCCAAAAAGTTCGTTCGGGTTTTTAATCCCACCTTAGGGAAAACCCCGAACGAACTTTTTGGCCAACCCAATATTTGTTGAAGGCCTATCGTGTGCTGGGCACTAGACTAGCTTTGGGCACTGACACGAAGGAGAAAGCACCTGCCCTCGTGGAGCTCACAGTTCAGTTGGGAAGACAGGCGAGCCCCCAAGCACCTGCAATAGAACCTGAGAAAGGCTGTGATATATCATGCAAAGGATACTGTGGAACGGAGAGAGGGGCCTCCTCACTCAGCTTGCAGAGGTCGGTGGGGAGGAAGTGATGGGCAGTGAGCTGAGCCACGGGCACTAAGAGGGCAGCACCATGGAGGCGAGAGAACACCGTGTCCCAGGCCGGCAGGAAGTTCAAGGAGCTGCAGGATCAGACTCCTGTGGGGTGTGGAGAGGGAAGAGGCTGGGGGGTGGGGGCAGAGAGGCCCTTGTCTGGGATGGAGCTTGAAGCTTAGAGGGGAGTTGGAGCCAGGGAGCTCCAACTGTGTCCAGGGCAGGGCGGTGAGTGGAGCGGCGTTAGTGAGGAGATGGGCCCCACAGCCCAGGGCTGCCTGGGCTGCAGCCAGAGGATAGGGAGGCACTGAGGCTGCTCTCGGTTTGTGGAGCTGATTCTCTAATCCCTACAGGGCCACTGAAGGAAACACAGGCCTGGAGGGAAAGCCTGTGATTCCCTGTGTGGCCCTGCCGGGAGTCAGGGGCCTACAGGACCCCCAGCGGAGGCTCTGAGAGAGTCCAGGGCTGAAAGCGTAGATTCTGTGCTCAGCAGCCGGTTAGCGGTAGTTAAAGCCGTGGGGAGCAGCGCGGCTGGCCAGAGCGAGGAGGTGAGTAGAGAAGAGGTTACCGGGGGCGCTACCATCACTTACACTGTAAGTCCTCCGGGACAGGGAAAATGAGCTCATGAAGTGACGGACAGGGGCGCCCCAGGAAAACCAGGAGGGGGCTCCTGGCGGCTCAGGGAGAAGGACTGGAAGAAAGCGAGAGCACAGGGTCCTGTGCTGAAGAGAAACCGAGTACTTTGTGGAGACCAGTGTCCATGGCAAGGGGGACAGCAGGGGAGGTCGGGGTGCAGGGAGGGCGAGGAGAGGCTCTCTCAGGCGTCTGAGTGTGTGGCAGCGGGAAGAGGATGTAGGGTCAAGGGGGGTTTTAAAGATGGCGGTGAGTTTAGTATGTTCATCTACAGAGAGGAAAGAGCCCAGGCAGGAGAGAGGCCTCAGCTCCATCCCAGGGCAGGAGCGGCCGTTGGCTTGAACAGTCCCCGAGGAGGTGGGAGGAAAGGGTACGGCACAGATGCAGAACTGAATCCTGGCCGTGTGGAGGGGGAAGGAGCAAGAGAAGCAGGGCCAAGTGGGGAAGGACGGGCCCGGAACAGACACAGCCCTGGGGCCGGCCAGCTGCTGCTGCAGGCTCCATAGGAGCAAACACGCACGTTGCTGCTGTCCCCTGAACGGTCTGGCTGGGGCCACAGGCTGGGTGCCAAGAGTGAAAAAATTCTCTGTTCTTTTTTTATTTCTAGCTGCTTTTCTTATTTCACACGGGGGTGAGTGACAGAGTGGAGAAGTCCCCATTCACCATCTCTTTGCTCCCCAGGTGCTGATCTTTTCCAGCAATGGCTCTGTGCACCTCATGGATGTGGCCAAGCCACAGATCGTCTGCGCCTTTGCTCCCCCAAGGTCCTACCACCTGGTGGTCCCCTGGAAGCCAGTGTTTGGCGTGTCTTTACACCACCCGTGTTTCCTGCTCCGAGGTACGGAAGGGGGATCGTGAGGGCTGCTGCCCAGACCTGTGGCCTGCTGACCGTTTCCCTGAATTTCTCAGTCCTCTCAGAAAGCATAGGGTGACCCCACCCAGTCTCCTCCCCACGCCTCATCCCATCCACCACAGGCCAGCAGGACACCACCGCTGAGTCCTCACTTGGCACTTAGATAAAATGCCAGACAGGGTCTCCTCTCTGGACCCCTGCTCCTCCAGATCAAGTGAGCCCCTCACAGCTCAACCCCAGTGACCCCGGCTTTGTAAGCAGAGAGCGGCCCCTCATGCCCGCTGGGACTACAAGGCCACAGAGAAAGGGATCACTGTAACAGAACGCGGTGTTCCTGTTTCGTCCCAGGAGACCATCCAGATGAAATTGGATCTGCCAGCCAAGCCGAGGACATCCCAAATTCTATTTTCTATTTTAATTTTGAGGCCTACCCACTCCTGGAACAAATCTCAAGAAATTGCACCATTCCTCAAGCTAATGTGTTGGATGACACAACTTTCCCCCAGGTGTTGCCCTTGGAGGAAAGATGCGAGAATTTCTTCCAAAAGAGGTAGAGTTCTGGGTCTCTATCTCCTCCCCGCACCTAGGGTTGTCTCTGGACTAAGGAATAGTGGTTTGCTTGATGGTAAGATCCTTTCGGCATTCAAATCTCATTCAGACTGGTAGAAAAGGAGTAATGAATTCAGGCTGGTAAGAAAAGAAGGGCTGCAAGTTGGTATTTTCTTCCTGTCAAGACTGTCTTTTCTTTTTGCTTTCTCAATTTTTTTTTTTAAAGTATATTTGGATTGTCAGACACAGTCATCTAAGACAGTGGTTGGCAAACTACAGCCAAATTTGGCCCACTGCCTGTTTTTGTAAATAAAGTTTCACTGGAACACATCATGCCCACTGCTTTATGTCTCATCTACTTATGTAAGTGCTACAACAGCAGAGTTGAACAGCTGCAACAGAGACCCTATGACCCATGAAGCCTAAATCATTTACTATCTGGCCCTTTATAGAAGATGTTTGCCAGCCCCTAGTCTAAGACCCCTTTCCTCTCTCCGTCATCCAGATAAACGATTATGTGATACATCTTTCCTCTTCCCCTTTCTGTAAACCCCAGCCTCACAGGGACTCTGCTTGTGTTCCTTCCTCCTATAAAAGCATCATTAATGGTACTCAGTCCATTCTGGGGAAGCAGGGGTCTCTTCCAATCCATCCACAACAAACTTCTAGGGGTTTTCAAATTCTTGTTGACAATTTCTGCCATGATCTGACCATACCTGTCAGGTGGAAGAGGGTTGTCAGTGGAGCCGTGGACTCTCACACCACCTGCCACTACAGAGCTGGGGGGCTTTGGTGGGCTCTCCCTGCCAGGGTCTCAGTGTCCCTCAAGGAACGAAGTGAAATGGCTAAGATACTCAGATTTGAGGGTTTTTTTGGTTGCGCTGGGTCTTAGTTGCGGCAAGTGGGCTCCTTAGTTGCAGCTCGCTGGCTCCTTAGTTGTGGCTCACTGGCTCCTTAGTTGTGGCATGCAGGCTCCTTAGTTGTGTCATGCAAACTCTTAGTTGCAGCATGCACGTGGGATCTAGTTCCCTGACCGGGGATTGAACCTGGGCCCCCTGCATTGGGAGCGCAGAGTCTTATCCATTGCACCACCAGGGAAGTCCCAGATTTGAATTATGACTCTATCACTTACTAACTGGGGGAGACGTTGGGTGAGTTACTTAGCCTCTGAAAGCCTCAGTTCCCTTAGTCATTCAAAAATATTTATTGAGCACCTACTATGTGCCAGACTGTGTTCTGAACATTTTGATGATGCCTGTTCTCCAGGCTTCGTAGGTATTCAGTGAGAAAATACATGTAAAGTGCTAGGCACAGGGTGGTCGCTCAGTAAATGGTAGGTACAAAAATGGTGATGGGTCCCCTCTGAGTTCAAGTTCATGCCTGGGAGGATTGTACATATCACCACGAGGGGGCACCACAGCTCTCCTCCGTGACTGCATTAACCGCCGCATTCAGTTCCTCCCTGGGTTGTGATGTGTTGCTCAGGCGGCTTCCAGTACCTCATGGGGGGAAGCATGCCCACCCACCAGGAGGGGAATATGGTCCATGGGTCTTGGGGGAGGAGGACAGTGAAGAAGGGGTCAGTTGACATTTCCCCTGATTAAAGATTTACCAAGAATGCTCAGCTATCCCTCACCTGGAAGTTTCTTATTTTGACCCTTGATGACTTGACTTGTCCTTAGGAGATGCAGCTAAAGAATTTAAGGGTCAAGTATTATGATGTCTACAACTTACTTTCAAGTGGTCTAAGAACACGTTTGTAGAGAGAGACAGAAAGAAAGAGAAAATGTTAACAACTGCTGAAACCCAGGAAAATATTTATAGAAAGACAGAGAAAGAGAGGGAGAGGAAATGCTAACTGGTGAGTCTAGGTGAAGGCTCGTTGTACTACTTGCAGCTTTTCTATAGGTCTGAAATTTTTCTAAATAAAAGATGGAGAGAGATTATATTATTTACAGTAGAATCCTGATTTTGAGTAAAAGAGAGAAGACTAGAAATGTACACACCACTAGTAACAGTAGTTATATTTGGGTAATGAAGAATGTGTGATTTTTTTCTTTGTGTTTTTCCTCTTTGCGGCTTTTCTATCAAACATGTGCATGATTTTGGCAAATTTCAAATACTGGTTTTAAAAAAAGTCAAGAGTGTGAGGTTAGGTCATGGCTGTAGTGGGGCCGTTCTCCTGGGTTGGAGGTCATGGTGTGGAGCTTTCTGGTACTCTTATTTGATGAGGCTCAGAGAACTTGTTTAATGAGCGTGTTCCCATTTCTGTCCTTTCTGTGGAACCCCCTCCTTTTACTGGCCTAGGAAGGGTGAGCCTCTCCACTTCACCCAAAAGCCAACTGGCTGCCCTCCTTGTGGGGATGGACCACAGGCCAGCAGCTCCAGCTCTGGGCAGCTTACCTCCTGGCTGGCAGCCGAGGGCCCAAGCAACTCAGGACATTCAGCCCCTAACTGACATTTCCCGCCCTCAACCAGGGTGCCAGGTGGGCGTTACCACTCAGACACCTGCTGAACTCTGCTTATTAGCCCAATAAGGTTGCTTCACATGTAGAACTACTACCATAACAGAGTAATTCCCCACTGTAAAAAATGTTATTATTTCTGAAATATATATATATATATATATATATATATATATATATATATATATATATGCACTTGTAAAATTTGGGAAACAGGACAATACAAAGAAGAAAATTTAAATAACCCACAACCCATCACCCCAAATCCCAGCACTGCCATTAATGTGTTAGTACATTTCCTTAAGATTTTATCCTTAGCATTTTTACTAAGTTGAGATCGTGTTCACTTTTTTAATCTGGCTTTATGTCACTCCAGAATACAACTTAATGACTTTTTAATTTTAAGAAAAACTTCCTTGTCACAGTGGTTTTTAACGACTATGTAATTTCCGTGGGAAAGGTGTCTATAATATCCTTCCCCACCCCGCTATGGTTGGGTCTGCTCTCATGAGAAGACAGTCCGTCTGCCCTGACCCCCTCCAGTCTCTGGAACCCCAGAGACCTATCCTGGCCCCCAGTGGGAATTGGGAGGGATTCCTCCAGTTCCCCCTTCCCAACCGTCTCTCTTCCCTGTCAACACAGCTTAGCCCCTAGGTCCCACACCCCAACCCCTCACCGGGAGAGACCCCAGAGGCTGGGTGGGGTGAAGGGGACTGCCTCCCAGGGAACCTTCTGCAGGGAAGAGGGCTGGAGTCAGCAGGGCTGACCAGGTGGGGCGCCGGGGGCCAGGGACAAGACGGGCAGTGGGAGCTTGGGGAAGGGAAGAGCTCAGGGAAGTGCTCCCTGGCTCCGAGGACCCAGCAGGAGCCGGGAGGGGCTGCACTGTGTGGGTGGGGCAGGCCTAGCTTGAAGGGACATTTACTTGGGCCTGATCACAGTATTCAAATCATATTCCTCACGGCAACCCATTTTCTGAATTGGGTCCCAGAGATAAATTAGGAAACACTGATTTAAAGAAGGCTCTTCCTGTTCTGCTTGCTCTGAGGTCTGACACCTGGGGCTTTTCCAAAGAGTACCCCGCCTCCAACATTTTATTATGTTAAATATACAGCAGCTTTGAAAAAAGTCAGTAAACATCCACATACCCACAACCTAGATTCTGTCATTAACATTTTACTATCATTTCTCACACATAACCATATATGTCCGAGGATTTTAATCTTTTTTTTTTTTTTTCTCTATTTACTCCTTGTGTCTGAAACAGTTTCCATTGGCCCTAAAACTAGGTGAAACTTTAAGGCAATGGATTCAGAGTTTCAAACTCACGATAGTCCGTCCAAATTGTTTTCGCAAAACCTGCACTTGGGACTTTTATAAATAGCCAGTGTGAAGGAGCCTGCCTTTAGGACTTTGAAAGGAGCCCAGATAGTACCCAATGTGCCCCCAACCCCACCCCCTCCGCAGGCCTGGCTTCTGCTCCCATTCAGCCTGGGCCTCCAGGGCACCATTTCCATCTGGCTCCACTCCCCGTTGTAGTATCTGCCATCTCGGCTGGGTCAGACTTTTGATCACAAGACAGAAATTTCAGGACACAGGAAGCTGACAGAAACAAAATGCCTCTCTCTCTCTCTCTCTCTCCCCCACCCCCCCGCCCCCTTTGTTCCCTATGGCCAAGCAGAAGGTGGGCTTCTGGGCTGACCCAACAGTCCCAGCTCCACAGGGCACACGCCCCCCTGGCAAGGGGGTCGGCAGGCGCTGTATGGACACCAGGTGACATTTCCCTTGAGGGTGGAGGAGGAATACCCTCCCACCCCACCCCACCCCCGTTTTTACTATCCCTGGGAGGGAAATTGTGGGCCTATCCTAACCTTCCTTTGCCTTTCTTGAGAAACAAAGGGACGTATCCCTGGAACATTATTTATAGACTCATAGATCCCAAATATGCATGCCATCAGGCTATTGGAATTCAGAGGTTTTGTGGGAGGCCTTACAGATGTTCCATCTCCTCTCCCACTTTGCAGATGCACAGTCCATCTTTTTGGAAGATGTATGCACACACATTGCTTCAAAACAATAGACAGCAGTCACATTTGTTGTGCCATCATGGGAAGGAAAACCCTTTCCCTGCTGATGGTGGAGGGAGGTTGTCTCAGTCTCCAGAGAGGGCTTTCCCCAGGGGGCACCTGACAGTCAGTGCCCAGCCTCACATGAACAGGCATCCTCCCCTGTCCCTCCTCACCGCTGAGCACTGACTGCCAGGGGGAAGCACACGGGAGATGTGCCGGTACCACGTGGCAGGCGGCTCCCACCGCCCCTGCCCTGGCCGTTGGTGGATAACCTCACCTCCCACTTCCCAGAGCACGCCAGTTCCTTGGCTGCCCTCTCATCCGGGTCTCCGGGGTCACCCCCCACCCCCCGTCTCCCTCCTGAGGCAGAGAAAGAGGCATCCTGCTCATACCCAAGGCCATCTCCTCCCCCAGGACACCCAGACCTTACTGTCCATCTGGTTGGTGACCTCTTCCCCTCCACTGTCCTAATCACAGGCATGTGTCCCGACCACATTCCCATGTTAGAAAACAAGCAAGCGCCTTCCCAGTTCTGCAGCCGCCTTATTTCTCCTCCGCCCAGAGCGCGGCTCCCAGCAATCAGTCCACACCCCACTCCTGTGTCCTCTTCTCCCATCTGCGCCCCAGCCCACTGCAGACTCACCATGGGTGTCACTCTGGCCCCACTTTCCCAGACAACATCCTCAACCAGTCATTTTTGTGAGTTTTTCCTAATATTTCTGTAGGGTAAATTAGAGGTGGACTTTCAGAGTTACGGGGTAGGCATGTTTGAACTGGGATAGTTGTACCCACCAGCCCTCCAGAGACGGTGGATTCACTCTGGCCAAGAAATGAGGGATAAAAATTGATAGCTCATTACTATTTTAATTTGGAAATTAACAAGGTTGAGCATCTTTGTGTTACATCTATTGTATGTTTCTCTCTCTCCTTCTGTGGCCCCACCTGGGTCTTTTTCTTACGGGTGAGTTCATTTTCTTTTGATTTTAAGAGTTCTTTGTTAATATGTTGTGAATAATTTTTCCTGCTTTGTCTTTGGATAGGAGTAATTTTGGTTGCTTGTTTAGCCAAACAGAAGTTTGGTATTTTTCCATCTTCTCCCTTAGGCTTTGCTGAGGGGCGGTTGTAAAGAGCCTCAAATTCAGGGTGCAAGTCTGCAATGCGATGGGGGGTAGACGAGGGCCTCTAGCTGTGTGACGGGTCAGACCTCAGTGTCCTCATATGTAAAACAGTGACAGTCCTATCTCCTCATAGGACATTGCCTGGCACATTCAGTAAAGGTTAGCCATTATTTATTACTAGATCATAGAGAAAGCCCTTCTACACTCCAACATTATATTTTAAAAGTCACCCACGTCTTCTTTGAACAGATTAATGACTTTGTTTTCAGTCCTCCTTTTAAAACTTGCCCTAGTTCCATCTATGCGCTGCCTCCTGGCTGGTCGCTCACTGATTCCACGTTGTCCTGACCCCTCCGCCCAGCAATTTTACTTCCACTTATTTAGCAGCAGCAATAGTATTATTATAATTAACTTTTACTGGAACTCTCCTACACTGTTGGTGGGAATGTAAATTGGTGCAGCCAACAGTTTGGAGGTTCCTCAGAAAACTAAAAATAGAATTACCATATGATCCAGCAGTTCCACTCCTGGGCATATGTCTGGACAAAACTATAGTTCAAAATGATACATGCACCCCTATGTTCATAGCAGCACTATTCACAATAGCCAAGACATGGAAACCACCTAAATGTCCATCGATAGATGAATGGATAAAGATGTGGTACCTAAATACAATGGAATACTACTCAGTCATAAAAAAGAACGAAATAATGCCATTTGCAGCAACGTGGATGCAACTAGAGATTATCACACTAAGTGAAGTAAGTCAGAAAGAGAAAGACAAATACCATATGATATTACTTATATGTGGAATCTAAAATATGACACAAATGAACCTACCTATGAAACAGAAACAGAATCACGGACACAGAGAACAGATTGGTGGTTGCCAAGGGGGAGGGGGTTGGGGGAGGGATGGAGTGGGAGGTTGGGGTGAGCAGATGTAAGCTTTTATATATAGAATGGATAAACAGCAAGGTCCTACTATATAGCACAGAGACCTGTATTCAATATCCTATGATAGGGACTTCCCTGGCGGTCCAGTGGGTAAGACACCGCGCTTCCAATGCATGGGGCCCAGGTTTGATTCCTGCGGGAACTAGATCCCACATGCATGTTGCAACTAAGAAGTCAGCGTTATGCAATTAAGACCCGGGGCAGCCTAAATAAATAAATAAATAAATATTTTTAAAAAATATCCTGTGATAACCCATAATGGAAAATAGTATTTAAAAAAAGAATGTATATATATGTATAACTGATTCACTTTGCTGTACAGCAGTCATTAACACAACATTGTAAATCAACTATACTTCAATTTTAAAAAATGAAAAAAAATTAACCTTTACTGAGCACCTACTGTGTGCCAGGTACTATGCTAAGTACTTTGTGGCATATCTTGTTTCTTACTATGATTATTATCATCCCCACAGTACAGCGAGGAAGACAGAGGTCTAATTGCCTGTCCAGGGTCAGCACCTTATAAGTGAAGGAGCTGGGTTTGCACACAAGCAGTGAGGGGCCAAGGCCGAGTTTCTAACCTGCACACCCTCTGCCTGCGCCGTGCCCATCTGCTCCCCCCCCAACACACACATATACACGCACACACTGCATATTGGAATCTCCAAGTGTCATCAGTAGGGAAAGAGAATGAGGCAGATCTGAGTGCCTCCTGGAAGTAACTGCCAGGATACATTTTCAGTGAAAAAGGCAGACGGCACAACAGTGTGTTGCACACTTCCATTTAAATTTAAGAAAAGATTATATGCATGTCTGTACTTGTGTGTATGAACAGTATTCAAGGATTTATAAGGAGTTGTTAATTACAGTTGCTTTGAGAACAGAAAATAAGGATCTGAGGTGAGAAGGAGATTTAATTGTATACTCACTTGTATCCTTGATTTTTTTTTTTTAAAGCAAAGCATAGGTTACTTTTTAAGTTAAAAAAAAAATGCTTTAATGCACCGTGTACCAGACATCTCCATGTGACTGTCCCATAGGCAGAGCCGCAAAAAACTGCAGTCCTTGTCTTTCCCCACAAAAGTGTCCTTTCTCCCGTTTGCCCTAAGTTTTTAAACATTTTTTAAAACGTCGCTCACTCAGGCACCAGAGGCGGAAAGCTGGCAGCAGCCTGCATCCTCTCCCCAGAATGAAGGGCTCCTCCTGCCTGCTTGCAGTGGCCAGCTCTACGTGCAGAATGAGGGGTGACCCTGGGCTTCTCTGATTCTTCCACACTGACTATGCATTTATTTGTTATTTTTTAAAAACCTATTATTTTTTTAAAAAAAACCTCAACTCAAAAATCTTATCTTCTGCGAGCACTCCCCAGGCAGGGAGTGCTCCTCTCTGCACTTTACCTCTATTGCTCTTAAATGCCTCCTATTACAAATGTTCTTTTCCTCTTGTCCCTCTTACTAAACTGGGGGGAGGGGCGGCTGTTTTAGTCACTTTGATCTTTCCAACACATCCACCAGTGCCGGTCACTAGTAGATGCTCAAGGAATGTTTGTTAAATGTAACTATTGGCATTCGGATGTATTTAACGTTGGTCCTGCAAATGGACTTTTAGTTCATAAATTCACCATGCCTCCTATCACTGTACATTTCCTAGTTTAGGATGCTAGACCTATATTGTTCCTTCAGTAAAGCTGTTTCGAGTGACTTCTGTGCACCAGGCTGAGTCCTGAGAACACAGACAGGAAGCATATGTGTCATTTGGAGAGCTTCTTATATCAGCCCAGGGTGGTCAGGGTCTGCCCTGGGGACCTAGGAGCCCCCAGGGGGGTGGGGGGGAACGCAGCGCAAAGCAGGTTCCTCTCATCAACTGTGTGGCCCACAGGTTTCAGAAGCCGGTGAAGAACAAGGTGAAAGAACAGGAGCACTGGACCCGGCTTCAGAGGTATTCCTTGCTTCTCCAAAGAGAGAACCTCAAGAAGTGACAGGGCTGCCGCCCTGGGCTCTCTGAAAAGGTTGGCAGCAGGCAGGCTTTGCCCTGGAATGCTGTGAGGTCAAGAGACACGGTGACAAAGGGCTGCAGCTCAGTAGGCCTAAGGGGCCTAGACTTGCAGTCTGGGACCTCTGCAGAGCCAGCAAGGGGAGAGGCCCAGTTTGGGGGGCCTTCAACCACTAAGCCACTTGGAATCCTCAGGCGGGCAGATGTGTCACCTAAATAAACAGCGATATTGTCTCCAGACTCCAAAGCTGCTGTGGTGTGTAACCTTCATTCCCACCCAGTCCAGACCCCCAGCAGGGCCCAGGCAATGATGTCAGCCAGAGTCCCAGGCCTTGTGAGGACCACTTGCCTCATAGGACCAGGAGCCACTTTGTTCAAATGAGCAAGACGCCCAGTCCACCCCAGCTACTGTGTGGCCTCCTTTTCTCTCCACCTACTTCTTTTCCCTCTCTTTGCTGTCTCATAACCTTATGGAATCACTTTGGAGAGGCTGAGGCTCAGAGAGGTTGAGTGACTGCCTGATGTCACACAGGTATGAGAGGCAAAGTAGGGGCAGGTGAGGAGGCAGGCAGGAACTGTGCCACTACTGCCTCTTGCCTTCTGGTCTGGGAACCCTATAGGAGGCTGGGGTACCTAGGGGCACAGGAAGAGGGCGGAGAGGTGCCTTTTTCTTTTCTAGAGACTGCCCTTCCCAGGAAAACTGGGTGGAGGAGTCCCCTGCAGCTCAAGGCCTACATCTGCCTCTCCGAGGACACCGTGTGGTATCTTTGAGAACTGCAAGTGGTTAGTGCCTCCGGCCGTCTCCCAAGACCGCCCACCAAGGCCAAATGCTTGCATTGTTCTGTGACCGCAGCTGCTTTTGTGTCCCCATCCACCTTCTCCCCTGGGTCACACACACTCTTTGTTGGCACGACACCGCCCTCATGGTGCTGATACTGACTATAGCTGAATGTCCCCTGGATGAAGAGGTGCCCGCCTGAGACACTCTGCCCCTTGCCCTCCCCCGGATGGGAATGAAAACACAGCAGCAAAAATAACTTTCTACAACAATCCTTTTCCACAGTAGGCATGGTGGCAGCTCTCTCTGAGATGAGGAAGGAAAACTTAGGATGATAGTCTTGGCCTTACACGCCACCTAAATGTGACAGGGAGCTAACATTTACGGGGCATCTACCGTGGTCTGTGTATTTTTCATATAAGCTTTGTGAAATGTAGATATCATTACCCCATTTTACATGAGAGGGAAATTGACACACAGGTTACACAGCTTGGAACAGCCTGTATCAAATCCTGATGGACTTTTTCAACAGAAAGTGTCAGAAACCCAACTCAAACTAACTTTAGCAACAAGGGGAATTTGTTGGCTCATGCAGTGTAAAAGTCCAGGCGTAATGCTTTCCATGTGGCTGGACCCCGGTGTTGGATAAGAGCAGGAATCCTTCTCCGCCTCTCAGTTTTGACTCCCTTTCCAGGTAGGCCCTCTGCTTGGGCGGCAATATGGCCACCAACAGCACCCACAGTGAGTGTCCCTTTCTCAATGGTTCCAGCAAAGTCTTGAGCCTGCCCCTCGCCGGCCTGCATGTGGTCACATCCCTGAACCACTCACCGTGACGACCTTGCCAGCCTGCACACGTGCCCATCCCTGGGGGGGGATGGAGGTCATGGCCACCCAAACTAAGGAAGGGGGAGCTGTCTGGAGAAAAGAAAATGACAGGCTGCAAGAGACGAAGGCAGGAGGGGCGCTGAACAGGCCGAGACAACAAAGGTGCCCTGTCCACCCTTTCCAAAGTCACATGCAGCCAACACCAGGCCACCTCCTCATTTCCTAGTGTGCATGGGGGGAGCGAGGAGGGCTGGGGCATTCACAGGGAGCCTTAGATGCTGGGGCCCACAGAGGGATGAAGGAGAAGGAGCCAGGGCTGGTAAAGTGCCAGAAGATGGGCAGAAGAGGCCCAGGTGGCACTAGGCTGGGGATCCAGGGCACTAGCACTGGTGCACCACTGGGGCTGTGCCGGTGGCCCCCAAAGAGGTCCTTGCCCACTGGGAGAAAGGGCCCCTTAGAAGCAGCACCAAGAACCTTGGGTCTTCTCAGGGGAGTGTTGGGACTAGGGTGAGGCAAATGAGTGCCTGGGGTACAAAGCTGAGGAGGCACTTACCCTCAGCGTTGTGCAAATGCAGGGTCTGCCACTGGGGGAGAGCGGGGGAGTGGACAAAGTGGCCCTGGCCTCGCCCTGGGATGAACAGGGGCTTTGCAGTTAGGGCTCGCTTCCCTCCCCAGCCCTGTGCCAGCCTGGTTCTCCAGGTAGGGGGTGTTTCAGAATCCTGGGGCATCCATGTGCCCCTCAGATGGACCTGTTTATTTAGCAACGCATGGCCAACGCACGGCCCTCCTCCAGGTGCACCACCTGCCCACCCACGGCTGAGCCCAGCTCTCCAGCTGCTACCAGGACAGTCTAACATCTGCCGATACAGACAACTCATGACCACCAGCCCTTCCCTCCGCCCCTGGGCTCACACGGTGACCCAAGTGCCGTGTCCTTGAATAAATGTCTTGCATGTCGACCAATCAGCTTAGCTGCCCCTCCTTAAAACACTGGCCCATCCAGCATCAGCATCTACACAGTACAGCTGTCTCGGCGGGAGCAACACGTGTGGTCAGCAGGCAGTGGCACGTCCCTGCTGGCAACGGCGCTGGTGGTCCATGTGCTTTAGGAGCTTTATTTCACACCCCCAACATGCTCACACACTCGCCTGCCAGGCTAAGGCAAAGACCGGATTTGTCGACTACCACCCACCGTTGTCCCCACCCCAATAGCCGCGTACTAGCTTTGTGAAAAATTCCTTGACCTTTTTCTGTGCTACAGTGTCCTGATCTGTAAAATAGGTATAAGCACCACCTGCCCGCCTCACCTGTGGCTCTGAGGCTAAAATGACTTGAAATTGCTGCTCCATATATGTCTGTTTCTCCACCATGTGGGTTCTGACCCCTTGGGCTTCGAAGGCGGAAAGCAGGGCAGCATTGTTGACTGGCAGCGACCAGCGTGCAGGCGGATCCGCAGGCCAGGCCTCTGATGCCATCCTCCCCCTCCTCCCACTTCTAGCAGGACGGTGCCCAGACCGCTCTGGACCAGCCCCAGGTGAGGTGAGGCGCCACCCAGCACCCTCTGTCCTTGCTCAGCTGTCGCAAAGGCAGTGCACCATGGGGGAAGCACACAGACAGGCCCTAGAGTCACACCCGCGTCCCAGTCCCAGCGCTGCCCCTGAATATCCGCACGGGCGTGTTAGCCTCTTCCTTACCTAACTGCCCATCCTCAAGATGGCCCTGCTAACTGGGGTTAGCTCACAGGTTAGCAGAGAACTGAGAGCGAGCACTCGCCCAGGGCTCACCTACCTGGACGCTGCTTACGGTCCTCCTCCCGGTGGGTGTTGAGTGTGGCCAGCCCAGGAAGGGGGTGGGGGCGTGGGAGTGGTGGGAGGCGCCCCCTTCCCATCTCCAGACCTCTCTTATTAACAGGGACGTGCTAATGAAAATTCACACCCAGGTGCTAATAAACAGTGGGCCGCTCCTGGGCTCGGAGAGCGAGGGGAGGCTCTCCGCAGGGGAGGGGGCTGGCCGATGAGCCCCACTTATCTGTGAAAAGACTTGCTAATAACTTTAATTCCCCGTCCTAAACCACGGGGCCTTTGCCATGTAAATAGATTTTCTAAACTGGGCTGGGTCCTGGAAAAGACTTCCCGTTCTGCTCCTTAGGGCTCTGGGAGGGGAGAGCGCGTTGGGGGTGGAGGTGCGGGAAAGGGGGCGGATCAGCGAAGGTGTGAGGTCCCGCCCCCCTGCAGGGCCTCTGCTTTTGCATCGCACTCTGCAGCCAAACGCTGGCCAGGGTGCGCCTGGGCTTCTGAATTATACACAGTGAGCCCCCCACCCCACTCTGAATCACTGCCCCTCCTGGCCTGGGCCAGAGCACTGGAAATGATCTCCAAAGTGGTTTCAAAACAAACCTATCAATATCAATGGATAAATAAACTGTGGTATATCCATACAATGGAATATCATTGAGCAATAAAAAGAAACAAAGTACCGATACATGAGAAAATATGATGCCAAGTGAAAGAAGCAAGATGCAAAAGGCCTCATGTTATATGATTCCATTCATACTAAATGTCCAGAACAGGCAAATCTATAGAGATAGAAAGCAGATGAGCTGACTGGGGTGGGGAGTGGGGGAACGGAATAATGGGGAGTCACTGTTAATGGTTACAGGGTCTCTTTTGGGGGGTGATGAAAATGACCCAAAATTAGACAGTGGTGATGGTTACATAACTGTATGAATATACTAAAACCATTGAATTATGTACTTTAAAAGAGTGAATTTTATGGTACATAAATTATACCTCAATAAAGCTCTTATAAAAAATGCCAAGGCCAGTATTTCAAAGATGCTTGAGCGGGGCAGAGGGGAAGAACTGAGTATCCATAGATGGCTGAGGAACCCTCGGACAGAGAGGCTACACCCCTTACCCCACCTCACCACCCCCCAGGCTTGACTGCTCACCAGACCCCCTGACTGAGGCCAGGCTCCTTCTGGGCTCAAGGCTCCCCCTTCCCCACACAGCACTTCCCTAATCTGAATCCAAGCCTGGTTCCAGGTCAGCTCTGTGGATTTGGATGCAACCAATGGACCTCTCATCTCACCCTAGCCAGGCCTCTAGGAGGTCACAGTTACTTAAACTTGGGGCTGACCACTGATATTATTTCATGTCTCTAAACCACATGGGAGAGAAACCAGAGTGAAGGGAGATGGGAAAATCCCAGAGTCCAGGCCTAACGCTCCAGCACAAGGGGAATAAGGACTTGGGACACATGCAATGAGCCCTTGGAGCTGGTGTCCCCTCAGACCCCAGAATGAATGGAGCTGGCAAAACCCTACCAGAGCTGAGAGCCCGGATTCTGAAGTCATACCTAGGCTTGAGTGCTGATCCTTGGCTTATCCTTCTGCAAAATGATTACTTAGGTATAAAATGTGTAAAGGACCTGGTGCACAGTAAGTACGCACTAATGGAAATGCATTTTCTACAGAGATACTTGGTTTTATTCAGCTCCCCACCAGGTTCAAAGAAAAGATGGACAGACTCCCCTCGCTGCCACTTTCTCCAATGAATCTCCCCCCCACCCCCCACCTCAGGCTAACCCATCTGGAACAGGAGGTGCTAAGCCAGGGCTGGGGAAAAGGAGGAAGGGGTCTGAGCCTGTGTGCTTTGGGGGCTGAAGACTGCAAGAAACCCTCCCAACTCTCCTATGTCCTTTGGAGGAGGGGAAGGGAGCTTTGTGCCCCTGTAGAGAAAGAAGAACTTGGCAAGTGACACCAGCACAAAATTTATTCACAAATAAATAAACACGTACTAGGCAGAGCCTCCTGCCTGCCTCAAAGTGTCTACCCTCTGGGTCCCTCCATCACGGGAGGGGTTGGGGAAGTCCGTCCTGGGTGGGGACAGGCTCTCCCTTTCAGCAATGCCCATGCCAGTATCGCCGGTGCCCTCTTCCAGGAAAGGGAGTCTGGACTGGGACCTCTTCGAAGGCGCAGAGGCCAAAAAGGCGTCGGTGTTCACAGAACGGGGTGCCAGATGTCCACCGTCACTTCAACTACTCAGGCCGGCGGCCACTCCAGGGGCGAGAGGGGCATCCAGGTCTCCAGCAGGGCCAGTACGTCGCCGGGAAAGAGCTTGAGGAGAGAGGGAACAGCGAGGCCCTCAGCGTTGGACACCGAGCGTGGGTGTCCGCCTCGCGAGCTCCACTTTTAGGGCGCCTCTGGCGGGGAGCGGGACCCCGCCCCCTGCGTGTACTCTCCCTCCCCTCGCCGCTCGAGCGCCCCGGGCACACCAACTCTGTTGCTCCGGAGGGCGAGCAGGCGAGGCCGGGCCGTCAGTGGGGGAGCCGCACGGGGGCTGGTCCCCGCAGTGCGCGCCGGGGGGCGTGAGACAGTAGGTAGCGCCATCCACTACTGCGCCGCGCCCGGAGGGAGCTCCGCGAGGGAAGGAGGTACTAACCGGAGATGAGGGGCCTGGCTCCATCGCCGGCCCTTCCGGGCACGCCGCCTCGTCGTAAAGCACCGGCGGATCGCGCGGCTCGGGCGCCGCTAAGGCTCCGGGGTAGGCGGGCGGGGACCCCCAGGACACCACGGCGCTGGCGGCTGAGCCCAGGTCTGGGCCGCACGCCGGCGCCTGAGTCTGCATCTGCGTCTGCGTCTGCGCCTGCGCGGGGCCGCCGTCGGGGCACAGCGGGCAGCCTCGAGGGAGCGCCGCGTCGCTGTGGCGCCGGCGCCGGCGCTGCAGGCTCTCCTCGCTGAGGCCCAGCACGGCCGACAGGTGGCCGATGTAGCGGATGGCCAGGCGCAGTGTCTCGATCTTGGTCAGGCTCTGGCCGGCGGGCGCCACGGACGGCGGCAGAAAGCGGCGCAGCTCGTGCAGGGCGCGGGCGAGCGTGCGCATGCGCAGCTTCTCGCGCTCGCTGGCGCTCTGCCGCTGCCCGCTGCCTAGGCGGCTGCCGCGGGCGCCGCGCCTCCCCGCAGTCGGGGCGCGGAGGGCGGCGCTGGTGACGGGCTTCCCGGGGCTAGACACGGGGCTGCCGGCCGGGGCACTGCCCCAGGAGTCCGGGGACGAGGCGGGCGAGCAGCCACAGTCCCTGTTGGAGGCGGGCGGCGGCCGAGCTGGGCCCCAGCCCGCGGAGAGGATCCAGGACTCAGAGAGCGGCGGGCACAGGGACTGGGCCATGGCAGCGGCGGCGCGTCTGGGGGCCGGCGGCCAGCGACCGCTTTATCCTGAGCCCGAGGTGTGAAGTGGCCCCTTCCAGGCCGCATCAGCACTTCAAAGCGAGCTCGGGGCCTGGTGGGGGCGGGGCTTGACCCTTTGAACCAACGGGGGGGCAAAGGTGCCTGCCCGTTGACTGCGCCAGGTTGGCCCCTCCTGGGTCCTCGCATGGGCACCTGACCCAGACACTCGGGCCTCCTGCCTGCGCCAGTGCGGGCGCTGTCCAGGGTGTTGGGCCAGCTCAGTAGGTTAAAGGAAGCAAGGTCGGGGAACTGGAGGTTCAGTACTTAGGTTTGGGTCTGCCTTCACCTGTTGGGGACCTTATGCAAATTCTTAAGTTTTCTTGAATCTTCGTTTCCAGTTTGAATGATGGGAGCCTCAGGGCATAGTGCAGCCAGGTCTGTGGACTCGTATAGTGACCAGGAGTGGGGCCCTGATTCCTGCCAGAGGCCAGAGTAATCCGTTCCTCCTCTGAGGCAGGTTGGTCCTGGGTGCACCCTTCCCTGGTGGTGGTGAGTGGGAGGGACAAGGCTATCCTAGGTAAATCCAACAAGCGGGCTGAATCTAGGCAGGTTGCTGGACCGTCTGAGTGGAGGGAGAGGAAGCCTGCTGCCCTCCAGGCCACCTTCAGCCTGGCAGGATCAAGGGCTCGGCCTGTTGCCACAGCTGCCACCACTGGCCTCTAGCTGGTATTCTGCCACTTTGGGGCAGGTATAATGGGCCTTGCCAATGAAATATGAGTGCAAATGACACAGAAAAAAAGCATTTAACAAAATTCAGGGGAATTCCCTTGTGGTCCAGCGGTTAGGACTGGGCTCTCTCACTGCTGGGTTCAATCCCTGGTCAGGGAAATAAGATCCCACAAACCACAGTAGAGCCAAAAAAAAAAAAAAAAAAAATCAGCACCCCTTCATGATAAAAATTCTCAGCAAACTCAGACTAAAGGAGAACTTTCTCAGTCTGATGAAAAGCATCTATAAAGAAGCTACAGCTAACAGCATACTAAATAGTGAAAGACTGAAAGATTTCCCCCTAATACTGAAAACAAGGTGAGGATGTCTGCTCCTACCCCATGCCTCTTCAACGTTGCCGGGGGGTGGAGGGGGCATCTAGCTTGTGCAATAAGGAAAGAAAGAAAAGGCGTACAGATTGGAAAGGAAGAAATAAAAGTCTCTCTATTTATGGACAACATGATTGTCCACATGGGAAGTCTCACAGAGAATCTAACACATTGCCTGCCTGACCCCTCAGGTTTGAGTTTGCACATTGTCAAAATAGCCACTTCATGCATGGTTGTCTGCTCTCCAGCTAGACTGTGAAGTACCTGGTGTCTGGTATCATGTCTTCAAAAGAAGTGGTAAAAAAAAAATTTAAAAAAAAGAAGAAGCAGCAGCGGTATCTAGGGTCTCTTTCAGTGCCAGTGGTCTACTGTTTTGCATCCCCCATGGCTTCCAGTTCTGTGAGATTGATGGGTGAGCTGGTTTGTAGCAAAGTCAAGTGGCTTGGTACCTTCTTCCTGGGCATCTCTGCTCACCACCTCCCCCCTCCCCTTGTCTCTTTTTTCTTCTACTGCCTTTGGCCTTTTCTAACACCCTCTATACCCTCTACCCTGCAGTCTGTCCCAGCAGCCCCAGATTCTTATGCCCATGGTCGCATCCAGGACAGGCAATGCCAACCCACTGTTGGGGAGAAGGGGAGGAGCCCACTCCATGGGCACATGCCATAGGACCCATCTACTCCCTATGAGAGCCTGGCCTAGGCCTGCAGCTGTCAGCAGGGTCTGCCCCTTCTGGACCCTGGCCAATGGATGCCTTCCTGGGGTTCCAGATCCAAGCCAAGAACCTGGCATTAGAGCCCAGTGATGGCCCCTTTGATCCGCTGGACCAGAGCTAACAAATGGTGAGAACTGGTTGTGCACCCAAGCAGGGGGAGATGCAGCCTAAAAGCTGGACAGGCAGGAGGGGTGGGATCTCAGAGGGCTCTGGGCATTCTGTTGCCAACCTCTGAATGTCAAAAAATTCCTCCAATTCCCACATGATTCTGATTTCCACTTTGTAGCTAATAATTGAGAAAACTCAGAATGACCAAAAACTCCTAGACAATCAGCCACCCTTTTGTTATATTGTTATATATTTGAAAATATTAATACATGCATGTGATTAAAAGTTGAACAAGTACAGAGGGTGTAACAAATCTCTTTACTATTCTCCGTGTGAGGCCTCCAATTCCCGGTCCAGAGGAAACCACCATTACTGGTTTGTGGGCAGCAATGCTCTGAAACGAAGTTTTATTAAGTACAAAATCAACTAGACATTCTTTAAACAAGAGGCCATATGTGTGGGAGGCAGACTGTTTATCCTGAAAACACAGCTCTGGCCCCTGAGGATTCTCAGATCTGGGACCGAACAGTGAACATTCATTGCTCACTTACATGGGAGCCACTGAGAGATCTGGAGCAGGAGAGAGACACCATGAGAGAGGGTTAAAAAGACCCAGGGGTGTCTGTGGAGGCAAAGAGCTCACAAAAATGGCATGAGAGGCAGGGCAGATGGGAGGGTCCCACCCCCAACCCCAGTCCTTCAGTCTTCAGCCCTAAGGCTGACAAGTTGGATGTGCCACGTGGGACTCCCTCCCTTTCCTGTTGCCTCTGAGTCTTGGGGCCCAGAGTGTGCAAGGGCTGTGGTCAGTGGGCCTGATGAAGCCAAGTGGGGGCAAAGGGGGGACCCCCAACCTAGATCCTGGGCTCTACCCCCTCCCGTCAGCCAGCCTCCCTCTTCCCTCGCCCCCATGCCTCTCTCACCTTTGATCTCCTTATCGCCAGCCTCTCCGGTGGCTTCATTAGGGAGCTGCCCCAGTTAATGAGTTCTCCGGGCGGCACGGCCCACACGTCCTCCCGCTGGGGTGAGGACTTCACACCTCTGGGGCCTGTGTTTTGACAAGTGCCGGAGCCAGTGGCTCCTGCTCCCCTGGCCCGAGCCTGCCGTCGCCTGCCAACGTGTAAGGCTGGGAAATGAGGCCTTGGGGCAGCCCCACCGAGCAGAGGTGAGAGTTCAGTCGGGGTCCTCGGCCAGGGTGGGGGCAGGCAGGACAGGGCAGCACCCTCTCAGGCTGGGGCCCCCGTCTCAGCCTTCCTGCTAGGAACCAGCCGGCTTCCTCAGGCCAAGCCTGGGTCCTGGGCGCTCTCCCCCTCCCACCTCCCAGCCTCAGCGCCCTCATTTTCCCGGCCAGCCCCTCTGACATAGGAGTGCTAATCAAAGGTGCAATGTCAGTACTGCCCTTGCAGCCCCTAATCCCCATCCCCTCGGGAGCCAGAGGCCCCAGGAGAAGGAAGCAGCTCTCTGCTACCGCCAGCCTGTTTAGCATCAGCAGGCGCACCTCCTGGGAAGCTCCTAATTTGGGTGTTTCCTACTGCCAGGGATTTTCCCGCCACACCTCGGCACCAGCCTGAGAGGCAAGCCCTTTCAGGGGAGCGATTGTTATTCAAGAAGTCCCCACCTTTAGACAGCCTAGGACACCCCTCTTGGGTGTGGCCAGTGTGGCTTAGAATAGAACCCCTGCCCTGCCATGTACCACTTGTGTCACTTGGGTAACTCACTCTCCATCTCTGGGCCCCAGCCTCTGCTTCTGTGCCATGAGTAATACCTACTGTGCTGATGTGATGTGGGTGTCACTGCCTCGCTTTGTAGTTAAAGACATGGAGGAGCAGAGAGGTGGTCCTATGTCACATGGCTAGTAGGGGTAGAGCTGGGATCCATTTGGCTCTGTCTGGGACCAAAGCCAGTGTTCTGTCCTACCACCAGCTCCCCTGTCTCCTCTGGAGGACTTGATTGGCTCCTTTCCTCCTGGAGGGCCGCCTGGAGAGTGAGGGTGCCGAGGTGGGGACGACGGCCCATAGTCCTCAAGCCCCCTTGAAACCTCACTACAAGTCACTGGGACCTGTTGAGATGTAAAAAGAAAAACGTTTCCAGACCCACCCTGGAGCTGCTTGAACCAGAATCCCTGGAGGAGATTCTGGGTATGAAAAGTAAAATCTCCCAAGAATTATGAAGCTTGGCCACTTTTGAGAAGCAATGCCCTATAGTGAGCACCCCCCAATCCAGAGAGTGGAAAAGGCACGGGGAGTGCCCAGCCCCCCACCATGGAGCCTAAGCCCCACTGGGTCGTGGATAGATGAGGCCCTGCTTGTGCTGGAGAGGGGGCAGCAGCCACTTGGAGCCCAGAGCAGTCAGAGGGCCCAGCAGGAAGGCTCCCAACTTCTCCTCCACCTCCCTCCTTCCCCATCAGCCTCCCAGCTAAGGCCCCGGAAGCTCCCAGGAAGCCCCTTCCAACTGAGATCAGCCCCTCTCCTCACACCTTTAGCTCCTGGAGCCACCGAGTTGGCAAGCCATATGGAATAGATTATTCTGGACCCATGATAATCTGATTATCTTGGTCATGGATCAGCTGGATGCGCAGCCAGTGGAAGTCACAGGAGGCAGAGGGGTGACGAGGAGGGAGGGGGTGGGAGGAAAGGAGAGAGATTTGTCAGATTCCGGGAAAGGCTCAAGAGGAAGTGCCAGAAACTCCCCTGTTCTGGGAGCTGGGCTGAGAATGCAGGGTAAGTAGATTGTGCCTTTCTCCTTAGGGGTGTCACATTTATGCTCCTTCACTTCGTCTGGGTAAGTGGAGGAGGGTCTAAGCCTTAT
Organism: Balaenoptera acutorostrata; assembly: GCF_949987535.1. Classification (NCBI taxonomy): domain Eukaryota; kingdom Metazoa; phylum Chordata; class Mammalia; order Artiodactyla; family Balaenopteridae; genus Balaenoptera; species Balaenoptera acutorostrata. The sequence goes on along the minus strand of NC_080066.1, from coordinate 38,661,686 downwards.
AGTGAAACATGGGGAAACTGAGGCATAAAGGGGTTAAGTAGTTGAACCAGCCCAGAGCAAAGATGTAGACAGGTGAATGTAGGGAAGCTTGTCACACGGCTCCTCAGTTTCTATGGCTGTAAAATGGAGCAGGGACTCCCAACTGCCTGCTGAGCTGTCCTGGGAGACTGCATGCCTTGATTGCAAGGCACCGTCTCAGGCCAGAGGGCTGCCCCTGGGTGTCCAGTGTCCTTGCGATCCCAGCCACAGACAGCAGAGGGTGCTACCCAACCACCTAGGATCTTGGGATCTGAGCTGGGCAGACCTCCTGCCAACCGGTCAGAGGCCTTTTTTTTTCTGGGGCCAGGGCCAGTGCGGGTTGGGGGTGGTGGGCACTGGGAACTAAGCAGGTGTGGCAGAGATGCTGGGGCTGGCTTAAGAAATAGGTGAAGCCGGCTTAGTGCCAGTGTGATGGGCCGTGTGACCCCAGACAGGCCACTTGCCCTCTCTGGACCCCAATTTGTTCATCTGTCCACTGGGAAAAACATACACCTGTATGCAGAAAGGCAGAGCAAGGTGGAGCCCAGAGGAATGAGGAGAGGGGGACGGGCTCAGGAGGGCAGGGGCCAAACAGGGCTCAGGTCTCCCTACCTTCCCTACACACCTCTGGAAGCAGAGGTTGAAAACAATCAGACCACAAGTTGACCGAAACTCTAGGCTCGCCAGCTCCCCAGTGGGGATTTGCAGGCCCAGCTCAGCTGCCAACTTGGGGCGCATCCAACACCAGCACCTGCTGAAAGCACCGGATGGAGCTCCCAACAGGCAGGACACACAGGTTTCAGGCTCCTTCTAACCCCACCCCTGCCCTGGCTGACTGCACAGCAGAACAGTGAGGGGCCAGGACAATGATGAGGCTCCTGCCAAGTCACTGGGTGGCTCAGGCTCTCAGCCAGCTCCAGGTCGTCCTTCCCAAGGTCAGGGGAAGGAGCGCACCTCTGCCTCCCCTCCCCCGAGGTATCTGTCTTCAGACCCAATAAGAAGCAGAGTGGGTCTAGGACTGAGCTGGAATGCCTAGGCAGGACCTGGGAGAGTGAACAGCCTCTGGGCATAGGATCCTTTGCCAGAGGCTGGGGGACAGTGACATCCCTGGACAGAGTGGGGAACATGTTGGGGGCAAGGATAACGCTTAAGATGACCAGATAATAAATCAAACAGAAGAAGGGTCTTAGATGGTCAGTACTGATTATGTGCCGAAGACTAAGGATAGGATGAACTCAGTCCTTGGTTCTAGAGGTTTCCCCACCAAGAGAAATCCAAGATCCAGCCCTTGGCTGAGCCGAGGAAGTTTCCTTCACCCTAGGAGATTACGCACCACCCCAGGCCCTGGGAGTTCAAGGTCAGCGCCCCGCACAGGTGGCCAGGCTGGCTGAGGCCCCTGGGAGTGCCGACATGTGCCGCTGGCTGCTCACAACCAGGTTGGCCTCAACAACCCGCCCCCAGGGCTCCCCAAGGCTGGCCTGAGGCTTCAGAACAGCCTCAGCATGCCCTTTGCCCAGCGGGTTCCCTGATGGGGAATTCATCCTGATAAGAAAAAATTAAAGGTGCAAGTGAAGACGTACTGTTGAGTGACAGAACCAAACTGCAGAAAAATCCCTTCAGTATGACTCGATTGATATAAGGAAAAGCAAAAGAAAACAAAAATCTAAAAACCAACCCCTACACCGAAAGGCATCAAATGATACCATGCATTTTGTAAGGCTCTACGGTATGTATGTGCGTAAATGCATACTCACCAAGTCTGTGATAATGTACCAGGACTTATTTGGTGTGGGGTGGAAGAAGGGCAGGTTGTGAGGGGTGATAAAGGGAGACTTTGATCATATCTGTAATGTCTAAAAATTTTACAAGGAGTTTGCATTCATACATGACATGTGCAATTTAAAAATAACTTTGAAGGGGCTTCCCTGGTGGTGCAGTGGTTGGGAATCCGCCTGCCAATGCAGGGGACACGGGTTCGAGCCCTGACCTGGAAGGATCCCACATGCCGCAGAGCAACTAAGCCCGTGCGCCACAGCTACTGAGCCTGAGCTCTAGAGCTCACGAGACACAGCTACTGAGCCCGCGTGCCACAACTATTGAAGCCCATGCACCTAGAGCCCGTGCTCCACAGCAGGAGAGGCCATAGCAGTGAGAGGCCCGCGCACTGTAACAGGAGTGGCCCCTGCTCACCCCAACCGGAGAAAAGCCCAGCGCAGCAGCAAAGACCCAAACCAGCCAAAAATAAGATAAATAAAATAAATAAATGTAAAAAAATAATAATAACTTTAAAAATATGGGTATAAGGATACACCTATGTGGAAAACTTTAAGGCATCTCAGTATATGCTAGAGAATTTGTTACCTAAACTGTTACTGCCACACCATGGAGTACTAGGCATGCCTTAAAAAATCTCATTGCAGAAATAAATACAGTTACTGATATGGAAAAGTTATTCATACATTAGTGAGAAAAGGTCACAAAACAACATGCTCTTTATATATCCAAAGAATTGAAAGCAGGGGCTAGAACAAATATTTGTCCGCCAACATTCATAGCAACACTATTCATAATAGCTAAAAAGTGGAAACAACCCAAATGTCTATCAACTGATGAATGGATAAACAAAATGTGGTATAAATGTACAATGGAATATTATTCAACCATAAGAAGGAATGAAGTTTGGGCACATTCTACACTGTGAATGAACCTTGATGACATGAAATAAGCCAGACACCAAAGGACAAATACTGTATGATTAGGCTTATATGAGAGGTACCTAAAATAGGCAAATTCATAGACAGGAAGCAGATGAGAAGCTACCAGGGGCTGGGGGCTGGGGGCAAAGGGGAGTTTTTGCTTAATGGGTACAGAGTTTCTACTTGAGATGATGAAAAAGTTTTGGAAATAGAAGTGGTGATGGTTGCACAACATTGCAAATGTAATTAATGCCACTGAATTGCACATTTAACAATGGTTAAGATGGCAAATTTTATGTTATATATATTTTACCACAATTTAAAGGAATTTTAAATGTAAAATATAAAAAATATTGGACTGTACACTTCAAACAGGTGAATTATGGTATGTGAAGTATATCTCAATAAAGCTGTTATAAAAAAGAGAATATATATTACCAGAAGCTTCAGAAAGTGGGAAGAAGAACTCAACATGCTCCCTCAATGACTCTGTCTCCATACTCTGTACTTGTAGGGATGCTCAGAAAAGGTTACGATGCAGAGATATGGACCAACGTGTTAACCTGGTTCTCTCTGGGTGGATGGAAGTGGGGGCTTTAAAATTCCCTTCTTTTTGATTGTCTGTATTTTCTCACTTCTTTGTAATGATTATGCATTGCTTTTATAAATTAAAAAAGAAAGAAAAGGAAGGAAGGGAGGGAGGAAGGAAAAGACTTTGTAGCCCCCCTTCCCTCCCTTGTTTGCATTCCAGTAGTAGAGCTGGTGGACCCAAGCTCCCTTATAGCTTTTGGAGATCAGGCTGGGGAGGCTGGGTCTTCCCTCGCAGAGCCTGCAGGAGTGAGCACCACTCATTCTCCTCCTTTGTCCCTCCCTAGAGCTGCAGGACCACAGATGGTCACTCCTCTCCAGCAGGGCAGGCAGGCAATACTCATGTAGTCCCATATGCTGAACACCTGATGCTGCATCTAATCCTCCTGGCAAGGACACCCATTTCATAGATGAGGAGACTGAGGCTCAGATGGGGACTGAGCCCAGGCACGGATGGCCCTAGGCCTCAGCCACCTCTACTGCGCCTTGTCGCCCAAGGAGATGGACCAGGCAGCCCTGGGGCCTCTGCAGGCCCTTCCACACCAGCCTCCTTGGCGAGTCCACCTCCATGCCCCCGGCCTGCTGGGCAGCTCTCCGGATGCCTGTGGCCCCAGCCACTAGTGGCCACGTCCTTCCCACTTTTTCCCACGTTCCCTCCTATCGGATCCTCTGCCCACTCCCAGCGCCCCTGCCCGTGCTCCAATCTAGTCAGCCCTTGCCATGATGTGACTGCAGTCTCCTGACTGGTTTCCTGCCTCCAGCTCTTTACCTCCCAGCCCCTCTCCCTCCTCAGAATTTCTGTGGGTCTCACTGTCTCCCTAAGAGTCCAAACTCCTCATTCAGCAGGACTTTCCAACCCCATCCGGCTCCCACTTGCTTGTCCATACCCCTCCCACCCTCCCCACCTCCAACCCAGGGCTCCAGACCGCTTGGCATCACCCAAATTAGCCCTGGGCTTCCCTGCTTCCAGACTTGGGCTCACACCTTTCCCCTCGGCCAGGAATGCCCCACCTCCACTTGGAGAAAATCCACAATTTCAGGTCCCTCCCTTCCTCCTGGGACCCGCACTGATCACCTGGCCAGGTGGCTCCGCTCTGTCGCCCATGGGCTCCCCGCACACCAGGGCCCCACAGACTCAGAGCCAATTTGTCTTTCTCCTCCTCCAACTCTCAGCTCCCAGAGGGCAGCAGAGACTCCTCCCTCCCTGGAGCCTCAGCCCCCTGGTTCGGAACAGTGTTTCCCAATGATGGGGTACATGGCCTTTGTGGGTTTGAATTCTGGTTCTGGGGGACCTAAAGCAAAGGAAGTGGCCCCTCTGGGCCCGGTTTCCCTAGCTCAGCAAGCGGGGAAGAGCAGGCTGTCAGGCCTGGGGTTCGAGCACTGAACAGGCCGCTGCAGGCACCGCGCTGGGTGCCATGCGGTGTGGAAATGCTCGGAGCCCAGTAGTCTGAGGCCCGGTCAGGGTGAATTCAGCTCCAGGGGCTGCTCTGCGACCTTGCCTGGTGGCTGTCAGCCTCTGGTGACACTGATGGTGCCTGCCTGGCAGGGCCTGGTCATCGGGCTTCCCTGGCTGTGCCCAGAGTCACGCACCAGCCCCTGGGGCCAGGGGAGGGGAGTATCCCCGCAGGCTGACTCAGGGTTCCCGGAGCGAGGGGCCCATGCAGGCCCCCCTGCACCCCGCTCCCTGTTCCAGGGACACAGGGTCTGCCTTTTCCTTGGGCCTCCCAGGATGGGAACCTGCAGCCTCCCACCCCCACCCCAGAAGGGCTTTCCAGGGTTTCTGAGGGGACCTGCTGCCGGTCTGTTTTGGAGGCCCCTGCACACCCTTGTTCCCAAGTCGACACCTTCGGCTCTGGGGGAGGCGGCCTTGTGTCAACAGGCAGACGGGAGGTGTGAAGGCAGCCACAGTGGCCAAGGGGGAGGCTGGGCTGGCCCTCGCCCGCTGGCTGGTAATGAGAATACCACACGGCCCCTGCATGCAGCCCCCTTCCCTCCCATGTTCCCACAGCCTGACCACCCCCAGGGCCTGGCAGGGACCCAAAGGGAAGGAAGGGAAAGAAGAACTACAGGGCAGAGGCCAGCCCTTAAGCTGGCTCCACGTCCTTGGGCCTGTTCCCGAGGGCCCTGCACCACCTGCCCAGGGAGAAAGAGCGGGTGGAGAACTTCCTGGAGCAGGGCTGGGGGTAAACAAACACAGGTGAGGCCTGCGCTAAGCCACCGAGAGCAGGCTGAACAGAGGCAGTGCCCTCCGCAGCTCCTCGCAGGGCCGGGGCTCAGGAGCACATTCTGACTCCAACCTGGGCCTCTGCCCTTCCCACCTGACTGGGGGTCTGGGGCAAAGTCCTGGGAAGTCGATCAGGGGCTGATGGGACGGGGGCCCCCGTTCCTTCACTTGTATAATAGGCATACTGATGTGGACACTGCCTGCCTCGCACTGCCAAGCTGACTGGTGCCACACCAGCAAGCTGAGCCAAAGATCACGTGGCCCTGTGGTTCCGGCCCTGAGAGGAGGCCCAGCTGAGCCCGAGCTGCCGGCACAGGGAAGAACAGGGGTGGGAGCGTCATGAGCGCTGAAGCACATGTGAGGTCTTATTCTGCCCTCCCCCCGCCCAACATGTCCTGAAGCCAAGGTCTCCTGTGGCTCCCTTGCCCTGAGACTCCCCAGGGGGCAGCTCCTGTCCTCTCCCTGATTCTTGGCCTCAGCTCTGAAAGTACCTCAGGGATCATCAGGTCCAAACGCCTCATTTTATGGTACTTGTCAGTGTTGGCAGAGACAACAGCAGCCATCCCCTCCAGCTCCTGCATGTACTCATCCGGCTCCTACTCGACCCCCTCCATGTACAGGCCACTCACCCCCTCACAAGACAGCCCCTGTGATCTTAGAAAGTCCTTCAGACTCTCCCTGGAGTACCCCCTCCAAGCATCTGGAGACAACTCTCACATCCCCTATGTCTTTTCCTTTTTGGATGAAACATTCCCAAGTCCTTCAGCTATTTCTCTGGTGACCCGGCTTCAAGCCCCTCACTAACCTCCCTCTCCTGAGCTAGGGTTTATCCCCTGCCCTCATAAACTGTGGCCTCCAGATTTGACCACTTACCCCGCATAGGCAATAAGAGACCACTGCCTCCTTGATTGAAGATTCCCTGTTTCTTGCAAACGTGAATGGGATCACATTTGATTTTCATGCCCTTGGTGCCTAGAAGGCAACGACTACCATGCCCTTTCCACAGTTGCTGCTGGTTACATGACGTCTCCTAACCCTCAACTTAGAGGGAGGGTACATAGGGCTCTGTTGATTCTACCTGATTAGTAATTAGATCCGATCAGTTGTTCCAGCCTGCCAGAATCTCTTTAGATCCTGGCTGTTACCCAGTTAACTTCTTGGGTTTGGATCTTACCCCCAATTAGATCAGTTCATATCTTCATTCAATATCATAATGCTGGGGCTTCCCTTGTGGCGCAGTTGTTAAGAATCCGCCTGCCAATGCAGGGGACATGGGTTCGAGCCCTGGTCCAGGAAGATCCCACATGCTGCGGAGCAGCTAAGCCCGTGCGCCACAACTACTGAGCCTGCACTTTAGAGCCCGCGAGCCACAACTACTGAAGCCTGTGCACCTAGAGCCCGTGCTCCGCAACAAGAGAAGCCACTGCAATGAGAAGCCTGCACACCTCAACAAAGAGTAGGCCCCGCTGGCCGCAACTAGAGAAAAGCCCACGCACAGCAATGAAGACCCAACACAGCCAAAAATAAAAAAATAAAATAAATTTTTAAAAATAATAAAAAATAAATAAATTAAAAAGATCATAATGCTGCCCATGACGAGGCTGGGAATAGAGTTGGTGGCACATCACTAGAGACCTTCCTCTAGGTGAACATCCATCCATTCAACTGTGGTAACATTGAATCTGTTATGAATTCACTTAACTTAAGCTCACATGGCCCCATTTGTCGACAAGGATAATCTAGGAACTTTTTTTTATAACTTTTTAAAAAACAAATTTATTTATTTAATTAATGGGCTCTAGGCGCATGGGCTTCAGTAGTTGTGGCACACAGGCTCAGTAGTTGTGGCTCACGGGCTCTAGAGTGCAGGCTCAGTAGCTGTGGTGCACGTGCTTAGTTACTCAGCAGCAGTTGGGATCTTCCCGGACCAGGGCTCAAACCCGTGTCCCCTGCACTGGCAGGTGGATTCTTAACCACTGCACCACCAAGGAAGCCCTGAACTTCTTTACTATGTGGACAGGAATTATGTTTGGCTGCTCATAGCACACACCCAAACTGACAATGACTTAAACAAGATGGTAATTTATTATCTCTCACATTAAAGAAATTTAGAGTTAGACTGTTCTGGGCCAGTATGGCACTTCCATGTTGTTATCAGTGCCTCAGGCTTCCTTCTACTCCACCATCCTTAGGTGTGACTTCTGTCCTTGAGATTGCCTGAGGGTCACAAAATGGTTGCTGAAGCACCAGCCATCATGTTTTCCAGGATGACAATATAAGGGAGTAGAGCCACAGGAGTGTACCTCTCTGCTTTAAAGAGCTTTCCTAGAAGCCCCAAACAATATTCTAATAAATCTCATTGGCCATTCCATCTGCAAGAGAGGCTGGGAAATATAGTTTTTCAGCTGGGCATATCACCACCCATGATAATACAGAGCCCTGTTATTAAGGGAGAAAGAAGAATAGAGGCTGTAACAGATGCTGTGTGGGCAACCAGAAGTGTCTGCCACACTAGTGAATATTCTACTGACCATGTTTCCCTGATCTAGCTTCCACCTCCTCCTATCATGGGAAGGAGGGGGGTAAACCTGGTGTCACTATCAGGCTGAGGCTCAGAAGTTAATCACCTTATCTAACAGCACACAGCCATAAATATCCCTCCTTCTACCAGGCGAGTCAGATGAAAGAGAAGTGGAGACTGCTCAAGTGGAAGCCCCTGCGGCCTGGGCCCAGACCTAGCTTGTTCGCGCGGCACCTGGGGCTGGTTTGAGCACACAGGGAGGAATGCTTGAGGGTCCCAGGGCCAGAGACAAGCTGGAAAAGCACCTGGGCCAGGACCCAGCCCACCAGGAGAAGCTGGTTCAGATCTTCCACTTCCTAGCCTTGGTTGGGCCAGTCGGCTGCGGCTCCAGCTCCAGGCACCTGGAGCTCTTCCATTGCCTCTGCACTGCAGCTCTGGTGACCCCTGCCACAGACCAGGAGCTGAAGTGCCCTGCTGAGGAGGACCCCCCATGCTGGGTCCCAGAGAAGAAGGGCTGAAGATGGAGGAGGGGGTAGGGCAGGATGCCTGAGGCCTGGTGGTAGAGTGAGGAAGGAAGGAATCATCTTGTAGGGCCAAGGCTAAAGATGTCGGCCCTCTTACCCAAAATCCAATCTAGTCCTTTACCCACTTCATTCTGCTGCCCCTGAACTTACTATAAGCAAGACTTATAGGCTCTATTCTAAGCTCTACAACATGCATTATCTTACTTTGTCCCAACGGTTGCCCTGGAAATCAGAATCCCCACTTCATAGATGAGAAAACTGAGGTTAAGTTGCCCAAGTTCTGAGAGCTTGGAAGGGATGAAGCTGGGACTCTAAATCCAGATCTGTCTGATTCCATAGCCCAGCCTCCTAACCATTAAGCCATACTGTCTCCCTGTGCTAAGTGAGTGGGGCTGGTGACAGTGTGCCCCTGTGCTCCCGGAGCCTGGCTGAGGGGCCCAGTGAAGAGCCAGGGGCCACAGCAAACCAGCTCCAGGGCCTCACCTCCCAGAACTTATGCTCTGCCATCCCACAGTCAGCCTGAGGCCTGGGCACCAGGGCTAGCCGAAACTAAGACAGAAGGAGGCCAGGCTATCTTAGAGAAGAAAGGATAGTATGCAGAGCTCTGCTGACGGTGAATTCTCATAACTCACCAAATCCTTTCACAGGAAATCCCTCCAGGCTTGCTCTAATGAGTAGGGGGTGGGAGGAGAGGAGGAATGATTCTGGATGTTCAGAACCTTGCTGGGAATCACAACGCCATCCCACCACTCCATATCTAGCTGCCTGTGCACAAGGCAGCACTCTTTGGCAAAAACTAAAACCATGCTAAAGGTACATCAATAAGGGACTATGGTGTGAGCACTCCATGGAATATTATACTGCAGTGAAAAGGGGTGAGTTGGAACACTGAGTATCAACAGCACAGCGATCTGACACTTCAGAATGCAGATGAAGAAATATACATGAGGGACTTCCCTGGTGGTCCAGTGGTTAAAACTCCGTGCTCCCAATGCAGGGGGCCCAGGTTTCAACCCTGGTCAGGGAACTAGATCCTGCATGCCACAACTAAGACACAGCACAGCCAAATAAATAAATAAAATTTTTTTAAAAAGAAATATACATGAAAACTGATGAATCTTGTTTACAACTGTCAATTACATACATATAAATTTCCTGATAGTACAATACGTCAAGATCTTTATAGTACTGTGCAGCCTTGGACAAATAATGATTTGCCATTATTTTAATCCTAAAAAGTGTAGGATTGACTGTTTTCTAAGTCTCCCTCCCCTTAGGAAAAAGGATTATTATTTTTTTAACCTTGGTTTAAACCCTTTCAGATCATGAAATATTGCATAACTAATTGATTCTTTCCGGTTTGAAATCAAGGCCATTGTTGATTCCACCTTCTTTTTGTGTGATGGACAAATTAAATATGTCCCCTCCTCAGTCACAGCAGCTAGAATAAACTAAAAACAGTTGCCCTGACCAACCTTATTCAATGTCAATTATTACTTCATCATAACGTTAGAGTAGTAACTTGGGCATATTTTCTCCAATATTTAAAAAAATAAGTTCTAAGGAGAAAGTGATGTAATTTCATTATTGAAGGTTTATCTGCACCTCCTGCCATTTAATTTTTTTTCTAGTTAAAATTATACACTATGATTTAAATTGATGAACATTTAAATCAACTAAGACCAACTATGAGTCAGCTAAACACATCCTGACATGGAATGCTCTCAGATATGCTGTTGAATGAAAAAAAAGCAATTTACAGGCAAATTGCCATAATGTTACCTCATTTATACTATGTGTTTTCTAAGGATACATATGTTTATGTGAGCGCACAGGGACCAAGTCTGGAAGGACACATGACCTTTGGGGAGGGGTTATAGGGACTCCAGCTTTATCTGTCAGGTTTCCATTTCTTATAAAGAGAACGTATTAGTTATGTAATGTGTAACAAAGTTAATTTTTTAAAATAAATTTATCTATCTACTTATTAATTTTGGCTGCATTGGGTCTTTGTTGTTGCGCGCGGGCTTTCTCTAGTTGCAGCCAGCAGGGGCTACTCTTCGTTGAGGTGCGTGGGCTTCTCATTGCGGTGGCTTCTCTTGTTGCGGAGCACGGGCTCTAGGCGCGCGGGCTTCAGTAGTTGTGGCACGTGGGCTCAGTAGTTGTGGCGCACAGGCTTAGTTGCTCCGCGGCATGTGGGATCTTCCCAGACCAGGGCTCGAACCCGTGTCCCCTGCATTGGCAGGCGGATTCTTAACCACACTACGCCACCAGGGAAGTCCCTAAAAGTTAATTTTTTTATAACAGTCACAAAAATACTACAAGGCCATTTATTACTTCAGGCAGGTGAGGGCTAATCTATTCCTGAATCATCATGTTAACCTTCAGTTACTGATTACTGATTTTTTTTTTTTAATGTCACACTTCTGCTGAAAAGTCCATTTGGCTTCCCATTGCCTTGGCAGTAAAATACAACTTCTCAGCCTGGCCCCAGCCAAGGTGAGCTCCTGCTCTCCACATCACGCCCCCTTGCACACCGTTCCTGAAGCACACGGGGAAGTCCCACTGCCAGGCCTTTGCTTATGCAGTTCCCACATTCAGAATGCTCTCCACCTGCTTCTCTCCCTACCCAAGTCCTACCCATTGTTAAAGGCCCAGCTGTGACCTCTCCGCCTCTGTGGCCAGACTGTGACAGTCCCTCTGAGTTCAGCCTTTTCTCTGAAGATTACGAAGAACACTGATGCCTCCTTTAAATTGTAATTATTGCTGAGGGGTGGGAGCTTTTACTTTTAAACTTCACTGTGTCAAAGGTTATATTATAAGACTATAACAACAGTCTTGTGAGCAGATACTATAATTACTACTCCGGTTTTAAGAGCTGTAGTTCAGGCTCAGAGCCGCCCAAGGGCATACAGCTAGCTAGTGGTGGAGCTACTAATTACATAACGTTTACTTCTCTCTCTCACAAGACTGAAATCCCATGAGAGCACAGACCACAACTATCTTGTTCACTCTGGTGTGCCTGACATTTACCAGTTGCTAAATAAATATGTATTAAATGAATAATGCCTACAAGCATCTTGAAATGTAAGTACTTTCTTAATAAAATGGTAGCAGCAAACATTTAGCCCACTTGCCAGGCTCATACTAAGTGGTCCCATGGATGGTTCCACTTAGTACCAGCAACCATCCTAGGTGGTGGGTATTTTATATTGTTACTGCCACAGGGATGAGGCAACTTGAGCCTCAGAGGAGTTAAGTGAACTGCCCAAGGTCACACAGCAAATAAAGAGGGTCTGACTCAGGCCTGCCTGGGGGCCCACATGCCCCCATTTTCATCACTCACTACACTCCATGCCTCTTCTTCAGGCTGCTCTGTACTATTTCTCAGGGAAAGAAACTAACTGTGGACGTGAGATGACTTTCTCGGTGTCACTCAGCAAAGCAGCAAGTGCGGGCTCTGGGAACCCAGGAACGGTCCACCTGTATGTCCCCTCCTTCCCCAACCCCTCTCCCGCCATCACTGTGAGCAAGTCCCTCGGGGTTTGTCTTGACACCTTATCCAGCACACTTGTAGGCACTGGGTGAGAGTTACTGGGTACAGCCTCCCGGAGGGTGGTGATGAGGGAGGCGGCCACTCTTTACGGGGGTCCTTGAGTCACTGGAGGGACAGCCTGGCCGCCCCCAGACGATGGCACTGCCCACCACTGTCAGGGTCCCGGGCACTCACCGGAGCAGTGGATGAGGCGGAGTGGGTGGGAACACAGTGAGAAGTTTAGCAGCTCCATCCAGATGCGAATTGTCCCTCCCACGCTTCCCGGGCTGCAGGGGCCTCCATTAGAGCCCCCGAGGAGTCAGAATCCACACCTCCGCAAATGGGCCCGCTTTCCCAGGGCGCCCCCTGCCCAGACCTTCCCTGGGCTCTGTGGGTTTTGACACCTCTCTGTAACGTGGCGGGGGTCCACCTCGCACCTTTGGTCCAGATAAAAGCTCAGTCCTGGAGGTGGCCGGCCCAGCCTCCCAGAGCCCGCAGCCCCGGCCATGGCCCAGTCCCCTCCTCTGCAGGGCCTCCTCGGCCACGACCACTGGATCTTCCCCCACGGTTGGGGCTGGACCGGCCACTCGGACTCCACGTCCCCGGCCTCCTCCTCGGATTCGTCGGGCTCGTGCCCCTGCGACCGTGCCCGCGGCCCCTCGCAGCCGGCGCCCCCAGCCCCCAGCGCCTCAGAGGCCGCCTCGACGGCACCCGGACGTGCGCGGACCCGGCCGGCAGGCGGGCAGCGGCAGAGCGCCAGCGAGCGCGAGAAGCTGCGCATGCGCACGCTCGCCCGCGCCCTGCACGAGCTGCGCCGCTTTCTGCCGCCGTCCGTGGCGCCCGCCGGCCAGAGCCTGACCAAGATCGAGACACTGCGCCTGGCCATCCGCTACATCGGCCACCTGTCGGCCGTGCTGGGCCTCAGCGAGGAGAGCCTGCAGCGCCGGCGCCGGCGCCACAGCGACGCGGCGCTCCCTCGAGGCTGCCCGCTGTGCCCCGATGGCGGCCCCGCGCAGGTGCAGACGCAGACGCAAGGGTGCGGCCCTGGCTCAGCCGCTAGCTCCGCGGTGTCCTGGGGGTCCCCGCCCGTCTATCCCGGAGCCCTAGCGGCGCCCGAGCGCCTGGGGAGCAGGGTCCCCGATATGGGTCCCTGGGTGACACCCCCTTACTGCCCGGGGATGCAGTCGCCCCTGCAGCTGTCCCAAGGGAGAGCCCCTGAAGCGGCCCGTTGGACGCCGCCCCAAGCCTGTTCCGGAACGCAGACACCCCCAGAGCCCCGGAACCAGGCCACGCCCTGGACCTCGCCCCCCGCGATGGAGCTGGCTGCAGTGTACCAGGTACGCGCCCAGGCTCTCTCCGCTTCCCTCGGAGTGGTCCCCAGGCTTTGATTGGAAACGGAGGGGGTGAGTAAGCTCTAGCTTGCAGAGAATCTTATGCTTCTTAGATCCCGGGTTACCTAATCCAACCCTGGTTAGGGATGGAAAGAAGCTGAAGGGAGGATGAAGAGGACCCTAACCTCCTTGGGGAAAGAGATGGGGCTCTGGGAAGTTAAGGCCACCACCACCTCTACCTAGAAGCTTTCACAGTCATGTGGAAGAGGGGGGAATCTTCAGACTTGATTTCAGAGTCCAGGGTGGAAGGTAGCAGGGGCCTTCAGGTAATTCAGGAAATTCCTTGCAAGTGCTCCATCAAGGTTTGAGGGGGAGGGAGGTCTGGCTGCCCCAGGGGTAGGGGCTTCCTAAGTAGATGGGCTTGGAGCAGGTGACCTTCATGCTTTCCTCAAGCTTCCATAAAAGAGCATATTAATAACCAAAATTTATTGAATGCTTACTGTGTGCCCAACACGATTCTTGGTATTTTACATGAATTAACTAACTCATCAGCTCTCCAGCAACCCTGTGAAGTAGGTTTTATTTCATCATCACCATGTAATAGACGAGAAAACTGAGACTAAAAGAGGTTATCTGAGTTCTCATAGCTACTGAGTGGCAGAGCTGGGTTTTGAACCCTGGCAGTATATCTCCAGAGCTTGTACTCTAAACCACTTTGCTTCACTGGATCCATGGCACCAGGGCAGTTCAGCAGCTGCCAGCCACACTATGGGGAACATCCAGGTTCAGGATCTCAGGGCGTGAGGCAGTGACCCACTAACCCGCTACTCTTCTCTCTCTCAGGGTATCTCTATGTCTCCGGAGTCCTGTGTGTTGCCAGAAACCCCTCCTGTCCTGCCCCGCCCAGCATGCCAGAGGCTCCAGCCTGAGACCCAGTGGGGATGGTGGAGCCACTGTGCAGAGGTGCTGCCCAGCTCGGAGGACCAGGGACCAGGCCCCGCCTTCCAGCTCAGTGATGAAAGCCCTCCCCAGAGCTCAGGCGTACAGCTCAGTGGCTGCCCTGAATTTTGGCAAGAAGATTTGGAGGGGACTCAGCTGGGCGTCTTCTACTAATGGCCTTGGCTGCCCCCTTTCCAGCCAGGAATCAGGCCTGTAGCGTGGGGTGTCCTCCTCATCTGCTACTTCACTAGTATTCAGTCTTTGTTTTAGCCTTTTCCAAATGATGTCTTTCATGGAAGCAGTGTTTGAAACAGCTAAGGGTGGCCTCCCTGGCTGAAGTCGGGGCTGGGGCAGTCCCTCCACTCCTAGACGCCCCACAGAATGACCAGTGCTCTGCAGAGCACAGCCTGAGCTGCAGTAACATGGGTTGTTTGACCACAATGGTTGGACAGGCTGGGACTGGTGGGGGAGTGGGCTTGGCGGGGTGGGGATGGGAGTGGGAAGAAAAGTATATGCTTAGATTTTGTACTTCTTAAAAAAAACCCAAAAAGAAACCCCCAAATTTGGTTTGGTCTGTTTTTCTTCTATCCACCTGGGTTTTTATTGCTTCTGGAAAAGGAAAAATGTTCCTGTCCTGCAGGGAACAAATCATGCTGCTTTTCCCCTCCTGGAATCCAGGCCCTCACTTGCCAATTTGACAGTAATTATTGCGCAGGGGCTCCACCTGGCCTGCTGTGCAGGCGACACAGGTGAGTTAACGCTCGGGCCTGTTCACTTGCCTGAAGCCCGTCACCATTGCCCTTTTGCATTCTCCTGGGTGCATTCCTGCTGACCTGTAGGGCTCTTTCACAGTTATGTGAAGTTGTTTCCAAAGGGTGCTTGTGAGTGGCTCCCATGTGCTAGGCCCAGTGTATTAGTTTACTAGGGCTGCCGTAAGACAATACCACAAATTGGGTGGCTTAAACAACAGAAATTGATTATCTCACAGTTCTGGAGACTGGAAGTCCAAGACCAAGGGGTCAGCAGGTTTGGTTTCTTCTGAGGCCTCTCTCCTTGGCTTGCAGATGGCCGCCTTCTTGCTGTGTCCTCACATTGTTATCCCATGGTCCAGTCTCTGTGTCTGTGTCTTAATCTTCTCTTCTTACAAGGACACCAGTATATTGGATTTGGGCCCACCCACATGAAGTCATTTTACCTTAAGTACCTCTTTACAGGCTCTGTCTTCAAGTACATTCACATTCTGAGATACTGGGGGTTAGAACTGCACCAAGAGTTTTGGGGGAACACAGTTCAGCTCACAACACCCAGTACTAGGTGCCGGAGAAAACATGCCCTGACTAATGGGGTAAATAACAGGGAAGGAAATGATTAGAGCCCAGGTCAAGATGGGGGTTTATACAAGGTACTTTGGGACCAGAGAGGATATGCCAGCCTGGTGGGAGATGGGGTTGACAGTGCTGTTGCGTTCTTGAGTTACCTGATCCATTAGTCCTGCTGCGTTGATTTATGTGGCCTTGAGCAAGACTAAGAGGCACCTCCAGGATCTTGGGGAAAGGGCGCCATGATCCATTAGCAAAGGCTGCCATGGGCTTGGGAGCCAGCAGTGGTGGTGACTTCATTCTGTTTCTGACTCGGAGAGGGGAGAGTTGCAGGATGTTGGAACTAAGTATTGAAGGATGTGTGGAGTTTGCCAGGAGGAGTAGGCAGAAGAAACAGCATGAGCCAAGTTGAAACAGGTGGTTAAAGTCCAGGACTGATGGGGAAAAGTGACAAATTGAGTTGGAAAAGGAGCTGGGAGGCGGGGTTGTGGGGAGCCCCACATGACAGCAGGAGGAGGCATCTGGCCTCTGTGTCCTGGGTGGAGGGGGCAGTGAAGGTGGGGGGTAGGGAGTGGGCTGGTCAGAACCACTCTTGGTCTTTTGGGCTGCCTTGTAGAAGTGGAGCCTGGCAGGGGTCCGCTGTTAACGGTGCAGGGCGAGAGCAGAGGCAGGAGGAAGACCAGAGCATGAGCTGCCACATGCAGGGCCTCCCATCTGACCCACTGCCTGCTGACATGCCCTTTGACACCAGGCAAGTCACTCCATCTCTGTGCCTCAGTTTCCCCATCTCTTAAAGAGGAGCTGGATTAGGTGACCACTGCAGTGCCTTCTTCCCCCAACCTTTCAGAAGTGGGTTCTGGTTCCTACCCCAGGACCCTCTGTAGGGGCTGCATGCCACAGCGGAGTTTGAGAAAAGCTCACACAAGGTTACATGCAGCAGGGACACAGATACAGGGCACAGCTGCCCTGGTTGCACATTCATTCAGCTCCTACTCTCTGTGTAACCGTGAGCAAGCTTCAAAACCTCCCTGGGGACTTCCCTGTCAGTCCAGTGGTTAAGACTCCAAGCTTCCAATGCAGGGAGTGCAGGTTCAGTCGCTGGTTGGGGAACTAAGATCCCACATGCCGCACAGCGCAGCCAGAAAATTAACAAAAAACGAACAAAACCTCCCTGACTCTCAATCTCCTCAGATGTGAAGTGGCAACAATAATAGACCCTACCTCTCAGGGTTCTTAGGCTTGGCACATAGTAATTGCTTAATACATAATAGCTGAATAGAATCACACGACCTTAGAGATGATCCAGTCCGGTGGTTCCCTCACCTGACTGCGTGTTGAGCCCTCTGGTTCCAGGGTCCCACCCTGAGAGTGCGATTCAGTGCATTGGGCCAGGACCTGGGAACCTGGAGCCGAGGGCCAACCAGGTGTGGGAGCAATGGCTATTTTTTGCTCCTTCATTTTACAGCTGAGGAAACCGGCCCAGGGAGGGGAGCAGCTTTCTCTAGCCCTCCAGCTAGGTTGGAACATCAAGCCCCTGACTCCCTGTCCAGTGCTCTCTCCTTCTCAAGAAGATGCAAGGACTTGGCTCCACAGTCTCATGGCACCTGCAGCCAAGGCAGAACTGAACAGCTGCCCATCTCCTTCCTTTGGCTCCCACCTATCTGGGCTCAGTCCTTGGTCCAGTCACTGATGGCCACGGCAAGGGCCAGCCAGAGCTGAGCATCTTCTGGAATTTGGCAGCCTTCTTCTCCCAGCTCCTCTGGGAGATGCAAAGGCAGAGGCAAAAGGCTGCTATCACCCCAGCTGGAGTTGCCTGGGACACTTCCTAAATGCTGCTGGCGTTGGGCAGGGAGCAGGGCCGGGGGCTTGGGCTAATCCCCGACCCCTGTCCTCACCCTCTGGGAGGGCAGGCTCAGCCCTGCCTCTCAGGAGCAGCAGCCCCTCACCCTCACGTGTGGCTCCATCCCAGACAGGCTGCTCTTGGCTGCACCTCTGTGCTAAGTGCCTGGCAGGGGCGGGAGAGGGGCTGATGCTGGTGCCCTGCCTGGGATGACTGATCCATCTACACCTTCCTGGGGACCCAATCACTATCCATAAGAGACTGGACATTCACCGAGTACCTCACCCGGGGCTTCTCAATGACCCTGCGGTGCAGAGGATGTGCCTCCTGAGGAGTCTCCTGGAGGGGAGGGAGGTGGGAGAGGCCACCCACCCACCCCCGCTGCTTCTGGCTGATCCTCAGGGCCCCCCACTGGCCATGAGAAGTCAACCCACCTGTAGACGGAGCGCTGGATAGGGAATGAGCAGTCGGGGTTCTAGGCAGCTCCTGTTCTGCATCCGACCTTGAGCTAGGTTCTGCAAGAAGTTCTCTGGCTTTGCATGTCCTCGCTGCATCCTCGGTACCGATTTCCTCCAGCCCCACAGGCAGTCATGAATGCCTGCGCTGTGAGCTGTCAGGTGATGAGTGCCTAACTACCGTAGCCCCAAATGCAGGGCCAGCTTCCACTCATGCACGGGCATTAGAGGCGGGGTCTTAACCTCCCTGCGCCTCGGTTTCCTTATCTGCAAAACTGAGATAAAGACAGTCCGTATCTCCTGGGACTGTTGAAAACCAAATGAGATAATGCACATAAACACTTAGCCCAGTGCCAGGCACGGAGACTAGGGTCCCTGCTGACTCTCCTACCTGGAGGCCAGCTCTCCCCCAGGGACCCTAGATGGCGGTGCTGGTCCTTCCCCCAGCGGGGACCACCTGAGGGGGCCACCTGCCCTCTGGTCCCCCGAAGGTCAAGTGCCAGCCGCCTGGCAGCTGGGCCCTGGCGACAGGAAGGGCTGGTCCGGAGAGGCTGGGCCGGGGGGAGCCTCCTGGTTGGTGGAGGGACCCATACCCAAGGCTGGTCCCACCCCTTGGCCCGCCCCAGCCTTTGATATGCGGAAGGTAGTGGAGCATGGAGGAGCCTTCCTGGCCCCAGGCCTGCTGGCACACTTCTCACAAGGAGGAAGAGGCTGGGAGGAAAAAGGATGGATGGGGCCTTGAGCAGGAGACAGGGCTAAGGATGATAGTAACACCCTGCTCTCCTTAAGTGTCAGACTGTGTGCTAAGTACGTGAATCTCCTTAGATCCACACACCAACCCTATGATAGATCGTCTTTATCGTGCAGATGAGGAAACCAAAGCCCAGGGGTCAAGAAACAGGCTGGACTTCAAGACTCCAGCTGGAGCAGCTCACAGGTGGGGTCAACTGGAGGTGACCCCTGAGGAGCCTGGGCTATCTGTTACCTCCCTCTTTCCCTCCCACCAGCCTTGGGTGCTCAGCTGGGCCTCCTTTGCCAAGAAATTTCCACCAAGGCTGATGTGGGCCGTGGAGCCCTGCGGGTCCCAGACCTTCTCCTCAGAGTTGGCCCTGATCACTGGCTGCCCCAGGTGATCTGGAGAGCACCTGCCTTTTTCTGTATGCTACTCTTGAAAACAACAACTTTACAAACTGATATGCCACCCAGGGATCCTGGAGAGGTGGCAGGACATGCCCTTGGCCAGTGAGTGGTCACACCAGGCCTGGATCCAGGGCTTGCTGCCCTTACGCGAGCCCTTTTCTCTCACTCTCCCAGGTGTGCTGGCTGCAGTGCAGGAACAGGGGCCCAGCCAGCACCCTGCTCCCTTGCCTCACGCTAGTTCAGGTGCAAATCCTTGCTTCTGAAACCGTGGAAACTCCTGCTTTCTGGAAAAGCACTCCCTCCACTGTCAGGACCTGCTCTGTGTCTGGCACCAAGCCCCACTCCACCTTGGGGACCGCTGTGTCCCCATTCCTTCCACCTCCAGTGGCTCCCCAGCACCCAGAGTCTCAATCCTGCCGATGAAATGAACACTGCAGGCAGACACTGCCACACAGGTGTTCTAGGAAGGACCAGCAGGCTGGGTACTTCTTCCTTCCTATGTTTCCTGGGGGTCCAAGGCCCCCATGCGTCCCAGGTTCTCTAGCTGTTGTGCAGACCCACTCCTGCTCTAGTTTAGTAATGAGTCTGGAAGCTCATCTAGAAATCCTTTATTTACATTTTATCTTAGAAAAAAATATACAGATCTGGTGCTCTGTTAACTCCTCAGGTTCAGGGTCTTTATGGGAGTGTGAGAGAGGGCACAGGGCAGCCCCCCAAGGCAGTCCATCATCCATCAAGGGCCTCTGCTCATCTGGCCCTGAAGCTGGACTTCCCTGAGATCAGCCCCAGGGCCCTGGGTGACAGGAGCGATGCCAGGCCTGGGGTGGGGTTGGCATGAGGGGCAGGGGCTGGGAGGCACTTGGACAGTCTGGCCATCAGAAACTGGATTGGCCCCCTGGGCAGAGTGGAGAGAACATGGGCCAGAGACTGTTCCTAAGGGGAGGACACGGGTGCCTCAGGCTTCAGGAATGGGGGCCCTACCGTGAGCCACTTGGATATACACACGTGGGCATCTCACATGGGGGCCAGGTGACTGTAAGGACCAGGGACTATTTGGCTGTGTTTTGTGAACCAGTTTAACACCACCTCCTTGTTCTCCTTCACCCACTTGATGTTGGCTTTGGTCTTCTCCAGGGCTTGCTCCAGAGCCCGGGTGCCTGAGCCGAAGCCTACATCCATGTTGTTCTTCTTGAACTGCTCCAGCTGCGAGGAAAAGGATAATTCTGAGCCCCAGGTTAGGTCTCTAACACAGCCCTGAGGAGAGGGCTGCCAGGTCCTCTGTCCTCCCCCTCCATGTTAGGGCCCCTGGGGATGGGGACCACAGCCTGTTCTCCAGGACAGGGAGGGCCAGTCCTTCCCTCTCCCTGGCAGAGGTCAAAAATGACAGCCCTGGGCTTCCCTAATGGTGCAGTGGTTAAGAATCCGCCTCCCAATGCAAGGGGACACGGGTTCAAGCCCTTGTCCGGGAAGATCCCACATGCCTCAGAGTAACTAAGCCCATGCGCCACAACTACTGAGCCTCCACTCCAGAGCCCGCGAGCCACAACTACTGAAGCAAGCCTGCACGCCGAGAGCCTGCGCTCTGCAACAAGAGAAGCCACTGCAGTGAGAAGCCCACGCACCACAACTAAGAGTAGCCCCTGCTTGCTGCAACTAGAGAAAGCCTGCATGCAGCAACAAAGACCCAACACAGCCAAAAATAAATAAATAAATAAATTTATTTTTAAAAAAAATGACCGCCCCAAGGTTCAGCTTGGCTCCTACATGTATTTGACCTTCACTGTGAGGTCCTTATTGAGTTGATTCTCAGTTTTTAAATGAATTACAATCTCAATCCAATCAAGGGAGGAGAGAGGGACAAATTAAACAGACACCACAAGGAAGCAACCAGCCAAATTCAAAATGTGGCCATTTCTATAGTACAAATGGCCCAGTTGCTTGAGCAAATAAATGTTGTTGTTGTTTTTCTTTTAAAGAGATGCTATAGATTAAAAGATGTATTAGTACTGGAGGTTGTAGCGGGGGCAATTAGGCAAGAAAATGAAATTAAAAGCATCCAGAAAGGAAGAAGTAAATTATCTCTATTTGCAGATGACATGATTTTGTATACAGAAAGTCCCAAGGAATCGAAAAATAAAAAAGCACAACTATTAAAACTTATGAGTTCAACAAGTTTGCAGGATATAAGAGCAATATGCAAAGATCATTTCTATTTCTATACACTAGCTGTGAAAAATCTGAAAATGAAATTAAGAAAACAGTTCCATTTACAATAGCATCAAAAAGAATAAAATACTTAGGAATAAATTTGACAAAAGAAGTGCAAGACCAGTATGCTGAAAACTATAAAATATTGTTGAGAAAAATTAAGAAGACCTAAATAAAAGGAAAAAAAATGACAAATCTGTGCTAATGGATTGGTAGATTTAATATTACTAACATGGACATACTCCCCAAATTGATCTACAGATTCAGTACAACCCCTATCAAAATTCCAACTGTATTTTTTTGCAGAAATTGGCAAGCTGATCCTAAAATTCATAAAGAAATGCAAAGATTCAGAATAGCCAAATGATCTTGAAAAAGAACAAAGTTGGAGGGCCCACAATCCCGATTTCAAAACTCACTACAAATCTATGATAATTAAGACAATGTGTACTAGCATAAAGACAGACAGATCAATGAAATAGAATTGAGAGTCCAGAAATAGACCCTAAAATTTACAGTCAATTGATTTTCAACAAAGGTGCCAAGATCATTCAATGGGTGAAAGAATAGTCCTTTTATCAACAGAGGAATGGATAAAGAAGATGTGGTACATATCTACAATGGAATATTACTCAGCCATAAAAAAGAATGAAATAATGCCATTTGCAGCAACATGAATGGACCTAGAGATTATCATACTAAATGAAGTAAGTCAGACAGAGAAAGACAAATATCATATGATATCATTTATATGTGGAATCTATTTTTTTTAAATGATACAAATGAACTTATTTACAAGACAGAAACAGACTTACAGATATCGAAAAGAAACTTATGGTTACCAAAGGGGAAACATGGGGGCGGGGAGGGATAAATCAGGACCTTGGGATTAATATACACACACCACTATAATAACCAGCAAGGACCTACTGTATAGCACAGGGAGCGTTACTCAATATTCTGTGATAAAGCTATATGAGAAAAGAATCTGAAAAAGAATGAATATATGTATATGTATAACTGAATCACTTTGCTGTACACCTGAAACTGACACAACATTGTAAATCAACTATACTCCAATAAAATTTTTTAATAAATTAATGATATTACAAAAAAAAGAATAGTCCTTTTAATGAATGGTACTGGGACAACTGGATAGCCACATGCAAAGGGATGAAGTTGGACCTTTGCCTTACACCATGTACAAAAATTAAGTCAAAATTGATCACTCCTAAATGTAAGAGCTAAAATGATAAGAATCTTAGTAAAAAGCATAGGTGTAAATCTTTGTGACCTTGGATTAGGTCACTGTTTCTTATATATGACACATAAAGCACAAGCAACAAAAGAAAAATAGAAGGTTAGACTTCATCAAAATAAAAAACTTTTGGACTTCCCTGATGGCTCAGTGGTAAAGAATCCGCGTGCCAATGCAGGGGACATGGGTTTGATCCCTGGGTCGGGAAGATCCCACATGCCGCGGAGCAACTAAGCCCCTGCGCCACGACTACTGAGCTTGTGCTCTAGAGCCTGCGAGCCACGACTACTGAGCCCACGTGCCACAACCACTGAAGCCCTCGTGCCTAGAGCCCGTGCTCCACAACAAGAGAAGCCACTGCAGCGAGAAGCCCACGCACCACAACAAAGAGTAGCCCCAGCTCGCTGCAACTAGAGAAAGCCCACACGCAGCAATGAAGACCCAATGCAGCCATAAATAAATAAATAAATAATTTTTTTTTAATTGAAAACTTTGCGTATCAAAGACACTATCAAGAAACTGAAAAGACAATCCACAAAATGGGAGAAAATATTTGCCTAATATGTGTCTAAGAAGGGCCTAGTATCCAGATTATATAAAGAACTCTTATAACTCAACAATAAAAAGACAAATATACCAATTAAAAACTGAGTGAAGGGGGCTTCCCTGGTGGCACAGTGGTTAAGAATCCGCCTGCCAATGCAGGAGACACGGGTTAGAGCCCTGGTCCGGGAAGATCCCACATGCCGCGGAGCAACTAAGCCTGTGTGCCACAACTACTGAGCCTGCACTCTAGAGCCTGCGAGCCACAACTACTGAGCCTGCGAGCCACACCTACTGAAGCCCGCGCGCCTAGAGCCCCATGCTCCGCAACAAGAGAAGCCACCTCAATGAGAAGCCCGCACACCGCAACAAAGAGCAGCCCCCACTCGCCGCGACTAGAGAAAGCCCGCATGCAGCAATGAAGACCCAAAGCAGCCAAAAATAAATAAGTAAATTTATTTTTAAAAGAAATGAGTGAAGGATTTGAATAGACATTTTTCCAAAGAAGATATACAAATGGCCAAGAAGCACATGAAAAGATGCTCAACATCATTAGTCATCAGAGAAATGCAACTCATAACCACAATGAGATACCACTTTGCACCCAGTAGGATGGCTATAATTTTTTCAAAAAGGAAAATAACAATTTTCCCCAAAACATAAAGAAATTGGAACCTTCATACATTGCTGGTGGGAATGTAAGTTGGTGCAGTTGCTTTGGAAAACAGTTTGGCAGTTTCTCAAAAAGTTAAACACAGTTACCAAATGACCTAGCAATTCCACTCCTAGGTGTACACCCAAGAGAAGTAAAAACAGAGGTTCACTCAAAAATGTGAACGTAGGGGACTTCCCTGGTGGTCCAGTGGTTAAGACTCTGCGCTCCCAATGCAGGGGGCACAGGTTCAATCGCTGGTCGGGGAACTAAGATCCCACAAGCGGCTGTGGCACGGCCAAAAAAAGACAGAAAATTTGAAAATGGCCTGGGTATAAGATGATAGTAAGGCATTGTTAATTTTCTTGTATTTGCTAATGATAGATTATGTTTTTAAAATTCTTTATTTTAGATACGACTAAAGTGTTTATAGGTAAAATTATATAATATCAGTGATTAGCTTGAAAACTGTCCGCCCCAAAAAAATGTCACCAAATGTTAATAATTGTTCAATCTGAGTAACGGGTACATGGAGGTTCATTATATTATTCTCTTTACCTTTTGCCTATACAAAAATTTCAAGATGAATATCTGTGATTGAATTGTGATATTTAGAAAGTCTGGATACCCAGCTTCCCCTCTACATGAGGAAGGCCTGACCACATGGAGCCCCGCTGCCTTGTGAACACATGCGGTGGGAGCTGAGTGGCGGCTGTCCCTTGAGACTGGGGATGGGCCTCTGGGTGCTGCCCCAAGGTCCGGGGCTTCTTACCTGCTGCAGCTCGAACTCAGTGGAGAATCTTCGGGTCACAGCCTGGATGAGGTTGGAGAAGGAGAAGGAACCACCGCCATAACTGCAGGGCAGGGAGAGAGAGGAACCGTGAGGGGGGCCAGGAACCAATGTTCGGTGACTGGCAGGCGACACAGGACCCTGTGACTGTCCCCATCTCGCAGATGTGATGAAATGACATGTCCAAGGAGACACCACTAGGGACTTGAACACAGGTTTGATTGCAGTGTCCTTGCTCCCATCTCTTCAGAGAACACTCCCACCAGCCAGACTTTCTTTCCCCCAAGTGGGAAAAGGGACAGCTGTGCCCCGCTGCCACGTCTTTCAATTCCTGTCCCTTCCCGACCTCAAGCTGGGTTCCTTTTGGACCACTCCGATGCAGTGTCTACCCTCCACTCCCGACCCTGCAGGGTCTGGTGCACACAGCCCACCCCCAGGGGACTCAGCCTTGGTGTGCGCTTCCCCTAACATGCTCTCGGCAGACTCACTCCTGAAAGAGTTTCTTCCAGTTGCTCTGGACAAAGTCCCAGGCCAGAGATTGCCCGAGGACGTTGCTGGCAATGCTGTTAATGGTGGAGGTGGCATCCTGCTTCCGGATGAGGTCTGGCTTCAGGGTGTAACTCAGGTACCTGTGAGGACAGCATGCTGCGTAATAAGTAAAAGGACCCTGCCCTCCACCCCACACACCTCTCCTGCAACCTCTCAACATCCCTTCAGCATGCTGCGGGTTGAAGACTCCTTGGTCCTACCGCCCTCCTGTAGATGGGACACTGAGTCCCCTAAGCAGGGTCACTGGCTATGCCAGGTATCATACTGACATAGACCAAGTGCTTGATAAATATCTGACGATGAATGAATGAAGGAAGGGGTAAGCCCTGCACCAGGCAGGGTGGCCACTCCTGTCTTTGACATTGAGGGTAGCTCTTCTTTACTGAAGTACAGAAGATGGCATATGAGGCACACAGTGGGAGCCAGGAGCCCTCATCCAAGGGTTTGGGGGGTGCCCAGCTGGATGTCCAGAAGGACTCAGGTCCAGATGCACCACAGCCCTTGACAGAGAGGTAAAGGCTAGGAGACTGCAGCAGTTAAAAGCACAGGATGTGGACCCAGATCCACATTCAAATCTTGTTTTTTCACTGAGTAAAGCTTCTAGCCTTTGGGCAAGTTGTTTTGCTTCTTTGAGCCTCCGTGTCCTCATCTGTAAAACTGGGAAACGCACTGCTCCACTGTGCAGGTTTGCGAGGATCCCACGGAGGAGAGTGTGGACGCCTGGCTGGTTCTTTCTCCCCCACATTGGGACCCTGGTCCCCGGCGAGGAGGGGAACTCACCCAGCCCCGTCCAGCTCTGGTCCTCACCTGTTCAGGAGCCAGACCTCGTTGGTGCAGGCCAGCGCTGAGCGGAGTTTGTCAGCTTCATTAACCAGTTGGACTTGTTGTAACTGCCTCCAGGCGAAGTCCCACTCTTTCTGGTCGCCCTGGGCGATGGCGTTGCAGTAGATGGTGGATCGCAGGTTGGGGTGGATCCTGGTGTGGGGTCAGGGTGTCAGGGGTAGAGCAGCAGCAGGGAGGGCGGGACGAGGGTCTGATGAGGACAGGGCTGTGAGCTTGAGGGACACATAAAGATCAGGAGACAAGCAGGGGACACACTCACGGGTTATTTTGGGGGTTCTCCATCCACTGGTTGTAAAGGTTCTTGGCCAGCTCCTCACACTTAGGCAGCCCATTGGAGCAGGCAGTGCTGATGGCATTAATCTCATTGTACCTGCCCCAGGGGTGACACTCTGTCAGCATGCCTGGCTCTGACTCTGGCAAAGACTCCCCTGCTGACACACAGCTCCAGGCAGGGCAGCAGGGCTGGGGCTCTAAGGTTGCAGCCCACCCGCCCTTTGGGTCCCCCTCTTTGCTTCTTGCCTTGGGCAGCCCAGGGAGGGTGGGCACAGACTCCAGCCCCACCTTCAACCACTAGAATCTGAATAACAATGCTGGTGAGGGGACCTTGAAATTTCAGTTTGGTCCTTTGTACAAAGAGGCCACATAGAGCCTCAGGGCAGGGCTCCTTATTCCTAGTTGAGGTGGGGGGGGGAGTCTCTCCCTGACTCGTGGCCCTGGTCCGGCCAGGAGTTGGGAACTTCAGAGGAGAATGCTGCTGGGACTTGCTCTGGACTTCCCAGGTCAGGGTGCCTGGGCCACCTGTGATCTCCAGACCCAAGAGAGGTCATACTCACTGGTCCATCAGGCTTTCTGGTCGCACAGTCCAGTTTTTGGTGCGATTTTCAAAATACAGGAAGAGGGGTTCAACCTGATTCCTGAGGTAATTCTGGGAAAAAGAAAACATGAATAGCCTCAAAGAGGAGACTCATGCCTGACCCACCTGGAGCCCCACGGAGCCTCTGATGTGGGTAGGCAAGTGTAGCAAGGGCTAATGGCTACAGAAGCAAGAGGCCAGAGGCTAAGAGCTTCGCCCAAGGCCAGACAGTGGTCAAAGGAGCCGGCGCTAGTCCAGGTCTCAGATGACTGATCTGGGGTTCTTTCCCTCAACCAGTTCTGACACTCTATGTCTAAGTATCACCATTTCCTAATATAGTTTTAGGGCCTACCATCCCCCACCACCTGATCATAAGTATTCTGCCTTTACTGTGGGGAATTTAGAAAACACTGTAAAGCATAGGCAGAAAATACTAACCACCCCAGAACTTACCGAATCCATGACTTCCAAATTGGTGAGTTTGCCCCTTCCTTTCTCTTTTCTGCCCAGCATATCTACAATTCTGCATGCTGTTCTTTTAGCTGGCATTGTCGTGTAAGGCCCAACCCATGTTATTAAAATCCTTTGCAGACGCTGGTTCAATACAGTAGATTATCATGTGTGTCAACCAGAATCCGCATCCAAATGTAAAAGGAATAAACCCCCAAGCGCAAAGAGGATTGGAAAGGAAACAACAGTGGATGAGACGTCCACACAGTGTAGGAGCTGGGAGGTGGAGAGAGGGAGATGGAACAGGCTTGGCCGAGGCGGGGGTCTGCAGCAGAGCACCTGCCATGGGGGAGATGGAGACAGAAGCAAGGAGACTTGCTGTGACGAGGCTCAGGATTAGAGGGATGGGTGTGCAGGGGACAGGAGTGAGGCCGGGCTGTGAACAGGGCAATGGAGCCAAAATCTGTAGAGGGACTAATTAAACCCTCGAGTGCCCACTTCCCTCCCTGCCTCAAGCAACACCCCTCCCTCCCCCATGAGCAAGGCTGAATCAGAGGGGCTCAGAACTAGGGTCCCCAGACACAGTGGGAGGGTTGCTGAATTGCAGAGAGGGCCAGAGGTGAAAGTTTACAGCCTAAATGGAGGTACCCCCAGTTTCCTTCCCCACCCTGATCCCAGAAAGTGAGCCTCAACTGCATAAGACAGAGGATCACTCTCTGGAGACTGAATGGTGTCAAGAGAACACAGTCATAGATATTAATTTTTTAGGGTCCCCACGAGGAGTTACTTGGCCACCCAGTCACCCCATAACAAGACTGCAGGTGACAAACTCCACCTCCCCGTGGAGCTTTCAACCACTGCCTCACTCTCAAATTCAAAGGGGCAGCTCAGTTTCCAACTTGAAAGAGGAGATCAAAACAAACAGATGACTTGGAGGAAACAAGTCAGTGAAAGAAAAAGAAAACTTCATAGAAGCCTGTGATAAATATCCTCCAAGAGTTCAGAGAAGATATTGCATAGGGCGCTGGAGCAAGGAATAGCACTTGGAAGCTTAAATACATGATAGAAAAAATGAGGAGAGGTGGTGTGCTAAACTGAGGGCATATCCCAGAGGGCAGAACAAAAAGTCACCAAGCTGGAAAATAGGAGAGAAGAAAACTAGAGGACCAATGTAAGGGCAGTGAATTGGATTAACAAGGGTCCCAGAAAGGGAGAACCGGGGGAAAAAAGGAGAGGAAGAAAGTTTAAAGGAGCAATGCAAAGTTGTCCAGGTTGAAAACGTAGAAGGATGAGAAAGACCTGCATGAAGGACCACCAGCATGGAGAGAAGAGCCCACAGCTTCCAGAAGGGGAACCTGGCCACATTCAAAGAACTGGAAATAAGAAAGGCCCTGGGCTTCTCAACAGAAACATGAGAGGTTTGATGTCAATGGAGCAAGACCTGAAATTTCCTGAGGAATAATTTCCAAAATAGAAACTACTTTTTTTTTTTAAATTTTTTTGGCCATGCTGCGAGGCATGTGGGATCTTAGTTCCCTGATCAGGGATTGAACCCATGCCCCCTACAGTAGAAGCACAGAGTCCTAACCACTGGACCGCCAGGTAAGTCCCTCAACCTAGAAACTTCTAAACTCAAGCAAACTCTCAATGCAGTGTGAAGGTGGAATAAAGACATTTCAGACAATCTACCTGAAAAAATCCACCTCTTATGAACCCTTTCTCCAAAACTGGAAGATGTGTTCCCCTGATAGAGAGAAAACTCAAGGAAGAATCCATGGGTTCAGGAAACAAGAGATGCAACAATGGAGAGCCTCCCAGCGTGGGAGCTGAGTAGCAGTTCTAGAAGTGAGCAGGCCGACAGAGGGCTCCAGGAGGGATGCCTCCAGGAAAAAGCAAAACTAATGTATTATCTGATACATTTGTATAAGATGTATAAAAAAGGAGACACAAACATGGTACTTTATGTGGCTCAGCAGAGAATGATATTTAAATAATCACATAAAGTAAATGCTGAATACTGATTTGACCAAATATTGTGATTTTACTACATTAGGAGGATGGGATGAATCCAAGGTGTAAGTAGGTTAATGAGTTTAAAGTGAGTTAAAACCTCATTTACCATAACAGTTAGTTAATCATGTGAAAAACATTTTTAATGACTACATAATATTCCATCAAATGGATATTCTAGTTTACTTAACCAACTCCAACTGTTGGACATTTGAGTATTTTTGGTTTTCTTGTCTTTTATAAACCACACTGCAATGAACATCCTTATGGGTTCAGCTATGCATCCAGAGCAAGCAGTTTCCCTCTGATCCTCCCTGCCCGCGCCCCCAAGCTTCAAAACTGTTAACAGCGGCATCCCCCTCCAGCCCCTTAGGGCAGGCTAGGCAGGCACAGGCCCGCTCCTTTCACAGAGGGGTTCTCTGGGTCTGAAGAGGGTTGCCTGAGTCCACACAGCTGGTAAAAGGCCTTCTCCCCCACTCCCACCCCCTTCCTGTACTGTGGCTTTTTCTGTTGCCTTCTGAAAGAAGGATTTGCTAATTTCCAAATCTAGCAAACTTTGCTAGAAGTCTGTGTCCTTTCTTTGCTGTGCCCAACCTGCTCACCTTCTCAATCCCTGCTCCCTTCACCCTACATCCCTCCTGCTCTCTCACCACTGCCAAGGACCTGGTGTGTTTCACCATTCCAGGCAATATTTCTATTCACTTCCTTATGGCGTAATTTCAGGCACTGGGGAATTGGTCCTTGAACCCTGCCATGCCCCTCTGTACCTTCATGGGGCCGTAGACCTCGGATCGGTCGAACATGAGCTTGAAGTACCTCAGGCTGCTCAGGGCGGCCTGCCAGGGCATGTACTCTTTCTCGTTGATCAGGAAGAGGGTGTTGTTCAGCGCCAGGGTGACAGGGACTATATGGGCACTGGGAGCAGACAGAGGGGCTCAAGTAAGCATCCCCACCCAGTCCAGCCTCACTGTGGGAACCCCAGCCTCCTCCTAGAGCCTGAGGTCCCAGAGGCCCAACTGAGCCAGCTCCAGCATTCACCAGGGGTGGGGCTGGGGGTAGGGGTGAGGGATGTGGATGCTGGGTGGTGCCACAAACGAGGCCAGCCCAGGCCTGGCCCTCAACCACTGCCAGTCACATTTCCTTGCTCATTATCCCCATTTTACAGATGAGGAAACTGAGGCTCAGAGAGATAAAGTGCCTTGCCTAAGGCCACACAGCCCATAGGAGACAGATCAGAGATTCAAAAAGACAAGAAACCTGTGCTCTATACTCTGCCCACCTCTTCTCTGATTTGCTTGGCCCTCTGGTCTTTCCTCCCTCCACCTCCTCAGGCCATATGTGCATATTTGGTTCATAAAGGTCCATGTCTATGGGTGACATCACTTATGTCAAAGAACTTGGCACCTGTTGGTGCTCATGAACACAGCAGCTGCTCAATAAATATCTGTTTATCCATGCTGCATCTCGTCTATCCTGTCCTTCCCGGATTTTTCTTAGCACTGAGCATGGTGGCCTGGGCCACAGGTAGCCCTCCGGAAAACCTTGGTGCCGTGGAGTGCACTGTGGTTTTGGAGTTGGACAGGACTACGTCTGGCTGTCATGGGCTACTGTGTGACCTCAGGCAGGGTACTCAAGCTCTGAATCTCAGATTCCTTCTCTGGGAAGTATGGGCTGTGACACCGACAATCTCCGGGGACGTGTGGCCAAGGGAGGGGTGTCCAGAAGCACAGGGAGCCCACGGTGCTGAGCCTGGCACACGGTGAGGACGGCGGGAGGCAGCACTGGCTCTCCCTATGGAACCGCACTTGCCAAGTCTCCAGGCTTCCATGGCTGAGCACTCACCTGGCCAGGTTGAAGCTGTCGTAGATGACCTGCGCCCGATTGATGACAGGGATGGTCTAGAAGGGGTAACAGAGCGTGTGACCTCGGGCTGGCGGTGCGGGCAGGCCCTGCAGTCTGGGGCCCCATCCTGGGGCTGGGCCTCGGGCAGGGGATGGGTGGGGCGGCAGGTACCCACCAATGGTTTTATCTGCAGCTGATTCTGAATCTTCCTCCAGTTGTTCTCATCGTAGTTCACCTGGTAATAGCCCGTCACGTTGACGTTTAGCAGGACCCACTCATCCGCTTGGGTTTTGAACAGATCATTCTGGGCTGTGGGGAGAGACCAGAGCTGGGGCAGGGCTGCTCAGAAGGCCACAGGCTGACCTGACCCAGGCCTCAGCAGAGCAGCCTCCCCTGCAGCCTGGCAGCAGCCGGCCCTCACGCCGCTGGGCCAACGCCAAGGAGAGGGGCGGAGAAGAGGGGTAGGACTGGCTGCCGGGGCCCAACTCTGGCCGGGGACCTTGGACAGACCAGTTGCCATCTCTGAACCTCAGTGGCCGCCCTGCCTCCCACAGGCTCTGGGTGGCCGGGCCAGTGGCATCCACCGAGACAACTCCATCGGCACACCCCCGGCCCCTCAGACTCAACTCCCCAGGCGGCCGCTCCTCCTCCACCCCCTCCTCCTCCCACCTCTCCGCTTGTAACAGCGCCATCAAACCCAGGCAGCACTTCCCATCCAGTTAGGCCCCCAGCACTGCTCATCTCTTCCTGGGGGCTCCATGCCTCCTCCTCACGGCTCTCCCTCCACCTTTTCTCCTGGCAGCCAGAGGGGATCCTTCCATACCTGCAGGTCAGACCCAATGGCTTTCCCACTTCCCACCTGTCCCGGCTCCTCCTGGCCCGAGGACATAGCCATTGTCTCCTGCAGCCGGCAGGGACCCGCTTCACCGAGGGCACACCTCTGCCCGAGCCACACTCAGTCTCCGAGTTCTCTCCTACCTCAAGCCTTGCACTTGCTATTGACTCTGCCTGGACTGCTTCTCTCTGCTGCCATTAGCCTGGTGAACTCCTACTCTTCCTCTGACTCAGATCACCTCCTCCAGGAAGCATTTCCTGACCTCTCCATGAAGTTGAAGCTCCTTATTCCCGGCTCCCTGCCCACCTGCCCCAGTACCCCAGAGGCCACATATGCCTCTGTTAAAGCACTCAGCACAGCTCTGGAACATTTGAACTGCTTGTCTTCCTTCCCTTCATCTGCAGCCTTGGCTTAGGCAGAGGATGACTTGCCTTGACCTTGGTTTCCTCAGTGCCTGGCAGAGTAGGACTGCTCATACTATGTGCCAGGCACTGTTTTAAACATTTCATGGGAATCCTCTTCTTTAACCTTCACAAAACTCAATGGGGTAGATATTGTTCCCAGCCCCATTGTATAGATGGGGAAATGGAGACCAGAGAGAGATGGTAACTTGACCAGGGTCACACAGCGTAGAAATTAGAACCAAAGAAGCTGGCTCCATTTGTTGAATGAAACGATGAAGGAAGCCCTGGCTGAGGCCTGCCATAACCCCAGAACATGGGCCAGGAGCTGGGAGTATGGGATGGGGCTGCTGTCCACTAGGGCAGGGCTGGATTACTTGCTGCGTTGCCCTGCAGCCAGTAGTGGTCCTGCAGTTTGCCACTTCTGATAGATGAGATGGGAACAATCCACAGGTAGCTGCAACAAGAGATCCAGAGGCCAGGTGTGAGAAACTGCAGCTCTTGGGCACTGCCAGCAAAGAACAGCCGTGCCCAGACTTCCAGTTTCTGCCCAACTCTGGCACTAAACACCCCCATCCTCCTGGCCCAGGGGGTAGACTGTCTACAGCCACTATGGCAGGGGCCACAGCGGGCCAGGCCCTGCTATGGTCAGAGGGTCCCAGAGCAACTGCCCCTCAGAACCCTCACTAGGACGCCTGTCTCAGTGACCTCATCTGCTCACTTGAACGCTGAGGGGCGGGTGACGGTGGACTCGGGGTCAAGCAGGAAGTGCTTCTGGGAGATGCTCCCTGTCTTGGTGTCCACGGTGATGACAGGGAAGCCCATCTGCAGGGTCCAGCGGTCCATGATGTCACGCACGGTGCCTGGCAGCTTGATGGCCGACTGATTGTTTACAGCCTTGGGCAGAGGGATATGGTGCGGCCTTCAGCGACTGCCATTCTCCCACCCACCCACTCTCCCCTTTCACCCTTGGCCTCCCCTTAGTGGCACCACTTTGCTGGGAGGCAGTGGAGGAGCACTGGGCTGAGAGGCAGGAGCTGGGGTCCCAGCCCGGCTCTCTGTCTCCTCGGCTGCCCAGTGCTGGACAAGCCAAGAGCTTCCCAGCCTCCGGTTCATTCCACTTCGATTAAGCAAATCCATGTGGCTTCCCATTCTGTGATCCAACCTGAGGTGGGTGTGTGTCAGGGAGGGGCACCCAGGATGCCCATGGCTCAGCCTGAACAAACCCGGGAGGACGGGCAGGGAGAGGAGACAGAGAGGAAGGAAAACCAGTGTCCCCATGTCACAGGCAGCGCGAAGGAGAGGGTCGTGGCAATGTGAAGGAAACGCACCCGGATGAGGGTCTGGGGATGGGCTTAGGGTGGTTGTTATTGTCTTAAATCTTTTTTCATCTTTTTCCATGTGTGTGCATTGCTTTCATAATGGTAACAAAAAACCAACCACATCTGTTAATAACTGAGAAAATAAAAAACTAAGAACAGCATAAATAGAGGGCAGAAGACCCTGTCGGAAGTTACAAGCTGAGGGGGAGGGGATCTCTAGGGGGGCTGCAGAGAGAAGGGGCTCAGGGAAAGAGGGAGGGGCAGATGGAGCTGGAGGGGTGCTGGTGCGGAGGAGGGCTTGGCTTCGGAAGAAAGGAAGGCGCTGGAAACTGAGGCTGGGCAAGGAAGACAGTGGAAGCGGAGGGGAGGGACTGACGCTGTGGGAGGTGGGGGAGGTGGACCGGCCCCATGGCAGATGGATGTCGGGCTGCAGACTGGCCAGGAGGGCCCTGGAGCCCAGCTGTGACTCTGTGACAAGGCCCTGGGTCTCGCCTCCCTGGTCAGGCTGGTCATGGAGCACAGGCATATGGGGGGGTCAGTAGGGCTGACCAGGGCCACAGAGAAGGGGTGGGGGCCACTGTGAAGGAGAGGACATGATGGGGAAATGATGGGGAGAGTCTCAGGAGAGGCGGGGAGGGGCAGGCGGGAGGGTGGGAGTGGTCAGAGGGTTTGCTCAAAGACAGGGGCCACTCAGGGTCTGAATGGACAGGAATGCAAGGTGAGGCTGGATGGGAGGGTCAGAGAGCACGCTGAGGGTGCTGGTATGTGCAAAGTCATGTCTGGGAGGGGCTGGCCGGGGCGCAGGGCAGCCAGGAGTGCTGAGTAGGTGAATGACTGGCTCCAAAGTTCCAGGGAGAGGAAGGCTTGGGCTTGGGAACCACAAGAGCCCGTTTCCTCGCTACTCAGATGACGGCACTCCTCAGCTGCCCTCACAGAGCTCACTGTAGCGTGAGGGGGGCTGCCTGCCAGGGCTCATGACCCAGGCTCTCATAACACCTCCTTCAAGGAGCCATCATTGCGCCCATTTTACAGATGAGCAACCAAGCCTCCAGATGGCCTGCCTGGGAGGGTAAGCAGTGGAGCTGGGCACATTCTCTTACACGTGTGCTGCCCCCAGGGACTTTCAGCATCTCAGGACCCCCACAGAATGGCTTCAGGGGGGCTGGTTGTTACTGACCATCTGCAGGTGTTCCCACAGGTCCAGGTAGGTGGTGTTCTGATAGGCAAAGGCATGCAAGTAGGACTGTGGAAAGACGGCACGGTGAGGGTAAAGCTGCTGCCCCAGGCTCTACCACTCAGCCTCTGTGGTAGGCCGGGGCTTGGAGGAAACACCTCCCACCCTATGGCTGGCCAAGGGTACTCACCGCCAGGCCCTTCCTGAACAGGTCCTCAGTCAGGAACTCAGAAAGCATCCTGATGACCGAGGCTCCCTGGTGGAGGAGAGGGGGCTCAGAAGGCTGCGCCGAGCCAGCAGGAGACCCTGTGTCCCCATCAGGCTAGGACAGGTGCTCCCGGAGCCCCGGCTTCAGTGGGCCCCTGTGGGCCGAGTCCCCACCTCCCTTCCCATGACCCCTACTGTCTCAGGACCAGCACGGGGGCTGGGCAGCACCTTGCTGTAGGAGATGGAGTCAAACATCTCGCTGATCTGGGCGGGTGTGTTGACCTCCTCGGCAGGGGTGGTCAGGGGGTGGGAGGAGGCCAGTGCATCCACAGCCATCACATGGTACAAATCGTTCGGCACCATGAGGTCTTTCTGCAAATCCCCAGCAGCCATCAGGAGACTGGCCTGGGAGGGGGTGACCCAGTCCCCCAACCCAGACCCTAGCAGTCCCTGGGCAGCAGGCTCACCAGATTCCAGGTGGGCTCTGCATAGTCAGCACCCAGGTACTCCACGTAGGAGGCAAAGCCCTCGTTCAGCCAAAGATCATTCCACCAGGCCAGGGTCACCAAGTTCCCAAACCACTGTGGGGGAGGGGAGGTCAGCCCGGCAAGCCACTCGGGCCTTGCGGTCACTAACGGTACCCAGAGCTACGCTTCACTGAGTGCTCCCAGTGTGCCAGTCTTGAGCTCGAGGCTTCACCGACATCATCATGACTCCTCCCTGACACCCTGCCAGGTGGAACTCTTCCCTTCTCAGCTGCCAAGGACGGAGCCACAACTTGTGCCGTCTCCTCCCAGAGCCCCCCTCGTTCTCTGTCTGCACTCCCCATGACTGGGGGGCTACCTGGTGGGCCAGCTCATGAGCAATCACAGTGACAACCCGCTCTTTGTTGCTGCTGGAGGAGGCCTGTGGGTCAAACAGCAGCGAGTTCTCTCGGTAGGTCACCAGCCCCCAGTTCTCCATGGCACCGGCATTGAAGTCAGGCAAGGCAATCTGGTCTGGGGAGTCCAGGCTGTTGGTGGGATGGCCTCGGGCTATGGGGGGAAACCCATCCGCTTCCCCCCAGTGTGAGGCACCTCACTCACCAGATTTTGGGAGTGGGTAGGGTGTATCAAAATGATGGGCAAAGAAGTTTAGGATGGGACCTGTCACATTCAGGGCATAAATGCCATGGTTCTGTGCAGTTGCATTAGGCCGAGCCCAGATCCGGACCTGCAAAGAAGACAGAGGTAGGTCAGGGGCCCTTCTTGGGTCCTGGTGCAGATGGGCCGAGTCCCAAAGCCTGGCAGGCTGGGGGACCAACTAGGTTAAACTGGGAGGCTTGGTCAGCGGAGGAGAGGGCGGGGGTGTCTCTTTAGAGCCTTGAGTCACAGGCAGGGGCCTTTGGGGAATAACAATAGCCATAGCCACCATCTGTCTGGCACCCAGGAGTTGGGAACTCCCTTCGTGAGCAGGGTCTCACTTTTCAGATGCAGAGACGGAGGGTCAGAGAACCTAAGGCATTTGCCCAAGATCACTCAGAACTGGGATTCAAACACTGCCTAGCAACTCAGGGGCTGGGACAAGGATGAGGATAAATAGGAATATCTCCCAGGCCAGGACCAATCCCGAGGAAGGATAGGTGGCCTCAGCTCCATACCTGGACGCTGTTGGGTGCACTTGTCTCCACACTCGTGAACTCGCTCACGATGTAGGCCAGAAGGTATGTGGACATTACAGGCGTGGTTTGGAACTCAGTGACCTTCCATTTGGGGTCTTCTGCAAGCGGGACACTGGGACCTGGACAGGGAGCAAGCAGGGATGTGGGGTTGCGCCCTCTCCCTGCCCTGTGCCCCAGCCCCGGGGGTCTGCTTTCCGAGGATGTGTGGTCCCAGCCAGACCTGCTCACCTTTGGGCGGCATGTTGGACAGGGCCGTGAGCTCCTTGGGGTAGATGAGGGTGATGTTAAATGTGGCCTTCATGGCCGGCTCGTCAAAGCACGGGAAGGATTTCCGGGCATCTGCAGACTGCATCTGTGTCGTGGCCAGCACCCTGCCCGAAGCGGGGGTTAGAGGGTGTGCCAGCTTCATGCCTGTGCCCGTGTGGGTGTGTGGGGCTGGGGCTGTAGGGTGTTGCTGGGTGTGCAGGGATGGGGTGCACAGATGCTGCCTGGCCTAATCCCTGCCCTCCCCACCTCCCCCAGGCCGCCTCCAGGCCGACAGGCCAGCTGACATGGGAGAGCAGAGCTCCTTCTGGACTCAGGGTCAAAGTCCTGGCAGGCTCCATCCCTGGATTGGCTGGGAAACCTTGGCAAATTTCTTTCCTCAGAGCCTGTTTTCCTATCTATCCAAGGGGCACTTTCATCTCTCATCCCTGACTCCCTAATAAAGTATAGGGGAGCCCTCCGGGAAAGGGTCGATTGTCTTGGTAGCTGCTCTACCAGAGCTGCAGATGGAGTGATGGGCCAGCCAAGGGCTCCCGAAGGTTCAAAAGCCCCGAACCCAAGCCCTTCCTTGGCTCCCAGGGTCCAGCTCTGCCTCAGCACCTAGGATCTGCCCCCACCCAGCAGACCTGGCTCTGACTTACTTTTTGTCATTGCCTTCCATGTACTCGCTGCGGTAGAAGCCTGCCAGGTCGTCGGCCAGCTCCCCCTGAAATTTACTCTCCATCTCGTACATTCTGCCTGCCTCCAGCAAGCCCTTGAGGTGCACCACCAGATACTCCGTGGGCTCTACCAGCTCGGTCCTGTCGATGTTGGGGACCGAGAAGGCCCCCACGCCCCGCAGGGCCACCATGTGCCCCTGGGTTGTGGTGTAGTTGAGCTTCTTGCTATGGATGATGATGACGTCAGTGGGGTCCTTGCAGATGAAGCGGACGATGCTTGTGCCCTTGAAGATATACAGGCCATTCTCATCGGGAGTGAGGTAGGGCCTCAGTGTCACCTTGTAGGAGTCGGGCAACAGTGTCGTGGGTAGGCGGTATCGGTTCCACGGCTTGCTCTGGTCCAAGGTGGTGGCCGCGGTGATGGTGGTGGTCGCGGGGCTCGTGGGGTCCACGGCGGCATTCTTGTTCTTCTCCTGGGCATACACCACAGACAGAGCGATGATGGTGGCTATGGCCGCCATGCCCAGGAGGATGCCCAGGATGCCCAGGGCCTTGGATATGTAGAATCCTTTGGCCATGGTGAGGGTGCGGAGGGAGCTTGGGGAGGCTCAGGACAGGTGGGGAACAGGGCAGCCTTGGGCCAGGCTTATATCCCTGAAGGGGAGGAGCCCCACAGCTTGCAGACTGGGCAAAAATTAACCAGGGCTCAGACAAGCGAAGGTCACTGGACTGGGTGGGAACACACCCTGCCCAGGTTTCGGAGAGGAGATCCAGGAACAGTGTGCGTAGTACAGCTCAGGGGTACCTGCGGGGAGCAAACTGTCCGGTTACAGGCTGCAGGCTTCCTGGGAGCCCACCGAGGGCTGAAGGGCAGGTGTCAGGCTTCGTGCCCAGCGGGGAGAGGGAGCGGCCAGCTGTCTTGGATCTGCCTGCAAGCTGAGACAATGGGCACAGGAACAGGATTGAGGTTAGGTCCAGGAGGTTAGAAGGACTTCCCAGGAGCAGGGAGGTGGGAGCTGAAGAGAAATGGAGAGTTGGTTTCTGGCTCAGGTCAAGAACACATTGGTTCACCCCTGTGGTTGGATGGATGCCCAGGGCTCCTCAGTGACATGGCCCCAGCCTCCCTTGCATTCTTTCAGAGCAGGAAGTTCTTCCAGGTTCCCCTCCCTTTCCCTTCTGCCAAAAACTTTTTCCTCAATTATCAGCTCACTGAGAAGAATGAAATAAGTTGTTTTGCCTTTTTTTTTTTTTTTTTAATAGAGGAGGCTGGTGGAGGCTTAACCTCTTCCCAGCCATGACCTTGGGCAGGTAATTTTACCTTTCTAAGACCCCTTTCCTCATACATAAATAATAGTATTTACTTCTCAGATTTGTTGAACAGATTTAATGAGAAAACATATTAAATACCATATAGTAGAACCTGAAAATTCTTCCCTTCTTTCTTACTCAGAGGTCAACCATTCTATCCTTGGTAGAAAGGAAGATATTACTTATCATGCTCAATATAATATGTTCTTACAGGAATATGATGTTCATTGTCACCCTTCCCATCCGCCAGCCCAGTTCCTCAGACCTCAACATCGCCTGACCCTCACCCCAACATCCAACTCACCCTGCCCCCCAATCTCACCATGTCCTTGGTCAAAGCCACTCTCATTGTTTATGTGGGCACTGCTGGACCCTCATGGACTCCTCACTTCCACTTGGGCCCCCTCAAACTAGTTTGCTACACAAATTGGATCATTTTGCACCACTGCTTAAAACCTTCCCTTTGCTCTTGGAATTCAGACCAAATCTTCTAAAGACACCCACAAGTTCAAGTGCTATCAGCTGGCCCACTTCCCAACCTCATTCTCACCACACTCCCCTCTGTTGCGGAACTCCAGCCACTCTGGCCTTCACCCAGACCCTCCACCACAGGACCTTTGCATGTGCAGTTCCCTCTGCTTGGATCATCTTCTCCCCCTTCTTGCCCTGGTTACTTCCTATTTATCCTTCAAGTCTTTCTCAGAGAAGACACCCTGACTTCCGTGACTAGGGCAGGCCCCTTAGAACCACAAACCTCTTCTTCAAAGCCCTGTAACTCAGCACAATTTTCCATTTGATCTGTGTGGTGATGACTTGAAGGTTGCCTGTCTCCCCCACCAACGGCAGGCCCCATGAGAGCAGGTCCTTGGCTGCTTCTGCTCACTGGCACGAGGCACAGTGCCCGGCACATAGTAGTTGCTCAATACATATTTGCCGAGTGAATGCACACAGGTGTGAATGGGTGCATGGATGAATGAGTGAGTCAATTCAGGAGTCACTCCTTATTGGAGTCTTTGCAGCCCATCTCCACCCCTGTCTCCACTCCCACTTAGCCCTGGGAGAATTGTCTACCCCCTTCTCTGAGCCCTCCTCCAACCATGGCAGACAGGCAAGACTCTTGCTAGGGCCAAATGCATCTCAGGGCCCACGCTTGTCTCCTCCCTCAGCTTGTCTGTCAGCTCCTCATTCATTGGCCACTCCCTGCCCTGGCTTGGGCCAGCGACCCGTGAGCCTGCCTGGAGGCTTGGTAAACAAATGCATGCATGGATTGTAAGTATTCATAGGTTAATTCATTCAGGCATCCCTGTACAGGGTCTTCAGGGGAATCCTGGGTGCCCATCTTTGGGCTCAAGGGTGCTCTGAGCCGTCAGCACTTCCCTCCTTCTCTCTAGAGACCTGCCCCCCAGGGCCTTGGTCTAGACAGTGTGGACTTCCCATTGCAGTGACCTACAGCCACCCCTATTAGGCCTGGGCTGATGGCCAAGGGGCAAGAGTGGGAAGCCAAGTACCGAGGGGGGGCTCCAACTTGGGCATGGTGACAGAGGGAGCAGCAGCCCCTGAGGGTGACTGAGAGTGAGAAGTATGTGCTTCCAGTCTCCCTCCATCAGGGCTAGAATTTGCCAAGGGAAGCCATCTCTGTTGTACCCCTGAAGGCTGGCACCCAGGGGTCATGCATCCCCTTGCAACAAGTTTCACTCTGTAGGACCTGCAGCCCTCTCCCACCTTTGCAGCAGAAAGACACATAAGCCTCCTTGGCCTAATCTCTACTCCAAACAAAGAAAGAGGCCCTGCCTGGCCCACCTTGGCCTTTTCCTGTTTGCTTTGGACACAGCCCGTGGGCCCAGCTGGCTGGGATCTTTACCCTTTTGGAAAGGGCCTCTGGTCTTCAAAGCTGGCACAGCAGGCAGCCCATTGTCCTGTA
Source organism: Balaenoptera acutorostrata (assembly GCF_949987535.1). Classification (NCBI taxonomy): domain Eukaryota; kingdom Metazoa; phylum Chordata; class Mammalia; order Artiodactyla; family Balaenopteridae; genus Balaenoptera; species Balaenoptera acutorostrata. Next base: position 38,620,807 of record NC_080066.1, on the reverse strand, counting down.
AGGAGAGGTCACTGTTCTGGGCACTGTGCCAGCCCAGGCTGGGGGCACATAGAGTGGCATGCTCCACAGCCCCCACCTCCTCTGATAATAAAAAGGAACCCCTCTTCCAGCCCCCTGCCAAGGCCCAGGCATGGCCATCTCCACACCCCACTGGGTAGCCGTAACCGTGCTCTTCTCCCCTGCCACCCAACCTGCCCACACACCTTGGCAGAGGGATCGTCCTCTCCTGCTTGAACCTGGTCTCTGGCTCCACACTGCTTGTAGAATGAAACCTCAGCTCTGGCTTGAGCCTGAAAACCTTCTGTGGACTTGACCCTCTGGCCTCTCCTCTCTCCCATGCCCGATGTGGCTCCAGTTGTGGGTATTTCCCCAAACTCCCTGGACTTCTTCATACCTCTGTGCCTTTACCCATCCTGTTTCCACTGCCAGGAATGCCTTTCCTCTCCCTCCTGTCAAACTCCTACTCATCTTTCAAAACCCAGCTCAAACGTCACTGCCTTCTCATGAACAGGCAGCCCCTTTCCCCTGGGTGCTTCCCTGGCCTCTGGTTCACACCTCTATCACAGCACTTAAGGCCATCTATGTGTTCAAAAGCTTCTCACTAGACCTAGGCACCTCAAGGGAAGCCTCTGTGACTTTGTACACCCCTCCATGCCTAGCACAGGGCAGAAGCTCAACGCTGGCTAAATGAATGACAGTGTCCACAATCCTTGCCTTGGCTTATAGGTCCAGTGTGACCTAGCCTCCAATGATACTCTGGTCTCATCTCAAGCCTTCTCCCCCTGTTGCTCTGCCCCAATGGCCTCTTTTGGTTTCTCAAGCCCACCATCTCTTCCTTCCTCCACCCCCACTCCACCCTCACCCTCACCCTCACCCCAAGCTTCTCTTTGGGCCTGGACAGCTTCTGTCTTTCCCTCACATACCACCCACTCATCCCGGAAGCTCACTTCAGCGATGCTATCCCAGGGCAGCCCTCCCAGCACCCCCAAGACTCAGCACCATGAGGATGTTATCCTCTATACCAGGCAAGCACCTAGTACACAGCAGGCAGGTAACACATGCTTGTGAAATGGAGCAGCAATAGGAAAACGAGAGGCAGTGGTTAAAGACCGAACTCGGCGTTAATTCAGACCCTGGATCCTCAGCACAGATTTCCCCTCTATGCCTCACGTTCCTTCTTGGGCTCCTAGATTGTGCATACAAACCACTTTTGTGAGTTTTGCCATATCTGTGATCCTCCTGTACATTATTTAGTTAACATTTTTCTTTAAATAATTCACTACTTACTCTCCTTCTGAGCAATAACGACCGTGAAGTCATGGTTGGATGTATTACGTTATATTTTTTCTGATACACATTTCAATTTATGACTATTGATTGTAAAACTATTCATCTAGGTAGCCACCGAAATCACCTTGTTTAGCTGCACTCACTTGGGGAATCACTGCTCCACCCTGTATGATTCTGGGGTGGCATCACCAGCAGACTGTCTTTGGAGTGGAAGATTTCTGCAGGTGAGCAGAATGTGTGCATTCCTTTTACCATTCATTTATTGATGGGGGAGAAGCTGAGTACCCAGCTCCGGTCTCAACCAAAGCAGCCTTCCTATCTATGGGTTTATATATTTCTGCCCTGCCTATGTTTTGGTCCAGGAACAAAAGTTCTAAATTTAAAAAAAAAAAAAATTAAGGTTGACAACAATCATGTTAGAGAATATTTGAGGCATAGCCACTCGTGTAGAAGACATTAATTGAATGGGAAAAGTCAGCTTTATCTCAGATATGGGGGTACAAGTTGCCTTGTATTCAAACATGACAACGCCAGGAGCCTGGGAGAGGCTGTAGTGGGGAGAGCTAGGACCAGCAGTCAGGCAAACAACTGTGTAATCCAGGCTCCCTCACTGATCACTGGGTCTTGGGGTAAGCTACTGCTCATGCTCACTCAACACCTCGCGGCCCTATCCTCCTCAGCTGCAGGGCTGGGCAGGCTGGGAGCTATGGAACAACCTGAAGCCCATCTGTCTGCTCTGAAGGAGCAGCGAGTTAGGAGCAGGGATGAGGCTGGGGCCCGAGTGCAGGGCACATTCTGGTCCCTCTGGCCCCTCCGGCCCCTGGCCTCCTCCCAGACTTCTGAGGTCTCCACCCACAGCTGCATGAGGCTGGGCCTGGGCCAGCCCCCAGGGTGCTTCCTCTGGGAGCCTTGGACATTGTCCATCCTGTGAGAGCCGCAGAAGGCCCTAATGGGAAGTCAGCTCCTGTTTTGGCCTCTGGAGCCCAATGCAAGGGCACTCAGGAGCGAAGGAGCAGAAGGGGCTCTCTTGGAGTGGGGGAAGTACACCAGCCTTGGAAGGGCCATTCTGGGCTGTGGATCCTGTCTGGAAACTCCCATCTGTGTAACTGAACAGATAATCACCATCAGGATAATCACCACCATTTGGCTGTTGAGAAAACCAAGGCACAGAGAAGTTAAGTGACTTGCCCAAGGTCACACAGCTAGTTAGTGGCAGGTTCTATTGCTTAACTATATATGCCTCCCAAAGCATCCTCTCATACAGCTCCCCACATTTCCTACTATGCAGTGCCCAGGAGGGTTAAAAGACCACAGGAGGAGACACACACCTTTTAGCATAACAACACATGACAACAAGTTAAGGAAGGCCAATCTGGGCAGGATGAAAGACCTGATCATCTTTTAGGGGGACTGTATGTCCCTTCTTCTGAATTTTAGAGGCATACTAAGGGACATGGGGCAGGAGTGGCTGCTGCAAGGAATAGCTGAGAGACTGGGAACCTGGTGGAAGTCAGCTTGGGGTCTCTACAAAGGGGCCATGAACTCCCTGCCCCCAGACCAGGACCGGGAGCGGGGGCTGGTTCTAGGAAGTGGAACTTCTTATCAGAGGGGGAGCGCTGTGCTACCAGACACAGGTCTCTGTGGAGGACCCTGGCTTGCCTTCAAGGGTGCAGCTGAACCACTGTAGCGTCTCCAATGACGGACACCCAGGGTTGGGCCCAGGCTGGAGGTGATGGCTGTTGGCCTGTGTGAAGGAAGGCACCCAGGGGACTCAGTGTGAACAGCTGGCCTACTGTCCCTGCCATCCCTCCCAGACTCTCGAATAGCCCCCAGCATGGGGTTCTGGATTTTCCACCAGAGCCAGAAGCCCAGGAACTAGGCCCCATTCCAATATCCTGATTGATGCCTTCCCACGTGGGGACCCCCACCTGTCTTCTCAGAATGCTTAGCAATAAAACTCTTGAAGCAAAGGGGCTGGAGGACTTGGCTTAAGGGTTGTGGAAGTGGGAAGGAGCTGATGCCCCACTCCCTAGAAGGCTCTGGGGGAATCACAGGGTAGGTGGCCAGTCTGCCTCACGCAGTTGAGCCTGTTTCTCCATCTGCGAAGCGGGAGCAGCTCTCTGGGGTAAGCTTTCTTCCACTGATAGTCTAGCCTTACACTAGGGCTCTTTAGGGAGGTGGTCTAGTGGAGGATGCCAGCCCACTGCCAGAGAGGGGCGAGGCACCCTGCCTTCCCCACCTCCCCTGCCCCCAATGTGTCCAAAAGGGATCTTTGGTGGATTGGAGGCCCATTGCCACTTCCATGTGACCATGCCCTCATTTCTCCCCTCCCCCACCTCACATATTTACAGCCAGCTCCACAAACACAGACAACCAACGGGAGGGCCCATCTAGTCCAAGATTCTGCTTTTACAGGCGAATAAGGCAAGGCCCAGAGAGGTCCAGGTCAGTTAGAGACTCAGAGACTAAGCCACAATCATACCTTAGGCCTGACTGAGAACAGTGCTCTGACCATTCAACCACACTGCCTGGTTGGTGCAGTCCCTGGGCTGGGTTGGAGGGAGGAGGCGGATTCCAGTTACAAAACCCAAGGCATGACCCAACTGGGGCACCCGTGCCCACTGCACTGCTGGGGGTTTGGAGGTGCAGAGTTAGGACCCCACTGGCTCCATCTGGAGGACCCCTCCCCAGAACAAGTGCGGGTTGCAGTAGGAGCATTGATCATCTCGGCTGCCAGGGAGTGCTGGAGCAGGCACTCTGTTCCCGCCTCAGGAAAACCCGCAAACTATGGGGTTGTAAGGAGCAAGGGAGACGACGATTGTTCAATGGGTGTTTAAAAATAGGAATTCCCTTTAAGCGGTCGGGGGGAGGGCTTTGGACAAAGGCAAAACGTCCAAGGTTAGCTAAGGGGGACTCCTGCTGCGGCCTTGACCCTGCCCCCCCCCTCCTCCTCTGGGGGCTGTATAGACCCCAAGGGCTGGCGGGGATTCCGTTCATCTTTGGCTCCGCCCCACCCACTACGAGTCTGAGCTGCTGTGCCTCATAGTCACCACGCTCGCACCTCTGTCCCCACACCACCCTGCCTCAGACCTCAGCAGGGTAGAGTCCGCTGCACCAGCGGGGTCTCTCCATCTGTCCTCCCCCAGAGGCGCCGGCAGCCGCCCTCCCCGCCCTGGGGACCACCTCTCCAGGTGGGCGGCCCCCTGCCCGGCTGATAGGCCCGCTGCGGAACCAACTCGGCCCCGAGATCATAGCGGGATCTCAGCCAAAAGAATTCTTCGCTCTCCTTGGACCTCAGTGTACCGGTCTGAGAAGGGGGCGTCGGCGGGGACGTCGGGGGCTCTGCGCGCGCTTGCGTTGATGTCCCTTCCTCCCTGTGGCTGCCGCCTCGCAGCTGCCCCGCAGCCCCTCCGCGCCCCGCAGCCCCTCTCCACCGCGCTCCACTTGCCTGTGGCCGCCAGGGCGCCCGACCCTGACCTGCTCGGAGCCTCCTCTCCCGAACGATGAGCCGGAACGGCCACGGACACTGCCCACCAGGACCTGACTCCTCCTTTCCCCTTCTTTTTAAAGGGAAGTAACCTGACCCGACCACTACTCCTCCCGGGTAACCTCTGCCCCCCCGCAGCTCCGCCCGGACTCCTCCCCCGCCTGCCCGCAGCCTCCCTGGAGTACCCCCGATGGGGAGCCGCTCCAACGACGGCCGGCCCGCAGGCCCTGGAATTGCTCTTCGGTTCCAGTTCTCCCGCTTCCACACCCTACCCCGCTACGCCCCCCAGCCCCGCTGTGGCCGGAGCCCCAGGGCCCCGCCCCCCCAATCTGGACAGCATCTGCCCTTGGGGGAGGGACACAAAACCTCGCCCTTCGAGTTGGGGCGCCGGGGGTGGGGGGAGCCCCACTCATTCAAAAAAATAAACTGGGCATCCCCCGGAGATGGCTGTTCCAGATAAATGAATGTCGGCAGCACAGAATTTAACTTTCGTGATACCTGGGGCTCGTCATTAAGAAGGCAGAGAAGCAGCAGGACCTAGCAAAAAAAAAAAAAAAAAAAAAAAAAAAAGAGACCAGGGCTTCCCTGGTGGCGCAGTGGTTGAGAATCTGCCTGCCGATGCAGGGGACACGGGTTCGAGCCCTGGTCTGGGAAGATCCCACATGCCGCGGAGCGACTAAGCCCGTGCGCCACAACCACTGAGCCTGCGCGTCTGGAGCCTGTGCTCCGCAACAAGAGAGGCCGCGACAGTGAGAGGCCCGCGCACCGCGATGAAGAGTGGCCCCCGCTCGCCGCAACTAGAGAAAGCCCTCGCACAGAAACGAAGACCCAACACAGCCAAAAAATAAATATAAATAAATAAATAAATTAAAAAAAAAAAAAAGCACTTGTTAGTGTTGGTTTAACACTAACAAGGTGGTTTAAAAAAAAAAAAAAAAGACCAGAGCCAGGAGTATGTTGCTTCCAGCGGCTGTGCGGCCAGCGGCAGGGCACTCCTCTTCTCTGGGTATCTTTTTTACTGGGCAGTACCAGATGATATTTGTATTCCGTTCCTATGACTGCTGTAACAAATTAACACAAACTTAAAACAACGCGCTTATTATCTTACAGTTTTGTAAGTCAAGTCCAAGATGGATCTCACTAGGCTATATTCAAGGGTGTCCACAGGGCTTCCTTCTGGAGGCTCTACAGAACATCCATTTCTTTGCCTTTTCTGGCTGCCTACATTCCTTGGCTTGTGGTCCCCTGCCATTTTCAAAGCCAGCAGTGGCCCATCCAGTCTTTCTGACATTGTGTCACTCTGGTGTTAACTCTTCTTTGGCCTCCTGCATCTGCTTTTAAGGATCCTTGTGATTACATTGTGTCCACCCTGATAATCCAAGATAATCTCCCTATTTTAAGGTTAGCTGATAGCAATTTTAATTACTCTTTGCCACATAGCAAAGCATATTCACAGAATCCAGGGATTAGGTCAAGGGAATCTTCAGGGAGGGGGCATTACTCTGCATACCACAAAGTTCAAGATACCTTCCAGAATCTCAGGTTTAGAAGCAAATTTAGAGATCACCCAGTCTAACTGACTCTCCCTCATCCATTACTGGGATCTGTGGGACAGTTTAGCACTGCATCACCATGGTCCAAAGTGGTTGCTTTTTGACTGACTTGCACTTGCTCTTCCTTTAGAAACAGCACAAGTGGGCTAGGGTGCTCTTAGTAGCAGCCTTGCTTCCCCTTTCTCATTGGTTCCTGTGCTCTTAAAAGCCAGGTCACAAGTTTATTGGAGTATAGAATTGTATGTAAAGTAAAAGTTGGCTCTGAGTGATACCTTAGCAGCTACTCTGGGCCTCTAGTCTCATGCTGCCTGGCCCCCTCCTCTAGCATATTTGACATAATCCTCTCTATGGCTGACAAGCCAAAGAAAGGCTCAATCAGGCCAGGAGAGAATCTTCCATTCTGGGTCCCTGACTTTCTGCTTTAGGCTCTGAGGGCATTTTGAGAGTAATACACAAGCCACTGTGGCAGAAATGCAGCCTGACTTTCTGGAGGGCAGTTTGGGGATGGAAATGAAGGTCACTTTCAGGAATTTAGCCTGATGAACTAGAATATTTATGGACAAGGCTTTTACTGCCTTGTATTATTTATAATTCAGGAAAAATCAGAAATAGCCCAAATATGCAGCTATAGGTGATTGGTTGAGTAAATTATGGTCTTCCCATATAATGAAATACTATCCCACCATGAAAAACAAATCATGTTTTATAACTACTGAATGAAACCATGGGAGAATTTTTTTAAATCCCAGAGTGGGGAAGTCCTTTATAAATATTATACAAAACCTGAAGCCTCAAAAGAAAAGACTGATAAATTTGACTACAAAAAAAAATTTTTTTCTCTGCAAAAAAACCACCACAAGCAACGTCAATAGGGAAACTTCACACTGGGGGAAAATTAGCCTTATCGTCATCACTGTTGGAGCTCAGAGGTAGGTACACTGGGAGTTCCTTATATCGTTCTCATTACTTTTGAGTATGTTTTCAAATTCCTGTAATAAGGAGTTAAAAATCATTTAAGCATATACAAACTTCTGTATGGCAAAAGATGATTATTACATGGGATTATAATATTTGCAACACATACAACAAAGAATTAATATCGATAATGTTTAAAAAGTTCCCTCAAGGTGATTTTTTAATTGAAAACTGGCAAAAACTCACAGAAGAGGAAATAAAAAAGGCCAACCATCACATGAAAAGATGTTCCACCTTAGTCGTATTCAGGAAATGCAGTTTCAAAACAATGAGATGTCGTTTTTTGCCCATGATACGGGCAAAGGTTTAGACTATTGATAACATCTAGAACTGGCCAGGGTATGGGGAACTCACGTTTTCATACACTCCTGGAGCTCTTGTGAATTGCTCTGTTTGAGAAAGTAAAATGGCAAGACCTATTAAAAATTCACATGCATATCCCCTTTGACCCAGTGACTCTGCTTTGGGGGCTTTATCTTAAACCCTGAAGAAACCCAACTAGAACTCAAAGATGTGTAGGAGGAGGCTTATTGCAGCATTCCTTGTTACAGGGGAAAAAAAAAAAAAAAAAAAAGGGCAAAGTGTCCATAGAGTACCATTTAAACAAAGTATTAAACATCCACAGGGAACATTACACAGCAGTTGGAGAGATCAAGTTAATTCTGTTTATATGACCTTGGAATGATGCCCCTAGCATATTTTTAAGTTAAAAAAGCAAGAGCCAAAGTAATATATTTACTATTACTCATCTTCATAAGAACTTTCTTGGTGCATGTAGACTTGTGTAGAGTCATGAGTGTTGGGGTGGTGGAAATGCACCTGCCAAATGATGAATCTCATCGGCCTCAGTGAGGTCGAATTGATGCAAGGGGCTGGGGGGAGCAGGGCCGGGAGAGACTACCATTTTTTCCTTGTACACCTGTGCATTCTTTGAATTGTTAGAACAAACATACATCTGTACTATTTTTGGAGCAACCACCACCAAAACCATTAAAATACTACTTAAAAAAGAAAAGGAGATAGAAAAGCTTTGGGGAAGGGGGAGCTGGAAGGGGTTAAGGTTATTCACTCACTCATCCGGTTGGTCATTCAGTCAACAAACATTTAAGGAGCACCCACTGCCTGTGGGCACCAAGCTCGTCTCTGTGCAGGCAGGTGGCACCTGTCCTGGGGGACTCACGGTCTACCTGGGCAACAGCAGCAGGGATAGTAATGTCCACTGGGGCAGAGGCTGGGCCAGTACTATTCTCTGCTGTGCCCCAGTGCCTAGCATGGGAATGGACACATATCAGATGAATGAGCCAGGTTCCACCCAGTTGTCATGACAGTGGGGAGGAGGGCCACTCTGTTGCCTGGGGAGGGCAGGAGAGGGCCATCAAAAGAGGGAACTAATTGGGTTGAGTCTTGAGGATTGAGTTGAATTATCCTGATGGACAGGTGGAAGAAGGGTGTCCCAAGCAGAGAGAGGGACCAGCATATGCAAAGGCAGGGGGTCAGGTGCCTGCTGGGTATGAAGCTGGGGCGAGCAGGGACTGGACATTGGAGCCTTGAATGCCGTGGTAAGGAGTTAAGACTCGATGAACTTTGAGTAAAGGACACTGATGGAGTCAGATTTGTCTTTCAGAGTGAGCCTCTGGGGAGAGCATGCATGGAGGGGACCAGCATGGAGGGGAATCAGACTGGAGGCTGGAAGAGCAGTTGGGAGGCGTAGAGCCTCTCCAGAGGTGAAGGATCTCAGCAGCAGGCAGAGACCAAGGGACTAGGGGATATTTAGGAGGCTTGGTACCAGGAATTGTGCATGGGTGGGTGGAGGTAGGGTTTTGGGGGAGAGAGGGAAGGGAACCAGTGCTGCAGCTTGGGCTGGAGAGGATGGTGCTAGAGTCAGCACTTCCTGGAGCTGAGAGTTTTTTCTTTTATTATTTCTCATTGCTGTTGTTTTCAAGAATTCAGTTTGGGTTTTATTATAAAATTGATCGAAAACACATTTTTTGAAAAAAAAAAAAAAAAAAGGACAAAGAGCAGCTTTTAGAGCTGACTCTCTTGGCAAGGCCGGAAGTGGGAAAGAGCCTGTTGTTGTTGCGAAGTTGAGCCCAGCGGGGTCCCAGGCGTGGAAGGAACAGAATGGACTGGGAGCCTAGTGGGAGGGACAGCGGTCCCTGAGGTGGGGTGAGAGGGAGGGACAGGCCAGGCGGGGCAGGAAGGCAGGGTGAGCGCCACTCCCCTGGGCCGGCTCCCATCCTAGTGCTCCCTCCACACCCCACCCAACCACGCACTGGCCACAGGCTGCCCCCGGGAGCCTCCCGAGGGCAGGGCAGGATGCTCAGAAGGAGGCCAGCTTTGCAGGCAGACACGTGGCTTCCAGTCAGGGTCTGACACTTACAAGCTGCGCAACTACCTTACCCACAGCCTTCGCCTTCCTCGTCTGTAAAATGGGAAAAACCCCTAGTCGAGCTGTTGTGAGAGTTACTCGAGAAAGGTTGTGCATGGCGTTTACCAATGTCCGGCCCACAGGAGCCCTCAGTAATGATTCCTTCGCGGATGATATGGGTGCAGTGCTTGTCTTTGACCCACTTGGCATAGCCCATGCCTCCTCTGGCCATGCCTCTCCCTGGGCATGTCAGCCTCTTTGTCTAGAAAGTCTCAGCTCTGGGGGTTTCCCCATCTGCCTTCTCGGCCACCCCTCCCGCATCTCTTCGCAGGACCTGCCATCTCCTGAAAGTGCCCTTTGCCTGAGCCCCCTCCTGGACCCTGGCTCTCCCATCCCCCTGAGAGCTCCAAGCTTCTCCCCACCTCCCACCCATAGTCTTTTGCATCCGTCCCCCTCTGCAGGCCTTCCTTCTGCCCACCCAGCCTGAGCTCACCGCACTCCACCTGCCAGCCTGTGAGCCTCCTTTCCCGCCTGGCACTGCCCCATGCAGTGGAGGAATCTCTGTAACATGCCCGTTTTCACCCCCACTGATGGGTTTCCTAGGGCTTCCACAAACTGGGTGGCCAAAAACAACAGAAACGTATTCTCACACTGGTATGGAGAGTCACCAGTCTGAAATCACAGTGTCAGCAGGGCCGTACTCCCTCCAAAGGTGCTGGGGAGGATGCTTCAGTGGCTTTTCCAGCCTCTGGTGGCTCCAGGTGGTCCTTGGCTTGTGGCTGCATCACTCCAATCTCTGCCTGGGGTCACGTGGCCTTCGTCTCTGTGTATCTCCTATACGGACACTTGTCATTGGATTTAGGGCTCACCTGAATAATCCAAGATGATCTAATCTCCAGAGCCCTAACTTAATTACATCAAACACCCTTTTTCCAAATAAGGTCACATTCACAGGTTCCAGAGGTTAGAACTTGGACATGTCTTTTTGGGGGACACCATTCAACCCACTACACTCAGCAGGGCCCTGGGGCCCTCCTCAGCTTCCCCAATCTCTTCCAGGCCAGCCTTGGTCCACTCGCCATGTGGCTCACCTGAAGCACACCCACCTGTCACCCCCAACCCTGCACTGCAGCCTCCTTCACCTCCAGCATCAGAAAGAAAATCACAGGCATCCTTCCCACCGGCCCTCGGGGCACCGCCTTCACGGCACCTGGGAGACCTGCTCCAACCTTCTGGCCTCCCAGGGCTTCCTCCTCTTGCTCTGGCAGCCTGAGACCTTTTCCAAAACTCTCTTCTCTGAAACTCCAGACTCTGGACAGTCAGCCCCTCTCAGTCTCAGGGACATTTGCACTCCCAAGCCTTCACTTTCCTCACATATGAAGAGGAAGATCTGAGAGGAGGATCTGAGAGGCCCCTCAGGCTGCGGCATTCTGGAATTTCTCCTCTTCAGAGCCCTCAGGAGGCTTCAGGGCTTCCACCAGCCCAGCTTGTCCCCTAGTGCTCCAGGGCCCCTGAGAGGCGCAAACTGTTCTGGAAAGGGGTCAGCCTGCCCTTGGCCTCGGTCATGGGAAACGGGTCAGTCCTCTCCCTGGTACTCAGTTCTGCACAAAACGTGGCCCCCAAGACAGGCTGCCCACAGGAGAACTGGGACCATGGGCCCAGTGGTCACTGAAGCCTACTCCAGGCTCCTAGGGACCTGGAGCCTGTGCCTGGCTGGAGGTTTCAGGAAAAGGTTAGACCAGACCCTGAGTCCAACACTGCTACTTTCAGGGGGCGGGGGTGTGTGGACAGTAGCAGTTAAGGGTCAGGCTTTGTAATCCTGCCTGTGACGCTTACTAGCTGAGCAACTCTGGGCAAGTATTATATCTTCTCGGCTTCCTCATCTGCAGGTAGTAATAGCACTTTACCTCTCAGGGTTGTGGTGAGGATTAAGGGAGGGAATTCACAAAAAACTTGTCAGGCAGCTAGGGTCGAATCAGGCTAGCCATTTTATCACCGTCATTATAGGCAGCCCCGGGCCTCCAGCCTCTGTCTGTACTTGCCTCTCCCTTCAGCCCCAGACCTGAGCCTCCTGCCCAAGACCCTAGGGCTCAGTGATGTGCTGATTAAATGTTTAACAATCCGCAGGGGGTGGGCTTGAGGGGTTAGCACTGATTTAGCATTTTTCCCATCTCCCTGGTGTAAATAATCCCACCAGTCTGAATTCAAGCTACCACAGGAGGAGGAGCTGGGAAGAGACCATCTCCCCTTAATAGACACAATGGTGTGCAGAACCACAAGAGCATAAATACCAGTCAGAAGTGGGAACGTAATTAGGAGGCCATGAGTTTTGAGTATTATAATCTTTGTTTTTTACATATTTTGTTTAATGGTAAGCATATATGATTTAATTTTTAATAATGGCTATGTTTAACAACTGATTCGTGAAATTCCTGAAATTTTAACAGCCGGCTCTCCCATGTGGGTACCAGCTGGCTCCAGAACCCCACTGCTGCCATGCTGTGCCTACTCTTCCAGGAGACGTGGGGCTGCTCTGAAAACCGTGGGGCCTGGCATCTGCCCACCTCCTCTCCCCCAACAAGGTGACTCTTGGGGAACACTGTGTTTAAGCAGGTGCTGTCTCTGGGGTTCCATATGTAGCCCATATTCATGCCTGCGGGCCCTCACCCCTGGACCCTTGGCCTGCCACTCAAACTCCTTTGGGGTTAAAAGGCACAGGTTTTGAATTCAGGCACACCTGGTTCAGATTCTGGATCCAGCCTTTAAGAACTGAGTGACCCTCAGCAAGTAATTTTATCCCAAAGAGGTTCATTTTCCTCATCTGTAAAATAAGGATAAGAATTTTATTAGAATTCTAGTCTAACAGAGTTGAGTTTTCTATAAAAACTGTTTATTGAGGTATACTGGACATACAATAAACTGTACATATTTAAAGTCTGTAAGATCTGACACGTATATACAGTCATGTAACCATCTCCACACTTAAGATAATGAACATATCTGTCACCTCAAAAGTTTTCTCATGCCCTTTGTAATCCCTCCCTCTTGCCCCCCTCTTTCCCACCCAGTGGTTCCCAGGCAGCCACTGATCTGCTTTTTGTCACTATAGATGAGTTTATGTTTTCTAGAATTTTATACAAATGGAATCATTTGTGCCTGGTGCAGAGTACACACTCCAAATCCACGAGCTGCTGTAGCAGTCAGCTGAGGCTATGCTATACTGCAGCAACAAACAGCCCCCAGATTTTAGCATCTTACAACAAGGTTTATTTCTGACTCACATTACATGTCTGTCATGCAGCTCTGCACAAAGTCAGCTCCACTCCAAGACCCAGGTTGAAGGAACAGCCCTTATCTGGGACACTGCAGGTCTCCTGGCAGAGATAAGAATGAACGTGGCAGCACCATGACTCCTGAAGTTTCTTTTTAGAAGTGGCACACCTCACTCATGCTCAGGTTATTGACCAAAGCAAGTCAGGTAGCCAAGCCTGATGTCAAAGGTATGGGAAGTGTCATGCTCCCCCAAGGAGAGGCAATAGATATTTTGAACGGTAATAATGTCTACCAGAGCCACTTTCACTATTATCGTTGATATTGTTCTAGTTGGAGATCATGCAGAGGCTCCACACACGCGATCTAGCCTGATGTCCCCTGAAGCACCACCACCCTGGGCTGGGTGCTCTCCTTCTCAAGGGTCAGGGTCCTCCCATTCACCAGTGCCCACCTCATTGATTTGGAAATTTAGAGACTAGCTAAGCCCACCAGGCCCCACATCTCTGTCATCCTTGGCCCCAGCTCACTCTGTGCACCCATCCCATCCCCCTGTCAGCCCTACCCCCCCTTCTCACTGAGCCCCAGAAACCCTGGTTCCATGGCCCGCACTCTCCCAATCTGGGCCTCTCCTCTGAGCTGGCTGCCTAAACTGGGCAGTGTCCCTGTAAGCCAGGGGTTCTCTATGCACACGGCTTCCCTTCCCTCCCACAAGCCCACCCTCCACAGGCATTGCCCACTGCGTCTCAGTCTCTTCTGACTCTGCTCCCCAAATCTAACTTACACTCACCCCAAATCCAGCTCCTCCATGGTGCCAGACAGAGCAAGGCCTATCATCTGTGGGGCTACTCAAGCCCCTGGTCATCGCCTGCCTCACCCATCCCCATGCTTCCCTCCACACTGGATGACGATCCCCAAGTCCTATCAGTTCTAATCCTAGAATGCCCCATGAATCCTCCAATTCTCTCCACCTCCATGGTCTCACCCTGACCTGGTCACCACCAAAGCCTTCCTAATTGGACTCCTGGAATGTTTTTTTCTCCCTTTTCATCCATTCTCCTCACTAAAGCCAGAGCAAAACTGGACACATACACCTCCCCCATGCCCAACACATGCACACACAGACCACTCCTTCCCTGGCTTCCTATTGTCCTCAGGATGGGCTCCAACACATTCCCTGACTCCAAGGCCCCAGCTCTCCATCACCTCCCTGATCTGTCTCCACGCCTGTCCTCAGCTACTTGCAGGCCCTTTGTTTGCCCAGTTCTCACTCTCTCTGGCCTCCCAGCCCCTGCAGGAAGTGGCTAATTCCTTGATGAGTGAATGGGTTGTGCTGAGCCAGGAGGTCTTCCCCACCACTCACAAATGAGCTCAGAAACCCCGTGCGTGCAGCACCAGCTCTGCCTACTGAATGCATTTGAGGGCTGAGAACACAGGGGTCTCTTCCAGCCTGGAAGGACGGTGTGTGAGGATGGGGTGTGTGGGGTGGGAGAGAGACCAACCAGTGACAAGGACGACGGTAACAACGACCTAACATTTATTCACCTCATACCATGGGCACTATCCCCAGTGCTTCCAAGAGACAAATTCTTTCTTTCTTTTTTCTTAAACCCGTAAGTGATTTTTTAATTGAAGTATAACAAGCCTAGAGAAAAATACAAAATCATAAATGAAGAACTCAATGAAGGTTCACAAAGTGAACACACTGTGAAACCAGCACCCAGATCAAGAAAGTGAGCTTTCTCAGCACAAGGAGCCCCACTCCTGCCCCTTCTTCTCTGTCGTTCTAGGAGGACACCCACTATCCCAGCTTCTAAAATCATGCATTCACTTTGCCTGTGTTTGAAGTGCAAATAAATGAAACCATACAACCTACATGGTTTTCTGCCTGGCTTCTTATGCCTGGTGTTGTTGTTTGTTAGATTTTTCCACATTGTTACATGTAGTTGTAGTTTGCTCTTTCTCGTGGCTGTGTAGTAGTCCAGGGTACTTATTTATTCATGTGTTCCATTCTTGATGGGCATCTGGCTGTTCCCAGTTTTTGGTGATTACACATAGAGCTGCTGTTAACATTTTTGTCCCCGTCTTCCAGACACGCACACTAGTTTGACATCACTGAGTCATAGGATAAGCATGTACTAACTCCAGCGGATTCCACCAGGCTTCCCACTAGCTGTGTTCGAGGTTCTGGATTAACTCTAATCCTCAGGACAACCCTCTGCATGTGATGTGGTGGACAGGCGTCTCTTTCCTGCTTGGCAAGCTCCTCACTGTGTGATGCTGGGGCCAGCCTCCTCTACTTGCTGCCCTGGCCCCTGAACCTGAGCTTCACCAATCAGAGGCACTGCCTAGGAGTCTATCTATTCAGGGAAGGCCAGCAGGGTCTGTGGCCCTGGGGTCCAGTGTTGGCAGAGCTGGTGTCGTGCTCCAGAGAATATTTTTCCTTGTGTCATGCACAGCTTTGTTTTGGGCTTTCCACCTTTCCATTGAGCGTGAGAGCTTCCCTATGGCCCTTTAGTAAGCTTCTGGGTTGGTGCTATTGTTTGCAACCAAGAACCTTGACTGATTCAAGGAAGCTGTTTTACTCCCATTTCACAGATGAGGAAACAGAAGCACAGAGAGGTTAGGGATGTTGCCCAAGGCCACACAGCTAGCAGGTGGTGGAGCCAGGATTCAAACCAAGTTTATATCCCATTCAGGGCTTTATGTCTCTATGATAAGTGCGTTCTCATACACTATTCCTACAACTAGAAGTAGGCAGCTACATGACTCACTCAGGCTCATGCAGTGAATTGAGAAGCCAGGCCCCATGACTCCCACCCCACAGAGCTTCCTGCCCTCAAGCCTGGAGTAGGTGTGGAGCTCCATGCATGTTGAGAGGGGAACAGTAGAATTGTTCATTCATTCATTCATTCATGAACAATCATTTATTTACCTGACAGCTAAAGTGGGTCAGGCACTGTGCTAGGCACAGCAAAACAGCAGCAAAAAATAGTGAAAAGAACAGAGTTTGACATTACAAACACTATCACGTCAGGTGATAAGTGCCATGAGAAATAGTAAAGGGCAGGGAAGTCCTCTGACAGCGACATTTGTGCAGAGACTCTCCTGAAGCGAGCGAGTGAGAAAGACCTGAAGACAGGCAGAGGGGATGGCCAGGGCCAAGGCCCGGCCCGGCCTGGAGTCTGAGGCCTTTCTGGGGCCACGGGAGCCAAGAGCAGCTCACCAGGTCTGGGCTGGAGCTGGGAGTGGGTGACCTGATAGGAAAGGGTTGTAACCCTGAGCACTGCGGCTCAGGGAGAGGCCTGAAAGGACGGCCCGCTGCGGGCCACCAACCTGTGCCAGGCACAGCGCAATGCCAGGTAGCATCACTGTATCACTTGCCTGTTTGGCACAGACCTTGGACCCAGGGATTTCCTTCCAATCTTGTAACATCATCGTGCACAATAAACAGCTGATGGGTTGGTTGGCACTTCATAGGGCCCAGGTAGGCCCCAGTTGGTGGAGAAGAGGCAGGTAGAGGCTGGGAAACTCATCAAAAAACGAGAGGGAATTTCAGCAGAAAACACCCCAGAGTGCACAGTCCAGCATCTGAACGGGAGCCACCTCCTCGTGGACCAGCTAGCTGTACCTCCCAGACACACAAAAGGAGTTCCAGAAAAGCTGGCTTAGCAGTTAGCAGTTCAAATCCTAGCTTGCCTCAGTTAGAGAAGCACTTTCCTAGCAAGAGAGGATTACCTTCCAGGCTGTACATATTGCCATCTTTGGCATGCAGCGACCTCAGGCCTGCCCGCCAGAGTAAGATTCGTGTGGCCCGCGGCCAGCTGGGGAGCCACTCGGAGGCTTGGAGAGGGGTCAAGGGAAGGGCGACCAGTGCCAAGGGCTCAGAACTGGGAGGTTGGAGGAAAGCTTCAGTGCCAGGCTGCCCAGGGCAAAGGCGGTGATCTTCTGCGGTGGGCATGCCCTGGGCTTGTGTCTCTTGGCCTCCAGTTTCACTTTCAGCTTGTAAGGGTCTAGGGATGGGGTACGAGGAGGCTCCTTGCCCCTCCCACCTCAGGGCCCCAGCGGGAAGAGGCACACTGACTCACCAAGCCGCAGTTGCCATCGACAGGGTCCTACCCAGGCCAGCACAGGAGCAAACTGCAGCAGCTGCAGGTGTGGCAACCTCCTGGGTTCTCCTCTCTGTTACCACAGGAGAGGTAGGGCCTGGTGGCAGAAGCATCATGGACCACCAGTAACATCCCCAAGCCCCCATCTGGTACCTCCAGTTGTCGGTGCCTGAGACAGACCTGTTGGTAAATATTTTGAATGTCACCTGAGCCTGGGGAGTCAATGGATCCCAGTCTTTGAAAAATTCACCTGGCTGCCTCTCCTCAGCTGCCGCTAGGGTGCTCAGTCCCTCCGAGGAAGCTTGGGTTGCATTGGGGTGAGGCCCTCACTTAATCCGGCGACTAGCACCACACAACGCCTCTCATTCGCTTGTACCATGGCCTCCGTCTCGGAGCTCACCTGCCTCTACTCGGCCCTCATCTTGCACAACTATGAGGTGATAGTCACGGAGGATCAACGCCCTCATTAAACAGCTGGTGTAAATGTTGACCTTTTCTGGCCAGGATTGTGTGCAAAGGCTCTGGCCAGTGCCAACATCGGGTGCCTCATCTGCAAGGCAGGGGCTGGTGGGCCTGCCTATCAGCTGGGGCGGCACCAGCAGGAGGTCCTGCCGCCTCCACCACTGCTGCCCCAGCTGAAAAGACAGTGGCAGCAAAGAAAGAAGACTCTGAGGAGTCTGATGATGACACGGGCTTTGGGCTTTTTGACTGAACCTCTTTTGTAACATGTTCAATAGCTGAACTCTTAAAATAATAAATGAATAAATATTTACCTGTACCTCCTCTTTTCTGTCATTTCAGCTGTGCCTTTATCCCATGGGTTTGTAAAGGGCATTCATCATCACCAATACAGAAAATAACCCCCAACCTGCCCTCTTGAAAGTGTGGTCCAATCCTAGGCGGGAGGGGAGGGCACCCCTATACCCAAGTGCCCTCAGGCCAGGCTGATATCAGAGTTGAAAAAAAATGTAAGGTTTGGTCTTGAGAAAGCCTAAAGATCCCATTTCTCACAGGAAGCGTGGAGTCCCTATAGGAACCCAACCCTCGGCCAGGCCTGCTTGGCCAGAGGCCCTCACCCCTGTCCTGGCCAAATGCTGACTCCTCCCACTGTGTCTTTGGGACCTCTCCGTTTCCCCCTGACTCTGGGGGAAGGGAGTTCTAGGCTCTGTCCCCCACGCTTCCGGTCCTACCAATCCCAAGCTCGCTCTTCTATGTCTTCAACCTCCTCACTGTAAGGGAAGCTTCACTTTCCAGAAATTCCACCACTTCCCCTACAGCTTTATCCACCAGTGGCCTCTAGATATGGGCCACTGGTGGGGCCAGGCCAGCATCCACTGTCCCCATCATCCCTCTGCAGCCCCACCTTTGAGGCCTTCTGCCAGGACTTGAGCACTACAGACGTCCGTCTCTCCTTCCCAGCACCACCAAACCTCTCCCAGCTAACTGCATCTACTTCAGCTCCCATTCCCTCTGCAAAAATCCCAATGATGACAGCAGCCAGTGTTTATGGAGTCCCTTGTGGTCTTCATCAATTCTGTTAACCCTCAAACAGTGCCCTAAGGCAGGAGCTATTGGTACCCCTTTATGGATGTGGTCACTGACCTTCCGAAGGCTCTGTACATCAGAGCTAGCTTGTGACACACACTCTTATACAACCACCTTGTGGGTGAGACCCACCCCACCACTAGGCTAGAACCACCCCTTCCAAGTTCCCTCATTTCGCTGCCTCACTTAGAGGGCTTGGGGTGGAGGAGCAATGGCAAGACCAAGAAAGGTCATCTCTTCTAAGTCCCACCCCTTGGCCTCTCAGCAGGGGCCCTTCCCACTGAAAGTCCTCCGGCGACTTGAAGTTGCCCCTCTGTCTAGACTCTCATCTCCCTTTCTCTGCCCACAGGCTGAGTCCTCTTGGCCACATAGCTCGCCCACATGGCTTCAACCACCATCTCTCTGGGATGGACATTCATTTCCTCTCTGCCCACTCCCAGGTTCCCAGCTGGCTGGTGGACATGTGCCCCAGATACTCTCAGGCAACTCGTGTCACATGTCCACACCCAACCTCTGGTCTTTCTCCCTCGCTGGTCCTCTGGTCACGTGGGCTCCACTGTCATCAGCTTTGCCTTTCTCCTCTCCCTCATCCTCCACAGGCCATCACCTGGTCCCTCCCTATAGGCTGTTCCCAATGCCATTACCCAGGTTCTTTCCCCAAATGCTGACTGAGTATAGGGCCCTGGAGAGCATAAGCTACAAGTTGCTGTTAGAATGAGTTACCATTTGTCTCAACTATTCACTCATTCAATAGTTATTTATTGAGCAGTACATACCAGGCACTGGTCATAGCAGCTGGGACACAGCACTGAACAGGAGAGACAAATCCCTGCCTTTGAGGGGCGTACATCCTAGTAGGGGAGATAAAAACTACAACTCAAACACACAGGACATCAGAGTGCCATGGAAAACAGAGAGGCAGAGCAAGGACGGGGTGGTCTGGGAGGCCTCTCTCTCTACAGAGGACGGCAGGATTGTAGTGGACTGAGGTCAACCACCAAGGTCAAATGGAACAGAACTCTTTGAGGAAAGTACACTCTCTCAGTTTCAGTAATAAAAATCCAGGGGCTTTGTTTCTTAATCTTTTAAATTGGAAACACTTGTTGCTTCCAGGGATGGGGGTGGGTGCTCCGTGGTTTGGGGGAACAGGGTGAGAGTCTGGCTGAACAGCCTTTTGTTACCTTAAATTTTGAACCACGTGAATTTCCTTTTCAGAACATTAATTCATTGAAATAGGAAAGAACTTGAACAGTCTTCTGGAAAAGATTAATCATTTCCATGGAACTACTGCCTTATAGGAGGCCCGTCTACCTGCCAACTGCTGCCAGACATCGCAGATGTAGCATCCTCCAGTGCTCCCCAGTGGGCAACATTTTAACCATGAGATCAGCCATTTGTCCACCTGCGGGCACTGGCCACGTTCTGGTACACACAGGTATGTGGACACCAGGCTCCCGATGACCACAAGGAGATGGGTAGGGCAGGAGACTCGGGAAGCTGAAGACCAGGATGTTTGCTAGGAGACGACATCCCCACCCCACCCCAGGTGACTCCCATACCTCATTGGCTCTTGTCCTGGCTATCACACTCTCTCTTGATCTTTATCTTCAGGCACTGATCACTGTTGCATCCTATTTGGAAACCCATGGACCACACTAAGGAAATCCCCTACTAAAGACTGGTCCACGAGACAGGACTTAGCCAGCAGCCTGGTTTCAGCCATACTCCCCTGGTTTCTTTCCTGGTGAAGCTGGGGCCCGAGAGGTCTTCCCTAGGTTGGCTCCATGGAGGTGGAGGTGGTGGGGAGGAAAGGCTGGCTCTGTAAGTGGCAGAGGCCTGAATAACAGGGACTTGAGAAGACTCGAGATAGCTGACTTAATCCTTAATGTGACAAGCACAGGGCCATGACCAGGCCTAGCAGAAAGGTGGGTACGTATGGACTGAATGTTTGTGTCCCAAATTCATATGTTGACATCCAATCCCCAATGTGATGGTATTTGGAGATGGGACCTTTGAGAGGTAATTAGGTTTGGATGAGGTCACAGGGGTGGAGACCCCATGGTGGGATTGACACCCTTATAAGGGGATGAAGAGCCCAGAGCTTTCTCTTCATTATTTCAGGACACAGCAAGAATATGGCCCTCTGTGAAACAGGAAGTAGGCCCACACTAGGCACCAAATCTGCTGGCACATTGATCTTGACCAGCCTGCAGAACTGTGAGAAATGTTTGTTATTTAAGCCACCCAGTCTATGGTATTTTTGTTCTAGCAGCTTGAAGACAGGCTGTTTGGAGCATAGACAGCAGAGCATGATGGGGTCAGCTGGGGTTGGGAAACGGGTTACTGTCCTTTAAATATTCCATAAAACACAAAGTCACTGACTCTAGTCTCCACAAATTCAGGCTGCCAGTCAGATGCGACCTGAGCACTCAGAGATGCGCAGCAGAGACAGCTGCAGGAGGCAGGGCCTCACTGCTCACAACCTTCAGTGCCCAGAACTGAGCCTGGCATCCACCAAGCACTGAGAAATTGCATAATGGAGAAATATTAGATTTTTGTCAGTGGCAGTGAACACTGAAAACCCAGTATTCTGTACCACTTCAGGAAATCCTCATTGTAAACCATCCAGGGCCAAGGGCTCCCAAATTCAAACCTGGCCCCTATTTTCATAACCAACATCTCTCAGCAGCAGTATTTGTATCCCTCTCCAAAAAAAGGCCAATGAGGATTTCCTCTTATTTTTCAAAAAAGTTTATGGCTTTGCTGATAACAAGCAAGAAAGGTAGCTGGATTTGCAGGCAACCTCAAGTAGTTAATGAACAATTACTGTGGCTCATCCAAAGGGATCAAGTGTTCCAAACAAAAGACCAGGCTCAAGTTTTATGTCATTTTTAGAAGCAGTATGAGGGATGATGTTGGGATGCCCACTGCTGGAGTCTCTAGGACCGGTCAGTGGCTTTTGGGAATCATTGGTTTCTGGCAGGCAAAACATTCAAAGACTATTCCAGAAAATCCAGGACATGTGGCAGCAATGCGATAAGCCATGAAACGAACTCAAGAAAAACAACTTGATATGTATATGTATAACTGATTCACTTTGCTGCACACCTGAAACTAACACAACATTGTAAATCAACTCTACTCCAATAAAAATTTAAAAAAAAGAAAAAAGAAAACTGACTTGGTTCTAGCTCTGTGACCCTTGACACAACACTAAACACTCTGGGCTTCTGCTTCCTCACCAGTTCAATGGAGGCATGTGGAGGACCCCCCAGCTCACACTCTTTGATGCTGTCACTGGCTACCAAGCCGGTTTTTACCACAGTTTCTGAGAAGCTACCTAAACTTTTTGAGGTTTCCTTACCCATAAGAAAGAAAATAAAATTGGGAGAAGCCATCTTGAGCAGTGAAAAATAATGAACTGTGGATTTAGGCAGACAGACAGTCTCAATTCTTAGCCCATGTGAACTAAAGCAGGTTACTTGACCTCTCTGAGTCTTACTTTCTTGACTTGCAAAATGGAGATAACAGTGTCTGTTGTAAGGATTGTGGAAGGATCTCGCTCATGCCACCTTACAGGAGGTGCAAAATAAATATCGTTTTCCTTCTTTGTTCCTATATCACTTTCAGCAAATGTGAGAGGGATGTGAATATACTGAAATGTCTGTTAAAAATAAAAATTAAACTCTTTAAAAGAATATGAGAGGTTTTAACATCAGATAGATATATAAACCTACATTTCCCTCTTCCAACATAAGAGGGCCTACATTCTGATCAACACTACCCATCTCTGAGGTTATCAGAGATGTTCCAGAAGACTGAGGCTAAGAGGCTACAGGGAGCAAAGGGCACCAACCACAGGAAGCACTGTTCAAAGCGGGAAAAGACATGGTCCTGACCATGGTCCTGTTGGGCACCATCTCAGACGGACTCTGCGACAGCATCAGGAGGCCTGAGGAAATAGTTTGGGCCACCGGCCGGCAGGCACGAGAAGTCCCCAGGCCGGGAGGCTTTACCATGATGGTGCAGCGAGCTCCCTAATCTCAAGGCAGCTCAACATCATATCTGAGACCTGGCCCCGAGGCAGCGCAGGAGTAAGAGGCACTACTTCGGGGAGCAGCTTCAGCTCTAAGTTAACCACAGGAAGAAAGGCTCTTACCGAACGTAAACACTTACAGGTTTCCACAGCTAGCTCTAGAGGACTGTCATCTGAGGGGAACAGGGCGTGCCCAGAGTGAGCCCACGCAGGGACCCCTCGCACACTGGGGAGAAGATGCTGCACTGCCACTGGTCTCAGCCAGCAGGCTGCCCGTATCCCCAGCCTTCCCCTGTGCCAGGTCCAGAACACATGACCCCAGCTCAGGCTCTCATGCTTCAGAAGCTGGTGTAGACAGCACTGGGTTTCCTGTACAAAGAAGACTCATCATTCATAACACAGCAACTGACCCGTCTGCTCCTCGGAAGGAGAATGTATTTTAAACCTAGAAGAGTCATAATTCTTAGATGTTCCACATGTTGTCAGCTTTGCTTTCTACAGACACAGGGCCCCTCCCCTTTGAGGGGGACCCCTCTGGCTGTGTGGGGGTGCCCTCCCTATTGGCAGAAATGTGGGGGGCAGGCAAACAACAGGCTTATGATTTGGATTGTGTCCTGCACATAAACACCTGGGAGAGCAGGGCCAGGACTGTGGCAATGGGGAGTGTATGCCGCAGGAGGTGGTGATGAGACAGCATGGCTATACAAAAGGATTCTGGGTGTGCCAACTCTAGTAGAGTCAGTAGGCAACTCTGGCTCTCATAGCATCCTGCCCTTGTTTGCCACTCACCACACCCCCAAATCTAGAGGGTCAGCCCTTTTCTCGCTATGGCACCTCACCAGGAAAGTCAAAGCTACAGGACCTCAGGGAGCCTCGTGGTGCTAAGGTTGAAGACTCGCGCCACAGAACATCCTCGTGGTGGGGTTCTGGGAGCAGGGGGGCCTCTCACTACAGTCTGCAATCCCTGGGAGTGGCTGCACGTGGCAGGTAAAGGGGGCGAGTGGCTTGGGCACCTGACCCCCACTGAGGAAGCCAGGGCCCCTCACATCTGCAGTGGCTGTGTGTACAAGAGATGGGCAAGGCCGCACATGTGAGAAGCAAGCACAGGCTGCCAGTGGACACAGGACTCCTTCCTGCTTCGGGACAGCAGGGGCCACGGCCTGAGGCTGGACTCCTCTAGGGCGCAGAGCGGGTTTTGCTGCAGGACTGGCTCGGCTTTGCTGGTTCCAAGGACTCAGTTCAGCCATCTTCCACTCTCAGACAAACTGGGACAGGTTGGGGACTTTGATGTTGAGATCGCCGATGTTGATATTCCGAGGCATCTCTGGCAGGTTGATGTTTTTCACAGCGGACACGGCCCGGGCGGGTGCTGCTGAAAGGCCACCCTGAGGAGACGTGAAGGTGGGTATGAGAGAAACCCTCAGTGTCATCTGCTTAAGGCTTAAATAAAAACAAGTGAAAGAGGGCTAGAAAATGTCCAAACCGAGCACATGCAATGCACATTTTGATTTTTCCCTCCTTATGCCTCAAAGGTGGCCAACACAACAATCTTTAGGTTAGTGGGTTCCATAGTACAGGGACCCAAACTGCACTCCTAAAGGTGGGCTGTGTCTTATGCAGTTTTATAGCCCCAGTGCCAACAGTGCCTGGCACACAGTAGGTGTTCAATAGATGCCTGTTGAAATAACCAAGGAAGTTTAACCAAGTCATATTCAGCAACAGGGTTATGAAACAAAATAAAACAAAACCCTTTCCTCAAGAGACTGAAGACTCTTACAGAGGAGGGCAGTCACAGGGAAATTCTTAAAGGGAAAAGGAATGTCACAGCTTAGGACAACCGCTTGCCAACTAATACCATGAAATGGACAAGAGCTGGCTTTGGAAATGTCATGTGGCCACAAGACGGAAGGACACGTAGGAGGTGGAGTGTACCCACAGACACAGAAGGTCTGCGAACAACAGAGAGGAAAGGTGCCTGCGGTCAGCCCTCACTCTCCAGGCTCGGCCCCGGTGTGCGGAGAAGGGGAGAAGTCGATGAGGATGTTCTCAAAACCATTTCGTCCTTCTTGACTACTTTCAGGATCCTGACTCCAATCCCACCCTCGCCCAGCAAGTCTCCATTGCTTCTAGTTTCGAAACCCCTTGCCTCTGACTCACTTACTATTTCTGGAAGCTTCCCAGCCTACATTTCTAAGAGAACTATAGTTGCCACAATAGTTGCGGTCTGGAAAAGCTTCTTCAGCAGGACTGCCAGTCCTCACAGGAAGCATTCCTGGTTTCGCAAGATCAAGTTCCGTTACACAAAGCAATGAAGCTCTTTAAGACACTTAGATAATTGAAGAGGTAATTTGTTCTGCTTGTTCTGCCACGTGTGAAGGTGTATGCCTGTAACCTCTACTCCCTGGCAAGGCTGACGAAGGCGATGGAGAGACCTCAGGGGAAAAGGATGGGAATTTACTGTGAGCATTTGTATCAAACTCAGCACTATGTGGGGGTGGACCTGGGGTACGCTATTTTCAAACCCAGCCCAAACTCTACTGTAGCTTTTTAAAAGGCTAACTGGAAATAAGGAAATTGGCAACTCTGAGGTCTGAAACCACAAGAAGTGCCTGCTGGGAGACCAGACTCATAGGCACACAAACTAGGAAACCACACTGGAATCAGAGAAGGGGATTCTGGGTCCCTCCAGGGAACACGTGGCTTTGAAGGAGGAATTAGAAACCACAAACATGGGCCATAACCTCCCAAGCCAGAAGCTGTTTGCCTTCCTGTGCCACCTGGCTTTTCCATTCACACTTTTAGCCTTTTTCTTACCTTTTTAATCTTCAGGGCTGGCCTTCAAACCAATGAGTTTCGATGGACTCAAGGAAGAAAGAGGATGAGTAGAAAACACTGCTAAGGTTCCACAGCAACCCAAACCCACACATCAGCCATTCCTCCTTCTGCCCACGTCTTCTCTAACCAGCCAGGGCAAAATTACAGCTGCATCTCACCTCGGATTTCTCCAGCCTGTTCTGAGCTTCAATCTGAGCCACGATTTCATTCATGTTTGTTTCCAACACCATCCCACCCATCACCACCTCCTGAAGAATGTAGTGCACCTGAAGGGGAAACAAAAATAAGAAGGGTTAGAGGCCTTTGTGGGAGTGACGGTGTGGACCCGAAGGAAACCTCGTGGGCTTTCCTGCAGCAGCAGGGTGGTCATACTTGACACTGGCACCTGATTCACAACAAATGCCTCAGAGACCACAGGGGATTTCCCCCATATCTCGGCATATCAAGACACAAATCTCTTCCAAAAGCAGTGCAGAAGGGCCTGGCTACGCTCAAGGTGGTGGCTGAGAGCAGAGGCTTCATTTGAAGTCAGACTGTGTTTAAATTTCAGCTCCGCTCTTTGTTATTAGCTGGGTGACCTTGGGCAAATCATCCTTTCAGTGCTTCAGCTTCCTTCCAGGATTGTGGTGAAGGCTGAAGGAGATGACCTGTGTGAAGCACCTACCCTGTGCCTGGCACACATTGGGTTCTAAATAAATAATGATGCCTTTCATTACTAGTGTTATCATCATAAACACCGACTGGCATTAAGTCAGTCCAGCTATGACAGAACAATTCCTGTCCACACACATTTCCATGTGAAACGTTATCCCCCAGGCTTCATAAGATCCTCCAGTCTGTGCTCCGCTGGAGGCAAAATAGGCCCATTTCTTGGCACCCGTCCTCATCCCATATCTTCCAGCTTTAGATAAGAAACCATGTTCAGGGTGAGTATTTTTCTGGTCATGAGGCTCACACGTGGGCCTTCCATCTAGCTAGTACTTCTCCCAACAAAGCTGAGTCTCAGACTGCTGTGACAGCCAAGTATTGTGCTGACTAAACCACTCAATCCCACAGTGGCAGGAAAGCTGCCATGGGAAGCCCCAGGTGGGTCAAGGTGCCCACTGGGGTATGTAAGGGGTGGTACTTCATATTTCAAATCAAGTCCTATCGACATGGCCTTCAAAGCACTTTCAATTAAGTTGGAAAGAGAGCAAGTACCACTTTGTATTGTTAACCAAGTGCCAGATTAGTGGGATAGTCTTACAGGAGGTCAGAGAAGGAAGAGAGCAGTGGCTAGAGAGACCAGAGCCAGTTTTACCGAGACAGTGAGAGAACTGAAGCTGGGTCTGCCATCAGAGAAGCAGGGAGGAGGATTTCAGGTGAAAGGCACTGGAGGAAGCAATTCAGCTGGTGTATGGTCTGAGGAGCACCCGGGTCTGGCCAAAAGGTCAGGTTTATGCAAAAGAGAGGCCGAGGACAATGATGAGAAGGTAGTTTGGGTCTAAGGCAAGGTCTCTCAACTTGGGCACTACTGCCATCTGGGGCTGGAGGGTTTTCTGTTGTGGGGAGCTGTCCCATGCATCGCAGCATGTTTAGCAGTATCCCTGGCTCTGCTCACTAGATTCCAGTAGCACTCCTTCAGCTGTGACAACAAAAATGTCTCCACACATGATCAAATGTCTCCGGGGGAAAAAACTATCTTCAGTTGAGACCCCACTGGCGTAGAGTCCAGACTAAACTATGGAGGATTTGAGGGCCAATATACTCCACAGGCTATGGACAGTCAAGAAAAAAGACATGTCAGCAAGTTTGTGCATATGTATTTTTGACACATGAAGTTTTCTGACACATCAGGTCTCCATATTTTGCCCATAATAAGTGAGGGGAATACACTAACAGATGTAACTAGGGTATTTCTTCTGACCTCGA
The DNA here is from genome assembly GCF_949987535.1 of Balaenoptera acutorostrata. NCBI lineage: Eukaryota > Metazoa > Chordata > Mammalia > Artiodactyla > Balaenopteridae > Balaenoptera > Balaenoptera acutorostrata. Next base: position 38,593,428 of record NC_080066.1, on the reverse strand, counting down.
GGAGGGAGTGTAATAAAGCATACATTCAAATACAAATAAAATATGTTTGCCTACATTAATTAAGCCTTATTAACCACTTTTATGTCTACATATACACTCACATGAGGTGTTTTAAAATTTTACACAATATGAACTATTTCATTATCTATACGTAATGGCGATTTAATAGTGAAATTCTCATATACAGGTAATTTACAAAATGTTAAACAAGACTGGTCTTAAAATTATGCCCTGGGGGACTACACTGTTTATACTTCCACATCAAGAAACAGCCTTCCAAAAATAGTATGGTGTTTCCCTAAAAAATTAAAAATAGAATTACCATGTTACTTCTGGGTTTATACCCAAAAGAAGTGAAAAGGAGGATTCAAAGAGATATTTGTATACCTATCTTCATAGCAGCATTATTCACAATAGCCAAAAGTAGGAAGCAACCCAAGTGTCCATCAATGGATGAAGAGATAAACAAAATGTGGCATATACATGCAATGGAATATTATTCAGCATTACAACGGAAGAAAATTCTGAAACATGCTACAACATGGATGAACCTTGAGGATATTATGCTAAGTGAAATAAGCCAGACATGAAAGGACAAATATAGTATAACTCCATTTATATAAGGTACCTAGTAGTCAAAATCATAGAGGTAGAAAGTAGAATGGTGGTTGCCAGGGACTGAGGGGAGGAGGGAACAGGGAGTGTTGTTTAATGGGTATAGAGTTTCAGTTTTGCAAGACGAAGAGCTCTGGAGATGGGCTGCACAAAAATGTGAACACATTTAACACTACTGAACAGTACATTTAAAAATGAAGACAGTAAACTTTGTTATGTAAATGTTACCACAATTAAAAAAAATAGGTCTCTATACCAGTACTCCTAGTATTTATTCCTTTTGTTTAATGAACCCCTTCTTCATGGGGGGAAGTAGTATTTGTTGAGCATCTACTATGTGCTGAGCACTTTATATGTAACTTATTTTAATTTTATAACATCCATCTGAGGTAAACCAATACATGGAAAAGTCAATAAACTATCCCAATGTCAAATATTTAGTAGCAGAACTGATCACTGAATCTAGGTCTGTCTGACTCCAGAGGTCATGTTCTACCCTTTCCACCATACTCCCTCAAAATCCCAAACTGAGTCCTCCACCCTCTTCATCTGAACAGGGTATGTCAAAGGTCTAGTAGAAAGTCTTCCATGCTTTATCCCCAAGACCTAGAACAATGCCCAGTGTGGAGTAGGCATGTTGAATGAATAAAAGGCTTTTCATAAGTCTGAATAGCATCTTCCTTGGGCTTCAGGTGCTTAAAAGATGGATGACAGTGTGGTGGTGGAGGCTTTATGGAGAAGGTGTAGTAAAAGGCCTAACAGAGGATATCATGGGGACCAGCGGTTGGTTAATAGATAACGTCAGTTAAGACTTCTGATTTGAACACTGCATCATGAAGTCATAATTTTTAAATGCTATTCAAAATGTGTTTCAAGTGCAAAAAAGGAGAAATAAATAAAAATGCAAACTCCATTTTCAACAAAATTAGAAGATAACCACAGGGCTTCCCTGGTGGCGCAGTGGTTAAGAATCTGCTTGCCAATGCAGGGGAACGGGTTCGAGCTCTGGTCCGGGAAGATCCCACATGCCGCAGAGCAACTAAGCCCATACGCCACAACTACTGAGCCTGCACTCTAGAGCCCGCAAGCCACAACTACTGAGCCCGCATGCCACAACTACTGAAGCCCATGCGCCTAGAGCCCATGCTCTGCAATAAGAGAAGCCACGACAATGAGAAGTCCGCACACTGCAACGAAGAGTAGCCCCCGCTTGCCGCAACTAGAGAAAGCTTGCGCACAGCAACGAAGACCTAACACAGCCAAAAATTTAAAAAAAACAAATAAATACATTTTAAAAAAAAAGAAGATAACCACAATCCCAGGCGCCAAAACAGGTGTAAAAGCTGTCAAAAGCAGGGAGTTCAAGCAAGGGCTCTTTTCCTTTTGAGAAGAAGAAGAAAGGATGCTACCGAGAGAGGACACAGGAGCTGGAGAGCTCAGGAAGACCTGCAAAAATATACTTTTTGTAGGTAAAGAACACACCCTCTGGGACCAAACAGATTCCTTGTTTTTGGAAGACAGGAACTTCCTTGGACCTGGAGTTGGGGCTAAATGAGAAACCACCCAAACAAGGTCTATTTGCCTCACAGAGCCGGTCTCTGTGGCAGCGGAGAAGATAGCCTTTGCAAGGTGGAAAAATTGCAGACGCCCATCTCTCTTGGCTAGGTAGAAATAAAGGGTAAAGGAACTCACCCGGAACCTGAAATCATGAGGACAACTGCAGCCAGCCTGGAACACAGACTTGGGACCTCCCCTAAACAAGCATCCTGCAAATAGCTGGTCCCTGAAAAACTCACCTATTTAAAGAGGAGTTATAAAAATGAAATCTGCGCAGTATCTATATAAAGATGCAACAAGAAAAAAATTAGGAAAGAAACAGGAAACCCAAAGGGCAGACTAAGACTACATACCAGAAAAACGCTGTGATAGAGAGGATAAAATGTAATAAAATACTTTACAAAATTGAAAAAAGAAAACTATGAAGCAAGAGCTCAAAGCAGAAGTGCAAGAGTTTATGGGAGAGGCAGGGAGACAAGAAGACATAAGTGGAAGGGAAAAAACATACAGAAATGAAGATGAAACTGGAAGGAACAAAAGGGAGGAGAGACTGCTGAAAATATAGGGAGGAACAAAAAGGGGAGAAATTTTTAAAAAGCAACTAAAATGAAATGAAAAAAAGAATTAAAAGGAATAGGGAGAAAATGAGTTACAGAAGACAGTAAAGGAGATACAACATATGCATAAAAGAAAACTGTAACATAGAAACAGAACAAATATGTAAAGACTCAGTTCAGAAAGATGATGTAAAAATATAATTCAAGATGTTCTTGAAAGGGCACACTGTATCCCAGGGAAAAACTGACCCAGAACAGTCAGTGTTCAAGATAGACTTTGAAGGTAAGATTTCTCAACTTCTGCAACCAGACAAAAAGATCAGATCACTTAAAAGAGGGAAAAATCTTGAAAATTTCAACGGTAAAATTCAATGCTAGCAGAAAAAGGAGCAATACTTATAAAAATTCCCAAGGAGACAAAGGGTAACCCAAGAATTTTACTGTCAATCAAGAGTAACAGAATAGGAAATATTGTTCCCAGGAGTTTTTTTTGAGGAATCTACAGAAGAAAACACTTCTGCTAACCAAGAGGTGACTGGAAAAACTGTGGCAGAAAGACTGGCGGTGAGCACTGAATCCCCTTAATGGTAGGACTAAGACAAATGGGATTAGAGTGACAACAGAATGCCCATGCTATATGCTTTGACAATGTAGAAAGCTACAGCTAGCAAAAAATTAGGAAGACGGGGGAAAAAAAGAGGGAGGCAGAATAATGACACTGATTTCCTTACCCTCAATGGATAGCATTTAAAACTGACAACTCATGTAATAAAGATATTTTGACTTTTATTGTGACTTTCCCCCCAATGTCCAAGCCCACAATCATCTGCTATAAACACTACTTTGAGAGCCATCAAATTTTTGATGTAGAGCCCAAAAGATCTTTTCTGCTAGCTAGAGATCTATGCCTTTTTTCTTGTATAAAATTCACTCATAATGTATCATCCACAATTTCCAGTTTCTCTAAAGGAGAGGGAGAACTCAGACTCCTGTGAAACAGGAAGCACAGAATTTTTCTAGATTTTAGGAGTCCTCCACCTCTAGTCTCCTATAGTTATCCTGTCCAAACCTAATTCAACTTCATTTCCTTTTTTAAGTAACTTGCCTTTCCAAAGCAAGTTAAGTTTTCATAGAACAAGTCTCTTTCCTCACTCATGGTTTATCTGTATATTATTAATTAAATTACTTATTTACAATACCAGTATAACTGGCATCAACAGGTCTGAAACAATCACAACTAACCTTTGGTAAGCACAGGGATTCGTGCAGTGTAAATGAGCAAAGGATGAGCAACTAGGGATTAGCTCACCAGCTGCCCATGTTAACCTGACAAGTCAGTGAAGACTTCCTTCCACTGACTATGAAGTGGACCATGAAAGATGGGTGACATTTCTTTGAGTGGAGATAGAGGGGCCTTGAGAAAGCTGGAGGTTGCCAAGCATGAGTGTGGGAAGAAGGCAGCCAAGAATCAATACCAAACTCATGTACTTAAAAAACTAGAAAAAAGAGATCACAAAGAATGGTTCTGTTAAATGACAGGAGCTGACTGACGGACTGATCTTAAGGATGCTAGCAGAAATGTAGGTAAGTACCTCAGAGAACACTGAGGGTTAAAGGATCAAACCAACAAACCAACAAACCAACTATGGTGGGGGAAAAAGAAATCTGAAACTAGAGTCATGTAGGTGGCAAAAAAAACCACAACAATAAAAGATAGCAAAGAGGTAAAGGTCCTCAAGAGCCCTAAACCCAGCTTAACGCAGTGTGCACTGAACAAATATCAATTATCAAGTAATAGTAATTCATAGCTCTCTAGCAAAATTCATTCAGAAGTGTTTAAACAAAAGTGCTACTGATTTCTTAGTTCCTGGCAAATCCCCTGGTAATTTGACCCAAGAGTAATCACAACAGGGAAGAGTTTAATCTGAATAAAAAAGATTAAGATAACCCTAATAAACAAATAGGTTATCTTGATGTGAGGGGAAGGCAACAGAGGAAATACTTTGGGTGATGAATCTGAAATGTTAACAGGTAAAATGCTGGTTGGAAACTGTGTTTTACAAGATCAAGAAACATAAATTTATGGCCACACTTTAATGAGTGAAAGTTGGTGTTTATAATTCTGTCTCTTAAAACCCCTCAAAGGGACTTCCCTGGTGGTCCAGTGGGTAAAACTCTGCGCTCCCAATGCAGGGGGCCTGGATTCGATCCCTGGTCGGGGAACTAGATCCCACATGCATGTCACAACTAAGAAGTCCGAATGCCGCAACAAAGATCCCACATGCCGCAACTAAGACCTGGCGCAGCCAAAATAAAAAAAGTAAATTAATTAAAGAGAAACACAACAACCCTCAAAACAGTCAAAAAGTAGGAATGATTACCAGTCAAGATCTCTATTCCTCTGAATGCAATCTAACCTGCTATCAAGACTCTATTCTCTCCTCCCCACACATCTGGACATCCGTCTCCTTCATTTTTCTTTTCCAGGAAGCTGTCACATCATCCTCCCTCTGTTGAGGGTACTTGCTTCTATAACTGGATCCACTGGGCATCCAATGTGGCCCCTCTATTCTTTTCTGTCAGTATAAGCTAACTGTTTGAGACCTTCCCCATCTCATTCCCTTGAGGCAATATGAAATGTCCTGATCAGGATGGAGACCTATGAGTTTGTACCCTGGGCTCCCTCAGGAAGTGTTCCTGTGACCCAGTTTACTAACAGATGAAATAAGAAGAATAAATCTGGTGCATGTTGAGCATTCAACAGTGCTTAGGTACAGCTTTGGGACTCCTGGAAGGTGTGACTCTCCTGTTCTGAAGAGCTTGAATTAGAGGTTCTGTGCCAACAAAGGCTTGGTAAGCAGTTCCACTGTGAAAATGCACAGAAAGGGGAAAATAACACTGGGAAGCATCGAGGGAGAGTTAAATGACTGTTTAACCTGCTGGGACTTCCTGATGGAAAGAAAGCACTTCTCTAATTGAACAAGGGCTTGTAATGCTGCTGACTCTGCTGAGAATTGCTAATACTAACCCTCACTACCTTCTACCATTCTTCATGCTGATCCTGTTAAGCAGTTCTGTAAAAATCAGAGACTGCAAAACCATTCTTCCAAGATTTGAGGTGATGAATACTTAAGACTTGGGCCGAGTAAATTCAAGAAAGACTAAGGACCTCTCTAGGCTGAGATAATCACCCTCTTCTCAGTGATACTGCTGTGCCCAGTATGCATCTCTCCTGAGGCACTCAATTCAGTGCACTGTCATATTTTTCACTTGTCTGTTCTTCTCCTCCACCATGATTTTCCTTGAAGGCAGAATCTATGTCATATTCTTCTCTGGGTCTCCAGTGCCAAGCACTGTGCTTCGTAACAGCGGTACTTCATAAATCTGGCTGAATGGATGAAAGAGGCTCATCTGGTTCACAAGCCCTGATTTTGAGGAGACACAGGCCTTTTGAGTTGGCCTGGCTTCCCATTCTGGCACTGAGAAGCACACTCTACTTCCTGGGACACAAGAGTTAACCTCCACAGACAAAAGTGGGTTAAAATGAGCTTGCTCGTTTCATGTCAGGATTGATACAGTCTAAAAGGGAAAATAAAAGTGTCACTTCAAGGACAGAGGTGCTCCTTAGGGACACAGCTCTGGAACTACAGGGGGTGGAGATGAGTCAGTTTCAACAAACCTATCCAAGAATAGAGGATTCCAGGATCTTCAAAAGTTCATCCTTGGTTATGTTTCTCACTGAAGACAAAAAAGCTCTGAATCCAATCCCAGGTCAACAGAAGCCATCACTGTCTATGGCTGTTAGCATAACTGATGCCATCTTGGGCACATACAGTTCCTCCTGTCCTTCTGCTGATCCTACCCGGGACTGTAATGTGAGGTAATCACTTCTCTGTTGTCAGGGGATTGGTATGTAATAGATATTGTTTAATAATCATTCTGACAAGGTGGCCTCTATGCTCTGTTAATTCCCAAGCAATGATGAAGACCTTTGCTGACATATACCTGGTTACCCATAAGACTAGTAACCCATTCATAAATCGTGACTTAGGAATGCATGTCCCATTTCCAAGCACATATCCCCCTACACTAGGTTAACTATGAAACTGTCCCAAGGGCCCCTCAGCAGCGTGGAGTGTAGCTGCAAATGCTTCCAGATCACTGCCCGATCCCACCCTGTGAGTGAATTACCCTATAATAAACTGATCCATTGATTATATAGAGCTGCCTGTCTTGTCTTTCAGTCTCAAGATACCTTCTCAGTGCAGTGGGCACTTTTCATTCCCTCTGTCCTCCAGCAATCACTAAAAGCAAACTGACCTGGAACTTGAAGATAACAAACATCACTCTTTTTCCTCCAGTAAAAATACAGTCTCCAGACATTGCTGGCCATGTTCCAGAAGTTTAAGTATTAAACTTACAATGTATTTTTCTATAGTTATAATAAATAAGGTTCTCATGCAAGCAGGACACAAAAGCTGACTCAAATCCATAATGTTACCTAGAATGTGATACCATAAAGCACCCCTGCATCTACAACTAAGTACCATGAATAGTACTGTTTCTATAGTAAAATGCAGTTCTATATTGGGATGGCAGGAACCCATCTAGCAGAACTCCACGGGCAGAAAGGGTAGTGACATGTCAACACTCACCACACTCCAAGCTCAATCATATCCACAGAAATCTCTAAACTAGATCAATCCCTCTCCAGGTATTCTACATTGGAGGATGAAAGCCTGCTGTATCACACAAGACAAGGGCTCACATCCCCACTAAGTATCCATACTCTCATATCTTTTTTTATTTTTATTTTTTGTTTTTATTTGGCTGTGTTGGGTCTTCGTTGCTGCGCACGGGCTTTTTTTTTTTCTAGTTGTGGCGAGAGGGGGCTACTTTTGGTTGCAGTGCGCGGGCTTCTCATTGTGGTGGCTTCTCTTGTTGCGGAGCACAGGCTCTAGGCACGTGGGCTTCAGCAGTTGTGGCACACGGGCTCAGTAGTTGCGGCTAGTGGGCTCTAGAGTGCAAGCTCAGAATTTGTGGCACGTGGGCTTCACTGCTCCATGGCATGTGGGATCTTCCCGGACCAGGGCTCGAACCCGTGTCCCCTGCATTGGCAGGTGGATTCTTAACCACTGCGCCACCAGGGAAGTCCCTCATATCTTTCTTAAAACAACTATTACCACAGAGAAGACAATAAAACGCTCATCAAATACAAAAGAGCATGGTCACAGTGCTTGTACTGGAACAGGAGGATGCCAATATTGCAACATTCAAGTTTTAAAAAAGAACTGTTAATCACTAATAAAATATCTAGTCTACTATATAAAATCTAAGTGCTAATAACTTTTTCTACCCCAAGTCAAAAAGCTTGGTTGGTTTCATCAGTTCCTAGGAAAGGCCTCCAAAGAGTAAGGAGGGAAGAGATTCTTGGTAGGATGGGGTATGCATCATCTCTTTGTCTATGCTAGGGGTGTGGTGGCTATTAATAGGCCAAAGGGTAGGAGGATGCTCCAAGTGGACTCAGTACTGATAGGGGAAGAGAAAATCATCTGAGAGTCATTTTGCCCAGAGTTAAGTCTCTAGTTCCCATATTATCCATTTTAGAAAGAAATGAAAAGGGGAAGAGGACATAAAAATGCCTTCCAGAAACCTGGTATGCTCTGCTAAAGTAAAGAGAGCAGGCAAAGAAAGCAACCTGCTTTGTAAAGTTCTGTTTTTCTCTTTTCCTTGCTATTAGTGTCTCCTGAACCACTTTCATGACCTTCCTTGGTTTTTAGACTAGACATTTTCCACAGTTTTCTCCAGATGTCTTGTCATGAAATTCCATAAGACCCAATCCCTAGCCCTTGATTTTCTGTCCTTCTCTTTCACCCACATGATCACAAAATGAAAAAATGAGAAAAACGAGCAAATAGTGGAATCTCATCTTATATAAGGTTTAAGTTCTAAAGTCACCAAGTAAGATGGAGACTATGCATAGCCAAAATCCCTTAAATCACCAATGCAGTCCAACCTGGCTAGTCTTTCCTCTTGATTACTTTTTTTTGTCCTCAGTTAAGTACTAGATAAAGTGGCTGGCTTGTTTAGGGACACAGATTGAAAATCTGTATTGTATCTTTAAGCATTAAAATCACTCTAAACACAGTAAGATGCTCATGGGAGGCACATGACAGGCACATGAGAGGAGAGGCAAAGAAGAGCGGATTCAAATCTTCCATCTCACACTCATTCCAGGCACAGACTAAGGGAGTAGAATTGTGGACAGAATCATTCTGTATTTAGAATTTACTTCTCTTTCTTCTTGCCAAATGGTTACAGATGAATCTGTATATACTAAGTATGTATATGTGAGCCCACTGTACCCACACACACAAGATAATGTATTAGGTTCAAGTATTCACTCATTTTCACTAAAAGAATGTGATCTGTAACAATGTCTATTTTTATTTTTATTTTATTTTTAATTTTTTAAATATTTTCTTAGCCGCACCACACGGCATGTGGGATTTTAGCTCCCCGACCAGGGATAGAACCTGTGACCCCTGCACTGGAAGTGCTGAGTCATAACCACTGGACTACCAGGAAAAGTCCCATCAATATCTGTTTTTAAATATGCTTAACATCACAGAATGTTAAAAGCCAGAAGGAAGAAATGAAGATAAGATTTGGACCCTGGCCTCAAAGGGCTTAGTCAAGGAGGGAAGATAAAACATGTATAGAATTAACTATAATAAAAGGAAGACTGTGACCCAAGTACAAAATGCTGTGGAAGTTTAGATGAGGCTGGGCCTTAAACTAACCAGTAAATGGAAGAGAAGCTATCCAGGCAGGGGGAATGGCAAATCACCCAGTAACTCGTTAACTATTCTTTAGGGAATTCCCTGGGGGTGCAGTGGTTAAGAATCTGCCTGACAACGCAGGGGACATGGGTTTGATCCCTGGTCCAAGCAGATCCCACGTGCTGTGGAGCAACTAAGGCCATGCGCCACAACTACTAAGCCTGAGCTCTAGAGCCCACACGCCTCAACTACTGAGCCCGCTCGCCACAACTACTGAAGCCTGTGTGCCCTAGAGCTCGCACACTGCAACTACTGAGCCCACACGCTGCAACTACTTAAGCCCACGTGCCTAGGGCCCATGCTCTGCAACAAGAGAAGCCACCGTAATGAGAAGCCCACGCACTGCAATGAAGAGTAGCCCCCACTTGCTGCAACTAGAGAAAGCCCGTGTGCAGCAACGAAGACCCAACGCAGCCAAAAAATAAATAAAATTTAAAAAGAAAAAAGAAAAAAATCATGGTAAAGTCTCCAAACAAAACAAAACAAAAAACTATCCTTTATGCTCTCCTAATAATTCTTCTTTAAAAAGGATTACTCACTTGCTGGTTTATGTTTTGTGCTCTTTTTTAAAATAAATTTATTTATTTATTTTTGGCTGCATTGGGTCTTTGTTGCTGCATGCGGGCTTTCTCTAGTTGCGGCGAGCGGGGGCTACTCTTCGTTGTGGTGTGCGGGCTTCTCATTGTGGTGGCTTCTCTTGTTGTGGAGCACGGGCTCTAGGCGCGCAGGATTCAGTAGTTGTGGCACACAGGCTCAGTAGTTGTGGCTCACGGGCTCTAGAGCACAGGCTCAGTAGTTGTGGCGCACGGGCTTAGTTGCTCCACGGCATGTGGGATCTTCCCAGACCAGGGCTCGAACCCGTGTCCTCTGCATTGGCAGGTGGATTCTTAACCACTGCGCCACCAGGGAAGTCCTGTTTTGTGCTCTTGAGTATGTATTGTTGACTGTAGCAGAGTATACTCATTGCATTTTACTCCTTCCTTAAAAAAAAAAAAAAAATTCCTATAATGAGTCAGAGTTCTCTGTGAAGTAATTTTTTAAAAATGTTCTAGCAGGACTTTCTTTTTTGTCTACTGTTTCATCCTCCCTCATTTCCTGCCTGTTTGCAATATTGGTCCCAAATGCTAAGCACAACACTATGTATAGAAAATGGTCCAGGCTTTGTTCTCTTGAATTTTATCCTCTCTCTGGCTGGTTATCTGCTAACAAAATATGAGCTTAATACATTCTTACCACGTTGAGGATGCTAAAGCAGGAGAGGACACTAAGGGGAGCATAGCTGTGTGGAGAGTGCAGGCTCTGAAATCAGAGTCCAGGGTCTGAATTCTGTCTCTGCCACTTACTAGTTGTGTGACTTTGGAGAAACTGAGGCGTCCTAGCTCTAAAGCTCAGTTTCTCTATCTGTAAAATGGGGAGAACTAGAGTTCTTACCTGACATACCTATTTAAAGATAAAATAAAATGATGCAGGAAATAAATGAGGCACTGTATTTAAATCACTTGTGCCTCACACTTAAGTACTTGATGAATACTAGTAGTGGTTATAATTGTCCTACCTCCTTCCCAATGCAGGAATTTATTCTTTGGCTCTTGAGACACAACAGAGCCTTCACTGAGGTGAAAAGAGCTCACAACTGTTCCTAAACTCCTCCATCTACTGTGGAACAGTAATAGCTGTTAGAAAGTTCTTAACTGTACTGAGCTACAATGTGCATGGAACCATTTCCATCTCCTGACCATACCTGTGCCCTCTGGAGCAGCAAAGAATAAGTCCCTGCCCTCTACCCTGGGATTCTACCATTCTCTTTAATCTGAACAAATGGCAGGCAGTCAGGTAAGTGAAGCGCAATTTATTTGACTATCAAGAAAAAGTTCCAAATGCCATGCTTAGATCCACAAACCTGTTTCTAAGGAGATGATCTCCATCCCTACAGTTCCTGTTCCTTCTAAAGCACTGCTCCTGGAAAAGGCCCTGGACCTTGCCCATCCTCTCTAGCCCTTTACATGCTGGCGCAAAAATTTACAAAGCTATAACATCCTTAAAGACAAGTTACATAAATAGCCGGTGTTGCTGGAACACAAAGTTCAAAGGAGGAAATGGCAGGAGGTAAGGCTAGAGAGGCAGGCTGGGAAAGATCTTGGAGGTCTATGTTAAAGGGCCTTAGCTCCATCCTTTTGTCAGTGGTCCCCACCTCTTTTTCTACATTCACAAAAATTCACTTGTATTACACACTTCTCTCAATCACCCAGTGTCATTTAGCATTCATAAGGGTTTTGAGGAAGGCAGGGGAAGGAATGAGGCATGTCCTCCTTCTCCTTAAGAATCACTGCTATGGGGGGATACAGAGCCACTGAAAAATTCAAACAAGGGAGTTAGTCAAAAATACACTTTTAATATGTCATTAAGCAGGTGTGTAAAGGATGAAGTTAAGGGGGTAATATTGAAGGCAGAGAGAACTGTAGGAAAAAAGTAAAAATAAAGACAAAAATCATCATTTATTGAGCTAAGCAGTTACCCACTAACTCCAATCCTCAAAATAACCGTGAATGGTAGATGCCAAGACTCTTTGATTATAAATCACACCATTATTTTATGTATCACTAAAAAGGAAAATGTTGAAATGCTAATTAAACTGTGAAATGCCATTGATTGTAAGACAAATCTGGATTTGATATGTAAAGTTATAAATACTACCAAAAAAGGGAGTCTAAGAATCGATTAAATATGGTTATCATCCCTGTTTTACAACTGAAGAAACTGAGGCACAAGGAGGTCTTTAGGAGGTTTGCCTAAGTCACAAAGTTAGAATCTAGTAGAGCCAGAACCCATGAAGCCACTTCAGGCAGAATCCCACTCAAGGAACACAGGGCTCCTCCTGAGTCCACCCAGATGTTATCTCCCAAGGGAGCAAAGGCAAAGCTAAGTGATAGACTGATGTATGCCCTGAAACTAGTGGGTGTACACAGGTCATAACCTTGAAAGTTGAGGTCTAATTAGAATCTAGTTTTTAAAAATAGGCCTCTAGCTGTGTTAATCAGACATTATCTCTGAAAAGTGCTTTGAAAATTAAAAAAATTTAAAAACCACACAAAATTTGGACAATCAATCAACTGCAACAATCAACTTATCAACTATATTTGAGTGCCCTGTACTGTTCAGATAACCAACAAACTATCACATATTAACACTATTCCAAGAGTTTAAAACCTACTGGAAACAATTAGTAATAAAAACTTTAAAGCAAGAGTAAGAAGACAAATAGCTTGGAGACCTACAATACTGGAGTTCAGAGAAGACTTCATCAAATGTAAAACTTGAGCTGGGTGCTGAAACCTTGAAAGCTTGTTAGGGAGAAGATGAGGGTATTTCAGGGTGGAGACAAGGCATAGGCAAAAGCAAAGAGGTGGGAATTGACAAGGTATGTATGAAAAACAGAGGAAGACGTGTCTGATTGGCCTGAGGGGTCTCTGTTCCAAAGCAGAGACAGCCTGAGGGACAAGAGGATCCACAATCCAGAGATCCTCTGAGCCAGAAGGAAGACTGTAGACTGAAGGGAAAATGGGAGAAATGTTTTCTATGGAAGATTAGACTGAGTGAAAAAGGTTGGGAGAAAGACTGGATGTAGCTGCTGTAGTTACCTAGAGCTGACATATTAGTTACCCAGGAAGGAAAAGGAAAGGAAAGGGGAGAGGAAAAGACAAGGAAAGGCAGAGGTGGGCCTGAAGCGGACCCTTAAAGAAGAACCAATACCATTTTGTGACCACTTGGAAACAGAAGGCAAAGTACACATCCCTGAGATTTCATGCCTTGAAGAAAGATGATATCGCTGACAGAATAAGGAAAGTGAAGAAGAGAAGACCACGGCTGAGTGGGTAAGTGGGTGAGGGGTAGGCAGGAGAGGAGGTGAGGAAAGGAGGAGAAAATGAGTGGATTGGTGTACACTAAGTTGGAAGTGATGGCAGGTCATCCAGATGGAAAGGTGCTGTACACTCCCATAAACACAAGCCTTTAGCTTGGGTCAGAATGAGATGTAGATCTGTCGCCCATCTGTATCAAAGCAGACGAGTGCCCAAGGATGAATGTATAAAGAGAAAGCCAGCAGGGTGCCAGGGACAGACCTGTGTGGAATGTGCCCATTTCTCTCACTCTGTAGGTAGGAAAAGGAGGAGCAGTCTTAAAGCCCAAGGGGTCAGGCCCAGTCAGCAAGGAACCTTCCATTCCTTCCCTGAGGTTTCTAAACAACATTAACATGATTCTTCTAGAGTAAATTCAGATATATGGATTCTGAAAATCTAAAGGGATGCACTTGTATAGTGACTGGGTAAAAAAACAGGAAGTGTTCAACTCCAGGCTTTGACAGGATGACTTCCCTTCAGTGCTATCGGGAGTTCAACCACAGGGGGATGGGCCTGGGCATCCCTCTGCCCTAACCTGCTAAAAACGTCTCATGGTACAGACCTGGCTAACTTCAGAAACAGATCGAGCAACTTGTTCTCTACAGAATGTGGACCTTAATTCTTGAGGTCATAAGCAGATAAGGCCACAAAGATTTATCAATGACCAAGATGTCAATGTAGCAAATTGTTTTCCCCAATCTAGATCGATGTGCTTTCAGACTCATAAATGTGTCCTGAGGTGTACTCTGGGCCATTACCACTGCTGTGCACACACTCCCTTGGCCCTCCCACTTGTACTCCGGAGTTAATCACAGTTCCTAGGCTAAGGTGAAGGGATAATGTGTAGACAATCTACAATTTACCTAGCTTCAAGCTCAGACTTTGCCTCAGAGCAGCAGACAGCAATTTAAACTGTTTACTGTATAAAGCTTATATTGAGAGGACTGTACTCTTTCTTCAGTGCACTGGGCCTAAAAGACCCAGGGTGATAAATAGGCTATATATGCACATGGTACAACATTTTTGAAAAGTTAGTCCCCACACTTACCTAGCTCCCCTCTCCAGAGGCAGTGATGACTTATCCGCTCCTCTTTCCCCATCCCTACCTCATCTCCTATTATTTCCCCCCCCCCCCCTTTCTCACTTCCATTCAGCTATACCGGCCCCAAGGTCTTTGGACTTGTTCCATTTACCTGGAATGTTCTTCTCCAGGGAAGAACCTATCTCTCTCTTCTCTTACTTTCTTCTGGTTTTTGCTCAAATGCCATCTTATCAGGGATGCCTTTCCTAAGCACCCTATATAAAATATCAAGCCATACCTACCCACCCCTCAGCCTGCTTTATTTTCTCTCCTGCACTTACTACCACCTAACATTTATTTTATTTTGTCTCCCTCTAGTAGATATAAGATTCATGAAGAAAGGAATTTTTGATTAACTATTTCCCTAGTAGTAGATGGACAAATGAATTCAACAATGAATAACCAGTATGTGCCAAGTATTGTGCTAATATCTGGAAATACAGTAGTGAGCGAGACAGTCTGATCCTTACCTTAACAGTATCTGGAGGTGGTGGGGGTAAACAAACAAAAGAATGAAATAAATACTTACTATATTCTAAGCACTTTCCATATATTTAATGCTCACATCCACCATATAAGCTAGGTGCTATCATGATTTCCTGACCACATATAAGTTCCTAAGGCACAGGCCATATGGTTCTTAAGCGGCAGAGCCAGGAATCAAGCCCAGACATGCAGGCTCTGGAGTGTGTGCTCTTAAACAGGCAAATAAGCAAAAACAACACACTGTGTTAAATGTCACGGCAAAAGTAATTGAAGGTGCTTGGGGGAAACAAGGTATCTATTTCAGTCTCTGGGCAGCGAGGGGAATGCCAAGAAAAGTTTTCCTAAAACCTTTCCAGAACTGTCAGTCTGGAAATACAGGGGGATAGAGATTCAGTTTTGGACATAACTGAGTTTGAAGTGAAGTGAGTTCGGATGGTACTTTAGGAATCACCAGCAGAAAGATAACTGAAGTCATGGGATTGTGTGAGATTTCCTAAGAAGAGAGTGTCTAAAAGAAAAGAGAAGAGGGATCATTTAAGAGGTAAGAAGCTCAAAATGCCAGATGAAATGGCCAGAAAGGTAGATAAAACCTGAAACTAGAAACAAAGAATGCTTTAAGAATGAGGAAGTATCAAAACTGCTTGGTGAGAAGGGCACTGGGGAGTGTACATTGGACTCAGAAACACATAGGACAAGGCTCTCCACAGTCTGATCATCATCTACTTCTTCAAACTTCTCTCGGCCTAATCCCATACACACACCCTGCTCTGACTCAGTGCTCTTCATCTAGGATAGCACTGCTCCCACCCCAGAGGGCATTTGGAAATGTATCAGGCAGAGGCCCTACTGGCATTTAGTAGAGGGGGTCAGGGATATCCACAGTTCAATGAACAACTGCACTGCCCAAAATGCCACTAATGCCTCAGCTGGCAGACCCTTTGTCTAGCGGGAGTTTATGCAAAGTTCCCAATCTCCAGTGGCCTTCACCCCTAATGTTCCCACTCCTCCCCACCCCCTGCCATACCTTTAGCCTTTGTTCCTACTGTTTGGTCTCCTGGAATTCTGGTTTTGGAATCAGAAATCAACAAATTCTGTAAATTTTTACAAATCATATTTATTATAATATTCGTGCTTTTAAATTCTCAAATTCTGTAGTATAGTGGAAAGAACATGGTTTTTTTTTTGGTTTGTTTGTTTGTTTAAGTTTTAGGCACTTTAAGCCTCAGCTTGCTGATCTGTTACACAGGGATGTTACTATCTACAGTATTAAAGATTATTGGGCTTAAAGTACCTAGCACAATGCCCGGCACTTGGCAGCTGCCCAATCAACATTAATTTCCCTTTCTATGATTACCCTCCCCTTGAATGATTACAGTCCACCCATGGTATCTGTTGGGGGCTGATTCCAGGACCCTGCCACCAAATACCAAAACCCGTGAATGCTCAAGTCCCTTATATAAAACGGCACAGTATTTGCATATAACCTACGTACATCTTCCCACATACTTTCAATCATCTCTAGATTACTTATAATATTTAATACAATGTAAATGCTACATAAATAGTTACAAATACAATGTAAATGCTATATAAATAGTTGGCAGCATGGCAAATTCAAGTTTTGCTTTTTAGAACTTTCTGGAATGTTTTTATCCCCCAAATATTTTCAGTCTGAGGGTTGCTGAATCTGCGGATGTGGAACCTTCAGATCCGGAGGGCTAACTGTATTCTACTCAGGAATTCATACAGACCTCATTGCTCTTCTCACTTGGCAGTGATCTTCTACCTCAAGTTGCTAATGGTTTTCTCCAGCTACCTGACTTGGGGCCATCACACCTGTCTGTGGTGCTGGTCCAGCCTTGCCACACCCAGCACGGGCCACTGCACTCAGTCAGTAGGCTGCCCAACATGCTCTATATCTAGGACCTCAGGCTCTCAGGCAAAAGCTGTAGATGGGCCACCATCTATCCTGCCCCTCCTCCATTTCAGAGGCTAGCCCCAGAAACAGCTATTTCTTTAAAGTTCCATTCTTCTTTCTCTACCTCTGATTAAATATCATTAAATAAAAGAGCTCATGATTAGGTACTATGTTATTCTGTATAAATAATGTATATACATTTTAGTTTTATGAAGTACAATATGCAGATATACTATATATATTTGACTAAATGCAGTGCTTGTGATCACTTCTATAAAAAGTAGTACAAAATGAGAGCTCCCTCATATAACAACATGCCTCCTAAAAAATTACATTCAACTTAAGGCTCCTTCTCCAAAAATGTTGCTTTAGTCCAAGACCCAGGAATGTCTCTATGTGACCCATCTTTATAGTTGCACCATGAACCTCTTGAGGACAGAATATTTGTCTTTTCCATCTTTGTATCTCCATATCTAACACAGTGGCCTCCTCATTAATAAATGTTTGCTATTTGATAATCAGAGAAAAAAAGACAAAAACATTCTCAACAAACATCAGTACTTTACCAAGGTCAGAAAGCCACCAAGGTAAGGATAGATAACTGGAAAAAAGCCTCTGTAAGGAGAGAGGAACCTGCCTCTCAGATATGGAAGCAATTTATTCTATCAGGGAATTTTAATTTTGTAAGTCACGTTAAATTCATATGCGAAGTATATAAGACATAAATGCCAAGTATTTCATTAGAGAAACTGAAAAGCTGCTACATGAGATGCCTTTTCCTAAGATTCAATCATGTTTCCTTTTTACAAGAGTGTTCCTCTATTTTTCTGATACTAAAATTTCTAAGTTTCCACCTATTAATTGATACTGAAGCAAACGTCGGCTTTGTTTTGCCTCTAAGAAAATAAATGAAACAAAAAAAACAAAACTGTGGTAGTCATTAGGAATATTCAAAACTATTTCAGGTTCTCCCCCATCTTGGGCACATGGTAGGACTGCACTTTCCTAGGCCTTTAAGTGAGAGTATGTGACTTGCTTTTGGCCAATGAAATGTGAGTGCAATGGATGTGTCACTTTAAGAGCCAACCCACTTTAAGCGCCCCAGGTGGAAAAGTACACGTTGATGAAGATTTCCATCAGCCTGGACCCCCGAGTGACTATAGTGAGCAGAGACACACAACGGCCACACAGCCTGAGTGAGAAATTGACCCTTCTGCTACTGAAAGTTTGAAGTTATGTTATTCCCTAGTCTACCCGGATTGATACAAACACCAAGTCTGGCAAAGGGTTCTCGATTAGGGATCAAGAAATTCTGTTTTTTATCTCAGAGCAGGCCAATCCTCTTTTGCATCATAGATAATAATAGCAAGAACAGTAGAACTGAATCTCAATTCCAGCCTTTTAGGGCACCTACACATCAGCAATCAAAGTGATTACACAATTTGTTTTATCTGCAACACAACCAAGTAACATCATTGGTAATAAGCTTTGCTGTACCTACAGTCTTGACAAACACTAGGTTTTATTGAAAAGGCCGGATAACAAACAGCTCTAAAGGTCAAATTTTGCTGTTTTGTGTACAGTATCATCCTAATACTCTAAACCAGTAATAAGGAACGATTAAACAAACCAAAAAGGTTCTCTGTAATTTCAAGTGGCAATCAATGAGACTGTACACTGAGGCAGTGCAGAGTTCAAGCGCAAAGGAAAGTGAGAGTGTGTACTGTAGCAGATATTAAGTGCAGTTTGGAGCAGTCTGAGCTTTTCTTTCCTTTTTTTTAAAACAAAGTATAGCAATGTTAGAAATTTAAGAAATCATTATTGCTAATCTCTGAGCTGTCCTGAGGGAATAAGATACTGGCCTCTGAAAAATATTCTGCCACAAAATTCTTCTCTCTCAAGCCTCAGCAGAGAACGGCTTGGGATGTGATGGGACAAAAGGCAGGCCTCGGCTCCCCTCCACTTTCTCGGGAACATTCAGAGAGAGAAACACAGGTAGCCAGAGACGGTTAGACATGCCAACTATCACCTTTCACAAGAACTAAAACTCAAACAGAACGTCTTGTTCTTTTAGGCCCAAACAGCTCCTCTTTCCTCACTAAAAACACACAAAATGTGTGTCCTTTACTCTTCCTCCATTCTTTGAAACAGAAATCAGGGTATCTGCTTCAAACATCACTGGGGTGTGGAGGGCATTAATGAGCTTTCTTATCACAACCTCTCTTCCCAGAAGGGACATTTAACAAGCATCATCATTTATTTATGATCCTTTCATCTTAGGTCTCAACAGTTCATTTCAATTTTGAGCCCTCAGCATTCTCCCATTTCAGCAGCTTATACTTAGCAGAGATTTAAATTCCATACTACAAGGTTTCTTGGGCTCAGACCTGCCCCAAAGCATGTGTTCCAAATCTCCTGAGACAGCCCACTGCAGACTGAAATCTATAAAAAGGCTGGATGAATTCCCTTGACATAGGCACTAAACCATGACTCTGATGACCAAATCTTGAAAGCCCAACTGAGTTCCAAATCCAGCTTTGCTGTTGAGGCACTGGTAGAACAGAATGTTAGGCTACTCACATGACTTTCTTTGAACAAAACTCAATTCACCAAAATCAACACCAATACCCACCTCAGCCATGAAACTGAGCTGTGTTTGGGGGATTTCTGAAAGCAGAAGGGAACCAACTGCCCCAGGCAAGATGAGCTCTAAATGGCACAGTCTGGAGAGCTGAGGACTATGCCAGAGACTATGAAATCAAACTTTACTCCACCTGCAGCATTTTGAATCACGAAGAAGCTTATGAGGCTAGAGACATGAGAACTCTCTAGTGACACTCACCTGTAGACACCTCACTCAGTAAAAGGGGCCATGCTAGATCCAGTGAGGGAGACAAGGGCAAACACAAAGAAAAGAACAGTCTAGTCAAGTAGGGAAAACATACAAACTTACATAAACTAAGGTACATAAGGTCAGAAATAGCACTACATATTGTCCACAGAGATGATGACAGGCCAGGGTAACCAGGACAAGCTTTAGGGTGGTAGGATTGGAGCTAAGCTTATATGACAGGCTGGATTACAAAGAGATGTTGAATGGCAATTCAGGCAGAGGCTCTGAAGCAGGAATTACAAAGCGATGAAGACTGGTCCACTCTGGCTAGAGCAGAAGGTATCTGGCTAGAAGTAATGGTAAGTAAGGACAAGACAGAATAGGGACAAACTGTGAATAGCCTTGAATGCCTGGCCAGGGGGGTCAAAGCTTGATAATGGGGGACCAAAACAGGTCTGTGATCAAGGGAGCTAGTCTAAAGGTGCTTTGGAAAATGAATCTAATTCCAGTGTGCAGGATCAACAAGAATGAAGAGAAAACAAGGTTAGAAAACCCGACAGACACAACTGAAATCAAGAGACACCATAACTAAAGACAGTGGCTCTCCCTGACTCAAAATTGAAACTAGGATTATAAAATTTATATATATATAAAGGACATTACTGGGTCAAACGGGGAAAATTAAATATGAACTATATATTGGATAACAGTATATATTAATGTTAAATTTCCTGAATGTTAATTATGTTGTGGTTAATAATTAATTATGCTGTAAAAAAGTATATTAGAGAATTATGCACAACATATTATATAAGACAATGTCCTTGTTCTTAGGAGAGGTCTGCTGAAGTATTTAGGGTTGAAAAGTTATGATGTCTGCAACTAACTCTCAAATGGTTCAGGAAAAAAGTATGTATCTAGAAAGATATAAAAGCAAGTGTGACCAATGTCAATAAATAGTGAATCTAAGAACAAGATATAAGAAGGACTCTAAGAAAGAAAGCACAGGAAAGAAGCACAGGTTTTAGTGACTGACTGGCTGTTGGGGGCAAGGAAGAAGGAGGAAAGTTTTTGCTTGTACATGACAAAGAATAGTGGTAGCACCACCAGAAAAGGGAAGCTAAGGGAAGAAACAGTTTTCAGGAGACACGTGCTGAATCTGGCTATGGATAAGAAGTGGCAAGAAGAAACAAGATACTAGAATGAAATGAGAAAGAAATGTCTTCGAGCAGTTGGGAAAAATAAGACTCAGGCCACACATCAGGACTAGAAATACCAATTTACGAACTACCTAAGTGGATAATAGTTTAAGTATGAGAAACAGATAAGATCTAAGATAGAAGTAGGAGACGGAAAACAGTGAAGTGAGAGATGACTGACATCATAATTTACTGGTAGAAGGTGGGAAGAGAATAAGAGAACCAGGAGGGTTCTATGTGACAGAAACAAAGGTAGGAAAAGGATTAAGGCAGTGCTTCATGGAATGATCAACGGCATCAAATACTGCAGAAACATTAAAGAAGGTGAAGATTGGCAAACAGAATTAGGAAATAATCAGTGAATTTGGGGTAGAAGTGAAAACCAGGCTATAGGCTCCAGAAAAGGAACAGACGAAGTAGATGCAAGACTGGGTATAAATCACTCACACATGAAGAGGTTTACCTTAAATGAAATGATGGAAATGAAACGACAGTTAAAAGGAGCACTAGAAGCATGGGGAGAGCTGTATTCTGTAAGAGATTGGGACAACCTGGGGAAATTTGTAGTTATAGGAGAAGGAGCAAATAAAGACACCTTGGAGACGAGTTGAAGAACCGAGATTATGCTGCATATTAGGGAGAGATAGGAAGAGGACTTAGTTCTAGAAATGGAATGGAATAAACCTTCCTTTAAGACAGGAAGAAAGGGTGAGTGAAGAGGTGAAGAGAGCAGCAGTAATAAAAAGAGGACACTGACAAAAATAATTTAGAAGCTGAGAAAGAAATCTCAAGATTAGAAAAAAACAAATTGCCAGGGCAGCAGGAATTCAGTCATTTCTGGTCCTTACACAGGCCTGCTACTCCAGCCACAACTGCTTAGGGGAATGGGGCAGCTATCCATGACAACCCAACGCAGAGTGTAACCGCCTGATGAGAATTCCTGACTTAAGGTGGAGACTAATTAAGAAGGACTGCGTTCAGAGTGACATTCCTCCTGTCTTATGACAGGTCCTTTGCCTATCTGAGTAAAAGACCATTTTCTACTATCAGTAGAAGATATGCCTGAATTACCAACTGCTCTACATGAGGGCAAAGGTAAGCTTGAAATCCCACTGAAAGTCACCTGTTGGAAGACACCTTTAGACATTCTACAGACGAGTACAGTGAGATTCGGTCCTTGCATCATCACTTTTCAAAAACCTTAGGAGATATGGACAGCAATTTCCTGATGTCATAGAGCAACTAAAAATAAAGTTTTATAAACTGTAAAAGAAATGTGCAGCAGCAGCAAAACACTTCATAGAACTCATCTGAAGATACGACATATGAGAAAGAACAATATTTTTATGGCCTTTTATTTCCTTTAAAAGCCACATGCAATAAAACAGTTGGGACTGGAATTACTTTACTGCTTTAGCAGGTATCCTCACAAATATTTAAAGAACAATATTAGAATGATAAGGCAAAAACATGATTACCTCAGGAGATGGAGAAAAAGCTTTTGACACATTTTAACACCCTTTCATGACTAAAAACTCTTAGCCACTAGAAAGAGAAGAAACTTCCTTTAACTTGATAAAGAATATTTACCCAAAAGCTTGCTATACTTCAAATACTATATATACAGCAAATACTGACAAGATGAAGACTTCACTTTGAAATTATGAACAAAATGAGATGCCCACTATCACCACTTCTATTCAGCATTACACTGGAGTTCCTAGTCAGTAGAGTAAAGCAAGAAACAGACAGAAAGCTATAGGATTGAAAAGAAATGGGCAAGATGTTTACAGATAAAATATCAGAATTAGTAAGTGTTTAACACAATCTCTGAATTCAACATCAACTTGCAGAAATAAAGTGATGTATATATTATATAGCAGCAATAAACAAAAAATGAATATTTAAAACATCATTACATAAAAAAACAGGTATCTAGGAATAAATTTAATAAAAGATATGAAAAACCTCTATGGGAAAAATTGCAAAAGTTCACTGAGAAACCTCAAAGAAGACCTGAAGAAATGGCTATACCATAACATGGATAAAACCTGATATTGTAAAAGTGTAAATTCTCCTCAAATGTTTTATAGATTCAATGCAATTCCAATAAAAATCCCAACAGTTGTGTGTGTGTGTGTGTGTGTGTGTGTGTGTGTGTGCATGCGCGCGCATGTGTAACTTACAAATTGACCCTAAATTGCACACTAAAATGCAAAGGACCAAGCTCAACTTCCCATAAGACCCACAACTGCCTCCTCCAGCTGTATCATCCCATAGGCCCCCAAGTTTTCAGGTGTTAGGCATCTGGCATTCTGAGACAACTTCTAGAGACAGCTGGCACCCAAATACAGACTGCCTAGTATCAGGCAGTTTGTGTATCCCCTCACTGGTAAGTCTGCTCCTGCAGTTGTCTGATAAATAGAGAGGGCAAGGCCTCCCTGGTGGCGCAGTGGTTGGGAGTCTGCCTGCCAATGCAGGGGACACGGGTTCAAGCCCTGGTCTGGGAGGATCCCACATGCCGCGGAGCAACTAAGCCCGTGCGCCACAACTACTGAAGCCCATGTGCATGGAGCCCGTGCTCCTCAACAGGACAGGCCACGGTGATGAGAGGCCCCCACACCGTAACGAAGAGTAGCCCCTGCTCGCCTTAACTGGAGAAAGACCACGTGCAGCAATGAACACCCGATGCAGCCAAAAATTAAAAAAAAAATTTTAAATAAAAAAGAATATAGAGTTTCTTTAAAAAAAAAAAAAAAGAAAGGGCATTGGGAGAAGGGGGCGGGAAGCCACTCTATCAGAGACAGGCCCTGACACACCTTGCCATGGGGACAATGGGAGGATGGGAGACCTGTGCCTCCTCTTCTCTTGCTTGGGAATTCCCAAGCAAAGCCTATCCCTTAATCCATGAGCTGAGACCGGCGTGGTAAGCAACAGGTGGCATCCCCAAAGGAATCTACTTTGAAACCAGGTGGTAACCCCAAGGTTAACACCTTGTATTTCACAATTTAAAAAAAAATTGTTTTAAAATAATAATAAGGCCTATAGAAAGCATTCCTCTGTTCCCTCCATAGTCTCAAGTTTCTTTAAGTCTTAACTTTTTTTCCCCACTAGTACAGAAGGAAACTAGAGCTATGGCTCTCCTTGACAGAAATTACCAGATAGCAGCACCTTTAACAACTGACAAGCCTAAAACAACTCTAATTGCCTGCAAAGAGGAGGTTGAGAGGTCTCTGAAGTTTCTAAAGTCCTTTCATATGAAAAGGGAGAGTGACCACCTCAAAAGTATCAGTCAGTCCCGGAAGCCTTGTAAGGCTATCAGGGAGCCCCAAGTCAAGTATCTATAAAAGGAATGGGGTTCTGTGATTCTCTTGCACCAAGCTGCTCAGGGAGCCACACAGCCAACCCACATGTTGAGAGAGAAAACTGTACTCCATTCCAACACCCACTGCATTAGCCCAGAAAATGCTATCTGAGAACCCTGGGAGAGTTAACTGAGACTGAAGATCCTATTGGAAAATGAAAGTGCTCTAAATGGCAATGATGGATCTAAAAATAACCTACCTCGTCATGATGAAAACAGATTAATAAAGGATCGTGGCGTAGCAATGTGTCATAGTCTCCTAAACATCATTATCTCCCTCTAAGGGC
Source organism: Balaenoptera acutorostrata (assembly GCF_949987535.1). Taxonomy (NCBI): domain Eukaryota; kingdom Metazoa; phylum Chordata; class Mammalia; order Artiodactyla; family Balaenopteridae; genus Balaenoptera; species Balaenoptera acutorostrata. The sequence goes on along the minus strand of NC_080066.1, from coordinate 38,568,793 downwards.
CATGGATCATAGTGACAATAATCAGTGGAAGAAAAACCAGGACCAAGCAAACCTAAGATGCACCAACCTCCACCAATGAACAGCACTGGGTACAGCATGTGCCCAGTTGGATAAAATAAATGTGGCAGCTCCTATCCCCTTGCTGGCTATCTCCCATATTTAATTTGGCACATGAGGACATAAGCCATGTCACAGTTATGGTAGCAACACAAAACTGAGAACGTGTACTTCGGACCACTTCAGTTCTGCCTGGCAGGCTTCCCTACAGAGTATCACCTGACCTCAAACTATGTTACTGATGTCTTAGTCACTACATCACTCTTTAGGAAAATGGTACATTTTACTAGCTAAGTTCAAAACCATGTTGTGTTTATTTCAAAGCTTCACTGTCACTGGACTATGCCTGGGAAACTCATTTTAAAATCAATATAGGGGCTTCCCTGGTGGCGCAGTGGTTGAGAATCTCCCTGCCAATGCAGGGGACACGGGTCCGAGCCCTGGTCTGGGAAGATCCCACATGCCGCGGAGCGACTGGGCCCGTGAGCCATAACTACTGAACCTGCGCGTCTGGAGCCTGTGCTCCGCAACAAGGGAGGCCGCAATAATGAGAGGCCCGCGCACCGCAATGAAGAGTGGCCCCCACTTGCCGCAACTAGAGAAAGCCCTCGCACAGAAACGAAGACCCAACACAGCCATAAAAAATAATAATAATAATAAAAATTTAAAAAAAATAAAAAAAAACTGACTCAGTAGAGTCTTTGTAAATTAAAAAAAAAAAAAAAAAAAAAAAGAGTGGCCCCCACTCGCCGCAACTAGAGAAAGCCCTCACATAGAAACGAAGACCCAACACAGTTAAAAATAAATAAATAAATTTAAAAAAAAAAAAGAAAGAAAGAGAGTCTTAGCTACAAAGAAATCAGGGTTTGAATAATTAAAAAAAAAAATCAATATAAAACTATTTATCTCACCATTGGCCTGGTAGCCATCATTGCCCTAAACCAAGAAGTCCGTCTGTGAAAACACGAACCATAATATAGGCCCAGTAATTATCCTGTGTGTGTTAAAACTGGTAACAAATCTCAGCAAAATACTCCCCAAACTATTAAACTTAAGTTATTAAGTTTAATAACTTAGGTTCTAGGACTATCCCTAGAGTAAAAAAACCAAAAGAAAGAACATGAAGGTGTACAGATGGCTAGAGATGTCCAAAGTTCTTAGTTTCCTAGTAACCCTGGTTTGGAAGAGAAGGTTACCTTATCCATATGGAAGATCAAATCCAATTCACAAACATTTTCGAAACACTTATCCAGAGTCTCCACAAAAACCTAGGAAACAAGGAGAAATAGATACACAAGTCACATCTTCATAAATGTCACATCTGAAAGTAAAGGGGGCAGTCAAGATACTATTTACCTTATGATAAATCTCAAACCCCCGCCCCCCCCCCAAAAAAAAACCCCACCGCAAACCTCCCAGCACTAGTTGATCACCCTACTTATCCCAATTTGAAGGGGACAATTGAGGACAGGACAATCTTGTTTTCAGTATAGCAACACAACCAGCAGACACATGTGGCTTTCTTTCCCCCTTTATAACATGCCAGCTGATATAAAAGAATAACGAAGTAACAGCTACTTATAATACTATGTCCCTTCCCCAAGCCTCCACATATACATGTAAAAAAATTTTTTCATTATCATGGTGTTAACATAGCTCTGTCCTGCTAATTTCAATGAACATTATCTTCAAAACACTTTTCCATGAATCAACTTAATTAACATGCTTACGATTTTAATTTACTTTAAATATAACATTTAAACAGAAAGGTGTTTAAAGGGTAAACACTTTATAATTTATATATTATAAATAAACACTTTATAATTAAGCTATAAGGGTATAGCTTAATGAATTTTCAGAATGAGCATATCATATAACCACCACCCAAATATTGAAATGGAGCACTACCAGTTCCCTAGAAGCCCCCTTCATGCCCCCTCAGACCGTATCCTCTCCAAAGGTAACCACCACCCTGACTCCTACCATCACAGTTTAGTTTTGCCTGTCCTTGAATTTACATAGAAGGCGTCATACATCATGTATTCTTTTCGTTTGGCTTCTTTCACTCAACAATGTTTGTGAATTCTTCCATGTTGTTGCATGTCATAAAATCTTGTACATATTCACTGCTGTATAGTATTTCATTCTTAAATTTATTTATCCATTTCCTATAGACATTTGAATTTTTTGTTTTTGACTGGGTACAAATTGATATAAATGGAAACTATACTTCCAACCACTCTGGAAAACTATTTGACATTATTTACTAATACTCTATGACCCAGCAATTCTACTCCTAGGTACATACTCAAAAGAAATGCATACAAACATATGCCAAAAAACACATATAATTTCATAATAGCATTATTTATAACTCTATACATTTTTAACAATGACTGAATATCCACTGTAAGGATAACATACATAAATATGGGTTTTCAGTCACTGTGCTGGGCAGTGAGCCCTTACAATCCGCCAACTCCTCAAGTCCTTCAGTTTGAGGAAATTTCATCAAATAATTTCCTCCCTTCCATATTCCTCACCTTTCTTTTTTGGAGCTGTTTATATTGCGGTATTAGACCTCCCATTTTCTTATCTTTTCTGTCTCATTTTCCTCTCATGTTTTTAATTTTTAAGAGATCATTCTGCTCTGTGTTTCCTGTTTATGAGCCCATTTTTGTTTGTCTTTATTTATTTCTCTGTGGCTTACAGATAGGGGGCTGTTTGCTTTATTGTTAAAATGAGTTGAATTTTACTGTTTGTTTTAGTCTCCATTTTCCATGTCAGAGCCTTCCCCCAGATGTCTGATTATCCTTGTTTTTTATTCATAAGAATTAAAGGCTGATTGGAAGCTCTGTAATAATGGCTATTTGCTGGGAATCCTACCCTCCTCGACCTACTTGGGCTTTTTAATTTCATTTTCCTTACATTGATCAGATTTCCCAGAGGAATTTTACAATCTCCTGCCTAAAGAGTAAAAGACTAGCTGCCAGAAATTGGGGACCTAAGTGGCAGGAAAAGGGTTGGAAAGTTAGTATACAACATTCACAAGGCATATGTTCACTTAATCCCCCTGACTTGCACCATCAACTATGTCTAGAATTGGAGAAAGGACTTAGAGATCTAACTGGTTCTCAGCTTTCCTTGACCACTCCGCACCCACAGCACAGTGAGACTCTGTACAGCTAGCTTTGTGCCTTTTGAGGGTTCCATGGTGTGTAGCAGGTTGGCTGTCAGCTTTCTCTACTGCTGGCCTGGGGTGTGACTTCCTTGGACCAGCCAAGTCAATACCAGGCATTCATATTCTTCCCTTCTTTCAAAATATTCCTTGCTATTGCCTTCTCTCCTGTTCTCTCTGCCCTTGTGGGTATACATGTTCTTTTAAAATTCATGTTCTATAGTTTTAAAGGAAGAAAATGAACTTAGAAGTGTGGGAGCTCCCAAGAGGACTTTTTAAAACATGAAACTGACAAAGTCTAAAATTCTTACAGAAAATAAAATGTGAAAGAATACCAAGAACATTTGGACAAACAATGATAATAAGGAATGACTGGTCTTACTAGGTATCAAAATTCATTGTAAAGCTTTGGTAATTAAAGGAGTGTAATACTAAGATAGAAATAAAACTATGGATCAGTGGGACAGAATATAAAATACTGAAACATATACATGTTTGTAAGAAAACAATTTTTTTTTCTGGATGGGATAAATCATTTTCATTACTATCAAAGGCATAAACATGTGTTGGAAATTTATTAAAAGGTCAAAGTTCATTAAAAAAACCTACTGTAAATTAAGGTATGTAGATTAAAATGATGTAGATTAAAATGCATCATCTGTCTCTTAAATAAAGTAATATTTCCCATAAAAAGCAAAGGTGGGCTTTTGCCTTAATGTTGAATAATGCTGGTTCTAGAATCCTGTGCAAGTCTGAACAAAAATGCATTCTCTGAAAATTGTTTTCCACTTATTGTGAATGTCAATAGATCAAGTTCAAAGACACGGCATGATTAAAAACTGCCATTGTCTTAAATTCTATAGGCTATGAATTTCAGATACGTTTCAGTGAAAAGTCACAGTTGACAAACGCAGTGAAGCACAGGGACACAGCACAGACACTTTGGGTTTTGAAGTTTGAGAAAATTGAAGTAGAAAGTTGATTTTGTGCGGAATACTTTTACATGCTCTAGAAGACCCAGAATCATGACAGCTGTAGCAGTCTGTGAAAAAGTCACCATAGCCTGCTGTCACCAAGTTGCCTCCATATCTGTAGCTCCCCTACCGGGTGCCAGCATTCATGTAGCCTCCAATGGTTGGCACCACCAAATCCTCTTCCTCTCCCTCTATTGCAGATGTCCCCTCCTTTGTCCTGCCCTGGTAGGTCTGGGGGTAGAGGCACTTCATTTTGCATGGAGCCTCCCATGCCAAGAAAATACAATTTTTGATAAAGGTGGTATTTTAAATTGATGGGAAAAGATGACCTAGACAATAAATAGTGTCGGGACAAATGGCTATCCTTTGGGGTAAAAAATATTGTATCTATCTCAATACAGACATATAAATACCTTAAAGATATTGAGCTACATGTAAAAAAAAAAAACTAACAAAGCAATGGCAGATACATTTTATGCCATCTGGGTCTCTCTTGGAAATGATTTAGTCATTCTGTGGGATGCTTCTGGTTAGCTGACACTGTTAAAAGCAGCAAGTGGAGACACTGCCTAGCGCCAGGACACGTGAGGAGAAGCAGCCCATATTCTCAGCAGCACTGTGCCAAGGGGCTGTTTTCACTAAAGAGGGTTAATGAAATTAAGATTGGTGTATTAGTCTGCTTCAGCTGCCACAACAAAATACCACATGGTAGTAACTAAGTCTGTGTGGCTTAAACAACAGACATTTTCTCACAGTGTTGGAGGTTAGAAGTCCTAGATCAAGGTTTGGCAGGAGCAATTTCTCCTCCTGGCTTGCAGACAGCTGCCTTCTCCCTGTGTCCTTGAATGGCCTCTCCTTGGTTTGTGCATGTGGAAAGAAAGAGATCTCTGGTGTCTCTTCCTCTTCATAATTATAAGAACACCAGCTGCATGAGATCAGAACCCCACCCTTAGGCCTAGTTTAACTTACTTCCTTAAAGGCCCCGTCTCCAAATACAGTCACATTGGGGGTTAAAGGCTTCAACATACAAATTTTGGGGGGACACAATTTAGTCCGTAACAATTGGGTTCTCAGTAGGCTAGTGATCCAGAATAAGATGGAATAGCTCCAGAAAAGACATCCCCAGATAGAGATCAAAATGAACAGTCAGATGTATCTGTTTCTCCTAAAGCTTTCTCAAAACATCATTATTCAAGATCATAATCAAGGTCAAGAGAAAGGAAACAAAAGTCAGATAATGTAGGAAGAAACCACAGGAGCCAGAACATAATAAGCAAACAGCATGCTAATGCATGAAGGGACTGAAATGAAGGTGCTACAGACTCAGATGGCAAAATAATATGACATGAATCTAAAACTAAATTAAGAAACAAATCTGAGGAATAAAATGACAAAGAACATTCTCTTCACAAAGGAAAAGAGCAACTAAATTCATCTGAAAATGGTGAGAACAGACACAAATGCAAAGAATGAAAGTCATCAAGAGGCAAAAGTCATTCAAGATCTAAGTCTCATAAAAGGCATCACCTTAGGGCTTCCCTGGTGGCGCAGTGGTTGAGAGTCTGCCTGCTGATGCGGGGGACACGGGTTCGAGCCCTGGTCTGGGAAGATCCCACATGCCGCGGAGCGGCTGGGCCCGTGAGCCACAACTACTGAGCCTGCGCATCTGGAGCCTGTGCTCCGCAACAAGAGAGGCCGCGATAGTGAAGAGGCCCGCGCACCGCGATGAAGAGTGGCCCCCGCTCGCCGCAACTGGAGAAAGCCCTCGCACAGAAACGAAGACCCAACGTAGCAATCAATCAATCAATAAATAAATAAATCTTTAAAAAAAAAAAAAAAAAAGGCATCACCTTAGTAGAAGCAAGGAATGGAAAAGGTCTTGATCCTACAAGGCTGGAAAGGGCAGACAAATTACAAGAAAAGGAAATGGTGGAAAAACAAAAACAAGAAGAAATAGCTGCAGCTACTGGAGATTCTGTTCTCAATGTTGCTGCCCTGTTGCCATCAAGAACACAAGTAACTCCTCAGGTAGCCAGGTAGCTACAGAGGCTCAAAGGGCAGCCCCACAAGCTAAACCTTTGGCAGAGATCAGAATAGCCACATTTAGCTATTATAACACGGCAGCTGTGACTCCAATGAAATTGGCTGAACAGAAATAAAAAGGAAAACACTGGATATAGTTCAGCTGATGAAGAAAGTTACAAGACTCTGAAGCAACAGGAAGTAGTATGTGGAAATCTAGATGCTCAGTATGAAAAGATCATAAACTCATACACAAAGAGGAGTAGGATTGGGTCTCACATCTTCAATGCAAGGAATGGATACAGGTTGAAAAAGATCACACATTTAAAGTATGGGAGGGACTTCCCTGGTGATCCAGTGGTTAAGACTCCGTGCTTCCACTGTAGGGGGCATGGGTTTGATCCCTGGTTGGGGAACTAAGATCCCGCATACTACAAGGCATGGCCAAAAAAAACAAAAAAAAAAAGTATGGGACTTACAGAGTTCTTGTTCTGAAGTCAGGTCTTCGCGCACCAAACAGCCAGCATTCTAATTTGCATGGATGTCATGCTGACTTTAGTATATTGAAAAATATGATTTTTACCACAAAAAAGAAATGATAATTTTGTGACATGATAAGAGATGTTAGTTTGATATGCTGGTAATCATTTTGCAATATATAAGTCTATCAAGTCAATACACTATACATCTTAACTTTACACAATGTTATGTGTTATACATCAATTATACCTTGATAAACCTGGGGGAAAAAAGAAAAACATCATTTTTTATAACTATTAAATCAATGATACTGGTGTTAATATTGTAATCAGGTTAAATCTACTTCTATCAAACTTGATAGGAGGGGACTTCCCTGGTGGTGCAGCGGTTAAGAATCCACCTGCCAATGCAGGGGACATGGGTTCAATCTCTGGTCCGGGAAGATCCCACATGCCACGGAGCAACTAAGCCCTTGCACCACAGCTACTGAGCCTGCGCTCTAGCGCCCGCAAGCCACAACTACTGAGCCAGCGCACCACAACTACTGAAGCCCACGTGCCCTAGAGCCCACATGTCGCAACTACTGAGCCCACATGCCACAACTACCAAGCCCACGTGCTTCAACTACTGAATCCTGCACACCTAGAGCCCGTGCTCCGCGACGAGAAGCACGCGCACCACAACAAAGAGTAGCCCCTGCTCACCACAACTAGAGAAAGCCCACGCGCAGCAACGAAGACAAAGCGCAGCCAAAAATAAATAAAGTTAAAAAAAAAAAAAAACTTTGATAGGACAATATTTTTTAGCTCATGAATTCTACTTTTCAAATATATAAAAGCTGCAGATGGGATAAAATCTCACACACAGATTTTTTTGCGTCCACTGTCTTGTGTACTTTTGTTAACTTTTTACAGTTATTTTCATCTCTTGAAAAATGAAAGAAATGTTATGTAGATTTCTTTAGACAATCTGGCCAATGTGCTACATAATCAAGCACAAATAAGCTGGGTGGTGATAATAAAAATGGTTATCTCAAAAGAAAAAAAAAGCAATGGCAATACTGGAGAATATTTTTATATACCTTCAAGCTACAAGAAAAAAGACAAGCAAACCTACCTACATAAAGTTAAAAGACAAATGGACTAGGAGAAAATATCTGCAATAAATATAACAGAAAAGGATTAGTATCCATAAAGCTAGGAAAAAAACAAACGCTTACAAATGAATAAAACAAATGAGCTGGACTTCCCTGGTGGCACAGTGGTTAAGAATCCGCCTGTCAATGCAGGGGATACTGGTTCGAGCCCTGGTCCAGGAAGATCCCACATGCCATGGAACTAAGCCCATGCACTACAACTGAAGATCCCACATGCCGTGGAGCAACTAAGCCCGTGCACCACAACTACTTAGCCTGCACTCTAGAGCCTGTGAGTCACAATTAGAGCCCACATGCCACAACTACTGAAGCCCACGTGCCTAGAGCCCATGCTCCACAACAAGAGAAGCCACCTCAATGAGAAGCCCGCACACCACAACGAAGAGGAGCCCCTGCTCGCCCCAACTAGAGAAAGGCCGCGTGCAGCAACAAAGACCCAACGCAGCCAAAAAATTTAAAAATAAATGAATAAATAAATAGATTTTAAAAAACAAATGAGCCATTAGAAAAGTGGACAAATGCTATGGTCAGACATTTTCGAATACAAAATGACTGGTAAACAGTAAAAGATATGTGGCGGGCTTCCCTGGTGGCGCAGTGGTTGAGAATCTGCCTGCTAATGCAGGGGACACGGGTTCGAGCCCTGGTCTGGGAAGATCCCACATGCTGCGGAGCAACTAGGCCCATGAGCCACAACTACTGAGCCTGCGCGTCTGGAGCCTGTGCTCCACAACAAGAGAGGCCGCGATAATGAGAGGCCCGCGCATCACGATGAAGAGTGGCCCTCGCTTGCCACAACTAGAGAAAGACCTCGCACAGAAACGAAGACCCAACACAGCAAAAATAAATTAATTAATTAAAAAAAAAAAGATATGCGGCCTCACTAGTATTCAAGAAAGCTAGGGAAAACAACAAATTTCTATTTTTTCACCCATAAGATGGCAAACATTTGAAAATATCCTTAATATTTAAAACTGGTAAGGTTATGGGGAAATAGGACTTTAGGGAGAGGCAATCAGGCACTATCTAACAATTTAAAAAGCACACATCTTTAATTAAAGCAGCAATTCCAATTTTAGGAATCTATCCTAAAGAAACTAACACACGTGCATACAGATGCATGTGCAAGGATATCATTGCACAATAATTTGCAATAGGAAGAAACTGGGAGAAACCTGAATGCCCACAGGTAGGGTATTGAATAAAAGATTATAAATAAAAGACTATGATATATTAATATTGTAGAAAATCATGCATCACTAAAAAGCATATATGAAGTGGAAAAAGCTCCAAGACTTATAAGTGATTAAAAAAGCAAGTTGCAGAACTATGTATGTAGTGAGATTACTTTTTACTTAAAAATTAAATAATGTATGTGACACATGTGTGTGTGTGTACATGCATTAAAAGACTTAATAGCGACTACCTCTAGAAAGGGGAGTGGTATATGAGAGGGGAATGAATGCTAAAGGGGAGGACTTCTCCATTATACTTAATAAATTTACTGTTATACTCTGTAATGACCTATATGGGAAAAGAATCTAAAAAAGAGTAGATAATATGTATATGTATAACTGATTCACTTTGCTGTACAGCAGAAACTAATACAACATTGTAAATCAACTATACTCCAATAAAAATTAATAATAAAAAAAAGGAATGGAATACTGATACATGCTACAACAATGGATGGATATTGAAACTATTATGCTAAAGAAGCCAGTCTTCTGTGGTCCTTCTGTGGTCCAGAAGGACCACATATTATACAAATCTATTTTTATGAAATGTCCATAATAGGCAAAACTATAGATACAGGAAGTAAATTAATGGTTGCCTAGGGCTGGAGTGAGGAGGCAGTTGGAGGGAAATGGGAAGTGACTATAATGAGTAAGAGGTTTCTTTTTGGGGTGACGAAAATGTTCTAAAATTGGTTGTGATGATGGCTATACAACTTTGTGAATATACTAAAATCCACTAAATTACACACTTCAAATGGATAAATTGTATGGTATGTGAATTATATCCCAATAAAACTGTTTAAAAAAAAACCTTACTTTTTTTTAATAAAAAGAATATATTCAAAAAAAAAAAAAAAAAAGAATATATTCAGGTACTACTTGTATAATTTAAAAAACCCCAAACAATGTACTTGAAATTCCACAAAGGGGCCTACATTTATACAGAAATTTAAGTTAAACTAGAAGTAGCAAAACAATGGGAGACTGAATAATTTGAAGAAACTGGAACATGATACAGAGAAAAAGAAACTCAGTTCCATATCTCAGAATATACTGAAATAAATCTTGTGTGTGTTAAAAAGATTTAAATAATCTTTGTGCTAAAAACTTATTAAAACATTTTTTAACTGAAAACAAATGATTTGGAATTTTGTCCCAATTGGAAGATGAACTTATGACTAGTGAAGAAGTAGAGGAGATAAACATAAAAGTGGATAGTTTCAACTATGCTGAAGTGCAAATAATGAACAGCGTAATCTAAGAATTAGAGGGACGGTTGTATAATGGTAAAGAAATATTTGTGAATATAATGATGAATAAAAGCTTACTATCCTAAAACTCCAGAATAAACCATGAGATATTAGGACCTTTTTTGAAAAACAAAACTGTAATGAAAGATTTGAAAGAAGGAATGAATAAATGCAAGGAAATGCTACTTTAAATTCACTTCTAATTAAAATCCAACAGGGACTTTTGGGACCTTTACAAATTATTCAAAAATGTATAAGGATGAATAAATGGTTATAAATATCGGAGAATATTCTGAAAAAGAACCGCACCCAAGGGGAATAACTGCTCTTACTAGGGATATGAACCTATATATATATATATATATATATATATATTTTTTTTTTTTTTTTTTAAATAAATTTATTTTTATTTTTATTTATTTTTGGCTGCGTTGGGTCTTTGTTGCTGCGCACAGGCTTTCTCTAGTTGCGGGGAGCGGGGCCTACTCTTTGTTGTGGTGCGCGGGCTTTTCATTGCGGTGGCTTCTCTTGTTGCAGAGCATGGGCTCTAGGCACGCAGGCTTCAGTAGTTGCGGCACACGGGCTTCAGTAGGTGTGGCTCACGGGCTCTAGAGCGCAGGCTCAGTAGTTGTGGCGCACAGGCTTAGTTGCTCCGCAGCACGTGGGATCTTCCCGGACCAGGGCTCGAACCCGTGTCCCCTGCATTGGCAGGCGGATTCTTAACCACTGTGCCACCAGGGAAGCCCTGAACCTACATTAACAACAAGTAAAACAGTGCAAAACTAACACAGAAAGAGAAACATAACTCAGTGGAACAAAGTGAAGAGTAAACACTAAATAGCGAGTGATTACTGTGTACTAGGCACACACGGGTGTACTCTGGGGATACCTCAGTCAGCAAGTCACATTCTTGTCTGGGTTATGTTCTGGGTGTGGGAAGAATGAGGCAGATAAACAAGATCTTTTCCATTGTCACAAGTGCTCTGAAGGAAGTAAATAGGATGATGCGATGGGGGTTACTTCAAACAGTGTCAAGAAAGTCTCTCTGAGGATTAACATTTGAGCTGAGTCACGAATGAAGAAGCCAGTCTTTTGAAGAGCTGAAGAGTGAAAAACCTGGGAAAAAGCACTCCAGTGGACAGAACAGGTGCAAAGGCCCTGAAGCAAAAATGTACTTGGACCTGAGGAGCAGAAAGGAGGCTGGAATGGCTAGAGTGAAGGTGACAGTGTATATGGTGAGATCGGACAGAGAGAGACAAAGGAGCCAGACCATGTCAGGCCTTGCAGGTTGTGATAGGGAGTTTGGATTTTACTCTAAACTTAACATATTATACATTAAGGTTTCTTCAACAAGGGGAGGTATAAATGGATTATTTACATTTAATAGAATCGTTTACAAAAAAGTTAGTTTTAAAATAAACAAAAATATACAAAGAATTACTTTTTCATTGACTGTAAGACAAACCATTATTTTTGTACTAACAAAGAAAAAAATGCTGTCAATTGTAACTGTAAGATGTCATCTACTGTAATATACATCCTCATGTTAGTTATTAAAGTGTGAAAAAATGTGTATCTTACAATAGATGAAATATAATATTATAAACCAGGAACTAGACTTAACTGGACAAATGTTTCTATTACAAAAGGTTTACATGAAAAAGAACATTGTAAATTCACACATGGGAAAAGTTGGCATGATTAATAAAAATAAAAATTCAGACATTTGTGAGGTACCACTCACCTCCGAGTAGAAATTTAAAATGACGTATTTCAATGCTGGAGTTAGGAAGAAACATAAACTCATATAGTTCTGGAAGCATTATAAATTAATATAACCTTCCCAAATATCTATCTAGCAACATGCATTATAATTAGAAATATTAATCCCTTGATCCAGGAATTTCATTGGGGTGTGAACAGGCACAACAGTTTGCATAAAGACTTACAGTAGTTCTATTTGGGTTAATTAAAAAAAAGGAAAATGAAAACAATCAAACTAATAAAAAAAAAAGGAAAATGGAAACAATCAAACCATCTAGTATCTGTTCTACTGCTCTGCTGCCTGGATCAGCTGAGAACACTCATTTTACCCATCCCCCATTGAAATGTTCTGCTTTGATTTACTCTTGAAATACAGAGGTTATGAAAGGTGAGAAGCAGAAAATGCAGTGGTCCATTCCTCCTGTCATGTTCCTCCAAGACAGCCAGAGGCTAATGCCCCAACTACGGTGAGCTCTAAGTTTCCCTGGAATCACTCACATGACCTTGCCCTCAGACTTCCTCAGAAAGGCCTCTTGTAAACCCTCAGGGATACTGAAGCCAGACGGTGACACTGTTCAGCTTATCTTCTTGCGGGAGCTTTCATCTAGTAGTGGCAAATTATCCTTTCGTTACACAACTACTTACACTCAGTTTTTCCAAACTAACAACGTATCATTTAGGGAATATACATCACATGATAAAACTATAAAGAGAAGCAAAGCAATGATCAACTTGAAAGTCTGAAGAAAGGGACTTCCCTGGTGGTCCAGTGGTAAAGAATCCACCTTGCAATGCAGGGCACGCAGGTTCGATCCTTGGTTGGGGAACTAAGATCCCACATGCCATGGGGCAACCAAACCCACGCGTCACAACTACTGAGCTCGAGTGCCTCAACGAGAGAACCCATGTGCTGCAAAAACTACAGAGCCCACGCACTCTGGAGCCCACGTGCCACAACTAGAGAGAGAAAACCCACACACCACAACTAGAGAGAAGTCCATGAGCCGCAATGGAGACCCAACACAGCCCAAAAAAAAGAAAAAGAAAAAAAGGAAAACAAATAAATAAATATTTTTTAAAAAGTCTGAAGAAGGATGCAATGAACAAGGGGGACAGAATTGAGGAGGGACATACGGGAGCTTTGAGGTACTAGCAATGTACTATTTCCTAATCTGGGTGAGAGTTTCATTTTATTGGCATTCCTCAAACTGTATAGGCTTGTTTTCCGTAGTTTTTGTATATACGTTTCACAATAAAAATTATTTTAAAAACAGCAATAATCTTATTGGGATTCTGATTGGGTTTTCAGTAATTTATACGCTGGAAGTACAGTTGACACTTGAACAACACAGGTTTGAACAGTGCGGGTCCACTTACACTCAGATTTTTTTCAATAGTAAACACTATAGTACTATACAATCCCCAGTTGGTTGAATCTGAAGATGCAGAACCACGGATATGGAGGAACCGTGTATACGGAGGAACTGGGTATACAGGAGGGCCTACCATAAATTATATAGGGATTTTCGACAGCATGGTGGGTCAGCACCTCTAACCCCTGTGTTGTTCAAGGGTCAACTGTACTGACAGTTTAAAAAGTTTTTTCCACAGGCAAAGGGTATGTTTTATTCATTTATTTCGCTCTTTTATCATATTTTCAGTAGAATTTTAAGTTTTCTTCATATAGAACTTAACATTTTTTACATTTATTCTTGGGTATCTTAAGGAACGTCTTCCTACTGTGAATGGGCCCCTTTTAAATATTATATTTTCTAACTTATTATTGCTAAGGGAAAGCTATTAGTTTTTATACATTAAACTTGTATCCAGTCCCTTACTGAACTATATTGCTAATTCTAATTGTTTTCCAGTTGATTGCTTTGGATTTTCTAGGTAGATAATAATTTCATCTGCAACCATTATATATTCTGAAGCCTAGTGAAGCCAGTCACTCATTACTGCCCTTCTTCCCTCAGAACATACTTCTGCATTTCTTGGCCATTCATTTTTCCTCATAAACTTTCTCTTTACCAAGTTCTATACGATCTCCTGGATTGGGACTTCCCTGGCAGTCCACTGGTTGAGACTCCGCGCTTCCACTGGAGGGGGCACAGGTTAGATCCCTGGTTGGGGAACTAAGACCCTGCATGCCGTGCGGCATGGCCAAAAAAAAATTAAAAAGAAAAAAGATCTTCTGGATTTATACTTGGTTCCCCATTTAATCTATTGATTACTACTGTCATCTTTGCTCAACTCTTCCCAGTAAGGGGAGGGCTTGTAGCTCCACTGATTTCAAGTATTCCTTTATGTTTTTCCTTTAAAATTTTACAATTTTAGGGACTTCACTGGTGGTCCAGTGGCTAAGACTCCATGCTCCCAATGCAGGGGGCCTGGGTTCGATCCCTGGTCAGGAAACTAGATCCCACATGCAGCAACTAAAGATCCCGCATGCTCCGACTAAGACCCGGCGCAGCCAGATAAATAAATAAATAAACAAAGATTTTACAATTTTATTGGAATCAATATCAAGTATTCCATACTAAGTTAATTTCCAAACACTAAATATCCTTTGTCACTACCATAAGTGAAATTTCTTTAACTATGAATTTCCTAGCTGTTTTCACAAAAAATAGGAAATTCAATTTTGACGAATTGATCTCATATTCTGCCATTTTGCTCGTATCATTCATTATTTGCTACAATCTCCCCCCATTTTTTTTTAAGGTTTACTAGGTACATAATCAGGCTCTCTTACAGTAATAACTTACCTCTCTCCTCCTTTACTATGTTACTTCTTCATTTCTTTTTTAATCACTCATTACAAATGTTTGCTCAAATTAGAGTAAACAGTAAGAGACACCTTGTTTTCATAAATGCCTGTAGATTTCTCCCCTGAGAAAACACTGGCTCTGGCTCTTGGTTTTAAAACTAAAATTGGCTGTTTCTGGGTGACTGGGGGAGAAGAGAAGAAAGATGTTTTTCACTGTATACTCTTGGTATGCCTTTTGAATTTTGAACCACATAAGTGCATTATTTCTTCAACAATAAATAGTTTATACTGAATAAAGAAAACATGCACTAAATAATCAAGTAAAAATGCTTCCAATTCCAATTTAAGAGTATTTCAGAAATATAACTTGGGTAATCATTTCTCTCGGCATCTACTGATGAAATTATATTAGTTATATTTTTCTTACTGTTGTAATAGAGACTCTAAGCATATGTTATTGTTAAACTGACTTGTATCCTTGGAATAAAGACTACTTGGACATAATAAATAATTCTTCTAGTATGCAGTATTCCTGAGAAAGAATTTTAGAGCTAGAAAGAACACCTAGTATATTTATAAATCCAAATAAACACACACACACACAGAGCCAAAACATAAAACAAAAACCCTAACGCCAACAAAACTTAAATGATTTAAGACCATGCTGCTTGCTAACGGGAGAGTCCAAAACAAGAGCCAGGTCTCATGACTCCTTGGTTCAACCAATTATTGGCTAAGATTTTATTTAATAATTCTGTCCAATAAAAATATGCAATACCTGGGACTTCCCTGGTGGCGCAGTGGTTAAGAATCCGCCTGCCAATGCAGGGTACACAGGTTCAATCCCTGGTCCAGGAAGATCCCACATGCTGCAGAGTAACTAAGCCCATGCACCACAACCACTGAGCCTGCGCTCCAGAGCCCGTGAGCCACCACTACTGAGCCCACGTGCTGCAACTACCGAAGCCCGCGCACCTAGAGCCTGTGCCCCGCATCAAGAGAAGCCACCGCAATGAGAAGCCTGAGCACGGCAACAAAGAGTGGCCCCCACTCTCCGCAACTAGAGAAAGCCTGCACGCAGCAGCGAAGACCCAATGCAGCCAAAAATAAAATAAATAAAATAAATAATTTTTTTTTTAAAAATGCAGTATCTAACATTTTCTCTATGAGAAGCTTTTGGATCATAACCAATTTACTCCATAAAATACACTTAAGCAGTATGATTTTTTAGTCTGAGTTTAAAAAATAACTTACATAATAGAGGTCTTACTGTACTAAAACCTACTGAGTCTATTAGGGAGTCAGTTTTTCATTTTACCTTTCTTATTTCATCCTGATATTGGATTCAGTGTCTTTGGATATTTATTTTTTGAGGTCAGCTATTTCAAATATATTGGCATTATAACTATGTATATCATCCTCTAAAACATTTTAATGGTTTCTATTTCTGACTTTTATCCTCTTTATATTAGGATACCTATTTACTGATTTTATTGTCTTTTCAATGATGAAAACTCTTAGTTCCTATTATTTTTACCTTTTCTTTATCTGTCTTCCCAAATCCAATGCATGCTAAGTATTCAATAAATGTCCACTACATTATAAAGTTACACTTTTGTTTTTGCCTTGTTAATATGCATTTCTCTTTTGTCTTGAAGTGCATCTCCTCTAATAACTGCATCTCAATTTTAAAAATATATTATCACTATATATTTTACCTTTATTTTCTAATACACTTATTACATGCACATTCCTATAGCATTCTACAGTGTACAATAATATAAAGTACATTGTCACAATTGAATTCTACAACCTAGTATTTCGGGTTTTTTTAGTTGAAATACAGTTGACATACAATATTATGTTAGTTTCAGATATACTACATAGTGATTTGACATTTGCATACGTTATGATACAGTCATCATGGCAAGTCTAGCAACCATCTCTTTCCAAACAAAGCTATTAAAATATTATTGACCATATTCCTTAAGCCATAATATTATATCTTTGTGGCTTATTTATTTTATAACTGGAGGTTTGTACCTCTTAATCCCCTTCACCTATTTTGCCCTCCACCTCCATCCCCCTTCCCTCTGGCAACCACTCATTTGTTCTCTGTACCTGTAAGTCTGTTCCATATTTACAACCTAGTATTTCTATATCAGATGGTGGATCCATGACTCAAACCCAGGTTTTCTGATTCTAGATCTTGAGCTCTTTCTGTTATGCCACATTGACTCTCAACGTCCAATTGAACTCAGGTGTTAAGAAAGCATTTAAAGGGACTTCCCTGGTGGTGCAGTGGTTAAGAATCTGCCTGCCAAGGCAGGGGACATGGGTTCGATCCCTGGTCCGGGAAGATCCCACATGCCGTGGAGCAGCTAAGCCCGTCTGCCACAACTCCTGAGCCTGCGCACTAGAGCCCATACGCCACAACTACTGAGCCCATGTGCCACAATTACTGAAGCCCACACACTCTAGGGCCTGCGTGCCACAACTACTGAGCCTGTGTGCTGCAAATACTAAAGCCTGTGCACTGCAACTACTGAAGCCTGCGTGCCTAGAGCCTGTGCTCTGCAACAAGAGAAGCCACTGAAATGAGAAGCCCACTCATCAGAGTAGCCCCCGCTCGTCGCAACTAGAGAAAGCCCATGCACAGCAACGAAGACCCAACACAGCCAAAAATAAATAAATTAATAAAAAAAAAGAAAGAAAGAAAATCTACAAACAAATGCTGGAGAGGGTGTGGAGAAAAGGGAACCCTCTCGCACTGTTGGTGGGAATGTAAACTGATACAGCCACTATGGAGAACAGAATGGAGGATCCTTAAAAAACTAAAAACAGAATTACCATATGAGCCAGCAATCCCACTGCTGGGCATGTACCCAGAGAAAACCATAATTCAAAAAGACACATGCACCCGAATGTTCATTGCAGCACTATTTACAATAGCCAGGTCATGGGAGCAACCTAAATGCCCATCGACAGACGAATGGATAAAGAAGAAGTGGTACATATACACAATGGAATGTTACTCAGCCATAAAAAGGAACAAAGTTTGGTCACTTGTAGAGATGTGGATGGACCTAGAGGCTGTCATACAGAGTGAAGTAAGTCAGAAAGAGAAAAACAAATATCGTATATTAACGCATATATGTGGAATCTAGAAAAATGGTACAGATGAACCGGTTTGCAAAGTAGAAATAGAGACACAGATGTAGAGAACAAACGTATGGACACTAAGGAGGGAAAGAGGGTGGGATGAATTGGGAGATTGGGATTGACATACATACACTAATGTGTACAAAATAGATAACTAATAAGAACCTGCTGTATAAAAATAAATAAATAAAATTTAAAAGAAAATAATAAAATTTAAAAGTTGCTATGTCCAAGAATATAACTTTTTGGAAGAGTGTAGTATATCTGAAATAAAAATACACATTTAAAATTTCCATTTATTTGTCCCAAGGTATATTAAATTTAGCTTCTTTAATTTTATCTTAACAAATATAGTTGTAAGCATGTAAAGTTTATAATTTATAGCTAGAGTCTTCTATAATTGATGTTGTTAGCTTTTAATGCATGCTCCTTTTGAGTGCTTTCAACTTAAGTGACTTGTTCAAGTCACTTAAAGCCTATCTAGAATATCATGTACAAAATGATGGAATTGTACTAAATTACTAGTTCCCAGTATAGGGTCCCTACATATCGCAGTTTCCATGAAGGTAATGAAAAGAAATCTGTAAGCCATTTCTAATTTTCAAAAAGCCTAAAAAAACATGTTTACCTATGTCAAGATTGCACAGACTAAATAAAACATCAAGTTTCTTTGCTTTAGGCTAGAATTACATGTGAAAATACAAAGTATGCATTTTTAAATGTCATTTAGTTTGATACTTGAAAAAAATCTTAAAACATGATGTGACACTGTAATTTATAATGAGAAATATTTGGTATTCATCCTTGTATCTGGCACAGAGCTCCTAAAAACCTTGGAACTTCCTAAGTGTAAGGGTGCCTTTTGTTCTGTTAATAAGGTGACTTTTGGAAAGCACCCAGGAATGGGGACTGGTTGCCAGAGGAACCAACCATGTGATTGTGGGAACTTTCAGTCCTACTTCCTGACCTCTGGGGAGGGGAGAGGGGCTGCAAACTCAGTCACCAATGGCCAATGATTTAATCAATCATGCCTATGTAAAGAGGCCTCCTTAAAACCCAAAAGGGACAGGGTTCGGAGAGTTTCCAAGTTAGCAAACATGTGGATATTCGAGGAGAGTGGCGTGCCTGAAGAGGGCATAGAAGCTCCACGCCCTTTCCCCATCTTCCATCTGGCTGTTCCTAAGTTATACCCTTTTAAATTAAGCTGGTAAACTAGTAAGTAAAATGTTTCTCTAGAAAGCTCTGCGAGCCACTCTAGCAAATAAACTGAACCTGAGGAGGAAATCAAGGGAATCTTCAAGCTATAGGCTGTCAGTCAGAAGCACAGGTGACAGACAACCTGGACTTGAGATTGGTATCTATCTCCAGGTAGACAGTGTGAGAATTGAGCAAATTTGTGGGACACCTGGTTACTGTCCATGGAGAACTGAGTTAATAGCTTGGGGTGGGGGTGAGTACACACATTGGAACTGGTGTCAGCCTCGTATAAGAAAACCAAGGGAGTGAGAGAGCTGGAGAAGAAGAATCCAAAAGCTCTAAGAGTTTTTAAGGGTTGCTAAGGAGCTTTCTCATAGCACCATCTGGTGGACATCTAGCAACTTTCCCCAAGTATCAAAAAAGAGACTGACAAAAGGATCTACAGATGGTTACTCAAAAATCCCATGCAAACTCTCTGAAGTGGCTGCCATCATTACCTGCTACACATACCTGGATGAGGTCCAAGATCCCAAGTTCACTCTCTGATGAATCCACACAAAATACAAAATAGAGGGTAGCATAATGCCGATAAATCAGTTTGTAGTCAGAGCCACCAATCAAACTGTGGAAGATGGGAAACATTTAAATGCCTGTATCTTAACTGAACATATCAAAGAGAAACTCTGTGCCAAGGGAGGAGAAGGGGCCCAACAGAAAGGGGGAGGACAGGCCAAACAATAGGCCATTTCTACCAGGTGAACGGCAACCAAATTTGGCAGAGGTGCCTAAAGCCATTTTACCTCCCCTTTTCTTCTGCCTGTCCTCCCAGACACCAAACTTGTAAATATCTGAAGCACAACCATTTAGCAGCTTCCAAAACAGAACTGGGTCTCTCCCTGAGCAGATATAGCTCAGCTCAGCTCAAGTTGCATCAGGTACTCACCTGACACTTGAGTACTGCCTGAAGAAGCAGTAACGATGAAGGCCACCCAAAAGTGGATGTATGGGGAGAAAACTGATCATTTACCTTCCACCCTCCAAGAAGTTACAGATGTTGTCATCCCGCTTGAGAACTAGATGGAAGGTCTCTCGAATAATCTGCTGCTGAATTTCTTCTGGCTATGGAATAAAAGAAATAAAGTGAATCAGTGGGAAAGTCTGAAAAACTACAACCCATCAGTGAGGATGGACAGGAAGGCAAGGGCTTCCAAACTAGGAATGATCTGAACATTTGGTACCAGTTTACAGAAAAGATAAAAATGCTGAGTAGAGAAAAAGTAAAAGGGGAATCTATGGAAAAATGGACAAGGCTCTGTTACAGGAATTAAAATAGGGTATATCTACCTAGATATCTAGTCCCTAACCATTATCATCCTGATAGGTAAGCTGATATTTCTTTACTGTGAATAACCAAGGAAAGGAGAACTGACAAACTCTCATACAAGATCAAAGAATAACTAGAAGGCCTGGTTCTGAAATATTTTGCCTTACTCTAGAAAACATCTATGCCAGGGCAAATAACAAACGTTAATAGGTCTAACACTTTAAGGAAGTCAAGATGTAATTGTGTACGTGCTTTAAAGACCTGCATTTGCCATCTTTTGTACTGGTAATACAGACATTACATATAAGATGCTGTGTTACCAACAAAGTACTACAGAGAAAGACAGAAAATGTTCTATTTACAGATTAGAATCTTGAACAATTGCAGAGCTATAAACACCTTTTTTCACTTACTACACTCCAGAAAGCTCAACTGTGATGGAATCTCTTGATAACTCACATTTGATTTCTATTTATACATATGAAGTTCATAATAAGTATGGTTTTTAAAAAAGGATAGTGGGAGGGAGAAATCAGTCATTAAGACAAAAGTAGGGATTCCCTGGAGGTCTAGTGGCTAAGACTTGGCGCTTTCAATGCAGGGGATTCAGATTCCATCGCTAATCGGGGAACTAAGATCCTACATGCTGCATGGCCAAAAAAAAAAAGACAAAAGTAATTAAAAGCTCTAGACCAGTGCCCAATGTATAATGGGATTTCCCTGGCGGTCCAGTGGTTAGGACTCTGTGCTTTCACTGCCAAGGGCACAGTTTCAATCCCTGGTTGGGGAACTAAGATCCTGCAAGCCAAGTGGCAGGGCCAAAAAAAATCTCAATGTATAATCAATCACCCAGGAATGTTGTTAAAATGCAGATTTTAATTTAGTAGGTCTGGGCTAAGTCCTGAGACTGCATTTCTAACAAGTTTCCAGGTGATAACAACGCTGCTGGTCTGAGAACAGCATTTTGAGTAGCAAAGCTTAAGAAAACCTTCAGATTGGACTTCCCTTAAGAGTCGGAACATAGATTCAAGTAACATTAACCCCTTTCTTTCTACAGCATTGAATTTAGACTTGAAATGGTTAGTTATTTAAACGAAACAGGAAAAAACAGGGAAAATGTCATTGTGGAGAAATTACTTTTCATAACTTTGACTTACACTGGTATACAGTGGCTCTCTGTATTTACCAAATGGATAAATGAAAACTTGCTAATAACTGGTCACTGTAAGCTTGAGTAAATCAATCACTATTTTCTGGTTTCCATTTAAAGAGTTCAGAAAGCTCACAGACGCCAGGATGCTGTAAAGGATTAACTCTGTGTACCCAGAAATACAAAACATGCTAAGCATCAGCACTTTTTTAAACTGACAAAAACATCTTGCAAAGCCTGACTCTACAGGGAAGTGGTGATAGTCAGTAGGCAAGCACTATGAAATGGTGAGGTTACCTAATTTCTAATTAAACAAAATAGCAGACTACCAATTGCTTGCATCTCTCAATCATTTTAATAATCCCTCATATCTTTTAGTACTCTGCAGTTTTCAAGGTAACTTTCACTTAGGAGCTAATTTAGGTCTTATAAAAATTCTATGCTCTCCAAAGATAAACAAATGGTCGATAAAGACATGAAAAGATGCTCAACATTATTAGTCATTAGAAAAATTTTTGAAACCGCAAGAATCCACTTTACACCTACTAAAATGTCTTTAATCAAAAAGATAATATAAAATGTAGATAGGGAGGTGGAAAAATTGGAATTCTTATATATTGTTGATAGGAATGTAAAATGGTGCAGCCACTTTGGAAAGCAGTTTGGCAGTTCCTCCGAATGATCACCATAAAGTTACTACGTGACTCAGCAATTCTACTCCTAGATATATACCCAAGAGAAATGAAAATACATGCTCACACAAAAGCTTGTACATCAGTGTTCACAGCAGCATTTTTCACAAGAGCCACAGGTGGAAATATCAACTGATGAATGGACAATCAAAATGTGGTGTGCATCCACAAAATGGAATATAATTTGGCAATAAAAAGGAATAAAGAACAGATACACACTACAACATAGATGAACCTTGAAAACATTATACTAAGTAATAGAAGCCAGTCATAAAAGACCACATATTGTATGATTCCATTTTATATGAAATGTCCAGAATAGGCAAATTGAGAGACAGAAAGTAGATTAGTGGTTGCCTAGGGCTGGGGGAGTTGAGGGGGAAACACAGAATGATTGCTAATGGGTAGGGGGTTCCTCTTTGGGATAATGAAAATGTTCTAAAATTGTTGTGATGGTTGCATAACTTTGTTAAGTACTAAAAACCATTCTACTGTGTATTTTTAAAAGGTGAACTGTACGGTATGTAACATACCTCAATAACACTAAAAAACCTGAGAGAAAAATTCACACACAAATGCAAATACAAATTGAATAGTGTTATTGAATGTTAATATAAAATCGATATAATAAAATGTAACCTACCTAAAAATTTCTATGAAAAAGGTAAAAAAAAATTTTTTTCATTTCTACTTGACAAAAGAGGAAATGAAGTCTGAAAGAGGTTTTTGTTAACTTGACACAAGGGTAAAATAAGGTGTTGCTGAGGCCTGAACATAAGTTTTCTGACACTTTCCCCTCTACGGTTTCACAATTACGTATTTAACATTTTGAAACCTAGCCACGAAGAAATAAAACGTCGGGGGGGAGAAGGCAAATAATGATGTTTATTTTTTCCAGAGTAACGTCTTTGGAAAATTCAAATTCACATTATCACGTATAATTTCTCAACATTTCCCACTTTCAAACGGACTTTCTTCAACTCTACGTCGTGAAAGGTATCTAGTTCCTGGGCACTCCCAGCCTACACTGAAGCAAAATAATTCCAAGAAAGCACTTTTCCAAATCCGTTAGCTAAAGCAAAATCATTAAAAAGCTGCATATTTCTTCCTCCTCGTGAAACTGCGTTTAACAACCAACAAGATTAATTTGATTTCAATCATTCAAGTTGTCAATGAGGCACACCCCCTCCACACACACACCAGTTATAGTGCCCTGAGACTCTACAAGAAGCGTCACAAAAATGGCACAAAAATGCCGGGGTCCAGGAAGGGGTGGGAAAGAGTGGGGGTAGCGGGGCGTGGGACACAAGGCCTGACACTGGCCCCAGTCCAGGGAAGGTCACATATACGGGGCAGGAGCCCTAGGAGGTCAGCAGGCGATGCCCGCGTGCGCCGTACGGGACAAAGAGAGAGAAGGGGGCGCAGGTGCCCTGTAAGGATGTGACGAAGCTCGGCCGCACTCACGAAACGCTGGTAGAAGCGGACTAGCCGCGGCTTCCCGTGGTTATTGAAAACCAGAATCGCCTGAATCATCTTTGCCCGCCACGCTCCTTTCAACACCAGCTGCTTCCAGAGAGCATCTCCTTCCGCCACAACACGGGCGCTTCCGGTTGGTGCGCTGCTGAGAGTGGCTCCCGGAAGCATGTCCCGGCGCCCAAGGGCCCGACCACCAAGAGTCCGGTTTCCCGGCACGCCTTGGAGAAGGCTGCAGGACGGGCGGCGGGTTCCGGGGATAGGCTGATGCGGACACCGAGGCTGGGGCCGCAGAATCCCGGGCCTGGCGCAAAGCCGAGCACACCGGAAAAGCGGATCAAGAAGCAGAAACCCTAACAGCAGCTGCGCTCCCAGGTGAAGCGCAGCGGGAGTCTCCCTTTATCATCGTTTGCCTTAACACTACAGAACGTTGCGCGGTGTGGAGATGCAGGTTAATTTAGCCATTCCCCGGTTGGGGAAAGTTAGGTTCATTTTTATTTTTTAGTATTACATACAATGCTGTAGTGAATTATATATGTGCCTTCTCGTGCAAAAGGGCTCTCTCTCTGCGGTAGATAGCGAATGGTGGAATTAAGGGATCTTTAATGCAATTCCTTTTAAAAGGTACCGGCGACCCCAAATTAGTAGTTTTTGTATTTTCTTTTTTTTTTTTTTTTTAAAGCTGTTTTTTGGTTTGTTTTTTTTTTTTTTTTTAATTTTATAGCTACTTTTATTTATTTATTTATTTATTTTTGGCTGTGTTGGGTCTTCGGTTCGTGCGAGGGCTTTCTCCGGTTACAGCAAGTGGGGGCCACTCTTCATCGCGGTGCGGGGACCGCTCTTCATCGCGGTGCGCGGGCCTTTCACTATCGCGGCCCCTCCCGTCGCGGGGCACAGGCTCCAGACGCGCAGGCTCAGCAGTCGCGGCTCACGGGCCCAGCCGCTCCGCGGCACGTGGGATCCTCCCAGACCAGGGCTCGAACCCGCGCCCCCTGCATTAGCAGGCAGACTCTCAACCACTGCGCCACCAGGGAAGCCCCTGTATTTTCTTTTTTTTTTTTTTTTTTTTTTTTTTTTTTTTTAAATAAATTTATTTATTTATTTATTTTTGACTGCGTTGGGTCTTCGTTGCTACGCACGGGCTTCCTCTAGTTGCAGAGAGCGGGGGTTACTCTTCATTACAGTGCGCTGGTTTCTCATTGCGGTGGCTTCTCTTGTTGTGGAGCACAGGCTCTAGGCACGTGGGCTTCAGTAGTTGTGGCACGCGGGCTCTAGAGCGCAGGCTCAGTAGTTGTGGTGCACGGGCTTAGTTGCTCCGCAGCATGTGGGATCTTCCTGGACCAGGGCTCGAACCTGTGTCCCCTGCATTGGCAGGCAGATTCTTAACCACTGTGCCACCAGGGAAGCCTGTATTTTCTTTTAATGACTTAGTGCGGGTGAGGTGGAGCACGTCCTTATATCACAGATAGAGCTGCAAATTGGAATCACCTACCCAAAGGACAGTTGACAATATTTATCAAAAGCCTTTAAAATATATTGAACATTAGACCCAGCATTTCCAGTTTTAGAATTTATAATAAAACGATGTGGGTGTGTGAAAAGATTTAGCCTCAAGAACGTACATCTCAGCAGTCTTATTACAGGGGAAAGTGGGAAGCAAACTAATTATTCCAAAATGAGAAACTGGTAAAATGCATTGATCCACATGCATATGAGAAATATTAAAGTTATAAAAAATCGTGTTGTGAAAGATTTATGGTATAGGGAAATGTTCATGGCATATCTGTAAGTGAAAAGATTACACGAAGTATGTAGAGGGACACTCCACTTTGTAAAAGATTGGAAGTATATACACCAAAATATGAGTAATAATTGTGTCTGATGGAATGGCAGCATCATAGTGTTCACCACAGGCCGGTGGAACCACACTGCTCTGATCAAAACCCTGGCTCTGTCCACGGCCTGTGCACCTTGGGCAAGTGTCATCATTTGTAAAACAGGCATAATATCAGTTTCCTTTACTGTAAAACTAGTTTATTTCTACTTGAAAAAAAAATTCTACTTACCTAAGACAGTTGTTATTAGCACAAAAAGAGTTAATATTTGTAAGTACTGAGAGCAATGCATGGTATATAATTGAGTACTACATAAGTGATTTTTTTTTTTTTTTTTTTTTTTGGCTGTGTTGGGTCTTCGTTTCTGTGCGAGGGCTTTCTCTAGTTGTGGCAAGCGGGGGCCACTCTTCATCGCGGTGCGCGGGCCTCTCACTATCGCGGCCTCTCTTGTTGGGAGCACAGGCTCCAGACGCGCAGGCTCAGTAGTTGTGGCTCACGGGCCCAGCTGCTCCGCGGCATGTGGGATCTTCCCAGACCAGGGCTCGAACCCGTGTCCCCTGCATCAGCAGGCAGATTCTCAACCACTGCGCCACCAGGGAAGCCCTACATAAGTGATTTTAAAAATGGTGGTGGAATTATATTTTTTTCTTATTTTAAATTGTCTAAAATAAAATGTATTACTCTTGTAGCCAGAGTTTTTTTTCATTTAAAAGAATCCAAAGGCAATAAATATGCACGGAAACTTGACAAAATATTTCAAATGTTGAGGAGGAATACCAAAAAAAATTCTGAAACAGAAGAATAATAAGTGAGACCTAGCTCTACCAACTATTAAAACCTACTATGATAGTTCACACTGTCATTAAAGGGAGACTTATTGAAATATAATGGATAATTTAAGTATAAGTGATTTTAATATGTGATGTGGAAGACATCATACCTTGACAGTGGGAAGGAATTCAGTAAGTGTGTTGGGATAACTGGTTAGCGATTTGAAAATAAGCAATTCAGTTATCTCCCTTCATACTCTCTCAAATTAAAGGCAGAGTGGATTACAGAGTTAAATACAAAACCAAGTAATAACTAGAATGGAAGAAAATGATAGAGAATCTAACATCTGAAAAGAGTATATAAGCTTAGAAGCAATAAAAATCATAAAAAGTCAAGATATAGCTATATAAAATTTTATGTTTGTAAGTCAATTTTTTAAATGGAAAAGTTTTTAAAATATGGCAAATGGTTATATTTAAAATATAAATAACTGATGAACAAAAAAAACCCTCCCCCCCTCAGTAATAAATGGGCAAAGGAACTGAGTAACAAATGAGGAAATACATCTAGGAAATGAACATGAAAAAAAATGCTTAAGCTCACTATTAATGGGGGAAAAGGCTAATTAAAATTAAAGTATTAACTTAAAATTAAAGTGTTATTTTTACCTTATCAAATATCAATTTTTAAAATATTATCATACCCAAGTCTAGCAAGGGTAGCGTGAAAATAGTCCTCTCCTACCTTGCTGGTGAGATTATAATTTAGAACAACCCTTTTGGAAAGCAATTTGGCAATATAACAAGACCTTTACAGCTCCCAATGCAGGGGGCATGGGTTTAATCCCTGGTCAGGGAAGATCCTACATGCCACATGGCATGGCCAAAAAAAACCAAAACAAAACAAACAAACAAACAAAAAACCCCAAGACCTTTACAAAGAATTCCTAGATTCCCAGTAGTCTGACTCCTAGGAATCCATCCCTAAAGAAATAACCCCTGGGACTTCCCTGGCGGTCCAGCGGTTAAGACTTCACCTTCCAACACAGGGGGTACGGGTTTGATCCCTGGTCCAGGAGCTAAGATCCCACATGCCTCGCGCCAAAAACACCAAAAGATAAAACAGAAGCAATATTGTAACAAATTCAATAAAGACTTTAAAAATGGTCCACATCAAAAAATCTTAAAAAAAAAAAACAAAACCAAAATATAGTGGCGGGGGGAGGCAGGTGAGATTGAGGGAACTATGTAATTTACAATAGTTTTTAACACAGATAGCTCCAAATAGGGATCAATTAATTACCCAAATTCTGGAAAATAACAGAGCTATTAAGGTAGTCAATCTTAAAAACAATGACATGAAGACTAGCGATATATTGATAGGAAGTAGTTATATAACATCAATTGAAAAAGGATTATCAAATTTTATGTGTTGGTATAAAGTTGCAATGACCATGTACAGAAATTGCATATTCCAAGATCAGGCCACTCCCCCACCTCCATGGCCTTGCAGGTCCTCTTCTCTTGCTGGAAAGTCCCTTTCCACCTGTCTACCTGAATTTCTTTCCATCTCCTCTGCCACTGCTATAGACTAAATCACTCTAGGCTCTCACCCCCACCACTGCAGCAGTCTCCTAGTTGGGCTCATTGCCTTCAGTTTCTCTGCAGTCAAGTGATCTTTGACACAAATCAGATCTTATATAATATACAAATATACAAATCAGATCTTATTACTCTCCCTGGGATCACTGGCTTCCAAGGTATTAAGGATAAAGTCCCAAAATACTTAACATGCTGAAGATGCCATGCCCGACCTCCCACCACTCTCTAAGCTCCAGCCACAATGGCCTTTTCCTTCGAGGAGCCCATCCCCACCCCCTGGAGACACCAAGCCTAGTTGTTGCCCAGGGGCTCCCCCATTGACACGCTGTGCCTCCTTGTTTAGAATGGTGGCCTGCCCACATGAGCTTGCCATACCCTTTGGCCACAGTGCTTTGGGCAACAGGATGCCCTCACTGGGTGCCTCTGCCCACGTCAGTGTCCCCAGTCCTCCTCCTGTTTAACCCCTCTCCTGGCCACCACATGGTTGAGGTCCCAGCATGCTCAACAGTGAGCCAGCCCCATTCAGACACAGGACACTAGTGAGGCGGCTTCTATAGTAGCCGAGGTAAGAGAACAAGGATGTGAACTAAGAAAAGGGCAACAAGAACAGAAGAGACCCGAGGGCAGTCCAGTGACCTGTGACTTCAGGTGGCCTACATGAAGTGTTAACCCCAAGCCTCACAGCCATATTGTTGAGCCCAGGCTCAAATATGCAGGAAGGCAAATGAAAGTTTGAACCATGATAATAAACGCTGGGACCTCAACCATGAAAACCATATGAAAAAAAATGGAGATAATAATCACATGTGCCTCTTGGGATTGTTGTGACAATTCAGTAAGATACTGGAAGAGCTTGGCACAAGTAATAGAACCAAGAGGCACTCAATAGTCAGGGACTATAATTATCATCATGGAAAGCATCTAGTGCTGTGTTTGACACATTAGGGGACTCCATAATTGTTAGTTTACCACCACCCCTCTTTTCCCTGAGAGAAGCAGGATCCACATTCCACCAAGTCCCTACCCATTCTTAGGATGTGTAGATTTCAACTCCAGATCCCTTCATAGATGTGGGTGTGGGCATACTACCCAGCAAGGCAATGTTCATGACCAAAAAGATACGGCTTTCTTCTTATAGGGAGGTTGCTCAGTTTATACCTAATAATAACACAGTCAGTGTAGAGGAATCCTTCCTGAAGATTTACTCATTCGTAAAAAGTTCTCAAGGTACAAAACAACAAGAAAAAAGGTGTTGTCCAAAATGTGGCCTGGCAGAGTGAGTCAGAGAGATGGAGACCAGCCGGCCACACCTGTGAACGCTCTCAGCCTCCCTGAAAAGAGCATCCCCAGGAAAGCAGCCAAAGGAGGTCAGGAGACAGGAACCCCCAGGGTGGCAGAGAACCAGAGGAGGAATAAAGAACTGGCAGCTCTGGGGACTGAAAAGGGCACAGGGGACAAGGAGGCTTGAGCAGGAGGGCAGAGGCTACAGCACAGAGTGCTGCGGAGGAGGGCAATTGCAGAAGAAAAGCAGGAAATACAACAAGGGCAGAAGAAGGAGGCCCCGCTAACTTCTCCTCTGAGCCACTCTGCATGCAGATGAGGGATTCCCCACCAGTTCTGCACCAAAACCAAGTCCAGTTCTTCTGACTGCCCTGGGGGACTTGCCCCCTGCCTGCCTCCAGAAACAAGGCTGCCACTCAGGGGGAGGGCCACCATGAAAATGTCTAGGAAGGCTAGACTCACATCCAGGGAGGAACCCTCCATGAGCCACAGGCTGGGGCCCCACGTCTTAACATCAGGGTCTTGCATTTGATTTTAGCAGAGCTTGTTCAAAGGGTATTCCACAGTGGCTGTAGGGAAGAACCAGGTAAGGCTTGGTGGACCTGCTCTCTCGAGCTCCAGAGTGAAAGTTGATGGAAGAAATGCTCAACAGCGGGCCCCGGAGGCACCCCATCTCTCACTGACCTCAGTCGTCCTAGAGGTAAAGTAAAGAGATATGAACAGAGCACATTTCGTAAAAGTCTTCTACCGTCATCAGACAAACAAGGGTTCGATGGAGTGGTACCAGTGGGGCCCGCGGCTACCTGACTTGGCCTCATCTCATTGTTGTTGGCCCAGGGAGCCAGACTGGCAACTCCAATTGTTTTTTAGTCCAAGACTCACTCTATTAAGACAAAAGGGAATCCACTCCCTCTATCTGCCCCTGCTTTCTCTGGCAAATATCATCATCTTCATCACCTAGATAAAGAGCCCATTTTTCTGAGGCTTTGTTTTAAACGTTCAATCTGGGGCCTTTTGACACCAATTCAAATCTTCAGGTGAAATATACCTCAAAATACCAAATCAACTGTGAGTAGGCTGAGGATCATCTAGGAGGCTGAACTTTGGGCCAAAATAACTATTAAGGACCAGGTCAGCCATTTTCCAGCCACTCTGGGCAGGGAGCCCAGAACAAAGGGGGGAAAAATGCTCATTCAGCTGCTCAACATGGCTAATGTATTCACTTGAAGTAGAAATGTTTGGAGCCTTAATGGAATTAAGTCTCCTTGGTTCCCCTCTGCGCTCCCTTCTTTCCATCCCTTGCTTTCATAAATCTTTGGGGCTCTCTTGTTGATTGGCACAGTCCAGACCCACCAAAAAGAAAGGTCCCTTCACAGCTTGAGGGAATTTTCCTGATGCTAACACACTCTCAGGAATTCCACCAAAGCTGGGGAGTAAAGTTTATGCTGCTGTCTCTTTGTCCTACACCCAACCACAACCAGTGCATACAAAACTCCTGCCAGGAGATGAACCACACCAACGCCAGGTCCACGGTTATCTCCCTGGACCTACCCACTCCTCGTCCTCTGCGCCGTCCCCCTGCTCTCGGGTCTCCACTGCAGCCCCCTCTGAAGACTTTTGGGCCATGATGTTGTCTGTCCAGGATGCCCCCATCTTCCCATCACCAGCGAAATTACACTTGGTCACTGTTCCAGCCTCGAATTTGGCTAATGAATCTGAAAGGAGAAGTTGAAGGCCTCTCTCCGTGTGGCAGAAACACAGTGGGGGCTGGCCCATTCTGCTGGGGTCCCCTAGGCCTGAGTGTGCTCAGGGAGGCCCTGGATGGGACCCCCAAGGCAATAGATAGGAGAGGTCACCCACAGGAACCATGGGATTGGGCAGCACCCCAGGATCCAAAGTGTCCAGGCTATTGGCCCCAAGGCACTTGCCCAGGGACTTAGGAATAAATCTCAAGGGGTCTTGTCCACGGGGAGGCCAGATGTGGCCTGCTCCATGAGCTCGGAGCTGGAGGGGTGGGTAAGCCTCGGACAGGAGGCCAGGAGCCCCCACAGGCCATACAGGAGCATCAGGCCACAGTGAGGGCTGCACTGCTCACCCAGGAAGGGGCCGTCGCCTCGAGTTTTCAGCCGTACCCCAGCCCCCAGCTCAAGCTCCACAGCCTCCATCTCTGACTCAGGCATCCAGAATGCCACTGTCTGATCGGGGGTGAGGCTCTCCGTCAGCGCAAGCAGCTCTGGCTTGTTCACCAGCCCCTTCAGCGCCTCAGGCGTGAGTCTGTCGGTGTTCCCCTTGGCTTCCACCTCTGCAGGCACACAGCACGAGACAGTCATTACCACTGTAACAGCAAGCACTCTAGGAGGGCTTTTTAGGAGCCAGGTGAGGCCTCAGTGTTGTACACGCTCACAACCACCTGAGGGTAGGGCTCTGAGTTCCCATCCTGCCAGTACTCAAGGAACGCATCACAGAGGAGTTATGGCTACGGGCTCTGGAGCCAGGCTGGCTGGTGCAAATCTGCTTACATGCTGTATGACCACAGGCAAGTTACTTAACCTCTCTCTGTGCCTGACAAATAGCGATAAAAGAGGTACCTACCTGATGGGACTGACGTGACGTGTGAAAGAAATATCGAATGCACGTAAAGCACTTAGTATGGGGCCTGGCACTCAGCAAGTGTCAATGTTTTTACTATCCCTATTCACAGATGAGAAAACTAAGGCTTAGACAGGTTAAGTAATTTGCCCAAGGTTACACAGCTAGTCAGTGGAGGAGGCAGGATTCAAGCCGTTCACACAATTCTGCCTTCCCACTGAGACCCCAGTGACCAGGCAGGGTTCTCACCACGACACTGAGGCCATGGTCCCTCCTCTATCTTGACTCTGCCCAGTCTCTCCATCCTCACTAACCAGTCCTTAATCCTGGCCCTCTTATCCCCCTCCTAGATGCCATCACGGCCTCCTAACAGCCTCCTGGTCTCCAGTCTCTTCACTTCCCCAGGGATTTTTAAATTAATTTATTATTTATTTATTTATGGCTGCGTTGGGTCTTCATTGCTGCGTGCAGGCTTTCTCTAGTTGCGGTGAGCGGGGGCTACTCTTCGTTTCAGTGCACGGGCTTCTCATTGCGGCGGCTTCTCTTGTTGCAGAGCACGGGCTCTAGGCATGCAGGCTCAGTAGTTGTGGCTCAAGGGCTCTAGAGCGCAGGCTCAGTAGTTGCGGCGCACGGGCTCAGTTGCTCTGCGGCATGTGGGATCTTTCCGGATCAGGGCTCGAACCCGTGTCCCCTGCCTTGGCAGGCGGCTTCTTAACCACTGCGCCACCAGGGAAGTCCCTCCCCAGGGATTTTAAAAAGCAAATCTGGACTTCCCTGGTGGCGCAGTGGTTAAGAATCCGCCTGCCAATGCAGGGGACACGGGTTCGAGCCCTGGTCCGGGAAGATCCCACATGCCGAGGAGCAACTGAGCCCGCGTGCCACAACTACTGAAGCCTGAGCGCCTACAGCCTGTGCTCCGCAACAAGAGGAGCCACTGCAATGAGAAGCCCACGCACCACAACAAAGAATAGTCCCCGCTCACTGCACCTAGAGAAAGCCCGCATGCAGCAACGAAGACCCAACGCAGCCAAAAATAAATAAATTTATTAAAAAAAAGAGCAAATCTAATCACATCACTCACCTAACTTAAAACCACTCATGCAGAGCTCCCCTGCACCCTCGACTGACTGCCCTCTCTGCAGGGCTGCTCTTCCCCTGCGGGAGCCCTCAGTTCCCAGAATGCCCTTGGCACCCTGCTCCCTCTCTGAAACACCCTTCCAAGCCCTGGCACCCTGCTGATACCTGCTTGTCTTTCAGGATCCAGTACTGGCATTCCCTCCTCCAGGGCACCTCCCCCAACCGCGTCTGCCTGGGCTCAGAGCCCCCGCTAGGGCTCCAGTCATGGCCTGTCCATCTCCTCTACCAGACTGAGAACGGCTTGCGGGCAAGTCCGAGTCTCGCTCGTCCCTGAACCCTCAGCATGCAGCTCAGGGTCTGGCACATGGTGGATTCTCATTAAATGTTCAGATACTTAATGAGAAACTGAAAGCATGAATGGATAAAATGATAGAGGGATGATGAGTACCCACTCAACCTCAAAACCTTCTCACACAGGGCAGACAGCAAGGAGGTCCTTCTCCAGCCAAAACTGGGAAGAGGAATAAGATCACAAAGGGCCCAAGAACCAAGTGAGAATTTTGGCAGGAAAATGGAGGCCACCTGGCCTGGGCTCTGCACTAAGGCAGGTTCATGGACGCTTCTGCCAGACTGCAGGAGATGGCAGGAGCTGGGAAGGCAACCAGGTCCTCAGCACTGAGGTGGGGCACTGGGGACCCTCTGAGTGAATGGGGAGCAGGAAGAGTCCAGCCAGGGGGCCCTCAGGCCAAACGTGGGCTTCAAGGCCAACCATGCTGAGAAGACACTTTCTAGGGACCAAGAGACCTCTGGAGACAAAGGAAGACCACAGTGTACGAAGGCTCTGAGGGAGAAAGGGCGAAGGGTACCTACTGTAGGATGACATGAGGAAGCCTGTGTTCACCTTCCCGGTGACGCTGAAGTTGGGCTCAATTTCATTTCCCTTGGGGTCGAACTTACGGCAATGGATGTGACTAGGCCGGATATACAGCACGTAGTAGCGCTCCTGGGGCCAAGCAGAGAGAGAGTGAGGGGCTGCTTCATTCCCTTCAGCCTCCAACACAACACACACTCCCCACGTGCTCCGGTTGCAGCCCCCCAACCTCACTCTCTACCCCAGAATCCCACCCCAGCTCCAAAAGATATTCAAGCTGGCCACAGGCTCCCACTCCCAATATTCATTCATTCATTCATTCATTCATGTGTTTAGTAGAGCACTTGCCACACATAATGAACCATGGCTAGACGTGCATGAGAGGGCAGGCTCAGAGCCTGACCCCAAGGCCTCCACATGTCAGAGACAGAAAGAGTATACAGAAAACCATAACCCGAGCACCAAGGAGCCCAAATACCATGAAGCAGGAGCGGAAGCAGCCAAGATGCCATGGAAAGGGCACTGAAATGGAGTTCTGAGTGAGGACAGTCACTGTGCCTCTTCCAACAGATGTGAGTCCTGGAGCAAATCACCCCTAGCCTCAGTTTCCCCTGTTGCCTGGAGACAACGTGATGTCTACTTTCAGGCACGTTGTAAGGATTCAAGGAGCAAGCACAGTATAAAGCATGAAATGTGCTGTAAATGCTCTTTGCCAGCTATCCTAATCAAAACAGGAGACTGACGACATTGTAGATCAACTATACATCAATAAAATTTTAAATAAATAAATATTATAATAAAACACACACACACAAAACAGGAGATTAAAGAAAAGGAAACCACTTCCTGGGAGAAACAGAGAAGGCAAGGTCTCAGAGTGGGGAGAAACCTGCAACTGTGGGATAAGGGTGTAGGAAGAATATTAAGAGCCTGGACAAGTACATAAAATAAAAGTCAAGGTCCTGTGTGGATGTCTGAGCAATGCAGGACCCTTAGAGGTCTCATGGGAGTCCAGGCTAGGGAAGCAAGTGGGGGATCAGCCTTGAGTTGGCATTTGGAGTTTGCATTTTATGTGGTAGACTAGAAGGAATCCTGAAAGGTTTTTGAACAGCAGTGAGACCCTGAGAGATGTCTTTCAGGAGACAAGCTGGCAGCAGGGCAGGAATGGGTGCTGGGTGCAGCCAGAAGGCAGGAGCGGGGGAGCAAGGTTTAGTCAGGACAGGCTGAGTTCCTGAGGGCCCATGTGAGGTGAGCAGACATGGAAAGAGGAAGGGAGGGGAGGGGAAAATGGTCAAGGTAGGAGGCCTACGGGACTAGGCATTACTCACCTGGGGGAGGGGGGAGGGGAGACAGTGGAGGTTTGCAGGCTGGTGGTCAGGGGCGTCTAGTGCACTATCATTAGGAAAGAAGGAGTTGGAGGAGGCAAGTTTGGAGAGGGGCTGGAGAACACCCTGCCTGTGGAGGACGGCCGAGGCAGGCCAGCTCCACATCAGCTACTGCTGGGCTCTCCTGGGCAGGCTGGCTAGGGTTCCAGACTGCTGTGCTCAGCCTGCTGACCTGCGTGCTAAGGAGGGGAGGGTGCAGCAAAGCATCTCTTGACCTGAAACTAGCGCTGAGCAGGAGCCGAGGCTGTTCATATGGGGTGTGGGTGAGAAACCAGCTCTGTGTAGCCCCAGGCCTCTGGCCTGCCTCAAGAAGGGATTTAATGAGCTCCCGTTCTACAGATCAAGGAGATAAGGTGGTCAGCACATCTGGGTGGGGTTATTGGGGGTGGGGGAGGGGTGGAGACTTAGAATTAGTGCTCAGGAAAGAAACAATGGCTAGTACAGGATGGAGAATGCCAGGTGTGTCCATGGACATCTGAGATGGGCGGGTGATAAAGGGCATAACCCCAGGAGGCTGAGAGGACAAGAGGAGAAGGTCATGGACATGGGAACCGAAGCCCCGGGTGGTATCAGCAACGTGGACTTCACACTCAGGCTGGAAACAAAGGCCCAGAACTCAGCAACCCTCCTCCCACCTCAACGCTCTCACACCCCTACACATGTGGAGGTCCAGGTCCACACCAGTGACCTGCTTTATAAAAATCCAACATTCCAAAACACCCAGCCACACAGTGATATTAAAAGATGTGCAAGGGAATTCCCTGGCAGTCCCGTGGTTAGGACTCCGTGCTTCCACTGCAGGGGGCCAGGGTTCGATCCCTGGTCAGGGAATTAAGATCCTTCAAGCCTCACAGTGCAGCCAAAAAGAAAAGAAAAAAAAAAAACAAGATGCGTAAACCCATGCTAAGACATTCACCACTCTGCAAATGCGGTCACTTCAAGGCGCCTTCTGACAGCAAACTCCAACAGCGCATTTAAAGTAATTCAATTTTAAACAATTCAAAGTACACACGACTTCCCAGCTGGTACCCCTAAAGGGGAAGGTCACTGTTGACCTTGCACCCACATAGGCAGATAACTTCACTCTGACCTTGTCCATCAGGTCCAGAGGCAGTGGGAACCACCAGGCCAGAGGACAGGAGCTGGGCCTTCAGCCCCAGAATAAAGAGCCACTCATCCTGCCTACCCAGCAAGCTTCTCAGCACTCTAAATTTGTTCCATCAGAAGGTGAGAGGACCTCTTCAGAAGGCAGGCCTTCCAGCCCACTCAGAACCCACAGCCTGAGTCCTGAACCACTCACCTCACCCTTTCCTGCTCTCAGCCCTCCCATTCCTGGCCCCAAACACACCCCTTGGGTTTAGGGCCTGGTCTGTCTTCTCAGCAAGAACCCAGGCCCTCCCATCGCACCCAGCACAGCCCTAACTGACCTCTTCCATCTGTCACTCCTTTTGGCTGCTAATCTCCCAACCAACCCCCCCCACCACCTGCCCTGTGAGCCCCTCAAGGAAAGAACTGGACCCCAAGTCTTGGCACTGGCAGAGCCAAGCAGAGAGATGCTTTGGTGGGTGAGGACCCTGAAGCCAGTGCCCTGCGGGTGCCCCCAGGGAAACATCCTCACCTTCCTGCCATGGGCATCCAAGATGCAGTGCCGAGATACATCGACCAGTTCTCCTTCCAGCAGGACGCCATTCCCCCTAAGGATGAGAGAGAATGAGGGCTCAATTGGTTCTGTCAGTCCTCAGGCAAGAACCACAATTGCGATGGCCCAGGTCAGGGTCTGCACTAGGACAGAAGCAAGTCCCAGGTGTGTCTCCCATTTACCTGGTCCCTGGGCAGGCCCAGTATGATGCAGCCCCTTTCTCTGGGCTCCCACACTGGGCCTCCACTCCTCTGAGGGTCCCAAAGGCTGGGGCACCATCCAGAGGGTAGGAAGGAACATTGACAGGCTGCAAGACCGAGCTATGGCCCCTCCTGCAGGGGGTTACTGTAACCAGAGCCTCAGTCTTCTTATCCACCAAATGGAAGAGTAATATCCACCTCACTCTGCTTCTATGACGATGACATACGATCATGTATATGAAGGCGCTTTGTAAACTATTAAGTGTTTACTAAAGGACTTTACTTTTTTTTAACCTTTATTGGAGTATAATTGCTTTACACTGTTGTGTTAGTTTCTGCTGTATAAAAAAGTGAATCAGCTATATGCATACGTATATCCCCATATCCCCTCCCTCCCACCCTCCTTATCTCACCCCTCTAGGTGGTCATAAAGCACGAAGCTGATCTCCCTGTGCTATCCAGCTGCTTCCCACTAGCTGTTATACATTTGGTAGTGTATATATGTCAATGCTACTCTCTCACTTTGTCCCAGCTTACCCTTCCCCCTCCCCGTGTCCTCAAGTCCATTCCTTATGTCTGTGTCTTTATTCCTGTCCTGCCCTTAGGTTCATCAGAACCATTTTTTTTTTTTTTTAGATTCCATATATATGTGTTAGCATACGGTATGTTTTTCTCTCTCTGACTTACTTCACTCTGTATGACAGACTCTGGGTCCATCCACCTCACTACAAATAACTCATTTTCGTCTCTTTTTATGGCTGAGTAATATTCCATTGTATATATGTGCCACATCTTCTTTATCCATTCATCTGTCGATGGACACTTAGGTTGCTTCCATGACCTGGCTATTGTAGCTGCAATGAACATTGTGGTACATGACTCTTTTTTTAAATTATTTCATTTATTTATTTATTTATTTTTGGCTGTGTTGGGTCTTCGTTGCTGCGCGCAGGCTTTCTCTAGTTGCAGGGGGCAGGGGCTACTCTTTGTTGTGGTGCGCCGTCTTCTGATTGTGGTGGCTTCTCTTGTTGCAGAGCACGGGCTTCAGTAGTCGTGGCACGGGGCTCAGTAGTTGTGGCTCGGAGGCTCTAGAGCGCAGGCTCAGTAGCTGTGGAGAAACGGGCTTAGTTGCTCCGCAGCATGTGGGATCTTCCTGGACCAGGGCTCGAACCTGTGTCCCCTGCATTGGTAGGCGGATTCTTAACCACTGCGCCACCAGGGAAGCCCCATGACTCTTTTTGAATTATGGTTTTCTCAGGGTATATGCCCAGTAGTGGGATTGCTGGGTCATATGGCAATTCTTTTTTTTTTTTTTTTTTTTTAGTTTTTCAAGGAACCTCCTTACTGTTCTCCATAGTGGCTGTATCAATTTACATTCCCACCAACAGTGCAAGAGGGTTCGCTTTTCTCCACACCCTCTCCAGCATTTATTGTTTTTAGATTTTTTGTTGATGGCCACTCTGACCAGAGGACTTTAGTTTTTTATTTCACCAAATTTTTGTTGGGGGGGCGGGGTCTAAGCTGCTATAAAGTATCTTCCCTTTGCACCTGTTTTAAAGCACTTTCATATTCCTGTTCTCATTCGTATCCACTTTAGAAGTGGAGAAACCCAGACTCAGAAGTTTCATGACGAGCCCAAGATCGCAGGGTCCCTCACTGAGAGGAACTGGACCCCCGCTTCCCAATTCTAGTTTTCATAAAAGCAGAACCTGGGGACTTCCTTTTCTGGAACCACGGAAATGGGAGAGGGGTGGGGGCAGCTGAAGGGATGGGGATAAAAAGTGAAAACTCCCTGGACCTCACTTGCCCCTACCGCCCCCCGCCCCTTACGCCCTTCATTCTTTAGTGCTTGTAATTGCAAATGGAATGGTCCATTCGTTCTCATGACCTCGGCGTCCGTGATGGCAGGGCCTGGCCCTCCGGATCCAACACGCCCTCCAGAAAGGCCTTGCCCCTCCCCCAGCCCTGCCAGGCCAGCTCCCACCCGCTGTTGCCGTCCAGCAGGACACTGTCCCTTCCGGAGCGGGGTGCAGCCTGTGCAAAGGCCTGAAGGCAAGGCAGCGGGATGAATCTTAGAGTCACCGAGGTGGGGTTGAGACAAAGGCTGACGTGAAGTAAGCACCGCCTTTTGAGCCCTGCTTGGGAGTCGGGACCGACCCTCGGTGAGCTTTACGCCGATCAGTGTCTCGGGGTGGGGGGGCGGTGCGCTCCGAGGGGAGCGCAGAGAGGAGCGGTCCGGAGGCCAGGGAGGTCTTTGGCGAGCCCCGCCTTTCCTCCCACCCGCACCCGAGCCCGCTGGCGCACCCCCTCCCCCTGCCAACCAGGGAGCCCGGATTCAAAGCTGAGCCTCGGGAGCCAACGGAGGCCGGGCCCGGGAGGCGGTGGGGAGACGCGGGCGGAGCCTACCCCTGGTGGGCGGCGGGGTCCCAGGCCCCGGGCAGCCGCGCGCTCTGAACCGCCTTGTTCCGGAGGGCGCTGTCGTGATAGATGCGGCTCATTCTCCCCACGGCCGCGGCGCCCTCGAGGCCTGGCGCAAGGAGCCTGCACGCGGGGCTGGGGGCACCGCGAGGTGGGGTATAGCGAGGGGAAGCGCCGGGAGGACGCGCGGAGACCAGCAATTCCCAGCTGCAGATCCGGGACAGGCGCAGCCCAACCCCGGGCGTTTCCGCGCGGGATTTAAAGGGGCCGAGCCCCCTTCCTGCCCGCGGGACTTGCTTGGCGGGAGGTGGGCTTCCCTGAAGACCCGGCTGGGACCTTAGCCCCGGGGGTGGGGGTGGGGAAGGGAGCCACTCCCTTCTCTTTCTCTCCCTCTTCCTTGTTACTAGAGGGAGACCCCTGCCCGACACACGCACAAAGGGGAAATTGAGGCCCAGAGAGCCTATAGGATCAGCTCTGAAAGGATGAGTTTCCAGAGAGCAGGAATGGGAAAAAGGGAACAGCCCTCAAGGACGGCGGGGTGCTAAGTACAGAGCTGCTCTTCATGCCCGCGCGCTAGGTCGCACAGTGGCTGAGGGAGGGGTTCCAGGGATCTGTAACGAAGGAGCCTAGTCTTGGGTGTCAAGATCTACGACCTAACAAGGTTGGAATCCCAGCTGTGTGAGCTTGGGCAAGTTCCTCAACCTCTCTGAGCCCGTGCTTCCTCCTCTGTAAAACGGGGTCAGTATCACAGGGGTTGTAAGGATTTAATAAACTCACTCTAGAAAGGAGCATTGCCCCTCGCCGTCTTCCCGCACAGTTCTTGGACCCCTTCCCAGCTCCCTACTGCCCTTTGCCCAAGTGTGTAACAGTCTAGGGATGCATTTCCCAAGCCGGGTGCAGGGGTCTGTTTTGACCCCAGGATTGTTGAGAGCCTTGGTTCTCTTGTTTGACTCCTTTGTGGCAAGCCCTGGGGCAGGTGGGCCCATTCATGGAATCGAAGTGTAGCCTCTGGGGGAGACTTCAAAGGGGAGGTGGCCAGGTTAGAAACCTGAGGGCCCAAGATGAGCTGCCAGTGGTAGAAGAAGCACCCCCTCCCCCCTCACATTATGACTTTTGTGGAGTTTCGACATTTTTGTTTTCAAGGGCTCTCTCCTCCATAAAAAATGTGTTTAAATTGTATTTTATGACTGGGTTGACATAAAGATGAATATATTAATATATATTAAGACATTTTCTTTGGCCTAAAAATTCTTTTTTTTCTTCTGATTTTAAAAGAAATTAATATATTTTCCTGTGCCTTAGGCATCGTGCCTAATGGATTAGTCAGCCCCGCCCCTATCTGGCCTACCTGGCTGCTCCCTAAATTCTAAGAAGGAAGGATGTAGAAGACCCTCTGGGCAGAACTGTCCTTTGGCTCTGTCTCTTCAAAATTCCCCAGGCTGATATAAGGAACTCTCATAACTCAATAGAAAAAAAAAAAAAAAAAAAAAACCACACACGATAAAAAAAATGGGCAAAGGAACTGAATAGAGTACAGAAGACATACAGATGGCCAACAGGTATATGAAAAGCTGCTCAGCATCACTAATCATCAGGGAAAACCTCACACCTGTTAGAATGACTATTACCAAAAAAACAAAAGATAAGTGTTAGCAGGGATATGGAGAAAAGGGAACCCTTGTACAGCATTGATGGGAGTGTAAATTAGTACAGCCACTATGAAAAACACTATGGAAGTTTCTCAAGAAATTAAAAATAGAACCACCAAATGATCCAGCGATTTCACTTCTGGGTATATGTCCAAGGGAATTGAAATCAGGATGTCAAAGGGATATCTGCACTCCCATGGTCCTTTCACAATAGTCAAGATGTAGAAGCAAACTAAATGTCCATCAATGGATGAATGGAAAAAGAAAATGTGGTATATGCATAGAATGGAATATTATTCAGGCTTAAAAAAAGAAGGAAACCCTGCCAATCTGCAACAACATGGATGAACCTGGAAGTGAAAGAAGCCAGACACAAAAAGACAAATTCTGCATGATCTCATTTACATGAGGAATCTAAAATAGCCAAACTCATAGAAGCAGAGAGTAGAATGGCTGCCAGGGGCTGGGGGGAGGGAGAAATACACAGGTAGTAGTCAAAGGGCACAGAGTTTCAGGTGTACAAGATGAATAAGACCTAGACATCTGTATAGCAGAGTGCCTGTAGCTAACAATATTGTATTATATACTTAAACATTTACTAAGAGGATAGATCTTGTGTTCTTACACAAACACACACACACACACACACACACACACAATAATAATAAAGAAAGAAAGAAGGCTTGGGACTTCCCTGGTGGCACAGCATTTAAGACTCTGCACTTCCAGTGCAGGGGGACCGGGTTCGATCCCTGGTCAGGGAACTAGATCCCACATGCCACAACTAAGAGTTCACGTGCTGCAGCTAAGGAGCCCACCTGCCACAACTAAGATCCAGAGCAACCAAAGAAATAAATAAAGTACTAAAAAAAAAAAAAGAAGGCTTGAAGAAACTTTTGGAAATGATAAATTTGTTTACAGCATAGATTGTAGTGATGGTTTCATGGGTGTGTACTTATCTCCAAACTCATCAAGTTGTATACACTAAAAACGTACAGCTTTTTGGGACTTTCCTGGTGGTGCAGTGGTTAAGAATCTACCTGCCAATGCAGGGGACATGGGTTCGAGCCCTGGTCCGGAAAGATTCCCACATGCCACGGAGCAGCTAAGCCCATGCGTCACAACTACTGAGGCTGCGCTCTAGAGCCCACGTGCTGCAGCTACTGAAGGCCACGTGCCTAGAGCCCGTGCTCTGCAACAAGAGAAGCCACTGCAATGAGAAGCCTGCACACCGCAATGAAGAGTAGCCCCCGCTCACTGCAACTAGAGGAAGCACACGGGCAGCAACGAAGACCCAACGCAGCCTTAAATAAATAAATAAATAAATAAATAAATTTAAAATATGTACAGCTTTTTGTATGTCAATCATACCTGAATAAAATGGTTTAAAAAACAAACAAGCCAGGGACTTCCCTGGTGGCGCAGTGGTTAAGAATCCTCCTGCCAATGCAGGGGACATGGGTTCGAGCCCTGGTCCAGGAA
The DNA here is from genome assembly GCF_949987535.1 of Balaenoptera acutorostrata. Taxonomy (NCBI): domain Eukaryota; kingdom Metazoa; phylum Chordata; class Mammalia; order Artiodactyla; family Balaenopteridae; genus Balaenoptera; species Balaenoptera acutorostrata. The sequence goes on along the minus strand of NC_080066.1, from coordinate 38,526,108 downwards.
GATCCCACATGCCGAGGAGCAACTAAGCCCGTGTGCCACAACTACTGAGCCCACGTGCCACAACTATTGAAGCCCGCGTGCCTAGAGCCCGTGCTCCACAACAAGAGAAGCCACCGCAATGAGAAGCCCGTGCACCACAACGAAGAGTAACCCCCACTCGCTGCAACTAGAAAAAGCCCGCGCACAGCAATGAAGACCCAACGCAGCCAAAAATAAATAAGTAAATAAATAAATAAATTTATTAAAAAACAACAACAGCAACAACAAAAAAAGCCAAAATACTCCCCAGGCTGGTCACAGCCTCATGGCCAGCATGCCCCCCTCCTCCTTCCCCATTCTGTGTCATCTTCCCCCTCAAATGGCTCCAAATCGTCACATCCTTTAATTGCAGTCACTAGCCATATGTGGCTATTGAAATTTAAATTTTAATTAATTAAACCTAAATAAAATTTTAAATTCAGTTCTAAAGTCTCACTAGCCACATTTCAAGAGCTCGAAAGCTAGCAACATGTGGCCAGTGGCTACCAGTTTAGACAGTGCTGAGACGAACCTTTCCATCATTGCAGAAAGTTCTATCAGACTGCACTGCTGTAAATCCTTTCTTAAAAAGAGTAATCTGCTTATTGGGCTCTGTGACTTCACCCCATCAGCACAATTGGCCGACCAGGCACCAGCAAGACAGCCAACTAAAAAGAACAAGAAAACTTTTTTTTTCAAGGTTTTGATATTTGTTTCCTAAAAAAGCATAAATCATCATGGGGAAAAAAACAGAACTTGTTGGACTTTCTTACACCTATTTGCAGATTATTGATGTCTCTACATTAAATTATAAACCATGAGGTACAATATGGAGACAGTTAAAGCTTCCTCAGTTCCATGGTCCCTTTTAAGGATGGGGTTGAAGGTCCCTAACAATGTGTTCACGTGGGCATTTGGTTTTGTAAAATTTTCATAGGTAAGGCAGTTTTGGTGCAGTCAGTTAAGACCACTATCTTACTTTGCCCAAATTCTCCTTTGCCTCATGTTAGATGATGTTGGAGTGAACCTGAGCAAAGGAAAGCTGACAAGAGATACATTTAGTTTGGGTCTCGCAGAATAGATTTATGTGGTCTGTAGTCCTTCCCACCTATAATTCAGTTTTCGCCAGCCGTCCTGGTGTTGGAGTGCCCTACCACCCTCTGTGATGGCTTATCTGTTGTAGGGCACAAAGTGGGTGACACAGAAGAGCATGGCAAGGGGTCACATCACAGGAGAAACGTGCCCTGCAGTGCGCAGTGCCCAGTGCCCGGACTGTGTGGGGAGTGTAGGAGAAACAAGGTGTGAAACTAAGGAGCCGGAAGCTGTTATGGAGAAAATTCTTCCGCTTACCAGACAGGTAAAACTGTAAGCAGAGGATTTGGTTCTCGTTAACTCTAGTCAAGGGAATTCCCTGGCGGTCCAGTGGTGAGGACTCCATGCTTTCATTGCCAGGGGCCTGGGTTCAATCTCTGGTTGGGGAACTAAGATCCTGCATGCCGCACGACCAAAAAAAAAAAAAAAAAATGCTTAGTCAAAATGGAAGCAGTTTCAGGAGTGTTCTCACTAAAGCTCTGCACGTAATTATAAACACACCAACTTTTTTTTCTCTTTTGATGGAAAGCAAAATAGAATTATCAGGATTTCTGTTGGGCACGAATACGTAACAGTAAAAAACCAGGAGCAAGCATGCATGTGGACTCTTAGCTTTTATGCATCAGATCATGGTATAGCATATCTGACACATCTTGTCCTGATACAGTTTGGTGGTTTCAGAAGAAATAGTGTGCTAAATTGCCACCAATGCAGTGAAATAGCCTGAAGAAAACACACATACAAACCACAGAGCAAAAGATGCAAAACAAAGGAAGCACTCAAGAGAGAAAGCATAACATAAAACATGATGCCAGAATGAGAACTAAACCTATCCGTCACATTACATCAATACATGCAAATGGGGTAAACCTAGTTTGGAAAGAAAATCTGTGATGTGCCTTTGTAGCAAACATCTCTTAATGCCATATCTGAGTCTCTTGGCCTCCAGTGCCTTTGACCTATCCTGTCCTAGCCTCTCCGTAGTGACCCACCTCCTCTTGGGCTCCAACTGACTTCACACAGAAACAATCCCCCACACCTCATCTCAAGAGCACACTGCACCACTTGCCCCCAAAGATAATTGGTCCCAAGGGTGGTCCTTAAAAGAAAACTTTCAGGATAGGATTGTGAAATTGGATTACCTATATTGTTCTGACAGCAGTAGGGACACTATTGCTAGTGGTAAGTGGGTGGTGATAACTCTTGGCATGAGTGGCATCAGAATGACTAAGGTTTTCATCTGTGGCTAATTGGGGGGAGGTGCAGGCAGAAGGTGAAATTGAGCTGGTAAATGGAATGTAGCATTTGATTGTATAAGGGCAATGATAATTATAAGAAATGTAGAGTAGGCTAGCTTTTAGTAACAGCATAAGAAACCTTGCAGAAAAGAAAATGATAGGCTTAGAGTAGCTAACAGCCAACTTAAGATACATGAAAGCCACGGGGAGTTTTATGGCAGTTTTTAAGGAGATTCTCATCTTCTGCAGCTTCAGGGCAAACTGCTAAAAGTCAGGCTCAGCAGCTGATTGTAAGGGTGACAGAGCTGCCAAAGGAGGCTGAATGTGCAGGTTTGATAATCTCCTGTCAAACTCAGGACCCTGCTCCAAATAGCATGGGACCCTGGGATGGGGACATTGGGCGGATGAACATGAAAACCTTGATCCCTTAAACCCCAAATTCCCCTAAACTCTCCTGGCCAGCAGAAGCAGCCCCTCCCCTAATGTGGAGACAGTGCAAAGACCTCACCGGAAGCAGATGCCTTGCAAAATGTCATTTGCTTTTCTTAAGATCTGCGTCCTTTGCCACTCATTGCCTCCAGGCCCATAATCAGAATCAGGACTCACCACAACCTGAGCAGGAGGGTACAGTCCCTCCTCCCAGAGGCTCAGCTTACACACCCAAGGAATTGCAGGACCTGGTCAATACGTGCCACCTGGAACAAAGGGAAGCCACATGGCAGTGGATCTGAGATGATCGACCGGGGACGGGGGTGGGGGAGTGGAACATAAGCCTCAGTTGGAGAGAATGTATTGACATGGGGCATTCACCTGCGACGTGGCCTTCAATATTCTAGCAAGGATGCCTGGAGCTGGTCTCAACTGTGTGTGCATGTACATGAAACTTGTACATGACAGTGAGGTGGAGATGCCAGAACTTCCTTGACACAATGTTGAGAAAGTGATCACAAGGCTCAGGGAGAGTGGAATGTAAGAGGGATTTACTATGTAAGACCTGAGAACCCACCATCTGACTAGGGGCAGGAAGTCTCAGAGGCACTGAGGAAGGACAGGGCCACCGGTATCTTTGAGATGCCCCGTGGGGTTGATGGGAGAGGATAAGTAGGTACTACCTTGGAACTAGACTCTCAAATAAAAGTCTTTTCAGAGATGTGTGGCTGGCCACCACCTTGAAGGGAATCCTGAGACTAAGGAATCTTTTTCTCACAAAAATGGAGGTCACATGTTGTAGTACAGCAGTCAGGTTGGGTGGGGGCAGCTGAAGCAGATCTGAGTGGTGGTGCTTGCGCTGGACCTTTCGCCCCACCTGTCTCTGGGGCCTTTGGCCGCTTGTTCCATTCTAGCTGTTGCTGTGATGACAAACCGTGTGTGCTTCAACTCACTCCATGTAGGTACAACCCAACAGTGCCTCAGATGTCCCTGTGTCACTTGTCTCCCCCTCTTGCCCTGGGGCGTCCTTATTGAGGCTGAAGCACGAGACACCACGGCCCTCTGGGCACCAGGGCTTGTACAACCCTAAGTGCAGAGGAGTGAACACCTGTGGAGAGAACCTTTGACCAATGGGGGACAGAAGCTGGCAGATAAATTCTTCCTCCTTTCTCTCCCTGTTCAGACTGTGATGAAATATAGTTAAAAGGGCTTCTTGGAGGACTTCCCTGGTGGTCCAGTGGTTAAGACTCTGCCCTTCCAATGCAGGGGGCGCAGGTTCGACCCCTGCTTGGGGAACTAAGATCCCACATGCTGCTTGGCCCAAAAAAAAAAAAGGAAAGAAAGAAAGGGCTTCTTGGAAGATGGGCCCATAAGACCAGACAAGCACTCCCTCTTAATTCCAAGTGGTGACCAGGTGAGTAATGCACCCTTAGATTTGCTCTTCCTCCTTCCCTGCTCCTCAGCTCTTTCCTCTGGCTTCCCTGGGATTGCACTCCATCATTAAGTAATGGCAAGGAAGATTTTTGTCTCGGGCTCTGCCTTTTGAGGAACCCAAGCTAATACAATCACATACAAAAATTCTCTGAAACAAAGTGAGCCAGAAAGATAAATGCAAAAGGACTTGGCAAAGACCGAGTAGAAATATGCAAACCAAAATGGAAGAGGCACACTTTTAATATTAGTAATGGACAAGGTTGAACTTAACAGAAAAGGCATTAAGTCACATATATTTTAATTTTTTTTTTTTTTTTTAATAGTTGGGTCTTCATTGCTGCGCATGGGCTTTCTCTAGTTGCTGCAAGCCAGGGCTACTCTTCTTTGCAGTGCGCAGGCTTCTCTTGTTGTGGAGCACGGGCTCTAGGTGCACGGGCTTCAGTAGTTGCAGCACGTGGGCTCAGTAGTTGTGGTGCACGGGCTCAGTAGTTGGTGGCTCGCAGGCTCTAGAGCGCAGGCTCAGTAGTCGTGGCGCACAGGCTTAGTTGCTCCGCGGCATGTGGGATCTTCCCAGACCAGGGATCGAACCCGTGTCCCCTGCATTGGCAGGCGGATTCTTAACCACTGCGATACCATGGAAGTCCCTAAATCAGATTTTTAAAAAGGGAACTTCATAGTGCTAAATGTTACAATCCACAAAGAAACTAAATGAAGATAATATTAATATGTCAAATAAAGTAGGATTAAAATTCAAAAATTAAAAGCTATAGGAGGAAAGGCAAATTAAAAGCACAATGAGATCCCACTTCACACCCATTAGGATGGCTATTATATAAAAACAAAAACAGAATTAACCAATGTTGGCAAGAATGTAGAGGAAATGGGGCCTTTGTGCATTGCTGGTGGGAATGCAAAATGGCGCAGCCGCTGTGGAAAACAGTATGGAAGTTCCTCCAAAAACTGAAAATAGTACTACTGTATGATCCAGCAATTCTACTTCTGAGTATTTATCCAAAAGAACTGAAACAGGATATTAAAGAGATATTTACACACCCATGTTCATAGCAGCATTATTCACAAGAGCAAAAAGGTAGAAACAATCCAAACGTTCATCAGTGGATGAATGAATAAACAAAATGTGGTATTTACATACAATAGAGTATTTATTCAGCCTTACGAAGGAAGGAAATGCTGACACACGCTACAGCATGGATAAACCTTGAAGACACTATGCTAAGTGAAATAAGCCAAACACAGAAGGACAAATATTACATGATTCCACTTATATGAGGTGCCTCGAGTACAGGCATACCTCATTTTGCACTTCACTTTATTGTGTTTTTTTACAAGTTGAAGGTTTGTGGCAACCCTGCATCAAGCAAGTCTATTGGCACCATTTTTCCAACAGCATTTGCTCACTTCCTGTCTCTGTGTCACATTTTGGTAATTCTCACAATATTTCAAACTTTTCCATGATTATTTTATTTGTTATGGTGATCTGTGGTCTTTGATATTACTATTGTAATTGTTTTGGGGCGCCATGAACCATGCCCATATAAGACAGAGAACTTAATAAATGTTATGTTGGTGGGAACAGCTCAACCGACTGGCCGTTCCCCGTCTCTCCCTCTCCTCAGGCCTCCATATTCCCTGAGATACAACAATATTGAAATTAAGTCAATTAATAACCCTACAATGGCCCCTAAGTGTTCAAGTGAAAGGAAGAGTCCCACATCTCTCACTTTGAATCAAAAGCTAGAAATTAAGCTTAGTGAGGAAGGCATGTCGAAGCTGAGACAAACTGAAAGCTAGGACTCTTGCACCAAATATTTAGCCAAATTGTGAATTCAAAGGAAAAGTTCTTGAAGAAAATTAAAAGGGCTACTCTAGTGAGCAAATGAATAATAAGAAAGGGAAACAGCCTTATTGCTGATGTAGAGAAATTTTGAGTGGTCGGGATAGACGATCAAACCAGTCACAACATTCCCTTAGGCCAAAGTCTAATCCAGAGCAAGGCCCTAACTCTCTTCAATTCTCTGAAGGCTGAGAGAGGTGAGGAAGCTGCAAAGAAATTTGAACCTAGAAGAGGTTAGTTCATGAGGTTTAGAGAAAGAGACATCTCCGTAACATAAAAGGTGAAGCAGCAAGTGCTGATGTAGAAGCTGCAGCAAGTTACCCAGAAGATCTAGCTAAGCTAATTAATGAAGGTGGTTACTAAATAACAGATTCTCAGTGTACATGAAACAGCCTTATACTGGAAGAAGAAACCATCTAGGACATTTGTAGCTAGAGAGAACTCAATGCCTGGTTTCAAAGTTTCAAAAGACAGGCTGACTCTTGTTAAGGGCTAATGCAGCTGGTGACTAAGTTGAAGCCAATGCTCATTTACCATTACATAAATCCTAGGGACTTAAGAATTATGCTAAATCTACTCTGCCTGTGTTATAAATGGAACAGGAAAGCCTGGATGACAGCGTATCTGTTTCCAACATGGTGTACTGAATATTTTAAGCCCACTTTTGAGAACTGCTGCTTAGAAAAAAAAAGATCCTTTTCAAAATATTACTGCTCATTGACAATGCATCTGGTCATCCAAGAGCTGTGTTGGAGATGTACAATGAGATTAGTGTTGTTTTCATCCTGCTAACACAGCATCCATTCTGCAGCCCATGGATCAACGAGTAATTTTGATTTTCAAGGCTTGTTAATAAGAAACATATTTCATAAGGCTATAGCCGCCATAGAGGGTGATTCCTCTGATTGGTCTGTGCAAAGTTAATTGAAAACCTTCTGGAAAGGATTCCCCATTCTAGATGCCATTATTCCTGATTCATGGGAAAAGGTCAAAATATCAACATTAACAGGAGTTTGGAAGAAGTTGACTCCAGCCCTCATGGATAACTTTGAGTTCAAAACTTCAGTGGAGGAAGTAACTGAAGATATAGTGGAAATAGCAAGAAAACTAGAATTAGAAGTGGAGCCTGAAGATGTGACTGAATTGCTGCAACCTCATGATAAAACTTTAACAGACGAGGAGCTACTTTTTATGGATGAACAAAGAAAGTAGTTTCCTGATATAGAATCTGCTCCTGGTGAAGATGCTGTGAAGATTGTTGAAATGACAACAAAGGATTTAGAATATTACATAAACTTAGTTGATAAAGCAGCAGCAGGGCTTGAGAGGATTGACTCCAATTTTGAAAAAAGTTCTACTGTGGGTAAAATGCTATCCAATAGCGTTGCCTGCTACAGAGAAAACATTTGTGAAAGGGAGAGTCAATCAACGCAGTGTGTCTTCTTTTAGAAGTTGTCACAGCCACATTAACCTTCAGCAACCACCACCCTGACCAGTCAGCAGCCATTAACATTGAGGCAAGACCCTCCACCAGCAAAAAAGATTAGGACTTGCTGAAGGCTCAGATGATGGTTAGCATTTTTTAGCAATAAAGTATTTTTCAATTAAGGTAAGTACATTGGTTTTTTTTAGACATCAAACTATTGCACACTTAATATAGTGTAAACATAACTTTTATACGCACTGGAAAACCAAAAAAAATCATGTGACTCACTTTACTGTGCTATCCGCTTTATTGTGGTGGTCTGGAACTGAACATGCAATATCTCTGAGCGTGCCTATAGTCAAATTCATAGAGACAGAAAATAGAATTGTGGTTGCCAGGGGCTGGGGGGAGGAAGAGGAAGTTGTTGTTTAATGGGTATAAAGTTTCAGTCTGGGAAAATGAAAGCGTTCTGGAGATGGATGAGTCACAGCAATGTGAATGTATTTAATGCTACTGAATTGTACACTTAAAAATGGTTAAGATGGTAAATTTTATCTTATATATATTTTACCACAGTAAGAAAAAACAAAACAATCAATATACACCTTAGAAAATATGATAAGCAAAAAAGAAAATATTTTTAGAAATTGCACTAAGGGGGAAAAAAAGAAACAAACTGAGTCTATATCTAAGATGATATATGTAAATTAAAAAAACAAACACATACATACTCCAACACTGGATGTCTTAGTTTGCTGGGATGCCATAATAAAATACCATAGATGGGGTAGCTTAAACAACAGAAGTTTATTTCCTCACAGTTCTGAAGCTAGAAGTCTGAGATCAAGGTGTCAGCAGGGTTGGTTTCTTTTGAGGCCTCTTTCCTTAACTTCTAGATGCAGTCTTCTCCCTGTATCTTCACATGTTCTTTTCTCTGTCCACATACATATCTGTGTCCAAATTTTCTCTTCTTAAAAGGACACCAGTCATATTGGATTTAGGCCAATCCTAAAAGACCTTGTTTTAACTTAATTACCTCTTTAAAGACCTGACCTCCAAATACTGCTCATTCTGAGGTTCTAGGGGTTAGGACTTCAATGTAGGAACTTGGTGGGAACACAATTCAGACCATAATACTGTATGTCATTTGACGAGACATGCATAACCAAGGACACATAGTTAAATACATTAGTGGGTACCAGGGGACGAGGGTGGGGGAAGAGTAGAGCTGGAATGGGAGTGGAAATGGTGCATGAAGGGGAAATGTCATTAAAAAATGTGTGTGTGCACAGGTGTGCATGTATGTGTGTGTATTAGAAATACAATAGAAATGGGAGACTTTAATTTACCTCTCTCAGCCCAGAATAAATGAAATAGACAAAAATTATTTGTTAATATCCTAGTACAGTATCTTGCTATGAGTATGCTTTACCATTTTTTTCTTCATCCTTATTTACCAGTTTTTAATTTTTTCTCTCCAAAAATCATTCTTTGAATATATTTATTAGTTCTAGCATTTTCCTGTTTTCTAATTCATTATTTTATCTTCTTAGCTTTACAAATTCCTTCCTTTTTCTTTAACTTATTTATTTTATTTACTTATTTTTGGCTGCATTGGGTCTTCGTTGCTGCACGTGGGCTTTCTCTAGTTGTGACGAGCGGGGGCTACTCTTCGTCGCGGTGCGCAGGCTTCTTATTGTAGTGGTTTCTCTTGTTGTGGAGCACGGGCTCTAGGCGCGCAGGCTTCAGTAGCTGCGGCACATGGGCTCAGTAGTTGTGGCTTGTGGGCTCTAGAGCACAGGCTCAGTATTTGTGGCGCATGGGCTTAGTTGTTCCGCGCCATGTGGGATCTTCCCGGACCAGGGCTCAAACCGGTGTTCCCTGCATTGGCAGGTGGATTCTCAACCACTGAGCCACCAGGGAAGCCCCGTTTTTGTTTTTGTTTTTACATTTATTTTTCTGTTTTTTTAAAAATGTCCTGAATTGAATGTTAAGTCCATTTATTTTCATTCTATCTGGTTTAGCAGTCTCAGTTTATAAGGTTGTAAATTTTCCGAGCTCTAACACCCTTAGGCTTTGCCATCTTCCTGATGCCCTTGAGACAGAGGGTGAAAAGTGCCCCCCTCACCCATCAAGAGCCCCAGATTTCTGTCCTCTTCATAGTTTTGAGAAATACTCCTTTCTTGGTACTCTCAAAGGGACTTGCCTTTTTTCCCTCCACATAGCATATGCCTCAAGATTCTTAGGCTTCCCAAAAATAAAATCTCAAGGAAGGCAACTTTATACATTCATGTGTGACTCCACAATCCCATGGTGAGGGTGTAGGTGGGCATATAAAACACCAGTATAAGATAAAGGTGCCATTACAACTTAGCAGAGAAGAGACAGACAGGTCGATAAATGGTATCAGGACAATTGAATACCAATAAAGATAAAAATTTTTAAATACTGTAAAAATACCAGAAGAAAACATAGAAAAAAGTCTAATAATTTCAGTGTGGGATAGCTTTTCTAAACAAAACCTAAAGTCTCAGCCATAAAAGAAAAGACTGATAAATTTGGCTATTTGATTTTTAGAATTTCTGCATTGACATGCCAATGACATGAAAAAAGGGGTGGGGGAGGCATTGTTCTAGATTTATGAATCACTTGTGAACATGTTAAAAGATGCTCAACCTCATTCATAATTAAAGATATGCAAATAAAAACACTGAGTGGGGTTGAGCATCTTTTAACATGTTTTTTTTATCATTTTTTTGAACTTTATTTTATTTTTTTAATATTTAGCATGTTTTATGAGCAGTTTATATTTATGTTTTCTTTGACAGCCAATTTTTGCTTTCATCCATATTTTCCCCGTTTGTTAAAGATCAGGACATTTGATAATACAAATTTGGCTATAACATAGATTAAGAGACACTCACATACATTTCTGAGGAAAATATGTGTGTGAATTGGTGCAACTTTTTTGAAAGGACACTTGACAATGCTATTAAAACTACAAACATATATATCTTAAAAGTTCTCATCACAAGAAAAAAAATTCTGTAACTATGTATGGTGAAATGCTAATTAGACTTATTGTGGTGATCATTTTGTAATATATACAAATATTGAATCATTATGTTGTATACCTGAAACTAATATAATGTCAATTATACCTCAATAAAATAAAATAAACCATACACACACATACCTTATTACTCAGCAGTTCAATTTCTAGGAATAGAACTATTTCTATGAATATATTCCTATATATGTGAAATAATATATATGTAGCAAATAGCAAAATACTAGAAACACCCAAACATTCCATCAATGGGGGACTGGCTAAATAAACTGAAATATCAATTCAAAGCAATACTACACAGCCATAAAAAAGAATGAAGCATATATATACATAACATATATAGGTGTGTTTGCATGCAATATTGAACTCTCTTACTTGCTTAAGTAAAAGCAGCACAGTAGAGTGCAGTGTGCTCAACAACCACTCATTCAGCAAATATTAATCGAGGACTTGCTCTATGCCGAGAACTGTCCCAGGTACTGGAGAAATAGAGGTAAACAGAACAGCTCAGATCCAAGCTGTCATGAAGCTTGCCTCCTGGTAGAGAAGAGAGACAATGAACAAATAAAACAACCCAGAAATGAGATCATTTCCAATAGTGCTAAATGCTATGAAGGAAACTCAGGAAAGAGATGTGACAGTGAGAGACTGGGTGCAGTGGGGCTGCTTTAGAACAGGTGGTCAGGGAAGACTTCTCTAGAGGTGCTATCTGAGTTGAGGCAACAGGGCACAAGAAAAAAGGCCCCAAGACAGGAAAGAGCTTAGGATGCCAAGGGCCACAAAGATGGCCACTGCCGTCGGAGAGTGGTGACTGGTGGGGAAAGCTGTACAGATGAGGTCTGAGCCGTAAGCAGGTCAGGGAGTTTGTATTTCACTCTAAAAACATGTTCTCATTGGGTTTAAAAATGGAGAATTATATATGGACATAAATGCTTTTCTTCTTGCATGTGTGCTTGCTTATGTACATAATATTTTTGGAAGGAGAAACAAGAAACTGATCATGATGGCTGCCTCGGGCGGACTGGGGCTCCAGGGTGGGAAGGAGACTTATTTCATAGTGTATCTTTTTATGCTGTTTGATATTTTTACCATGTACATGAATTACTTTTTCAATTAAAAACTAGTTAATTTTTTAAACTATGGAAACATCTTAATATTCAATCTCAGTTGTAATCAGGGAAATGCAAATTAAAACATCAGGGAAAAAAATTTTTTTAGGAAGGATTTAAAGACTCATAAAGCTTATAGTTGATGAGGATATGAGAAAATGGACTTGTGTATTGTTTGTATATTTTCTTGGTGGGAATGAGCCTTGGTAAACCTTTCCTGAGGATCATAGGACTTTTTTATATCAAAGGCCTTAACTTTTTTCCTATATCTTTGCCTCAACCATTCCATGTCCATGAATTTCCCCAGAGGAAAGAATCAAAAACAGGTACAAAGGGAATTCCCCGGTGGTCCAGTGGTTAGGACTCAGTGCTTTCACTGCGGTGGCCCAGGTTCAATCCCTGGTCAGGGAACTAAAATCCCACAAGCCGTGGGGTGTGGCCAAAAACAAAAAACAAAACAAACAAGCAAACAAAAAACACGTACAAAGATTAAGCTACCAGGATATTAAACCCAGTGTATTAATAATAGGAAAATTATAGGAGCAATTTAAATTCTAACAGTAATCATTTATTTAAATAAACTATGGTGTATCCATACAATGGAATTTTATGACTATATTTTAAATACTCTTAGAGAATAATGACATGCAAACATGTTATCAACTTATCTTTAGGTGAAAAATAAAGTTACAAAAGAGAGTGTTCCATTTTCCAATTTTAGCACAAATATATGTATGTATATACACATGCACATATGTATATAAAGACTGCAAAAATATTACAATAGTAAATCAAGAGTGATTTATAGTCTCTTCTTTTTTATTAAAGTGCATTTTAAAAATGATTTTTACTTTTTGGACCTCAAATCATGTATTTAGATTATAATTCTTAGACAAGAGCACACTGTCATTGTATAGTCCACGCATGGTCACTTTCATTTTATTTACTTTGATTTGTTTATGTATGCATTTCTGTAATGAACTCCCAAGAATCCACCACCCAGCTAGAATATTGCCAATAACTATTTGGCTCCTTTCCAATCCCCATCCTTCCACAACTAAAAGTAAACACTATCCTGAATTTTGTGCTTATCATTCCTCTGCTTTTTTTCTTTCTTTAAATTGTGGTAAAATACACATAACATAAAATTTAACATCCTAACCATTTTTAAGTGTACAGTTCAGAGGCATTAAAAACATTCATGTTTTTGTGCTACCATCACCACCATCCATCTCCAGAATGTTTTTCATCTTGGAAAACTAAAACTCCATACCCATTAAACTGTAATTCCCATCTTCCCCTCCCCCCTGCCACTGGTCAACCACCATTCTATTTTCTATCTCTATGAATTTGACCACTCTAAATATCTCATGTAAGGGGAATCAGACAGCATTCTGTCATTTTGTGACTGGCTTATTTCACTTAGCACAGTCTCCTCAGGTTTATACATGTCGTAGCATGTGACTGGATTTTCTTCCCTTTTAAGGCTAATATATATTCCATTGCATATATATATATATATATATATATATATATATATATATATATATATATATATCACCTTTTGTTTATCCATTCAAATATCGATGGACACTTGGTTGCTTCTATCACAATTTTGGCTATTGTGAAAAATGCTGCTATGAACATGGACATACACATATCCCTTTGAGGCTCTGCTTTCAATTGTTTTGGATATATATACCCAGAAGTGGAATTGCTAGGTCACATGGTAGTTCTGTTTTTAATTTTTTGCCATACTGTTTGCCAACTGCCATACTGTTTTCCATAGCAGCTGCATCATTTTACATTCCCACCAACAGTTTTTAAGGGTTTCAACTTCCTCACATCCTCACCAATACTTGTTATTTCCTTTTTTTTTTTTTTTTTGATAATAGCCATCGTACTGTGTGTGAGGTGGTATCACTGTGGTTTTGATTTGCATTTCCCTCATGATTAGTTATGTTGAACACCTTTCATGTACTTGTTGGCCATTTGAATATCTCCTTTGGAGAAATGTCTTAAAGTCCTTTGCCCACTTTTTAATTGGGTTGGTTTTTGTTGTTGTTGTTGAGTTGTAGGAGTTCTTTCTATATTCTGCATATTAATCCCTTATTAAATATATGCATTGCAAAAATTTTCTCTTTATCTACGGGTTGCCTTTTTTTGTTTTTTTTGGCCATGCCATGCAGCTTGTGGGATCTTAGTTCCCTGACTAGGGACTGAACCCATGCCCTGGTTGCCTTTTCACTCTGTTGATTGTGTCCTTTGATGCACAGAAATTTTCCATTTTGATGTACTTCAATTTATCTGTTTTATCTTTTGTTGCCTGTGATTGCCTAAACAATGTATTGTTTTCCTTGTTTTAGAGTCTTATAAAAAGTATATTGTAAAAAAGAAAAAAAAAGTATATTGTACTCTGTGTGGTCATCTGAGAAGTACTTTTTTCACTCATCATTATGCTGTCCAGATTCATACCTGTTGTTCAACACCTAGCTCTATAGTTTGCTTATTTTCAGAGCTGTATAATATTCCACTGTGTAAATATACCAAAGTTTATTCATTCATTCTCCTATGAATGGGCATTGCATCAATTCTAGTTTTTTGCTACTCTACAAAATACATCTGTGAACGCTTTCATATGTGTCTCTTGGTGCACGTGTATAAGAGTTCTCTCAGCTATCCACCTAGGAGTCACTGGGTCATAGGGTTTAAGAATGCTCAAACATGCGGGGACTTCCCTGGTGGTCCAGGGGTTAAGAATCTGCCTTCCAATGCAGGGGCTGCAGGTTTGATCCCTGTTCGGGGAACCAAGATCCCATATGCCATGGGGCAACTAAGCCCACGTGCCACAACTAGAGAGAAGCCCATGTGCCTCAATGAAAGATCTCACGTGCCGCAACAAAGACAAGATGCAGCCAAAAATAAATAAATAAACAAATAAACCCAGCCTGGGTCCAGAATCTACTTAAAAAAAAAAAGCTCAAATGTACACAATAATTCCAAATTATTTCAAAGTAGTTAAATCAATTTACACACTCACCAGCAATATTTAGAGGATCTCATTGATCCGTATCTTCTCCAACACTTGATACAGTCAGATTTTTAAATTTTTGTCAATCTCATGGATATTAAATGGTATCTCATTGGGCTTCCCTGGTAGCTCAGTGGTTAAAAATCTGTCTGCCAATGCAGGGGACATGGGTTTGAGCCCTGGTCCGGGAAGATCCCACATGCCATGGAGCAAATAAGCCCGTGCGCCACAACTACTGAGCCTGAGCTCTAGAACCTGTGAGCCACAACTACTGAGCCTGCGTGCCACAACTACTGAAGCCCGCGTGCCCAGAGCCCATGCTCTGCAACAAGAGAAGCCACCGCAATGAGAAGACCACGCACCGCAACGAAGAGTAGCCCCCACTTGCCACAACTAGAGAAAGCCTGCGCGCAGCCACGAAGTAGCAATGCAGCCAAAAATAAACAAATAAATAAATTTATAAGAATAAATAAAATAAATTAAATGAGGACATGATAAAAAAATATCAGATATACCAGGCCTGAGAGTGTTTGCCACAGAAAGAGCTACACCAGAAATACTTTTGAATAAAGTATTTAAATAGTAGATGTTACAAGAAATGTAAAAATTAAAAGTGATCAAACTTGTCTTGAAAACATTTTCAGATGAAACTAAAAGGTAAACATACTCATAATATCAATGTTACGGGCTGTTGTCTTATTAGGAGACATGAAAAAATAAAGAAAAAGAAACAGAAAAATTAAAATAATAAATTAGTGTGGGAGCTTCCCTGGTGTTGCAGTGGTTAAGAATCCGCCTGCCAATGCAGGGGACACGGGTTCAATCCCTGGTCTGGGAAGATCCCACATGCTGCGGAGCAACTAAGCCTGCGTGCCACAACTACTGAAGCCTGCATGCCTAGAGCCCGTGCTCCCAAAAAGAGAAGCTAACGCAATGAGAAGCCCGTGCACTGCAACGAAGAGTAGCCCCCACTCGCCACAGCTAGAGAAAGCCCACGTGCAGCAATGAAGACCCAACGCAGCCAAAAATAAAATAAATAAATAAATAAATAAATAAATTAGTAGGTACAAACACTTCCAATTATATTGATCATTAAAATAATTTTTAAAGGTCTAAACTCCTTTAAAAGATAGACAGACATATTGGATTTTTAAAAAATAGTTATACACCATTTATGTAAAATGAACCTAAAAACATAAGGACACACAAATGTTAAAAGTAAAAGGATGGATAAAGACATACCGGGCAAATATAAACTAAAAGAAAGATGGTGTAATCATATTATTAGATGAAATGGTCTTTAAGACAAAGAGTGTTATTAAGTGGGAGAAGTTCACTGTATGATGATACATAATTCTCCAAGAAGTTACAGCAATTTTAAACTTTTATGCAAGTAATAAAGTACATCAAGCAAAAATTGATAAAGATATAGGGAGGAATTATTTACTTATTTATTTATTTATTGGCCTCACCGTTCGGCTTGTGAGATCTCAGTCTGGCAGTGAAAGTGCCGAATCCTAACCACTAGACCACCAGGGAACTCCCAGGAATTCTTAAATGTATCATCAAAGTGGGAGATTTCAACACACCTCTCTTGAATATTGATAGGTGAAGCAGAAAAATATTCAGCAAAGATATAGAAAATCTGAACAACAGGATTAACAAATTTGATATAATAATAAATATGGAGAGAGTTCTGTATCCAACAGTGAGAGGATGCAATTTCTTTTTTTCAGTCACCCAGAATACTAACAAAAAATGATAAAGAAAACCTCAACACATTTTTCAGTGCATTGGTATTATATAGATCCTAATCTCTGTGTAAAACTTAAAGTTAGATGTTAATTACAAAAATGTAAGTTAAAAATCCCTACTTATTTGGAAACTTTTAAACATACTACTAAATAACTCATGTGTAAAATTAGTCATCATGGAAATTTAAAATAACCAAAACAGAATGACAGAAAACATTGTACTCAAACTGTGTGGGGTACAGCAAATCTTCACTTCAAGTTGTTTAAATATTTATATTAGAGTAGAGGAAGGATTTAAAATTACTGAGCTAAGTGGGCACATTAAGAAGCTAGAAAAAGAACAACAAAGTAGAAGGAAAAAGATAATAAAAGCAGAAACCAATAAAATAGAAAACAAAGATTCAACAGAGTTGATCAAAAAGTGAGTATTGGTTCTTTGCAAAAGAACAAAATTGATGGGACTTTCCTGGCAGTCCAGTGGTGAAGACTCCCTGTTTCCACTTCAGGGGTTGCAGGTTGGATCCCTGGTCGGGGAACAGGGAAACTAAGATCCCACATGCTGCGTGGTGCGGCCAAAAAAAAAAAAGTGAATACTGGTTCTTTGAAAAAAGTAAAATTGACGGGGCTTCCCTGGTGGTCCAGTGGTTAAGACTCCACGCTTCCACTGCAGAGGGCTCGATTCGATCCCTGGTGGGGAGCTAAGATCCTGCATGCCATATGGCCAAAAAAAAAAAAAAAAGAATAGGGACTTCCCTAGTGGTGCAGTGGTTAAGATTCCAAGCTCCCAAAGCAGGGGTCCCAGGTTTGACCTCTAGTCAGGGAACTAGATCCCACATGCATGCTGCAACTAAGAGTTCACATGCCGCAACTAAGGAGCTGGCCGGCCACAACTAAGACCATGCTCGACCAAATAAATAAAAAAAATATTAAAAGAAAAAAGTATATAGCATTTCCTGGGATTAAAAAAAAAGTTTGGTTAAAAAAAAAGTATAAAATTGACAAGCTTCTAGCAATATTGTTCAAGAGAAGAGATAAGACGCAAACAAGTACTGTGAATGAAAGTAGAGACATAACCACAGATAAAGTGCAGATTAAAAGGATAAGAGGCTATGATTAACAACTATATGTCAACAATTTTCAGAACTTGGACAAAATATTCAGATTTTTCAGAAAAATATAACTAATCATAACTGACTCAAGGAGAAATGAAAAGTTAGAATAGTCTTATAACTTTTTAAAATTAATCAGTGGTTGAGATCTTTCCACTAAGTAAACCCCAGGCCCAAAGTTTTTAAGGAGCAGTCTATCAGAATTTCAAGGAACAGATTAACCAAGTTAATACAGACTCTTTCACACTCACTCTACAGGGCCAGCATAATTTTGATGCTAAAGACAAAGAATATGAGAAAGGACAACTGCATAAATATAGATGTAAGAATTCTAAACAGGGGGCTTCCCTGGTGGTGCAGTGGTAAAGAATCCGACTGCCAATGCAGGGGACACGGGTTCGAGCCCTGACCCTGGAGGATCCCACATGCTGCGGAGCAACTAAGCCCGTGCGCCACAGCTACTGAGCCTGTGCTCTGGATCCCGTAAGCCACAACTACTGAAGCCTGCGCCCTAGAGCCCGCGCTCCGCAGCAAGAGAAGTCACCGCAATGAGAAGCCGGCCCACCGCAATGAAGAGTAGCTCCCACTTGCCGCAACTAGAGAAAGCCCACACGCAGCAATGAAGACCCAACACAGCCAAAAATCAAAAAAATTTTTTTAAAAAGTCAGTTGCACTTTTATACCCCAACAGCAAACAACTAGAAAATGTAATTATAGAGAAGATATTCAAGACTTCTAAGGCAAAATAATAAATCTTTATTAGGACATATTTAAAAAGGCCTAAATAAGTAGAGAGGTATATCACACTTATGGATAGAAAGGCGTATTATTATTAAGATATCAATCTTCCCCAAATTGATCTGTATAGTTCATGCAATTTCAATCAATATCTCAATAGAGTTTTCCATAGAACTTGTTAAGATTATTCCAAAATGTACATGGAAATGTAAAAGGCCAAAGATAGCCAGGACATTTCTAAAGACAAAGCGAAGAATGTGAATATTTTCCCTACAAGATATCAGGATTTAATATAAACTTATTATAATTAAGATAGTTTGATATGGATGCAGAATACACAAATTACAGAGATAATATGTTAGGTCAGTGGGAAAGGAGCTGAAAACATGGTTATCTATATAGGGGAAAATTGGATCCCTACATCACATCATATACAGAAATCAATTACAGAAAATTAAGAATTTAGATTTCAAAACAAAACTGGAAAATTTTTAGCAGAGAACTTAGAGGTTCATCCTTTAGAACATGGAGTAGGGAAAATTTTCTCAAACAGGCTACAAAAAAACATTGAAAATAAAATATAAGATTGACAATTTGACTATATTAAAATTTAGAAATTTTTTCTCAAAGGAAAACCTAAAGAAAATAAAAGGCACACACTGACAAAGAATTCAGCTCAAAAATGGATAAAGAACTTTCATTAATTAATATAAAAGGGACAAATAGTCCAATAGAAAAATAGACAAAAGATGTGAACAGGCATTTTACAGAATGGGAACAACATATTATCAATAAACATATGAAGAGAGATTTAAAAATTGATCAGGTGAATGCATATCAAGACCACAAAGAGATACTCTTTGTTTTAAAATAAATTTATTTATTTTTTATTTATTTATTTTTGGCTGCATTGGGTCTTTGTTGCTGGGCACGGGCTTTCTCTAGTTGCGGCAAGCAGGGGCTTCTCTTGTTGCAGAGCATGGGCTCTAGGCACATGGGCTTCAGTAGTTGTGGCACGTGGGCTCAGTAGTTGTGGCACAACTTAAGTAACTAGAAAAAGAAGAGCAAACTAAACGCAAAGTAAGTAGAGGGAAACAAATAAGATAAGAATGGAAATCAATAAAATAGGAGACAGGCAAACATTAGAGAAAATCAATGAGGCCAAAAGCTGGTTCTCTGAAAAGATCCATAAAATTGATCAACCTCTAGATAGACTGATAAAGAAAAAAGAAAGGAAGACACAAATTACCAACACATTTTGATTTGTTTTACTCTTTTTTTTAAAGAATTAACTAACTTTTACTTTTATTTCTCTTTTTCTTGACCCCATCAATTTTATTCTAAAGTTCTTTCTCATTTCCAAGAAATTCATATTCCAATGCCATGTTATCTTGTTCAGGATCACAAAATGATATGGGAGTCTTACAATTTGTTTTACAAAATAGCAAAACTCTTGTCGTTGAACTGAATTAGTGCAAATACATGTGTGATCAATGTCATTCACAAACTTAGATACTGAAGCTTATTAAGCCTTCTTTTAAAAGGAACAATATTTGAAAAATTCCTAAAGAAAACAGAGATGAAATTCCATGTCGTTATACACAAGAGGAACCGAAAGATGCTACACACTGTGTTCCCCCAACTCGCCTGGGCCCTCACTACTTAGAAGGCTGACCGCTCCCTCTTCAAACTCTGAGTGGAGGATCAGCTTCCCTTCCTGCCCCGCAAGAGGAGCTGCTGGGCCTGGGCCTGGAAGGAGCCCGGCTGCTGCTCTGGCTCAGGCCCCCTCTTCCTCCTCGCTCACAGCCTCTGCAGACAGGGATGGGAAGGACCTGGGATCCCATCGATTGACCCTGAGCACATACTCCAGGACCTGCCATTTGCTGGTCTCCGCATGGGCCTGGGAACCCCAAAGGAACTTGTAGGGAGTGGGTGGGGTCGCTGTGCGGCACCTGCCAGTACTCCAGGTAGCCCTCCTGCACCCACACTTTGGTGAGCAGCTCCCTGGGCTCCCCACAGATGCAGTGCTGCTTCCCTGCATACACCCCCATGACACTCAGCACTTCCCAGACCTCCTGCTCAGAGGCGCATTCACCCTCCAGGAGGATCACGGCCAGGAACATCACCAGGAGGCCGGCCTTGGGCACGCTCTGCCCATCGCTCAGCATGGCATCCCAGGTGAGGCCCAGGGTGGGGACCAGGACGTAGGTGTGCTCGCTGGGGTCCACCTTCTTCACGCCAAAGACCAGCTGCACGCACTCAGAGGCTTGGCTGAAGACCACGGGGGAAGTGGTCCCGATGGTCTTTGAGGAACATATTCAGCATTTCTGCCTTGGAGATCGGCTCCTTGACGCGATACTTAAGGAGCAGTAACCCCACCAGGTCAGCCATCATCACATTAAGTACCTCCTGAGGCAAGGACTCGGCATGGGTGGAGGAGGAGGAGGAGGCGACTGGGGAGGAAGAGGGCGCGGGGGATGCGGCTTCCTCCCCCCCAGCCCAGAACAGCTATCTGCGCCTCCACGGGGCCCTGGGCCTGGACTGGGTCCTGAAGGTCTGCCTCAGGCTTGCGGAGCTCACTCATCTGGCCCAGGGGCACGATGACTGGGGTCCGGCCGCCAACAGGAGTGTGGACAGGGGTGACAGATGGGGACCATGGGCAGTTCTTCTTCTGAGGGGTGCTCTCGGGCCTCACAGGGGCACTCCTCCTGCGCAGCCTGTCCCCTGCCAACCTCACCTTGACTCCTGGCGCTGCCTGGGCCTCCTCTGCTCTGTGACCTGAGGACACGGTCCTCAGACCTGGGCCTTCGCCTCCCGGTTCCTGGGGCCCCTTGACTCCTGGCGGGGCTGGGCTCTTGCCTCTGCCGACCTGAACCCAGCATCCCCGACCCTGGGCCTCCCCTCCCCCCCCCCACTCTTTTTTGTTTAATATATATATTTTTTAATTAATTTATTTATTTATTATTTTTGGCTTTGTTGGGTCTTCGTTGCTGCACGCAGGCTTTCTCTATTTGTCATGAGCAGGGGCTACTCTTCCTTGCGGTGCGCGGGCTTCTCATTGCGGTGGCTTCTCTTTTTATTTTTTTTTAAGAAATAATTATTTATTTATTTATTTTTGGCTGTGTTGGGTCTTCATTGCTGCACATGGACGTTCTCTAGTTGTGGCGAGCGAGGGCTACTCTTCGTTGCCGTGTGAGGGCTTCTCTTGCTGCAGAGCATGGGCTCTAGGCGCACGGGCTTCAGTAGTTGTGGCACGCAGGCTCAGTAGTTGTGGCCTGTGGGCTCTAGAGTGCAGGCTCAATAGTTGCAGCGCACAGGCTTAGTTGCTCCATGGCATGTGGGGTCTTCCCAGACCAGGGATGGAACCCATGTCCCCTGCATTGTCAGGCGGATTCTTTTTTTCCTTTTTTTTTTAACATATTTTTTGGAGTATAATTGCTCTACAATGGTGTGTTAGTTTCTGCTTTATAACAAAGTGAATCAGCTATATGCATACGTATATCCCCATATCCCCTCCATCTTGTGTCTCCCTCCCACCCTCCTTATCCCACCGCTCTAGGTGGTCGCAAAGCACCTAGCTGATCTCCCTGTGCTATGCGGCTGCTTCCCACTAGCTATCTATTTTACATTTGGTGGTGTATATATGTCCATGCCACTCTCTCACTTTGTCCCAGCTTACCCTTCCCCCTCCCCACGTCCTCGAGTCCATTCTCTACGTCTGCGTCTTTATTCCTGTCCTGCCCCTAAGTTCTTCAGAACCTTTTTTTTTTTTTAAGATTCCATATATATGTGTTAGCATACAGTATTTGTTTTTCTCTTTCTGACTTACTTCACTCTGTATGACAGACTCTAGGTCCATCCACCTCACTACAAATAACTCAATTTTGTTTCTTTTTAGGGATGAGTAATATTCCATTGTATATATGTGCCACATCTTCTTTATCCATTCATCTGTCGATGGACACTTAGGTTGCTACCATGTCCTGGCTATTGTAAATAGAGCTGCAATGAACACTGTGGTATATGACTCTTTTTGAATTATGGTTTTCTTAGGGTATATGCCCAGCAGTGGGATTGCTGGGTGGTATGGTAGTTCTATTTTTAGTTTTTTAAGGAACCTCCATACTGTTCTTCATAGTGGCTGTATCAATTTACATTCCCCCAACAGTGCAAGAGTGTTCCCTTTTCTCCACACCCTCTCTGGCATTTATTGTTTGTAGATTTTTTGATGATGGCCATTCTGACTGGTGTGAGGTGATACCTGATTGTAGTTTTGATTTGCACTTCTCTAATGATTAGTGATGTTGAGCATCCTTTCATGTGTTTGTTGGCAATCTGTATATCTTCTTTGGAGAAATGTCTATTTAGGTCTTCTGCCCATTTTTGGATTGGGTTTGTTTTTTTTTTTTTTGATATTGAGCTGCATGAGCTGCTTGTAAATTTTGGAGATTAATCCTTTGCCAGTTGCTTCATTTGCAAATGGCAGGAGGATTCTTAACCACTGCGCCACCAGGGAAGTCCTGTTTTACTCTTATGTTAAACATTCACATAATTCTAGAGTCAAATCTACAAAACAACGTATATTCAGAAAAGTATGGCTTCTCCCCTTGTCCCTTCCACCCTGTTCCCTTCCTCTCCTATAGGTAATCAGTTTATTTATTTTCTGGCTTATCCGTTCCATATTTTGGCATAAGAAAATACATGCACAGTGAATATATTTATAGCATTGTTTTGAGGAATGTTGTGTTTCACAGAGGGGGTCTCATGGGGTGGTTTAAGATTCTTGTGAATATAGTCATGTTCAAATATAATCAACACATCCAGATAAAAACCTTTCAGTGGTACTTCCCTGGCGGCACAGTGGTTAAGAATCCGCTTGCCAATGCAGAGGACACGGGTTCAATCCCTGGTCTGGGAAGATCCCACATGCTGTGGAGCAACTAAGCCCGCGAGCCACAACTACTGAGCCCATGTACCACAACTACTGAAGCCTGAGTGCCTAGAGCCCGTGCTCTGCCACAAGAGAAGCCACCACAATGAGAGGCCCGCACACCGCAACTAAGAGTAGCCCCCGTTCACCCCAACCAGAGAAAGCCCACACGCAGCAACGAGAACCCAACAAAGCCAAAAATAAAATATTAATAAAAAAAAAACTTTCAGTGTGTTCAGAAACACATGCAAGGGTGTCTTCAATAGATCAATGAGTATGGTTACATTCGATAAATCTCTGCAGACAATATACAAGGGATTTGTCCTGATTCTGCAGAGGGAGAGTTCCATCTTTTTGTTGACAGTAGAGTGACAAAGCATCTGACCATCTGAATTAAGTTTCTGTGCAAAATTTGTTCAGTTTATTCTTCAAAATCCTATCTTGTACTGCAAGGGTCCCACTAATTCCAAGTGATGCAGATTCCCTTTATAATTTGGCTAGTAATGTTTGTGGCCCTGATCCCATCCATGGACAAGTACATCTGGCTGGGGGATGGGTCTTTCAAAAGTCTTTTGTTGTCAGTGTTTAAATTTGTTGCTCTTTTCATTTTATAAAGTGATGAGCCTTAGCTAAAAATCTTGACTAAGACTATAATTACTTGTTTGTTTTCTCCTGAGATAAAATATAATATCAGCCCTGATAATATAACTAGTGAATTGTTCTCTGTAGCCATATGGTGACTAGAACTACCAGGTGACAGGTATTGGTAATAATTTCTGATTCTGCTGTGATTGTATAAACACCTGCATAGCTTGATCCAATTGTTTACATTTATTTTCAAATTAGATGTGATAGTGTTCTAATAACTTACAATTTATACCTAGTAGAGGCTTTCTGCTACTTATCCTTATTTGGCAGATGTGTTTCTTTGCTAACCTGAAGAGAAATCTTCTGTATGAGATGGGTGGAAAACATGGGCCGTGATGAACAAGAGTTTGGATCAATCTCTCTCTGGTTCAATGCTGGTTACATGTGCAAGGTTCCTACAAAAGAATTATTAGACAATCTATATTTGTGTACTCTTCAGAAGTGTAAATTTTACATTTGTCTTCCTGCGCCCCTTCTGAACTATCAGGGGTTTTTGTTTGTTTGTTTTTAGTCCTGATCCACATATATGTGTATTCCATCACACATGTAAAACATAGCATATTAATATATACAATGGAATATTACTCAGCCATAAAAAGAAACGAAATTGAGTTATTTGTAGTGAGATGGATGGACCTAGGGTCTGTCATACAGAGTGAAGTAAGTCAGAAAGAGAAAAACAAATACCATATGTTAACACATATATACGGAATCTAAAAAAAAAAAAAAGGTTATGAAGAACCTAGGGGCAGGACGGGAATAAAGACGCAGACCTACTAGAGAATGGACTTGAGGACACGGGAAGGGGAAGGGTAAGTAAGAGATGCAGTGAGAGAGTGGCATGGACATATATACACTACTAAATGTAAAACAGATAGCTAGTGGGAAGCAGCCACATAACACAGGGAGATCAGCTCGGTGCTTTGTGACCACCTAGAGGGGTGGGATAGGGAGAGTGGGAGGGAGGGAGACGCAAGAGGGAAGAGATATGGGGATGTGTGTATATGTATGGCTGATTCACTTTGTTATAAAGCAGAAGCTAACACACCATTGTAGAGCAATTATACTCCAATAAAGATGTTAAAAAAAATAGCATATTAAACTTTGCAAAAGAATGTGGTTTATGACAGAAATTTTTAAATTAATTTTTCAGAAAATGGGAAGAGATAAATGCAAAACAAGTTTATTCTCTTTCTCTACATATATATGTGTATATATATATAAACACACACATATATATGCATATGTATGAGAGAGATTGTTATAGCAAACAATATTGAATTATGATTGTACTTGGAGTTTTAAAACCCTTAATTTTAAAACAAAATTAAATCTTACATGGGAAAATTATAAGATCAAACCAGTAACACATTAATTCTTTTGCTAGACCCTGATAACATTTTGGGTTTAGGAAGAACCAGTTTATTTGACAATTAGACAAAAATACAGAGTCAGATCTCACACAGGGATTGTGCTGTGGCCATGAATCCTTTTTCCTTTTCTTTTAGGCTCAAATAATATAGTACTGATTTAGGGTGTAGAGGTCTAGATGATTTTCATTATAAGCATCATTGTGACACAATCCTGGTTATTTTAAAAAGAAAAGGAGTCTTAATATATCCTTAGGGACCTATTAGGGAGAATACATATTTGTTGATAGAGTTTTATATGAGTAATAAAGGTTGGAATATAGAGAAGTACACACATTAGAGGTAGAGACTAAATTCTCCTTTCGTGTTTTAGGTTGTATAGCCAGATACAGACTGATTTTTAAAATTTAATGTATACATTTATCTATGACATTATTTATCTTTATCACAGGCAATAGTCTATTGAATTCCAATTATTCACAAGTCTTTAGATAAAGTAAGAAGTCAGTATTGTTTTTGTCCAAAATCTGCAAAGCATAAGATTGTCAAAAAATTGGGACTTCCCTGGTGACGCAGTGGTTAAGAATCTGCCTGCCAATGCAGGGGACACAGGTTTGAGCCCTGGTCTGGGAAGATCCCACATGCTGTGGAGCAACTAATCCCATGCACCACAGCTACTGAGCCTGCGCTCTAGAGCCCACAAGCCACAAGTACTAAAGCCTGCATGCCGCAACTACTGAAGCCCGTGCGTCCTAGAGCCCGTGCTCCACAACAAGAGAAGCCACCGCAATGAGAAGCCCGTGCACCACAAGGCAGAGTAGCCCCTGCTCGCCGCAACTAGAGAAAGCCCGCGCAGCAACGAAGACCCAACGCAGCCAATTAATTAATTAATTCATTTAAAAAATACTTAATGTTTAAAAAAAAAGAGAGAGAGCAAGCAGAAAAAAAAAAAAGAGAACAAGCAGGAAAAAAAATAAAATCCAGTCCACACTCCCCTCACCACTTCTGTGCCTGGGGCCTCTTGTTACCCAGAGGGAATGCCTTTTTCTAATGTGCTCCAGAGTCTAATCAGTAGCCTTGGGTTCAGCAGCATTCCTGGGAAGAGCCAGGATTTGTTTAGAGCAAGAAGGTAAATGTGAAGGGAATATTCATAGCAAAGGTGATGATGCTTGAAACAAAGGAGTTTGCTGATGAGAGACCCTGAGTCCCAGAGGCCTGGTGGCAAGGTTCAGGGGTAAAAACTATCAGAATAAAACAGAAGAACAGCTTTATAACCTTGGGGAGGGCAGCTCTTAAACAAGATTTTTAAAATTATAAAGGCAAAAAAAAAAAAAATCAATAGATTTGACCATTTAAAAATTTGAATTCAATAAAATGCCCTGTAGACAAAGTGAGCAGACTAATGACAGTCTGAGCAAAATCTGTGCAAAGCCAAGAACAGAGTCATAGCTAGAACATTCAAGAATTGCAGATCAGCAAGAAAAAGACAGGAAACTCAGTTTTTAAAATGAGCAAAAGATTTGCTAGATAATGCACTGAAAGGGAAACACACCTGGCTAGTAAGCACATGAAGGGATGTTCGAGCTCACCAGTAACGAGAAGAATGCAAATCAAAACAACGGATACCACTTTACTAAAATCAAGAGTTAGATGTTCACAAGTTCTGGAGAATATGGGGGAATGAAGAGCCCTCAGGTCTTGCTGGTATGACTAAAGTGGTGCAGCTGTCTGGAGAGTAGTCTGACAGTACTTAGTGAAATTAAGAATACACATTCCCGGGGGAAGGGATAGTTAGAGAGTTTGGGATTGACATGTACACACTGCTATATTTTAAATGGATAACCAACAAGGACCTACTGTACAGCACAGGGAACTCTGCTCAATATTATTTAACAACCTAAATGGGAAAAGAATTTGAAAAAGAATAGATACATGTATATGCGTAACTGAATCACTTTGTTGTACACCTGAAACTATCATGATATTGTTAATCAACTATAGTCCAATATAAAATTAAAAGTTTAAAAAAATAAAAATAAATAAAATGTGAACCACATTTTATAAATGTGTGAACCACTGGGGGAAAAATAAAAAGAACACACACTCCCTACAACACAGCAATCCCTCTCTTGAGGATACACCCTCCCCTCCACACCTCCTCAAAAACTGTCTTGCAAAGGTTTATAAGGTTTACAACAACCTTGTGTGTCGTAACAAAGACCTGGAAGCCAGCTAGATCCAACACGAACAGAGTAGATGAGGAATGGAGGGCTAGGTTTTGGATGGAATGCTGTGCAACACTCAGGGAAAAAGACCTAGATTCCACGAAGCAACATGGTGAGATCTCAGAAACTTACAAGTTGAGTGTAAAAAAGTAAAAAACAGGACACCATTTATAATACAATATCAATCATGTAAATTTAAAAGTATGTACGTGTAATAACTTATAAGGGAAAAGAATCTGAAAAAGAGTGTATACATATACATAACCGAATCGCTGTGCTGTACACCTGAAACTAACACAACGTTGTAAATCAAATATACTTCAAATAAATAAATAAATAAATGTATGTACAAAAAATAGGACATCACATATTTTCAAGACCAGACATGTATCTTTTTTTATATATAAATATTTTTTTAAACAGGATTTATTTATTTACTTATTTTTGGCTGCGTTAGGTCTTCATTGCTGTGTGCGGGCTTTCTCTAGTTGCGGCGAGCTGGGACCACTCCTCTCTGCGGTGCACGGGCCTCTCACTGTGGCGGCCTCTCTTTTTTTTTTTTTTTTTTTTTTTTTAATTTATTTATTTATTTTTATATTTATGGCTGTGTTGGGTCTTCGTTTCTGTGCGAGGGCTTTCTCCAGTTGCGGAGAGTGGGGGCCACTCTTCATCACGGTGCGCGGGCCTCTCACTATCGCGGCCTCTCTTGTTGCGGAGCACAAGCTCCAGACGCGCAGGCTCAGTAGTTGTGGCTCACGGGCCCAGCCGCTCTGCGGCATGTGGGATCTTCCCAGACCAGGGCTCGAACCTGTGTCCCCTGCATTGGCAGGCAGATTCTCAACCACTGCGCCACCAGGGAAGCCCCGGCGGCCTCTCTTGTTGCAGAACACGCGCTCCAGGCGCACAGACCCCAACAGTTGCAGCTCGCAGGCTCAGTAGTTGTGGATTGCGGGCTCCAGAGCACAGGCTCAGTAGTTGTGGTGCACGGGCCCAGCTGCTCCGCGGCATGTGGGATCCTCCAGGACCAGGGCTCGAACCGGTGTCCCCTGCACTGGCAGGTGGACTCCCAACCACTGCGCCACCAGGGAAGTCCCCCAGACATGTATCTTAATAAATGTAGTTGGTAGATTGGAAGAGTATATAACTACAGTGGGTGCCTGAAAGGACAGAGAAACAGAAGGAAAAATAGTAAAATAGAAAAGACTTTGCACAAACCACTAGAGGAAGAAAATCTAAATGTTATGCACCTGAAATAAAACAAACTAAAGAAATAGAATTTGGTGTTTGACATGTATTAATATTGTTCCAGCTAGCTATTGCTGCATAACAAACTACCATGAAACTTAGCGACTTAAAGCAAAAAACCCTGAAATAGATCTTACAATATCTGGGTCAAGAATTTGACCGTGGCCCAGGTTCAATCCCTGGTTGGTGAACTAAGATCCTGCAAGCCACGTGGCGTGGCCAAAAAAAAGAAAAGAATTTGAGTAAGACATTCTTTAGCTTCCACATGGCATTGACAAGGGTCACTGGGTGGTATTCAGGTGGCAACTGGGCTAGGCTGGAAGGTCTAGGAAGGCTTCATTCACATGCCTCGTGCCTTGGGGAGAATAGCTGAAAGGGTGGGCTCAGTTTGGCCTTTCTACCTCTCCAGCTACTCTCCAGGTTCCCTCCACAGTCTTCCCAGCAGGATAGTCAGATTTTACATGGTGTCTAAGGGCTTCAACAGAGAGCGTTTTAAGAGAACAAGGCAGAAATTGCAACGCTCCTTCTGACTTAGCCTTGGAAATCCTACAGCTTCCCTGTTGCCACAACATACTGGCTACAAGGCTCAATAAGAATGTCTGAATTCTGGAGGGATCAGGTAGCATCTTAGGCTGGTCAGAATGCTATAACAGAATACTATAGACTGGGTGGCTTACAAACAACAGAAATGTTATTTCTCATACTTCTGGAGGCTGGAAAGTCCAAGATCCAGTTGCCAGCAGGTTCGGTGTCTGGTGAGAACCCACTTCCCGGTTCACAGACAACTGTCTTCTCATGTGTGCTCACATGACAGAAGAAGTGAGAGAGCTCTCTGGACTCTCTTTTCATAGGGCAGTAGTCCCATTCTTGAGGGCTCCACCCACATGATCCAATCACCTCCCAAAGACTCCCACCTCCAAATACCATAACATTGGGAATTAGATTTCAACAAAGGAATTTGGAGGGAACACAGACTTTCAATCTATAGCAGATTGGGAGAAAAATTAATGGGGTTTTTTTTTGTCTTTTATTTTTTAATTAATTAATTAATTAATTTTTATTTTTGGCTGCATTGGATCTTCGTTGCTGCGCATGGGCTTCCTCTAGTTGTGGCGAGCAGGGGCTACTCTTCCATGCGGTGTGCCGGCTTCTCATTGCGGTGGCTTCTCTTGTTGGGCCGCACGGGGGTCTAGGTGCACAGGTTTCAGTAGTTGTGGCTCGCGGGCTCAGTAGTTGTAGCTCACAGGCTCTAGAGCTCAGGCTCAGTAGTTGTGGCGCACGGGCTTAGTTGCTCCACAGCATGTGGGATCTTCCCAAAACAGGGCTCAAACCCGTGTCGCCTGCATTGGCAGGTGGATTCTTAACCACTGCGCCACCAGGGAAGTCCCAAAAAATTAATGTTTTATTTCTGCTTACAATGGTATAATTTATTGAATTGCTATAAGTTATAAATAGCTTATGAGAAAGGAGAAAAAGTGTCCCTTATATCTAGAAAATCAAACATTAGAGAACTAGCAAAGTTTTAAACAAAAATGCCATAAAAATTTTATAATCATCCTCATCAGTTTATTCTGTCCTATATAGTTAATTTTTGTTCTGCTTGATCTTGAGTTCACAGTTTCATGAACCCATCAGTTTCTTTACTAGAGCTCTGGAAACTCTTACCCAGTCCAGTGGTATAATCTTAAAGTTATCAGAAACCTGTGTTCCAGAGTATTTGTCAGTCTTTTCTATGAATCTCTTTGAGGATTAAGTACTTTTGGATTGTAGCTGATTGTAAAAGATTTCAGGAGAACATCAAAGTAAAACAATAATTGTCTATGAATAACAAAAGACGTAAAAAGCCATAGTTAAAGATATAATGAGAGTTCATTATAACGCAATTGATAAGGAAATTTTGTTACTTCTGTGGCATACAACATTTTAAGACAATAACTGGAATTATGACTGATTACATAGACAGTAAGGACATTAAGGGATTTCTAGGAGTTTTATACAATTGCTGAAACATTTATGTTAATAACATATATCCATACAAATATAACCTAAAGAATATTAAACATCTTTTTTTTTTTTACAGTGCCGCCCATGCAATTAAACATATAAAATAAATCCAATCAATTTAACATCTCTCTTTTTACCAGGTGAGAAAACAAATCCTTTGAGATGTTTCAGGAGCCTTCTGGGAAATCTCAAAGTTAGTTTGAAGTCAAAAAGACTTTATTTAGAATTTGATTTTGTAAAGTTTGTCAAAAATGCCAAAAGGTTTGAGCACTTGATCACAGATCACTATGAAAGAATACTTACTTATTCATTTACCAATGTGATAATAAAAGATTTCAAAGGCAAATATAGGAAGTAACATACTTGAGAAAAAAAATACCTTAGCTCTTTTAATACTGAGAAGTTTCGGTTTTCATAACTAATCAAAGACCTAATGAAGTCAACAAGAAGCACAGGAAATTATCTTGATAAGACAGCAGAATCTATATTTCCTAGGAAAATTATTCATCAGATTAAAAAAACAAAAATAAAACCCTTTTACAATCTCTCATTAAGAACAGACCAATAATCCAAGAAACCTGTAACCTTGTAACAGAGAAAGAAAACAAAATTCTACTTCTGCATTGGTACACTATTGCTATTAAAGCTCATTTAACCCTTACAATAAAACCATTCAATTTTAGCCAGTTTGACCCCATGAGATATTCTCTCTCTCTCTGTCAGCCACGAGTTAGGTATAAACACAGGAACATAAATTTCACTAATTTTTATGAGTGATTCTCATTCTTGACTTATTTTTTCTTAATCTGAATTATGTTTCTGGCAGGTAGAACAAGTTAAAGTTACCTGCTCATGAGGGCTAAAGCTTTTTACCAGTATTCCTGGAGAAGAACCTTACGATTTTTATTTGCCCTGATATGTAGTATTATGGAGAGTGTGGCCTAAATTTAGGGCCAGCGGTGACTCTTTGGAAACAGCAAGTATCAGTTTGTTTCCAAAAAGCCTCTTTTTCCCTCTTTTATTTCTTTTAGTCTCAGATGGCTCTGTTAGCTAAGAGTTATCTCCTAGGATGCTTACATTTCAAAGATACAGTAAGATTTATATCTCAAAGGGACAGAAAGGATGTAGGTTTCCTCTAAAAAGGAATTCAGGGGTCCTATTTGCCTATTATCAGAAATCTAGGGCAATCACTATTTAATTCCCCCCCTCCTTTTCTTCTTAATTATAGGACAATTATTTTTCCAATGTCCTGGCTTTTTACAGAATCTGAAGGTGTCCTGACATAAATAAGAATGATTCTGTGGTTGGTGAGGAGATTTTGAGTCATTTAAAAAAAAAATTGTGCACTTTATTTTTTAGGGCAGTTTTAGATTCACAGCAAAATTACGTGGGAAAGCACAGAGATTTCCAATATACCCCCTGTACCCACACAAGCACAGACTTCTCCACTATCAGCATCTCCCACCTGAAGGGTGCATTTGTTACAATTGATAAACCTACACATCATTATCATCCAAAGTCCATGGTTTACATTAGAATTCACTTTGGTGTTGTACATTCTGTGGGTTGGGACAAATGTATAATGATATGTATCCACCACTACATCAGAAGAGTTTCCCTGCCCTAAAAATCCTTTGTGCTCTACCTATTCATCCCTCGCTCCAAATCCCTGGTAACCACTGATCTTCTTTCTGTCTCCATAGTTTTGCCTTTTCCAGAATGTCATATAGTTGGAATCATTCAGTATATAGCCTTTTCAGATTGGCTTCTTTCACTTAGTAGTACGCATTTGTTGGGGAGTAAAAGGTATCCCTCAACCTTCTTAGGGTCCCTGGCTGGATCTGAAAATTAGACTGACAAAGATAGATTAACAGGAGAAAAGCATACATATTTCTTTAATATAAACTTTACATGACACATGAGCCTTAATAAGTAAATGAAGACCCGTGTGTTTTTATGCAAGTTTCGAAGCAGAGTAATCACTTGTGGAGGAATATGCTAGATTAAGGAGTATAAGGTAATTGCAGTAAACTAGGGGAAACTTAGCAAGGCCTGTTTCTTAGGATTCCTCTTGGCTTCCGTTTGTCTTCAGAGATAAGGATGCTCCTTTCCTCTGGGTATAGGGAAGGCACCTCTTTCATGAGGGTTTTGTGACATATTTCAGGGAAGAAAAGCAAGTGGGGGAGGAGGTCAAAGTGACCTTCCTGGGGACTTCCCTGGTGGTGCAGTGGTTAAGAATCCACCTGCCAATGCAGGGGATATGGGTTCGAGCCCTGGTCCAGGAAGATCCCACATGCCGCGGAGCAACTAAGCCCTTGCGCCACAACTACTGAGCCTGCGCTTTAGAGCCCACGTGCCACAACTACTGAAGCCCACGTGCCTAGAGCCTGTGCTCTGCAACAAGAGAAGTCACTGCAATGAGAAGCCCGCGCACCGCAACGAAGAGTAGCCCCCACCCCGCCGCAACTAGAGAAAGCCCCCGAGCAGCAACGAAGACCCAACGCAGCCAAAAATAAATAATTAATTAAATAATAAATAATTAAATAATTTTTTTTAAAAAGACAAAACAAAGTGACCTTCCTGTTTCCATCATTTTCTCAAACTCCTTCATCTTAAAATAGTTAATATATGCCAAAGTGCCATATTTTGGGGTAGCATGCCCCTGAGCCCTATCACATTTAAATCTCTTCCATGTCTTTTCATGGCGAAATAGCTCATTTACTTTAATGCTAAATAACATTCCATTGTCTAGATGTACCACGGTTTATCTATCCATTCACCTAGTGAAAGACATCTTTGGTTGCTTCCAGGTTTTGACAATTATGAATAAAGCTGCTATAAACATCCTTGTGCATGTTTTTTTGTATGGACATAATTTTTCAACTCCTTTGGGTAAATACCAAGGAACATAATTACTAGAGCATACAATAAGAGTACGCTTATTTTTGTAAGAAACTGACAAACTGTCTCCCAAAGTGGCTGTACAATTTTGTGTTCCACCAGCAATGAATGGGAGTTCCTGTTGCTCCACATCCTCACCAGCACTTGGTGTTGTCAGTGCCCTGTATTTTGGCGATTCTACTAGGTGTGCGGTAGTGTCTCGTTGTTTCAGTTTGCATTTTTTTGGATGACATATGATGTGGAGAATATTTTCATGTGCTTATTTGCCATCTGTATGTCTTCTCTGGTGAAGTGTCTGTAAGATTTTTGGCCATTTTTAAATTGGGTTGTTTGTTTCCTTATTGCTGATTTTTAAGAGTTCTTCGTATATTTTGGATAACAGTCCTTTTTCAGACGTGATTTTGCAAATATTTTCTCCCAGTTTGAGGTTAGTCTTCTCATTCTTGACATTGTCTTTCACAGAGTAGAAATATTTAAGTTTAATGAAGTCCAGCTTATCAATTCTTTCTTTCATGGATCGTGTCTTTGGAGTTTTATCTAAAAAGCCATCACCATCCAAGATCATCTAGGTTTTCTCCTATGTTATCTTCTAGGAGTTT
Source organism: Balaenoptera acutorostrata (assembly GCF_949987535.1). Lineage (NCBI taxonomy): Eukaryota > Metazoa > Chordata > Mammalia > Artiodactyla > Balaenopteridae > Balaenoptera > Balaenoptera acutorostrata. Next base: position 38,491,883 of record NC_080066.1, on the reverse strand, counting down.
TATAGTTTTGCATTTTACATTTAGGTCTGTGATCCATTTTGGGTTAATTTTTATGAAAGGCATAAAATCTGTGTCTAGATTCATTTTTTTTGCATGTAGATGTCCAGTTGTTCCAGTATCCTTTGTTGAAAAGACTATCTTTGCTCCATTGTATTGCCTTTGCTCCTTTGTCAAAAATCAGTTGACTATATTTATGTGGGTCTATTTGTGGGCTCGCTATTCTGTTTCACTGAGGTATTTGTGTCTTGTTTCACTGACACCACACTGTCTTGGGTACTGTAACTTATGGGGGCTCCCTTGTATGTGACAAGTTACTATCCTCCTGCTGCTTTCCAAATTCTCTCTTTGTTTTTGACTTCTGATAATTTAATGATAGTGTGTCTCAGTGTAGACCCCTTTGGATTCAATCTATTTGTGAACATTTAGACTTCACAAATCAAGATGTCCTTTTTCCTGCCTAGATTTGGGGATTTCTCAGCCATTATTTCTTTAAATAAGCTTTCTGCCCCTTTCTCTCTCTCTCTTCTCCCCTGGGGCTTCCATAATGCTTATGTTATTTCACTTGATGGTATCCCATAAGTCCTGAATGCGCTCTTCACTCTTTTGCATTCTTTTTCGTTTTTGTTCCTCTGACTGAATAATTTCAAATGACCTGTTCTTTGTCAAGCAGTTCATAGATCTCCATTTCTTTAGAATCAGTTAGTAGAACTTTATTAGCTTCCTTTTGTTTTGTCATGATTAACTGATTTTTTGTGATACTTGTAGACTTGCATTTGTGTCTGTGCATTTGAAGGAACAGATATCTCTTCAAGTCTCTACAGACTGGCTTTGGCAGGTAAAGACCTTCTCCTGCTGGGTCCCTGAATTGACAAGACTGCCTCCAGGATGGTGGTAAGGCCAGGCTGGAGCTGGGTCATGTAGCTGCTGCTGGGTCTGCAGTTGGGTCTGGTTAGTGGGCTTATTACCAGTGGCACAGGCAGGAGTGGTTCTTATCAGATCCCAAGGCTTATGGGAATGTTTCTGGGACCATGGTTGAGTTGGACCAAGGCCAGGTCACAGGGCCACTTCCAGGTCCATAGTCAGGTCCACAGAAGGCAGGCCTGTTATCAGGGGCATGAATGGGTTTAGCCTGGCCAGGCTTCTGCTAGATCCCTGGTTAGGTTCCTAGGCTGGCAGGACTGCCTCTGGACTATGGTAGAGTGGGGCCAGAGCTGTGTCATAAGGCTGCCTACAGTCAAGTCTGTGGTTGACACACCTGTTACTAGAGGTGCCAATTGGCATGGTTCATCCTGGGTCCCTGGGTGATCAGGACTGCTTCTAGGACTATGGGTGAGCAAAGGTGAAGCCAGATCATAGGCTTGTTTCCAGATTTTCAGTCAAGTCTCCAGTCAGTGGGTCATACCAGGGGCATGACAAACAGACATGCAGGAGGCTGACATGGTAAGAATTGTTACCTTTTGGGGGACTTCCCTGGTGGTCCAGTGGTAAAGAATCCGCCTTCCAACGCAGGGGACATGGGTTCTATCCCTGTTTGGGGAACTAAGATCCCACATGCCACAGGGCAACTAAGCCTGCACACCACAACTAGAGAGAGAAAACCCACATGCCACAACTAGAGAGAAGCCAACGCACCGCAACGAAGATCCTGCATGCCACAACGAAGACCTGACACAGCCATAAATAAATAAATAAATATTTTATTTTTTAAAAAAAGCATTCTTACCTTTTGCCAGCTTTTATCTGTTGTCCCAGGATCTCATCAGTGGTTTCCAGAGCAAATAGGGTACCCCAGCCTTTTCTGTTCCTTCATGGTCACCAAAACTTTAGGGGAGGAAAAAAATGTTTTTCCTCTACCATCTGAAGTTCATTGGCTGGGGCCCTGCATATTAGTCTGACAGAACACAGATTAACAAAAGAAAAATAAACAGAAGTTTACTAAGATATGTATCATGCATACATGCAGAAATACTCAGTGATGAGTAACTCAAAGAAGTGGTTAGAATTTGGGCTTTTATAGCATCTTGACAAAGGAACAATAAATTATAAAGCAGTGACAAAACAAAGTAAAGGGACTTTGAGCTCCTAGGGGTGGCAAACTGTGGGAAGGTCAATATATCGGGGAGTAAGATTTGGTATGTAGGCTCCTCTGGTGACATCTCCAGACTGAGAAGAGTCTAGAGCTGTCTCTGTTGATTAAGAATCTTTCTGTCCTTCCTGGTGGGTGGGAGGATCACAGAATTTTTCTTGTGTTTTCTTCTTTTCAATTGCCTTTAACTCAAAATAATTCTTTGCCAGAGTGGCACGTTTTGGGGTGGTGTACTCTGCTATCCTTATTCGTAACTCAAAGAGTTTTAAAATCCACAAGAATTAAGAAGATTAGGGCATTATTAGCAAATTTGACTTAACTGACATATATAGGACACTGCATTCAACGACCCTAGAATCCATATTCTTTTCAAGTGCAAATGGATTGTTTACTAAAACTGGTCATACACTAAGCCATTAGGAAAGTCTCAACATATTTCAAAATACTGAAATCATATGTTCTCTTACTGCAGTGGAATTAAGCTAGAAATCAGTTACAAAAGATAGCTAGAAAATCCACAGATGTGTGAAAATTAAGCAATATACTTCTAAGTAACCCAAGAGTCAAAGAAGAAATCACAAATAAAAATTTTAAAATATTTTGAGATAAAGGATAATAAAAATTTGACATATCAAAACTTTCAAGATGCAGCAAAAACTGTGATTAGAGTACATGCTATAGCTTTAATTGCATATGTCAGAAAAGAAGACTATCAATTATCTAAGTATCTATCCTTAAAAAGCTAGAAAAGAAGAGCAAATAAGACTGAAGAAAGGAGAAAAAAGGAAAAAGAACAGAAATTAATAAAATAGAAAACAAACTTTGTTTTCTTGGAAGAAACTAATAAAATGTGTAAGCTTTGTTTCAGAGAAACAGAGAGAGAACATCAATTACCAGTCTCAGAAATTGGAAAGAGAGTATAATTATGGAATCTACAGAATTTACAAGGATAATGAGAAGAAACTATGAAAAACTATGCCAATAAATTTGAAAATGGACTAATTCTTAGAAAAATATAATTTACCAAAAATAGATATAAGAAGAAATAGAAAATCTGAATACTCCTGTAACTGGGAATTGAATCTTATGTTAAATGTTTCCAAATATTTATTGAATAAATAACTCTAATCTTATACAAATTCTTTCAGAGAATAGAAAAAGAAAGCATAACAAAAAAAAGGGAGAGAGCAAAAGAAAAAGAGAAAGAAAGAATACAGTTGATCCTTGAACAATGCAGGCATTAGGGTCATGGATCCTCCACACAGTTGAAAATCCACTTATAACATATAGTCAGCCCTCTGCATCCATGGTTCCTCCATATCCATGGTTCTACATCTGCACATTCATCCAACCACAGATCATGTAGTTCTGTAGTATTTACTGTTTTTAGAAGTTCACATATAAGTGGACCTGTGCATTTCAAATCCATATTGTTCAAAGGTCAACTGAACTTTTATAACTCATTTTATGAGGTCTACATAACCTTGATACAAAAAGGACTTTACCAGAAATAATAATGACAGACAAATCTCTCTCATGATTACGGATGCAAGATTCTAAATAAAATCTAAAATAAAATATTAGCACATCTAATCAGCAATGTACAAAAAAGTATATTACATCACAGCCAATTCAGGAATGCAAAGTTGATTTAACACTTGAAAAATCAATCAGTGTAATTCACATAGCAGAATAAAGGAGCAAGTCACAGGATCATCTGAAAAGAGGAATTTGATGAAATCACAAATTTATGATTTAAAACTCTTAGCAAACTAGGAATAGAAGGTAATTTCTTTAATCAGATAAAGCTCCAGCAATTCTTTAATAGTAATATATTGAAAACTCTCTTCCTGAGACCAGGAACAATGACCTATAATTACCACTCCTATTCCACTCATACTAGAGACCCAAACTGAAATAAAGCAATAAAGGTAAAGATTGAAAAGAAAAAATAAAATTTTCATTTTTCACAGAAAATATGATTGTGTGTGTACATAGAAAATCCAGAAAAATGCATAGAAATAAGTAAATTTAGGAATGTTGCTGGATATAAGATGAATATACAAAATTAATTATTCTTTATGTACTAGAAACAAAGAATTACAAATGTCAATTTTCCCCATATTGATCTATAGATTCAATGCAATGCCAATGAAACACTTAAGAGGTCATTGTTGTTTTGTTTTGCTTTACAAAATGTGACAAGCTGGTTCTAAACTTTGTATGGAAAATGGCAAAAGTACAAAGAATAGCGAAGGCAATCATGAAGAAAAACAAAGTTGAAGCACTGATAATACCAACTATTAAGACTTATAATGAAGCTGAATTAATACAGCAGGTGGCACTGGCACAAGAAAAAACAGACTAATTGAACAGAATAAAAAACCCAGAAACAGATAAACAGATGAATGATCATTCGATTTATGATGAAGATGCAGAACAGAAGGAAAAAGATGGTCTTCTCAAGAAATGTTGCCGAGTCAACTGCATACCTAAATGGAAAGTGAAAGGAAAATCAACTCCTACCTCATACAATACACAAAAATCTGTTTTAGGTGGATTATAGATCTAAATGTGGAGAGCGAGACATAAAAGCTTTTAGGGCTTCCATGGTGGTGCAGTGGTTAAGAATCTGCCTGCCAATGCAGGGGACATGGGTTCAAACCCTGGTCCAGGAGGATTCCCACATGCCACAGAGCAACTAAGCCCATGCGCCACAACTACTGAGACTGCACTCTAGAGCCTGTGAGCCACAACTACTGAGCCCACACTCCACAACTACTGAAGCCCGTGTGCCTAGAGCCCATGCTCCACAACAAGAGAAGCCACCACAATGAAAAGCCCGTGCACTGCAAGGAAGAGTAACCCCGCTCGACACAACTAAAGAAAGCCTGTATGCAGCAATGAAGACCTAATGCAGCCAAAAATAAATAAATAAATTAATTAATTAATTAATTATTTTTAAAAAGCTTTTAGCCAATAGCTACATGTATCTAACAAGCTCTAGAAATGTAGCTAGCCTGATTTGAGTTGTGCTCTATGTACAAAATACACACTATATGTCAAAAACTTAATACCAGAAAAGAATGTGAAATATCTCATTAAAATTTTATACTTATTACATGTTGAAATAATATTTTGCTATATTGAGTTAAATAAAATATTATTCAAGTTAATTTCACCTGTTTACTTATTTATTTATTTTTAATGTGACTACCAGAAAATTTTAAATTACATATATGATTTGCAGTTGTGGCTCATGTTATGTTTCTACCATTCAGCAGCTATGCACCAGAAGATAGCATAGAACATCTTTATAACCTTGAGATAAGCAAATATTTTTTAAAGGACACAAAGAAAGTACAGCAAAGGAAAAGATTAATAAATTGGACTTTATGAATATGAATAAATTCTGTTCATCAAAAAATGACATTAAGAGAGTAAGAAGCATCAAAATTAAAAACATTCATGCTTTTTTTTTTTTTTACTTTTATTTATTTATTTATTTATGGCTGTGTTGGATCTTCATTTCTTGTGCGAGGGCTTTCTCTAGTTGTGGCAAGCGGGGGCCACTCTTCATCGCGGTGCGCGGGCCTCTCACTATCGCGGCCTCTCTTGTTGCGGAGCACAGGTTCCAGACGCGCAGGCTCAGTAATTGTGGCTCACGGGCCCAGTTGCTCCGCGGCATGTGGGATCTTCCCAGACCAGGGCTCGAACCCGTGTCCCCTGCATTGGCAGGCAGATTCTCAACCACTGCGCCACCAGGGAAGCCCACATTCATGCTTTTAAGGACACCATCAAGAAAGTGAAAAGGGGACTTCCCTGGTAGCACAGTGGATAAGACTCTGCACTCCCAATGCAGAGGGCCCGGGTTCGATCCCTGGCCAGGGAACTAGATCCCACAATGCATGCCACAACTAAAAGTTTGCATGCCACAACTAAGGAGCCCATGTGCCGCAACTAAGGAGCTGGCGAAATGCAACTAAGGAGCCCACATGCTGCAACTAAGGAGCCTGCCTGCCACAACTAAGACTCCACGCAACCAAATAAATAAATTAATTTTTTTTAAAAAAAGTGAAAAGACAAGCAACAGAATGGGAGAATATTTTTGCAAATCATATGTCTGAGGAGGTTCTGGTATCCAGAATATATAAAGAACTCTTAAAACTTAATAATAAAAGACAAGTAATCCAATATAAAAATAATCCAATGTAAAAATGGGCAAAGGATCTGATAAGATGTTTCTCCAAAGAAGATATACAAATGGCCAATAAACACATGAAAATATGCTCAACATCATTAGCCATCAGGAAAATGCAAATCAAAATCACAATGAGCTATCACCTGACACACAGTAGGATAGCTATAATCAAAAAGATAGATAGTAACAAATATTGGTGAGAATCTGGAGAAGTTGAAACCTTCATACATTGGTGATAGGTATGTAAAATGGTGCAGTCACTTTGGAAAATAGTCCGGCAGTTTCTCAAAAGAGTAAACATAGAGTTACCATATGATTCAGCTATTCCACTCCTGTGTGTGTGTGTGTGTGTGTGTGTGTGTGTGTGTGTGTATGAAATGAAATATATATCACACAAAAACCTGTACATGAATGTTTATAGCAGCATGATTTATAGTAGTCAACAAGTAGAATAACCCTAATGTCCATCATCTGATGAATGGATAAATAAAATGTGGTATATCCGTACAATAGAATACTATTTGAAAAGAAACGAAATGCTGATAAATGTTACAACATGGGTGAACCTTGAAAACATGCTGCGTGAAAGAAGCCAGTCACAAAGGACCACATATTATGTGATTCCATTTACATGAAATGTCCAGAATAGGCAAATTTATAGAGACTGAAATTAGATCAGTGTTGCCTAGGACTGAGGTAATGAGCAGATTGAGTAATGACAACTAAGAGGTGTGGGGTTTCTTTAGGGAGTGATGAATAATGTTCTAAATGACTGTGGTGATGGTCATACAACTCTGTGGATATACTAAAAGCCATTGAACTCTGCCCTAAATTGGTGAGTTGTACAGCATGTGAATTATATCTCAATAAAGCCATTAAAAACAAAGAGTATGAAGGCAAACCACAGAGTGAGAAGATATTTGCAATAACTATAATCAAAATAGAACTCATATCCAGAAAATATAAAGAACTTCAAACATTGACAAGAAAGAAATAAAGAAAACCCAATAGAAAAAAAAAAGCAAAATACTTGAATAAACCTTAATTACAGAATGATAGAATATCTAAATGGTCAATAAACATATGAAAAGTGTTCAACAACATTCTGTAACAATCTAATTGGGAAAAGAATTTGAAAAAAAAAAGAATATATATGTTTTCTACAAGAAAAAAAAGTGTTCAACATCAATAGTCATAATGGAAATGTGTATTAAACCCACAATGAGATACCACTACCTACCCATCAGAGTTGCTAAAATTAAAGATTATTGATATCATCAAGAATTAACAAGGGAGTGACATCAGCAAGATAAGGGAATAGGTGGTTCCCAGCTGTCATCCCCCAACAGAAACAACAATTTGGCAGCAGTCCACATACAAAATTACCTTTGTGGGAACTTTATGACCCAGGTAGGAGGTTGCAAAACTCCAGTGGAGCCCAAGACTGAGGAGTGCTGCTTTGAGAAGGCAGACCTGCACCCCAGTGGCAAGTCTTCTGAATGTGGTCTTGACTGTGGATACAGAAGCAGCCCTTTCCCCCTGTAGGCTCAGCTCCAGCCCCACATGTCCACAGTCCTGCCATCAACCCCATTTGTCAAAGGAGCTAAGAGGAACCATGCCCAGTGGCACCCCCTATAACAGGCCTGCTGACCTTGGACCCTGTGACCTTAGATCCAACTGTGAACCCTGAAGCAGCCCATGACCCAGCTCCAGCCTCACTTTTTGTAGTCCCAGGAGCAGCTCTGCCTGCCCAGGGACCCACCAGGAGCCATACCCATTCACACCATTGGTAACAGGCCCACTGTCTATGAACCCAACTGTGGACCCAGAAGTAGCCCCATGACCTGGCTCCAGTCCCACTTGCCCACAGTCCCAGAGGCAGTCGTCTCAGTCTGGGGACTCAGCAGGAGTAGGTCTTTACTGGCCAAAGCCAGTCTGTAAAGACTGGAAGAGGTGTCTGCTTCTTCAAATGCACAGACACAAATGCAAGGTTACACAGATCATGAAGAGTTAGGTACTCATGACAAAACAAAGGAAACTAATAAAGCTCCAGTAACTGATCCTAAAGAAATGGAGATCCATGAACTGCTTGACAAAGAATTCAAAATAATCATCTTAAAGTAACTGAATGAGCTACAAGAGGGCACAGATAGACAACTAAACAAAGTCAGGAAAACAATACATGAACCAAAAAAAATTTATAAAGAAATAAAAACCACTAGAAAGAACCAAACAGAAATCCTGGAGCTGAAGAATACAATGAATGAACTGAAAAAAAAAAAAAACATTCAACAGTGAGCTTCACAGCAGATTCATTCATGCAGAAGAAAGAATTGATGAACTCAAAGACAGGTTATTTGAAATTACCCAGTCAGAGGAACAAAAAGAAAAAAGAATGAAAAAGAGTGAAGAAAGCATTTGAGATTTATGGATCCTATCAAATGAAATAATATATGCATTATGGGAGTCCCAGGAGAAAAGAGAGAGACAGAGAGAAAGAGAGAGAGAGAGAGGCAGAAAGCTTATTTAGAAGAAAAAAAAAAATGGCTGAGAACTTCCCAAATCTAAGAAGGGAAATGGATGTCTTGATTCATGAAGCACAAAATAAAGAAAGAACTCAATTCAATGGCGAAAATTTTTTAAATGACCTGGTTTAAAAATGGGCAAAGTGGGACTTCCCTGGCAGTCCAGTGGTTAGGACTCTGAGCTTCCACTGCAGGGAGCACAGATGCGATCCCTGGTCAGGGAACTAAGATCCCGTAAGCCAAGCAGCCAAACAAAACAAAACAAAACAAAACAACCAAACAACAGCAACAACAAAAAAAACCTCTATATTGTTTAGGGATAAAAGTTTACGTGGCAAAGTTCTAAAAAAAAAGCAAGGAAGTTAGAAGTTATCTTTGTGGGGAAGGAAGCAGTGATTAAAAGAGCACACAAGATGGGCTTCCAGGGTGCTGACATGTGCTTTTTAACTTGAGTAGTGGTTACGTGGGTGTTCACTTTGTGATAAATCATTGAGCTAAAAATATTCCTTTTGTATACTCTTCTGTATGAATGTTATATTTTACAATAAAAAAGTTTAAAAAAGAAGAGTACTTGCTGGCAAGGAAGCATTCCTGAAGTATCATAAAGTGAAAAAGGTTTATAAAACTATTTATATGACATGGTCTTAATTTTACTTTATGAATATATATTTATACATGTTTATATAAATTAAATGATTTGGAGGGATACACAGCAAGGTAAAATGGTAGTTATCCCTGGATGCAATCACAGGTGTTTTTTGTTTCTTTGTGTCTGTGTATTTTCTGATCTTTCTGTAATAAGCCTTTATTGCTTTTCTAATGAGAAATAAAGTCATTTTGTAGTATTGGCCTGGGAAGAGCAGATCAATAGAACAGAATAGAAAACTGAAAAAGAGATTCAATAGATATAAGAATTGGATGTGTGGTAAATGTGGAATTTCAAATCAATAGGGGAAAGATGGGTAATTCAATACATTGCCTTGGTTCAACTGGCTAACAGCTTGGAAGATAAAGCTGAGCTCTACCTCATACCAGATGCTAAATAAAACCCTATATGATTTAAATGCAAGCAAAAAACTTTTAATCATACTAAGTAAAAGCATAAAGATTTGGAAGAAAATATAAACAAACAGTTCCATAATCTTGGAGTGGAGAACACCTTTCTAAGCCTAGTATCAAAGTTAGCAAGCACAAAGGAACAGGTTGACAGATTCGGCAATATAAAAATATAAAACTATAAGAAATATATTTTTAAACACCATAAGTTCACAATAATAACAGCTGTAAAATACCTAGTAATAAATTTAACAGGAAATGTGGAATGCCTAATAACTTTATTGGAAGACACGAAAGAATACCTGGGAAAATGGAGAGCTTGATGAGGGAGTGGAATTTAGGTACTGCATCTTTGTTTATCTTTGAAAAGAGAGACAGAAAGACAAAGAGCCTAAATGTTCATAAATTAATCCTTCTGACTGTGTGATGCGCCGTGGTTTAAAAGAATGTGTTAGGTCTGCACTTACTTTTATGCTCAGGGAAGATTTCTCTGCCACTTCCTCTCACACACCCCAAGCCTGGAGGAGGAGGAGCTGCTGGGCTTTGATTTGGCCCTGCTTAGCAGCGGGGAGGTCACTGTGTCCAATGGACATGCCCACGCTTGGTCTTCCCTGTGCTGCCTCTCCATGCACACGCTGGTGGTCTCATAGCTCTCAGGCTGCCTTGGGACTGGCCTGGCCATGCCTCACCTTCTGCCCTCACCTGGGATCTGCTGATCTGCTTCAGATCCCCTTACCTTGGGGCTAGCCAGATGCCCAGACTCAGCGCTGCAGTCCAGAATCTGCCCCTGAGTCCTGTATGAGGCTGTGACAGACATGGCCAGGCCTGCTAGTTCACATTGGTCTCGGCCTCCTGGCTCAGAAGACAAATGAGGATGCATGCTCACATGGTTGCAGTGTGACTGCAACAGGCAAAGTCTAGTCATCACTTTATAACCAGAGGACACTACAGCAATGTGGCATTGTGCCGTAGGAAGAAGTGATCCCATGAACCCAGATGCTAGAACTGGATGATGTAAACAACCAGAAGTCACTATAAACTAGCTACTGAGGTAGAATAGCATGCTAGTTAAGAACACAGATTTTAGACTGCCTGCTTTCAAATCCAGGTTCTACATCTAGCTAGCTGTGTGACCTTTGACAAAGTTAGTTAACCACTCTGTGCCTCAGTTTTCTCCTCTGTAAAATATTATTATCCAAAAAATAGTATTAAAATACTATCTCAGGGCTTTTATAAGGAATAACCAAGTTAGTATATGTAAAGCATACTTAGAACTATGTTGGATGTTATTATCATTACAATGGAATCCAAGAGACTCAGAAAATCCCTGCTCAGGCAGAGCTCCACCCTCAACAGCTGACTGCACTAGCACCTCTCCTGAGAGGGAACAAGGAAACTGGAGAATTTACGTTCTCACGCCTCCAGCCCATTAAAACCCAGCCATGCTGGCTGAAAGTCACCTCCTACGTGCTAATTGCAGTAAAATGGAATTGCTACAAGATGGAAGTATCAGGGCACACATTTTGGGCTGGGTCTCAAACCCAGGCCTCTCTGGTATCAGTCATTTGCTCAGCTAAAAACGAAGTGAATGGTGCTTTAATCCTCATTTGGCTGTTGGTCCCTGTACATGAGCTCCTCTGGGAACCTTTCATGTGATGGGTAAGTACAGCCTTCCAGGGTTTCCTGGCCATGGTCCCTTCAAAACCCCACCTCCACACTGCTCAGGGCTGATGTCGAAAGATGCCCATCATGTGCTGTTGAGTGAAAAAGCAAAAGGTGGAACAGTATGTCTAGTACAAATATTGTTTAAAGCACACATGAAAATGCATGTTTGAAGTCTAGAAGGATGGATGCCCAACAGTTCATCGTAGTTGTCTCGGGCTGGTTTCCCAGGGACAGGGAGAGTGGGGGAGGAGGGGGCACTGCATTTTTGCTGTAGACCCCTTACTATTGTCTGATGTTTTCACAGCAAATATGTGCAACTTTTACTGTTTAAAAAAATGAAGATTTTTTTTCAACAAACATCTAAATCATGGGAAAATATTTACAACACACATGACAGACAAAGGGTTAAAGCAATATCTACGTGTTTATGAGCAAAAAAAGTAGTTGAAAAGAATAGAACAGCAACAGTGGTTATCCCTAGAGGAGAGCTTAATGGGATATTTAAATTTTTGCTTTACACCCTTTCCTATATTTTCCAAACATTTAGCAATAAAAATGCATTATGCTTTATGAGTCAGAAAAATATGATTTTTTAAATTGAAGGGAAATATAACAATAAACACAGATAATTAAAGAGAAGATTTGAAAGGAAACCAGAAGGCTTAAACTGTGTGAAAGGATAGAAGGTAAAATGAGATCATTTAGAAAGGAAAAATAATGGGGAATAATACAAATCAAAACAATAAAGAATATACACTAAAGAATAAAACATTTTTAAAAAGATATATACACTAAGACAAAAGAACAAGCTAAGATACTAAAGATCAATATTGAAAAATATTAAAAATCAATAGCCAGAAAGGTTGAAAAGAAACCACTATAATGCAGATCAGGGGTGAATCCTTATACAGGTCTTGCAGGCAGAAGACCTGGGCTGAGGCCCAGGAGCATCCTTACAAGGGCAGGGCCTCCCTACTGGGAGATGACACGACCTTTGCCAACTTTGTGGCCACCCAACAGCAAGGTGAACTTCCTGGATCCTCCACCGTATCTCAGAGTCATGTGGGCATTTGTCTAACACTCCCAAGACTGTAAACTCCACGAGGGCCAGTGCTGGATGCCCATTTGCTTCAGCCCCTGATAGATCCATCACGCCCCTGTCACTTGCTCCAGACCACTCTCAGGCCTTCCAGGCTCCAGGCCTCGGCATTCTCAGGTCAGGTGTGCAGTGCAGCCCACTGTGAAGCCTGAGCAAGCCATCTCACCTATCTGAGCCTCAGCTCCCAGCCCACATTATAAAACACTGTGGCACAGGTTAATCACATGATGTTTGCAAAGTGCCTGGCACACAGTAGGTGGTTAGCAAATGCTTAGGGAGTCAGTGACTGAGTGGCACCCTGTCCCCCAGGTTGTAGCATAGAAAATCAGAATTCTAGCCCACCAGGCTCCACTAAGGTGCCACTCTGCCCTCCCACCAAGACAGACCCCTCTTAGCAGCAGCTCCCTTAGCCTGTACATCAAAGAGAGCCCCAAGCTGCCCTGTACCAACCCCAGGCCAACCAAGGAAACTCATTATTCAAGACAGAAGACCCTCGGCCTGAGCAGCACCCCATGAGCCTCTGTGCAGCCCAGAGCTTTCAGCCAGCTCCACTGGGGGCCCTGAGCTGCTGGCTGGAGATGCATTTTTGGTCATCATTTAATTTTAGGGTGACACTCCTCCTTAACTTCCAGATAAGTCCTTACTTATAGCCGTGGTCAGCCCAAGACCAGCCATTGCTGGGAGCAATGGAGGCCGTCTGGGGACGCGGGCTGAGCTTCTCAAAAGGTAATATGGGGACTTCCCTGGTGGCACAGTGGTTAAGAATTACCTGCCAGTGCAGGGGACACGAGTTCAAGTCCTGGTCTGGGAAGATCCCACATGCCGCGGAGCAACTAAGCCTGTGCACCATAACTATTGAGCCCACACACCTAGAGCCCGTGCTCCACAACAAGAGAAGCCACTGCAATGAGAAGCCTGCGCACCACAACGAAGAGTAGCCCCCGCTTGCCGCAACTAGAGAAAGCCCAGCAATGAAGACCCAGCGCAGCCATAAATAAATAAATAAATAAATAAATAAATAAATAAATAAATAATAAAAATAAAAATAGTACAATCACAATTAATAAATGTTTAACTGTCTGCAAAATGTAACATTTGCCAAACAGACAACTGCAGTGCAACTCTTACAGAAGAGTTTGATATAAATCATATTTAATTATGGATACAGGTGCATTTTAATATGCTTCATGTGACCTGGGGTGGGGCCTCCCGAAGTAAGCCTGTCTCTGGCCCTCAAAGATCTTACACTCCTGTACCATCTTCCTCAGATGCTCCTCTCCCATCAGAAGTCAGCAATTGTGGCCTCCCCAAGTCAGGCTTCCTCTAAGCTAAATTTTTTTTTTTAATAGCTGATTGGTGCTCTTTATTTTATTATTATTTTTTAAATATTTATTAATTCATTTGGCTGCACCGGGTCTTAGTTGCAGTGTGCAGGATCTTTAGTTGCAGCACGTGGGCTCTTAGTGGCAGCATGCATGCAGGATCCAGTTCCCTGACCAGGGATCGAACCCAGGCCGCCTGCATTGGGAGCGTGGAGTCTTAACCGCTAGACCACCAGGGAAGTCCCTCCTCTAAGCTAAATTACTTCTGTAGATCTCCAGGCTCGACACCCAGGAAACACACCTCAAAAACAGTTCAGGATGCTACCGATTTTTTTTCTGTCAAAAGTAACAGTGGAGGGACTTCCCTGATGGCGTAGTGGTTAAGAATCCGCCTGCCAATGCAGGGGACATGGGTTCGAGCCCTGGTCTGGGAAGATCCCACGTGCCACGGAGCAACTAAGCCCATGTGCCACAACTACTGAGCCCGTGAGCCACAACTACTGAAGCCCGTGTGCCTAGAGCCCGTGCTCCGCAACAAGAGAAGCCACTGCAATGAGAAGCCCATGCGCCACAACCAAGAGTAGCCCCCACTCGCCGCAACTAGAGAAAGCCCGCATGCAGCAACGAAGACCCAACACAGCCAAAAATAAATAAATAAATAAATAGATTTATTAAAAAAAAAAAGTAACAGTGGAATCAACATCATTTTTTGCACAGAGGCTTTCTAATAGGATTATTTCACTATACACACTGAAGGAGAGTGAATAGCACTAAGATGCCTCTCTTTTCACCTTCTCAAATTTGTTACCAAGTCGCACCAATTCTATTTTTTTCCTCCAGAAATTTATTTTTATTTGGATGAACAACAAAGTGTAGATTCATTCAAGACTCATTCCTACACATCATATAATTTGTTTTATCTCCATTGTCCTCCCCATCAATTATTTCATTTAAATATTTCTTAAATTCTTCTACTCTTTTCACATTTACTGTTTAAATTCATGCTGTCAGAATTTCTTGCCCAGGTTTCATAGCCTCCTGCCTGGTCTCCCTTACACTTGTATTGCCTTCCTCCACTTTACCTTCCATATTTCTGCTAGAATATTCTTTCTAAAATTAAATTTGAGAGACTCAGTCTCCCACATAAAATTTTCAATGGCTCCCCATTGCCTTCAGAACAGACCCCTAACTCCTTACCCTGGCCCACAAGGCCCTTGATTCCTGGACCCTCCTACCTCTCCATTGGGTTCCCAGGGCTCCCTGTCTAACCAACCCCTCATTCTACTGATGTTGAACCAATTGTAGCCCCTCCCCAACAAAAAAAGAGGAGCCATGCTATTTCTTGCCTCCATGTTTTCATGCACACACTGACTCCTCCACCTGGGATCCGCTTCCCGGATGCTCCAACTAGAAAATACAACCTTCTCTCCAAGCTCAGTACCTACCCAGGAGTGAGAGGGGAGGAACAATGAATATGGTTGCTAATATCCCAAAACACACTTGACAAGTACTTGGATGGGTTATGGGAAAAGAGGCTCGGAATCCCCTAATGTTAGAGCTGGAGGGAAAGGGACTCTGTGACATTGTGTAGTCCAATACCTTCATTTCTTGAGTAAAAAGCCCATGACAGAGAAGGGCACTGACTGGTGTCCAACATCCCATAGCAACTGGTGCCAAATCTGGGATGAGATTTCCAACTCCAGGCTGGCCTTTTCTCCATTACTTCATCCACACTGCCTCCCAACCACAGATGCTCTTCTTGGTGGCCTGTTATTGCTCACTTATCTATCGTGAGTACCCCATCCTACTCAATGCCTTAGTCCTTTTTTTTTTTTTTTTTAGTTTTATTGTTATTTATTTATTTTTGGCTGTGTTGGGTCTTCGTTGTTGCATGCAGGCTTTCTCTAGTTGTGGCGAGCGGGGGCTACTCTTCATTGCACTGGCTTCTCTTGTCATGGAGCACAGGATCTAGGCACACGGGCTTCAGTAGTTGTGGCACGTGGGCTCAGCAGTTGTGGCTCGCAGGCTCTAGAGAGCAGGCTCTGTAGTTGTGGCGCATGGGCTTCATTGCTCCGCGGCATGTGGGATCTTCCCGGACCAGGGTTCGAACCCATGTCCCCTGCCTTGGCAGGCAGATTCTTAACCACTGCGCCACCAGGGAAGTCCTGCCTTAGTCCTTTTCAATAAAATGCCTGAGCAATATGTTCATATACTTGAGAGATGATTAGAGCAGTGATCCTCAAATCTGAAGCATCAGTCACCCAGGGAGGAGACTTATTTTAAAAATACAATTTTCCAGAACCCAACCCAGACCTACTATATCGAAAACTCTGGGAAGGGCCCCAGAAATGCGTATTTTGTTTAAACTCCCTAAAAAGAGCCAAGAAACTGGTAACACTGGGTTCTGAGGAGAAGTGGGAGTTGGGAGACAGAAATGGAAGGATTTTTGTACTTTTAAAATTCTGAACAATGTAAATGTACTACATTTTAATATACAGTATACTTTTTTTTTTGTTTTTTAAGGAAAGAGAGTAACCAGACAGAAGATCAATAAGTAAACACAGGACTTGAATGACAATATACACCAACTGGACCTAACAGACATATATAGAACACTCCACCAACAATAACAGCAGAATGTAAATCCATCTCAAGTGCACATGGGACATTCTCCAGGACAGACCAAATGTTAGGCCACAAAACATGTCTTAACAAATTTTAAAATATTGAAATCATAGAAAGTATTTTTTCCAATAACAATGGAATGAAACTAGAAATCAATAGCAGAAGGAAAACTGGAAAATCCACAAATTCATGAAAATTAAACAACACACTTTTAATCAACCAATGGCTCAAGAATAAATCACAAGGGAAATTAGAAAATACATTGAGACAAATGAAGATGAAAACACAATATGAGATGTAGTGAAAGCAGTGCTAAAGGGGGAATTTATAGCTGTAGATGCTTACAATAAAAAAAAAGAAACATCTCCAATCAACAACCCAACTTTATTATCTCAAGGAACTAGAAAAAGAAGAACAAATAAACCAAAACTAGCAGAGGAAGGAAATAATAAAGATTAGAGCAGAGATAAATGAAATAGAGAGTAGAAAAACAGTAGAAAAAAAACATCAACTAAATTGAGTTGGTTTTTGAAAAGATCAGTGAGACTGACAAACCCTTAGCTAGATCAACAAGAAAAAAGAGAGAGAAGATTCAAATAACCCAAATCAGAAATGAAACAGGAGGGACTTCCCTGGTGGCACAGTGGTTAAAAATCCGCCTGCCAATGCAGGGTACGTGGGTTCGATCCCTGGTCCGGGAAGCTCCCACATGCTGTGGAGCAACTAAGCCGGTGCATCACAACTACTGAGCCTGTGCTCTAGAGCCCGTGAGCCACAACTACTGAGCCCACATGCCACAACTACTGAAGCCTGTGTGCCTAGAGCCCGTGCTCTGCAACAAGAGAAGCCACCGCAATGAGAAGCACACGCATCGCAATGAAGGGTAGCCCCCGCTCGCTGCAACTAGAAAAAGCCTGTGCACAGCAACGAAGACCCAATGCAGCCAAAAATGAATAAATAAAATAAACAAATTTATAAAAAGAAATGAAACCGGAGGCATTAAAACTGATTTTATAGAAATAAAAATGATTATAAGAGAATATTATGAACAATTGTGCACCACAATTGGTTAACCTAGAAAAAAATAGATAAATTCCTAGACATATACACTTACTAAGACTGGGCCACGAAGAAACAGAAAATCTGAACAGACATACAACTAGTAGGAGATTGAATTAGGAATCAAAAACCTCCCAAAAAAGAAAAGCCCAGGACCAGATGGCTTCACTGGAGAATTCCATCAAATATTTAAAGAACTAACACCAATCCTCCTCAAGCTCTTTCAAAAAGTTGAAGAGGAGGGAACACTCCCAAACTCATTCTATGAGGCCAACGTTACCTTCATATTAGAGCCAGACAAAGACACTACAAGAAAAGAAAACTGTAGACCAATATCCCTGATGAATACTGATGCAAAAATCCTCAACAAAATACTAGCAGACAGAATTCAATAGCACATTAAAAAGATTATGTACCATGACCAAGTAGAATTTATTCCTGGGATGCAAGGGTGATCCAACATTCAAAAATCAATAAATACACCACTTTAACAGAATGAAGGACAAAAACCACGTGACCATCTCAATTGACGCAGAAGAAGCTTTAGACAAAATTTAACAAAATTTTATGATGAAAACATTAAACAAACTGGAAACAGAAGGAAACTACCTCAACACAACAAAGGCCATATATGACAAGGCTATAGCTAACATTATACTCAATGGTGAAAGACTGAAAACTTTTCCTCTAACATCAGGAACAAGACGAGAATGCCCACTCTCACCACTTCCATTCAACATAGTACTGGAAGTTCTATCCAGAGCAATTAGGTAAGAAAAAGAAATTAAATGGGTCCAAATTGGAAAGGAAGAAGTAAAATTATTTTTGTTCAGAGATGACATGATCTTATATGTAGAAAACCCTAAAGATTCCACACACAAAAAAGTGTTAGAATAAACAAATTCAGCAAAGTTGCAGGATACAAAATCAACACATGAAAATCAGTTGCGTTTCTACCCACTAACAAAGAACAATCCAAAAAAGACTTGTACAATGAAAACTACAAAACATTGCTGAAAGAAATTAAAGAAGATGCAAATAAATGGAAATACATCCTGTGTTAATGGATTGGAAGATTTAATATTGTTAAGATGTCATTACTACCCAAAGTGATCTACAAATTCAATGCAATCTCTATCAAAATCCCAATGACTTTTTAGCATAAATTTTTAAAAAAATTTCATCCTAAAATTTACATGGAACCTCAAAGGACCCTGAATTGCAAAAAAAAAAAAAAAAACTTGAAAAAGAAGAATAAAGTTGGAAGTCTCATACTTCCCAATTTCAATGCATGTACAAAGATATACTAATCAAAATAGTGTGGTACTATAGACACAGACCAATGGAATAGAGAACCCAGAAATAAAACCTCACATATATGATCATACAATTTTCAACAAGGGTGCCAAGACTACTCAATGGGGAAAGAACAATTCTGGAACAAATGGTGCTAGGAAAACTGGATATCCACATGCAGAAGAATAAAATTGGACCCTTACTTTACAGCATATACAAAAATTAATTCAAAATGGATTAAGACCTAAACATAAGACCCAAAACTATAAAACTCCTTGAAGAAAACAGAGGAAATGCTTCATGACACTGGATTTTGCAATAAATTCTTGGATATGATGCCAAAAATTCTTGGATATACAGGCAGCAAAAGCAAAAACAGACAAATGAGATATCACTTCACAATCATGAAAAAAACAGAAACTCACCCATTAGAAAAAAAAAAAAGAAAAACCCTGAAAATAACAAATATTGACGAGGATGCAGAGACATTGTAACCCTTATGCACTACTGTTGATGGGAATGTAAAATGGTGCAAAAGCTGTGGAAAACAGTATGGCAGCTCCTCAAAATTTTATATAAAAATACCATATGGGAAGGGATAAATTAACAGGTTGGGATTAACATATACACACTACTATATATAACGTAAATAATCAACAAGGACCTACTGTATAGCACAGGGAACTCTATTCAATATTCTGTAATAAACTATATGGGAAAAGAATCTGAAAAAAAATAGATATATGTATATGCATATATGAATCACTTTGCTGTACACCTAAAATTAATACAACATTGTAAATCAACTATACTACAATATAAAATTTAAAATTAAAAAAAAATACCATATGATTCAGCAATCCTTTTTTTTTTTTTTTTTTTTCCGGCCACACCACTGGCATGCGGGATCTTAGTTCCCTGACCAGGGATCGAACCTGTGCACCCTGCAGTGGAAGCACAGAATCTTAACCACTGGACCGCCAGGGAAGTCCCAGTAATCCTACTTCTGAGTAAATATCCAAAAGAATTGAAAGGGAGGAGTTGAACAGATATTTGCACACTCATGTTCACAGCAGCATTATTCACAATAGCCAAGAGATAGAAGCAACCCAAATGTCCATTGATGAATGGATGGATGAATAAACAAAATGTGGTATATACATAAAATGGAATATTCTTTAGTCTTAAAGAGAAAGGAGGGGGAAATGGGAGTTTTTGTTTAATGTGTACAGAGTTTCTGTTTTGCAAGATGAAAAGTTCTGGAGATCTGTTGCACAACAATGTCAATATACTTAACACTACTGAACTGTAAAAGTGGTTCAGTAAAGTTAAAAGTGGTTAAGACGGTAAATCTTATGTTATGTGTTTTTTACCACACACAAAAAATATATTAAAAACCATCCCCCAGGACTTCCCTGGCGGTCCAGTGGTTAAGACTCTGCGCTTCCGCTGCAGGGTGCACAGGTTCGATTCCTGGTCAGGGAACTAAGATTGCACATGCCTCGCGCCTGGCCAAAAAATAAAAAACAAACCCCCAAAATGGGGCAAAAAGGAAAGAAAGAAAGAAAAAACCTTCTCAGGTGATTCTTAAGTGCCCCAGATTTGTAAACCACTGGCCCAATGTGATCCTGGATGACTTCTGGGAGGAAGAGCAGCTTTGAGCTGGACTGTCAAAGGCAAAAATATTTGGCTGGGTGAAGAGGAGGGGGGAAGTTACCAAGCAAGAAATAGTTCAGCAGCAGCACCGTTATCATCATCACAAACATTTTATCTAAGTGTCTGTCATGTGCCAGGCATATGGTTCACATGTGTTCTCTCACTTAGTCCTCACAGCAGCAACTCTGTAAAGTGGGCACAACTAGTGCCATTTTGCAAAGAGAAAGTGGATGGCAGTTTGGGGGAGCCATCAAGGGGACCAGTCTGCCTGAAGCAAACAGTGCATGTAGAGATGAGGCAGATTGGAGGCGAGGAGGCAGATAGTCAAAGGCCTTGACACAAGGCAGAGGCATTCACATGATACCACGGAATGGGGAGCCATTACAGGTTCTTGAGTGGAAACATGATGATTCCAGTGGTGCTTTCAGCAGGTGAATCTGGAAGCAGCGTGCAGGGAAGTCCTGGCTGACCCTTCGTGCTCTGCACCAGGGTGGAACCCTGACCAGTACAAAATGGGTGACAAATAGATGTGTAAGTTGGAGGTCAAAGGAAATCAGCCCTGATGCCCGTTCTCCATCTCCCTCCTCCCCCAACACTCTTAGGCCTCCTCTCTGAATGACTCATATCCCCTGGGGCGGCAGGTCTCCTGGTACCTGCCCTGCTCTGGCTGAGCAGAACCAGATGGGGCAGGGCTTAATTCTCCTGCAGTTTGGTGGTTGGCGTGGGGACACCTCCGGTCCCTGTGAGCGCCCTCTGCTGAAGGCTTCTGGGCGGGCAAGTGTCTGCAAGGCTGTGGGCGCTGGGCACAGTTAGCTTTCATTTTTTATTAGAATGATAGGAAGTCTTTCAGAGCCTCGGTGGTATTAGTTACAGCCTGTTGTATAACAACATGAGGTTTCATAGAGGACAGAGTTCTCTGTCCCAGAGGCATCTGGCCCCCAGAACCACACCCCTCCCCCCAGAGGACTGACTTCTCCAGGATTCTGGACTCCCTCCTCTTTCTGCTCCTCAGCATGAGTCTTCAGCCCTCCAGCCCACCTTCAAGAGGACCAATCAGGCAGAACCCTGGGGCTCCTCGTGGGTTATACTGGAAGCTCCTTAACAATGGAGAATTCTAGAACTCTGATCTAAAAGCTGGACACAGGGAATTCCCTGGCAGTCCAGTGGTTAGGACTCCACGCTTTCACTGCCGAGGGTGTGGGTTCAATCCCTGGTCAGGGAACTAAGATCCCTGCAAGTCATGTGGCGCAGCCAAAAAATAAATTTAATAAATAAATAAATATATATATAAATAAAAACTGGACACAGATGACCATGACAAGACAGTCAATTCCTGCTCCAATAAAGAAAGATAGTGAAGTCTACTGTACCAGAATTCTTCCAAGAGGGCCTCAGCCTCATACCAGAAACACCATAATGGATTCAGGCATTGGGCTAATGGGGTTTTCAAACCTCTTTTAGCAGCCAAGCCCTGGAACCCTGCCAGCTGGGCCCTCCTGGCTCTGAGGCAGCTCTGCAGAACCCAGGATTCCTGGGCCCACAGCTACAACCCCTAATATCCCGTCCAACTGTAAGAGTCCACACTCCACTATTTTAAGTCAATCAAATAGTATTAAATGGAGGAAGGCAAGTATATTTGAAAATCCCAGACTCACCTTGAAACAGGACGGAAGGGGGCATGGCACAACCCTTAAAGCATGACATAGCCCTGAGGATACGACAAAAACCGGTTAGAACCTACCAGCCCAAGATGGCGGAAGATTCGACTTAAGTAGACCTTGAGCCTCATTATACGCTTGTTGTAATGCACTAGCAAATGCTAAACGACATGCCCACAGGCGCCATGACAGTTCCGAGACTGACCAAAAACCACCCAATTCCTGGAAATCCCCGCCCCTTCTCTGAGATAGTTGGAAGAATCCGCCTACTCATTAGCCTATGAAATTAGCCAGCCTATAGGAACTAACGACTCTAGGACTTCCCTGGTGGCGCAATGGTTAAGAATCCACGTGCCAATGCAGGGGACACAGGTTTGAGCCCTGCTCTGGGAAGATCCCCCATGCCGCGGAGCAACTAAGCCTGTGCACCACAACTACTGAGCATGCGCTCTAGAGCCCACGAGTGCTCTCCGCAACTAGAGAAAGCCTCCGTGCAGCAACAAAGACCCGACGTAGCCAAAAATGAATAAATAAAATAAATAAATTAAAAAAAAAAAACCTAACCACTCTATATTTTGGGGCCGCTCTCACTTTCTGAAACAGACCACATTCTACCTATGGAATGTATATCTCTCTAAATAAACCTGCTTTCCCACTCAGTTCTCGGAGCAGAACCCCCTTGCCTGCCTACTCACAAGCGTCCTATATTAATAAATCTACTTCTTGCCTATCACTTTGCCTCTTGCTGAATTCCTTCTGCACTAAGACCTAAAGAAACTGAGCTTCAGTAAGCCCTGAGACCAGGTGTGTGATTTTAATTAAAAGACAGTGGTTCGAGTCCCAGCCTGTTGGTTCAAGTCCCAATCTGAGTTTTAGCTGGGCTTGAAAACCATCTGAGGTGTGATTGGGTTCGAGTCCCAATCTGTGTGTGTGGTTTCAACCCTGGGAGGGTTAAGTGTTCATTTCTGAATTAACCCAGGCTGGATTCAGATGTTCCTGAGTTTCTGATTTATTTCCCTTCTTTTGGTAATAAAACAAAAATTTTAAAAGTACGGGGACTGAAAACAAGCCAGGGACCATACTAAGTGCTTTAAACATGTTTCTCTTTTAATCTTCACAATAACACCCTCATCCCCATGAATAAAAGGAAGCTGGAAAGTTCACAGATGATCTGCCCAAGGTCTCCCAGCTGGAGGCCAGGATTCAGCTTCAGGTCTGTCTGACACCTAAATGGATTAGCCTGCCTCCTTTCCACCGGCTCAGCCCCTGCCCCATTTAATAGCCCCAGCCCAACCACCACCTCCATCAGGGAGTTCCGCCCACGCCCAATTCTTTGTTGCTGCCCCTCCCACATTCCCACCACGTCCATCCTCCAGGCCATGAAATAGACACAGAAAAAGTGTGTTTAAAATGTGTAACGTGGGAATTCCCTGGCGGTCCAGTGGTTAGGACTCTGCGCTTCCACTGCATGGGGCACAGGTTCGATCTCTGGTTGGGGAACTGACATCCCGCCCGCCAACTGGCGCAACCCCAAAAAATAAATTAAATAAAATGTGTAACGTACACTGGAAAATGGCAGGACACAAACCATAGAATATTAAGGCCATCTGGGGCAATAAGAAGATTCTGGAGAGTTCCTGAAGTGTTTCCACATTCCACATTTCATTTAATGCCCACATCCATCCTGTGAAAGAGACCAGTGTTCATAGTCCCATATAGATAGGACATATAGATAGGACAAGGGGCTCATATAGATAGGACAAGGGGCTCATATAGATAGGACAAGAGGCTCAGAGAAGCTGTCTGAGCTTCTCTCCAAGGTCACACAGTTAAGGAAAGCGCCTCAGCCAGGACTAAAGGGGTCTGAGTACCTGGATGGAGAGGCACTGGCTAGAACCCAGCTCTTGGGAAACCTGGACCAGCGCTCCTGCCATTAGCTCCAGGAAGCAGGAGTCTGCATAAAGATCTCAGGACAACATCTCTCCACGCTCTTCCTCCCCAGCACATGCCATTTTCTCCTTTTCTTTTTTCTTCTCTTCCTCTTCTCTCACCATAAATTACATCCCTTGTCTAAGGAATACTCAATGCTGTGTAAGTAAAGATAACAGCAGCCTCATTCCTCTGTTCACATAATTAAGAACTGTCACTTGCATAGCCTGCCTGTGGACACACCTGAGGTGTACCCACCGCTTATTGAGCTTTGAACAATGTGCCAAGCAGGTGCATGCATAGCTCATTGCATCCTCACCTCAAGTCTCTGAAGTAGGTTTCCATTTGCCCATTTTACAGATGAGGCAGTGGAGGCTCAGAAAGGTCACTCATGACTTGTTCAAGATCACACAACTGTAAGTGACAGAGCCAGACTCGAACCTAAGTCTTCCTGAAGCTAAAGTCCATGTTCTTCACCCCTTGGTTCCTATTGAGGGGTAACCAACCGGTAGCCAGCTTTGACCTTCTCTCTCTTTAGAACTCTTCCAGTTAACAGAATGGTTTAGCATGCTTATAGGTTAGAACGGGCTTGGACATATCTAATGACAATAATAATTATTTTTTCCCATATAGTGCTTACTTTAGGCATTGCACTTTACACCATTATGTCATTCAGTCCCCACCAATATTTTGTGAGGTGGATACTGCTATCCCTATTTTACAGATGAGATAACTGAGGCTCAGGGGGCTCAGTAACTTGCCACTGGCACACAGCTTGTGTGTAGTAAGATGAGGATTTGGACCCAGACCTGGCTGATGCCTGAGCCTTTGCCTTTAATCACCTCTCCCTACCTTGCCTACCAGGTTTACTGTTTTTCCAAACATGGCATGAATTCTCTCTGCCTCCGGAGTGGGCCAGGAGAGGTAAGTCTGGTCAGTTTGGCCGTCAGGAGACTCAGAGCACCCTGAGTTCCCTGTCACATTGTTTCTGCCTGAGGCTGGCTGCCTTTCCTTGCAGGAGAACCACTCTGGGTTTCAGGACAGATGCCAGATATCAGCTAGAGTGTCTGCTGGAGCCCTAGGAACATATGTGACTTGCCTATTTGGAGGTACAGAGGAGACTGGAGCTCACACTGTTTAAAAACAGTTCCTTTTCTTTCAGCAAGACGTGTGTGCAGTGCTTATCCTCCAAGACAGGGAGAAGAGTGGGGTATTTGAATCAACAGTGCAGGATCCGTGAGTCTGCCATGAGGCTTACTAATGCAGAAGTTGATTGGTGTTAGAGCGAGGGCTCTTCTGGTTACCAAGTGAGAGAAAACCCCACCCAAACTGATTTAAGCAAAGTGTATTTATTGACGCATAGAGCTAAAACCCCAGTGTAGGTGGAGCTTCAGGTGCAGCTTGATCAGAGGATCGAAGGATGACTGACTCCAAGTCCCACTTCTCAGCTCTGCTCTCCTCCATGTTGGCTTTAGTTTCCTGTCAGCGCAAGATGGCAGCCATAGCGCCAAACGTTACAGCCTCTCAGGAAAAGGGAAAAAGTAATCCAGTAAGTCAAACGACTAACTGAGTTTCACTGGCTCTCGCTGGCCTGACTTGGCTCAACACTGACACACGGAAATGTGATGCGTTGATTGGCTGGGCCCTCGGGGGTGGGGCCAACACCCACCCAATAGCATGGACTTAGAGTGACTAAGGGTAGTGCCCTAGAAGCCATATTGGGATGCGTTATTAAGAAGCAGGTTAGGTGAGCGTGAGACGTAAGAAAGATAAAGAGAAAGAAAGACAAAAATCTACTTTGGGTGAACACACTCACAAACAGATACACAATTATGTGGTTACACAGATGTGCCTAAGAGCTTCCAGGCAGGTTATGCTCCAAAAGTTCATTTGTAAATCAGTTTTGTAAATCAGTTTCGCATTCAGCACATTTTTACCCGTGTGGGGAGAGGGGAGGGGGAATTGTTAGTTGTAAAATTCCCAGGCTAAACTAAAAATTTTTATTTAATCCGTAATATTGAGGAAGTGCTTGGATGTTTGAAATGAAAAATAGAAAGCAAAACTTGCAACTGTGGATGATAAAAAAGATTTTGGATCTGAAACCTTATCTGTATTTGTTATGAGTGCTGATGCTTGAGAAAAAGCAAGTTTAATTAATGAGAATAAGCTAGCAGATGGAGACTCCAGTGGGGATCTGAAAGGGGCTTCTGAGCATTTCCAAGAGCTCAGGAGGTTGACTATAGGGCTTTCTGTTAGGCTGAATTTCCCTTCACATATTATGGTTTTCTTTTTTCTTGATAGAGGTGTGTCAAGGAGAACATTCTTACATCTTCTTTTTACAGGCGTACGAGGAAGACGTGAGTCTGCAGCCCCACCATGATTCAGGTCATTTTGGACTCACAAATGGAATCCAAGGGAGGGAGAGGAGAACAGGAGATGGTCCCACTGCACCTGGGCAAGAAGTGGCAAGGAGGGGGTGGGGGGAAGGGAGGGCCTGAGAGGCTGCACAGTGAAAAGAGAGGCTGGGCCTGCGGAGGACATACCTGAGTCTGCGGGAGGGAGTAAAGGAGAAAGCTGCCAGTCTCCTCTTATTTATCACAGACACGAGATACATTCAAAGCCACCTTTCTCCAGCACTCGGCATTTCGCCTGTCAGACCATCTAGAAGCATAGGGACAGCAACCAAGCTAAGCCTAGGCCCAGTGCCCCCCTGTTGGTCGGTGAAGTCAATTCTCTGACAGGCATGTGAGCTTCTTCTGTTTCCCTGAAGCTGGTGGATTGTAGAGATGCTTTCCTCTCCTTTTCCCTGTGCTTCTCCCGCCACTGGCAACCAGGCCACAGAATTACTTTGCCTAAAACATAAATCTGACCCTATCACTTTGTGCCCCTCAAAACCTTTCAGGGTTGCCCAGTGCCTACAGCTACATTTCTCCAAGTACATTCCTTAGAACCTTCATTCTTTGGTCACATAAGTTTAGAAAATCTTCTATAGCATACCCATGTTAGAGAATCCAAACACAAAATGACAAATTAAAGGCTCCAAGCAGCAGTTTCTCAGTAAAGGACTTCTTTCATTTTTTTCACTCTGTCAATTCGTTGTTATTTTTTTTTTTTTTGAAGTATAGTTTTTTGTTGTTGTTGTTGTTCTGTTTTGTCTTTTTGGCAGCACCTCGCATGGCCTGCGGGATCCTAGTTCCTGACCAGGGATTGAACCTGGGCCCACAGCAGTGAAAGTGCGCAGTCCCAAACACTGGACAGCTAGGGAATTCCCTATTGAAGTATAGTTGTACAGTATTATATGTTACAGGTGTACAGTAGAGTGCCAATTTCTAAAGGTTATACTCCATTTATAGTTATTGTAAAATATTGGCTATATTCCCTGTGCTGTACAATATATCCTTGTAGCTTGTTTTATACATAATAGTTTGTACCTCTTAATCCCCTACCCTTACAATGCCCTCCCCCTTCCCTCTCTCCATTGGTAACCACTAGTTTGTTCTCTATATCTGTGAGTCTGCTTCTTTTTTTATTATATTCACTAGTCTGTTGTATTTTTTAGATTCCACATGTAAGTGATATCATACAGTATTTGTCTTAACCTTATTTGACATTGAAGCCCTTCTTATGCAATGTCATTTAACAAACACATGTTGGCCTACAAGATAAAGCCCAGATACCTTAACACGGCATCCAACACCCTTCCACTCTGGCCACGACCCCGCTTTAGAGCCTTTCGAGCCTCACCACCCAGAGTTCTTCCACGGATGCACCCTAGTTCCCACCACATTGACCACACGCAAATGCTTTGCACTTTCATTTCTCTGTATTTTTGTTCATATTATTCCCTTTTCCTTCCCTTTTCATTTTTCCAAATAAAACAAATTTTCGCAGGATCTCCATGCAGATTATTATTTTATTAATATGAACGACCCATGCTTTTTGAGCACTGACTATGTGCCAGGCCCTCTCCAGTCAGCTTTCCCTACTCAGGTCCCTGGCTTCAGTGCTGGAGAAGAATGCTAAGATGCTAAGATGCTAAGAATGACTTTGTTGCCTTCTATGCTTTGACACCCCTTTCCACTCGGCCCCCATAGCCCCTGGTACCAATGAGCCCCTGCTCCATTATCCTAGACCTCTCCCCGGCTTAGGTCTCCAATCAAATTTCCCCTCACCACCTACTTCCCTCTTAGAAAAGAGCTTTGCAGCATGTAATTGACAAGGATGATTGAAACCCCTGAGGTACATTCATTCATTAATTCTACAAATATTGATAAAGCACTGCAGGTTTTAAGATAGACATTGTCCCGCCTTCACCACAGGCCAGGGAAGACAGGCAGGAAACACAGTGTTATGATCAATTCAATAACTGCTAATGTGCAAAGTGTTGCCAAGAAGTGGGGAGAGTGGCCTATGGGAGGGACATACCAAGCACTTAACCTGGTCTGGGTGTCCAGGGAGGGCTTCCTGGAAGAGACAAAGGCCCATAAGAGATGGGA
The DNA here is from genome assembly GCF_949987535.1 of Balaenoptera acutorostrata. Classification (NCBI taxonomy): domain Eukaryota; kingdom Metazoa; phylum Chordata; class Mammalia; order Artiodactyla; family Balaenopteridae; genus Balaenoptera; species Balaenoptera acutorostrata. The sequence goes on along the minus strand of NC_080066.1, from coordinate 38,463,210 downwards.
CAGCATGCAAAAGACAGATTGAGGTGCCTTTAGGGGCTGCAGTGAGTGCAGCAGGTGAGGGTGGCTTTGGAAGAGGCTGGTGAGTAACAGGCTGGTGAGTAACAGTCTCCTTGAAGACTCAGCTCAGTGACTGGTGTCAAGAGGCTTGGGTTGAATCCTGACTGGGCCATTTCCCCTCTGTGGGGCTTGGTGGGGCTGGGGGGTGGGTAGTTTCTTAACCTCTCTTTTTCCATTTCCCTAGTTGCAAGATGGGGTGTCTTCTCCAACACTTAGCTAAATTTAATAAGCGCTTACTACATGCCAGGCATTTTTCCAAGCACTTTACATGATATAACTAATTTAATCCTCACAATAACCCTAAGAGATAAGGTATTATCACCACTTAGCAGATAATGAAACTGAGTCACTAAATTAACTTGTTGAAGGTGACCGGGCAAGCTGGAAGTGATGGTATCTATCTAATAGGGTTTCCAGAGTTGAAAGAGATAAAGCAGGTAAAGCACTTAAGACAGTGGCTGGCACACAATACAGTCGATCTTCCTTATCTCCAGGTTCTACATCCCCGGATTCAACCAACCTTGGATAGAAAATATTTGAAAAAATATTCCAGAAAGTTCCGAAAAGCAAAACTTGAATTTGTCAAACCAGCAACTATTTACATAGCTTTTACATTGTATTGACAACTATTTGCATAGCATATACATTGTATTAGGTACTACAAGTAATCTAGAGATGATTTAAAGTACACAAGCGGATGTGCTTAGGTTATATGCAAAGACTGTGCCATTTTATACAAGGGACTTGAGCATCCTGGAACCAACCCCCCACAGATACTGAGGAAGGACTGTGGTTGCTCAATAACTTTTACTATTTATTTTGATTTATCCTAAGGCCAGTGGGAAGCCATTAAAAGCTTTAAGTCAGGGACTTCCCTGGTGGCGCAGTGGTTAAGAATCCGCCTGCTGAGGCAGGGGACACGGGTTTGAGCCCTGGTCTGGGAAGATCCCACATGCTGCGGAGCAACTAAGCCCATGTGCCACAACTACTGAGTCCGGGCGCCTAGAGCCCGTGCTCCACAACAAAAATAAATAAATAAATTTATTTAAAAAAAAAAAAAGAAAAGCTTTAAGTCATTAAGAGGTTTTTTTTTTTTTTTAAAGAATGGGTCTAAGGAGTCCAGATTAGATGCAGAGAGAGTAGCTAAAAGGCTGTTACAAGGGAGGGAAACACTGGCAGCTAGCCCAGGCCTGTGGGAGTTGGGTGATGCATACCTGAAAAGTATTTCCATGGTGGAGTCCATACACCTTGGGCATTGATGGCCACTGAGGGTGAAAGAGAGGGAGTGCCAGGTTTCTGGTTGGCCCTGGATGGACAGCAGTGCCGTTGACGGGAGCCCAGTGTGGGGACAGGTTTGGCGTGGAGACTTGCCTGTTTTGGACAAGTGACATGTAAAGAGAACATGCAAGTGGGGACTTCCCTGGTGGCGCAGTGGTTAAGACTCCGTGCTCCCAACACAGGGGGCCTGGGTTCGATCCCTGGTCAGGGAACTAAGATCCCACGTGCATGCCACAACTTAGAGTTTGCATGCCACAACAAAGGAACCCGCCTGCTGCAACTAAGACCCGGTGCAACCAAATAAATAAATAAAATATTAAAAAAAAAAAAAAAAGAGCATGCAAGTGGAGATGGCCAGCAGCCACGAGATGCACAAGTTCAAATCCATGACCTATCTGTGCTGCACTGTAAGAGGCCAGGTCTTTAGAGAATGATGTACCAGCTACCATTTGCTAACCCTTTACTGTGCCTGACCCGATGCTCATGCTTCACTTTCTCATTAAATCCTCTCCACAGCCCTTGGAGGGGAGCTCTGTTCTTGTCCTCCATTTAGAAAAGTAAAAAATGAGTTCAGGAAGGTTCGATTACTTTCCTGGTGTCAAGTAGGTAGTAGGTAGAGCTGAGTTTCAACCCAGGTTGTCCAGATCCAGAAAAAGAGACGTGAATCATCTGCAGGCACACAGCAGCTCCACTGTGCCAGCCCACACAGTGTAGACTTGTGCAGCTCAAGTGTGAACAAATGCTGGGGATTCTAGACAGCAAAAGAGAAGGTCCCTATCCCCAAGGATGTCCACTCTACTCCAAGTGCTTCAGAATCCCTTTGTATTCATCATTCCTGCCCACCTCTTCCCATGGTTTCCTACCAGCTCAAGGAAGCCCTAAAGCCAACCTTCCCCCCATGCTCTGGTGCTCAGTCCCTAAGAAAGGACACTTGTGTGGGGGCACTAGACAAAATAGCCTCAATTTTGTCTGCAGACTGGGCCACCCCACCAGCTCTCTGCAGATCTCTTTCTTTCTCCCCACACTGCACTCTGTTGCAGAGAAGGAAGGGAGGCAAAGTAGGGGCAGGACAGGACCATCTACCCCATAGGAAGGGATGGGCAGCCAACACCGGCAAAATCTCCAGTTGGGAAGATCTGGGCAGGGTCCCCCATCCTCCTCTCTGCTGCAGGTTCCTGCAAGCTGCCCATTTCCCAAGATTGAGCTGGTCCTGGGGCCCAGAAGAGAAGTTGGAATTCTGATCTTCAGTGACAGCTTTCACTCTGGATTTATTTAAATGACTGTGAGTGCGAACATTTTCTTCTAGTTTTGTTTCTGGTATTTTCTTTTCAGTGGCCTGACTCATGGTATCTTTTAACTGTTTATCTATTGGGATTTTACAGTTTAAAAAATCATTTATACAAGTTCTTTATATAATTTTTAAAAAGGCTTTAAAAGTATTTAACACAGTCTTTTTTAGTTTTGTCATCACTTTTTTCTTTAAAAATTACACAAGTGATACATGAGTATATTCTTGTATGAAATTAAAATTCATACAGTTCAAATAAAGCAAATGTCCCCTTAGCCCACTCCATATGCTATCAGGTTGTGTATATTCCTCCTCACCACTTCCTAGGTATTTACACACCTAATTCACACCTATTCACAAAAATATATAACTTTCTTTTGTGTACATTTTTCTTCTTTATGTGAACATTATGTGAACTAACCGCAACTTGCCTTCTTCGCTTAATATCTCTTAGAGATAATTTTTGTTTTCTTACCATGGTAAAGTTTGACTTATTTATACAACCAAAAATGTTCTCTTTTCCCTTGATTCTTCCATTCGTTCTAAGCTTAGGAAGTCATTTCTTCTTCAGGTGTTTGAAAGTGTCTATTTTCTCTTCCTTACAACATTTTTACATTTGATCTTTATTATGATTGTTATTAAGTTCAGATAGAATTTATTTGTTGTATTATGTGAGGTGAGGATATAATTTTTTTTTTTCCTAAACTGCCAGCCAGTAGCCCAAAATAATTTTTAAAATAACCTTTTCTGGGCTTCCCTGGTGGCACAGTGGTTAAGAATCCACCTGCCAACACAGGAGACATGGGTTCGAGCCCTGGTCTGCGAGGATCCCACATGCTGCGGAGCAACTAAGCCCGTGCGCCATAACTACTGAGCCTGCACTCTAGAGCCTGCGAGCCACAACTACTGAGCCCACGTGCCACAACTACTGAAGCCCACGTGCCTAGAGCCCGTGCTCTGCAACAAGAGAAGCCACTGCTGTGAGAAGCCCGTGCACCACAACGAAGAGTAGCCCCCGCTCAGCGCAACTAGAGAAAGCCTGCGTGCAGCAAAAAAGACCCAACGCAGCCAAAAATAAAAATAAATAAATTTATTTAAAAAATAATAATAATAACCTTTTCTTTTCCTGATGATGGTACTTTATTACACATTAAATTAATATGTGTATCATCATCTCATTCTGAGTACCCTATTTTAAGCTACTAAAACTATATATTTTTGTCCTAATACCACAGAATTTTAAATATCACAATTTTCTAATATGTTTTGTGGCTAGATGGTCTATTCCTTCTATCCTTACTCTTATTTTACAAAACTTTCTTTGAAATTCTACCTATTTATTCTGCTAAATGAATTTTATAATCTTTTTTGTAAAGGTTTGAGAAAAAATCACATTTGGATTTGCATTAAGCCTGTAAATTAATTTGACCTTTCCATCTTTACATCATTTAGCTTTTGCATCAGGCATAAAGTATATCTCTCCATAGTCAAATCTTTTCTTTGGGGACTTCCCTGACAGTCCAGTGGTTAAGACTCTGTGCTTCCAACGCAAGGGACTCGGGTTTGATCCCTGGTGGGGGAACTAAGATCTCACGTGCCGTGCGGCCAAAAAAAAAAAAAAAAAACCACCAAAAAAAAGTCTTTTCTTTTACGCCTTAGGAAAAAAAAATGTAGTTTTCTTCATATAGAAAATGCTATATTCTGGATTAGTTTATATAACCCATGCCTCAAAACTTTAGAAGACACACCCTCTTCCTCAGTAAAACCACCTGAACTCACAACTTTGGGGAACAACATTCTTGATATCTGTCTTAAATTCTTCCTCAATTCATTTATTCATTAAACTAGTATTTATTTCAAGTGTCTGCTATGCCCGAGATCCAGTTCTGTGCAATAGGGATACAGCAGCAAACAAAACAGTTTAACAGTTTTCTTCCTTTTTTTTTTTTTTTTTGGCTGCTCCTCGCGGCTTACAGGATCTTAATTCCCTGACCAGGGGCTGAACCTGGGCCACAGCAGTGAAAGAGCCAAGTCCTAACCACTAGACCGCCAGGGAATTCCCAAAACAGTTTTCTTACAATTATCTCAAAATATAACGTTTAATTAAACACACACACACACACACACACACACACATACACAATTATCTCAAAATAAAAAGTTTAATTAAAAAAACAAAACAAAGTTCTCTCTTCTCAGGAAGCTCGTATTCTAGTGGGGAGAGAAAAAGAGAAACAAGTAAGAAATTAGGCATATGTCACATCAGATGGTGTGAAATGCTGCCGAGAAAAAGTACCGCTTTGGAAAGCTGGTCAGGGGCAGGCACTCTGTCCACCACTTCCGACCAGAAGCTGAAGGAGGTGGTTTAGATTTTCTACTTCTGATTCTGTCAGAGAAACTTCTCTATTTTTTTTTTCCAAAAAATTATCTCTGAAGTTTTCAAATTTGTCAACAATTTCACATCATACTCTTTTTTTCTTTTAAGTCTATTTTTGTCATTTCCACCATTTCGCCTTAAGCTGTGTTTGTTTCTGCTTTTTTTCCTTAGTTACATTTGTCCATTGTATTATTTAGATCTTCTTTTTACAAAAAGAACCAACTCAAGGACGTGTGTAATAATTCAACAGTTGTTCTATTTTCTAATTTATTTTTTTCTGTTTCTTTTCCTGATCTCTTCCTTCCTCATCTTTATTTGGGGTTTTTGTTTTTGCACATTTCTAAATTATTATTTTGTTTGTATAAATTTTTCTGGGTTTAATAATAAAATCATTTAAAAAACTAAACAAAATTTTGAGTAAAGCTTTGCACGCATACTGTTGGTTTTCCTAGGTGTGGTTCTTCTTTGTGTTTTTTTCTAAATTATCACAACTCCTTATATATATATATATATATATATATAAAATTAACTGAATCACTGTGCTACACACCTGAAACTAACACGATATTGTAAATCAACTATTCTTCAATTAAAAAACAGTTAGATGTGGGACTTCCCTGGTAGTCCAGTGGGTAAGACTCTGAGCTCCCAATGCAGGGGGCCAGTGTTCGATCCCTGGTCGGGGAGCTAGACCCCACATGCCACAACTAAGAGTTTGCATGCTGCAACTAAGAAGTCCGCATGCCGCAACTAAAAAAAAGGATCCCGCATGCTACAACTAAGGATCCCATGTGCCTCAACTAAGACCCGGAGCAACCAAGATAAAAAAATAAATAAAAATTTGAAAAGTTAGACACACACAAAGAAAACTGTGTTCACGCAAAAAATAAAATAAAGGCAGTGAAGCTCACACACACACACACAAAACCCACTTAATTCCTGACTTCCTCCTTTATCCAAAAGCTATTTTGGAAAATTTAAATAGTCAATTTCTAACATTAATTTCTAGTTTTAGCATATTGTGAACAAAGGACGTGATCCATATGACATTTGTACTTCGAATTTATTGGGGTTTTCTTTGTGGAGGAAACTGTGATCCATTTTTAAAATTATTTTCTGCGTCCTGGAAAATAGGCTGAGTAATTTACAGCCTAAGCCAAAAGTCAGTATGTCTTCAGGAACTGGGGAAAAGAACAAAATGTGAACAGGAAGTAAGCTTCAAAGAGGAAGTGATTTTGATACAGAGGGGACAAAGAACTGGTTTTTTCAGTACCGACTAAAGGCCAGGCACTATGCTAGGCACTTTGCACGTATTGTCTTATTTCAAGGTGAGGCAGGATTCTTCAGAGCAGGAAATGGCCCCCCAGGGAGGTTAAGTAACTTCCTAAAGTCTGTTGCCTGCTCACAGCCCTGTCTCCCTTGCTTTGCTGAGCACGTTCCCACTTTTCCTTCAAGACTCAGTTTAAACATCACCTCTTCTAAGGTTTCCCAAAGAGAAGAGTTGGGCACCCCTCTTCTACTCCTGTAAAAGTCATCCCTAGTCATATCTGTCACCCTTGGTTACCTGGGAGACCCTTAAGGATGGCCAGCACATTGCGGGTTCTCAATAAATGTTTGTTGATGTGGTGAAGAATAAATGTAAAAAGACCAAAATAAAGGACAAAAAAGAGAGTTCCTGTATGAAGAATGAACATAGCAACACCATCACCCTATGGTACTCCTCCCCCTCCCCTGCCAAGCAGGTGATGCCTCGGGGTTTACAAGTAATAATACTGACATTAATAGCTTGTTCTCTATGCAGAGTGTTTGCTGTCTACGCAGCATTATCCTACCTGCATTATCTCATTTGGTCTCCAAGAACATAAGTCACCTTAAGCCCCATTTTCTAGGTAGTAAAGCATTTAGAAACTGAGTCTGGTCAAGAGCAGCAGCTCGCAAGTCGCCATAGCCAAGAGCTCCTCAGACTCCACTCAATGCCACATTCAAACTTGAACCCAGGTCCCTCCTGACGCCAAAGCAGACATGCAGACACACTCCTGCACGTGCACACACACACACACACACACACACACACACACCTTGCTGCCTTGGTGGAGAAGACTCTAAATTCCCCTCCTGTCTTGCTCATCATCATGGTTTCACAATGGAGTCTTTCTTCTTCAGACAACATGTTTAATTAATGCCTTAAAGGAAATTCATGAGAATGATCCCTGATGTTACATTCTCATTCATTCATCAGTTCTTATGGACAATAAACACTGACTAAACATTTACTGAGCCCCTGTTATGGATGCAGAGCCAGGTACTCTGCTGACCCTGGACACTGCGACCCAGGTGCAGGCTGAGAAGGACAACTTGGGGGGACCTTCAGGGCAACTCTGCCCACCGCTTCCAGGCCTGCCTCCTCCTCCCCCACCCTCCCAGTTCCCAAACCACACCCTCTTTATCTCCCTTCACAAAAAGCCCCATTCACTTTTTGCACAATACACTTTCACAATAGAGAGTCTATTCAACCCAGAGCCCAAATCATCAGCAACCAAAATGCTGGTTCCTCTTTCCTCCTAGGTCTTCAAACATTTCCAGGGGAGGAGAAATAATTGCATTCTGTAGTGTAACTTCCTGTTTGCTTGGCTGTTTCTCCTGTGAACTGGAAGATCCTTGAAGGCCTGGCCTGGGTCTTTTCACCATTGACTGTGGAGTGAATGAGAAACCCAGGTCTTGTTCTCTAAATATATAGGTTATTGTTTAAAATAATATAATCATTACAGAAATTTGTCAAATACACTAAGACAGAGAAGAAACTAAAAATCACCTATAATTCCAACAAACACAAATAACTTTTAAACTTGATTGTATTTCCTCTCAAGTATTTTATATGTATTTTTTGGGATAAATATATATGTATATACAAAATTGGACAAAAATATAATTGCACATGCAATTTTGTATCTCACTCACTATATCACAAACATTTCCAGGTCATTAAATATTCTTCAAAAACATGGTTTTTAATAGCTATGCAGTATTATATCAAACATGCATGCCATAACTTCTTTAAACATTTCCTTGCTGTTGAATACTTGGGTTATTGCTTTCTTCCCTCTGTCCTTTTCCTTTTTTTGGGGGGGGGGTTGTAATTTTTGCCAACATAAATAACACTTTGATAAACACCCTTAACTCACATCTTTTTTTTAAAAAATTATTATTTATTTATTTTATTTAGTTTTGGCTGCATTGGCTCTTAGTTGAGGTGCGTGGGCTCTCTAGTTGTGGCTTGTGGGTTTTCTCTTCTCTAGTTGTGGTGCACAGGCTCCAGGGCACGTTGGCTCTGTAGTTTGCGGCACAAGAGCTCTAGCTGAGGTGCGCAAGCTCAGTAGTTGTGGCGTGCGGGTTTAGTTGCTCCACGGCATGTGGGATCTTAGTTCCCTGACCAGGGATGGAACCCGAGTCCCCTGCATTGTAAGGCAGATTCTTTACCACTGGACCACCAGGGAAGTCCCTTAACTCAAATCTTTGTCCACACTGATGACTCTCCCTCCAATAGATTTCTAGAACTAAAGTTACTAATCAAAAGACATAAACTTTTTTTTTTTTTTTTAATTGGCTGTGTTGGGTCTTCGTTGCTACGCGGGGGCTTTCTCTAGTTGCAGCGAGCGGGGCTACTCTTCGTTGTGGTGAGCAGGCTTCTCATTGCGGTGGCTTCCCTTGTGGCGGAGCACGGGCTCTAGGAGCGCGGGCTTCAGTAGTTGTGTCATGCAGGCTTCAGTAGTTGTGGCTCGTGGGCTCTAGAGCACAGGCTCAGTAGCTGTGGCTCCCAGGCTTAGTTGCTCCACAGCATGTGGGATCTTCCTGGACAAGGGCTCGAACCTGTGTCTCCTGCATTGGCAGTCGGATTCTTAACCACTGAGCCACTAGGGAAGTCCCATCATTGTGGCTTTTATGTTTTTAATTTTTTCTAACTGTTCAGTGAAGCTAGCAGTTTCCTGTTTATGGTAGGTGTCCCATGTTTCTTTTAGCTTATTTTTATTCTTATATTTATGCAAATAAGGCCAGTTAACTTACTGGTCCAAACCATTATGGGAATAAAGCCATGCAACTATGCACCCTTGGTCAAAAGGGGGATCAGAGGAGGTGTACCCTGTCATTATTCCTTGAAAAATAATGCACAAATGTCAGATGTTCACCCCATCTATCCACACAGACTTTTGCTTTCTTTGGGTTTTCCCTGCAAACCCTGAGTCTTCCTAAATTGCTACTACACTTATGAGAATTTTGAGCTGCTGCCCAACACAACTTCTGTGGGACTCCAGTCATTGACTTAGTTCTCGGTGACTCTCCAGTTCTGGGTCCCCCTGCCACAAGCCCATCCTTTCAGGACCCCTAGGTCCACCTCTGTTCTCTGCAACCCCATTTAGTTCTGCCCTGGGGTCCTGCATCTTCCATTGGCTGGAATCCAGTGGGGACGTTTGATACTCAAAATCAAATATTAGACATTGCAAAGTCACTGATGTATATTTTTAATGTTTGTTTGGTTCTGCCAATGAAAGAAACAGATTTTAGGGCTTCCCTGGTGGCGCAGTGGTTAAGAATCCGCCTGCCAATGCAGGGGACACGGGTTCGAGCCCTGGTCCGGGAAGATCCCACATGCCGTGGAGCAACTAAGCCTGTGTGCCACAACTACTGAGCCTGCGCTCTAGAGCCCACGAGCCACAACTACTGAGCCCGAGTGCCACAACTACTGAAGCCTGCGCGCCTAGAACCCGTGCTCTGCGACAAGAGAAGCAACCCAATGAGAAGCCTGCGCACCTCAACAAAGAGTAGCCCCCGCTCACCGCAACTAGGAACAAGCCTGCGTGCAGCAACAGAGACCCAATGCAGCCAAAAAAATAAATAAATAAATGAATTTATAAAAAAAAAAAAAAAAAAGAAACAGATTTTAATAATCATCTGCTAATCTCCCAGCAGTTACTCTGATGAACACGTCAATTGGAACACGGAAGAGCTGTGTTTCATCCCTTTACTCAGCTTACTCGAGTCCTCAGATTTTCAGAGATGGATACAAACATTCTGGAAGGTCTGTGACATGAATGCATCCTCCCTCAGGGAAATCATGAGCATGAATAAACCTTATACTAACAAATCTTCTCTCCCGTTCCAGCTGTGGGGCTGGGGAGCAACTGTGGGGCTCCTGAAATGCCCAGGGGGACGCCTCCTTTATTGCTTCTGCATCGGAACAGTTGATTTCTTTCTCTCTAGTGTGAATCTGGAGGCTTCCTTCCTGGGTTTGAGGAGGTCAGGGGATTTGGCTAAAGGTGGTGGCATCTGACTGTGAGCTTAGGCCCTTGCTAGTACCTCCTAACATTCATTCGCACAGGCTTCACAATTTCCCAAATACAGTATCATGCATTACATGTCATTTATCACCTGCTTTCATTCCTCCCAACAACCCCAGGAGATGGACATTACTGAAGTTACTCAGGTGTCAGAGAAGGAAGTGGGTCACCTGCCCAGACTGGTTCTCACAGGGAGGTGATCTGGGAGAGAAAACGGGGAGGTATGAGGAGGGGATACGCTAAAGAAAAGGAGAAAACAGAGATGCTGAAAGGAACTCCCAACTGGAAACTCTGGCTGCAAATTCTGGCTCAGTCACTCAATAGCTATGACCTTGGAAAACTTTTAAACTTCGTTGTGCCTCAGTCTCCTCAGCTGTAAAATGATGATCAGAATATGACATTGGGAATTCACTGGCAATCCAGTGGTTAAGACTTCGCCCTTCCACTCGGGGCTTCCCTGGTGGCGCAGTGGTTGAGAATCTTCCTGCTAATGCAGGGGACACGAGTTCAAGCCCTAGTCTGGGAAGATCCCACATGCCACGGAGCAGCTGGGCCCGTGAGCCACAACTGCTGAGCCTGCGCGTCTGGAGCCTGTGCCCCACAACGGGAGGGGCCGCAATAGTGAAAGGCCCGCGCACCGCGATGAAGAGCGGTCTCCGCACCGCGATGAAGAGTGGCCCCCGCTTGCCGCAACTAGAGAAAGCCCTCGCACGAACCGAAGACCCAACACAGCCAAAAATAAATAAATAAATAAAAATAAAGTAACTATAAAACAATCGAATTCATGCTCTGCAATTCAGTTTAAAAAAAAAAGAAAGACTTCGCCCTTCCACTGCAAAGGGCACGGGTTTGATCCCTGGTCGGGGAACTAAAACCCTGCATGCCATGCAGCGCAGCCGGGGGGAAGAATATGATATTTACCTGGCACAAAGGTGACTGTACAGTATGTCTATCAATCATAGTGGGTCCATAAAAGTGAAAAACTGGAAATATCCCACAAGTCCAGCAATTTGTTTAAACAGGTAAGATAAATGCATACCATGGAATAACATCATTTGTTAGGAATGATAATGTGGATGTTTACAGACAGGGAAAGATATTTGTGACATATTACGGGGTAAAAGTGGTTGCCATTCAGTAGGAATAGTGTTACGTCATTTTTGTTAATTTTGTTAAAATAATATATTTACGTGTATAGTCATTCATTTAACAATATTCACTTTGCATAGTTTTATTACTATGTGCATTTTACATGTAGATATGTGGATATAAAATGTCCAAGGACACACACAAAAATATAATGTCTCTACTGGAGTTCTCTTTCAGTTTTGCTTAGCTGGTTATCAAATTCTCTCACATGAACTTGTGTCATAAGGAAATAATAGAAGCGTAAAAGGTTTACAATGCAGGAACTGGAACCCTGGTGTCTGTCTGGATCCAGGGGGCATTTTGTTGGTGCCAAGTTCACCTGCAGTTTGCTTGAAAAATGAGGAACCCAAGCAAAGGACTAAGAGGTTTTGAGAGATTTAATTCAGGCTCTGGAAGAGTCAAAAGTCTCTTTCTCCCCCTCTGTTCTCCCCAGTGTGAACTTCTGTGTCTACTTCTCTCCACTGAGCAAACACAGCCAGGCGCCTGCTCCTATCGGCCCTCCAGGATTTTACGAGGCCCACTCTCTTCTGATTCCTATTTGTTCTTCAGGCAGGCTACACCTCCACTGATCAGGCCAGGCCTTGGTAACCACAGTCTTCACATTCCAGTCCTGTTCCTGAGACAACACACTGGCCATCTTGGTCAGACGTAGGTATTCCCCAATCCCAGCCACCTGTGGGGACACAGGGTATCCTCTGAAGGTATGCTTCCTTCACAGCCAGCTCATTGCATTTCGGGCATGGTGACTCACTCTAGTTTCAACCCAGAACATAAATCTCATTTCTGGGTTGTAAGGGCACCTCCCTGTCACTCCTTGATCTATAATAACAATGAATAAAAGCTACCATGTATTGGAGCTTATGTGCCAGACACTGAGCTAGGCATGTCTTAAGCCTTTTAAGCCTTGCAGAAACCCTGTGAGTCAAGTGTTTTCACCCCATTTCACAGATGAGAAAACTTATATTCAGAGAGGTCAACTGGCCCAGGGATATACAGCAAATAAGCCTGGGCGCTTAAACATAAGACACTGTCTCTGCAACCCACTGGTCTTCTTACCCCCATCTTATAAGGAAGGAAACTATAATCACCCAAGTTCATGAAGTTAGCAAGTGGGAGAGGCTAAAATCTGAAGAGCCCCCTGATATCCAGCCCCCTCCCTTACTTATTGCCTGACACATTCCCCACTCTCCCCTCCCCCGCCCTGTGCCCTGACACCAAAGTGTCCCCACTCCCCCACTGTACTCTCCACTGCAGCAAATACGTGTGGAGGTTCCAAGAACCTGCAAGAATGTGCTCTCTTGCCTTGGGGCCTTTGGACAGGCTGTGCCTTCCTATGCGTTTACCTGGCACAGGCGTACGCATCTAGATGTAACCTCCTCCAGGAGAAGCCATCCTTGACCACCCTAGTCCAAGCACCCTTTTTTTAGGTGCTTCCTTGGTTCATCCTTAACATGTAACATGTGGCATTGTGGTTGCCTGCCTTCTTGTTTCCTCCCCTGCCAGTCTGCAAAGCCTAAGTGAGGACCGCCTGTGCCATTGGTTGTTAGGTGCTTAGCACCCAAGCATAGGAGCGGGCACAGAGTAGGTACTTGGTAAGCATTTGTTACGTGAATGCTGGACTATCAGAGCTGTTTTGCTTTATTTGGAGGGTATAGCTTAGGTGCACTAAACAGGATCTAAGATGACAGAAATGTAGCTCCCTGTATACCCCATTAAGAGGGCAAAGTCGGGGGGATGCTCTGGGGTCATCCAGGGCTCAGTGCAGTGACATTAAAATCATGGTGTCCTCCTTGCTAAAGCAAGTACCAGGCTACTGTTTTCTCACTCCCAGTCAGAAACAAATCATGTTCTGAGTGACTGGAGTCATTGCTCACAACACCAGGAGCTGGTTTAGGGTGGGGTGAGGGTCAGTGGCCTTGGGGCTCCAGTCTGTAAAGGCCCAGGCCTGCGGGCTGGGGGGAGGGGTGAAGAGTGGCAGGTCCTGTCCCCGGGAGGCTGCAGTCACTGAGGGGGAGAGACAATGAGGCTCAGCATCTGCTCCTAGCTGGGAGAAGGGACCCTCCAGTGAAAAGCCAGGGAGAGCAGGGAAGTGTGGGAGGAATTGATGAGGAGAAGGGGTGGAGCCAAGGAGACGCAGCCGGGAGGAAGGAAGAGAAGGGGAAGGAAGAGAGGAGGGAGGGGAGAGGATCCAGGCTTTCCTTCCTCTCGATGACCTGGTCCTGAGCTACAGTCTCCTCTGGCATTGTTTCCTGTGGAAACTCTCAGGGCCCATGAAGACTCATGTTTCTCACGTTTCTCCCCAGCCCCTGGCAGTAGCCCCAGTCTAAGTGCCGGGCATCCAGCAGGTGCTCAATACTTCCTTGGGCAAAAGAGAAATGTGGCCAACTTCGCTCTCGGAACTTTCCCCCCGTTTTCTCCCCACCTCTCTGGAGAAACAGAAGGCAGAGCAGGTCTTGGGAACACGCCCAGGCGCCCCATGAATAACTGACCCTTCGGGGAGGCTCTACCGCGTCCTGTCCGAGGGCTCGGAGTGGAGAAGCGGCTGGAGGTTAGAGGCCGAGAGTCGGGTCGGAAGCCGGGGAAAGGCAAGGCTGTGCCAAGCCCCGAGGCCCTGCAGGAAGGCGCCAGGGGCTTGACCCCCGCGCTGCCAACGGCCACGCCTCAGCGCCCCCCAGCAGTGCGCCAGGGGGCGAAGGCCCGGGCCGTGGGATTGGCGAGCCCACGAGGGGCCGATCCCAGCGGCTCCTCGGAGCCCCTTCCCCACCCGGGCCCTGGCGCTCGCAGTCCGCACCGCTCCCTCGAGTCTGCACGTCCAGGGCTCTGCAAACAGCTGTTTAAAGGCTTCTTACAGTTTAGTGCTCCGCGGGGATGTTTGTTCCACGCCCATCTGCCTACTTTAAAAATACATAAGTGAAGAACACACCCAGCCTTCCACCTCTGCCTGGGGAGGGGCGGGCTCCGCGGCCCCCGCCCGCACTTCGGAAGGAACCCGCGTCCCCCCCAGCCCCACCGACTCTCCTCTCGGGAGGACGCCCCAAGCTTCCCACGGTGGGGGGTCCCCTGGCCCTCTTTGTGCCGGGCAGGACCGGGCCCCCAATTTCCATGCGAGGTTCTGATGCTCCCCCTCTCTCCCGCTTCAGTTAATCTTTGTTCCCCTTTTCTGCTGAGGAGAAAAAAAGAGAGAGAAAGAAAAGGAGGAAAAAAGGCGTGACTTGATTTTCAAACGAAACTCCCACAGCAAACAAAACCCTTTTAGAGAAATAAGAAAGGAGGAAGAAGGAAGAAAAGAGGGAAGAAAAAAAGAGAGAAAACCCTTCAGGCTTTCAATTTGAGTGGGAGAGTTGAACCGAAAGAAAGAGAAAGAAAGGAAGAAAAATCCTCTCTGCGGTAGAAAGAGAAAAGAAAACTTGGGCTGACAAGAGGGGGGTGTTGGGGGGTGGAAGGAAGTGAGAAAACAAAAGAGAGATAAAAGGGCTGCTTTTCTGTCTCTCTTCCTCCGCGAGCTGGGTTAGGAGGAGCTGTTTTGCATCCCTTCACGTCAGCCCTGCCTCATTCCCTTCTTCCAGGGAGGGAGAGAGAGCGAGAGAGAGAGAGAGAGAGAGAGAGAGAGAGGAGAGGGAGAGAGAGGGGGAGAGAGAGAGAGAGAGAAAAAGAAGAGCCGGAGGGAGGGCGGCAGGAGCAGGCGGCGGGCGCGCGTGGAGGCGGGCGGCGGGCGCGCAGCAGCAGCCCGGGCGGTGGGCAGCCAGGAGCCCCCGGCCCCGGCCCGCCACGGGCCCCAGCGCAGGAGCCGCGCCCGGACCCAGGGTGAGTGTCCCGCGCGGCCCCGGGCCCCCGAACCCGCAACCCCGGGCGGCGCGCCGGCGGGGGCGCGGGGGGCGCGGGGGTGGGTCACTGCGGCCGCGGCCGACCCGCCCCCCGCCTGTCCCCGGGGACGGCCGCGCGCAGGCCCGCGCTGCAAACATGTCGTCTTTTCCTTTCACTTCCACATTCCCTCATGCCGGAGAGCTGGAGGGAGACATGGAGAGCCGGGGAAAGAGGGAGAGATGGCGTCTGGCGGGGGGGGGGGCGGGGGTGTGGAGGGGGAGGGGGAAGGGAAGGAGGGAGCGAGCGAGCGAAAGAGGGCGAGAGCGAGGAGAGCGCGCGAATGAGAGAGAGAGAAAGGGAGGGGAGAGAGAGAGAGAGAGAAGCAAAAATGAAAGGAAAGCGCGGCGGCGGCGGCGGGGCGGGAGGCCCGGAGGCGGCGGCGGCGGCGGCTCACGGGCCCGCACGTGGGTGTCCCGGCTCCCAGTACGCTCCCCCCGCTGCCCGCCCGGGACTCAAAGTTTCACCCCCTCGCCCCGCCGCCGCGCCCCGCCGCTGCCCACAAACTTTATTCTCCCGGCGGGTGGGGTTGCTGCGCGTCCCCGCCGTCCGGTGTGGGGGAGGGCTGGGCGCGCCGCCGGGGTGTCGGGGGCGCCCCCGGGGCAGCAGGCCGCCGCACGCCCCGCTCCCCGGGGCGGGAACCTGTTGAAGGCGCTCGCCGGCCGGCTGGGTCTCCACGGCCTGTCCTTAGCCTCCTCAGTCTCAGTTCCCCTTCCTTGTCGCCCACTCTCTCCGTCTCCTCGCGGTCATTTTCCTAATTGGACAGAGCTGTGGGGTGTGATCGCCGGCGTCAGATTAGTGGCCCCGAGGCTGCCAGGTGGGCGCGGGGACTCGGGGACCAAGGGGACAGCCCCCGCCAGCGTGCAGAGCCCACAGATCCGGCCCTCGTGCCACCGCCCCCCTAACCGCGGACTTGCTAACTAGTGCGTATCGGGTTTTTTTCCAACTTGCCTTTTAAGATGACTTTTATGGTGGCTGCAACTGCTTCCCTCCAGTCTGAGCAGTAGTTTGGGAAGATTTAAGAGGCCAGGGAGGTGCTTGCGTGGGTTTTAGCTAACCCGAAACGATCATTAATGTATCTCTAAGCTCTGCGATGGTTCGGGCAAGGCGTAGCCGCAGCCCGGTGCGTCTTCACAGGGTCACTACGAGGTGCTGGTCCTTCCCGGTCTGAGCGGTCCAATGAGGGACTGTCCTCGTGGCCCACCCTAGAGCAGCGGGCCGAGCGCCCTAACTGCTAAGGGCACCCAGAGCGCCTTTATTTCTGTGCAAAATGGAAACTCCCAGCCGGTGTAGACCTGGAGGGGACATAACCAGTTCCAGTGGGCGCCTGGGAAACTCACAAGATTCCCCCATAGGTGTGCGGAGAGGGACTTTGAACCTTGGGGGTCACCCAGCCAACTTTGAAGCTGCTCTTTCAGTCCTGCCTTTGTACACGTGTAAGTAAAAACAGTCAAAGTTCATTTCTGCCAAGTAGAGGGCCTGGAGCCTGCATCCCTGTTTTGCCCTCACCAGGGGCTTTCAGAGGACCCGCCGGGCCAGGTGGGGGAGGGGAAGTAAACCACCCCTAATTGTCTTTAGACTTTAGAAAATGCATTCTTAGTGTTTGTGATCAAAGCCATGGGCCTGTCTGGTTTTGATTTTTTTTTTTTTTTAAATATTGCTTTCCCTCTTTTTTTTTTTTTTTAATAGGGAGCATTTTCTTTTTTCAAATTTTATTTATTTATTTTATTTATGGCTGTGTTGGGTCTTCATTTCTGTGCGAGGGCTTTCTCTAGTTGTGGCAAGTGGGGGCCACTCTTCATCACGGTGCGCGGGCCTCTCACTATCGCGGCCTCTCTTGTTGCGGAGCACAGGCTCCAGACGTGCAGGCTCAGTAATTGTGGCTCACGGGCCCAGTTGCTCCGTGGCATGTGGGATCTTCCCAGATCAGGACTCAAACCCGTGTGCCCTGCATTGGCAGGCAGATTCTCAACCACTGCGCCACCAGGGAAGCCCTGGTTTTGATTTTTGAGACTTAGTATGGCTGTCCCTTTCTCGTTTGTTTTAAAGCGAATGTTATTTTCTAGAGCTCTCATGGTGGTTTTGTCAGCTGGCCCTCGAACCTCGCGTCGCTCTGTGCCAGGCACCTGCCAGTCTGGGAACAGGACCTCTAATTAGTCACCTGTAGTTCTAGCCACACTAGTGCTCCAGTAACCTGCAGGACCCGGCTTTCTTGCATGAGGGCAGTGGGGGTAGGGCTGCTTTATTTAGGGTAGGGGGAGTTGGCCATTTGGGTCACATTTTTCTTTCCTCCAGGCTCACCTGGTTGCCTGTATGCCCATGGAGGCAGATGCAGTGAGTTGCAGTGGGAGCAGAGGTTCACTCTTCTCCTCAGAGCGGATTCCCGGGTGAGTCCTTGTCCTGTGATGTGTGGCCAGCGGGCCATTTGTTCTGCACTTGGGTCACTTCCATTCCAACCAGGCATTTTCTACCAGGGAGACTTATTTTAGGCTCCCTGTCTAGAGACAAGGAGATGGACAAGGTCTGGAATGGTTTTTTGAGTTGGAGGAAGGGAGACTAATGGGCCCACCGGAGATTTTGCATGCCTTCTATTTTAGGTTTGCCTTGTGGCCCAGGGATATTTCTATCAGAGTTGTGCTTGGAAAGCTCAAGTTTGACGTTAGAAGGGAGTAAATAAGTAAAGGAGTAGTCGGGTGCATCTCAGGGAGTAAATAAGTAAAGGAGTAGTCGGGTGCATCTCAGGATGCTGTCCACAGGCTCCTCATCGGGCTTGCTCACCCCCTGGATCTGAGGGCAGGGGCTCATTTTGTTGAATTAAGGAATCTGTGAATCTGCTGTGTCTCATGTTAATGGTGGTTGATCCCAGCCCTTAGACTGCAAAACTGGAAGAGGACCTTAGAGGTTGTCTGAAGAAAGTGAGGCATGAGAAAAGCTCCATGCCTGAAATCACACAGTAAGTGACTGAGCCAGCACTCAAACATGGGCTTTCAGAGTCCATTTCCAGTGCTGTTAACACAAGGCTGCTGCCTGTATTCCTGCTGGGGAACCCGAATCAGGCTTCATCCGAAGAATGTGGCTGTGAGAACATGAAAACATGGGCTTATCCTACCCTCATGAGATAAGTAAACGAAGGACCTTATTTTCTTTTCTTTTTTTTTTTTTTTTAAATTATTAGCACCTTTAATTATTATTTATTTATTTATTTTATTTATTTGGCTGTGTTGGGTCTTCGTTTCTGTGCGAGGGCTTTCTCCAGTTGTGGCAAGTGGGGGCCACTCTTCATCGCGGTGCGCGGGCCTCTCACTATCGCGGCCTCTCTTGTTGCGGAGCACAGGCTCCAGATGCGCAGGCTCAGTAGTTGTGGCTCACGGGCCTAGTTGCTCTGCGGCATGTGGGATCTTCCCCGACCAGGGCTCGAACCTGTGTCCCCTGCATTAGCAGGGAGATTCTCAACCACTGCGCCACCAGGGAAGCCCAACCTTATTTTCTAGTTGTGTTACACGTACTGTTCTGGAGGATTTGACGGCTGGTGTGACTACTTGGGGAAACCGGGTGTTTCTGGCTGTTACAATGCATACTTCTTCAACGTCTACCAGTTAGCGGGGCAGCAGTTTAGTCATTGGGATGTGCCCAAGTCACACTGAGCATTTTTTGATCTGGAATGTTTTCTTCATGCTTTGTACTTGTGTGTGATTTATTTAGGCTTGGTCAGGGAAAAGAATGGGGACGTAAGGAAGGGCCAGAGACCCGAACTGATCTCTATTCGTGGGTTAGATCTCTTACTACTTTCAGTTCATGAGGATAGAGGTCTTTCTTTGTTCATTGCTAAGCCCTTGTGCCTAGAACAGGGCCTGTCCCATAGTGGGCCCTCGATAAATACTTGTTGAATAAGGGTACTGGACATTAGGAAAAAGATTTCCCTCCCAGAAGGGACCCACAAATGACACACAGAGGCAGAGACAGGGAGGTGATTGATGGGAACTGCAGAGTTTTGCAGTGAGTCATTGCTTAGAACAAGCTCCAGACAGGTAAGGCAGGAGAGGCTGGGAAGAGTAAATTTTGAATGAGGTGGAGCCACTGGGTGGAGACTTGCGTGAAACAATAGAGAGATCTTAAATTGGACCAGATATGGGGAGGATAATAATAATCGTAGATCTTGGGCCAGGCTTGTGTAAGTGATTTATGTGTATCATCTCCCTTAGTCCTCACAGGTGCTAGTTGCTGTATTGTTATTCCCATTTGGCAGATTGGGAAACTGGAGCACAGAGAGATTAGTTACATACAAGGGCACAGAACTGGTGGTATCTGAACCCAGGTGGACTGACTTGGCTACCCTAGAATGATGATGAATTCAGATATCTCTGCCCACTCCAAGGAGCTGGGCATTCAGAGCTTTGGGGTTGCTAGAAAGGATGGCAGCAGAAAAATTGGAAAAGAAATTGTTGGTCTGCAACAGAATGAGGCTGGTCAGGGAGCAGGCCCTCTGCTTCTTTTGCCAAGGCTCTCACAGTGTCTGAGGACTGTAAGGGAATATTTACTGGGGACCTAATTATTACCCAGGCAGAGTGGCTAGTACCAGATTGGGACTGTTTTGCACTTGATAAAGATTTTTTTTTACTTTATCCCACTATTCAAATTTATTTTTATTTACCACATATATTTATTCAATATATCTTTGATAAAGATTTAGGAGACTTTTTTTTTTTTTTTAAAGGTTGCTTTTCAAGTTACATTTTAGTCGGCATGTATTTGAAACTGGTGGAAATTTTAAAGCCAGAAGTGTCACCCTTGGCCATGAGGCCTCTAGAAGGTGTTTCCCACCAGTGCAAGCCTTCCCTTCCTCCTCCAAGGGTGCTGGTCCAGGCTGCTCTGGCCCACAACAGCTGCCCTTTTATCGACAGTCTGCTGGTCTGGTCCTCGTGGAGCTTGCAGTCTCCCTGGGAGACAGACATTAAACTAATAATTAAACAAATACTCTTTAATTACAGTTGTTATAAATGCTTCAAAGGAAAAAGTACAGAGACCATGGGAGCTGATAATCAGGGAGGACGGGGGAAGGGAGGCTTTCCTGAAGAAAGGGCATTTAAACAGCCACGCAAAGGGTGGGTGAAGAGGCTTTAACCAGGTGGGATAGTCCATTAGCCTTGATGTAAACTCTTGCTACTCTGTATGTGGTCCATGCACCAGCGGCATCAGCATCACCTGAGAGCTTGTTAGAAATGCAGGATCTCGGGCCTACCCCAGACCTGCTGAATCTGCATCTTAACAAGATTCCCGTGCATGGTAAAGTCTAAGAAATACTGATGGAATCAAAGTACCGAACTGGGAGGTTCACAGCTTTGCTGCGAATGAGTTGGGTGACTCAGGCAAGTCACCCAACTTGGAATGACTTGGAGGAGTGATAACGAGAGAATTAGATCATCCCACAAGTTCCTTCTGGCTTCTCAGATCTTTGGCTTTTGCTGGTGTGTGCTGTCTCCAAGCTTACTGAGGGAAAGGACCTGGGCTTACACAGCATCCACCTCTACGGTGCCTTTGCTGGGGGCCAGCACATGCTCTGGTCTGACTTCAGTAAGCACTAAGGAGGGGCCAGACCATCCTTTGGGGAAAGATGAGAATAATTCGCAAACAGCATGTGGAGCTTTGTGGCACACAGAGAGATTGTCTTAAGGTGACCCAGAGATGAGTTGACCTGAAGCGAGAGAAAGATTGGCAAGGGTCAAAGGGGCTTTGAGGAAGAAAGGTGTAACATTTCTGCCAAAAGTGGAGCCTAAACTGAGGGCAGGAGGAACCTGCTTAACAGTTCCGTGCATGTGAACATAATACTTCAGGAATTGCCATGGTATTCTGCCCCTCAGATCCTCATATCACTTTAGAGAGAACCAGAGCGCTGGAACCAGGACTTCTTGACCCTTGCAGCTGTGGATGGGCTTCAGCTACACCTGCAACTGTGCAGAGGGTTACATGTGTGTGCACTTTTCTAGGGAGAGGACCTGTAGCTTTCACCAGCCTCAAAGGGGTCTGCGGCCTCCCAGAACTAGGGGCAAAGGGCTTTCTTAACTAATCTTTCCCCGCTCTTTTATTATGCAGTGCTTACTATGTGCCAGACACTATTCTAAGCACTTTCCGTATATTAGCTCATTTAGGTTGAATACTTTTCCGGAGTTCACACACCTAGTAAGTTTGAGAACCAGGATTGGCACCCAGGCAGTCAGACCCCAGAGTCCCTGCTAGCAAAGCCTACCTTAGTAACAGGGCAGGTGGGGCTAAGGGAGAGCTCTTTTTGGTAGAACAAAAATTGAGATTATAGAGGCCCCCACTTTACAAGTAAGCATCTCCCAATAGTTCGTGTGTAAAACTGAAAGGATTTTCCCAAGGAAATGTGTTACAAATAGCACAGGGTTGCCATGCTAGCCCGTGAGAGCCTGTGTTACTATTGGGCCCAACTCATGATTGTTTGCAAAAAAAAAAAAAAAAAAGAAATTTAGAAAACAAGACTGCTGCAGTACTGCAAGGTAAATTAAGAATTCTAGAATCGGATAGAAGGTGCTTGAACACAGTCAAATAAGGGGGGGTGAGGTGGTCGCAGGAAATTGGGGTAGATCCTGAAAGGGGGGGGATTAAAGGATGTTAGAGGCCAAAGCAGGGCCAAATGTATGTCAAATCAGCAGCTTCAAAAGGTAAAATAACTGGCTTTTATTACCTACTAATTAGTGTGTGTAGCTCACAGACCTGACCCTTCCGCCACCCCTAGTGCCTTACCCCAAGTACAGAGGCCTTTTGTTTTCTCTCTTACTCATTTCTGTGCCATTTGAATATATACCAGTATGTATTATCTTTATAATCTATATATTTGTAAATGGAGTAAAGGGGCTATTAAAAGTGGGTTGATCTCTAGAGGGGTTTTGGTTCTGTCTTCTACAACCATCATCAGAAAGGAGTTTCTGATATTAAATACATATGCTCTATCATGTGTATATTTTGGGATTACCAAGAGAACTGTTGGAAATGTGAGGATTTTCAGTGCAGTTGGAAGTTGAGAATAAGAGATCACATTGTGGCCCAACTGCCTTCCCTTTCTTCCTTCCCTGCCCCCTAGGGTATAATAAACAGGGAATCAAAATCAGGTAAGAATGATCACTACAGAAAGCAGGAATGTCCACCCTGCAGATTTACATGGGAGACTAGAACTTCTGTGATGACTCTTGGTTATGTGTGGTTTGTCTTCCGGATTGAAAGGTTGTCCTGCATGGTTTTGGTAAAAAAAAAGTTGTACAAACTTTAATGGTTGCTTTATGCGCCACGTCAGAATGTCCTCACAAGGACCACACCTGAGTGGGCCTCTCAGTAAGCATTAGGGACCCTTTGGAGGCTGGCGGTGCTGGTTGGTTAACCCCACTCTGTGATGTCCAATCCTGGGGTCCCTAGGCCCACAGTCTCAACCTCCCATTCATTTGCTAGCCACAGGACCACTGTGGACTTGCCATTACCTGGAAGCAGGTCACCTCTGAAATTCTGAATTCTTCCAAGCCCCCCACTGCGTATCCCTACTTGAAGCAACCCCGCCCACCCCTGCCCCAAGCTGGGATACCTCTGCCTGCTTACCTGGGCCTCATGCCCACCATCAACCCTCGTTCCCATGTCCTGCCCAGGCTGCCTCCCTACGACTGAGCACTGGACATCCTCCTGTGCCCCAGTTCCCCGCTACAGCTACCGACACACCTGTCTCCCTCTCCTTTGGCCCTGCCTCTCCCCTGCCCCCCTTCCATTTCACTTCTCTTCACCCTAGGACTTCACAAAGAAGAGGCCACACTTTCCATCCCTACTTCCTCTCTCCCCCTCTCCTCTCCAGCAGCAGAGTTTCACCCCCACTCCCAGATGTCCCCAGCTACCTCCTGATCACATCTGGTGGCCTCTACTTACCTGGCTTCTCTGTAGCTGTACTGTCGTGATACTCTTGCCCATCGTGGGTTCTGGCTCCTCACTCTGGGTCCTGCTCCTGCCTCTCTAATCCTGCTTTTTCTGCCACTCCTTCCTCTCCTGGCCATGCTTTGGTGCCTCAGCCACAGTTCTTTGCTACTTGCTTCCCGTCCATGTCTATGGCTTCACCCTGCACAGTGAGGACTCTTTGGCCTGTATCCCTGCCCTCATGTCTCCTGTGAACAACCTAGTGCTGGGATTACATTAGTTATAGTTTTGGGTATATATGGATATCTTCCTACCATCTTAGTTTGTGTTTTCTGTTTCTTCTTTTTCTGATTCTTTCCTCTCTGTTGTTGGTTTTTTTTTCTCTACTCTTTTTCTCTTTACTCCTTTGGAACTTATATACTCTATTTCTGTCCTTTTGATGCATGCAGACTGCATAAGGTTTAAAGTTAGTTGGTATCCATATCTTTTTTCAGGTAATGCAGTGCAATGAAAGGTTAGTTAACCTTTGATTTTCCACATAGTTATCATTTTGTTTACCCATATTTCTCCCTGCATCTCAGGCTTTCCTTCTGGAATCAGAACATCATGTGGTGGAGGTGTTTTAATCATAAACTTTCAGTTCCTGTTTGGCTAAAATTTTATTTCATATTTATTAAGAGATTGTTTTACTGGGTATAAAACATTAGCTTGACAGTTATTTTCTCTTAGTATTGAAAGATGGTATTCTACTATCTTCTGGCTTTCCTTATTGATATTGAGAAGTTAGTAGCCCAGTTATTGATCTTAGGTAATTTCTTCTCTCTGGTTGTTGTTTTGTTGTGGTGGTGGTGGTGGTGGTGGTGTGTGTTCACGCACGTGTGCACATGTGTGTGTGTTTTGCAGTTTAATGCATTTAGGTGTGGATTTTATTTTATTTGTCTAAGGATTCATTAGATTTCCTGAGACCAAAGATTAGTGACTTTGATCAGTTCTAGAAAATTTTCATCCTTATCTCTTTGACTTTTATCTCTCTATCATTCTGTCTCTGGTTTCTCCTTGGGAACTCCAATTAGATATATGTTAGGTCTTATTCTATCTTTTACATCTCCTTGACATCTTAACTTCTTTTTTTTTTAATTTTTATTGGAGTATAGTTGCTTTATAATGTTAGTTTCTGCTGTACAGCAAAGTGAATCAGCTATACATATACATATATCCACTCTTTTTTAGATTTCCTTCCCATTTAGGTCACCACAGAGCACTGAGTAGAATTCCCTGTGCTATACAGTAGGTTCTCATTAGTTATCTATTTTATATATGGTAGTGTATATATGTCAATCCCAATCTCCCAATTCATCCCACGCCCCCCTCTCTTAACTTCTTTTTCATTTTTAGTCTTTTGGTTTTTTATAGTGTTTTCTGGGTAGTTTCTTATTTGTCTTCCAGCTCATTAATTCTCTCTTCAGTTATCTCTAATTTTCTGTTCAGCCCTTCCACTGAGATATTTTTAATATCACTATTAACTCAGAGATTTTTTAAAAAAATAATTTTATTTATTTGGCTGCACTGGGTCTTCATTGCTGCGTGCAGGCTTTCTCTAGTTGTGATGAGTAGGGGCTACTCTTCATTGCGGTGTGCAGGCTTCTAATTGCGGTGGCTTTTCTTGTTGCGGAGCATGGGCTCTGGGTGCACGGCTTCAGTAGTTGTGTCTTGTGGGCTCTAGAGCGCAGGCTCAGTAGTTGTGGCGCACGGGCTTAGTTGTTCCGTGGCAAGTGGGATCTTCCAGGACCAGTGATTGAACCCGTGTCCCCTGCATTGGCAGGTGGATTCTTAACCACTGTGCAACCAGGGAAGTCCAACTCAGAGATTTTAATATACTTTATGTGTTTTAATCCATTGTAGTTATTTTCTTTGATGTTCATTCTTTAAGTTTTTAATCTGGATGAGCATCATGTTTCTATTTTATCATTTTTCAAGTATGTGTGACTTTTTTTTTTTTTTTTAATTTATTTATTTAATTAATTAATTTATTTATTTTTGGCTGTGCTGGGTCTTCGGTTCGTGCGAGGGCTTTCTCTAGTTGCGGCAAGTGGGGGCCACTCTTCATCGCGGTGCGGGGACCGCTCTTCATCGCGGTGCGCGGGCCTTTCACTATCGCGGCCCCTCCCGTTGCGGGGCACAGGCTCCAGACGCGCAGGCTCAGCAGCTGTGGCTCACGGGCCCAGCCGCTCCGTGGCATGTGGGATCTTCCCAGACCAGGGCTCGAACCCGTGTCTCCTGCATTAGCAGGCAGATTCTCAACCACTGCGCCACCAGGGAAGCCCAGTATGTGTGACTTTTTAAAAATAATCTTACTCTTTTTAAAAAATATATATTTATTTATTTATTTATTTATTTTTTGGCTGCATTGGGTCTTTGTTCCTGTGTGCAGGCTTTCTTTAGTTGCGGCGAGTGGGGGCTACTCTTCGTTGCAGTGCGTGGGCTTCTCATTGTGGTGGCTTCTCTTGCTGCAGAGCATGGGCTCTAGGCGCGTGGGCTTCAGTAGTTGTGCCACGTGGGCTTAGTAGCTGTGGCTCATGGGCTCTAGAGTGCGGGCTCAGTAGTTGTGGCACACGGGCTTAGTTGCTCCGTGGCATGTGGGATCTTCCCGGACCAGGGCTTGAACCCGTGTCCCCTGCCTTGGCAGGCGGATTCTTAACCACTGTGCCACCAGGGAAGCCCAATAATCTCTTACTCTTTACCTGGGTTTTTAAATCCTCATTTCCTTAATCATATTAAACATCCTTTTTTTTTTTTTTGTATCCAGTAATTCTAGTATCTGAAGTATTTACAGGTGTAGTTCTGTTGTTTGATGATTCTGCTCCCTCCCACTCATGAGGGCTTATTTCTTTTTGTGATTT
The DNA here is from genome assembly GCF_949987535.1 of Balaenoptera acutorostrata. NCBI lineage: Eukaryota > Metazoa > Chordata > Mammalia > Artiodactyla > Balaenopteridae > Balaenoptera > Balaenoptera acutorostrata. The sequence continues at coordinate 38,437,059 of NC_080066.1, read as the reverse complement.
TCTATTGTGAGCTTATGTTTGTTAGAATTCTATCTGTGAGAATTCTTTAAGGTGTGGGATGAGAGTACATTCTTCCAGGGAGAATATGTGTTGCCTTCTGCCAGACATCTTAAGACCCTACAGATGGGTCATTTATTTATAATTCTTAGCTTGCAGTTTTGAGGACCAGAGCCCAAACCCACTTGAGGGCTGGCTAATGACCACAGATTCTCAGAGGAGCCTTTTCATTTAAAACTCTGCCCACAGCTAACACTAAGCCAGAGTACTTCCTTCCTGACGATATACCACCAGACCCCCTACTTTGTCCCATTGTTCCCTTATTGCCAAATGTCTTCTCTCCATATTTGGACAAAGTCCTAGTCATGTCAGGCCCAACTGAAAACTATGTATCTTCTGAGCCTTCTCCATGCCATCCCTTGCAAAATTAACCAGTCCTTCTACATTCATTGGCTGTTGTCACCTTACCTATTAGTCTGTGGATGTGTGTGTTCAGACCCCATACTGGACTCAGAACTTCTTAAAAGGTCAGAGCTGTGTCATTTATTTCTGGAGCCCCAGTGCCTGTTCACTGTTGGGCAGAGTAGTTGCTTAATAGATATCTATTGATTGAATGGAATTTATGGCAAAATCAATATTTCTGTTCTTCTTGAATAGTAATAAAAAAAATCACAAGCACTAAGCTACCCTGTGATCTTGGACAGGTCCAGTTTACCTCTTTGGATCTGAGTGACCTTAGCTATAAAATGAAGGGATGCTTCTGAGATCTCTACTTGCTCTAAGATACTGAGATTCAACATAATTTGTATGACTGTCAGTCATGATAACATGGATCAACTCTTGGCTCACAAATGGAATGAAGGGATGGGAGGGCCTTAGAGAGAAAGAGCGTGATTCTGAGATAAAGGGGCATGATTTGGAAGAGAAGAAAGAAAAGGGACTTAAAGATAAATTAATATGAAAGGTGACATTTTAGAAAGGTGGCATTTTAAAATTTGTGACTTGAGACAACCTGATGGCTGTCTAAAAAAAGAACACTTTATAACAAAATAAATTTCAGATGGATTAAAGATGTTAAATATAAAAAATGAACTCAGGGAAAATACTTTTTAACTTTGAACTAAAACCCAGAATCCATAGAAGAAAAGATTAATATATCTGACCCTACACAAGTAAAAAATTTCTGTGAGGCAAAATCATCATAAACAGTCGAAAGAGTCTCCTACTTCTCAAAACTGGGAAAACATTTTTGCAACATATATGAGAGATAGGGCTAATTTCCTTAATATCTAAAAAGAGAAAATCAATAAGAAAAAGACTATCAGCCCAATTTTTAAAATGGGCTATGAACCAGTCACAGAAAAGGAAATACAAGTGGTTCTTAACCATATAAGGTGTTGAGCCCCACTAGTAATAAGAGAAGTGTTAACTCTGCTATGGAGAAGTGACAGTGGGAACAGATGCTCTCATAACTGTTGAAAGAGTGTAAGTTGGTACAACCTGTATAGAGAGGGTTTTGACAATATTTATTTATTTAATAAATTTATTTATTTTATTTATTTATTTTTGGCTTCATTGGGTCTTTGTTGCTGTACACGGGCTTTCTCTAGTTGCGGTGGGCGGGGAGCTAGTCTTTGTTGTGGCTCACGGGCTTCTCATTGCGGTGGCTTCTCTTGTTGCGGAGCAAGGGCTCTAGGCGCGCAGGCTTCAGTAGTTGTGGCACACAGGCTCCGTAGTTGTGGCTCACGGGCTCTAGAGCGCAGGCTCAGTAGTTGTGGCGCACGGGCTTAGTTACTCCGCAGCATGTGAGATCTTCCCAGACCAGGGCTCGAACCTGTGTCCCCTGCGTTGGCAGGTGGATTTTTAACCACTGCGCCACCAGGGAAGCCCGACAATATTTATTAAAAGTGCACGAGCAACTCCACTTCTGGGAATTCCTCTCACAGATATGAGCATACATGTGAAATGATGCATTTTTCAAGATAGTTCATTGCGTCATTGCTTGTAAAAGCAAAAAAGGGGTGGGGGGAACAACCTTAATGTCCATCACTAGAGAACTGGTAAATAAATTATCCTATAACCATGCAGTGCAGCTCTGTGCAGCTGTACAAAAGAATGTAAAAGCTTCCTATGTATCCATGTGGTTGCTGAGATATTTTCTTAAGTAAGAAAGTAGGAGACAGAATGCCTGGCTGTGCAGCATTCTGCAAGGATACCTAGGAGACTGGTAATAGTGGTTTCCCACAGCAGATGCTGACTTTTCACTGTGTTCCTTTTACTACATTTTGAATTTTGTACTTTGTGCATATACTACCTTATTTATTTATTTATTTTTGGCCATACCGCGTGTCTTGCGGGATCTTAGTTCCCTGACCAGGGATAGAACCCATGCCCCCTGCAGTGGAAGCACGGAGTCCTAATCACTGGACTGTCAGGAAATTCCCTATATTACCTAATTAAAAAAATTTTTTTTTAAAGAAGGAGGTTAGGGTGGAAAGAAGGGAGGGTGGGAAGGAGGGAGGAAGGGAAGAAGGATCACACCTTTCTTCTGCATTTTCATATAGGGTATTTTAGTTACTCCCCTCAGCAGCCCCTAGGGAGGTTACCATTTTTATTGACCAGGAAACTGAAGCTCGGAAGTCTGCAATGACTTGCCCAAGTTCATGGAGAGAGCCTTGGAACCTGGCATTGAATCCAGTTCTCACTCCAGAATCATTGGGCTCATGTCTGTAGATCAGAATTTTCTTGTTTCCTTCCTTTATTTTTATCCGACTTCTCATAGGTCAAGGACCGATGGCTGTGCACCATGGCCTAGACAGTCCCCCGACCCCCTGTGGGAGTGAGTGCAAAGTTCCATCCCGCCTCCTCCAGCTGGCTGGCTGGCTGGCTGGCTCACAAGTCCTCCTGGGCAAAGCTCAGGCAGTAGGTGGTGGAGCCAGCCGAGAGCCCAGCCCTCCGCATCAGACACAATGAGGACGATTAGGGATGGGCTTTGCAGTCCTATCTTTGAAGTTCCCAGCTTTTATCAGAGTGTCTGAACCTTAACACTATTTCAAGGGAACTTTTATTACTGTCGTTATGAGCTGGCCTCAGGTAGGTACCAGCTGCTGCCAGGTGCCAAGGGAGCACTTGCTGGTACCGTAAGCTGGTGCCTTCACTTTGTTTTACAGCAGGTAAGTTTTCAGGGCTGAAAGTACTTAGTACATGGAAGATTCTGGAAGAACAACTTTTTCTATTTTTCTGTACACAGGTGCAGTCCCTTTAATTAAAGGGAGGAAGAGGTGGTTTTTTGATTTTTGGTTTTGGTTTTTGTCTCACAGAAACACCTGTGCTGTTTTCAAAGTAGGGTATTGACTGCTTCCTCTTTGCTGAAGAGAAATTCTCCACGGAGAACAAAGCTAAAGGTGTTGGCCATATATAATGCGAGGCTGTAATTTATAGGATACAGCTTCACCTGGGGGAAGAATTTGACGTCTTTAAGAGACACAGAATCATCCAGCACCAGCTGTCCTCATGTGTGGTGTCATATTTATTTTCCAAGTTGGAGTCATCATTTCTTAAGAGAGAGTCAGGGTCCACTGGGGCTGAGGAATGCTCATGGGGGCGGGAAGTCTTCAGGATCCGTGGGCCTGAGCTGGCACGTCCAGCACCCTATCACTGTGCTACTTGGCATCTTTATGAGGGATGCAGGCTAGTGACCCATGCTGTCCGTTTTTGTTTGTTAGGCCAGTGGAAGTGGAAGTGCTTTTGAACATCACAGAGTGGCACCGACATCAAGTTTGCAGCTGGCTGTTTGCTGAATGCATGCATGGATAGGAGGCACCCCATAAACGTTTCCCAAATGGATGAATTTTGATCTCTGAGATAGATTTTTTTTTTTTTAAGATGTCATAGTTTGTTATGGAGGCCAAGCCCTACCCAGATCCTGCTCCCCAAAGTGATGATTCCGTTCACCGCTGTAGGATGGTAGGGGTTGGAGGGGCATGGCGGGAAGATTATGTTAGTAGCCACCATGTCTTGGTGTTCTGGATGACCTGGATGTTTTAGAAACAGTGGTATTTCTCTCTCTTTTTTTTTTTTAAATTTTATTTATTTATTTATTTATTTATTTATGGCTGTGTTGGGTCTTCGTTTCTGTGCAAGGGCTTTCTCTAGTTGCGGCAAGTGGGGGCCACTCTTCATCACGGTACGCGGGCCTCTCACCATCACGGCCTCTCCTGTTGCAGAGCACAGACTCCAGATGCGCAGGCTCAGCAATTGTGGCTCACGGGCCTAGTTGCTCCACGGCATGTGGGATCGTCCCAGACCAGGGCTCGAACCCGTGTCCCCTGCATTGGCAGGCAGATTCTCAACCACTGCACCACCAGGGAAGCCCTCTGAGATAGATTTTAAAGCTTTTGATCAGAAAGAGGACTGGAGAAATTTAGACCTCTCCTGTTGCTCTTCAGGTTTTCCTGATGCTTGAATAATTAAGTCCACGTCCTGTGGGATTTTTCCTTCCTTGGGCTGTAGGTCATCTTACGCAAAGGCCACCTTCTGTTAATGCTACACCTGGTACTCTTAACGCCCTCCTGAGCGTTCCACTCCGTTATCTTCTTGTGTTCTAGCTCATTATCTGGAAAAATTTCTGTGCAACATCAGCTAAGTTCTTTTGCTTCAGTTACAGAGCTTGTCAGAATTTCTCTTCCACACCTCTGTTTGGAGGCTTCTATACCTTGGTTGTAAAAATTCATTCCCTATTGCCAGGTAGATGAACAAATCTCACTCAGCTTGAATTCACTGTCTAAAGAGATGGCCATTGTCCTTTCCTTGATAAGGGACAAAAGTAACATTTGTTTTTTCACACCTCGGCCCCTCTGCCTGCTTTCATCCCTGCCCTCTACCCCAACCCCTCCCCCACCATGGCAGTTACTCTAAGGACAGAAATGTTGGGTCCTGACTATTCTGGGGATTTGGCTCCCTGCTCCTGACTCACCCTTCCTGCACTCACTCAGGCCTTCTGGAGGATTTTAATTTCCCTTCACTGGAAACCACCTCTTAGTCCTTGAAAATATTCTTAGGTGGTTTTAAGTGTCTCTGTCCAGTTTTGTTTTGTTTTGTTCAAATCCAGTTCAGATTTGAATGTCCAAGGAATGCACAGTCTCTTGGATCTTGGATCTGTTCCTTTTTTTTTTAGAAAATAGCTTTTATTGATTTTTTTTCTTGTTACAGAGAGATTTATGGTTGTTGCAGAAAATTTAGGAAATAGAAACAAGCAAAAAGAAGAAAATTAAAACCACGTAGAATTATTAATATTTCAGTATATGATATACCCTTCCACATATTTAAGCAGTCCCCTAAATTTAGGTTTTTTCCTCTTCTCTCTTATAAAGAATGCTGTGGTGAACATCCTTGGGTATTTTTTGATTATATCCTTGGGATATATTTCTAGCAGGGAATCCACTGGGCCAAGGACACATTGTAAATGCTCTGGATGTAGATGGTTAAATTGGCCTCCAGAAATGTCATGTAATATTTTTGATTCCTTTTAGGTGAATACTAAGTCTTATTCTTTTAAAAGCTGATTATGCGTTTTTAAGACACCGCTTTTCAACTGTTTCACGCATGTTGGTTAAGAGGCACTGGCCTGGGAAAGGCCTGAGAGACCCGGGGCACAGCTGACCTGTGTAAGAGAACCTCCCATCCTTGTCCCTTTGTTTGCAGTGGGCCTCGAGCACTGAGGCTGGAGGCCTTTCTTGTCTCCTCTGCAGGCACCTGGGCAGGCCTGTGGCTCCCCAGGGAAACCTCAAGGGGCCCATCCTTAGGGTACCTGGGGCAGTGCTGGCTTTGAGGATTCCAGACTCTCTCAGGGAGCTTAAGCTGGTCTTTCTTTGAAGAAGATGCTCATAAAACAGACATCCTGCCCTAACTCCATAGACTGAGGTTGGTTGGTGTTTGTCGGGGTGGCATGGAGATTTCCTGTGCAGGCTTCAGACCCTGTCCCGCGGGTCCTGCCCAGGAGAGTGTCTCTGCCCAGACCTTCAGCCCTTGCAGCCCGATTCGCCAACCATCACTTTGCGGGGGTGGGGGGCTGGCGGGGGAGGGAGGTTTGACGGAATTACTGAGGAAGTAACATTTGCTTGGGCTAAATTGGGCCTTCCTTTCCAGCTCCTAGCTCCCTCTTCCTCCTTTTCTGCTCTCTTCCTCCTCCATACCAGCACATTCTTTACGCTGGTTGATGAGGCCTCTGAGGACCTTCCCTACTTCTTAGTTCCTTCTTTCCTCTCGGCTCCTAGTGACACCTAGGCTGCTGCCTACCATCTGGACCTGGCACTTCCTGCTCTTTCCCTGCACCTGGTGCTGTCCCAGCCGAAGCTGGTTCCAGCCTGCCCTCCTTTCTCAGGCCCGGCGGGAAGGCCACAGGGGCTCAGGGAGTCCCAAACTCCCTCCCCACTATCCCCCAGAGACACAGTGTGCCAGCTGCTGCCCATTGGGTTACAAAAAACAAAAACACAAAACCCAGCCCCTAGAGATGAGGGACATTTCGGTTTCTATGAACTTGACGACTAGTGTGCTGGAAATGGGAGGCATGGGTTGGGAGAGGGAGGCTGGAGGTTCCCCTGGGGTGGGCTTTGTTTAAAATTTAATATGCTCTTTCTTTCTCTCAACAGGCCAGCACGGCTTCTAGCTCCTTTGTCATTTTAGCCCTGTTATCTGTCTGGTGGATGAGATCTCTTATCTGCCCGGTGCTGCCTCTCTTCCCTGAGTGGCCCATCCCCATTCCTCAGTCTCTACCCCCTTCCCCCATTTGAGACACAATGTTACAGACCTCATTCTGTAACCTTAGATTCCAATGAAACTCGTCACCTTGCTTCTTAACTAATTGGTTTGGAGAAAACCAGGGTCCACTTTTAATGATGTTGGACCCACCAAAGGCACAAGAAATGGGCAGCTTTGGTGTCCTGTGAGAGATGGTGTGGCCCCCACCCTTAGCAGTGTGGGAGAGTTGGGTCTAAGAGTGAGGGTCTCGGCTCTGGGTGGCCTGAGACATAGTCGATTGTTTGCTCCCGTGTGTGCTGTAACTTCTGACCTGGCACTTTCTTGGCCTTAGGAAGCTCTGCAGGACGAAAAGTACATTAATCACAGAAACACAGAGCTGCTCTTCTCCCCACAGGCAGGGATGAATCTAAAAGGTCGCCTGCCATGGAAGTGGGCTCACAGGCAAGGGGAGGACCTTACTTCAAGCCGTGGGACTCAGGATCAGAGGAGCCATGGCCTTCCATCCTGGCTCGCCATATCCTAACCCTGATGAGCCCCAGCCTCCCCAGCCAAGCCTTGATTTCATGGCCTGCAAAATGGGTTCATGTGCCTACTTTTCATGTGTGCTCTGTGTTGTGTGATACGTGGTAATCATTGTTACCTGTGGACCACAGGCCTGTGAAGTCGGGGAGAACCCCGCACCATCCTGAAAACTCTTTTCTGTTACAAACCTTCCTCTGTCATCTCTTTATTTCTTCATTCAATCAGCAGACATTTCCCAAGCACCTACTAAACTCTGATATAAAGGGGAATGGCACGGTCTTTGTCCCCAGCAGGCCCTCAGCCAGAAGGGATATGGGATATGCAGACAAGAGCACAGGAAATTCGCTCTGCGGACGTGGTGAAGGTGCGGAGGAATGCAGGGAAGACTGGTGGAGGCGGTGTTTCGCTGAGTCTTAGCAGACAAGGGAAGCAGGGGCATTCCATTGGGGGACTAGAATATACAAAGGCAGAAAGTACAGGCACATTCAAAGAGTCAGTGGTGGTTTGGTGTGGATGGGAGGTAGGGTGTAGAGGTGGGATGGTAGAAGATGGAGCTGGAGGGGCCAATCTGGGAATGTGTCCAAAGACTTGAACTTCATCCAGAGGCCTGGGGGAGCCACCAGTGGGTTCTGAGCAAAGAAACAACGTGACAGATCACTCTGGCATAAGCCAGGGCACTCGGGGCTTATGCTGTTATTCCATGTGGGGAAATCCCCTTGGAAAAATTGATCTGAGGGTTGAGAATTCCCTCAGAGGAATAAGTATAGCACTTCTGCTTGAATTCCTTCTCATTTCACCTAAAATTTCTGCTCTGCACCAGCTGTTTACAGATAATGTATAAAAGTACGTTTTCTGTGCTTGACCGTGTTTCTTAAAACCCACCAAGAAATAACCCCAAGTAAAAATTTTCCACTGAGGTGTATTCTTAACCCATAGTTACTGAATTGAAAATGTAGGAAGGTCTTCTGAAATGTTGCATGAGTGCATGAGATCTTCAGGATGGGTTTCCTCAATCCCAGCAAGGGAAGGAGAAAGAGGACCAATGTTTGTTGAGCACCTGCTCCAGGCCAGGCACTGGGCCAGACTCTTCTAATTCAATGACTCTGTAAGAAACAGCATTCCTGACCCACTTTAACATTTTAAAAAAAAATTTATTTTTGGCTGCGTTGGGTCTTCATTGCTGCGCGTGGGCTTTCTCTAGTTGCAGCGAGCAGGGGCTACTCTCTGTTGCGGTGCACGTGCTTCTCATTGCGGTGGCTTCTCTCATTGCGGAACATGGTCTCTAGGCATGTGGGCTTCAGTAGTTGTGACGCACGGGCTTAGTTGCTCCATGGCATGTGGGATCTTCCTGGACCAGGGGTCAAACCCGTGTCCCCTGCTTTGGCAGGCAGATTCTTAACCACTGCGCCACCAGGGAAGTCCCCCTGACCCATTTTAGAGGCAGAGAAACTGAGGTTCATGAAGGCAGCCACTTTCCCAAGACCTTGCACCTGTAAGGGATGGTAGCAGGATTTGAACCAGGTATGATTGAATCCAGAGTTCACACTCCATTCATTGAACCTCTCTGCCACCTAACTCCCAAGACACACCAGAAAAGTAAAGCAGGAGATGCAGAGGTGGGTCACATGAGCCGCTGGAGGGCCTATTGATTTCTCGGCAAAAATTAGAGCTGAAACACTTGCCCACTCCCATTCTCCCCCAGCAAGTTCTGGGGGCTGATACACTGGTAGCACCCCTCCCCTGGAGAGCATTCTTCCAAAGGGCAATGGCTGCATTCTGATTTGGGCGATTCATTCCACTGTGTAGACACTGCATGGAGCAGAGGGCAGGAAGTTGGTACCTGTAAGCGGCATCAGGATGAAACATAGACATACTTGAAGGTCACTGCCCAGAACAGCCAGGGTGGTGGGCAGAGCTGCCTGGATATAGAAAGCCACAGGGGTGGGGGGCGAAAGTTTATCGAGAAAGAGACAGATAGTCCCAAGGGACAAGCCACTCCTGGGGCGCTCGGCACACGCCAGCATCTTTTTGCCGGTCACTGCCCTTCCTCTGGCCCTTGCCATCTTTGCTTGGCCATCTTAATACATTCCCTGTGGGTCAGGATTCTCTTCTGTGACTTCCTAAGAGTGTCCCCAGACTCCCCGGGGCTCAGTGGAAGCCAGCTGAGGCAACTGTCTTCTAGCAGAGGACTTGGGTGAGCGAGGATGGAGGACAGAGAAACAGAGCAGAGAGACCGCAGTGTGAGATGACTCCTAGTAAAGGTAATAAGCGCAGGGCGCCTGTGTGGTACCTTTGCCAGTCGCACGCTTGTGAAGTGCTTCTGAAATGATGGGTCTCCCAGGAACCGCCTGGAACCACCGCTCCCCTCCCCTTAATGCTTCCTGTCATTCACACCTCTTCTCTCTCTCTCTCCTCCTCTCTCATCGCTGCCGCCTCTCCCTTAGCTTCCCTCCCTGTTTTCTCCTCCATCCCAGAGCAGGCTTCTGGACCTCTCTGGAGTTTATGGTCCCGCACACTGAGCGCGCAGCTCGTGGGAACGTGGCTGCCCGCTCTCCAGAGCTGCTGGTGTTGGGCTGAGTGGCAGGAGCTGGGGGCACAGCCACCTTGTCCATTTCCAGGGGCCAGAGCTCCTCTGGATTCAGACGGGCTCTGCAGTTGACCTTGGGTTGAAAATGCCGTTTTGGAAGTGGGCCTCAGAGATCGTGTTGAGGTAGAAAGGAAATAAAAGCCTGCACGCATCAGTTGCAGTAGTTGGATTTCACTCTTTCCCTCTGAGGGAAAACTCCTCCATGACAGTAATGGGGGGGTTGGTCATTGGGCATGAGGAGCATGGAGGGACGAGGGTGGTGCTCCTGGGGGCCCCTGGAGAGTGAATCCCCTCCCGCAGGGGGGACCTCCACAGCCTGAGTGACTGTGGGCTCCTCACAGGGCCACCGTCTTCAGGTGTGGTCACTGTTTGGGGTCCAAATTCAGTTATCCCTCAAGTTCTGCCTGGTGACTTCTTAACTCTCTGGCCTGGGGGAGCTTTGCAAAGACAAAGCTCAGAGCAAGCATTTCTGTTACCAAACGTTTAAAGAAATCTTATTATTAAAATAGTAAATCTTATGCCTATATAGAAAAGTTGAAAATACAGAAAATTGTAAAGAAAATAAAAATTGCCCATAATCTCACCCCTTAGAAATTACCAACACTGTTTAGTACCTTTATATATTTCTAGTTACTTTATTTATTTATTTATTTATCTTTTTGACTGTGTTGGGTCTTCGGTTCGTGCGAGGGCTTTCTCTAGTTGCGGCAAGTGGGGGCCACTCTTCATCGCGGTGCGGGGACCGCTCTTCATCGCGGTGCGCGGGCCTTTCACTATCGCGGCCCCTCCCGTCGCGGGGCACAGGCTCCAGACGCGCAGGCTCAGCAGTTGTGGCTCACGGGCCAAGTTGCTCCGCGGCATGTGGGATCTTCCCAGACCAGGGCTCGAACCCGTGTCCCCTGCATTAGCAGGCAGATTCTCAACCACTGCGCCACCAGGGAAGCCCAATTTCTTCACAGTCTTTTTCCATGCACATAGGTAAATATATTGTATTTTAAACTGTTTACAAACACCCTGAACTTTATATCCTTTTTCATTTGACATAACATTATGGCAAGCAAAAACTTTTCAAAAGCACTTGGGCTTTGCAAGCGAGCATATGCTCTGCAAATATTTCTGTCAGCCACCAGTAACCAACTGTAAGAACTCACGGTCTACCCAAAACAGAAGTTGTGCCAGTCAGAGAGTCCTGTGATCACCATGCAGTAAACCTTGCCAAAATATTATAAATTTAAACATACTAGAACGAAAGCCTAACCACTTGAAAAAATTTAAAACTCTCCTAGATTGCTGTTGGGTCAAGGAAGAAATAAAGAACATAGTGACAAACATTTAGAAAGCATTGAAAACCAGAGTGCCACATAACCAAACCTATGGGAGACAGCTGGCACTATTCTCATTGCCTTAAATGTTTTTATTATTAAAAGGGGAGAGAGAAAAAGAGAATAAATAAACCAAGCATTCAGCCTGAGATCTTAGGGGGAAAAAAAGAATAAAACACAGCCCCTAAGGAAAATGGGAAAGATAAAAAAGGCAGAAATAAATGAATTAGAAAATAGAAATACAGTGAAATTAGCAAGTATATCCAAGAGCTGATTCTGTTTTTAAACAAACAGTAAAGTGGCCTAACCTTTGGCAGATCTATTTGAAAAATAAGAGAGAAAAGAAAAAAATAATAGGCACGAGAAAGGGGACATTGCAATAGGTAGAGAGGTTTTAAAAAATAAAAATATGTGCACACTAGGCTTAAATTTGAAAATCTCATTTAAACGAATGCTTTTCTGAAAATGTATATGTTGTTAATTGAGAAAAAATTTGCAATCATCATCAACTACTTGCCCCCTCTACCTAAAGAAGACACCAGTGCCAAGTGTTTTTGCTAGGTAATTGTTTTAGATTTGATAATACTGATAATGTTAAGCTATTCCATGGCTTAGCAAAAGATGGGGAGCTCTCCAATTCATTCTTCAAAGCAAAATCAGCCTGATGCTAAACATGGCAAAGAGACCATATTAAAGAATGAAAATGCTATGTCGGAAATAGAATTCAATAATATTTTAAACACGTCATCCACCATAACCCAGTGGGGCAAGTGGGGGGGAATTGTCAATATTAGGAAAGCTTAATATAGTAACTGCGTCATGCTATTGGGTTAAAGAAGTAAAGTCAGATTGATTCCAATATATGCAGGGGGATAATTGATTAAAGTCAAACATCCATTTCTAACTAATCAATACACCAAAAAAGGAATAGAAGGCTGCATTCTCAGCTTGATTAAGGATATCAATTTCAAACCAATAGCCAGTGTTAATTAACTGAGAAACACTAGAAGCATTCCTGTTGAAACCAGTAACAAAATAAGGAGGCCTGCTGTCACCATCACTGTTTAACATGGCTTTTAAAATGCTAGTCACCAGGATAATACTGAAACAGAAATATATTATAAAGAAGGAGTAAACATAACAGTATGTACAACTTACTCTATAACAAATTTTGGGCTGGAGGTTGATTTCCAAAGTTGAGAAATAAGAAAAGTCATCAAAAAATTCAACAGATTTGACTACCTTTAAAAAATTGTAACTGCTATGTAAATTCTACAAAACAATTGAGAGCTGCGGGGAAAAGAGCTTCTCATGAGACATTTGAAGGGTTAATTTTTTTCTTTTTTAATAAATTTATTTATTTTATTTTTTTATTTTTGGCTGTGTTGGGTCTTCGTTGTTGTGTGCGGGCTTTCTCTAGTTGCGGCAAGTGGGGGCCGCTCTTCATCGTGGTGCGCGGGGCTCTCACTGTCGTGGCCTCTCTTGTTGCGGAGAACAGGCTCCAGACGCGCAGGCTTAGTAGTTATGGCTCACGGGCCTAGTTGCTCCGCGGTATATGGGATCTTCCCAGACCAGGGCTCGAACCCGTGTCCCCTGCATTAGCAGGCAGATTCTCAACCACTGCACCACCAGGGAAGCCCCGAAGGGTTAATATTTTAATTCTACCAAGAACCTATACATATTAGTTTTAAAAATCAAGATTTAAACTTGAAGACAAAGTGAACAAACTATATATTAATAATTAGCAAATAAACACCCAACCCAAAGAAATGCCAGATGGTATGCTCCATGAGGTCAGGGACCAGGTCAACTCACTGCATGACAGATACTGTATTGAAGTAATATTTGCTGACTGTGTTGAATTAATATCTGTTGAACAAATAAATGGATGCAATGCAAATTTTTAAAGCATGATACCATTTTTTACCATTTAAATTAGCAAGAGGTTTTTCCCCAAGGTTTTATTATGAAAAATTTCAAATATATAGAAAAGTTGAAAGAATAGTACAGTAAATACTCGTACACCCGACTAGATATAACAGAAGTGAACATTTGCCATATTTGCTTCATCTGTACATGTGTATGTTTTTTTCCTGAACCTTTTTTTTTTTTTTTAATTTATTTATTTACTTATTTATCTTTGGCTGCATTGGGTCTTCCTTGCTGCACACAGCTTTCTCTAGTTGCGGCGAGCAAAGTCTGGTGGCTTCTCTTGTTGCTGAGCATAGGCTCTAAGCGCACGGGCTTCATTAGTTGTGGCACGTGGGCTCAGTAGTTGTGGCTCGTGGGCTCTAGAGCACAGGCTCAGTAGCTGTGGCACACAGGCTTAGTCGTTCCGCAGCATGTGGGATCTTCCCAGACCAGGGCTCGAACCCGTGTTCCCTGCATTGGCAGGTAGATTCTTAACCACTGTGCCACCAGATAAGTCCCTCCTGAACCATTTTTAAGTAAATTGCAGAGCACATATCACTTCTCCCCTGAATACTTCAGCTTGCAAATGCTAAGTCTCCCAGATTTTAGCAATCTGTATGGAGGGTTTGGGGAGCTGGCACACCATGCTCTGAGGATGTCTCTGCAGATTGCCCTAGTCCTTGAGAAGGCACTCAGGAGTCATAGTCATGACCTTGTGATATATGAGAGAAAAGAAGGCACACATTTATTGAGTATCAGGCCCCTTGCTCGGTGTTTTACTGATGGTCTCCTGTTAAATCCTCTCCACAACTGTATGATGGAGGTGTTATGCCCATTTGGGAGGAAATTGAAGTTCAAAGAGGTTAAGTACCTTGCTCAAGTTCATACAGTGGCATTATTCAACCAGGCCCATCTGACACCTTCAAATTACACAGCATTTGCCTCTTCCCTCTATCTTTCTGCATGAATGCATGAAGGCATTTTGTAGGCAGTGTGGACAAATTGGAAGCAACCTGAATGTCCTTCACTGCAAGAATGGGTAGGCAAACGGTGATCTGTGCACTCTTCCAAATGTTCTGTGTTTATGAACATGGATTATTGATTATGAGCATGAAACATGGAAACTTGCTAGTGTCGTCCAGGGAAAATAAGCAGGACACCAGATTGTACACACCATGATCAAAACCATGTGAAAAGGGCTTCCTTGGTGGCTCAGTGGTTAAGAATCTGCCTGCCAATGCAGGGGATGCACTTTAGAGCCCTGGTCCGGGAAGATCCCACATGCCGCAGGGTAACAAAGCCTGTGCGCCACAACTACTGAAGCCCGCGCGCCTAGAGCCCATGCTCCACAACAAGAGAAGCCACTGCAATCAGAAGCCTGCGCACCTCAACAAAGAGTAGCCCCCGCTTGCCGCAACTAGAGAAAGCCCGCGTGCAGCAACAAAGACCCAACGCAGCCAAAAATAAATTAAAAACAAAAAAAAAAACCGTGAAAACCATGCGCTTGAAGAGGACGAGGAAGAAATGCACAAGAAGCGGTTGAGTTAGGGTGAGAAGGAGTATTAATTTTTTTTCACTTCCATCTTTTTCAAACTCTTTGCGGTGGGTGGTTTTATTAATTTTATAATAGAAATTTTTAATCAAAAACAATTTATACCCACTTTATAGTTTTTTAAGCTCATGGCAGGGGAAGGCTCTGCTCTCTTTATTGCTGTTCTTTTGTCCAGTGCCCAGCACCATGCCCGGCATATTATGGACATAATAAATGTTCTGGACGAGTGCCCACTGGGAAACCTCTCAGAGGGGCTCAGCCCAGGGGCATGTTTGCAGAGAACTTCCGCCAGCCAGCTGGTCTCCGCAAGAGCAAGCGCAGGCCAGGTGTGTGTCATGGGGTGGGGTATTTGAAGGGTGGTTAGCTCTCCCGTCCCATAACGAAATCTCCACCAAGGTGCAGAGACTATTCTGGCCATTCAGTATGTCCAGGGCATTTAGTGCTAATAAGAACCATCTGGAATAAACAAATTCCAGCTCACATGGAAACAGATTTTATGTCATCTCGACTTACAAAATTGATAATGATTATCTGAACAGTTATTATTTATTAAGTGCTTACTAGAGACCAGGCTAAATGCGCTTACAAAGGCATTCCCTCATTTAATTTTCACAACAGCCATGAGAATAAGCAAGTATTATCTCCATTTTATGGATGAGGAAACTGAGGCACAGAGGACAGAGGCATGAGTCCCAGGGCAAGTCTTGGTTTCACCAAGAACTTGACTTTCGGCAAAATCACAAGCCTTCTGGGCTTTAATAACCTGGTCTATGAACAACAGCTGACACTAGTTGAGAGTGTGCTATGTGCCAGGCCCAGCTAAGTGGAGAATGTGAGACCACCTTCAACAAACAAACAAATAAACTGAATTTATTCCGTGGGTCTCTCTATGCCAGGACTTGCCTCAGTGGAATAAACCCAGTTGGTTTTGTTTGGGCTTGTTTTACTTTCCCAAGACCAAATCTTTTGGGCCACTGGTCACACCCCTTCACCCCTGGTTCTTAGGCAGAAGGGCACTTTCAGTGGCCACACCGTCTGTTATTCCCTGCTGGGGAGCTGGTTAAAATGCACTTCCCTGTGTCCAGCCCCAAGTCCCCAGGATCTGGGCGGGACCCAAGCATCTGCATGTCGTAATGCCTTCAGGTGGTTCCCAGCTGCCAGTCTTGTTACGGCCAACGTGGGCCAACTGTGAACTGTTGAAGCGGCCTTTATCTTTTGAGATTTAACCTATAAATGCTTCGGCTGGTATAAACCAAAGCCTGTTTTCATCTGTAGGAACCCATTGGAGCTATGACCATGGTTAAGGACTGCAAATTTTGTGTTCTGTTCTGAGCACTTGTGAATTTCTCATTGACAGAACATTTTCTTCACACCTCAGCTTCATGGAATTCAGCAGGTTCACGTGTCGCTGAATGTAAATTCCAAGGACACTTAAGGAACTTAAATGTATTATTTTCCGTTTTTAAGAGAGAGGAGAGGCAGGAGAGATGACTGTGGAAAATCATTTACCCCAAAACAGTGGAGATTAAGAACGCATGTTTGAAATATTAAGAAAGGGCAAATTTGAGGCTCTCTTACCCGTGGGTAGAATTTTCATCTAAGAGGAAAGATACACCTCTGCATTAAAAAATTTTGAACTTATAAACACTGTCATACATTCTTAGGCCAGCGCCACACAGAAGGATGGGCCATGGACCGACACTAGCCAGCCAAGAGAAATTGAGAGTGAGGCTTAGAAACTTTTATAGTTTAATGTTGCCATTGACGACATCCAGGTGGGTGATCAGCAGCTCCATCTTGATCAGGGTATGGACCAGGGTGGGTATCACTGACTTCATGTGACAGGTCAAGGGACCAGGACCTGCCTGTTAGTCCTTCCAGGGATTCAAATAAAACTGATCTTCCAAGGCTTCCCTGGTGGGGCAGTGGTTAAGAATCCACCTGCCAATGCAGGGGACATGGGTTCGAGCCCTGGTCCGGGAGGATCCCACATGCCACGGAGCAACTAAGCCCGTGTGCCACAACTACTGAACCTGTGCTCTAGAGCCCACGGGCCATAACTACTGAGCCTATGCGCCGCATCTACTGAAGCCCCCACGCTCTAGAGCCCACGCTCCGCAGCAAGAGAAGCCACCACAATGCGAAGCCCGCCCACCGCAACAAAGAGTAGCCCCCGCTCGCCGCAACTAGAGAAAGCCCACGTGCAGCAACGAAGACCCAACACAGCCAAAAATAATAAATAAATAAATAAATAAAATAAAATAAAACAGATCTTCCAATGCAGAGAGTTTGAGAAGCACTGGCTATGTTAAAAGATGTGCTCTTAAGTTGGAGAAGTGGAAAGCAGAAGAAGAGTTGGGGGAGAGGTGGAAGACTTCTCACCCCCACCCTCCAAAGCCCAAGAGGCCAGTTCATGCAGAAGGGGGTCCACTGCCACACCAGCTGACTCCTATTTTGAGCCCTTCCTCTCGTGCTATAGGATTCCTGTAAACCCTGGTCGTGGAGCCTGGGGGAGAGATTTGTTGGTCCAGGGTGGAGCGAGGTGGTTTAAGAGACGGCCATCGGAGTCCTGCCAAGCCTGGCCTTGGAAACTTGGGTACCACTAGTTGTGACCTTGGTCCTCTCCCTTTGCTTTGCACCTCAGAGTTTAGAAAACGGGGAATGACAGTCCCTCCTGGAAAGGTTTTCGTGCAAGATAGAAATGAGATAACACACACGAGGGGCTCCACACACCGTGTGCGCTTGGGAAAGGGAGGGTGCTCTGTGTTGTTTTGTCTATGGTATTTGAAAAAGTGGCTGCATTGTGGGTCTCCAGGAAGTTGCCAGCTGCCCTCCCTGTTTCTGAATTCCTGTGTGTGTGTTTTCTGTGCTCTTGGTGGTGGTGGTGGTGGAGTTGTCGGGAAATAACCATCAGTTTCCTGCTGATTAATTCAGTTCCTGGCGGGCCCTCCCTCTCAGGCCTGGCCTCCTGCTTCCTCGGCTTACTCTCCTGGCCCCTTCTGAGAGGCCTGCCTGCCCTTGGCCCGGACACCCTGCAGCCCTGCTGAGCCTGGCTTTGTCCTGGCCATGGGTGGGGTGCCGGGGTCCAGCTGCCTCTGGTTTTGCCTGCAGGTGTGTTTCCTTTGCACACCTGGCACCTGCGGGGACTTAGGCCCCTTCCAAGTTACCCTGCAGATTGGGCTTGAGAGGTTTTGATGTTGTGAACTACAAGCCCTTGGAAATGATGCTGCTAGGGTCCTCTGCCCCTTCAGGAGAGGAGGCCTGATGGCAGGGCCCTCGGGAAGGACCCCAGGCTGGGGCAGCAGACCCCAAGCTTTCCCTGCTGGTGCGAGGGGAGCCTGCAGGGACTCTGCCTTTGGTCTTCAGAAAGGAGGTGCTGGCAGGGAGAGAGGCCAGTATAGTGTTGGGATTTGGGGGGTCCCCGGCCTGCATCTTGGCCCTTGAGTGAAGGACCAGCAGAGAAGGGGAGCACTAGTAGGGGAGGGACCTGGGCTTGGCCGTGGTGGTGAGCTGGGTCTGCCTCAGCACTTCACTTGGAGACCTGGTGACCCTACGGTGGTCTCTCGAATAACGTGGGAGCCACAGCACAAGGCACAGTCGTGGTCCCAAGCACCCCAGCTGGCATCCCCCACGGTGGAGGGTCCGGAGGCGAGGAGGTCCTGATGCCTCCTCACCCGCCAGCCAACTGGAAGGCGGGTCTCCCAGGACTGGCCGGGTTTTGCCAGGCTGGCTCTCGGCCTCAGCAGGGCCACGCTTTCTGCGCGCAGCGCCGAGGTCAGGACCCCTTGGTGCCTGGTGTGTGGTAGACCCTCACAATCTCTATTTTTTAAAAATATTTATTTATTTATTTGGCTGCACCTGGTCTTAGTTGTGGCACGCGGGATCTTCGTTGCGGCACGCATGCGGGATCTAGTTCCCTGACCAGGTGTCGAACCCGGGCCCCCTGCATTGGGAGCGTGGAGTCTTAACTGCTGGACCACCAGGGAAGTCCCCCTCTCAGCCTCTTGAACGCTTACACTTACAGGACACGCACAGGCACAGCTCCGCGCACGTTTCATCGGAGTCAGGCTCTTCAGCTGGGGTGGGGAGCCCTGTGCTTACTATTACCTGGTGGCTGAGTCAACAACGCGCAGCGAGTATTTGGTTAGCAAACAGGGAGAGCAGCCAGAGCCGGCCCCCGGCCTTCCTGCTCCTGCCTTTGTAGCAAAACGTCCTTTGGAAAGGTCAGCCAGGACTGGCTACATAATTTGCACGGGGGCCTGGTGAAAATGGAAATGAGGGCCCCTGGTTTGAGAATTAGTACGAATTCCTAGATGGCCGCAGCAGAGCATGATGCCTGGGGCCCCATGGGACGGCCCCCGAGGTCAGCGTTGCCCAGCCTTGTGAACTTCTGTGTGAGGCTTCTCTTGGGTAGAGGAGGGACTTTACATCCAAACCAGCTGCGAGTTCTGAGACACGCTGTCCCCACTCTGCCCCATGGGCAGCTCTTCTCAAGGGTTGGAGTGACTCCCACTTCAACTTCTCCTTTCTGTTCCTCCTGACCCTGCTTCCCCCTTTCTCTGTAACCTGAGAAAGCTCTGAGACCCTCCCTCCCTCCCTCCCTCCCATCCCTCCTTCTTCTTCCTCTCCTCCCCTCCATCCTTGCTGCCCTCCCCCCTCCCTCCACCTCTATTTCTCTCTTCCTCCTTCCATTGCTTTTATCTGGGGGAAAACCCTTCCCGTGTTTGCTGTATAACATTTTCCACCCATTCATTTGGTGCCGTTTGAGTTTAATGTCCCTTTGAAGGGCAAAGGAAGAGTGCTCCTTGGATTTCCAAAGCCTCTCTCTGGAGTGGTCCAAGCAAGCACCTTCCCCCACCGAGGGACGAGGGACGTCCCTTCAGTGGCCTCTGGCATTGTCCAGATGGTCTCTGCCCACTGGGAGCCTGGAATGAATTCTCATTGTTAGCATTCGTCACTCACTGCCTCCACCCCACAGTCAGCTGTCAGCACTACTGGCCACAGTGGAAAGAAAGCCTGCTCCGTTCTTCCTTGTGACACGCGTGAGCCCTGGGGACAGACCTGGCCATGGCTCCCAAGGCAGCAGCTTCCACGCTTCCATGCAGGCCTGGAGCTGGGGGGCAGAGTGCTACAAGGGGCTAAGTAGATAAGCCCAGTGGGACACTGTCCTGGCCTTCCCTCACCCTCTCCACACAGTAACCAGAAGGATTTTCAAAACAGCCATTGGATCATGATATATCCTCTCCTAAAAGCCTCCTCTGGTTTCCTGATGCCGGTGAAAGGCACCAGATCCTATGTGTGGCCTTCACGGCCTTGCCCTCCAGAGAGGCAGGCAGCCTGGGGTTCTAAAGGGGCACTTGAGCCACAAGTGTCTTGAAGAATGCAAGAGGTCTTGGAAGGTGGGGAGAAGGAGAGGGATGGCAGGCTTCCAAAGGTGGGCATCAGGAACAGCTGGGGGTGGGGAGGGCCAGCAGGACTGAATTAAAAGTCTGGCTCAGTTCTGAGGACCTGGTCCCCCTGGGAGATGGACTCCACCCTGGTCACATTTAGATCATCGGAGGGGCTTTTAAAAATTACCAGAGTCTCTGGAGGTGGACCATCCTGGGTGTTTGCGTTTGCTCCCCCAGGGCCACAAGTCCAGGAATCCCTTATGAACACTTTGGGAAGGTGGCAGGAGGCAGTTGCCAGACTTGCCCAGGACAGGAATGCTCTGGGATTTTTCTCCGTTGATGGGAAGGCTGTCCTGCTTACCCAGCTCTGAGCCCTGACCAGGATGAACTAAGGGAGCACTAAGCAGATATGGGACCCCTAGAGAGTCAGCTGGAAGGGACCTTCTTCAGAAGGGGAAACTGAGGCCTGATCACCGGTGAGTACCGCCCCTGGGCAGCAGAGTCAGGAGTTTCAGGCCACCACCTGGCTAGGTGAGGGCTAACTAGAATGTTACAGTCAGAATGATCTCCAACAGGTGTGCTGTGGTTCTAACTGAGAGAGCATCTTTGGCATTCCTAATCCCCACAGTCTGCATCCTTGTCTTCTGCCCGCAAAGAACTCGGGATCTGGGGAGTGATGGGCCCAGGCATAAAGTATTACCATCTGGATGTTGTGTTTCCAGACCTGTAGGGAGATAGGTTTGAGGGAGAAGTTCCCCCCTTCCTCCAGGGGAAGACTCGATGAGGAAGCAGAGAAGCAAGTGAGGACCTGACAGTGTCTACCCTCCTTGACCCACAGGCCTGGCTTGCCTGCCAACATGCTGAGCTGAGTGCTGGAGCCACTAAGCTGTGCCCAGGTATTGATTTCCTCTCAGCCCTCAGGCACCTGGGTGGGGCAGGGCTGTGTACCCCAGTGTACAGTCCCAGTATATTTCCCCATTATATTTTCCTGCATGAACTGTGCAGATTGGGAAGCACTGCAGTGGCTCATCTCTTCATCATTAGCACATCACTTTTGCATCGGGCAGGTTGGGTAACAAACCAAGATCGGCCCAGCAAATGCAGAGAACAGTCACAATTCGCCCGCACGGTCTGTTTCCTCATCACTTTTTATTTTGAAAATGTCAACCGTAACAGAAAAGCTAAGAACCTTCATCTAGGGTCACAATTGTTACCATTTTGCCACGTTTGTTTTATCTTTTATCTCACTCTCTTTCAAATGGTTTTGCTGAATCATATGAAAGTGAGTTATAGGCAGCATGATGGTTCACCCCTGAAAAGATAACTTCAGCAGGTATCTTTTAGGAGCGAAAGAAAAATTACCTAAAAAATTACCCTTATTCAATAAGGGTTTCCCAGCCTAGGGCTTCCCTGGTGGCGCAGTGGTTAAGAATCCACCTGCCGGGCTTCCCTGGTGGCGCAGTGGTTGAGAATCTGCCTGCCAATGCAGGGGACACGGGTTCGAGCCCTGGTCTGGGAAGATCCCACATGCCGCAGAACAGCTGGGCCCATGAGCCACAATTACTGAGCCTGCGCGTCTGGAGCCTGTGCTCCGCGACAGGAGAGGCTGCGACAGTGAGAGGCCCACGCACCGCGATGAAGAGTGGCCCCCGCTTGCCACAACTAGAGAGGGCCCTCGCGCAGAAACGAAGACCCAACACAGCCATAAATAAAAAAAAAAAAAAAAAAAAAAGAATCCACCTGCCAATGCAGGGGACACGGGTTCGAGCCCTGGTCGGGAAAGATCCCACATGCCGTGGAGCAACTAAGCCCCTGCGCCACAACTACTGAGCCTGCGCTCTAGAGCCCGTGAGCCACAACTACTGAAGCCCACGTGCCCAGAGCCCGTGCTCTGCAACAAGAGAAGCCACTGTGATGAGAAGCCCGCGCAACATAATGAAGAGTAGCCCCCGCTCACCACAACTAGAGAAAAGCCCACATGCAGCCACGAAGACCCAATGCAGCCAAAAATAAATAAATAAAATAAATAAATTTTAAAAATAATAATATCACCTAATAAACAGTCCTATGCAAATTTTCCCAGTTGTCCTCCAAAAATGTCTTTTTTAGGTTCTTTTCCTGGTCCAGGAAGGCTCACGTGTTGCATTTGGTTATGCTTTCTTAGCTTCTTTTAATCTAGAACAGTCCCCCTGTTTTGTGTGTGCATGTGTGACATTGGCTTTGAAGAGTCCAGGCAGACCTTGTAGAATGGATTCTGGCTTTGTCTGATTGAGTACATTCAAGTATAAGTCTGCATGGTTTTGAAACTCGCCTGATAATTGCTTCGTTGTGTCTAAAAAAAGTCCTAAGGCTGGAGGGTAACTCCTTTGTCCCCTACCCCCGTGTGAGTCATGGGATGTCCTGTCCAGCCACCCAGAAAAAGAGGGGGCTTTAGTAACATGACATTATATTTATAAAATGCTTCAGTTGACTATAAAGAGCATTTCACTTGATCCACAGCAAGCCTAGCTTGATTGGGCAAGGCGTTCTCTTTATTTAGTAGATGGGATTCTGAGAGGTTGAGTTTGTGCCCAGGTGCATGGCATTGGCAGAACAGGACCAGAGCCCAGCCCTGCTGACCCACCACTGCAGTGGCGTCTGGGAGATTGGGCAGAGTTGATGCCTTTGTTGTGTTTGCCCCAGGACTGGGTAAGTTACAAGGTGGTGTCACTGAACCTCAGCCCTGGACCCAACACGCGCATCCCGGAGTGCTAGACTGAGGCTATTGAATATGCTCAATACCTGTCGCCTGTCTTGATGACTCTGAGTCATGGATGTGAGTCTAGTTACTGAACTGTGTTCTGAGGTGTTGCTAACCCCACCCCAAATGGTCCCAGGCTGCCGTTTGGTGAATTTTTTATCCTGCACCCTCGCTGTCAGTTCTTATAGCCTGCAACAGTGGCATGCCTCCCACTGCCCTGCTCCTCCTTTTAATTTGCAACTTGCATCTGCTGTGGTCTGGGAAGCCAGATAAACAGGCTTGTGAGAACTGAGTCCAAAGGCTGTGAGTGAGGGGCTCTGTCCCATGATGGAGGGAAGAGTGACTGTGACACCAAAGGCCCCTCTTGGAGGCACTCGCTTCAGATTTACTTGTAGGCTTTCTCTGCTTTTGGGGATAATACCCTGCATTCTCTGTTCTTGGGGGAATTTGAGGTTGCCAGAGAGGAGACCCCTGGACAAGTGGGGCGTTGGCTGTTACACGTTTCAAGTTTAAAAGGTTTGGAAAAGACTATAACATACAGCAGGAGTGGCTGGTGAGAACAAGGAGCACATGTGTGCGAGTGCCAGAGCACGAGGGCTCTTCGGCTGTGGCGGCCACGACGCTGAGTGTAAGCTCGGGCTGGGGTGGGGTGAAGCGAAGGGTCCCTGGGCTCAGGCTGGCGCGCTTGACCACCACCCTCCCTGTATGTAGATCATGCTGCCTTCACCCAACTCGGCTGCATGAATACACCCCCTGAGGATCTGGGCCCCTGCAAGAGAGTGCTAGGTAGCCGCACCCTGGTCTCTGGGTCTCCTGGTCCCCCAGGGAAGGGTTCCTCGTGCTATGGGTCTCGTTGTTAAAGCCACATGCCTGTATTCTGCAGGTTCTTTCCTCAAGATTTTTTCCCTCCATCCTGTTCCCCCTAATTGTGTTATCTTGGGCAGGAGCCCACTGAATTCTGTTCTTTCTCAAAGCAATTTCTATTCTCATAAGCGTATAAGCACGGTGCCCTTTCTGTTTCTTGGCTGAGTCCTCCAAGGAGTTCAGAGTGATCCCAATTTGACTTAACAGTGACTTCTTTGCCAAGCCTCTTTTGCTTGTTTGCTTGCATTTAATTTTGTCTTTTATCAAAGTAATGCATATGCATCTTTTTTTATGTCAAACAGTACTGAAGGACTTAACACGGATAAAGCAGCAGGCCCCCTGCCCACCTCACTCCCCCCGCTCCAGCCCTCCAGACCGGTTCACTGTTCTCAATTCCCTTTAGTTTCTCCTTTCTGTTATTCACCTCTATACTCTGAAAAAACGTTTATTCTACTGCTTCTCAATTTACCAATTTTGGATGTTACCTATTGCCTCCATATTACTGCCTTTCCTGCTAATATCGTTCTATCATGATTTGGGGGTAAATTCACAATATAAATATCGTTCACTGCTGAGCCTAGCACTGAGCTATTACTTTTTTTTTTTTTTAATTTGTTTTTGGTTGCATTGGGTCTTCATTGCTGTGCGTGGGCTTTCTCTAGCTGTGGCAAACGGGGGCTACTCTGTTGCGGTGCGCAGGCTTCTCATTGCGGTGGCTTCTCTTTGTTGCGGAGCACGGGCTCTAGGCGTGCAGGCTTCAGGAGTTGTGGCACATGGGCTCAGTAGTTGTGGCGCACAGGCTTAGTTGCTCTGCAGCATGTGGCATGTGGGATCTTCCCGGACCAGGGCTCGAACCCATGTCCCCTGCATTGGCAGGTGGACTCCTAACCATTGTGCAACCAGGGAAGTCCCTGAGCTATTACTTTTTTTTTTTTAAACATCTTTATTGGAGTATAATTGCTTTACAATGGTGTGTTAGTTTCTGCTTTATAACAAAGTGAATCAGTTATACATATGCATATGTTCCCATATCTCTTCCCTCTTGCATCTCCCTCCCTCCCACCCTCCCTATCCCACCCCTCTAGGTGGTCACAAAGCACCGAGCTGATCTCCCTGTGCTATGCGGCTGCTTCCCACTAGCTATCTATTTTACATTTGGTAGTGTATATATGTCCATGCCACTCTCTCACCCTGTCACATCTTACCCCTCCCCCTCCCCATATCCTCAAGTCCATTCTCTAGTAGGTCTGTGTCTTTATTCCCGTCTTGAGCTATTACTTTTTAAAAAAGAATTCATTATTGTCCTCACCTGCTTGGTTTTCTCTATCTCTGATTCTTCCCAGTACACCAAAAGATGGAGAAAACATCTATCAGATATTTTATCTATTAGTTCATTCATCGGTTCTTTTTTGTTTTCTGGACACTGGGGTATCTCACCAGTGAAATTCTTTCAAGCTTCTTCAAAACAAATGAAAATTTAGTTCATTTTGGTATATTAAAAAGACTCCATGCCGCTTCCTCTGAAAAGGCTTCCCTGACACACACACCCCCTCTGCTGCCCTGCCTGCCACCTCCCCTAGGCTACTCCTCCTCTGGGCCCCCATAGCCCCCTGCTGTCACCGTCACACAGACCTTAGTGCATTAAATACAATCACCTGTTTTCTTGCCTGTGGCCTCCCCCCACCCCCCCACCCCCGCCCCGGCTGGGTCCTGTTCACTGCTGTCTTCCTAGGAATGCCGAGGAGCTGGTGGGCACATAGCAGGTGCTCAATAAATATTTGTTGGAATTCGCATTTGTTGGATTGAAATGCTAGCGTGATGATATGCTCCTGGTGGTTCAGTGACTTTTCTGGCCCTGAGTTCCCTTGCATTTTCTGTGTGCCCCCTTCTCATGGCTTCCTTTCTTGGGTTTGGAGGCCCTTCTGGGCCTGTTCCAACTTAACAACAGCCTTTCCCAGGTGAAGCTAGCAAAGGCAGTGTTTTCATTCCCGGATCTGTGCTGCACCCCCACCCCCATCACCCACTAGGTTGGCCTCAAGCATCTCAGGGCCTCGGATTGGTCCTCGTCGCTTTATAATCGCAGCCCACGCCGCAGAGCTCCACACAGACTGATTGCTCAATAGATGAGTGAGGTTGAGGCTCGCTCAATCAATCAATAAACCAATCAGTCTTCCTCCACTCAGCCTCTCTGCTCCCAGGCATTTCTCATTATCCAGCGTTTGGATGATCAGAAGGAAAAAGAAACCTCTGCATAAAGGTGACCCCATTTCAGGTTTCGTCATGATTCACTGAGTATTGAGAGACAGGAAGAGCAAGAGAAAGGAAGACAAAGAGAGGGGCCAGGGATGCTCACCTGCGATCTCAGAGGGACATTTGGGGAGACATTTGGTCACTAGACTGAGGGTCGTAGGCGGGCAGGGACCATCCTGTGCACTGCTTACCCCAGAGCATAGCACAGGCCCCACACATGGTCGACACCCCGTCATAACCGGTGTCTGCCTGCGGGAAAGAGGGAAGGACAGAGTCCAGATCCAGGCCTGTTTCGAAAGAGGCACTTGAGGTAGTTTGGGGCACCTACATGTGTTTTAGTCTTTGGGTCTTGGCCAACTCAGGAGAGTGCTGATCTGTGATGTGACCACAGTGCCCACAGAGGCCCCTCCCTTGTAAGGACACTGATCCAACAGTTGGCAGCCAGTGAAACGGACGAACCCACCACCCTCTCACCCTCCTGGAACCACGGCCTGGCCTGAGCAGGCACTGGGCTTCCCTGAAGCAGTCCCAGGCGAGGACACCCCGTCCCAGGGCCGATTCAAAATGTCATTCCCTCCACTGGTATCCAGTGCCCCCTGAGCGGACACGGCCCAGGCTGGCCTCCAGCCTCCACTCAAACCCTCCTCCTTTGCCCTCCTACCTGGGCTCTCAAACTCTCAGACCAGAGCAGGAGAACCAAGAGGGCCAAGCTGCCCACGGAGGCCAGGCTTCACCCACAGTGTCGCGGCCTGGGGCTCTCCCGGCCTTGGCTCACCCGGGACCCAGTGGGAGGAGCCACAGTGGGGCGGCCAGGCCGGTGCAGGGGCGGCTGACCCTGAAATAAAGCTGATGGCCGCCGGCCTGTGCCCCCCCGCTCCCCGAGAGGCAGCACTTCTCTTGTGGGTGTAGTGAGTTTCGGGGGAAGCCTTTAAAGCAGCCCTTTGATGCTTCTCCAGGGGAACTGCATTTATTTTCTGTACTTTTGGGAATTAACTTGCAGTTCCCAGCCTCTCCCTCCCTCCCTCTCTCCCCAGAAAGGAGAGAAGGAGAAAAGAAGAAAGGGTCTGCATTGTCCCGGTGATTGGCACCTTCTGTGAATGAGGGGTCACTGCGTCTGGCTGCTCCTTTTCAAGCGCTCCCTTCTCCCCTGCATGCTGTATTCACGCTGGAACATTCTTTCTTTCAAAGCTTCTGTCTTTCTCTCCCCCTTTGTATCTCTGCTTTCCTTCCCTTCACTTTTCTGCCTTTCATTCTCAGCGCTCACCAGCTCCCTCGGGGACCACTCTCTTCTCCTTCTCTTTTTTTGTCCCTTTTCTTCTTCTTCTATTCAGTTGCTTTTTTTTTCTTTTTGCCTCTTTTTTTCTCTTTTTTTTTTTTTTTAAATTCTTTTTTCCTTTTTCTTTTTGAATGGTGCTTCTGTTTCCAAGGGACGGGATGAGTAGGGAAGTCGGTTTATTTGAGGAAGGGAGAATGTGGATGTTTTCCTTTTCGCCGCGCTCTAAATGTGTAAAAAAGAGCCACCATGCAGGACACCGGCTTCCTCTGGGCTCCTCCTTTGAGAGGGAAGGCTGTTCGGGAAGGGTCTCCATCAGACCAGAGGAAGCTGTTCATCACAGGTCAGGCAGTTCCTGAATCGGTCACCAGGACAGTTGGCTACAGACCTGGTGGCACCGCCTGCAGGATGCAGACACAGCCCTGGGGACGGGCTCCCTTTCTGCCTGGCCCCAGGGCGGGCCGTGATGTGATGGTGAGGACCAGAGGTGGATGAGGAGGAACCCCCAGACCTCCCTCCTCTGTAGGAGCCTGGCCTTCTGGCCGGGGAAGGGCTCAGGGAGACCGTGGGAACCTGGGGCAGGGCTGAGCACGGGGAGGAAGGCCAGGTTCACACGCGGCATCATGGTTGTCTGGCGTGGCCCCTGCCGTGGAGACAGCGGGCCTGCCTTGGCTGGCCCTGGCGTCCTGGAGAGGAGGCTGGAAAACTGGAACAGCAGAAAGGAGGGAGCTGGCAGCAGTGTCTGGCTCCAAGGAGCCAAGTGATCCTTGGGGTTTAGACAGGTGCTGATTGAAGGTCCGACGTCTAGGGAACATTGCAGGGCCCGGGTAGAGGCGTGGGTCTGGTGGCATCAGCACGGCGGTGAGAGTTGAAACACAGGGGAGAGGCTTTCTCCGAGGGAACCCCTGTAGGACGAGAAAGCAGAGACCAAGGCCTGAGCCTGGCACCACTGGGATGAAGGAGGCAAAGGAGAGGCAGAGATAGAGGGCAGCGTGACCGGCTGGAGTCAAGGTGGGGCGGCAGCTGTTGCCTGGTCAGGGAGAAGACCCAAATCAGAGCCTCTGTTTGCAGGGCTCACCTGTCACCTTCCAGAGGACAGTTTAGCTTCAGTAGAGGACAGTTTAGCTTCAGTAGAGGAGACAGAGTAGAGGAGCAGGGGTGGAGGAGGCGATGGAGGACGGGGACCTGACCCCCGTTCAGGAGGTGGAGAGAAGGCAAGAAATTGGGGACTGTCAGGGGCTGCACCTAGACATGGTGAAAGCCATGTGAGAGGAGCAGGGCCGCCTGAGAGGCAGGGGCAGGCCTGGAGGAGAGAGGGGCGAGGTCTGGGGGCCTATTTCTTCCCTGTGGAGGGAGGACCTCAGCCTGCAGGTCTGGAAGTCCCTTTGCACCCTTTCAGAACACAAGACAAAGGGCCAAGTCTGCAGCTCTGGGTCCCCGGGACATAGGGGCCTCAGTCTAGCTCAAAATTGCCCAGGGACCCCAGGACGGGGCCCGGGCACCTGGAGAGACACAGAGATCTCTGGGAAGGAGCCCTGGGGTGTGTGGCCTGGGTGAGGTGGAGCTTGGGCTCCAGGCCCAAGTGTCCTGGCACAAGCTGCCGGGCCTTGATGTCTGGGTTGAAGGGAACCTCCCAAGGGTAAGCCCTGTATCTCCATCCCACCCACCCAGCACAGCTGGCCCGTAGTAGGCGCTTCATAAATGTTTGTTTTATATTTTCTTTTTTTTTTTGGCCGCACCCCGCGGCATGTGGGATCTTAGTTCCCCGACCAGGGATCAAACTCGTGCCCCCTGCATTGGAAGCGCAGAGTCTTAACCACTGGACTGCCAGGGAAGTCCCTCATAAATGTTTGTTGAAGTGTCAATTGAATTTGTCCTCAGCAGTTGTGAAATGGATACAGCACAGCACACAGCCAAGTGCTGTGTAATTGGAGAGCCCCAAACAAAGGAGGGCCCCATCCCCTACCCCCTCAGGGCACAGGACCCTCCCCAATCAAAATTGGGGCAGAGTCCCAGCCACATCCGTGGAGGAAGGTAGAAGGACAAGTCAGCACAAGGCACAGAGGGTGGCATGAGCAGGGAGGGACAGCAGCACAGGTGGGGACAGCAGGACAGGAAGAAGGTCAGGGAGGTGGATCTGAACCCCCCTGAAGGATGGTGTATTCAGGAGACACGGGTGGAGCACCTACTGTGTGCAAGTTCAGTGGATGACATACCCTTCGGAGGAGGACAGCCTGGGGCTCCAAAGGGCTGGGAAGAGGCTGTGTCCTCCCTCTGAGTCTGGGTGACTGAGACAGGTGAGCTGTGAGTGGAGGTTAACAAATCCTGCCTCCAGGGATGGTAGGGATTTGTACTCCAGAGAAGGGATGGAGATACCCAGTGAGCAGACACCATCCCTTGCAGCGTCTCCCTGGGGGCTACCACTGCCCCCCTGGCCCTGCCAGCCTCTTAAGACACCTTGCTGCCAAATCCAAGCCTGCCAGGGCGGGCCTGGCTGCTCATCAGGTTTTTCCAGTTTGGGCAAGAACATCTCCTTACACCCCATTAAGACAACCACAGCACCCTGGCCTAGAGATGAAAGGAGAGCCTGTGAAGGCAGCTCGCGCCTGGCAGGGGCAAGAGGGTCTGTATTTGTGAACAGGCTTCGGAGACAGACATGTTTCCTGGGTCCCCCGATTCCAGGGTGGCAGAGGGCCTGATGGTCAATCCCCCCTTTAAGACCTGGCCACAAGGAGCTGGCTCCTCTAGTAAGTCGCCTCGTGGCCCCAGGCAAGTTACCGAATGCTAATAATAGTAGCAAACAGGCTGCCAGGTTCTGCTATAAGCGCTTTGAATATTTTCATTCGTGAAGCAGGTGCTGTCAGCAGCACTCCCCCCTTAGTCAGGAGAAATAGTCACAATGATGGGAGGTAGCAGAGGTGGGATTCAAACTCAGGCCTTCAGATTCCAGAGTCTGGACACTAAACCAGTACTTCTCAACCTGTTTTTAAACTATTATTATTATTTCTAATCCTTGCAGACAGATAACTTTATCAACCTTGCCTAAATGTCATAGAAACATCAAATTGTTGTAAAAGTTTCTAAATGCTGCCGCTTATCTCTGTGGAAGCAGTCACAAGGAACGCACTGCTCTAAAGGCGTTCTTAACCTTTCCGTGCCTCAGTTTCCTTATACGTAGAATGAGGGGGGTGGTACCAGTACCAACCACACAGACTACGGTCGCTATTAGATAATGCGCTGAGAGTTGGCACAGGCTGGCCCTGTGCTCTCAGGACCGTCAGCCAGTCCACTAACATTAGGATTTTGCCACCTGTCGAATGGGACTAAGAGCACTGCCCACACAGGTGCTGCCCATACGGCTGGCTGCTCAGATCGGGTGGGGAGGACCCAGTGGCATCGTGCCTGGAAAGGACTTTGTAAACCGTTGACGGCTCTGCCCGTGGAAGTGGGTGTGCTCGTTCCCCTGCGCAGCCTGTGTTTCTGGGTCCCAGAAGAACTTGCTTCACTGTGCACTTTGACACTCAGATCTGGGGGTGTTCGGAGGAGGGAATCCACTGAGCCTCTCGGAGGAAGTCCTGAGTGTTCCTGACCCTTGCCTCCTGGCCGGCGCACATGTAAGTGTGCACGGTCTTCACACAAGAAGCTTCCTGGGCGTTTTAGTTTCAAGGAATTGAGGCCAGCACAGGGGTCTTATTCTCGGAATCGTCCCTTCACCCTGTGACCCATCGGGGCTCTGTTTGCTAAGGGTGGGTCATTCCAGCTATTAGTGGTGAGACTGAGAAGGTGCCCAGTGATCCCAGAAAGAGACTACATTCTGGTGAGGAGAGTTGGGTTTTGTAATTCTCTTAGAAATTTGGTCTTTTGAGCTACCCCGTTGAGTTGCAAAATTTTACAAAAGAGAAAACATCTGGCATCTGTGACGAAGGCTTCTCCACGTGTCCCAGGAAAGGTCTTCCCACCTCTCCACAGCTCCACTCTGGGTCCAGGGGCCCAAGAGACCCTCACGGCCCCCCCAGGCAACCCAGGGGTTCTTGTGTGGGCCAAAAACTTGAGCTAGAACCTTCCTTCGAGACTGGGTTCAATTCCAGCATCTCTCCCCTTACACCTGATTTGGTTACTTTTTCTCCCTCAAAATAGCTGCTTTTTCCAAATGTTCATGCACTTATCACTCCTTTGTGGGATTTATGACAGATATTTTTAGTGACAGTAAGAATATATCAAATATTTCGGGGCCGTAGGTGATTCACATCGTGTGTTTACATACGTTGCAACGGTAAAAGCGAAAAATTACAATTTATCAAATGGCAGCACCTGTGCCAGGTACTTTCACTCACGTCATCTTGGCCATCCTGTGGGAAAGGCAGCTGTCATTCCCATTTTACAGTTGAGGGATCTGAGGCTCTGAGAGATGAAGCAACTTGCTCAAGGACTTACAGCCAGGAAGTGGCCTAGCTCACTCCAGACCTTCCTGCTGCCCTCAGCCAAGGGGCCCCACCCTGCATTCCACGGCCTGCCCTGAGGACCCTCAACCCCACAGGCTGTCCCCACCGCAGGGAGAGTGGTGAGGAAACCTTCCAAGTCCACCGCAAACATCTCTAGCGATGGCCAGACAATTTGCTTATTTTATAATGGTCACCTCCATTTAAATCATTTTGGCCTTTGGGTCACACACCACATGCATTTGAATTTTAGCGGCTGGGGACACATGGCCCAGAGCTCAGCCTTCTGCAGGTGAGTTCTTCTTTATATATATATATATATTTGGCTGCAGTGTGCCGGGTCTTAGCTGCAGCGTGCAGGCTCTTAGTTGCGGCATGGATCCCTGACCAGGGATCAAACCCCGGCCCCCTGCATTGGGAGCGTGGAGTCTTAACTGCTGGACTACCAGGGAAGTCCCAAGGTGAGGTCTTCTAATGGGCTTCAGTGTCATCCTTTATGATCCAGATCAAAGAGGAAACCAGTTCCCACTCTGGGCTGAGGTGGCCACCCTGACCACCTTCTCCTCTGATGTCTGTGGACCCACCCTCCTCCAGGGACCTGCCCTCAAGGCCCTCCCGGGCCCCACTGCCCTCCGGTTCTCCTCCCACCTCTCGTCCAGCCTGCGGATGAGATTCCCCCTCCCTGTTAGCTCCTGGTAGTGTACAGACCCCAGCAGGGCCTGTCTGCGGTGCCCCCATCCTCTTCCCCCTGCCTTCTCTCCGCAGTCTCCCCTGAACCTCTTGTCTCATGTCTGCATCATGGGCTGCCCCACGCCCCCACATGCATCCTCCCGGCTGGACTGCAAAGTACTCAAGACCACGGGCATCCACCCATCATGTGGGTCCTGACCCACATCTCACCGTGTGAAAGTGTGGTTCGTTAGGTGACTAAGGAAAGAATGGGCTGCACGGTGTTCCTGCTTGCCGCTGATGATAGCTTGCATGGACAGCTGTATGCGTCTGAGGTCTGCGTGTGTACACTCAGCCTAAATGTTTCCCCAGCTGTCCCTCCCCTCAGGAGATACATGGAGGCATTACGTGAATGAGAGAGGCATTCTTTACTCCTCTCCTGGCATAAATCCGTACTCGACTTGGGTGTGTGGGTGACTGCAAAATAAATGTTGATTACAGCATCAGCTTCAGGAGGCAGACGCTGCCAGGGACGCTGCTGGGATGGAGGCCGGGGATGAATCACGCTGGCTGCTGTGAGAGAGGAGAGGCCAGGCCACACTCCTCGGCTGTTCTCGGCCCACTGCTCTTCTGCATTTTTACCTTCCCTTCATCTCTGGCTGCATCAGATGGGGGAGGGGGCTTCCCAGCCAGGTTCTCCCGTCTCTAGGCTTCCCCATCCCCTCCGCACAACCTTTGTGTACTGCGTACCACAGATCGTGCTCATTGGGCTAACGGGCTCAGCTCTGGGAAGTGGGACCATCATTCGGTGTTACAGATGAGGGGACCGAGGCTCACCCAAACCAGTGTGTAAGGGGGTGGGGCTGGACCCCCGCAGCCCATGCTCTGAGTCTCTGTTGACTCCCAAAGTGCTGGTTGACATGCAAGAATGT
Organism: Balaenoptera acutorostrata; assembly: GCF_949987535.1. Taxonomy (NCBI): domain Eukaryota; kingdom Metazoa; phylum Chordata; class Mammalia; order Artiodactyla; family Balaenopteridae; genus Balaenoptera; species Balaenoptera acutorostrata. The sequence goes on along the minus strand of NC_080066.1, from coordinate 38,403,852 downwards.
CCCTGACCCCTTAAATTAAAAAAAAAAAAAAGCGGTTACTCTGTCCTTTTGTGGTACCCCATGCATTTTGTGCTTATTTCTTCTCTGATACCTTGCTGTCCTGTTTCGTGGTTCTTAGTCTTGTCTCTCTAACCAAAATGTGAGGTCCCTGAGAGCAGGGATCTTTGTGTCCCTCCTGCAGCCAGCACCAGCCTGGCCCGGGGAGTGGATGATGAACGGAATGATAACAATAGCAACAGCTCCCAGCAATTGAGTCCTTACTATGCACCAGCCTTGTTATCAAACTCGTCGCAGTCGGGCTGACTGTACTACACCAGTTTATATACGGGACTTGAACATTTGCAGATTTTAGTATCCACCGGGGTCCTGGAAGCTATTCCCCATGGATACCTGTATTTCCCTATTTCCTTTACCTTAAAGAGCACTTAAGTTGACCCAAGAATGAAACCCAAACTCCACTTACTCCTCTCGTGTATCTGGTGACCTTGGATGAGTCACTCAACTCCTCTATGCCTTGGTTTCCTCCTCTGTAAAGTGGGTTTGTTATCAAGATGTCATGCTTCCTGTACGTGATTTCATCAGGCACAAGCCTGGCCAGAAGGAAGGGCTCAGTGTGTGATGGATCCTTTTCATATCACTGTCCCCATCTTAACAGCAAGGAAACCAAGTCCCAGGGAGCTTGAGGAACTTGCCCAAGGCCGCCCAGCTCACATGTGGCGGAGATGGGGAGGCCGGCCAGGCCTGCCAGACCGAGAGCCGGGTTCCTTTCCGCTCTGTTCGTTTGTGGAGTGAGGGGCTGTCCTTCCCTGTTCCCCCTCCCCCTCTGTTGCTTCCCACCTCTTCCTCCTCAGACCCTGCTCCCAGAGTTGCTGAGGTGCTAAGCCAGCCTTTCAGGGGAGAAGCAGAGCTGTCGTGTCATTGACACCTCCCTGGGCTCGGCAGGCCTGGGTTCCTGGGCTTTGCTGCGTCCTGGGGCCGGGCCTTGCCAGCCGCCCCTGACGGGGCTGGCCGGGGCTACGCCAGGGGGGCCTTTGAGTCCCAGGACTTAGCTGCCACTGATACTTCCCCCCTGGTCCACAACACATAACAGCTCCAGCAGACGCTCACACTGCCTGTGGGGCTCCCGAAGGTCCAGGGCCCCTTTCTTCTCCATGTGGTTTTGGTTTCCCAGGGGACTTGATACCATTTTCCACCAGCCCCTGTGTTCTCTCTGTCACTTTGAGACACTGGGGCCCCAGCCACAATCGGCTTGCTTTGTTTTCTGTGGTAAATCTGTTTCTCTTGTCACTTCTGATCACTCCAGATTAAACACAGAAATGTAGAAGGCAGGGGCTGGGGAGGCTGGGCTCGGGATTGGCGTGACCCTCCCTTCCGGGGAACACAGGGCGAAGGAAAGAAAAAGGGGAAGAGCATGATTTTAACCTGCTCAGATCCCACCTTTACCTCCTATTGGCTCTGTGACTTGGACAAGTAACCGCTTTTCCAAGCCCCAGTTTGCTCATCTGTAAAATGAAAATTAAAATGCTCATCTCCCTGGGATGGCCTGGATCGTGTGCCTGTTCGGTAGTATAAGCTCGGTTAACGATGGCTAAAAAGAAGTTAGAAAAAACTGACAACCCTTCCTCCTGCCTTAAACAGTGGAGACAGAGACATGGGTAGGAGAGCCCACAAGTGGGTGCTTCCTTTTCTCAGAGGCTGTTTAGGATCACAGCGAAAGGGTGAATTTTGAAGAATGGGTGTGAATCTCACTATCCTGTTTGGAGTGAGGGGAGCTGGGTACCTTGAGCAATGCTATGTGCCCCAGCCTTGGGCCAGGCCCTGTGTCCCATTCATGCATTCACACAAGTCAGGGTGGAGCCTGGAGGAGGTATGGGGCATGGGGCAGTGTATGCGTGGACTTTCCCTGAACTGCAGTGAATTCCTGCAGAGGGATGCTGGGCCCCCACTCAGCCCTGGGTCTAGGTCCAGCCTTGTTCTCTCCTGAGGGGACCTCTTGCACCTCCCCTAACCTGGCCTCAGAGAAGCAGGGCCAAGCCCCTTAGGGTACCTTCCCCCAGTGAGCCCTCGCCCCCTGGACACCTCCCACCTGTGTGTTTCCTTCCTCCCTGCGGTAAGTGAGGTCGGTAGAGGGCCTGCATGGTGGCAAGGCAGGGGGTCCATTCTGGGATCTGTCTGAGTCTAGCCCTTGGAGAGAACCCAAGAGAAAGAAGGCTGGGGCTGATGAAATGGGGTTTCTTTTTTTCTCCTTTCTTTCTTTCTTTTTTTTTTTTTTTTAAGCAAAGAGATAAATAAATGTCGCCCTGAGATGACAAGAGAACATTGAAAGAGATAAAAGGCGAGTAAAAGGGACTAGAGACCAGAAGCAAAGGACAGGGAGGGATTTGGACTATACACTGCGATGAGGGGAGAGATGAAAGAGGAAAGAAAGAGATGGGAATGCAGGACCGAGTGGCAGAGCGGAGGATGGGGTTGCCACGGAAACAGAAGGAGGGAGAGGAAGACAGGATGGAGAGGGCTGAGAGCTCAGTGCGGGCGGGGCCTGAGACAAGGCTCAGGATGGAGGAAGGGAAGACATGAGGGGCTCCCAGGTCTGAATCAGGCCCCGGTGTGGAGAAACTGAGGTTGGCAAGGGAATAAGACCCGACCCAGAAAACTCATCCTCGCCCAAAAGTGGTAGGGTGGAGAGAGCTGGGCCTGGGCCCCCAGGGGCTGACCCAGCTGGGGTCTTCTCTACCCTACCTGTCAGGGACTACCACTCTTTAAGCCTCAGTTTCCACAACCGTAAAACGGAAATGGTACTCCCATCCCCAGAGGGCTGCCTAGAAGCCTAGAAACTGCACGTGGGCCTGACAAAGTTCAAGCCCAATAAATGCTCCCGTTGTTCCTTCATTTGTGGTTCTTATCTTTGTCCGTGAACTTGTGAGGCCAAGTTTTATTTGTTTTTCCCTGTTACATTAAGCTGGTGATCTTTGGGTCCAGCAGAGTGTACTTGTTTGAAGGATGTGCTTTTTGCTTCTGGAATTGGAGGAAAGACACAGAGCCTTCCAGAAACATGAGACCTGCTGTCCCTTCCCCTGGGAACAGGGACTAATCCTGAAGTTCAGGGAAAGGAAGTACAGACTTGGGGGTTTCCACCTGGGGCTCGGCAAGGGGCCTCTTTTTTCTTTGCACTTGAATATGGATGTTCTCAAAAGGGCAACAATTCATTCTGTACGTGCACTCTGCTAGGAATGCACTGTGAGCCCACGGCCGAGTTCTCTGCCCTCTTGTAGAGTCTGTGATCTAACGGGGACACCAGACATTGAGCGAGTACTTACACAATTAAATCTGTCGTTAGAAATTGTGATAAAGCCCAGGAAGGAAAAGTATTAACCTTATAATTGCTTAGAACTTGGGGGACCAGACCTGGTTGGGGAGAGGGGCGTCAGGGAAGGTTCCTGAGCAAGTGATGCCTGATTGAAAGCTGAAGGATGAGGGACAAGGAAGAGCATTCTAGGCACGGGGAACAGCATGTGAAAAGGCCTCATGCAGGAAAGTCTGTTATAGAAAATGAGGAAAGCCCATGTGGCTGGAGGGTGATGAGTAAGGGGACAAGCAAAGTGCTGTGAAGTTGCCACATAAGCAAGGGCCAATCAAGCAAGTTCTTACAGGTCTTTGGTAATGTGTCTGGACTTGATGTAGGCCAACAGCCTGGTAGGGGAGCCCAAGTGTGTGGGGTGGCTGCCATGTTTGATGTGGATGGATGGATGGATGGATGGGTGGAAATGCACCGGGAATCAAGAGTTCTCAGTTTGGTCCCCATTGTGGGGTGGGAGCCTTGGGGCCTCAGTTTCCACATCTGTAAAATGACAGCATTGGACAGGAGGGTCCCTAAAGTTCCTTCCAACCCTGCTGATGAAAATTCTAAGACTAGCCTCGAGGGTACACAGCCAAAGTGGCCTGGGCAAAGGGCCTTCAGTGAGGCCACTGTCCTGCTGTGGGAGAGCCCAGCTTTCCTCCTTTGTGGCAAGTGAGGGGTCAGGCAGGAGAACCCAGGGCCCACGGCTTCTGGGTACCTGGTGACTTCAAATCAGAGGCATCACATCACTCCTTTACCCGCATCCACGGGAAGCGGACATGTGCTCCGTGTGCGGCTCTGCGGGCAGCTCAGCATTTGCCCCCAGCAGTCAGTGTGGCAGATGCCCTGCTAGTTTGGGCTCATTTCTACACAGATCAGGGACCCACCCAGTTTTCCTCAGGACACAGGGGTCAGCGAGGGTTCCCCAGGCCAGCAGCAGGGGCTGGCCCCATCCAGGGACCAGGGCTCCCCAGGAGCCCACAGGCTTGCTTCTCTGGACGCACTTGCTCCCTCCTCCTCGGCCCGGCTTGCTTAGGGTCTCTGCCCCCTGGTCCCGACTCCACCTCACGGCATGCCTTCATGTGGTCTTTGGTGGAGAGTGTAAGGCTTGGTGCGCAGCCGCGTTTCCAAGAGAGGAACCTGCTTGGCCTACGTCCCTCTGGGGCGTGAGGAGGAGCAGGCCAGCGGCCTGGCTGTTGGTCTCAGCTCCTGTATGAACCGCCTGTGGTCGGGCGGGGGGGGGGGGGGGGCGCGTGTAGGGGGTGGGAGCGGGTCTGCTGCATGGGGGCCCTGGGCTGGGCCTGGGACCCCTACGGGGAGAGGGAGGAGAGGGCCCATCGGGTGTAGGTGTCACAACTTAAGGGGGAGGGCGCTCTTCATTCTCCTTCAAGGCCAGGTCACGTGAGAGTGCTTGTCAGCTCTTACCAATTAATTTCGAGAATCAGAATAAATTGGGGAGGGCTTCCCTGGTGGCGCAGTGGTTGAGAGTCTGCCTGCTAGTGCAGGGGACGCGGGTTCGAGCCCTGGTCTGGGAGGATCCCACATGCCGCGGAGCGGCTGGGCCCGTGGGCCACAATTGCTGAGCCTGCGCGTCTGGAGCCTGTGCCCCGCGACGGGAGGGGCCGCGATAGAGAGAGGCCCGCGCACCGCGATGAAGAGCGGTCCCCGCACCGCGATGAAGAGTGGCCCCCGCTTGCCGCAACTGGAGAAAGCCCTCGCACGAACCGAAGACCCAACACAGCCAAAAATAAATAAATAAATAAATAAATAAATAAGAAAATCCTTTAAAAAAAAAAAAAAAAAAAAAGAATAAATTGGGGAGTTTGCGGGGAATACGATGTCCAGGCTTCAGAGCCAGAGATTCTGGTTTAACTGGCCTGGGGTGAGGCCCGGGCACTGGTGCTCTCATCAAACAATGCCAGTCGGACCCTGTGGAGCCAGTGTCTCTGCCCTTGGAAGAGTTTGAATTGAGAGGTTTCATGAATACAGTGGGCCCAAGATTGTGCCTCTCGCCATGGGGACTCCATCCCTCCTTTCCTAGGGTTTAGGGGTCCCTGTGACCTCCCTGGAGGAGGGGCCCTCACACAGTGGCCGCTCTGTGGCAGCCAGGACCGCCTCAGCCCAACTCATCTCAGCTTGTAGAGGCAGAAGTGTGGCTCCCAGGATGGGTCTCGGTGCCCCAGGCCTGGGAGACCAGGAGGGGAAGCGCTTTCAGAACAGTCCTCGCTGTCATAGGGCTGGAGGGAGCTCAGGGCTCCTGGGCCTTCTCTGTGCAGCCTGGAGGCCACCCCAGGGAGGAGGCGGGACTGTCCTGGAGGTGAGATGGGTCAGGGGGTGGGGAAGAGCCCAGCATTTGTAGAACTCTTCAGCAAGGAGGCAAGGATTTCCCCTCAGTCTCATTCATTCATTCACTCGTTCCGGGTCCTCGACGACTAGGCTTCCTCCCTTCCCCTTTCCCTGCCCTGGCATCTTTCTCTCCGGACACTCCCCTGCTGGGCCCTCTCTGCCCCCCCTGCAGTCACCATCCTCTGGGGTGGATGTCTGGTGGGGGAGATGGCCCATAAACAGATACAACTATGAATCAACATGATTTTATCAGCGTTCTCTAGAGAAACAGAACCAGCAGGATATACACACAGAGAGAGAGATTTATTTTAAGGAATTGGCTCACACGATTGTGGAGGCTGGCAAGTCCAAAATCTGCAGGGCAGGCTGGCAGGCTGGAGACCCAGGCAGGATTTCTGTGATAACAGTCTCGAAGCAGAATTCCTTCTTCTCTGGGAAACTTCCGTTTTTCTCTGAAAACTTCAACTGATTAGATAAGACCTGCCCACATTAAGGAGGGTAATCTGCTAAAGTCAACAGATTGTAGATGTGTTGCTCTGTGGCTCACAGCAACATCTATCAAGAGATTAGTGTTTGGCCAAACAACTGGGCACCCAGCCTAGCCACATGTAAAATTAACCTGATGTTCTCAGGCTGTGGAAGAGGCCCTCGCCCTGCCCCTGGCTAAGGAATATCTCCCGGTCAGTGCAGGCACTGCCTCCGAAAAGGTGAAGGGATATTCACCCAGTGCAAGGGAAGGGCAAGTCCTGGCAGGGGAGTCAGGCTGTGCAAAGGCCCAGAGGTAGGAAACAGCTCCATGTATGTCTGTGTTTGTGTGTGTGTGTGTGTGATGCAGAGGGACAGGAAGGGTTAAAGGAGGGTAGAGCTTGGCTGGGGACAGCCTTGGGCCGTCAGCTAAGGCATGGGAACTTCATCCTATAGGCCATGTGGCTGAGGGTGGGCTTCCGGGCCAGAGACCTGCTTCACCAGCATTTCACTGTGCAGCCTTGGACCAGTCCCTTCCCCTCCTTGAGCCTCAGTTTCCTTATCTGGAAAAGGAAGTAGCCATACATGGCGGACGTCAGGTCCTCCTGTGGTTTGTGGGTTGGTGGCCCAGCCACTCTGGCCTCTGGAGGCAGGGCTTAGCAAATCTGTCCACAGAGAAAAGGGGAAGCTGAGGCAGAGAGAGGTCCCTATAAGGAGGAGACTCATACACTTCCCCCTTGACCACCCCACCCCCAGCCCAGCTGCCTCGTCAGCGCTGGGCCCGGAGCTGCTGAGTCGAGTGAGGCCTTGTGGGCTGGACAGAAGTGAGACTGTGCAAGGAGCTCTGAGGTTTGCACAAACCTCCAGCTTTTGCTTTCGCTTCCTCTTCCTTTCATGGGATGTGAGCAGAGTTTACCCTTAAGTCTACCATCAGGGGGACATGAGAGGAAACAAAGAGGGTGGTTTTGCTATAAGTTGAAGTCCCGTGAGTGGTTTTTTTTGTTTGTTTTTTGGGGGTTTTTTGTTTTGTTTCGTTTTGTGTTTTTTTTTTACGGCTGTGTGCATACCTGGACTTCCTTTTCCCCTCCCCGGGCACAGCTACCTGTTCCGTCCCACTCCGGGTTCAGCTTTTCAGGACCCAGGGGCTGCTCTGCTGGGCCCTGTCCCCACCCGACCCCAGCGCTGCACCTCCTACCTCCCAAAGATCCTGGCGCTTCAGGTTTTAGACTGAGCTCGCTCAGAGCAGCTCCCTGAGGATGGGAGCTTATCGTGCTGCCTACTGTATCCCCACGACCAAGAATGGCACCCAGCACCTGGCAGGTGTGTTGAGTCAGTGATTCAGTGGCAGGACTGGAGACCACAGCCTCAGAGTCGCCTGGTGATTCAAAGCCAAGAAGCGAACCTTTCCCCCAGCAGAAGCCCAGGGCACTGCGGGGCCTGTGTCAGGGAGCAGGCCCTGGCACTTGCTAGGCCCTCAAAAATAGTCATCAGGGTGCTTGGTGACATCCCAAGTCTGGGCTCACAGAAGCCCCAGAGCATTCCTGTGTCTTACGTTTGAGATGTCCTGGTGGTGAGCATGAGGCAAAGAATAGCCAGGTGGTCACCAGGTCCTATCGGTTCTTCCTTCCAAATGGCTCCTGTCCCGCCAGCCCCAGGCCAGACCAGACCTCAAGTGCTCTGCCCCACTCTCTGTGTTCCAGAGCCACTCTGAGCTCCCTGACCCTCCCCTGGTGCTTGAAGGGGGTCTCAGTGAGAGGAAAGGATCTTTTAAAGCAGTGTGGCTGAGAAAAGGTCTCGTCTTGGGGAGGGGACCCTGGAGGACAGGCAGGTAAGCCAATGGATTAACCTGCCCTCAAGGTTCCAAGAAGCCTCTTGTGCCCATCTTACAGATGAAGAAACCAAGACCCTGAAGGGTCAGGTGACTTGTCCAGGGTCACACAGCAAGTCACTCATTAATTCATTTGACAAGCTTGTGTCAGTGTTTACAGGAACCATAGTACAGCAATAGATGAAGCAACAGTGAGAGGTCTGGAGGACCTGGGTCCCTGCCTGGGTTGGGGAGACCTCCTGCTGGGCCTCAGGGGATGAGACTTGGGTCACTCCCCAGGGCTGGCCTGGCGCTCAGGCCTGGGAGGGGGTGATGCTAAGCCCTGGGAAACAGGGCAGCCCTGGGCTTCTGGTGTCACCGACACAGTCCCCTCCCCTCTCTCCACTCTACTCCTTCCCCTCCCCCTTCCCTGCTTTTGTTTCTTGGCCTCCACAGCCCTTCTCTCTCCCTCTCTCCCTCTCTCCCTCTCTCTCTCTCTCTCTTTCTGCTATGGCCTCCCTTCCCCCTACTCCCAGTGCAAGTCTTTATGCTACAATCAGGCAGTGATTCCATTTCCTCTATTTCCTTGCCTTTGCCATTTCCTTTCTCTCCACCCTGGGGACTGAGGGTGTCCTGGTAGGAGGCCGAGCTGCGTCAGCTCTGATGGCCCCTCATCTCATACTCCAGGCTATGCAGAGCCCTGGGCGGTCTGAGCTCCCCTTTCTCTTGGACACTGTAGAGAGCTTTTGTTCTGAACCCGCGGCACAAGAGGTGAGAGAGAGGCCTTGCCCTGAGAAAGGAGGTGCCACGGGGGGCCCAGGCAGATGACAAAAGGGGCCTTGAGGTGTGGGGCCCACCCTGGCACACAGGTGGGGCGCACCTGGCGGGCTCTCATCCTGCCCTGGGCAGCCTGTGCCAGGACATAAAACGGGAAGGTTGCGGGGACCAAAAAGATGGCCCAGGAGAAGGGGGAATAATGGCACCAGGGCTGCAGAGCCACCAGTTTCCCACTCCCCGGCCCTGTGTGTGATAGGCGGGCTGACACATATGTGAAACGCAGGTGAATTAGATTCCCTCTGTCTTCGTTCTTCCTTCTGTCCTCTTTCATCTGTCGCAACAAACAGAGCCCCTCCTACACACATGAGCACACACACACACAGCCTGCCTGGCTGCCCCAGTGAACCCTGAGCCCCATAAGCCCCTTAAACATGTATTTACAGGGTGATATGTGTCTGGTCAGGCAAGTATCCATCCAGTAAAAGAAAGCAGGGGCCTGACGCGCCAGATGGGCAGATGGGTTGATGGAGGCTCCCAGGAAAAAGTGCTTTCTGAGCGGAGACCCAAGGAAGGGCTGTGGCTGCTCTCGAGGGGGACCCCGGTTCCCCAGTCCGGCCGGAGCCTTGGACCAGCCAGACAGGGACAGGTCTGAGGCTTCACGTTGCGGTTCGCCCAGGGCCTGCCCGTGCTTTGCTGCTGGCCCCTGGGAGCCTGAGGGGGGCAGGGCAGCACGTGGGAGCTGAGGAGGCTGGGCTCAGAGCCATGATGTGACCTCCCAGGTTGCACAGACGATGCAGCGGAGCCTGGATGGGGACGGGCGGCGGGGCCCAGGTGCTGACCCAGCTCTGCCCTCACTGCCAGGGCTCTCTTGAGCTTGCTGTTGATACTTATGCCCCAGATTCCTGGGCTGTGGAGTGTGGCGCTCACTACCTCCACCCCCACGCCGCCCCCATGGGGTTGTTCTTAGGATTAAATGGCTTTTCTGGGACCTGGTGAGCTCTCAGTCACCACCTTTGTGGTTAGTTGTTGGCACCTCTGCGTCCCCGCACGTGGGCTCGAACCCCTTGAGAGCAAGGACTGTGGGCAGGTCCCCATTTACACCCGGGCACAGGCTCCAGTCCTCAGCCCCGAAGTAAAACCTCCCACCTGTCCCTGCAGGAGGGGGACGCGTGGTGGCCAAGGGCAGGTTCGGCTTGCCCCTGGCATCCTGGTGTGAGCCTTAGGAGTGGCCCTTTCGCTCTTAGACGGTCCCTCCTAACAGGGATGGAATGTTACATGATCACGCTCTGTGTAGGGGACCACAGCAGACCACAGCTCCAGCTCCCACAGACACTGGCTGACTTTTTCGCCGACTCATCTGCCAGTAGAGTGATGTTATGGGTTTCTTTGCTCCCGTTCCCTTCAGCTGCCAGAAGAGGGGTGGTGCCAGGGACTGGGGCCAGAAGAAAAGCACAGGTGAGGGAACTAACATTTCCACTGGCATCCCTCATCTCATCTCCTCAGCACCCCAGGACTCAGGCACCATATCCCCCTCCGCAGAGATGAGGAAACTGAGGCTCAGGATGTGACAGGATATACCTGAGCTAGAAAAGGATATAGTCCAGATTTGAACTTAGAATCCAGGGCCAAGTCCTAGCACAGGCTCCGCTGTTGAGGGTCAGTCCCTCCCCTCCGCTGGCCCTGCCTTTGAGGAAGTCTAGACAAAGTGCTGAGCTGCTTGTTTTCTCAAACCCACAGCAGACACGAGGGCCGCTGCTGGGTGCTGCTGGGCGCTGTGACAGATGGGCCACTGCCATCCAAGGCAGAGATGCTCCCCCACAGGGGCTGCGGTGGGCACAGCGGTCATCTTTGGACACCCCAGGGGTGTCCTCATCTCCCTTTCATCTCCAAGCACAGGGCCTGACCCATAGCAGGGATTTAGCAAATATTTGCTGCACTAATCAATGAATGAGTTCTTAGTCTCTAGAGGCTGTCGCAGAATCACCCAAACCTTTGCTCGAATTTCGGGCCCCAGAATGGAGAAGTCTCTTAGCTCTGTGGTTTTCATCAGAAAAGGCTGCTTCCAGAGATCTGGGCAGATAAATAATAGTGACTCTTTACATTTGGTGAGGGCTTTATAATTAACTAACCCCCTTCATCTACCTTCTGACCTCTGGGCTCTCACTACCCTCCCATGGGTAGGTGTTTCCATCCCCATTTTTGGACGGGGAAACTGAGATGCAGAAGTGACTTTGAAGTGACTTTGCTTAGTCACTTGTACGCGACAGAGCTGGGACTTGAGGCCAAGCTCAAGTTGGGTGCTCTTTCCAGCAGGGGGTGGGAGGTGGGCTCTGAATCAGGGCTAGCCCCCCAGCCTGTTCCAGGTGGACCCAGAGGTTTCCTTCCATCTGACCCCTTCCGTGAGAGCCCTGGTTTAAGCTTAATAGTTTAATCTTTAGTGTCTGTTTCAAGGAGGCTAAATTCCTCCCTGGGGTATTTTATTTTTAGCCGGCTTCAGGAAGGGGAAGCTCCTCTGGCCTGTGGGGGGAGGGAGACACCAGGCCGGGAGCCGGTTTCCTGAGGAAGGGCTGCCGCCGGCCATGCACCTGACCCTGGCCCTGGGAGAAGAGCCGGCGAGGCAGGCAGGAGCCACCCCAGTCCTGTCTTTCTTTCCCCTTCCTTATGGGGTGCCTCTGATGTGCTGTGCCGGGCACTGAGCCGGAGGCGGGGTACAATCTGATGAGTATCCCAGGCCAGGGAGGAGGCCCTTCCACATCCGGGCTGGCAGGGAGGGCTGGGAAGCCCCGGGAACAGGGGGAATTTGAGGGAAGCCTGGGGCGCTGGTGGGAGGAGCCGGCAGCTCACCGGGGTTGGGGAAAGGGTACCCGGGTGGGAGAATCCCTGTGCCAAGGCCGGGCTACACGGAGGGCACTGGTGCACCTGGAGCCTCTAGGAAGGCAGGAAGCTGATGCACCGGGGGTTGGACCCTGATAGGTGGACTCATCGGCTTTTTTAGAAACACCTGTTGGATCAGAGAGCATAGCTGTGAACCTGGGAGCCAGTTTTAGCATTCATTTCAGCCAGTTTTCTCAAACTTGGTAGCCATCATGGAGCCCTTCTTTCAAATCAGATCTCACATGGAATTCCAGTGTACAAATCAGACACAAGCTATATATATTTTTTAAACCCACTAATCTCTTTTTTTTTTTTTTGGCTGCATTGGGTCTTCGTTGCTGTGCGCAGGCTTTCTCTAGTTGCGGCGAGCGGGGGCTACTCTTTGTTGCGGTGCGCGGGCTTCTCATTGTGGTGGCTTTTCTTGTTGCGGAGCACGGGCTCCAGGTGCACGGGCTTCAGTAGTTGTGGCTCGCAGGCTCTAGAGCGCAGGCTCAGTAGTTGTGGCGCACAGGCTTAGTTGCTCCACGGCATGTGGGATCTTTCCGGACCAGGGCTCGAACCCGTGTTCCCTGCATTGGCAGGTGGATTCTTAACCACTGCGCCACCAGGGAAGTCCCCACAAGCTATATTTTACTCGGTATAAATTTAGGTATTTAAATGTCTAACATTTAGCTAATCAAGAACAGTGACCTGTTGTGATGGGCACAGTCATTTAGCATCAGGGCTGACAGGAGGTAGCTGCTGTCTGAGATCGGCCTCGACACCTAATTTATTTTTGTGTGTTGCCTTGTTTTTGCCCAATATATTTTTTAAAAAACCGAAAGACCACATTCACATGGCCAAGCCGTTACAAATGGTGACAGTTGTTTAACACCTCACTGTACAGTCTCAAGGTCTGTGCAAAATTAATTATACCTTGGCAACAAAGCCAGTGGGCCTACTGAATGTGTAGGAATGAGGTATATATTACATTTAAGTAGATGGGTTTTTTAAATAGCAGAATCTTTATTTTTTGCAATTTTGGATCCGATTTTTTTTTTTTTTTGAACTCCTGAAGGACATGCAGAACATAGTTTGAGAACCACTGAGGAAATCCAACCACCCTGTTTCACAGATGGGAAGACTGAGGTCAGCAAGAGGGCAGGGCTTACCCAGGATCCCACCGGAAGATGGAGGACATGGAGATGATCAGATACACAGAGGGTTATCATTGCTCCCCGTAATTACGGTGCCCTGTTCCCAAGGCAGGAATAGAAAGGTGTCAGGGACAGACACACCCAAAACTGGCTGAGCCCTTGCTGAGTGTGTCTGTCTGCTGTCTGTCTGCGCAACATTGAGCGGCAGTGCTAATGTTCCCTTCTCCTCCTGCAGCGATGCCCTCCTAGCCAGCCGCCACGGGATGGAGGGCTTCATGGACTCAGGGACACAGACGGATGCCGTGGTGGTGCTGTCCTTGGCTCAGGCCGCCGTGCTGGGCCTGGTCTCAGAAAATGAGCTCTTTGGAGCCACCATAAGCGCCGAAGCCTTCTACCCGGACCTGGGGCCGGAGCTGTCCGGGGCGGCCATGGGGGAGCCCCGGGCCCCGGGCTCCGATGTCTACCAGCTGGCCTGCAACGGGCGGGCCCTGGAGGAGCCGGCAGAGGAGGAGGTGCTGGAGGTGGAGGCAGCCTTCGAGAAGCACACCCGGCGGAAGACGCGGCCGCCCGTGCGGCTGGTGCCCAAGGTCAAGTTTGAGAAGGTGGAGGAGGAGGAGGAGCAGGAGGTCTACGAGGTGTCCGTGCCCGGCGACGACAAGGATGCGGGCCCAGCGGAGGCCCCCACCGAGGTGGCCAGTGGCGGCTGCGAGGCCCTGGTGCAGAGCAGCGCCGTCAAGATGATCGACCTCAGCGTCTTCAGCCGCAAGCCCCGGACACTGCGGCACCTGCCCCGAACCCCGCGGCCAGAGCTGGACGTAGCCCCCTTCGACCCCCACTTCCCCGACCCGGCCCGGGACGGCTTCCCCGAGCCCAGCATGGCGCTGCCTGGGCCGGAGGCCCTGCCCACGGAGTGTGGCTTCGAGCCGCCGCACCTGGCCCCCCTGAGCGACCCTGAGGCCCCCACCATGGAGTCCCCGGAGCCCGTGAAGCCAGAACAGGGCTTCGTGTGGCAGGAGGCAGGCGAGTTTGAGGCCGACGCAGCCGGCTCGACGGTGGAACGCCACAAGAAGGCCCAGCTGGACCGGCTGGACATCAACGTGCAGATCGACGACTCGTACCTGGTGGAGGCGGGCGACCGTCAGAAGCGCTGGCAGTGCCGCATGTGCGAGAAGTCCTACACATCCAAATACAACCTGGTGACGCACATCCTGGGCCACAACGGCATCAAGCCGCACTCGTGCCCGCACTGCAGCAAGCTCTTCAAGCAGCCCAGCCACTTGCAGACACACCTGCTGACGCACCAGGGCACCCGGCCACACAAGTGCCAGGTGTGCCAGAAGGCCTTCACGCAGACCAGCCACCTCAAGCGCCACATGCTGCTGCACTCGGAGGTCAAGCCCTATAGCTGCCACTTCTGCGGCCGCGGCTTCGCCTACCCCAGCGAGCTCAAGGCCCACGAGGTGAAGCACGAGAGCGGCCGCTGCCACGTCTGCGTCGAGTGCGGCCTGGACTTCTCCACCCTGACCCAGCTCAAGCGCCACCTGGCCTCCCATCAGGGCCCCACCCTCTACCAGTGCCTCGAGTGTGACAAGTCCTTCCACTACCGCAGCCAGCTGCAGAACCACATGCTCAAGCACCAGAACGTGCGGCCCTTCGTGTGCACCGAGTGCGGCATGGAGTTCAGCCAGATCCACCACCTCAAGCAACACTCGCTCACCCACAAGGTAAGGACGCCACACGCCTCCCCCAACAAAGCCCCGGCCCCTGGGGTCTCCCACCGCCTCCCCCTGGGGGCTTGGCCCCAGGCCTGAGGCTCTGCCCTCTCCTCCTGCCATGCTTTCATCCAGGGCTTCCCAAAGCGCTGCCTGAGATCATTTAGGTGGTGAACATCTCTCATTTATATAGTTATATTTTTTTGATGAGTGTTAGAAAAAAATGTAATTGAAATTAGTTTTTTAAATAGTAAAACTTGACTCATTTTAAAACTTTTTAACTGAAATGTTTGAGGAATCCCTGCAGGACCCAAGGAGCACAGTTGGAGAATCGCTGATTCTCTATCTTGTGGCTGGGAGGACGGAGGCCGGAGAGAGGCCAGGATGCCACAGGGAGGTGGACGAGATAGATGGTCAGAAGCTCAGAGGGCTTCCTTTGCTCCTTGTAATTACACGAGTCTATCAAAAGCTATGTGCCTTCCCTTTTAGGAAAATGCTAAATATATTTCATTTTAAAAGGGAATAGATGTAAGGAAAAATATTTGCTATGGAAAAGTACAATTGGTTCTAGAATATGACAAAACGAAGCAAAGTGGCTTGTGGGGACAGAAGGTGGAGCAACGCTGTCCTTTTCCACTGTGTCCCTAGACATAAACTTGACCAGTTCTCCCCGACCTTCCTCCTCCTTCAGGCCACTGGCCACCCTGCCTTTCAGCGAACATCACCTCCTTTGGGAGGCTCTTACGTCCAGACGGGGAATGAGGCCTCTCAGGTCCCACAGTCCCACTCTGGCACTTGTCCTGCCCCATGGTTTCCACCCCAAATCCAACCAACTTCACTCTTTGAAGCTGAGCTCTTTGAAGCAGCCTAGAGCTGCCACTCTCCATAATTGCGGTCTTAGAGCCACTCCAGGTCAAACTCATGTCCTTATCTCTCACAGTGGACACTACAGTGAGTAGGGAAGAAACAGCCTGCCAGGCCGAGAATCCAGCCTTTCCCAGCCCTGGGAACTCTTTCTGCTGGAGCAGAGATGATTCTTAGGTTTCACTGCAGGTGCTCCTCATTCAATTGGTGTAGCTACCGAGAGTGTAATGTTAAGAAGGATTCTGAAGCTGAATGTGGGCTCAGCTGTAAAACCAGATGATTGATTCTTTATGCCTGCGGGGAGTTGGGGGTTGCAGGGGCTTGAGGGTGGGGAGAGTGCAAAGTGATAAGTACACGTGCTATATATTTGCCATCTTTCTCCTCTACTAGGAGACTTAAAAATCCCCACAAGTCCACAAAGTGTTAAAAGAGAAATAATACTGTGAAGAAAAGGCGAAAGCAAAAATCAAAGGCTGATAAAATTGAAAACATTCCCATTATCAGCCTCAGTTTACACATGCGCACACCATGCCCTTATACTCCCAAAGGGCAGGGCCCCCTCGTGGTCATACACATCATCTTCGCTCTGTCAAACAAGCATACAAGACAGGAGACACAGCCTGTCTGCTGAGAGAAATAGACACGGGAACCATTAAATTATAGCATGAAACTTTGTACCAAACAAGCAGTTGGGACAGCAGCTGTGACCACAGAAATGTGTCTGTGCCACTGGAGTTCTACTAAATTACTGGGGTTCTAGGAACTTTTGTCCTCACTTTCCTCCCCAGACAATACATTGTGCTTCCTGTGCACACAGCACCCTGTCCTGCTCTGGGGGTCACCTCCAGACCATGGAAAAGCATGTTGACCATCCAAACCAGAGGGTTTTCCCTTGGAATCTTTGTCTCCTGGGGCTGTGTCCCAAAGTCCATCAGTGATAAGAATCACCTGCGGAACCTGTTGGGATTAAAAATTCATGGGAATTTGAATCTCCAAGGCGGGGCCTGAGAGGCTTTATGTTCAACAAGAGCTACAGGTTGTTCTTATCACAAGAGAAGTTTAGAATACACGCTCAGGGGTCGTGGATGGGCTCCAAGGTTTGAGAGCTCTTTAAATCCTACACAGACCTGAGTGTTTTGTCATTTTTCCTGGGGTGCTCATACCTTTAATCATACTCTCAAAGGGGTCTGTGAACCGAACAGACCACTGAGAGACAGCACTGAGGTGAAAAATATATACATGCATCTTGATCTCAGGAAGCCATCCAGGCCCCCAGGCTATGGATGTGTCTTCTTGGCCACAGGCCCCTGGTGCCTGATGTGATGCTGGCTTATAGCAGGTGCCTGGTAAATGGTTGATGAATGAATTAATTAATTAACGTGCAAACGAAGACGCTTGCCTCGGTGCCCTGGTACAGACCTACAAATCCACCTGCCCTATTGGGCAGGAGACAGCAGGTGTATGGGTCAGAACAATAAGACCCAGCCAATCTCTCTCCCTATCACTGGAATGCTTTCCAGAGTAAATGGTTCTTCCCCAACATCCTCCCGGGCATTTCAAACAAGTGGCCCCTGTTTGGAACATCCCCAGGAAGTCATTTCCCAGAAGCTCTGACCCTGTGGTACACACACACACACAAACACACGTGCGCGTGCACACGCACTTCCAGAGCCTGTGTCCATTGTGTGGCCCTGACCATCGCTCCCACCCCCCACAGGGTGTGAAGGAGTTCAAGTGCGAGGTGTGTGGCCGGGAGTTCACCCTGCAGGCAAACATGAAGCGGCACATGCTGATCCATACCAGCGTTCGGCCCTACCAGTGCCACATCTGCTTCAAGACCTTCGTGCAGAAGCAGACCCTCAAGACCCACATGATTGTACACTCGCCCGTGAAGCCATTCAAATGCAAGGTACCGGGCCTTCGGGCCCCGAGGTGGGACTTCCCCATGAGTGGCCTCAGCATGACGGCAGCAGCCAGGACCCGGTGTGGGCAAGGGAGCCCTGGTTGGGTGAAACTGCCTGGGCTCTGGGGGTTGGGGTGGGCGGTGAGGGTTCAGGTCCTACAAGCTACTGAGGTTGTTTTTTGAGAATTGGAGGAGGGGGTGAAGGTCACGGTGCAGCCGCAGGGAAAGAGCCCCAGCCCGAGACTCAGTGCATCCGGAGATCCGAGCCCTGGGTTTCTGACAGCTTCAGCTCAGGGACTGTGGGGCAGACGCACAGGAACGGTGACCAGCAGGGAGTGGCTCAGTCCTCGGCCTCTGGGGTCACATAGGAAAGGATGAAGCGAGTGCTGTCCACAGCCGATGGGATTCCGGCCCAGCCATGGAGGTAGGAGTGGCTGGGGGTCCGGAGAGCGTGGGTTCCCGGGCTGATGAGGCCGGGTGGGGTGTGTTCCAGGTGTGCGGGAAGTCCTTCAACCGCATGTACAACCTGCTGGGCCACATGCACCTGCACGCGGGCAGCAAGCCCTTCAAGTGCCCCTACTGCTCCAGCAAGTTTAACCTCAAGGGCAACCTGAGCCGGCACATGAAGGTCAAGCACGGCGTCATGGACATCGGCCTGGACAGCCAAGGTGGGTGGGCCACACGCAGTGGACAGAGCAGGAGCGGTACTGTCATGGCACACGCAGGAGCCTCCTGTCCAATGAGGGGAGTGGGGAGGCTGGCCAGGCCTGAGACCTCACTGGGGTGGGCTCAGGTCTGGAGAGGGAGCACCCTGGAGGGCCACCATGGTGATAATGATGGGATATTTGTGTATTCTTCAGAGGACTTACGAGGGCTCACATAAACAATAATAAAAATAATTTGCTGAGTGCTGTGTGCCACGCCTTTATTAACTCATGTAACCCTCACAGTGAGGTTGGCTCTGTTATTATTGCCATTTTACAGACGCAGACACTGAAGGACAGAGAAGTTAGGTAACTCATGCAAGATCATTACTGAGAGATGACATTTTTAAAAAATGGATGGGAAAGAAAGTAACAAAAGGAAAAATGGCAACTGTAAAGATAAGGGAGAGCCAGGTGAGGTCACAACCCCAAGTACACCATGGGAGGTCCTATGGGCATGCAGAGGGGAGCCCTGAGCTTCCTAGTTACCAAGACAGAAAGGGATATACAATCAGTCACATTCTTCATAGTGCCTGCCAAAAAGAATGTAGCCCACATACTCAGGAGAAGTGTCCTTACCTCTGCAGTTGGTGGAGGTTTCATTGGCTGTTGGTTATAACATCCCTACATGTTAGTGATAGCCTCTCCCCTCAACACTGGTCAGTAGTGGAAGAACTGTAGTCGCTCTGGCCTCTCATGGGGAGGAGGCACTTTAGAGATCCTACAGGAAGGAGGAGCCAACCACACTTCAAGAAGGTTCCTTGTATAGTCTGGAGCTATTTGACTTTCTGGTGCTCCTTCTGAGACAAATTAGCTGGGAATGTGCCCCGACAATCACCGGGTGAGTTGACTTGCCATGTGAGATTACTTACTAGGAGCCAATCAGATGCTGGGGAATGCTGCAATAACCCTGATTTAGTTTTGGATCAGTGAATGGCTGGGGGTGTTCTGGCAGAAACAGGTGTCTTCAGTTTTCCACTCTGGGTGAGGATGAAACGCTGTTGGCTGCACATAGATGCTCTGTAGCCCCTTCTTACCCAAAATGTGGTTCTAGGACCAGCAGTGTTGGCATCACCTGGGATCTTGCTAGAACTGCAGGCTCCACCCTACCACAGACCTGCTGAATCAGGATCTGCATTTCCAAAAGATCCCCAGGTGATTTGTTTGCACCGGAAAGTTTGAGAAGCATTGAATAAAGTGATGGTTTTCAAACTTGAGCAAGGGAGCATGAGAATCACTCCAGGCTTGTTAAAACAAATTGGTGGGTCCCACCTTCAGAGCTTCTGATTCTGTAGGTCTGGGGTAGGGTCGGATCATTTGCATTTCCAACAAGTTCCCTAGGTCAAACCGAAGCTGTTGGTCAGGAACCTCACTTTGAGAACTTCTGACCTAGACTGTAGAGAACTGTTCTCAAACTTGGCTGCACATTGGAATCACTTTTTTTTTTTTAATTTTATTTATTTTATTATTATCATTATTTTTAAGCTGGTGGTTTTTTGGGTTTTTTAAAATTTATTTATTTATTTATTTTTGGCTGTGTTGGGTCTTCGTTTCTGTGCGAGGGCTTTCTCTAGTTGCGGCAACTGGGGGCCACTCTTCATCGCGGTGCGCGGGCCTCTCACTATCGCGGCCTCTCTTGTTGCGGAGCACAGGCTCCAGACGCGCAGGCTCAGTAGTTGTGGCTCACGGGCCCAGTTGCTCCGCGGCATGTGGGATCTTCCCAGACCAGGGCTCGAACCCGTGTCCCCTGCATTGGCAGGCAGATTCTCAACCACTGTGCCACCAGGGAAGCCCTGGAATCACTTTGAGAATTTTTTAAATGCTGATGCCAGAGTCTCAACCACAGCGATTCAAATGTAACTGATCTGGCGTGTGACCCAGGATCCGGCCTCTTTTTTAAGCACCCTAGTTCATTCTATGCGCAGTAGAGTTTGAGAGCCAATACTCTAGTGGACCTGCCAGGTAGCTAACCCACCAGGAGGGACCAGAGCAGGACTGGTCCTTTTGGAAGTAGCTGTCCCTGCACACCTCGCTCCCAGGGGTTGGTTAAGGCCTAAGCTGTTTCCACCTGAGGTCAGTGACCAGGGATGCCTAGGGTTGCTTTGTTCCTGATTGTACCAGATGACAGAAAGTAAAGCAAGGATTGGCACGGGAATGGCTGGGGCCCAAGTCCACCCACCACTCACGTGTGACCTTGGTCTGAGAAGCTCAGGCTTGACACTTGTGCAGGAGGAAGGCAGCATACAGTCTAGATGGAACCACCCAATAAACTATAGGACTGTAATTCAGGAGGTAGATCAACGTCTTTGTAAAAAATGGTACAGAGTATTCCCTGGGGCCAGCTGGAGAGGCCAAATAGAGTTAATAAAGGGAGGTTGGGAGGATAAGAGACCCAGAGGTAGAAATTTTCCCAGGGTCTTTATTTAGCTTGTTTTTAATCAACTATATGGTATGAAGGTGTGGCACTAGGATTTGAGGAAGAAAGTGCCTAGGGGCTATAAGATTTGGTACAGCTGAGGGAACTCCCTGGCGGTCAAGTGGTTAGGACTCCATGCTCTCATTGCCCAGGGCCGGGGTTTGATCCCTGGTGGGGAACTAAGATCCCACAAGCCGTGTGGTGTGGCCACAGAAAAAAAAAAAAAGAGAGATTTGGTACAGCTGGCCTCATTTTATAAAGTCAGATGCTATGGGCACAAGTAAGAGACACCCCATTCAGACTGGTTTAAACAATAAGGAAATAAATTAAGAAATGACTTGCAGTCCAGGCTATCTTCAAAGTTGGCTGATTCAGCCCCTCAACAATGACAGGGTGAGGCTCCCTCTCTCTGTCCACATTATTAGCTGTGCTTCTCCTCATGGTCGCAGAATAGCTGCCAGTGGCCTTTAGGGCAATATGCTTCCTTGTTCACCTCCATTGGAAGAGTAAGAGCCTGCTCTCCTTTGCTCTGTGAAACTAATAAGAACATTCTAAGAACTCACTAGCAGGCCTTTCCTCATGATTCACTGGCCAGAATTGGGTCCCATCCCTAATCCTGAGCCACTCATTGGCAATGAGTGGGATTACCCTTCAACCAGTGGTTCTCAACTGGGGGTGAGTTTGCCCCCCAGGGGACATTTGGCCATGTCTAGAGACATTTGGTTGTCACAGCGGGGGCAATGCTACTGGCATCTCGCTGGTAGAGGCCAGGGATGCTGGGAAGCATCCTACAATGCACAGGACAGTCCCCCACAACAAAGAATTATGGCCCAAGATGTTAATAATGCCAAGGTTGGAAAACCCTGCCTTAGACTCATCAGGGCTACCCCTGGGCTGGGGTCCATTTCTCCTCTAACACATCGCATCTCCCAGGTGGACAGGGGCAGAATGCACACTGGGGCTCAGCCACAGTCCCTGCCAGCAAGACTCCCAGGTCCCCAGGTCACACCCTGGGCCTCCCTCCCTCCATAACTCATTGGAAGGCAGCCCCACCCAGGCTCCTTTGTGGAGTTTTCTATCTGGCTTTTGTTCCAACAGTAAGAGCTTTATAAAAGATTTCAATTTGATAAAATTACAAGAGGCCTCTTAGAGTTTTTATCTCATCGTCTTTGTTAACCTACCTTGAGCGCTTGGCCTTGGAGAGCTAGGCCTGAGGATACCACTGGGTAGAACTGGCACCAGGTCAGAGGAGAAACAGCTCCCTCCAGCCAAGTGAGGTGGAGTTGCACAGTGGATCAAAACAACAGCACTTGCTGGGTGCCCTTTGGCAAGCTGATTAACCTCTCTGAACTTCCTTTTGATCTCCTAAATGGGGTTGCTGTGAGCATTCATGAGATGATATATGTGAAGTGCCTGGCATACAGTAGGTGCCAAACGAGTGGTGCTGCACACATGATATAGTACAGGAGGCTTTCATATGGCAAAGGGGACTAATGAGTAATGTTGCAAAGAATAAATAAAGGCTTAGTGACTTAGGAGGTGCAAGAGAACTTAGGAGGTGCAAGAGAGGCATGACCCCAAGAGTTCAAGTCCAGGCCTGTACCCACTCGGCACACATTTGAGAAGCCACGGGAGTCGGGGGCCTCCCAGAGTAGGAGGGCAGAGGAGGCAGCTGAGAGTCTTTTGGAAGCAATGACTGGCAATGACTTCTTTAGTTCTGCTTCCCGTGTGGGAGTGACTGGCTCTTCCCACAGGCAGCATCCAGGCCTAACTGTGCCCTCTCTTGCAGACCCCATGATGGAGCTGACGGGCACCGACCCCTCTGAGCTTGACAGCCAGCAGGAGATCGAGGACTTCGAGGAGAACGCCTACGCCTACGCCGGTGTGGACAGCAGCGCCGAGGCCAGCGTCCTCACCGAACAGGCCATGAAAGAGATGGCCTACTACAACGTGCTATAGCACAGGCCGGGCCACCCAGGACGGGGCAAGGAGGGCGTGGGGCGTGGGGGGAGACCCATGTGCTGCAGGCTGCACCTCCTGCAGCTGAAAAACAAGCTACTGCCCCACCGTCCTGAGCCCTCCCTCCCACTCAGTCGTTTGCACCACTAGGGACTTGTAGACCAAATGGAGACTGTACTACTGGCCTCAGCTGTGAACCAGGCACAGGCCCCAGGCATCCTAGGGAAGGAAGGGTAACACGGGAGGCCCAGGTCCGGGTCTCCTTGGCCTGCTGCTGTGGGAGAAATGCAGATGGGGGCCGTCTGGGGACAGGTCACAAGGGCATAGGTTCTCAAGTCTCTCCAGGCCCAGCAGAGCTGGGGCGGCCCGTGTGGGCAGGGCCATCCTGATGGCTCCTGGGGGGGTCCTGTCACTGGAGGGAGATCTCTTGAGCCATGTCTTGTTTCTCTTCTGGACCCTCTCTGCCTCTAGGGATGTTTGAGCTCCTGTGCTGGTCAGCCTTGCCCCCCACCCTCACCGCCCACAGGCCCCTGGGCTGCGAAAAGCCCAGGCCCGGAGCCCCTTCCCCCACCCTGTCCATGGACAGCCAGACAGGGCCCTCTGCCTTCTACCTCCTGGTGCCTCCCACTCTCTCCTCCAGCCAGGCGTGCATGCGGCCTGGTCCTGGCCTTAGGAAAGCGGGGTGTAGCCCAACCCCCAGCTACCGTCCTCTCCAGCCGACCCCCAGAAGGCTCCCATCTTACAGCCCTGTTTGGAAGTGGGCGTCCCTAAAGTGGATTTCAGCAAACTTATCCAGTTCTGTCTCGAAGTGGGGCACCACACCAGGGTCCCCCGACAAAGCCAGGACATGCCTTGCGTCAGACACACACTAACAAAGACAGATGGAGGCCCCTTGAGCGAGGGGACCGGTGACGGGGTCGTTGGGGACCAAGAGGGGCTTGTCCTCAAGGAGGCCAAGGGCGGCCTACGTAGGGGTGGGGACCTGGAGTTTTCCACTTATTTAAGGTCTAATAAGTATCCATTTTGAGGATGGGGACAGCCAAGAGTCAGCAGGGTCCCAGGAAGAGCAACATATTTAGAAAGGAAAAATGAAGACCATAGAGGGAAAAAAATGTTTTTTTGAGCAAAGGGGGGTATTTTGAAGGTAATTTATTTTTCTCCTTTCCAACTCTGTGTCACCTATTATCTTTTCTGACGGAGATCATTTTCTTTTTGCCAGCAGAAGCTTTCTTGTGTGCTGTGCGTGCTCTGTGCCTCCCCAACCAAGAGCAGCACAGTCTGCCCTGGCGGGACTCGGGCTCGGAGGGGACTGTCGGTCTGGCCCTGGGGCTTCAGCTGCTGGCAGGGAGCCTCCGGAGGCCAAGGCGAGAGGCAGGAGGAGGCAGAGCCCGGCAGGCCGGCCACCCTCTCCCGGCCCCTCCGGCTAGTGACTTGCTCTGCACCACCCAGAGCAGCGGCCCGGGCTGCCGCCCCTGCTCAGCCCATGGTTCGCTCGCTCGCCCGCCCACTCTCATCTCCTCGGTCGCCGCGCCAGCTCCTGCCCCGGAACTGAAGACTGCAGGCCCAGGGCGGTGAAAGAGCACATTCAGGAACGCTAGGGCACCCATACTCCCACCCACTCGCCCCCTGCGGCCTCCGTGGAGGGGAGCAGGCAAGGCCATTCCCAAAGGCACAGGAGGTGAAGCCACCAGCTTCAGCCCAGAAACCAGGAAGCGGGGAGCGGCTGGGGAGGGAGGCGCCCCCAAGGCTGTATCCTTAGTGAAGGACCAAGCCAGGCCTCAGGGTGGCTCAGATCAGGACGGAGGGGAGGACAAGGTAGCCTCGGGATCAGGCAGCCAGGTGCCCCTTCCTTCTCTGCTAGAGTTCATGCTAAGCAGCAAATAAGAGGGCTGGGGCTCACGGGAGCCTCGCCCCAACTGTGGCTCTCCAGACCCCGAGGCCCCCCAGCCTCCCAGGTGCCCGCCATGATGACCCTCAGGTGGCAGTGACCCCGTCACTGTAGAAGACATTTTCTCCTGCTGAGCAGAAGCATCATCCCCCGCAAACTACCTCTTCCCACAACGTCTTTCTCCCCTGGTACCAAAAAGAACCCTGTACCTCCTCCTCCTCCTCCTCTTTCCTGCCAGTGCAGTGGCCTTGGTCTTGGAAACCCATGAGAGAAGGGCTGGCCCCCAGGGTGGGGCTCTCCTCTCTGCCCCCAGCCCCGCCATCAGCACCAGCCCTCTGCGAGGTTCGATACTTGAACGCCCCCCCTGCCCTGTGCCTTGGACCTGGGCAAGGCTGAGAGAAGGTAGCAGCACAACTCACAATTGGAGCTGGGTGGGCGGTGGTCTTGGCAAGGCTCCGGTCCTCACCCCCCACCCCACCCCAACCTTTTCAAAAGAGGCGTGCAGCCTCTCGGGTGACTTGGAAACTCCTGGACAAATTCCATTCTAACTTATTTTGACGTGTATACAAACCAACTGTTTAGAAATTCCACTTGTGCAAAGCCCTACTGTGTTTTTATGTTCCTGTTTAAAAGAGAAGTTTACTTAGCAATAATTATAAATAAATGAATATTCTTTAGTGAGGTGACTGTGAGTGCTTCTTGGGGACCTGGTCCTCACCCCTCCCTCAGAAGGAGCTCCCTACAAGGCTTCCGTCTCTGGGGGC
Organism: Balaenoptera acutorostrata; assembly: GCF_949987535.1. Lineage (NCBI taxonomy): Eukaryota > Metazoa > Chordata > Mammalia > Artiodactyla > Balaenopteridae > Balaenoptera > Balaenoptera acutorostrata. Next base: position 38,378,900 of record NC_080066.1, on the reverse strand, counting down.
CCAGAGGACCCCCCAGCCCATCCTTTGCACTAGAATGGCCACCTGCAGAGCTCCAAGCCCGTGAGAAAGGGGCGCAGGTCAAGGCCCCAGAATTCCCACCACTTGAAGAGAAAAAGCCGCTTCCCCACCAACAGGCCACCAGGACAGAAACCAGCTCCCAATGCCAGACTGGGCTTCAGAGGCTGTGCCTTCTGGGGAGCTGCCAGTCCTTCGTTACTGATGGGGAAGAAGGGGCCGGAAACCTTGAGCTGCCTCCCAGGAGTTGGGCCAGCCAGAGCCAGCACGCCAGCTTTTCCTCCTAGAGCGCCGGGAGTCCAGTGATTACTGAGGAAGAGTGGTCTTAGCACAGAAGGCGGCTGTCAGTGGAGATGGGCAGCTAGAGCCCATCTCAAAGCTACCAAGGCTCCCAGCTATCGGGTTTCAGAATACATGAGAGCCCACCCAAATTTGGGAAATGGACTTTGGGTTGCCAAGTATTTATTTTCTCAAGTCAAGATGACACAACTCAGGAATTCCCTGGCGGTCCAGTGGTTAGTACTCCGCGCTTTCACTGCAGATCCTGGTCAGGGAACTAAGACCCGGCAAGCCATGCGGCCAAAAAAAAGACACAACTCTTCCCCAGGACATTTTTAACACTAAAAGTAGAACATAATCCCTGAATAAAGGATAGCCCTTTAAATTGGATCTGTTCAGCTTTATAGCAACTTTATAAACTTACTTTTCCAAGTTTTTCCACAGAATGGTGAAGAAGAACCCAAGTCTGGGACTCACTAGCCTGGACCACATGGGGGCCCCACTCACAGGCCCAGGCCCAAGTCCCAGGCAGCCGTGGGGAAGAGAACTGAGGCGGCTACTGTGTGGGACCTGTTTTGAGGACTGAGAAACAGGCAAATAAAGAGGTCTGGGCACGTTTAGAAAGTTAAAGCTATCAAAGAAAAAAATAAATAAAAATATAACTGTACTCTGTCGGAAGTGACAATCTCAAAATGAAAAAGAGGATACAGAAGCCGGACCGTGCTAGGAAACTCCAGGGAACCCACAGGCCTTCTGCCCGGTCCCCTCCCCCCGGTGGCCCCCTGACTGGACAGAGGCCTGCTGTGGCCCGAGGCACCCCGGTCAGCCCCTGGGGGAATCCGCCAGCCCTTTGAGGGCTTCTGCCTCTAGGCCCCAGCTGCCTCCTTCCCCTCAGGGACAAACACCGCAGGCTGTTTTGTGAAGAGCTTTTTAGTAGCTAAATATGGCACCATGTGTTCCGAGGGCAATATAAATTACAGTATGCAAAACATAGCACTGGCTGAGGTAAAACACACTGTTCCGGCCTCACGTCACCATGAGGGGAGACACAGACACTTTTAAAAACATCTCGCTGATTAAAAAAAGTGTCCCCTAGAAAGGCCTCCAAAGAGGGGTTGTGAGGCTCACCCTCCGCGGCGGGGCGTGTCGGGGTTGGGGGGGACCTGTGGCCACCCGCTCGGCTCCAGCCCGGCCGCCACGGCAGCCAGCAGCGCTCCCACCCCGCTACTGCTGGCCCAGAGCTTTGTCCAGGTTGCTCTTGATGGTGTCCAGGAAGTCCGAGGTGTTCAGGAAGTGCTCGTTCAGCTTCACACTGTCAAGAGAGCACCTGCACGTGAGGGCCGCTCCGGCCGGGCCCTCCCAGGGCAGAGCCTGAGCTCAAGCATCCAGACGGCAGCCCCCTCGTGCGGTCATGGGGAGGTCTACAGGCCAGAGGCTACCTAGAGCCAACTGTCAAGAGGCCACAGCAAACTCAGCAGGAACCCCGTAAGGCCTGTCTTTGCTTTTCCAGGTGAATGGGCAACTAGGTACAAGCTCTCTGGGGAGAAGCTGGGAGATGGGTGCAGCAGGGGATGGAAACATTCTGAGCAGCTAGCCTCAGGGATGGGGACCCACTCGCTGGGCCTGGTGTGAGGAGGCTGGCCCGAGCCATCCCCCAGGGCCATGGACCTGTCCTGCCCCTGGCAGCTAAGCCAACTCAGGAGGAGGCCTCTAAGAGGGACCCTGAGCTTCTTTCCACCTGACCCCGAGGTCCCAGAAGGCCAGCCCTGCCCTCTACCCCAGGCCACCCACTTGCTGAGGCCATGGATGCAGCCCGCCAGGTCCTTGGTCATGGCTCCACTCTCCACTGTCTCGACGCACACCTTCTCCAGGGTCTGGGCAAACCTGCAGGGGACAGGGCAGAGTGAGACCCCAGCTGTGCAGAGCCAGGGCCCAGAACCTGCCCAGAACCAGCTCAGGCCCTCCCTCTGCACTCACCTGATCAGGTCCTGGTTTCCGTCCAACTTCCCCCGGTGCTCCAGGCCACGCGTCCAGGCAAAGATGCTGGCGATAGGGTTGGTGCTGGTAGGCCGGCCCTGGGGGAAGGGGTCGCAGGGGGATGAAGAGCCAACCAGCCAACAAGAGTGCCACCTGGACACAGCTGCCCACCTTTAGAGTGACAGGACTGGGCCCGTGCTCCCAGCCCTCAGGGCCAGTGGGCTCGGGCCCTGGGGGCAGATGGACATGCGGCCACGGTCCTCGCACTCACCTTCTGGTGCTCCCGATAGTGGCGGGTGACTGTCCCATGAGCAGCCTCAGCCTCAATGGTCTTCCCATCCGGGCAGACCAGCACAGACGTCATCAGGCCAAGGGAGCCAAAGCCTGGAGAGTAGGAAGACCTCCTCTCAGTGCCGGCACCTTTCCTCAGGCCACTGGGGTTGAGCCCACCTGCCCTCCTGCTGTTGTAGCTGCTTCCTTGCTTATGTCTCCACCCACCCCCACCTATAACTGGGAGGACAGAGACTGTTTCAGGCTTGTCTACCCTTATCCTGGGTCTCCAGGGCCCAGTACAGGGCAGAGGGGCACTCAGAGGTGGCTGTCATCAGCCTGTTAGCATAATTCTACATCCCCTACCTCCAGGTGCCCCTGAGTCTATGGCCCCCCAGGGCATAAGATCCCCCCAAATTCTGCCCACCCACCCTGGCTGGTGACCAGGAGGCTCATTCAAGCAGAAAGAATAAAGCCTGCAGCCAGCTATTTCACAGTGATCACTTTATCTGCTCTTTCAGGCCACTTTAAAGCTTTGTGATTTATTTCCAAGTTTTCCCAAATCCAGATGTCAACCTTTTCTGTGGCCAAGGTCTCCTAGTTTTCAAAAGCACCCCACAACACCAAAATAAGAATTCTGAATGCCCAAGAAAGAAAAAGTGGGCAACTTCTAGAGGAAAATTATTTGTGTAAGAATTTTTGCTGTTGGGGCAGAGAAAGGGGGAATCCCTTCTCCATTTGCACCTGGGACCTTCACACTCACCAATCTCCATACACTTAAGGGTACCTTTCATGCCTTTCTCTTGTCTGCTAGGGCTTTTCATGCTCCCATCCTAGATGGGAATTGTTCTAGTGAGAGGATCACACCAAACTTTTCAAAATAAAGTCAAAGGTTTTTATAAAGCACTGAGACCCTCTGCCTTTTCAGCACAACCTGGCGTGGGCTTCACTTTTCTCCTTATCAGGAGCTAGACCTCGCCCCCTCTCACAGAGCCTGGTTTCTCTTCCACTCGCTATGGATACATGTTGCCTCCTCCCACTATCTTTCCTGCTCTCATTCCCAATACAATTGGGCTATTTCCTTCTGTTCTTCCCTAACGGCTTCACGCAGGCTTTCTGCTGCAACCCAACTTGTGTTTCAGGATGCTCTGGGGCCTGGGGGTTTGCCATCATCCCCAATATTCTCCTACATCCAAAAGGTTTACTGTGCAAAACAAATTCTCTGTAATTTAAAAAGCATCCGGTTGTGCTTACTCCCCTTTTTCTACTAGAGCCAAACCTAGTCCAAACCTGGAGCCAAGCAGAGTCACTTGGCCCTTTCATGGACAGGAACAACCTCAGGGCTAACACATCTAGCCCTTTAGGACCTGAATTCCTATGTCTTCCTTCCTCTGGAATGGCAGCCTTAGTAATACCCCAGTCCAAAGCTAACTTAGGATCCTTCCTCACTCAGACACCAGGGAGCCCCTGGCCCCTGCTGTCCACAGGAGACCCCGGAATGAGCAGGCAAGCCCCAGCTCTGCTGATCCACTAGAGAAACGTTCTCCCCAAAGGAGAAAATCCCCCCAGCTAGGGAAAAACAACAGTCCATCCCCACAGGGAGCAGGTGCTGCCAGCGTACCCTGGGCCAGGATGTCTGACTGCACATCTCCGTCATAGTTCTTGCAGGCCCACACAAAGCCGCCCGAAGACTTGAGGACCTGAGCCACCATGTCGTCAATGAGGCGGTGCTCATACCAGATCTTATTCTTGTCGAACTCGGTCCTGTAGTGCCTGGGAGCAAAAGGGCCTGTTGTGGGGAGAGGGCGGGAGGCTGACAGGTTGGGGATCCCTCCCTGAGCCTCAGAGCTGAGACAGATGCACTGGGACAGCCATCTCCCTGGGTGGGTAAGGGCGGCTGAGGGGACAGGGAAGAAGGGCCATGGCGTCCCTGAGAAGTATTAAAGGGAGAGGCCATTACTTCTCAAAGATCTCCTGGAAGATGTCCTTGAAGCGCCCGTCATAGGCTTTCAGAATGGTGTTCTTGGTGCTCATGTAGAGTGGCCACTTCTTCTGGATGGCATACTGGAAGCAGCTGTGCGCAAAACCCGAGATGGACTGCAGGGAGAGAGAGGTCAGAGAGAGGTCCCTGGTGTAGTCCCCCAGGGTGGGCGCAGGCCCTGGGAACGGCATCCCTTCCCTCCACAGGACCCTCGCAGGCAGCCGGGGTTAACCTAGCCTCCCTGGAGTGAGCATCTGTTGTTTCTACTGGCCCAGCATCCCCCTCTCAATTTCTGGGAGGAAGTAGCCCCACCAACTGCTTTGGAAAGCTACCACCCTCCCCACTTCTTAGACCATATGGCTGGGGTGGGGCTAATGCCCTCAGCCCACCTGCCCGTCTCTAGACTTGATAGTGTGTCCTGGGCTTATCCAATCAGAGCCCTTCCTCCCCTGGGCCTCCATGATTGGCTCAGAGATGGCCATGTGACCCAGGCCTGTACTTTTGCTAGAATCATGAGCAAAAAGGCTCTTTTCTAGGACTTCCCTGGTGGTCCAGTGGTTAAGACTCCGCACTTCCACTGCAGGGGGCACGGGTTCGATCCCTGGTCCGGGAACTGAGATCCTGAATGCCACAGCGCAGCCAAGAAAAAAAGGGGGGGGGCTCTTTTCTGATAGGGTAGCCAGGCTGGCAGCGATAAGCCTGGAGCTACTGGTGGCCATTTCTTCACAGCCTGAGAATGAGGCCAACCACAGAGGAAAGGAAAGCCAAGAGATGGGGGTAGGGAGGGGAAGAAGTGCTTACCCAGTTTGCTGTAAGCCAAGAGCTGACAACCAATATGCCCCCAAAGACGCACCCGAGAGTGAGTGCAGGAATGGGGGGAAGCAGGAGCATCTGGCTGGGCAGGAGTGGGACAGCCCTCCACACCGGGCCCACCGCAGGGCCCTCTGAACACACCTAAGATGCATCTGCTCTCAGGCCTCAGACCTTCAGGCCACCGATGCAGGAATAGTCAGAACCACCAACCCGATGTGGCCGGAGACAGAGACAGGCGTGGGGGAGGGAGCCGGGGAGCCGCTGCTCACCTCATCCGTGTTGTACATGCCCATGCCCACGCCACCGGCGGGGAAGTTGTACACCTCCCACTCCTTAGCGCCGCTGCCGTCCTTTGGGGTGAAGACGATCTTGAATGTGCCGGCCCGGTCAGCCACAAAGTCTGTGGCCTTGTACTGCAGAGGTGAGAGGATGGCTCAGGCCAAGTGCTCCAGATGCGGGACCCAGGCCCTTGGAGCCCCACTCCCACCGTGGCCGACCTGGTCGCCGTGGGCGTGCCTGCCAATGGTGATGGGCTTGGTCCAGCCAGGGACGAGGCGTGGGATGTTTTTGCAGATGATGGGCTCCCGGAAGACAGTCCCCCCGAGGATGTTCCGGATGGTTCCATTGGGACTCTTCCACATCTTCTTCAGCTTGAACTCTATGAGGACAAAGATGAAGTGGCCCCACTGCGGCCCCCACCTTCCAACCAGAATTTGAACCCCAAGCAAGAACATAGCCAGATGGGGGTCCTAAAAATCATTTGGGGGGAAGCAGCAGAGTCTAGAGTGTGCACGTGGGCTCCCCAATCAGATTTCCTGGCTTCAAGGTCCAGCTGTGGCACCACCTCTGACTGTCAGCCTTAGGCAAGTGGCTGAACTTAAACCATAAAATGAAATTGTTGATAAAACACCTGGCCTTTTGGGTTGTTGTGAGGATTAAATGCATGCATGTGTAAAGTACCTAGAACAGTGGCTGGCACGTGGTAAGGGCTCTGTCAGTTATTTTATATATATATATATATATATATATACTTTTTTTTTTTTTTGGCTGCACCGGGTCTTAGTTGCGGCACGCAGGATCTTCGTTGCCACATGCAGGATCTTCAGTTGCAGCATGCAGGATCTTTAGTTGCGGCATGCATGTGGGATCTAGTTCCCTGACCAGGGATTGAACCTGCGCCCCCTGCATTGGGAGCATGGAGTCTTAGCTACTGGACCACCAGGGAAGTCCCCTCTGTCAGTTATTATTATTCCCACATCACACCTGGACTTAACTGTCTGATGAAGCTGGCAGTGTACGGCCTCACTCCAGACGCTCTGGTTCTGGCCCCAGCACTGCCACTCACTGCCGGGTTCAGCCTAAATTACTGACTGTGACCCTCTACTTCCTTCTCCATAAAGTGGGGATGTATAAATCTCAGGGTTCAGGAGAAATAAAAGAAAACCAGCTGAAAGAGCTTAGCACTAAAATGATTCCATACCCTAAGGTTGGGAACAACCTGCATGACAGGAGGAGGCCTGCAGAGTTTGGAGATGTGTCTTGAAGGTTTCCTTCAGGCCCCTCATACTGCAGGAAGTGGGGAGACAGAACTCTGCAAGTTCTGAAACCACCCTTTCTTGAATTTCCCAAACCCGATCCTTTACCCACACACTGGTGCCGTTTCATGGAACCCTCGAGAGCAGCCCTCAGAACTGAGGACCAGCAGCCAGTCCAAGCCTGGTGGGGCAACTCTCTGAGACCGCTCCACGGCCACAGAGGCAGAGGGCAGACCTGCAGTGCCAAGACAGTGGCGGGACACAAGGGACGTTCCGAGGCTCTGAAGGACACAGGCCTGACACCCAGCACTACCCTGGACAGAGGGGGCCCCAGAGTCTCTCTGTAAACCTGCCTGCAAAGCAGTCCAGGAGGCCAGGGGGGCAGGCTGCCCAAAGAGGCTGTCCTCACTGTGACAGTGTCAGCATCAGCTTCCTCCTTCTCCTCTCTGTGACCGGTGACACCCACACTGGCCAGAGCCACACGGCACAGCAGAAACACCACCAGCCTGGGAGCAGGGGACACAGACCCTGGCCCCAGCTTTGCCACCCCCAACTGTGGAACCTAGGCCAGCCCTCAATCTCCCCTCCCCAGCCTCCTCCACAGGAACCTTGGAGGCTCCGCTGTGTGCTGGACATTCGCAGGGAGACCAGGGTCACGTCCCAGCCCCCACTGTCCCAGCCGCCCACCCCCGCGCCCCTCGCACCTTCCACACGGGCCTCGTCAGGGGTGATGGTGGCACACTTGACAGCCACACTGTACTTCTGGGTGGCCAGCGCAGAGTCGATGGTGACCTGATCGTTGGTCTGGTCACGGTTTGGAAGCCCCAGGTCAAAATACTTGAGCTGGATGTCCACATGGGGCAGGATGAGCTAGAGACAGACGGCCGGGGCCTGGCATCAGCCCAGATGACTGACTCAGGGGCATGTGGGGATGGTGGCAGGGGACACCCCGTCAGGGCGGGGAAGAGGAAAGGCCAGCGGAGGGCTGGCCAAAGCTGGCAAGAGGCCGGGGCTCTGGAGAGAGGCCGGCAGACCAGGCTGCAGCCCCTCGGAGGGCTCACTGCCTAGCATAAACCACACCCCCCCTGCGGTGGCCCATCAATTCAGCCAAACCCCAACTCCAAGTGCATCTAGGGTTCTCTATAAAGCGGGGTTCCCTCTTCTTCCCCACTCAGAAGTGGTGATTCTCAACCTTCTTCTTGGGGACAGGCACATGGACAATGTGCTCTCCCAGGCAGACCCAGCCCACAGCGATTTCGGAGAAGCCAAGCAGCCACCCTGGGAACCGTCTGCCATGGTGGCTCAAACATATCACTGTCCTCCAACAGACCCCACGCCACGACTCGCGATGACATCCTTGAACCGCTAAGGAAAGGTTAATGATGTGGTCCCCCCGCACGCCGGCCCTGTTCCTCTTTCACTCCCTCAAGGAAGCACATAGGAATGCAGGAGATCAAGATGATATATTCAACTATACTCCAATAAAAAATAAAAAAAAGAAAAGAAGAAACTCCCAAAGGATAGTCAACTCATGCTGAAACACGAGTTTGTTTGAAAAAACAAAACAAACGAAAAAAAACAAAAAAACGACATGATACAGGGTCAGGCTTGAATGTGCACACATTTTTAAAAACATGCTGGCTTTGGCACCAGCACGTGACACAGATGGCTGAGGACAGTCCCCTGCCTGATGTCATAAGAGCCATGAGTGGTCTGGACATGACAGAAGGGCGTACGGAAGGGGAAAAACAGGACTGCTCCTGCCCACCAGGGTGACGGGTGAACCCTGGGGACCCAAAGTGGGGACTGAACACTGAGCCCGGCCGGCCATGTGGAAGGCCGCCCACTTCGGGAGGGAACTACCTTCTCCTTGATGAACTGCCAGATAATATGGGTCATCTCATCGCCGTCCATCTCCACCACTGGCTTCGCCACCTTGATCCTCTTGTTGGCATCTAGGACCAGACACACATAGCACATCACAGCCCTGGGGAGGCTGGTGGGGGAGCCCCTCTCCTCTCCGGCCTGACCCACCCTTCACCACGGAGGAAGGGGTGTCAGCCAGGGCCCAGCTGCCCAGCATTCACTCCCCCTCCTGCAGGAGCAGCTCCGGGACCACCCGGGGGAGCTGGGTCCCCCATTGAGTCTGGCCAGCTGGGACTAGCCAGATGTCAGCCTGGCCAGTCAGATCCTTTCCCCTGGAACCTGACAGCAGAGGAGACCAACACAGAGAATGAGAGCCAGCTGGGGTCACCTTGTCAAGCAGCAAGCCGGGCAGAGGTTGCCTTCGGCTGCTGCCACCCAGTTCCCCAGGGCAGCCCAGAATCCCCTCTTGTCCAATCCCTGCAATTCTATGAGCTACCCCGTGTCCTTCCAAAAACTTCCTCTAACTGTTGCTTGCAACCTGAGAGCCTGACTAACATGAAGTGAGGAGGGAAACTGTATAGATCCCCTCCCATGGGCCTGAGGGTGTACCACACCCTTCACATTTAATCCTCTGAACCACTCCCAAGGGGAGTACAGTAAGTCCCCTACATACGAACCTTCAAGTTGTGAACTTTCAAAGATGCGAACGTGCATTCGCATGTCCAGTCACATAAGTTAGCTCATGTGTCTGGTGTACATTGTCACATGCTCGCATCCTCTACAAGTGGGTGTGCTTTTGTGTACTTTACTGTACAGTACTATATAGAGTGCAGTAGTACAGTATCTTTATTTCAAGCCCAGGATGTGAATGAGTGAAACTGCAGCTTGCCCTCCGTCTCCTATTGCTGACGATCCTTCAGCTCTGCCATCTCCCACCTCCTCTCCCTCTTCCAGTCAGTAACTTCTTGCCTGTTCACTCCATGCCAACCCCTGGATGCCAGGTGTTGTACTGTACTACCGTACTTTTCAAGGTACTGTACTGCAAAATTAAAAATGTTTTATTTTTTGTGTTTGTTTTTTATGTATTATTTGTGTGAAAAGTATTATAAACCTATTACATTACAGTACTATATAGCCGATTTTGTTAGTTGGGTACCTAAGCTAACTTTGTTGGACTTATGAAAAATCGGACTTAGGAACACGCTCTCTGAACGGAACTCATTCATATGTAAGGGACTTACTGTATCATTATCTCCACTTTAAATGTGAGGAAATTAAGGCTCAGAGAGGTTGTCAGCTCACTGCCAAAGCTCACACAGCTTGAAAACAGCAGATCCAGGAAGATCCACACCTTCCTTGATGGGCACCTGGGAATGGAATGCAGAAGCCCTGATCCACGCAGGCTCAGGTTCGCCAGTTCTGCCAGAGATGCATCAAAGGACTGGACGACTGACTGATCCAGGCCCAGGGAGATGGTGGAGGAGGAAACAGGAGCTGGTGGAGGCTCCTGAAGGAAAGTCTGACTCATGAGAAAAACCAACAGTCTGGGAAGTGAATTCCAAACAAAACTCAAGAAAATCGTCCATGGGACTTCCCTGGAGGTCCAGTGGTTATGACTCCGTGCTTCCAATGCAGGGGGCGCGTGTTCAATCCCCGGTCGGGGAACTGAGATCCCATATGCCGTGGGGCACGGATCAAAAAAAAAGAAAGAAAATGGCCCGTCCAATTTATCAGTGCAGGCTGCCGTGGGTGAGGCTTATTGACCCTTAACCTGCAGCAGGGGCACCCAAGCACCAGCATGTGCCTCTGGCCACAGCCTTGGAAGAAACAGCAGCTGCAGAGCATGGCAACAAGATCTATGTGAAACCTACAACCCCGCCTCAGTCACCCCAGGAAGTGTCACCTTCTGCTGAACCCCAGATGAAAGCAGGGCCCTGTCCCCAAAGGGGCCCTCCTCAGCCCTTACTTAGGGCCCATTTAGTCTTATGTTACACACAATCCTTACAGATGTAGCTATGGGTCTTTCACCTCACCGAAGATTAGACACAGCAAATCAGAAGAGGGGACAGGATGAAAACCCCAAGTGACATCTGCTAGGCTGACAGCAAGGGACAGAAGCCTGTGAAAAGCAGGCCTAGAAAAATGAAGAAGCATGGCTACCTAGGCTCATGAAAACAAAAGTGACCAAAGCCCAAAAGACCCCAAACACATCACTGTCCTACGAAACACACCACTGCCATGACTCATGATGACATCCCGACCCACTAAGAAAAAGGTGAATTATGTGCAGCAGAATGACTCACTTTCCAAAGATGTGCAAACAGAGTTTTTTTTTAATCTAAAAAGGAAGAAAAATGAGACCCAGGAAGCATGGCTTGTGTCAGGGTCAGGATAGGCCTCACCTGTGTCCCAGGGCCCTGGCTCAAGTGCAGCCTCTGGACGCCCTTGTGGGCCATAGGTAGAGAAGCAGAAAGCAAACACAGACTCAAAATATTTCATTCCCCAGAAAACATGGTGGACACAGCTGACACTGCTTCAGCTCTTCCCAACATGCAGTGGGGACTTCGGACCCAAGCTACTAAATTCCGTCAGCATTTCTGGTCTAAAGCTTGAGTGGAAAGAGCTTTAGGACCTGCAGAAAGTCTGTTGGGCTGTTGCGAGCTAGCTTAGTTTTTAGGAGCATCTTCTATGAGTTAATGTGATGAGAGCCAATCAAATTTTTTTTTTTAATGTACCAAACCTACAGTAATCAAGTTCCCTAAGTACAGATCCATTGGGGTCAGTCCTAAAGGGTTCAGCCTCAGCCTGGGCTCTGCTCAAGCTTTGGGCTTCAGGCACAGCAGCTGGTGTCTTTGGACACCACACTCCTCGATGGGGGAGCTCAATATCAAGATCACAGCAGGCAGCCTTCCCAGCTGTGCATGCAGGTGTCAAACCCTCAGAGACCACAGGGCCCACTTATTTACAACCAGGTGCTAAGGGTAAGCACCCCTTCCTGAAACACCTAAACACAACAATGCCTGTCCTCAAAGAGTGAGTATGGAAGGGAAAACCTATCAGTAATGGAGAGAGCAAGCAGCGCTGTTATCAAAGTCAGGTGTGCAGCCTCCCTCAAAGCAACTTCCCAGAGGAGCTGGGGACTGGGGGTGGTGATGTGAGCCATAGCAGCAGAGGCTCATTTTGTTTGGCCCAGGTCGTAGGGTTTTTTTTAACGTTGATTGGTGACCAAGGCTTAAAAATCAGGCAATTTCAACAACAACAAAAAAACAAATAACCTGATTAATAAATGGGCAAAGGACTTGAATAGATATTTCTCCAAAAATGGTCAATACGCTCATAAAAAGATGTTCAACGTCACTGATCATTAGGGAAATGCAAATCAAAACCGCAATGAGAGGGGCTTCCCTGGTGGCGCAGTGGTTGGGAGTCTGCCTGCTAATGCAGGGGACACGGGTTCGAGCCCTGGTCTGGGGGGATCCCGCGTGCCGCGGAGCGGCTGGGCCCGTGAGCCACAATTGCTGAGCCTGCGCGTCTGGAGCCTGTGCCCCGTGACGGGAGGGGCCGCGATAGAGAAAGGCCCGCGCACCGCGATGAAGAGCGGTCCCCGCACCGCGATGAAGGGTGGCCCCCGCTTGCCGCAACTGGAGAAAGCCCTCGCACGAACCGAAGACCCAACACAGCCAAAAATAAACAACAAATAAATAAATAAATAAATAAGAAAATCCTTTAAAAAAAAAAAAATAAATAAAAAAAAAAAAAAAAAAAAAAAACCGCAATGAGATACCACTTCACACCCATTAGGATAGCTACTATCAAAAAAACCCAAAAAACAAAAGACAAAAACACATAAAGTAACAAATGGTGGCGAGGATGTAAAGAAACTGGAACCCTTGTGCGTTGCTCATGAGAATGTAAAATGGTGCAGTCACTATGGAAAACAGTATGATGGTTCCTCAAAAAAATTAAAAAATAATTAAAAGCAGGGTCTCAAAAAGATATTTGTATACACCCATGTTCATAACAATTATTCACAATAGCCAAGAGGTGGAAGCAACCCAAGTGTCCACCAACAGATGAATGGATAAACAAAATGTGATATGAACCTTCAAGAGGAGACTAGGACTCTGGGAACTAACCCAGGAAGTTTAAGAAAAACTTTCCTCCAAAAAGTTAAACTATGTTCATGATTCCAAGTTTTTTTTCCAAAACTGGGCTCCCCACCACTTCAACATGGATATACTTGCTTTGAAACTAAAAAAGGAAGTGCTTCCATGTTTTAGTGATGGATCTGGACCTACCTCAATAGCTTTTGCCGCTTGTTCTTTTGTTTCAAACTCCACAAAGACAAATTCCCTTTGGATCACCAGTAGACTTATAATGCAGTATACTTATATAAACAACATCACCACCTTTCCCAAATACGTCGTTTGTTTGTTTTTTGAAGAAGATCTTTTAATTAAAAAAGCTTCTCTGGGGCTTCCCTGGTGGCACAGTGGTTGAGAATCTGCCTGCCAATGCAGGGGACACGGGTTCGAGCCCTGGTCTGGGAAGATCCCACATGCCACGGAGCAACTAGGCCCGTGAGCCACAACTACTGAGCCTGCGCGTCTGGAGCCTGTGCTCCGCAACAGGAGAGGTCGCGATAGTGAGAGGCCCGCGCACCGCAATGAAGAGTGGCCCCCGCTTGCCGCAACTGGAGAAAGCCCTCGCACAGAAACGAAGACCCAACACAGCCATAAATAAATAAATAAATAAATAAATAAAACTTAAAAAAAAAAAAAAAAAAAAAAAAAGCTTCTCTGTTATTTTTAATTACATGCATTATTACTTTCGGTAATTACAATGCAGTTAAACAGCAACAGAGACTTATTTAACCCATTCAGTCAAACTGTGGACCTCATAAGCTGTAACACCTAAAACAATTCTCTATCAGCATATGATAAAACCTTAGGGTGCTTGCTCCTGCGGACACTTTATGTATTACCCAAATACTTTTTCAATCCAGCTGTGATTAACATTTTTGGGAAATAACTCATGATAAATTAGAAGCAGTATTAAATATGTAAGGATTTAATAACTATATCACCTAAGCTTTTCACACTTCCTATACCTTACTCAGAGGGTCAATATATTTTAACTTGAATATTTTTTTTAATGTGCTATATACAGACAATGGGATCTTATTCAGCCTTAAAAAGGAAGGAATGCTGACACACTATACAACATGGAAGAACCGTGAGGGCATTCTGCTAAGTGAAACAAGCCAGTCACAAAAAAACAAATACTGTCTGATTCCACTTATATGAGGTACCTAGAGTGGTCAAAATTATAGAAGCAGAAAGAAGAATGGTGGTTTCCAAGGGCTGCAGGGGAGGGGAGGAAGGGGAGTTGTTTAATGGGTACAGAGTTTCAGTTCTGCAAGATGAAAAAGCTGCGGAGATCGCTGAACAACAATGTGAATGTATTTTACACTGCTGAACTGCACACATAAAAATGATTAAGATGGAAATTTTTGTTATGCATTTTTTACCACAATAAAAAATAAGAAATTTAAAAATTCTTTAATGTTTAATTTAAACCAGTTCCCCCACAAAAAAAAAAAAAAAAACTGAGAAGATTTTACATAAAAATCCAGTCCCTCTTGAAGAATGAGTCGCTTCGTCCCACTGAGCCCGCGCTCACTCCTGGCAAGGATGAAGGATGGGCTGGTATGAGGACAGCCTCTCACTCCATTCCAGGCCTGCCACGTGCCCTCCAGAGTGCCCCAAGGCATCGGAGTTTGAGACCTTGTCTGTTGTTTAGCCACTATGGTGGAGACACCCACACCGTCTGCCCCTCTCTGGGAGACAAGAGGTGACAGGTGACCTGAAATCCAAAGAACAGTGGCTGGGCCTCCCTGAAGGCCTCCTAGGGACAGCCACCATGAAATCTTCAGATGACAGGCTGCACAAACACTGTCCTCTTGGCCAGGGTGTGGGATGGAATTACATCAGTCACAAGAGGCCCATTAGGCCAACTCCTAGCACCGAACACCAAGTAAGGATTTCAAAACCCATCCCCAAGGACTTCCCTGGTGATGCAGTGGATAAGACTCCACGCTCCCAATGCAGGGGGCCCAGGTTTGATCCTTGGTCAGGGAACTAGATCCCACATGCATGCTGTGGCTAAGAGTTTGCACGCCACAACTAAGGAGCCTGCATGCCACAACTAAGGAGCCCTGGAACCGCAACTAAGGAGCCCACCTGCCGCAACTAAGACCCGGCACCACCAAATATGTAAATATTAAAAAATAAAAGCAAAAAATAAACCCATCCCGGTTTCAGTATCTACTTGCTGCTCAAGTAAGTAGACCTAGCCTCCAGGCTAGAGGTCCCTCCCAAGACAGACACCCCTCCACCCCCCTGTCTACTTAACTGAACTGCTTTCATCACATTCCTACCCATGCTGCTGCCAGCAGAAGAGAGGTTGCTCAGCCAGCATGGCCCAGAAGAATGTGGGGGGAAGCCCCCAATTCCAGAGGGCTCAAGAAGGCAGGGCAGCAGTTCTGGAAGAGGCTCTAGTATTTTCTTTGGTGTCATCCTTCACTCCTCCCTTTCTCTCACACCCACATCAAAACCATCAAAAAAACTCTACTGGCTCTTCCGTCAAAATTCATCCAGAATCCACCCACCCCAGTACCGCCACCAAGGTCAAAGCCACCATGTTGGGCTTCCCTGGTGGCGCAGTGGTTGAGAATCTGCCTGCCGGTGCAGGGGACACGGATTCGAGCCCTGGTCTGGGGGGATCCCACATGCCGCGGAGCAACTAGGCCCGTGAGCCACAACTACTGAGCCTGCGCGACTGGAGCCTGTGCCCCGCAACAAGAGAGGCCGCGATAGTGAGAGGCCCGCGCACTGCGATGAAGAGTGGCCCCCGCTTGCCACAACTAGAGAAAGCCCTCGCACAGAAACGAAGACCCAACACAGCCATAAATAAATAAATAAATAAAAATGTAAAATAATACATACACTTTATAATGTGAGGGGTTTTTTTTTAATTATTTATTTATTTATTTATTTTGTCTGTGTTGGGTCTTCGTTTCTGTGCGAGGACTTTCTCCAGTTGTGGCAAGCGGGGGCCACTCTTCATCGCAGTGCGCGGGCCTCTCACTATCGCGGCCTCTCTTGTTGCGGGGCACAGGCTCCAGACGCGCAGGCTCAGTAGTTGTGGCTCACGGGCCTAGTTGCTCCGTGGCATGTGGGATCTTCCCAGACCAGGGCTCGAACCCGTGTCCCCTGCATTGGCAGGCAGATTCTCAACCACTGCGCCACCAGGGAAGCCCAGACATACATTTTATAAAAATAAAAATAAAAAAAGCCACCATGCTCTCTTGCCAGATTCTGACTACGGCCTCCTACCAGGTCCCTGAAGCCAGAATGCTCCTGTTAAAATGTAAATCAGGTCACAACACTCCTCTCAAATCCCTGCAAAGCCGCCTCTTTCACTCAGAGAAGGCCAAAATCCTCAAAAACGGCCTACAAGCCCCCCATGACCTCCACTGCCTGACCTCATGTCCCATCAATCGCCTTCGTGCACTCTGAGCCAGCCTTACTTTCTGCTTCTCCAACAAGCAAAGGTGCCCTCCTGCATCGTGACCTTGGCACCTACAGCCCTCTCTTCCCCTGAACAGTAAATGGCCTGCTTCCTTCACTCCCTCAGTACTTCATTCAGTGGGGTCTTTTCTGGCAGCCCTACCCAAACTTTCACCCACACCTTCCTTGCTTATTTGTTCTCCTTAGCTCTTGTCTACTGTCTGTCCCCACATTAGAATTTAAGTTCCATAAGGGCAGAAATCTTTGTCTCTTATTCCCAGCTCTGTCCCCAGAGTGTCCCTGGCACAGTGCCTGGCACATAGTAGAAGCACAATATTTGTTGAATCCATGAATGAATGTCAAGTTATGGTCAATTCAATCTGTGGTAAGGACTGCTCTGCCATAACCTCCTCTTTGGATGAAAAGTACTCCCTCCCCTCCCCCATTCTGGGATGCATTACCACACAGAGGCCAGTGAGTCCTCACTACAAAACTGCACCAGACCATCACAAATGTACATGGGTGGCATCTCTGCCAGTCAATGGGTTTCCTGTCCTGGAGTAGGTCACAGTTTATCATGTGTTAACATTTGCAATCTGCTGGCATTTTAAACATGGTTTACAGCAGAGTAAACTCCAGGGCAGGCCACAGGGGCTGGCTTCCAGTAATCAGACAGCAGTGTCCAGCACCCCATCCTGGAATCAGTGAAAGAGGCCTCAGCCTCACATAAAGGATCTGGAGGCAGGCCTCAAGCCTTTCTAGAGGCTTTTCCTCAAAACCTACTGGGCCTAAACACGACCACCCAAAAACAGCTCTGATGGGATAGCTGTGGTCTTATCTGATGTGGATGAAACAAGGCTCAGTGAAGAACACACAACTCTACTGGTGGGTCTGCAAAACTGAACAATCATTAAATAATTTCCTCTGGAATCTAAGAGTGCAGGCAAATCACCAAGATCTGAAAAGTTAAGGGACAGAGTGAGGAAATGAAGAAGTTCCCAGACTAGGAGTTGAGCCAAGGAAGGATAGATAATTCTCCCACTGAGCAGTCTCCCTCACTTCCCCAAACTAACTTATCAGAACCACCACCAGCAGTCGCTGGAGGCCTATAAGTTGCAAAACTAGAAGGAGACACATGTGGGAATTACCTGGCAGCAAAAACACAAGAGTATTTTAGCCAAAGCATATTCTTTCCTTGTCATCAAGGGGAATGCCAAGTATTCTGTCTCCAGCAGTGTTGCCAAAGTAACAAGCTAGCAGAGGTCACAATTGTACAGTCTCATGTCCAACTCAAACACCAGGCGTTCTCCTCATTAATTACCAACCCCACTTGGGGGCTTCTGGAAGGACCTGCAACTGACTGCTCTTTTCATGTGTTATCAAAATTCAGTCCTCAAAAGGGGCTTTTCCTGTTTGTGTGGGGTTTTTTGGTTTCTTTTTTTACCATCAGTGCAGAAAAAAAAAAGGGAGAATTGGAGAATGTATCTAACTTCCACCATATTTTGCTGAAGGTGGTGCCATATGGGAAACTTTTTTGGGGACTAGGGACACTTAGAACCTCGAGTTGCAGGGCCGACTCCTTAGAGATAAATCCCATGAGTAGAAAAACAGAAATGCCCCTTTCTCCTTGAAAGGGGAGGTGGGGTGCTGGGGCTCTTCTCAGCTCTGGTCAGCTGCTCCCACACTAGGTTAAAGATTACCTACTCTAGCAGTAAGACCAGCTTGCCTGGGCCCCACCCCCTCCTCCTCACTCGAAGGAGCTGCTGGCCAGGTCAGGATAGGGGTTTCCGTGGCAACAGGCATTCGACAGAGCCAAGGGACCTACACTGTTCCCTGTCTCTCGTAGCTGGCGATGGAGAGCCAGGGGGCCGACCAATGCCAGACCCGGCAGCCTGCCTTGGTAATGGAAGTTCAGGCTAAGTCTTGCTTATTATGCCCTGCTAATTAAGACTATTGTCTTCTCTCCTAAGCAGGAAACTAAGGGTATCACAGAAGCTGTGACGAACGATTTGGGAAAGTGACATTTTGGCGCGGCTGCCAGGTCTTCCCAGTCGGGTGAGCGGGGCAGGGCCAAGGAGCAGCTCAGGAGCGGGCTGGCGAGAAGAGGCAGGTCAAGCCAAGGAGAAGCCCCAGGATGGAGCTTCAAGTGCGTCGACAAAGAAAATGGGGGCGTCCAAAGCGAAAATAAAAAGGAGGCTCCTCCAACTGTCGCGTAAAAGGCTCCAAAAATAGCTGACGAGGGCCTGACAGCGAGGAGGGATCACTGCGCGGCCGGGTGAGAAGGCAGGGGAAGTGGATACCTCCTCCTTCCCCTCCTTTGTCTGAGCAGGGACCGCGCCGGGACCCTCCCTCTCTCGCGTGGAGCGGGCCAGGCGCTCCAGCACCCACTCGGTTGCTTTGTCTCCCTCCAGAGTCGCAGGGCGGGCAGAATACCCTCCGAGCCCGGGATACCCCCCGCACCCACTGCAGGAAAATCTGAGGGCGCGGGGCAGCAGGGCCGGCATCGCCCGGGCCACCAGTTGCCACCTTCCTTCAAGTCCTCCCCCCGCCCCCCGCGACCGGCACGGCCTGGAAGGTGGGGCAGGGGAGCACGTCCCCGTCCGCCGGCTCTTTGTGTGCCCTACCCCGCCGTCCCCGGCTCGCGAGCGTCCCGGGTCGCGCTCGCTGGTCCCCGCCCGGAAGGACGCCACGTCGCGGTGCCAGGCGCGCACCCCGCCCGGACCCTCCTCGTGGCACTCACAGTGGCGCCGCGGCTGCTCTTGCAAGTTGGGGGCTGTCAAGGCTGCCGGCGCCCAGGCCGGCCCGGAACCGGAGGCTCTACAGAGCAAGCGTATAACCCGCAGGTAACCAGCCATCCCGAGCGGGTGGGGGGGGGGGTCGGACTGGCTGGCGAGCGAGCGAACGAACCGGGATAGGCGAGATCCGAGCGCCGGCCACTGCTCCCCGCTGCCTGGCGGCGGGCTACCGAGGCCTGCCAAGCGCGGGCTGAGCGGGCAGGGCCGGGGCGGGACTGCCGGGGCCCGCCACCCTATTGGGCCTCGCCGGGAGGAGGCGGGGCCGGGAGGGGCCGGACTCCTCCTTGGGCCCTGCACCAGCCCGGACCCCGCCCCCGCGCCTGGCGCGCGCTTCGCAGGGCACCGCGGAAAGCTCAGCTCTACTGAAGCGAGAGAGGGGTGAGACCCACCGGGACCCGGGAGCGGGGGGTGGGAACTGGAGGATTAGGGGAGCCGTTAGCGAGGAAAAACCCTCTCTCCAGGATGCCCTATTTAAACCAGAGTGTCAATTGCTGACACATCAGCTTAAGCCCCAAAAGGCAAATCTGAACAAACTCCTGCGTCCTTCGCGTTGGCTGGGCTGAAACTCCAAGGCGCATTAACCAGTGCGCGTTCTGCGTTCTTGAACTAAGACCGTGGTCACCTCGGGTCTCCTCAAATTCGCTCTCAGATCCTCCTATCCCCTCCACGCGTTAGGTAGACTGACCCGAGTCAAGAGTTGAAATCTCTCTGCTTCTCACCAGAACGTCAAGCAGCTAGTCCTCGAAGTCATTCAGCGTAGCCAGAGTCTGTTTTCTCCTTTCCGAGATGGGAACTATAACAGCAAAGACAGTACTCAGGCAAACGGTTCCATTTTTTGCCTGCTTTCATACAAAAGACAATACTGATTGGTTCTGCCATAAACAACCAAAGTCTCTCTCTCTCTCTCTTCACTCATCTTCTTGAAATGAGACACCAGTTGGGGCTGGGTTTTATTTAGAAAAATCTGACCCCAGCCCCCCACTTTCCCAGCTACACTGACTCACTCGAATGCTAGCCACCTCTTTCTGCCCTGTGTTCCCAGCTCTCCCCTTCATTGCCTCAGAGTCAACGTTGCCAGGTGGAGCTGGGCCAGGAAAGTGACCTTGAATTACTGACTTCAAAGCTTCCTTCTCCCTGTCTCAGCCAGGCAAAGCTACTACTTTGGCCCAGAGATCTAGTAGACTGGGCCCAAGGGGAGGCTGTTCTGGGGCCACCCCCAAAGTCTGAGGCCTCATTCAAAGGCCTAACCTTGAGCCAGCATGTCCTAGAATGACCCATTATCCCTTTCATTCTGTTCCAATTCTCTTGCTCAAAACACAAGCAGAGGGACTTCCCTGGTGGCACAGTGGTTAAGAATCCGCCTGCCAATGCAGGGGACACGTGTTCGATCCCTGGTCTGGGAAGATCCCACATGCTGCGGAGCAACTAAGCCCATGTGTCACAACTACTAAGCCTGTGCTCTAGAGCCTGCAAGCCACAACTACTGAGCCCACACGCCACAACTACTGAAGCTCGTGCGCCTAGAGCCCATGCTCCACAACAAGAGAAGCTACCACAATGAGAAGCCCACGCACCGCAACGAAGGGTAGTCCCCACTTGCTGCAACTAGAGAAAGCCCGCACGCAGCAACGAAGCCCCAACACAGCCAAAAAACAAAACAAAACATTAAGAAAAAACAAAACACAAGCAGAGACCATGGAAGCCTCTGGTATTTGGCTTTCATGCCATCCTAGTGTTATCAGGTACCAGGGCCTCGGTGTCTATACCTATAAACTGGGAGGATGACTGCTCCCCCAGGCTCCTTTTGGCCCAAACAATCAGATTCTGTTATGTATGATAACTACCTATACTGCCACTTCTGAAATGGTCATAAAGAAATTGCTCTCCACCCCCAGGGGCTCATTTGTTTCTCTGTATGGTGGACCAAGGTGTCAGAGGCCTGGCAAGAGGCAATACTAGAGCCTCAGTGTGTTCCAGAGTCTGGCCTTCACCTGCAGAGGGATCAGGGTGGGAGCACATGGGTCCTTTGCAAGCACAGCAGCAGCCCAGGACAGTCAAGGCAAAATCTTCCGATTAAACTGCTCTCACTGCCCACCTCCCAGGGCTCCAGCTCCATACCAGCCTTCCTCATGCAATATCTATTTGGTGAGGCAGCTGGTGTCAGCTCCATTGGCTCAGAGAGGTTAGGACACTTGCTCAAAGTCACACAGCTAGGAAGTAGCAGAACTCTAGTTCATACTCATATACCTGGCTAATAGTCCATCATTCTTTTAAGGAGGAAGAATAGGAACCAGAGCCCCTATTTATTGTACTTCTTTGGAATTTTTTGTGGTGATAACTGCTGGCCCTGAAAGCCACCTCAGAGAAAGGTGATATTTAAAGGAAAGGTGACTGTATCCTCCTTTGGGGTCAGCAGATTTGGAAACTCTCACCCTTACAGATTTTATTTATTTATTTATTTATAATTTGTGGCCACGCACAGAATGTGGGATCTTAGTTCCCTGACCAGGGATCGAACCCATGCCCCCTGCATTGGAAGCGTGGAGTCTTAACCACTGGCCTGCCAGGGAAGTCCCCTTACATATTTTAAATCAAACCTCAATTAGTTACTGAGTCTACGTCATGCGCAAGTTCCCCATGGAGGCACAGAAATGCATATCACTCAGTCTCTACCATCTGGGAGCCACAAATCACCACAAACCAGGCACAAGGGGAAAGTGTCCCAGGAGGAGTTTAGATGACACATTAGGCATCTGGCAAAGAGAAAATCACCTCTGATGGGGGAGACCCTGATGAGCTCAGGGCAGGAACATCCATCAAGTGTGTTCTCACGGATTTTTAAGATGTGGAAGGAGGCTGACCATATAGACACGAGTAGAGTGAGGGCCTTGCACTTCACCCAGGTGGACACACCAGGACATTAGTTTCGTGCTATGTTTGTAGGCAGGGAGTAACATCTGGTAACATCTGGCACAGCAGTGAGGGGATGTCAGACAGTGGAGAATCAGGCCTGGGGAAGGGAGGCCAGGGTTCTTGAACCAGAGAGACTTGACACGGGGTCCTGGCAGGACCCTCAAGAAGGTGCAAGAGTGCAGAGGCGGTGTAGAGATGGCATCTGCAGGAACTGCAGCTAGCTGGACGGTGGAGGAGTCACAGTGACTCAGACTTCCATCCCTGGGGCTGGGAGAATGGTGATGCCATTATTAGAAATCAAAAGATGGGAGGGAGGACGGTTGAGGGGGAGGTGTTGATAGAGCTATTTATGGTCATCTCTAAACTGATTTCCCTGCCAGTAGTCAGTCTGTGCTCCCTCCCCCTCCCATCAGCCCTCCCTGACGCTTCCAGCGCTGTCACCCTGAAGCACAGCCCTGAGCAGTCACTCCACAGCTCAGATAGTAAAGTAGCTCTCCACTGCCTGATACAATAAAATCTGAATAGCTTATAACATTTCATGGCCTTCACCTACCCCCCCCCCGCCCAGTTACTATTCCCTCTCCACAAGAACCCTAAATTTAGCCATTCCCCTGAGTAGTCCTTGACTCTGAGCAGTTGCACTGTCCCTTCCTTCCATCAAGTGGGTTCTTTCCACTCCCCATTGCCAGACCCAACTCATCCTTGAAGGCCAAGTACAAGTTCACCTTCTCAAGCCTGCACTGGGGGTGGGGATAAAGGGAGGGTATAGCATTCATTTACACTTGAATCATCACGAAAGGTAAACAGACCCCCCCCAATAAAAGAACACAAACTACTACTCTGATTTTTTTTTAATAAATTTATTTATTTTATTTATTTACTTTTGGCGGCGTTGGGCCTTTGTTGCTGTGCGCAGGCTTTCTCTAGTTGTGGCGAGCGGCGACTACTCTTCGTTGCGGTGCGCGGGCTTCTCATTGAGGTGGCTTCTCTTGTTGCGGAGCACGGGCTCTAGGTGCGCGGGCTTCAGTAGTTGTGGCACGTGGGCTCAGTAGTTGTGGCTTGCAGACTCTAGAGCACAGCTTCAGTAGTTGTGGTGCATGGATTTAGTTGCTCTGCGGCATGTGGGTTCTTCCCAGATCAGGGCTCGAATCCGTGTCTCCTGCATTGGCAGGCAGATTCTTAACCACTGCGCCAGCAGGGAAGCCCTACTACTCTGATTTTAACGTTGTAAAATAAATCTATAGATAGTAACAGGCGGGGTCCAGAAACAAATTTGGAAGATTTTAAAACACTATTTAGGGAATTCCCTGGTGGTCCAATGGTTAGGACCCCTCACTTCCACTGCAGGGGGCACGGGTTCGATCCCTGGTCAGGGAACCAAGATCCTACATGCATGGCCAAATAAATAAATAAAACTTTATTAAATTTTGTGAAATTTTCTCTTAGGTTGCTTAAGTTAATTAATCCTCAAGATTCCTAATAAAACTAGAGATCCAAAGTTGGAAGAAGGGGAAATGATTGAAAGGGATTAAAAAGAACTAGAGGCAACATTACCATCTTGGTAACAGATTCCCAGAGTATAAAGCTTTCTCCCTGTTTGTGGAAGTCTTAAGTTTTTTGGCCGCATGGCATGAGGGATCTTAGTTCCCGGACCAGGAATGGAACCCGCACCCCCTACAGTGGAAGGGCAGAGTCTTGACCTCTGGACCGCCAGGAAAGTTCTGTGGAAGTCTTCTGTCGTGATTGTCTCATGCCTGGGCAAGTCACTTAACTTCTCTGAGCCTCAGTTTCTTCAACTGCAAATGGAGATAATAAAAATCCCTACTCCTAGCAGTTATTAGGATTAAATAAATTCATGCAGATAAAATGCTTTGAATGGTGCCTGGCACACATAGGAGAAGCCTGGCCATAGTGTTAATATTATCTGTTCATTCACATCCACTCCACACCAGTTTACTGAGCTCCTATGACATGACAGGTGTGACCCAGGGATGGACAAGAGGGCACATTCTATTCCTGAGAGGACCAGAGTCCAGTGAGGGTATCCGGAAGATGGAGATATGAACAGATCATTTCAAAATATCGTTGTTGTGGCTGGATGGAGTGTTGGTAGTACAATCTCTTTGGAGGGCAATTTAGTAGCATCCATCCTATTATAAAGTACACATAACTCTTCATCCGGAAATTCCACTCTGAGAGACTGACAGCATAGAAATACTTACCAAATTGTACAGACACATAAGTGCAAGGTGTTCACTGCAGCACTGTTTGTAATAGGGAAAAATTGGGAATGACCTAAAATGTCCATTGTCATTAAGAATGAGGTAAATATTTGCTGATACAGAAAAATGCATTGGGGGACTTCCCTGGCGGTCCAGTGGTTAAGACTCAAATAAAAAAGAAAAAGAAAAATGCATTGTGATATATTAAGTGAAAATAGAAAGTTGCACAGAAATATCTTAGCATACATACATACATATATATGAAAAATTAAAGGCACAGAAACCTAAGAGGGTATGGGAGTGGGGTATAGTGGGAGACTCTCAATTTCTACTTTATGCAATTCTGTGGGGTTGAACATTATATAACAAGCATCTATTACTTTTGTAACCAGGAAAAGAACAATCAAGATATATATAGATACAGATAGGTAGATAGATAGATTTTTTTTTTTATTTTTTTTAATTTTTTATTTATGGCTGTGTTGGGTCTTCGTTTCTGTGCGAGGGCTTTCTCTAGTTGTGGCAAGCGGGGGCCACTCTTCATCGCGGTGCGCAGGCCTCTCACTATTGCGGCCTCTCTTGTTGTGGAGCACAGGTTCCAGATGCGCAGGCTCAGTAATTGTGGCTCACGGACCCAGCCGCTCTGCGGCATGTGGGATCTTCCCAGACCAGGGCTCGAACCCGTGTCCTCTGCATTGGCAGGCGGATTCTCAACCACTGCGCCACCAGGGAAGCCCGATTTTTTTTTTTTTAAACAAACTGTCACAGTCGTTCATGTGCTGTGCAGAGTGTCCCCTGTCCCAGCACCATTCACTCTGGTGACTTCTTTTAAATTGAGGCTTTTCCTCTCGCGTTCTTTCCGTCCTTGGGGAAAACAAAGGGTTAAAGGGGCTGGGGGAGGGGAAGAGGAAGTGAGGTAAGGGAAAGAGGGGTGAGGGCCCCTTGGGTACCAGCTGCGGTGCTGCGCTGGCCACGCCCCGCAGCTCTGGCTCCGGCTGGAAGCAGCCGCCCCAGGTGCTCGAGAGGAGGCCGCTGGGCTGTTTCTGCGGACTCCGGAGGACGAAAGATCAGAACTTAATGTAAAGTTAGGTGGAGGTTAGGACAAGATGCTGCGACCTAGAGCAACCGACGGTTCTCAGAGTGTGGTCCGCGGACCCTGGGGGAGGAGGGGCACCACGAGATCTAAATAATTTTCGTAATATTAAGAAGTCACTTGCCTTTCTCACTGTGTTAACATTTGCCCAAATGGTGCAAAAGCAACGGTGGGGAAAACCGCTTATACCTTACCCTGAATCATGGCAGAGGCACCAAACTATACTAGTAGTGATTTTATTGCTCACCATCATGCACTCTCTTTTTTTTTTTTAAGTCTATTAATACGATGTACTAAATAAAGCAGTAAAAATTAATAATTTGATTAAATCATAACTCTTGGGTATACATCTTTCTAATATCCTATATAATAAAAATGGAAGTACATACAAAGCACTTGTGCTGCAGACCCTGGTAAGATGGTTGTCTCCTGGAAAAGCACTGAGAAAGAACGGGAGTGCTTTATTTGAGCTGTGAGTTGAAGCAGCTGCTTTCTTCACAGAACAACATTTCAACTGAAAAGAACAACCGATATAGAAGCCATTCGGACTCAAATATTTGGCAGATATTTTCTCAAAAATGAATGAAATGAGCCAGTCACTTCAAGGAAATAGCTTATAGTATCTGTTACTAATGATTTTTTATATTGGAGCTTTCAAGGGAAAACTAAAATTTTGGAAACCTTGTATATACCCTGAGTTTGAGAACTTCTCAATTCCTTTATTTTTTTAATATTTATTTATGTATTTATTTGGCTGCGCTGGATTGTGGCACCACGGGATTTTCATTGGCGTATGCGGCATCTTTAGTTGCGGCATGCAGACTCTTAGTTGCGGCATGCATGTGGGATCTAGTTCTCTGACCTGGGATCAAACCCCAGCCCCCTGCATTGGGAGCACGGAGTCTTAACCACTGGACGACCAGGGAAGTCCCAGCTTCCCAATTCTTCATGATGTTTCTAATGAGATTAATGGTCTACCAAATGTGATTTTTTTTCATATTGTGTAATGAAATGTGTCAACTTTTGGAAGATCTGCATAACTCAGCCAGTATTTTCTAAATGACCAATGAATGATGGTAAAAAGTTATGCATGGGTAAGAGACCTATTCCAGAATGGATTTGAATGTGAGGCATTTGAATGTAACAGAGTAGGAAAGGCATATTGGTGTTGTTTCAGATTTCACATTGCAATTAACCTTTGAGAAAGTATCACTTGTACATTTTGTTATTGTAAGTGAATACCATGGGTCAGGCCTTGCCCAGTCTCAGTGACCGGGAAACAGGGGTTGGGCAGTGGCCCAAGCTGGGATGCCCCCCTAAAAAAAGGCCACTGGGGCCTCAACCCAGCTCAGCCCATGCAGGTCAGGGAGCCCCTGGTGATGCACCGCACCGCCCCCCTCCCAGGCCCAGACCATGGTGCAGGTCTGGTACATGGAGGAGTCCCAAGATGACCTGAGGTGGCCCCCTGGCCTGGAGCCCAGCTGCCCAGTCCTCCTGGAGCAGCTGCACCAGCTTGGAGTCCTTTACTGGAAGCTGACAAGTATGAGAATGATCCAGAATTAGACTACTCTTGGTGGACATAGTAAACATATGCAAAGATAAATTTCCAAATTATGAAGAAAAGGTTAAGATGTTTTGCTGGGAGCATTTGTACTCGGATGTAAAATTTGCTACATCTTGGATGGCAGTGGATACTTTGATGAACGAGATAAAGAGGACTTCAGATTTTCATGGAGAAAGGAAACATGATAACTCATCCTGCAGGAGTTTATCACTGCTTCACACTGGATGAAAAGAACTATGTGACAGCTGTGTGGATGTTTGTGGGAGAAACAGTGTGGACTGCATACAACCAGTCGGCTGACCATTTCCACTCTCAAGGACAGGACGTGAAATTTTGGGCATGAACAGCAAGAGGTACTCCCTGGGGCCTAGCACACTCCTTGTAAGGATCCTAAACATGATAACTGAGCAGAAAATCATTTACTCTTTGCTTTTATATTATAGGCTTGAAGCTAGGTTATCTCCTTTGCAAGATTATTTGATCAGAATATTCTTTAATGGCGGACTTCCCTGGTGGCGCAGTGGTTAAGAATCCGCCTGCCAATGCAGGGGACACTGGTTCGAGCCCTGCTCCTGGAAGATCCCACATGCTGTGGAGCAACGAAGCCCCTGCACCACAACTACTGAGCCTGCGCTCTAGAGCCCGTGAACCACAACTACTGAGCCCACGTGCCACAACTACTGAAGCCCTCGCACCTAGAGTCCGTGCTCTGCAGCAAGAGAATCCACCGCAAGGAGAAGCCCTCGCACCGCAATGAAGAGTAGCCCCCGCTCGCCATTAGAGAAAGCCCGCACGCAGCAATGAAGACCCAATGCAGCCAAAAATAAAAATAAATAAAATTTTTAAAAAAGAAAAGCCTTATGATAAAATAAGTCATAACTATTTAAAAAAAGAATATTTTTTAATAAAAGGCGCTATAAAACTGATTTTTACATGGAAACAACTGTGGAAATGTGGACAAATCATAGTCATTTGCTCTAACTCAATCAAGATCAGTGGTTCAGACACATGTTCAATTTTAACCGGAATGAGAGTCTTATCTGCTGTGTGCTTTATCTGGACACGATTTTTAGACTTTAAACCAGGTATCAGTCAATGCCATGCCTGCCTTAGAAGAAAGTTGTAGCAGAGAAGTATATTTTGGTCTTTGTCCCTATTTTCTGGCACAGAGCTCCTAAAACCCTTGGAATTTCCTGAGCGATAGGAGTGTCCTTCTTCTATTCATAGGTAATCCTTTGTGAGCATCTCAGTTCCACTGGGACAGAAGCGCCTGTGCTCAGGACCCTTCTGGACCTCACTCTGTGTACCTCCTTGTCTGGCTGTTTATCTGTGGTCTTTATGTATCCTTTATAATAAATTCGTAAATGTAAACCAACATTTCCTGAGTTTTGTGAGCCGTTCTAGCAAATTATGGGACCCGAGGAAGGGGTCATGTAAATCCCCAATTTTTAGCCACTGAGTCAGAAGTACAATTGTCCCAGATTTGTGATAGGCATCAGTGTTGTGGGACTAAGCCCTTAATCTGTGGGATCTAACGCTATCTCCAAGTAGATAGTGTCAGAATTGAGTTAAACTGTAGGACATTCAGTCCTGCTGAATTGGTTGGTGTAGGAAAACAGACTAGAGGTGTAATAGTAGATAACATAACTAACTAGATACAGGACGCTTTTTTCTCCCAAAATTGTACCTTGGACCAAGGAGTGCAGGGAGGGGAGAGCTCTCTATTAGGGGCACATTCTCAGTTGCTTATGCCACTTGCCACTTTCCGTTCAAGCTAAAGTAAATGCCTTGGGAATTCCCTGGCAGTCCAGTGGTTAGGACTCCATGCTCTTACTGCCGAGGGCCTGAGTTTGATCCCTGGTCAGGGAACTAAGATCCCACATGCTGCGGCGCAGCCAAATAATAATAATAATAATAATAAACACCTTAATTTAAAAAAAAAAAGCCACTCGTATCTGGTCCCCTTCCTGTTACAGTGAAATCTCAGGTTCCACAGACTCCTGCTGGCTCGTCTAACCCTGTACTTGTTCTTCTCATTTCTTATTCTTTTTTTTTTTTTAATGAAATGATGTACTTATTTTTTTTTTTTTTTGGCTGCGTTGGGTCTTCGTTGCTGCATGCGGACTTTCTCTAGTTGTGGCGAGAGGGGGCTACTCATCTTTGCGGTGCGAGGGCTTATTGCAGTGGCTTCTCTTGTTGCGACATGCGGACTCTAGGCACGTGGGCTTCAGTAGTTGTGGCTCGCAGGCTCTAGAGCGCAGGCTCAACAGTTGTGGTGCATGGGCTTAGTTGCTCTGCGACATGTGAGATCTTCGCAGACCCGAGCTTGAACCCATGTCCCCTGCGTTGGCAGGCGGATTCTCAACCATTGCGCCACCAGGGAAGTCCTCATCTCTTATTCTTTTAAAATTCATGCTTAACTCCTGTGGGAGAGAATAGCTGTAAACAGCTTTAATTAAATTGTACTTATAAAAAACTATTTTCTTCTACTCCACTTTATGCTTTTGGTATTGTTGATCTTTAAAAATTAAATGGTCTTTGATAATGGGGGGAAAAAGAGAATAGTCCTAACATCTGAAAAAGCTATTAAAATATTCCTCATTTTTCTTTTTCGAACTACACATCAGTGTGAGGCTGGATTTTCTTCATATACCTCAACCAAAACAATATAGAGCAGCAGACTAAATGCTGAAGTGGATGTGAGAATCCAGCTACTTCTGGTAAGTCAGATATGAAGAGAGTTGCAAAAATGTAAACAAAGCAACTCTTCTCATTAACTCTTTTATTTTGGAAAATGTAGTTATTTTTAAATTAATATATAAGCATGTTTCAAATTTTCTGTCTTAACTTTTAATTCGGTAAATAGGGTTTTGTATAACCTATATAAACAAGAGCTCTTTGGAGTCCTCAGCAACTTCTCAGAGTGTAAAGAGGTCCTAAAGCCAAAAAGTTGGAGAATTATCCTAGAGGAAAGCGCTAGGAGCTCAACAAAAATGGGGGCCACATTATCCCACACAAGAAATCTAACATTTATACAATAATGCTATATAATGTATAGTCTGTATTAAATTGTCCCAATATGTCCCAATAATTCCTTTAAATCTGGGAAGGGGGGATTTCCCTGGTGGCACAGTGGTTAAGAATCCGCCTGCTAATGCAGGGGACATGGGTTCGAGCCCTGGTCCGGGAAGATCTCACATGCTGTGGGGCAACTAAGCCCATGCGGCATAACTACTGAGCCTGCGCTCTAGAGCCCACGAGCCACAACTACTGAGCCCACGTGCCACAACTACTGAAGCCCGTGTGCCCTAGAGCCCATGCTTCACAACAAGAAGCCACTGCAATAAGAAGCCCGGGCTTTCTCTAGTTGTGGGAGGCTCGCTGCAACTAGAGGAAGCCCGCGCACAGCAACGAAGACCCAATGCAGCCAAAAATAAATAAAATTAAAAAAAAAAAAAAGAAAGCCAGGAATTAAAAAAAAAAAAATTAGGGGAAGGGGGTCCGGGATCTAGAATCAAGGCTCAGGCATAGCATTTGGTTGTCATGTCTCATTAGCTTTCTTTTTTTTTTTTTTTCAATATTTATTTATTTATTTTTTATTTGGCTGCATCAGGTCTTTGTTGCAGCATGCAGGATCTTCGTTGCGGCATGTAGAATCTTTCATTGTGGCGCACGGGCTCAATAGTTGCCACACGGGCTTAGTTGCCCTGCACCATATAGGATCTTAGTTCCCCGACCAGGGATCGAACCTGCGTTCCCTGCATTGGAAGGCAGATTCTTAACCACTGGACCACCAGGGAAGTCCCCCCTTTGTTAGTTTTCTACTGGATCAATGCAGACTTCTTTACTCTCCCTTACCCCCTTCACTGGTTTAGAAATTATACATTCTATTTCTGCTCGTTTAGAAATTAAATTCTTAACTTGACTATACAGAGTTTAAAATTCATCATTGTCTTTATCGTTCTTAGAAATATGAGAAACTTAGATGACTTCTGTCCAATTTCTCCTCTCCTATCTTCCATGTTATTATTCCATCATACTTTAGTTCTACTAGGTCTTCTGAGCCCCCTCATTTTTTTTCAGATAGATTTATCAACATGTTTTCCTGTTTCCTAGCTGAGCAACGTGTCTTACTTTCCACTCCTATGTGCTGAATTCAATTTCCTGATAACTGAAGGGCATCATTGAATAGGTCTTTCAACAAAGATCTGTGAGTAATTAACTTTCCCTGTCTCAAATTGTTCAATTTTATCCTCATTTTGTAAGCTTTTTACTGAAGTATAATATATACATACGCATATACAGAAAGTACATAAATTATTAGTGTACAACTTATTTTCATATAAATTTATTTATTATTTATTTATTTTTGGCTGTGTTGGGTCTTCGTTGCTGCACGCGGGCTTCCTCTTAACTGTGGCGAGCGGGGGCTGCTCTTCATTGCAGTGCGCGGGCTTCTCACTGCGGTGGCTTCTCTTGTTGTGGAGCACGGGCTCTAGGCAGGCGGGCTTCAGTAGTTGTGGCTCGTGGGCTCTAGCCCCTAGTGTACAACTTATGAATGTTGACCATATCACTACCCAGATCAGGAAATGTAACATCACCAGGACCCCCAAAACCCTCCTTAAACCACCTCCTAGGCACTATGTTTCCCAACTTCCCTTTGCTATCTTAACTTCTACTAAAATAGACTGATTTGCCTATTTTTGTTTTCCTGTAAATGAAATCATATAGTATGTACTCTGTCGTGTCTTACTTCTTCTCAACATTGCATTTCTAAAATTCATCCAGGGACTTCCCTGGTGGTGCAGTGGCTAAGAATCCGCCTGCCAATGCAGGGGACATGGGTTCGAGCCCTGGTCCAGGAAGATCCCACATGCTGCGGAGCAGCTAAGCCCATGCGCCACCAATACTGAGCCTACGCTCTAGAGCCTGAGAGCCACAACTACTGAGCCTGTGTGCCACAATTACTGAAGCCTGCACGCCTAGAGCCTGTGCTTCCCAGCAAAGAGAAGCCACCTCAATGAGAAGCCCGTGCACCACAACGGAGAGTAGCCCCCGCTCACTGCAGCTAGAGAAAGGCCATGTGCAGCAACGAAGACCCAATGCAGCCAAAAATAAATAAATAAAATAAATATATTTTTTAAAAATAAAATTTGCAAAAATAAAAATAAAAATAAAATTAATCCAGGGACTTACCTGGTGGTCCAGTGGTTAAGAATCCTCCTTCCAATGCAGGGGACGTGGGTTCAATCACTGATCAGGGAACTAAGATCCCACATGCTGCGGGGCAACTAAGCCCGCGCACTCTAGAGCCTGCGCACCACAACTAGAGAGCCCGAGTGCCGCAACTACTGAGCCCACGCACTCTGGAGCCCATGCACCACAACTAGAGAGAAGCCCGTGCGCTGCAAAAAAGATCCTGCGTGCTGCAACTAAGACCCGATGCAGCCAAATAAATAAATTAGTTAACTAAAAATAAACATACATATTTTTTTAATAAAAAAAAAATCTATGTTTTTGCATGTAGCTGTAATTTATTAATTCTTCTGCCATATAAAACTGTTATGAATATGCCACAATTTATGTATTCATTCTACTATTGATGGACATTTGGGTTGTTTCCAGTTTGGGGTTATTATTAACGATGCTTCTGTGAAGGTTCTGACACTTGTCTATTGCTGCACATATGTATGAAATTCTGTTGGATGATACTTAGGAGTGAATTACTGGGTCATAGGCTACATACTTAAGCATTCGGCTTTAACAGACACTGGCAAACAATTTTCTGAGTGTCTGTATTCTTCCAGCAATGTATGAGAGCTTCAGTTTCTCTACATCTTTGCTAACAGTTGGCATTGTCATTCTTTTCAGTTTTAGTCATTCTTGTGGGTGTATAGTGGTTCTCATGGTGGTTTTAAATTGCCTTTCCCGTGGTCTCTGGGGCGCAATTGGTCAGTGCATTAAACTGATAAATAGCATTTCCCTGGAGACTAAAGAAATTGAGCTCCTTTTCGTATACTTATTGCCCATTTTAATATTCTCTTTTCTGAAGTTCCTGCTTCAAGTTTTTTGCTTATTTTTTCCATTGGATTGTCTGCCAGTTTGTGATTTGTAGGAGTTCAATATACATTTGGATATGAGTCCCCTTTTTGGATATATGTATCTCAAAAGTTTTTTTTTTTTTTCCCACTCAGTGGCTTGCCTTCTCATTCATTTAAAATGTATTTTGATGCACAGAAATTCTTAATTTTAATGTAGTCCAACTTATTGACCTTTTATGTTTATGTCTTATTTCCTGTTTGATAAATCTTTTCTTAACCCTACAGTATCTTCTGGAAGTTTTATTGTTTTATCTTTCACTTTTTTAAAAAGACTTATTTATTTATTTGGTTGCACTGGGTCTTAGTTGCGGCAGATGGGCTCCTTAGTTGTGGCATTTGAACTCATAATTGTGGCATGCATGTGGGATCTAGTTCCCTGACCAGGGAGTGAACCCGGGCCCCCTGCATTGGGAGCCCCCTACCTTTCACTTTGATATCTATAATTCTCCTGAAATTGATTTAAAATTTTTTTTTTTTTTACTTTTGGCTGTGTTGGGTCTTCGTTGCTGCGTGCGGGCTTTCTCTAGTTGTAGTGAGCGGGGGCTACTCTTTGTTGCAGTGTGCAGGCTTCTCATTGCGGTGGCTTCTCTTGTTGCAGAGCACAGGCTCTAGGGCGCATGGCTTCAGTAGTTGTGGCTTGCGGGCTCAGTAGTTGTGGCACACAGGCTTAGTTGCTCCATGGCATGTGGATCTTCCCAGACCAGGGATCAAACCCGTGTCCCCTGCATTGGCAGGTGGATTCCCAACCACTGCACCACCAGGGAAGTACTGAAATTGATTTTTGATGCACCCTATTTAAGATATGTTAAAATGTGAACTAGTATGTATCCAAGAATTGATAAAATTCAGTTATTTTTTAACCTCCATTTTTAATTTAATACGTAACAGGCATTTTTCTCTACCATTAAATGTTCTTCTACAAGACTTTTTTAAATAGCTGCCTAATAGTTGTCTAAAAAGAGACAGCAGGAACTTCCCTGGTGGTCCAGTGGGTAAGACTCCGAGCTCCCAGTGCAGGGGGCCGGGATTCGATCCCTGGTCGGGGAACTAGATCCCGCATGCATGCTGCAACTAAGAGTTCCCATGCTGCAACTAAGAAGCACGCGTGCCTCAACTAAGACCCAGCGCAGCCAAAATAAATGAAGAAAAAAAAGAAAAAGGAGACAACAGGCCCCAAATGGATTTGAAACCGTGCAACTCAGACTGGGACTTAAAGCCACCGTCTTTTAATTGAGATCACACACCTGGTCTCAGGACTTAATGAAGCTCAGTTTCTTGATGTCTTATGGCAGAAGGAATTCAGCGAGAGACAAAGTGATACATAAGAAGTGGATTTATTTAGGGAGAAACACACTCCACAGACAGAGTGTGGGCCATCTCAGAAGGTGAGAGGCCCCAAAATATGGCGTGGGTAATTTCATAGGCTAATGAGTGGGAGGATTATTCCAACTATTTCAGGGGGCTGGGGGAAAGGGTGGGGATTTCCAGGAATTGGGCCACCGCCCACTTTTTGGCCTTTTATGGTTAGCTCTGACCTGTCGTGGTGGTGGGTGTGTTATTTAGCTAATGTATTACAGTGAGCATATAATGAGGCTCAAGGTCTACTGGAAGTCAAATCTTCTGCTGTCTTGGATCTAGTTAGTTCTAACCAGTTTTCATCATGTCTTTGGCTATGTCATTCTTTTAAAGGTTGTGCCCTGTCCCCTTGTCTTCTGTTTTAGATTCACTTGTGCTAAACCCCACATCAGCAAATCAAGACTTAATACCTAACCTATAACACAACATTGTAAATCAACTGTACTTTAAATAAATAAATAAATATTGGCAGTTTCAGCCTCTCCCAGGAATGTGATCTTTAGTCAGTCAATGTGGAGCTACCTGGTCAGCACTAGTGAGGTAATCTGCCTGAAGGACCTGAAACAGGAGGGAAGGAGGCAGGGCACAAGGTTTGAAAGAATGACACAGGCTGAGGACATGACATAAACTGATTAGAACCAAATGGATCCAAGATGGCGGATAAGTTGACTTTTTCCACTAGACCTTTTTTTTTTAATTTATTAATTAATTAATTTTTGGCTGTGTTGGGTCTTTGTTGATGCATGAGGGCTTTCTCTAGTTGGGGTGGGCAGGGGCTACCCTTCGTTGTGGTGCGCAGTCTTCTCACTGTGGTGGCTTCTCTTATTGAGGAACACAGGCTCTTGGCGTGCGGGCTTCAATAGTTGTGGCACATGGGCTCAGTAGTTGTGGCTCACGGGCTCTAGAGCGCAGCCTCAGTAGCTGTGGCGCACAGGCTTAGTTGCTCTGCGACATGTGGGATCTTCCCGTACCAGGGCTCAAACCCATGTCCCCTGCTTTGGCAGGTGGATTCTTAACCACTGTACCACCAGGCAAGTCCCTCCACTAGAACTTGAGCTTCTGTATCAGCAAGCTCCCATCAGCAAGCTAAATGACACACCCACAGGTGCCATGACAGTTCCAAGACCAACGATAAGGATCAAAAAGTGGGCAGTGGCCCAATTCCTGGAAATCCTGGCCCTTTCCTAAAATAGCTGGAATACTCCTCCCACTCATTAGCTTATGAAATTACCCACTCCAATAAAAACTGACAACCCTCATACCCTGGTGCCTTTCTCACCTTCTGAGATGGCCCACACTCTGTCTGTGAAGTGTGTTTCTCTCTAAATAAATCCACTCCTTACTGATCACTTTGTCTCTCACTGAATTCTTTCTGTGATGAGACATCAAGAAACTGAGCTTCATTAAGTCCTGAAACCAGGTGTGTGATCTCAGTTGGAAGACTGTGGGTTTTGGCTGCGTTTGAGTCCCAGCCGTTTGGGTTCAAGTTTCAATCAGGGTTTTGGCCGGGTTCAAGTCCCAGCCTGAGGTGCATGGTTTCAGCCCCAGTCTTCCCCGAAAGGAAGGTGACCTTGCCTGAAACAATCCACTGTTAGCTAGAATAACTTCCTTGCCCCGCCTCCTTCTGCCTGTAAAAGTCTTCCCTTTGTACAGCTCCTCGGAGCTAGCTCCGTTGTTGGCCAGATGGGAGGCTGCCCAAGTCACGAATCGTTGAATAAAGACAAATCTTCAAATTTACTCAGTTGAATTTTGTTTTTAACATACTCATCATATGCCTCTCCCTGGAGCAGGGGCTCTGGAATCAGACAGGCCCGGTTAATATCTTGTCTTCATCTCTTACAAGCTGTGTAACTACAAGTTATTTAAAGACTCTGAGCTTTAGCTTTCATGGGAGGTGCCTAGGTTTTGAACTGAGTTGGTTTCATAGTTGAAACTCAATTCCTAATTAATAATTGATTTAGAAGCACTATATCAACTGAAACAGTGGATCAATTAACTCTAGAACAGTCTTATTTATTCATTAAAGTCTCCTAAAGACCTGGGATAGGCCACATCCTGTGAGTCCACAGTTTTATTGGATGTGAC
Organism: Balaenoptera acutorostrata; assembly: GCF_949987535.1. Taxonomy (NCBI): domain Eukaryota; kingdom Metazoa; phylum Chordata; class Mammalia; order Artiodactyla; family Balaenopteridae; genus Balaenoptera; species Balaenoptera acutorostrata. The sequence goes on along the minus strand of NC_080066.1, from coordinate 38,342,464 downwards.
TAAGAAAAATAAAATGACATCAACATGGATGCCCTTTGGTAGTTGAAAACTGAAGTCAGGGTTGGTGCCATGAAGAAGTGGCAATTGAACCACTTAATCACATTTCTTTATCAGATTATCCTTTTTTTTTTTTTTAATTTTTATTTATTTATTTATTTAGTTTGGCTGTGTTGGGTCTTCGTTTCTGTGCGAGAGCTTTCTCTAGTTGCGGCAAGTGGGGGCCACTCTTCATCGCGGTGCACGGGCCTCTCATTATCGCGGCCTCTCTTGTTGCGGAGCGCAGGCTCAGTAGTTGTGGCGCACGGGCCTAGTTGCTCCGCGGCATGTGGGATCCTCCCAGACCAGGGCTCGAACCTGTGTCCCCTGCACCGGCAGGCAGACTCCCAACCACTGCGCCACCAGGGAAGCCCCAGATTATTCTTTATTTGTAGTGGTTATGAGAGGATTCCGCCTTGTTTTTCCTGGTTGCCTTGGGAGAGAGTTGCTTACTTTCTCTGTGGCTCACTTTATCATCTGTAATTAGTAGAGTAAAAGTTTAATACCAACCTCATGGTGATGTTGTGAGGGTGAGCTGAGGGAGGATGAGACAAGTTTTAAGTGATCAGTAATGGCCACCGTTATTCACACCCTTGGTGGGGTATAGACCAGTGAGATTTGGGAGCTCTGTCCAAAACTAGAGTGGGGAAACTCAAAAGGCTAGAGTGGGACTCGGGCCCTGTTTATGTGGAGCAGATGGAGACTGCCGAAACTCATAAGAAGTGGCTAGGGACTTCCCTGGTGGCGAAGTGGTTGAGAATCCGCCTGCCAATGCAGGGGACACGAGTTCGATCCCTGGTTCCCGAGGATCCCACATGCCGCGGAGCAGCTGAGCCCGTGCACCACAACTACTGAGCCCACGTGCCACAACTACTGAAGCCCACGTGCTGCAACTACTGAAGCCCACGCGCTGCAACTACTGAAGCCCACGCACTCTAGGGCCCGTGTGCCAGGACTACTGAGCCCGCGTGCCTAGAGCCCGTGCTCCGCAACAAGAGAAGCCACTGCAGTGAGAAGCACGTGCACTGCAACGGAGAGTAGCCCCCACTCTCCTCAACTAGAGAGAAGACCAAACGCAGCCAAAAAAAAAAGAAGTGGCTAAAGACAAAATTTCAGTGGGAGTTCCCTGGTGGCCTAGTGGTTAGGATTCCAAGCTTTCACTGCCGTGGCCCGGCTTCAATCCCTGGTCTGGGAACTGGGATCCCACAAGCCACGTGGCCAAAAAATAAAAAAAATTTCAGACATCAGTTTATGCAGGGAGGTGCTGGTAAATGTTTTTAACAACCAGGGTGTGTGTGTGTGTGTGTGTGTGTGTGTGTTGATTTGTAGCACTTCTGTGGTGTAGATACTTCCACCATGGCCAATGTCTAACTACCAACATAATATCACTGAACACAGTTGCATAGTATTTCCATTTTATAGTATTTTTACCAGGTAGATACAATAACTGTAAATATCCTCAAGAGAACAAATACTACAGTAAAAAGGAAGTGATGAGTTTTGAGTCTTTTAATATGTTTTATTTAATTGTAAGTTTACATAACTTAATTTTTAATAGTGGCTATGTTTAATAACTGGCTGACAAAATTCCTGAAAGTTTAACGATTGGTTCTCATGAGCCTGTATAAGCTGGCTGCAGCCACCGCTGAATTAGCCCATGGGTCCTCATTTGGATCCTGTATCTTGGACAAATAGCATTCGTGTTTAAGTTCAGGACCTGGCAACTGGACAAGTGCTAAGGGCAGGTTCAACGTACTTCTTAAGGACCAGTACTCGTTCCCCTGGTAACAGTGTCCTTTCCCCCAGGACACAGCCCAAAAGGTGACCTTTTACTTCCCTGGCTCTAAACTGTTTATCATTCTGACCCACCAGCACCTCCCCCAACTTCAGGGCAGACTGTCTCAGGAATGCCTGGGACATGCACGTAGGGCATCGTGGCCGGCCACCTGCTGAACCCACGTCAGGTGCTTACAAGGTCAGCCAGATGGCCAGAAGGAGAGCAGAAGGCCTGAGAAGGAGCTGCCGGCTCCTGGGCTCTCAGCCCTATGGCATCTGCGTTGTTGGGCTAGGAATGCCCTTGGCAAATATACCCCATCGGTCCACTGCCCTCCTATGTTTCAAAACCTGGATCCAAACTACCATTTCTCAGTTTAACCTCACTTCTCTCCATTGCTTCTCTACCCCTGCAAATAACAGAGTCATAATGTTGACAAGTACGGGCACTGGGTGCTTGTTCTAGAATTATCCCACTTAAGCCTCATAACAACCCTATGAAGTAGGTGCTATTCTTATCCCAGTTCTGTGAATGAGAAATCCAAGACTTGGGGTGGTGTGCTCATTTGCCCACAGTCACAGGGGAAGGACCTGGTGTTTTTCCTTTCTCCCTCAACTATCTTCCTTCACGTGGTAGCCTCAGTTCATACATGCTTATTTTGCATTCTTCAACATGTTGCTTCCTCCTAAATGTTCTCAGCCTAGAGATGGTGGTGGAAGCCATGGGTCTGAAAAGATTGCTCAAAGAGAGAGTGTGCTGTGAGGATGGAGAAGAGGAGGGAGCGGAGATGAGACCCTGACGGGCACCTACACCTGAGGGCCCCTGAGTAAGAGGAGACGCAGAAGGGCTGTCACAGAAAATGTGAGATAGCCAGGGGATGGACCGCAGTGGGGAAGTTACAGAGTGGATGAGGAAAGGAGCACCGAGACATGTCCCCTGGATTTAGCCGTCCAGAGACATCAATGACCTTGGCAGGGGCCGTTCCTCCATTGCTCTGCTGGATGGTGAGGAGGCTGCAGCAGGGAAAGCAGGAACTCAGCAGATGAGTTGAGGAAAGGCTGGGAGCTAGTAAAATGGGTCAGCCAGTGTAGACCTCTCTTTCAAGATGAAGGAAGCAGCCTGCGTGCTGCGTTGACCTGGCGCCTAGGCTTCCACGCTGGGATACCGGGCTGGGGTTCCCTGGCGGGATAGTGCCACGGTGCCAGGTGACGGCCTGGAAGACGAGCTGGTTTCTAAAGGCACCCGCGATCTTTGCCCTTGCTTCTCAGATTGTTCGTTTCTAAGAAGACAAGTTTTCAATTTAAAAAGAAATGCACTTAACTAAGAATTCTTTGATGAAATGTGCTCCGTCTGTGCCTTTGTGAACCCTTGATTATTTGCAGACCTCTGATTATTTCGTAGAGAATGATTTGCTCTGAGTCACAGGTGGAAGTGTTGTATTTTGCAAAAAGTGCTGAAATAACAGGAATTCGCTCAGAGATAATTTCTGTGCCACAAGAAATAAAAGCATTGCAGCTGTGGAATGAGATAGAAACGCGCCATCCTGGATTGGCTGACGTCAGAAATCAGGTGATATTTGCTGTTCGTCACGAATATGTCGAGTTTGGAGATCAGCTCCTCCTGCTTCAATCAGGAGATGAAATTGTCATTATCCCCCCATTAGTGGAGGATAGTGCTTTTGAGCCACCTGGGAAAGGTACAGATGAAGTTGAAGAGAAATCTAAAGATATAATAAAATTCACATCTGAGAAACTTTCAGTAGATGAAGTCTCACAGCTGGTGATTTCTCCACTCTGTGGTGCAATATCCCTATTTGTAGGAACTACAAGGAATAACTTCGAAGGGAAGAAAGTCATTAGCTTAGAGCATGAAGCATATCTACCAATGGCAGAAAATGAAGTCAGAAAAATTTGTAGTGTCATTAGGCAGAAATGGCCAAACACATAGCAGTGTTCCATCGACTTGGCTTAGTTCCAGCGTCAGAAGCAAGCATTATCATTGCTGTGTCCTCAGCCCATAGGGCTGCATCCCTCGAAGCTGTGATAACTTTAAAAGCCAAGGTGCCGGGCTTCCCTGGTGGCTCAGTGGTTGGGAGTCTGCCTGCTAATGCAGGGGGCGCGGGTTCGAGCCCTGGTCTGGGAAGATCCCACATGCCGCAGAGCGGCTGGGCCCGTGGGCCACAATTGCTGAGCCTGCGCGTCTGGAGCTGTGCTCCGCAGCGGGAGGGGCCGCGATGGTGAGAGGCCCGCGCACCGTGATGAGGAGTGGCCCCCGCTTGCCACAACTAGAGAAGGCCCTAGCACAGAAACGAAGACCCAACATAGCAATCAATCAATCAATCAATTAATCAATAAAAAAATAAATCTTTAAAAAAAAAAAAAAAAAAAAAGCCAAGGTGCCCATATGGAAAAAGGAAATGTATGAAGAATCATCATCATCTTGGAAAAGAAACAAAGAATGCTTTTGGGCAACCGATGATTAAACCACTTAGGTTTTTAGAGTCCTAAAATTTAAACTTGGTAAATTCTTATCTTTGATCATGTTTTGATTTTTCTTCTCCAGAAGATAGTTTATGAAACATAATCTCTTATGTTACACCAGTGGAACAAAAGAGAGAAAAAAAAGCAAAATAAATGAGTGTTTAGGATGAGGGCTTACACGGGAACTAGAGATAGAGGAAAGAAAGGCTTTAGGGAAAAAATGGAAGAATAATTTAAATGTAAGGAAAGATGCCTGTGGTAGACATACTATTCTATGACTAAGTTCTAACTAACTTGTCTCGCACTGAGGTGTGGCCCCTCCTCAGTGACTGTCTCAGAGGCTGCCCCCAACCCCCTACCCCTATGCCCAGTGATATCATTGTTGTCAGGGATGCGTTTTGGGAACGTAGGCAGAACTGGAAGGTAAAAAAAGTCCTTATCGGATACTCTTGGTATGATATATTTTTAGAATTTATATATTTTTAAAATAAGCTAAATAAACATGATTTTAAAAGTTTAAAAGCAATATTTTCCTGTTTTTAAAAATTCAGTGATAATACCTAAGATATTTCATCATATGAAGCTTTCTAGTATTTCAGAATCAATAATCTTGCCATAATACTTATTATATTTTATTAGTTATTAGTATTGTATCAATATATAAATTAGCATAAAATTGTTGTAAAACAAGGCAAACTAGCAACAAGGGTGCTTTGTGTTATAATGTTATAAAATTTTACCCACAACCAACTAAAAAGGAAAATTATATGATTATTTGGTAAAATATTTTCAGATAGTTTTCTTTTAGGCTTAAGGAACATTATCATTAATAAAGTTATGTTTTCTGCCAAAAAAAAGAAGGAAGCAGAAAAAAAGAATAAAAAATACAAAAAAAAGGAAAAAATTTAAAAATTTTAAAAAAAATTTAAAAAAGAAGAAAAGAAAAGAAGAAGGAAGCAGAAGGGAGAGCCAAGGTGGAAGGAGGCCTTTGAGAATTTGGATTTTAGATTGGTTGTTTGGTCGGTTGGTAAGCTGGGACTACCTTTGGCAAATTTATTTATTTATTTATTTGGCCGCGCTGCGAGGCTTGCGGGATTTTAGTTCCCTGACCAGAGATTGAAACCAAGCCCCTCAGCAGTGAGAGTGAGGAGTCCTAACCACTGGACCGCTAGGGAATTCCCAATCTTTGACAAAAAAAAAAAAAAAAATTTTTTTTTTTGGCCACGCAGCATGCGGGATCTTAGTTCCCCAACCAGGGATCAAACACTGCGGTCCCTGCGTTGGAAGCGTGGAGTCTTAACAACTGGACCACCAGGGAAGTCCCTTTGGCAAATTTCAATGCTGAGGTGAGGCTGAATATGCTAGTGAGAGAGGAGGGTAAAGGCGAGAGGTGGCTGAGACCACAGACCCTGAGGGGTCCAAGCCCCAGACGGCAGACAGGAGAACCTCCATCTTCTTTCCTGGGGAGGAGGGAGCCGTGATGGTTGCTGCCTGGTGGCCTCTTTTTCCTCTGACGAGTGGGAGGCAGAGAGTGAGGGGGATGAATAGTCTGGAGCACTAAGGAGGGTGGTGGAATTTATGACAGCCAGTTTGGGAGAATTGTAGAAGGAGGTTGGCAAGAGATGAGCTGAAGTAGGAAGTAACACATGTGCAGAGGGACAGTCCCCACAGGAGTCCTCGCCCAGCACCACAGACAGGCTTCTTTGTGAATGCTGGTGTGTCTGTAGCCCTTAAGCTCATTAAGTTCATTCACCATCAACTTTCTTACTGCTTTTGCCACCAGGAGGGGACAGTCTCTCCCGATACTAAGGACAGCTCACTGTGACTCCCAGTAAGAACCGCATGAGGGTGTTTCTGGATTTCTTTCCACCACATAAGTTTACAAGGAGAAGCCAGTTGTCTGTAACCTGGAAAAGGGCTCTCACCAGACATGGAATCAGCCAGCGCCTTGTTCTTGGACTCCCAGCCTCCAGAATTGTAAGAAGTAAACGTTATCTGTTTCAGCCGCCAGTCTGGGGTAATTTGTTACAGCAGCCTGAGCTGACTGGGACAACATGCATAGTAACCCCATGCGCAGAATGAAGAAGTGAGTCGTTTTGCCCAGAACAGAGCAGGACTTCCAGCTCCAGATCAGTGAATTTTCCACTGTGTCACGGGAGGTACTGCAAGGTGCCGTGTTCTCCCAAAGTCTCCCCTCACTTAATTAAACAGAAAATATGTCCTTGGAACTGGCCTCCCTGGACTCAGCATAGATACAGGAATTCATCAGAAGCATTAGCCCTTTTCCTTTGAACCAGATTTACCTCTTCAGTCATTTAAACCTGAGTTTCATTAGGAGGTAATTAGGTTTCCTCTCTGATCGGTTGGTGGTGGTTACACAGAAGGCCCTCCTGGAAAAGTTCTGTGATCAATTAGCCAGGTCTGCCAGGGGCAAGGCAGCGGGAGAGTTAAGACCTGTGCACTAAATATATGCCCAAGCTGGTAAGAAGTGGAATGAGTGATAGACATTAGGATTAGCTTTGCAAAAAAGCTCAGAAAGGAAAGAGATAAAAGATTTTACGGAAGTCTAGGTTTTTCTGTCTCCTGGGTGAATAGTTGAGGGTGGTATGCTTGCCGATTGAGAAAGTTTATGTCTATTTGGGGGAGTCAAGGCAGGGGTGTCCAGAAGGGAGAAGCACAAACAGCAGCTCTTGGAGTTTGGACACCCCCATCCCCTCCCCCATACCACTCCTACCCCGCCCCCCACCCCAACCTTGAACTCAGGGTACAATGAGCAGGGCAGTTACCAAGATTCCTGGGCAAAGTTTCCTCTTGGCACCCAGACCTGAAGAGATCAGGGAGGCCAAGGGTGTGTTGAAATAGCCTGGCAGGACGAATGCTGAGTTTGTCTTCCTGCCAGTGGCAGGCACAAGATGTACCAAATACAGCCTGGTCCTTTGCTCTAGATACAAATGAATCTAGATTTTTTGGGGCCTGAAGCTTACACGGTTGGGTTGGCTGGGCAGGGGATTCTTTTTAAGAAAATAATACAAGATTAGGTAGACCCTTGGAAGGGACCTATGTGAGTGAGGGATCCTGAAGCTTAAGCTTCAGAAAGGGATATGTGTGGAGAAGAAAATAAAATAGTATGAGGAGATAAAGCGTAAGGAAGGGGAGGCTACTCTGGATTGGAGTAGTCAGGAGAGGTTGACTTCTGAGCCACAAACCAGATGACAAGGATCTGTGCGAAGAGCATTCTGAGCAGAAGGAACAGCAAGTGCAAAGGCCCTGAGGCTGAAACGGTCTTGGAATGCTGGGACCAGGAGAAGATCAGTGTGCCTGGCATATGGTGAGCTAGGGGAGAGGGATGGGTGGTGAGTTCAGAGGAACAGGCAGGGACTGCTTCACATTGGGCCTTGAAGGCCTGGTAAGGACACTATTATTCCAGGATTGGTGGGAGGCCATTGAAAGCTTCTTTTCTTTCTTCAATATTTATTTATTTGGCTGTGCCAGGTCTTAGTTGTGGCATGCAGGATCTTCGTCGCAGCATGCGGAATCTAGTTCCCTGACCAGGGATCGAACCCGGGCCCCCTGCATTGGGAGCTCGGAGTCTTAACCACTGGACCACCAGGGAAGTCCCTATTGAAAGCTTTTAAGTGAGGCTAAATATAAAAAGAGCATTATGGTGGTGTGTGGATAATGGCTTGCAGAAAATCCTAAAAGAGGGTAGCCAGTGGAAGGTGGAGGTGTGTCAGCAGGACCTGGTCCTTCCAGGTCTGACAGGGGGACAGCCACTGGGACAGAGGGGTGGCTCCTCCCGTTTCCTCTGAGGCTCCCTCTGATGAGCCTCTCCCAATTACTGTCCTCACATTCACCCCACAGAGCAGTTTGGGAACAAAAGGGCTGCCCTGTATCTGCACTGCTGGACTTCATTGTCTGAACAGCTTCTGAAGCCCTGGGTCGAACCCATGGGATAGAGACAACCTCAAGGTACCCTTAGCAACCTCCAGGGACTTCAGGAGTGAGCACCCTTGTTTCCAGAACATCTGACAGCCACGTTTGGGCTGGAAGGGAAGGACACCCTCTGAGCACCCTGCTGCGGTCTGGCTGGGACTGCGGTGGCCATATGCCCTCTCCTCCGCCTCCAGAAGGCTGATCTCCGTGGGAACCTCTGAGGTGCTCCAACCGTAGAAACATGCCACACAGGGGAAGAGGAAGAAGGAATTGTATCGCTGCAGGTGGCTAATGAATAGGTCTGCCCTGGGGCCAGGAGGGAAGGAAATGTGGAGTGGGAAGAGAATCTCCAAGCCAGGGAAGGAGGGGGGCGGTGGGGGCCTGTGGAGCTGAGCATCAGTGAATATGGCGTGTACCTGGGAAGCCCTGGCCTCTCGCAGGTTCCTCTCCTCCCCCACTGAATCTGCAGGGACTAAGGGCCTCCCTGGACAAGGCCAGGACAACATCTTTGCATGCCCTGGAATCTAAGACAAGAAACCGGGGACTTCCCTGGCGGTCCAGTGGTTAAGACTCCGCACTTCCACTGCAGGGGGGCACGGGTTCAATCCCTGATCAGGGAACTAGGATCACGGATGCCCAGCGGCACAGCCAAAAATAAATAAATAAAATATTTTTAAAAAATATTATCTTAAAAAAAAAAAAAGACAAGAAAACAATCAATATGGTAGCCCAACTGTTTGGGACTTGGGAATGGGAAGACCCAGGAGGTGAAGAGCTGGTCTCCCGGTGGAGTCTGCTGCTGGAGTGGATTTGGGTTTGGGCACCGAGTTTGAGATATCCAAACAAAGGGCTTGGGGCCAGGTCAGAGTGATTCTTAGGGGGCCAAGAGGAAAGTGTTTGCCCACAGTTCAAGTAATGAGAGGAGATACAGAGACAGAGAGAGGGAGAGAGGGAGTTAAACTGTAAAAGAGGAGGTAGAAAAACAGCTTGATAAACTTGAGAAAATGGTTAATTGGTTATGGGATCCCAGCGGGCCTCTCTAAAAGGGAACAATAGTTGGGGTGTTGCTGGGGATTCCCAGAAAAAACCAACCAACCAACCATCAAACAAAGAAACAATGGAAATAAAGATGCAGACGTAGAGAATGGACTTGAGGACACGGGGAGGGGGAAGGGTAGGTAAGCTGGGACGAAGTGAGAGAGTGGCATGGACTTATATACACTACCAAATGTAAAATAGATAGCTAGTGGGAAGCAGCCGCATAGCACAGGGAGATCAGCTCGGTGCTTTGTGACCACCTAGAGGGGTGGGATAGGGAAGGTGGGAGGGAGACGCAAGAGGGAGGGGATATGGGGATATATGTATATGTATAGCTGATTCACTTTGTTGTAAAGCAGAAACTAACACACCATTGTAAAGCAATTATACTCCAATAAAGATGTTAAAAAAAAAAAAAAAAAGAAACAATGGAGAGAGACTGGAAACAGTGGTTGTGGCCTGGATCCTTTACGCCAGTGATGGTGGCAGTCCACAGTGAGACCCTGCCCCCAGTCAACAGAAAATTAAGGCAGAAAAAGCTATCTTTGGGACTTCCCTGGTGGCACAGTGGTTAAGAACCCGCCGGCCAATGCAGGGGACACGGGTTTGAGCCCTGGTCCGGGAAGATCCTACATGCCATGGAGCAACTAAGCCCATGCGCCACAGCTACTGAGCCTGCGCTCTAGAGCCCGTGAGTCACAACTACTGAAGCCCACGTGCCTAGAACCCGTGCTCTGCAACAAGAGAAGCCACCACAATGAGAAGCCCACGCACCTCAACAAAGAGTAGCCCCCGCTCGCCGTCATTAGAGAAAGCCCGCACGCAGCAACAGAGACCCAACGCAGCCAAAAAAAAAATATCTTGCCCCCCACTTCCCATTGGTAAGCACTAGATTATTCTCTATATCTGTGAGTCTGTTTCTTTTTGTTATATTCACTAGTTTTATTTTTTAGATTACACATATAAATGATATCATATAGTATTTGTCTTTCTCTGTCTGACTTATTTCACTTAGCATAATACCCTATAGGTCCACCCATGTTGTTGCAAATGGCAAATTCTCATTCTTCTTTATGGCTGAGTAATATTCCATCGTATATATATACCACATCTTCTTTATCCATTCACCTGTTGATGGACACCTGGGTTGCTTCCATATCTTGGCAATTGTAAATAGTGCTGCCATGAACATTGGGGTGCATGTACTTTTTCAAATTAGTGTTTTCATTTTTCAGAATATATACTTAGGAATGGAATTGCTGGGTCATACAGTAGTTCTGCTTTTAGTTTTTCGAGAAACCTTCATACTGTTTTCCACAGTGACTATACCAATTTACATTCCTACCAACAGCATATGAGGGTTCTCTTTTCTCCACATACTGATATGGAGATAGCCATTCTAACAGGTGTGAGGTGATATCTCATTGTGGTTTTAATTTGCATTCTCTGGTGAGTAGCGATGCTGAACATCTTTTCATGTGCCTGTTGGCCATCTGTATGTCTTCTTTGGAAAAGTGTCTATTCAGATCTTCTACCCATTTTTCAATCGGGTTGTTTTTTCTTTTTATGTTGAGTTGTATGAGCTGTTTATATATTTTTGATATTAACCCTTATCAGTCATATCATTTGCAAATATTTTCTCCCATTCTATAGGTTGTCTTTTCAGAAATTGGAACTTTTATGCCCTGTTGGTGAGAATGTAAAATGGTACAGGCACTGTAGAAAATAGCATGGCAGTTCCTCAAAAATTAAAAATAGAATTACCATATGACCCAGCAATTCTGCTTCTAGATGGATACCTAAAAGAATTGAAAGCAGGGTTTGAAAGAGATATTTATATACCCATGTTCATGGCAGCATTAATCACAACAGCCAAAAGATGGAAGCAACCCAGGTGTCTACTAATGGGTGAGTGGATAAACAAAATGTGGTTATACGTACAATGGAATGTTATTCAGCCTTAAAAAGAAAGAAAATTCTGACACATGCTACAACATGGATTAACCTTGAGGACATTATGCTAAGTGAAATAAGCCAAACATAATACAGTATGTTTCCACTTATATGGAGTACCTAGAGTAGTCAAATTCATAGACAGGAAATAGAATGGTAGTTGCGGGGGGCTGGGGGAATGGAAAGTTATTGTTTAATGGGTACAGAGTTTCGGTTGAAAAGAGTTTTCGAATGAAAAGAATTCTGGAGATGGATGGTGGTGATGGTTACAAAACAAGGAGGATGTACACCTAGAAATGGTTAAGATGGTAAATTTTATGTTATGTGTATTTTACCACAATTTTTTTAAAAAGTCCCTTCCCACTGCCACTCTGTCCCTGCCACTGGGAATTTCTCACTAGACACATACCTCCCAGGCTGAGGCTCCTGCTGTTTTGTTCTGGCCCCTTTTCACTTTTCTGACCTTCTCCCCGTCTTCACCTCTCTTTTGGGGGTCCCTTTCTCCAAGTTCTTGTTAACGACCCCTGTAAAGCTGTTTAGTTCCTCATGTGTTTAACCATGCCCTGGTACCTCCCCTTCCTCAACCAAAGTGGCTGATCCAGATACTTTCCAAAACAAAAACTGTTCTCACCCTGCTAAATGCATTGAAAACGTGGCATCTGGTGTATACAGTGGCCTCCTGAGAAACTGAGTCGTCCAAGTCCACAGCTGAGACTCCATCTTCTCTCCACCAGCTGCCAGGACGTGGGTAGACCTGGGGGCCCCAGGAGTGAATTTGTCAGAGTAAAAGCTGCTCTGGGCAGCCTCTTGGCAGCATGCCAACAGCCCCTGCTGGCAACGTTCCATCTGTCTGAGCATCACAGATCAAGCCTCAGAAGTGCAGGGCCTGAGGAGAAAGCAGAGAATGATGATGGCAAAGAGGGATCCCCAAACCCAGGCCAGGTGAACTCAGTGCAGGATGCAGAGGTGCTTGGGGACCACAGTTGCAGGGGTGACAGGAGGTGATGGAGGACTGGACATTGAGAAAGTCTACACCTGCATGTGTGTGTGTGTGTGTGTGTGTGTGCGCCCATGTGTGTAGACATCCCTGGAGAGGTCGTGGGGGTGGTGAAGATTAAAGGAAAGACCGGGAGCTCTCCCAATGGGTGAATATGACAAAATCCGGCAGGGAAACAGACAATGCATTTCCAGGCATAGATCTCCAAAGCAGAGGCAGGAGAGGGCCCCTGAGAAGTCTTCAGAACAAAAACCACCACTTGATAAGTGCTTACCAAGTGCCAGGCGCTAAACACTGATAGTAGCTTCAGTTACTCCTGCTACATGCCAGGCAGGCCCTGTTCTAAGCCAGCTGTCTAATAAACATACAGTGCCAGCCACATATATAATTTAAGATATTCTAGTGGCTGCATTTTATTTTATTTACTGTTTAAGAAGTACAAACAGGGGACTTCCCTGGTGGCGCTGGATAAGACTCCACGCTCCCAATGCAGGGGGGCCCGGGTTCGATCCCTGGTCAGGGAACTAGATCCCACATGCATGCTGCAACTAAGAGTTCACATGCCGCAACTAAGGAGCCTGCCTGCTGCAACTAAGACCTGATGCAACCAAAAATAAATAAATAAATAAGAAATATAAACAGAAGTTAGTAATATATATACCTAATGTACACATGGGCGATACCCAGGGGGAAAATTAGTAACTGCTCTGTATTTTAAAAAGCTTTTTTTAAAGTGAAATCAACTGTAAAATATATTCTATTTAATCTAAAAGATGCAAAATATTATCAGTGAGATGTTTCACAATCTCTTTTCTTATTAAGTCTTCAAAATCCGACGTGAATTTACACTTACGGCACATTGCAGTTTGAAGGAGCCACATTTCAAGTGCTCAACGGGTGCAGGTGGCTGTTGGCTACTCTACTAGACAGAGTAGTTTAGATATATTAATTCTCAATATATGTACTTTAGATACATTAATGCACTTAGTCCCCATCATCATGCTTTTGTAATCCTCACTTTACGGAGGGCAGAAGCACTTTGCCCAAGGCCACCCAGGAGGAAGGTGGCTGAGCCAGGACCTGAACCACCAAGTTCAGCAAGTGTGGGCTGGGGATCTGGTCTCCTAACCGCTGTGCTGTGCTGTCACCATTACGTGTCTCATCTCCCTTAGGACTTAAAGAAAAAGGCTGCCTGCTCTTATTCTCTCTGCTTTACAGAGTGGGAACTGAGGATAAGAGAGCCTAAATTGTCTTGCCGTGTAGGTGGTCCCAGTGGGATCTGAACCTACGTGGAGCAAAAACCTGGGAGACATCATCTCACACTGCAGTGCATTCCAGGGAAGGAAAGGGCGTGGCTACCTGCGTCCCACACTGAAGGTTAAATCCGCTTTGAAAAGTTCAAAGGAGGGACTTTCCTGGAAGTCCAGTGGTTAAGACTCTGCGCTTTTACTGCAGGGGGCACGGGTTTGATCCCTAGTCGAGGAAATACGATCCCACATGCTGTGCAGCACAGCCAAAAAAAAAAAAAAAAAAGTAATTCCTGAAGCTGGGCGTTTCTCATGACCAGCGATAACCTTCAGTGTGAAAATCTGAAAAGCCAAGAGCTTGTTTTATTGCCTTCTCTCTCTTTATAATTACACAGTATATTCGTTTGCTAGTGTTGCCATAACAAAGTACCAGAGATTGGGTGGCTTAAACAACAGAAATTTATTTTCTTACAGTTCTGGAGGCTAGAAGTCCAAGATCAAGGTGTTGGCAGGGTTGGCTCCTCCTGAGGCTTCTAGGTTTGCAGATGGCCATTTCCTCCCTGGGCTTCCCTCTATGAGCATCTGTGTCCTAATCTCCTCTTCTTGTAAGGACACCAGTCATATTGGATTAGGGTTCACCCTAATTACCTCATTTTCACTTAATTACCTCTTTAAAAGCCCTGTCTCCAAATACAGACACATTCTGAGGTACAGGGGGTTAGGACTTCAACATACAGATTTGAGGGACACGATTCAGCCCATAACTCATGTGTTATATTTCTGTGATTACCAAAGCAACATATGTTCACCATAGAACACTTCCAGAGATGAAGACACTAAGGTAATAATCTCTGCAAAAATCATTCTTTTTCGTAGTTTTTTGTGAAGTATATAAAGTGAAAGTGAAAGCCTACCCCTTTGTCTCCACTTCTACCCCCTTCTCCCCAAAGAGCATGACTGTAATAATGAGGGGCACATCTCACACCTTTTCTGGGCTTGTACAAGCTGCTGCCAGGAATGGCCTTATCCGAGCATCCCTACCTGGTCATGCCATGTTCTACATGGTCCCCTGTTTCTGGAGAAAACATCCCTTGTGCTGGGGGATGCTGTGGATTAAATCTTTGTGCACATTCACAATGATTCTAGAATTGTGCTGTAGGAGGGTATACAAACTTCATCATTAGAGCTTAGATTTAAAAGGATATTGTAAAAAGAAGGCATATAAGGATAAGGGAGACCTGTCGGAATAGCTTCCGTAAGGCACTGAAATGTTTTGTTTTTAAGGGTGTGACTGGGATTTTATTTTAATTTTTATTGGAGTATAGTTGATTTACAATGTTGTGTTAGTTTCTGGCACTGAAATGTTGACTGTGCTTGACCTTAGGTAAAGGGAGCAGTACGTTATTTTTCCTTACTCCTTCCTACTTAGCTGGATTTTCTACATTTTCTTAAATGAGTTTATATTACTTTTTATAATGGAGGAAATAAATGTAATAGAATACTGCCAGGGAGAACAATGAAAAGGAGCTTTTAGTTCTCTTCAGAGCGAGGAGATGAAAGAAAGAGCAGGCCTGCTGCTAGATGCTGGGGGCGGAATGCTGGAAGGTGGGAACCCATCAGGCGATGGGGCGTTTGCCTTTCAGACCTGGAGGAGAAGTGTGTGTGTGAGTAAGTACCGTCGGGGAGGAACTAGCTCTTAGCTAGCCCAAAGTGGGTTAGAGAGTTTGTAAATGAGCTCCTGGCTCCTCGAAATAATATTCTTTGGCCTGGAGTAATTATATCCCCGCCACTGGGAAATGGGACTCTGAGTCACTGCCTGTGGTTTTTGAGATATTACAACAGAAAATGAGCTGGAAGGTTGGAGAGGGTCAAAAGGCCATTCCCGATTTTAAAAGGAAAAAAAGTGGAGACTTCAAACATTGAGTTAAGACTCCGAGCTTCCACTGCAGGGGGTGCATGCTGCGAGGTGCGGCCAAAAAAAAAGCCTCTGTCCTGTTCAACATTCTTAATCAATTGCTAGGGGTTGGGGTACAGCAGAAAACCAAGAAATATACACCCCTGCCCTCATGGAGTTTATAAACTGGTATAATCTATTCGTTTATTAAGGAAAATTTGTTTTTGTTTTAAGGAAATACAACCACTTCTTTGACCTCATTGAGAGAGGTATATGTAGCTCATGTAACTGTGCATTCGTGGTTTACAGGACTTTGCTGCCCAAGGTGAGACAGGTCGCAAACCTCTGCACCCAGGTAGAGCCTGGCAATGCCCTAGAGCAGTGTGACTGGGCAGCAGGTCCATTCAAGTGAGACACAAGTCACTCCCCCGGGGCACAGCCCCGAGCTGAGGCCACTCTTCCACTCACTTCAGGAGACGCCACTGCCTGTCCACCCAGCGGCCATTTCTCACCCCTTCCTTTCTAAAAATGCCACCATCCTCCTGCCTCTGGTTTCCACCTCTCTTCCCTGTATCCATATGCCTCAGCGAACGTTGCCCCCACCCCAGGAGTGACCCCATTGGCCTAAGGGGAATCCTATGCCCCTTGAGGTGATTGGTTCAGGAAAGGACATGTGATCCAATCTGACCAATGTCCTGAGGGGAAGTCCAGGGAAAGGGGAAGGGTGACTTCTGGGAAGTTTTCTCCCTCCTAGGAGAAAGCCACAGTGTACCGGTTAGGAATGTGTTCATCAGCGAGTAAGAGAACACACCCCCCCCCCTCCGCCCACACCCTGACAAATAATAGTTTAAGAGTGAAGATATTTAATGAGCTGTGTACAAAGTCTGGAGGTAGGTGGTTCCTGGTGTCGGTTTGGTGGCTCCAATAATATTAGGATCAACATCTCTGTGACTGTCTTTGTCTTTCATTTATGGTGTCAAGAAGGCTGCCACTCCAGCCATTCTGTCCACGTTAAGGCAGGAAGAAAGGGGCTATCCAGTGACACCTGTGCCAGAAATTCCCTCGTACTCTCCCACTTCCGTCTCATTGGGCAGGACTGTGTCCCATGGCTGCTCCTCGCTGCAAAGCGAACTGGGAAAGTCAGTTTTTAGCTCTTCTTGTCCAAAGAAGAAACAGGATGGGACTTCCCTGGCGGTGCAGTGGTTAGGACTCGGTGCTTCCACTGCAGGGGGCCCGGGTTCGATCCCTGGTCAGGGAACTAAGATCCCGCAAGCTGCGAGGCGAGGCCAAAAAAACAAACAAAAACAAAGACGAAACAGGAAAGGGAGAAGGGGGTTGGGAAATGGAACTGGGTTAGCCACAAACAGAAAGTGACAAACCTAATTTCTGAACATCTCAATGTCTAGAACTGCTGCTGCCATCTTGGTTCCAGCCTGAGCAGGAAACAAGCACTAAAAAGGCCAGAGCGGAGAGATGGAAAAAACCCTGCGTCCAAGGTCAACAACCCAAATGGAAAGTGAGCAAAGTAGGTGAAGACAAAGTTCACAGAAAAGGAACAACAAGTAAGTAGCCCTTAAGCATAGGAAAAAATGCTCCACTTCACTCATAGTAAGAGCGATTAAAATTGAAATAACACTGTTACACCACTTTTCACCTATCAGATTGGCAAAAATCCAAATGTTTGACAATACATTCTGTTGGTAGGGCTGTGAGGAAGCAGGGACTCTCATGCATGAAGGGCAAAATGACACAGTCTCCTATGTCAGGGAAGGAGTGAACAAAGGAACACATGAACTGAGGTCTTTATGTCCTCACTGAGATGCTGTATCAGCTTACCTGGAAACCACCCTCTCGTGGGACTTCCTATTAAATGACACAATAAATGTCCTCACTGATTAAACCAGCTTGAGTAGGGTTTCTGTTACCTAGAGCCAAAAATACCCCAAATGATGCCCTGCCCCCCACCCTGAGCCCAGGAGCAAAGTTATTCTGTCCAGAAGCCAGATCACAGAGTCTAATTGGGTCATTCAGGGACTAGCCAAATCCAAACAGGTACAGGTCCAAATGCTGAGGTCATCAATGACAGCAAAATCCCTCCCAGAGAAAGGGCCACAAGCTGTTCCAAAAGCGGTGGGTGAGCAACTGCCTAGGGTAATATACAATCCTTATAGTCATGAGAAGGGGCTGCATCCTGAGTGGTTAAAAGGCCTGGTGGAATCCAATGTAGAGGTGATCCTAAAAAGTTGGAACTTGGGGTGATAAGATGACTGCCTTGGGCTTTCTTGACCTGATGTCTTCAGCTATTTGGTTCATCTGATTGTCTCTTTTTTTTTTTTTTTTTTTTATTTATTTATTTATTTATTCATTTTTGGCTGTGTTGGGTCTTCATTTCTGTGCGAGGGCTTCCTCCAGCTGCAGCAAGCGGGGGCCACTCTTCATCGCAGTGCGCGGGCCTCTCACCATCGCGGCCTCCCTTGTTGCGGAGCACAGGCTCCAGACGCGCAGGCTCAGCAGTTGTGGCTCACGGGCCGAGTTGCTCCGCGGCATGTGGGATCTTCCCAGACCAGGGCTCAAACCCGTGTCCCCTGCATTAGCAGGCAGATTCTTAACCACTGCGCCACCAGGGAAGCCCATCATCTGATTGTCTTTATTTGAATTTCTTATTCACTGAGCAACTTTCTAGTTCCTGAAGATTTCCAAACTGTGTGGCAATTCTATACCCTACTAAAATGAATCAATTAGCATTCTCTTTGTCTTTTGAAAAATTACTAGTGAAGAATGGACAGACCCAGTGGAATCTCTCAATCCTCGCACCCAACGTTCCTCACTAATGACCTTCCTGGTCTGAGATGTGGTTAAAACAGTTGACTCCTGCCCTCAAGCTACACCACTTCATGTATTGCATTTCATAACCCCTGACCTCTATACTGAACCCAATGACTGGAGCAAACTTCCAGGCTATTCACAGTCAGAGTGCATGGCTACCACCTGTAGTGTACTACAGCCCCATCCATGTATAGGCCTGCATCAGTCCTGCCCTGGCTTCTGGGATTGGGAGACTTCATGACTCTGGGTATCCAAAAAACTTGGTTGGCTCTCTTCTAAGACGGAGGCAGGACAAAGGCATAATCAGTAGAACCTCACCGCGGTTGTACTGGCAAGGGGTACTCTGATGCCCCCAGGTATAGCCTTGGGTCGGCTAGAGGCAGTAAGAGGTGTACATGTGGGCCAGGTATCCCTGGTAGTGGTTCATGTTTGACCATGTGGCAACCCAGTGATAGGAGCAGGAGGGTGGGAAGGAGTGTGGGGTCTTTGGCAAGGGTGGAACAGTGAGAGGAGGTGCCAGGTAGGCCACCATGCCTTGGAGGCATAATGGTTGTATCTCCAAAGTTGTGTAGATGCTGGCCTCCTTCTTGACAACTATCCAGCCCCAGAAGGCCTCAGTCTTCGGGCCTGGCATTCTTCAAGACTCCTCTCAGACCATATTTCCAGCAAGTGTCCTGCCATCAGCCTTCCACCCACTCTGATTACTGCTCTCAGCACATGTATGTTTAGTTTATACCCTGCTGTTAATTTGTGATTGTTTGCAAGTTGTGTCATGTGTGTATATCCTGTCTAAGGTGGACACAGCCCCTGAGATCAGGATCTGTCTTGTAGTTTTTTTTCTCAATCTCCATCGTCCTCCTCCACAAACACTACCACCAGCAGTAACAATGAGCACCTAATACAGGGCATTACGTATTGTAGACAAAAATGCTTGTAAATAAGTTAATATCACCAATGCTCAGAGGTGTGCCCCCATTGCAGACAAACACTATGCAGGTGAAAAGCTGAGTTTTCAAAGCTGAGAAATGCGTAGAGAGGAGCTCTTTACTCTCACAGTTTATTTTATGGACGAGGTATCCACTTGCCCTGACAGGGCTGTGAGAATCACAAAAGAAGTGGAAGGCATGTTCCATAACCTCACGGAACATATTAACCTGGGAAGACTCTTCATAGAACTGGAAAATACCGAAAACAACAATTTTCAGACATCCCATCCTCCTGCTTTAGCAGATAAACGTAAAAGAAATTAGAGTCAGAAAAATTTGCTTTGGCGTTGGAAAATCTGAAATAGCTTTTTCTAGAAGTCTTACTATGAGTTTCCTTGAGATATCAACCTAACTTATGTGATTTGTGTTCTCAGCTTTTCAGAAATGTATTTCCTTTTTTAAAACTTCCCTAAAGTAAAGTAAAGGTGTAAATATGTCGTAGTCCGGGAAGACCAAGGTGCTGGCTGTCTCCTGGCCACGAGGGGGCATGGTGTCCCTAGTTCTGAGCTCAGGAGCCGACTCTGGTGACCCCAGCTGTGCCCAGGCTCAGCCTAGCTGGGACTTCAAGCCCCTCCCTGTAGCCCAGGTCAGGGGCTCAATGGACACCAGACCTCTTCTCCTCTTTGGGCAGCTCCTGCAGCGGGTACGTCTGGGGTGCAGAAGGCGACGAGCAGTCAGGCTGGGAGGAGGTCATGTTTAAATTACAGACTGGGCAGGAGTGATGTGCTGGCAGCTTCACCCAGGAGCCAGAAGGGCGGTGGTGTCTGGGGCATGACCTTGGGTAGCTGGGGTGCTGGTTAGGGTGTTGGGCAGAGCCTGGCTGGCGAGTCTGAGAGAGCATGGGTGTGGCAACCACAACAGAGGTGGGGGCCACACGGGGCCTGTGAGATCCACTGTCCTGCCCGGCCAGCTCCTCCGAACCTTGCCAGAATTGGGACTGTGTGGTGTGGCCCAGGCCAAGTCTACACTTTTCAGCAAGGTCCTCTGTGGTCTAGCTTCAATCTGCCTTCCTCAACATTGCCTTCTGTAAAAGTAGCTCTTCTCCTGCCAAGCTGAATGACCTGCTCTTCCCCCAAATGACTTGCACTTTACTTCACTCACGTATTCATTCACTTATGCATACCATGCAATAAACATGTATTGAGGAACTTCCCTGGTGGTCCAGCAGTTAAGACTCCGTGCTCCCAGTGCAGGGGACCCGGGTTCCATCCCTGGTCAGGGAGCTAGATCCCGCATGCAGCAACTCAAGAAAAAAAAAAAGATCCCACGTGCTGCAACTAAGACCTGGCGCAGCCAAATAAATAAATAAATATTAGAAACAAAAACAGGGACTTCCCTCGTGGTCCAGTGGTAAAAAAATCTGCCTTCCAATGCAGGGGACGCGGGTTCAATCCCTGGTCGGGGAACTAAGATCCCACATGCCATGGGGCAACTAAGCCTGCACGACACAACTACAGAGCCCACGCGCTCTGGAGCCCATGCACCACAACTAGAGAGAGAAAGCCCACACGCCACAACTAGAGAGAAGCCCGAAAAGATCCTGCATGCCTCAACGAAGACCCTGTGTGCCACAACTAAGATCTGACACAGCCAAAAACATAAAGAAAATAAATAAAATAATTTTTTTTAAAAAAGGTAGGATCTTTACATGTATTACCTCATTTATTCCTATTTTTTTAAAAAAAACAGGACTTCCCTGGTGGCTCAGTGGTTAAGAATCTGCCTGCCAACGCAGGGGACCTGGATTCGAGCCCTGGTCTGGGAAGATCCCACATGCCGCTGAGCAACTAAGCCCGTGTGCCACAGCTACTGAGCCTGTGCTGTATAGCCCGTGAGCCACAACTACTGAGCCCGCGTGCCACAACTACTGAAGCCCGCACGCCTAGAGCCTGTGCTGCACAACAAGAGAAGCTACCGCATTGAGAAGCCCGTGCACTGCAATGAAGAGTAGCCCCCGTTCGCACCTAGAGAAACCCCACGCGCAGCAACAAAGACCCAACTCAGCCAAAAATAAATAAATTTATTAAAACAAACAAAAAAACAAAAACAAAAAACAAAACGTACTGAGTGCCCGCTGTAGCCAGGCACCATGGAGATACAAGACAATGTGCCTTCACGGACAAGAGTCTTATGCCTCCATATATTTATTCATGCTTTTCTCCCCCTCACTCTCTGCCTGGCCAGATTTTACCATCCCTCAGTGACTTCCTCCAACCTCCCCAGCTCCAGGAAGTCCTTTCTGATTACTCCAAAGTGAGGCAAAGTACTTAGTCTGTCCATTCACTGTTATATCCTGAATGCCTAATACTGTCCCTGGCATAAGTAGGGGCTCAGTAAATGTTTGTTGATTTGAATGAATCAGGTAATCTTGTTTGTCTCTGCCTTCACAGCCCAGATTGCCTAAAACTTTCACTTGGCAAGTCATCAAGTCCTGCCTGTGATATCTCTCCTACTGAACTGCTGTGTTTATTACCACACAATGCTTGGTGGCTGGGTTAGGCAGGGCTCTTAACTCACAAGGTATGGGAAGGAACTTATTGGCTCATTGAAACACACCACCAGCAGATGGGCAGGAAGGGTTGAGCCTGCCTTAGGGACGACAGGAATCTGAGATTATCATGTCAGGACACCCTGCTACTCATCATGGCTTCTCTCTTTGAGGTCTTCATCCCCTGATTTTTGCAAACGGGCTTTCTGCATCCAGAAAATCGCTGTCATTGGTCCGGATTTATATCCTTCGAGTTCACCAATCCAAGAGGAACAGGATTTTCCTCTCCAGCTCCAATTTTGAAATCCTGGTAAAAGCTCTGATTGATAGCCTTGTTTTTCTGGATCACACCCTTCTCCTGAACCAATCACTGTGACCAGGGGCAGCCTGGTCTAGATTGATTGGCAGCCCTTACATGAATGGCTGAGTTGGACCAGAGAAAGAGCAGTTTATCCCCCAAAAGATGATTGAGAGAAACAGGCATGGCCCTTGGGAAGAGCTGGGACCACGACCTTGATGTGTATCTACAACAGTGGTGGTGCCTATGTTTTCATGTATATTCCCTGTTATTGGGGGTAAGAAGCATTTACTCATAACAAGAACTTGAAAAATATTGGCTGATTTATAGGAAAAGGAGTTTAGTGTTTTGTCTTGTGTTTGGCTGAAATCCCTGGTGGATCTTCCCTGGTACTTTGCATGAGCCTACAACTGTCCGTCTTGTTGCCACTGCTGTGGGTGGTGTCGTCTGTCCCAGGGTGTGGAACTAGAGAGAATCCTGGTAGCCATGTTATGACTTGAGCTGTCACTTCTGTTTTTCCTTCTGAGAAAACCTTCTAAGCCCAGCAGTGTGCGTAATACTGGCTTTTTGTCTCAAATGGGGAATGGCTCTAAGACTGGTTTTTCTATTTGTGTTTCTTTGTTTATTTTGATAGAAAGCAAAGACGGCAATTTTGTAAAATGGCGCCTTCCTTGAAAGGTCTCAGGAATGGGGCCTTTTCAAAAGATGAGGCATGCCTCTCAGGAGAGCATCAGGATTTCAACAGCCCTATTGCGTAATGTCATTGTACCTATTTCTTTGATGAGGAAACTGAGGCTCAGTGGTGGTAACATGCCAAGGTCACAGAGTTATGGGAAGTGGGGAGGAGGACAGAAAGACTTGTCTGGATGGAGAGCCATGCGCCAGAGGCTTTGCATATCTCAAATCATTTAATCGGCGCTGCAGTCCTCTGAGATCAGAATAAGATGACAAGCTTGGAAATTTTTAAATACCTTGCCGAAGGTCATAGAGGCAAATAGGGCTGGGATTCATTGATTCCAAAGCCCATATTGTTTTCACTTCCTTATACTGTGTGACCTTGCACAGGTCACTTTATCTCCATGTGCCTCCATTTCATAATCTGTAGTATGTAGATGATAATAGTACATGCCTCGTGGGTTTGTTGTGAGGGTTAAATGAAATGTCTCTTGCACATAGTAAGTGGACCTATTGTTGTTGTTATTATATCATGAGACCTCCCTCCGGGTCACAAGTCAGGCCACTCCCTGTTGCAGAAGAACCAGATCCCATGGGAGCCCCTTCCTGGCCCTGGTGCTCCTGAGGCCCAGCTGCAGGTGCCTGAGAAAGTCTGCAACAGGAATAAAGGGAACAAAGCCTCCAGGTGCTGGTTGATGCTTTGGCTGCAGGCCCATTTCCTGCTCAATCAGGTTGCTCTTGGCTGGCTGAGCTCCTGGAGTTGACCACCGCCCCCCTCCACTGCCAGCTGAGGGCTGAGCACTGGGCCTAGTGATGCAGGACGAGGCCCAGCTGGGCTATGCCCTTCCTTTCTGGAGCCCAGCCCTGAGATCTCACTGGCTGAAGCTGGAAGCCTTAGGGCACTGGGCCCATCTTCCAGCTCTGCGGCCTCAGTGAACCCCCTCCCATCCTCCATTGGTGGGGTGGCCCTGGGGGGAGAGGCTGGGCCTCAGGGACCAGGATCAGAGACGTGGGCTTGAATGCCAGCCCCAGGAAGGGAGCAGTGGGGCCCCCTAGGCAAGTGGCCTTTCTCTCTGCCTCTCAGTTTTCCTAGTATGTAGGTTTAGGAGGTTGGCTGGTTCCTGGATAAAGCCCTTGAAAGCCCTAAAAATTTCTTGGGGCCCCCAACATGGCATGTAAGAGATGGAACTTCCAACCCAATGCAGGCTGATCTTAGTTCAACACAAACTAGATCATGTCTCACTAGCCTCTCCTGAAAACCCACTGCAAGCCCTGGCCCGCTGCCCCGCCTGCCCTCTCCCCCTACAGCTCCAAACCACCAGCTTCTCGAAGTTCCTTGAACAGGAATTTATTCCTGCCTCGGGGCTCTTGCACTAGCTGTCCTTTTGCACTGGAACACTTCGTGCTCCAGGTCTTCTCGTGGCTGTCCTTGTCACTCACGTCCTAGTTCTCAGGTGCCACCTCCTCCGGGAAGCCTTCTTTGGTCACCCCCTCATCTAGCCCCATCCCTCCTTAACAGCCTCATCCTGTTTCATTTCACTCAGAGCACTCACCTCTCTCTGAAGCTACCTTGTTTTTATTTGTCTCCCTTCCTATTGTCTGTCTCTCCACGGGAATCTAAGCTCCATGAGGAAAGGGCCTTGCCTGCCTTTCCTTCTGCTGCCTCCGCAGCTCCAGTGCAATCCCTGGTGCTCAGGGGCTCTCTCAAGATGGCCCCTTCTGTAAGACCCACTTTAAAAAAAATTTTTTTTTTAAATTTTTGGCCACGCTGCGTGGCATACGGGATCTTAGTTCCCCAACCAGGAATCGAACCCTAACCCCCTGCAGTGGAAGCACAGAGTCTTAACCACTGGACCGCCAGGGAGGTCCCTGTAAGACCCACTTTTGAACGAGGGTCTTGGTGGCCATTCCCTTCACGCCTCTCCGCTCTGGGCAGTGGACCGGAGCTACAGTGAGGCAGCTTTGCAGGTGTGAAGTCACTTTAGGTTTCCAAAACACTTTCACACGCGGTGCCTTATTTAAACCTCATGTCACACCTACCTGTAAGACAGGTAGGGCAAGATCAGAAGCCCCGTTTTATAGATGAGAAAATCGAGGCTCCCAGAGGCTTAAGGAACTTGCCTAAAGTCATATGCATCATAGGTGCTGAACCAGGACTAGACACTTAGGAAGCTCTTTCCAGGACTCCAAGCCAGACATGAGAATGCCTTAAAAGAGAAAAACCCACATTCCAAACCCATTTTTCCATTAGGTCATGTTACAGATGTGCAGATATTCAGAATTATTGCGTGAGGGGGTAGTACTCTGATCTCCGAGGTTCTTTTCTGCTTGGTTTTTCTTTTTTTTTCTCATTTTATTTTATTAAAAAAATTTTTTTTATTGAAGTATAGTTGATTCTAAGTTTTTCTAGAACTCTATGATATATGTGTTACCCTTAAGTCATATTCAGGGAAACTCTAAAATTTGCCCTTTTTCTTGGCTGAGAAACCCCAGTTTCTTCCCTGCTCTTTAGTAGTGCCTCTAAATAGTACCTAGTACCTAGTGCTTAGTGTGTAAGTACATAGTACTTCGTACTCTGCATAGTCATATGTTACACCCAGTTTCACATATATTCAACTGCAGATGAGGCTCAGAGAGACAAAGGGACTTGCCCACCAGGAAAGTGGCAAAGGCAGGTCTAGAACTCAGCTGTAGAACCAGCTGGCCTGACTCCCAGCAGGGTGTCCTGCCCACCGTGCTCATCTGCATGTGAATTCACTTCCAGCTGCACGGAAGATGGAGTTCTTCAAGGCATAAATGGTTCAAATCCTAAGGCCATCTTTAGATGCCTTTATTGAGCTCATTAAGAGTTTATTAAAGTCCTGCCATGGCCTTCTGCTAGATCTTGCAGCAAGAGAGGGAGGAGATGAGAGGCTTCCAGCTGCATCCTTACGATGGAATACACGGCAGCTCCTCCAAAGGAGGGCTATACTGATTGGTAACTTGACTTGTATGTGCCTATGTGGCCTTGCAGGCGTACATAGAGTCAGTTTGGAAAGATGTACTTCAAAATGTCAATAGTGCGACTTCCCTCGTGGTCCAGTGGTTAAGAATCTGCCTTCCAATGCAAGGGACGTGGGTTCAATCCCTGATTGGGGAACTAAGATCCCACATTCCATGGGACAACTAAGCCCGCGCACCACAAATAGAGAGAAGCCCGTGCGTCGCAATGAAAGATCCCGAGTGCTGCAACTAACACCCAATGCAGTCAAAAATAAATAAAAATAAATAAACATTAAAAAAAGAAAAGAAGAGAAACCAAAATGTCAATAGTGGCCTCTCTGGGGATGGCCTGCTGGGTGATTTCCACTCTCTTTTTATGCTTTTTGGTATTGTCTGAAGAAGCGTTTCCTTTATAATCAGAAATAATAATAATAAAGCTGTTTTCATCTTAAAAAGGAATTGAGAAAAGCCATTGAAGAGAAAGGAATGGGAAGAGCTCTTGATAGGCACGTGACCAATGTTTTCGGTCAAATCACTCTGGGAATGGAATGCAGGAAAACCTGTGTCAGCCACTATCGGACCCTCTACTTGGGGGCCATTCAAAATACGAATGTAATAAGGAGTAATTAGACATCTTCCTATGAATGAGGCCAGCACTTATAATCTTCTTGGCACTCTCTTTGAACAGCTCTCATCTTTCTCAGACTCCAAACGATTAATGTCACAGCCCTTCCCAAAGATTGTGTAGTGGCACTCGGAAGAAAACTGAGAAGTGAGAGGACTTGTTTATGGATAATTGTCTGAGTGAGTCAGAACTCAGTCAGAGAGCTCTGGAGTTTCCAGGCCGTTAACTTATCTGCCTGAACCTATGAGTCAGGATCAGTCCAGCCCAAGTTGCATGTGTACGTGCTTCCCTGCCCTGCTCTCCCAGGCCAGCTCCCAGCCTTCACACATGCACACGCACAGGCTCTCACCAGCCTCCGCATCCGTACATCCTGAGAAGGGTGCAGGCACCCTTGGCTTATTCATCTCTCTCTAGGAGGTGCCCACAGCCCTCTTGAGTGCTGAGCTCAGGCTGTAAACTAACGACAAGATATCAACCAAAAAGGGAAAGTAAATAGTAGTCCTTCCTTTCCCAGAAATGTTGCAACAGCCTAGCCGTAGCTTAGAGCATGTATTTTGTGAATAACCGAAAACAACCTATATGTCTGTCAATAGTGGTCAGTTGTAAAACATTATGGTATATTCAGAGAATAGAATACTATGCAGCTGTTAAAAAGAATGAAGTAGGGACTTCCCTGGTGGTCCAGTGGTTAAGACTGTGTGCTTCCACTGCAAGGGGCCCCGGTTCGATCCCTGGTTGGGGAACTAAGATCCTGCGTGTCGCTGTGCGGCCAAAAAAAAAAGGAATGAAGTAGACTTAGGTAAAGTGACATAGGAAATGGTTATAGTTTTAAGAATAAGAGGGAAGTTTCATAGCAGGGTGTATATTATGTTCCCAATTGTGTGAATGTGTATTATGACTTTTTAAAAAAAATATTTATTTATTTATTTATTTGGCTGCGCTGGTCTTAGTTGCGGCGTGCGAGATCTTTTTTTTTTTTTTTAACATCTTTATTGGAGTATTGCTTTACAATGTTGTGCTAGTTTCTGTTGTATAACAAAATGAATCCGCTATACGCATACATATATCCGCATATCCCCTCCCTCTTGCGTCTCCCTCCCACCCTCCCTATCCCACCCCTCTAGGTGGTCACAAAGCACGGAGCTGATCTCCCTGTGCTATGTGGCTGCTTCCCACTAGCTATCTATTTTACATTTGGTAGTGCATATATGTCCATGCCACTCTCTCACTTTGTCACAGCTTACCCTTCCCCCTCCCCGTGTCCTCAAGTCCATTCTCTACATCTGCGTCTTTATTCCTGTCCTAGCCCTAAGTTCTTCAGAACCTTTTTTTTTTTTAGATTCCATATATATGTGTTAGCATACGGTATTTGTTTTTCTCTTTCTGACTTACTTCACTCTGTGTGACAGACTCTAGGTCCATCTACCTCACTACAAATAACTCAGTTTCGTTTCTTTTTATGGCTGAGAAATATTCCATTGTATATATGTGCCACATCTTCTTTATCCATTCATCTGTCGATGGACACTTAAGTTGCTTCCATGTCCTGGCTATTGTAAATAGTGCTCATGCGAGATCTTTAGTTGTGGCATGTAGGATCTTTTAGTTGCGGCATGCAAACTCTTAGTTGTGGCATGTGGGATCTAGTTCCCTGACCAGGGATGGAACCCGGGCCCCCTGCATTGGGAGCATGGAGTCTTAACCACTGGACCATCAGGGAAGTCCCACGACTCTTATTTTTTAAATTATAAATGGATATCTTCTCAAAGGATAAAAACTACAGAAAAATTTAGACTAAGACATGAAACTCCCCATCGCCACTTGCAGCAGTCAGGATAGGCTAGGTTATGATGTGGTAACAAACACCTCTAAACATCTCTGGCTTAAAACAACCAAGATTTCTTTCTTGCCCATGCTTAAATTCCCAACGTGGCTTGCATAGGCTCAGCACTTTGTAGTCAGCACCTTAGTCATCATTAAACTCTTATGATGCCACCATCCCAACGTGAGGCTTCAGGGCTCACCACTGCAAGGGAAGAATGCATGAGAACTGCACACTGGTTCTTGAATGCCTCCCCCAGAAGGGACACGTGTCACTTTTCCTCACATTTCACTGGCCAGAGCAAGTCACGTGGCTACAGCTAACTTCCAGACAGTATGGAAGTATAGTCCTCCTATGTATCCAGAAAAAGAAAGGAGCTGGAAATATTGGTGAGCCCTGGTAATGTCTACCACCCACCCCAAACCAGCTGCATCCTTCCAAGCCTTCGTGTTTACATTGATATACATAGTAGTTCTACAGTAATTTAAAAATAAAACACAGGTTTGTTAGTCAGACAGACCTAGCTTTGAATCCAAAGTAGGTTATTCACCTGCTGGGTTCCCTTAGACAAGATGCTTGATCTGCCGAAGACTCAGTTTTCTCACCTGTACCTGCTTCCTGGGCCAATGCAGGCATGAAATGTAGTAGTATAAACGAAACCTTTAATAAACAGTAGCTTACAAAAGTAGTGATGTCTAACTAGGAAAGAGTACTTGAGGGTGGTTGTTTAGAGGGCTGGAGGTGGGGTGTACAAAGAAATACGGGAAAAGAAAGCCCCTTTCCATCTATCAGAGTTTTTTTGGGGGGGCCACGCCCTGCGGCATGCAGAATCTTTGTTCCCCGACCAGGGATCAAATCCATGCCCCCTGCACTGGGAGCACAGGAGTCTTAACCACTGGATCACCAGGGAAGTCCCTATCAGAGTTTTCTAGGGCAATATCTGGACCAGTTTTTCGTGTATCCCGTGGCCCCAGCTGTGCTGTGGGCTGGGAGAGAGGAGCATCTTATTGGCCCCAGCAGTAGCTGCCTGGTGAGATGCAGCAGTGGATCAGGTGCAAAACAGCTGCCCTGCATCAACCAGCCCTGTTCAGTTGATCTGGGCTCTGCTTCTTCCCACCCTTGTCTTCCCAAAGCTGAGTGTGCTGTTGAAGAGAATAGCTTTCTAGTTAAAGAAGGACCAGCCTTCATATATAAATACGTTGTTTGAAGAAATAACAATCATCACAGCTTTTCTAGAGGATAATCTGGCAGCATGTATCAGAAGCCTTAAAAATACACAGACGCTTTAATCCAACAGTCCACAGTGAGGAATTTATCCTAAGAAAATAACAGAACAAGTGAATAAAGATGGATTTTTATTGCTCATAATGAAAAATTGAAAACCTAAATGTCTAGACATAGGGGATTAAACAAACTATAGAATGCTTCATTTATCCAGCTATATCTAGACATGAAAGGATGTCTATTGTCCACTGAAAAGTTATATGGAAAAGAGCAATATGTATATAAAAGTGTAGATAGATAGATGATAGATAGATAGGTAGATAGATAGATCTCCTCTGATCTCATTGTTGAAAAAGTATATAGTGAATTCCCTGGTGGTCCAGTGGTTAGGGACTCTGCACTTACACTGCCAAGGGCCCAGGTTCAATCCCTGGTTGGGGAAGATCCCACAGGCCGCACTGCATGGCTAAAAAAAAAACAAACGTATGCAAATATATACCTTATATATGCTTTGACATTGCAAAAGGATAAATGCCAGAATATTAGCAGTTATTTCCTCCAGGGGGTGGGAATATGAATTTTTGCTTGTTTGTGCAAAGAACATGATTAAGTAATAAAAGACAAAGTTATTTAACTGTGTCTCTTTTTTTTAAATTAATTAATTAATTTATCTTGGGCTGCGTTGGATCTTCGCTGCTGCGCGAGGGCTTTTGCTAGTTGTGGCGAGTGGGGTGTGGTGGTACTCTTTGTTGCGGTGCGTGGGCTTCTCATTGCGGTGGCTTCTCTTGTTGCGGAGCACGGGCTCTAGCGCGCAGGCTCAGTAGTTGTGGCGCACGGGCTTAGTTGCTCCACGACATGTGGGATCTTCCCGGACCAGGGCTCAAGCCCGTGTCCCCTGCATTGGCAGGGGGATTCTTAACCACTGCGCCACCAGGGAAGTCCCTATTTAACTGTGTCTTCAGCAACTTTTCATTATCAATCAGTGCTTAAGGTAGTCTGCTCACCTCTGGAGGGGACTGGGCCCTTGGCTGGGAGTCAGAAAACCTTGGTTTGTGCTGTGTGTGACCTTGGGCAAGCTACCTGGGGTGGGAGGTATTTGTACAAACTTTTTACAAATAGATACAGACACATAGAAAGGACCCACATTGTGCCCGAGATCCCACAGCTCAGGGCACCTGAACTGGATTCTGAACCGAGGTTTCCCGATACTGGGTTAGGATATTCTTACATACACTACCTTACAGCCACCCCTCTCTGAGCCTCATCTCTAAGATGACAGGGTCAGAATACAGTCCCTTCCAGCTGAAAAGATTTAATGTCCACACGAAGTTGCCCCTCCCCCCCATTCCTCGTGCATCACGGGCCCAAGCAGTTGGTATGCGTGCCCTATTTGTCAGATGCCAGCCTTCCCCAGGGGAAGGGACTCCAGGCTGGGGGTTGGAGAGTTCTGGCCTGCCCAGGGCCATCTAGAGGGGGGCGGGGGTGGGTGTACTCTTTGGCCAGGCATCTGGCTGGCTGCCTACAGAGCCAGGCGAGAATTGCCCATGAGGGCTGGCTG
Source organism: Balaenoptera acutorostrata (assembly GCF_949987535.1). Lineage (NCBI taxonomy): Eukaryota > Metazoa > Chordata > Mammalia > Artiodactyla > Balaenopteridae > Balaenoptera > Balaenoptera acutorostrata. The sequence goes on along the minus strand of NC_080066.1, from coordinate 38,311,628 downwards.
GGGGCCGAGAACTTGTTGTCTTTCCCTTTAAACAGACACAGGCTGTCTGTTGAGATTCTGGAAACATCTGACCTTTTGCAGAGCATCTCAAGAGTCGCCATGGAGGGCTGGAGAGAGGTCCTTCGCTTTCTGTAAATGCTTTAACCCTTTCCACACAACACTTAACAATAATAACAACAAAAAAGATCAGTTGCCGGCGAGGAACTAGAAAGATTTGTTGGGCCTGTTTCCTTTGGGTTGTCTGGGGGGGTTAAGTCATGCCTGGGGGCAGAGAAGAGACTTTTAACCCAGACATCTCCTGCATCGCTTTCTCAGCTCCTGGTCTTGGGGGCCAGAGCCTAGAGGGAGGTGAGGGGCTAAAAGGAGAACAAAGAGGGCCTGGGACTTCAGGGCAGAAGCGGGAACTGCTCCTTGACTGACTGAGCAATGTATTCCTTCATACTTCTTACAAAGGTTTACATTTGTTTACAAATAGGGCACCTGCTGTGTACCAGGCACTGTGTGAGGCAACACAATGGCAGCACAAGGGCAAGCAAACCCAGAGAGAAATGTCCCATGCCTTCGTGGAAGGCTTATTTTCTGGGGGAGTAGGCTGTGATAAAATAATCATAAGCACAATGTCAAATAGCAATAGGGTTAAGTGCTGGGAAGGAGACAAGCAGAGCTGAGAGTGTCTGATGGTGGGGATAGAGTTTAGGAAGGTCAGAGGAGGCTTTCCCAAGGAGACCTTGAGCAGGGGTCTAAAGCTTCTCTGCTTGGGACTTTCCTGGCTGTCCAGTGGTTAAGACTCCACACTTGCAGTGAAGGGGACCTGGGTTTGATCCCTGATCGGGGAACTAAGATCCCACATGCCACGCGGTACAGCAAAAAAATAAATATATAAATAAATTCCCACTAAAAAATAAGTAAAAAATAAAATAAAGCTTTCCTGCTTGAAGATTGAGCACAATATCTGCATGCAGCACTCAGAAGTGCATGTGAAAGTCTGAGAAGTGGTGCTAAGGGTTGAACTAGGAGTCACCAGTCTCTGTACAACTTAAAACTGGAGGAGAACCTTCCAGGTAAGAGCCCTGGGGTGGGAGGGAGCAGACAGTGGGATGGGAGTCAAAGGCTATTTGTGTGCGTATGTACAGTGGACCCTTGAACAATAACAAGGGTTTGAAATGCGTGGTTCCGCTTCTATGCAGATATTTTTCAATACATATGTACTACACAGTCTGCATTGGTTGAATCTGCAGATGCAGAACCATGGATACAGAGGGCCAACTGTAAAGGAGGGTTTTGGACGGCTCGGGTGGGCACCCCCAACCCCCATGTTGTTCAAGGGTAATATTTTTTTTAAGTGGGAGAGACTTGGGCACCTTTAAAAGATTTTAGGAGTAAACCAGTGGAGAGGGAGGGAGTGGAGAAGAAGTACAGTGAGGGGATAGACGGAGGAGGAGCAGTTCCTACAGTGTAGGTTTCTCAGCTTTGAATGCAAGCTGGCATCACCTGGGGAGCTTAGAAAATGCTGACGTCTGGGCCCTCCCCTAGAGGCTCTGATTCAAATGATCTGCAGGTGCAGCCAGCTTCCCCAAGTGACTCCAATGTGCAACCACGGGGAGGGGGGGAGGACACCACTACTGTGCTGGAAAGAAGTCTAGGAGGTGGAGGGCGATGATGGAAGGTCCTCAGATTTAGACATATGATGTTATTACCAAATGTATTTGTACCTATAGCCATTGTATTTGTGTGGGTATGTTAAAAAGCACTAATTTGTTGTGTTGAAACATTTAAAATAACTGCATTGGTTGTAACCTGGTTTTGGCATGCTCTCTACCTAGCACAAGACTACCACCCTTTTCCTGAAAGTAGCCTGGGTCTCTCTCAATGCAATTAGGAAAAAGATAAGGGAGACCCCATCCGATGACTTCTATTCTGTATGTGAAGTAAAGGGAGGGTGTTGGAAGCTTGGGGAGAAGGTTGAAGAGAGTTGTTACAGAGAATGGTACAGAGAGGGGACCACAGAAATGAGTTGGACAGCCAGGTGGTGGTGAGGGTCCATCTGATGACCTGGACTTTGCAGTGGAACCTTCTGCCCTGAGTGACGCTCCCCAGCCGCTGCTCAGGAAGAAGCACTGAGAAGGTGGATCACAGAGCTCATCCATGGCTTTTGCCAGACAGTGAAAATATAGCAGCAATAGAGTTTAGGGAATTGAGACAATAACGCTGTTGCAATGGTGAATCGTGGACTCTAAGTTGGGTAAGGAGGGAATGAAGAAAGGGGAAGGAGAAATGGGATGGATCAGGAGAAGGTAGAGATGCTGGTGAGGTCCAAGAAGGGTCAGAGGGAGTCTGTTAAACCAGAAAGCTGGAAGGAAAAGAGACTGTGCCAGAGAGAGGGATGCCTGAACTGAGGACCTTGGTAATGGAGCCAATTACTGGCAGTAAATGGGAGTGGTGGCTGAGGTGAGTCGGGGAGGGCACTGGAGATCTGAGAAACCAGATTTAGGACATGTCTTCCACATGGATGCTGAAGTCACTAAGGACAATGACAGGACTTTAGGTGAAGAGAAGGATGGGGAGCCATGTGCCAAAGTCTCCAGTGACTACAGGGGAGTGGCCAGGAGGTGGGTGGGCAACCTCAGGGCATTTACCAGAGGATGGAAGAGTGTGGTTCAGGAGAGGCATGGGGATATGATCATGAAATGTGTGGATTGAGCCTCACATCCCAGGAGACCTGGGAGAGGTAGGGGAGGGGTGCAGGATGGAGGACAGCCAAGAAGTGCAGGGTATTATGGGAGATGCCAGTGAGGTAGAGAAAAAACTCAGTGAGGTAAAGGTTTTAAGAATATGGCAGTTGTTCTCAAAGTTTGCTTTCTCCACCTGCAACAGTGGCATCATCTCATCACTTGGGAACTTATTAGATATGTAAATTTTGGGGTCCCACCTGAATCAGCTGGGTGGGGCCCAGAAATCTGTGCTTTAAAAAAAAAATTTATCGAAGTATAGTTGATCTACAATGTTGTGTTAATTTCTTCTGTACAGCAAACTGACTCAGTTATACACATATATACATTCTTTTTTTATATTCTTTTCCATTATGGTTTATCATAGGATACTGAATATAGTTCCCTGTGCTGTACAGTAGGACCTTGTTGTTTATCCATCATATATATAATAGTTTGCATCTGCTAATCCCAAACTCCCAATCCTTCCCTCCCCCACCCCCCTTCCCCCTTAGCAACCACAAGTCTGTTCTCTATGTCTGTGAGTCTGCTTCTGTTTCATAGATATGTTCATTTGTGTCGTATTTTAGATTCCATATATAAGTGACATCATATGGTATTTGTCTTTCTCTTTCTGACTTACTTCACTTAGTATGATAATCTCTAGGTCCATCCATGTTGCTTCAAATTGCATTATTTCATTCTTTTTTATGGCTGAGTAATATTCATATATATATATATAATATATATATCTCCACATCTTTTTTATCCATCCGTCAATGGACATTTAGGTTATTTCCATGTCTTGACTCTTGTAAATAGTGCTGCTGTGAACATAAGGGTGCATGTGTCTCTTCAAATTATAGCTTTGTCTGAGTATATGCCCAGGAGTGGGAAGCAATCTGTGCTTTTAACAAGCTTTTTGGTGATTTTTATACATGTTCAAGTTTGAGACCCACAGGAATATGGTATTGGGAAAAGTGATTCACTTTATGGAAAAAAAAAGAACTGAATCTCATGAAATCTAACATCACATGAAAAAGTGGACTCCATATGGATTAAAGACCTAAATGTGTCCAGAAAACTATGAAGTTAATAATGTAGGGCTTCCCTGGTGGTGCAGTGGATAAGAATCTGCCTGCCAATGCAGGGGACATAGGTTCCATCCCTGGTCCGGGAGGATCCCACGTGCCGCGGAGGAACTAAGTCCATGCAGCACAACTACTGAGCCTGTGCTCTAGAGCCTGCAAGCCACAACTACTGAGCCCACATGCCTAGAGCCTCTGCTCTGCAACAAGAGAAGCCACCGCAAGAAGCCCACGAACTGAAATGAAGAGTAGCCCCCGCGCACTGCAACTAGAGAAAGCCCGCGTGCAGCAACGAATACCCAACGCAGCCAAAATTAATAAATTTTTAAAAATCTTTTTAAAATTAAAAAAAAAAAGTAAAATGTTAAAGATGTTAAAGAATATCTTTGTGACCTTGGGGCAGGAATTAACTTTTTTTTTATATATATAAATTTATTTATTTATTTTTGGCTGTGTTGGGTCTTTGTTGCTGCTTGCGGGCTTTCTCTAGTTGCGGTGAGCGGGGGCTACTCTTGGTTGTGGTGTGCGGGCTTCTCATTGCGGTGGCTTCTCTTGCTGCAGAGCATGAGCTCTAGGCATGCGGGCTTCAGTAGTTGTGGCACACAGGCTCAGTAGTTGTGACTCACAAGCTCTAGAGTGCAGGCTCAGTAGTTGTGGCGCACAGGCTTAGTTGCTCAGTGGCATGTGGGATCTTCCCGGACCAGGGCTCGAACCTGTGTCCCCTGCATTGGCAGGCGGATTCTTAACCACTGCGCCACCAGGGAAGCCCTACAATACATCTTGCAAGAAGGCATATGAACAAAAGCATAAATTAAACACCTTAAAATGGTAGCCTGTGGGGGGAGGGGTGGAAGGAAGTGGAAAGATAAAAGGAAATGAACAGCCACATTAATCAGGGACCCTGTGCAGACCATGGTGATAACATGCTGTGAACTGAGAAGGTGATTAACTCAAGCCTCTCTGCACCTGAGGTCCCACAGCCAGGAAAGGGGGTGGGTGGAGGGGGATCAATAACGTTAAAGATAAGGCCTTTTTTCAGTACATTAAAGATGTTTCTCTTTTTTTCAATAAAAGGCTGGAAGAAGGTTGGAGGAGGAGGACAGGCAGGAAAAGGAGGTGGGCAGAAAGGGCAGAAAAAAAGGAGGGAGAAGAAAGAAAAGATGGAGAGAGAGAAGGGGGGGCGGGTCATGGACGTGGACGGCATTCTTTCCTGGGGGCTCTGGGCTGGAGCTCTGAGGCCCCACGGGGCAGGCCTATATTTCAGAAGCTCCTCTGAACAACCCGGGCTCAGCAGGACACGATGTGCTCCGTGTGCAGGAAACTCAGCAGTGCTGATTTTTGCATATCTTCCTGTCCCCCCCACCAATCCAGTAGTGTGTGGAAGGCAGAGTTAATGAAGTGATTGGACTATTTTTAAAGCCATTTGCACAAATAAAGTGCACCACCTTAGCTGTAAGCACAGCGACCACCAATTGGAGACTGTGAATAGGAAGGAAGAATACAAAGAACAAAAGGTAATGAAGTATGTAAAGCCTTATTGATAAGGATGCTCATCTGGACATTATTTATGATAATGAAAAATTAGTAAAATAAGTTAAATGTCCAATAGTAGAGACTTGGTTAAAAATGTATGCCACATTCATACAACAGAATACACTAAAAATGAAGGTATGAGAGAATTTTTGATGTTACGGAAAAATGTCTGTGATATATTGCTGTCCTAGGGAAAAGTCACAAAGAGTATGCACTGAATAATCTTTTTTTCCAAAAAATGTAAATGTATAACTGCATAGAAAAGAGACAGGAGTATCTTCACCAAAATATTAACAGCAGTAGACTTAAGATCCGTGCACTTTACAGCATGTAAATTGTATCTCAAAAAAAAGTTTTAGAAAATATCAACACTAGTGGTCTCTGGGTAGGGTGATATTTTTCATTGTGTTTATGAAAAAACTTTATGGTAGTAAATATGTGGTCACTTTTGTAGACAGACAACAGAATAACCACTTCTTTCTATGTGTGGGAGAGCATTCTGTGGGGAGTCTGGCAGTCCCTTACCCTACTCTGTCTAGAGGAGAGGCAGCAGAGAAATGGCGGGCACTTAAGCCTAGCCTGGCCTGGGAAGAGGCTGGCACTTGGCCTCTGTTTTCACCAGCCCGTTGACCAGCCAGCTCTGGCCAGCTCAGCCACTGACACGCCCAGAACTAGTTGTTTCAGGAACTGCCCTGAGAGCTGCTGTTGCTTTCCTGGAAGATAGGAGAGCCAGGAGGCAAGGGCTGGAGAGGGACGAGCCAAGGTCACTTGATAAACGCTAGACACTATTTACAACCATATCTCTCACCCCTCCCGCACATCTCCTCGTCTCATTTCACTCCCACAGCGCGGCCCAGGGCAGGTTAAGGGATGCAGTGAGCAGCATTTCCCGCGGGCGGAGACGTGGGTGGTTTCGTGGCGGGTGGCTCTGCGGCTCGGCTCTCCCTTGCCTCTTACTGTAAACAATGCTACCATTATTGAGAGCTGACCATGGGCCAGGTGTGTGCCTACATAATTGCAATTTCTCACAACCCTGTGAGGTCCCTACTGTTCTGAGGCCTACTTTCCAGATGAAGAACTCGAGGCTCAGAGAGGTTAAGAAACTGGCCCTAGGTAACACAGCCAGGTGGGTGGTAATAGATCGGTGTCAGTAAATTGGCTTTACTATGCATGCGCAGGTAAGGGGAACCAAGTTTGGTTCAGCAACAGATCTAGGGTAACAACCCGGCCCTCCGGATTCCAGCTAGCGAGATTGCCCCCTGCAGAGTCAGGCCAGGCAGAGGCTCCCAAGGTCAGGGAGGGGGCGGCCCCATAGGCCCTACGGCCTAAGGGAGCCGCCGAGCCGTCGCGAGGACAAGTCCCGACTAGGACTAGTAGCGAGCCTAGTGTCGCCATCAACGCCCGGGGGCAGAGGCGGGGGACTGCTGGACAGCGGGCGAGCCCCGGAGGGCGCCTCTGGACAATTCCATCAACACAGGCGGGGCGGGGCTTGGCGGCAGCCCTGCATTTCCGGGGACGCAGCGCCGGATCGAGGGTATTCGCGGGGACATCCCGGATCCCCAGGGAGTCGGGCCGGCCTGGAAGCAGGGACGACTCTGGGGACACTCTGAGAAGAAGGGCTGCGCCGCCGCGCAGAGGTGACCCTGTTGTGGGCGGTGGTTGCGCGCGGGCCGTGAAACTCAGGTAGGCGCAGAGCACAGCACGGTCGGGAGCCGCGGCCCCTGGAGGAGGCGGAGGGAGCGGAGGCCACCCCGAGGCAGCTGCCGCCCCTGCCCCCCACCTCCCGCCGGGCCCCTCTCCCAAGAGGGCGCCACCTGCACGCTCTGATGGGCACCGGCGCCCGCCACTGAGGGAGCCTGTTGTCATGGCAGCGCAGGAGGCTGGGCCCACGTTCCCATGGCCACCCGGGGCCTCTGAGCCAAACCTGCAGCTGAGAGGCAGTAAATCCTGGCCCTGGAGGGAGATCATTTGGAATTTGGGAAAGGCCTGGGTCCCTCCTCAGAATGGTCTGGGTACGACCTTTGAGTTAGGCTCTTTGTCATAGCTTCTACTCTCTGAGCGACAAAGTGGACCTAGGGGTTAGGAGGGAAAGGAAATTGGGGTCCTGGAAATGAGGCTGCTCTAGTGGCCTCCCTGGAGCCATTCTGGTCTGTCAAAAAGACTCAGGGGCCCTGGGTCACCTGGGTAAGGTCGTCAACCTCTGCTCACATTTCCTGACCTGTAATGTGAGTATGTCATTTGGTTTATGAATCACAGGTTTCTTGTAAGGGTCGAATGCCATAAGGACAGGGAAGCACACAATCCAAAAAAAAATTTTTTTCTCTGTAGATGGTTTAGCACTGGAAGAGATTTAGAAATCCAGCCGGTCCCACCCCCTTATTACCACAGGAGAAAATGGATCCAGAGAAGTTAAATTACTTCCCAAGATGACAGTGAGTTGGGAAGGTCAGGATTTGAACCCAGTCTCCTGACTTCCAGGCTGTGACTGTTTCCTCTGGTGGTTATTATTACTGAAGCTCAGGGAAATCTGCGGTATGTCTCCTTGCAACCCGGGGCTCAAACTTTTGGCGACAGGTGATCTAAAGATATGGACATTGGCAGCAGGTGAACCAAAGATGGGAAATGGAGGCTGGCACCTTGAGGAGAGCTGAAAGAGCCTCTCTCTCTGGTGCATAGGTCCTATGCCTTGGGGCTCTTGCTTTAATGTCGTATCTGACAGGATTGCCCTAAATTAATCCCCAGGAGCCAAGCATTCAACAGCTTTCCCAAATGCCATCTCTTCTGAAGCCAACAAATCTGTTGAGACTGTGTGAGCAGGAAATCCTTTGGCTGCCCTAAAGCAGGGAAGTGGGACTTCCCACATCAGTGAGGTGCCTTTCCTTTGAACAGGTTAAGAGGAAGGTGGACAAAGAGATCCAGGGAGGAACACTTGAATGAATCATTTGGAAATGATTTGAGACAGTCAACTAGAACAGAAAACTCATTTATTCATTTAGTAAACATTTACTGGGTGCCTGCTATTTCCAAACATTTACTGGGGCTGGAGATTAAAAACCTGAGTTAGGCAGGTCTGGTCCCTGCACTCAAGGAGCTTTTGGAAGAGATGGGAAGAGAGGGATGTGATGTGTAAATGAGTATTTCACTATAGCATCATGAGTGACTTGATGGAAATCTGAGCAGAGTACCGAGGGAGCTCAGAGGAGCAACTCTGGAAATCAGTTGAAAACAGCACGATTCTAGCCTGTGAAGCCTGGGAGCACTTCTGGTGCTCTGCCAGGTTGGCCTTTTGTTGGAGACAAAGAAATAAGTGAGTGAAAGTGTCTACAGAAATGTGGACAAGGGTGGGTATTCTCTGGAAAGAAGAGTTTAAGGAATCTTGATGAACTGGAAGCTCTGTGAAGGCAGGACCATGTCAGTTTTCTTCAGCTTCAGTGACGCTTAGAAGGCAGCAAGTGCACAAGAACTATTTGTTGAGTGAGTGAAAGAAGGAAGGGAAGAAGCGGAGAGGGAGAGAGGGAGGAAAGAACAGCAGCTTACATTATCAAGAGGAGGATGGCTATAACTTGAGACAAAACCCTGGTTGAAATTCTAACTATATGTAAAACATCTACATGGGGTTCTGGATTCAGATCCAGTTTCTGGTCCTAGTCCGAACTTACCACTTATGTGACCTTAGCAAGTCCCTGAACCTCTCTATGCCCCATTTCTCATCTGTAAAGTGGTAGTATCATAATTCCTGTTTCATCCTGTTGTGAGAAATAAATGACTGGTTGTAAAAAAACTCAGCACAGTGGCTTGCTTATATATAGTAAGTGCGCAATAAATGTTAGCCTTATAAATGTCAACTTTGCTTTAGGTGGAATAGTTTGCCAAATAATTCATGTCAAGGTTATATAACTACTCCTAAATGAGGTATAATTTCTTTTTACCTGATAAAGGCTAATTCTGAAAGTTCCCTTTGTCTTCAGACTAACACACCTCAAAGAAATTATTCTTTGCTTTTTTTTTTTTTCGCGGGGAGGAGGGCAACAATCTTTTTGAAATCAGTTGAAAGCTCAGATCCCTCTCATCAGAAGTGGCATATCATTCTTGGGGTTCACAGCTCACTGAAGCTGACCCTGGTGGTTAAGGGGCTCCCTGCTCTGTTCCACTGCTCACAGGCTGTAAGGAAAGAGCTAAGGCTCTTAGATAAAGAGTTTGAGAGGAGCAAGGCGGGTCTGCTCCCTTTCAGGGGGCTTGTGGGGTCCCTGTGGACTGGGTGGGTCTGGCCCCAGGTCCAGGCCCCTTAGAGCCCCCTCCTTGGCTAGAGCCAAGCTGGGCCCACTCAGAGCCTCGGGCATCCTCCAGCCTGACACTCAGCACATAAATGGTGCTGTCAGGCGTCCCAGGAATCTCAGGCCTAGGTAGCTGGTATGTAAGATCCCTGTCCAAGCATGGATCTTTGGTGCCTCCCTCACATTGGCTTTCTGCGAGCGTTGTCTCCTGGTGCCATTGCTTTAGGGTGGCAAGTGGGCACACCACCAGGGTAATGCATTCCTCCCTCCATCCTATCAAAGCAGTCTTTGGAGCCACAGGAAATCAATGGAACCCACCTGTTCAATCCCCCACCTGATGGGCTCACCTGTCTAGGCCCACTCTCCGCAGGCAGTGCTGGAACCAAGAGCAAGGCTCTCTGGGAGAAAGAGTCGTAGCCAGCAGGTAACCTAAGGTGACTGGGAAACTGCAGAAGTCAGAGAGCCCCTCTTCCTTGGGAGGGGAGAGGCTTGGTCCTCTGGAAAGGAAGCTTAGTTCCCTGGGGTGGAGGAAGGGCCTTGGCTGGGTCTTCTTTCCCTTCATGTAGCAATGGCCAGGGGTCTAGGGCTCAGAGTAGGATTTAAGGAAGAAGAACTTGGGGGCAAATGGAGAGGTAGATTCCTGGTTTCTTGAGATCTTGGGAATGGAGGGGCCTCAGGTCTGATAAGCCAAACTGGAAACCAGACTGTGTCCTAGACCCTTATGCTTCTCGCTCCCCATCCTTACCTGGCCTAGAACATCTACCTCCCACCTGTGAGTGGCTGCAGTGGTTTCAGGGGAAAGAGAGTCTCTGAGCAGTAATTGTGCCCCTGCGGGATGACAGTTGCCAAGCATCTGCGAGGCCAGTTACCCAGGGTCTCCAGGCCCCTTTGTGGAGCAGGCCTGTGGGCACAGGCAGACAGGCCCTCCTGAACTTGTCTTGGGGGCAGGGACATGACGGTGGCAACTTTGTGTTCTACCGTGTCGAGGCAGGGACAGGCTGAACCCTGCTGGTTGCACCACAGCCCTGTGGGGTAGGGGGATCCCCTCCCAGGGAGTGGCCAGCTCAGGCCCCGACAGGCCCCAGCAGGGGTGGCGCTGGGGAGGGCGGCAGGCTCTTCACCACAGCGGGCACACCTGGGGCCTGGGCTGGGCGGGCCGGTTCCTTCTCCCTGTAAGAGTTGCAGCCTCAGCACTAGGTTTGTAGGAGGCGGCTGAACCTGAGCGGAGAGCCCAGAAGGGGGTCCTCTGGGTTGGGCATCTAGGATGGTCATGGCCACTTTTAGGTAATGAGGTGAACCGATAATATAATGTGCGTTCACCACAGGCCAGTGCTGCCAGTCACCTTATGTGCACTGTCTCATCAGCTCTCCTAAGAGCCCAGGCAGTACTGTTAGCGTTCCCATCTCACAGATGAGGAAGCTGAGGCTTGGAGAGATCGTATGGCTTGCTCACAGTCCCCAGAATAATGGATGGTGCTGAGATTCTCCTTATGGAAGAACTGGTGTGTTCTTCCCCTGGATTTTTTTTTATTTTTTAGTTTTTGGCCACACCCCATGGCATGTGGGATCTTATTTTCCCCCGACCAGGGATCGAACCCGCACCTCCTGCATTGGAAGGCAGAGTCTTAAACCATTGGACTGCCGGAGAGCTCCCCACCCCTGGATTCTAATCAATTGGCAGAGCAAGCAACATAAGCGACCAGTGGAGGGGCGTGCGGTTTGGGAAACAGAGATGAGGCCATTTACATTTATTGACAGACCCTGGTTAAAAGCCACCTGTGAGATTTGAAGGCAGTGTTCGTGCTGGCCCTGTGAATGCCCTCTCCTGCAGAGGGCACTGCCCCAGGGAAGCTCCTGGCCCCCCGGGATCTGGAACTCATTGGCTGACTTAAAAGCACACACAGGGTGGGCCAGCTGGTGTCACTTCCCCATCAAAATGTACTGATGCTGCAGCCAAGCCACTGCCAAGCCCTGGAGGAGGAGACAGCAGCAGCGTGCCCAGCCAGTGCAGGTGGGGAGCTGCAGCTGCAGGTTGGCATGAGAGGAGGGCTCAGGGCTACGAGGGGATGGTGGCAGGGGTCCAAGGCCCGGGGAGCTGGGCCATAGCCAGTGCGTGTCTTCTGGCGGCCTGCCAGCCAGAACCCGGGGATGGGAGGAGCTTGAGTGCTACTCCAGGAGGAGGCGGGTGGGACCTTGGGTTCAAGCTCCTCTGGGCTTGGCAGGAGGCCACTCCTCCACGGCCAGCAAACAAAGCAAAGCCGTGGCCTCCAGAGTAGAATTGTGGGGGCTGGAGAGCCAGGCTCTGCTGGGTGGGAATGAGAGCGGGCAGGCCCGGCTGGGGGGCAGCCTGGCAGGGGGCAGCCTGGCAGGAGCCATGAGTACCCAAGGACAGGGCTGGCCTGCACCTGGGCAGAGGCTGTACCTATAGATGATTAATGAATATTGATGGCTTGAGAGGCTGACTGTGGTCTGGACTGACCATTCCACTGCCAGCACTTGTCCTGAGCCTACACTGCGTGTTTCCTTTGTGCTGAGCAGTTTAGTGAGGCAGTGGACTCATGTGTTCATTTGCTTTATATTTTTAGCCATGCTTCCCTTTATTTTCTTTCTCTTGTAGCCTTTCATATTTCTCTTCACTTTCTCCCCCTTGTATAGCTAGTCTCATTTTCTTCTTTCACCTGATTCTACAGGTGAGGTGTTGTTTGTTTTTTTTTTACCTTTCAGTCTCTTTGTTCCCCCCCACCACTGGCATGATAACAGGTATAAGGTATATGTTTACATATAGGGAAATGGACAGATCTTAAGTGTACAGCTCGAGAAATTTTAATATTTGTATACACTTGGGAAACCAACATCCAGATCAAGATATGGAATATTCTTGTCATCCCTAAAGTTTCCTTGTCTGCCTATGAGGCACGTGGCCCTGTTTTGTTTGGCTTCTTTGCATGTACTCCTATGTGCGTTTTACCTCTCATTCTTGCGTTTTTATCCTTCTTATGTGTGTGTTTGTGTGTACAGGAGAGACAGAACCTCAGAGAGAGAGATAGAGAGAGAGAGAGAAGGAAGGAGGGTGAGGATGGATGGGCAAAGGCTGTGTAAGTGTAGACGGAGAAAGGGCCAGACTTGATGCCTGCATCTTACTGGCTGGGGGCACAGAGGAAGTGTTGCTTTACTCTTTGTCTCTTTTTTTTTTTTTTTTTGAATTTTACTTTATTTATTTTTTATACAGCAGGTTCTTATTAGTTATCTGTTTTATACATATTAGTGTATATATGTCAATCCCAATCTCCCAATTCATCCCACCACCACCACCCCCGCCACTTTCGCCCCTTGGTGTCCATACGTTTGTTCTCTACATCTTTGTCTCTATTTCTGCCCTGCAAACCGGTTCATCTGTACCATTTTTCTAGGTTCCATATATGTGCATTAATATATGGTATTTGTTTTTCTCTTTCTGACTTACTTCACTCTGTATAATAATATTCACTTCACTTCAGTCTCTAGATACATCCACGTCTCTACAAATGATCCAATTTCGTTCCTTTTTATGGCTGAGTAATATTCCATTGTATATATGTACCACTTCTTCTTTATCCATTCGTCTGTCGATGGGCATTTAGGTTGCTTCCATGACCTGGCTATTTTAAATAGTACTGCAATGAACATTGGGGTGCATGTGTCTTTCTGAATTATGGTTTTCTCTGGGTATATGCCCAGCAGTGGGATTGCTGGGTCATATGGTAATTCTATTTTTAGTTTTTTAAGGAACCTCCATACTGTTCTCCATAGTGGCTGCATCAATTTACATTCCCACCAACAGTGCAAGAGGCTTCCCTTTTCTCCACACCCTCTCCAGCATTTGTTGTTTGTAGATTTTCTGATGATGCCCATTCTAACTGGTGTGAGGTGATACCTCTTTGTGGTTTTGATTTGCATTTCTCTAATAATTAGCGACGTTGAGCAGCTTTTCATGTGCTTCTTGGCCATCTGTATGACTTCTTTGGAGAAATGTCTGTTTAGGTCTTCTGCTCATTTTTGGATTGGGTTGTTTGTTTTTTTTGATATTGAGCTGCATGAGCTGTTTATATATTTTGGAGATTAATCCTTTGTCCGTTGATTCATTTGCAAATATTTTCTCCCATTCTGAGGGTTGTCTTTTCATCTTATTTGTAGTTTCCTTTGCTTTGCAAAAGATTTTAAGTTTCATTAGGTCCCATTTGTTTATTTTTGTTTTTATTTCCATTACTCTAGGAGGTGAATCAAAAAAGATCTTGCTGTGATTTATGTCAAAGAGTGCTCTTCCTATGTTTTCCTCTAAGAGTTTTATAGTGTCTGGTCTTACATTTAGGTCTCTAATCCATTTTGAGTTTATTTTTGTGTATGGTGTTAGAGAGTGTTCTAATTTCGTTCTTTTACATGTAGCTGTCCAGTTTTCCCAGCACCACTTATTGAAGAGGCTGTCTTTTCTCCATTGTATATCTTTGCCTCCTTTGTCATAGATTAGTTGACCATAGGTGCGTGGGTTTATCTCTGGGCTTTCTATCTTGTTCCATTGATCTATATTTCTGTTTTTGTGCCAGTACCATATTGTCTTGATTACTGTAGCTTTCTGGTATAGTCTGAAGTCAGGGAGTCTGATTCCTCCAGCTCCGTTTTTTTCCCTCAAGACTGCTTTGGCTATTCGAGGTCTTTTGTGTCTCCATACAAATTTCAAGATTTTTTTGTTCTAGCTCCGTAAAAAATGCCACTGGTAACTTGATATGGATTGCATTGAATTTGTAGATTGCTTTGGGTAGTAGAGTCATTTTCACAATATTCATTCTTCCAATCCAGGAACATGGTGTATCTCTCCATCTGTTTGTGTCATCTTTGATTTCTTTCATCAGTGTCTTATAGTTTTCTGAGTACAGGTCTTTTACCTCCATAGGTAGGTTTATTTCTAGGTATTTTATTCTTTTTGTTGCAATGGTGAATGGGATTGTTTCCTTAATTTCTCGTTCTGATCTTTCATTGTTAGTGTATAGGAATCCAAGAGATGTCTGTGCATTAATTTTGTATCCTGCAACTTTACCAAATTCATTGATTAGGTCTAGTAGTTTTCTGGTGGCACCTTTAGGGTTCTCTATGTATAGTATCATGTCATCTGCAAACAGTGACAGTTTTACTTCTTCTTTTCCAATTTGTATTCCTTTTATTTCTTTTTCTTCTCTGATTGCCGTGGCTAGGACTTCCAAAACTAGGTTGAATAATAGTGGCAAGAGTGGACATCCTTGTCTCATTCCTGATCTTAGAGGAAATGCTTTCAGTTTTTCACCATTGAGAATGATGTTGGCTGTGGGTTTGTCATATATGGCCTTTATTATGTTGAGGTAGGTTCCCTCTATGCCTAATTTCTGGAGAGTTTTTATCATAAATGGGTGTTGAATTTTGTCAAAAGCTTTTTCTGCATCTTTTTATACTCTTTCCAATCACCCCCTGAGCTCTTTATAAACACCGGCATTCTTGCTGAGAAAGACTTGCCTACAACCCAGAGTGGCACAGGGGAGCAGGAGACACAGCGTTGGCTTGGGAACCACTCTTTAGCCCACGGGAAGTCAGCTCAAATGAGGTTTTTCTCTGTCAGTCATCCTCCTGTTTTTTCCGCTCTGGGGAGAACAAATTAGCACACTGACGGAAGACAGTGGAGCCCACAAGGCCTGAGGCCACCATGCTGGGGGCATGGGATAGAGGGCTCATCTCCAGGCCAACAGTTGGGTCCCTCATTTTGTCTGCCCTGTGGAGATCCTGCTTGAGTGCCATGCTAGGCAGTGGGGTTTCCAAAGACAAGACCCGTTACTGTCCTCAAGGGGCCTGCCACCGAGTTGGCATAAGACACACTTGAAGCATCTGAGCAGCTATGAGCAGGATATAATTAACCACCAAGCAAGTCTACATCAGCCCCTGCCTCATCTCATCGGAGAGGAGCATAGCAGTCAGACAACCCATGTGTTGCCAAGACACTAGGGCAAACCAGCCTTGCTGTGGCAAGGCTGAGAAGCTACCTGACATGGAAATTCAGGCACTCAACAAATTCTAATTGACCACATGCCGCTATCAGGCCCTGTTCTAGGTAAGAGCTGTAAGCAGAAGATAGAAGGAAATGCTATGGCTAGTACCTTGATTTCAATAAGATTTCTTGCAATTTTTTTCATATTATTGTTATTATTATTTTTTTGACCATGCTACGCAGCTTGTGGGATCTTAGTTCCCCGACCAGGGATTGAACCCGGGCCCTCAGCAGTGAGAGCATGGAGTCCTAACCACTGGACCACCAGGGAATTCCCTCATATTATTCTTATGGATAATATGAAGAAATGTGGGCTGAATGGTACAATAAGGAGGATACATAGCTAATTGTTCAACCTACAAAGGATATTGATCAGTTTCAGCCCGGATGGAGGTCTCCAGTGGGCTCTGTTTTTGGCCCTGTCTCACTCAGTTCCCCCCCCACCGCAAATTTACAAAACACTGATATAAAAACACCCATAACTTTCTATATTAACCAACTGTTAAAACTTTGCCACAGTAGCACTCACACTCTTTCTTTCTTGTTTTTTTTTGTTTACTTATTTATTTATTATTTTGGCTGTGTTGGGTCTTCGTTGCTGCGCGTGGGTTTTCTCTAGTTGCAGCAAGCGGGGGCTACTCTTCGTTGTGGTGCGCAGGCTTCTCATAGCAGTGGCTTCTCTTGTTGTGGAGCATGGGCTCTAGGCAGGCGGGCTTCAGTAGTTGCAGCACGCGGGCTCAGTAGTTGTGGCTCGCAAGCTCTACAGCACAGGCTCAGTAGTTGTGGCGAACGGGCTTAGTTGCTCCGCGGCATGTGGGATCTTCCTGGACCAGGGCTTAAACCCATGTCCCCTGCATTGGCAAGTGGATTCTTAACCACTGCACCACCAGGGAAGTCCCCACACTCTTTCTTTCTAATACATACACACAAAGAACATGCTTGTTTTGGCTGAATCATTTGAAAGTAACTTGTAGACATCATGATACTTCATGTCTACAAACCTCAGCAGGCATCTCCAAAGAACAATGACATTCTCCTAAGAACACAATACCATTATTATAACCTAAGAAAATGAACAATAATGCCATAATATCATCTAATACACAGTGCGTGTTAAAATTTTCCCAATTGCTCTATGGCTTTTTTTTTTTTCTTCAGGACTCAAACAAGGTTCACATATTGCATTTGATTATCATGTCTTTTTAGTTTCCTAACCTAAAACAGTTCCCCTGTCCTTTTTGTCTTTTCATCAGTTTGACCTTTTTGAAGAGTCCAGGTTATTTGTCTTGTAGAATGCTGGACGTGTCTGATTGTGTCCTCATTATTAGATCTGGGTTAGATGCTTTTGCTACAATGGTTGATGAGTTGTATATTTCTTATTGCTTCGTATCAGGAGGTAAATGATATCAGGTAGTCCCACTACCAGTGATATTACTTTTGGCCACTTGATTAAGATGGTGTCCACTGGGGGAAAAAAAAAAAGAAAAAGATGGTGGCCACCAGAGTTCTCCCTTAGAGAAACATTTTCCCACTGGTAACTAGTAAAAGTCATCTGTGGGACAGATTTTGAGACCTTGTTAATATAGTTTCCTAAAAATCTGCCACCCAAAGGTTTAGCATCCACTGATTATCCTTGTTTGAATCTCGATTTTCTAAATCTACCATTTCTTCTACATTTATCCGGCAGCACTTTTCCACAGAGAAAAGCATCCTTTCTAGCCCTTATCTTTCTCTGTCTGTGCTTTGCCGAGTTTTACTGTGGACTAATGGATTGTTTTATTTTGATGCATTAGAATCCATTACTTCATTATGCTTTCTGTTGCTCAAATTGTCCCAAGTTTGGTCATCCAGCTGGCCCTATATCCTTTTGACATGACCCCATTAGTCTTTAGTCACTTCCTTGTTTTCCGGCCCAACACAACATCCCAGGCTCACCTTGTACTTTCCCTTTCATTTCTCCAGGGAGTCCTGGAACCTTTTATTGGAGAGTAGTATTTAGAAACCAAGAAGTGGGTGCTAGGTCTGCTCACCTAATATTTTTATCAATGATTTTAATACAAGGTCAAGAATGCTTATCAGATTTATAGATGACTCAAAACTGGGAGAGCAAGCCTAATGTATAATAGAATCAATATTCAAAATGACCTCAGTAGGATGAAATCTGGACCAGAACCAATAGATTTAAAGGAGATCAATACAAAGTCTTGTGCTTAGGTTGAAGAAGTTAATTGCATAATTTCTGGTTTGGGGGAATCCTAGACCAAAGTCGATATCAAAAAGTAGCTCTGAAAAAAAAAAAAAACGTAGCTCTGGTTGTTTGTTGACATGTACCAGCAGTATTCCATGACTCTCAGGCTGCATTCATTCATTCATTTGTTCAGCCAATACTTACTGAGGGCCTACCATATGCCAGGCACTGTTCTAGAGGCTGGGGATATGTTAGTTCCCTTCTCAGTCAACATTCTTGGGGGTGAGAAGGCGGGTAGGGAGTTCAGACAATAAAGAAAAACCACAACAAATAAGCAAATCATATAGTGTTTTAGATGATGAGCGCTTTGAAAAAACATCTCAGGGCAAGGGGAATATTGGGGGAAGTTCTGATTCTTCAAGAAGGTTATCTTTGAGGAAAGATTTGACAGAAACAAGGGACTCAGTCACTTTCTGGAAAGAGTGCTCCAGGCAGAGAGAGTAGCCAGGGCAAAGGTCCTAACACAAGAGTGTTCACAAGTGTGCCTGGGGTAGAGTGAATGGGGGAAGAGCAGTGGGTGATGCAATGGTGGTAGGGGTGAGGTAGCCTAGGGCCTTGCAGACCACTGTAAGGAACCACTGGAGGGTTTTGAGCAGAGGAGTGCCATGACCTGACTTTGGTTTTGAAAAACTCCCTCTGGCTGCAGAGTTGAGAAAAGATTGTAAGGGGCGCAAGGGTAGAAGAAGGGAGACCAGTCAGGCGGCCCTTGCAGCATCCAGGAGAGGGCAGTAACTGGGCCCCCAGGAGGTGGTAAGTGATCAGACTGTAGATTTGCTAGTGGACTGGATGTGAGGAGCAAGAGAGAAGAAAGGAATTAAGGTTTTTAACCTGAGCAATTTAAAGATGGACTTGCCATTAAATGAGATGGGAAAGGCTCACACAGATGGAGCATGTTTTGGGGAGGGAGAAGGGAGAGATCAGGAGCTTGGTTTGAGACCATGTTGAATTTAAGATACCTGTCAGAAAACACAGCCTGGTAGAAATGTTGAGGCCAGTTGGAGTTTAGGACCGAGGTCTTAGCTACAGACAGAAGCATGGACATCACTGGCTAAAGATGGATTGACACCATTAATAGCGGCAAAGTGTCCCAGGCCTAGGCAATGCTGGAACTACGAGTAGTTGGTGCTGCCCACGTCCCATGTGGAATTCTGTGTCCAGGGCTGGGAGCCCCTGTAAAAGGGGTACTGCTGGCCTGGACCATAGCCATAGAAGGGTATTGGGATGGTGGAGGTACAGAAATCATGGACACTTGCTGTGCATGAGGAGACCTGGGACCACGTGAGCACTGTGCCCACCCCCTGACAGCCACCCTGTGGGAGGCCCTGGGAGTAGGGTGAGAGCAAAAGGTGCCAGCTCTGAGAAGGCTAATTTTGGCTGAGGGTGAAGAGCCATTGCGGCTAATTCCTGGAGGAACTGTCCCCACTGCCATGGAAATGACTGGCAGAGGTTTTCAAAGTCCTTTTGACTTGAACTACAGGAAGAATTACATTTTACTGTGATCCTGTGCACACTTAGGAAAAGTTGAAACAAGTTTCCTAAAGCTTACTTATCCTTTCTATGGTCATTGCACTTTGGTATCTTCCATTCTATTTCTTTTTTAATGCTGATAGGGATCCGCTAAATTGACTTCAGGATCCACTAAGGGATCCAGTCTGCAGTTTGAAACCCCTGGTCTCAGCACAACTGAACTCCACCCCTGGGTATTCACACTGAAGGAGGATTGAGGGTGGGTGCCTCTGGGATTCCAGCCTTAGGGAGTACTTTCCCCTGCCAGGCTACGTGCAGGTTGTGGAGAAGGTCCACCTCCTTGGCAGTACATTAAGTCCTATTATCCCACTTAAGCTAATCTTGCCCGGATCCCCCCATCCGAGGTTTGGCTTCGTGCGGACAGAATTCCAAGCGTGGATGACCCCGCAGGGTACCTAGATTAAGTGTTAAGCCTGTAGTGAACACTCAAGACCTAAGGTGGAATGACCCGTGCAGAAATTAGGTGCAGAAGCAACTAGCCCCGGAGTCAGTACTAGCTGGGCGGAGTTCATTTGGTTACGGACAAGTGGGTGCCAGGAGCAGTGAGGGGCGGGGGGGACGGGGGGCGGCAGGGATAAAGGGAGAAGACACGGGAGCGCAGTGGAGAGACCCAAACGTTTTCGCAAACGAACGCGCTGAGGGTCCTAGAGGAGCCGGAAGGGGCCGGGGCGGCTGTGGGAGGGTCTGAGAGGTGGGGGCGGGGAACTAGGGGTCCGCTTTCCTCCGCGCCCCCGCGCTCCCGCGGACTCGGCTGGTACTGATCCCCGGGCTTGGCCCCTTGCGGACGCGCACCAAGCTAGGTGCACCCAGCTGGCGCCCCTTGAGCCTCCAGCGCCCAGGAAGGAGGAAGGGGGAAGGGGCAGGGCGGACACGAGCAGAGCAGGGAGAGGCTGGACTAACCGCCCAACTTCCTCCTTCAGCCCCTCCCTCCCGCACTCGCGGGCGAGCTTCGACCGAAAGGAGCTGGTGGAGGACCGCGATTCCGCTGGGGGCGGAGGGGCTAGGGTTCGCAGCAGCCCACGTGACCCCATTTCCCACCCGGTTCCAGCCCCCAGGTCCGGAGGCGGGGGCCCGGCGACCGACTCCCGGGCCGGACTTCGCGGTGGGGCCGCCGCCCGCGAGTCCTATAGAGCCACCTGAGCCGGAGCCCGGAGGACGCCGTCGCTCCTCGTTGTCCGAGTCCCGTGCGCCGCGATGGGCCGGGGGAGCCGGCCGCCGCCGCCTCTGCTGCTGCTGATGCTACTGCTACTGCTACCGCCGTCTCCGATTCGGGCGCTCGCCCCTCGGATCAGCTTGCCTCTGGGTGAGTGCTGGGGCGACCCCGCGGGGGACGCGGGCTGGGATCTGGGGGAGGGGAGGCAGCCGGAGAGGTGCCTCGCGCGGAGATTGTGGTGACAAAGGAGGGAGGGAGGGAGGGGGTCTGTCGGAGGCTTGGGGTCCATTAGGACCCCTCCTCCTTTCAGAACGCTCCTGGGAGGGAGGGAGAGGAGAGGAGAGCTGTGGGGCCGCGGGCCCCTTTCTTCCATTCTTTTTAATGGGCAGGGAGGGGGTCTCTCGCCCGTTCTGTCGCCCCTGCTCGCCCCTTGGTAGGGCGCCCTTTCGGCGGTGGCGCCCCACCTCGTTCCCCACCCCCGGTGCTGGCTGCCCGCTGGTCCGCCTGCCCATCTGCTTGTCTTTGATGCTGACCAGAGCCAGCCGCAGTGCCCCCACCCCCGCCCCCGAGGGCGGCGCGGGGTGGAGGGGGCCTTGGTTGCCGTCCCATAAACACTGGGGTTCTGGTATTACAGCAAGTCGCAGCAGGACTCGGGAACCGCGGCGGGGCGGGTGCCCCATTCTCCCTCCGCCTCTTCACCCTGGTGGGCCAGCGCAGCCCGCCCCCCCCCTCCCATGCTTGGTGGGATCCCCCCAGGGCCTGGGAGCGACCATACTAGGGATGGGGGCAGCTCTGGGCTCCGAGACTTCCAGGCCCTGGGAAGGACTGCTCCTCAGAGTCACCCTGGAGTACCGTCCTCATTGGCCACGTCCCTCACCTGGTGCTCACGTCTGCTTCTCTGGCCCCCCTCCCTTCCAGCCCTCCACTCTCCCCTCTCCTTACCAACCCCCCCCCCTTTCATCTGGTTGCTTTTCCAAGTCTTTGAAATCAGAGGGACCTGGATTCCAGTCCCATTTCTGCTACTGGGCAAGTGACTCCCTTTTCCCTGTGCCCCAGTTTCCTCATCTGTAAAATGGGCACTGTCATAGGTATTTTGCAAGGCTATCTTGGAGATTTCATGAAACCAGGTGTATTACTAGGCAACATATATAGATGCCCAATAATATTTCTCCAAGCCCTTTAACTTGTTGGTTGTCACACTGAATGAATTAGAATAAAGGATGTATAAATTAGTGTTTACAGACTAAAACTGTACCAGGCTTCCTTCTCTTTACAGCATCCCACTTCTAAAAGCATTTCATTTACAAAAGGAAAGAGTAGCAGAATCAGTACTTAAATTAAGGGCCACTAGGGAAACCCTACCTGAAACATTGCAGGATAATACTGAGAAGATGGCCTGGGTTCAAATCCTGCCTCAGCCACTAGGTAACCGTGTGACCTTGAGCAAGCTGCTTAACCTCTCTGGGCCTTGATTTCCTCATCTGTAAAATAGGGATAATGATAGCACCCACCTCAAAGTTGTGAAGGTTAAATCATTTTCTGTTTGAAAAGTGCTTAGGGCAGGGCTTGATACGTAGAACCCGCTTAATAAGTGTTGGCTATCATCATTGCTACGTGTTAAGCACAGGCTTCATTCTGGCATATCCTGCCCAGAGCTGGGGTGTGTTAGTTTGACCACAGCCCCTTGGGTGCTCCAGCTGGGTAAGTGAAGATAACAGGTGTATCCGGACCCAGGCCTGCTGCCTCGCTACTCTTTCTGTTGTGGCCACCACTCCCTTTGCCCTTAGACCCTCTCAGCATTGCAAGAAGGCGAGGTGAGGGGGGAACAAAGGCTCTGATGGACTCCACTTCTGGCCCTGGGAAAGCTGGACTGGCTCACAGGGCCATGTCAACTGTAGCAGGTATTGTGTCCAACTCTGAAGCTGGCTGGGGACCACTCATAGTGTTACTAAAAGGCAGAAGGGGGAGCTGTGAGGAGGAACTGAGAGGACCTGCTTCCTGGGAGCAGCTAGAACACTTGTTCATTACTACCCACTGCCCTGAAACCTGGCCCACTTCCACGTATTCAGCACCATGGCCTGGCCGTAGTACAGGCTACTGTCACACACCAGCACCCTTTGCACAGGTCAGGTGGTGCTATGGTCTGGATGTCTGTGTACCCCCAAAATTCATACGTTAAAATCCTAACCCCCGCAAAGACTGAGACACTCAGGCTCACCTGTGAGGACCCACAGATGCACACATTTTGTGCATGGCACAGAGGTGCCCAGTTGAGGGGTGGAGGGCCTGAAATGCAGTTTATACTCTGCTTTCCAAGCTGTGGAGCCTAGAGAAAAAGACCTTCCGCTCAGTTCTTGAGGCTGGGACTACCCAGAGGGGACCTCTTTTTCTAGTTCCACCAAAGCCCTGGCATCGTTTAGCAGCACCCCAGCCCCTGAACTCGTGAGCATGCATCCACACTTTGCTGAGCTGCACTGCGCTGCACCCAGAGTGCTCGCCTCCCTGGCCTCCCTCCAGGACCTTGATCCCCGCTGCCCCCCTCCCATCTACATGCAGGTCCTCCCAGCCAGCTGGGAGCCCCAGAGGGGGATCCCTGGTGACTGAGCAGGCATATCCCCTGAGCATGGCCTGAGGCGGTTTCCTGCCTGATCCCTGGGGGCTCATTAGATGTTCCTGGCAGTGTGCCCATACTGGGCAAGCCCATGGTGACCATAGGATGCTGGGCTTGAAGCCCCAGGCCTCTCCCTCACAGAAGAGGGAGAGAGGCATGGAACGGAGAACACACCCCGCTTCCTGCCACCTGCCCTCCTGTACTGAATTCCCACCCAGGCTCTCCAAGGGCCCGGAGGCCTAGGGAGAATGGCCTGTGTCTGTGGTTTAAAACAAAATCCTTGGATGTAGAGCATCCAGTTTGCATCTGAGGTCCTTCGTATGGAACCCTCATTACTGTTGATCAGCAGCAGATTCCTGGGGCCATAAGGAGGGGGTGCCCCACTTGTGGTCTCACCCAGTGGACAGGAGTGGGAGGAGGACTGGGGGCTCCAGGGTCAGCTAGGCAAGCAGTGGCCTTAAGAGGAGGTTTCTTGTCTCTGTGAAAGGGACACTTCAAAGAACCATGTGGAATTTTGGTTCTGTTGCGTCGGAGACTGTGCAGTCAGGACAGAGGCTTTGCAGTGGTTAGGAGCAGGAGAGATGCAGAGTGGAAACAATGGGCCCGGATGTGCAGTGCCTTCCAGCCTGGCCATGTGGGCAGAAACAAAACAACCTGCTCCTATGCTCATGAAAGTCATATCGGGTCCTCTTATTTGGGCAATTAAAAGGAGTTATTAATTTCCCCCTGCCCCAGAAGTGCCTGGCTGGAAGACTGTGGACACAGTGTTTCCAAACTAGACTGGATATAAATCCCTAGGCCTGCAAACCGCAGTCAACAAAACCCCATTGAGCAGAGAGAACAGCGCATTGGCCTGAATCAGCTGCTTGTCCTCTGACCTGGAGCGGGCACCCAGGGTCATGGCTGCCCTGAGAAGCCCCATGCAAGCCACTTTCGAAGTCTTTTCCTGGCTGGTTACCGGCCTCCCTCCTTGATGTGGCCTCAGCTTGACATGAGCATTTGTCTTCAGCTCTGTCCTGTGGTCTGGCATGTTCATGGCCCTTCAGCGCAGAGCTGTAACCGTGGTGCTAACAGACGGCTCACCGCACAACCTGGGGCAAGTGCCCACCTCCTCCAAGCCCATTTGCACACTGGCAAGATGGGAGTAATAGCAGGATCCATCTCTCAGGGTCCTGAGAGGATTACGTGAAATAATGTGTGTAAAGTGTTTGGCCCGGTGCCTGGCATATGCTATGTCCCCAGTAAAAGGTAGTGGCTACTCTTCTTTGTGGTGGAAATTCCCTGCCCGCCTTGCTGGGTGAGGTTATTTGCATTAACTGGGTAGATACTGGTGAGCGCTGGCTGTATGCAGGCCCTCTGCTAGGTGCTAAGACCTTATGACCAGGGAATGAAGTGGTGCAGACCCCACCCCCTAACCCAAGGTAGGAGACCAAGCAAGTCCCCCGAGGGCTGATTGGAGGCCATCGTCAGGGGTCCTGCTTAATTTAGTCCACTTTTCAGCTCTTTCAAAGTCCTCCTCTGCCCCGAGAACCTCCTCTGCCTGGGGCTGGACCGCACCTCTCCCTCCTCCCTGTCCCTGGTTGCCTCCACTCTGCCCTCTGCATAACCCACATTTAGCTGGGTGTTGAAATGCCTGTGTGCCAGTCCAGCAGAGCTCTGAGCTTGCACAACTTTTGGGGCACAGCTAGATACACCTACACGTTCCTCTCCTAGACAGGGGAGACAGAGAGGATGGCACGGGGCCTGGAGAAAAAGCTGGACTCAGGTCATGTCCGTCACGCCTTCCTTTGTCCCCTTTCTTAGGGCCTGTGGCCCCACTCCCCCATCCCTGGGTGCTCAGGATCGGAGGCCTCTGATGTGGTCCTCCGTGTGGGTCGAGGGGGAAGAGGAGTGAGAAAATGTGGGACTCTCATGGTCTGGGCTGGCCTGACCTCAGGAGCTCCTGCTGCTGCTTTTCCCTAGCCAGCACCCCCGCCCCTCCCCCTGCCTCTCCTCTTCCTCTCATTCTGACCTCCCTGTCCTGGCAATGCTCCCCCGAGTCCAGGATGGAAAGTAGAGCCCTGTGCGGTCTCCCTGGTCACTCTTTAGCCACCCACCACTCCTGTGTGACCGTCTCCACTATGGGGCAGGAACCAGCCCTTAGGTGGCACAGCTGGCGTCCTTATGTTTGTGTTCCACCATCTAGCACCTAGAAGAAGGTAGAAGGTAAGGTAGCAGGTATAGGGCTACTGTGGGCACCAGGCTTTTAGTATATTATTTCCACTTACATGGTAGATGGAATTATCCCCATTTTACAGTTAAGATAGCTGAGGTTCAGAGAAGAGAAGTATCTTGTCCACGTCACACAGTTCTGCCTTGCAAGCCTGCGACCTGACCTGTTCTCCGTGGGACTTGTTTGGTCTGCACTCATGGGTCCATCTGAGAAGCCCATCCTGACAGCTTAGTGGCGTTCAGAGAGGTGGGGGGCCTGTGGTGAGGGGGTTTCAGTGGAGATAATAGACAGTAGACAGAAACCTCTCATTTTATCTTTAATTCTTTTTTTTTTTAATTTTATTTATTTATTTATTTTTGGCTGCGTTGGGTCTTCGTTGCTGTGCGCAGGCTTTCTCTAGTTGCAGCGAGCGGGCGCTACTCTTTCGTTGTGGTGCACGGGTTTCTCATTGCGGTGGCTTCTCTTGTTGCAGAGCATAGGCTCTAGGCACGCGGGCTTCAGTAGTTGTGGCACGCGGGCTTAGTAGTTGTGGCTCACGGGCTTAGTTGCTCCGCGGCATGTGGGATCTTCCTAGACCAGGGCTTGAACCCGTGTCCCCTGCATTGGCAGGTGGATTCCCAACCACTGCGCCACCAGGGAAGCCCCTTATCTTTAATTCTAAAGAGGGGCCAAGTGAACTGACTTGCTGCCTCTCTCTTGGCCTCCCCTTGCCCATCCTCTGAGAGAGATGTTAACTGGAAGAGGGAAGAAAACCACCCGGGAGGGAGCGCCCAGTGTGTGCTGGGTGCTGGCCTGGGGTATGGAGGTGGTATTGTTTCATCTTGTACAGATGAGGGACCCGAGGCTCTGAGAAGAGAACTCATATTGTCAGGGCCGTGCAGCTAGAAGTTTCGGGGCGAAGCCTTGGACCACAAGCTCTCTGCCTCAAGAATCACATTCTTTCCATGAGAACATCTGGCTCCTGCTTCACCTGTGAAATGTACAAAAGCAGCGAAATGACCCAGCTCAGCCCTTGAATAATTGATAGGTTATGTATTTCCATCTGGTAAAGAAATCTATTGAGGTCACTCCTTGGATGGGACAAGAGATCCAGCTAAGGCCCTGATGGCACAGCCATGGTCGGAAATAGGGCAGACCTGGCAGACTTGGCCAGGAGCGCGGTGCACCGGAGACTGGGGCAAACGTCTCAGACAGACGTTTGCAAACGGGGGAGCAACAGGCCAGAGCCAGCATGGAGATATATTTTGTTTGGCATCCAAGTGTTTTAGAAAAATTTTAATGAGTCACCAATATTTAAAACTCAGGAAATTTTCTATAAAAATCCAGGTTTCCAGCTCTTCTGAAGACCTGATGAGGCTTAGCCCTCATTCCATTGAGTAACAATGGTCTGGGGGGAAGCAGCAGCTACCCCTTCAGAGGGGCTCCTGCCTGTAGGAGGCTCCACCCCCACCTGCCCTTGTCCCCTTCCCTGTACAAGTGGGCTTCCGAGGTGGCCAGGGGCTGGGAGTTTACTCAGAGCAAGGATGAGGAGTGGGGGTGGGTGGGCGGCATGGGTAGGGCCAATCCTAATTGTTGGTGGCCCCCTAACCCTGGGAGCTTGGCATTTCCACGTGCTGCGTTTATTTGGTCTTCCCAGCAACCCTGCGAGGACTCCCTCCCAGAAACGGCAGGTATATTGTCTAACTGGTCAGTGATAATAGTCAGGACTCACACACAGACCTTGTGACTCTGCTTTCCGGTCCCTGTGGCCTCTCCCGTCTCCCTGCAGCACTTTCAGCTGTCACACTTCCATCTAGACCCTGGGATTCCAGGACTGAGCTCTAGGGAGGGGACAGGGCAGGGGCCATGCTTCTCAGACACACTCTCGTGATCGTGAGGCTTCAGGACCTCTGGACTGCCCCCTTGGAATCTGGTGTCCGTCCCTGGACCAGAGTACCCTGAATTGGGACTTGGGACTCTGTTAGTCATTCATTCAGTCAACGAATGTTTATTGAACAACTCCTTGGAACTCCCCTGGCCAGATGACACAAATATGGACTACAAATAATAAGACAGTTTTGATCCTCAAGGATCAAAGCTTGGTAAGGGAGACAGGCACCTGAGGCCCATCATCGTCAAACAATGTGGCCAATGCACCGCGAGAGGTGTGAGCAGGAAATGATGGGTGCACAGGGAAGGGGCCCTCGCCCAGCTGGGGATTCAGGAAGGCCTCCTGGAGGAGGCGAAACCGAGCTGAGTCTCAAAGGATGGGTAGGAGTTAGTTAAAAGGAAGGGCATTCCGGGCAGGGGGACTGCCTGGGCAAAGACTGGCGAGGAGAAATAGGACCTTGAGTCGAAGTTCACTCCTTTGAAATGGGAGGGGGATGTGGCAAGGGCTGGCCATTAGGGGCTGGGACACAGGACCGTGACAGTCCCCAGAGAGCCCTCTGACCTCAGTGTAGCAGCTGGGCTGGGGGCAGGGGCCAGTTGGGAGGCTGCTGCAGTGGCTCGGGTGAGAGAGGGCAGTGGCCCGGTTCAGGCCCGAGGTAGCGGGGATGGTGAGGGGAATAGATTTGGACAATATTGAGGAGGGAGACTTGGCAGGATTTGAGCATGGATTAGATGTCCACGGTGAGGGAGAGGGAGATAGAAAGTGCGACTCACAGGTTTCCAGCCCGCTGAGCTGTGCCACCCAAAGACGCAAGATCCCAAGCCGAGGAGTGGTCTGGAAGAGGGCAGTGGAGGAGGTGCCCGTGGAGGGTCTCCTGCATAGTGGGGTCTGGCGTACTGGAGGACGACCTGCCTACTGGAGGATGAAGAGATTTGGGAGTTGCCAGCATCCAAGACATTGAAGCGATGGGCATGGATGTGTGGCCCAAGGGCCAAGGGCCGACCCTAGTGAACAAGAACATTCAAGAGCGAGGCCTGGAGAGGCTGAAGGTGATTAATAATACAGACTCTGGAGCTGGTGACCCAGGTTCAAATCCCAGCTCCACCGCTCTTCCTAACTGGGTAACTGAGGGCAAGTCATTTCACGTGTGCCTCGGTTCTCTCGCCTGAAAAAAGCAGATGGTTATTCCTACCTGACAACGACCTGGCCAGAATTACGTGCACCAGCCCATTTAAAGTGCTGAGTAAGTGCTACAGCGCATCAGCTCCTGGAGGGATGGAGGCCCGGGAGGAGTGTGAAGGAGACGTGAGGCGACCCTTGAGATCGGTGTGGCAGACCCCCAGAGGACAGGGGACCCCCGCCAGGCCGTGCCCCTCGGCATCTGGGGTTTGGCGGCAAGGCGATGCCCGGGCCCTGGCGAGTGTGGGCCTGGTTCAGGCCTGACCCCCAGGCAGGGAGTGAGTGGGAGGTAAGGGATGGAGATGGCGCTGGGTGGCTCTTCTCAGGAGTTTGGCTGAGAAGGGAGGAGGGAGGCACACACATTTCTAGGATAGATATCGAGGGAAAAAAAAATTCTTTGAGAGGCAGAGGTTGATGACACAGGATTCAGTTTCTGAGGAGATGGAGGATGGGAAGTTGAGGTTGTTTATGCCTGATGGCCCCAGTTTCCTTAGAAAAGGGGGGCCTCTGAGAGGAGGAGGATGGGGGTAGAGGCTTCAGGAGAGAGGGGACAGCCAGTCCCGGGGCAGAGGGCCAGAGGAGCTGACCTTGGTCCTTGGTGGGCGGGTGGGGGTCAGGCTTCCAAGGTGATGGCAGCCCATGACAGGTCCTGGGTTAAGATTCAGTCGTCCAGATGGACACAAGGAGGGTGTCTGAGAGGGGTGGGGGCCACCAGGTGATTCTGGCAGGAGCACTTGGCCAGCTCACCTGGGGCGGTAGCAGCAGCCAGCTGGGAAGCGGGCTTTCCCGAGCATGCATGCCCCAGGAACACAGGATGCTTCTAGGCTGGGTTCCCTTGATTTCTTGCCTCTTTCTTGGTTACCTCAGTCCATGGGGAGCACTTGTGGCACACAGTCCCCTTCCCCTATCAAGAGTGACCCTTGCCTGGCTGGGGTCGCTACCCTGGCATTGGCCTGTTGACAGCAGTTTGGCGTGCCGCTTCCAGCCGGTCTGGCCACCCTGCCCCGACATTGGGCGGGGGGGAAGGAGGACGCACAAACAGGTCGGCGGCATCCAGGTCGATGGCCGCCTTGCCCTAGTTTGCTGCTGAGTCAGCACTCCTGTCCTGGAGGTGGTGCTTCTGCTGGTGCAAGTGGGTCCAAGGGTCCCATGTGACTCCCTGGGGAAGAGGTGCTCCAACAGAGCCTTGGGAGGCTCTCAGGGGTTTGTCCAGGGCCCAGACCCCTCTCTGGGGACCTTGTGATTCAAGCCGAGGGGCAGCCAGCTGCCCCCTACGCCCCACCCCCGTTCCCGCTGGGAGCACCTTCCAGGCCCTGACTGCGCAGGGAAGCTGGTGACTTCTGGCCTAGTCCTGCTGGGGCCTGTGGGCGGCGGGCTGTTAAGGCCAGGTCAGCGTCAGCCGTGGTGCCCCTGGAGCCACAGTGGACGGAAAGGTGGGGCGGGGCTCTGAGTCAGGGCCCTGCTGCAGCACCTGGTTGGCAGGGTGGGGACTGCCCGGGGTGGGGATGGTGCTGAGCCCTGTTCCCGCCTCACCCCAGGGAGCTCCAAGCTTCCGGCTGAGTCACAGGCCAGGGGAGAAACTCTAGATGAGGCTGGGGGCTGAGTTGTTCCCGCATCACTTCCTGCTGAGAGCCCAGGCCCTGAGGGTGTGGGAGTGGGGCTCTGCAGGTAGCTCTGACCCTCTCCGAGGGCGAGGCCGAGGGTGGGGAGGACTCAAGGCCTCAAGGTGGGACAGCCCCAGGCCAGCCGCCATCCTGTCTTCTTGGAGCCCTGGAGAAGCCACTGGCTCAGGCCTGCCCAGGCTAGATGGGACGGTTTCATCCCACCTGGGAGAACTGGCCACAGCTTCAGGCAGCCCGGCTTTCTCTGCACTGGACTAACCCGCTGGGTAGAGGGTGTGGAGGATGTCTGAGCAGCACAGGTAGCCCAGGAGACCACACAAGGCACTCTCTTTCCACACAGAGAGCAGGGTAGACACTAAGACTGACCCCAAGGTGGGCCAGCACTCATGGAGCTGAGTGCACAAACACTTCCTTTTAGTCACCTCTGCAGATAGCACCCCAGAGCGAACACATAAGCGTGGACAAGCCCTGTGGTAGGGTGTACACACACACAAACACACACATGGGCGAGCTGAGGCAGGAACCCCACTCAGAACACCGCCGAGCAGGGACCAGCTCTCACACACTGCATGGACCCCTGACACCGGCCCGTGTCTGAGCTGTAGCTCTCTGCTTGGCCGTGAGCCCCTCATGTGACCAGATGCAGGCCTACGTTAGAATGGCCCAGGATGAGTTTGTTAGCCACGAGGACCAGGGAGGCCCAGCTCTTCAAAGCAACCCTGTTTCTCTGGCAGCTCTCGCTGGGCTGGATTTTCCTGCAGGGCTTTTTGATTTTGTTTTTGATCCACTCGAGTGTTGATCGTGTGCCAGACACTGTGCCAGCACTGGGATAACGTGTGCGAAGTTGTTTTGAGTGAATTTCCCAGTAAATGTGGGTTATTATTATGTATGTTATTATTTACATATATAATCTCATTTCTTTTTGTAACAATCCTATGAGGCGAGGTGGTATTATCCTCATTTTACAGATAAGGAAAGTGAGGCTCCAAGGTGTTAAGTGGCTTGTCCTGGTAGCAAACGGACAGTAAGTGACAGAGGCAGGATTTGAACCCAGGTCTCTGACTCGAGTCTGTGCTTCTAATCTCTATCGCACTGAGACTCCCAGTTGGTAAGCCAGCCCCACTGACTGGCCCTGGTGAAGTCCACAGGGCAAGAGGGATTGCGGAGGGCCAGGCCTTCGGGACACCATGGCTTTGAGTCTGAGAGACTCAGGGCAGAGGGGTGGAGAGGCAGCGCCCCCAGAATGGGAGTGCGTGGTGTGAGGGGCCCCTTGCCCGTTTCTCCCAGGCATTTTCTGTTCCTTGGCCGTTTCACTGACTGGACTCCCAGTGTGACTGGAGGAGGTATGGGGGCCTCTTGAGCAGCTGGCTTCTTTGGAGGGCTGGGCTGGACCAGGGCTGGGCAGCTGGTGCCCTGGCTGGCCCTCCAACCTGGCTGTGCTATGTCTGCATGACCCTTGGCAAGTCTCCCCACACCCCCCAGCCCTGAGTGAGTCTGAGCTGCCACCTGGACTCAAGCTTATCTCTGACCTTTGGCATTTCGGTATCTGGACAGATTCCAAGAGCAGCCTCCTGCCCAGACTTACGGGACCCGCCTGGGTAGAAATGCCCCTCCTCTGTAGGCAGATAAGCATGGGCATATGTGAGCCAGCCCTTGCTGTCAGGAGCCTGGAGGGCTGCAAAAGATGAGGAGGGACTGCTGTAGCCGTTTGCCCTGGTCTAACTGACTCCTTGTGAGCCTGCTGTGGGTTTTATTTTCATTATCCCCATGATGTATATGAGAAAACTAGAGTTCGGTGAGATGACGTCCACACTGCCCTACAAAGGACCTACCTACACGGTGCTTCTCAAAGTGTGCTCCTTGGGCCTCCAACTTCAGAATCCCCTGGGAGCTCATAAAATTGCATGTTCTCAGGCCCCATCCCAAGCCAGCAGCATCAGAGTCTCCAGGGGCAGGTCGTGGATCTAGAGTTTAGATCTTCCAGGTGCTTTTGCTGCATCCTGCAGTTTGCAGACCAGGAGTCCAGAGAGGAGACCTCCTGAGCCGGCCTTCTATCACAGCTTCTGTTTTGCTGTGGGGCTTTTTGTAAGTTGCTTAATGACTCTGAGCTTCAATTTCTTCATTTGTAACCTGGAGATAGCAGCAGTTCCTACCTCACAGGATCATCATGGGCACCCAAGGAGTTAATATCTGCAACATGTTTACCCAACACCTTCCTGTGGTGGCCAACGGGAGGGGTCTCTTTTGGGGGGGCGGTTCTTCCTGGACCAGAATGCAAAATGGTCAGGTTGCTTGTTCCAGAAGGCTGACCAGCTCATCAGCACAAAGTACAAGCAACATAATTGGGCCCCAATTACGTGTTGGGAAATTTTCTGGTTGGGAAAAGTAGGGGGTTAGTGCTGGAAACTTTCCTTGGGCCTCCCAGTATATAGAGTGCTGATAGGAAGTGGTGAGGAGCTGGGAATTTGAGGCAAAAGACCTGGAGTCTAGTGTGATTCTGGACTTCAGTGTTCAAAGAGAGGCCTTAACTTCTCCAGACCACAGCTGCCCTGTGTGGTTTCAGTAACAGAGTTCAGGTTCCGGACATTAGGCTGGACTTTGCCCTGTGAACTCCCAGAGCAGTCCCTGTTTTGGCTCTGGTTCTAGAGTGACAAGCCACTTAGTTGCAGATTCCCTGTAGATTCCTGCACTGGTACCTTGTGATACTACCCTCCCTCATCAGGAAGTGAACAGCCTTGGAAACTCCGTCATTCCTGTTTGCTGGTGGGATGTCCCAGTATATGTGCTAGGAAGTCCTACCGAAGGGCTTCCTTCACCATTAGCAGCCAGGTAAAAAGCTTGGCTTCTCCAGAAAGGCTGGTATGTGTTCTTCCTCTTGAATAATGAGGACAAGGTAACTTGATTTCCGTTTTCTCTTTGACCACTGGGAGGCTCAGCACTAAATGTGGAGCCCATCTCGGGTAGCTGTGTGAGGACCTTATGACCTGCTTATGTGAAACCTGTCCTTCGTTTCTGGTTTAGATGTTTTCTTCAGATGTGTTTTTTCCTCCACGCCTGATTTTAGTGTTTATATTTTACTACCTTCTTTTCTTTGTGTTTCCTTGCCCTTTGTGGAACCAGGCCGGGGGTATGTAAAAACACTCACCATGTAAACACACATGAAGCTGTCTTCTCAACTGCTTTGTTGGCATGTTGCATTTTTTGCTTCCTCAGCTTCATGAAACTATTTGTCTGCGTGGTTGCAATCCACCGGTCAGTTAGGAGATGCCTGGGGTTGGGTAGGGTGGCTGCTTTTTGCTTGTTTTTCTTTTCTTATCAGCTGCTTTGAATTTTTAAAATAATTTCTCTCCAAATCCATTAGTCACTGAAAGCACAGATGGTATCGTGGTGGATAGATGTGTGTGTTTATTTTTTTCTTCTTCTTCCTTTTCTTCTCTCTAATTTATTTCTTTAGCATTGCACAAGTATAACCTGTAGAATCCAAAAATGATAACAAGTGCAAAGGGAAAAAAAATTACCTGTAATTCCACCAGGGATACCGCTTTCCAGCATTTTGTGATTCATCCTTCTGGATTTTTTTCTATGTTTATATTTTTCCCACAAACAAATAGAATCTAACTATGCATACTGTTTTATAACCTTCATTTAATGAAAGATACTTGAAATTTATATCAAAGATACATGCACATAATTTTTTTTTTTAAGCATAGAAGGACTTATTGTGAAAAGCAGTAACTGCCTCAGTCTTCCCCAGCCCCAGGCCTGGGTAAAAGGGGCAATTTTAATCATTTAGACTTCTTGTTATACAGTGGTTTCCTCCACTTAAGTAAAACACTTATCCCACGATTTCTTGGCTTATCTGACTTACTGACTTGCTGCTGAGAAAAATAAAGCTTTCCATCAGTTCCATCACCCTTCCCCACTTCCTCCAAACATTTTCTGCCACTATATTTGGTTACCTTTGCAATTTAAAATAAGATACTTAAGGACTTCCCTGGTGGTCCTGTGGTTGAGACTCCGAGCTTCCACTGCAGGGGGAGCTTCCACTGCAGGGGGCGCAGGTTCGATCCCTGGTCAGGGAACTAAGATCCCACATGCGGGGGGCGGGGCGGGGCGGGGGGAGGGGTGGAAAAATAAAATAAAATAATATACTTAAGCCTCAGTGTCTTGTTCCACTAACCACGGACAGTCTCTTGTGGCCCTCATTGCTCTCAGAGGAAGATATGGAGACTCGACTTTTTCCTTGACTTCCAGCTTCTCTGGCCCCCAACATCACAATGCCTGTCTGTTGTACATTCAGTGTAACATTTACATTCTGTTTAATAACCATAAATCTTCCATGAGTGACTGTGAGGCAGTATAGTTGAAGACCAGCGCCCCATGTTTGCGTTCCTCTGTAAATCATGTTCACTGCAGCCCACAGGAGTGGGCTGTGCTTACAAGTCCTTCTCTTTGGGTCTAACCCCACTCAAAGGAGAATGTTAAATATACTTTCCTTTCTTATATTCCGTCAGGTGCTCAAAATCCATCACTTTATATTTTAGTTCGCTTCATATTTTGACCATGGTTTTTTATGTAACTGTTTGCTTGTTGGTCTGGAGTTTCTAATACAACAGCATTTTACCAGCTGCATAGTATTCCAGCAAAGGAAGTATTTGGGTTTATTTTCACCCAGTCCCCTGTGGTTGGGCATTTAGGTTGTTTCAATTTTTCATTAACGTGAATGGTGCTATAATTGATGTTCTTTTACGTTCATCATTGTGCCTTTGTCTCATACATAATGTTTGAGGGTCCGGGAATGCTGCTCCCCTTAAATCCGATCACCTTGTCCCCAGCCCCATGCCACCCACTGCTTTGCTGATCTACCTTCAGTCAGATCGGCGCATTCTAGAGGTTGGTATAGGAGGGTTCTTGTGGGAGGCGGGGCCCCCAGGAGGTAATGTCCATCGATCGTCCTCTCTCCAGGCTCTGAAAAGCAGTCACTTCTCAGATTTGAAGTGGATCACATCTCCAACTACACAGCCCTCCTGCTGAGCAGGGATGGCAGGACTCTATACGTGGGTGCTCGAGAGGCCCTCTTTGCGCTCAACAGCAGCGGCAGCTTCCTGCCAGGCGGGGGGTACCAGGAGGTGAGATGATGCCCGGGGATGGCTAGCCTGGGTGGAGGATGCTAGTGGGGAAGATGGAACTTCTGGGTCCGAGGATGATGCAAACGGGAGAGGGGAAAGGAAAAGAGGGACATATCCTTCGTTTCCACTTGCACACTTACCTTCCCCTTTCTAATTCCCCAGCTGCTGTGGAGCGCAGATGCAGAGAGGAAACAGCAGTGCAGCTTCAAGGGCAAGGACCCACAGGTGAGCTAGCACCTGGAGGTGACCTGGGCTGAAGGAGGGATGGAGGGTGGTAGATCTGGGCCCGGGATGGAGGCAGGAGGTGGGAGCAGATGCAGCGAGCTGTGGTAGAAAGGGCATAGGCTTCTGAGATGGCCAAACCTGGGTTTGAGTCTCAGCCCTATACTTACTATGTCTGTGACATTGGACAAGTAAGTAGATTTGCCTCTCTGAGCCTTGGTAAAATGGGGATAATGATGCCTGTCTCACTGGACTTACCGTGAGGATTCAATGAGCTAATAGACATAAGGCACCTGGCACATAATAAGTGCCAAATAAACATCAGCTTCCAGCATGAGCAGTGATTGGGTGGGGGTGGGAGTCTGTCCTTCTGAGGGTGGTGCCTGATGTAGCAGGTCTGACATAATCCTGGCTTGGTTTTGGCCAGACCACTGGGTGGGAGCCAGTCCAGCCTGGGGTTCTCTGGGAGGACTCCCCACCATTCCCAGAGGCCTTCCTGGTCCTGAGTGCAGCAGAGGGCAGTTAAGGTGAAGGCAGAAGAGCACCGGACTTGGGGTCAAGACACAGGTTCAAGTCCTGGCCACCCCTGATTTCTTTTATTCAGCAGAAATGTATTAAGCACTTGCTCTGTGCCCAGGTGCTTTTAGACACTGGTTATTATATCATTGTGAAAAAGAAGGTCAGGTTTAAAAGGTGGTCAGGTTACACTTCATTTAAAAAGTGACATTTGGGCCAAGATTACTTGGCTCAAATGAGGTGAGGGAGTTGACATGGAGGAGGAACAGGACTATAGATTTCACTCTGAGTGAGGTATGTGGGGAACCACTGGCTGGCTGAGCAGGGCAGTGACGTGGCCTGGCGTGCGTTTGCAAAAGGTCCCTCTGGCCGCCGTGGTGGAGAGCGGCCTCGTTGCGGCGAGGACAGAGGGAGGGAGACCAGTGAGGGGCAAGAGGTGATGGTGCCCGGACCAGGGTTGGACCAATAAAGGGAGTGAGGAATGGTCGGATCCCGGATGTATTTTGAAGATGGGGCCACCAGGATTTCCTGATGGAAGAACCGGGGTGGCAGGTATCAGAGGAGAGGCGAAGCTGGCTGTGAGGCTCGGGGCCTAAGGAACTGAGAAGGTGGAGTAGCCGTCAGTGCAAGGGGGCAGATGCCGGAGGAGAGAGTTTTGGGGGAACAATCAGAAGCTCAGTAGGAGATGCCTGTTAGACACGCTTGTGCAGGCGATCCGCAAGTCTGGGGCCCAGGGTTCAGGGCTGCGTGTTTCCTCCTGCTCTGGGCGTAGCTGCCTCACCAGGTGGGGCCGAGACAGCTCAAAAGGGAGGGATTCTGTGCCTTCACCCCAGACTGAAGAGAAGTTTTCCGATCACGGAACTACCTGAGGCCCAAGGTCCCCCTCCTGCACACACGCTCCGTGGTCCTCCATATGCTCTGCCCCACGAGGCTCCTGGAGCCTCATTTACTCCAGGATTTGAGTACTGGGGAGCAGAGGCCTCACCCCCAGGGCTGGCCTTGCATCCGTGGGGAGGGCTCGGCGGTGCCCCCTGGTGGCTGGCTTGGGCCTGACATCCTCCTCCCTCCTCCAGCGGGACTGTCAAAACTACATCAAGATCCTCCTGCCACTCAACAGCAGCCACCTGTTCACCTGTGGCACCGCGGCCTTCAGCCCCGTGTGCACCTACGTTGTGAGTGCCCCTCCTCACCCCGGGCTCGCCCGCGGCTGGCCTGGGAACTGCCTGTCTTTGTGCCCCAGGGAGCTGGTCTCTAGCACTGACCCCTGGTAAAGGGCAGGGCCCAGGGGGAGGCTTCTTGACAGCAATGGGCCCCGAGAGCCCTGAGGCCCAGCCCCAGCCCTGATGGCCAGGTTGCCCTGCAGGGGGTGGCGGGGGGTGGGATTCCCCAGGCACAAAAATCCTGGCTGACCCACAATCACACCCTCTTGCTTCCTCCAGCTCTTTCCCCCGCCCTCACTCAATTCCCGCCAGCCCACCTCGTCCACCCTCCTCAACACACGCATACCCTTACGTTTCTGCCCTACGCACGCCTTCATAAAGGGTGGCATTTTGAGGTTTTGGAGCAACCAGCTTTGGAGTCAGACATACCTGAGTTTGAATCATGTCGCTGCCCTTTCCTGGCTCACATTGCCTTTCTAAGCCTCCTCTCCTCTCTGCTACGTGGGGCAACAGTGCCCACCGCGTCAGGTCCTGGTGAGACGGTGCTGGGACTGTGCCCGAGGTGCCGGGATGAGAAGGACGGCCCGTCAGACCCCTCCCTTCTCTCCAGCACACCTCCCTGTTCTCCCGCCGAGCGCGCTCACTCCCTGGCGTGCCCCTGAGCTCTCCCATCTACCCCCTGCAGAACATGGAGAACTTCACTCTGGCACAGGACGTGGTGGGGAACATCCTCCTGGAAGATGGCAAGGGCCGTTGTCCCTTTGACCCCAATTTCAAGTCCACGGCCCTGGTGGTGGGTGAGTGTTGGGGGGCAGTGGGCAGGATGGGCTCGTTGAGGCTCCATGTGAGGGCGGGCAGGGGAGCAGGGTGGGCCCCAGGTCTGAGCTGGTGGGTCCTGCCACACCAATTCCCAGGGGGTGCGGCGACCTTGGGCTGCCCTCGGGTTGGCTTTTCTTAGTTCCTACTCCCTCCTCTGTCCTCCTCAAACAAGAAGGGCAGCACTCGTGTCACTCCAGGCCCTGAGCGGGAAGGGGCTGTGCTGAGGGCTCATTCCCATGGGAATGTCCTCTTGGCAGATGGCGAGCTGTACACTGGAACAGTCAGCAGCTTCCAGGGGAATGACCCGGCCATCTCACGGAGCCAAAGCCTCCGCCCCACCAAGACTGAGAGCTCCCTCAACTGGCTACAAGGTGAAGTCCTCTCGCCCCTCCCAGTGGGCTGTCATGGGGCCCCAGGGAGGGGGCCCTGTCCCCCCAGCAGGGCCTGAGAACAGAGCCTTGCCTGTCTGGGATCCCTGGGCTGACTGCACTCCCCACTGGCCCCCACAGACCCAGCGTTTGTGGCCTCAGCCTACATTCCCGAGAGCCTGGGCAGCCTGCAAGGGGACGATGACAAGATCTACTTCTTCTTCAGTGAGACTGGCCAGGAGTTTGAGTTCTTTGAGAACACCATCGTGTCCCGCATTGCCCGTGTCTGCAAGGTGAGCAGGCCGGGCCATCCCAGAGACCCCGAAGGCTCCTCGGGTATAGACCCAGAAGGCCCCGCACCTGTGGCCTTCTCCTGTCTTCCAGGAGGAACGGCTCGGCTACTGGCTTTTCTCTCTCTCCTTTTCAGTTAAAATGTCTCTGTTTTTCCTTATTTTAAAAAACATGAAAATGTAGAAAAGTACACACGAAAATCACTTACAAGATAAGACACACCGTGGTATCGTTATTAAGAGCGTAGACTCTAGATCCAGGCTGCCTGGGTTCAAACCCTGCAGGTCATGTGATCTTGGGCAGTTTCCTTACTGAGAAATCTGCTCGTTTCCATCTCTGTTCAGTGGGAATCATAACAAAACTCCCTCAGGGTTGTTACGATCTGTGTAGGGCTTTTAGAGATGTGATGAGCAACCACTAGTTGTCAACTATTGGTGTTATAATCCCACCGTCCTACCACAAGAAGTGACCACTGTTAACAAGTTAGAGTGTTCCTTGCTAATTTTTTTTTTGGCACGTGTGTAAATACATACGTATTTATATTATTTAAAACCATGTACAAACAAGAGTTATACTGTAATGTGATTCTTTAGCTTCCCTTTTTGCTCAGCGGTGAATCGTGACATCTTTCCACATTTGTAGATAGACTCCCCTTCGTCCTTTTCCCTGGTGTCCCACAGTAAGGAAAGCGCTGTCATTTACTTAGCTAGCCTCCTGGTGAGGGGACCTGAAGGCTGCCACCTCAAGCCTTCTTGATTTGAAATGGACTCAGGCCTGGCTTTGGGTCTGTCTGGCTCTTCCTGGCGTCTGTCTCAGCCACCACTGGGGAGGGGGCAGCAAGGAGCACCAAGTGTCCCACCCCTGCTCATGCCTAAGCCCAGGCCCTCTCTCCCTCTCCCAGGGTGATGAGGGAGGCGAGCGGGTCCTGCAGCAGCGCTGGACATCCTTCCTGAAGGCCCAGCTGCTGTGCTTGCGGCCTGACGATGGCTTCCCATTCAACGTACTGCAAGACGTCTTCACGCTGAGCCCCAGCCCCCAGGAATGGCGTGACACCCTCTTCTACGGGGTCTTCACATCCCAGTGGTAGGGCCCCCAGGACCTAGCTGGGAACAGGGTTGGGGGGACGAGTTGGGGCAGGGATTGGGCCCCGCTGGCCTCATTGTGAGCCCCAGGGCTCCTGGGCTAATCTGGCCACTTCCTTGGTAGGCACAGGGGGACCACAGAAGGCTCTGCCATCTGTGTCTTCACCATGAGGGACGTGCAGAGGGCCTTCAATGGCCTCTACAAGGAGGTGAACCGCGAGACGCAGCAGTGGTACACCGTGACCCACCCGGTGCCCTCGCCCCGGCCTGGCGCGGTGAGTGCTGCCCCCGTGCTGGGAGGTTGGGTCCCCAACCGTGCTGGGATCACTTGCTTTCTCTGAGTCTGTTTTCTCACCTTGAAAGTGGGGACAAAGCCCAGGCCTGCTTGTCTTTCTGAGTTAGATGTGACCATGAATGTCGGGGTGGCTTCAAACCTGCTTTCGGCTGGGCAGGGGTGTCCCCCATCAGGACGCTGACTGCATGTGCCTCTCCCGAACTCTACTGTGAGCTCCTTATTTATTGATTGACTGACAGGCCATGGGGAAATAGTCCTTTCTTCTTTCCTTCCAGCCTCATGGGCTCCCCACAAAGCAGACCTTGAGACAAGGATGTGAGTGCCAGCAGTTTTTAGGAGAGGTGATCCCAGGAAGAAGCAGGAGGGAACAGGATTGTGGGAGGAAGGGGCGGAGCTAAGAAAGTGTGTGTCACTGAGCTGCTACTGCTGTGGGCACCTGGAGCTCGTTCCCTGGGGCCCTGGGAGGCTGCGTGGAGCACATCTCAGCATTGTCCCACTGGGGTGTTTGTCACCAACTCCTGTGCAGTTGAGGGTCACTCCAGGGTATTAATTCCTGGGGCTTTTACAGAGAATGACCTGGGGCAGAGAGAATCAGGAAGCACCCCCCGGCAATAAGGGAAACTAACTGCAGGCACCCTCATGCCCCTACACTAGGAAGCCTTGGTCAGCCAGGGCATCCTGAGAGAGCACTGGCGAAAGGATGCTACAGGAGCAGGAAGTGTGGCCATGCTTCTTGAGGCTTGCGGAAGGGGGTGGGGGAATGGTGGGCAGGAAGGAGGGATGGTTGGTGGGCAGAGAGGGGTAGACCCTGGCAGCCGGGGCCCTTGGGCGCCCCACACCCTGGGCTTTGCCCTTAGGCCTGTAGATCAGCGCGCTGGCTTCGCAGAACTGGAGTGCTGTGCTGTGGCTTCCAAGGGCGGGGCAGGTACCCACCCCTGCTGTTCACTGGGGAGACAGGGCCGGCAGTCCCAGTGGGATTTGCAGGACCCACATCCTGCTTCCTGCCCTAAGTGCCACTCGCCTCAAGCCACCGCCTTCTCCTTCAGTGCATCAACAACAGCGCCCGGGAAAGGAAGATCAGCTCGTCCCTGCAGCTCCCCGACCGTGTGCTGAACTTCCTCAAGGACCACTTCCTGATGGATGGGCAGGTCCGCAGCCGCCTGTTACTCCTGCAGCCCCAGGCCCGCTACCAGCGTGTGGCTGTCCACCGTGTCCCTGGCCTGCAGCGCACCTACGACGTCCTCTTCCTAGGCACTAGTGAGTGCCCACAGCAGGGCAGGCTCGGAGTCAATGGGGCATAGCTATTGGGACGTGGGCCTCAGGCTCCGCGCAGGGCCTGAGTGCTGTCCATGTTGCAGGTGACGGCTGGCTGCACAAGGTGGTGAGCGTGGGCCCCGGGGTGCATATCATTGAGGAGCTCCAGATCTTCTCATCAGGACAGCCCGTGCAGAACCTGCTCCTGGATGCCGACAGGGTGAGCAGAGGAGGAGTCCGAGCAGCATGCTTGGGGTGCCTGACCCCCGCCCCAGCCGGATGGAGAGATCCAGGCTCCTGGTATAAGCGCTCAGAATGTGGGGGCCCGGGAGCATGAGAGGAGGCCCCCTGTGGGTGGCTTTTGTGTGCACTCGAGCCGGGTGCAGCTCTGGGTGGTGGCCCTAGCTGCCCGCGCCTGCTTCTCATCCCCCATGCCTGTGCAGGGACTGCTGTATGGTGCCTCACACTCGGGTGTGGTCCAGGTGCCTGTGGCCAACTGCAGCCTGTACCAGAGCTGCGGGGACTGCCTCCTGGCCCGGGACCCCTACTGCGCTTGGAGCGGCTCCAGCTGCAAGCACGTCAGCCTCTACCGGCCTGCGGTGGCCTCCAGGTGAGAGCTCCTGAAGGCCCCACCCACTCATCCATCCATATGCACTAGGCCTCCGAGTGCCTTCCCTAGGCCCTCTGTGGAATCACCACACAGCCTCATTTGTGTCCACTGTCTGGGAATAATTATTAATCAGCTCCCCTTCTGACTCTCATTAAGTGTTATAGTTCAAACGATAAATTATGTTTGCCTTACCCATCTGTAAAGCAGAGACAAGATTTGGTAAAGTATGAAATGTCAGAGCTATGAAAAGCTTTGCAGGAGAATGTCGACCGGCACGTGAATGTAGTTAAGGAACAAAAAATAACGGCTACATAACAGTCCGTTAACAAACCCATTAAGGGAATTCCCTGGGGGTTCAGTAGTTAGGACTCTGCGCTTCCACTACAGTGGTCACAGGTTCGATCCCTGATTGGGGAACTCAGGTCCTGCAAGTGGTGCAGCCAAAAACAAACAAACAAACCCATTAAAAACTGTTTTCAAAATCACTTACTTAGATTTAAAATTTTCATATAGAAAAAAATAGATAAACAAATAAAATAAAAACTACCCTAATCCTACCACCTAGAGAGACTTACAGTGAGATTTTAATATATATCCCCCCAGATTTTTCTACATATGTGTAAAATAAAAATACACATATTTTAAGTAAATATGGGATCTGTCCTATTTGTAGTGTACATATTTCACTCAAGGGGATACCTGGTTCCAGTTTTATATTTCAAAACACCATGTATGCGTACACATGTGTACACCTGAAGGCACACTCAAAAAAATGCTGCCTGCCATTCTCGCTGGATGGTTGATTGTGACTTTTGTAATGTTTTTAGCCTTTGTGCTTGGTTTTTTCCGGTTTTCTAAAAACAAATCAGTGCATGTGCATTGCTTTAAAAGAGACAGGTACATACATACAGATCCAGCTGTCCTTCCAGACTTTTTCTAAGAGCTCAACTCACTGCTTTTGTAATTCAGGGAAGTATTACAGTACCTTTTTTTTTTTTTTAATATTTACTTATTTGGCTGCACTGGGTCTCAGTTGCAGTACACAGGATCTTTCGTTGCGGCACATGGGCTTTTCTCTAGTTGTGGCACACAGGCTCTAGAGCACGTGGGCTTAGTTGCCGCGTGGCATGTGGGATCTTAGTTCCCCGACCAGGGATCGAACTCACATCCCCTGCATTGGAAGGTGGATTCTTTACCACTGGCCCACCAGGGAAGTCCCTACGGTAACTTTTTTTTTTTTTTTTTTGGCTGTGTTGGGTCTTTGTTCCTCTGCGAGGGCTTTCTCTAGTTACGGCGAGCGGAGGCCACTCTTCATCGCGGTGCGCGGGCCTCTCACTATCGCGGCCTCTCTTGTTGCGGAGCAAAGGCTCCAGACGCGCAGGCTCAGTAGTTGTGGCTCATGGGCCTACTTGCTCCACGGCATGTGGGATCTTCCCAGACCAGGGCTCGAACCCGTGTCCCCTGCATTGGCAGGCAGATTCTCAACCACTGCACCACCAGGAAAGCCCCCTACAGTAACTTTTTTTTTTTTTTTTTTACAGTAACTTTTAACTGAAGTAAATACTGTGTAGACAGAGGAGATGCCGGCCCAAACCCTGCGGGGTGGGGAATCCACCCAGGGAAGCCGCCTGCCTTTCACCCCCGCTTTGGGCCTGGTGGTCCCCGAGCCCTTCCCCAGGCCCACATCTGCAGGGCTGCGTGAGGGTGTATGCTGCACGGAGGGTGGGCAGATGCGGTCTTGCGGGGGTTCCTGGCCCATCCCGGACTCTCTTTGGTCCTCAGGCCATGGATCCAGGACATCGAGGGGGCCAATGCCAGGGAACTCTGCAACACTTCCTCGTCCAAGGGCCGGACTTCTGTACCAAGAGGTAAGGTGCCCCGTCAGAGGGTGGAGGAGAGGTGGGGGTCAAGCGTGCCTAGAAGGCTCCTGCAGCCACTGCTGTGTGTAAATGCCTTTCCTCACTTCCTCACCCCTTTGGCCCTGCAAGCAGGACCCTGGCAAGTAAGACCCCCAGTCCCCGAAGTCCCCAGAGTTGCTGTTACAGCATGAGGACCATAGCCCAGAGGGAGGTGGGTGAGCCTGGGGCTACCGTGGACGCCAGCCCCTTTACCCGGGACTGTGCCTCTTTTGCCTGCAGGTGAGAAGCATTGTGAGCCAGTCCAGTTCCAGCCCCACACAGTGAACACCTTGGCCTGCCCCCTCCTCTCCAACTTGGCAACCCGGCTCTGGCTGCACAACGGGGTCCCCATTAATGCCTCGGCCTCCTGCCGCGTGCTGTCCACCGGGG
This sequence comes from Balaenoptera acutorostrata, assembly GCF_949987535.1. Lineage (NCBI taxonomy): Eukaryota > Metazoa > Chordata > Mammalia > Artiodactyla > Balaenopteridae > Balaenoptera > Balaenoptera acutorostrata. Next base: position 38,267,523 of record NC_080066.1, on the reverse strand, counting down.
ACCTGCTGCTGGTGGGCAGCCAGCAGGAGCTGGGGGAGTTCCAGTGCTGGTCGCTGGAGGAGGGCTTCCGGCAGCTGGAGGCCAGCTACTGCCCAGAGGTGGCGGGGGACCCAGTGGCAGACCGAGCAGACCGGAGTGGCAGCGTGCCCGTCATCATCAACACGTCTCGGGTGAGCGCACCAGCCGGGGGCAAGGCCAGCTGGGGTGCAGACAAGTCCTACTGGACCGAGTTCCTAGTGATGTGTGCACTGTTCGTGTTCGCCATGGTGCTCTTCATTTTATTCTTCCTCTACCGGCACCGGGGCGGCATGAAAGTCTTCCTGAAGCAGGGGGAGTGTGCCAGCGTGCACCCCAAGACCCGCCCAGTGGTACTGCCACCTGAGACCCGGCCGCTCAATGGCGTGGGCCCCCCTAGCACCCCACTCGACCACCGAGGCTACCAGGCTCTGTCGGACAGCTCCCCAGGGCCCCGGGTCTTCACAGAGTCAGAGAAGAGGCCGCTCAGTATCCAGGACAGCTTCGTGGAGGTGTCCCCGGTGTGTCCCCGGCCCCGGGTCCGCCTGGGCTCTGAAATCCGGGACTCCGTGGTGTGAGAGCAGACTTCTCGAGGCAGCCTCCCTCTAGGGGCCAGGAGTGCTCAGAGAGGGTCTGCTGGACCTCTGCTCCTCGTGGAACACAGCCGCGGTGCCCAGCCCTCGGGAGCGATGGAGCCAGCTCGCCTGCTGTCGAGAGGCAAGGCCCCTCCACCCCAGATGGCCACAGCCCCACAGGGCCTGGCTGAAGATCAGGGCCTGCCCGAGTGGGCAGAACAGTGCTCCTTATGTAAACTGAGCCCTTTGTTTCAAAACAGTTGAAAATGTGAAACAAGAGAAAACAGTGAGAGAACACAGAACGCCATGCACACGGCCAGGCCAGCCCAGCCTCCGGACTGGGAGGGCTCATGCAAAGTGGTTGTTGGAGACAGAGTTGGACATCCCACACCAACTGGCCTCTTCCACCTTCCGCCTTATCCTACTGCCACAGGCTGCCCCTTCTCACGGCAGAGCCAGGGGCCAGCTCGGGCTCCAGTGGGTCCAGCCTCGCCAGCTGGCCAAGTTGTTGCAGCCATCGTTCTGTCACCTCAGGGACCGGAGGGCCACGCTGGCACCACAGCCCTCACGAGGCCCTGGGCTCAGACCCACCTCCTGGACCTTTCCGGCCTGTATCAGGCTGCGGCCACATGAGAGAGACAGAGGGCAGCGTGAGCCCAGGAGAGAGTATATGACAATGTACACCTTCCCTCAGAATTCCAGGAAGACTGTTGCCTGCCTTCTTCCATCCCAGCCTGCAAACCTGTGTCCCTTTTCCCCACACCTGCCCTGGCCTCCTCTTCAAAACCAGTCCCCAGTTCACCCCTACACCTTGCAGCCTCCACTCTATGGTATGTTGATACTGCCCAGCACAGGGGCCCTGAGTTTATGTGGGTTTTGTATTCTTTTTAATAAAATGCACTTTACTTTTTTTTTTTTTAAATAAAATCTAAAGAATTGAAATTGAATCGTGCCCCTTCCAAAAAACAAAGGACTGTTGCTTTTTGAGGCTGGTATAGTTCTTTGAGTTCTGGGAGGTTCTAGGCCTCCTCTTTCAGGTGCTAGTGGGCCAGAGCCAGCCCAGCCTGGCCAACCACACCTCCCAGCAGAGCCAGTTTCTTAAAGTGGGGAGTTTAACCAAACACTGATGGGTGGGGGAGGGGACTTGTTCACTTTACTTCAGTCCCTTTACTTTGCATCCCCAGTTCAGTTCTGGGATGGGGCACAGGGGACAAGGTCTTGAGTTTTCTTGTTTTAACTTGAAAAGAATTTTTATCTTTAAAATGATCATACAGTAAAACTAACTTTTTTCTTTTAGTACACAGTTCTGCAAGTTTTAACACATGTAGAAATTCACGTAACCACCACCACAATCAGGATACAGAAGAGTTCCACCCCTCACGTTACCCTTCATACTCACACCCTCACAAGAGAGGGGTGGGAAGCGCGGGGTACAGCCTGACTTCCTGCTGTCCGCTTCTTTAGATCCTTATTCCCAGTGTGACCCAAGGCTCCTGCAAGTCCACTCCTTCCTCATGCCAGCGTTTCTAGTGTCACACAAAGGCTCAAAACTTCTAAACCTTTATTATTGATTAGTAGAAACACAAAAACAGCGATGACAATGACAGTGAGAAGGGGAGAGGCTTTGACGTGGAGGACCCTCCCCTGTCCCGGGCAAGACTGCACAGTGCCACCTCCAGGCTGGGCCAGCTTGGCCAGCCCTGGCAACACAGGGGTAACCTTGGAAACTGGAAAGTTTCTTCGACAGGGTGCTGGGACACATGCTGTGGCTCCTGTCACAGGACAATCTTAAAGGAGCTGAACAAAAGAAGAGTGCGTTGGGTTTTCTGCTGGCAGAGGAAGGTAGGGACTAAACCCAAACTTACCTACCTCTCCCTCAAGACCTTTTGGAATGGGCTGTGTCCCACATCTGAGTCCCCTCTAGAAGAAGAGCTACTCTAATACATTCAGAGGAAGCAGGAGGCTTTCTCTAACCCCAGGTACCGCCTCCCATAATAACGTCACAGACTCAGTGCAGCAAATGAGCACCACCGTCATACCTGGCAAAGTCTGGTGAGCGGGAGATGACATGCTGGAATTCAGAAAGATTGATGGTCCCATCCCTATCAATGTCAGATTCTTCTAGGATCTGGGAAAGGGAAAGCTTCAGGCCAAAGCCCAACCCTTACCTCCTGCTCCCCAGCCCGGCCCAGCCGAGCCGAGCCCGGCCCCATTGCTCACATTGTCAATGAGCTGCTTCATCTCTGAGGCACTGAGCCGTGTGTCCTCACCCTCTCCCGTGAGGCAGTTCACGAGCTGGCTCAGGTCTTCTCTGTTCAAGGTTCCGTCATCATCAAAATCTAGAAAGCAGAGACACAGGAAGCCAAAAAGGATGTGGTCAGGATGAGCTCCAAGCTCCTGACCCCCAGTACCCAAGCAGTACCCCGACAAAGACCATGTTGGAAGGGGTGGTGTTCCACCCGGCCCCTGGGTCTTACCGAAGATGCGGAATGCATAGTGGGACTTGATGTCTGGGGTGGCTGTGTCACTGAATACACTGAGGAGGTCCAAGAAGTCCTCAAAGCTCAGGCTGTCTCTGGTTGGGGAAGTGGAGAAGACCCTGCAGATTCGCTCCTTGAAGGGGTTGGCCTAGGCAAGAAAGCCTTCTATGAATGCCACAGGATGCAGCCCAAGTCACACACTCAAACCCCACTGGGAAGCTGGAGGGAACAGTTCAGGCTCTAGAGGGGAGAACAATCAGCGCTTTGGGGCCAGCACGGAGGTCAGGAGGACCAACGACCCAGCTGGGGATGGCTTCCCAGGAGTCAGAGCTTAACCCAAAGGCAGGCCTGGGAGCACAGAAGGAAGAGGAAGGCATCCTAAGCAAAGAGAACAAGATAGGCTAGTTACTTTAAAACACAAAACATTTAACTGAGCACTTACTGTGTTACAGGCACTAGGCCAGGCACTTTGCATAGCAATTTTCACAGCAGCCCTATGGAAAGCAATCAGCCTCTGGAATAGGGTTTCTCAAGTTTTAATAAGGTAATTCAACTCCTCTTAAAGGATAAAACTTGTTTGAACCTCCAAGAATATGTCTGAGAATCCCAGTTTGCAAAACACCCTTCTATATAATTCCCTTGGATGATTTTGGTAAAGCCCTAGCCCCCAGGAAATCAGGGCTAAAAAGGGAAAAGACTAGAATGGGGACCAGTGACCACATGATCTCAAAAGGAGTAGCAGAGGGAGGCTGGGGGGCTGGCACCTTGAGCTCTGGAAGGCTGAGGATCTGCTCCAAGGACACTCGTGCCTGCAGTGACTCCTCCACACTCCGGTGCTCCTGGGGAAGCAGCTCACAAAACCGCCTGTGGGCTCTGGCAGAAGGAGGGGAAACTGTTGTTGTCCCTTCCTGAGTGTATTACATCCCCACTCCTTGCCTTGCTACCCATTATAAACCAGGTGAGGAGCTAAGCCCCATACACAGGATGTCTGAGTCTCAGGCATAAGCCAAGAGGAGATATATCACAAGACAGTATAGGCTGGGAGTCCATTCTTGCAATGGGTATTGACTGTGGGCCCACTGTGTCCCTGGCACTGGGCCCTGCTTCTAGATGCCCCCCGAGGGATAGAGAGGTCTGGGAAGGAGCCAGAAGTTGGCCCTGAAGAACAAATGAAAAGAGCTGAACTGAAATCTCGTTCTCATTTCATTTCAAGAATCTCCTGCTGCTCCTCAAAGCAGCTACCCTGAACTATCTCCTCCTTAGGCACCATCTCATTCCCACTGGGATTATTTTTGCCCAGAGAAGTTCAGGAATCTTCTCACTCAAGTGCCCTGGCCACATAAAGCTTGCCCACAGCTAGGAAGGGGGTTCCAGTCCCAGTTCAAATCCTCCTACTCAGTCTCAGGCAAATTATCAAACTGTTTCATTGTCCCCATACCTCCGTCGTGAGGGTTAAATTAGGTAATGTAGACAACCTCGTAGCACAGCCTGGCACATGGTAAGTGCTCAATAAGCGTTAACGGTTACTGTATTATTCAGGTAAAGGAGGAGCCAGGCTCCCCAAGGCTTCTCTGGCTTTGCCTGTAGGTAAAGCAGCCCAGAACTACAGCAGCCCCTGCCGGACTGGAGCAGGAACTTCGGTTATGCAGAAGCCAGTGGAGCGAGGTCAAAGAGCGCCCAACTTTGTCTGGAAGCTGCGCGGTGAGTCCATGGTGCACAGCTGCGGCCGCCGGCGCCAGCGGGGAGGTCGTGCCGGGAAGAGGGCACAGCCTAGCGCCCGGGGCCCTGCACTCCAGTTCCGGCTCAGCTCCTGACCTCAGGCAGGCCCCTGCCCCTCCCTCTGACGGGACCTCAGTTTGCCCACCTGTAAGACAGAGCCTCCCCCGCCCCCCACCCCCGAAGTCGTCCCTAGAAGATCCCGGAGGTGAGGTTCGAGACAGCACTTACAGGAGGATCTCCTGTTTGGTCAGGAACGTCAAGTCCTGGAAGGCAAAACAAGACAGGGGGTCAGCGGGCGGCCCGGGGCCAGAGGCCGCGTCCGCCGCCCTGCCGCCGCTCGGGGACACCCCCCTCCCTCCCGAGCGCCGGGCCGCGCGCAAACTCCCTGGGGACTGGCATTTCACGCACCTGGTACTCGACCAGCAGCTCCTTGGACAGGCGACTGCCCGAGCCCCCCATTGCCGCGCCGCGCGTACAGCTCCGCCAACTCTTCTCGGGACGCCGGCAACTTTCTCACTTCCGCCCTCGGGCCGCGTCACCGCCCAGTCTCCGCGGCAACCGCTCCTGGGGCCACCGCCCCCAGGCCCGCCCCCTCCTTAAAGTTCCCAGGCGCTCCCCGCCCGGTTCAGCCAGCTGGATCCCCGGCTCTAGGCAGTTCCCGGCCAGCTGGAGGCGGGGCCCGCGGCGGGGCCGGACGCTCCAGGGCGGAGCCCAGGCCTCACGGCCCCGCCTCCTGGATGGGCGGGACGGGCCGCGCCGCGTGCCTGCGTGCAGGGTGCGCATGCGTTAAGGGTGCCACGACCTCGCTATGGCCCCGGCAGGATTTGCGGGGAAGGCGTGCGTGTCCGCCTCACCTGCAGTACGTGGCGGCGGCGGCGGGGCGGCTTTGTGTGGAGTCCGGCAAGGGGCATTAGGGAAGTGTTTGGAGCAAGGGTAACCGAGAAACCGTGTGAGTCGCTGAGTGGCCCGAGGCGGTCGGCTGCCCCTCTGCCCAGCGAGGGCTCTTCCACCCAGACGTTACCACCGGACGTTACCACCGGGCACCTGCCGTACGTGTTGCAACCCTCATACCACCTCTCCAGAAATAACCATAACCTTTCTGCCTACTGAGGCCGTTTACTGAGGGCCCACTGAAGCGGTCGCTGTGCATAGCTTCAGTTCTTACAACAGTTCTGCAAGGTAAGTTCCCGTTTTACAAATTTGGAAATGCAGAGGCTCAGGGGGGGTTCGGTGACTTGTCTAGACTCGGGCATTTACAAAGCCATCTCTCCAGTCTAAGGCTCTAAGAATCTGCCCTGCTGTACTCTTCACTCCAGCCTACATGCTGTCCTCTGACCCCACCCTGCGTCCACACTGCATGCTGGGGGAGGTAGGGATCGAAGCTGACCTGTTTGCTCTTGTCCCCTCTCAACCCCTAGGACAATGCTTGACACATGGTAGGCTCTCAATATTTATTGGATGCATGCATGAATGAATTAACCTACACTGTTCCAAAAGGTGAGGATCACAAGCTACTGCGTGGAGGAGGTGGAGGTGCGGTTAATTTTTTTTTCTAACATATTTATTGGAATATAATTGCTTTACATTGTTGTGTTAGTTGCTGTTGTATAACAAAATGAATCAGCTATATGTGTACATATATCCCCATATCCCCTCCCTCTTGCGTCTCCCTCCCACCCTCCCTATCCCACTCCTCTAGGTGGTCACAAAGCACCGAGCTGATCTCCTTGTGCTATGCGGCTGCTTCCCTCTAGCTATCTATTTAACATTTGGTGGTGCATATATGTCCATGCCACTCTCTCACTTCGTCCCAGCTTACCCTTTCCCCTCCCCGTGTCAAGTCCATTCTCTACGTCTGCGTCTTTATTCCTGTCCTGCCCCTAGGTGTTTTTTTTTTTAATAAATTTATTTATTTTTATTTGTGGCTGCGTTGTGTCTTTGTTGCTGCGCGTGGGGTTTCTCTAGTTGCAGCGAGCGGGGGCTACTCTTTGTTGCGGTGCGCGGGCTTCTCATTGTGGTGCCTTCTCTTGTTGTGGAGCATGGGCTCTAGGTGCATGGGCTTCAGTAGTTGTGGTGTGTGGGCTCAGTAGTTGCAGTGCACGGGCTCAGTGGTTGCGGCTCGCGGGCTCTAGAGTGCAGGCTCAGTAGTTGTGGCGCACGGGCTTAGTTGCTCTGCGGCATGTGGGATCCTCCCGGACCAGGGCTCGAACCCGTGTCCCCTGCATTGGCAGGCGGCTTCTCAACCACTGCGCCACCGGGGAAGTCCCCCCTAGGTTCTTCAGAACCATTTTTTTTTAAGATTCTATATATACGTATCAGCATACGGTATTTGTTTTTCTCTTTCTGACTTACTTCACTCTGATAAAAGACTCTAAGTCCACCCACCTCACTACAAATAACTCAATTTCGTTTCTTTTTATGGCTGAGTAATATTCCATTGTGTATATGTGCCCGTCTTCTTTTTTTTTAATTTATTAATTTATTTTTTTTTTTTTTGCCTGCATTGGCTCCTTTGTTGCTGCACACGGGCTTTCTCTAGTGGTGGCGAGCGGGGGCTACTCTTGGTTGCGGTGCGCGGCCTTCTCATTGTGGTGGCTTCTCTTGTTGCGGAGCACGGGCTCTAGGTGCGCGGGCTTCAGTAGTTGTGCCACGTGGGCTCAGCTGTGGCTCGTGGGCTCTAGAGCCCAGGCTCAGTAGTTGTGGCACACAGGCTTAGTTGCTCTGCGGCATGTGGGATCTTCCGAGACCAGGGCACGAACCCGTGTCCCCTGCATTGGCAGGCGGACTCCTAACCACTGTGCCACCAGGGAAGCCTGTGCCACATCTTCTTTATCCATTCATCTGTCAATGGACACTTAGGTTGCTTTCCATGTCGTGGCTATTGTAAATAGTGCTGCAGTGAACATTGTGGTACATGACTCTTTTTGAATTATGGTTCTTTCAAGGTATTTGCCCAGTAGTGGGATTGCTGGGTCATATGGTAGTTCTGTTTAGTTTTTTAAGGAACCTGCATACCGTTCTCCATAGTGGCTGTATCAATCTACATTCCCACCAGCAGTGCAAGAGGGTTCCCTTTTCTCCACACCCTCTCCAGCATTTATTGTTTGTAGATTTTTTGATGATGGCCATTCTGATCCGTGTGAGGTGATACCTCATTGTAGTTTTGATTTGCATTTCTCTAATGATTAGTGATGTTGAGCATCCTTTCATGTGTTTGTTGGCAATCTGTATATCTTCTTTGGAGAAATGTCTGTTTAGGTCTTCTGCCCATTTTTGGATTGGGTTGTTTGTTTTTTTGATATTGAGCTGCATGAGCTGCTTGTATATTTTGGAGATTAATCCTTTGTCAGTTGCTTCACTTGCAAATATTTTCTCCCATTCTGAGGGTTGTCTTTTCATCTTGTTTATGGTTTCCCTTGCTGTGCATAAGCTTTTAAGTTTCATTAGGTCTCATTTGTTTATTTTTGTTTTTACTTCCATATCTCTAGGGGATGGGTCAAAAAGGATCTTGCTATGATTTATGTCATAGAGTGTTCTGCCTATATTTTCCCCTAAGAGTTTTATAGTGTCTGGCCTTATATTTAGGTCTTTAATCTATCTTGAGTTTATTTTTGTGTATGGTGTTAGGAAGTGTTCTAATTTCATTCTTTTACATGTAGCTGTCCAGTTTTCACAGCACCACTTACTGAAGAGACTGTCTTTTCTCCATTGTATATTCTTGCCTCCTTTATCAAAGATAAGGTGACCATATGTGCATGGGTTTATCTCTGGGCTTTCTATCCTGTTCCATTGATCTATATTTTTGTCTTTGTGCCAGTACCATACTGTCTTGATTACTGTAGTTTGTAGTATAGTCTGAAGTCAGGGAGCCTGATTCCTCCAGCTCTGTTTTTCTTTCTCAAGATTGCTTTGGCTTTTCGGGGTCTTTTGTTTTTCCATACAAATTGTGAAATTTTTTGTTCTAGTTCTGTGAAAAATGCCATTGGTAGTTTGATAGGGATTGCATTGAATCTGTAGATCGCTTTGGGTAGTATAGTCATTTTCACAGTGTTGATTCTTCTAATCCAAGAACATGGTATATCTCTCCATCTGTTTGTATCATCTTTAATTTCTTTCATCAGTGTTTTATAGTTTTCTGCATACAGGTCTTTTGTCTCCCTAGGTAGGTTTATTCTTAGGTATTTTATTCTTTTTGTTGCAATGGTAAATGGGAGTGTTTCCTTAATTTCTCTTTCTGATCTTTCGTTGTTAGTGTATAGGAATGCAAGAGATTTCTGTGCATTAATTTTGTATCCTGCTACTTTACCAAATTCATTGATTAGCTCTAGTAGTTTTCTGGTAGCATTAGGATTCTATATGTATAGTATCATGTCATCTGCAAACAGTGACAGTTTTACTTCTTTTCTGATTTGGATTCCTCTTATTTCTTTTTCTTCTCTGATTGCTGTGGCTAAAACTTCCAAAACTATGTTGATTAATATAGTGGTGAGAGTGGGCACCCTTGTCTTGTTCCTGATCTTAGTGGAAATGGTTTCAGTTTTTCACCATTGAGGACGATGTTGGCTGTGGGTTTGTCATATATGGCCTTTATTATGTTGAGGTAAGTTCCCTCTGTGCCTACTTTCTGGAGAGTTTTTATCATAAATGGGTTTTGAATTTTGTCAAAAGCTTTTTCTGTATCTATTGAGATGATCATATGGTTTTTATCCTTCAGTTTATTAATATGGTGTATCACATTGATTGATTTGTGTATATTGAAGAATCCTTGCATTCCTGGGATAAACTCCACTTGATCATGGTGTATGATCCTTTTAATGTGCTGCTGGATTCTGTTTGCTAGTATTTAGTTGAGGATTTTTGCATCTGTGTTCACCAGTGATATTGGCCTGTAGTTTTCTTTTTTTGTGACATCTTTGTCTGGTTTTGGTATCAGGGTGATGGTGGCCTCGTAGAATGAGTTTGGGAGTGTTCCTCCCTCTGCTATACTTTGGAAGAGTTTTAGAAGGATAGATGTTAGCTCTTCTCTAAATGTTTGATAGAATTCGCCTGTGAATCCATCAGGTCTTGCACTTTTGTTTGTTGGAAGATTTTTAATCACAGTCTCAATTTCAGTGCTTGTGATTGGTCTGTTTATATTTTCTATTTCTTCCTGGTTCACTCTTGGAAGGTTGTGCTTTTCTAAGAATTTGTCCATTTCTTCCAGGTTGTCCATTTTATTGGCATATAGTTGCTTGTAGTAATCTTTCATGATCCTTTGTATTTCTGCACTGTCAGTTGTTACTTCTCCTTTTTCATTTCTAATTCTGTTGATTTGAGTCTTCTCCCTTTTTTTCTTGATGAGTCTGGCTAATGATTTATCAATTTTGTTTATCTTCTCAAAGAACCAGCTTTTACTTTCACTGGTCTTTGCTATCGTTTCCTTTATTTCTGATCTGATCTTTATGATTTCTTTCCTTTTGCTAACTTTGGGGTTTTTTTGTTCTTCTTTCTCTAATTGCTTTAGGTGTAAGGTTAGGTTGTTTGAGATTTTTCTTGTTTCTTGAGGTAGGATTGTATTGCAGTAAACTTCCCTCTTAGAACTGCTTTTGCTGCATCCCATAGGTTTTGGGTCGTCATGTTTCCATTGTCATTTGTTTCTAGGTATTTTTTGATTTCCTCTGTTTTCTGCAGTGATCTCTTGGTTATTTAGTAGAGTATTGTTTAGCCTCCATGTGTTTGTATTTTTTACAGTTTTTTTCCTGTAATTGATATCTAGTCTCATAGCGTTGTGGTCGGAAAAGATGCTTGATACGATTTCAGTTTTCTTAAATGTACCAAGGCTTGATTTGTGACCCAAGATACGATCTATCCTAGAGAATGTTCCATGAGCACTTGAGAAGAAAGTGTATTCTGTTGTTTTGGGATGGAATGTTCTATAAATATCAATTAAGTCCATCTTGTTTAATGTATCATTTAAAGCTTGTGTTTCCTTATTTATTTTCATTTTGGTTGATCTGTCCATTGGTGAAAGTGGGCTGTTAAAGTCCCCTACTCTTATTGTGTTACTGTCAATTTCCCCTTTTATGGCTGTTAACATTTGCCTGATGTATTGAGGTGCTCCTATGTTGGGTGCATAAATATTTACAATTGTTATATCTTCTTCTTGGATTGATCCCTTGATCATTATGTAGTGTCCTTCTTTGTCTCTTGTAATAGTCTTTATTTTAAAGTCTGTTTTGTCTAATATGAGAATTGCTACTCCAGCTTTCTTTTGATTTCCATTTGCATGGAGTTATCTTTTTCCATCCCCTCACTTTCAGTCTGTATGTGTCCCTAGGTCTGAACTGGGTCTCTTGTAGACAGCATATGTACGGGTCTTGTTTTTGTATCCATTCAGCCAGTCTATGTCTTTTGGTTGGAGCATTTAATCCATTTTCATTTAAGGTAATTATCGATATGTATGTTCCTGTTACCGTTTTCTCAATTGTTTTGGGTTTGTTATTGTAGGTCTTTTCCTTCTCTTGTGTTTCCTGCCTAGAGAAGTTCCTTTAGCATTTGTTGTAAAGCTGGTTTGCTGGTGCTGAATTCTCTTAGCTTTTGCTTGTCTGTAAAGGTTTTAATTTCTCTGTCAAATCTGAATGAGATCCTTGCTGGGTAGAGTAATCTTGGTTGTAGGTTTTTCCCTTTCATCACTTTAAATATGTCCTGCCACTCCCTTCTGCCTTGCAGAGTTTCTGCTGAAAGATCAGCTGTTAACCTTATGGGGATTCCCTTCTATGTTATTTGTTGCTTTTCCCTTGCAGCTTTTAATATTTTTTCTTTGTATTTAATTTTTGATAGTTTGATTAATATGTGTCTTGGCATGTTTCTCCTTGGATTTATCCTGTATGGGACTCTCTGCACTTCCTGGACTTTATTGACTCTTTCCTTTCCCATATCAGGGACGTTTTCACCTATAATCTCTTGAAATATTTTCTGTCCCTTTCTTTTTCTCTTCTTCTTCTGGGACCTCTATAATTCGAATGTTGGTGCGTTTAATGTTGTCCCAGAAGTCTCTGAGACTGTCCTCAATTCTTTTCATTCTTTTTTCTTTATTCTGCTCTGTGGTAGTTATTTCCACTATTTTATCTTCCAGGTCACTTATCCGTTCTTCTGCCTCAGTTATTCTGGTATTAATTCCTTCTAGAGAATTTTTAATTTCATTTATTGTGTTGTTCATCATTGTTTGTTTCTTCTTTAGTTCTTCTAGGTCCTTGTTAAACGTTTCTTGTATTTTCTCCATTCTATTTCCAAGATTTTGGATCATCTTTACTATCATGACTGAATTCTTTTTCAGGTAGACTGCCTATTTCCTCTTCATTTGTTTGGTGTGGTGGGTTTTTACCTTGCTCCTTCATCTGCTGCATATTTTTCTGTCTTCTCATTTTGCTTAACTTACTGTGTTAGGGGTCTCCTTTTCGCAGGTTGCACGTTTGTAGTTCTGTTGTTTTTGGTGTCTGCCCCCAGTGGGTAAGGTTGGTTCAGTGGGTTGTGTAGGCTTCCTGGTAGAGGGGACTGGTGGATGAGTTGGATCTTGTCTTTCTGGTGAGCAGAACCATGTCCATGGTGTGTTTGTGGGTGTCTGTGAACTTAGTATGATTTTAGGCAGCCTCTCTGCTAATGGGTGGGGTTGTGTTCCTGTCTTGCTAGTTGTTTGGCATGGGGTATCCAGCACTGGAGTTTGCTAGTTGTTCAGTGGATTTGGGTGTTAGCATTGGGACGGAGTTCTCTGGGAGAGCTCTCACCAGTTGATACTACATGGGGCCAGGAGGTCTCTGGTGGCCTAGTGTCCTGAACTCGGCTCTCCCACCTCAGAGGCTCTGGCCTGACAGCCGGCCGGAGCACCAAGACCCTTTCCGCCACATGGCCAGGTACGTGGGGAGTTTCTTGCCTTTTGGGAAGTCTGAGGTCTCCTGCCAGCATTCAGTAGGTGTTCTGTAGTTGTTGTTCCACATGTAGATGTACTTCTGATGTATTTGTGGGGATGAAGGTGATCTCCATGTCTTAACTCCTCCACCACCTTGAAGATACTCTCTGATCCATGTGTGAAGCTTCCAGTTCTGAAGCTTTGACAGGATTTCCTTCCCTCCATTCACAGCCACGTTTCTCTGCTAGCCTGTTGTTGGCAGGAGCCAGTTCCTCACAAGCTGGTGGACTGAGGAGGTCACTTCCTCACTGCTTGTTGGCTGGAAGTCTCAATCAATTCTTTGCCATTTGAGTCTTTCCATAGGGTACCTTACGCGTGGCAGGTGGCTTCCATGTGTATATGTCTCTACGGATTCTCTCCCTGGTAGGCTGCTCTCGCACCAGCGTTCCCTGCCAGTCATGGAACTTCCAGAAGCTGAGGAGGCATGCTCCAAGGTTAATTATTTTTTATTGTTGTTTGTTTTCAGCTTTAATGAGGTATAATTTTTTTATATAAATTTATTTATTTATTTATTTATTTTATTTTTGGTTGCTTTGGGTCTTCATTGCTGTGTGCAGGCTTTCTCTAGGTGCGGCAAGTGGGGGCTACTCATCATTGTGGTGCACGGGCTTCTCATTGCAGTGGCTCCTCTTGCTGCAGAGCACGGACTGTAAGCGCGAGGGCTTCAGTAGTTGTGGCACACAGGCTCAGTTGTTGTGGCTCACGGGCTCTAGAGTGCAGGCTCAGGAGCTGTGGCACACGGGCTTAGTTGCTCCACGGCATGTGGGATCTTCCTGGACCAGGGCTCGAACCCATGTCCCCTGCATTGGCAGGCGGATTCTTAATCACTGTGCCACCAGGGAAGTCCCAGTGAGGTATAATTGACAAGTAAAATGTAAGGATTAATTCTTGATTCTAACAATTTCATTCCATTTGCTGATCTTTGTAAAGTCTAAATATAAGCATGTCAGTCTCAGTTTAAAACCATTAAGGGGTTAAATACCCAAATCCCAGCCCTCTGTAATCTGACTTCAGCCTCTTTCTCTCTCTGCCGTCTCCTCAGACTTTCTGGGTTTCAGCCACTATGGGCTCTCAGTTCCTCTTCCATCTTATTCTCAGGGAATCCTTTCCTGATAGCCTAGACTAGATTAGGAATCCGTTTTACACTCACAGAGGACCCAGTGCTTCCCCTTGACAGCGTGTATCATGTTTGCTGTCTATATTTACTTGGGTGGTGACTGGGTTAATGTCTGTTTCTCCTGCCAAACTGCAAGCCCCATGAGGAGCGATGGAAATCATGATCTTCAGATCTAAGGTGTGGCAGTTGTTGAGTAAATGCTTGCTGAGTGATGGTAATTTTCCCAGCACTCAATAATAATAAGGTGATCATCTGAGAGTGACTTAGTAAGACTCACTGTATCAACCCGTGAGTCCCACCATTGTGGAAATATTCCATTCCAGAAAGTGGAGGCTGCAGAGCAATGGGAACACCAAAACCAGTCAACGTGACTGGAGTGTAGTCTCTTGACAGTAGGCTTCTTCTGTCCAAGAAAGGGTTGGTCTTCAGTTAGTAAAAGGCAACTAGCAAGAAGCTGTCACGGTGTCTCCTGTGCTAGACTGAGGAGAGGGAGAGCTGACCAGCTAAGGCAAATAAATCCCTGGACTTCAGGGTGAGACTGTGTCTCTTCATGGTGAAAATATGGGAATTGGCTCTGCACCATGGTGACCATCTGTGATCTAGATCGCCCAGCCACCTCACTTGACTTTGAATCCTTCTTCACTGAACAACTTTTTGATTATAATTTTGCTTCCTGTATGGAGGAGGGTCTATACCGACCATCCACTAAAAACATGTTGCACTATTTGGCATACTTCTCATTATAAATTTTTTTTAATTAATTAATTTATTTTTTATTTTTTGGTTGCGTTGGGTCTTTGTCGATGCACGTGGCATTCTCTAGTTGCAGCGAGCAGGGTCTGCTCTTCGTTGCAGTGCACGGGTTTCTCATTGTGGTGGCTTCCCTTGTTGCAGAGCTCGGGCTCTAGGCGCGTGGACCTCAGTAATTGTGGTTCATGGGCTCTAGAGTGCAGGCTCAGTAGTTGTGGCACACAGGCTTAGTTGCTCCACGGCATGTGGGATCTTCCCGGACCAGGGCTCGAACCCATGTCCCCTGAATTGGCAGGCGGATTCTTAACCACTGTGCCACCAGGGAAGTCTATAAATTATTAAATAGTTATTCTGAGTCATCCAGCAGTCCCTGGTAAGTCTGGTTAGCATATTGTCCTTCCTGTGCCCGATTAACCCTTGACACAGTGATAAAACTGAGTGGCTGATTTAAAAATAATTCGTAGTGCTATTTTTAAACAAAACAATTATTTTGTTTCTTGCTTGGATCTTTCAAAAGTTTATTCATTGATCATTTTTTTATCAAAGTACCAACCCTTGGATTTGTGAATTCTAACTTTTTTTTGTTTTCCAAGACATTTCTTTCCCTGCTTGTAATATTATTTCCCTCTTCCTCTTTTCTTTGAGACATTACATAGGACGGCCACACAAGGTTTGTCTGACGCGGTGATATTTGATGTTTGATGTTTGAGACCTAAATGAGCCAGGCATGTGAAGAATACCTGGGAGAAGGGTATTTTAGGCTGAGAGAACATAAAGCACCAAGGCCCTGAGCAGGAGCAAGTTTAGGAAGAGTGAGGAGCAGAGCAGGCAAGGGGAAGAGTGGTCTGGGAGGAGGTGAGAGGGCGAGGCACCACTAAGCCTTGAGAGCCCAGAGGCCATGATGAGGAAATGGACTTTGTTCTAGGGGCTCAAGGTCACATCCCTAGTGAATGGAAGAGCCAGAATTCAAACACCTTGTCAGCCTCCAAAACCGAATCTCTCACCTTCCTGCCAGGATGATACCAACTGCACAGGCTTGTTGTGAGGGTCACCTGAGTGGACTTGGAAAGCCCCCAACCCATGCCTGGCACAACATAGACATGCGAACAGTGTGCCCTTTCTCCTGGTTTTCCTATGTAGGTTCAGTCCTGTTGTGTGGTCACTATGATTTGTCACTTTCAAGTGTTCCTCTTTATTCCTAGGTATTGTTTTTGCCTCCTAGTTCACTTGAATATAAATACAACCATACCCACTTTCTATTGATTCTATTGACTGATATGTCTTTACTCGTATTTTTAGCCTTGTGGTATCATCTTGGCCCTAGGTCCTTGGTCCTAGCCCCTGGCTTTTAATGTTACTCCAAATTTGTATCTAGCCCAGACCTTACCCTTAACCTCCAGGTTTGGCTGTCCCACTGCCTACACCACTTTTCTTGGATGCCCAGGCTGCATCTCAGAGTCAATAATCAAAACTGAACTCTTGGTCTCTCCCTTCCTCTAGTCAACCTATTCCCACCCCACTTCCCCAGCATCTCCATCTCTGTAAATGCCACTGCAGTGCCTAGTTCCTGATGCCGAGTCACTCCCAGCTCTTCCTTTTCTGTCAGTCCCCATAGTCAGCCTGTCAGCAGGCCCTGTTGGTTCAGCCTTCATAACATGACCCATATCCCCAGCTCCTTTGTCTCTGTTGCCATCTGTGTTGTCCAGTCGCCCTCACTGCTCACCTGGCCACCAGAGTGGCCTCCAAAGTGATCTCTGCTTCCCCTTTGCTTTCTACAATCCATTTTCCACACAGCAGTTAGAAAAAAGTTTATAAAATACCAGATGATCCTTATACTTAGAACCTGCCAGTGATTTCTTACTCCGTTGAGAATAAAATCCAAGTTCCTGACCATGATGCATAAGGCCCTGCAGCTAATCTGGCCCCTGCCTTCCTCTCCAGCCTCATGGGGGGCCCCCCTCCCCTGGTCGGCCATACCCCAGTAACACTACCTCCTTTCTGTTCCTTGCACAGGCCAACCGCCTGCCCTGCGAGACTTATGGCCTTGGACTTACAATTTCCTTTGCTTAGAGTACACTTTCCTCAGCTCTTCATTGTAGGCCTCTTTTCATCCTTCCTGTCTTAGTTCAGCTGTCATTTCAGAGGGCCCTGCGCCGCCCTCTTGTAGAAGTGGGATGCCCTGATCCCACCCCTTAGTCACCCTCTGTTGTATCACTTGTTTATTTCCCGCAAAATGCTATCACCATGGGTAGTTAATATTTTCCTTTTGCTTATCATCTGACTCCACCCCAGGATGTAAGCTCCATAAGGATATGTGTGGACTTTGTTCTCTTTATTTGCTACCATTTTCCCATTGCCTCATACACAGCAGTTACTTCATAAATACTTGGGTTTTGTGGCTCAGCTGAACGTGGAGCAGGGTGCACAGAAGAGGTGGCCCCAGAATGTCAACAGTGGGGATGACGTAGGCATTGATTCTGAATGAATGAATGAGTGAATGAGAGAGTAAGTGAATACTTAGGTTTAGCTCAGCAAATTTTTGGATTTCTTAAATCTATTTTGAGACTCAAATTTTTTCAAGTTGTGGTAAAATATACATAACATGAAATTTACCATCTTGACATTTTAAAAGTTGTGATTAAAAAACACGTAGCGTAGGGACTTCCCTGGTGGTGCAGTGGTTAAGAATCCGTCTGCCAATGCAGGGGAAACGGGTTTGAGCCCTGGTCTGGGAAGATCGCACATGCCGTGGAGCAACTAAGCCCGTGTGCCACAACTACTGAGCCTGTGATCTAGAGCCCGTGAGCCACAACTACTGAAGCCCGTGTGCCACAACTACTGAAGCCCACTCGCTTAGAGTCCATGCTCATCAACAAGAGAAGCCATTGCAGTGAGAAGCCCACACACCACAGCGAAGAATAGCCCCCACCCGCCTCAACTAGGGAAAGCCCGTGTGCAGCAACAAAGACCCAACGCAGTCAAATATAAATAAATAAATAAATTTATTTATTTAAAAAAATATATGGCAGTCTTCATAAGGTAAAAATAAAAAAACAACACGTAGCATAAAATTGAACACCTTAACCATTTCTGAGTGTATAGTTCAGTAGTGTTAAATATATTCACATTGTTTGGTAGCCAATCTCCAGACCTCTTTCCTTCTTGAAAAACTGAAACTCTACGCCCATTAAACAACAAACAATTCCTCATTTTCTCCTCCCCCCAGCCCTTGGGAACCACCGTTCTACTTTCTGTCTCTATGAATTTGAGCACTTTAGGTCTCTTATATAAGTGGACTCATACAATATTTGTCCTTTGGTGACTGGCTTATTTCACTTAGCATAATGTCCTGAAGGTCCGTCCGTGTTGTAACACATGTCAGCATTTCCTGTTTTTTAAGGCTGAATAACATTCCATTGTCTGTATATAACGCATCTTGTTTATCCATTTATCTATCGATGGATACTTAGTTGCTTCCACCTTTTGGCTGTTGTGAATAATGCTGCTATGAACATGGGTGTACAAATATCTCTTTGAGACCCTGCTTTTGGTTCTTTTGGATATATACCCAGAAGTGGGATTGCTGGATCATATAGTAATTCTATTTTTAATTTTTTGCAGAGCTGCTGTACTGTTTTCCATAGCAGCTGCATCACTTTACATTCCCACCAACAGTGCACAAGGGTTCCAATTTCTCCATATCCTTGCCAACACATGTTATTTTCTGTTTTTGATAGCAGCCATCCTAAAGGATGTAAAGTGGTATCTTACTGTGATTTTGATTTGCATTTCCCTAATTAGTGATGTTGAGCATCTTTTCACGTGCTTGTTGGCCATTTGTGTATCTTTGGAGAAATGTCTTAGGCTCACTTTCAATAGAATAATTAAAGATTTTGTGTTTTATTGTCAATATTATGCTTAGCTCGAGTTTAAAAAAAATTTTTTTTATTGTGGTAAAAAACGCATAAGATTTACCACCTTAACCATTTCTAAGTGTGCAATTCAGTAGTGTTAAGTATATTCCCATTGTTGTGCCGCCAGTCTCTAGAACTTTTTCACCTTACAAAACTGAAACTCTATATTCATTAAACTCAGCTTGACTTTTAATATGTTGTTTTGTATGTTTTTTGTTTTTTCTGCTTTACTAATATGAAGTTTCTGGACCAGCAGAGCTGAGGGTACCCAAACTTGTACTGAGGCAACTCTACTGAGGTAAGCTTCATTCTGAAGTCCCATCTGGGCCAACAGCAGGTCGTCTCCCTGACACCTCTGGGTCCACAGGGCTCCAGGGGCCCAGTGGGAGATGAAGACAGGCACCTATATTTCTGCCTTAAAGGATTGGCCTAGGGCACTTATGATTGGCCATCCTCACCCAAATGGTTCTGTGCATGGCCATTTGGAATCACTACACAACAGTAGAAAAGCTGTTCCCACAAAGGAGTGGTCAGCTTTGAAGCCTTGGCCATTCTCATGCACTGGAACACCGGTGCAGTTTTCTGGAGGGCAGTTTGACAGACTATATATCAAAAACCTGAGCCAGGGCTTCCCTGGTGGCGCGGTGGTTGAGGGTCTGCCTGCCAATGCAGGGGACGCGGGTTCGAGCCCTGGTCTGGGAAGATCCCACATGCCGCGGAGCGGCTGGGCCCGTGAGCCACAATTACTGAGCCTGCGCGTCTGGAGCCTGTGCTCCGCAGGAAGAGAGGCCGCGATGGTGAGGGACCCGCGCACCGCGATGAGGAGTGGCCCCCGCTTGCCGCAGCTGGATAGGGCCCTCGCACAGTAAACGAGGACCCAACACAGCCATAAATAAATTTAAAAAAAAAAAAAAAAAAAAAAACCTGAGCCATGAGCCTACTCTAACCAGTGGTCTACTAAGATTTTATTTTAAAGGAAAATAGAAACATCTGCAAAGATAGATACACAGCATGTTCATCACAACATTGCATATAATAGTATGAAGTTGGCAGCAACCTAAATGTACAACAGTTGAAGATTTGTTAAAAAATTAAGATCCGGGACTTCCCTGTGGTCCAGTGGTTAAGACTCCACACTCCCAATGCAGGGGGCATGGGTTTGATCCCTGGTCGGGGAACTAAGATCCCACATGCCACATGGCAGAGGCAAAAAAAAAAAGGTCAAGATCCATCTACATATGAAAATGAGGCTAAATGTAAATTGTGATTTTTCCCTGGGCACTGGAATAAGGGTTGTAATTTATCTTTATTTTTTTAATCCATTAAGTAAGTTTACTCAATATATATAATTTTTAGAAAGAGAAAGAATTTGATTTATATTTTTAATTCAGTAAAAACGTATACTAATCTGCAGGTGATAATTATGAGTGATTTCTGTGTTTACAAAATATTTTACCAGAGGCATATATTACTTTTCTAATCAGAGCAAAAAGTAAAAGTTATTTGAAAATAAAAATAAGAGAGCTCCCTGGTGGCCTAGTGGTTAGAATTTGGGGCTTTCACTGCCGTGGCCCAGGTTCAGCCCCTGGTCGGGGAACTGATATCCCGCCAGCTGCATGGCACGGCCAAATAAATAAATAAATAATAAAAATAAAATCTTTGGAAATGGGATAGCATCATGTATTTTTCACCTTATGATTATTTCAGGTCAGCCCCATGGCTATTCCACATGGTTCAAATGAAACTTCCTATTTGCTACCTCCAAACAAGGAGGACTGGGGAGGGCACGGCATTCCTGACTTTGTCTATGGGCAGAAGGAACTCGTGTCAAAAGGGATTCAGTGGCCAAGGAACAGACCCAGCCTTCTGGACACACTGCCACTGTCTCGCTTTGACTCTGCCCTCTGCTTGGCCTGGAGGCAGCGGATGGAGCTGGGGCTGTTCCGCTACTGTCTGGGGGAGTTGCAGACCCAAACCCTCCCTGGTGCCGTGGGTTTTGTGGCTCAGCTGAATGTGGAACGAGGTGTGCAAAGAAGGAGCCCCCAGAACATCAGGAGCGTGAGGCAGGCGTTTGACCCTGAACAGTTTAACTTCAACCAGATCCGGCCAGGAGAAGTCCTCTTCCGCTTGCACCGGGAGCCTGATCTCCCCAGTGCTCTCCAGCAAGACGACATCCTTGTGGTGATCAATGTCAGCCCCTTGGAGTGGGGCCACGTGCTGCTGGTGCCCGAGCCCGCCCGAGGGCTCCCCCAGCGCCTGCTGCCAGGGGCACTGCAGGCCGGGGTTGAAGCTGTGCTGCTGAGCTCACACCCAGGCTTCCGAGTCGGCTTCAACAGTCTGGGCGGCCTGGCCTCAGTGAACCACCTCCACCTGCATGGCTATTACCTAGCCCACAGACTGCCCGTGGAGGGGGCCCCAAGCGAACCCCTGGATCCTGGGGGCCGTCTGCACCTGCTCCAGGCCCTCCCAGCTCCTGGCTTCCTCTTTTACACAAGCGGGCCAGGGCCCGACTTGGAAGCCTTGGTAAGCAGGGTATGTCGGGCCACTGACTATCTGACTGACCACGAGATTGCACATAACTTGTTTGTGACCCGGGGGGCTCCACCTGGAAAGACATCATCTTCCTCAGCCCTCACGGGGGTCCGAGTAATTCTTTGGGTCCGGAAGTCCAGCTTTGGGATAAAGGAAGGCGAGGCCTTCAATGTTGCCCTCTGTGAGTTGGCCGGGCACCTCCCTGTCAAAACGTCCCAGGACTTCAGCAGCCTGACAGAGGCTGCAGCTCTGGCCGTCATCCGGGACTGTCTGCTGCCCCCAGCCCAGGCAGGAGAGGTGCAGGCAGCACTGGTGGCCTTGATAGCCAAGGAGGAGCAGTAATCCTTCCAGAAGTATTTATTTTGTAACCGATCTAAGTCTCTTTCCGGAAGGCTGTCCATCATGGTCATGTGGGCACTTTCATGAATGCCTTCTCACCTGTCTCAGCCTAAGGGGAAGGATAAAGAACTGGTAAGTGGTCTCTTTAAGGAGGAGGAACCTTGGAATAAATCGAATGAATGAGCCCTCATGGATGTATCTGCTGCTTTTCAACTTTCTTCTTAGATAAGCCCCAGGGATGTCAAACCTATTGTTAAGAAGAGAGTGTGTGCAAGAGTTAACACACTCCTGACTTGTATATGCCAACTTTTCTCTTCCTTTCTTATCAAATCTTAGCAAAGTGATAGTTTATCACTTCCTCTGTTCTTGCCTCTCTGCCTTTTCTCCCTTTGCCCACCACTGAGTTGTATTTCTTTATCCTGCCCCTGCATATGTCCCCTCCATCCATATGCCCTATTTATAGCACATTCTTCACCTACCTGGCCACTTTGAATTTTCCTTCAGCCCCAAAGCTGAGCTGAGTGTTCTTCACATACATCATTTCATGTGAAAACAAGGTGTCCTCACAACTTGAAAGTTGCAGGTCCTCTTAATACCCCCATTTAACAGATGAAGATATGGAGGCTGACAGAGGTTTAGTAATTTGTCCAAGTTCAGATGGCTCAAAAGTAGTGGAGTCAGGACTGCAACACAGGCAATCAGACACCTGAAGCTGAGCTGGGGCTGTGCACGTGTGACTGCCACGTTAATAAAGTCTCATTGAGATGAAGCAGAATATGCATCACAACCCATTTCATAAGAAAATCAGTTTAACATTTAAATTCCTATAAACAGTTTTTGGTCACCCTCATGTTTTGGGCACATTGCAGTAATTTCAGCTTAATGCCTCTTTGTGCAAGCCTTTGCAAATATGGGCTCCAATAACATCACTTTATTTTGCTCGCTCACTCTCTGAAGGGAGTGCAGATGACCATTAGAGCAAAGTGGAGTTTGTGTGTCGAAGGTGATGAGTCCAAATACCAGGATTTCCCTAGTTTTTCCTTAGGATTAATGTTTAGAGGAAAGCCTTCTCTGGCCCCAAATAAGTTTTTCCACAAAAAGTAAAAGTCAAATAGGTTTTCTTCATGGTGGTACTTCTTAGCCATGTATACTTTGTGAATCGTCAAGAAGGGGATTTATGGAAGCTTTTTCTGAGCTTGAATATGGAACACTTAGGAGACCCTTTGTATCCAGAGCCCTGGGCTTTGAGCACAGTAGGTAAGTAAGAAGGGACAATCCAGCTCAGGGCCCCTCTCCCGCTTTGCTTGCTTTTTGTGTGTTTGTTTTCTTTTTTGATGGAGGGTCTCTTGTACTAAGGCGTTTTGGACTTGATCTAATGGGAAACCTTGAAGAGTTTTAAATTGGGGAGTAACAAATATGCATTTTAGGGAAAATACTTAAGCTGCAGTGGATGGATGGATGGATGAAGGAAGGAAGAATAGAATAAGGGAATCCAGTTAAGAGGCTGCTTAATGGTGGCAATACAGGCAAGAAATGATGGTTCAGGTACTAGAACAGTGCCTGGAACGTTAAATAGTTGTCGAAAGAGTGAGAAAAATGTGCGTCCTGAAAGGCAAGGGACTCCAAAGCATTTCAAGGAGGGGGTAATAGAATATCATACACTGAAGGGAGGTCAAGAAATCTATGAATCGGAAAATGTACATGTCTTTTTAGAGGTGCGAAATTTTTAAAGTGTCCTTTAGATTTAGGCACATGGGATAATCTTAAGTGACAAATTGGGCGGAGTTTGGTGGAGGTGGCAATCAGAGGTAAAGTGGATGGACATCAGGAAAAGATGGCGACAGTAAAGGAGCAGTCTGATGAGCACCTCCAGGGCACGTGTGATAATCACGGCCGTCCCTCCCAAGTGCTGGGACTGCGCTAGACATGGTTACTAAAAACACTGAAGGAAGGCAAGCAGGTATTCGTCCCGAACACTGAGTTGGCCAAATTCCGGGAGCTTGGCCCGCGGGTTGAGGAAAGGGTGGGGTTGGGGCTCGTGCGAACTGGCGTGAAAGCGGAAGGACTAGAAGTCCTATCACGCATCGGGTCAGTTGCCGCAAGAATCAGCCCTCCAGTGCCAGGCGCTCGATGCGCTTCCTACTGCAGCCCCGGGGCAAACGTCTCAGGCACCCGCCCAAGATGGCCTCTGCTGGCGCCCAGGTGGGTGTGGTTCTCGGAAAGGCCCCGCCCCCAGAACGCTTCTCCAATGGGGGCCGCCCTCGTGTCCATGGCGACGGCGGCGGCGGCTGCCTGCTTTCTTAAGGCGGCGCCGCCGGTATCTCCAAGATAGGTGTGAACCCCGGGTGCAGGGGGGAACGGGACCCCCTCGCGATCGCCGGGGACAACCATTCCTGTGGAACAAGGAGGCGGTCCCGGAGGCCCAGCAACGCCCGGGATGGAGCAGGAGCCGGCCGAAGGGCGGTCGTGAGCGACCAGCTGAGTCCAGCACCAGGCCGATAGGGGCGGACCCGGCAGCCCCTCCGCTCTCGGAACCTGGGGTGGGCAGTGTCCGCCGGGGGCATCCCCTCCGCTGTCAGAGCCCAGGGGGTCTTGGCCATTGGGTGCCTGGCCCCAGTGTGTCTGTATGGAGAAACTGAATCATGGGACAGGGAAAAGGCTGGCCTAGGCGACCTGTGGTCTTAAGCTCTATTTTTCAAAGTGAAGGTCCCCCCAGCACCCCCAGCCATCCCCCATCACATTCAAGAACAAAAAAGCTATGGTCATGGGCTTCCCTGGTGGCGCAGTGGTTGAGAATCTGCCTGCTAATGCAGGGAACACGGGTTCGAGCCCTGGTCTGGGAAGATCCCACATGCCACGGAGCAGCTGGGCCCGTGAGCCACAATTGCTGAGCCTGCGCGTCTGGAGCCTGTGCCCCGCGACGGGAGGGGCCGCGATAGAGAAAGGCCCGCGCACCGCGATGAAGAGCGGTCCCCGCACCGCGATGAAGAGTGGCCCCCGCTTGCCGCAACTGGAGAAAGCCCTCGCACGAACCGAAGACCCAACACAGCCAAAAATAGATAAATAAATAAATAAATAAATAAATAAAAAAAAAAAAAAAAAAAAAGCTATGGTCATGGTCCCTGCCAACTCAGTTCCGCTCCTGCATGCACCCCAGAGTATTGTATGGAGTGATCTTGGATAATTGGGACTTGTCAGCGAATCTAACATCTCATAGGCATCCCACGGACCCCATTACCTATTTGGAAACATCCCATTCTGTAGTGGGACTGCTCTGTTCTGAAGGAGCAGCAACATTCCCTTATAACACCATGAAGGTCCTTGGGTGGATTCCTGCCGGCCTTCCTGGGCCTGGAGGGAAGTCATATACATTTCACTCCCACCCCTCTCTCCTCAGAATCTAAGAGGATGGAGCCAAGTACCCGTAAGACCAGTGAATCAGAGGAAGACTATGGTGAAGAAGAGGAATCCGAGGAGTGTGTTAAAGGGGAAGCTACCATCCCTTCTAACCCTTCTCAGCAGGCACTCTCAAAGGCTGACTGTAATGCATTTAGGAATGGAGTTCCTTTATCCATTGTAGCCAAGAAAATACCAAAGAAAATCATAACCCCAGCTGACCCAGATGAATTAGAAGTTGGGAGGAGAAAGAGAAGGCGGAAACACAGGTAACCGTTCCCTGGACCCCCTCACTTGCCCAGGTCCAGAGAGTAACCCTCTGCCCTTCAGCAGTCAGGCTGGGATCCAAAGTCTTCCCTTTAGCCTAGGAAAGAGAACAGGAAATACAGGAGATCATTAGCCTTTTTGTACAACAAAAACAAAATTCAGAATCACTCGGTCTGGCTTAGCTTAGAATTTCAGCACGTTTATATCATCCTGGTCTTTCCTGTAAGTGGCTTCTAGAGAAAATGAATTGCACTGTTAATCTGTTGGGTGTCTCTTCTTCTGGGTGCCTGGCAGCCCAGGATCCTTCTCTCCTGCCTGATTTCTGCTATTCCTCCATTCCAGACCCCTGGCCATCAATCTGACCAACTGCAAGTATGAGAGTGGTAAGCACCCAGCTCGTCACTCACACCACTTGACATAAGAGGACATTTAGGGCTGCGGCTTTCACTCTGGAGACGGTCCCCCCAATCTGCTCCCAGCCCGTGGATCTTGTTAGGCTGGCCTATAACCTGTACTGAGCCCCCTGGCTCAGCTACCAGTAGCTGACACATCACTGTTACAGTTAGTCTCAGCAGTAGAGTAGGAATCTCCAGTTATCTAACAAGAAAAAAAATGACAAAAATCACCATCCCTCCCCGCCCCCCGCACCCCAGATTTTACCAGAGATGAGATGAGACCAGGTTAAAACTGTTTTTTCAAGGCAGCTTTTGAGGTGGCTTCAGCAATTAAAAAAAAAAAAATCACCAGCTAGGTTAGTCATTTCTTCCTCCCCTCATCCCCACTGGCATCTGTGCTACGGGTGCCCCAAAGTGTGAGGCGCCAGTGTGACCCCTTCCGAGGGTCAGCTCTGCAGGCCAGAAACCATCCTAATTGAGAGGACTGACAGGAACAGAGATCCAGTCTCTAGTTTTCTATCAAATTTTGGAAGGGCCCTGACATCCTCATGAACTTGGAATTGTCGCAATGGTAACTAAACTGAGGTAAGCAGAGCTGAGGTAAGAACTACCTCCTTCTTCATCCCGCTCTCTGGTCAGGTCTGTTCCTTACCCAACCCAGCTACAGTCCCAAGGTTTGCTGCCAGTGCCCAGGCTGGCTCCACTGACCTCCCGCTCTCCACAGTGCGTCGGGCAGCCCAAATGTGTGGCCTGAAGGAGGTGGGGGAGGACAAAGAGTGGACTGTGTACTGGACAGACTGCTCTGTCTCACTGAAACGAGTCACATGAAGAGGTTTCAGGCACAACCTCCAGACCCAAGATCCTAAAGGAACTATGCCCCAGAATGACTACTCCTACCCTTGCACCCAGGCACCCGAGGCTGCCACTCTTGGTGGCTATACCCCTGTGCAGAGCAGGAAAGGCCGTGGCCAGGGGCTTCTGCACCAATGGAAATATTCTCCTCGTGGGTCTCGTAGGGAACTTCTGTTATCTGAAGGAAGTGTCTGCTGGGCACATCCTATCTCAATATATGCTGCTTGCCTGGAAGCAAGCTCAGCTGGTCCCTCCAGGGCAGGTGAGCCTATCTTAGGGGGAAGACTGGGAGCTTCAGAGCTAACAGTAGAGCCAGCTGAATGATCCAGCCTTCTAAGCAGCTTAGCCTAGCACTCCACATCCATTAAGAGTCAGTGTGGGGTCCTGCATGGCAGCAAGAAAGTCAGGAAAGATGGACCGGGGTCCACAAGAAGATATTACTTCTTTTTTTTTTAAATTAATTTATTAATTTATTATTTATTTTTGGCTGCATTGGGTCTTTGTTTCTTCGCCCCTTGGAGGGAGGGGGGGCTGGGGGGACTACTTTACATTGCGGTTGCGCGGGCTTCTCATTGTGGTGGCTTCTCTTGCTGCGGAGCACGGGCTCTAGGCGCGCAGGCTTCAGTAGTTGTGGCTCGCAGGCTCTAGGCGCGCGGGCTTCAGTAGTTGCGGCTCACGGGCTCTAGAGCGCAGGCCCAGTAGTTGTGGCGCGCGGGCTTAGTTGCTCCGCCGCATGTGGGATCTTCCCCGACCAGGGCTTGAACCTGTGTCCCCTGCACTGGCAGGCAGATTCTTAACCACTGCGCCACCAGGGAAGCCCCAGATATTACTTCTTCATGGTATTTTTGTTATCCTCTAATTGGGTCTTTGTGGTGGTTAGCAATAAAATAATTTAAAAGTGTCTGTAGGCTTATTTTGAGGGAAGCCAAGCAGGGAGCTGAGACTATCACCTATCCCGTGAATTATGGGAGAAGAGCGAGAGCGAGAGACTGCTAGAAGCGCTTAAAAAGCCCCTAAGAAGGGGCATGCAGACAGCAGTTGTGAGATGAGGGTAACAATAACAGGTCCGACACTGTTAAGTGCTTTTACATTCTCACCTCATTAAATCCTCAAAAAGATACCCTTATGTTTTTGTTTTGTTTTGTTTTGTTTTTTTGGCTTCGGCCACAGCTTGTGGGATCTTAGTTGACCGACCAGGGATCGAACCCGTGCCCCCTGCAGTGAAAGCACCAAGTCCTAACCAATGGACCGCCAGGGAATTCCCAAAAGATATCCTTATGTTAAGGACACTAAGGCTCAGAAATACTCAGTTCACACAGCTCATACGGAGAAAAAGCAGAGAGCACTGAACCTCCCAGCCCTGAGGGCCAGAGCAGCGGGGGTTTCCAGCAGGCCACCCTGGCAATGCCTTGCCCTCTGAGAGTGCCACTGCCGTGCATTCCCTGGGGCTGCTCCTTAGTTTCCTTTCTCTTTGGGGAAATGTTTTCTCATTTGCTTTGTGTTATTCCGCACCAGTTATTCCTTTAGGGCTAGTCCCAGGTAGTCTGAGGGATGTTATAAGGTGGCTAGAAGGCCCAAGGTCCTGGCTAGCCCTTCTCACCGCCCCTCATTTGCTAACCTTGCTGTGTATGTGTGTTTTGGGGAGAGGCCAAGCGGCAGTTTCTCACCTGCCTTAGGGAACCTTCCTTTTCTCCCTTGGGGACTTGGTGCAGTGTTTACCTTCACTGTGACTTCTCCCTTGACCTCCCCTGTCCTTCTCCACTGCTATCTGGAATGTTCAGGCCCCAGGAACTGCCCCTTACTCTGGGCGATAGTATAACCAACTGGCTCTGTTTCAGAAAATCAACCACTTCCCTGGCATGACAGAAATCTGCCACAAAGATCTGCTGGCTCGGAACCTCAACCGCATGCAGAAACTCTATCCTACTGAGTGCAACATCTTCCCATGCACCTGGTGCCTCCCTGCAGAGTGAGTGAGCCTGGCTCCCCAGGTTGAGATTCTGGGGGAGGAAAGGGTTCGCCATCTCAGTTCCCACCAGACTCTGGCTCTGGGACCTAGAATGTCTCAGGGGGACGGAAGTAGAAGGGAAGTTTTAGCTGAAAAGAAAAGAGACGGTTAAAGAAAAGTAGGTCTCAAACTATTATGTATAAAATAAACTACAAGGATATATTGTACAACACAGGGAATAGAGCCAATATTTTAAAGTAACTATAAATAGTGTATAACCTTTAAAAATTGTGAATAACTATATTGTACACCTGAAACTTATATAATGTTGTACCTCAACTATATAATTAAAAAAAAAAAAGAAAAAGTCTCTAGAAACCATTACCTAAGAAGGTTTATAATTATGAAACAGAGAAAACAGTTTAGTCATTCAATAATAGGTTATTGTTTAAATCAGTATTGTTTACCCACTGTTGTTTTAATTGTCAGATGGGTTACAAACATGGTAATGTGTTGCTGATACTCAATTATAATTTGTTAATGATAATAAAAATGAACTTGAGTAGAGCGAGGATTATTCCTGTAACAGCATCACTCTTCACCACTTGCATTGCAATATGCAGGCCAGTGTGTATCTGATTTACCATGATATCCTGAGGACCTGGCACACAATAGGCACTCAAATGTCTGTGTGAATGAAGGTGAAGTATAACTGTAAATACCCTAGGTATTCCCACGAGACTGGACTGTGCACATGTCTTTCAATGAGGGAAAAAGGTTGAAAACTACTGGACTTAAAAAACAGTACAATCATAGAATCAGAATACTAGGCAGCCATTTAAAAATGTTATATGATCCCATTTTCATCTAAAACAAAGAAGGAAGGAATAAAGAAAGAACAAAGTAATGAGTGACAAAGCCAGTGTTCAAACTCAGTAAGTCCTGCCCTACAGTCCATGCTCATAGCCAATATGCTTATTTCACAGTAAGATTAGAGGTTTTTATCTTCTTTTTGCTCTTCTAAATTTTCTGTAATTAACATATACTACTCTATAATCAGAAACCTAAAAGACTATGATAACTTGGAGTGCTAGTTTACAAGTGGACACCATTGCACTTAAGATGAAAACCAGATTTCTGAAAGTCAAGCCTATTTTCATAGCTACACACAGGTGGGACTGGCCACAGATGGGCTTGGCAGCTTTTTGCCACATGGGCGGGGCCAGAAAGGCCATGAAGCTAGCAGCAGGTTCTCAAAGCCTCAGCCAGCCTTCCTCTCCCTACTGAACATTCTCACAGTCCTTCCTTGACTCACCCTGAGCTTGGTTTCCACAGGCGAGAACAAACTGAGTCATCCCATGCAGCAATGCTGGACCAGGAACGCTATGAGGATTCTCACCTGGGGGGGATACCGGCGGTTCTACCCTGGGCCTGACACGGAGAAGTACGCCCTTCTTCAAGCACAACGGCTCCCTCTTCCGGGAGACTGCTGCTTCCAAGGCCAGAGAGGAGTGTGCCAGGTACTTTGCCCTACATTCTCCTCTGTCCACCTGGGTGGGGGCAAATCCTGAAGCTGAATTGCTCCTCAGCAGGGTGGAGAGGAAGCCAGACACTTGAGGAAAGAGGAATGGAGTTACAAATTCTATCAAACTTTTTTTTAATCTTTAAAAAAATTTTTTTAATTGAAGTATAGTTAATTACAAAGCTGAGACTTCCCTGCCCCCCCCCCCCCCGCTTTTTTTGGCTGCGCCGTGTGGCTTGTGGGATCTTCCGCGACCAGGGATTGAACCCAGGTCCTCGACAGTGAAAGCGCCGAGTCCTAACCACTGGACCGCCAGGGAACTCCTTCTATCAGACTCGTAAAGACTGAGTTTAGTAGGTTTCCCCATCTTCCGTCTCCTTCCTCTCCCATCAGTCCCCCAAACAGATCAATTTCCTACTCTTCCCCCATCCCCATTTTCCCTCACCCCCTTTCTAACACAATTTCTCCGGTATCTGAAGCTGCTGTGTCTTGTCAGGCAGCAACTAGAAGAGATCCGCCTTAAGCAGGAACAGCAGGAGACCTCAGGCAATAAGAGGCGAAAGGAAAACAAGGACCAGAACCATGGTGAATCAGGAAGGGAGAAGAGCCAATCCAGGGCCCGGCTCAGGGGCCTTTCCACCCACTTGGCTTATAGGAACCGGAACCGGGAGAAAGAGGTGTCAGGGGTTTTGCAGCTCTTGCTTTTCTGCAGGAAAACGGGTTGGGACTACGAGAGAAGGGAATCTCTGCTGTCCTCTCCTCCTCTTGTACGAGAGATGAGTTCCTAATCAGTACGTTGAATCTGACCTTTTGGAACAGGAGGTGAGAAAGTGGATAGCAAAGGGAACCTTCCACCAAGGCCAGGGAAGGGACGGAGGTAGAGTGGGCAGGAGTCTTGCAGCCATCCTTGTTGATGACTGGGGACTCATCCTTGGAGATCCTGCATTCATCTCTCATGTACCTTGTAGCTGCTACCAGTACACCTGGACACTATGCAGCCGCAAGAAATTGTGGAAGAGGAGGAGCTGGAGTGGATGAAGGCCCTGCTACAAAGGGAAAATCTCATCAGAAGTCTGGGTATTGTAGAGCAGATCTCCCGCATGCTGTACCCCAGCCACCGGGGCCAGAAAAAACTTCATGAATATCGGATGAGGGTCCCTGCACAGCCTCTCATAGAACAAGGGAACAAGGGCTCTACCGCACGTGGTGGTGGCCACAGCCAAGGAGGCTAATGTGATGGTGTCTGGCAGTGGAGCCTGGGAAAGCAGTGTATGCTGGGCCTTGGGAAAGGGTCTGTTGGTTGCTTTTGCATCTGTTCCGAAGCTCCCTTGTTTCTAGTAATGACATCCAGCCAAGAGCAGTCTCACTTACAAGAGACTTGTTCTCTATATTCCTATCTTGCAATAACCCCAAACTCATGACTGACAAGGCCATCACCCTCAGCGGCTTCTGTGTAATCTCTCCCTAGCACTGCCAGTGCTGTGGCTCTAACAGGAGATAAATAAATGATCTTGGGCCAACAAAACAGCTACCAAGTTCACTATTCCCTGGGCTAGTAGCAAACCTGTTGGGTCCTCTGTTTTTGTTGAATCCCAAAGGAGTAACTGGTTAAATAGTGGGCATGGCCTAGAAGAGATTTTTCTTGTCTTACTTTCTTCCACCACACCATCCAGCCTCACAAGAAATGTGGTAAGGGGATTGCTCTTCTCCTCTAGGCTAGATTTCACCAGGACGGGCTGGGCAGTCAAGAACTGCAATGTGTGAATCTGTTCCCATTGGTCCTCCTGAGAAGGGCCGCCAAAGAGCAGGGTCCTCATTTCCTGCATCCAGTTCGGCCCCATGAATTGATCCCCAGGATCTTAGGGCCACTGCCAAGCATGAATGCTGCAATTCCATATCATTCCTGGTGCCATCTGCAGCCCAAGAATGTCAACTGGATGAGAGATCCAGCAGACATCAGCCCCTGTTCATTGTCAATGAAGACATGTGGAAGGCGCTATTTTTCCAGCGCCAGAATCAGGCTCACTAGCCGTAAGTATGCAAAACTAGCTTTGGTCACTCTGACTTGTATAAAGTCCCACTAGCAAATATTACAGCTGGGATGCTCCCAAAATATTATTTGGCACTTCCAGCAGTGTGGGGATGGAGGAGGTAGTGGACCCATTTATTTACCTCCTTCTGTGTACTAAACCCTGGTGATAGACATGGCAGAAATACATCCAACAAATGTAACAGGGATATGGACAAGTAAACACACCAATTACAATACAATGTGGTAAAGATGCTGGAGGGAAGCA
This sequence comes from Balaenoptera acutorostrata, assembly GCF_949987535.1. NCBI lineage: Eukaryota > Metazoa > Chordata > Mammalia > Artiodactyla > Balaenopteridae > Balaenoptera > Balaenoptera acutorostrata. The sequence goes on along the minus strand of NC_080066.1, from coordinate 38,235,460 downwards.
TGAGATGCCATTCCTCTGTGTTGGTAATTGGGCAACAGTTGGGAAAGAGGTGAGCAAATCTCTTCTGTGAATACCAACTCAGGGGGACCCATATTTCCACTGCAGAAGGCCAAACCAGCAGAAGGCTAGAAGCCATAAACCGAGCCCTGGCAGGATCAGTGCCACCCTTTTTAACCCCAAGCTAGGGCTATCTTCTGTAACGGGAAAGAGTGGTAAGTGGCTCATGGACTGCATGCACCTTGCCTTCCATGCTAGACTCTGAACACAGAGCAGCTGAGGCCTGGCATCTCACCCTCTGCCCTACCTCTGCACCCCTGCTGCAGCATACCCCTGCACTCCTCGACATCAGGCACCAGAGGTAAATGTAGGAAGGAAGCCCACAACTCAAGCTGTCCTGGAAAACCCACTCAGGTTTCCAAAAGGGCAAAGCGTCTTCAATCTTTGCTAACTCAAAGACTGCCACCAAGCTTCAGTGTGAAAAGCCCTGGCCAGGAACCCTGTTTGCATAAGGCAAAACACAAAGACACCAAGAATTCCTCAATACCCTAAGATTATTTTCGGATGGGTAAAGACTAAAAGATGAAAAGGAGCCAGGGGCGGCCATGTGCTCATCTCCGTCCTTCAAACCTTAGCCTGGATTTACCGCTAATGATGAGTCTGAACCCTGGGTGCGGCCCGGGACTGGAGGTTATCCCGGCGACAAGAAGCCCCTTTCCCAGAGGAGCCGAGTTCCCACGGCACGGAGCTTTCGCCATCAGAGAACCGCCGAGGGGACGTCCTGACAGCCGCCGTGGCGGAGACAGGCCGGCCTGGGCAGCCATTGGGGCAGAGGGGCGGCTCTTGGCAACTGAACTCGTCTTTTTATTAAAGTTTATGCTGTTTTGCAGGAGCGTCCTCTACCTCATACCCGCCTCCGAGTTTCAGAGAAGCCTGCTCTGTAATTACAACTGGTAAGGGTGGGTGGCAGAGCAGTTCAAGCCCAGAAGCCACGCCCCCAGACGGAAGCGGAAAAGACGCGCCTGCCCCTCAGCTTCCCGCCCAATTCCGGTCCCGCCCCGCGGCTTCAGGCGCTACCCTGTGGGGGGCGGGGGAGGGCTTTTTCTCGTCGACATGGCGGTTGCTCTGAACTCCTTGCTGGGCCGGGGTGTCCGTGCAGCGGTCGCTCGCTGTGGGTTTGCTACCCGGGGCGTGGCGATCCCGGGATCTGTCGGCCGTGAGCCGGACCCCGATTCCGACTGGGAGCCGGAGGAGCGGGAGCTGCAGGAGGTGGAGAGGTACCGGCTCCTTCCCGGGCCCTCAGCCTGAAGCAGGGCCTCGGGCCTGGGCGCCCAGGCCGCGCCCCCTTGGCGCCGGGCGTCCTGCGGCGGCCCTTATTTCTCACCCGTTGTCAGGGGCACAGGGGCAGCTGTTAGCTCCTTTGGGACCACGAGTCCCTTCACCAAGGACGTATTTCATCACCCATTTAAAGAATTTGGCAACAGCTTATGGGCTGTTGTTCTCGGTGTTAGATTTCTGGGGCGGTGTTCAGAGCAGGTCTAGGCTGACAGACATGGCCAGGTTGTCCTTGCAAAGAGAAGCGGGCTGGGCGCTCTGACTTAGCCCAAGGCTCTTAAACCACGCAGCTGGCTTCCACGCATGGCTTCTGCCCTTGGTTCTCTCTCTCAGCGCCCTGAAACGACAGAGAAAAGCTATCCGGTTCCAGAAAATTCGGAAGCAAATGGAGGCGCCAGGTTCCCCGCCCAGGACCCTGACGTGGGAAGCCATGGAGCAGATCCGGTAAGACTGTTGGCAGTTAGGATCTGCTGTGATGAGAAGTGAAGGATACTAGGGCTTAGAACTTAGAACGTTGTTTTTGTATTTTTTGCTTTTTATCTTTCAAGATTTCTAACAGAAAAGTCAAGTAATAAGATAAACGTCGATGAGCCCATCTAGATGTAATGGTTTTTAACGTTATGACACGGTTCATTTTTTGCTGAAATTTTTTAATAGTAAGTTACAGGCGTCACAACATTTAACGCGTATATAGTAAGTAGATCATGACGTTCTTGATCTAAGGACCAGGGATGGAGCTTCCATGGTTACGTTGCTCTGAAGAGAGGATCCGTATCTTAGAAAAGAGATCCTCTTTTAAATTTTAAGTTTTTTGTTTTGAATAGATAATACATATGGCTGAAAATTAGAACAGTATAACAGGGCATACGCATTGAGAGATGTTAATCCCCCCTAGTCTCCTATGGATACTATTTTTAATAGTTTTTTGTGTCATTTTCTAGGTTTCCTTATGCAAATAGAAGCAAGCACGTATGAATACAGAATTTTATTTTCACTTCTATAATCACAAACAGTAGAATACTATAAATGCTGTTCTATACTTTGTTTTGTTCACTTAATATATTCTGAAGCTCTTTTCACTTCCCAAGAGAGAGCTCCTCATTCTTTTTTGTAGATGCTTAGTAAACTGTAGTTTACCAGTCTTTTATGGTGGGCACTTGAATTGTTTCCACTCACTTGCTGTAACAAATAGTGCTCCAGTGCATAACTTTGTATACTCTAAATATCTGCCAGAAGTATTTACACTTACATAAATGTATGTGTTGCATACATTCCTAGAAGTAGGGCTGCAACTGAACCGAAGGGCAAATGGACTTGCATTTTGATAAATATTGCTAAATAGTCCTTTGTAGGTCATGTTCCTTTTTCCATTCCCATCAGAATAACTCTGGAATTGAGACTTAGAATAAAGGGGGTTTTATAGAGCTGAACAAGATTTTATGAGCCTGTAGCATCTCTCCCCTGTCAGCTTCCTCTTCTATCTTGAACACCAGCCTTTTCAACCCTTCCATCTTCCCACCTGTTACCTCCCCTTTTGTGATCAATAAATATCTTTTTATTTCAGAGAAAAAACAGGCTATTAGGTAAGAACTGTTTAAAGCTTCTTGGTCTCCTCCTTACCTTCCACTCTCAATCTTGTGCTCGGTTCACACCTCTGGGGAAGTGGTAGTCCTTCACTTGTCTAGGACCAGTTCTCTGGGTGCTCTAGGTCAAGTCCCTACCTAATTTCTCAGGGACCTACATCTGTCAACTTAAGGTTGTCCATGTTGTGTGCCGGTCTCAGTCTGTCAATAACCAGTGTTGTGGCTGAGCCAGCCCTTGTGGTTCTTAAGACTGCAAGATGCCCTTCAGCAATAACCATCAGGAAACTGCTGGGTGTAGGGGGTGGGGGGGAGGGTTATTACTTACAGGACCTGGAAATTATATGGCACACCTGAGGCCACACAGCGAGGTCATGGGTAGAGAGAGGTGCAAGGGCCTGGGGTTCTGCTTTTATTGGGGTTGAGGGTGGGGGCCTAGGGTTTTGAGGGCTCACTCTTTATTGGTGAATTTAACAGGAATTTTTTTAAATTTTATTTTAAATTATTTATTTATTTATTTAGGCTGTGCCAGGTGTTCGTTGCGGCATGCGGGATCTTTAGTTGCAGCATGCAGGGGTTTTTTTTTTTTTAAGTTGCGGCACACGGGATCTTTAGTTGCGGCATGCAAACTCTTAGTTGCAGCATGTGGGATCGAGTTCCCTGACCAGGGATCAAACCCGGGCCCCCTGCATTGGGAGCATGGAGTCTTAGCCACTGGACCGCCAGGGAAGTCCCTTAACAGGAATTTAAACCGCAAGAAGAGAAAAAGCAAGTGGCCCAAGTGGTTAGTTATTGAAGCCAACCATAATCTCTAAAACAAACGTGCCAATGGAGGGATGGGGGGAAGCCTGGCTTTTTATATAGTTGTGTGGCTGGCAGTGTGTTTATTGGAGATAGCCATCTTTGAAGTGCATGCCTTGGCAAGCAAAGCTTAAGTCAGTCACTTGGATTACAAAGAAAAGGAAACCCAGCTGTCAAGGCTATACTACACTCCCTCGTCCTTTAGTTCCCTGCTGGCTCCCTGGCTCCCTACCCTCATTTTTGTTTGTTTCATCACAACAATGAAACTATTATCCACGAATCTACCAGTGACTTCCTCAGTGCTAGGCATAACTGACACTCAAGGCTTTAGCCTGACTAACATTTCTGCAGCATTTGACCTTGTCTGCATTCTTGAAATTCTCCCTTGACCCAGGCTACCACTCACTTCTATTTCTAGGACTGGTTTTCTGTTTCCTCCCTGGGCTCCCCGTCTTCCTCCTGTATCTTAATTATTGTAGTTTTTAGAGTTGTGTCCTTGGTCGTTTATCTCACTCTGCATATTTTCCTGCCTAATGCCAGCCATTTGCACGGCTTCAACCACTCCTGCTATTGGCTTATGACTTCCAGATCTATCATGTCCAGTCCATGTTTTTCTTCTGAACTCTATATAGTCAACTGTGCACTAGATATCGCTGTTTGGCTGTCATACAGGTTCCTCAAACTCAACATGTACAAAATAGAATTCATCATTATTCCCTGACAATTTCATTCTGCTCCTATTTTTGCTAAAACCCCAAATGGTCCCACCAATCACCCACTCTAAAGATACTGAATCTTGGGACTTCCCTGGTGGCGCAGTGGTTGGGAGTCTGCCTGCCAATGCAGGGGACATGGGTTCGAGCCCTGGTCCGGGAGGATCCCACATGCCGCGGAGCAACAAAGCCTGTGTGCCACAACTACTGAGCCTGCGCTCTAGAGCCTGTGAGCCACAACTGCTGAGCCCGCGTGCCACAACTACTGAAGCCCGTGTGCCTGGAGCCCGTGCTCCGCAACAAGAGGGGCCACCACAATGAGAGGCCCGCGCACTGCAACAAGGAGTGGCCCCCGCTCGCCGCAACTAAAGAAAGCCTGTGCAGCAACAAAGACCCAGCGCAGCCAAAAATTAATTAATTAACTAAAAAAAAAGATGCTGAATCTCAGCCTATTTCTTCGCCCAATATTTAGTTCCTTACCAAGTGTAACCACTTGGCCTTCCTAAAATATTTCTCAAGTCTCTTTCCTCCTCTGCTCTCATTGCCACTGTCTCGGTTCAGACTGCCTGGATTACTGTGACAGCCTCTTGCCTGATCTTTCCATCTCTAGTCTTGCACTGAGAAACTACTGTTACTGAACCAGGTTCATTTGCCTGATACACAGCAAGCCATTGCTGAGACCCCAAGGTTTGCAGCAGAGAAAAGGTTTATTCACAGGCAGCCAAGCAAGGAGATGGGAGAACAAGTCTCAAATCTGCCTCCTTGAAGGAAGAGGCTTAGGATATTTATGGGGTAAAGAAGCAGGGTGGTCTGAGGCTTCGGGAAAGGTGATTAAATGTTAGAAAAAGGTGAAGTAATTGGTGCTCTGCACAGGGGTATCTGAGTTACCTGGTCTTCATGGGATGCATGTTCAGAAAATGGTGGGCAGCATTAGCATGATCTGAGGATGGAGTTTTGGGCCCTTGACATTGAAAGGTCACCCATTCGACACCTGTACAGGCCCAGCTGAATGGTCAGTGGTCTCAACTAGTTTGAACTGGGCAAAACTAGCCCCCTGTTCCTGAACAACAACTTAAGCAACTGTTACCAGAGCAACCCATGGTCAGAAGTGTTATCTATAGGGGGCAGTTAAAGGAGTCTTGTGATATATTGTCTAGGCTATGTGAAGCTTGGAGGGTATGCAGTTTGCATGAACAATTAAAGCAAGCTTGGTCAGTGAAGGCAGGTTACAGGTTATTATTCATTAAGCAGGTTATAGTTCAGGGAATCTAATTGATGACTGCCCTCTTTCACTACCACTGGATTGAGCTTCAAAATGAAAATTTGCTCATGGCATTCTGCTCCTTAAAATCCTTCCTTGGTTCACTGTTGCTTTGGGATAGACTCCAGAATCCCTAAGCATGACGTGATCTTGCTCCTGCTCCCACTGTCACACAGATTGAGCTGTTCCCAACAAAGGTGATGTGCTTCTTTGTGTTTCACCTGCTGCTCACTCTACCATCAGTACCTTTGACCTTTTCTTCCTCTCCTCCCCTCTGCCAGCTTATGACAACTTCTCATCTTTTCAGACCAGCTCTAGCGTGGACTTCCTGAAGCAATTCCTGGGCCACCCCGCAAATGTGGTGATAGCCTGTCCCTGCCTCTCCCTCCCCGGTGCTCTCACAGCATCCTCTGCTGGGATATTTCTCATAGTGTTTTTGTATGTTACTGTATCTGTCTCCACCACCAGACTGTATGTTCTTTGAAGGGAAAGACAGTCGTCATGCATCCCCAGGATCTAACTGGGGCCTGCCGTGCAGTGAGAGGAATTCAGTTGATATGAAATGAAATGACTAAGAGTAGTTGGGTGTTGCTGTTAGCACACAGGAATGGACCGCAGCCATTTAGTGGCACAAGATAAACACTGCGTTTACAGTTTTTCCAAGCGCTCTTCTTTTCATGTATTTATCACTAGTATTATCAGTTAACTGTTCTGATAGGAGACTTCTTCACAGATTGAAAACCTGCTTCTTTTTTTCATAGGTATTTACACAGGGAATTTGCAGAGTCCTGGTCAGTTCCCAGATTGGCTGAAGGCTTTGATGTCAGCACTGATGTGATCCGAAGGGTTTTAAAAAGCAAGTTTGTGCCCACATTGGAGCAGAAACTGAAGCAGGATCAAAAAGTCCTTAAGAAAATTGGGCTTGCCCGCTTGCTCCAGCAGCTCCCAGGCTCTGGGGATACCTCAGCACCGCTTTCTGCAAGCCATTCTGTATCGGGCTCTTTGCTGATGCCAGGGGATGAAGCCTCATCCAAAGGCCATGGTCACAGCACAGCTTTGAAAGTGACAGAATTGAACACTCACAGAACAAATACACCAAGGAGACAGAAGGAAAGGAATAAAGGAATCCAGGGACTGGAGGAGGAGAAGAGCTTTGTGCCTGTTGCTGCAGCCCTCGGTCATCCAAGAGAGCTGCAGAAGTTCTCCACCAGTGACTGTGGGGACACCAGAGGAACTGACAGTGATGGATTGCCAAGTGACAAGAAGCTGGCAGAGTTGAAGGCAGGGGAGCCAGGTGACCAGAACTTTAGCAACAAAGTCATGCAGAGGGGACGAGAGTTCTTTGACAGCAATGGGAACTTCCTGTACAGAATTTGAGCTGGAGCCTGGCTTGTGGAAATGCCACATGAAACACAGCTGGGCAAGTATATTTGGTTCTGCCTGGATTTCTGTGTGTGGATTATCCACCTTGGAATGGGGGGTAGTGATGAGCCTGGAATGTGGGATGAAAGAGTTTCTTGGATTTGAATCTGACAAAGGGCAGAGAACTTCACAGGGTAGTTACGTGTGGGAGCGGGGTGAGTGACTGGGTAGATTCCAGCCTCCTGGAGCACTGCTCCTCCTCTGACCCACGTGGATCTTCAGGACTCACCCTTCTTGCTTGGGCTCTCTGTATGTTGAAACCAGCCTGTATTGCATGTGTTGTTACAAGTTGCTGTGATACTTGCAGTATGTTTGGGAGGAAATTAAAAGTTTGTCTTCTCACCTCATTTACTTCTTGATTAATGAATACTAACAGTTCTGGAACTGCTTAGTCAGTTATCTTCATTATGTGCAAAATAAAGTAAAATGTAGCAGTCTGTGTTGATTGATGCTCTCTGGGATTGGGAGGGTTTACCTGTGAAGGGAAGGGAAGAGGCAAAGGGTCCCTTGTCTAAATATTGGGAGAGAGATGGGGCCAGAGGAATCCCTAATAAAGGGCTCTGTGCCTATCAGCCCTGCTCAGTGATGGACTTTGACAGCCAAAAACTGGACATTAGGCCTTCCCTAAACACCCAGTCTAAAGCAGCTCCTCTTTCAGATGCTAGGGCTCTAAAACAAAATGGGGGTGTGGGGATTTGACCAAACAAAAAATGCAAAGCAGGCAAAGGCTTTACAGGCTCTCAACGTAACCTCCAGCCACTTCCAAAAGCTTAAGTAGTATCTTATTGTACAGCTTTAATCAGATTTTTACAAGGGTGTTGTGATTTAGGCAAGAATAGATAATAGATCCCTTTTACAATTATGGTCTTGGGACTTCCCTGGTGGCGCAGTGGTTAAGACTCCGTGCTCCCAATGCAGGGGGCCCGGGGTTCCATCCCTGGTCAGGGAACTAGATCCCACATGCATGCCGCAACTAAGGAGCCGGCGAGCCACAACTAAGGAGCCGGCGAGCCACAACTAAGACCCGGTGCAACCAAATAAATAAATGAAAGTAAATAAATACATGAAAAAAAACCCAAATGTGGTCTCAAAGGTTTTTGGATATGCCCAAGGTCACATAGCTGCAAGTGAGTGACAGCAGTGGGACTTGAACGCAGGTCTGATTCCTAATTCAAGGCTTCAAAAATTCCAGGAATCTATCACTGCCTGGCATAATTTCTGTTAATTCACTGATTCTTTTAGAAATACTTTATTAATATCAGAAAGTGATTATCAAAAGACAAATGGAGACATATTCAAGCAACATAGGAGTCCAATGACAGTTCTCAACAATGTCTCATTTTAACAATTTACCAGCAAAAATTGGCTATTCAGAATTTAAATACATGCAGGATGTTTTTCTAATGAAAACATTGATATTCCAACCCTGTCACTGACAGCCTGGTCATGTGTCTTGTTGCTATTGCAAATGTCATTCATGGCAATTATAATATCACTGTACTGTTAACTTGAGCATCTGTTCAGTAGAAATGGGCAAGGCCCTATCACATGCCAGTCAAAGTTAGGGAATCCAGCTTCTGGTAATAGAGCAGTGGACAGATAAGGCCCTTGTTCTCACTGCTCTGTCACTATCATGTAACTTATAATAAAAACGTCAATATAATTATGATTTTTAAAAGGGTAATTTGCCATTAGAACCTTAGAGGAGGGACTTCCCTGGTGGTGCAGTGGTTAAGAATCTGCCTACCAATGCAGGGGCCACGGGTTTGATCCCTCGTCCTGGAAGATCCCACAAAAGCCGCAGAGCAACTAAGCCCGTGCAGCACAACGACTGAGCCCACGTGCCTAGAGCCCGTGCTCCGCAACAAGAGAACCCACCGCAATGAGAAGCCCGCGCACCGCAATGAAGAGTAGCCCGCGCTCGTCGCAACTAGAGAAAGCCTGCGCGCAGCAACGAAGACCCAATGCAGCCAAAAATAAAATAAATAAATTTATTAAAAAAAAAATAACTTAGAGGAGCAAGATGCTATTTGAGTGCTTAAATATGCATTTCTAACTCCTGCAAATCATTTGTGCCCTTTCCCCAGGGGACTATGAAAAATTAGAAGCTTTTATTGCTAGCCTGGATATGTTTTCCATTTACCTCATCCACCACCATCCTAATGCTCACTAGCTTAAATCTTTTGTTTCCATTCTTGTAAATGCTAATCTAAGGCTTTTGCACTTACTAGTTCTTTGTCCCCAGATTTTCACTTGGCTGGGTCCTTGCCATTCAGGCCTCAGGTCAAATGTTACTTTCTTAGGCCTTTTCACCCTAGTCTAAAACAGCTCCCTTCATGTTCTATCACCACACCCTGTTTAATTTTCCCTAGTATTTGAAATGTATTACTAATGCATTATTTGTCATCACCCACCTTGCCCCATTAGAAGGTAGATCCCATAAGGGTAGGAGACCTGTAGGTAGGAGACCTGTTCATTGCTGTAGTTCCACTCCCAACATAGATTTCTTTTTTTCTGCCTTTTCTTTTTCGGCTCTGCCACGCAGCAGGCAGGATCTTAGTTCCCCCACCAGGGATCGAACCTGTGCCCCCTGTAGTGGAAGTACGGAGTCTTAACCACTGAACCGCCAGGGAATTCCCCCAACATAGATTTCAGTATTGGTTGAGTGAATGAAGAAATGGCTGGGAAACCTTATACCAATCAGCCAATCCACAATGGCAGAAAGCTCGGCCTTTTACCTTTGCCAGCCTGTGCATCCAGATCTCAACCAAGAAGGCCTAAACTTCCTGCAGGTTGACCTGTTCCTGCTCTATGCTGACAGTGTGTCTCAGATCCTAACCCACTGGCATTGAGGTGTTTGGGGAAATTGTCCCCTTCTCCCCGGCCCCCCACTGCCCCATCCCAAGTAGGGAGGCTGGACAGGTGAATGGGGACTCAGCCTGTGTTCCATTGGGTGGGGGTCATAGGACTCCATGGTGCCCTATTCCCAGGCAGTCCTGTTTCATGACACAGCAAAGGACTTTGACATCACACTGGATGGGGTGGAAATTTGGGGGTGCAGGTGCAGCATCTGGTGGAGGAGGCAACAGATATCAAGACTGCTCAAGCTGGAATAAAAGCAACTGTGGGTGAAATGGGCACCTCACAGCAACTTGGGGCCAAACTCAAGAGGCTGGCAAACTGTACGACAGAAGGGACTTAAATCCCTGCAACGTGGCGGGTGTATATGTCACTCATCTGTGAAGGGCAGCTTCTACCTTTCTGTGCAGCCAAGATTTGATCTAAGGGGAGGGGGTGAGAGGAAGCTCAGTAAAAAATACTATACAAGCTCTTGAAGCCCAGTGTGAGCATAAAAGTTTTGTTTTGTTTTTTTGCTTAATCTTCTATTATAGAAGTTTTCAAACATTTGAAAGTAGAATATTGTAATGCAATAAACCCCTGTGTACCCATCACCCAGCTTCAACATTTAACAAATGGCCAATCTTTCTTCATTGCCCCACAGATTCCCTTGGCTTATTTTAAAGCAAATCCCAGACATCATATTATTTCATCTGTAAGTACTTCAGTCTGTGTCTCAAAGAGATAGGGGCTCCTTTTTAACATAGACATATAAGCCATTACTATACCTTGAAAGTTTTAGGAATTCCTTATTATCAGCTAATATCCTAATAATATTCTGGTTGATTTCTTTGAATTAGGATCCAAACAAAGTCCACACATTGCAATATTGCATTGTGTTGTTATGTCCCAGAAGTCTTTTATTCTAAAGTAGTTTCGCCTTCCACTTTCTTCTCATTGTCATTTGACAGGTTATTTGACACATATAATTTTCTGCTTTTTGGACATGGTTGATTTTATCCTTGTGATGTCTTTTATCATGTTTCCACTACCCTCTGGATTTCCTATGAACTTGTAATTAGATCCTGAGGCTTGATCAGGTTTAACATGTGCTTCCCATGCATCTCACCAGGAGATGATGATGTGATGTCACGATTGATTAATGAGTTCAGGTATTGTCAGCCGGATCTGTCCATTATAATGTCTCTCATAAGCTTTTTTTTTTTTTAACAAGGTAAATATAGATCTTTACCATCACCCCTGAAAATTCCCTAATTTTCTTACCAATTTTCATCCCCAAAGTCAATCACTTTTCTGAAATTTTTCACTATAGTTTTTCCTGTTGGAGAACCTGATAGAAATGGCATGCAGATGCCACTCTCGTGTCTGGCTTCTTTCATGTATTCAGTTATTTTTATTGTATTAATATGCCACAGTTTATTTACCCATTTTCCCACGAAGGGCATTAATGAGTCAAAACTCCGGTATTGAAAGGTCACAGCTGGCGAGACTTGGCTTCCATTGGCTCCTAACGCGTTCCTCGTCTCTCCCCTCACACCCGCCCCGCAACTCCACGCGTCTGGCCTTCCGCAGTTCGGAAGCCAGAGAGCTCCCAGCTTGCAGCTAAATTTGTGGAGTAGATTTGATTGACAGCCCAGATCCTCAGTGATCAATGCCCTCCGGATTCCGAGTTGGTTTCGCCGATTTCACCAAGTTCTAAAAATCGAGCAAGTGCCCAACGCTTGCTTGAGTGAGCTAGGAGAATTGGGTGTACCCTTCAAAGTTAGTTTAAGGTATAATTCTTTTATCACAGGAACACTCGCCTCTGGTTAGGAATGAAACTGAACCTTGACGCGTTGCCGCTCGTTTTCAAATGTCCCTTCCAGGACGCCGTCCTTTTCCGGATATGCTGAGCGCAGGGCGAGTGCACGGGACTTCCGGGCGGTCTAGGAAGTCGTCCCTCTCTTTGGCAGGAGGCGGGTATCTCTGCAGGTGTAGACCCTAATCCTGCGGACCGGCAGAGTGGACCGGGAGGGGTGGGGTGGGACAAAGTGGCTGCAGGCCTGAGGTGAGGTCCCCCGAGGCTGCGGCTGTCCGGCCAGGAGGTGGCCATTCATTCCTCCAGTGTGGCTGAGGAGCGAGGGCTCCTTCGGGGGCTCTTTCGAAGTCCGTGCCCTTACCTGAAGGAGAGCCATCCTGCGCTTACCCTGGGGCGCTGCCGGCCTTCTCAGAGCGGAGGGCGTCCGCCTTCTTCCACCCTGCGGCCCAGGTGACCGCTGCCATGGCTTTTCCCCATCGGCCGGATGCCCCAGAGCTGCCTGACTTCTCCATGCTCAAGAGGCTGGCCCGAGACCAGCTCATCTATCTGCTGGAGCAGGTCAGTGCCTGCCACGCTGGGGGCCTTTACTGTATCAACAGCCAGCACTCACTGGATGCATAGTTCTTTCTTACTGAGCTCCCTTGGTCTTGCTCTTGGCCCTTGGTATTGTCCTTGCAGTTTCTGTGGCAGGTCCAAAATGAAGCACTCAGGGAGGAAAACTTGGGACGATCTGGCCAGAGAGTTAATGGAAATCCCCCCTTCCCCGCTTTTTTTTTTCATACAGACAAGGGAGACACCACTAGTGCCAGGCATCACTGGGATGGAAAGGTGGTTAAGACAACTTTGTCCTTAGGGTTCTTACATTCCAGTGGGAGCAGTATGAAACACAAATTACCACACACAGGGTATCATGTGGTGAACGAGTGACAGCTAGGGTGCCTGAAACAATCATTTCTAGCTGGAGTGATCTAGGAGTTTCCAGGAGCTGCAGTGTGAAGATAAGCCTATTTTCCTTGGAGATGGGAGAGGATGTTCCAGGCAGATGGACCGGTAGGAGCAAAGTTGAGGAACCAGGGAAGGACAGGCATGTAATACCGAGAAGAGAGGGATGAGAAGTTACACAATAGGCATTAGGCAGCTACTGAAAAATTTTCCCCAATATGTGACATGAAACAGTACTTGAAGATGATTCTAATAGCCATTGTGAAGTTGGATAAATGGGCAAAACAAGAAGGCCAGTGAGGAGACTATAGATCAGATTGAAGTAATAAAGGCCCACACAAAATTAGTGGCAGTGGAAATGAAAGGAATTGATGGGTTTTTTTGAGTCAAAGACTCAAAAGGCATTGATTGGTCGTAAAGGTTAAGGGAGAAGCAAAGCTGAGTTTGACATTTTTAACTTGAGCTAATAAGAAAGTAATGCTGTTACTGTAATTTTAATGGATTACGTATATAGTCATTTGTTTAATGTTCATATTCCCCACTAGATTGGAAGGTCCTTGAGGACAGGGACATACCTATTTTGTTCAACATGTATACCTAGTGAGTACCTAGCTTAGAATCAGGCACTTAGCATGTGCTTAATAAATATTTGTTGCATGAACATTGAATAGAAATGAAAAAAAGAATTAGAAAGAGGAACAGTTTTGGTGGGGGAAGTTGAGTAGTTTGGGTTTGGATAGGGTGAAGTTAAGATGCTAGTAGGAAATACTGCTTGTAACATCAGCAGATAGAAAGGTAAAATTGCAGCTGGGGTAAAGATGGGGACTTGGGAGAACCTCAGGGGATGTGGGACCATATTTTCTTTCTCTGTAATGTGTCCTGTAGTGGTAGCACAATGATTGGCACATGAAAGACACCCAACAAATGTCTGAGAAATTGAAAAGAGATGCTAGTTAGAACCACTAGTTCAGGTGAGATCCCCATGAAAGACAGTAAATGAGACCAAGGATAGAAACTTGTAAATAGAATGACCTGAGGAAGAGCTGCCCACAAAGGTGACTCAACGTGGCCAGAGTGGATTTCTGTGCAGTAATGTCCTCTTCAAACTAACTTCCTCTGACTTAATTCTTATTAATGGGCACTGCTATTCAGGCTTGAAACCTCAGAATCATCTTTGACTCTTCTTCCGTCCTCACACTTAACTAAACCAGTTGCTGAGTCCTGTGGATATTTCCTTACACCTGACTTTTTTTTTTTAATTAATTTATTTATGGCTGTGTTGGGTCTTCATTTCTGTGTGAGGGCTTTCTCTAGTTGTGGCAAGTGGGGGCCACTCTTCATCACGGTGCGCGGGCCTCTCACTATCGCGGCCTCTCTTGTTGTGGAGCACAGGCTCCAGACGCGCAGGCTCAGTAGTTGTGGCTCACGGGCCCAGTTGCTCCGTGGCATGTGGGATCTTCCCAGACCAGGGCTCGAACCTGTGTCCCCTGCATTGGCAGGCAGATTCTCAACCACTGCGCCACCAGGGAAGCCCTACACCTGACTTTTAAAATGGTGATTATAAAATAACACTAACAAATTCTAGAAAATGCAGAAGGTAAAGTGTAAAGAAAAGAAAATCACTTATAACCCTACCATCAGATACAAGCACTGTTAACACTTAATTTCTTTAAAGTATTTTTAAAAATTCTATTACACGTTCCATGTATCTCTTAAAAAACCTATTTTTGTTCACATCACCACCAGCCTAAATCAGGTCCTCATTCATTACCACAGGCTTGGGCTGCTTGTTTGTCTTTTGTTTTCTTGCCGCACCCCGCTGCATGCCGCGCTTCCCCGACCAGGGATCGAACCCTCACCCCCTGCAGTGGAAGCACAGAGTCTTAACCACTGGACTGCCAGGGAGGTCCTTGGGCTGCTTGGACTGTTGCATTAACCACATAAGTGTAGTCCTTACCTCTAGTTTCTCATGTCTCCAATCCATTTTACCCACAGTTCCCAGATTTACCTAATGAAAATTCCCAGCTGATTGGATGCTTCAGTGTACAAAAGCTTTCTATTTTTCCTTGTTCCATAGAGGATCAACACCAAACTCCCTAACTTGGCATTTGGGACCCTTCATGCTCTAATTCCTGTCAAAGATTTCAATCTTGTCTCACACCATTCCCCTACATCAAGATTTCTCAGCCTTGGTGCTATGGACATTTTGGGCTGCTTAATTCTATGTGGTGGGACTGTTCTGTGCATTGTAGGATATTTAGCAGCATCCCTAACCTCTACCCACTAGATGCCCGTAACACCCCCTGCCCCAAGGTGGACAACCCAAAATGTCTCTAGACTTTACCAAATGTGCCCTAGGGGGCAAAATCAGCCCTGGTTGAGGACTACTGCCTTACATGTACCTTACCCATCAGGCAAACTGAATTGCTTGTTCTGCCCTTACCATTCAACCTGTTCTCTTTCCCTGGCCTTTGCTAGATTGCCATCTCAATCTATCACTGCCAACATCCTACCCATTTGTCAAAGCCTAGTTGAGAGGAAACTTTCAATGACTTCCCCCTCTCTTCTGCTCAGTATGACCTCTCCTTCCTCTGGACAGATGAAAAAGCAGCATCAAGAGTGATGAAGCAGGAACCAGATGACAGGGATTTGGCGTGGGAGAGTGGGTGTGTGGGTGAGGACTGTCCTGGGTTAAGTTTTCCGCCTTGAACATAGGTTATTTTTGTAATTAGAAGAAAAATGCCATTTAAAGAGATATTTGGCAGTTAGTTGAGGGGCTGCAGGATACACGGCGCGGTTTTCTTTTGTTTGGCTTCGTTCAGCAGGAAATCGATTGGGTTATCAGGAGACAGAGTGGAAGAGGCAGTGGAGTAGAGGAGCAATGATGTAGAACAAGGTCACAGGCAAGCAGGAGGGTTGAGTGACAAGGACTTAACCTTAGAAAGAAGGTGAAATATCTTTCCACTGGTACAGAAAATGAGAAGACAAAATAGGTGAATATGTAGAGAAATGTCAGCTGTGGATATAGGCAATAAATAAGGTGCTGGGGTAGATGAGGTCTAGTGCCCTTCCAACTCAGAGACTGTGCTTCTATTAAATGGATGGCTAGATGAGCTGTCAGCCGAGGGAGCTTGTGTGACCTGAGAGTAACCCAAGATACTGTGTCTCCTTCAGCTTCCAGGAAAAAAGGACTTGTTCATTGAGGCAGATCTCATGAGCCCGTTGGATCGAATCGCCAATGTCTCCATCCTAAAGGTACCTGCCCCTTTCCCCACATGTATCAGGCCCCTCTTTCCTATTAAGCAGTTTTTCTTTTGATGAACAGTACATATTACTGAAGAGTGACTACCCTTATAAGGTAAATAGAGGATGGCAGAGTTGCAGTGACAAGTGGGGATTGATACTCTTTGTATTGTTTTATTTTTGGTTTTTCTATTGACAGTTTGAGGAAGGTTCAGTGGGATGGTTGTCAGGGAGGTACTTTGACTGCTAGAATTAGTATAAATAGGAGGGAGCCCTTCCAGAAGACCCCTGTCATTGTATCAGGCTTTGGGTTTCCAAGCACACTTATGTCCATTGTTTTGTTGGATTCTCTCTGTAGCAACATGAAGTAGACAAGCTGTACAAAGTGGAGAACAAGCCAGCCTTCAGCTCCAGTGAACAGTGAGTGTCTGGGAGACTCTGTCTCGGCTCCAAGCTGGAGGAGGTCCCTACACATTTGCCTTTGATCGGTCCTTGGCCGAGATCTGGCACCATGATGTTTGTGACATGGTTCACTTCCCTCCTCTTTTACAATTTCATCCTTAGGTTATGCTTTAGCCTCTTAATTGGTCTCCCTTTCTGCGGTTTCTCCCTCCCTTGTCCTCTTCTCTCTTTAACCCAATCTACCATCTCTAACCAGATTGATTAATCTTTCAAAAATATTTTCACTGGGCTCTCCTGAAGCACCTTCAAGGCTTCCCTTACTTACCGAGTGAGGTCCTCACTGTTCGTCATAGATTCCAAGGCTGCCTGCAGGGAGGCCTCTCACCCCCTTTCCAGCCTGGTCTCTTTCACGTGCCCACTACTCAGCTCGCACTTTTGCGTGCTTCCCAGCTCTGCGCACGTACCTCCGTGTTTTTGGCCACTCCACCCACTCTGCCTGAAATTCTCTCCTCTCCTCACTGTTCTTGCGACAAATACCCAGCCTTCAGAATCCAGCCCCGCCTCCTCCACGCAGCTCTCAGTTGCCATTCTGGGGTGATTTTCTCCTCCTCTGGACTTACATGGGGTTCAGTGTTTGTCCTGTTCACCTGGCACACAGTCACATCCTGCCTGTTGTCTGGTGTTTGTTTTTATTTTTAATACTTCTCAACTTAAGTAATGTACACCCTCCTTTAGAGGAAAAAATTCTCCTAGATACATGGAGAATACATCCATGAACCCCAGTTTGAAGAACACTATTTTATATACTTTCTTGTATTGTTTTTTAACACTTGATTGTTAATATACTCCATACATATATGCATCTTATTTTGCCCAATAGACTGTAAATTATTTGAGAGCAGGAACTCCTGGGTCCACCATAAGGCCAATAAGTGCCCCCAGCCCACCACGATATACCTGTTTTATCGGGGGGAGTCTTGTGTGTGTGTGTGTGTGTGTGTGTGTGTGTGTGTTTAAACTCTTAATTATATACTCATTTTTTAAAAAAATATTTATTTATTTATTTGTTTGGTTGCACCAGGTTTTAGTTGCGGGAGGTGGGCTCCTTAGTTGCAGCAGGCGGGCTCCTTAGTTTTGGCTCGCCGGCTCCTTAGTTGTGGCATGCTAACTCTTAGCTGCAGCATGCATGTGGGATCTAGTTCCCTGACCAGGGATTGAACCTGGGTCCCCTGCATTGGGAGCGCAGAGTCTCATCCACTGCGCCACCAGGGAAGTCCTGAGTCTTGTGTGTTTGGTATGTGGTGAGCCAAAAGAGCTGGCAGGGCTTTGGCTGGGGTGAGAACTGTAGCAAATGGTGAAAGAGTTGACATTGTTTAAGTTTCTTCTAAGCTGCTATCACCAACTTCATGATTTTTCTTCACTGAGGTTTTTCCCCCTTCTCTCCCATAGATTGTGCTTCTTGGTCAGACCTCGCATCAAGAATATGCGGTACATTGCCAGTGAGTGTGCCATGGTGTTCATTATAACTAAGACCTGGGACAGGGTGGGAAGGTCTAAGGACCTTGGCCATAAGAACCCTTTAATAAGAAAAGAATTGTTTGGGTAGGCCATACTCCTCGTAGAGGCTCTCTGCTTCCTTGCTTCTAGTCTAACAAAGGTCCATGGCTTTCGGGTTGCATCCTTTCTGTCTGTAGATCTTGTCAATGCTGACAAAATGGCTGGCCGAACTCGGAAATACAAAGTGATCTTCAGTCCTCAGAAGGTGAGTTTGGACCCTGGTGGAAATGACATAGGGTAGAACAGGATTGGGGACTGGGAAGGGGTAAGGGGCCAACAGCTATATCTCTCTCAAAGCAAATTATAGGTGACTGAGTAAAATACCTGTCACTTTTTTTTTATTAAGGTAGCAGAGTCTGTCATCAAATTGCCCCAAATATAGATTGTACAGTTGTGAGAGGTGTCCTCTACGTAGATTTCTTTAAATGAAAAGATTGACATTTTTGAAGTAGAACCTGCAATGTATCCCTTCTAACACCAATTCCTATATAGTAATGGTGCACAATGTTATGGCTTTTCAATGACTTTATCCCTATATCTCTTTAATAACAAACACAATAAATCTTCACCCCCCGCCCCATGCTCATCGAAGGCATGTGGCTGGGCTGCCCTTGGGTTATCAGAACCATACCAGTGTACTTTGGAAGAGGTTTTTCTTACACAGGGTGCAGTAAAATGGTCTCTAAGCTTGGAGCAGCTGAGGGAACTGAAGCCCACAGTCACATAGTGAATTAGCATAGCCAGGCTAGGTTTCTTCCATCTTTACCTCAATAATTGCAGTAAGTGTTAGGTGATCTGTCATAGTATCTCCGTTTCTCGATTCCATCAAGTTCCCCTGTCATCCCCACATCAGCGGGGTGCATTGTAGGTACATCCTCAACCTGATTGATTGGGAGGAATGATGTACCAGGTCTATACATTGCCCGTCGTAGGACAATACAGTTATACCAAGTAGTGCATGCCACACTTAGAGCAGGTAGAAATTAAAGTTGAAAGGACAGGGATTTATTCCTTTGCAATTTTCCCAAGAAAATTCTAAAGAAAATAGAAGCAGTAAGTAAGACTAAAGACACTGAAGCCAAACTGTCTGGCTGTGAATCCATGCTTTAGCACCTATTACCTGTGTGATCTTGGATAAGTTACTTAACTGCTCTGTGTCTCAGTTTTCTCATCTATAAAATGGAGTTGATAATAGTACTTATCTCTTTTAAATGAGATGACTTTCAGTTTCTATTAAGAAGTCTAGAGGAATCATAGGCTTATATTGTTTTCTCATCATTTAAAAGGAATAAGAGGAAAGAACCAGTGATCTTCCTTTGAAGATCATTTGAAGATTGATAGCACAGTCTTACAGCTATTAATCCTGTTTAGGAATATAAATATATCAAGTGTAGCATTATTACCAGGGCAAGAAAATTATTGAGTAAAATAACCAATCAGAATTACAGGTTACTTTTGAATGTTATTAAAGGAGCTATAGCAGTAATTTCTAGTTTTTGGAGTCTTACAAGACCCTTTTTTTCAAATTATACTTCCAAGGACAGACTTGTTTAAACAGGGAATAGAACAAGTTGGTAACAGTTTCAAATAATGCTACAAGCCTCCATATCACACAGAAAAAGAAAATTGATATTTTTATGAAGTTTTTCTTTCTAACACCCTATCTAATCAAATTCTTTGACCTAATTTTCCATCACAGGACAGTGTCTTCCTTAGTTGCTGTAGGGAAGAGGAATTTTCTCTCTCTTCCTGAGACTCCCTTTGTTAATTATGAAGATTGGCAGTTTTCAAACTGGGCTATGGAGTTCCATTAGTTAGCATTAAAAGTAGCCCTGTAGGGACTTCCCTGGTGGTGCAGTGGTTAATAATCCACCTGCCAATGCAGGCGACACGGGTTCGAGCCCTGGTCCGGGAAGATCCCACATGTCACGGAGCAACTAAGCCCGTGTGCCACAATTACTGAGCCTGCACTTTAGAGCCCATGAGCCACAACTACTGAAACCCGTGTGCTACAGCTACTGAAGCCTGGGTGCCTAGAGCCCATGCTCCACAACAAGAGAAGCCACCGCAATGAGAAGCCCGCGCACCGCAACTAAGAGTAGCCGCCACTCTCCACAACTAGAGAAAGCCCGCACACAGCAACGAAGACCCAACACAGCCAAAAATAAATTAATAAAATTAATTAATTAATTTAAAAAAAATTAAAAACAAAAAGTAGCCCTGTAGGATTTCAGTTTTACTGACATAAATGAATGAGGGATGAATAGGACTCTTCTGTGTAACCATAAAATAAGGAGCACATAGCATTAATCTTCCACACCTCATAGAATTATGAGGATCAAGAGAGGTATAATGCTTTTATTTTTTATTTATTTACTTTTTAATTTTTTTTTTTTTTTTTTTTTTTTTTTTTGGCTGCGTTGGGTCTTCGTTGCTCCACGCTGGCTTTCTCTAGTTACGGCGAGCGGGGGCTACTCTTCGTTTCAGCGCTCGGGCTTCTCATTGTTGTGGCTTCTCTTGTTGCGGAGCACAGGCTCTAGGCGAGCGGGCTTCAGTAGTTGCAGCACGCAGGTTCAGTAGTTGTGGCTCGCAGGCTCTAGAGCACAGGCTCAGTAGTTGTGGCGCACAGGCTTAGTTGCTCCGCGGCATGTGGGATCTTCTTGGACCAGGGATTGAACCCGTGTCCCTTGCATTGGCAGGTGGATTCTTAACCACTGTGCCACCAGGGAAGTCCCTTTTTTAAAAAAATGTTTATTTATTTATTTGGCTGCTCCGGGTCTTAGTTGCAGCGTGCAGGATCTTTAGTTGCAGCCTGCGGGGTCTTAGTTGGGGCATGCATGTAGGATCCAGTTCCCTGACCAGGGCTCGTACCCGGGCCCCTTGCATTGGGAGCACAGAGTCTCAACCACTGGACCTCCAGGGAAGTCCCGATGGCACAGTCTTACAGCTATTTATCCTGTTTAGGAATACAAATATATCAAGTATAACATTATTACTAGGGCAAGAAAATTATTGAGTAAAATAACCAATCAAAATTACAGGATACTTTTGAATGTTATTAAAGGCGCTATAGCAGTAATTTCTAGTTTTTGGAGTCTTACAAGACCCTTTTTTTCAAATTATACTTCCAAGGACAGACTTGTTTAAACAAGGAATAGAACAAGTTGGTAACAGTTTCAAATAATGCTACAAGCCTCCATATCACACAGAAAAAGAAAATTGATATTTTTATGAATTTTTTCTTTCTAACACCCTATCTGATCAAATTCTTTGACCTAGTTTTCCATCATAGGACGATGTCTTCCTTAGTAGCTGTAGGGAAGAGGAAATCTGTTTCTCTTCCTGAGACTCCCTTTGTTAATTATGAAGATTGGCAGTTTTCAAACTGGGCTATGGAATTCGATTAGTTAGCATTAAAAGTAGGTCTATAGGGACTTCCCTGGTGGTCCAGTGGTTAAGACTCCTTGCTTCCCCTGCCGGGGACGCGGGTTCGATCCCTGGTTGGGGAACTAAGATCCCACATGCTGCATGCCACGTGGCGTGGCCAAAAAAAAAGGCCTATAGGATTTCAGTTTTACTGACATAAATGAATGAGGGATGAATAGGACTCTTCTGTATAACTGTAAAATAAGGCGAACCTAACATTAATCTTCCACACCTCATAGAGTTATTATGAGGATCAAGAGAGGTAATGCTGGGCTTCCCTGGTGGCGCAGTGGTTGAGAATCTGCCTGCCAATGCAGGGGACACGGGTTCGAGCCCTGGTCTGGGAAGATCCCACATGCCGCGGAGCAACTAGGCCCGTGAGCCACAACTACTGAGCCTGCGCGTCTGGAGCCTGTGCTCCGCAATAAGAGAGGCCGCGATAATGAGAGGCCCGCGCACCGCGATGAAGAGTGGCCCCCACTTGCCGCAACTAGAGAAAGCCCTCGCACAGAAACGAAGACCCAACACGCCAAAAATAAATAAATAAATAAATAAATAAATAAATAAATTTATTAAAAAAAAAAAAAAAAGAGAGGTAATGCTTTTAAAACACTGACAACAATGCCTAGTACATGTGAAACAAATAATACACATCCACTATTATTATTGTCATCATCATTATCAGACAGAAGTGCCCTCAACTTTCTTCCTCATTACCTCCAAATATTTCACCCTTTTCCCACCTGTCTCAAAGGAGGATGAGGGAATTCCCTGGTGGTTCAGTGGTTAGCACTCTGCGCTTTCACTGCCAAGGGTGTGGGTTCAGTCCCTGGTTGGGGAACTAAGATCCCCACGAGCTATGCAGCATGGCCCAAAAACACATAAAATAAAAAATAATTTACAAAAAATAAAAAAATAAAAGAGGACGAGACACTGGCCTTTCCCCATCTAAGAGCAGAGGCTCCCCTGTGTTCTTGGCCCCATCCCTGCCTGCTTTCTCCACTCTCTTGCTTCATCAAGTAGACTCTTTTATATCTTCAACCATATCTATCCTTTCTAAACGGTTCTCTCTCCTCATCTCTTGTCCCTGACAGCGACTCTCCCTTAATTCGTGGCCAGACTGAAGAATTATCTGCTGCCACTTCTGCTTCCTCACGTCCACCTTCATCTTTTAATCTAGTCGCCTAAGATCTCCGCTGTCAAATCCAGTGATGTCTGTGTCATGCTCTTCCTACTTAACTTCTCTGGCATTTGAGACTGTTGCCCATTCTTCCTTGAAACTCTGCCTTTAGAGGTGCTATTTAGGGGTGCTGTTTTCTCCTAGTCTCACCTCTTTATGTATTCTTTCTCGGTCTTCTCTGCCCGATCTTGGACTGTGCACCCTTTTCTTTTTTTTTTTTTTTTTTTTTTTTTAATTTTTATTTATTTATTTATTTATTTATGGCTGTGTTGGGTCTTCATTTCTGTGCAAGGGCTTTCTCCAGTTGCGGCAAGTGGGGGCCACTCTTCATCGCGGTGCGTGGGCCTCTCACTATCGCGGCCCCTCTTGTTGCGGAGCACAGGCTCCAGACGCGCAGGCTCAGTAACTGTGGCTCATGGGCCTAGCCGCTCCGCGGCATGTGGGATCCTCCCAGACCAGGGCCCGAACCCGTGTACCCTGCATTGGCAGGCAGACTCTCAACCACTGCGCCACCAGGGAAGCCCTGTGCACCCTTTTAATTTTGGTTCCCTAGAGTCCTGTCCTAAGCTCTCTTCTCTCTGTGTGTTCTTTTGGACAAACTATCCACTTTAAATGCAGTATATGTGCCTTTAACCCCCGAGGCTGTCTGTCCAGACCTCCCTCGGTGTCTGCAGAGGTCCCATGGACATGTCCTAACCAGAACTCCATCCCTCCTCTCTCCACACCATTGCTTTTTACCTCCACCTGCTCCTCCTCCTCTGTTTCTATAGCACTGTCACGCCCTGCTTCCTGTCTCTGCCTGCAGGACCCACCCCTCCATGACAGCTGAATACCTTCTCCTTTGTAAAGCTTTTCCAGTCAGGGAGAAAAAAGCAATTGACTTAATAAATGAATGAAATGGCGGAAAAGGAAACAAAGCGTTGGGCCAATGATTCCAGTGGTCCTTTCTAGATCTAAGAGTCTGGGTTCTCTTGTCTTTTTCACTGGGTTCAATAAGTGTGGTCCTCATCAGTGACCACAGAGGAACTCCAGAGAAATGGAAAGAATGGAGAAGGGGGTTACTAATCAGCTTCCCTTTCTCTTTCAGTTTTATGCGTGCGAGATGGTGCTTGAGGAAGAGGGCATCTATGGAGGTGAGAGGAGACGGATATGAGTGGAAAGGGGGAGGACGTGTGCAAGAAGGCCGTGATGGTTGTTCCCTGTCCCCATCTCCTCCTTTTCCCTGCCTCATTCCTGTTGGCCTGGCAGGAGGAGAGGGTCCTGAGAATGGGAAGGAAGACCCCAAATTAGAACACTAGTGGGGCTATAGTTGAAAATCACCGATGCTCTCTTCTTACCTCCCAAGACTCCCACAAGCAAAAATCGTGCCTTCTCTCCTGTATGTATTCCTCACTCCATCCTCCATGCAACACAAAGCTGGTCACCGTCCTCCCTACTGGAAATCCTGCAGTGGCTCAGATTAAAGCCCAGAATCCTCAGCATGGCCTCCTGCGCCTCTACAGTCTGGCCCCTTCCTGGCCCTTTCGCCTCATCATGTGCCGCTCCTCTCTCCTGACTCACTACCCTCCAGCCATGGGGACTTCACACACCTGTTCTTGTTGCCTAGAATATTCCTCACCCTACGGCTTTTTGCCTACCCAAATCATACTCAAATTCTAAGCCAAATGTCTCTTCTTTAGGGAAGTCTTTCCTGTACCTGTAGTTGAGGTTAGATCCCTGAAATGTTTGTGCTCATAGGTTGCTGTTTTACTTCTTTGGAGCATATAACTGTAGTTAAATTTGTCTGGTGTGTACTCTCTCACTACATTGTCAGCTCCAGAAGTCAGGAGCATGTCTATTCTGTTTACCACCATGTCCCCAGTATTTAGCCTAGCGCCGTACATAGGTGGCTTTCCGTCAGTATTTGTCCAATAATGCATAAATGAAGGAGTGTTTCATCAGCACTTTTGGTTGGCGATCTAATGAAAACACACCACTGATCCCACTGTATTGCAGGCTGTTACGTACATGTCTCCTTTCCTTATCAGCCTGTGAGCCCCTTCCAGGCAGAGACCGTATCTTATTCATCTGTGAGCATCCCATGCTCAGTGCAGTACCTGGCGTGTGGCAGGCACTCAGGAGTTTCTGCATGGCTGTAGTGGAGCTTCCCTCTTAAGGTGGAGCCACGTGCCTTCGGCAGGGAGGCTGATGCTCTCTGTACCCACAGATGTGAGCTGTGACGAATGGGCCTTCTCTTTGTTGCCTCTTGATGTGGATCTGTTGAGCATGGAACTACCAGAATTTTTCAGAGACTACTTCCTGGTAAATGCAGGGCCCTTGGGTCTTGGCATCAAGGAGTCGGGACAGACATGGGGTCCTGTGGGCTAGAAATATGGATTCAACCTTCCTCCAGCTCATAATTTATCATGAGTGATAGTAATTTGGAGATGGAATACTACCGCTTGATGTTCATGGGGCTTCCTTTGGGACCAATGAAAATGGACTTTTGCAAGCGTTGCCCAGACCCTGCCTTTCTGCGCAGGGCTTCTAGGCCTATCCACTTTCCAGATGGATCTGTCGGGTTGATCCATATCTTTGTGGCCCATGTGGTCCCTGCAGGAAGGAGATCAGTGTTGGATCAACACTGTGGCACAGGCCTTGCACCTCCTCAGCACGCTCTATGGACCCTTCCCTAACTGCTATGGAATTGGCAGATGTGCTAAGGTGAGCAGTTCTGTGTCCTGATAGCCCCTATTCACTTGTTTTCTAATCACCAAGGATTATTCATGGGCATCTGGGATGTGAGGTATATTCTTTACCTTGCTTTCATTGCTCCGGAGTAGGTCCCCGGAGGGGAGAACTTGTGTGGTTAACAGAATGGCAAGAGCCCGGGACCTCTGGGTAGCATCCCTGAATCTTTGGGGGCGGAGAGACTCCTTCACTGGTGTGGGGCAGGATGGGGAGGGGTAGGAACAGGTGGGAGTAGAAGAGATAATATTGTTAATAATTAGCTCCTCTCGGGGCCAAGGAGAAGGATCACATGGAAAAGGGTTGGGTTCTGTAGGTGTGGGGCTGCACAAGGGACCTGGACATAAGATTGCGAATGTCTTGGGCCCTGGCAGATGTCACATGAATTGTGGAGGAAACTGGAAGAGGAGGAGGATGGTGAAACCAAGGGCCGAAGGCCAGAAATTGGACATGTCTTTCTCCTGGACAGAGGTAAAGTATGCTCAGCAGTCCTCTCATCTGTCGACCCTAGAAGATACGGGAATATGGGAAACATGGTGGCACAGCTGGGATCCTCAAGTTGGGGCTGTGAATGCCAGCGTTGACTGGGGGCGTGGGCACTTGGGACCCATGGAAGGCACTTGAGTGGATACTGAGCAAACTGGGTGGGAAGCTGCATCGGGGAGGACCCTCACGGTCGGGGATCTTGGTTTCAGACGTGGACTTTGTGACGGCACTTTGCTCCCAGGTGGTTTACGAGGGCCTGGTGGATGACACCTTCCGCGTCAAGTGTGGTAAGTGGCATCTCGGCGAGACGGAGGGGTCCTCAGCTCCTGGGGCTTCCCACGGTGAGGGTGCAGGACTTGTGGGAGAGACCCAGGCTTGGAGTGAACTGCTGCCTTCCAAATAGTTTGGGGGAACGTTTAAATCTTCTTTTCTTTTTTTTTGGCCACGCTCTGTGGCTTGTGGGATCTTAGTTCCCTGACCAGGGATGGAACCTGGGCCCCTGCCATTGGAAGCTCAGAGTCCTAACCACTGGACCACCAGGGAAGTCCCTGGGGGACCTTTAATGGCAGTTCAGGAAAGGGAGGGGAAGGAAGGACTCATCAAAGATCCTCATAGCTGTTTCCTCTGCTCTCAAAGGGAGTGTCGACTTTGGCCCAGAAGTCACATCCTCTGACAAGAGTCTGAAGGTGCTGCTCAACGCCGAGGACAAGGTGAGCACATGGGTGCCAGCAGAGGATTTCCCCAGGGCCACTGCCACCATGAGGCTGTGGGCCCCGGCACTGGGAGGAGAGGCCGAGTCCCCAGGAGGGAGGGACACCCTGCCAGTTAAGAGCACAACTCAGAGCACATAGCAGGGATTTGACATGTCCTGACTGATACCAGCTCAGCTTTCTTTGTACTTCTGCTAGAATAGCTGAGCACTCTCCCTGTGCTGTTGTTACCCTGATGAGGCAGGAAGGAACAAGGTATAAGTCTGTATGGTAATTTGTTCCTGTCTTATTCCCCTTGCAGGTGTTTAATGAGATTCGTAACGAGCACTTCTCCAATGTCTTTGGCTTCTTGAGCCAGAAGGCCCGGAACCTGCAGGCCCAGTATGATGTGAGGCTCCCAGCCCAGGTCCTCCGTCTGTTTCCTCAGTGGCTCCCCAGGCTGCTGCCCTTTGGTTCCCCTTCTGATGCTACAGTGGGTGGGAACTGAGGGAGGGTAGTGCTTGCTCACATCTGAGGGCAGAGGGGCTGACCTCATGGGAATGTCCCCACAGCGCCGGAGAGGCATGGACATCAAGCAGATGAAGAACTTCGTGTCCCAGGAGCTCAAGGGACTGAAGCAGGAGCACCGCCTGCTGAGTCTCCGTAGGTTTCAGCTTGAGGGTAGGGCAAAGGGATCCCTGCAGAGGAGATCTGGGAGGAGATCCCTGTTCATGTGGAAAATAGTGCTCTTCTTTGGTCTAAAGTGGGAAGAAGTGCTCCTGCACTTTGCCTTAAGAGGTCCTTATTCTTCTGGACAATAAAGAGACATTCTTCCAGAACCAGGTATATGTCAGCTCCCCTTTTGTCCTGTCTGCAGATATCGGGGCCTGTGAATCCATCATGAAGAAGAAAACCAAGCAGGACTTCCAGGAGCTCATCAAGACTGAGCATGGTGACTTGGCTACTTCTCCTGCTTCTGCTTCCCTGGCTCCCAGCCCCAGCCCGCCCTGAAAAGATGCTCTCTGGCTCTTTCCAGCTGATGCTGGCTGTGTGGAATGTTGGTTCCTGCTAGAAGCCCTGGGGGCCCCTTAACCCACCCCAAGGATGGAGAAAGAGATGAGGAGACAGACGCCCATTAGCATAGATGGCAACAGCTGAGCCGCTCCCCCAGTAACAGGCTCTCCTCTGATTATTCGCAGCGCTGCTGGAGGGCTTCAGCATCCGTGAGAGCACCAACTACATTGAAGAGCACATAGACCGGCAGGTGAGGCGGGAAGGGGGGAGATATTGGGAACAGCGTTTAGAGGTGAGGCTCAAGCGGAAGCAAGAGGAGAGAACGTGTGTTATGAAACTTGAATTCCCCTTGACTCTTTCTTCCTGTGCAGGTGTCACCCATAGAAAGCCTTCGCCTCATGTGCCTTTTGTCCATCACTGAGAATGGTGAGCCCCAGGGACCAAAGATGCCAGATTGAAAAGCTGTACCTTAGGGATAGTCCCCTGTAATCTCGTGGATTCTTTCCCCTGTAAAATAAAGCAGTTTTTGTTTTGGGTGAAACATTCCCAGGTCATAAGGTAGTTTATTGTTCCAGCCCTAAACAGGACCACATCCACCCTCCCCAACCCCCCGGCACAAGGCCTGTCCCATCGTAGGACTGCAAAGGGGTAGAGCTGAGCGGCATTTCTCTCATCATTCCATCTGGCCTCCTACCCTCAACAAGATTTCATAATCAAGATACAGTCCAGGAAAAACCAATTTCATAAACATTTTAAAAGCTCAGATTCTGCAGCCTTTCATGGCAACTTGTTTTGAGTGTTGAAGTCTTCCAGTTGGCAAATATTCTTTAAGGTTGCTTTCTACCCAAAGACGTTATTTGCTTATTCTAAATCTCCTTTATTGTAGTTGGAAGTCCATTTCTTCTTACCTCTGTGGAGAAAAACATTTAAGACTGCACTTTGGGAGCTCATTTGAACACTTTTCCTATTCCTCACTAGCTGTTGAGCAGTTCCCCAGAAAACTGGCCCATAGCCAGGGAGAAATGCACGGGAAGGCCCTTGTCCTCCCTCCTGCCGCATCCCACCCCCCACTACGGATTAGATTAGCTTTCGTTTCGGTGTCCCTTTCTCGGGGCTCTTCCTTGGAACTCTCAGATCCAGGCTATATCTTTCAAAAAGCGAGCTTAAATTTAGGAGTCAATTTAGAATCAACTGCATAGGATGCAAGGTTAATGTTATGTACTGACTCCTTCCTTCTGACTAGGGTTTTTTTTTTGGTGGGGGGACGAGTGTTGGTTTGTTGGTTAGTTGGTTGGTTTGTACACTTTAGGACACCTCAACTGGCTCATGAACCTTTATCTTCCTTACCCTCAGGTTTGATCCCCAAGGATTACCGATCCCTGAAAACCCAGTATCTGCAGGTAAGGCCAGGAGACCGTGTTCTTGAGGGAACTTGGTGGAGGGAGGTCATTGGACATTTTCGAAAGAGGCAAAAGAAGAAACGGTCCCTTTCCTGTCCCCATCACCCTCCTGTTCCCATGAGCCTCCCTCTCAGAGGTTGTGGGGATGGTCACCTTTCACACGCAGAGACCCTTCCCACTGTCCTTGTTTCACTCTGCTCCCCTCTTATGTGGCCAATGCGGGGGGAATTTGAACAATTCAGCTGTTGGACCCAGTGGAGAGTTCTTACTCCTGGGTTCTCCATTTATTTAGCACCTTGCGAGGCGTCGATACACCTTTCCTTCCAGGTCCTTCTCAAGTCCTACCTCCTCTGTGAAGCCTTCCCCACCTCCTTACATCGATAGCTTTCTGTGCTCTTTAATTGTTCCGTGCTGCTTTTATTCTTTGTTTGGCATTTGGTGATTTCTGATATGAAAATCTTCCCCACAAACAAGTGTGCGCTGTTCAGGACACAGAGCGCATAATCCTCCTCTCCCCCACCTCCGTATCACCTAACAGTGCTAGGCCCTTGGTGGATGCTTGGTAGAGAGCTGAATTGCATTTTCTTCAGAGCTATGGCCCCGAGCACCTGCTAACCTTCTCCAATCTGCGGCGAGCTGGGCTCCTAACGGAGCAGGCCCCGGGGGACACCCTCACAGCCGTGGAGAGTAAAGTGAGCAAGCTGGTGACGGACAAGGCTGCAGGTGAGCAGGGAGTGCAGGTAACCCCTTTCACCCTCCTCGGCTGTTCTCTCAATGGGCAGAGCACCCTGGTGGGGAGAGAATGAGCTGGGGAAGGAGAAAGTGGTTCCTTACTGTTACTGTCCTGACTGCCACTACTTCTGCTTGTAAGAGCAGCTTCCAGTTATTGAACACTGACGTGCTAAGCCTTTTAGATACACTTCCTCATTTAATCCTCGCAAAGTTTCTATGTGGTAAGTTTTATTATCTCCATTTTACACATGAGGAAACCGAGGCTTAGGGAGGTTAAGTGACTTCTTCAGGGCCCCTTAGTAAGTCAGATTTGACTCCAAAGGCCGTACACTTAACCAGTAAACTAGGATCACCCTGTAGATTGCATTTAGTAGAGGGCTGGTACCCTGTAGGAGGAGGAAGACTGCGGGTGGGAGAAGGGTGGTGATTGTCTTAATCAGTTCCAGGGAACTGTAGGTGAACGGCTTTGAGGGGGATCTTCAGATGTGATAGGTCCTGCTATTTGAGAAGAGGGGGTCCTGTCATTTCCTGAGTGGTATCACCTGAGGCAGCATCATTAATCCATAAACCTTAGATGAAACCAGCGCAGATTTCTTTCCCAGGAAAGATTACTGATGCCTTCAGTTCTCTGGCCAAGAGGAGCAATTTCCGCGCCATCAGCAAGAAGCTGAATCTGGTATGTAGAACAGGGGTGGACAAGGGAGGCAGTGGGGTCAGTCCTTCGTGAAGTGCTTTGAACCCACAAAAACCTCTCTGTCATTTTGTTTTTATAAAGATCCTTTTGTGTGGTAGCATTATAGCATGAGCTTAATAATGAGACAAGACACAAAGGTTCATTCATTTAATAAACGCACAACTCACACCTACCAATGTCAGAGAATACACTGAGTGCTGCTTCAGTGACAGACATGTCCCATGTCGCTGAAGGGTCAGAAGGGGTCCCTCCTTCCAGCGAGCGTGGAAACTCATTCAAGAGAATCAGCAGGCACTGAACAGCTTTCATCTTTGGTTATGGATTCTTTTTTTTTTTTTTCCTCCAAGGCTATTGCTGGTTCTCACTTTAGTTGAAGTAAGAACTGTTCTTAGGGGTCTGCCACTTTTCTCTGACCCTGTAAAGGACTGGAGGGCTGAGTGGTCACTTGCCTCATACAGTCCCCTTTGCCCTCTAGATCCCACGTGTGGATGGCGAGTATGATCTGAAGGTGCCACGTGACATGGCATATGTGTTCAGTGGTGCTTACGTGCCCCTCAGCTGCCGAATCATTGAGCAGGTGAGAACGAGTGGCTCGCTCCTGTTCATATTTCATGCTCTCTGCTTTCTCTTAGTCCCGGGCCTGGCCCAACTTTTAACTACCTGAGTGACTAGCAAGAAATGTGACAGTCTGGCTGCTGCTAGACTTGAAACTAGCGCTTGTGCCTTCCCAGGTGCTGGAGCGGCAAAGCTGGCAGGGCCTGGACGAAGTGGTGCGGCTTCTCAACTGCAGTGAGCTGGCATTCACAGGTGCGTGGCCTTGCCCAGTGGGGGTGGGGTGAAACGAGAGGAGGGCCGGATGCATCATCCAGTAGTGCCGGTGAAGAGCTGAGTCTGGTCTGGTCTTTGCAGACATGACCAAGGAAGACAAGGCTTCCAGCGAGTCCCTGCGCCTCATCTTGGTGGTGTTCTTGGGTGGTTGCACATTCTCTGAGATCTCAGCCCTCCGGTTCCTGGGCAGAGAGAAAGGTGAGATGAGGCTTCCGCGGGATCTGGGGGACAAAGGGCAGCCCTCAGGAAGGCTTCTTTACTGGCCTCTGGGTACCACTTACTGCCATCTTGCTGTGGGCTGAATAGCAGGAAGCCCAGTTCCACCAAGCGTGGCAAGTTGCTGTGCCCAGGAGCATGGCACTGACACATCTATGACTATAAACTGGTGCTCTGACCCAGCCAGGGCCATGGAACTGGAGGGGCTTGACATGGCTGGTGGTAGGGGCTTAAATCTGCTCTCAGTCACGTATGGTGGTGCTTTTGACTCCTTAGGGTACAGGTTCATTTTTCTGACGACAGCAGTCACCAACAGCGCTCGCCTTATGGAGGCCATGAGTGAGGTGAAAGCCTGAACTTTTCCCGGCCAGTGTTGATGTCTTCCCTGGACATGTTCCTCAGTGGGATGCAGGAGTTTGAATCCCAGCTGCTAATAAAATGTCTACCAACTATGCTCCTAAGAGCTGGGGAGCAGGGAACTTATTTGGATTTAGAGAACATATCTGAGGAGAGAGTTTACTTCCTGCCCCCAGGATATTTCTTTTTTGTTTATGAAGTACAGCCCATGCTGATGAGATAAGGAGGAAGAGGATCTTTTGCTAAATCCTATTTGAGTATCATTGTAAATAAAGCCTCTACTCTCAATGTATCAATATTATGTTTAGTTCTAGACAGGCACTTCCATGTTTACTGGTGAAGCAGAGCGAGCTTTACATAGGGGCTTCGTGTATTCCGCGGCCTGGACTGGGTAGTAGCTCTGGGCCTGGTCTGGTTCTTCCTTGAAACTTGCACTGGTCTGGTTCTTCCTTGAAACTTGCACTGTACTGGACTTTCCTCAACCATAAAATGAGGATTAGATAGATGATCAGTACGCACCCTTCCAATTCTAAAATTCTGTGGTTCATTACACTTTAGAAAAAATGAGCTTGCTATTTTTTTTTTTTTTTAATTTATTTATTTATTTATTTATTTATTTTATGGCTGTGTTGGGTCTTCGTTTCTGTGTGAGAGCTTTCTCTAGTTGTGGCAAGCGGGGGCCACTCTTCATCACGGTGTGCGGGCCTCTCACTATTGTGGCCTCTCTCGTTGCGGAGCACAGGCTCCAGACATGCAGACTCAGTACTTGTGGCTCACGGGCCCAGCCGCTCTGCGGCATGTGGGATCTTCCCAGACCAGGGCCCGAACCCGTGTCCCCTGCGTTAGCAGGCAGATTCCCAACCACTGCGCCACCAGGGAAGCCCCCTTGCTATTGTTTTAACTTAAGGAGTCGCTTGAATTTTAAGCCTTTTGTTTCTTATTGCAGAATGAAAGATTGTGTCCCTTGTTAGAGCAATTTCAGGCATTGGCAAACTGTGCTCCTGTAAAGGTTACCAGTGCCCTCCTAAGTGCTGATTCTAGTGACCTTTCTTTCCCTTTACCCTTTAAAAAGTGTGAACACTAACCACATCTATTAGTGGTTGTCTTCTAAGTTGATCTCACTGATGATCCCCTTTACCTTCTTGTAATTCTCATATTCAGCTTCCATGACACACTTTTTTGTCCTCCTGCATTCTCCTAGGCTGCACTTCCGTCTCCTTTGGTTCCTCTCTCTGTGTATCCTCCTTTGTTGCATCTCCTGTCTCTGTCCTTTATTGTTATCCACTTGCCCATCCCAAACTTTTGTCTCACTGCTGAGCTTCACGCGATTATTTACAACCTGGTCGTTCCATGGGCAGTTCACACTCAGCATGTCTAAAATAAACTCTCACACTGAACCTCGTGTTCCCACTTGGGATCCCTAAGTCTGCTCCTCTTCATCTGTTTCCTTAATTGACATTCTCATCACCTACCCAAGTTTTGTTCATGCAAGAAATTATATCCTTGGGACTTCCCTGGTGGTCCAGTGGTTAAGACTCTGTGTTCCCAATGCAGGGGACCCGAGTTCAATCCCTGGTCAGGGAACTGGATCCCACATGCATGCCACAACTAAGAGTCCGAATGCCACAACTAAAGATCCCACATGCGGCAACAAAGGTCCCGCATGCCGCTACTAAGACCCGGTGAGGCCAAATAAATAAATAAAATTTAAAAATTAAAAAAAAAAAAAGAAATTATATCTTTGACCTCAGATTTTTTTCTTTTTATCCCCCACATGCAGCTGGTCCCCTTACCCATTATTTCTAAATGCTTCTGGTTCATCTTCTCACCATACCCATGGCAGAGGTACTTGTTTTTGGCCTGGGCTTTTGCAAAACTGTCCCTCCCAAGCTCTGCCTCCTATCTGTTGCCCAATCCACAGTGCTGCCACGTCTTTTTTTTTTTTTTTTTAATTGGGGTATAGTTTTACAATGTTGTCTTAGTTTCTACTGTACAGCGGAGTTCCCTGTGCTATGCAGCAGGTTCTCATTAGTTGCCTATTTTATACATATTAGTGTATATATGTCAGTCCCTATCTCCCAGTTCATCCCACCCTCGGTGTCCATACGTTTGTTCTCTATGTCTGTGTCTCTATTTCTGCCTTGCATGCCACTTCTTAAAAGAAAGATCCAAACCTGTGGTGTTGGATCATCAAAAGTATTCTTTCCGGGGCTTCCCTGGTGGCGCAGTGGTTAAGAATCTGCCTGCCAATGCAGGGGACACAGGTTCGAGCCCTGGTCTGGGAAGATCCCACATGCCGCGGAGCAACTAGGCCCGTGAGCCACAATTACTGAGCCCGCGCGTCTGGAGCCTGTGCTCCGCAACAAGAGAGGCCGCGACAGTGAGAGGCCTGCGCACCGCGATGAAGAGTGGCCCCCGCTTGCCGCAACTAGAGAAAGCCCTCGCACAGAAACGAAGACCCAACACAGCCAAAATAAATAAATAAAATTAAAAAAAAAAAAAAGTATTCTTTCCATAGGAGAATGATAATGCTATATGAGTGCAAATTCCAAGGAAAATGCAGTACCTCAAGTATCTAGCTAGAACCTTGACGGTGCTACGTGCTAGTGTGCAAGATCAAAGACACTGCTGACAGGGCTGTTAGTTTGTAGAAAGAATATGTGGCAGTCAGAAAAAATTCTATGGCCAAATGAATAAACAGTGGCAGTGCATTCTAGAACAGCACTGTTCACTAGAAATATAAAATGATCCTTTTTTATACACATTACAGAGTGTTTTACATGCTGAGTATGTGCTCTGAATTGATATCTTCCAACGGTTCTATGACTTAGCTTCAGAATTGCAGTGTAAAGCACATGATAGCAAAATTGTCTTATCTCTGGATACTTAGAACCGTGGCCCTGGGAACCTGTCTGAAGATCACAAGTTTTTGAAGCTTTCTGGAAAACTCTCAGGTTAATCAACAAAGAGCACAGGTAAATTTAAAAAGTGGTGCCTGCAGGCCACATACTAGTGGTGCAGATGTTTGGCACGCTGCTCATGAGTTAAAGGATGTTGAAAGCACCAATGAAGTTTTTCCAAAAGTAAGAAAAACACGGTCTGGAAGGTGAAGCAAACAGGCATCCTTTACTTTTCCTTCATGGAAAAGACAAATGAAGAGAATTCACAGAAGTTACAGTTGACCAATACACATGGGGAAAATGTGCAATTTCAGCTATTATCAAGCAAGTATGAATCAAACAAGGAAATGCCACTTTTTGCCTAGCAAAGAGGTTTAAAAGGACAGTAGTACTCCATACTGCTGAGGGTGAGGAGGGTACTCTTCCAGTGAGACTTCCTTGGTGGTGAGGGCAAATTAATAAATACAACCTGTCTGGAGAGGGAGCATAAAGTAATTACACTTGTAGGAACCAACCCTAAGAAAATAATGCAAAATGCAAAGATTTAGGTATGAAGACATTTATTTGTAGAAAGTACAACCTAAATATCCATTGATGGCAAAATAGTTGAATTATGAATCTACACGCCAATATATTATGCAACCATGAAAAAAGGAAAAAGTGATATATAAGCATTAAGGCATGTAGCAAGGATACAAAAGTACTTTGTCGATTTTGAGTTTTTAAATTTTTATATAATAATTATATAAATGCAGGCAATTTGAAAGAAAACCACGATCCAGGTAATCTCCATTCATTTACAGTCGTTACTTGGGCAAGTCACTCAGACCTTTTTGAGACAGTTCCCTTTGTAGAATGGCGATAATACCTAGCGGGATGGTTGGGGAGATTAAATGGGATCACTCGTCTAGAAAGGTACCAGGTCGGTGAGCAGGGTTCAGTGTCCGTCCCTTCCCTTTCCCTTTAGGTCATGGTTTCCTACATCTGGGGAAATTGCTCGGTCCCCAGGCTTGCTGCCTGAATGAGCAAGGGAAACAAATTATGGCGCCAGGCTTTTCTGTTAATCCCTCTCATGTCACCCTGCCGGCTGAGGGCGGCAAGGCCGTTTACGCGCCACGCCGGGGAGATCCGGACACCGGGCGGTCTCTGGGCGGCGACACGCACTTCGAATCAAAACCGCGCCGGGGCCGGGCTGAACTCCGAGGAGGTTGCCGGCTCGCGAGGTTTGGACGTCCCCTCCCGGCTACAGAAAAGCGAGGCAAAAGAGGCGCGCGTACGCGCACACAGCGACCCCGTCTCCCGCCGGCGCGCGAGCGCTTCCCAAGCCCAGTGCGCGAGTCCCCGCCCCTAGCCACGGCGCGCCGGGGGGCGGGGTGAGGCGGGGCTTCGCGAGGAGCCACGGGACGCGGCACCAATCGCGGGGCTCCTCCGCCTCGGCGTTCGGTTTGAAATTCTGCGGAGGCCTAACGGCTCGTGGAACGGCTACCGGGAGTGAGACCGCCGGTGCTTGCGGGTGGTTGCTGCGCTCGGGCCCGCGTGGAGAGGGTCGGGGCCTCGACGCCCGCCCTCTTGGAGCGTCCGCCATGAGGAGAAGGTGCGGGTTGTGAGGGAATAGAGGGGACGTGGGAGGGATCTGTGCCGGTCCCGGGTGCGGGGCGGTGGCGGGGCGGGGCGGAGTCCGACAGGCCGCCTTAGGCCGTGGGCCGGGGTGTCTCTTCAGCCGGCGCCCGAGTGAGGCTGGAAGAAGCCAGTCACGGCTGGGAAGCGGCGAGCCGGTGCACGGGCCGCGGGCCCTTGGCGGGGTGGAGGCCAGACCTGACGTGCGCCTTCCTCGGGGCCGCGGGCCCTTGGCGGGGTGGAGGCCAGACCTGACGTACGCCTTCCCCGGGGCCGCGGGCTCCCGCAGGCCCCGACGCCCGGGTGCGGGCCGAGCGCAGGTGCCCGGGAGAAGCGGCGGGAGGCCAGGCGGGCCCGCGGCGCCCCCGGTGCCGGGCGGTCAGAGCTGGCGTCCGGGAGCCCCACCCTCTCCGCCAGCAAAGCGTCTCAGGTGCTGCTTCTTAGCACCGACGGCTTGTCCTAAGTCCTGAGTCTTCTATGGTCAGTGTTTCTAGTTTTTC
The DNA here is from genome assembly GCF_949987535.1 of Balaenoptera acutorostrata. Lineage (NCBI taxonomy): Eukaryota > Metazoa > Chordata > Mammalia > Artiodactyla > Balaenopteridae > Balaenoptera > Balaenoptera acutorostrata. The sequence goes on along the minus strand of NC_080066.1, from coordinate 38,198,784 downwards.
TTTAAATAAAGCCGTGCAGTTTTTAATTTATCGTTGCTTTTCGATGTATCTGGGTTGCAGTGTTAACACTTTACTTGAATTGGAAAGATAGCTTGGTTTTCGTGCAAGTTGAAAAACTCCGATAAAGGAATTCTTTTCCTGTCGTTTTAACAACTTATCAGGCAGTGCTGGGAAAGGAGTGTCCGAATTGAAATTGGGACCAGACGCACCACAGTGCCACCTATCAGCCTTGTGACTTTGGGCAAAAATGTTGAATGTCAGTTTGCTCATCTCTAAAATAAAAATGTCAGTGCATAGGACTTTTGTGTTAAAAGCGATGCAGATGTTAACCTTATTTTCTATAAGTAGTGGGTGAAGCATTGTGATGATTCATTATTAAATAATTTATAGTTACTAGTCAAACTGATTGATGTATGGCTTTGTAAGTTTCCTCCTTCCATGATTACTAATTCCGACCGTTTTTTTCAAATGCTTGCCCTCGTGAGAATGGGAATGGAGTACAAATCACTGGTACCATTGGAAAAACAGATCTCAGGTGTAAGGTTGTGGATTACAAATATATAAAAGACAGCACATTTAAGCTGCTGTGCGTTTCAGCTAATGATGCATTCTGAGGACTAGTAAAATTTTAAATGACATTTTACAGGAAACTCTTACTCCAAGTCCATTAACAGTTTTTGGATTGTTCAGGCATCTACTGCTTTCAAGAAAGTAAATGAAGGGGGAGGAAGGGTTATCAATTAACTTTGGTTCCAGGCTGACAGATATAATTAGGCTTTAAAAGAGCAACTGGAATTACTCTACTAACAAAACCAGACCTTCAGGTAATCTGGATTTCAGGTATTCATATTTAGAGAGGACTATGAGAAGTATGCCTGAGGAACATGGTTATCAGAATGGTCACTGAATTAACTATTGGCTATCGATTTCTGAAGCAGGTTGTACAGAGGAGCTTAACAAAGCTTCTCTGGAGGGCTATTTAGGAAAAAATAGGACTTTGTTTCAGTAGAATGCTGCCAGAAGGTAGGAAATCATTTAGAGGGTCATTTGGGATATCTTCCAGTCTAGTGACTTAGGTTCAAGAGACTGGAAAAATTGGCCCCCTTTTCAACCTCTGTATTCTTGGGTGGTATTCTTGTAAGCACCCTCAGTTTTTCAGTGATGTACTAAGAAAAAAGTCTCAAGTTTGCACCTTTTAGGGAATTACCTGAAACCATTTAGAAAGGCACTACATAATTGTACCATGATGATTATTTTTTTAACATTTTTTATGCTTTTATTTATTTTTAAAGTCTTATTGAAATTTACAATGTTGTGTTTAATTTCTGCTGTACAGCAAAGTGATTCAGTTATACACATATATTCTTTTTTAAACACTTTTATTTATTATTTTTAAATTTTATTTATTTATTTATTTTTGGCTGCGTTGGGGTCTCGTTGCTTCGCGTGGGCTTTCTCTAGTTGTGGCGAGCGGGGGCTACACTTTGTTGCGGTGCGTGGGCTTCTCATGGTGGTGGCTTCTCTTGTTGTGGAGCACGGGCTGTAGGCCCACAGGCTTCAGTAGTTGTGGCTCATGGGCTCCGTAGTTGTGGCTCGCAGGCTTTAGAGCGCAGGCTCAGTAGTTGTGGTGTACCGGCTTTTAGTTGCTCCGTGGCCTGTGGGATCTTCCCAGGCCAGGGATCGAACCCGTGTCCCCTGCATTGGCAGGCGGATTCTTAACCACTGCGCCACCAGGGAAGCCCCACATCTTCTTTATCCATTCATCTGTCGATGGACATTTAGGTTGTTTCCATGTCTTGGCTATTGTAAATAGTGCTGCTGTGAACATAGGGGTGCATGTATTTTTTCAAATTATAGTTAGTCTGGGTGTATGCCCCAGGAGTGGAATTGCTGTATCATATGGTAACTCTGTTTTTAGTTTTTTGAGGAACCTCTACACTGTTTTCCATAGTGGCTGCACCAACTTACATTCCCACCAGTAGTGTAGGAGGTTTCCCTTTTCTCCACACCCTCTCCAGCATTTGTTATTTGTAGACTTTTTATGATGGCCATTCTGACCAGTGTGAGGTGGTACCTCACTGTAGTTTTGATTTGCATTTCTCAATTAGTGATGTTGAGCATCTTTTCATGTGCCTGCTGGCCATCTGTATGTCTTCTTTGGAGAAATGTGTCTTAAGGTCTTCTGCCCATTTTTCGATTGGGTTGTTTGGTTTTTTTGTTGTTGAATTGTATGAGCTGTTTGTATATTTTGGAGATTAAGCCCTTATCTGTCGCATCATTTGCAAATGTTTTCTCCCATTCCGTAGGTTGTCTTTTCATTTTTTTATGGTTTCCTTTGCTGTGCAACAGCCTGTAGGTTTGATTAGGTCCCATTTGTTTATTTTTGTTTTTATTTCTGTTGCCTTGGGAGACTGACCTAAGAAAACATTGGTATGATTTATGTAGGAAAATGTTTTGCTTATGTTCTCGTCTAGGAGTTTTATGGTGTCATGACTTATATTTAAGTCTTTAAGCCATTTTGAGTTTATTTTTGTGTGTGGTGTGATGGTGTGTTCTAACTTCATTGATTTACATGCAGCTGTCCAGCTTTCCTAACACTGCTTGCTGAAGAGACTGTCTTTTCCCCATTGTGTATTCTTGCCTCCTTTGTCAAAGATTAATTGTCCATAGGTGTATGAGTTTATTTCTGGGCACTGTATTCTGTTCCATTTATCCAAATGTCTGTTTTTGTGCCAGTACCATGCTGTTTTGATAACTGTAGCTTTGTAGTATTGTCTGAAGTCTGGGAGGGTTATGCCTCCTGCTTTGTTCTTTTTCCTCAGGATTGCTTGGGCAATTCTGGGTCTTTTATGGTTCCATATAAATTTTAGGATTATTTGTTCTATTTCTGTGAAAAATGTCCTGGATAATTTGATAGGGATCACATTAGATCTGTAGATTGAGTAGTATACCATGATAATTATTATTCACAGTGACTGCACTCAGGTGTCATAAGATCATACAGCTTTTTTGAAACATCTTTATTTGTTCAAATATTCTTCTTGAATCTTTATTATATATAAGACACCATTCTAAGTGGTGGGGATTCAGCAGTGAACACAACTGACATCCTTGCCCTTTAGAGGTTACATTTTAATGACAAAAAAAAAAGGTAATAAGTAAGCAAATTTTACATTAAATGGTAATAAGTGCTATGGAGAGAAATCAAGCAGAGAAAGGGGATAAGTACTGAAGGTGTGGGAAAGGGGAGTTGCAGTGTTAAGGGATAAGTACTGAAGGTGTGGGAAAGGGGAGTTGCAGTGTTAAAGAGATTGGTCAGGAAAGGCCTCCCTGAGAAGGTGATCTTTGAGAAAAGACCAAAAGGCGGCAAGGGGCAAGCCATGGGACACCTAGGGGAAGACAGTCTAGGTTGAGGGAATGGCAAATACCAGCACCTGAGGTAGGATAGTGCCCGGTGGGTTCCCGAAAGAGCAAGGAGTCCAGTGTGACTGGAGGAGATTAAAGGGCTCTGGAGGCCTTTGTAAAGTCAGAAGATTTTCCTCTAAGATAAGGAATCACTGGAGGATTTTGAGGGCATGGAGGCTTGTGGCTTCGGTGCACACAATAAGCTTAAGGAGGCCAAGGCAGAAGCAGGGAGACCAGTTAAAAGACCAGGGCAGTGGTACAGATGAAGAGATGATAGTGGTGACCTGGACCAGGGAGGTAAAGGCAGAAGTGGGGAGGGGTGAGATTCTGGCTGTCTTCCCCCCCCCCCCCTTAATATTTATTTATTTATTTAGGCCGCACCGGATCTTAGTTGCAGCACACGGGATCTTTAGTTGCGGCACGCGAACTCTCAGTTGCAGCATGCGTGTGGAATCTAGTTCCCCGACCAGGGATCGAAACCAGCCCCTCTGCATTGGGAGCGTGGAGTCTTACTCACTGGACCACCAGGGAAGTCTTTTGAAAGTAAGGGTAATGGCAGGGATGTAAGAAAGAGGTGTCAGAATGATATAAGAATTAAACTCATATAATTGGAATGTTATAAAGAGTTTTTTAATTCTTTGAAAATATATAAACAGAAATATATAAACAGCTCATGCAGGTCAATATTAAAAAAACAAACAACCCAATCAAAAAATGGGCAGAAGACCTAAATAGACATTTTTCCAAAGAAGACATACAGGTGGCCAAGAAGCACATGAAAAGCTGTTCAACATCACTAATTATTAGAGAAATGCAAATCAAAACTACAATGAGGTATCACCTCGCACCAATTAGAATGGGCATCATCAGAAAATCTACAAACAACAAATGCTGGAGAGGGTGTGGAGAAAAGGGAACTCTCTTGCACTGTTGGTGGGAATGTAAATTGATGCAGCCACTATGGAGAACAGTATGGAGTTTCCTTAAAAAATTAAAATAGAATTACCATATGACCCAGCAATCCCAGTACTGGGCATACACCCAGAGAAAACCATAATTCAGAAAGACACATGCACCCCAATGTTCATTGCAGTACTATTTAAAATAGCCAGGTCATGGAAGCAACCTAAATGCCCATCAACAGACGAATGGATAAAGAAGATGTGGTACATATATAATGGAATATTACTCAGCCATAAAAAGGAACGAAATTGGGTCATTTGTAGAGATGTGGATGGATCTAGAGACTGTCATACAGAGTGAAGTAAGCCAGAAAGAGAAAAACAGGGCTTCCCTGGTGGCGCAGTGGTTGAGAATCTGCCTGCCAATGCAGGGGACACGGGTTCGAGCCCTGGTCCGGGAAGATCCCACATGCTGCAGAGCAACTAGGCCCGTGCGCCACAACTACTGAGCCTGCGCGTCTGGAGCCTGTGCTCCGCAACAAGAGAGGCCGCGGTAGTGAGAGGCCCGCGCACCGCGATGAAGAGTGGCCCCTGCTTGCCGCAACTAGAGAAAGTCCTCGCACGGAAACGAAGACCCAAAGCAGCCATAAATAAATAAATAAATAAAATTAAAAAAAAAAAAAAAAAAGAATATCCTTATCATCTAAGGATAAAGACCATTTAAAAAAAAAAAAAAGAAAGAGAAAAACAAATATTGTATATTAACGCATATATGGGGAACCTAGAAAAATGGTACAGATGAACCGGTTTGCAGGGCAGAAATAGAGACACAGATGTAGAGAACAAACGTATGGACACCAAGGGGGGAAAGTGGCGGGGGGTGGGGGCTGGGGGTGGTATGAATTGGGAGATTGGGATTGACATGTATACACTGATGTGTATATAATAGATAACTAATAACTGCTGTATAAAAAAATAAAATTCAAAAATTCAAAAAAAAGAGAAAATTATACTGTCATGAGAACTGCTTCTAGAATATTTGGTAATTCCAAACACTTGTTAAAGTAATCAGCTCCAAGGGAGGGTTAACTTTTTCATTATAACAAATTGTGTTTAGGCCCATCTGCTGGAGTTTAGCAGTCCATCTGCTGTATAGGTGTTTCGGTTTTAATTGATTTTGAGATCTATGAATTTTATCCCAATTTCATGTCATTTTATTTTGTAGAAGTAATTTGACTAAATGAATCAGCAATCATATCTGTTTTTCAAGTAAGTCACAAATTTCAGAACTTCCAATTATGTGCCAGATATTTTTAAATAACAGCTTTATTGAGATATAATCCTCATACTATACAATTCACCTATTTAACATGTTACAACTTAATTATTTTTAGTATATTCAGAGTTGTGCAACTATCACTGCAGTCAGTTAACATTTTTATCATCCCCTTAAAAAACTTATACCTATTAGGGGTCAATCCCCTTTTCCCACCCACCTCCCTCCCCTGAATCCCAGCCCTAGGCAACTGCTAATCCACTTCTTTCTCTATCGATTTGCCTATTCTGGATATTTCATATAAATGGAATCATGATATGTCCTCTTTTGTGACTGGCTTCTTTCACTTGGCATAATGTTTTCAAGGTTTATTGTCAAATATTATTCCATTGTATAGGTATATCATATTTACCTGTTCATTATTTGATGGTCATTTGGGTTGTTTACACTGTCTTCGTTGTGGCACACGGGCTCCTTAGTTGCGGTTTGCTGGCTCCTTAGTTGCAGCAGGTGGGCTCCTTAGTTGTGGCATGTGGGCTCCTAGTTGTGGCATGAGAACTCTTAGTTGTGGCATGCATGTGGGATCTAGTTCCCTGACCAGGGATTCAACCTGGACCCCCTGCATTGGGAGCACGGAGTCTTAACCACTGGACCGCCAGGGAAGTCGTCTTGTAGGTTATTTTATTTTATTTAATTTTTTAATTTTTTAAAAAATGTTTATTTATTTGGTTGCACCGAGTCTTAGTTGTGGCACATGGGCTCCTTAGTCACGGCTCACTGGCTCCTTAGTTGCAGCAGGTGGGCTCCTTAGTTGTGGCATGCGAACTCTTAGTTGTGGCATGCATGTGGGATCTAGTTCCCTGACCAGGGATTCAACCTGGGCCCCCTGCATTGGCAGCACAGAGTCTTAACCACTGCGCCACCAGGGAAGTCCCTCTTGTATAGGTTATTTTACATAAAATGCTAAAATTAGGATTTTGACTTGTGGGTTCTTTTGTCTTAAAAGTGAAGTGCAAAGGGATTATTTGTCTGAGGAAGCACTTTAGTTAAACTTGAGTTAATTGAGATTATATTAAATACCTTGATACCTGTTAACATTTCTAAAATGGAGTACAGTAAATTCTTTCTTTTTTAAAGGAATTCCTTTATTTTTATTTATTTATTTATTTATTTTTGGCTGTGTTGGGTCTTCGTTTCTGTACAAGGGCTTTCTCTAGTTGCGGCAAGCGGGGGCCGTTCTTCATCGCGGTGCGCGGGCCTCTCACTATCACGGCCTCTCTTGTTGCGGAGCACAAGCTCCAGACGCACAGGCTCAGTAGTTGTGGCTCACGGGCCTAGTTGCTCCGCGGCATGTGGGAGCCTCCCAGACCAGGGCTCGAACCCGTGTCCCCTGCATTGGCAGGCAGACTCTCAACCACTGAGCCACCAGACCAGGGAAGCCCCGTTTTTTTTTGTTTTTTTTTTTTTAATAATTCCTCTTGGCTGCACCGGTGTCTTAGTTGCGGCATGCACGTGGGATCTAGTTCCCTGACCAGGGATCAAACCCGGGCCCCCTGCACTGGGAGTGCCAAGTCCTACCCACTGGACCACCAGGGAAGTCCCTGTAAATTCTTTTAAACACTCTTCATTATGGGGGTATTGATAATTGGCCGTCCGGTATATAGGCAGCTGGTATTTGTGCAGAAGTTTTTCTTGAACTAGGACAGGCAACCTTTGAATTGGGATTTCTTGGCTAGAGAAATGTCTTGGATATGAATATATTAAAACCTAAGGAGGACTTCCCTGGTGGTGCAAGGTTGGGAATCCGTCTGCCAATGCAGCGGACATGGGTTTGAGCCCTAGTCTGGGAGGCTCCCACATGCTGTGGAGCAACTAAGCCCGTGTACCACAACTACTGAGTTCACGCGCCACAACTACTGAAACCCGTGCGCCCTAGAGCCCATGCTCCACAACAAGAGAAGCCACTGCAATGAGAAGCCTGTGCACCCCAACGAAGAGTAGCCCCTGCTCGCCGCAACTAGAGAAAGCCAGTGCAGCAACGAAGACCCAACGCAGCCAAAAATAAAATTAAATAAATAAATAAATAAAGAGAGAGAGAAAAGGAAGGAAGGAAAAGAAAGGAAGGAAAGAAGGAAGGAAGGAAGAAGTGAACAGAAAAGAAAAAAAAACCTATGGAGAAACTGATGTTCTTGGAGATCTAGGCTGGTGATTCAGAACCCCTGAATATGCTGCGACAGAGAGGGGGCCAGTGAGAGCCTCTATCCTCATCATTTGCACACAAAGAGCTTCAGTGACTTGTTCGAGGCCTCCTGGCTAACTGATAGCAAAGCACATCCAGAGTTTAGTTTCTCTGGTGCCAGAGTGGTCTCTTTGTTATCCAGGTGTACCAAGAAAGGAGAGAAAATCTCTGTTATTTAAATGCTGTGTGAAGCAGACTAAGGGTTATCATTTTTAAAGTAAAGGTTTTTTGAGAATTCCCTGGTGGGCAGTGGTTAAGACTGCGCTTTCATTGCCGAGGGTGCAGGTTCGATCCCTGGTCGGGGAGCTAAGATCTCACAAGTTGTGCAGTGAGGCCAAAGAAAAAGAAAACTGAAGTTTTTTTTGAAAGATAAAACACAAGGTACACAGTTAAATTTGTGCTTCAGATAAACAGTGAATAATTTTTAAAATAAACTTTTTGTAATTGAAGTATAACATACATTCAGAAATGCACACAAATCAAGTGCAAACTTGATGGATTTTCATAAAGTCAGCACACACTGTGTAACCCCAGGACAATGACAACCACTATCCTGACTTCTCAAAGCAAAGCTTAGTTCTGCCTGTTTTTGAACTTTGTATAATTGGAATCATGTAGTGATAGATGCTTGCTTATATGGCTGTTTTTCCTCTTCTTCCCCAACTTTTTGTTCTGTTTTTCCATCTTAGTTGTTTCTTTTACCTCCCTTTTTTTTTTTTCTTTAAGAATTGAGTTATAATTTACATACAGTAAAATTGACTCATTTCACATGTACAGTTTGAATTTTGGTCACTGTGTATAGTTATGTAATCATCATCACCATTAAGATCTAGAACCATTCTGTCACCCTAAAAATAGTTGCCTTGAGCTTCCCTGGTGGCGCAGTGGTTGAGAATCTGCCTGCCAATGCAGGGAACACAGGTTCGAGCCCTGGTCTGGGAAGATCCCACATGCCGCAGAGCGACAAGGCCCGTGAGTCACAACTACTGAGCCTGCGCGTCTGGAGCCTGTGCTCCGCAACAAGAGAGGCCGCGATAGTGAGAGGCCCGCGCACCGCGATGAAGAGTGGCCCCCACTTGCCGCAACTGGAGAGAGCCCTTGCACAGAAACGAAGACCAAATGCAGCCAAAAATTAAAAAAAAAAAAAAAAAAGTTGCCTTGTGCCCCTTTGCAGTTGATCCCCTGCCCCGATTCCAGGCAGCTCATTTGCTTTCTTTCACTATAGTTTTGCCTTTTCTAAAATTTCATAAGATGGAATCATATAGTATGTAGTCTTTTTGCATTCGACCTCTTTCATTTAGCATAGCTCAACGTGATGTTTCTGAGATTCACCCATGTTTTTTATTCATTGCTGTATTATTCCATTATAGGAATGTACTGTTTCTCTATTCTGTTGATGGACATCTAGGTTGTTTCTACCTTTATGATATTATGAGTAGTGCTGCTTTGATCATTTTGGTACATACCTTTGGTACATATGTGTGCATTTCCGCTGGGTATGTATGTAGACATGGAACTGCTGGGTTCAGCTTTAGCAGATACTGCCAACAGTTTTCAAAGTGGTTGTACCAATTCACACTCCAAGCAGTAGTATATGAAAGTTCTGGCTTTTCTGTACACTCACCAACACCTGATTATTTTTTATATTTTAGCCGTTCTGTAAATTAATAGTTGTAGTTTAAGAACAACAACAAGGCCACCTACTGAATGGGAGAAGATATTTGAAAACAGTATATCTGAGAAGGGGTTAATATCCAAAATATACAGAGAACTTACACAACTCAACATTGAGAAGAACGAGCAACCTGATTAAAAAATGGGCAGAGGATCTGAATAGACATTTTTCCAAGGAAGACATACAGATAGTCAGCAGGCACATAAAAAGATGCTTAACATCACTAATCAAAAGGGAAATGCAAAACCACAATGAGATAATCACCTCACAACTGTCAGAATGACTATTATTATTATTATTTTTGTTTTTTTAAATTTTATTTATTTATTTATGGCTGCGTTGGGTCTTTGTTTCTGTGCGAGGGCTTTCTCTAGTTGCGGCAAGTGGAGGCCACTCTTCAGCGCGGTGCGCGGGCCTTTCACTATCGCGGCCTCTCTTGTTGCGGAGCACAGGCTCCAGACGCGCAGGCTCAGTAGTTGTGGCTCACGGGCCCAGTTGCTCCGCGGCATGTGGGATCTTCCCAGACCAGGGCTTGAGCCGGTGTCCCCTGCATTGGCAGGCGGATTCTCAACCCCTGAGCCACCAGGGAAGCCCAGAATGGCTGTTATTAAAGACAGTAGATAACGCGTATTGGCGAGGATGTGGAGAAAAGGGAACGCTTGTGCACTGTTGGAGGGGATATAAATTGGAGTAGCCACTATGGAAAACAGTATGGAGATTCCTCAAAAAATTAGAAATAGGGCTTCCCTGGTGGCGCAGTGGTTGAGAATCTGCCTGCTAATGCAGGGGACACGGGTTCGAGCCCTGGTCTGGGAAGATCCCACATGCCGCGGAGCAGCTGGGCCCGTGAGCCACAATTGCTGAGCCTGCGCGTCTGGAGCCTGTGCCCCGCAACGGGAGGGGCCGCGATAGAGAAAGGCCCGCGCACCGCGATGAAGAGCGGTCCCCGCACCGCGATGAAGAGTGGCCCCCGCTTGCCGCAACTGGAGAAAGCCCTCGCACGAACCGAAGACCCAACACAGCCAAAGATAAATAAATAAATAAATAAATATTAAAAAAAAAAAAATAAACCAATACAACAAATTCTAATGCCTTAGTTATATAGCACATAAGGTCAAAAGAAAATTAGTTTAAAAAAAAAAAAAATTAGAAATAGAACTACCGTATGAACTAGCAATTCCATTACTGAGTATTTATCCAAAGAAAACAAAACACTTAATTTGAAAAGATATGTGCACCTCTATGTTTATTGCAGCATCCAAGATATGGAAGCAACCTAAGTGCCCATCAGTAGATGAATGGATAAAGAATATGTGTATATGTTTGTGTGTGTATGTATGTATGTGTGTGTGCATGCACACACACACTGGAATATTACTCAGGCATAAAAAAAGAATGAATTTTTGCCATTTGTGACAACATGGATGGACTTAGAGGACATTATGCTAAGTGAAATAAGTCAGACAGAGAGAGACAAATACCATGTAATTTCACTTATATGTGGAATTTAAAAAGATAAAACAAATGAACAAACATAATAAAATGTAAACACAGTTATAGATACAGAGAACAAACAGGAATTTGCCAAGAGGGGTGGGGGGTAGGGGGAGGAAAGAAATAGGTGAGGCAGATTAAGAAATACAAACTTCCAGTTGCAAAATAAATGTGTCACAGGTATGAAGTGTACAGTGTGGGGAATATAGTCAATAACTATGTAATATCTTTGTATGGTGACATATCATAGCTAGACTTATTGTGGTGATCAGTTGTGAGGTGATTATATCAAATCACTGTGTTCTGTAACAGGAACTAACATAGTGTTATAGGTCAATTATATTTCAAAAACAAACAAACTCATAGAAGAAGAGATTAGAGTCTTAGGTTACCAGAGGCTGGGGGTGGGGAACTGGATGAGGGCAGTCAAAAGGTTATAAGGAATCAGTTTTAAGATAAATAAGTACTAGGGATGTAATATAGAACATGATAAATATAATTAGCACCACTGTATTTTTAAAAATATTTATTTATTTAATTTATTTATGGATGGCTGCGCCGGGTCTTCTTTAGGCATGCAGGATCTTTAGTTGCAGCATGTGGACTCCTAGCTGCGGCATGCACACAGGATCTAGTTCCCTGACCAGGGATCAAACCCGGGCCCCCTGCACTGGGAGCGCGGAGCCTTATCCACTGGACCACCAGGAAGTCCCAGCACCACTGTATGTTAGTTATGAAAGTTGTTAAGAGAGTAAACCCTATGAATTCTCATTACAAGGAAAAAAAATTTTTTTCTATTTCTTTAATTTTGTACCTATATGAGATGATGGATGTTTACTAAACTTATTGTGATAATTACTTCATGATGTATGTAAATCAAATCATTATGCTGTATACCTTAAACTTATACAGTGCTATATATGTCAATTATAGCTTAAAAAAACAGGAAGGGAAAAAATGAGTAACAAAATCGCAATAAATTGCCAGCTATTTTATAAGAGCTGACATTTTTGTCTGTTTTTTCTTTAATAAAAGCATTTAAAATTCTGTATTGTACTGCCATAGGTAGAATCATTGATCAAAGTCCAGATTCTGAGTATTATTCAGAAGATTGAATTTCCACACTGAATTGATAATATGATACTGGATTTTGCTTTGCCAGTGTTGTGGTGTTTGGAGGGGGAAGGATAGGAGTGTGTTCAAGATGAGTTAAGCTGAATGCTTGTTTTCAATTTGTTTTAGCCTTGAGCCCACTGCGAAACTAGTTTAGTTTCGTAAATACTGCTTTTAGGCTGGAGGCAGTGGCTCATGTAGCTGGCTTCTCTTTTGCTTTTTAGTGAGGTGCTGGCAGAGGAGTCCATAGTATGTCTCCAGAAAGCCCTGAATCACCTTCGGGAAATATGGGAATTGATTGGGATTCCAGAGGACCAGCGGTTACAAAGAACTGAGGTTGTAAAGAAGCATATCAAGGTGAGTTGAGTAATACTGATCTCTTTGTAGTGGGACAGGGGTAAGGATGTTGGTTTCTCATCTAAGATAGCATATAGAAGTGACACTAGGATGTCACAGGCTCCTCCTGGTTTTTTGTTTGTTTGTTTGTTTTGGCCGCGCCGTGCAGCATACAGGATCCTAGTTCCCCGACCAGGGATCGAACCTGTGCCCCCTGCATTGGGAGTGCAGAATCTTAACCACTGGACCGCCAGGGAAGTCCTGGTTTTGTTTAAGTCCTTCCTTTAAAATTTGAAATTATGAGGGTTTTGGTGTTATTTGTTGTTTGAGGCCAATGGAGAAAACACCCAAAATTTTATGGGACTGTTTTATCTCTCGTAGGACCTCCTGGATAGGATGATTGCTGAAGAGGAAGACCTGAAGGAAAGGCTCATCAAAAGCATAGCCATCTGTCAAAAAGAGCTGAACACTCTGTGCAGTGAGCTACATGTCGAGCCATTTCAGGTACATGGCAGGGTGTCAGGGGATCCTGCTTGGGTCTGAGATTTAGGGAAGAACTTTGATTTGGGGCTACAGGTGGAAAGTTTCCTTGTAGGGCTGATACTGGACATGAGAAATGGGGAAAGTGTGCTGCCTAGTTACTTGGTTCCAGCAAAGCAATTTTCACTTACGTGAAGAGTTGCCCTGTTGAGAGGTGAAGCAGCTAAGTGTTGCAATGTTTTAATCAAAAACAAGCCTCTTACTATCAATTTGTAGGACACAAAAATTTTTTTAAACTCTGAGCTAGGCATAGACGATATCATTCCATTCTTTCTTTGAAAGAAAATGAAGAGAGCTACTTAGGAAACAAAAGTGACTAGTGATATAAGGAAAAGTTACCCAAAAAACCTGCCTCTGTGGATTTTTTCATACCCGAAAGCTACATATCCCTGAACGAGCCAGAATGGCCACTTGAGAAGAGATGTATCCACAGCTGGAATATCAAGAGAGCGTAGTCAAATTCAGGGCATGCCATGTTTATCTGTGTACTTTGCTGAGAGGTTGCTGTCCTGTGGTCCAGCACAAATCGGACTTGAATGAGGACACCAGCAAGCATGACATGAATGACAGAGGGACCCCAAAACATATCCCTGGCTAGAACCGGTAAAAACAGTGTTGGGATCATAAAAATGAAGACAAACGTGGAGTTTGGGAAGGTAATTAGAATAGATGTGGGTGCAAGGACAGCACACAGTGGCTAATGTGGTACCAATAAGGTCTCAGGTCCTTCTCCCTGTTCCAGAAAGAACTGCCTGGGTATCTCAGTGGAGTCAACCTAGGAGGAGGAGACTGTCTTTAAAGGGTTAAGGCTAATTCATTTCTGGTAGCCAAGAGCAGTCAGGCGGACTGTGACATCAGTAGAGCTTCCTGAAATCAACACAAATGGCATAAATATCATTGATTTTGGACAAATAGTTTCTTTCTTTAGTCTTTTTTTTTTTTTCTACAAAGGGTTTTTTAGTAGAACAGTGGCAGGATCTGATATATATATATATTTTTTAATTAATTAATTAATTTATTCATTTATGGCTGTGTTGGGTCTTCGTTTCTGTGCGAGGGCTTTCTCTAGTTGTGGCAAGTGGGGGCCACTCTTCATCGTGGTGCGTGGGCCTCTCACTGTCGCGGCCTCTCGTTGTGGAGCACAGGCTCCAGATGCGCAGGCTCAGTAATTGTGGCTCACGGGCCCAGCCGCTCCGCGGCATGTGGGATCCTCCCAGACCAGGGCTTGAACCCGTGTCCCCCGCATTGGCAGGCAGACTCTCAACCACTGTGCCACCAGGGAAGCCCTTTAGTCTTTTTTTTTTTTTTTTTTAATTTTCAATATGAAATTGGGTGAGAAGTTAGATATACAGTGGTACATCTCCCTTAAATTATATGACAGTTCTTAGTTCACCAATGTTGAATAAAATTTATAGGACATATAACTGCCACTTTTCTTTTTCTCCTGCTTATCAGTTAGGAGTAGAGCAAGGAGTACTAAATTGATTTTTATTGGTTAAGTGATGTTTAGGAATATTGGGATAAACATTTAGTTGGGAGCTAAATATACTACCCTATAGCTAATTCAAAATAAGCTTTTCAACCAATTTTTACCTCTTGTAAAAAGTGCCCTGATACCTTTCCTTATTGGGGACCTTTGTTAGGGGACCCTCTTTGTGCCATATTCTGTTAGCTGTAAGTTGATTTATTTGTAAGTTTAACTAAAAGTCTGTCATCCTAGTCCTCTTTCGTTGTCTTCTCTTCCTTTGAAGAAATCCACTTGGAACCTTAACAATGGTACATTGTCTCATACAGGAAGAAGGAGAGACGACCATCTTGCAGCTAGAAAAGGATTTGCGCACTCAGGTAGAACTGATGAGAAAACAGAAAAAGGAGAGAAAACAAGAACTGAAACTACTTCAAGAACAAGATCAAGAACTGTGTGAAATTCTTTGCACGCCCCACTATGACATTGACAGCACCTCAGTTCCCAGCTTAGGAGAGCTGAGCCAGTTTAGACAACACGTGGCAACTTTGAGGGAAACAAAGGTGTGCTTACATTCATACTTCCTAAAAGTCATTTGACTTTCCTCTAGGTATCTTGTAATCTTTTTTTTTTTTTTTATAGGCATCTAGGCGTGAGGAGTTTGTCAACATAAAGAGACAGATCATACTGTGTATGGAAGAATTAGAACACACACCAGACACAAGCTTTGAAAGAGATGTGGTCTGTGAAGATGAAGATGCCTTTTGTTTATCTTTGGAAAATATTGCAACACTACAGAAGTTGCTACGGCAGGTAATGTCTACTCAAATTATGGCCTGGGATCTCCATAGTATCCAGCAATCTGAGAAAACTGCAGTTTTTTCCTTTAAGATAATGAGATAGGGCTTCCCTGGTGGCCCAGTGGCTAGGAATCCACCTGCCAATGCTGGGGATACGGGTTTGATCTCTGGTCCGGGAAGATCCTACGTACCGCGGAAGAACTGAGCCCATGCGCCACAAGTACTGAGCCTGTGCTCTAGAGCCTGCCAGCCACAACTACTGAGCCTGCGCGCCTAGAGATTGTGCTCCGCAACAAGAGAAGCCACCACAATGAGAAGCCCTCGCACTGCAGTGAAGAGTAGCTCCCTCTCGCCGCAACTAGAGAAAGCCTGCATGCAGCAACAAAGACCCAGTGCAGCCAAAAAAAAAAAGATAATAGTATTATATGAAACACAACCTTGATTTTTTTTTAAACAAAAACCTTAATTTATATATAGCTCTGAGAATGTGAAATTGAGATTTTTTTTTTAATGTTTATTTATTCATTCATTCATTTACGCTGCGCTGGGTCTTTGTTGTGGCACGTGGGATCTTTTTTAGTTGCAGCCTGTGGATTCCTTAGTTGCAGCATGCGGACTCTTAGTTGTGGTATGTGTGTGGGACCTAGTTCCCTGACCAGGGATCGAACCCTGGCCCCCTACATTGGGAGCAGGGAGTCTTACCCACTGGACCATGAGGGAAATCCCCTGAAATTGAGATTTTTGGATGAAATAATAATAGTCATTAGAATTAGCTTAGTGTTTAATTGAAAAAAAATTTTTTAATTAAAAATTTGAATCCTAATTCTTGGGGTCTGAGATCCTATCATAATGACAGCCTTACAGTTTGTTTTCAGAAGTCATGAAAACACACCTCTTCACAGTCTTGTAAAAGTGCTTCTTCTCCATGTGGGTACAGATGTGTCTCTGTGGGAGGCTAGAGGGCCAGTTTTCTCTGTGCTGCTGTCTTTGCTATAACCACTGGTTTTCCTTGCTGCAGCTGGAAATGCGAAAATCACAAAACGAAGCAGTGTGTGAGGGGCTGCGTGCTCAGATACGAGAACTCTGGGATAGGTTGCAAATACCTGCAGAAGAGAGAGAAGCTGTGGCCACAGTTATGACTGGGTCAAAGGCCAAGGTCCGGAAAGCGGTAAGAAACCCAAAGGGTGCTGGGTCAGCATTTTGGTGTCAAGTCTGATGTCTTTACCAGCTTCTGCCTTGAGTGAGCCTGTTTTTAAGACAAGCGTCAGAAATGAGTGGCAGTAGCCTGCTCATCTTTTATCTTTCGCATATGTTTCTTAGATTTCTGGCTCCTATGATATCATTGTTATAAAGAGTGTTGACTTACCTCTGTGGTTTTGTATTGTAATTTTATTAAAAAGGGGGAAAATATTTTGCAAACCTACGTGAGTATACAAGTATGACAAGCACTTTTAACAGGTCTCTTTGTTTCAGCTGCAATTAGAAGTGGATCGGTTGGAAGAACTGAAAATGCAAAACATGAAGAAAGTGATTGAGGCAATACGAGTGGAGCTGGCTCAGTACTGGGACCAGTGTTTTTATAGCCAGGAGCAGAGACAGGCTTTTGCCCCTTACTATTCTGGTTCGTACAGAAGCGTCGCTCTTCATGTGGCCTGCTCACTTGTCTTTTACAAGTGCAGACATTCACTGGGAAGTATTTCCTCTACTGAACAGACATTGCTACCTTTCCAGGCCATTCAGCATAAATTGCCATTCCCGTTCAAATAAGCATTTGCAAATGCTATTGGGAAATAAGGGATCTCTTGGTTTCTGAAGCAGTATATCTCTGTAGCATGTAGCTGTGAAGCTCAAGTTTATCAGGTGCTTACTCTGTGCCAGGCGCAATGTCAGACTCTTAACAGGATTATCTGACTTAATTCTCATGTCAAGAGATGAGGACACTGAGGCATATAAATGTTGAACAGCTTAACCCAGAGACACACAGCAGGTAAATGGCAGAGCCCACATTTGAGCCCACGAAGTATGACCCCAGGGCCCAATGGAATTCTAGTCTGACCTGAACTGAATATAAAGATGAAGCCGTCTTTACTAAATTCAACATTTTTGGACATTTTCTGTGACTCAGCCCTCTGTTGGGCAGGGTGGAAAGGAAGAATATGAAAGAAACCTAAGACAAGGCAAGAGATGACAGAGTTTTGAGAATCTTAGTCCTTTTAGTCCACACCCTAGTCCCTTAGTCTCTAGTCCCACCAGGCTGATTGGGACAAACCTGGCTTTTATTATCCGCAACATACACTTACTCGTGTATCATTTTTACTGTAAGGAAGAAAATTCTGTTTCCATTTTAGGAGGATGAGGGATTAGTAAATTGGGATACTAAACACTAGAGGGATTTTTTAAAACTACTGGGCCTATATCTTGCAGAGGACTACACAGAAAATCTGCTCCAGCTCCATGATGCCGAGATTGTGCGGTTAAGAAACTACTATGAGGTTCACAAAGAACTCTTTGAAGGTGTCCAGAAGTGGGAAGAAAGCTGGAAGCTTTTCTTAGAGTTCGAGGTACTGCCTTAGTTTTTGTCTGTTTTCCTTAGAGTACAGTGAAGTGTTAAGAAAGCGTCCCCTGTATAGAGTCAGAGGGCTGTTTCCTTTGCTCTTTACCAGGTTTCTAATACCATCTTTATCATTAAGTCTGTAAATTACTGCTAACCCATCTGTATTTGTCAAGCTTATATGCAGAAACATGTAAGAGAAAACCCCAAAATTAATGCCTTCAATAAGGTTGAAGTTTCTTGCATAAAGGAAGTCTAAACGTAGGCAGTGCAAGGCAGGTATGGCTATTCCACAGTCAGGGGGTCCCAGGCTTATCCAGCTCATAGCTCCTTTACCACTAAGGGGTGGATCTTATCTTCCAGTCCAGGGTGGTTCTAGAGCTCCCACCACAGCGTTTCAGGCAGTGTGGTGGAGGAGGGAACACAGAAGGCATTGCCCCTCCACCCCCTCTAAGAGGTTTTCCCAGGCTCTCTTCACAGCACTTCTGCTTAAATGCCACACCAACTACTGTAGCGAGGCTGGGAGAATCACTATCGCAGATAAATTCAGGTTCTATTACTAAGGAAGGAGAGAAAAATGGATGTTGGGGCAGGCAACTAACATTCTGTACTCTTCCAACTTTTGTTGTTATCTTAGCAAATTGCCTGGGTATTTGGGGCACATTTGTGGACTCTGAAATCCTTTTGTTTTGATAGACTTAGCACGAATAGATTCCCTTAGAGCATTTTAGAGCTCAGAACTGGGACTAGGATGAGGCAAGTGAGGCACCTTGGGCACGAAATTCAAGGAGACTCATTCTCAGGTTCATACTGGTCCTGTTAGAGCTTGAACAGGCCTTTAGAGAATCCGGAGTTTAACTCCTTCAAGTTTCCAGGCAAGAAACTAGGACTCAGAAGTGGAAAAAACTGTGAGAGCCCACAGCTGTTTAAGAGCAAGTGTTCTAGTCCTCAGTTACTCCTTACTTCTGGTTGAAAGCAAGAAGGAGGAGTAATAAAAGTCAATAAAGAGCTCAGCCATAAACAAGAATGAAATTTTGCCTTTTGCAACAACATGGATGGATCTATATAGGGTATTATGCTTAGTGAAGTAACTCAGAGAAAGGCAAATACTGTATGATACCACTTATATGTGGAATCTAGAAAATAAAACAAACTAGTGAATATAACAAAAAAGAAACAGACTCACAGATACAGAGAACAGACTAATGGTTACCAGAGGGGAGGGGGAAGGGGGGAGGGGCAATAAAGGGGTAGGGGTTTAAGAAGTACATACTGTTAATGTATAAAATAAATAAGCTACGAGGATATATTGTACAGCATGGAATATAGCTAATATTTTGTAATAACTGTAAATGGAGTATAACCTTCAAAAGTTGTGAATCACTGTGTTGTACACCTGAGACTTATACTGTAAATCAACTATACTTCAGTGTAAAAATAAACCATGTGTACACACACACACACATATATATATAAAGACAGTAAAGAGCCAAATAAGCGACCCTTGTTTACATGCCAGTATTTAAGAAAAAATAAGAAACTGATTACCATTCCTTTTAGTTATTGCTTATAATCAAGCAGTCTGGAAAGGAAATAGAATTTATCAGTTTGGCCCCCATATTGTCAAGATTGTTTCTAAACTTTTCTGATTATCTGCCCTGTTTTTTAGTGTATTCGCCTAATTTATATTTACAAATTATACACTTATATTACTGTTCTGATATACTGTATACACTGTAGAATAACAAAAAACAGAAAAGTTAAAAAGAATAAGAACCCTAACATTTTACATTTTTTGTCCATTTTGTGAGGGTTAATTTAATAAAAACCAGATTATCTATAAACCCCTTAACTGAGCACATTTAAGCTGCATTGTCTCAATATGTTGGAAGTGAGTGGGCAAGTAAGGGTGCCACCACCAAACCCTCTGAGTGTAGACCTCCCCCTTGTCCTTCCGCATACCCCATTTCCTGTTGGTGACATCTGAACCCAGGAAGGGAGCCAGTGACATTGTGCATTAAATATTAAAGCCTGTCTTACTTTTTAGACTAAAAAGGAAACACTAGTTTTCCTGCACCCCAGTGTATGATCTTGCATATGCCTCAGAGTGTTCA
This sequence comes from Balaenoptera acutorostrata, assembly GCF_949987535.1. Lineage (NCBI taxonomy): Eukaryota > Metazoa > Chordata > Mammalia > Artiodactyla > Balaenopteridae > Balaenoptera > Balaenoptera acutorostrata. The sequence continues at coordinate 38,178,874 of NC_080066.1, read as the reverse complement.
CACCCCACTCCCTGCCTTAGAAAGCCACGATTTCTCACTGCTAAAAGTGGATGGGAATGTAAAACTCTGAAGTCTCCCTAAAAATATGTATCTATTTATGAGAGTGAGGATTCTTAGCAGAAGTGACTGGTCTGACTGTCCGGGGTTCACTCTAATTAAAATGTATTTTTCACAGAGAA